>NC_133134.1:159893418-162408418 GCF_048418815.1 Hemitrygon akajei | reverse complement strand
TTCCTCATAACTTGACAATTTGTAATCATTGCTACTAGAACCAGTTCTTAAATTGATGTCATCATGTGCTTTAAGCTATTTCCGCATACCTCGTTTACTATAAATTCAAGACCTACTCGGTACCAGAGAGTTAATTGTTCTGGTTACGGTTGCATTCTTCATCTAGCTCCTTGAGAGATCAAGACAAATTCAGGAACGGTATGAGTTTCAACCAGCAGAGCAATGCTGAAGGAAAGGTAAGAATCTGTCAGGGGCATGAAAGCGTCACAAGCTTCCGTGAACTTTCACTCTAGTTCAGTCACACAAGTGCTGAGGTTTGAAGCAGGTTAGAAGCTGGTTGAAGTTGATGGGCATCTGGGGCTGAATAAGGGGCTGATAAGCTGCATTATCCAGTGAAAAGTGAACTGTTAGCTAAAGCAGGGGCTCATTACCCCATAGAAGGTGACATGGATGGAGCTTTTGTAAATGAAGAGACTCGACGGAAAAGACATTTCCATTGGTAAGAATATTGGAAAGGGTCAGACAAGGTGATGCGAATGAGAATGTGGAAGCTGTTCCTCCCCAGGAGAACATGCTCATTCCTCGTCTGTTAGGACACAGTTAGTGCAGTGAGAATAGCTCCGGGGCTGTGTTTGGTTCTTTGTGAGAGACGTAGAAATTCTGGGAGACCTCTGGCCTCCTGGATAACTTCATTGCACCAGTGGCATCGAGCTGCATCTCCTCAGAGAATGTGTTGAGCAACTGGAGCTGCAGCTCGATGACATTTGTCTCGTACAGGAGACTGAGGAAGTGATGGATAGGAGTTACAGGGAGGTAGTCATTCCTAGGTTGCAAGAGGCAGGTGACTGTCAGGAGAAGGATGGGAAATGGGCTGTCTATGTAGAGTATCCGCAGATTATCCCTGGGGCTGTTCCTCTCAATAATAGGTATATCACTTTGGATACTGTTGATAGGGACAAACTCCGGTGGGAGTCACAGTAACTGGGACTCTAACAGAGTCTGGTGCTGTGACTCAGAAGACAAGAGAGGTGCAGAGGACTGCAATATGAATGTGGACACGATATAGGCACCCAGATGGCACATTGCCTCCTAGGTACCCCAGTCAGGGATGTCTTGGATCAGGTCCACAGCATTCTAAAGTGGGAGAGTGAGCAGCCAGAAGTCTTTGTACATATTGGCACCAAAGGTGTAGGTCTGAAAAGTAAGGAGGTCTTCAAGAGAGATTTTAGGGACCTAGGTAGAGAGCTGAGTAACAGGGCCTCCAGGATAGTAATCTCAGGATTGCTGCCAGTGCCACATGCTAGTGAGGGTAAGAATAGGATGATTTGACAAATGAATGCATGGCTGAGTAACTGGTGAGGGGGCAGGGATTCAGGAATATGGATCATTGGGACCTCTTCTGAGTTGAATGATAAGGATGTGGTTTTCAGGTAATTGCAGGCATGTGTGAGCATGGTTTCCACAAGGGAAATCTTGCATGACAAACCTGTTGGAATTCTTTGAAGAGATAACAAGCTGGACAGACAAAGGAAAATCAGTGGATGTATGTCCTTGGATTTTTGGAAGGCCTTGGCAAGATGCCACACATGGGGCTGCTTAACAAGTTAGGAGCCCATGGTATTACAAGAAAGGCACGAACATTGGTTGATTGGTAGGAGGCAAAGAGTGAGAAAAACGGGAATCTTTTCTTGTTGGCTGCCTATAATTCCTTGGTTATTTTTAGAGCCTTTCTTAAACAGCAGAACAGCATTAGCTATCCTCAAATCCTCCAGCTCCTCACCTGTCTCTAAGGATGATTTAAATATCTCTACTAGGGCCACAACAATTTCTGCACTTGCCTCCCAAAGGGTCCGAGGGAACACCTTGTCAGGCCTTGAGGACTTATCTACACTAATTTGCCTCAAGAACACCTCCTCCTCTGCAATCTGTATAGAGTCCATGAGGTTGATACCATTTTGCCTAACGTCTATAGAATCTGCGTCTGGTTCCTGAGTAAACGCAGATGCAAAAACTGCTTTTAAGACCTTCCCCATCCACACACAGGGGTTACCATTCTGATCTTCCAGAGGACCGATTTTGTTCATTGCAATCCTTTTAACATACTTGTGGAATCCCTTAGGATTCTCCTCATCTTGTCTGCTAAGGCAACCTCATGCCTTCTTTTAGCCTCCTGATCTCCTTCTTAGGTGTTCTCTTGCATTTCTTACATTGCATAAGCACCTCATTTGTTCCTACCTGCCTATAGATGCTATGCACCTCCTTTTATTTCTTAGCCAGGGTCTCAATATTTCCTGAAAACCAAGGTTCCCTACAACTGTTATCTTTACCCTTTATTCTGACAGGCACATACAAGCTTTGTAATCTTAAATATTCACTTTTGAAGTCCTCCCATGTACCAAGTACACCTTTGCCAGAGATTAGCTTGATCTGATCCATACTTGTCGATCCTGATACCACCAAAATTGGCCTTTCTCCAATTTATAATCTCAACTCGTGCACCAGACCTATCTTTTTGCATATTGAAACTAATGACATTCTTATCAGTAGATGTAATGTGTTCACCTACATAAACTTCTGTCACCTGCCCTGTCTGATTCCCTAATAGCAGATCAAGTATCACACACTCTCTCAGTGGGACTTCTACGTACTGATTAAGAAAACTTTCCCGAACACATTTGACAAACTCAATCTCATCTAGTCCTTTTTCCATATGGGAATCCCAGTCAATATGTGAAAAGTTAAAAACAAACTATTATAACAATACCTTATCTCCCGCCTAGGTAGCCTCCTACCTGCCGGCATGAACATTCAACTCACAGACGTCCGTTGATAACCCTGCCCCCCCTTACCCCCGCCCCCCCCCTTACCCCCATCCCTATCTATTATTTTAGTCTGGTTCTCTTTCTCTCTCTTTTTTCCCCCCCTCACTATAATCTCCCCCCCAGCCCTACCTTTCTTTCTCTTTTATTTCCCATAATTCTCCACCTTCCCCCTAGCCCATTTCCCTTCAGCCTATCACTTCCTAGCTCTCTACTTTATCCCTCCCCTGACTTCTTATCCCCCCCTCGACCTTCCCATGTTACTTCACTCCTGATGAAGGGTTTTGGCCCGAAACGTCGTCACTACCTCCTCCCATAGATGCTGTCTGGCCTGCTGAGTTCTTCCAGCATTTTGTGTTTTTTTTTAATTATAACAACCTTACGTTTCTTGCAATAGTCTGCAATCTTTCTGCAAATTTGTTCCTCGAAATCCCTTGGACTGTTGGGTGGTCTATAATATAGCCCCATTAATGTGGTCAAACCTTTCTTATTCCTGAGTTCCACCCATAATACCTCACTAGATGAGTTCTCCAGTCTGTACTGCTGACCTAATCTTGCTCCTACATCTTATGGTCTTATGATTGAAAGGAAACACTAGCAGGGAGGATGGCAGAGCAGCAATGGCTGCATTTTCTGCGAGCAATTTGAAAGACACAAGATACATACATCTCAAGAAAGAAGGAGTATTCTAAATGGAGAGTGACACAACTATGGCTGACATGAAAAGACAGAGCCAATTTAAAAGCCAGAGAAAGGGAAGAAAATTAATGGGCAGTTAGATGTTTGGGAAGCTTTATAGAAACCAAGAGAAGGCAAATAAAAAAGTCATAAAGAAGGGAAAGATGGGATACGAAGGTAAGCTAGTCAATAATATTAAAGAGGATACCAAAAGTTTGCTGGGACATAAAGTGTGAAAGAGAGGTGAAAATAGAATCAGACCACTGGAAAATGACGCTGGAAAGATAGAAATGGAGGACAAGGAAATGACAGATAATTAAGTATTCACTGTGGAAGACACTTGCAGTATGGTGAAAGTTCCAGGTGTCAAGGGGAGAGAAGTGAGTGAAGTTGCCGTGACTAAGGAGAATGTGCATGGGTAACTGAGAGTTCTGAAGGTAGATAGTCACTAGGACCAGATGCCATACACCCCAGAGTTCTGAAACAGGTGACTAAAAAGATTGTGGAGGTGTAAGTAATGATCGTTCAAGAATCAATGGATTCTGGCATGGTTCCAGAGGATTTGAAAATTGGAAATGTCACTCCACTCTTCAAGAATGGAGAGAGGCAGAAAAAAGGAAATTATAGGCCAGTTAGTCTGACCTCAGTCATTGAGAAGATGTTGGCATCGATTATTAAGGATGTGATTTTGGGTACTTGGAAGCGTATGATAAAATCGGCTGAAGTCAGCATGGCTTCCTCAAGGGAAAAACTTGCCTGACAAATCTGCTGGAATTTGTTGAAAATATAACAAGCAGGATAGACAAAGGAGAATTGGTGGATCTTGTGTACTTGAATTTTCAGAAGGCCTTTGACAAGATGCCACACTTGAAGCTGCTTAACAAGTTAAGAGCCCATGGTGTTACAGGACAGATACTAGCATGGATAGAGCATTGGCTGACTGACAGGAGGCAAAGAGTGGGAATAAAGGGAACCTTTTCTGGTTGGCTGTCAATGGCTAGTAGTGTTCCACTGAAGTCTATGTTGTAACTGTTTCTTTTAATGTTATATGCCAATGATTTTAATAATGGAATTGATGGCTTTGTGGCCAGGTTTGCTGACAGTATGAAGATAGGTGCAGGGGCAGGTAGCATTGAAGAAACAAAGAGCTACAAAAGGACTTAGACAGATTAGGAGAATGGGCAAAGAAACTGAAGATGGAATACAGTGTCAGAAAATGTATGTTCATGGGTTTTTGCTGAAAAGTGTAGACTCTTTTCTAAAAAGAGAGAAATTTCAAAAATCTGAGGTGCAAAGGTACTTGGGAGTCCTTGTGCAACATTCCCCAAATGTTCATTTGCAGGTCGAGTTGATGTTGAGAAAGGCAGAAATGTCAGAATTAATTTCAAGAGGACTAGCATATGAAAGCAAAGATGTAATGTTGAGGCCTTATAGGGTGCCAGTGAGGTCTCACTTGGAGTTTTGTGGGCAGTTTTGAACCCCTTATCCAAGAAAGGATGTGCTGTCATTGGTTCAAAGAGGTGCAGGAAAATGATTCCAGGATTGAAAGGCTTATCATATGAGGAACTTTTGATGGCTCTGGGCCTGTACTCACTGGCATTCAGTAGAATGAGTGGGGATATGATTGAAACCTATCAAGTGTTGAAAGGACTCGATAGAGTGGATGGAGAAGATGTTTCCTATGGTGGGGAAGTCAAAGCCCAGAGGGTACAGCCTCAGAAACAGGGGCATCCATTTAGAACAGAGTTGAGGAGGAATTTCTTTAAACAGGAGAGTAGTAAATCGGTGGAATTTGTTGTTGTAGGAAGCCAATTCATTGGGTACATTTAAGGCAGAGTTTGACAGATACTTAATTAGTCAGGGCATGAAGGGATATGAGGAGAAGGCAGGAGATTGGGTCTGAGGGGGAAGTGGATCAGCCATGATTATATAATTCAATGGGCCAAATGGCCTGATTCTGCTCCTACCGCTTTTGGTCTTACGGAAACATAGAATAGATAGAACTAAAGATAAGGTAATTAAAAGTAAAATTTTACTATGAAAGTGCATATATATTACCATTTACTACCTTGAAATTCATTTTCATGAGGGAAGTAAAGCAATGCAACAGAATTTATGAAAAACTATACATAATCAAAGAATGACTTACAACTATTGTGAAAATATAATATATATATTTAATACTGAGAACAATGTGCATCTGCCAATTGTAGAATCCTTTCAGAGTTTTGGTGAGTGCAGATCCCCACACCAGTTCAAGAGCCGGATGGTTGCAGAGTGATAACTGTACCTGAACCTGATGGCGTGGGACCTCAGGCCCTTGTAACTTCTGTCCAATTATAGTAGAAAAAAAGAGAGCATGGCCTGGATGATGGGGTCTTTGATGATGGATGTTGCTTTCTTTTGGCAGCACTCCTTGTAGATGTGATCAATAGTGGGGTGGGATTTGCCTCTGATGGACATGTCTGTAGACATCTCCATTCCTGGGCATTGATGTTTCCATACAAGTCCATGATGTAGCCAGATAGAATACTCTCCATTTTGCACCTATAGAAGTTTGTCAAAATTTTAGAAAACATACCAAATCTGGTTCAAGTTCATTGTCATGCAGCCATATATACATGTATACCACCAAATGAAACAACATTCCTCCACCAAAGGGTACATGTTGCCTTATGTGTTGTGTGCAAGTTATATTAACGCAAATAAATTAACAACAGTTAAAGTACAAAATGCTTGACAGATTTTCTGATTTGATAATGCCAAGGAATTTAAAGCTACTGCTCCCTCCCCACCTCTGATCCCCAATGACGACTGGCTCATAGATCTCCAACTTCTTCTTGAAGTCAATATTCATCACAACGGTTATACTGGCATTTAGTGAGAGGTTGCTGCTGTGGCACCCTTTACCAGATTTTCAATCATCCCTCCTGTATGCTGTCACGTCTCCATATTTCCACCATTAATTCTGCCAACAACAGCAATGCCGTCAGTATGCTTAAATACTCGTTTGGAGCTGTGCTTAGCCACACAATCATAGCTATAAAGTGAGTTAAACTGGGAGCTAAACACACAGCCTTGTGGTGCACGTGTGCTGTTGGAGACTGCCGCCATTCCGAACAGACTGCAGTTTGCAAGTGAAGAAATCGAGGATTCAGTTGCAGAAACAAAAAATGGTGGGAAAACTCAGAAGGATAAAGGCAATATCTGTGAGAAGAGATAGTCAATGTTTCAGGTCTGTCACATAGATTACTGGGAGTGACGAGTGGGATGTAAACCCGATATATTGACTCTGATCTGTATTCTGTTGAGAAACAGAGAGTTCCAAAAGTTTCATGATATTCTATCCGCAAGTTCAGTGGAATAAAACACAAAATACTAACAGTACCCAATCGGTCAGGCATTGTCTTCGACAAAGGGACAGAAAGGTGCCTTGTGATGTGAGCTGAGACCTTTCAATTCCCCCACAGGTTTTCAACGACCCGATCCACGGCCACATTGAGATGCACCCACTGCTCGTCCGCATCATAGACACGCCGCAGTTCCAGCGTCTCCACTTCATTAAGCAGCTCGGGGGGGCACACTTTGTGTATCCCGGGGCCTCCCACAACAGATTCGAGCACTCCATCGGGTAAGGACTCAGGGAGATTTAAGCACTCAGTTGGGTAAGGACGTGGGGGGATTCAAGCACTCCATCGAGTAAGGTATATACACAAACACACACACACACACACACACACACACACACACACACACATAATTTTTCTCAGCCTTATGAGTGGCGTCAATGTGCATTTTTCCTCAATCTCGGGTCCTCTACTAGAGGGCTGGGAGCTTGAGGATTCGCTGCAGTCTCCTTGCTGTTCCTAGTAGTAGACACTTTTGGACCGAGATCGCAGATGTTTTTCCCGGGATTTGTTGGAGTCAGTCTCCCAGTCCAGATGTCACAGCCCCAAGTGCTCCTATCACTACCGGGATTACTCTGAGTTCTCACTTTCCACATCCTTTCTATCTGCTCTTTCAAGCCCTGGTATTTCTCCAGCTTCTCATATTCTTCCTGATGTTCCTGTCATTCGGGATTGCCACATCTATTACTATTGCTTTCTTCTGTTCCTTGTCCAGTATTTCTATGTCTGGTTGGATGGCCAGTACCCGTTTATCAGTTTGCATTTGGAAGTCCCACAGGCTCTTGGCACTGACATTCTCCACTACCTTCTCGAGTGTTTCCCATTTGGACTAGGGAGTGTCCAATCCATACTTAGTACATATGTTCCTGTTGACAATTCCCGCCACTTGGTTGTGCTGTTCAGTGTTTGCTGACCATGTTACTACGTCTGGGTGGTTTCAGTGGATTCCTTGCACAATCTGCATGTTGGGTCTTGTCTGATGTGAAAGTCCCCTGCTTCTTTTATATGTATAGTTTGATTAAGAATTCTTGTTCACTTAAATAATTAATTATGGGTTATATGTGAGTTACAGTGCAGTTCAGACTCCCCAGGTCTTCCTTTGAATTAATTTAATGTTTTGAAGTTACAAAACAGAACCAACGCAAAGGGCAATTTTACCTCTCTCTCCTCCCACCACCCTTCATCAACCACTTCAGTTTCTGTGAAACGCTCTGAAGACATGAATTCCTCTCTGTTCAGTGATGCTCTCAGTCTGTGATTGTTCCGGTTTGTAAAGAGCTCGCTGACGTTGACTGAGTGAGAGAGTGCATTGTCCGACAGACAGACAGACAGTGACACAGTATTACTGAGGGGGACAGAGACCAACGGGAGAGTGTGGAGCAATGTGGGGAGTGGACAAAGTTCAGAACTGACGTCAGAACAGACAAGGCACGACTGAACCCAGCTGTATGTCGACCCTATGTTTATGAATTTCCCTTTTCAGTGGACTCCTAACCTGGAGAATTGAATCAGACTCTTTTTAATGTCCCTCCTTTAACCACTTACTGTGGCAGTTTATTCCACCGATTGAGCATCCTCTCTGTGAGAAAGGCTGCCACTCAGATTCCTGTTAAATCTTTCCCATCCCTCCTTCAACCCTTGTCCTCAACACAGGGGAAAGGACTATGTACTTACCCTGTCTCTGGCCCGTACAATTTTATACACCTCTATAAGATCACCCTTATTCTCCTTCCCTCCCACAAATAAAGTGCAAAACTGTTCAATCTCTCTCCATCACCATGGTAGTAATTAAACCGCAGAGTCTATGACTAGGCAACAACTAGTAAGAATACTTGGATAAACTATGGGCATTAAGGTTAAATAGTATTTGAAAGCAACTGAGGAAAGGTTGTGTGTCTTTATATAAATACCATCTCTTTCCCCTGCAGTGTGGCACATCTGGCTGGAGAACTGGTAAAAGTCCTGGCTGAACGCCAAAAAGAACTTGAGATTAACGATCAGGATATCCTGTGTGTTCAGATCGCTGGACTCTGCCATGATCTAGGTGAGGTAAAGACGTCATAGGGGCATTGGAAGAGTTGGTGGGTCAGCATCCCCCTTTTTATTGTTTTGCGAAGTTTGGGCAATTTGTTGACTTCAGAGTTTGGGGTTAATGCAAAGAGGGACCTCAAAGACAAAGACTTCAAGCCCAGCTCACAGTCTACCAGGGAGAGATGATGCAGGACACACTAACTGAGGCAGTGGTCTGGTCTCTTTGGAGCTGACCTCTTGTTGGTGACATTTGAAACTAACCCCCTTCTCATTTGAGGTTCTTTCCACTGTAACACTGATGTTTTATTTCCCAGGTCACGGTCCTTTTTCGCACTTGTTTGATCAGGAGTTTATCCCCCAGACACGAAAATCCCTGCCATGGGAGGTAACGCTCTCCAAATACTTTGTGTAAAAGTGTGTGTTGGCAGACAGGGGGCAATGGGCTGGGCCCCAGGATCCCATCAGTAGGGGCTATGTTTTTGAGGAAGTTCAGTCGATGTGAAGCAGCAGATTTCCAACAAAGGGAATGTCATAACGACTCTTCTACCACTTCTGAGTTTGGTATCTGTTTCATTTCCCTTTGCCATTGGTACATCACAGTGTCCCATATGTTGTGTGCACTCTGAGGAGACGTATCAACCCAGCTTCCAATGGGCATGGCTCAGTGTCATAGATCTGTCTGTGCCATGTGGATAAGATTGCAACAGGGCAAGAAATCCAAAGGTTCACAGTGGTAGGCTAATTTGAAGTGGATCAAATCTGGGACAGAAAGCCATGGTCATGATGCTCAGAGCCTGGTCCATTTGTGACTCTGGAGTTGCAGCCATGTTGTTGTCTATTGTCCTCTGGAGCAGTCAGCCTTAGTCTTGGCCATCCCTGAAGCAGACAGCTATGGTTAGAGGTGACGGTTTACTATCTGTTTCTAGGACAAGATCTGGACAATCAAGGTGAAGCCACACTCAGGTTGGAGGAACAACACCTTATATACCGTCTGGGTATCCTCCAACCTGATGGCATGAACATTGACTTCCATTAATGATTCCTTTTGCCTATTACCTTTCCAGCTCTTAGCTTCACCCCAACCCCTCAGGTCTTCTCCTATCATTTTGCATTTCCCCCTCCCCCTCCTACTTTCAAATAGATAGATAGATAGATACTTTATTCATCCCCATGGGGAAATTCAACCTTTTTTCCAATGTCCCATACACTTGTTGTAGCAAAACTAATTACATACAATACTTAACTCAGTAAAAATATGATATGCAACTAAATCACTATCTCAAAAAGCATTAATAATAGCTTTAAAAAAAGTTCTTAAGTCCTTGCGGTTGAATTGTAAAGCCTAATGGCATTGGGGAGTATTGACCTCTTCATCCTGTCTGAGGAGCATCGCATCGATAGTAACCTGTCGCTGAAACTGCTTCTCTGTCTCTGGATGGTGCTATGTAGAGGATGTTCAGGGTTTTCCATAATTGACCGTAGCCTACTCAGCGCCCTTCGCTCAGCTACCGATGTTAAACTCTCCACTATCTCTTACTATCTTTTCTTTCAGTTAGTCCTGACGAAGGGTCTCAGCCTGAAATGTCGACAGTGCTTCTTCCCATAGATGCTGCCTGGCCTGCTGCGTTCCACCAGCATTTTGTGTGTGTTATCTGGGCAATCAGATGGGTTTCTTGAAAGTGTGGTGACAGCTGAACTATGCGATGAGGAAGGCGTTTCACACACTGGGCTTTCATCATTCAGGATTTGAGTATAGAAGTTGGACATTACGTTGCAGTTGTATGACATTGGGAATGTTGTGTTCAGTTTTAGTCAACCTGGTCTCAGAATAAATGCCTCTAAGATTTACAAGGATGCCATTTTGACTTGAGAGAGTGAGAGAGACTACAGAGAGAGATACTGTATGTACGTACTATGAGCTGATAGAGAAAGTGGTTGAGGAAGGTACAATTTAACAAATTCTAAAAGATAGTTGTACATGTAGATGGCTGGGACAGGTTTAGAAGATTATGCACCAAATGCTGACAAATGGGAATAGCTTTTATAGCCCTTGGTCAGCATGGAACAGTTGGGCCAAAGGGCCTGTTTTCGTGTTGTGTGACGTGACAAACGTTTATATTGATTTAAACATGAGTTGCTGGCATTGTGTGGTGCTACATCAGCTTCCTGTCCATGGGGGTTAATGCAGTAAACTGAACTGTTGTTCCAGCACAATAAATTGTTAATTTTAATATCAGCCATTTCCATAGAATGACGACTCACTCTTACCTCTGATTTGTTGTTGGTGTAGCACGAGGATGCTTCGATAGAGATGTTCGAAGACTTGATTTTCTCCAATGATTTGGCAGGTGTGCTGAAAAGCTATGACCTGGGGTCAAAAGATGTGAAATTTATAAAGGAACTGATCAGAGGTGCAGAAGAAAAGAAAAAGGTACGTGACACTGTTTAGCTAAGCAATTGGAATATAAGCTGGAAATTTTACTTTGGTTTATGCGCACCCAAACAAAAGAGAGATAAATAATTGAATTCAAACAACACACACAAAATGCTGGTGGAACACAGCAGGCCAGGCAGCATCTACAGGGAGAAGCACTGTCGACGTTTCGGGCCAAGAACCTTCGTCAGGAGTCCTGACGAAGGGTCTCAGCCTGAAACGTCGACAGTGCTTCTCCCTATAGATGCTGCCTGGCCTGCTGTGTTCCACCAGCATTTTGTGTGTGTTGTCTGAATTTCCAGCATCTGCAGATTTCCTCGTGTTTGCTCGCTAAATAATTGAATTAATGTTTTTGCCCCCTGATCACTACTATTCATTTGCATGATGTGGCTGTCACTGCCATCGTTGGACTTGTCCAGTATTAGTAGACCTGGAATTGAGGAAGCAGTGATGAGTCAGTCTCAGACATAAGTGTGGAGCCATTGGCTAGGGGATCAGAGAGGGGGTTCTGGTGATGAGAAAGTGGTTCCTTCATTGTATGAGTCAAAAGCATTCTTATGGGGAAGGGTGAAAATCCAGAGGTCATGTCTAATGCTGGTATAAATTACATAGGCAGGAGGGGTGACAAGGTCCTGTAGGGTGGGTTCAAAGGTTTATGTGCTATATTAAAGGAGAGGTTCTCCATGGTGGTGATTTCAGGATTGCTGCCAGTGTCACGAGCTAGTGAGGCCAGAAATAGAAAGATAATACAGTTTAACATGTAGCTAAGGAGATGGTGCAGGAGGGAGGGCTTCACATTTCTGGATCACTGGGCTCTCTTGAGGGGAAAATGAGAGTTGTACAGAGAGGAGAGTTTGCACCTGTACTGGAGGGGGACCAATAACCTTTCTTGAAGATTTGCTCGTGCTGCTCTGGGGAGTTTATACTAGAGTTGCAGGGGAATGGGAACCAGAGTACCAGGGCAGCTACTGGATGGGCTGTGGGGAATGAAGATGTTAAGCCTACATACAAACCCGGGAAACAGAACATTGATCCTGGTGAGACTAATGTTCCGAGCTGCATCTATTTCAATGCAATGAGTAATGTAGGCAGTGAGACTTGGCTGCGGTAGGGGCAAGACTGGCAGCTCAGTGTTCCAGCCTTCTGGTGTTTTAGACATGATAGAGGGGCAGGTAGAGGAGGAGGGGTGGCATTATTAGTCAGTGAAAATGTCACAGCTATACTGAGACAAGGCTCACCTACTGAAACTCTATGGGTGGAACTGAGGGTAAGTAAAGAATGACTGCATTAACGTGATTATATTACAGACCACCCAATCAATAGTCAGCACAGATTTAAAGGAACAGATTTGTAGGGGGATAACAGACATGCAGAAAAATAAGGCAGTGATAGTAGGAGATTTTAACCTTTCACATATTGACTGGGTCTCCCAAACTATGAAAGGACTGGATGAGATAGAGTTTGTCAAGTGTGCTCAGGAAGATTTCCTTAATCAATATATATATAAGGGTCTGAGCAGCATTTATTTCAATGCAAGAAGTATTGTAGGAAAGGTGGATAATAGTGCTGAAGATGAGGGAGTTAGTTTACCAACAGAGGCATTGTATTGTGAGGAAAGGCTCTGCCTAGGACAAACTTGCAGTCAACATGATGAGTTGCGACATAAAAGCAGACAAAATCGTAAAGGGTGTTTACAGGACGGAAGGTGTTATATTTGCATTCACGCAGTATATGGAATGTGATAGATGAACATGCATCACAGTTACAGGTTGGCAGGTACGATGTTGTAGACATCACGGAGTCATTGCTGAAAGAAGATTACAGCTGGGAGCTTAATGTCCAAGGATACACAGTGTATCAAAGGTCAGGCAGCAAGGCAGAGCGGACAGTGTTGCTCTCTTGGTAAAAATGAAATCAAATCATTAGAAAGAGGTGACGTGGGGTAGGAGGCGTTGAATCATTGTGGATAGAGCTAAGGAACTGCAAAGGTAGAAAGACCCCGATGGGAGATGCATACAGACCCCGATGGGAGATGCATACAGACCCCCAAACAGTAGTAAGAATGTGGCCTACAAATTAAAATGGGAGATAGAAAATGCATGCCTAAAGGACAATGTTACAATTGTCATGAGAGATTTCAACATGCAGGTAGATTGGGAAAATTAGGTTGGTGCCGGATTCCAGGAGAGGGAATTTCTAGAGTGCCTATGAGATGGCTTTTTAGAGCAGCTTGTGATAGAGCCCACTAGGGGAGCAGCTGTTCAGCATTAGGTGTTGTGCAATGAATGAGAGCTGATGGGAGAGCTTAAGGTAAAAGAGCCCCTGGGGGTAAGTGATCATAATATGAATGAATTTACTCTGAAATTTGAGAAGGAGAAGCTAAAGTCAAATATATCAGTGCAGTGAGAGGAATTACAGAGTCATGAGAGTAGAGTTGGCCAGAATTGATTTGAAAAGAATACCAGCAAGGATAATGGCAGATCAGCAATGGCTGGAATTTCTGGAAGTAATTTGGAAGGCACAGGATATATACATCCCAAAGAGGAAGAAGTATTCTAAAGGCAAGATGACACACTGTGGCTAACAAGAGAAGTCAAAAGGCCAAAGGGAGGGCATATAACAGAGCAAAGATTAGTGGGAGGATTGGGAGGCTTTTAAAAACCAACAGAAGGCAAATAAAGAAGTCATTAAGAAGGTAAAGATGCAATGTGAAAGTAAGCTAGACAATAATATTAAAGAGGATATCCAGTTTCTTCAGATACATAAAGTGTTAAATGGAGGTGAGAGTGGATATCGGACCACTGGAAAATAATTCTGGAGATGTATTAATGAGGGACGAGGAAACATCTGATGAACTGAATAAGTATTTTGTATCAGTCTTCACTGTGGAAGACACGAGCAGAATGGTGGAAATTCCAGGTGTCAGGGGTTATGAAGTGTGTGAAGATACTATAACTAGAGAGATGGTTCTTGGGAAACTGAAAGGTATGAATATAGATAAGTCATCTGGACCAGATGGTGGACACTCAGGGTTTTGAAGGAAGTGGCTGAAGAGGTGGTGGAGGCCAATATAACTCAGAGTCCTGCCATGTGCAGAAGTTCGCTGATGACACGGCCATAGTGGGGTGTGTCAGGAATGGACAGGAGGAGGAGTATAGGAAACTGATACAGGACTTTGTGATATGGTGCAACTCAAACTACCTGCGTCTCAATATCACCAAGACCAAGGAGATGGTGGTGGACTTTAGGAGATCTAGGCCCCATATGGAGCCAGTGATCATTAATGGAGAACGTGTGGAGCAGGTTAAGACCTACAAGTATCTGGGAGTACAGTTAGACGAGAAGCTTGACTGGACTGCCAACACAGATGCCTTGTGCAGGAAGGCACAGAGTCGACTGTACTTCCTAAGAAGGTTGGTGTCATTCAATGTCTGTAGTGAGATGCTGAAGATGTTCTATAGGTCAGTTGTGGAGAGCGCCCTCTTCTTTGTGGTGGCGTGCTGGGGAGGAAGCATTAAGAAGAGGGACGCCTCACGTCTTAATAAGCTGGTAAGGAAGGCGGGCTCTGTCGTGGGCAAAGTACTGGAGAGTTTAACATCGGTAGCTGAGCGAAGGGCACTGAGTAGGCTACGGTCAATTATGGATAACTCTGAACATCCTCTACATAGCACCATCCAGAGACAGAGAAGCAGTTTCAGTGACAGGTTACTATCGATGCAATGCTCCTCAGACAGGATGAAGAGGTCAATATTCCCCAATGCCATTAGGCTTTACAATTCTACCTCCAGGACTTAAGAACTTTTTAAAAGCTATTAATGCTTTTTGAGACGGGGATTTAGATGCATATATTTTTTTACTGAGTTAAGTATTGTATGTAATTAGTTTTGCTACAACAAGTGTATGGGACATTGGAAAAAAAAGTTGAATTTCCCCATGGGGATGAATAAAGTATCTATCTATCTATCTATCTATTAGTAATGATTTTTGAAAAATCGCTAGGATTCTGGAATGGTTCCAGAAGACTGGAAAATTGAAAAGTCATTCCACTCTTCAAGAAGGGAGAGAGGCAGAAGAAAGAAAACGAGAGGCCAGTTACTCTCACATCAGTGTTGAATGTTGGAGTCGATTATTAAGGATAAGGTCTCAGGGTACTTGGAGGCACATGATGAAATAGGCCATAGTCAGCATGGTTTCCTCAAAGGAAAAACTTGCCTACAAAGCTGTTGGAAGTCTTTGAAGAAATAACAAGCAGGGTAGACAAAGGAGTATTGGTTGATGTTGTGTATTTGGATTTTCAGAAGGCCTTTGACAAGGTGCCACACATTAGGCTTCTTAACAAGCTACAAACACATGGTATTACAAGAAATATTCTAGCATGGATAAAGCAGTGGCTGATTGGCAGGTGGTAAAGTGTGGGAATAAAGGGAGCCTCTTCTGGTTGTCTACCCGTGACTGTGATGTTCCACAGGGTCTGTGCTGGGACCAATTCTTTTTACATTATATATCAATAATTTGGATGATGGAATTGATGGCTTTGTTGCGATGTTTGCAGATGATATGAAATAGGTGGAGGGGCAGATAGTTTTGAGGAGCTAGAGGCTACAGAAGGACTTAGTAATATTAGGAGAATGGGCAAAGAAATAGCAGATGGCATATAGTGTCAGGAAGTGTATGGTCATGCACTTTGGTAGGAGAAATTAGGCAGGTGACAGAAGTGTGTGTAGAGGAATATTTTAGATACAGTGATTATAATTTTAAAAATTTCAAGGTAATTATGGAGAAACTTAGGACTGGTTCCTGAGTTGCAATTCAAAATTGGAGAAAGGATAACTTAGATGGCATCAGAAAGTATCTGGAAGTGTGAATAAACGCAAGAACTTCTGCAAGTACTGCAAAACCTGGAGGAACACTACAGATCAGGCAACATCCATGGAAAGAAATAAGTCAACATTTCAGGTTGAGTCTCTTCATCAGGATTGGAGAGGAAGCAGGAAGCAGCCAGAATAAGAAGGTGAGGGGAGGGAAAGAGTACAATATGGCAGATGATAGGTGAAATGAGGAGAGAGGGAATGAAGTAGCAATCTTAGAGGTGATAGGTGGAAGAGGTATGGGTCTGAAGAAGACAGAATCTGATTGGAGAGAACGGTGAACCATGGCCAAAAGTAAATAAGGAGGGGCACTAGAGGGAGATGATGGGCAGGTGAGGAGAAGAGAAGTAATAGGGGACCCAGAATGGGGAGTGGAAAAAGAGAGAAGGGGGAGAGGGAGAAATTACTGGACATTATTGAAGTTGATGGTCATGCCAACAGATTGGATGTTACCAGACAAAACATGAGTTGTTGCTCCTCTATGTTGAGTGTGGCCTCATTGCAGCGGTAGAAGAAGCTATGAACTGACATGTCAAAATGAGAATTCAAATTGAAATGGATGGCCATGGCAAAATCCCAAATGTGCTCGATGAATTGGTTCCCCCAATTAACATGAACTCTCACAGATGTCTCAGGGGTTGAACCAGAGTACTGGATACTATAGACGATCTGTCAGACCTACAGGTGAAGTGTTGCCTCACATGAAAGGACTGTCTGGGGCCCTGAATGATGGTGAGGGAGGAGTAAGAGTAAGTGCCAGGAGGGAGGTAAGTAGGGAGAGACAAGTGGACAAGGGATTCACATGGAGAGTAATCCCTGTTGAATCTGGGACAGGGAAAATGGGCTTAGTGGTAGGATCCCTTTGCAGAAGTTATGGAGAATGCTGGCATGGATGAAGAGGCTTATGGGGTGGTAGGTAAGGTCCAGCGGAACTCTATCCTCACTATTCTGGAGGGAAAATGGGGTGAGGGTAGATGTACAGGAATTGAAGGAGACGCATTGATGGTAGATGATGGAAACACTGTTCTCTGAAGGAGGAGGACATGTCAGCTGTTCCAGACCTGAAAGCCTCATCCTGAGAGCAGATACAGAGACAGAGGATCTGAGAAAAGAGAATAGCATGTTTACAAGTAACAGGGTGGGAAGCTTTCGAGTCAAGGTAGCTGTAAGAGTCAGTAGCTTTATGATAGATGGTCTAACTCCAGGGAAGGAGAGAGATCGATAAATGGGAGAGAAGTGTCAGAGATGGGCCAAGTAAAGACCTGAGAATGATGTGGATGTTAAAGGCAAAGCTGATGAAATTGCGGAGTTCAGCATGGGTGCAGGAAGCAGCACCAACGCAGTCATCGAGGTAGCATAGAAAGAAGTAGGAAATATTATGAGTATAGTATTTGGATATGCTACATCTCATCCTGGGCCAGTACGGTTTGGTTTTCCCACTGGTGTTCGGTCTGTGTGATGTGGAGGGAATGAGGGAGAGCCTGAGTGGTGGATCCATCTTCACTCCCTGTGTGCTACTCATCACTAACTCTGCTATCTAGTCTCCCCAGTGGCTGTACAAAGGTCGTTCTAAGGAGAAAAACTTTCTGTATGAAATCGTTGCCAATAAGCAAACTGAGATTGATGTCGATAAGTGGGATTATTTGGCCAGGTATGTAGGCCTCTTCGTAGTCTTCATCAACTGCTTATGAGCGTTTCATCATCTCTGACTTTTCTCAGTAGGACCACACCTGGAACATGGCAAAGTTAACTTGGACCAGGTTTAATTGTTTCTGCTGGGAGCTTTCAATTTGAAAATTAGAAATGGCCAAGTCGTGGTCAAGTTCAGTCCTGCCGATGGGTTTCGGCCCGAAATATCATCTGTACTCTTTTCCACAGATGTTTCCTGGTCTGCTGCATTTCTCCAGCATTTTGTGTGTTGCTACAGATTTTCTCTTGTTTGAAGTTGTGTGTGTGCACATGTGTATGAGTGTGTGTGTGTTTTCCATTACCTCTTACACCCACCATTGCAAGAAGCTCACAGATCTTAGCCTTCACCCACCCTGCCTTGTGTAGCTGGATCCTGGACTTCCTGTCAGATCTCCGGCAGGTGGTAAGAGTGGGCTCCCTCACCTCTGTCCCTCTGACCCGCAACACAGTGCCCCTCAGGACTATGTACTAAGCCCCCTCCTTTACTCTCTGTATACCCATGACTGTGTCGCCACCCACAGCTTCAATCTGCTTATTAAATGTGCTGACGACACTACATTGATTGGCCTAATCTCAAATAATAATGAGGCAGCCTACAGAGAAGCAGTCATCACTCTGACACAGTGGTGTCAAGAAAACAATGTCTCCCTCAATGTCGCAAAAATAAGGGAGCTGGTTGTAATGGAGACAGGTTAGCCCCTATTGACATCAACGAATCTGGGATTGAGAGGGTGAACAGCTTTAAGTTCCTCCACATAAACGTGACAGAGGATCTCACATGGTCTGTACATACCGGCTAAGTGGTGAAAAAGGCATTACATTGCCTCTTTCACCTCAGACAGTTGAAGAATTTGGTATGGACCCCCAAATCCCAAGAACTTTCTATAGGGGCACAATTGAGAGCATCCTGACTGGCTGCATCACTGCCTGGTATCCCTAAATTGTTTGACTCTGCAGAGAGTGGTACGGACAGCCCAGTGCATCTGTAGATGTGAACTTCCCGCTATTCAGGATATTTACAAAGATGGGTGTGTAAAAAGGATCACTGGGGACCCGAGTCACCCTAACCACAAACTGTTCCAGGTGCTACCATCCAGGAAATGGTACCACTGCATAAAAGCCAGGACCAACAGGCTCTGGGACAGCTTCTTCCACCAGGCCATCAGGCTGCTTAATTCATGCTGACACAACTGCATTTCTATATTATATTGATTGTCCTGTTGTACATACTATTTCTTATAAATTTCTGTAAATTGCACATTGCACATTTAGACATAAAGATTATTATTCCTCATGTATATGAAGGATGTAAGTAATGAAATTTAATTTAATTCAATTCAGTTCAGAAAGCTGAAGAAATTCAACATATTCCCCATTGATCCTCACGGATTTTTGTAGATGCACCATAGCATCCTGACTGGATCACAGTTTGATATGGAAATGCTCTGTGGAATTGCAGAGAGATGCAGACACATCTCCGGCCAGCATGAAACCCGGGCTTCCTCTTCATGGACTTTGGGAAATCAAAGACCCCTCCCACCCCAGACATTCTCTCGCCTTCTCCTTCCATTGGGCAGAAGATGGAAAAGCCTGATATCGTACCACCATGTTCAGACAGCTTCATTCTCCTGTTATCAGAATTATGAACAGTCCTATTGAATGATAAAGATGAACTCTTGATCTCTTAATCTATCTTGTTGCAACCCTCCCACTACACTTGTCTGCATGCACTTTCTCTGTAACTGTAACAATCTGCATTCTAAGATTGTTTTTCCCTTTCTCCCACTTTGACATAGTCGTCTTTTAGAACAATGTGATTGGATGGAAAGTGACACTGAAGCTTTTAACTGCATCTCAGTACATGTCACAATAAACCAGTTACCAATGACATGACAGAGGATGCTATTAATGTGTTTTCTTATCTCTGAAGGGACAGTTACCATCTTGGAATCAAGAACAACTTTGACTATCAACGCATCCTGAAGTATGTTCGAGTCTGTGAAGTCAACAATATGAAGATCATATGCATTCGAGATAAGGTGATGAATGTTTTGAGAAGCCGCATAGTCTCTTGAGTTTGGTTTGAAAATCCTTGGCTTATCCAGACTGAGCTAATTGTAACGATTGTACATTGTCAGTCAGAAATATTATCTCAAAGGTACTTATACTAGCAGTATGGAGAAGTACACACAAAAGATTCTGCAGATACTGGAAGTCCAGAGTAACATCAACAAAGTGCTGAAGGAGGTAAGGAGGGCAGGCACCATCAATGGAGGGAAATAAAGAGTCAATGTTTTGGGCTGAGACCCTACATTAGGAGTAGAAAGGAAATGAGAAGAAGCCAGACTAAGAAGTTGGGGGGAAAGAGTAGAAGCTGGACAGGTGTAGTCAGCTGGGGGGAAGGTAGGTGAGTGGGGAAGGGGAGATAAAGTGAGGAACTGAGTGTCAATAGGTGGAAAAGGTAATAGGCTGAAGAAGAAGACATTTGAGAGGAGAGGAGAGTGGAACATGGAGAAAAGGACTGAGGAGGAGCACCAGAGAGAGATGATGAATGAATGTGCACAGGGTTAAAGAGTCAGAGTACAGCAGAGATCACAGAGGTGGATCATTGAGAAAGGTCTCACTACGCTACAGTAGAAAAGAAGATTTAGACTTTAGGGTAGCCATAACTTAGACCAAGGGATAATAGTACTATTCTTAGCAGTGAGGAGGAATAGAGAGATCTTGGGATCCACATTCAGAGCCCTCAAAGTTACTGCACTAGTTGATAGGATTATTAAGAAGGAATATGGTTTGTTGGTTTTCAGTAGTTGTGGGATTGAGTTCAAGAGCCACAAGGATATGGTTTTCTCCTGGATTGAAGGATGAGAGATGACTTGATAGAGGTATATAAGCTGATAAGAGGCATAGACAGAGTGAACAGCCAGAGACCTTTTACCACAGCAGAAATGGATAATACAAGGGGGCATAATTTTAAGGTGATTGTAGTGAAACATAGTTGGGTGTCAGAGGTAGGTTTGGCTTACTGGGAGAGTGGTGGGTGGGTGGACTGCTCTGTCAGGGGTTGTGTTAGAGGCAGATACATTATGGATATTTATGGTACTCTTAGATAGGCACAGATGGAAGGAAAACGGAGGGTTATGTAGGAGGGAAGTGTTGGATTGAGTGTGGAGTAGTTTCAATGGTCGGCACTGTGGTGTAATGGTCTATGTTCTCACTCATTCAGAACTTGCTGATCATTTAGCAATTCATCTGCAGATATAAAAACAATTTAAAGTTAAACATGGAAAATTAAGCAAAATGGGGAGGAGGGCCACAAATAACAGAAGTACAGAGGTTTAAGAGTGGTGTTGGGACATCGGTCAGTTTACAGGAATGGCTGTTGGATAATAATTTGAGATTAAAATCCCTCAGTGAATGGGGTTATGTGATGGAGCAGAGATATTGGCATCTGTCTGATCTGCTAACTGGGATAAAAGTATCATCATGATATCAGTGACTAACTTGCATGTTGATACTCAATGCCTGGGGTCTGTTCCTGACACACACAGGGTGAAGTGATCTCTCATTTTCCATCTTGTTCTACAGGTAGCTGGCGACTTGTACA
The DNA here is from genome assembly GCF_048418815.1 of Hemitrygon akajei. NCBI lineage: Eukaryota > Metazoa > Chordata > Chondrichthyes > Myliobatiformes > Dasyatidae > Hemitrygon > Hemitrygon akajei. The sequence continues at coordinate 162,386,885 of NC_133134.1, read as the reverse complement.
ACATGTTTTACACACGTAACGCCTTGCATCGCAGGGCCTATCAGCACAAAGTGGTCAACATCATTGAGAGCATGTGAGTATTCCTGCAGTGTGGCTGGTACGGTGCTTTCACTCATTTTACACCCTTGTGTCCACCCACTCATCTTCTCCCAGCCCTTGTGCTGGTGAATGACACTGGCTTGTGTGAAAGGCACTGTGACCACATGGGTCAACCTATGGCTACTAACTGGCAGATAATTTGGTCACACCCTTTACTAACCAGAACGTGGAGTGTTTGTTGCAGTGTTCACTCGGGTGTTGCTGATGAGTGGTGAATCTGAACACATGTTTCCTTACCCTTCCTCTCCCATAGCCCAAGTAAGCTGAGGCCATTCCCACATCCATTTCTTGTGTTTGCTGTCAACATCAGAAGGAGGCTGTGTGGACAACAGTACTGACACGATTCTCAACATGTTCATCCATTAGGATCACAGAAGCAATGGTGTTGGCAGATCCACACATCCTGATCAGCGGCACACGTGGGGAGCAGTATAGAATGTCAACAGCCATTGATGACATGGAGGCTTACACCAAACTCACAGGTGAGTACTTCTGTCCTTAAGTTTGGTTAGAATTTACTCTTTAATCCTGGATGTTCACTTCACAGGACAAGGCCATCCAGCTATTGCTACCCATTTGTGAGTGTCCACTAATAAATCCCACTGCCCTAGTCTTTCCCCTGTTGCCCACCATTCTTTTGCTGTTTATTTGAAGATCAATTCCTTTTTTGCAGTTTTTTCTGGGCAAATTTGTCCTCACTATAGCCTGCTGCATTTTGTTATAAAATAGCGCCCCGTATTCTATCTGGGTAATCTTTAACCTAGCACATGAATGTGGAATTCTCAAATTCCCAGTAACTGCTCCCCCTCTGTCCTTTGTCCGCTTTATTCTTTTCTCTCTGGTCCTGGTCCAACTGGCCTCCATCACCCTGCCTCTTTCCCCTTCCCTACTTGAGGATATTGCAGTTCTTCTCTTTGGATACTCAGTAATAGCTACAACCTCTTGACTGTTCAATTCTGGTATTCTTGGTGTAAAATTTCACTCTAAATTTCTTTCTCCATCTCAGAATCCACTTCTTAAGCTGGATTGATCATCTCCAAGGCCAAGTTCCTTGGGCTATAGATGCCATTACCAAAAAATAACACAAACTATTCCATCTGGGTTATCTCCAAACTGGCATTATGAACATTGCATTCTCAAACTCCCAGTAACTGCTCCCCCTCTGTCCTTTCTCCCCTTTATTCTTTCCTTTATTCAGGCTAAAGGCAGCAACTGGTAAAATAGTTTTATGCTCGGGAAGGGAAGATGGTTAGCATCATGATGGTGTAGCTGTCATTTTGAAGAAAGCCATTGAAAAGTGCTTGCTGGAGTGGAAACCAATCAACAGTAGACTGATGAGAGTCAGGCTGAGAGGGAAGCAAGTGAACATGACTGTGATCCAGTGCTATGCTCCGACTAATGATAGTGATATGGAAGAAAAGTAAGTTTCTATGAGCAACTGCAATCGGAGGTAGAGTTAACACCGTGCCATGGATCTCCCATTGTCATGGGAGATCTAAACCCCAAAGTGGGGAATAACTAGAGCCTGTAGATTTCTGTGTTCTATCAACTTGCACTTCACTAGGGTCACAGGCACCATGGATGTGAAACAATGAACAACAATGGTGAAAGACTGTTAAAATTCTGTGCCATGAACAATCTGGTCATAGGAAGGACCCTCTTTCCACAACATGAAATCCATAAACGGACATGATGCTCACCCAGCGGACGTGACAAGAACAGGCTGATCAACGGCCCACTCCAAGATGCCACTGGTGTACATTGGCGACTCTCAGCGGGCTGCAGGAAATTGTACTAGTTTTCCTCTTAAATATACTCCTTTTGAACCACTCTTACGGCATCTGCAGAATATAAATTTCCTCTTAACAACAGAGAATGAAATGACATCAATGATCTTCAGAGCTCACGTTCGACAGTTGAATATGGACCGGTTAAGGGCAGTGGCGCCTTTAAGGGTCAACGGCATGGCTGAAAACATGGCAGGAGAGATTGAATTCGAACCAGATTGAAGTGCAGGGGGATGAGGCCTCCTCTACCCAGCATCTTGTTGGCGAATGTGCAGTCACTGGAAAATAAGGTTGACAATCTCAGGGCAAGGCTGCTGTCTCAGAGGCAGATAAGGCAGATCTCAGTTGTTGTTGCACTGAAACCTGGTTAAATGTAGACACCCCTGACGCAGTGGTACAACCGGAAGATTTTATAATTTTCAGAATATATCAAACCTTCAACTCTGAGAAGGGAAAAGGTGTCAGCATAAGCTTTTTAGTCAATTCTCTTAAGTGGATCAACATTGGGCTTATTTCAACTTCTTGTCACCTGAATGAGGACAATTAATAATTAAATGCAGACCATTCCACATGGAGATCTCATCCAAGATCCTGTAAGCAAACATTTGTGAAACTGCATGAAGCTATCTGTGAAGAAGAAACAGACCATCCCGATGCATTGTAAGTTAGAGTCAGTGACTTTAACCAGTTTGAAGGAAACTCTGCCCTATTATCACTAACATGTCACCTGTTGCACCAGAGGTCCCAACGCACTAGACTACCGCTACACTATGACACAGAATGCCTATCGTTCATTCCGGAGACCATGTTTTGGCAAGTCAGATCATTTGGCTGCTCCTCCACTACCTGAATACAGGCAGTGACTAAAGAGCAAGACTCCAGAGATCAAGACAAGTAAGAGGTGGTTTCGGGAGGCAGAGGAACGGCTACAGGATTGCCTTGAGTCAGTGAACTGGGCCGTGTTGGAACTCATCTGAGGTGCTGAGTGACTATGCCAGAGTCATTACAAACTTTATTAAAACAGCAATGGATGAGTGTGTCCCCACAAAATCCTTCAGGGTTTTTGCCAATCAGAAGCCCTGGATGAACAATGAAATCTGGAATGCTCTGAGAGCCGGATTAAAGGCATTCAAGTTTGGAGATCGAGAATGCTACAAAAGGTGCAGGTATGATCTCTGCAAAGCTGTCTCTCAGGCAAAGTGGAGATTCCAGACTAGACTGGAATCAAAGAGGGATGTTCAACAGCTGTGGCAGGGTTTGAATGCTATAATGGCCGACAAAGTAAAATTTTGTGTCATTGGGGACAGCAGAACTTCACTTCCAGGTGAGCTCAATGCCAAACGGTCATCATTTCATACAATGATCCTCCAGAACGAACTCTGTATTTTCTGGCCAAGAAGGATCTCCAACCATGCCCTTCTCTTTCAGTGTCATCAAGAGGACCTGGCCACAATCATCATGAGGAGACATTGGAGATGGATTTGGCACATGATGATAAGAGAGGCCAACTTCATCATCAGGACAGAACTTCACTGGACCCCTGAAGGGTGGAGGAAACACAAGAGACCAAAGACAACTTGATGCCACATCATTGAGGCAGAAATGAGGACCCTGAGTTACATCTGGGGCACAATAGAGAAGATGGCCATGGACAGACAGAGACAATGGACCTTCTTTGCTGCCCTAAACACCAGCTGGGTAATAGGCAGTAACTGCAAAATAAAGCAAATTATACACAATCGATCTGGTCATAGTATTGGTAAATGGGGTGACTAGGCTTGTGTCAGCTGCTTCAAGAACCAAATGGTTGAGGAACAGTGGCTGTTCCAGAACTTCACTACATACACATCACTGCACCTTCTGATTACTCCTCCAGGCAGAAGGCAGTGAGACCTTCCCTTCAAACAAGTGAAGAAAGTAAGAATCCAGAGTAACAGAAGGCCATTTGGCCCATCGAACATTCTCTACTATTGAAGACCATGGCAGAAATTCTATCTCTGCACCATCTCTGTATTCCTTGATTCCCTTACAAAAGTCCACATCTGTGGGCAATGTACTCAGCGGATGGGTATTCCATTGACAAACATGCTGTGCCATGGAATTGAATTCCAAGAGTTGCTTGACTTCATTTTTCATGTTATGGTTGGTCTCAGGGTCTGCAGTCTAAAACTATAACATTAAGAGATCTTAAGCAGAAAAATGTACATCACTAACCACTTTTCTAAATGAATGTAAAATTATTCCTTTTTGTTTGGAAAAGTACAAACTCCTTGGACGCAGAACTCGGAGGAGACCGTTAACAACAGGACGTCTGGTCTCCTGGCATTCAGGATGAGTTAGTAAATTGGATTTTACATCGGCTTCATAGGTGAACTCTGAGAATAGTTTGTAAATTGTTGCCTCGCTAACTGGAGGCCTGTGACTAGTGTGGCGCAGGGATCGGTGTTGAGTCCGTTGTTGTTTGTCAGCATTCTGCAGTTCAGCTCATTTAGAGGATGATAAGTAATATTTTGATTTCTGTACTGCTATTCTTAGAAATATAGAAGCACAGAAAACCTACAGCACAATAGAGTCCCTTTGGTCTACAAAGTTGTGTCGAACATGTCCCAACCTGAGAAATTACTAGGCTTATCCACAGTCCTCTACTTTTCTAAGTTCCATGCACCTATCCAAAAGACCCTATCATATCCGCCTACACCACCGTTGCTGGCAGCCCATTCCACACACTCACCACTCTCTGAGTGAAAAACTTACCCCTGACATCTCCTCTGTACCTACTCCCCAGCAACTTAAACCTGTGTCCTCTTGCGGCAACCATTTCAGCCCTGGGAAAAAGCCTCTGACTATCCACACGATCAATGTCTCTCATCATCTTATACACCTCTATCAGGTCACCTCTCATCTGCCGCCGCTCCAAGGAGAAAAGGCCGAGTTCACTCAACCTGTTTTCATAAGCCATGCTCCCCAATCCAGGCAACATCCTTGTAAATCTCTCCTGCAACCTTTCTATGGCTTCCACATCCTTCCTGTAGTGAGGCGACCAGAACTGAGCACAGTACTCCAAGTGGGGTCAGACCAGGGTCCTATATAGCGGCAACATTACCTCTCAGCTCCTAAAGTCAATGTGTTTGTGCTAGTTCCAATCGTGTTTACTTGTGGCCTTGCACATGTGTGTCATCTCATTGGTTTAGGAATATATATGTGAAACCCTGATCTGAACCAGGAAAAAGCACATAATGAATTTTTAAATAATTTTAAGAATTTAAAACAAATCTCAATTACAGTAAGTAATAGCAATGCAGAAATAAAAATAATAGATATCATCCTCTAAATGAGCTGATCTGTGGAATGCCGACAGACTTTCACGCAGCCTCTCCTCTCTCTAATCTGTCTAATTCTGACTCGACATACTCTGACTCTCTCAATGTACTGTTCCCTGTCACAATGCTAACCACCAGCCGTGGTCTAGCCTTGGACAAAACATTCAGCTCTTGCACCAAACAGGTGCCCCTTTTATACCCGTAAAAGCCCCTTACACTGGTACTTTTCCATGTGTTTGATACCTGCACCATGAATTCAGTTTCCAGTGAAAGTCATGTTTTCACCATCGTCCACTGTTATGGCTGTACACGTGTACTCCCTTAATTTTCTCAAACTTTGCTGTGGACTGGGTCTCTTGTACTCTCCTAAATAATCCCACTGCAAATTAGCACCATTTTGTCTTTTAGACTTCCTTTTCATTTTAGTGTATACTGTTATGACCTCAGCCCCCCTCCTTTGTGAGATTCACGAGAGCCCTAGTCAAGGGGGGGTCAAATGACCCAAGAGAGAGAGGGAGATGTGCTGAAGACCACGTTCCCCCGGGAAGCAGAATAAAGCGACTCTTTGACTATTGTCTCATGAAGACCACGTGTAAAGCCCTCGGGCAATGTGGGCTGGTCGCTCAACAAAAACCTCGGACATAGCCATTGTCTTGGGAGACACCTTTGTGGGATAACGAACTGGCCTACGTGCAAAGTCTCAGGGCAATGTGAGATGGGTGATGGGGGAAGGATTGCCTTGCCCCCCCCCCCACCCTGATGGACATCTACAACCCTGCCAGTCCAGATAAAAGGTGGGCTGCCGAGTCGGGGCGCCAGACGCACCAGAAGATACGCGAGAATTCCTGCGACAGTGTTTTGATAGTGACAGCCGGTGGTGGGGTTCGTGTGCATCCTTTTCCTTGCCTGGGATTGGCGACCTCACCACGGAAGAACGGCCTAGCTATAGGGGAAGCCACAGATGAGAGTCCATTCCCCAACGAGACTTCCGACTACCTCCTACAGGTTGGAAAACCTGTCAGGTAAATGTTTCATTCTCTCTCTCTCTTTCTAACAAAAGTGCACCAACGCGACACCACAACAATGACAGATGGTGGAACTGCAGTGACCGCAAAGACTTTTAGATATCCAGCAAACAATATATATCTACATTACCCCTAGACAACGATAGAGCTTATTTCTGATTGATTATTACTATACCTGTGCTTTAGATTGAGTTGTGACAACGTATATGATCTGAATGTTTTGTATTAACCATACGTTTGTGCCCCTTTATAAATAAAAACGTTTGAAAATAGTAACATCAGGCTTCGGTGGATCCATCTATCTTTGCTGGAAAATTACCCGGTTACTGGGGAACATAACAATACCAAGTAGGAATCACATTGAACTTTTTTCTTACAAGACTATGGTACAGGTACGGGCCAAAGTGACTCGACAGAATATCAGTTTGACATGTACAAGGTAGGCCTGGGTCTGTGCTGTATTGCTGTATAACTGTAGAACTCTATTGCTAATAGGGACGAATCACACATTTATCTTCCTAATTCACTTTAAGTCAACCAGAAACAAAAGTTTGTTAGATCAATGCAATTACATGTTGTTATAAAATGTTTTTCTTTGATCTTGTATTTTGTTTTTACAGACAGTATCTTTGAACAGATTCTGAATTCCTCTAACCCTGAGCTGGAAGAAGCACAGACAATCCTGAACAACATTATAAACCGCAAACTGTACAAATGTATTGGGCAGACACAGGCTGAAGAAGGGAAAACTATTGAACAGGTAATTATTACTCGGGCTGGTATTCTCTGCCTCAACTCTCTATATTACTCCAACAACCAGAAGGCAGTGAACCTTCCCTTGAAATGAGCTGAGTTTGGAAGAGTCAGGTGTAATAGTAATCCTATTAGCCCTTTGAGGCTCTCTGCTATTCAACATTATGACTGTTCTACCTCAGCATCATGTTCCTGCACCTATTACACCCCTGATTCAAGCCGTGGTCTAGCCTTGGACAAAACACTCAGCTCTTGCACCAAACAGGTGCCCCTTTTATACCCATCAAAACCCCTTACACTGGTACTTTTCCATGTGTTTGATACCTGCACCATGAATTCAGCTTCCAGTGAAAGCCATGTTTGATCCAACACTCTTGATTCAAGCCTGCTCTGCCATGTTGTCATGGCTGATGCATTTCTCTCAATTTCCTGCCTTCTCCCATATCCCTTCAGGCACTGACTCATCTGCCCCAAATATACCCCAATGACTTGGCCTTCACAGCTGCATGTGGCAATAAGTTCCACATATTCACCACACTCTGGCTAAAAATATTCCTCTTTATCTCCATTCTAAGTGGACATCCCTCTATTCCACTCTTAGACTCCCAATCCAGATGAAACATTCTCTCTAAAACTATTCTGTCAAGGCCTTATAACATTGGTTAGGTTTCACTGAGATCTCCCCTCGTTCTCTGATTTCCAGTGATTTTTGGCACAGAGCTATTAAATGCTCCTCATATGATAAGCCTTTTAATCTTGGAATCATTTTTGTGAACCTCCATTGAAACGTCTCCAATAACAGCAGATCCTTTCTGCGATAAGGGGCTCAAGACCGCTCACAGAACTCCAAATGAGGCCTCACCAGCACTTTATATAGCCTTTTTTAGTTGCCTTCTGTTGGTTTATGAAAGATTCCCAATCCTCTAACTTCCCATTGATTTTTGCTGTATTAAATGTTCTCTCTTTGGCTTTTATGTTGCCTTGGACTTCTCTTGTCAGCCAGGGTCGCATCATCCTGCCTTTAGAATACTACTTCCAGGTGAACTGAAGTCGGTAGCAATTGCTTCATACTCATCCAGATTCAAAGATGAATCTCTGAATACAGTCCAGTCTACCAATTCAAAGCAGTCCTACAACCACTCCTGTGCTTCCCTTGTCCATAGCTTCTGGGTCCTCACTACTGGTGCTGCCTACACTCAGGGAGTAGAAGTACAGCCAGATGATCAGACTTTCCATAGTGAGCGTATGGAACAGCACGGAAGGCATTCTTGATGATGGTGTAACAATGGTCCAATGTGTTGTTTCCTCTTGTACTACAAATGATTTGTTGATGGTAATTATTTCGTGAGTTTTTCAGGCTGGCCTGGTTAAAATCCCCCAAAATGATGGTGAAGGCATCAATTTCTGCTGTTTTGTGCACGTTGATCCCATTGCTCAGATCATCTAAAGCCTGTTTGACATTGGTTGAGGTGGAAAGTACACTGGTTCCAAAATGATCACAGAAATATCCTGTGGCAAGTAAAATGGGTGGCAATTAATTGCAAGACATTCCAGGTCTGGTGAGCAAAGTTGGGTCAACACTGTATGTTTGTGCACCAAGAGAAGTTGATCATGAGGCACACACCTCCACCCCTGCTTACACCAGGTTGACTATGGTGTATTGGCTTCCATTAATCATGGAATTGAATTTAGGAGCCAAGAGGTAATGTTGCAGCTGTATAGGACCCTGGTCAGACCCCACTTGGTGTACTGTGCTCAGTTCTGGTCGCCTCACTACAGGAAGGATAGAAAGGGTGTAGAGGAGATTTACAAGGATGTTGCCTGGATTGGGGAGCATGCCTTATGCCACAGGTTGAGCGAACTCGGCCTTTTCTCCTTGGAGCGACGGAGGATGAGAGGTGACCTGATAGAGGCGTATAAGATTATGAGAGGCATTGTTCATGTGGATAGTCAGAAGCTTTTTCCCAGGGCTGAAATGGTTGCCACAAGAGGACACAGGTGAGATGTCCAAAATACACAACATGAATCAACAAGCTGCTCCAAGCTGTGGTGCTTCTAATTTCTCAGCATATCCAAAAGCTGATGTTCATTTGGTGTAACTACTGAAAAATTTTGCTGACAGAAAAGTCGTGGCAAAACTAATCCAAAATCAAAACAGAACATTTGCCTTTTACCTGCAACCATATGGACTGTTATACTTGGGTGACGTGTCCACAGCTCCAATGATTGCTCCAAAAGTCAGGGCAAGTCAAGTCTGAGTAATCAGGGCATCAAAGGTTATGGTGAGAAGGCAGGGGAATGGGACTAAAGGGGAGATTGGATCAGCTCATGATGAAATGCCGGAGCAGACTCGATGGGCCGAACGGCTGACTTCTGCTCCTTTGTCTTATGGTCTTATGGTCTAAAAGTCGAACCTTTCATTTGATCCTTTATTAGCAATTGGCAAACATGCAACTAAGCATTATTGAGCGTTACCTCAGCAGTCAGCAAACAATATGAGCTCCACCAGTCCCAAGCTCTAAACTGCAATGAAATAAACAAGAATGTGTAATTTATTCCCGTCAATTTACCACACCCCCACTCATGTAGCCAGTTACCGTCATAAACATAATAAACCCCAGAGCACAGAAGTGCAAAGCAGAGAGAGAACTGATATATTGCTTCTACAATAATTTTTGAACAGATTTTCTGAAATGCTTCATTTTTTCCCATCTCTCTCTGTTATACATTTATTAATAGTAAAACAATTGAAACCTCTTTTTAACAAGTATCATTAGCCCCTCACTGACAGCCAGTGGACTCACCAATGAGAAAACCACCTGTCTCAAACTCTGTATATCTAGTTTGGTATGACTTGGGCCCCACCAAAACTGGGAAGTTGGGATGTTTGAACCACCGGAACCTCGATCTGTGTGAATACTGTGCAAATACTGCCCCCATGCAATTATCTGTCGACAAGAAATAACAGATCATGCACTCCATACAATTACAATATTTACAAATGTCAGCTTTATCAAACAGTTAGTAGAGAAAAGAAAAGAAAAAAAGTTAGATAGATTTTGCTACAAGTGTATGGGACATTGGAAAAATGTTGAATTTCCCCATGGGGATGAATAAAGTATCTATCTATCTATCTAGAAAGGGCCGATTATAGTTAACCCAGTCCAAATGTGCACATCCGTTGGAGTTCATCTTGAAGTTGTCTTTAACTCACGTGCTGGACCACAGTCTGCATGAAAGCACACACTGTCTTCCAAATGTCGCTCAAAATCTATCTCATACAAACGGGCTCCCCCAGGGGGGTATTGGTCCTTCCTCCTTGAAGCTTTCATCGGAACAAAGCACCTTGTGCAACAGGGACAACGTCCTCAGCCATCTTCCTTCTTGTCCTCTCCCAGCTCCCCCCAGAAAGTACCTCAACCCACACCACAGAGTCCATCACAAAAACCTATCAGGCAGTGTTCTCTAGAACCTTCTCCCAATTCCACCATCCTGATTGGTTGACACAACATTCCTAATTTGAATAATATAGCCTCTTAACTTTAGCTCAAGCCCAAGCATGCTAAAAGCAGAACAGACAGTTCTTAGAGAACTGCTGTGTTGGCGCGTGGCCAAGTGGCTAAGGTGTTGGTTTAGTGATCTGAAGGTCACTAGTTCAAGCCTCAGCTCAGACAGCGTGTTGTGTCCTTGATCAAGGCACTTAACCACACATTGCTCTGCGATGACACCGGTGACAAGCTGTATCGGCTTAATGTCCTTCCCTTCGACAACATCAGTGGTGTGGAGAGGAGAGACTTGTGCATGGGCAACTGCCGGTCTTCCATACAACCTTGCCCAGGCCTCAGTCAACATCAAAATTGATGGACAGCCGAAGAAGAAGAACAAGAAGAAGAGAACTGCTAAAATGAAATATCTAGAGCATCGTAAAAATCTTAACCAGGGCGTTACACAATAAATGCACATAAATAAACAATGGGACGCATTATATTTCCTTGTGGATCAAGGTCCATAATTACTGTTATTAATTCATCAATCATTGATAATCTCTGCTCAAAATTATAATGGCATTCGAGAGAATTTGGGCATATGCTCTCAAAAGTTTGCTCTCCCTGGACGGTCATTTGTAACAATACAAGTCCTGTAGGTATTGACTGTCACAGACTGCAGGCGATGTTTTATTGTACATTGGATTTTATTTGTACATTTACAAATTTAACCAGACTCATTTGAAATGTTCCCTCTCCATCAGGAGGAGATTGCTAATCTGAAGGCTAAATTGGTTGAAGCTGTTCTCTCAGAACAAGTGGGTGCTCAAGTCGAGGCAAAAGATTTCATTGTAAATGTGAGTACTGGCTCGTTAATGATGGAGAGGAGAGTTCTCTATACATCTGGCAGATTGTACCATTATGGAACCAAGCCGTTTGATCAGTCATCAGGTACCCATTTACCTAATCCTACCCTCATCTATTTTATTCTCCACATGTTCCTATTAACTCAGTACAGATTCCAGCACTCACCTACACACCAAGGGTATGTTACAGTGGTCAATTAATTTACAAATGTGCACAGTTTGGGATTTGGGAGAAAATCTGAAACCCTGAGGAATTCCCCTTGGTTACGGGAGAGCATGCAAACTCCACATAGACAGCACCTGAGGTCAGGATTAAAGCCAGGTTACTGACTCTGTGGCAATCACCAAACACCCATGCACACATCTCATTTGAATCGTCCCTCATTTCCATCAAATCCCCCCCAGATCCTATCACTTACCCACTCTGTAGGTGTAATTTACCACAGACATTTAACCCGCTTGTCATTGGGATGTGGGAGGAACTGGTGCACCTCAGGGAAATTTGCATGTCCACAGGGAAATTGTATAATCTCTGTACAGGAGTTTGGGATTGAACCTGCGCTGTGGAACTAAGAGGCTGCACTTCTATCAAAAGAGTAACTGTTATAATCGATGGGCTTGTGACCAATGTGATAAAAAATACAGTTTGCTTTATTTTGTGGCTATTTATGAGAGAGTAATTTGTATTTTACCATGAATAAATATAACTAAAATTTCTCACACTAGGTTATTCCAATGAACTACGGGATGCAAGAGAAAAACCCCATTAATAATGTTCTATTCTACTGCAAGAATGACCCTGACAAGGCCTTCAATATCAGCAGAGCGCAGGTAACCTCCCGAGCATCGGAGGTATAAACACGTCTGGCCACTGAAGCTGCGTGTGAACTTGTTTCCTTCCAGCCTTGCACCGGCTACTGTTGGGGTTGAGACTGGGGCTCTCGTTGTGGGCTTTCCACTGTTTTCAGTTTGCTTCCCAGCCATCATCGTCTCTGGAGATACTGGCCATCTCCCTGGGATTCAGTCTGAACTTGGTGTGTCTGCGATCTGAACCTTGCTTCGTTGCTCTAGGAAGCTCATTGTGGTCTGGTTGTCATAACAGGATAGTCTGGACAGGCTGAACATGCATTTTCCGGACTTTATAAATGTGAGAGGAGAGTCGTTTGAAACATACAGTACAACAGGGTTATTCGGAGCAAGAAGGCTGCGGGTGAACGGCTAAGGATTTCCAGAGCGACAGCAGTTTAACTACTTGGGGTAAAAGAGAGGCAAGACTGCGCAGGCGCGTGACGTCAGCCAGTAGAGCGGGAAAAGTTTAAAATGAAGACCGCCATATCCAGCAGGTAGCAGAGTGAGAGGTGGCAGAGTGATAGGGCTTTGGCTCAACGGGCTTAGGTGATAACGGGATAATGCGAGGTAGGTTTACCTGTGTTAATTGCAGAAAGGAAGTAGTATGTGTGTGAGGCCGGTTTTCTGTGCTCGGTGTCAGATGTGGGATGTCCTGGAGTCTCCCAGCCTCCCAGATGGCCATATCTGCATCCGGTGTATCGAGCTGCAGCTCCTAAGGGACTGCTTTAGGGAACTGGAAATACAGCTCGATGACCTCCGCCTGGTCAGGGAGAGCGAGGAGGTGATAGAAAGGAATTATAGGCAGGTGGTCACACCGGGGCCATGGGAGACAGACAAGTGGGTCACAGTCAGGAGGGGGAAGGGGAAGAGTCAGGTACTAGAGAGTACCCCTGTGGCTGTACCCCTTGACAATAAGTACTCCTGTTTGAGTATTGTTGGGGGGGACAGCCTACCTGGGGGAAGCAACAGTGGCCGTGCCTCTGGCACAGAGTCTGGCCCTGTGGCTCAGAAGGGTAGGGAAAGGAAGAGGAAGGCAGTAGTGATAGGGGACTCGATAGTTAGGGGTCAGATAGGCGATTCTGTGGATGCAGGAAAGAAACTCAGATGGTTGGTTGCCTCCCAGGTGCCAGGGTCCGGGATGTTTCAAATCGCGTCAAAGATGTCCTGCAGTGGGAGGGAGAACAGCCAGAGGTTGTGGTACATATCGGTACCAATGACATAGGTAGGAAAAGGGAAGAGGTCCTGAAAGAAGACTACAGGGAGTTAGGAAGGAAGTTGAGAAGCAGGACTGCAAAGGTAGTAATCTCGGGATTACTGCCTGTGCCACGCGACACTGAGGAAAGGAATAGAATGAGGTGGAGGATAAATGTGTGGTTGAGGGATTGGAACAGAGGGCAGGGATTCAGATTTCTGGATCATTGGGACCTCTTTTGGGGCAGGTGTGACCCGTACAAAAAGGATGGGTTGCACTTGAATCCCAGGCGGACCGATATCCTGGGGGGAAGGTTTGCTAAGGCTACTGGGGAGAGTTTAAACTAGAATTGTTGGGGGGTGGGAACTGAACTGAAGAGACTAGGGAAGATCCTGGAAAGGTGTAATAATAACAGAATTGTCCTGATGGGAGATGTTAATTTCCCAAATATCGACTGGCATCTCCATAGAGTGAGGGGTTTAGATAGGGTGGAGTTTGTTAGGTGTGTTCAGGAAGGTTTCTTGACATGAAATGTAGATAAGCCTACAAGAGGAGAGACTACTTGATTTGGTATTGGGAAATGAACCTCATCAGGTGTCAGATCTCTCAGAATTTGGGAGAGCATTTTGGAGATAATGATCATAATTCTATCTCCTTTACAATAGAATTGGAGAGAGATAGGAACAGACAAGTTAGAAAAGTGTTTAATTGGAGTAAGGGGAATTATGAGGCTATCAGGCAGGAAATTGGAAGCATAAATTGGGAACAGATGTTCTCAGGGCAAGGTACAGAAGAAATGTGGCAAATGTTCAGGGGATATTTGTTGGAGTTCTGCACAGGTATGTTCAAATGAAACAGTGAAGTTATGGTAGGATACAGGAACTGTGGTGTACAAAGACTGTAATAAATCTAGTCAAGAAGAAAAGAAAAGCTTACAAAAGGTTCAGAAAGCTAGGTAACATTAGAGATCTAGAAGATTATAAGACTAACAGGAAGGAGCTTAAGAAGAAAATTAGGGAGAGCCAGAAGGGGCCATGAGAAGGCCTTGGCAGGCAAGATTAAGGAAAACCCCAAAGTATTCTATGAGTATGTAAAGAGCAAGAGGATAAGACCTGAAAGAATAGGACCTATCAAGTGTGACAGTGGGAAGGTGTGTATGGAACCAGAGGAAATAGCAGAGGTACTTAATGAATACTTTACTTCAGTATTCACTATGCCTTCTGAGACAGAGCATTCCACAGATCCACAACTCTCTGGGTGGAAAAGTTTTTCCTCAACTTCGTTCTAAATGGCCTACCCCTTATTCTTAAACTGCGGCCTCTGGTTCTAGACTCCCCCAACATTGGGAACATGTTTCCTGCCTCTAGCGTGCCCAATCCCTTAATAATCTTATATGTTTCAATCAGATCCCCTCTCATCTTTCTAAATTCTAGTGTATACAAGCCCAGTCGCTCCAATCTTTCAACATATGATAGTTCCGCCATCCTGAGAATTAACCTTGTGAATCTACGCTGCGCTCCCTCAATAGCAAGAATATCCTTCCTCAATTTTGGAGACCAAAACTGCACACAATACTCCAGGTGGGATCTCACCAGGGCCCTGTACAACTGCAGAAGGACCTCTTTGCTCCTATACTCAACTCCCCTTGTTATGAAGGCCAACATGCCATTAGCTTTCTTCTCTGCCTGCTGTACCTGCATGCTTACTGGAGAAGATCCTGAGAGGTAGGATTTATGAACATTTTTGGAGAGATATAATATGATTAGGAATAGTCAGCATGGTTTTGACAAGGGTGGGTAATGTCTTATGAGCCTGATTGAATTTTTTTTGAGGATGTGACTAAACACATTGATGAAGGAAGAGCAGGAGATGTAGAGTATATGGATTTCAGCAAGGCATTTGATAAGGTACCCCATGCAAGGCTTATTGAGAAAGTAAGGAAGCATGGGATCCAATGGGACATTGCTTTGTGAATCCAGAGCTGGCTTGCTCACAGAAGGCAAAGTGTGGTTGTAGACGGGTCATTTTCTGCATGGAGGTTGGTGACCAGTGGTGTACCTCAGGGATCTGTTCTGGGACCCTTACTCTTTGTGATTTTTATAAATGACCTGGATGAGGAAGTGGAGGGATGGGTTAGTAAGTTTGCTGATGACACAAAGGTTGGAGGTGTTGTGGATAGTGTGGAGGGTTGTCAGAGGTTACAGTGGGACATTGTTAAGATGCAAAACTGCGCTGAGAAGTGGTAGATGGAGTTCAACCCAGATGATAGATAGATAGATAGATACTTTATTCATTCCCATGGGGAAATTCAACCTTTTTTTTCCAATGTCCCATACACTTGTTGTAGCAAAACTAATTACATACAATACTTAACTCAGTAAAAATATGATATGCATCTAAATCACTATCTCAAAAAGCATTAATAATAGCTTTAAAAAAAAAGTTCTTAAGTCCTGGCGGTTGAATTGTAAAGCCTAATGGCATTGGGGAGTATTGACCTCTTTATCCTGTCTGAGGAGCATTGCATCAATAGTAACCTGTCGCTGAAACTGCTTCTCTGTCTCTGGATGGTGCTATGTAGAGGATGTTCAGGGTTTTCCATAATTGACCGTAGCCTACTCAGCGCCCTTCGCTCAGCTACCGATGTTAAACTCTCCAGTACTTTGCCCATGACAGAGCCCGCCTTCCTTACCAGCTTATTAAGACGTGAGGCGTCCCTCTTCTTAATGCTTCCTCCCCAACACGCCACCACAAAGAAGAGGGCGCTCTCCACAACTGACCTATAGAACATCTTCAGCATCTCACTACAGACATTGAATGACGCCAACCTTCTTAGGAAGTACAGTCGACTCTGTGCCTTCCTGCACAAGGCATCTGTGTTGGCAGTCCAGTCTAGCTTCTCATCTAACTGTACTCCCAGATACTTGTAGGTCTTAACCTGCTCCACACATTCTCCATTCATGATCACTGGCTCCATATGAGGCCTAGATCTCCTAAGTGTGTGAAGTGGTAGCTACATTTTGGTAGGAATAATCAAAATAGGACATACATGGTAAATGGTAGGGCATTGAACAATGCAGTATAACAGAGTGATCTAGGAATAATGGTGCATAGTTCCCTGAAGGTGGAATCTCACATGGACAGGGTGGTGAAGAAAGCTTTTGGTATGCTGGCCTTTATAAATTAGAGCATTGAGTATAGGAGTTGGGATGTAGTGTTAAAATTGTACAAGGCATTGGTGAGGCCAAATTTGGAGTATTGTGTACAGTTCTGGTCACCGAATTATAGGAAAGATGTCAACAAAATAGAGAGAGTACAGAGAAGATTTACTAGAATGTTACCCGGGTTTCAGCACCTAAGTTACAGGGAAAGGTTGAACAAGTTAGGTCTTTATTCTTTGGAGCGTAGAAGGTTGAAAGGGGACTTAATAGAGGTATATAAAATTATGAGGAGGATAGATAGAGTTGACATGGATAGGCTTTTTCCACTGAGAGTAGGGGAGATTCAACAAGAGGACATGAGTTGAGAGTTAAGGGGAAAAGTTTAGGGGTAACACGAAGGTGAACTTCTTTACTCAGAGAGCGGTAGCTGTGTGGAATGAGCTTCTAGTAGAAGTGGTAGAGGCAGGTTCAATACTGACATTAAAAAGAAATTGGATAGGTATATGGACAGGAAAGGAATGGAGGGTTATTGGCTGAGTGCAGGTCTGTGGGACTAGGTGAGAGTAAGCGTTCGGCACGGACCAGAAGGGTTGAGATGGCCTGTTTCCGTGCTGTAATTGTTATATGGTTATATGGTTCATTTTGGTAAGTCAGATATGATGGCAGAATATAGTATTAATGGTAAGACTCTTGGCAGTGTGGAGGATCAGAGGGATCTTGGGGTCTGAGTCCATAGGACGCTCAAAGCAGGTTGACTCTGTGGTTTAAGAAGGCGTACAGTGTATTGGCCTTCATCAATCATGGAATTGAATTTAGGAGCCGAGAGGTAATGTTGCCGCTATATAGGATCCTGGTCAGACCCCACTTGGAGTACTGTGCTCAGTTCTGGTCGCCTCACTACAGGAAGGATGTGGAAACCATAGAAAGGGTGCAGAGGAGATTTACAAGGATGTTGCCTGGATTGGGGAGCATGCCTTTTGACAATAGGTTGAGTGAACTTTGCCTTTTCTCCTTGGAGCGACGGAGGATGAGAGGTGACCTGATAGAGGTGTATAAGATGATGAGAGGCATTGATCGTGTGAATCGTCAAAGGTTTTTTCCCAGGGCTGAAATGGTTGCCACAAGAGAACACAGGTTTAAGCTGCTGGTGTGTAGGTAAGAGGAGATGTCAGGGGTAAGTTTTTTACTCAGAGTGGTGAGTGTGTGGAATGGGCTGCTGGCAACGGTGGTGGTGGCTGATACGATAGGGTCTTATAAGAGACTCCTGGATAGCTACATGGAGCTTAGAAAAATAGAGGGCTTTGGGTAAGCCCAGTAATTTCTAAGGTAGGGACATGTTCGGCACAATTTTGTGGGCTGAAGGGCTTGTATGGTGCTGTAGGTTTTTTATGTGTCTATGTTTCTAACGGAGCTTGCCAGGATTGAAGTGGAAAGGATGTTTTCTTTTTGAAACTGTAGAACAAGGCATTCAGTTTTTAAAAATAGATGGTTGCTCATTTAAGAGGTGAGGCAAAGCCTTTTCTCTCAGAGATGATGCATCCTTGGAACTTTTTTCTTTGAAGCAGAGAACTTGAGTATTTTCAAGACAAAGGCATGATAAACTGGTGGGTGGTTACTGTGAGTAGTCAAGATGGTGGATTGGAAGTTACAACAGATTAGTCATGATCTTACTGGGAAGTGCAATAGACTCGAGGGGCTGTGTGGCCAGCTACCTCGTAAGTTTGTATATCTCCTCGTGGTTGTGGGTATTAATCTCTCTCACTCTGGTGCCCACCCAGGTATCTCAGAATCTACCAGAGAGGTTTTCAGAGCAGCTGATCCAAGTGTTCTGCAAGAAGACCGACGAGGAGTGTGAGGACGCTGCACTGAACTGCTTTGCCCGGTGGTGTGGGACCAAGGAATTACCCATGCCATGGGTAAGAAGAGGGAGTTATCTCAGTGTTACTATAATAGTTTCTGCAGATCTTTAGATTATACAACGTTTGTATTATGATGGGTATCAATAGGGGAGATGCAAGCAGGCTTTCTAGATTGTGTGAGATTAGAACTAGAGGCCATGGGTTAAGGCAGAAAGGCAAAATGCTTCAGGTTTCATGATGGGGAGCTTCTTCACACAGAGGGAGATAAGAGTGAGGAATAAGTGGCCAGCAGAGGTGATTCGGGTTTAGTTTCAACATTTAAGAGAAATTTGGATAGAGATATGCATGGGAGGGGTATACAGGGTGACAGTCTGGGCACAGCTCAGTCAGACTAGACAGATTAATAGTTTGGCATGGACTGGATGGGCCAAAGGGCCTGTTTCAGTGCTGTAAAGTCATGTGACTATCATGGGCATACATACCCTGCATATAGATGCCACAAATTAGCTTTTTGCTGCTCTGTGCTTCCTGCCAAATGGTAACAACAGGAGGAGGGATGAGGTGCTGAATGATCTCATCATCCTGAGACATTGCCTCTTGCAGATGTTCTCAATTCTTTCTTAGTTTGCTGTTATACTCTGGAAATATTAGTGTTGGTTTTTGCCTCCTGTATGTGTGTGAACTTCTCTAGTCAGAGTTCGACTTTTATCATGCAAGGAGACTGTGGAAATGTCCCTTTTCCTTCCTCAGAAATAATGGCAAGGAGGAGGTGGGTGGGAGGGATTTGAAACCTGAGGGGGTGGAAGGGGCTTTCGTTGAAAGGTGAGAGCAGTGTGGATTTGGAGGATGTGTGGCAGCATGGTATGGAAGTGCAAGGAAATTGTTTTTCTTAAGCCCTTTTGAAGTTTAAATAACGTGATGTGATATTCTTTTCCCTTTAGAATGGTGGTTAATCATTGCATGTTGTGTCTACCTGCAGGATCATGATGATATTGACCCTGCGTCAATGTTGGAACCAGCCCAGGAGTGACGTTCAATCACATCGTCAGGCGTGGAACAATAAAGCTGTTTAAGTAGATAGAGAATATTGTAGCTCTTCAAGTAGGAAAGCTGGGGAATTTCCTGTGCATCATGCAATTGTTTTATTTCTCGTCCTTGTTGGTTTAATCTCCTAGTTTCCTTGGTTCTTTTCTGATTCCCAGTTTACAGAGCGCTTGCTTCAATGGTAAAAAGAAATCTTCATGCAAAGAAATTGAAATCTAAATGACTTAGGAGCAAGTTAGTTGAGAAGAATTGATTTCTTTTTCAACACAATATCTTCTTAATTGATTGCTCCCTGTTCCAGTTGGTACCTAACCTCAATCTGTAAACCTTGTAGTTTGTGTCACCATGCAGAACATTGCAGAATGTGGAATACATTATTCACAATAAACATATCTTTAGTTCACCCCCCCCCAAAGGGAAGCCCCTTTCTTTAAAAAAGGAAGACATCTTCTTTGTCCTAGAATGAAAAGCCTCATCCTGAGAGCAGATGTGGCGGAGACGGAGGAATTGTGAGAAGGGGATAGCCTTTTTGCAAGAGACAGGGTGGGAAGAGGAATATGGTCCTGTTGACATTTAGTGGGGAGCTGAGGTTCTTTGTCTTTGTCTCCCCGACTCCAAATAGTCTCAGGTGAATTTAACCCTTATAAATGTGAGTTGTTTACTGGAGCTCAGGTGTTCCCCAGGTGAAGCCCGCCTATGCCCAAGGGGGGTAGAGAGAGAGAGAGATGCAAGAATGGATTCTGCCACTCTGCTTGCACAATTTATTGCGAGAGGTGGGAGGGTATTATCTCTGGTGAGGTAATAAATGTGCAATAAATTTCCTTATTGGGGTATTTCAGAGGTAAAATAGATGTAGAAGTTTTCTGTGATTGGACAACTGAATGTCATTTCACTCCTTTTTCTTTTATTTTTCTTCATTTAATTGGATAATGAAAATTGGATTGTATTTGGTGGTAAATACGTACTTTGATAATGAAGTTATTTTGACATTCAGTTTACTTTGGATAGTGGGAAATATTTTTGTGACATTTGATATTAGATCACATAACTCCATCAGCCCTGTTTAAAAGGTCTCTCCTTGAGTGAGTTTGCATAATCATTTAAACATTAATTGTGTTTTCTTTGTCATAGTGGAATATTTAATGTTTTGTCTGTTTCTTGAATTATATGGCGATACAGTTAATGACAATGGAATATCAATAAAGTTGGGCTTATCTGATCAATATCTTATTGTGTGTAACTTTGTTGGTAAGTTCTTGTATTGTAGCAGTGACGACAGTTAAAGTCAATTTAACACAATCAATCAGATCCAGTCATTACCTACAAATGGGACTTTTTCACAACCTGAGATCTCCTGGATCTCTTTTGCCAGAGAACTGTGGAAGTGGCCATCAAATACAGTCAGTGGCCACTGTATCAGGCAGAGGAGGCCCCTGATGGCCACTGAGTGTGTGTTCACGTTTGTCAGTTGCAGTAGCTCGTCCACTTTAAGGCTCGATGTGTAGTGTGTTGAGATGCTCCTCTGCACACCACGGTCATGACACATGGTTATCTGAGTTACTATCGCTTTCCTGTCTGGCTATTCTCATTAATCTCTCTCATTAACCAACTATTTTTGACCACAAAACTGCGGCACACTGGGTGTTTTGTTGTTTTTCGCACTATTCTCTGTAAACTCTGGAGAAGGTTGTGCATGAAAATCCCAGGTGATCAACGGTTTCTGAAATGCTCAAACCAACACGTATGGCATCAATAATCATTCCAACGTCAAAGCCACCCAGATCACATTTTGTCCCCATTCTGAATAACAAGTGAACCTCTTGACCATGTCTGCACGCTCTTACACATTGAGTTGCTGCCAGATGATTGGCTGATCAGATACTTGCATTCACATTCTCTTGTCGAGGTGTACCTCGTCAAGTGGCCACTGAGTATATATTCAAGGCTCAGATGGATTTTGGCTTCAGGGTGGAGAGTTAGGGGCTGAGGATAAAATCAGATCAATCATCAGGTTTGAGGAGCCGAATACCCAACTCTGTCCAACAAGGCACTGTCATAATTCAAAGAAACATAAGCAGGTTATTATCACACGCGTACATCAAGAAATCTGTTGTTTTGTGGCAGCAGTACCATGTAATCATAATTAAAAATTATGATCAGTTGTAAAAAAAAATGCTAAATTGAAATAGTGAGTTAGAGTTCAAGAATTCATGGACCAATCAGTAATCTGATGGTGGAGGGGAAGAAACTATTCCTCAAAGGTTGATTGCACTTCTTCGGGCTCCAGCACCTCCACCCTGATGGTGGTAATGGGCAGAGAGCATGTCCTGGATAATGAGGATCCTCGATGATGGATGCTGCCTTCCTGAGGCATCGCCATTTGAAGATGTCCTCAATAAGTTATTGCCTGTGAATGGAGTTGGCCGATTCTGCAAATAGTTGCATCCTCTTTCGATCTTCTGTATTGGAGCCTCCATATCAGGCGGTAATGCAGCCAGTCAGAAAATTCTAGAATATTATCTACTGTACATCAGCAGAATGTAACGAGGGAAAAATCAGGTGCTGACTGAACTCCTGTTGTGGCATAGTTGGGAAGCAGTTTCCTACAGTTCAGCTGCACTGTTTACTCACTTGTACTCATGGAAACATAGAAAACCTACAGCACAGTACAAGCCCTTCAGCCACAAAGTTGTGCCGAACATGTCCCTACCTTAGAAATTACTAGACTTACCCATAGCCCTCTATTTCTCTAAGCTCTATGTACCTATCCAAAAGTCTGTTAAATGACCCTATCGTATCCGCCTCCACGACTGTTGCTGGCAACTCATTCCACACATTCACCACTTTTTGTGTAAAAAAAAAACTTACCTCTGACATCTCCTCTGTACCTACTCCCAAGCACCTTAAACCTGTGCCCTCTTGTGTTAGCCATTTCAGCCCTGGGAAAAAGCTTCTGACTATCCACACGATCAATGCCTTTCATCATCTTATACACCTCTATCAGGTCACCTCTCATCCTCCGTTGCTCCAAGGAGAAAAGGCTCACTTCACTCAACCTGTTTTCATAAGGCATGCTCCCCAATCCAGACAACATCCTTGTAAATCTCCTCTGCACCCTTTCTATGGTTTCCACATCCTTCCTGTAGTGAGGCGACCAGAACTGAGCACAGTACTCAAGTGGGGTCTGACCAGGGTCCTATATAGCTGTAACATTACCTCTCGGCTCCAAATTCAATTCCACGATGGATGAAGACCAATACATCATACGCCTTCTTAAGCACAGAGTCAAGCTGCACAGCTGCTTTGAGCGTCCTATGGACTCCGACCCCAAGATCCCTCTGATCCTCCACACTGCCAAGAGTCTTACCATTAATACTATATTCTGCAATCATATTTGACCTACCAAAATGAACCACTTCACACTTATCTGAGTTGAATTCCATCTGCCACTTCTCAGCCCAGTTTTGTATCCTATCAATGACCCACTGTAACCTCTGACAGCCCTCCACCCTATCCACAACAACTCCAACCTTTGTGTCATCAACAAACTTACTAACCCATCCCTCCACTTCCTCATCCAGGTCATTTATAAAAATCACGAAGAGTAAGGGTCCCAGAACACACAGATCCCTGAGTCAAACCACTGGTCACCAAACTCCATGCAGAATATAACCCGTTTACAACCACTCTTTGCCTTCTGTGGGCAAGCAAGTTCTGGATCCACAAAAGAATGTCCCCTTAGGTCCCATAGCTCCTTACTTTCTCAATAAGCCTTGCATGGGGTACCTCACCAAATGCCTTGCTGAAATCCATACTCAGTCACTGCTCAGACCTACCAGATTGCCTGCAAGCTGTGCACGTTGCCTGGCCATCTCTGTGACCGAACAAGGGTCTGACCCTCTAGCTGTAACATTGTGTAAATGTGATGTTGAGAAATATATAAGTACCTGTAGTACATTTGACTAAAGGATTGATTAAATCCACAGTCAAGAAGAAAAATGTTTTGGGCTTTTGTGAAATTCAGGGAGTTGGGGAAATGGAAGGACAGAACTAATTCTGTGATGGACTTGCAACTAGGGAGTCCGGTGTCCCCAGTGATAATTCCTGATGGGTGTGAACGATGGACAACTGCTCCCCACTCCATCCTTTCCCACATTAGCATGGAAGTTCATTTAGTTGCTTTGGCAAAGCATGTGGGAGAAAGGAGAATGTGCTGATTGGCCAACACAAGAATGTTGTGGGTGGTCTGAATGATAACAGGTCAGGTTTGTAGACAATGCAAATACACTGTGGTGTACAATCGATTACTGAGGAGCTGGTAATGTCTCTGTTTATGCTGTCCATGGCCCTGCTGACATTTAATGGAGAGCTGAAGTTATTTTGACCCCCCCTCCCCCACTCCAAATGGTCTCAGGTGAATTTAACTCTACTGTATAAATGTGAGTTGTTTACTGGAGCTCAGGTGTTCCCCAGGTGAAGACGGCCCATGCCCAAGGGGTGGTGGGGGTTGGGTGAGAGGGAGGGAGGGGGAGAGAGGGAGTGAAAGAGAGAGAGAAAGAAATATTTTTGCAAGAATGGATTCTGCCACTCTGCACAATTTATTGTGGGAAGTGGGAGAGTATTATCTCTGGTGGGGCACAGGCTGCAACACTGTGTAATAAATTGCTTAATTGGGGTATTTCAGGGTAGTATGAATGTACAAGTGTTCTGTGATTGGACAACTGAATGT
Source organism: Hemitrygon akajei (assembly GCF_048418815.1). Taxonomy (NCBI): domain Eukaryota; kingdom Metazoa; phylum Chordata; class Chondrichthyes; order Myliobatiformes; family Dasyatidae; genus Hemitrygon; species Hemitrygon akajei. Next base: position 162,362,716 of record NC_133134.1, on the reverse strand, counting down.
CATTTCAGTCCTTCTTATATTTTTTCTTCATTTCAAGATTCACTTTCTTGCAGGCATTCACAGTAAAGATAAAGAAACACAATAGATTCAATGAACATCTGCAGAGAACGAAGCCTGACAAACAACTGGTGTGAAACAGACAAGTACTGTAACTACAAAAAAAACAAAACAATAATAGTAAATATCGAGAACATGAGTAAGAGTCTTTGAAAGGAGTGATAGGTTTTGGAAACAGTTCAGTGTTAGGGTGAGGGAAGTTATCCGACACTGAGCTGAACCCACAACCTGTGGACTCACTTTAGGGGGTCTTTACATGATAATGAATCTCATAAGAATGGCATATAGGTACTTTGAAAATAAATTCACTTTGATTTGAATTCACTTTGGATAGTGGCAAATATTTTTGCGACATCTGACTTTGGATCATACAGCTTCGTCAGCCCTGATTAAGATGTGTCTCCTGGAGGAGTTTATATGATCACTGGAAAAATGTACCTCCAGCAGGGTTTCATGCTGAAATGTCGACTGTACTTTTTTCCATAGATGTTCCCTGGCCCGCTGGGTTCCTCCAGCATTTTGTGTAGTTTGCTCATATTTTCAGTATCAGCAGATTTTCTCTTCTTTGCCTACCCTTTATTTGGGTTTTCTTTTTCAAATATTTAATGTTTTGCCTTTTTCTTGAATCTTACAAAATTTCATTAACGACTGTGGAATAGCAATAAAGTTGGGTTTAATCTGATCAATATCTTATTGTGTGTAACTTTGTCGGTACAGTTCTTGTGTTGTAGCAGTGATGACAGTGTCGTTTAACACAACCAGTCAGATGAAGTGGATTACTACTAAAGACGGTGAACAGGACTGTTTCACCCTCTGAGGTTCCGGGGTCTCTGGAACGTTTTCCCTGGAGACCCGTGGGATTGGCCATTCGATAGATTCAAGGCTCAGATGGATTTGGCCTCAGGGTGGAGAGTAAAGGGACTGAGGCCAAAATCAGATCAATCATGAGGTTTGAGGGTCCAAATGGCCTTCTCCTGTTCTAATTACTACTGGTCACAGGAGTACAATCCAACAAGGAACTGTCATCATTCAAGGAAACACTCAAGCGTATTCTCTTGCAAACATCATGAATGTTGTTGCTTTGTGACAGCAGTACAGTGTAACATGGGTTCTCATGACTACGTGCTGTGCTCTCAGTCATGTGACAGGCCTGTCTGTGAATGAGATAGTATTGACATGCCTCATGCTATTACCAGTGTCTCCTCCCCTCTGGGCTAAACAGATGACATCCACACCATGAGTGAAAACATATTGCTGTATTATGTGGCACTGATACACACTCAAAGGTTTTCACAGACATCCCACCCTACCAGTTCCGGGAGGCTCCCGCATATTGATAGCAACTCCCTGACGCCCGCAAATTATATATAATATCCCGGAAATCAATTTTTTTTGAGAGTGAGAGGAAGAGGAAAAGCAAGAGTGAGAGGGAGCATCCTGATTGGTCTCTCTTTGTGCTAAGTAGACCTATCAGCTTTCTCTGTGGGCGGGCTTTACAGTCGACCTCTCTCTCTCTTTCATTGTCCATCCGTTCAGTTTAGTGTCCTGCAGCGCCATGGCAGAGTGTTCCAAAAAAAGAAAATATAAAACATACTTCACCCCAGACTACACTAGAGTGTACCCCTGCCTAATAGGGGTCAAAAATAATGACAGTGTTGCTCACTGCACTGTTTGCAACAGTGACTTTTCTATTGCCCATGGTGGGTTAAATGACTGTAAAAGACATGTTGAGGTGAGTTTAATAGGTGTCGTTCATTCATTAGCATAGCTAACATTATTTAAACTAGCTGGCTAGCTACTAAGGAGCTACTCTATTGATGTCCTACGTGATGAGGCCAAACTCCCTGTAGACTTGCTTAAAGTTGTAATGGAATAAAAAAATGACTCCATGATAATATAATATTATAAGTACATATTTTAATGTCATATTTTCTGCATATACCAAAACTTGGTTTACAGATTAGACAAAATCACTAAACAAAGTATTAAATACACCCATGGAGGTCGACTGGTGGGGGGGGCAGGGGTGTCACCTCCCTGAAATGAGCTCTTGCAGGGTGGGATGTCTGTTTTCATTAACAGATATTGAAGGCCAGAAGATTGTATTGGCTTCAGAGTGTCACACCTACTAGCCTGGAGATGGGTACTGGTGAGATTGAACTGACGAAAGCATTGCCTTGAGTCTCGGTGGGAAGGCCCATTTTAAGTACAGCTGACTCGGTACATTGCTTGAAGTCTTGAAGTATAGAGGGAATACACTGTCAGGTCCTGGGGATTTACCTACTCTGATTTGCTTCAAGATAGCAAGCACCTCCTTCTCTTCAATCTGTATATGTTCCATGACCCCACTACTTGTTTGTTGTATTTCCATTGACTCTATGTCAGTTTCCTTAGTAAATACAGACGCAAAAAACTCATTTAAGTTCTCCCCCATTTCTTTTGGTTCCATACATAGCAGACCATGCTGATCTTCAACAGGACTAATTTTATCCCTTACATCCTTTTGCTCTTAATATACCTGTAGAAGCTCTTTGCATTATCCTTCACCTTGACTGCCAAAGCTACCTCATGTCTTGCTTAAGCCCTCCTGCTTTCTTTCTTAAGTATTTTTTACACTTTTTATACTCCTCAAGCACCTTATTTGCTCCCTGTTTCCTATACATGTCATACATCTCTCTTTTCTTCTTTATCAGAGTTCCAATATCCCTTGAGAACCAAGGTTCCTTATTCTTATTCACTTTGCCTTTAATCCTGATAGGAACATACAAACTCTGCACTCTCAATTTCTCCTTTGAAGCCCTCCCACTTACCAATCACATCCTTACCAGAGAACAACCTGTCCCAATCCACGCTTTTTAGATCCTTTCTCATATCTTCAAATTTGGCCTTTTTCCAGTTTAGAACCTCAACCTGAGAACCAGATCTATCTTATCCATGATCTAGTTGAAACTAATGGTGCTAGGACCACTGGAACCAAAGTGTTCCCCTACACACACTTCCATCACCTGCCCTAAATCGTTTCCTAATAGGAGATCTGATATTGCATCTTCTCGGTAGTAATATATGGTGCCTCCATATATTGATTTAGAAAACTTTCCTGAACACATTTTACAAACTCTAACCCATCTAGACCCTTAACAGTATAGGAGTCCCAATCAATATGTGGAAAATTAAAATCCCCTACTATCACAACTTTTTGTTTCCTGCAGTTGTCTGCTATCTCTCTGCAGATTTGCTCCTCCAATTCTCCCTGACTATTGGGTGATCTATAATACAACCCCATTAATGTGGTCATACCTTTCCTGTTTCTCAACTCCACACATATGGCCTCAGTAGACAAGCCCTCTGATCTATTCTGCCTGAGCACTGTTGTAACATTTTCCCTGACTAGCAATGCCACCACCCCCCCACCCTTCAACCCTCTGCCTCTATCACGTCTGAAACATCGGAACCCTGGAACATTAAGCTGCCAGTCCTGCCCTCCTACAGCCAAGTTTCACTAATGGCTATAATGTCGTAATTCCATGTATCAATCCGCGCCCTCAGCTCGTCAGCCTTCCCACAATACTCCTTGCATTGAAATAGAGACACCTAAGAAGATTATTACCACCATACACAACCCTTCTATTTGTGACTTTGCATGAACCTTTAACATCATTTATTTTCACCCCCGCTCCACTATCTGCTCTGGCACTTTGGTTCCCATCCCCCTGCAAATCTAGTATAAACCCTCCCCAATAGCACTAACAAACCTCCCTGCTTGTAGTTCAGGTGTAATCCGTCTCTCTTGTACATGTCCCACCTGTCCCGGAAGAGGTCCTAATGATGATGAAATCTGAAACCCTGCTCCCTACACCAGTTCCTCAGCCATGGTTCATCCTCCAGAGCAACCTATCCTTACCCTCACTGGCACATGGCACAGATAGCAATCCTGAGATTACCAACCTCGAGGTCCTGCTTTTTAACTTCCTACCAAGCTCTCTATACTCACTCTTCGAGACCTCCTCACTCTTTCTTCCTACGTCATTGGTACCAATGTGTACCATAACATCTGGCTGATTACCCTCCTACTTCAGAATGCTGTGCACGTGATCAGAGACATCCCTGACCCTGGCACCCGGGAGGCAACAAACCATCCGGGAGTCTCTGTCACGACCACAGACCCTCCTGTCTGTACCTCTAACTATCGAGTCACCTATCACTACCACTCTCCTCTTCTTCCCCCCTCTCTTCTGCACTGCAGAAGCAGACTCAGTGCCAGAGATCCAGCTGCCACAGCTTGTCCCTGGTAATTCATTCCCCCCCAACAGTATCCAAATTGGTATATTGTTGTTGAGGGGAATGGCCACAGGGGAACCCTGCTCCGCCTACCCTTTCCCCTTCCCTCGCCTAACGGTACCTGCTCCTTTGGCGTAACTATCTCCCTTAAACTACCATCTATAAACTCCTCATTCTCCCGAATGTTCCGAACGTCATCCAGCTCCTGCTCCAGTTCCCTAACGTGGTTGTTAGGAGCTGTAGTTAGATGCACTTCTAGCAGTGTAAAAAAAAAAGTGTGAGTTTAGTGTATTCCGTGCCACTGTATCATGACACTAACACACTTCTCAGTTTAGTTTTCACAAATTTATGTGTCACCATCTAACCAGTGGACGTTGTTGGGTGTGCTTTCGAGGGCCTCCATACACTGAGAAGGTGGGTAGGTGGGTAGTAATTTCAGGACTGCTGCCTGTGCCATGCCACAGTGAGGGTGGAAACAGGACGATTTGGCAGATAAATGTGTGGCTGAGAAGCTGGTGCAGGGAGCCGGGCTTCAGGTTCTTGGATAATTGGGATCTCTTCTGGGGGAGAAATGATCTGTTCAAAAATGACGCATTGTACCTGAACGCGAGGAGGACCAATATTCTCACGAGCAGCTTTGTTAGAGCTGTTGGGGAGGGTTTAAATGAACTTGGCGAGGGGTGGGAACCGGAGTGAAGGGACTCAGGATAGGACGGATGGTAAAAAAGTAAAGATAGCGTGCAGTCAGATTGTCAGGAAGGGCAGGCAGGAGGTGGGACTTAGTTGCAGCCAACAGGCTGAGTATCGAATCAGAAGAGATGCAGAATCAGAAAGGATAGCAATTATGGTACTCAAGGTGTTGTATCTAAATCACATAGTATAAGAGATAAGGTGGATGATCTTGTTGCACTATTACAGATTGCCAGGTATGATGTTGTGGCCATCACTGAATCATGGTTGATAGATAGTTGTAGTTGGGAGCTGAATGTCCAAGGTTACCCGTTATATCAGAGGGATAGGAAGGTAGGCAGAGGGGGTGGTGTGGCTCTACTGGTAAACAATGACATCAAATCAGTAGAAAGGTGTGACATATGATCGGAAGATGTTGAATCCTTGTGGGTTGAGTTAAGAAACTGCAAGGGTAAAAGGACATTGATGGCGGTTATATACAGGCCTCCCAACAGTGGCTGGGAGGTGGACCACAGGTTACAATAGGTAATAGAAAAGGCCAGTCAAAAGGGCAATGTTATGGTGGTCATGGGAGATTTTAACACGCAGGTCGATTGGGAAAATTAGGTTGGTAATGGATCTCAAGAGAGTGAGTTTCTCGAATGCATAAGAGTTGGCTTTTCAGAGCAGTTTGTTGATGAGCCTACAAGGGGATCAGCTATACTGGATTGGGTGTTATATACTGAACAGGAGGCAATTAGGGAGCTTAAGGTAAAAGAAACTTTAGGAACCGGTGATCACAATATGATTGAGTTCCTCTTGAAATCTGATAGAGAGAAAGTAAAGTCTGATGCAGCATTATTTCAGTGGAGTAAGGGAAATTACAGTGGTATGAGAGAGGAGTTGGCCAAAGTAAATTGGAAGGAGCTGCTGGCAGGGATGTCAGCAGAGCAGCAATGGTGTGTGTTTCTGGGGGAAATGAGGAAGGTACAAGACATATGTATTCCAAAAATGAAGAAATAATCACATGGTAAAGTAGAAAAACCATGGCTGACAAGGGAAGTCAAAGCTATTGTAAAAGCAAAAGAAAGGGCATACAACAAAGCAAAAATTAGTGGGAAGATAGAGGACTGGGAAATTCTTAAAAACCCACAGAGAGCAACTAAAAAATCATTAGATGAATGATTTATAGATGAAATATAAAAGCAAACTAGCCAATATTATTATTAAAGTGTACAGTAAAAGTTTTTAAAGTCTGTTAAAAATAAAAGAGAAGTGAGAGTGGATATAGGACCGCTAGAATATGAGGCAGGAGAAATAATAATGGGGGACAAGGAGATGACTGATAAACTAAATGAGTATTTTGCATCAGTCTTCACTCTGGAACACACTGTCAGTATGCCTGTTGTTGTAGTGTGTGAAGGAAGACAAGTGGATGCAGTTACTGTTACAAGAGAGAAGGTGCTCAAAAAGCTGAAAGACTTGAAGGTACGTAAGTCACCCAGAGCAGATGAACTGCTCCCTAGGGTTCCAAAAGTGTTAGAGATTGTCGTGGCAATAGAAATGATCTTTCACATTTAAAGATGTCTTGTAGGGCATTGTGTATCCCCCCCAATAGTTCTTGATAACAGGGCAGTCCCAAAAAATATGATAATGATTTGCATTTTGATTTCCACAATTTCTCCAGCAAACAAGGAGGTTACTATCATAATGGGATTACTGAGAGGGTGTAAGGCCTTAGAGAGTAAGACCATATATTTTGGATATATACCTCAAGAATGGTTGAAAAGAGATAAATGTTTAATGAATATACTGTTGGTGGCTGGTAAAAAGACTCTTACCAGGAAATGGTTATCACAGGAGAGCCCAACTTTAAATGCATGGATGGAAATTACAATGGACATTTACAAAATGGAAAAGATAACAGCATCTGTTAATCATAAGCTGGAACAATTTGATTCATACTGGGAAAATTATTTAACTACGTAATGCCTCATAGGCCTGATTTTATTCTCACAAATCAATGAATATGTTGTAAAAAAAGATCACTCTCTACTTGTACATAGTTTTTTCCTTTTTCTTGTTTTTTCTTTCCGCCCTTTTCTATAAGTGTATACCTCAGATAAATACTTTGTGGAGATTTGTGATATATATGATTATATGATATATATGTACAATGTCTGAAATACATCTTATGGAAATGTTTGTTTGATGATGAACTTCAATAAAAAAATAAATTACAAAAAAAAAGAAATGATCTTTCAAAAATCATTGGACTCTGGCATGGTGCTGGAATATTGCGAATGTTACTCTACTCTTTAAGAAAGGCAGCGGAAAGAAAATTAAAGACCAGTTATCCTGACCTCAGTGGTTGGGAAGATGTTGGAGTCAATTGTTAAGAATGAGGTGATGGAATAGTTGGTGACACAGGACAAGATAGTACTAAGTCAGCATGGTTTGCTTCAGGAAAAATCCTGCCTGATGAATCTAGAGAAACTCACACACCTACAGCAGGCGAATGAAAGGCTTATCATAGGAGGGACGTTTGATGGCTCTAGGACTGTACTCGCTGGAATTCAGAACGATGAGTGGGGATCTCATTGAAACCTTTCAAATACTGAAAAGCCTAGACAGAGTAGATGTGGAAAGGATGTTTCCAATGGTGGGAGAGTCCAGGGCACGAGGGCATAGCCTCATGATAGAGGGGAGCCCTTTCGGAACAGAGATGCGGAGAAATTTCTTTAGCCAAAGGGGTGGTGTATTTGTGGAATTTGTTGCACATGCAGCTGTGGAGGCCGGGTCGTCGGGTGTATTTAGGGCAAAGATTAATAGGTTTTTGATTGGACATGGCATCAAAGGTTATGGGGAAAGGCCGGGAACTGGGGTTGAAGAGGAGATTAAAAACAACAGGATCAGCCATGATTGAATGGTGGAGCAGACTCAATGGGCCAGATGGCCTAATTCTGCTCCTAAGTCTTATGGTCTTACAGTCTTTGGATTGCCATTGAATATATCCCAGAAATGTACAGAGTTTGATTCTGTTTTCTACTTTGATACCCAGACCAGAGCTGTGAAAGGAGTAGCAGACTACACTGTGCACAAAAACGCCTTTTGCCAATACAAATGCTTTGAAGGATGGTATCAACCTTCCCAGAAGGCATTGCATAAATCGCCAGCCCTGAACTTGAGGATCAGAGCAAAGTCTGTTATTGCAACCGCATGGGCTGGGACTGGATTTAGATAACAATGTGTAATATTGATATCACTGATGACTCTCCAAATCTCATTAATTCTACTTATGCCCTTCCTTCTAAAATGGGATCTTTGGCGTGAACCAACAGGGCCACCATTGAATTGAATGTTGACCCCAGGAAGGGGAAGCCAAGGGAATATACTCCAGCCGTCATCGAGTGTCAGCAGTGAACAGCTTCAAGTTCCTGGGTGTCAAAGTGTCAGCATCTCATACCATCTAAACGGCCCAAATTATGAGGGCAAATGCAAGCAGGCTTCTTCCATTGAAGTTGGGTGAGACTACAACTAGAAGTCATGGGTTAAGGGTGAAAGGTGAAAAGTTTAAGGGAAACTTCGGGGAAACTTCTTCACTCAGGAGTGTGAGGCTGTGGAACAAGCCCCAGTGCAAGTAATGCACACGAGCTCGATTTCAACGTTTAAGCGAAGTCTGTTAGGTACATGGATGGTAGGGGTATGGAGGGCCACGGTCTCGGTGAGGTGAATGGGAGCAGGGTGTTTAAGTGTTTCGGCACGGACTAGATGGACCGAAAGGCCTCTTTCTGCCTGTACTTTTCGATGACTAAGTGATGGGGAAGAGGGCGTCAATCACGCCACACCTGTCAATCACGGGCAGGTGCAGGTGCAGCCTGTGCGATGTATTGTTCGCTCAGAGGAGCAAGATGAGTGGCGGCGAAGGCAGCGGCAGCGGAAAACGGCGGTCCCGCAGCTCTGGCAGAGAGGACGCGGGCTGTGGGAGATCAAAGCGCAAAGCTTTGCCGTCCAATTATCTAGAATGGGACGTGGACGATGTCTGCAGATTCCTGCGGGAACAAGGCTTGGGAGAGTTCGAGAAGTTGTTCAGAGGCAAGTATGGAATCAGAGAAACGTCCAAAACCTTTCCTCCTGCGCTCATTTGATCAGTGACACACGAGATTCTGCAGATACTGGAAATCCAGAGCATCAGACACCAAATGCTGCTGTGACTCAGTAGGTCAGCAGCATCTGTAAATTGGAATAAACAGTCGACGTTTCGATGGGGCAGGGGAGAAGGAGTACAAGATGGCAGGTAGTAGGTGAGACCAGGTGAGGGGGAAGGTGGGCGGGTGGAGGAGTGGGAGATGAAGTAAGAGGCTGGGAGGCGGTGATGGGGGAAGAGGTAAAGAGTGAAAAAGAAGGAATGTGATTGGAGAGGACAGTGGACCATGGGAAAAAGGGAAAGAGGAGGGGAACGGGGGAGTTGATGGGCAGGTGAGCAGGAGAGAAGAGATGAAAGGTGAACGAGATTGGGGAATGGAGAAGGGATAAAGGGCGAGGATGGGAAATTATCCGAAGTTAGAGAAATCGATGTTCATGCCAACCTAGAAAGTATTTTAGAAGAATAGAGATCCCCTGTCAATTAGGAGCATCAGGGAGACAAGACCTTTGAATATAATTTGACAGAGAAACTTAAGGTTTCCATAAGTAAATTCCCAATCCTAGTATCAGCGTTCCCGAACTCGGCAGAAAAGCAGGCACCATTCCTCTGTCAGTGATGCCGAATTAGCATCCATTCGGTATGTCATTGTTATTACATGCGTCCGGTCGATGTTATTGTTTTTCTGAGGACGACTGAGTAAGCAATGACTTGTGCACCCACAGCGACTGCGGGATGAACAAGCTTCTGCCTGCCTCGCTGGGGAACACCTGCCTTACAACTTTGATACCGAGAAATGGAGTTGATGAAGGAACATGTGGTGTTTACTGTGCATCCCAGTCTTTCCCTACGGATTTCCTCAGAACAGTTCAGCTACCCGCCAAGCACAGGAAGAGTGGCGGCATCTCCAAGATCAGCTCCGTTTCTTGGTATTGAACAAGTAGGGCTAGTGTTCCCCAGGGACACAGACAGAAAATCATAAACACCAGAGATGGTGCTGATGCTGGAAATCCAGAAAGACACAAACAAACTGCTGGAGAAACTCGGCAGGTCAGGTACCATCTGTGGAAATGGATAAACAATTGATGTTTCGGACCGAGGCCCCTCTTCACGGCTGCAAAGGGAGGAGGAAGCCGCCAGCAAGAGGGCAAAGAGGGACAGTTCAGAAGGTGATAGGTGAAGCCAGGTGAGTGGAATAGGCAGGTCTGCTCGGCAAGCAGTCGTTCCGGGTACACGTGTAATTTCTTCCCGAAGCTGTCTGAAAAAACTGAACTTGTGTTGTATTAGTAACATACCGAATGTACTCAGTTTGCTGTGAACTGCGTGTTCGGCGTCACTGGGAGGGAGACGGTGCGTGCTTTGCTGCCGGGTTTGGGTACGGAGATGTTAGGGTTGCGAATTTTGTTGACAGAAAGCTTAAATTCTGCTCCGTGTGTTCCGTGCTGCTCCGGATCGATGGGGTGCTGGTAGTCACCGTGTAGGCTTTGTGGTCCGAGAGAAGGAATGATTCTCACTGAATTCTGCTTTTGCTTCTCTGTATACACTCAACAGATGAAAACATATCCGGCGCTACCCTGGCACACCTAACGATGAATAAATTGAAAAGCATGGGCGTGAGGTAAGCTTAACCCGAGTCAGTGAGGGGAGTGGTAGTAGGCGGGACTGAAATGACAGGAGGAGTGAGGCATCGGAACAGAGGCAGCCATGACTATTTCTCTTGGGTGTGGGGCACCGGGTAGAAAGAAGGAGTCCTCATCTCTGTTTGTCTCCACTCGAATGTTCACGGGTCTCAAATTCACTGATCCACCTGTCGAATGGTGAAGGGCCTTGATAGAATGGATGTGGTGAGGCTGTTTCCTGTGGTGGGAGAGTCGACAACGAGAGGACGCAGCCTCAGAAAAGAGGGACGTCCTTTGAGAACGGAGATTAGGAATTTGTTCAGCCACAGAGTGGCAAATCTGTGGAATTAGTTGCAACAGACAGCTGTAGAGGCCAAGTCTTTATAAGACCATGAGATATAGGAGCAAAGTAGGCCATTTGGCCCATCGAGTCTGCTCCACCATTCAATCATGGGCTGATCCAATTCTTCCGATCATCCCCACTCCCCTGCCCTTTGATGCCCTGGCTAACCAAGAACCTATCTATCTCTGTCTTAAATGCACCCAATGACTTGACCTCCACATCTGCTCATGGCAAAAATATTCCACAGATTTACCACCCTCTGACTAAAGAAATTTCTCTGCATCTCTGTTCTAAATGGACATGCTTTAATCCTGAATTCATGCCCTCTTGTCCTAGACTTCCCTACCATGGGAAATAACTTTGCCATATCTAATCTGATCAAGCCTTTTAACATTCAGAACGTTTCTGTGAGATCCCCCCCCCCCCCATTCTCCTCAACTCCAGGGAATACAGCCCAAGAGCTGCCAGACCTTCCTCATACAGTAACCCTTTCATTCCTGGAATCATTCTCGTGAATCTTTTCTGAACCCTCTCCAATGTCAGTATATACTTTCTAAAATAAGTAGCACAAAACTGCACACAATACTCCCAAGTGTGGTCTCACAATTTCCTTATAGAGCCTGAACATCATGTCCCTGCTCTTATATTCTAAACATCAAAAAATGAATGCCAACATTGCATTCACCTTCTTCACCACTGACTCAGCCTGGAGGTTAACCTTTAGGGTATCGAGCACAAGGACTCCCAAGTCCCTCTGCATCTCTGTATTTTGAATTCTCTTTCCATCTAAATAACTGCCTGCCCATCTATTTCTTCCACCAAAGTGCATGACCATAAACTTTCCAACATTGTATTTCATTTGCCACTTCTTTGCCTATTCCCCTAAACTATCTAAGTCTCTCTGCAGGCTCTCTGTTTAGAAACATAGAAAACCTATAGCACAGTACAGGCCCTTCGGCCCACATTGCTGTGCTGAACATGTACTTACTTTAGAAATTACCAAGGTTACCCATGGCCCTCTATTTTTCTAAGCTCTATGTTTCATCAACACTACCCACTCCTCCACCAATCTTTGTATCATCGGCAAATTTAGCCACAGATCCATTAATCCCATTGTCCAGATCATTGACATACATTGTAAAAAGCAGTGGTCCCAACACCAACCCCTGTGGAACTTCACTGGTAACCGGCAGCCTTTATACCCACTTCCTGTTTTCTGCCGATCAGTCAATGCTCCACCCATACAGTAACTTCCCTGTAATTCCATGGGCTCTTATCTTGCTAAGCAGCCTCATGTGCGGCACCTTGTCAAAGGTCTTCCATCAATCCAAGTACACCACATCTACTGCATCTTCTTTGTCTACCCTGCTTGTAATTCCCTCAAAATACTGCAGTCGGTTGGACAAGAAGGATTTTCCTTTCAGGAAACCATGCTGGCTTTGGCCTATCTTACCATGTGCCTCCAGGTACACTGTAATCTCAACCCTAACAATCTATTCCAATAACTTCCCAACCGCTGATGTCAGGCTAACAGGTCTGTAGTTTCCTTTCTGCTGCCTCCCACCCTTCTTAAATAGTGGAGTAACATTTGCAATTTTCCAGTCGTCTGGTACAATGCCAGAATCTATTTATTCTTGAAAGAGCATCGTTAATGCCTCCACAATCTCTCCAACTACTTCCTTCAGAACCCGAGGGTGCATTCCATCGGGTCCAGGAGATTTGTCCACCCTCAGAACATTAAGCTTCCCGAGCATCTTCTCAGTCGTAATTTTCACTGCACAAACTTCACTTCCCTGGCACTCTTGAACGTCTCCCACTGTGAAGACTGATGCAAAATAGCATTCAGTGTCAAGGTCCCAGCTGTCCTTCCCATTTATTCCTCATGTTCTCCAAGTTCCCTTTTCCCCGTATTTCACCTGCTCCCCTGTCTATCTCTTTCTTTGTGTGTGTGTATGTTGGCACGGTGGGCGTGGCGTTCCTTTTGTTCTCCCAGGCTTCCTGATTGCGGCACACCTGAATCTCATCTAACCTGCAGCATAAATACCCCGGCTTTCCATCTGCTTATCGCCAGGTCATTGCTTCAGCCAGTGTCGTAGTTCACGTTCTAGGCCACTTAGGATAGTGTATTCTAACTTTTGTTTCCGGGCTGTTGTTTGCCTGTGTTAACTCTGTCTCTCTGTGTTAACAGGAGTATTGCATGCTGCCTGCCTTCCCGTTCATCCTCCTGCCTGCCGTTCTCCTCCAGCCACGTTCACACCTTTGTCTGCATCCCTGCTCTGCCTCGTCCCGCTGCCCGCCTACACTCTCCGCTGGCTCAGTGGTTAAACACCGCACTCTCACCGCAGCGACCCGTGTTCGATCCCTGGTCAAGTCTCACTCACTCCGCTTCTTTCCTCTGCCTAATCCTCACTCCCCTGACTGCAACCATCAATGAACACTCTTCAGATTACTCTACCTCCATGTCAGTGTCCTGCACTTGGGTTTGTTCGTTGTTCGCAACAGATTGATCTGGCCTACGTGGACCCAGCGGACACAAACACCATCCAACAAGCCCTCAAAATTCAGTCCCTCTGCCATCTCTGCGTCTCATACGTTATCTCCAGCATTATTTTCTATTGATCCTATATCTACTCTCAACTCTCTTTTAACCTTTATATACTTTAAAAAGCTTTCAGTATCTTCTTTGATACTAGTCACCAGCTTCCTTTCATAATTCATCTTTTCCTTCCTAATGGCCTTTTTAGTTTACTTCTTCAAGTTTTTAAAAGCTTCCCAATCCTCTATCTTCCCACTAGCTTTGGCTTCCTTGTATGCCCACTCCTTTGCTTTTACTTTGGCTCTGACTTCACTTGTCAGCCACAGAAGTGTCCCTCTTCCATTCAAAAATTTCTTCTTATTTTGAATATAGCTGTCTTTCACCTCCCTCATTTTTCACAAAAAATCCAGCCATTGCTGCTCTGCTGTCCTTCCTGCTAGTATCCCTTTCCAGTCGATTTTGGCCAGTTCCCCTCCCATGCCATTGTAATTTCTTTTATTCCACTGAGATACCGACACATTGGAATTTAGTCTCTCCTTTTCAAATTGCAAAGTGAACTGGAACATACTGTAATCACTTCTTCCTACCGGTTCCTTAACCTTAAGCTCCCTTATCACCTCCGGATCATTGCACAACACCCAATCCAGCACAGCCGATCCCCTAATGGGCTCAGCAACAAGCTGTTCAAAAAATCCATCCCTTAGACATTCTACAAATTCTCCCCCGCGGTCCAGTACTGGCCTAGTTTTCCCTATTTACTTTCATGTTAAAGGCACCAACGATTATCATGACATTGCCTTTCTGACACACCTTTTCTACTTCCTGCTGTAATTTGTAATCCACATCTTGACTGCTGTTTGAAGGCCTGTATACAACTACCATTAGGATCCTTTTACCCTTGCCATTTCTTAACTCAACCCATAGAGACTCTACACCTTCTGATCCTATGTCATCCATTTCTAATTATTTAATATTATTTCTTATACACAGGGCCACACCAACCCCTCTGTCTACTAACCTATCTTTCTGATACATCGTATATCCTTGGACATTCAGCTCCCAGTGGCAGCCATCCTTTAGCCAAATTTCAGAGATGGCCACAACGTCATACTTGCCAATCTGTAGCCGAATTTCAAGATTGTCCATTTTATTTCTTATGCTGCGTGCATTCCAAATATAACACTTTAGGACAAGTATTTGTTGCTTTCTGTTTTAACTGCACCACGCCCCTATTGCCCTGTATCTCACCCACAGGCTGTGATTATGCTTCATCTCTTGCCTGTCCTTTCTATCATCTCTGTTGCATGCTATCTTTGATTTATTTCTGTTTTCCCCTTCCTCAGTCCTATCACTCCGGTTCCCACCCCCCCCCCCCCCCGGTCAAATTAGTTTTAACCCTCCCTAACGGCTCTATTAAACCTGTCTGCTAGGATATTGGACCCCTTGCGGTTCAGGTGTAACCCTTCCTTCTTGTACAGGATGTACCTCCCCCAGAAGGAGCCCCAACAGTCCAGGAACCCAAAGCCCTGCTCCCTACACCAGTCTCTCAGCCACGCATTAATATGACTGATTATGTAATTCTTGCGCTCGTTAGCACGTGGCACAGGCAGCAATCCTGAGATTACTACCCTGGAGGTCCTGCTTTTCAGCTTCCTATCCATCTCCCTGAATCCCCTCTTCAGGACTTCATCCCTTTTTTCTATTTATGTCATTGGTACCAATGTATATTTAAGACAGAGGTTGACAGATTCTTGATTGGTTACAGCATGAAAGGGTATGGGGAGAAGGTAGGAGATTGGGGCTGAGAGGAAAATTGGATCAGCATGATGAAATGGAAGAGCAGACCCAATGGGCTGAATGGCCTATTTCTGCCCCTATATCTTATGGTCCTATGGTTAATGACTTGGCCTCCAAGTGGCAATGCAGTTTACACAGTCAGCACACTCTGGTTAAAGAAATCCCTGTTCCAAATGGATGTCCCTCTATTCTGAGGCTGTTTCCTCTGGTCCTAGACTCCCCCAACTCTAGGAAATATCCTCTCCACATCTACTTTATCTAGGCTTTTCAATATTTGATATGTTTCAATGTGATTCCCTTTCATTCATCTAATCTCCAGTGAGTACAAACCCAGAGCCATTAGGTGCTGCTCAGACTTTAACTGGACTTTTTTTTCTCCCTCAGAATCATTCTTGTGAGCTTCCTCTGAATGCTCTCCAATGCCAGCACATATTTTCTTTGATAAGGGACCCAAAACCACTCACAATACTGTAGGTGAGGTGTCACCAATGTCTTACAAAGCCCAAGCATTACATCCTTACTTTTATGAACTAGGCACCTTGAAATGAATGCTAACATTGTATTTGCCTTCTTCACCACTGACTCAACCTGCAAATTAACCTTTAGAGAATCCTGCATGAGGACTCCCAGGTCCCTTTGCACCTCAGGTTTCTGAATTTTCTCTCCATTTCAAAAATAATCTACACTTTTATTTCTTCTATCAAAGTACACAACCATACCTTCCAACACTGTATTCCATCTGCAACTTCTTTGCCCATTCTCCTAATCTGTCTGAGTCCTTCTGTAGCCAATCTGCTTCCTCAAAACTACCTGCCCTTCCACCTATTTTCATATTGTCCACAAACTTGGCCACAAAATCATCAATTCCGTCATCCAAATCATTGACATATAATGCAAAAAGAGGTGGCCCCAACACAGACTCCTGTGGAAGAGCACTAGTCACTGGCAGTCAACCAGAAAAGGTTCTTCCTTGAAACAGCAGCTTTCCTCTAATGCCATGGCCTCGTAACTTGTTAAGCAACCTCATAGTCAAAGGCCTTCTGAAAAATCCAAGTAGACAACATCTATCAATTCTCTTTGTCTATCCTGCTTGTTATTTCTTCAAAGAACTCTAACATGTTTGTCAGGCAAGATTTTCCCTTGAGGAAACCATGCTGACTATGGCCTATTTTCTCATGTGCCTCCAAATTCCCTGAAACCATGTCCTTAACCACTCTCTCCAACATTTTAATAACCATTGAGGTCAGATTAATTGGTCTGTAATTCCCTTTGTTTGTCTCTGTCCCTTTACATTTGTCCCTTTACATCTGTCAGTTTACATGTGTAACCAGCGAGGAGGCACTACATGAGGCTTGCTGTTGGAGAGGCTATGTACTAGCAGGGAGAGCCTTAAGCATTCATCTCTCCTGTTCAACAGACTGCCAACGGGGGAAGCCGAAAGTCAGAGCAACAAGCACTATGCACTACACTACCATGTTAGACGCATCACAACAGCCATTTCTCTGAATACTTGTCCATCAAAGCCATCAATTCTGTCATTGAAATCATGGACATATAACATCAAAAAACAAGTGGTCCTTACATCGACCACTGAGGAACACCACTAGTCAGCATCAGCCAACCGGAAAAGGACACCTCTATTGTCTCCTGCCACTCAGTCAGTTCTGCCAGTGTGCTCAGTGATGCTAGTTTCATGCCATTGGTGGTTTCCAACAGCTGCCCCAAGCCCAGCTCTGTGTTTTTCGTTGTGCTGTTCACCAAATTGTCGACGCTCAACATCCCAGAATTCTGCATGATGAAGAAAGCATTTTTCTGATCTCTGACTACTAATTTTATCATGAGATCCTGTAGTTGCTAGAAATCCAGAGTAGAGCACAAAAAAAGTGAGAGGAACCCAGCAGGTTGGATGAGACCCTGATGAAGGGTTTTGGCCCAAAATGTCGACTCTATTACTTTCCATAGAGTTGAGTTCCTTAGACTGTTAATGTTCAGTCCGGCATTCACAGACGCTATTGCCATGGATTTGTGCAATCTCCACAACTCCACATAACACCAGTAATCAGGATCAAACCTGGGTCATCAGGGCTGTGAGACAGTGCTCCACCAGCTTGCCACCCTGCAGCTATTCCAGATAGATATTGTATGGGGTTTACTTCACCGTGTTCGTAACCAAGCAGTATATAGATAGTTTGTTAGTTAAACCCATCACCCAATACTGGAGCATAGACTGCCAACAATAGCGGCCTAGGGTCCTCTGTTCTGGGCCAGCTGAGAGGTGGTTCTAGATGACAGAAGGTCGATTGGCCCTGTGGCTTTCAGAGATTTTCCACAGCACAACTTCATTTGACTTTAAGTCGAAGATCCTTCCTCGCCCAGGAATGATGTCCTTGGAGTTTTTGTTGGTATTGCTGTAGCTCTGGGTTTTTAATGGATGTGGTGTTTAGCCCCATGTCCAGTCCTCCTCCTTTTGCAGCTGGGCTTGGGACCATTTACGGAGGAGTTACTACATGGATGGCTGGGAATTAATATTGGATGTTGTATGGACATATTTTGCTGTGTATCAAAGTTCCCTCATTACCATGGAGATGACTGCTGTGATTGCTGTTCTATTTTCCATCTAGCCTACTGGGAGATCCAAGAAAACTTTACAACTTCATCACTGACCTCTTGGAGAGGTTTATTGAGATAAAGGTAAGATAATAGCTCTGGCAGGGGCACGAAAGCGTCACTGGGCTTCTGTTAATTATCACTCTGTTTCAGTCACAGTGTTGAGATTTGAAGCAGGTTAGAAGCTGGTTGAAGTTGATGGATGTCTGGGGATGAATAAGGGGCTGATAAGCCGCATTATCCAGTGAAAAGTGAACTGTCAGCTAAAGCAGAGGTTCACTACTCCAGAGGGAATACAGTGTGGGTAGGTGACTTGAATGGGGCCTTCATAAATGAATAGCACTAACAAACCTCCCTACAAGGATATTGGTCTCCCTGTAGTTCAGGTGTAACCCGTCCCTCTTGTACAGGTCCCTCCTGCCCCAGAAGAGGTCCCAATGATCCTGAAATCTGAAACCCTGCCCCCTACATCAGTTCCTCAGTCACGTGTTCATCCTCCAGAGCATCCTATTCTTACCCTCACTGGTACTTGGCACAGGTAGCAATTCTGAGATTACCACCCTTGAGGTCCTGCTTTTTAACTTCCTAGCATGCTCTCTATACTCACTCTTCAGGAACTCTTCACTCTTTCTTCCTGTGTCATTGGTACCAATGTGTACCATGACATCTGGCTGCTCACCCTCCCATTTCAGAATGCTGTGCACGTGATCAGAGACATCCCTGACCCTGGCACCTGGGAGCCAACAAACCATCCAGGAGTCTCTGTCATGACCACAGAACCTCCTGTCTGTACCTCTAACTATTGAGTCCCCTATCACTACCACTCTCCTCTTCTTCCCCCCTCCCTTCTGCACTGCAGAACCAGACTCAGTGCCATAGATCCGGCTGCTGCAGCTTGTCCCAGGTAAGTCATCACCCCCAACAGTATCCAAACCAGTATACTTGTTGAGGGGAATGGCCATGGGGGAGCCCTGCTCTACCTGCCCTTTCCCCTTCCTTCGCCTGATGGTAACCCAATTACCTGTGTGCTGCTCCTTTGGCGTAACTGCCTCCCTGAAACTACTTTCTATAAACACCTCATTCTCCCGAATGATCCGGAGGTCATCCAACTCTTGCTCCAGTTCCCTAACGTGGTTTGTTCGGAGCTGCAGCTGGATGCACTTCTTGCAGGTGTCATTGTCACTTCCCACATCCAGCAAGAGGAGCATTCGAACATCCTGCCTCACACTCTCTCTAGTCTAAACAAACAAAACAAAACTTACCGGAACCTACCCTCGCCTCTGCCTGTTCACACTGAAGCCTGTTGAGCCAAAGCTGTCCCACTCTGCCTCAGTCCACTCCGACGATGGCTGCTATGATCATGGCCACTGTATATGGCAGTCTTTTTTTGGAAACCTTTGGCTCTCGTATATTATATCGGGTCATTGATAGGATGCAAAACTGGTCTGAGAAGTGGCAGATGGAGTTCATCCCAGACAAGTGTGAAGTGGTTCATTTTGGTAGGTCAAATATGATGGTGGAATATAATATTCATGGTAAGACTCTTGGCAGTGTGGAGAATCAGAGAGATCTTGGGGACCGAGTCCATAGGACACTCAAAGTTGTTGTGCAGGTTGACTCTGTTGTTAAGAAGACAAAGGGTACACTGATCTTCATCAATCGTAGGATTGAGTTTAGGAGCTGGGAGGTAATGTTGCAGCAATATAGGACCCAGGTCAGACCCCACTTGGAGTACTGTGCTCAGTTCTGGTCGCCTCTATGGGCAGGATGTGGAGACCGTAGAAAGGGTGTAGAGGAGATTTACAAGGGTATTGCCTGGAATTGGGAGCACGCCTTAAGAGAATTGGTTGAGTGAACTCATCCTTTTCTCCTTGGAGTGACAGAGAATGAGAGGTGACCTGATAGAGGTGTATCAGATAAAGAGAGACATTGATCGTGTGGATAGTGAAAGGCTTTTTCCCAGGGCTGAAATGGGCCGCACGAGAGGGCACAGCTTTAAGGTGCTTGGAAGTAGGTACAGAGGAGATGTCAGGGGTAAGTTTTTTACACAAAGAGTGGTGAGTGTGTGGAATGGGCTGCCGGCGACAGCGGTGGAGGCGAATACGATAGGGCCTTTTAAGAGACTCCTGGACAGTACACGGAGCTTAGAAAAATAGAGGCCTATGGGTAAGCCTAGGTAGTTCTAAGGTAAGGACATGTTCGGCACAGCTTTGTGGGCCGAAGGGCCTGTATTGTGTTGTAGGTTTTCTATGTTTTTATGTATCCACCTCCACCACCGTCACCGGTAGCCCACTCACCACTCTTTTCTTTTCTTCTTGACTAGATTTACAACAGCCTTCATACACCACAGTTCCTGTACCCTACCATCCTTTCCCTGTCTCATTGGAATGTACCTATGCAGAACTCCACGCAAATATCCCCTGAACATTTGCCACATTTCTTCCAGACATTTCCCTGAGAACATCTGTTCCCAATTTATGCTTCCAAATTCCTGCCTGATAGCCTCATATTTCCCCTTACTCCAATTAAATGCTTTCCTAACTTGTCTGTTCCTATCCCTCTCCAATGCTGTGGTAAAGGAGATAGAATTGTCATCACTATCTCCACAATGCTCTCCCACTGAGAGATCTGACAAAGTCAGAGGAACAGAGACGAATTCTGTGGATTCTGTAGAGATACCCGGATATGTTGCCCCTTGGTGCCGGGGTCAGGGATGTCTCAGATCGGCTCCACGGCATTCTGAGCAGCCAGAAATCTTGGTGCATTTTGGCACCAACAACGTTGGTAGACAAGGTGAGAAGGTCCTACAGAGAGATTTTAGGGAGCCAGGTAGAAAGCCGAGAAACAGGACCTCCAGACTGGTAACTGTGTGGCTGAGGAACTGACGCAGGGGCAGAGATTCAGATTTATGGATCATTGGGATCTCTCCTGGAGAAGGAGCAACCTGTTCAAAAGGGATGGGTTAGATCTGAACCCAAGGGAGACCAATATCCTTGCGAGCAGGTTTGCTCGAGTTCTTCGGGAGCATTTAAATTAATTTGGGAGGGGGATGGGAACCGGAGTGATTGCGCTGAGGATGAGGACATTGGTTACAAACAGAGGCAATGTGTCGACTCCTAGCAAGGAGAGGTTGATGAATCAGATTCAGATCAGAATCAGGTTTATTATCACCAGCATGTGACGTGAAATTTGTTAACTTAGCAGCAGCAGTTCAATGCAATACATAACCTGGGGGGGGGGGGGGGAGAGGAGAGAGAGAGAGAGAGAGAGAGAGAGAGAGAGAGAGAGAGAGAGAGAGAGAGAGAAAATAACGAATAAATAAAACATAATAATAAATAAATAAGTAAATTAATTATGCATATTAAATAATTTTTTTAAATGTACAAAAACAGAAATTCTGTATATTAAAAAAAGTGAGGTAATGTTCAAAGCTTCAATGTCCATTTAGGAATCGGATGGCAGAGGGGAAGAAGCTGTTCCTGAATTGCTGAGTGTGTGCCTTCAGGCTTCTGTACCTCCTCCCTGATGGTAACAGTGAGAAAAGGGCATGCCCTGGGTGCTGGAGGTCCTTAATAATGGACACTGCTTTTCTGAGACACCACTCCCTAGAAATGTCCTGGGTTCTTTGTAGGCTAATGCCCAAGATGGAACTGACTAGATTTACAACCTTCCACAGCTTCTTTCGGTCCTGTGCAGTAGCCCCTCCATACCAGACAGTGATGCAGCCTGTCAGAATGCTCTCCACGGTACAACTATAGAAGTTTTTGAGTGTATTTGTTGATGTGCCAAATCTCTTAAAAGTCCTAAGAAAGTATTGCCACTGTCTTGCCTTCTTTATAACTGCATCGATATGTTGGGACAAGGTTAGATCCTCAGAGATCTTGACACCCAGGTACTTGAAGCTGCTCACTCTCTCCACTTCTGATCCCTCTATGAGGATTGGTATGTGTTCCTTTGTCTTACCTCTCCTGAAGTCCAAAATCAGCTCTTTCGTCTTATTGACGTTGAGTGCCAGATTGTCGCTGCAGCTCCACTCCACAAGTTGGCATATCTCACTCCTGTACACCTTCTCGTCACCACCTGAGATTCTACCAACAATGGGTGTATCGTCCGCAAATTTATAGATGGTATTTGAGCTATGCCTAGACACACAGTCATGTGTATACAGAGAGTAGAGCAGTGGGCTAAGCATACACCCCTGAGGTGTGCCAGTGTTGATCGTCAGCAAGGAGGATATGTTATCACCAATCTGCACAGATTGTGTCTTCCAGTTAGGAAGTCAAGGGTCTAATTGCAGAGGGAGGTACAGAAGCCCAGGTTCTGCAACTTCTCAATCAGGATTGTGGGAATGATGGTATTAAATGCTGAGCTATAGTCGATGAACAGCATCCTGATGCAGGTGTTTGTGTTGTCCAAGTGGTCTAAAACCATGTGGCGAGCCATTGAGATTGCATCTGCCATTGACCTATTGTGGTGATAGGCAAATTGCAATGGGTCCAGGTCCTTGCTGAGGCAGGAGTTCAATCTAGTCATGACCAACCTCTCAAAGTATTTCATCACTGTCGATGTGAGTGCTATCGGGTGATAGTTATTAAAGCAGCCCACATTATTCTTCTTGAGCACTGGTACGATTGTTGTCTTTTTGATGCAAGTGGGAACTTCTGCCCATAGCAGGGAGAGGCTCAGTTGCAGTCAATGGGATGAGTTGTAATGTAAAAGGCTGACATAATCGAAACTGGTGAATACTGGACTGGAAGTGTAATATTTGATGTGCGCAGTATACGGAATAAGGTAGATGAACTTGCAGCGCAGTTACAGATTAGCATGTATGGTGTTGGAGGTATCATTGAATCGTGGCTGAAAGAATCTTACAGCTAGGAGCTTAATGTCCAAGGATACATATTGTGTCAAATGGACAAGCAGGAAGGCAAAGGGGGTGGCAAGGCTCTGTTGGTAAAAAATGAAATCAAATCATGAGAAAGACGTGACATAGGGTCAGAGGGCGGAGAATCATTGTGAATAGATCTAAGGAACTGCAAGAATAAAAAGACCCTGTTGAAATTCATTCACAGACCCTCAACCCATAATAAGGATGTGATCTACAAATTCCAATGGGAAACAGAAAATCCATGCCAGAAGGGAAATATTACAATAGCTATGGGGATTTCAATACGCAGGTAGATTGCAAAAATCAGGTGGGTGTTGAATCCCAAGAGGGGGAATTTCTAGAATGGCTATGAGATGTTATTTTAGAGCAGCTTGCGGTTGAGCCTACTGGGGGATCAGATATTTTGAATTGGGTGTTGTGCAATGAACTGGAAAAGAGCCCCTGGGGCAAGTGATCATAATATGATCAAATTCACCCTGATGTTACAGTGCAGTAAAGGGAATTACAGAGGCATGAGAGAGGAGTTGGCCAAAATTGACTGGAAAAGAACACTGGCAGGGATGATGGCAGAGCAACAATGGCTGGAATTTCTGGAAGCAATTCGGAAGGCAGAGAATATATCCATCCCAAAGAGGAAGAAGTATTCTGAAGGCAGGATGACACCGCTGTAGTGAACGAAAGAAGTCAAAGCCAACATAAAAGGCCAAGTGAGGACATAAAATAGAGCAAACATTAGTGGGAAGTTAAAGCATTGGAAAGCTTTTAAAAACAAACAGTAGGCAACTAAAAATTAATTAAGAAAGAAAAGATGGATTACGGATGTAAGCTAGTCAATAATATTAAAAAGAATATCAAAAGTTTCTTCAGATATATAAAGTGTAAAAGAGAAGCAGGAGTGGATATCGGATCTCTGGAAAATGATGTTGGAGAAGTAGTAACGGAGGACAAGAAGAATGGAAGGAAGTATTTCAAACTTTTTCGGTGCTTTTTAAAGTAAATTTTAAACCTAATCCTTTGACTGCCTTATTTGGTATTGTTGGAAGAAATGATATTATTTTAGAGACACATGATTTGCATATTTTGGCCTTTATTTCTCTTATAGCCAGGAGGGCATTGTTGCTCAAGTGGAAGGATGCCACTCCGCCCACTCATACTCATTGGTTACATGATGTTATGTCTTGCTTAAATTTAGAGAAGATTTGCTGTTCAATTTCTGAACCTAGACAAGATTTTTTAACATTGTGGGGACCTATTTTGAATTACTTTCAAAATCTTTGATTTGCTGTTAAGCACAGATGTTGGTTAATAATATGTTTTACTATATGTTAAGGATTTTTTTCCTTTTTTTTAACCAAACAGCTGTTTTTTTCTGGTAGTGGGTTTAGATTTTTTTGTATAATATAATTATTTCTTTTCAATTTTATGTTTAAACTTAATTTATATGGATATGGGGTAATTACACTTCATCTGTGATTTCAATATACAGTATTGGAATCCATATATTATATCTTATATATTATATATGTTACTGTACCCTGTATTCTTTTATGTAAGAAATTAATAAAAATATTGAAAAAGAAAGGATGAGATCTCAGGGTACCTGGAGGCACATGATACATTTGGCCGTAGTTGGCATGGTTCCCTCAAAGGGAAATCTTGCCTGACATATCTGGTGGAATTCTTTGAAGAAATAACAAGCAAGATAGAGAAAGGAGAATCAGTTGATGTTGTATACTTGGATTTTCAGAAAGCGTTTGACAAGCTGCCACACATGATGCTGCTTAACAGGGGTCTGTGGTATTACAGGAAAGATATCAGCATGGACAACACAGTGGCTGTTTGACAGGAGGCAAAGCATGGGGATAATGAGAGCCCTTTCTGGTTGACTGCCAGTGACTAGTGGTGTTCACGGGGGTCTGTGCTGGAACCATTGCTTTTTATTTTAAGTGTGAATGATTTGGATGATGGAATCGATGGCTTTGTGGTAAAGTTTGCAGATGTTTTGAAGATAGGTGGAGGGCCAGGTAGTTTTGAGGAAGTAGAGAGACTATAGAAGGGATGGACAGATTAAGAGAACTAGCAAAGGAATTGGTATATGGAATACATTGTCGGGAAGTGCATAGTCTTGCACATTGGTAGAAGAAATGAAAGAGTTGACCATTTTCTAAATGAAGAAAAATACAAAAAAATAAAGTGCAAAGGGACTTGGAGTCCTTGTGCAGGAATCCCGAAAGGTTAATTTGCGGGTTAAGTCTGTGGTGAGGAAGTGAAATGTGAAGTTCACATTGATTTCAAGAGGACTAGAATATAAAAGCAAGGATGTTATGTTCAGGCTTTATAAAGCACAGCTGAGGCCTCATTTGGAGTATTGTGAGCTGTTTTGGGCCCCTTTTTTTAGAAAAGATGCACTGAGGTTGGAGTCGGTTCAAAGGAGGTTCATGAAAATGATTCCAGGATTGAATGTCTTGTCATATGATGAGCATTTGATGGCATTGGGCCTCCACTCCTAGAATTTACAAGAATGAAGGGTGATCTAACTGAAACCTATCGAAAGGGGAACGGCTTTGATTAAGTGGATGTGGAAAGGATGATTCCTATGGTGGGTGAGTCTAGGACCAGAAGATACAGCCTGAGAATAGACAGGCATCCTTTTAGAATGGAGATGAGGAGGGATTTCGTTAGCCAGAGAGTGGCAAATCTGTGGAATTCTTTGCCACAGAATGCTGTGGAAACTGACTTTATTGATAGTTCAAGCAAAGGTTGATAAATTATTGATTAGTCAGGGCATGAAGGGTTACAGGAGAAGGCAGTTGATTGAAGCTGAGAGGGAAATGGATCAGCCATGATGAAATGGGGGAGCAGACTCGATGGGCTAAGTGGCCATATATCTGCTCCTAACTCTTATGGTCTTAAGTTGGGGATGGATTGATGGTGATGGTCAGGACTGTATTGATTACTTTCTGTAGACATCTCCATTGGTGTTTCCATGTCAGTCCATGATGTAACCAGATAGAATACTCTCCACTGTGCATCTATAGAAGTTTGTCAAAATTTGAGATGACAAGCCAAACCTAGTTCAGGTTTATTGTCATTCAACCATAATAAATTTCTGTGCAAACCTCTAAGAAAGTAGAGGCACTATTGTGCCACCTTTCTGATGGTACTGACATGCTTGTCCCTGGGCGGGTCCTCTGATATGACAGTGCCATGGAATTTAAAGCTACTGACCCTCTCCACCTCAGATCCTCCGATGAGGAGTTACTCATGGAACTACAGCTATGATAAGGCACTTCCACCTATGATAATTACTTCTGTGGTTTTGCTGACATTCAGTCAGAGGTTGTTGTTATGGCATTACAAGACCATAAGACACTGGAACAGAATTAGGCCATTCAGCCCATCGAGTCTGCTCCACCATTCCATCATGACTGATCCTGGATCCCACTCAATCCCATACACCTGCCTATTCACCATATTCTTTTATACACTGACCGATGAAGAACGATCAACTTCTGCCTTACATATATGTCTGGATTTGGACTCCACCGCAGTCTGTGGCAGAGTATTCCACAGATTTACTACTCTTTAGTTAAATAAATTCCTCCCTACCTCTGGTCTAAGGGGTTGCGCCTCAATTTTGAGGCTGTGCCCTCTAGTTCTAGACATATCATCCTCTCCACATCCATCTGATCTAGTCCTTTCAACATTATGTCGGTTTCAATGAGATCCCCAAACGTTCTTCTGAATTCCAGTGAATACAAGCCAAATGCTCCTCATATGTAAACCCCTTCATTCCTGGAATCATCCTTGTGAACCTCTTCTGGGTGGTTTCCAACGATGACACATTCTTTCTGAGATACGGGGCCCAAAACTGTGGACAGTACTCCGAGTGTGGCTTGACTAGTGTCTCATAAACCCTCAGCATTATCATCTTGCTTTTATATTCTATTCCCCTTGAAATAAATGCCAACATTGCATATGTCTTCTTTACCACAGACTCAATTACTAAATGAACCTTCTGAGAGTCTTATGCGAGGAGTAAGTCACTCTGCACCTTTGATGTATGAACCTTCTCCCCTTTTCACCAAAATGCATTATCACACATTTCCCAACACTGCATTCCATCTGCCACTTTTATGCCCATTCTTCCAATTTGTCCTGCTGCAATCACATTGCTTCCTCAACACTACCTACCCCTCCGCCTATCTTCTTATCATCAGCAAACTTTGCCACAGAGCAATCAGTTCCATTATCTAAATCATTGACAATGTGAAAAGCAGCGGTTTCAATACTGACCCCTGATAAACATCAGTAGCCACCAGCAGCCAACCAGAAAAGTCCCCTTTTATTCCCACTCGCTGCCTCCTACCTGTCAGCCATTCCTCTATCCATGCCAGTATCTTTCCTGTAACGCCATAGGATATTATAGTTAAACAGTCTCACATGAAGAACCTTATCAAATCCCTTCTGAAAATCCAAATAAATGTCATCTCCTGCCTCTCCTTTGTCCACCCTGCTTGTTACTTCCTCGAAGAACTGTAACAGATTTGTCAGGCAGGATTTCCCTTTACAGAAACCATACTGACTTTGACTTATTTTATCATTAGTCTCCAAGCACCTCAAAATCTCATTCTTAATAACAGACTCAAACACTTTCCCAACCACTGAGGTTAGACTAACTGGTCTATAGTTTCCTTTCCTTTGCCTTCCTCCCTTCTTGAAAAGTGGACTGATATTTGCAATCTTTCAGTCCAGCCAGGACCATGCCAGAGTCAAGAGATTATTGAAAGACCATGACCAACGCATCCATTATCTCTTCAGCAACCTCTCTCAGGACTCTGGGATGTCGTCCATCTGGCCCAGGTGACTTATCCACCTTAAGACCTTTGAGTTTGCCACTTTTCCTTTGTAATAGCAATAGCACTCACTCGTGCTCCCTGACACTCACAGACCTCTGGCACACTGCTAGTGTCTTCCACAGTGAAGACAGATGTAAAGTACCCATTAAGTTCATCTGCCATTTTTTTTTTGTCCCCCATTACTACCTCACCACCATCATTTTCTGGTGGCCCAATATCAACTCTCATTTCCCTTTTACTCTTTATATAATAGAAATAACTTTTGGTACCCTGCTTTTATTATTGGCCAGTCTACCTTCATATTTCATCTTTTCCCTTTCTGTAGCTTTTTTAGTTCTCTTTTGTTGGATTCTTAAGTTTCCCAATCATCCAACTTCCCACTCACTTTTTGCTACATTATCTGCCCTTTCCTTGACTTTTATGCAGTCCCTAACTTCCCTTGTCAGCCACGGTTGCTTACCCATGCCACTGGAGAACTTCTTCTGAGAGATGTCCAATCCTGCGCCTGGTGAACTACCACCAGAAACTTCAGCCATCTCTGCTCTGCCATCATCCCTGCCAGTATCCTCCTCCAATCCACCTGGGCAAGCTCCTCTCTCATGCCTCTGTAACTCCCTTTATTCCATTGCAATACAGATATATGTGAGTTATTCTTCTTCCTCTTAAATTACAGTATAAATTCAATCATATTATGATCACTGCCTCCTAAGGGTTCCTTTACAGGAACCTCCCAGATAAGACCTGGGTTATTCCACAACACCCAATCTAAGATAGCCTTTCCCAGAATATGCTGAAGCACAAGCCAGTTTGCAGGCATTCGACAAATTCCCTCTCTCACGATCTGACACCAACCTAATTTTCCCAATCCCCTTGCATATTGAAATCCCCTATTACAATTGTGTCATTATCCTTATTAGAAACCTTTTCAAGCTGGATTTTGAATCTTCCCTCCCGTATACAGACTGATAATTGCTAGGTTTACTCTTAGAACCCTTTTTAATCAATGGAACCACATGAGCAATAAACCAATCCTCCGGCACCATCCCCGTTTCTAATGACATTTGAAATATTTCTGTCAGAGCCCCTGCTATTTCTACACCAACTTCCCGCAAGGTCCTGTCAGGACCCGGAGATTTATCCACTTTTATATTCTTTAAAAGTGCCAGTACTTCCTCTTCTTTAATTATCATAGTTTCCATAACTACCCTACTCGTTTCCCTTACCTAACACAATTCAATATCCTTCTCCTTAGTGAATACGGAAGAAAAGAAATTGTTCAAAATCTCCCTCATCTCTTTTGGCTCCACACATAGCTGTCCACTCTGATTCTCTAAGGGACCAATTTTATCCCTCACTATCCTTTTGCTATTAATATAACTGTAGAAACCCTTTGGATTTACTTTCACCTTACTTGCCAAAGCAACCTCGTATCTACTTTTAGCTTTTCTAATTTCTTTCTTAAGATTCTTCTTACATTCTTTATATTCCTCGAGCACCTAATTTACTCCATGCTGCCTATATTTATTGTAGATATCTCTCTTTTTCCTAACCAAGTTTCCAATATCCACTGAAAACCATGGCTCTCTCAAACTTTTAACCTGTCCTTTCAACCTAACAGGAACATAAAGATTCTCTACCCTCAAAATTTCACCTTTCTCTATTACATCCTCTATTACTCCAAACCATCCATACCTTTTACAGTATGGGCTTCCCAGTCTATGTGTGGAAAATTAACATCTCCCACAATCACAATCCTGTGCTTACTACAAATATCTGCTATCTCCTTGCAAACTTGCTCCTCCAATTCTCACTCCCCATTAGGTGGTCTATAATACACCCCTATAAGTGTTACTACACCTTTCCCATTCCTCAATTCCACACAAATAGCCTCCCTAGACAACCCCTCTAATCTATCCTGCTAGAGCACCGCTGTAATATTTTCTCTCACAAGCAACGCAACACCTCCCCCTCTTGTCCCTCCGATTCTATCACACCTAAAGCAATGAAATCCAGGAATATTTAGTTGCCAATCACACCCCTCCTGCAACCATGTTTCACTAATAGCTACAACATCATATTTCCAGGTATCAATCCATGCTCTAAGCTCATCCACCTTTCTTACAATGCTCCTAGCATTAAAATAAATGCATTTAAGAAATTCTCCACCTCTTCCTCTCTGTTTATCTCTAACAGTACAAAGAACTTTACTGTCTTCTTTTTCTTCCTTCTCCCATACATCTGTTCCTACACTCTGGTTCCCCTCCCCCCTCATATCTAGTTTAAATCCACTGGAGCCTCTCCAGCAAACCTACCTGCAAGAATATTTGTCCCCCTCCAGTTCAGATGTAAACTGTCCTGCCGGAACAGGTTCCACCTTTCCTGGAAAACTGCCCAATTATCTATACATCTGAAGCCCTCCCTCCTGCACCATGTCTTCAGCCACATGTTGATCTGCACTATCTTACTATTTCTAAACCCACCTTCATGTGGAACTATATACATTAATGATCTGGATAATGGGGTGGTAAATTGGATTAGTAAGTATACAGATGATACTAATATAGGTGGCATTGTGGATAATGAAGTAGGTTTTCAAAGTTATTTAGGCCAGTTAGAAAAGTGGGCTGAAAGATGGCAGATGGAGTTTAATGCTGATAAGTATGAGGTGCTACATTTTGGTAGGACTAATCAAAATAGGTCATACATGGTAAATGGTAGGACATTGAGGAATGCAGCAGAACAGAGTGATCTAGGAATAATGGTGTATAGTTCCCTGAAGGTGGAATCTCATGTGGATAAGGTGGTGAAGAAAGCTTTTGGTATGCTGGCCTTTATAAATCAGAGCTTTAAGTATAGGAGTTGGGATGTAATGTTAAAATTGTACAAGGCATTGGTAAGGCCGAATATGGAGTATTGCGCACAGTTCTGGTCACCGAATTATAGGAAAGATGTCAACAAAATAGAGAGAGAACAGAGGAGATTTATTAGAATGTTACCTGGGTTTCAGCACCTAAGTTACAGGGAAAGGTTGAACAAGTTAGGTCTTTATTCTTTGGAGTGTAGAAGGTTGAGGGGGGACTAGATTGAGATATTTAAAATTATGAGGGGGATAGATAGAGTTGACGTGGATAGGTTTTTTCCATTGAGAGTAGGGGAGATTCAAACAAGAGGACATGAGTTGAGAGTTAAGGGGCAAAAGTTTAGGGGTAACACGAGGGGGAACTTCTTTACTCAGAGAGTGGTAGCTGTGTGGAATGAGCTTCCAGTAGAAGTGGTAGAGGCAGGTTTGATATTGTTATTTTTTTTAAATTGGATAGGTATATGGACAGGAAAGGAATGGGGGGTTATGGGCTGAGTGCAGGTCGGTGGGACTAGGCGAGAGTAAGCGTTTGGCACTGACTAGAAGGACCGAGATGGCCTGTTTCTGTGGTGTAATTGTTATATGGTTATATCACCACTTTTGCTTTGACCGTCAACTGTGGAGTCTTCAGCAAACTTAAACATAGCATTGGAGCTGTACTTAGCCACACAATCATAGATATAAAGTGAATAAACCAGGGGTTAAAAACCCAGCCTCGTGGTTCACCTGTGCTGATGTTGAGTGTTGCCAATCCAAACAAACTGTAAGGGAGGAAATCAAAGATGCAGTTGCTGAAAAAGAAAATGGTGGGAAACTCAGTGCCCTACCACTCATCATCTAGGTCCTACGCTGGTTCGTCCTCATTAAGTGCAACACCTCACACTTGTCTGCAATACATTTCATCTGCCACTTTTCCAGCTGATCCAGATCCCCTTACAAACTTTGATAGCCTTCCTAATTGTCAGAGAGGCAACCAACTTCAATCACCCTCTGGCTTCTTGAATGAAACTAATGTCCAATCCAATTTTTTTGCCTCATCCTGAATGTCAAGCGACTGATCGTTCTTGAACAACCTCCCATTCAGGACTTTGTCAAAGGTATTGTTAAATCCATGTAGACAACATCTATTGCCTTGCCTTCATCAACTTTCCTGGTAACTTCCTCAACAAAATCTACAAGATTGGTTAGAAATGACCCTCCATGCACAAAGCCACGTTGAATATTCCCAATCAGTCCCTTT
The DNA here is from genome assembly GCF_048418815.1 of Hemitrygon akajei. Taxonomy (NCBI): domain Eukaryota; kingdom Metazoa; phylum Chordata; class Chondrichthyes; order Myliobatiformes; family Dasyatidae; genus Hemitrygon; species Hemitrygon akajei. The sequence goes on along the minus strand of NC_133134.1, from coordinate 162,330,819 downwards.
CTATTCAATTACTTGTACATCCAGTTCCTTAGAATAGCTTCCAATAACTTTCCCACTACAGATGTTAGGCTCACTGGTTTATTTAGGGGAATAAAACACAATATACAATTGGTCAGGCATTGTCTTTGACAGAGGGATAGAAAGCTGCCTTGTGATGTGAGCTGAGACCTTTCAATACCCCCACAGGTGTTCAACGACCCGATCCACGGCCACATTGAGATGCACCCACTGCTCGTCCGCATCATAGACACGCCGCAGTTCCAGCGTCTCCGCTTCATTAAGCAGCTCGGGGGAGCATACTTTGTGTATCCCGGGGCCTCCCACAACAGATTCGAGCACTCCATCGGGTAAGGACTCAGGGAGATTCCAGCACCCCATTGGGTAAGAATTTAGGGAGATTCGAGCACCCCATCGGGTAAGGACTCAGGAGATTTGAGCACCCCATCGGGTAAGGACTGGGGAGATTCGAGCACCCCATCAGGTAAGAACTCGGGAGATTTGAGCACCCATCGGGTAAGGACTGGGGAGATTCGAGCACCCCATCAGGTAAGGACTCGGGAGATTTGAGCACCCCATCAGGTAAGGACTCAGGAGATTTGAGCACCCATTGGGTAAGGACTCAGGAGATTTGAGCACCCATCAGGTAAGGACTCGGGAGATTTGAGCACCCCATCAGGTAAGGACTGGGGAGATTCGAGCACCCATCGGGTAAGGACTCAGGAGATTCAAGCACACATCTGGTAAGGACTCGGGAGATTTGAGCACCCCATCAGGTAAGGACTCGGAGAGATTCGAGCACCCACTCGGGTAAGGATTTGGAGAGATTTGAACACCCATCGGGTAAGGATTTGGAGAGATTCAAGCACCCCATCGGGTAAGGACTCGGGAGATTTGAGCACCCCATCGGGTAAGAACTCAGGGAGATTCGAGTACCCCATCACGTAAGGACTCGGAGAGATTCGAGCACCCCATCGGGTAAGGACAATACAGGAAGTTAGCCTGGTCAGTTGATGAGTTGTCACACGTAGGTCTTCCATCTAAAGCAAAGTGCGTCGATAGGTGATTCCTGAAGGGGGAGGGATGAATTAAAGAGCTGGAAGTTCCCACCTATCACCTTGTGGTTCTGTCTCCCCTCCCCCCACCTTTTAAATCTGCTCCTCAGCTTTTCTGTTCCCTAGTCCTGCCGATGATTTTTGGTCCGAAGCGTCGACTGTACTTTTTTCCGTAGATGCTGCCTGGCCTAATGAGTTCCTCCAGCATTTTGTGCGTGTTGCTTGGATTTCCAGCATCTACAGGTTTTCTCTTGTTTGAGGGTAGCCTGGAAGCTCCAACCCCGGTAAGATAGTGGACGTGCCTACGCCAGCAGTTGAAGCCAGTTCTGGCGGGCTGGGCAGATAAGATCAATTACAAGATCCAACGGCCAAGAAGGCGGTGCTGCAACGCCTCATGGAGAGCGAAGGGCACGACACGGGCAAAAGGTGACACGGCTATCCATCCACCGCAGCTGAGAAAGTCTCCAGTCGTAACGATCTTTCATACCATTGGACCAGGATTATTGAGGCCAAGAGAGTGGAACTGTCCCAGGGCATGGCTCTTTTACTGTAAAACTGTTCCCAAACAGGTTACATCATCGTCAGAAGCAATGGACAACCAACACATCCGTGAAATGCTCTAACAGAACTCTGAAGTAATATGATGTGAATTCCTTGATTGTGATGTTGACTGTGTGAGAATGCATTCTCTGTCAGGCAGACAGTGACCCGTATTACTGAGTGGGACGGAGGCCACGGGACAGTGTGAAGCAAAGTGGTGATCACCAGGTAAAATGCAGAACTGAGATCGGAGCAGAGAAGGCGAGACTGAACCAAGCTGTGTGCCGACACTGTGTTTATGAACATCCCCCTTTCAATGGACCTCTAACCTGGAGAGAATTGAAGCTGGTTCTCATTAACGTCCCTCCCTTAACCACTTCCTCTGACAGTTTATGCCATCTATCAACCACATTCTTAGTGAGGAAGACTGCCACTCAGATTCCTATTAAAGCTCCCCCCTCTCACCTTAAACCCATGCCTCAAGACAATGCATTTACCCTGCCTGTGCCCCTCCTGGTTTATACACCTCTATAAGATCACCCTTATTCTTCTTTCCTCCCATGAGTAAAGTCCCAACCTGTTCAACATCTCACCATAATCATTGGTATTAGTAAACAGCAGAGACTATGACAAGGCAATTATTAGCATCTATACTTGTATCAAGTATGGACATTTAGGGTAAATGGTATTTGAAAGCAGTTTGTGTGTCTGTATTTGATGGCTGTCTCTTTGCCCTGCAGTGTGGCTCATCTGGCAGGAGAACTGGTGAAAGTCCTGGCTAGGCGCCAACCGGAACTTCAGGTTAACCATCGGGATATCCTGTGTGTTCAGATCGCTGGACTCTGCGATGATCTAGGTGAGGGGGCAGCTGTGTAGAGGCCGATGTACCTCGCAGGTGAAGGCACTACAGGAGCATGGGAGCAGTTGGTGGGACAGCAACCTCCCTTTTATAGTTTTGCAAAGTTTGGGCTATTTGTTGACTTTAGAGATTGGGCTCAGTGCAAAGAGGGATGTCTCGGAGAAAGACTTCAAACCCAGCTCGTGGTCTCCAGGGAGTGACGGTGCAGGTCACAGTAATCGAAGCAGTGATTTGCTGGAGGTGTATTGCTCTTTCGGGGTGACCTTATGCTGATGAGATTTTAATCCTGAGTCCTTCTCTGTCCCTTCTGGTCAATTAAGAGTCTTTCCACTGTAACACTGATGTTTCATTTCCCAGGTCATGGACCATTTTCACACTTGTTTGATAGAAAATTTATCTCCGAAACACGGAAAGATGTGAAATGGAAGGTAACTCTCTCCGTATGCTTTGAGTAACGGTGTGTGTTAGCAGAGATGAGGCAGTGGGTTAGGTGCCAGAATCCCATCAATGCAGACCTTGTTTTTAGGGAGATTCACTCAGAGTGGAGCAGCAGATTTCCAGTGAAGGGAATGTCACAACGACTCTTCTACCACTTCTGGGGTACCACACAATGGTTTCTGGATTTACAGAGGATGGTCCAAAGAAACAAATCTGTGGGGGAAAAATGCGTTGTTAATGAGAGAGGTCAGAGGAGAATGGCCAGATTGGTTCATGCTGACAGGAAGGCATCAGTAACTCAAATAGCCACACTACAGAAGAGCATCTCTGAATGCACAGGATGTCAAACCTTAAAGTAGATGGGTTAAAACAGCAAAAGACCACAAACATACACTGAATGGCCACATAATTAAGTATCTAATAAAGTGGTCACTGAGTGTATATCCGTGTCCCATGCATTCTGAGTGAGATGTCTCAACCCAGCTTCCAACGGGTATGGCTCAGTGATATAGAACTGCTTGTGCCATGTGGAAGAAATGGTAACATGAAGGTTGGTTACACGGCAAGAAATCCAAAGGTTCACAGTGGTAGGCCAATTTGAAGTGGATCAGATCTGGGACAGAAAGCCATGGTCATGATGCTCAGAGCCTGGTCCATTTGTGACTCTGGAGTTGCAGCCATGTTGTTGTCTATTGCCCTCTGGAGCAGTCAGCCTTAGTCTTGGCCGTCCCTGAAGCAGACAGCTGTGGTTAGAGGTGGTGTTTACCATCTGTTGCTGGAATAAGATCTGGGCAATAAGATGGTTTTCTTGAACGTGGGGTGACAGCTGGACTGTGTGGTGAAGGAGGCATTTCACACACCCGCCTCCATCATTCAGGGATTTGAGTATAGCCGTTGGACATGTTGTGCAACATGTTGGTGAGGCCATATTGGGAATGTTGTGTTCAGTTTTCGTCAACCTGGTCTCAGAATAAATGCCTCTAAGATTACAAGGATGTCACTGTGACTTGAGAGATTGAGAGAGGCTGAGCAGATTGGGACTTTATTGATTAAAGGACAGGTGAAAAGGGGCTGATCATACAGAGGTGTATAAGATCATAGTAGCATAGTTAGGGTGAATTGAAGAACTAGACGGCATGGGTTAAGGTGACAGGAAAGAGGTTTCATAGAAACTTGGGCAACTGCTTTTTACACAGAGAGAGGCATGTATGTACAATGAGCTGATAGAGAAAGTGGTTGAGGAAGGAACAATTTAATAAGTTCCAAAAGATAGTTGTACATGTAGATGGATGGGACAGATTTAGAAGGTTATGGGCCAAATGCTGACAAATGGGAATTGCTATAATGGCCATCTTGGTCAGCATGGAGCAGTTGGGCCAAAGATCCTGTTTTTATCATGTACAAACAAGCTGGAGGAACTCAGCAGGTCGGGCAGCATCCGTGGAAACAAACAGTCAACGTTTTGGGCTGAGACCCTTCGTCAGGACTGAAGAAAGAGGGGGCAGGGGCCATATAAAGAGGGTGGGGGGAGGGTGGAAAACCAGTCAGAGGAAAGATCAAGGGGTGGGGGAGGGGAAGCAGGGAGGGGATAGGCAGGAGAGGTGAAGAAGGATTCTAAGGGGAAAGCACTATGGGTAGTAGAAGGTGGTAGAATCATGAGAGAGGTGATAGGCAGCTAGAAGAGGAGACAGAGTGAAGGTGGGATGGGGGAAGGGAGAGGGAGGGAATTACCAGAAGTTGGAGAATTTGATGTTCATACCAAGGGGCTGGAGACTACCCAGACCGTTTATGAGGTGTTGCTCCTCCAACCTGAGTTTGGCCTCATCATGGCAATAGAGGAGGCCATGTATGGACATATCCGAATGAGAATGTGAAGGAGAGTTGAAGTGGGTGGCAACCGGGAGATCCTGTCTGTTGTGGCGGACAGAGTGGAGGTGCTCGACAAAGTGGTCCCCCAATCTGTGTCGGGTCTCGCCGATGTAGAGGAGGCCGCACCGGGAGCACCGGATACAACAGATTACCCCAACAGACTCACAAATGAAGTGTTGCCTCACCTGGAAGGACTGTTTGGGGCCCTGAATAGTGGTAAGAGAGGAGGTGTAGGGACAGGTGTAGCACTTACGCTTGCAAGAACATCGAATTCTCCAACTTCCAGTAATTCCCTCCCTCTCCCTTCCCCATCCCACTTTCACTCTGCCTCCTCTTCTAGCTGCCTTTCACCTCTCTCATGATTCTGCCTTCTTCTACTACCCAGAGTGCTTTCCCCTTACATTCCTTCTTCACCTCTCCTGCCTATCCCCTCCCTGCTTCCCCTCCCCCACCCCTTGATCTTTCCTCCGGTTGGTTTTTCACCTGGCACCTTCCACCCTCCCTCCCACCTTCTTTATAGGGTCCCTGCCCCCTCCTTCTTCAGTCCTGACAACGGGTCTCTGCCCGAAACGTTGACTGCTCGTTTCCACGGATGCTGCCTGACCTGCTGAGTTCCTCCAGCTTGTTTGTACGTGTTGATTTGACAACATCTGGAGTGTACTTTGTGGCCTGTTTTCATGTTGTGTGACAGTGACATGACAAAAATTTATATCGATATGAACATGAGCTGCTGGCATTGTGTGGTGTGACATCAACTTGCTGTCCATGGGCGTTAATGCAGTAAACTAGACCACTGCTCCAGTTAAAATTGTTAATTTTAATATCAGTCATTTGCATAAAATGATGACTCACTCTTTCCTCTGATGTGTTGTTGCTTCAGCACGAGGATGCTTCTATTATGCTGTTCGAACACATGATTTCCTCTAATAATTTGGACCTGCAAAGCTATGGTCTGGTGTTGCCTGTTGATGTGGATTTTATAAAGGAACTGATCAATGGTCCAGAAAGAGACGATGCTTCTGATGGCTCAGAGGTAAGTGACACTGTTGAACTATGGAATTGGAGTATAAGCTGGAAATTTTACTTTGGTTTATGTACACCCAAACAAAAGAGAGCTAAATAATTAAATTAATGTTTTTGACCCCTGATCACTACTATTCATTTGCATGATGTGGCTGTCACTGCCGTCGTTGGACTTGTCCAGTATTAGTAGACCTTGAATTGAGGAGGCAGTGATGAGTCAGTCTCAGACATAAGTGTGGAGCCATTGGCTAGAGGACCAGAGAGGAGGTTCTGGTGGTGAGAATGTGGATCCGTGTTGTATATTCCTTCTCAAGGACATTTGAAACAAGTCAAAAGCATTCTTATGGGGAAGGGTGAACATCCAGAGATCATGTCCGATATCAGCATAAATAACATAGGCAGGAGGGGTGACAAGGTCCTATAGGGAGAGTTCAAGGGTTTATGTGCTAATTTAAAGGAGAGCTTCTACATGGGGGTGATTTCAGGATTGCTGCCAGTACCACGTGCAGGTGAGGACAGAAATAGGAAGATAATGCGGTTTAACACATGGCTAAGAAGATGGTGCAGGAGGGAGGGCTTCATATTTCTGGATCGGAAGGTGAGAGTTGTATAGAGAAGCAAGTTTGCACCTGTACTGGAGGGGGAAGAATATCCTTTTTTGAAGCAACACACACAAAATGCTGGTGGAACACAGCAGGCCAGGCAGCATCTATGGGAAGAAATACAGTTGACGATTCGGGCCGAGACCCTTCATCAGGACTAACTAAAAGAAGAGATAGTGAGAGATTTGAGAGGGGGAGGGGGAGACCCAAGATGATAGGAGAAGACAGGAGAGGGAGGGATAAATCTAAGAGCTGGAAAGTTGATTGGCAAAAGGGATACACAGCTGGCGAAGGGAATGGATCATGGGACAGGAGGCCTAGGGAGAAAGAAAGGGGGAGGGGAGCTCCGGGGGAGATGGAGAGCAGGAAAAGAGTGATTGTGAGAGGGACAGAGAGAGAAAAGAAGAAAAAAAGGGAAAATAATTAAGTAAGTAAATACATAAATAGATAGATAAATAAATAAGGGATTGGGTAAGAAGGGGAGGGAGGCATTAATAGAAGTTAGGGAAATCAATGTTCATGCCATCAGGTTGGAGAATAGACAATAGAGGAGGCCATGGATAGACATATCAGAATGGGAATGGGACGTAGAATTAAAATGTGTGGCCACTAGGAGATCCTGCTTTCTCTGGAGGACAGCATAGGTGTTCAGTGAAACGGTCTCCCAGTCTGTGTCGTGTCTCACCAATATACAGAAGGCAACACCGGGAGCACCGGATGCAGTATACCACACCAAAAAAAGACTACAATAGCGCCCCCCCCCCTTATCAGCGGGTTTTTGAAACATAGAAAATAGTTTCAGGAGTAGGCCATTTGGCCCTTTGAGCCTGCACCGCCATTCAGTATGATCATGGCTGATCATTCAACTCAGAACCCTGTACCTGCCTTCTCCCCATACCCCCGACCCCTTTAGCCACAAGGTTAGGATTTATAGTAAGGTTGGAATTGGTGCGGAGGCAGTGGAGAGCAGAGTGTTCGGAAGGAGTGAGGTTGGAATTGGAACAAGGTGTGGTGAAGTCGAGACGGTTGATGTCCTGTCGGCAGTTAGAAAAAGACTACAACAGCACCCTCCTTTTTTGAAGGTTTGCTAGTGCTGCTCTGGGGAGTTTAAACTAAAGTCGCAGGGGAATGGGAACCAGAGTGCCAGGGCAGCTAGTGGATGGGCTGCAGGGAATGAAGATGTTAAGCCTACATACAAACATGGGAAAGAGAACATTGAACATGGTGAGACTTGACTTGAATAAGGGAACAACATCCACAACCCTCCAATCCTCCGGAACCTCTTCCGTCCTCATTGATGATGCAAAGATCATTGCCTGAGGCTCAGCAATCTCCTCCCTCGCTTCCCACAGTAGCCTGGGGTACATCCCGTCTGGTCCCGGTGACTTATCCAACTTGATGCTTTCCAAAAGCTCCAGCACATTCTCTTTCTTAATATCCACTTTTCAGTTAATATCCAGCTTTTCAGTCCACTGCAAGTCATCCCTACAATCGCCAAGATCCTTTTCAACAGTGACATCAACAGTGTGGATGATAATGTGGGAAAAATTATCATGATATTTGCAGATGACATAGTGGATAGTGAAGACGGCTATCAAGGCTTCCAGTAATTCTCTGAACTCAAAGGAGATTGTTATCAGAAGCACGTTCATTCTCCTGGCATTCAGGACGAGTTAGTGAAATGGATTTTACATAGACTTCATAGGTGAATCCTGGGAGTATTTTGTAAATGATTGCCTCTCTAACCGGAGGCCCATGATGAGTGTGACACAGGGATCGGCACTGGATCCATTGATGCCTGTCATCTAAATAAATGGTCTGGATGATAAGATGGAAAACTGGATCAGCAAATCCGTGGATGACATCGTAATTGGGGGTTTAGTGCATAGCAAGGACGTCTGTCGAAACTTGCACTAGGATCTGGAAAATGTGCAGAAAAATGGCAGATGGAATTTAGTGCAAATAAGTGTTAGTGCACTTTGGGAGAACAAATCAAAGTAGTACTTATCCCCCCTCCCATCTATAATAAAACACACTCCAGGGCTCCCTCCCCCCTATAGGGGTGTTGTATATGAAGGGCCCAAAGCTTTGTTGAGGATTCCTACCACCCATCCCACTATCTCTTTGAACCCCTCTGTCAGGAAGGTGGCACAGGAGCATCAGGACTCGGACTACCAGCCTGGTAACAGCTTCTTCCCTCAGGCTGTGAGACTGATGAATACCTGCCACCAATGAGATCTCGTCACACCGACAGCAAGACGTTTACTGTTTATCTGTGCTGCACACTACATAGACTTCAGATTATATTTTATTAATTTACTCGTGGTAATATTTTGTTTTATGTGGTGTGTGAGGTATATGATCTGTGAGTGCACCATGGTCTGGAGGAAGATGATCTCATTTGGTTGTAAATATATAGTCAGATGACAACAAACTTTAACTTGAACTTGAAAGGGAGGCTGGAGACTTTAATCCTGGTGTGGGTCAATGGGACGAGGCCGAATAACAGTTTGGCACTGGCTAGATGGGCTGAAGTGCCTGCCTCTGTGCGGTAGTGCTCTCTGATTCCATGACTCCTTGGTAAGTACAGAGTAGGTTCCGTTAAGGACTTCACCCGCACCCCCATCTCCACTCACAGTTCGACCCTTTAGTTCCTGTGCTGATCTGTTGGGCGAGGTGCTACCTCTCATCCTGGGCCAGTACAGTTTGGTTTTCCCACTGGGGTTGCACTCGGTCTGTGTGATGTGGAGGGAATGAGGGAGAGCCTGAGTGGTGGATCCATCTTCACTCCCTGTGTGTTGCTCATCACTAACTCTGCTATCTAATCTCCCCAGTGGCCGTACAAGGGTCGTTCTCAGGAGAAAAGCTTTCTGTATGAAATCGTTGCCAATAAGCGAACTGGGATTGATGTCGATAAGTGGGATTACTTTGCCAGGTATGTAGGCCTCTCTGTAGTCTTCATCAACTGCCTTTGAGTGTTACATCATCTCTGACTTTTCTCAGTGTGAGCTTACCAGGAACATGGCTTAGTTAATTTTGACCTGGCTTAATCGTTTCTGCTGGGAGCTTAATGATTGAAAATCAGAAATGGCCAAGTTCAGTCCTGCCAAAGAGTTTCAGCCCGCAACATCGACTGTATTCTTTTTCAGAGATGCTGCCTGGCCTACTGAGTTCCTTCAACATTTTGTGTGTGTTACCCAGATTTTGTGTGTGTGTGTGTGTGTGTGTGTGTGTGTGTGTGTGTGTGTGTGTGTGTGTGTGTGTGTGTGTGTGTGTGTGTGTGTGTGTGTGTGTGTGAGTGAGAGTGTGTGGGAGTGAGAGTGTGTGTGTGTGTGTGTTACACCCACCATTACTTCTTCAGAAAACTGAAGTTATTCAACCTGTTCCCCACTGATCCTCACAGATTTTTGTTGATGCACCATGGCATCCTGACTGGATCACAGTTTGATACGGAAATGCTTTGTCTGAGACTGCATGGAATTGCAGAGACAGCTCCGGCCAACATGAAACCCGCTTCCTCATCATGGACTCTGTCTGCAGCTACAGCCCCTCACCCCGGAGATTCTCTCGTCTTCTCCTTCCATTGAGCAGAATATGGAAAAGTTTGAGACCGTACCACCATGTTCAGACAGCTTCATTCTACTGTTATTACACTGTTGAAAAGTCCTGTTGAATGATAATGAACTCTTGATCTCTCAATCTACCTTGTTGCAGCCCTCCCACATTATTTGTCTGCCTGCACTTGCTCTGTAACTGTAGCACTATATTTTGCCTTCTCTTATTGCTTTTCCTTTTCTCCTACTTTGACAAAGTTGTCTTTTAGGATAATCTGATTGGATGGCAAGTGAAACAAAGCTTTTCACTGTACATGTCACAATAAACCAGTTACCAAAGAAATGACAGTGGCTGCTATTAATGTGTTTTCATGTCTCTGAAGGGACAGTTACCATCTTGGAATCCGGAACAACTTTGACTATCAACGCATCCTGAAGTATGCTCGAGTCTGTGAAGTCGACAAAATGAAGGTCATATGCTTTCAAGATAAGGTGATGAATGTTTTGAGAAGCAGCAGGGTCTCTTTAAGTTTAGTTTGAAAATTCTTGGCTTATCCAGCCTGAACTCATTGTAATGGTTGTATATTGTGAGTCAGAAATATTATCTCAAAGGTTGTTATACTAACATCACGGAGAAGTACACACAAAAGATTCTACACATACTGGAAATCCAGAGTATCACCAACAAAGTGCTAGAGAAATCAGGCATCTTCAACAGAGGGAAAAAAAGAATGAATGTTTTGGGCTGAGACCCTACATCAAGACCAGAAAGGAAACTAGAAGAAGCTGTGGGGGGGCGGGGGGGGGCAAGGGGAAGAGTACAAGCTGGAAGGTGATAGGTGAAGTCAGGTGGGGGGAAGGTAGGTGAGTGGGGACAGGGGGATAGAGTGAGCAGCTGGGAACTAATAGGTGGAAAAGGTAATAGGCTGAAAAAGACATCTGATAGGAGAGGAGAGTGGAACATGGAGAAAGGGAATGAAGAGGAGCACCAGAAAGAGGTTTTGAATACAGAATATAATACTAATGGTAACACTCTTGGCAATGTGGAGGATCTGAGAGATCATGGGTTCTGTATCAATGGGACATTCAAAGCTGCTGCGCAAGTTGACAGCGTTGTTAAGAAGGCGTATGGTATTCATCAGCCGTGGGATTGAGTTCAAGATTCATGAGGTAATGTTAGAGTTATTTAAGACCTTGGTCAGACCCCACTTGGAGTACTGTTTTCAGTTCTGGTCACCTCACTACAGAAAGGATGAGGATACTATAGAAAGAGTACAGAGGAGATTCACAAGGATGTTGCCTGGATTGGAAGGCATAGCTTATGAGAATAGTTTGAGTGAACTTGACCTTTTCTCCTTGGAGCGACAGAGGATGTGAGGTGACCTGATACAGGTGTATAAGATGATAAGAGGCATTGATCGTATGGATAGCCAGAGGCTTATTCCCGGGGCTGAAATGGCTAGTATGAGGGGGCACAGTTTTAAGGTGCATGGAAATAGGTTCCGAGGGGATGTCAGGGGTAGCTTTTTCTCACAGAGTCGTGGGTGCATGGCATGCACTGCCAGCAGTAATGGTGTAAACGGACACAATAGTGTCTTTTAAGAGCCTCTTAGGTAGGTACGTGGAGCTTAGAAAAATAGAAGGCAATGCGCTAGGGAAAATCTAAGCAATTTCTAGAGTAGGTTGCATTGTCGGCATAACATTGTGGGCCGAAGGGCCTGTAACGTGCTGTAGATTTCTATGTTTCTATGTGATAACTGGCTGTGCAGAGCTGAACAGTCAAAGAACAGCTGAGATCACAATGGGGGATCAGTGAGAATGGGTCTCATTGAACTACGGTAGAAGAGAAGATTTAAACTTTAGGGTAGCCATAACTAGTACAGGGTTAACGGTTCTATTCTTAGCAGTGAGGAGGAACAGAGAGATCTTTGAATCCACATTCATAGCCCTCAAAGTTGCTGCACTAGTTGATAGGATTATTAGGAAGGAATATGGTTTGTTGGTCTTCAGTAGTTGTGGGATTGAGTTCCAGAGCCACGAGGTAATGGTTTTCTCCTAGAATGAAGGAGGATGAGAGATGACTTGATAGAAGTATATAAGATGATAAGAGGCATAGGTAGAGTGGACAGTCAGAGACTTTTTACCACAACAGAAATGGATAATACAAGGGGGCATAATTTTAAGGTGATTGTAGTGAAATATAGTTGGGTGTCAGAGGTAGGCTTGGCTTACTGGGAGAGTGGTGGGTGGGTGGACTGCTCTGTCAGGGGTTGTGTTCGAGGCAGATACATTATGGATATTTATGGTACTCTTAGATAGGCACAGATGGAAGGAAAATGGAGGGTTATGTAGGAGGGAAGTGTTGGATTGAGTGTGGAGTAGTTTCAATGGTTGGCACTGTGGTGTAATGGTCTCTGTACTCACTCTTTCAGAACTTGCTGATCATTTAGAAATTCATCTGCAGATATAAAAACAATTTAAAGTTAAACATGGAAAATTAAGCAAAATGGGGAGGAGGGCCACAAATAACAGAAGTACAGAGGTTTAAGAGTGGTGTTGGGACATCGGTCAGTTTACAGGAATGGCTGTTGGATAATAATTTGAGATTAAAATCCCTGAATGAATGGGGTTATGTGATGGAGCAGAGATATTGGCATCTGTCTGATCTGCTAACTGGGATAAAAGTATCATCATGATATCAGTGACTAACTTGCATGTTGATACTCAATGCCTGGGGTCTGTTCCTGACACACACAGGGTGAAGTGATCTCTCATTTTCCATCTTGTTCTACAGGTAGCTGGCGACTTGTACAACATGTTTTACACACGTAACGCCTTGCATCGCAGGGCCTATCAGCACAAAGTGGTCAACATCATTGAGAGCATGTGAGTATTCCTGCAGTGTGGCTGGTACGGTGCTTTCACTCATTTTACACCCTTGTGTCCACCCACTCATCTTCTCCCAGCCCTTGTGCTGGTGAATGGCACTGGCTTGTGTGAAAGGCACTGTGACCACATGGGTCAACCTATGGCTACTAACTGGCAGATAATTTGGTCACACCCTTTACTAACCAGAACGTGGAGTGTTTGTTGCAGTGTTCACTCGGGTGTTGCTGATGAGTGGTGAATCTGAACACATGTTTCCTTACCCTTCCTCTCCCATAGCCCAAGTAAGCTGAGGCCATTCCCACATCCATTTCTTGTGTTTGCTGTCAACATCAGAAGGAGGCTGTGTGGACAACAGTACTGACACGATTCTCAACATGTTCATCTATTAGGATCACAGAAGCAATGGTGTTGGCAGATCCACACATCCTGATCAGCGGCTCGGGTGGGAAGCAGTATAGAATGTCAACAGCCATTGGTGACATGGAGGCTTACACCAAACTCACAGGTGAGTACTTTTGTCCTTAAGTTTCACCAGAATTTACTCTTTAATCATCAATGTTCACTTCACAGGACAAGGCCATCCAGCTATTGCTACCTATTTGTGAGTGTCCACCAATAAATCCCACTGCCCTAGTCTTTCCCCTGTTGCCCGCCATTCTTTTGCTGTTTATTTGAAGATCAAGTTCTGTTTTGCAGGTTTTTCTGGGCAAACTTGTCCTCACTATAGCCTGCTGCATTTTGTTATAAAATAGCACCCCGTATTCTATCTGGGTAATCTACATCCTGGCACATGAACGTGGAATTCTCAAATTCCCAGTAACTGCTCCCCCTCTGTCCTTTGTCCGCTTTATTCTTTCCTTTATTCAGACTGAAGGCAGCGACTGCTGAAACAGTTTTATGCTCGGGAAGGGAAGATGGTTAGCATCATTTTGAAGAAAGCCATTGAGAAGTGCTTGCTGGAGTGGAAACCAATCAACAGTAGACTGATGAGAGTCAGGCTGAGAGGGAAGCAAGTGAACATGACTGTGATCCAGTGCTATGCTCCGACTAATGATAGTGATTTTGAAGAAAAGTAAGTTTCTATGAGCAACTGCAATCGGAGGTAGAGTTAACACCATGCCGTGGACTTCCGATCGTCAAGGGAGATCTAAACCCCAAAGTGGGGAATAACTAGGGCCTGTAGATTTCTATGTTCTATCAACTTGCACTTCACTAGGGTCACAGGCACCATGGATCTGAAACAATGAATAACAACGGTGAAAGACTGTTAAAATTCTGTGCCATGAACTATCTGGTCAAAGGAGGGACCCTCTTTCCACAACATGAAATCCATAAACGGACATGATGCTCATCCAGCAGACGTGACAAGAACAGGCTGATCAACGGGCCACTCCAAGATGGCACTGGTGTACATTGGCGACTCTCAGCAGGCTGCAGGAAATTGTACTAGTTTTCCTCTTAAATATACTCCTTTTGAACCACTCACGGCATCTGCAGAATATAAATTTCCTCTTAACAACAGAGAATGAAATGACATCAATGATCTTCAGAGCTCACGTTCGACAGTTGAATATGGACCAGTTAACGGCAGTGGTGCCTTTAAGGGTCAACGGCATGGCTGAAAACACGGCAGGAGAGATTGAATTCAAACCAGATTGAAGTGCAGGGGGATGAGGCCTCCTCTACCCAGCATCTTGTTGGCGAATGTGCAGTCACTGGAAAATAAGGTTGACGATCTCAGGGCAAGGCTGCTGTCTCAGAGGCAGATAAGGCAGATCTCAGTTGTTGTTGCACTGAAACCTGGTTAAATGTAGACACCCCTGACACAGTGGTACAACCGGAAGATTTTATAATTTTCAGAATATATCAAACCTTCAACTCTGAGAAGGGAAAAGGTGTCAGCATGAGCTTTTTAGTCAATTCTCTTAAGTGGATCAACATTGGGCTTATTTCAACTTCTTGTCACCTGAATGAGGACAATTAATAATTAAATGCAGACCATTCCACATGGAGATCTCATCCATGATCCTGTAAGCAAACATTTGTGAAACTGCATGAAGCTATCTGTGAACAAGAAACGGACCATCCCGATGCATTGTAAGTTATAGTCAGTGACTTTAAACAGGTCAGTTTGAAGGAAATTCTGCCCAATTATCACTAGCATGTCACCTGTTGCACCAGAGGTCCCAACGCACTAGACTACTGCTACACTACGATACAGAATGCCTATTGTTCATTCCAGAGACCATGTTTTGGCAAGTCGGATCATTTGGCTGCACCTCCACTACCTGAGTACAGGCAGTGACTAAAGAGCAAGACTCCAGAGATCAAGACAAGTAAGAGGTGGTTTCGGGAGGCAGAGGAACGGCTACAGGATTGCCTTGAGTCAGTGAACTGGGCCGTGTTGGAACTCATCTGAGGTGCTGAGTGACTATGCCAGAGTCATTACAAACTTTATTAAAACAGCAATGGATGAGTGTGTCCCCACAAAATCCTTCAGGGTTTTTGCCAATCAGAAGCCCTGGATGAACAATGAAATCTGGAATGCTCTGAGAGCCGGATTAAAGGCATTCAAGTTTGGAGATCAAGAATACTACAAAAGGTGCAGGTATGATCTCTGCAAAGCTGTCTCTCAGGCAAAGTGGAGATTCCAGACTAGGCTGGAATCAAAGAGGGATGTTCAACAGCTGTGGCAGGGTTTGAATGCTATAATGTCTGACAAAGTTAAATCTTGTGACATTGGGGACAGCAGAACTTCACTTCCAGGTGAGCTCAATGCCAAACGGTCGTCATTTCATACAATGATCCTCCGGAACGAACTCTGTATTTTCTGGCCAAGAAGGATTTCCAACCATGCTCTTCTCTTTCAGTGTCATCAAGAGGACCTGGCCACAATCATCATGAGGAGACATTGGAGATGGATTTAGCACATGATGATAAGAGAGGCCAACTTCATCATCAAGACAGAACTTCACTGGACCCCTGAAGGGTGGAGGAAACACAAGAGACCAAAGACAACTTGATGCCACATCTTTGAGGCAGAAATGAGGACCCTGAGTTACATCTGGGGCACAATAGAGAAGATGGCCATGGACAGACAGAGACAATGGACCTTCTTTGCTGCCCTAAACACCAGCTGGGTAATAGGCAGTAACTGCAAAATAAAGCATATTATACACAATCGATCTGGTGATAGTATTGGTAAATGGGGTGACTAGGCTTGTGTCAGCTGCTTCAAGAACCAAATGGTTGAGGAACAGTGGCTGTTCCGGAACTTCACTACGTACACATCACTGTACCTTCTGATTACTCCTCCAGGCAGAAGGCAGTGAGACCTTCTCTTCAAACAAGTGAAGAAAGTAAGAATCCAGAGTAACAGAAGGCCATTTGGCCCATTGAACATTCTCTACTATTGAAGACCATGGCAGAAATTCTATCTCTGCACTATCTCTGTATTCCTTGATTCCCTTACAAAAGTCCACATCTGTGGGCAATGTACTCAGCAGATGGGTATTCCATTGACAAACATGCTGTGCCATGGAATTGAATTCCAAGAGTTGCTTGACTTCATTTTTCATGTTATGGTTGGTCGCAGGGTCTGCAGTCTAAAACTATAACATTGAGAGATTTTAAGCAGAAAAATGTACATCACTAACCACTTTTCTAAATGAATGTAAAATTATTCCTTTTTGTTTGGAAAAGTACAAACTCCTTGGACGCAGAACTCAGAGGAGACTGTTAACAACAGGACGTCCTGTCTCCTGGCATTCAGGATGAGTTAGTAAATTGGATTTTACATTGGCTTCATAGGTGAACTCTGAGAGTAGTTTGTAAATTGTTGCCTCGTTAACTGGAGGCCTGTGACTAGTGTGGCGCAGGGATCGGTACTGAGTCCGTTGTTGTTTGTCAGCATTCTGCAGTTCAACTAATTTAGAGGATGATAAGTAATATTTTGATTTCTGTACTGCTGTTCATAGTGTCACGTACCCCGTGACCGGGTTACCAAACCAGCAGAAATGGAATAATACGTTGGAGTCTGGTATTACTTTAATTAATAGAGTTTATTAGTAAACTAAGTAATACAGTACTATAAAATGCAAATATATGAAACAGGTTAGCAATGATATATACAGAAGTGTGGAAATAGGAATCAAAACCAAGCTCTTTCAAAGTCTAGGGGTAAATGAATAGTCTTACGATGATGCAGAGTTCAGTTCAGTTTAGTTTAGGTCAAGGTAGTTGCTGGTGTACTGTTGGAGAGAGAGAGAGAGAGAGAGAGCGAGAGGTGATGCCATTGCTGTCGAACCTTCTATTGTCTTCCTATTGCAGTTATGGTCACCGACTGTGACCCCGTACCGGGCACGACCGTTCTTCAGTGGTAGGCTTGTCACCCAGGCAAGGGTGGACACGCACACAAGTCCCCACCAGTCGCACCTTCTCACACTGAGAGCCACTGATCGATTCCCCTGAATCGATCCTCCAAACCCCCACCTTCACGTGGGTGCACAACGCTCTTTCAGTGTCCCGTGGTGTGTCTGCTTGTGTCTTCGCAGACCTGCTTTTTATCTCCCCTTGCAGGGCACCAGCCGTCCTGTCTCATTAAGAATCCACACAAGCAAAAGTAAATAATCAGCCATGGAGCCATAACTTTAAATCTTTGTCTCTCTCTCTCTCTCTCTCACATCTGCAGCATAGTTCACGGGGGGGGGGGTCAACTCTGGACTCATCTCAGCTTGGTTTACTCATCATAATAGGAACATAGAAACAAAGAAAACCTGCAGCACAATACAGTCCCTTCGGTCCACAAAGTTGTGCCGAACATGTCCCGTCCAGAGAAATTACTAGGCTTACCCATAGTCCTCTATTTTTCTAAGCACCATGTACCTATCCAAAAATCTCTTAAAAGACCCTATCATATCCACCTCCACCACCATTGCCGGCAGCACATTCCACACACTCACCACACTCTGCATAAAAAACTTACCCCTGACATCTCCTCTGTACCTACTCCCCAGCACCTTAAACCTGTGTCCTCTTGTGGCAACCATTTCAGCCCTGGGAAAAAGCCTCTGACTATCCACATGATCAATGACTCTACTCATCTTTTACAGCTCTATCAGGTCACCTCTCATTCTCCTTCACTCCAAGGAGAAAAGGCCGAGTTCACTCAACCGATTCTCATAAGGCATGCTCCGCAATCCAGGCAACATCCTTGTAAATCTCCTCTGCACCCTTTCTATGGTTTCCACATCATTCCTGTAGTGAGCCGACCAGAACTGAGCACAGTACTCCAAGTGGGGTCTGACCAGGGTCCTATATAGTGGCAACATTACCTCTCAGCTCCTAAACTCAATGTGTTTGTGCTAGTTCCAATCGTGTTTACTTGTGGCCTTGCACATGTGTGTCATCTCATTGGTTTAGGAATATATATGAAGGGTTATGGGCTGAGTGCAGGTCGGTGGGACTAGATGAGAATAAGCGTTCAGCATGGACTAGAAGGGCCAAGATGGCTTATTTCCGTGCAGTAATTGTTATATGGTTATATATGTGAAACCCTGACCTGAACCAGGAAAAAGCACATAACGAATTTCAAAATAATTTTTAGAATTTAAAACAAATCTCAATTGCAGTAAGTAATAGCAATGCAGAAATAAAAATAATAGATATCATCCTCTAAATGAGCTGATCTGTGGAATGCCGACAGACTTTCACGCAGCCTCTCCTCTCTCTAATCTGTCTAATTCTGACTCGACATACTCTGACTCTCTCAATGTACTGTTCCCTGTCACAATGCTAACCACCAGCCGTGGTCTAGCCTTGGACAAAACATTCAGCTCTTGCACCAAACAGGTGCCCCTTTTATACCCGTAAAAGCCCCTTAAACTGGTACTTTTCCATGTGCCTGATACCTGCACCATGAATTCAGTTTCCAGTGAAAGTCATGTTTTCACCATCTTCCACTGTTATGGCTGTACACGTGTACTCCCTTAATTTTCTCAAACTTTGCTGTGGACTGGGTCTCTTGTACTCTCCTAAATAATCCCACTGCAAATTAGCACCATTTTGTCTTTTAGACTTACTTTTTATTTTAGTGTATACCAAGTAGGAATCACATTGAACTTTTTCCTTACAAGATTATGGTACAGGTACGGGCCAAAGTGACTCGACAGACTATCAGTTTGGCATGAACAAGGTAGGCCTGGGTCTGTGCTGTATTGCTGTATAACTGTAAAACTCTATTGCTAATAGGGACGAATCACACATTTATCTTCCTAATTCGCTTTAAGTCAACCAGAAACAAAAGTTTGTTAGATCAATGCAATTACATGTTGTTATAATGTTTTTCTTTGATCTTGTATTTTGTTTTTACAGACAGTATCTTTGAACAGATTCTGAATTCCTCTAAACCTGAGCTGGAAGAAGCACGGACAATCCTGAACAACATTATAAACCGCAACCTGTACAAATGTATTGGGCAGACACAGGCTGAAGAAGGGCAGGCACAGGCTGAAGAAGGGAAAACTATTAAAAAGGTAATTATTACGGGCTGGTATTCTCTGCCTCAACTCCAACAACCAGAAGGCAGTGAACCTTCCCTTGAAATGAGCTGAGATTGGAAGAGTCAGGTGTAATAGTCATCCTTTTAGCCCTTTGAGGTACTCTGCTATTCAACATTATGGCTGTTCTACCTCAGCATCATGTTCCTGCACCATTCCAACACTCTTGATTCAAGCCTGCTCTGCCATGTTGTCATGGCTGATGCATTTCTCTCAATTTCCTGCCTTCTCCCATATCCCTTCAGGCACTGACTCATCTGCCCCAAATATACCCCAATGACTTGGCCTTCACAGCCGCATGTGGCAATAAGTTCCACATATTCACCACACTCTGGCTAAAGAAATACCTCCTTATCTCTGTTCACAATGGACATACCTCTATTCTCGTCTTAGACTCCCACAACAGATGAAACATCCTCTCCAAGCCTATTCTGTTCAGACCTTTTAACATTTGTTAGGTTTCACTGAGCTCTCCCCTCATTCTCTGAATTCCAGTGATTTTTGCCCCAAAGCCTCATTTGCTCCTCATATGATGAGCCTTTCAATCCTGGAATCATTTTTGTGAACCTCCATTGAAACATCTCCAATGACAGCAGATCCTTTCTGTGATAAGGGGCTCAAAACCACTCACAGAACTCCAAATGAGGCCTCACCAGCACTTTAACATTAACATTAGCAGCCTTAACATTACATTCTTGCTTTTATATTATAATCCTCTCCAAATGAATGGTGACATTGCATTTGCCTTCCTCTCCACCAACTTCACCTGCAAATTCACCTTCAGGGAGTCCTGCGTGAGGACACCCAAGTCCCTTTGCACCTGAGATTTCAGAATATTCTCTTCATTGTGAAAATAGTCTACATTTTTATTTCTTCCACTAAAGTGCATGACCATACCCTTCCCAACACTGTATTTCATCCACCAATCCATTCTCCCAATCCGTCTTAGTCATTCTGTAGCCTCTCTGCTCCTGCAAACTACCTGCTCCTCCACCTATCTTCATATTGTCTGCAAACCTGGCCATAAAGATATCCATTCCTTCATCCAAATTAAAGAGAGCAGTCTCAACACACACCCCGTGGAACACCACTTGTCACCGCAGCAAACCAGAAAAAACTCTATTTATTCCCTCTCTTTGCCTTCTGCTAATTAACCAATGCTCTATCCATGGTAACATATTTCCTGTAATACAATGGGCTTTTAACTTGTTAAGCAGCCTCACTTGTCAAAACGGTCTGAAAATCCTAGTAGATAACATACTCCGATTCTCATTTGTCTATCCTGCTTATTATTTCTTCAAAGAATTCCACCAAATTTATCAGGCAAAATTTTCCTGAAGGGAACCATGCCAACTACACCCTATTTTATCATGTGCCTCCAAGTACCGGAAACCACATCCTTAACAATCAATTCCAACATTTTCCCAACCACTGACGTCAAACAAACTGGCCTGTAATTTTCTTCCTTCTGCCTCCCCCACCCTTGCAGAGTGGAGTGACATTTGCAACTTTCCAGTCCTCTGTAACCATGCCACAGTCCATCGGTTTTTGAAAGAGCAATACTAATGCCTCTACAATCTCTTTAGCCACCTCCATCGGAACCCTGGAGTGTACACTATCTGATCTACGTGGCTTATCTATCTTCAGACCTTTCAGTTTCTCAAGCACCTTCTCCCTAAATCCGGCAACTTCACTCATTTCTGTCCCCAACACTGTCAATCTTCCAGCCTACGGCCAGTGTCCTCCACAGAGAAGACTGATGCAAAATACTTATTCAGTTCATCGGCCATTTCGATGTCCCTCATTTACTACTTCCCCAGCATAATTTTCCAGTGGTCCAATATCTACTCTCACTTCTCTTTTACACTTTGATCTATCAGAAGAAATTTCTGGTGTCATCTTTAATATTATTGGCAAGCTTAATTTCATAATCCAACTTTTACTTCTTTATGACTTTCTAGTTGCCTTCTGTTGGTTTATGAAAGATTCCCAATCCTCTAACTTCCCACTGATTTTTGCTGTATTAAATGCTCTCTCTTTGGCTTTTATGTTGCCTTGGACTTCTCTTGTCAGCCAGGGTTGCATCATCCTGCCTTTAGAATACTACTTCCAGGTGAACTAAAGTCGGTAACAATTGCTTCATACTCATCCAGATTCACAGATGAATCTCCGAATACAGTCCAGTCTACCGATTCAAAGCAGTCCTACAACCACTCCCATCTTCCCTTGTCCATAGCTTCTGGGTCCTCACTACTGGTGCTGCCTACACTCAGGGAGTAGAAGTACAGCCAGATGATCAGACTTTCCATAGTGAGCGCATGAAACAGCATGGAAGGCATTCTTGATGATGGTGTAACAATGGTCCAATGTGTTGTTTCCTCTTGTACTACAAATGATTTGATGATGGTAATTATTTCGTGAGTTTTTCAGGCTGGCCTGGTTAAAATCCCCCAAAATGATGGTGAATGCATCAGTGTCTGCTGTTTCATGCATATTGATCCCATTGCTCAGATGATCTAAAGTCTGTTTGACATTGGTTGAGGTGGAAAGTACACTGGTTCCAAAATGATCACAGAAATATCCTGTGGCAAGTAAAATGGGTGGCAATTAATTGCAAGACATTCCAGGTCTGGTGAGCAAAGTTGGGTCAACACTGTATGTTTGTGCACCAAGAGAAGTTGATCATGAGGCACACACCTCCACCCCTGCTTTTCAGACATCAATAGTCCTATCCTGACGGTGTATATTAAACCTGTCAATCTGAATCATTGCATCCAGTATAGAAGGGGTTTACCAGGATTCTAGGAAGCAAAGGATGCATGAGGTCCTAACGTTCCTCTGATCCAGCACCTAGCTCTGAGATCTTCGATTTTGTTTACTGGAGACTGTATGTTTGCCAGCAGGATAGTTGATACTGTGAGTCTAAAGCTCCATTTTCTTAAACACACTTGTATTCCTGACCTGCAGCCACGTTTCCAACATGAATCCAGTGAGAAGTGTGGCTACAATCAGCTTTGTTTCCATTGGTTTTAAGCAGTGATAGTTTATTCAATTGCATTGCAACATCTTTACTAACTGTACAGATTTTGGACATATAATAACAGAGTTGTCGTGATGGGAGATTTTAATTTCTGAAATATTGATTGGCATCTCTCTAGAGCAAGGGGTTTAGATGGGATGGAGTTTGTTAGGTGTGTTCAGGAATGTTTCTTGATACAATATGCAGATAAGCCTAGAAGAGGAGAGTCTGTACTTGATTTGGTATTGGGAAATGAACCTGGTCAGGTGTCATATCTCTCAGTGGTAGAGCATTTTGGAGATGGTGATCATAATTCTATCTCCTTTACAATAGCATTGGAGAGAGATAGGAACAGATAAGTTAGAAAAGTGTTTAATTGGAGTAAGGGGAATTATGAGGCTATCAGGCAGGAAATTGGAAGCTTAAATTGGAAACAGATGTTTTCAGGGAAACATACGGATGAAATGTGGCAAATGTTCAGGGGATATTTGTGTAGAGCTCTGTATAGGTATGTTCCAATGAGACAGGGAAGTTCTAGTAGGGTACAGGAACTGTGGTGTACAAAGGCTGTAATAAATCGAGTCAAGAAGAAAAGAAAAGCTTATAAAAGGTTCAGAGATCTAGGTAATGTTAAAGATCTAGAAGATTATATGGCTAACAGGAAGGAGCTTAAAAAGGAAGTTAGGAGAGCCAGAAGAGGCCATGAGTAGGCCTTGGTGAGCAGAATTAAGGAAAATCCCAAGGCATTCTACAAGTATGTGCAGAGCAAGAGGATAAGACATGAAAGAATAGGACCTACCACATGTGACAGTGGGAAAGTGTGCATGGAACCGGAGGAAATAGCAAAGGTACTTAAAGAATACTTTACTTCAGTATTCACTATGGAAAAGGATCTTGGTGATTCTAGTGATGACTTGCAGTGGACTGAAAAGTTTGAGCATGTAGATATTAAGAAAGAGAATGCGCTAGAGCTTTTGGAAAGCATCAAGTTGGATAAGTCGCCGGGACTAGATCAGATGTACCCCAGGCTGCTGTGAGAGACGAGGAAGGAGATTGCTGAGCCTCTGACAATGATCTTTGAATCATCAATGGGGACGGGGGAGGTTCCGGAGAATTGTAGGGTTGCGGATGTTGTTCCTTTATTCAAGAAAGGGAGTAGAGATAGCCCAGGAAATTATAGACCTATAAATCTTACTTCAGTGGTTGGTATGTTGATGGAGAAGGTCCTGAGAGGCAGGATTTATGAACATTTAGAGAGGTATAATATGAGTAGGAATAGTCAGCATGGCTTTGTCAATGGCAGGTTGTGCCTTACGAGCCTGATTGAATTTTTTGAGGATGTGCTTAAACACATTGATAAAGGAAGAGCAGTAGATGTAGTGTATATGGATTACAGCAAGGCATTTGATAAAGTACCCCATGCAAGGCTTATTGAGAAAGTCAGGAGGCATGGGATCCAAGGGGACATTGCTTTGTGGATCCAGAACTGGCTTGCCCACAGTAGGCAAAGTGTGGTTATAAACGGGTCATATTCTGCATAGAGGTTGGTGACCAGTGGTTTGCCTCAGGGATCTGTTCTGGGACCCTTACTGTTTGTGATTTTTATAAATGACCTGGATGAGGAAGTGGAGGGATGGGTTAGTAAGATTGCTGATAACACAAAGGTTGGAGGTGTTGTGGATAGTGTGGAGGGCTGTCAGAGGTTACAGCGAGACATTGAGAAGATGCAAAACTGGGCTGAGAAGTGGCAGATGGAGTTTAACCCAGATAAGTGTGAAGTGGTTCATTTTGGTAGGTCAAATATGATGGCAGAATATAGTATTAATGGCAGTGTGGAGGATCAGAGGGAACTTGAGATCTGAGTCCATAGGATGCTCAAAGCAGCTGCACAGGTTGACTTCATGGTTAAGAAGGCATACGGTGTATTGGCCTTCAATAATCATGGAATTGAATTTAGGAGCTGAGAGATAATGTTGTAGCTATATAGGACCTTGGTCAGACCCCACTTGGAGTACTGTGCTCAGTTCTAGTTGCCTCACTACAGGAAGGATAGAAGGGGTACAGAGGAAATTTACAGGGATGTGGCCTGGATTGGGGAGCATGTCTAATGAAAATAGGTTGAGTAATCTCAGCCTTTTCTCCTTGGAGTGACGAAGGATGAGAGGTGACCTGATAGAGGTGTATAAGATGATGAGAGGCATTGATCGTGTGGATAGTCAGAGGCTTTTTCCAAGAGCTGAAATGGTTGCCACAAGAGGACACAGGTTTAAGGTGCTTGGAAGTAGATACAGAGGAGATGTCAGGGGTAAGTTTTTTATGCAGAGTGGTGGGTGCGTGGAGTGGGCTGCCAGCAACGGTGGTGGAGGCAGATACGATAGGGTCTTTTAAGAGACTTTTGGATATGTACATGGAGCTTAGAAAAATAGAGGGCTATGGGTAAGCCTAGTAATTTCTAAGGTAGGGACTTGTTCGGCACAACTTTGTGGGCTGAAGGGCCTGTATTGTGCTGTAGGTTTTCTATGTTTCTATGTATTTGTGATTCCCATCTGTAACTGGCTGTAATGGGAATATTTAGTCGTATCCATTGAGCTCTGCTGCTGCTCGAGATCGCCGCTAAATAGGTGCCCCAGAGGTCCACATAGGCTGGTCACTTTTGGCCAGCTCCTCTCTCATAACTCCGCAATTCCTTTTACTCCACTGTAATACTCACATATGTGGCATTAGCTTCTCCTTCTCGTATAGCTGGGTGAATTCTATCAATTGTGATCACTGGCTCTTAAAGGTTCCTTTACCTTAAGCTCTCTAATCAATTCCAGTTCATTGCACAACTCCCAATCCAGAATAGCTGATCCCCTTTGTGGGTTCAACCATGAGCTGCTCTAAAAAGACGTCTTGCAGATATTCTACAGAATCCCCTTCTTGAAATCCAGCATCAACTTGATTTTCCCAATCTACCTGCATATTGAAATCCCCCATGACTATCATAACCTTGCCCTTTTGGCATCCATTTTCTAATTCCAGTTGTAACTTGTAAGCCACATCTTTGCTACTGTTTGGGGTCTTTTTACCTTTGCAGTTTCTGAGCTCGATCTACAATGATTCTAAACCATTCCACCCTATGTCACTTCTTTCTAATGATTTGATTGCATTTTTTCCAAACAAAGCCACCCAGTCCCTCACAGACTTAAGGGTCAAAACACTTCAGGAAAACACTATAGAGCTTTTCACTCCAAACCAGTCAGACACAGCAACACTGATCATTCAATGCTTTGTTTCAAATCCAAAATCCAAAATACGCAACATGAATCAACAAGCTGCTCCAAGCTGTAGTGCTTCTAATTTCTCAGCATATCCAAAAGCTGATGTTCATTTGGTGTAACTACTGAAAAATTTTGCTGACAGAAAAGTCGTGGCAAAACTAATCCAAAATCAAAACAGAACATTTGCCTCTTACCTGCGACCATATGGACTGTTATACTTAGGTGACGTGTCCACAGCTCCAATGCTTGCTCCAAAAGTCGAACCTTTCATTTGATCCTTTATTAGCAATTGGCAAACATGCAACTAAGCATTATTGAGCGTTACCTCAGCAGTCAGCAAACAATATGAGCTCCACCAGTCCCAAGCTCTAAACTGCAATGAAATAAACAAGAATGCGTAATTTATTCCCGTAAATTTACCACACCCCCACTCATGTAGCAGTTACCGTCATAAACATAATAAACCCCAGAGCACAGAAGTGCAAAGCAGAGAGAGAACTGATATATTGCTTCTACAATAATTTTTGAACAGATTTTCTGAAATGCTTCATTTTTCCCAATCTCTCTCTGTTATACATTTATTAATAGTAAAACAATTGAAACCTCTTTTTAACAAGTATCATTAGCCCCTCACTGACAGCCAGTGGACTCACCAATGAGAAAACCACCTGTCTCAAACTCTGTATATGGGCCCCACCAAAACTGGGAAGTTGGGATGTCTGAACCACCGGAACCCCGATCTGTGTGAATACTGTGCAAATACTGCCCCCATGCAATCATCTGTCAACAAGAAATAACAGATCATGCACTCCATACAATTACAATATTTACAAATTTCAGCTTTATCAAACAGTTAGTAGAGAAAAGAAAAAAAAAGATAGAAAGGGCCGATTACAGTTAACCCAGTCAAAATGTGCACATCCGTTGGAGTTCATCTTGAAGTTGTCTTTAACTCACGTGCTGGACCACAGTCTGCATGAAAGCACACACCGTCTTCCAAATGTCGCTCAAAATCTATCTCATACAAACAGGCTCCCTCAGGGGGGTATTGGTCCTTCCTCCTTGAAGTTTTCATCTGAACAAAGCACCTTGTGCAACAGGGACAATGTCCTCAGCCATCTTCCCTCTTGTCCTCTCCCAGCTCCCCCCAGAAAGTACCTCAACCCACACCACTGTGTCCATCACAAAAACCTATCAGGCAGTGTTCTCTAGAACCTTCTCCCAATTCCACCATCCTGATTGGTTGACACAACATTCCTAAGTTGAATAATATAGCCTCTTAACTTTAGCTCAAGCCCAAGCATGCTAAAAGCAGAACAGACTGGTCTTAGAGAATTGCTGTGTTGGCGCGTGGCCAAGTGGCTAAAGTGTTGGTTTAGTGATCAGAAGGTCACTGGCTCAAGCCTCAGCTGAGGCAACGTGTTGTGTCCTTGATCAAGGCACTTAACCACACATTGCTCTGCGATGACACCGGTGCCAAGCTGTATCGGCTTAATGTCCTTCCCTTCAACAACATCAGTGGTGTGGAGAGGACAGACTTGTGCATGGGCAACTGCCGGTCTTCCATACAACCTTGCCCAGGCCTCAGTCAACATCAAAATTGATGGACAGCCGAAGAAGAAGCAGAACAAGAAGAAGAGAACTGCTAAAATGAAATATCTAGAGCATCATAAAAATCTTAACCAGGGCGTTACACAATGAATGCACATAAATAAGCATTATATTTCCTTGCGGAAAAAAGTCCATAATTATTGTTACTAATTCATCAATCATTGATAATTTCTGCTCAAAATTATAATGGCATTTGAGAGAATTTGGGCATATGCTCCCAAAAACCTTTTCCTCTCCCTGGACAGTCATTTGTAACATTAAAATCCCTGTAGGTGTTTACTGTCACAGACTGCGGTCGATGTTTTATTGTACATTGGATTTTATTTGTACATTTACAAATTTAATCAAACTCACTTGAACTGTTCTCTCTCCATCAGGAGGAGATTGTTAATCTGAAGGCTAAAGTGGTTGAAGCTCTTCGCTCAGAACAAGTGGACGTTAAGCTCGAGGCAAAAGATTTCATTGTAAATGTGAGTACTGGCTTGCTAATGATGGAGAGGAGAGTTCTCCATACATCTGGCAGATTGTGCCATTATGGAACCAAGACCTTTGATCAGTCATCAGGTACCCATTTACCTAATCCTACCCTCATCTATTTTATTCTCCACATGTTCCTATTAACTCAGTACAGATTCCAGCACTCACCTGCACACCAAGGGTATGTTACAGTGGTCAACTAATTTACAAATGTGCACAGTTCGGGATTTGGGAGAAAATCTGAGACCCCGAGGAATTCCCCTTGGTTACAGGGAGAGCATGCAAACTCCACATAGACAGTACCTGAGGTCAGGATTAAAGCCAGGTTACTGACTCTGTGGCATTTGAATCTTCCCTCATTTCCCCCCAGATCCTATCACTTACCCGCTCTGTAGGTGTAATTTACCACAGACATTTAACCCCCTTGTCATTGGGATGTGGGAGGAACTGGTGCACCTCAAAGAAATTTGCGTATTCACAGGGAAATTGTATAATCTCTGTGCAGGAGTTTGGGATTGAGCCTGCGCTGTGGAACTAACAGGCTGCACTTCTATCAAAAGAGTAACTGTCATAATCGATGGGCTTGTGACCAATGTCATAAAAAATACAGTTTGTTTTATTTTGTGGCTATTTATGAGAGAGTAATTTGTATTTTACCATGAATAAATATAACTAAAATTTCTCACACTAGGTTATTCCAATGAACTACGGGATGCAAGAGAAAAACCCCATTAATAATGTTCTATTCTACTGCAAGAGTGACCCTGACAAGGCCTTCAAAATCAGAAGAGAGCAGGTAACCTCCCGAGCATCGGAGGTATAAACACGTCTGGCCACTGAAGCAGCGTGTGAACTCGTTTCCTTCCAGCCTTGCACCGGCCACTGTTGGGGTTGTGACTGGGGCTCTCGTTGTGGGCTTTCCACTGTTTTCAGTTTGCTTCCCAGCCATCATCGTCTCTGGAGATATTGGCCATCTCCCTGGGATTCAGCCTGTACTTGGTGTGTCTGCGATCTGAACCTTGCTCGGTTGCTCTAGGAAGCTCATTGTGGTCTGGTTGTCATAACAGGATAGTCTGGACAGGCTGAACATGCATTTCCCGGACTTTATAAATGTGAGAGGAGAATCGTTTGAAACATACAGTACAACAGGGCTTACCAGGGTTGAAGTGGAAAGAATGTTTTCTTTTTGAAACTGTAGAACTAGGCGTCCAGTTTTTAAAAATAGATGGTTGCTCATTTAAGAGGTGAGGTAAAGCCTTTTCTCTCAGTGATCATGCATCCTTGGAACTTTTTTTTTGAAGCAGAGAACTTGAGTATTTTCAAGACAAAGGCATGATAAACTGGTGGGTGGTCACTGTGAGTAGTCAAGATGGTGGATTGGAAGTTACAACAGATTAGTCATGATCTTACTGGAAAGTTCAATAGGCTCGAGGGACTGTGTGGCCAACTACTTCATATGTTTGTTTATCTCCTCATGGTTGTGGGTATTAATCTCTCTCTCTCTCTGGTGCCCACCCAGGTATCTCAGATACTACCAGAGAAGTTTTTAGAACTGCTAATCCAAGTATTCTGTAAGAAGACCGACAAGAAGAGTGTGGAAGCTGCAAAGGGACGGTTTTTTGAATGGTGTCGCACCACGAAGTTTTCCAAGCCATGGGTAAGAAGAGTAAGATGCCACAGTGTTACTGTAATAGCTTCTGCAAAGTCGTAAGATAAAATTATGACGGGTGTTGATAGGGTAAAAGCTAGCAGACTTTTGAGATTGGGTGAGATTACAACCAGAGGTCATGGGTTAAGGGTGAAAGGAGAAATATTTAAGGAGATCATGAAGGGGAGCTTCTTTCACTCAGAGTGTGAGAATGTGGAATGAAGAGTAAGAGTGTGGAATGAAGTGGTGGATTCAAACTTAGTTTTAACATTTTAGAGAAATTTGGATAGATACATGGATGGAAAGGGTCGTCCGGGTACAGTTTGATGGGACAAGGCAGCTTAATAGTTTGGCATGGACTGGATGGGCCAAAGGGCCTGTTTCAGTTCTGTAAAGTCATGTGACTATCATGGGCATACATACCCTGCATATAGATGCCACAAATTAGCTTTTCGCTGCTCTGAGCCTCCTGCCAAATGGCAACAACAGGAACAGGGATGAGGTGCTGAATGATCTCATCATCCTGAGACATTTGCCTCTTGCAGATGTTCTCAATCCTTTCTCTCCTTGGCTGTTATACTCCGGGAATATTAGTGTCGGTTTTATTGACGTTTGTCATGCAAGGAGACTGTGGAAATGTCCCCTTTCCTTCCTCAGAAATAATGGCAAGGAGGAGGTGGGTGGGTGGGAGGGATTTGAAACCTGAGGGGGTGGAAGGGGCTTTCGTTGAAAGGTGAGAGCAGTGTGGATTTGGAGGATGTGTGGCAGCATGGTATGGAAGTGCAAGGAAATTGTTTTTCTTAAGCCCTTTTGAAGTTTAAATAACGTGATGTGATATTCTTTTCCATTTAGAATGGTGGTTAATCATTGCATGTTGTGTCTACCTGCAGGATCATGATGATATTGACCCTGCGTCAATGTTGGTACCAGTCCAGGAGTGACGATCAATCACATCGTCAGGCGTGGAGCGATTTAAGCTGTTTAAGTAGATAATGTTGTAGCTCTTCAAGTAGGAAGGGTGAGGAATTTCCTGTGCATCATATAACCATATAACAATCACAGCACAGAAACAGGCCATTCCGGCCCTCCTAGTACGTGCCGAACTCTTAATCTCACCTAGTCCCACCTACCTGCACTCAGCCCATAATCCTCCACTCCTTTCCAGTCCATATACCTATCCAATTTTACCTTAAATTACACAACTGAACTGGCCTCTACTACTTCTACAGGAAGCTCATTCCACACAGCTATCACTCTCTGAGTAAAGAAATACCCCCTCGTGTTTCCCTTAAACTTTTGCCCTCTAACTCTCAAATCATGTCCTCTCGTTTGAATCTCCCCTACTCTCAATGGAAACAGCCTATTCACGTCAACTCTATCTATCCCTCTCAAAATTTTAAATACCTCGATCAAATCCCCCCTCAACCTTCTACGCTCCAATGAATAGAGACCTAACTTGTTCAACCTTTCTCTGTAACTTAAGTGCTGAAACCCAGGTAACATCCTAGTAAATCGTCTCTGCACTCTCTCTAATTTATTGATATCTTTCTTATAATTCGGTGACCAGAACTGTACACAATATTCCAAATTTGGCCTTACCAATGCCTTGTACAATTTTAACATTACATCCCAACTTCTGTACTCAATGCTCTGATTTATAAAGGCCAGCGTTCCAAAAGCCTTCTTCACCACCCTATCTACATGAGACTCCACCTTCAGGGAACTATGCACTGTTATTCCTAGATCTCTCTGTTCCACTGCATTCCTCAATGCCCTACCATTTACCCTGTATGTTCTATTTGGATTATTCCTGCCAAAATGTAGAACCTTACACTTCTCAGCATTAAACTCCATCTGCCAACATTCAGCCCATTCTTCTAACCGGCATAAATCTCCCTGCAAGCTTTGAAAACCCACCTCATTATCCACAACACCTCCTACCTTAGTATCATCGGCATACTTACTAATCCAATTTACCACCCCATCATCCAGATCATTTATGTATATTACAAACAACATTGGGCCCAAAACAGATCCCTGAGGCACCCCGCTAGTCACCGGCCTCCATCCCGATAAACAATTATCCACCACTACTCTCTGGCATCTCCCATCTAGCCACTGTTGAATCCATTTTATTATTCCAGCATTAATACCTAACGACTGAACCTTCTTAACTAACCTTCCATGTGGAACTTTGTCAAAGGCCTTGCTGAAGTTATCATGCAATTGTTTTATTTCTCGTCCTTGTTGGTTTAATCTCCTAGTTTCCTTGGTTCTTTTCTGATTCCCAGTTTACAGAGCGCTTGCTTCAAAGTTGAAAAGAAATCTTCATGCAAAGAAATTGAAATCTAAATGACTTAGGAACAAGTTAGTTGAGAAGAATTGTTTCCTTTTTCAACACAGTATCTTATTGATCGCTTGCTCCCTGTTCCAGTTGGTATCTAACTTCAAATTGTAAACCATGTAGTTTGTATCACCATGCAGAACGTTGCAGAGTGTGGAATACAGCATTCACAGTAAACATATCTTTACCTCCCCCACTCTCTGATTTCTGCAGGGATCGCTGCCTCTGCGATTCCCTTGTCCATTCACCCTTCCCTCCAGCCACTCATCCCCTGTTTACTGTGTGTCTCTAGAAATAACTCGTTAGACCGTCACTAACAGCCACTGGACTCCACAGCGAGAAACACATCTTTCTCAGGCTCCTTGTGTCGATGGTGTGTATGACTTTTGGTCCTGCCAAATCCGTGATGTTGAGATGTCTAGCCCACCTAAACCCCAGTTTGTGTCAATGCTGTGTGATTTCCTGCCCCCAGCAATCGCCCGTCAGCAAGAAATAACATCATACACTACACAGAATTATAAAGAAGTATATTTAAGAATGTTAACTTAAGCAACCAGCTATTAAAGGAAAGAAAGAAAAAACACAAAAGTGCCCATTATACCAAAACTGTCATGTGTGCACAGTGGAACTCAAACCTCCCAGAAACCATTGTCTTTGATATACAAATGGCACCTTCTGAATGATGCTTGTAATCCATCTCGAACAAACGGGTTTCCTACGGCAGTATTGGTCCTTCCTCCTCAAAGCCATTCATCTGCATAAAGCACCTCGTGTAACAGGGACAAAATCCTCAGCCTGTCTCCCTCTTGTCTTCACCCAGCTGCCGCCAACAAAAACCTCAATCCACACCAAAAACTCTCTGCCCAGCGTTTTCTAGAACCTTCTCCCATCATCTTGATTGGCAGGCGCCAGATTCCTAAGTTGAACAGTAAAGCCCCTTACTCAGCTCAGACCCAAACAGACTGCTGTTACAGAACTACTGAAATGAAATACCTACAGCATAGCAGTAAAAGTCTTAACCAGGGCATTACATAACTTTAGCCATCTGTACCCACAGTCTTCTCACAAGCTTAAGTTAGTGTAAATATAATGATGATGAGAAATATACAGGTAGTATATTTGACTAAAGAATTTTGTAAATACACAGTTAAGAGAAGAAAGCTGTTTTGGGCTTTTGTGAATGTCATGGAGTTGGGGAAATGGAAGGACAGAATTAATTCTGTGATTGACTTGCAACTAGGAAGTCCAGTGTCCCCACTGATAATTCCTAATGAGTGTTAACGATGGACAACTGCTCCACACTCCATCCTTTCCCAGATTAGCATGGAAGTTCATTTAATTGCTTTGGCAAAGCATGTGGGAGAAAGGAGAATGTGCTGATTGGCCAACACAAGAATGTTGTAGGTGGTCTGAATGATAACAGGTCAGGTTTGTAGACAATGCAAATACACTGTGGT
This sequence comes from Hemitrygon akajei, assembly GCF_048418815.1. Taxonomy (NCBI): domain Eukaryota; kingdom Metazoa; phylum Chordata; class Chondrichthyes; order Myliobatiformes; family Dasyatidae; genus Hemitrygon; species Hemitrygon akajei. The sequence goes on along the minus strand of NC_133134.1, from coordinate 162,297,620 downwards.
GTACAATCGATTACTGAGGAGCTGGTAATGTCTCTGATTATGCTGCCCATGGTCCTGTTGACATTTAATGGAGAGCTGAAGTTATTTTGACTCCCTCTCCCCCATTCCAAATGGTCTCAGAAATGGATTCAGGTGAATTTAAATCAACTGTATAAATGTGAGTTGTTTACTGCAGCTCAGGTGTTCCCCGGGTGAAGCCGACCCATGCCCAAGGGGGAATAGAGAGAGAGAGAGAGAGAGAGAGAGAGAAATATTTTTGCAAGAATGGATTCTACCACTCTGTTTGCACAATTTATTGTGAGAGACGGGAGGGTATTATCTCTGGTGGGTACATGCTGCAACGCTGTGCAATAAATTGCCTTATTGGGGTATTTCAGGGGTAAAATGGATGTACAACTTTTCTGTGATTGGACAACTGAATGTCATTTCACTCCTTTTTCTTATATTTTTCTTCATTTAATTGGATAATGAAAATCAGGTTGTATTTGGTGGTAAATATGTACTTTGATAATAAATTTACTTTGACTTTCAATTTACCTTGGATAGTGGGAAATATTGTTGTGACATTTGATATTAGATCACATGACTCCATCAGCCCTGTTTAAAAGGTCTCTCCTGGAGTGAGTTTGCATAATCATTTAGACATTAATTGTGTTTTCTTTGTCATAGTGGAATATTTAATGTTTTGTCTAGAATAATATGGAGATACAGTTAATGACAATGGAATATCAATAAAGTTGGGCTTATCTGATCAATATCTTATTGTGTGTAACTTTGTTGGTAAGTTCTTGTATTGTAGCAGTGACGACAGTTAAAGTCAATTTAACAATCAATCAGATCCAGTCATTACCTACAAATGGGACTTTTTCACAACCTGAGATCTCCTGGATCTCTGGATCTCTTTTGCCAGAGAACTGTGGAAGTGGCCATCAAATACAGTCAGTGGCCACTGTATCAGGCAGAGGAGGCCCCTGATGGCCACTGAGTGTGTGTTCACGTTTGTCAGTTGCAGTAGCTCGTCCACTTTAAGGCTCGATGTGTAGTGTGTTGAGATGCTCCTCTGCACACCACGGTCATGACACATGGTTATCTGAGTTACTATCGCTTTCCTGTCAGCTTGAACCAGTCTGGCTATTCTCATTAATCTCTCTCATTAACCAACTATTTTTGACCACAAAACTGCGGCACACTGGGTGTTTTGTTGTTTTTCACACTATTCTCTGTAAACTCTGGAGAAGGTTGTGCATGAAAATCCCAGGTGATCAACGGTTTCTGAAATGCTCAAACCAACACGTATGGCATCAATAATCATTCCAACGTCAAAGTCACCCAGATCACATTTTGTCCCCATTCTGAATAACAAGTGAACCTCTTGACCATGTCTGCACGCTCTTACACATTGAGTTGCTGCCAGATGATTGGCTGATCAGATACTTGCATTCACATTCTCTTGTCGAGGTGTACCTCGTCAAGTGGCCACTGAGTATATATTCAAGGCTCAGATGGATTTTGGCTTCAGGGTGGAGAGTTAGGGGCTGAGGATAAAATCAGATCAATCATCAGGTTTGAGGAGCCGAATACCCAACTCTGTCCAACAAGGCACTGTCATAATTCAAAGAAACATAAGCAGGTTATTATCACACGCGTACATCAAGAAATCTGTTGTTTTGTGGCAGCAGTACCATGTAATCATAATTAAAAATTATGATCAGTTGTAAAAAAAAATGCTAAATTGAAATAGTGAGTTAGAGTTCAAGAATTCATGGACCAATCAGTAATCTGATGGTGGAGGGGAAGAAACTATTCCTCAAAGGTTGATTGCACTTCTTCGGGCTCCAGCACCTCCACCCTGATGGTGGTAATGGGCAGAGAGCATGTCCTGGATAATGAGGATCCTCGATGATGGATGCTGCCTTCCTGAGGCATCGCCATTTGAAGATGTCCTCAATAAGTTATTGCCTGTGAATGGAGTTGGCCGATTCTGCAAATAGTTGCATCCTCTTTCGATCTTCTGTATTGGAGCCTCCATATCAGGCGGTAATGCAGCCAGTCAGAAAATTCTAGAATATTATCTACTGTACATCAGCAGAATGTAACGAGGGAAAAATCAGGTGCTGACTGAACTCCTGTTGTGGCATAGTTGGGAAGCAGTTTCCTACAGTTCAGCTGCACTGTTTACTCACTTGTACTCATGGAAACATAGAAAACCTACAGCACAGTACAAGCCCTTCAGCCACAAAGTTGTGCCGAACATGTCCCTACCTTAGAAATTACTAGACTTACCCATAGCCCTCTATTTCTCTAAGCTCTATGTACCTATCCAAAAGTCTGTTAAATGACCCTATCGTATCCGCCTCCACGACCGTTGCTGGCAACTCATTCCACACATTCACCACTTTTTGTGTAAAAAAAAAACTTACCTCTGACATCTCCTCTGTACCTACTCCCAAGCACCTTAAACCTGTGCCCTCTTGTGTTAGCCATTTCAGCCCTGGGAAAAAGCTTCTGACTATCCACACGATCAATGCCTTTCATCATCTTATACACCTCTATCAGGTCACCTCTCATCCTCCGTTGCTCCAAGGAGAAAAGGCTCACTTCACTCAACCTGTTTTCATAAGGCATGCTCCCCAATCCAGACAACATCCTTGTAAATCTCCTCTGCACCCTTTCTATGGTTTCCACATCCTTCCTGTAGTGAGGCGACCAGAACTGAGCACAGTACTCAAGTGGGGTCTGACCAGGGTCCTATATAGCTGTAACATTACCTCTCGGCTCCAAATTCAATTCCACGATGGATGAAGACCAATACATCATACGCCTTCTTAAGCACAGAGTCAAGCTGCACAGCTGCTTTGAGCGTCCTATGGACTCCGACCCCAAGATCCCTCTGATCCTCCACACTGCCAAGAGTCTTACCATTAATACTATATTCTGCAATCATATTTGACCTACCAAAATGAACCACTTCACACTTATCTGAGTTGAATTCCATCTGCCACTTCTCAGCCCAGTTTTGTATCCTATCAATGACCCACTGTAACCTCTGACAGCCCTCCACCCTATCCACAACAACTCCAACCTTTGTGTCATCAACAAACTTACTAACCCATCCCTCCACTTCCTCATCCAGGACATTTATAAAAATCATGAAGAGTAAGGGTCCCAGAACACACAGATCCCTGAGTCAAACCACTGGTCACCAAACTCCATGCAGAATATAACCCGTTTACAACCACTCTTTGCCTTCTGTGGGCAAGCCAGTTCTGGATCCACAAAAGAATGTCCCCTTAGGTCCCATAGCTCCTTACTTTCTCAATAAGCCTTGCATGGGGTACCTCACCAAATGCCTTGCTGAAATCCATACTCAGTCACTGCTCAGACCTACCAGATTGCCTGCAAGCTGTGCACGTTGCCTGGCCATCTCTGTGACCGAACAAGGGTCTGACCCTCTAGCTGTAACATTGTGTAAATGTGATGTTGAGAAATATATAAGTACCTGTAGTACATTTGACTAAAGGATTGATTAAATCCACAGTCAAGAAGAAAAATGTTTTGGGCTTTTGTGAAATTCAGGGAGTTGGGGAAATGGAAGGACAGAACTAATTCTGTGATGGACTTGCAACTAGGAAGTCCGGTGTCCCCACTGATAATTCCTGATGGGTGTGAACGATGGACAACTGCTCCACACTCCATCCTTTCCCACATTAGCATGGAAGTTCATTTAGTTGCTTTGGCAAAGCATGTGGGAGAAAGGAGAATGTGCTGATTGGCCAACACAAGAATGTTGTGGGTGGTCTGAATGATAACAGGTCAGGTTTGTAGACAATGCAAATACACTGTGGTGTACAATCGATTACTGAGGAGCTGGTAATGTCTCTGTTTATGCTGTCCATGGCCCTGCTGACATTTAATGGAGAGCTGAAGTTATTTTGACTCCCCCTCCCCCACTCCAAATGGTCTCAGGTGAATTTAACTCTACTGTATAAATGTGAGTTGTTTACTGGAGCTCAGGTGTTCCCCAGGTGAAGACGGCCCATGCCCAAGGGGTGGTGGGGGTTGGGTGAGAGGGAGGGAGGGGGAGAGAGGGAGTGAAAGAGAGAGAGAAAGAAATATTTTTGCAAGAATGGATTCTGCCACTCTGCACAAGTATTATCTCTGGTGGGGCACAGGCTGCAACACTGTGTAATAAATTGCTTAATTGGGGTATTTCAGGGTAGTATGAATGTACAAGTGTTCTGTGATTGGACAACTGAATGTCATTTCAGTCCTTCTTATATTTTTTCTTCATTTCAAGATTCACTTTCTTGCAGGCATTCACAGTAAAGATAAAGAAACACAATAGATTCAATGAACATCTGCAGAGAACGAAGCCTGACAAACAACTGGTGTGAAACAGACAAGTACTGTAACTACAAAAAAAACAAAACAATAATAGTAAATATCGAGAACATGAGTAAGAGTCTTTGAAAGGAGTGATAGGTTTTGGAAACAGTTCAGTGTTAGGGTGAGGGAAGTTATCCGACACTGAGCTGAACCCACAACCTGTGGACTCACTTTAGGGGGTCTTTACATGATAATGAATCTCATAAGAATGGCATATAGGTACTTTGAAAATAAATTCACTTTGATTTGAATTCACTTTGGATAGTGGCAAATATTTTTGCGACATCTGACTTTGGATCATACAGCTTCGTCAGCCCTGATTAAGATGTGTCTCCTGGAGGAGTTTATATGATCACTGGAAAAATGTACCTCCAGCAGGGTTTCATGCTGAAATGTCGACTGTACTTTTTTCCATAGATGTTCCCTGGCCCGCTGGGTTCCTCCAGCATTTTGTGTAGTTTGCTCATATTTTCAGTATCAGCAGATTTTCTCTTCTTTGCCTACCCTTTATTTGGGTTTTCTTTTTCAAATATTTAATGTTTTGCCTTTTTCTTGAATCTTACAAAATTTCATTAACGACTGTGGAATAGCAATAAAGTTGGGTTTAATCTGATCAATATCTTATTGTGTGTAACTTTGTCGGTACAGTTCTTGTGTTGTAGCAGTGATGACAGTGTCGTTTAACACAACCAGTCAGATGAAGTGGATTACTACTAAAGACGGTGAACAGGACTGTTTCACCCTCTGAGGTTCCGGGGTCTCTGGAACGTTTTCCCTGGAGACCCGTGGGATTGGCCATTCGATAGATTCAAGGCTCAGATGGATTTGGCCTCAGGGTGGAGAGTAAAGGGACTGAGGCCAAAATCAGATCAATCATGAGGTTTGAGGGTCCAAATGGCCTTCTCCTGTTCTAATTACTACTGGTCACAGGAGTACAATCCAACAAGGAACTGTCATCATTCAAGGAAACACTCAAGCGTATTCTCTTGCAAACATCATGAATGTTGTTGCTTTGTGACAGCAGTACAGTGTAACATGGTTCTCATGACTACGTGCTGTGCTCCCAGTCATGTGACAGGCCTGTCTGTGAATGAGATAGTATTGACATGCTTCATGCTATTACCAGTGTCTCCTCCCCTCTGGGCTAAACAGATGACATCCACACCATGAGTGAAAACATATTGCTGTATTATGTGGCACTGATACACACTCAAAGCTTTTCACAGACATCCCACCCTACCAGTTCGGGAGGCTCCCGCATATTGATAGCAACTCCCTGACGCCCGCAAATTATATATAATATCCCGGAAATCAATTTTTTTTGAGAGTGAGAGGAAGAGGAAAAGCAAGAGTGAGAGGGAGCATCCTGATTGGTCTCTCTTTGTGCTAAGTAGACCTATCAGCTTTCTCTGTGGGCGGGCTTTACAGTCGACCTCTCTCTCTCTTTCATTGTCCATCCGTTCAGTTTAGTGTCCTGCAGCGCCATGGCAGAGTGTTCCAAAAAAAGAAAATATAAAACATACTTCACCCCAGACTACACTAGAGTGTACCCCTGCCTAATAGGGGTCAAAAATAATGACAGTGTTGCTCACTGCACTGTTTGCAACAGTGACTTTTCTATTGCCCATGGTGGGTTAAATGACTGTAAAAGACATGTTGAGGTGAGTTTAATAGGTGTCGTTCATTCATTAGCATAGCTAACATTATTTAAACTAGCTGGCTAGCTACTAAGGAGCTACTCTATTGATGTCCTACGTGATGAGGCCAAACTCCCTGTAGACTTGCTTAAAGTTGTAATGGAATAAAAAAATGACTCCATGATAATATAATATTATAAGTACATATTTTAATGTCATATTTTCTGCATATACCAAAACTTGGTTTACAGATTAGACAAAATCACTAAACAAAGTATTAAATACACCCATGGAGGTCGACTGGTGGGGGGGCAGGGGTGTCACCTCCCTGAAATGAGCTCTTGCAGGGTGGGATGTCTGTTTTCATTAACAGATATTTAAGGCCAGAAGATTGTATTGGCTTCAGAGTGTCACACCTACTAGCCTGGAGATGGGTACTGGTGAGATTGAACTGACGAAAGCATTGCCTTGAGTCTCGGTGGGAAGGCCCATTTTAAGTACAGCTGACTCGGTACATTGCTTGAAGTCTTGAAGTATAGAGGGAATACACTGTCAGGTCCTGGGGATTTACCTACTCTGATTTGCTTCAAGATAGCAAGCACCTCCTTCTCTTCAATCTGTATATGTTCCATGACCCCACTACTTGTTTGTTGTATTTCCATTGACTCTATGTCAGTTTCCTTAGTAAATACAGACGCAAAAAACTCATTTAAGTTCTCCCCCATTTCTTTTGGTTCCATACATAGCAGACCATGCTGATCTTCAACAGGACTAATTTTATCCCTTACATCCTTTTGCTCTTAATATACCTGTAGAAGCTCTTTGCACTATCCTTCACCTTGACTGCCAAAGCTACCTCATGTCTTGTTTAAGCCCTCCTGCTTTCTTTCTTAAGTATTTTTTACACTTTTTATACTCCTCAAGCACCTTATTTGCTCCCTGTTTCCTATACATGTCATACATCTCTCTTTTCTTCTTTATCAGAGTTCCAATATCCCTTGAGAACCAAGGTTCCTTATTCTTATTCACTTTGCCTTTAATCCTGATAGGAACATACAAACTCTGCACTCTCAATTTCTCCTTTGAAGCCCTCCCACTTACCAATCACATCCTTACCAGAGAACAACCTGTCCCAATCCACGCTTTTTAGATCCTTTCTCATATCTTCAAATTTGGCCTTTTTCCAGTTTAGAACCTCAACCTGAGAACCAGATCTATCTTATCCATGATCTAGTTGAAACTAATGGTGCTAGGACCACTGGAACCAAAGTGTTCCCCTACACACACTTCCATCACCTGCCCTAAATCGTTTCCTAATAGGAGATCTGATATTGCATCTTCTCGGTAGTAATATATGGTGCCTCCATATATTGATTTAGAAAACTTTCCTGAACACATTTTACAAACTCTAACCCATCTAGACCCTTAACAGTATAGGAGTCCCAATCAATATGTGGAAAATTAAAATCCCCTACTATCACAACTTTTTGTTTCCTGCAGTTGTCTGCTATCTCTCTGCAGATTTGCTCCTCCAATTCTCCCTGACTATTGGGTGATCTATAATACAACCCCATTAATGTGGTCATACCTTTCCTGTTTCTCAACTCCACACATATGGCCTCAGTAGACAAGCCCTCTGATCTATTCTGCCTGAGCACTGTTGTAACATTTTCCCTGACTAGCAATGCCACCACCCCCCCACCCTTCAACCCTCTGCCTCTATCACGTCTGAAACATCGGAACCCTGGAACATTAAGCTGCCAGTCCTGCCCTCCTACAGCCAAGTTTCACTAATGGCTATAATGTCGTAATTCCATGTGTCAATCCGCGCCCTCAGCTCGTCAGCCTTCCCACAATACTCCTTGCATTGAAATAGAGACACCTAAGAAGATTATTACCACCATACACAACCCTTCTATTTGTGACTTTGCATGAACCTTTAACATCATTTATTTTCACCCCCGCTCCACTATCTGCTCTGGCACTTTGGTTCCCATCCCCCTGCAAATCTAGTATAAACCCTCCCCAATAGCACTAACAAACCTCCCTGCTTGTAGTTCAGGTGTAATCCGTCTCTCTTGTACATGTCCCACCTGTCCCGGAAGAGGTCCTAATGATGATGAAATCTGAAACCCTGCTCCCTACACCAGTTCCTCAGCCATGGTTCATCCTCCAGAGCAACCTATCCTTACCCTCACTGGCACATGGCACAGATAGCAATCCTGAGATTACCAACCTCGAGGTCCTGCTTTTTAACTTCCTACCAAGCTCTCTATACTCACTCTTCGAGACCTCCTCACTCTTTCTTCCTACGTCATTGGTACCAATGTGTACCATAACATCTGGCTGATTACCCTCCTACTTCAGAATGCTGTGCACGTGATCAGAGACATCCCTGACCCTGGCACCCGGGAGGCAACAAACCATCCGGGAGTCTCTGTCACGACCACAGACCCTCCTGTCTGTACCTCTAACTATCGAGTCACCTATCACTACCACTCTCCTCTTCTTCCCCCCTCTCTTCTGCACTGCAGAAGCAGACTCAGTGCCAGAGATCCAGCTGCCACAGCTTGTCCCTGGTAATTCATTCCCCCCCAACAGTATCCAAATTGGTATATTGTTGTTGAGGGGAATGGCCACAGGGGAACCCTGCTCCGCCTACCCTTTCCCCTTCCCTCGCCTAACGGTAACCCTATTACCTGTGCCCTGCTCCTTTGGCGTAACTATCTCCCTTAAACTACCATCTATAAACTCCTCATTCTCCCGAATGTTCCGAACGTCATCCAGCTCCTGCTCCAGTTCCCTAACGTGGTTGTTAGGAGCTGTAGTTAGATGCACTTCTAGCAGTGTAAAAAAAAAGTGTGAGTTTAGTGTATTCCGTGCCACTGTATCATGACACTAACACACTTCTCAGTTTAGTTTTCACAAATTTATGTGTCACCATCTAACCAGTGGACGTTGTTGGGTGTGCTTTCGAGGGCTCCATACACTGAGAAGGTGGGTAGGTGGGTAGTAATTTCAGGACTGCTGCCTGTGCCATGCCACAGTGAGGGTGGAAACAGGACGATTTGGCAGATAAATGTGTGGCTGAGAAGCTGGTGCAGGGAGCCGGGCTTCAGGTTCTTGGATAATTGGGATCTCTTCTGGGGGAGAAATGATCTGTTCAAAAATGACGCATTGTACCTGAACGCGAGGAGGACCAATATTCTCACGAGCAGCTTTGTTAGAGCTGTTGGGGAGGGTTTAAATGAACTTGGCGAGGGGTGGGAACTGGAGTGAAGGGACTCAGGATAGGACAGAAGGTAAAAAAGTAAAGATAGCGTGCAGTCAGATTGTCAGGAAGGGCAGGCAGGAGGTGGGACTTAGTTGCAGCCAACAGGCTGAGTATCGAATCAGAAGAGATGCAGAATCAGAAAGGATAGCAATTATGGTACTCAAGGTGTTGTATCTAAATCACATAGTATAAGAGATAAGGTGGATGATCTTGTTGCACTATTACAGATTGCCAGGTATGATGTTGTGGCCATCACTGAATCATGGTTGATAGATAGTTGTAGTTGGGAGCTGAATGTCCAAGGTTACCCGTTATATCAGAGGGATAGGAAGGTAGGCAGAGGGGGTGGTGTGGCTCTACTGGTAAACAATGACATCAAATCAGTAGAAAGGTGTGACATATGATCGGAAGATGTTGAATCCTTGTGGGTTGAGTTAAGAAACTGCAAGGGTAAAAGGACATTGATGGCGGTTATATACAGGCCTCCCAACAGTGGCTGGGAGGTGGACCACAGGTTACAATAGGTAATAGAAAAGGCCAGTCAAAAGGGCAATGTTATGGTGGTCATGGGAGATTTTAACATGCAGGTCGATTGGGAAAATTAGGTTGGTAATGGATCTCAAGAGAGTGAGTTTCTCGAATGCATAAGAGTTGGCTTTTCAGAGCAGTTTGTTGATGAGCCTACAAGGGGATCAGCTATACTGGATTGGGTGTTATATACTGAACAGGAGGCAATTAGGGAGCTTAAGGTAAAAGAAACTTTAGGAACCGGTGATCACAATATGATTGAGTTCCTCTTGAAATCTGATAGAGAGAAAGTAAAGTCTGATGCAGCATTATTTCAGTGGAGTAAGGGAAATTACAGTGGTATGAGAGAGGAGTTGGCCAAAGTAAATTGGAAGGAGCTGCTGGCAGGGATGTCAGCAGAGCAGCAATGGTGTGTGTTTCTGGGGGAAATGAGGAAGGTACAAGACATATGTATTCCAAAAATGAAGAAATAATCACATGGTAAAGTAGAAAAACCATGGCTGACAAGGGAAGTCAAAGCTATTGTAAAAGCAAAAGAAAGGGCATACAACAAAGCAAAAATTAGTGGGAAGATAGAGGACTGGGAAATTCTTAAAAACCCACAGAGAGCAACTAAAAAATCATTAGATGAATGATTTATAGATGAAATATAAAAGCAAACTAGCCAATATTATTATTAAAGTGTACAGTAAAAGTTTTTAAAGTCTGTTAAAAATAAAAGAGAAGTGAGAGTGGATATAGGACCGCTAGAATATGAGGCAGGAGAAATAATAATGGGGGACAAGGAGATGGCTGATAAACTAAATGAGTATTTTGCATCAGTCTTCACTCTGGAACACACTGTCAGTATGTCTGACGTTGTAGTGTGTGAAGGAAGACAAGTGGATGCAGTTACTGTTACAAGAGAGAAGGTGCTCAAAAAGCTGAAAGACTTGAAGGTACGTAAGTCACCCAGAGCAGATGAACTGCTCCCTAGGGTTCCAAAAGTGTTAGAGATTGTCGTGGCAATAGAAATGATCTTTCACATTTAAAGATGTCTTGTAGGGCATTGTGTATCCCCCCCAATAGTTCTTGATAACAGGGCAGTCCCAAAAAATATGATAATGATTTGCATTTTGATTTCCACAATTTCTCCAGCAAACAAGGAGGTTACTATCATAATGGGATTACTGAGAGGGTGTAAGGCCTTAGAGAGTAAGACCATATATTTTGGATATATACCTCAAGAATGGTTGAAAAGAGATAAATGTTTAATGAATATACTGTTGGTGGCTGGTAAAAAGACTCTTACCAGGAAATGGTTATCACAGGAGAGCCCAACTTTAAATGCATGGATGGAAATTACAATGGACATTTACAAAATGGAAAAGATAACAGCATCTGTTAATCATAAGCTGGAACAATTTGATTCATACTGGGAAAATTATTTAACTACGTAATGCCTCATAGGCCTGATTTTATTCTCACAAATCAATGAATATGTTGTAAAAAAAGATCACTCTCTACTTGTACATAGTTTTTTCCTTTTTCTTGTTTTTTTCTTTCCGCCCTTTTCTATAAGTGTATACCTCAGATAAATACTTTGTGGAGATTTGTGATATATATGATTATATGATATATATGTACAATGTCTGAAATACATCTTGTGGAAATGTTTGTTTGATGATGAACTTCAATAAAAAAATAAATTACAAAAAAAAAGAAATGATCTTTCAAAAATCATTGGACTCTGGCATGGTGCTGGAATATTGCGAATGTTACTCTACTCTTTAAGAAAGGCAGCGGAAAGAAAATTAAAGACCAGTTATCCTGACCTCAGTGGTTGGGAAGATGTTGGAGTCAATTGTTAAGAATGAGGTGATGGAATAGTTGGTGACACAGGACAAGATAGTACTAAGTCAGCATGGTTTGCTTCAGGAAAAATCCTGCCTGATGAATCTAGAGAAACTCACACACCTACAGCAGGCGAATGAAAGGCTTATCATAGGAGGGACGTTTGATGGCTCTAGGACTGTACTCGCTGGAATTCAGAACGATGAGTGGGGATCTCATTGAAACCTTTCAAATACTGAAAAGCCTGGACAGAGTAGATGTGGAAAGGATGTTTCCAATGGTGGGAGAGTCCAGGGCACGAGGGCATAGCCTCATGATAGAGGGGAGCCCTTTCAGAACAGAGATGCGGAGAAATTTCTTTAGCCAAAGGGGTGGTGTATTTGTGGAATTTGTTGCACATGCAGCTGTGGAGGCCGGGTCGTCGGGTGTATTTAGGGCAAAGATTAATAGGTTTTTGATTGGACATGGCATCAAAGGTTATGGGGAAAGGCCGGGAACTGGGGTTGAAGAGGAGATTAAAAACAACAGGATCAGCCATGATTGAATGGTGGAGCAGACTCAATGGGCCAGATGGCCTAATTCTGCTCCTAAGTCTTATGGTCTTACAGTCTTTGGATTGCCATTGAATATATCCCAGAAATGTACAGAGTTTGATTCTGTTTTCTACTTTGATACCCAGACCAGAGCTGTGAAAGGAGTAGCAGACTACACTGTGCACAAAAACGCCTTTTGCCAATACAAATGCTTTGAAGGATGGTATCAACCTTCCCAGAAGGCATTGCATAAATCGCCAGCCCTGAACTTGAGGATCAGAGCAAAGTCTGTTATTGCAACCGCATGGGCTGGGACTGGATTTAGATAACAATGTGTAATATTGATATCACTGATGACTCTCCAAATCTCATTAATTCTACTTATGCCCTTCCTTCTAAAATGGGATCTTTGGCGTGAACCAACAGGGCCACCATTGAATTGAATGTTGACCCCAGGAAGGGGAAGCCAAGGGAATATACTCCAGCCGTCATCGAGTGTCAGCAGTGAACAGCTTCAAGTTCCTGGGTGTCAAAGTGTCAGCATCTCATACCATCTAAACGGCCCAAATTATGAGGGCAAATGCAAGCAGGCTTCTTCCATTGAAGTTGGGTGAGACTACAACTAGAAGTCATGGGTTAAGGGTGAAAGGTGAAAAGTTTAAGGGAAACTTCGGGGAAACTTCTTCACTCAGAGGAGTGTGAGGCTGTGGAACAAGCCCCAGTGCAAGTAATGCACACGAGCTCGATTTCAACGTTTAAGCGAAGTCTGTTAGGTACATGGATGGTAGGGGTATGGAGGGCCACGGTCTCGGTGAGGTGAATGGGAGCAGGGTGTTTAAGTGTTTCGGCACGGACTAGATGGACCGAAAGGCCTCTTTCTGCCTGTACTTTTCGATGACTAAGTGATGGGGAAGAGGGCGTCAATCACGCCACACCTGTCAATCACGGGCAGGTGCAGGTGCAGCCTGTGCGATGTATTGTTCGCTCAGAGGAGCAAGATGAGCGGCGGCGAAGGCAGCGGCAGCGGAAAACGGCGGTCCCGCAGCTCTGGCAGAGAGGACGCGGGCTGTGGGAGCTCAAAGCGCAAAGCTTTGCCGTCCAATTATCTAGAATGGGTCGTGGACGATGTCTGCAGATTCCTGCGGGAACAAGGCTTGGGAGAGTTCGAGAAGTTGTTCAGAGGCAAGTATGGAATCAGAGAAACGTCCAAAACCTTTCCTCCTGCGCTCATTTGATCAGTGATACACGAGATTCTGCAGATACTGGAAATCCAGAGCATCAGACACCAAATGCTGCTGTGACTCAGTAGGTCAGCAGCATCTGTAAATTGGAATAAACAGTCGACGTTTCGATGGGGCAGAGGAGAAGGAGTACAAGATGGCAGGTAGTAGGTGAGACCAGGTGAGGGGGAAGGTGGGCGGGTGGAGGAGTGGGAGATGAAGTAAGAGGCTGGGAGGCGGTGATGGGGGAAGAGGTAAAGAGTGAAAAAGAGGGAATGTGATTGGAGAGGACAGTGGACCATGGGAAAAAGGGAAAGAGGAGGGGAACGGGGGAGTTGATGGGCAGGTGAGCAGGAGAAAAGAGATGAAAGGTGAACGAGATTGGGGAATGGAGAAGGGATAAAGGGCGAGGATGGGAAATTATCCGAAGTTAGAGAAATCGATGTTCATGCCAACCTAGAAAGTATTTTAGAAGAATAGAGATCCCCTGTAAATTAGGAGCATCAGGGAGACAAGACCTTTGAATATAATTTGACAGAGAAACTTAAGGTTTCCATAAGTAAATTCCCAACCCTAATATCAGCGTTCCCGAACTCGGCAGAAAAGCAGGCACCATTCCTCTGTCAGTGATGCCGAATTAGCATCCATTCGGTATGTCATTGTTATTACACGCGTCCGGTCGATGTTATTGTTTTTCTGAGGACGACTGAGTAAGCAATGACTTGTGCACCCACAGCGACTGCGGGATGAACAAGCTTCTGCCTGCCTCGCTGGGGAACACCTGCCTTACAACTTTGATACCGAGAAATGGAGTTGATGAAGGAACATGTGGTGTTTACTGTTCATCCCAGTCTTTCCCTACGGATTTCCTCAGAACAGTTCAGCTACCCGCCAAGCACAGGAAGAGTGGCGGCATCTCCAAGATCAGCTCCGTTTCCTGGTATTGAACAAGTGGGGCTAGTGTTCCCCAGGGACACAGACAGAAAATCATAAACACCTGAGATGGTGCTGATGCTGGAAATCCAGAAAGACACAAACAAACTGCTGGAGAAACTCGGCAGGTCAGGTACCATCTGTGGAAATGGATAAACAATTGATGTTTCGGACCGAGGCCCCTCTTCACGGCTGCAAAGGGAGGAGGAAGCCGCCAGCAAGAGGGCAAAGAGGGACAGTTCAGAAGGTGATAGGTGAAGCCAGGTGAGTGGAATAGGCAGGTCTGCTCGGCAAGCAGTCGTTAGATAGATAGATAGATAGATAGATAGATACTTTATTCATCCCCATGGGGAAATTCAACATTTTTTTCCAATGTCCCATACACTTGTTGTAGCAAAAACTCATTACATACAATACTTAACTCAGTAATAATATGATATGCATCTAAATCACTAACTCAAAAAGCATTAATAATAGCTTTAAAAAAAAAGTTCTTAAGTCCTGGCAGTTGAATTGTAAAGCCTAATGGCATTGGGGAGTATTGACCTCTTCATCCTGTCTGAGGAGCATTGCATCGACAGTAACCTGTCGCTGAAACTGCTTCTCTGTCTCTGGATGGTGCTATGTAGAGGATGTTCAGGGTTTTCCATAATTGACCGTAGCCTACTCAGCGCCCTTCGCTCAGCTACCGATGTTAAACTCTCCAGTACTTTGCCCACGACAGAGCCCGCCTTCCTTACCAGCTTATTAAGACGTGAAGCGTCCTTCTTCTTAATGCTTCCTCCCCAACACGCCACCACAAAGAAGAGGGCGCTCTCAACAACTGACCTATAGAACATCTTCAGCATCTCACTGCAGACATTGAATGACGCCAACCTTCTAAGGAAGTACAGTCGATTCTGTGCCTTCCTGCACAAGGCATCTGTGTTGGCAGTCCAGTCTAGCTTCTCGTCTAACTGTACTCCCAGATACTTGTAGGTCTTAACCTGCTCCACACATTCTCCATTAATGATCACTGGCTCCATATGAGGCCTAGATCTCCTAAAGTCCACCACCATCTCCTTGGTCTTGGTGATATTGAGACGCAGGTAGTTTGAGTTGCACCATATCACAAAGTCCTGTATCAGTTTCCTATACTCCTCCTCCTGTCCATTCCTGACACACCCCACTATGGCCGTGTCATCAGCGAACTTCTGCACATGGCAGGACTCCGAGTTATATTGGAAGTCTGATGTGTACAGGGTGAACAGGACCGGAGACACGTGTAATTTCTTCCCGAAGCTGTCTGAAAAAACTGAACTTGTGTTGTATTAGTAACATACCGAATGTACTCAGTTTGCTGTGAACTGCGTGTTCGGCGTCACTGGGAGGGAGACGGTGCGTGCTTTGCTGCCTGGTTTGGGTACGGAGATGTTAGGGTTGCGAATTTTGTTGACAGAAAGCTTAAATTCTGCTCCGTGTGTTCCGTGCTGCTCCGGATCGACAGGGTGCTGGTAGTCACCGTGTAGGCTTTGTGGTCCGAGAGAAGGAATGATTCTCACTGAATTCTGCTTTTGCTTCTCTGTATACACTCAACAGATGAAAACATATCCGGCGCGACCCTGGCACACCTAACGATGAATAAATTGGAAAGCATGGGCGTGAGGTAAGCTTAACCCGAGTCAGTGAGGGGAGTGGTAGTAGGCGGGACTGAAATGACAGGAGGAGTGAGGCATCGGAACAGAGGCAGCCATGACTATTTCTCTTGGGTGTGGGGCACCGGGTAGAAAGAAGGAGTCCTCATCACTGTTTGTCTCCACTCGAATGTTCACGGGTCTCAAATTCACTGATCCACCTGTCGAATGGTGAAGGGCCTTGATAGAATGGATGTGGTGAGGCTGTTTCCTGTGGTGGGAGAGTCGACAACGAGAGGACGCAGCCTCAGAAAAGAGGGACGTCCTTTGAGAACGGGGATTAGGAATTTGTTCAGCCAGAGAGTGGAAAATCTGTGGAATTAGTTGCAACAGACAGCTGTAGAGGCCAAGTCTTTATAAGACCATGAGATATAGGAGCAAAGTAGGCCATTTGGCCCATCGAGTCTGCTCCACCATTCAATCATGGGCTGATCCAATTCTTCCGATCATCCCCGCTCCCCTGCCCTTTGATGCCCTGGCTAACCAAGAACCTATCTATCTCTGTCTTAAATGCACCCAATGACTTGACCTCCACATCTGCTCATGGCAAAAATATTCCACAGATTTACCACCCTCTGACTAAAGAAATTTCTCTGCATCTCTGTTCTAAATGGACATGCTTTAATCCTGAATTCATGCCCTCTTGTCCTAGACTTCCCTACCATGGGAAATAACTTTGCCATATCTAATCTGATCAAGCCTTTTAACATTCAGAACGTTTCTGTGAGATCCCCCCCCCCCCCCATTCTCCTCAACTCCAGGGAATACAGCCCAAGAGCTGCCAGACGTTCCTCATACAGTAACCCTTTCATTCCTGGAATCATTCGCGTGAATCTTCTCTGAACCCTCTCCAATGTCAGTATATACTTTCTAAAATAAGTAGCACAAAACTGCACACAATACTCCCAAGTGTGGTCTCACAATTTCCTTATAGAGCCTGAACATCATGTCCCTGCTCTTATATTCTAAACATCAAAAAATGAATGCCAACATTGCATTCACCTTCTTCACCACTGACTCAGCCTGGAGGTTAACCTTTAGGGTATCGAGCACAAGGACTCCCAAGTCCCTCTGCATCTCTGTATTTTGAATTCTCTTTCCATCTAAATAACTGCCTGCCCATCTATTTCTTCCACCAAAGTGCATGACCATAAACTTTCCAACATTGTATTTCATTTGCCACTTCTTTGCCTATTCCCCTAAACTATCTAAGTCTCTCTGCAGGCTCTCTGTTTAGAAACATAGAAAACCTATAGCACAGTACAGGCCCTTCGGCCCACATTGCTGTGCTGAACATGTACTTACTTTAGAAATTACCAAGGTTACCCATGGCCCTCTATTTTTCTAAGCTCTATGTTTCATCAACACTACCCACTCCTCCACCAATCTTTGTATCATCGGCAAATTTAGCCACAGATCCATTAATCCCATTGTCCAGATCATTGACATACATTGTAAAAAGCAGTGGTCCCAACACCAACCCCTGTGGAACTTCACTGGTAACCGGCAGCCTTTATACCCACTTCCTGTTTTCTGCCGATCAGTCAATGCTCCACCCATACAGTAACTTCCCTGTAATTCCATGGGCTCTTATCTTGCTAAGCAGCCTCATGTGCGGCACCTTGTCAAAGGTCTTCCATCAATCCAAGTACACCACATCTACTGCATCTTCTTTGTCTACCCTGCTTGTAATTCCCTCAAAATACTGCAGTCGGTTGGACAAGAAGGATTTTCCTTTCAGGAAACCATGCTGGCTTTGGCCTATCTTACCATGTGCCTCCAGGTACACTGTAATCTCAACCCTAACAATCTATTCCAATAACTTCCCAACCGCTGATGTCAGGCTAACAGGTCTGTAGTTTCCTTTCTGCTGCCTCCCACCCTTCTTAAATAGTGGAGTAACATTTGCAATTTTCCAGTCGTCTGGTACAATGCCAGAATCTATTTATTCTTGAAAGAGCATCGTTAATGCCTCCACAATCTCTCCAACTACTTCCTTCAGAACCCGAGGGTGCATTCCATCGGGTCCAGGAGATTTGTCCACCCTCAGAACATTAAGCTTCCCGAGCATCTTCTCAGTCGTAATTTTCACTGCACAAACTTCACTTCCCTGGCACTCTTGAACGTCTCCCACTGTGAAGACTGATGCAAAATAGCATTCAGTGTCAAGGTCCCAGCTGTCCTTCCCATTTATTCCTCATGTTCTCCAAGTTCCCTTTTCCCCGTATTTCACCTGCTCCCCTGTCTATCTCTTTCTTTGTGTGTGTGTATGTTGGCACGGTGGGCGTGGCGTTCCTTTTGTTCTCCCAGGCTTCCTGATTGCGGCACTCCTGAATCTCATCTAACCTGCAGCATAAATACCCCAGCTTTCCATCTGCTTATCGCCAGGTCATTGCTTCAGCCAGTGTCGTAGTTCACGTTCTAGGCCACTTAAGATAGTGTATTCTAACTTTTGTTTCTGGGCTGTTGTTTGCCTGTGTTAACTCTGTCTCTCTGTGTTAACAGGAGTATTGCATGCTGCCTGCCTTCCCGTTCATCCTCCTGCCTGCCGTTCTCCTCCAGCCACGTTCACACCTTTGTCTGCATCCCTGCTCTGCCTCGTCCCGCTGCCCACCTACACTCTCCGCTGGCTCAGTGGTTAAACACCGCACTCTCACCGCAGCGACCCGTGTTCGATCCCTGGTCAAGTCTCACTCACTCCGCTTCTTTCCTCTGCCTAATCCTCACTCCCCTGACTGCAACCATCAATGAACACTCTTCAGATTACTCTACCTCCATGTCAGTGTCCTGCACTTGGGTTCGTTCGTTGTTCGCAACAGATCGATCTGGCCTACGTGGACCCAGCGGACACAAACACCATCCAACGAGCCCTCAAAATTCAGTCCCTCTGCCATCTCTGCGTCTCATACGTTATCTCCAGCATTATTTTCTATTGATCCTATATCTACTCTCAACTCTCTTTTAACCTTTATATACTTTAAAAAGCTTTCAGTATCTTCTTTGATACTAGTCACCAGCTTCCTTTCATAATTCATCTTTTCCTTCCTAATGGCCTTTTTAGTTTACTTCAAGTTTTTAAAAGCTTCCCAATCCTCTATCTTCCCACTAGCTTTGGCTTCCTTGTATGCCCACTCCTTTGCTTTTACTTTGGCTCTGACTTCACTTGTCAGCCACAGAAGTGTCCCTCTTCCATTCAAAAATTTCTTCTTATTTTGAATATAGCTGTCTTTCACCTCCCTCATTTTTCACAAAAAATCCAGCCATTGCTGCTCTGCTGTCCTTCCTGCTAGTATCCCTTTCCAGTCGATTTTGGCCAGTTCCCCTCCCATGCCATTGTAATTTCTTTTATTCCACTGAGATACCGACACATTGGAATTTAGTCTCTCCTTTTCAAATTGCAAAGTGAACTGGAACATACTGTAATCACTTCTTCCTACCGGTTCCTTAACCTTAAGCTCCCTTATCACCTCCGGATCATTGCACAACACCCAATCCAGCACAGCCGATCCCCTAATGGGCTCAGCAACAAGCTGTTCAAAAAATCCATCCCTTAGACATTCTACAAATTCTCCCCCGCGGTCCAGTACTGGCCTAGTTTTCCCTATTTACTTTCATGTTAAAGGCACCAACGATTATCATGACATTGCCTTTCTGACACACCTTTTCTACTTCCTGCTGTAATTTGTAATCCACATCTTGACTGCTGTTTGAAGGCCTGTATACAACTACCATTAGGATCCTTTTACCCTTGCCATTTCTTAACTCAACCCATAGAAACTCTACACCTTCTGATCCTATGTCATCCATTTCTAATTATTTAATATTATTTCTTATACACAGGGCCACACCAACCCCTCTGTCTACTAACCTATCTTTCTGATACATCGTATATCCTTGGACATTCAGCTCCCAGTGGCAGCCATCCTTTAGCCAAATTTCAGAGATGGCCACAACGTCATACTTGCCAATCTGTAGCCGAATTTCAAGATTGTCCATTTTATTTCTTATGCTGCGTGCATTCCAAATATAACACTTTAGGACAAGTATTTGTTGCTTTCTGTTTTAACTGCACCACGCCCCTATTGCCCTGTATCTCACCCACAGGCTGTGATTATGCTTCATCTCTTGCCTGTCCTTTCTATCATCTCTGTTGCATGCTATCTTTGATTTATTTCTGTTTTCCCCTGCCTCAGTCCTATCACTCCGGTTCCCAGCCCCCCCCCCCCCCCCGTCAAATTAGTTTTAACCCTCCCTAACGGCTCTATTAAACCTGTCTGCTAGGATATTGGACCCCTTGCGGTTCAGGTGTAACCCTTCCTTCTTGTACAGGATGTACCTCCCCCAGAAGGAGCCCCAACAGTCCAGGAACCCAAAGCCCTGCTCCCTACACCAGTCTCTCAGCCACGCATTAATATGACCGATTATGTAATTCTTGCGCTCGTTAGCACGTGGCACAGGCAGCAATCCTGAGATTACTACCCTGGAGGTCCTGCTTTTCAGCTTCCTATCCATCTCCCTGAATCCCCTCTTCAGGACTTCATCCCTTTTTTCTATTTATGTCATTGGTACCAATGTATATTTACGACAGAGGTTGACAGATTCTTGATTGGTTACAGCATGAAAGGGTATGGGGAGAAGGTAGGAGATTGGGGCTGAGAGGAAAATTGGATCAGCATGATGAAATGGAAGAGCAGACCCAATGGGCTGAATGGCCTATTTCTGCCCCTATATCTTATGGTCCTATGGTTAATGACTTGGCCTCCAAGTGGCAATGCAGTTTACACAGTCAGCACACTCTGGTTAAAGAAATCCCTGTTCCAAATGGATGTCCCTCTATTCTGAGGCTGTTTCCTCTGGTCCTAGACTCCCCCAACTCTAGGAAATATCCTCTCCACATCTACTTTATCTAGGCTTTTCAATATTTGATATGTTTCAATGTGATTCCCTTTCATTCATCTAATCTCCAGTGAGTACAGACCCAGAGCCATTAGGTGCTGCTCAGACTTTAACTGGACTTTTTTTTCTCCCTCAGAATCATTCTTGTGAGCTTCCTCTGAATGCTCTCCAATGCCAGCACATATTTTCTTTGATAAGGGACCCAAAACCACTCACAATACTGTAGGTGAGGTGTCACCAATGTCTTACAAAGCCCAAGCATTACATCCTTACTTTTATGAACTAGGCACCTTGAAATGAATGCTAACATTGTATTTGCCTTCTTCACCACTGACTCAACCTGCAAATTAACCTTTAGAGAATCCTGCATGAGGACTCCCAGATCCCTTTGCACCTCAGGTTTCTGAATTTTCTCTCCATTTCAAAAATAATCTACACTTTTATTTCTTCTATCAAAGTACACAACCATACCTTCCAACACTGTATTCCATCTGCAACTTCTTTGCCCATTCTCCTAATCTGTCTGAGTCCTTCTGTAGCCAATCTGCTTCCTCAAAACTACCTGCCCTTCCACCTATTTTCATATTGTCCACAAACTTGGCCACAAAATCATTAATTCCGTCATCCAAATCATTGACATATAATGCAAAAAGAGGTGGCCCCAACACAGACTCCTGTGGAAGAGCACTAGTCACTGGCAGTCAACCAGAAAAGGTTCTTCCTTGAAACAGCAGCTTTCCTCTAATGCCATGGCCTCGTAACTTGTTAAGCAACCTCATAGTCAAAGGCCTTCTGAAAAATCCAAGTAGACAACATCTATCAATTCTCTTTGTCTATCCTGCTTGTTATTTCTTCAAAGAACTCTAACATGTTTGTCAGGCAAGATTTTCCCTTGAGGAAACCATGCTGACTATGGCCTATTTTCTCATGTGCCTCCAAATTCCCTGAAACCATGTCCTTAACCACTCACTCCAACATTTTAATAACCATTGAGGTCAGATTAATTGGTCTGTAATTCCCTTTGTTTGTCTCTGTCCCTTTACATTTGTCCCTTTACATCTGTCAGTTTACATGTGTAACCAGCGAGGAGGCACTACATGAGGCTTGCTGTTGGAGAGGCTATGTACTAGCAGGGAGAGCCTTAAGCATTCATCTCTCCTGTTCAACAGACTGCCAACGGGGGAAGCCGAAAGTCAGAGCAACAAGCACTACGCACTACACTACCATGTTAGACGCATCACAACAGCCATTTCTCTGAATACTTGTCCATCAAAGCCATCAATTCTGTCATTGAAATCATGGACATATAACATCAAAAAACAAGTGGTCCTTACATCGACCACTGAGGAACACCACTAGTCAGCATCAGCCAACCAGAAAAGGACACCTCTATTGTCTCCTGCCACTCAGTCAGTTCTGCCAGTGTGCTCAGTGATGCTAGTTTCATGCCATTGGTGGTTCCCAACAGCTGCCCCAAGCCCAGCTCTGTGTTTTTTGTTGTGCTGTTCACCAAATTGTCGACGCTCAACATCCCAGAATTCTGCATGATGAAGAAAGCATTTTTCTGATCTCTGACTACTAATTTTATCATGAGATCCTGTAGTTGCTAGAAATCCAGAGTAGAGCACAAAAAAAGTGAGAGGAACCCAGCAGGTTGGATGAGACCCTGATGAAGGGTTTTGGCCCAAAATGTCGACTCTATTACTTTCCATAGAGTTGAGTTCCTTGGACTGTTAATGTTCAGTCCGGCATTCACAGACGCTATTGCCATGGATTTGTGCAATCTCCACAACTCCACATAACACCAGTAATCAGGATCAAACCTGGGTCATCAGGGCTGTGAGACAGTGCTCCACCAGCTTGCCACCCTGCAGCTATTCCAGATAGATATTGTATGGGGTTTACTTCACCGTGTTCGTAACCAAGCAGTATATAGATAGTTTGTTAGTTAAACCCATCACCCAATACTGGAGCATAGACTGCCAACAACAGCGGGCTAGGGTCCTCTGTTCTGGGCCAGCTGAGAGGTGGTTCTAGATGACAGAAGGTCGATTGGCCCTGTGGCTTTCAGAGATTTTCCACAGCACAACTTCATTTGACTTTAAGTCGAAGATCCTTCCTCGCCCAGGAATGATGTCCTTGGAGTTTTTGTTGGTATTGCTGTAGCTCTGGGTTTTTAATGGATGTGGTGTTTAGCCCCATGTCCAGTCCTCCTCCTTTTGCAGCTGGGCTTGGGACCATTTACGGAGGAGTTACTACATGGATGGCTGGGAATTAATATTGGATGTTGTATGGACATATTTTGCTGTGTATCAAAGTTCCCTCATTACCATGGAGATGACTGCTGTGATTGCTGTTCTATTTTCCATCTAGCCTACTGGGAGATCCAAGAAAACTTTACAACTTCATCACTGACCTCTTGGAGAGGTTTATTGAGATAAAGGTAAGATAATAGCTCTGGCAGGGGCACGAAAGCGTCACTGGGCTTCTGTTAATTATCACTCTGTTTCAGTCACAGTGTTGAGATTTGAAGCAGGTTAGAAGCTGGTTGAAGTTGATGGATGTCTGGGGATGAATAAGGGGCTGATAAGCCGCATTATCCAGTGAAAAGTGAACTGTCAGCTAAAGCAGAGGTTCACTACTCCAGAGGGAATACAGTGTGGGTAGGTGACTTGAATGGGGCCTTCATAAATGAATAGCACTAACAAACCTCCCTACAAGGATATTGGTCTCCCTGTAGTTCAGGTGTAACCCGTCCCTCTTGTACAGGTCCCTCCTGCCCCAGAAGAGGTCCCAATGATCCTGAAATCTGAAACCCTGCCCCCTACATCAGTTCCTCAGTCACGTGTTCATCCTCCAGAGCATCCTATTCTTACCCTCACTGGTACTTGGCACAGGTAGCAATTCTGAGATTACCACCCTTGAGGTCCTGCTTTTTAACTTCCTAGCATGCTCTCTATACTCACTCTTCAGGAACTCTTCACTCTTTCTTCCTGTGTCATTGGTACCAATGTGTACCATGACATCTGGCTGCTCACCCTCCCATTTCAGAATGCTGTGCACGCTATCAGAGACATCCCTGACCCTGGCACCTGGGAGGCAACAAACCATCCAGGAGTCTCTGTCACGACCACAGAACCTCCTGTCTGTACCTCTAACTATTGAGTCCCCTATCACTACCACTCTCCTCTTCTTCCCCCCTCCCTTCTGCACTGCAGAACCAGACTCAGAGCCATAGATCCGGCTGCTGCAGCTTGTCCCAGGTAAGTCATCACCCCCAACAGTATCCAAACCAGTATACTTGTTGAGGGGAATGGCCATGGGGGAGCCCTGCTCTACCTGCCCTTTCCCCTTCCTTCGCCTGATGGTAACCCAATTACCTGTGTGTTGCTCCTTTGGCGTAACTGCCTCCCTGAAACTACTTTCTATAAACACCTCATTCTCCCGAATGATCCGGAGGTCATCCAACTCCTGCTCCAGTTCCCTAACGTGGTTTGTTCGGAGCTGTAGCTGGATGCACTTCTTGCAGGTGTCATTGTCACTTCCCACATCCAGCAAGAGGAGCATTCGAACATCCTGCCTCACACTCTCTCTAGTCTAAACAAACAAAACAAAACTTACCGGAACCTACCCTCGCCTCTGCCTGTTCACACTGAAGCCTGTTGAGCCAAAGCTGTCCCACTCTGCCTCAGTCCACTCCGACGATGGCTGCTATGATCATGGCCGCTGTATATGGCAGTCTTTTTCTGGAAACCTTTGGCTCTCGTATATTATATCGGGTCATTGATAGGATGCAAAACTGGTCTGAGAAGTGGCAGATGGAGTTCATCCCAGACAAGTGTGAAGTGGTTCATTTTGGTAGGTCAAATATGATGGTGGAATATAATATTCATGGTAAGACTCTTGGCAGTGTGGAGAATCAGAGAGATCTTGGGGACCGAGTCCATAGGACACTCAAAGTTGTTGTGCAGGTTGACTCTGTTGTTAAGAAGACAAAGGGTACACTGATCTTCATCAATCGTAGGATTGAGTTTAGGAGCTGGGAGGTAATGTTGCAGCAATATAGGACCCAGGTCAGACCCCACTTGGAGTACTGTGCTCAGTTCTGGTCGCCTCACTATGGGCAGGATGTGGAGACCGTAGAAAGGGTGTAGAGGAGATTTACAAGGGTATTGCCTGGAATTGGGAGCACGCCTTAAGAGAATTGGTTGAGTGAACTCATCCTTTTCTCCTTGGAGTGACAGAGAATGAGAGGTGACCTGATAGAGGTGTATCAGATAAAGAGAGACATTGATCGTGTGGATAGTGAAAGGCTTTTTCCCAGGGCTGAAATGGGCCGCACGAGAGGGCACAGCTTTAAGGTGCTTGGAAGTAGGTACAGAGGAGATGTCAGGGGTAAGTTTTTTACACAAAGAGTGGTGAGTGTGTGGAATGGGCTGCCGGCGACAGTGGTGGAGGCGGATACGATAGGGCCTTTTAAGAGACTCCTGGACAGTACACGGAGCTTAGAAAAATAGAGGCCTATGGGTAAGCCTAGGTAGTTCTAAGGTAAGGACATGTTCGGCACAGCTTTGTGGGCCGAAGGGCCTGTATTGTGTTGTAGGTTTTCTATGTTTTTATGTATCCACCTCCACCACCGTCACCGGTAGCCCACTCACCACTCTTTTCTTTTCTTCTTGACTAGATTTACAACAGCCTTCATACACCACAGTTCCTGTACCCTACCATCCTTTCCCTGTCTCATTGGAATGTACCTATGCAGAACTCCACGCAAATATCCCCTGAACATTTGCCACATTTCTTCCAGACATTTCCCTGAGAACATCTGTTCCCAATTTATGCTTCCAAATTCCTGCCTGATAGCCTCATATTTCCCCTTACTCCAATTAAATGCTTTCCTAACTTGTCTGTTCCTATCCCTCTCCAATGCTGTGGTAAAGGAGATAGAATTGTCATCACTATCTCCACAATGCTCTCCCACTGAGAGATCTGACAAAGTCAGAGGAACAGAGACGAATTCTGTGGATTCTGTAGAGATACCCGGATATGTTGCCCCTTGGTGCCGGGGTCAGGGATGTCTCAGATCGGCTCCACGGCATTCTGAGCAGCCAGAAATCTTGGTGCATTTTGGCACCAACAACGTTGGTAGACAAGGTGAGAAGGTCCTACAGAGAGATTTTAGGGAGCCAGGTAGAAAGCCGAGAAACAGGACCTCCAGACTGGTAACTGTGTGGCTGAGGAACTGACGCAGGGGCAGAGATTCAGATTTATGGATCATTGGGATCTCTCCTGGAGAAGGAGCAACCTGTTCAAAAGGGATGGGTTAGATCTGAACCCAAGGGAGACCAATATCCTTGCGAGCAGGTTTGCTCGAGTTCTTCGGGAGCATTTAAATTAATTTGGGAGGGGGATGGGAACCGGAGGGATTGCGCTGAGGATGAGGACATTGGTTACAAACAGAGGCAATGTGTCGACTCCTAGCAAGGAGAGGTTGATGAATCAGATTCAGATCAGAATCAGGTTTATTATCACCAGCATGTGACGTGAAATTTGTTAACTTAGCAGCAGCAGTTCAATGCAATACATAACCTGGGGGGGGGGGGGGAGAGGAGAGAGAGAGAGAGAGAGAGAGAGAGAGAGAGAGAGAGAGAGAGAGAGAGAGAGAGAGAGAGAGAGAGAGAGAGAGAGAGAGAATAATGAATAAATAAAACATAATAATAAATAAATAAGTAAATTAATTATGCATATTAAATAATTTTTTTAAATGTACAAAAACAGAAATACTGTATATTAAAAAAAGTGAGGTAATGTTCAAAGCTTCAATGTCCATTTAGGAATCGGATGGCAGAGGGGAAGAAGCTGTTCCTGAATTGCTGAGTGTGTGCCTTCAGGCTTCTGTACCTCCTCCCTGATGGTAACAGTGAGAAAAGGGCATGCCCTGGGTGCTGGAGGTCCTTAATAATGGACACTGCTTTTCTGAGACACCACTCCCTAGAAATGTCCTGGGTTCTTTGTAGGCTAATGCCCAAGATGGAACTGACTAGATTTACAACCTTCCACAGCTTCTTTCGGTCCTGTGCAGTAGCCCCTCCATACCAGACAGTGATGCAGCCTGTCAGAATGCTCTCCACGGTACAACTATAGAAGTTTTTGAGTGTATTTGTTGATGTGCCAAATCTCTTAAAAGTCCTAAGAAAGTATTGCCACTGTCTTGCCTTCTTTATAACTGCATCGATATGTTGGGACAAGGTTAGATCCTCAGAGATCTTGACACCCAGGTACTTGAAGCTGCTCACTCTCTCCACTTCTGATCCCTCTATGAGGATTGGTATGTGTTCCTTTGTCTTACCTCTCCTGAAGTCCAAAATCAGCTCTTTCGTCTTATTGACGTTGAGTGCCAGATTGTCGCTGCAGCTCCACTCCACAAGTTGGCATATCTCACTCCTGTACACCTTCTCGTCACCACCTGAGATTCTACCAACAATGGGTGTATCGTCCGCAAATTTATAGATGGTATTTGAGCTATGCCTAGACACACAGTCATGTGTATACAGAGAGTAGAGCAGTGGGCTAAGCACACACCCCTGAGGTGTGCCAGTGTTGATCGTCAGCAAGGAGGATATGTTATCACCAATCTGCACAGATTGTGTCTTCCAGTTAGGAAGTCAAGGGTCTAATTGCAGAGAAAGGTACAGAAGCCCAGGTTCTGCAACTTCTCAATCAGGATTGTGGGAATGATGGTATTAAATGCTGAGCTATAGTCGATGAACAGCATCCTGATGCAGGTGTTTGTGTTGTCCAAGTGGTCTAAAACCATGTGACGAGCCATTGAGATTGCATCTGCCATTGATCTATTGTGGTGATAGGCAAATTGCAATGGGTCCAGGTCCTTGCTGAGGCAGGAGTTCAATCTAGTCATGACCAACCTCTCAAAGTATTTCATCACTGTCGATGTGAGTGCTATCGGGTGATAGTTATTAAAGCAGCCCACATTATTCTTCTTGAGCACTGGTACGATTGTTGCCTTTTTGATGCAAGTGGGAACTTCTGCCCATAGCAGGGAGAGGCTCAGTTGCAGTCAATGGGATGAGTTGTAATGTAAAAGGCTGACATAATCGAAACTGGTGAATACTGGACTGGAAGTGTAATATTTGATGTGCGCAGTATACGGAATAAGGTAGATGAACTTGCAGCGCAGTTACAGATTAGCATGTATGGTGTTGGAGGTATCATTGAATCGTGGCTGAAAGAATCTTACAGCTAGGAGCTTAATGTCCAAGGATACATATTGTGTCAAATGGACAAGCAGGAAGGCAAAGGGGGTGGCAAGGCTCTGTTGGTAAAAAATGAAATCAAATCATGAGAAAGACGTGACATAGGGTCAGAGGGCGGAGAATCATTGTGAATAGATCTAAGGAACTGCAAGAATAAAAAGACCCTGTTGAAATTCATTCACAGACCCTCAACCCATAATAAGGATGTGATCTACAAATTCCAATGGGAAACAGAAAATCCATGCCAGAAGGGAAATATTACAATAGCTATGGGGATTTCAATACGCAGGTAGATTGCAAAAATCAGGTGGGTGTTGAATCCCAAGAGGGGGAATTTCTAGAATGGCTATGAGATGTTATTTTAGAGCAGCTTGCGGTTGAGCCTACTGGGGGATCAGATATTTTGAATTGGGTGTTGTGCAATGAACTGGAAAAGAGCCCCTGGGGCAAGTGATCATAATATGATCAAATTCACCCTGATGTTACAGTGCAGTAAAGGGAATTACAGAGGCATGAGAGAGGAGTTGGCCAAAATTGACTGGAAAAGAACACTGGCAGGGATGATGGCAGAGCAACAATGGCTGGAATTTCTGGAAGCAATTCGGAAGGCAGAGAATATATCCATCCCAAAGAGGAAGAAGTATTCTGAAGGCAGGATGACACCGCTGTAGTGAACGAAAGAAGTCAAAGCCAACATAAAAGGCAAAGTGAGGACATAAAATAGAGCAAACATTAGTGGGAAGTTAAAGCATTGGAAAGCTTTTAAAAACAAACAGTAGGCAACTAAAAATTAATTAAGAAAGAAAAGATGGATTACGGATGTAAGCTAGTCAATAATATTAAAAAGAATATCAAAAGTTTCTTCAGATATATAAAGTGTAAAAGAGAAGCAGGAGTGGATATCGGATCTCTGGAAAATGATGTTGGAGAAGTAGTAACGGAGGACAAGAAGAATGGAAGGAAGTATTTCAAACTTTTTCGGTGCTTTTTAAAGTAAATTTTAAACCTAATCCTTTGACTGCCTTATTTGGTATTGTTGGAAGAAATGATATTATTTTAGAGACACATGATTTGCATATTTTGGCCTTTATTTCTCTTATAGCCAGGAGGGCATTGTTGCTCAAGTGGAAGGATGCCACTCCGCCCACTCATACTCATTGGTTACATGATGTTATGTCTTGCTTAAATTTAGAGAAGATTTGCTGTTCAATTTCTGAACCTAGACAAGATTTTTTAACATTGTGGGGACCTATTTTGAATTACTTTCAAAATCTTTGATTTGCTGTTAAGCACAGATGTTGGTTAATAATATGTTTTACTATATGTTAAGGATTTTTTTCCTTTTTTTTAACCAAACAGCTGTTTTTTTCTGGTAGTGGGTTTAGATTTTTTTGTATAATATAATTATTTCTTTTCAATTTTATGTTTAAACTTAATTTATATGGATATGGGGTAATTACACTTCATCTGTGATTTCAATATACAGTATTGGAATCCATATATTATATCTTATATATTATATATGTTACTGTACCCTGTATTCTTTTATGTAAGAAATTAATAAAAATATTGAAAAAGAAAGGATGAGATCTCAGGGTACCTGGAGGCACATGATACATTTGGCCGTAGTTGGCATGGTTCCCTCAAAGGGAAATCTTGCCTGACGTATCTGTTGGAATTCTTTGAAGAAATAACAAGCAAGATAGAGAAAGGAGAATCAGTTGATGTTGTATACTTGGATTTTCAGAAAGCGTTTGACAAGCTGCCACACATGATGCTGCTTAACAGGGGTCTGTGGTATTACAGGAAAGATATCAGCATGGACAACACAGTGGCTGTTTGACAGGAGGCAAAGCATGGGGATAATGAGAGCCCTTTCTGGTTGACTGCCAGTGACTAGTGGTGTTCACGGGGGTCTGTGCTGGAACCATTGCTTTTTATTTTAAGTGTGAATGATTTGGATGATGGAATCGATGGCTTTGTGGTAAAGTTTGCAGATGTTTTGAAGATAGGTGGAGGGCCAGGTAGTTTTGAGGAAGTAGAGAGACTATAGAAGGGATGGACAGATTAAGAGAACTAGCAAAGGAATTGGTATATGGAATACATTGTCGGGAAGTGCATAGTCTTGCACATTGGTAGAAGAAATGAAAGAGTTGACCATTTTCTAAATGAAGAAAAATACAAAAAAATAAAGTGCAAAGGGACTTGGAGTCCTTGTGCAGGAATCCCGAAAGGTTAATTTGCGGGTTAAGTCTGTGGTGAGGAAGTGAAATGTGAAGTTCACATTGATTTCAAGAGGACTAGAATATAAAAGCAAGGATGTTATGTTCAGGCTTTATAAAGCACAGCTGAGGCCTCATTTGGAGTATTGTGAGCTGTTTTGGGCCCCTTTTTTTAGAAAAGATGCACTGAGGTTGGAGTCGGTTCAAAGGAGGTTCATGAAAATGATTCCAGGATTGAATGTCTTGTCATATGATGAGCATTTGATGGCATTGGGCCTCCACTCCTAGAATTTACAAGAATGAAGGGTGATCTAACTGAAACCTATCGAAAGGGGAACGGCTTTGATTAAGTGGATGTGGAAAGGATGATTCCTATGGTGGGTGAGTCTAGGACCAGAAGATACAGCCTGAGAATAGACAGGCATCCTTTTAGAATGGAGATGAGGAGGGATTTCGTTAGCCAGAGAGTGGCAAATCTGTGGAATTCTTTGCCACAGAATGCTGTGGAAACTGACTTTATTGATAGTTCAAGCAAAGGTTGATAAATTATTGATTAGTCAGGGCATGAAGGGTTACAGGAGAAGGCAGTTGATTGAAGCTGAGAGGGAAATGGATCAGCCATGATGAAATGGGGGAGCAGACTCGATGGGCTAAGTGGCCATATATCTGCTCCTAACTCTTATGGTCTTAAGTTGGGGATGGATTGATGGTGATGGTCAGGACTGTATTGATTACTTTCTGTAGACATCTCCATTGGTGTTTCCATGTCAGTCCATGATGTAACCAGATAGAATACTCTCCACTGTGCATCTATAGAAGTTTGTCAAAATTTGAGATGACAAGCCAAACCTAGTTCAGGTTTATTGTCATTCAACCATAATAAATTTCTGTGCAAACCTCTAAGAAAGTAGAGGCACTATTGTGCCACCTTTCTGATGGTACTGACATGCTTGTCCCTGGGCGGGTCCTCTGATATGACAGTGCCATGGAATTTAAAGCTACTGACCCTCTCCACATCAGATCCTCCGATGAGGAGTTACTCATGGAACTACAGCTATGATAAGGCACTTCCACCTATGATAATTACTTCTGTGGTTTTGCTGACATTCAGTCAGAGGTTGTTGTTATGGCATTACAAGACCATAAGACACTGGAACAGAATTAGGCCATTCAGCCCATCGAGTCTGCTCCACCATTCCATCATGACTGATCCTGGATCCCACTCAATCCCATACACCTGCCTATTCACCATATTCTTTTATACACTGACCGATGAAGAACGATCAACTTCTGCCTTACATATATGTCTGGATTTGGACTCCACCGCAGTCTGTGGCAGAGTATTCCACAGATTTACTACTCTTTAGTTAAATAAATTCCTCCCTACCTCTGGTCTAAGGGGTTGCGCCTCAATTTTGAGGCTGTGCCCTCTAGTTCTAGACATATCATCCTCTCCACATCCATCTGATCTAGTCCTTTCAACATTATGTCGGTTTCAATGAGATCCCCAAACGTTCTTCTGAATTCCAGTGAATACAAGCCAAATGCTCCTCATATGTAAACCCCTTCATTCCTGGAATCATCCTTGTGAACCTCTTCTGGGTGGTTTCCAACGATGACACATTCTTTCTGAGATACGGGGCCCAAAACTGTGGACAATACTCCAAGTGTGGCTTGACTAGTGTCTCATAAACCCTCAGCATTATCATCTTGCTTTTATATTCTATTCCCCTTGAAATAAATGCCAACATTGCATATGTCTTCTTTACCACAGACTCAACTACTAAATGAACCTTCTGAGAGTCTTATGCGAGGAGTAAGTCACTCTGCACCTTTGATGTATGAACCTTCTCCCCTTTTCACCAAAATGCATTATCACACATTTCCCAACACTGCATTCCATCTGCCACTTTTATGCCCATTCTTCCAATTTGTCCTGCTGCAATCACATTGCTTCCTCAACACTACCTACCCCTCCGCCTATCTTCTTATCATCAGCAAACTTTGCCACAGAGCAATCAGTTCCATTATCTAAATCATTGACAATGTGAAAAGCAGCGGTTTCAATACTGACCCCTGATAAACATCAGTAGCCACCAGCAGCCAACCAGAAAAGTCCCCTTTTATTCCCACTCGCTGCCTCCTACCTGTCAGCCATTCCTCTATCCATGCCAGTATCTTTCCTGTAACGCCATAGGATATTATAGTTAAACAGTCTCACATGAAGAACCTTATCAAATCCCTTCTGAAAATCCAAATAAATGTCATCTCCTGCCTCTCCTTTGTCCACCCTGCTTGTTACTTCCTCGAAGAACTGTAACAGATTTGTCAGGCAGGATTTCCCTTTACAGAAACCATACTGACTTTGACTTATTTTATCATTAGTCTCCAAGCACCTCAAAATCTCATTCTTAATAACAGACTCAAACACTTTCCCAACCACTGAGGTTAGACTAACTGGTCTATAGTTTCCTTTCCTTTGCCTTCCTCCCTTCTTGAAAAGTGGACTGATATTTGCAATCTTTCAGTCCAGCCAGGACCATGCCAGAGTCAAGAGATTATTGAAAGACCATGACCAACGCATCCATTATCTCTTCAGCAACCTCTCTCAGGACTCTGGGATGTCGTCCATCTGGCCCAGGTGACTTATCCACCTTAAGACCTTTGAGTTTGCCACTTTTCCTTTGTAATAGCAATAGCACTCACTCGTGCTCCCTGACACTCACAGACCTCTGGCACACTGCTAGTGTCTTCCACAGTGAAGACAGATGTAAAGTACCCATTAAGTTCATCTGCCATTTTTTTTTTGTCCCCCATTACTACCTCACCACCATCATTTTCTGGTGGCCCAATATCAACTCTCATTTCCCTTTTACTCTTTATATAATAGAAATAACTTTTGGTACCCTGCTTTTATTATTGGCCAGTCTACCTTCATATTTCATCTTTTCCCTTTCTGTAGCTTTTTTAGTTCTCTTTTGTTGGATTCTTAAGTTTCCCAATCATCCAACTTCCCACTCACTTTTTGCTACATTATCTGCCCTTTCCTTGACTTTTATGCAGTCCCTAACTTCCCTTGTCAGCCACGGTTGCTTACCCATGCCACTGGAGAACTTCTTCTGAGAGATGTCCAATCCTGCGCCTGGTGAACTACCACCAGAAACTTCAGCCATCTCTGCTCTGCCATCATCCCTGCCAGTATCCTCCTCCAATCCACCTGGGCAAGCTCCTCTCTCATGCCTCTGTAACTCCCTTTATTCCATTGCAATACAGATATATGTGAGTTATTCTTCTTCCTCTTAAATTACAGTATAAATTCAATCATATTATGATCACTGCCTCCTAAGGGTTCCTTTACAGGAACCTCCCAGATAAGACCTGGGTTATTCCACAACACCCAATCTAAGATAGCCTTTCCCAGAATATGCTGAAGCACAAGCCAGTTTGCAGGCATTCGACAAATTCCCTCTCTCACGATCTGACACCAACCTAATTTTCCCAATCCCCTTGCATATTGAAATCCCCTATTACAATTGTGTCATTATCCTTATTAGAAACCTTTTCAAGCTGGATTTTGAATCTTCCCTCCCGTATACAGACTGATAATTGCTAGGTTTACTCTTAGAACCCTTTTTAATCAATGGAACCACATGAGCAATA
The DNA here is from genome assembly GCF_048418815.1 of Hemitrygon akajei. Taxonomy (NCBI): domain Eukaryota; kingdom Metazoa; phylum Chordata; class Chondrichthyes; order Myliobatiformes; family Dasyatidae; genus Hemitrygon; species Hemitrygon akajei. Next base: position 162,263,551 of record NC_133134.1, on the reverse strand, counting down.
AACCAATCCTCCGGCACCATCCCCGTTTCTAATGACATTTGAAATATTTCTGTCAGAGCCCCTGCTATTTCTACACCAACTTCCCGCAAGGTCCTGTCAGGACCCGGAGATTTATCCACTTTTATATTCTTTAAAAGTGCCAGTACTTCCTCTTCTTTAATTATCATAGTTTCCATAACTACCCTACTCGTTTCCCTTACCTAACACAATTCAATATCCTTCTCCTTAGTGAATACGGAAGAAAAGAAATTGTTCAAAATCTCCCTCATCTCTTTTGGCTCCACACATAGCTGTCCACTCTGATTCTCTAAGGGACCAATTTTATCCCTCACTATCCTTTTGCTATTAATATAACTGTAGAAACCCTTTGGATTTACTTTCACCTTACTTGCCAAAGCAACCTCGTATCTACTTTTAGCTTTTCTAATTTCTTTCTTAAGATTCTTCTTACATTCTTTATATTCCTCGAGCACCTCATTTACTCCATGCTGCCTATATTTATTGTAGATATCTCTCTTTTTCCTAACCAAGTTTCCAATATCCACTGAAAACCATGGCTCTCTCAAACTTTTAACCTGTCCTTTCAACCTAACAGGAACATAAAGATTCTCTACCCTCAAAATTTCACCTTTCTCTATTACATCCTCTATTACTCCAAACCATCCATACCTTTTACAGTATGGGCTTCCCAGTCTATGTGTGGAAAATTAACATCTCCCACAATCACAATCCTGTGCTTACTACAAATATCTGCTATCTCCTTGCAAACTTGCTCCTCCAATTCTCACTCCCCATTAGGTGGTCTATAATACACCCCTATAAGTGTTACTACACCTTTCCCATTCCTCAATTCCACACAAATAGCCTCCCTAGACAACCCCTCTAATCTATCCTGCTAGAGCACCGCTGTAATATTTTCTCTCACAAGCAACGCAACACCTCCCCCTCTTGTCCCTCCGATTCTATCACACCTAAAGCAATGAAATCCAGGAATATTTAGTTGCCAATCACACCCCTCCTGCAACCATGTTTCACTAATAGCTACAACATCATATTTCCAGGTATCAATCCATGCTCTAAGCTCATCCACCTTTCTTACAATGCTCCTAGCATTAAAATAAATGCATTTAAGAAATTCTCCACCTCTTCCTCTCTGTTTATCTCTAACAGTACAAACAACTTTACTATCTTCTTTTTCTTCCTTCTCACATACATCTGTTCCTACACTCTGGTTCCCCTCCCCCCTCGTATCTAGTTTAAATCCACTGGAGCCTCTCCAGCAAACCTACCTGCAAGAATATTTGTCCCCCTGCAGTTCAGATGTAAACTGTCCTGCCGGAACAGGTTCCACCTTTCCTGGAAAACTGCCCAATTATCTATACATCTGAAGCCCTCCCTCCTGCACCATGTCTTCAGCCACATGTTGATCTGCACTATCTTACTATTTCTAAACCCACCTTCATGTGGAACTATATACATTAATGATCTGGATAATGGGGTGGTAAATTGGATTAGTAAGTATACAGATGATACTAATATAGGTGGCATTGTGGATAATGAAGTAGGTTTTCAAAGTTATTTAGGCCAGTTAGAAGAGTGGGCTGAAAGATGGCAGATGGAGTTTAATGCTGATAAGCATGAGGTGCTACATTTTGGTAGGACTAATCAAAATAGGTCATACATGGTAAATGGTAGGGCATTGAGGAATGCAGCAGAACAGAATGATCTAGGAATAATGGTGTATAGTTCCCTGAAGGTGGAATCTCATGTGGATAAGGTGGTGAAGAAAGCTTTTGGTATGCTGGCCTTTATAAATCAGAGCTTTAAGTATAGGAGTTGGGATGTAATGTTAAAATTGTACAAGGCATTGGTAAGGCCGAATATGGAGTATTGTGTACAGTTCTGGTCACCGAATTATAGGAAAGATGTCAACAAAATAGAGAGAGTACAAAGGAGATTTATTAGAATGTTACCTGGGTTTCAGCACCTAAGTTACAGGGAAAGGTTGAACAAGTTAGGTCTTTATTCTTTGGAGTGTAGAAGGTTGAGGGGGGACTTGATTGAGATATTTTAAATTATGAGGGGGATAGATAGAGTTGACGTGGATAGGCTTTTTCCATTGAGAGTAGGGGAGATTCAAACAAGAGGACATGAGTTGAGAGTTAAGGGGCAAAAGTTTAGGGGTAACACGAGGGGGAACTTCTTTACTCAGAGAGTGGTAGCTGTGTGGAATGAGCTTCCAGTAGAAGTGGTAGAGGCAGGTTTGATATTGTTATTTTTTTAAAAAAATTGGATAGGTATATGGACTGGAAAGGAATGGGGGGTTATGGGCTGAGTGCAGGTCGGTGGGACTAGGCGAGAGTAAGCGTTTGGCACTGACTAGAAGGGCCGAGATGGCCTGTTTCTGTGGTGTAATTGTTATATGGTTATATCACCACTTTTGCTTTGGCCGTCAACTGTGGAGTCATCAGCAAACTTAAACATAGCATTGGAGCTGTACTTAGCCACACAATCATAGATATAAAGTGAATAAACCAGGGGTTAAAAACCCAGCCTCGTGGTTCACCTGTGCTGATGGTGAGTGTTGCCAATCCAAACAAACTGTAAGGGAGGAAATCAAAGATGCAGTTGCTGAAAAAGAAAATGGTGGGAAACTCAGTGCCCTACCACTCATCATCTAAGTCCTACGCTGGTTCGTCCTCATTAAGTGCAACACCTCACACTTGTCTGCAATACATTTCATCTGCCACTTTTCCAGCTGATCCAGATCCCCTTACAAACTTTGATAGCCTTCCTAATTGTCAGAGAGGCAACCCACTTCAATCACCCTCTGGCTTCTTGAATGAAACTAATGTCCAATCCAATTTTTTTGCCTCATCCTGAATGTCAAGCGACTGATCGTTCTTGAACAACCTCCCATTCAGGACTTTGTCAAAGGTATTGTTAAATCCATGTAGACAACATCTATTGCCTTGCCTTCATCAACTTTCCTGGTAACTTCCTCAACAAAATCTACAAGATTGGTTAGAAATGACCCTCCATGCACAAAGCCACGTTGAGTATTCCCAATCAGTCCCTTTCTATTCAATTACTTGTACATCCAGTTCCTTAGAATAGCTTCCAATAACTTTCCCACTACAGATGTTAGGCTCACTGGTTTATTTAGGGGAATAAAACACAATATACAATTGGTCAGGCATTGTCTTTGACAGAGGGATAGAAAGCTGCCTTGTGATGTGAGCTGAGACCTTTCAATTCCCCCACAGGTGTTTAACGACCCGATCCACGGCCACATTGAGATGCACCCACTGCTCGTCCGCATCATAGACACGCCACAGTTCCAGCGTCTCCGCTTCATTAAGCAGCTCGGGGGGGCATACTTTGTGTATCCCGGGGCCTCCCACAACAGATTCGAGCACTCCATCGGGTAAGGACTCAGGGAGATTCCAGCACCCCATCGGGTAAGGACTCGGGAGATTTGAGCACCCATCGGGTAAGGACTCAGGAGATTTGAGCACCCCATCGGGTAAGGACTGGGGAGATTCGAGCACCCCATCAGGTAAGGACTCGGGAGATTTGAGCACCCATCGGGTAAGGGGAGATTTGAGCACCCCATCAGGTAAGGACTCGGGAGATTTGAGCACCCCATCAGGTAAGGACTCGGGAGATTTGAGCACCCCATCAGGTAAGGACTGGGGAGATTCGAGCACCCATCGGGTAAGGGGAGATTTGAGCACCCCATCAGGTAAGGACTCGGGAGATTTGAGCACCCATCGGGTAAGGGGAGATTTGAGCACCCCATCAGGTAAGGACTCGGGAGATTTGAGCACCCCATCAGGTAAGGACTCGGGAGATTTGAGCACCCCATCAGGTAAGGACTCGGGAGATTTGAGCACCCCATCAGGTAAGGACTGGGGAGATTCGAGCACCCATCAGGTAAGGACTGGGGAGATTCGAGCACCCATCGGGTAAGGATTTGGAGAGATTCAAGCACCCCATCGGGTAAGGACTCAGGAGATTTGAGCACCCATCGGGTAAGGATTTGGAGAGATTCGAGCACACATCGGGTAAGGACTCGGGAGATTTGAGCACCCATCGGGTAAGGACTCAGGAGATTCGAGCACCCATCGGGTAAGGACTCGGGAGATTTGAGCACCCATCGGGTAAGGATTTGGAGAGATTCGAGAACACATCTGGTAAGGACTCGGGAGATCTGAGCACCCCATCAAGTAAGGACTCGGAGAGATTCAAGCACCCATTCGGGTAAGGATTTGGAGAGATTTGAACACCCATCGGGTAAGGATTTGGAGAGATTCAAGCACCCCATCGGGTAAGGACTCAGGAGATTTGAGCACCCCATCGGGTAAGAACTCAGGGAGATTCGAGTACCCCATCACGTAAGGACTCGGAGAGATTCGAGCACCCATTCGGGTAAGGATTTGGAGAGATTTGAACACCCATCGGGTAAGGAAAATACAGGAAGTTAGCTTGGTCAGTTGATGAGTTGTCACACATAGGTGTTCCATCTAAAGCAAAGTGCGTCACTAGGTGATTCCTGAAGGGGGAGGGATGAATTAAAGAGCTGGAAGTTCCCACCTATCACCTTGTGGTTCTCTCTCCCTTCCCCCCACCTTTTAAATCTGTTCCTCAGCTTTTCTGTTCCCTAGTCCTGCCGATGATTTTTGGTCCGAAGCGTCGACTGTACATTTTTCCGTAGATGCTGCCTGGCCTAATGAGTTCCTCCAGCATTTTGTGCGTGTTGCTTGGATTTCCAGCATCTACAGGTTTTCTCTTGTTTGAGGGTAGCCGGGAAGCTCCAACCCCGGTAAGATAGCGGACGTGCCTACGCCAGCAGTTGAAGCCAGTTCTGGCGGGCTGGGCAGATAAGATCAATTACAAGATCCAACGGCCAAGAAGGCGGTGCTGCAACGCCTCATGGAGAGCGAAGGGCACGACACGGGCAAAAGGCGACACGGCTATCCATCCACCGCAGCTGAGAAAGTCTCCAGTCGTAACGATTTTTCATACCATTGGACCAGGATTATTGAGGCCAAGAGAGTGGAACTGTCCCAGGGCAATGGCTCTTTTACTGTAAAACTGTTCCCAAACAGGTTACATCATCGTCAGAAGCAATGGACAACTAACAGATCCGTGAAATGCTCTAACAGAACTCTGAAGTAATATGATGTGAATTCCTTGTTTGTGATGTTGACTGTGTGAGAATGCATTCTCTGTCAGGCAGACAGTGACCCGTATTACTGAGTGGGACGGAGGCCACGGGACAGTGTGAAGCAAAGTGGTGATCACCAGGTAAAATGCAGAACTGAGATCGGAGCAGAGAAGGCGAGACTGAACCAAGCTGTGTGTCGACACTGTGTTTATGAACATCCCCCTTTCAATGGACCTCTAACCTGGAGAGAATTGAAGCTGGTTCTCATTAATGTCCCTCCCTTAACCACTTCCTCTGACAGTTTATGCCATCTATCAACTACATTCTTAGTGAGGAAGACTGCCACTCAGATTTCTATTAAAGCTCCCCCCTCTCACCTTAAACCCATGCCTCAAGACAATGTATTTACCCTGCCTGTGCCCCTCCTGGTTTATACACCTCTATAAGATCACCCTTATTCTTCTTTCCTCCCATGAGTAAAGTCCCAACCTGTTCAACATCTCACCATAATCATTGGTATTAGTAAACAGCAGAGACTATGACAAGACAATTATTAGCATCTATACTTGTATCAAGTATGGACATTTAGGGTAAATGGTATTTGAAAGCAGTTTGTGTGTCTGTATTTGATGGCTGTCTCTTTGCCCTGCAGTGTGGCTCATCTGGCAGGAGAACTGGTGAAAGTCCTGGCTAGGCGCCAACCGGAACTTCAGGTTAACCATCGGGATATCCTGTGTGTTCAGATGGCTGGACTCTGCCATGATCTAGGTGAGGGGGCAGCTGTGTAGAGGCCGATGTACCTCGCAGGTGAAGGCACTACAGGAGCATGGGAGCAGTTGGTGGGACAGCAACCTCCCTTTTACAGTTTTGCAAAGTTTGGGCTATTTGTTGACTTCAGAGATCGGGCTCAGTGCAAAGAGGGATGTCTCGGAGAAAGACTTCAAACCCAGCTCGTGGTCTCCAGGGAGTGACGGTGCAGGTCACAGTAATCGAGGCAGTGATTTGCTGGAGGTGTATTGCTCTTTCGGGGTGACCTTATGCTGATGAGATTTTAATCCTGAGTCCTTCTCTGTCCCTTCTGGTCAATTAAGAGTCTTTCCACTGTAACACTGATGTTTCATTTCCCAGGTCATGCACCATTTTCACACTTGTTTGATGGACAATTTATCTCCGAAATGCGGAAAGATGTGAAATGGAAGGTAACTCTCTCCGTATGCTTTGAGTAACGGTGTGTATTAGCAGAGATGAGGCAGTGGGTTAGGTGCCAGAATCCCATCAATGCAAACCTTGTTTTTAGGGAGATTCACTCAGAGTGGAGCAGCAGATTTCCAGTGAAGGGAATGTCACAACGACTCTTCTACCACTTCTGGGGTACCACACAATGGTTTCTGGATTTACAAAGGATGGTCCAAAGCATTATTAATGCTTTTTGAGAGAGTGATTTAGATGCATATCATATTTTTACTGAGTTAAGTATTGTATGTAATTAGTTTTGCTATAACAAGTGTATGGACATTGGAAAAAAATGTTGAATTTCCCCATGGGGATGAATAAAGTATCTATCTATCTATCAAAGAAACAAATCTGTGGGGGAAAAATGCGTTGTTAATGAGAGAGGTCAGAGGAGAATGGCCAGATTGGTTCTTGCTGACAGGAAGGCATCAGTAACTCAAATAGCCACACTACAGAAGAGCATCTCTGAATGCACAGGATGTCAAACCTTAAAGTAGATGGGTTAAAAGAGCAAAACACCACAAACATACACTGAATGGCCACATAATTAAGTATCTAATAAAGTGGTCACTGAGTGTATATCCGCGTCCCATGCATTCTGAGTGAGATGTCTCAACCCAGCTTCCAACGGGTATGGCTCAGTGATATAGAACTGCTTGTGCCATGTGGAAGAAATGGTAACATGAAGGTTGGTTACATGGCAAGAAATCCAAAGGTTCACAGTGGTAGGCCAATTTGAAGTGGATCAGATCTGGGACAGAAAGTCATGGTCATGATGCTCAGAGCCTGGTCCATTTGTGACTCTGGAGTTGCAGCCATGTTGTTGTCTATTGCCCTCTGGAGCAGTCAGCCTTAGTCTTGGCCGTCCCTGAAGCAGACAGCTGTGGTTAGAGGTGGTGTTTACCATCTGTTTCTGGAATAAGATCTGGGCAATAAGATGGTTTTCTTGAACGTGGGGTGACAGCTGGACTGTGTGGTGAAGGAGGCATTTCACACACCCGCCTTCATCATTCAGGGATTTGAATATAGCCGTTGGACATAATGTTGCTGTTGTACAACATGTTGGTGAGGCCATATTGGGAATGTTGTGTTCAGTTTTCGTCAACCTGGACTCAGAATAAATGCCTCTAAGATTACAAGGATGTCACTGTGACTTGAGAGATTGAGAGAGGCTGAGCAGATTGGGACTTTATTGATTAAAGGACAGGCGAAAAGGGGCTGATCATACAGAGGTGTATAAGATCATGGTCACATAGTTAGGGTGAATTGAAGAACTAGACGGCATGGATTTAAAGTGACAGGACAGAGGTTTCATAGAAACTTGGGCAACTGATTTTTACACAAAGAGAGGTATGTATGTACAATGAGCTGATAGAGAAAGTGGTTGAGGAAGGAACAATTTAATAAATTCCAAAAGATAGTTGTACATGTAGATGGATGGGACAGGTTTAGAAGGTTATGGGCCAAATGCTGACAAATGGGAATTGCTATAATGGCCATCTTGGTCAGCATGGAGCAGTTGGGCCGAAGATCCTGTTTTAATCATGTACAAACAAGCTGGAGGAACTCAGCAGGTCGGGCAGCATCCGTGAAAACAGTCAACGTTTTGGGCTGAGACCCTTCATCGGGACTAAAGAAAGAGGGGGCAGAGGCCATATAAAGAGGGTGGGGAGAAGGTGGAAAAACAATCAGAGGAAAGATCAAGGGGTGGGGGAGGGGAAGCAGGGAGGGGATAGGCAGGAGAGGTGAAGAAGGAATCTAAGGGTAGTAGAAGCACTTTGGGTAGTAGAAGAAGGCAGAGTCATGAGAGGTGATAGGCAGCTAGAAGAGGAGACAGAGTGAAGGTGGGATGGGGGAAGGGAGAGGGAGGGAATTACCGGAAGTTGGAGAATTCGATGTTCATACCAAGGGGCTGGAGACTACCCAGATGGTTTATGAGGTGTTGCTCCTCCAACCTGAGTTTGGCCTCATCATGGCAATAGAGGAGGCCATGTATGGACATATCCGAATGGGAATGTGAAGGAGAGTTGAAGTGGGTGGCAACCGGGAGATCCAGTCTGTTGTGGCGGACGGAGCGGAGGTGCTCGACAAAGTGGCCCCCCAATATGCGTCGGGTCTTGCCGATGTAGGGGAGGCCACACCGGGAGCACCAGATACAATAGATTACCCCAACAGACTCACAAGTGAAGTGTTGCCTCACCTGGAAGGACTGTTTGGGGTCCTGAATAGTGGTAAGAGAGGAGGTGTAGGGAAGGTGTAGCACTTACGCTTGCAAGAATATCGAATTCTCCAACTTCTGGTAATTCCCTCCCTCTCCCTTCCCCCATCCCACTTTCACTCTGCTTCCTCTTCTAGCTGCCTATCACCTCTCTCATGATTCTGCCTTTTTCTACTACCCATAGTGCTTTCCCCTTACATTCCTTCTTCACCTCTCCTGCCTATCCCCTCCCTGCTTCCCCTCCCCCACCCCTTGATCTTTCCTCCGGTTGGTTTTTCACCTGGCACCTTCCACCCTCCCCCCACCTTCTTTATAGGGTCCCTGCCCCCTCCTTCTTCAGTCCTGACAACGGGTCTCTGCCCGAAACGTTGACTGCTCGTTTCCACGGATGCTGCCTGACCTGCTGAGTTCCTCCAGCTTGTTTGTACGTGTTGATTTGACCACAACATCTGGAGTGTACTTTGTGGCCGGTTTTCATGTTGTGTGACAGTGACATGACAAAAATTTATATCGATATGAACATGAGCTGCTGGCATTGTGTGGTGTGACATCAACTTGCTGTCCATGGGCGTTAATGCAGTAAACTAGACCACTGCTCCAGTTAAAATTGTTAATTTTAATATGTCATTTGCATAAAATGATGACTCACTCTTTCCTCTGATGTGTTGTTGCTTCAGCACGAGGATGCTTCTATTATGCTGTTCGAACACATGATTTTCTCTAATAATTTGGACCTGCAAAGCTATGGTCTGGTGTTGCCTGTTGATGTGGATTTTATAAAGGAACTGATCTATGGTCCAGAAAGAGACGATGCTTCTGAGGGCTCAGAGGTAAGTGACACTGTTGAACTATGGAATTGGAGTATAAGCTGGAAATTTTACTTTGGTTTATGTACACCCAAACAAAAGAGAGCTAAATAATTAAATTAATGTTTTTGCCCCCTGATCACTACTATTCATTTGCATGATGTGGCTGTCACTGCCGTCGTTGGACTTGTCCAGTATTAGTAGACCTGGAATTGAGGAAGCAGTGATGAGTCAGTCTCAGACATAAGTGTGGAGCCATTGGCTAGAGGACCAGAGAGGAGGTTCTGGTGGTGAGAATGTGGTTCCGGGTTGTATATTCCTTCTCAAGGACATTTGAAACAAGTCAAAAGCATTCTTATGGGGAAGGGTGAACATCCAGAGATCATGTCCGATATCAGCATAAATAACATAGGCAGGAGGGGTGACAAGGTCCTGTGGGGAGAGTTCAAGGGTTTATGTGCTAATTTAAAGGAGAGCTTCTACATGGGGGTGATTTCAGGATTGCTGCCAGTACCACGTGCAGGTGAGGACAGAAATAGGAAGATAATGTGGTTTAACACATGGCTAAGAAGATGGTGTAGGAGGGAGGGCTTCATATTTCTGGATCATTGGGCTCTCTTGAGGGGAAGGTGAGAGTTGTATAGAGAGGCGAGTTTGCACCTGTACTGGAGGGGGAAGAATATCCTTTTTTGAAGCAACACACACAAAATGCTGGTGGAACACAGCAGGCCAGGCAGCATCTATGGGAAGAAATACAGTCGACGATTCGGGCCGAGACCCTTCATCAGGACTAACTAAAAGAAGAGATAGTGAGAGATTTGAGAGGGGGAGGGGGAGATCCAAAATGATAGGAGAGACAGGAGGGGGAGGGATGAATCTAAGAGCTGGAAAGTTGATTGGCAAAAGGGATACACAGCTGGTGAAGGGAAAGGTTCATGGGACAGGAGGCCTAGGGAGAAAGAAAGGGGGAGGGGAGCTCCGGGGGAGATGGAGAGCAGGAAAGGAGTGATTGTGAGAGGGACAGAGAGAGAAAAGAAGAAAAAAAGGGAAAATAATTAAGTAAGTAAATAAATAGATAGACAGATAAATAAATAAGGGATTGGGTAAGAAGGGGAGGGGGGCATTAATAGAAGTTAGAGAAATCAATGTTCATGCCATCAGGTTGGAGAATAGACAATAGAGGAGGCCATGAATAGACATATCAGAATGGGAATGGGACGTAGAATTAAAATGTGTGGCCACTAGGAGATCCTGCTTTCTCTGGAGGACAGCATAGGTGTTCAGTGAAACGGTCTCCCAGTCTGTGTCATGTCTCACCAATATACAGAAGGCAACACCGGGAGCACCGGATGCAGTATACCACACCAAAAAAGACTACAATAGCGCCCCCCCCCCCCCCTTATCAGCGGGTTTTTGAAACATAGAAAATAGTTTCAGGAGTAGGCCATTTGGCCCTTTGAGCCTGCACTGCCATTCAGTATGATCATGGCTGATCATTCAACTCAGAACCCTGTACCTGCCTTCTCTCCATACCCCCGACCCCTTTAGCCACAAGGTTAGGATTTATAGTAAGGTTGGAATTGGTGCGGAGGCAGTGGAGAGCAGAGTGTTCAGAAGGAGTGAGGTTGGAATTGGAACAAGGTGTGGTGAAGTTGAGACGGTTGATGTCCCGTCGGCAGTTAGAAAAAGACTACAACAGCACCCTCCTTTTTTGAAGGTTTGCTAGTGCTGCTCTGGGGAGTTTAAACTAAAGTCGCAGGGGAATGGGAACCAGAGTGCCAGGGCAGCTAGTGGATGGGCTGCAGGGAATGAAGATGTTAAGCCTACATACAAACATGGGAAAGAGAACATTGAACATGGTGAGACTTGACTTGAATAAGGGAACAACATCCACAACCCTCCAATCCTCCGGAACCTCTCCCGTCCTCATTGATGATGTAAAGATCATTGCCAGAGGCTCAGCAATCTCCTCCCTCGCTTCCCACAGTAGCCTGGGGTACATCCCGTCTGGTCCCGGTGACTTATCCAACTTGATGCTTTCCAAAAGCTCCAGCACATTCTCTTTCTTAATATCTACTTTTCAGTTAATATCCAGCTTTTCAGTCCACTGCAAGTCATCCCTACAATCGCCAAGATCCTTTTCAACAGTGACATCAACAGTGTGGATGATAATGTGGGAAAAATTATCATGATATTTGCAGATGACATAGTGGATAGTGAAGACGGCTATCAAGGCTTCCAGTAATTCTCTGAACTCAAAGGAGATTGTTATCAGAAGCACGTTCATTCTCCTGGCATTCAGGACGAGTTAGTGAAATGGATTTTACATAGACTTCATAGGTGAATCCTGGGAGTATTTTGTAAATGATTGCCTCTCTAACCGGAGGCCCATGATGAGTGTGACACAGGGATCGGCACTGGATCCATTGATGCCTGTCATCTAAATAAATGGTCTGGATGATAAGATGGAAAACTGGATCAGCAAATCCGTGGATGACATCGTAATTGGGGGTTTAGTGCATAGCAAGGACGTCTGTCGAAACTTGCACTAGGATCTGGAAAATGTGCTGAAAAATGGCAGATGGAATTTAGTGCAAATAAGTGTTAGTGCACTTTGGGAGAACAAATCAAAGTAGTACTTATCCCCCCTCCCATCTATAATAAAACACACTCCAGGGCTCCCTCCCCCCTATAGGGGTGTTGTATATGAAGGGCCCAAAGCTTTGTTGAGGATTCCTACCACCCATCCCACTATCTCTTTGAACCCCTCTGTCAGGAAGGTGGCACAGGAGCATCAGGACTCGGACTACCAGCCTGGTAACAGCTTCTTCCCTCAGGCTGTGAGACTGATGAATACCTGCCACCAATGAGATCTCGTCACACCGACAGCAAGACGTTTACTGTTTATCTGTGCTGCACACTACATAGACTTCAGATTATATTTTATTAATTTACTCGTGGTAATATTTTGTTTTATGTGGTGTGTGAGGTATATGATCTGTGAGTGCACCATGGTCTGGAGGAAGATTATCTCATTTGGTTGTAAATATATAGTCAGATGACAACAAACTTTAACTTGAAATTGAAAGGGAGGCTGGAGACTTTAATCCTGGTGTGGGTCAATGGGACGAGGCCGAATAACAGTTTGGCACTGGCTAGATGGGCTGAAGTGCCTGCCTCTGTGCGGTAGTGCTCTCTGATTCCATGACTCCTTGGTAAGTACAGAGTAGGTTCCGTTAAGGACTTCACCCGCACCCCCATCTCCACTCACAGTTCGCCCCTTTGGTTCCTGTTGCTGATCTGTTGGGCGAGGTGCTACCTCTCATCTTGGGCCAGTACGGTTTGGTTTTCCCACTGGGGTTGCACTCGGTCTGTGTGATGTGGAGGGAATGAGGGAGAGCCTGAGTGGTGGATCCATCTTCACTCCCCGTGTGCTGCTCATCACTAACTCTGCTATCTAATCTCCCCAGTGGCCGTACAAGGGTCGTTCTCAGGAGAAAAGCTTTCTGTATGAAATCGTTGCCAATAAGCGAACTGGGATTGATGTCGATAAGTGGGATTACTTTGCCAGGTATGTAGGCCTCTCTGTAGTCTTCATCAACTGCCTTTGAGTGTTACATCATCTCTGACTTTTCTCAGTGTGAGCTTATCAGGAACATGGCTTAGTTAATTTGGACCAGGCTTAATTATTAATTGAAAATCAGAAATGGCCAAGTTCAGTCCTGCCAAAGAGTTTCAGCCCGCAACATCGACTGTATTCTTTTTCAGAGATGCTGCCTGGCCTACTGAGTTCCTTCAACATTTTGTGTGTGTTACCCAGATTTTGTGTGTGTGTGTGTGTGTGTGTGTGTGTGTGTGTGTGTGTGTGTGTGTGTGTGTGTGTGTGTGTGTGTGTGTGTGTGTGTGTGTGTGTGTGTGTGTGTGTGTGTGTGTGTGTGTGTGTGTGTGTGTGTGTGTGTGTGTGTGTGTGTGTGAGAGTGTGTGGGAGTGAGAGTGTGTGGGAGTGAGAGTGTGTGTGTGTGTGTGTGAGTGAGAGAGAGAGTGTGCGAGAGTGAGAGTGAGAGTGTGTGAGAGTGAGAGTGTGTGGGAGTGAGAGTGTGTGGGAGTGAGAGTGTGTGGGAGTGAGAGTGTGTGGGAGTGAGAGTGTGTGGGAGTGAGTGTGTGTGTGTGTGTGTGTGTGTGTGTTACACCCACCATTACTTCTTCAGAAAACTGAAGTTATTCAACCTGTTCCCCACTGATCCTCACAGATTTTTGTTGATGCACCATGGCATCCTGACTGGATCACAGTTTGATACGGAAATGCTTTGTCTGAGACTGCATGGAATTGCAGAGACAGCTCCGGCCAACATGAAACCCGCTTCCTCATCATGGACTCTGTCTGCAGCTACAGCCCCTCACCCCGGAGATTCTCTCATCTTCTCCTTCCGTTGAGCAGAATATGGAAAAGTTTGAGACCGTACCACCATGTTCAGACAGCTTCATTCTACTGTTATTACACTGTTGAAAAGTCCTGTTGAATGATAATGAACTCTTGATCTCTCAATCTACCTTGTTGCAGCCCTCCCACATTATTTGTCTGCCTGCACTTTCTCTGTAACTGTAGCACTATATTTTGCCTTCTCTTATTGCTTTTCCTTTTCTCCTACTTTGACAAAGTTGTCTTTTAGGATAATCTGATTGGATGGCAAGTGAAACAAAGCTTTTCACTGTACATGTCACAATAAACCAGTTACCAAAGAAATGACAGTGGCTGCTATTAATGTGTTTTCATGTCTCTGAAGGGACAGTTACCATCTTGGAATCCGGAACAACTTTGACTATCAACGCATCCTGAAGTATGCTCGAGTCTGTGAAGTTGACAAAATGAAGGTCATATGCTTTCGAGATAAGGTGATGAATGTTTTGAGAAGCAGCAGGGTCTCTTTAACTTTGGTTTGAAAATTCTTGGCTTATCCAGCCTGAACTCATTGTAATGGTTGTATATTGTGAGTCAGAAATATTATCTCAAAGGTTGTTATACTAACATCACGGAGAAGTACACACAAAAGATTCTACACATACTGGAAATCCAGAGTATCACCAACAAAGTGCTAGAGAAATCAGGCAGCTTCAACAGAGGGAAAAAAAGAATGAATGTTTTGGGCTGAGACCCTACATCAAGACCAGAAAGGAAATTAGAAGGAGCTGTGGGGGGGGGGGGGGGGGGCAAGGGGAAGAGTACAAGCTGGAAGGTGATAGGTGAAGTCAGGTGGGGGGAAGGTAGGTGAGTGGGGACAGGGGGATAGAGTGAGCAGCTGGGAACTAATAGGTGGAAAAGGTAATAGGCTGAAAAAGACATCTGATAGGAGAGGAGAGTGGAACATGGAGAAAGGGAATGAAGAGGAGCACCAGAAAGAGGTTTTGAAGACAGAATATAATACTAATGGTAACACTCTTGGCAGTGTGGAGGATCTGAGAGATCATGGGTTCTGTATCAATGGGACATTCAAAGCTGCTGCACAAGTTGACAGCGTTGTTAAGAAGGTGTATGGTATTCATCAGCCATGGGATTGAGTTCAAGATTCATGAGGTAATGTTAGAGTTATATAAGACCTTGGTCAGACTCCACTTGGAGTACTGTTTTCAGTTCTGGTCACCTCACTACAGAAAGGATAAGGATACTATAGAAAGAGTACAGAGGAGATTCACAAGGATGGTGCCTGGATTGGAAGGCATAGCTTATGAGAATAGTTTGAGTGAACTTGACCTTTTCTCCTTGGAGCGACAGAGGATGTGAGGTGACCTGATACAGGTGTATAAGATGATAAGAGGCATTGATCGTATGGATAGCCAGAGGCTTATTCCCGGGGCTGAAATGGCTAGTATGAGGGGGCATAGTTTTAAGGTGCATGGAAATAGGTTCCGAGGGGATGTCAGGGGTATCTTTTTCTCACAGAGTCGTGGGTGCATGGCATGCACTGCCAGCAGTAATGGTGTAAACGGACACAATAGTGTCTTTTAAGAGCCTCTTAGGTAGGTACGTGGAGCTTAGAAAAATAGAAGGCAATGCGCTAGGGAAAATCTAAGCAATTTCTAGAGTAGGTTGCATTGTCGGCATAACATTGTGGGCCGAAGGGCCTGTAACGTGCTGTAGATTTCTATGTTTCTATGTGATAACTGGCTGTGCAGAGCTGAACAGTCAAAGAACAGCTGAGATCACAATGGGGGATCAGTGAGAATGGGTCTCATTGAACTACAGTAGAAGAGAAGATTTAAACTTTAAGGTAGCCATAACTAGTACAGGGTTAATGGTTCTATTCTTAGCAGTGAGGAGGAACAGAGAGATCTTTGAATCCACATTCATAGCCCTCAAAGTTGCTGTACTAGTTGATAGGATTATTAGGAAGGAATATGGTTTGTTGGTCTTCAGTAGTTGTGGGATTGAGTTCCAGAGCCACGAGGTAATGGTTTTCTCCTAGAATGAAGGAGGATGAGAGATGACTTGATAGAAGTATATAAGATGATAAGAGGCATAGGGAGAGTGGACAGTCAGAGACTTTTTACCACAGCAGAAATGGATAATACAAGGGGGCATAATTTTAAGGTGATTGTAGTGAAATATAGTTGGGTGTCAGAGGTAGGCTTGGCTTACTGGGAGAGTGGTGGGTGGGTGGACTGCTCTGTCAGGGGTTGTGTTCGAGACAGATACATTATGGATATTTATGGTACTCTTAGATAGGCACAGATGGAAGGAAAACGGAGGGTTATGTAGGAGGGAAGTGTTGGATTGAGTGTGGAGTAGTTTCAATGGTTGGCACTGTGGTGTAATGGTCTATGTTCTCACTCTTTCAGAACTTGCTGATCATTTAGAAATTCATCTGCAGATATAAAAACAATTTAAAGTTAAACATGGAAAATTAAGCAAAATGGGGAGGAGGGCCACAAATAACAGAAGTACAGAGGTTTAAGAGTGGTGTTGGGACATCGGTCAGTTTACAGGAATGGCTGTTGGTTAATAATTTGAGATTAAAATCCCTCAATGAATGGGGTTATGTGATAGAGCAGAGATATTGGCATCTGTCTGATCTGCTGACTGGGATAAAAGTATCATCATGATATCAGTGACTAACTTGCATGTTGATACTCAATGCCTGGGGTCTATTCCTGACACACACAGGGTGAAGTGATCTCTCATTTTCCATCTTGTTCTACAGGTAGCTGGCGACTTGTACAACATGTTTTACACACGTAACACCTTGCATCGCAGGGCCTATCAGCACAAAGTGGTCAACATCATTGAGAGCATGTGAGTATTCCTGCAGTGTGGCTGGTACGGTGCTTTCACTCATTTTACACCCTTGTGTCCACCCACTCATCTTCTCCCAGCCCTTGTGCTGGTGAATGGCACTGGCTTGTGTGAAAGGCACTGTGACCACATGGGTCAACCTATGGCTACTAACTGGCAGATAATGTGGTCACACCCTTTACTAACCAGAACGTGGAGTGTTTGTTGCAGTGTTCACTCGGGTGTTGCTGATGAGTGGTGAATCTGAACACATGTTTCCTTACCCTTCCTCTCTCGTAGCCCAAGTAAGCTGAGGCCATTCCCACATCCATTTTTTGTGTTTGCTGTCAACATCAGAAGGAGGCTGTGTGGACAACAGTACTGACACGATTCTCAACATGTTCATCCATTAGGATCACAGAAGCAATGGTGTTGGCAGATCCACACATCCAGATCAGCGGCTCGGGTGGGGAGCAGTATAGAATGTCAACAGCCATTGATGACATGGAGGCTTACACCAAACTCACAGGTGAGTACTTTTGTCCTTAAGTTTCACCAGAATTTACTCTTTAATCATCAATGTTCACTTCACAGGACAAGGCCATCCAGCTATTGCTACCTATTTCTGAGTGTCCACCAATAAATCCCACTGCCCTAGTCTTTCCCCTGTTGCCCGCCATTCTTTTGCTGCTTATTTGAAGATCAAGTTGTTTTGCAGGTTTTTCTGGGCAAACTTGTCCTCTCTATAGGCTGCTGCATTTTGTTATAAAATAGCACCCCGTATTCTATCTGGGTAATCTACATCCTGGCACATGAACATGGAATTCTCAAACTCCCAGTAACTGCTCCCCCTCTGTCCTTTTTCCTGTTTATTCTTCCCTTTATTCAGACTGAAGGCAGCGACTGCTGAAACAGTTTTATGCTCGGGAAGGGAAGATGGTTAGCATCATGATGGTGTAGCTGTCGTTTTGAAGAAAGCCATTGAGAAGTGCTTGCTGGAGTGGAAACCAATCAATAGTAGACTGATGAGAGTCAGGCTGAGAGGGAAGCAAGTGAACACGACTGTGATCCAGTGCTATGCTCCGACTAATGATAGTGATTTTGAAGAAAAGTAAGTTTCTATGAGCAACTGCAATCGGAGGTCGAGTTAACACCGTGCCGTGGACCTCCCATCGTCATGGGAGATCTAAATACCAAAGTGGGGAATAACTAGGGCCTGTAATGTGCTGTAGATTTCTATGTTCTATCAACTTGCACTTCACTAGGGTCACAGGCACCATGGATGTGAAACAATGAACAACAATGGTGAAAGACTGTTAAAATTCTGTGCCATGAACAATCTGGTCATAGGAAGGACCCTCTTTCCACAACATGAAATCCATAAACGGACATGATGCTCACCCAGCGGACGTGACAAGAACAGGCTGATCAATGGCCCACTCCAAGATGCCACTGGTGTACATTGGCGACTCTCAGCGGGCTGCAGGAAATTGTACTAGTTTTCCTCTTAAATATACTCCTTTTGAACCACTCTTACGGCATCTGCAGAATATAAATTTCCTCTTAACAACAGAGAATGAAATGACATCAATGATCTTCAGAGCTCACGTTCGACAGTTGAATATGGACCAGTTAAGGGCAGTGGCGCCTTTAAGGGTCAACAGCATGGCTGAAAACACGGCAGGAGAGATTGAATTCAAACCAGGCTGAAGTGCAGGGGAATGAGGCCTCCTCTACCCAGCATCTTGTTGGCGAATGTGCAGTCACTGGAAAATAAGATTGACAATCTCAGGGCAAGGCTGCTGTCTCAGAGGCAGATAAGGCAGATCTCAGTTGTTGTTGCACTGAAACCTGGTTAAATGTAGACACCCCTGACGCAGTGGTACAAGCGGAAGATTTTATAATTTTCAGAATATATCAAACTTTCAACTCTGAGAAGGGAAAAGGTGTCAGCATAAGCTTTTTAGTCAATTCTCTTAAGTGGATCAACGTTGGGCTTATTTCAACTTCTTGTCACCTGAATGAGGACAATTAATAATTAAATGCAGACCATTCCACATGGAGATCTCATCCATGATCCTGTAAGCAAACATTTGTGAAACTGCATGAAGCTATCTGTGAAGAAGAAACGGACCATCCTGATGCATTGTAAGTTATAGTCAGTGACTTTAACCAGTTTGAAGGAAACTCTGCCCAATTATCACTAGCATGTCACCTGTTGCACCAGAGGTCCCAACGCACTAGACTACTGCTACACTATGACACAGAATGCCTATCGTTCATTCCGGAGACCATGTTTTGGCAAGTCGGATCATTTGGCTGCACCTCCGCTACCTGAATACAGGCAGTGACTAAAGAGCAAGACTCCAGAGATCAAGACAAGTAAGAGGTGGTTTCGGGAGGCAGAGGAACGGCTACAGGATTGCCTTGAGTCAGTGAACTGGGCCGTGTTGGAACTCATCTGAGGTGCTGAGTGACTATGCCAGAGTCATTACAAACTTTATTAAAACAGCAATGGATGAGTGTGTCCCCACAAAATCCTTCAGGGTTTTTGCCAATCAGAAGCCCTGGATGAACAATGAAATCTGGAATGCTCTGAGAGCCGGATTAAAGGCATTCAAGTTTGGAGATCGAGAATGCTACAAAAGGTGCAGGTATGATCTCTGCAAAGCTGTCTCTCAGGCAAAGTGGAGATTCCAGACTAGACTGGAATCAAAGAGGGATGTTCAACAGCTGTGGCAGGGTTTGAATGCTATAATGGCCGACAAAGTAAAATTTTGTGTCATTGGGGACAGCAGAACTTCACTTCCAGGTGAGCTCAATGCCAAACGGTCATCATTTCATACAATGATCCTCCGGAACGAACTCTGTATTTTATGGCCAAGAAGGATCTCCAACCATGCCCTTCTCTTTCAGTGTTATCAAGAGGACCTGGCCACAATCATCATGAGGAGACATTGGAGATGGATTTGGCACATGATGATAAGAGAGGCCAACTTCATCATCAGGACAGAACTTCACTGGACCCCTGAAGGGTGGAGGAAACACAAGAGACCAAAGACAACTTGATGCCACATCATTGAGGCAGAAATGAGGACCCTGAGTTACATCTGGGGCACAATAGAGAAGATGGCCAAGGACAGACAGAGACAATGGACCTTCTTTGCTGCCCTAAACACCAGCTGGGTAATAGGCAGTAACTGCAAAATAAAGCATATTATACACAATCGATCTGGTGATAGTATTGGTAAATGGGGTGACTAGGCTTGTGTCAGCTGCTTCAAGAACCAAATGGTTGAGGAACAGTGGCTGTTCCGGAACTTCACTACGTACACATCACTGCACCTTCTGATTACTCCTCCAGGCAGAAGGCAGTGAGACCTTCTCTTCAAACAAGTGAAGAAAGTAAGAATCCAGAGTAACAGAAGGCCATTTGGCCCATCGAACATTCTCTACTATTGAAGACCATGGCAGAAATTCTATCTCTGCACTATCTCTGTATTCCTTGATTCCCTTACAAAAGTCCACATCTGTGGGTAATGTACTCAGCAGATGGGTATTCCATTGACAAACATGCTGTGCCATGGAATTGAATTCCAAGAGTTCCTTGACTTCATTTTTCATGTTATGGTTGGTCTCAGGGGCTGCAGTCTAAAACTATAACATTAAGAGATCTTAAGCAGAAAAATGTACATCACTAACCACTTTTCTAAATGAATGTAAAATTATTCCTTTTTGTTTGGAAAAGTACAAACTCCTTGGACGCAGAACTCGGAGACCTTTAACAACATTCAGGATGAGTTAGTAAATTGGATTTTACATCGGTTTCATAGGTGAACCCTGAGAGTAGTTTGTAAATTGTTGCCTCGCTAAATGGAGGCCTGTGACTAGGGTGGCGCAGGGATCGGTGCTGAGTCCGTTGTTCTTTGTCAGCATTCTGCAGTTCAACTAATTTAGAGGATGACAAGTAATTTTTTGATTTCTGTACTGCTACTCTTGCTGCTACTGAGATTTGTTTTCCCTTTTGTAATGTGTTTGTGCTTGTTCCAATGGTGTTTACTTGTGGCCTTGCACATGTGTGTCATCTCATTGGTTTAGGAATATATATGTGAAACCCTGATCTGAACCAGGAAAAAGCACATAATGAATTTTTAAATAATTTTAAGAATTTAAAACAAATCTCAATTGCAGTAATAGCAATACAGAAATAAAAATAATAGTTATCATCCTCTAAATGAGCTGATCTGTGGAATGCCGACAGACTTTCACGCAGCCTCTCCTCTCTCTAAGTCTAACTTTAATTCTGACTCGACATACTCTGACTCTCTCAATGTACTGTTCCCTGTGACAATGCTAACCACCAGCCGTGGTCTAGCCTTGGACAAAACACTCAGCTCTGGCACCAAACAGGTGCCCCTTTTATTCCCATCAAAACACCTTACACTGCTACTTTTCCATGTGTTTGATACCTGCACCATGAATTCAGCTTCCAGTGAAAGTCATGTTTTCACCATCTTCCTGTGGCGGTCCTCGCACACGGGGCCCGAAACGCCATCGGAAGCTGCGAGCAGACGCATGACCCGCTCGGGGCGGACCTTCCGGGGACGGTCTGACGTCACGTCCTCCCCGCTGTTCGCAGGGACCCATGGGAAGGGGGTTTTAAG
Source organism: Hemitrygon akajei (assembly GCF_048418815.1). NCBI lineage: Eukaryota > Metazoa > Chordata > Chondrichthyes > Myliobatiformes > Dasyatidae > Hemitrygon > Hemitrygon akajei. The sequence continues at coordinate 162,242,193 of NC_133134.1, read as the reverse complement.
CACGCGAGTTTGACCATTCCGAGTTCAGCTCTCTCTGCCTCCGTGTGTTCCTTTTGTAGCGCCTTGCACGCCGCTACATTGGTGACCCCGACGTACCAGACGGCATCTGCAACCGGCGACTCCGCAGCCAGCCATGAGTTCGAGCAACTCGCACAGCGCGGTCGCTCTGAAACTTCCGACGTTCTGGGCCACTCAGCCCCACGTTTGGTTCGAGCGGGCTGAGGCCCAGTTCAATACCAGAGACATTACGGCCGACGCCACTTGGTACTACTACGTGGTCAGCGCGCTTGACCAGGAGACGGCAGGCTGGATCATTGACTTCCTACGCCAGCCGCCAATGGAGGACAGCTACGCTTAAGGCGCTTCGGACTCTCCCGCTGCTAACGGGCCGTGCAGCTCCTACACATGGACGACCTGGGCAACCGCAAGCCATCCGAGCTCATGAATGATATGCTGGCGCTCCTGGACGGCCATAAGCCGTGCCTTCTATTCGAACTGTTGTTCCTCGAGCAAATGCCAGAGGACGTTCGCCGCCTCCTCATGGGTGAGGATTTCAGCAATCTGCGTGGGGTCGTGACTAAAGCAGACGTCCTTTGGCAGAGCAAGCAACGTGAAGCAGCCTCCATTGGCCTAGCCACGATTGCATGCCCCAAAGCCCAGGACCCGCAGCCGAAGCCGCCAAGACCCAGGGGGAGACAAGTCGACAGTTCGGAGCAATGGTGTTTCTATCACCAAAGATGGAGTTCAGGCGCGTGCCGCTGCCGTCCACCATGTACTTTTCCGGGAAACACCGGGGCCAGCCGTCACTAATGGCTACAATGGCTGGCTACCGAGACAGCCTCCTGTATCTCTGGGCGGCACTTCCTGGTAGATACCAGGGCCGAAGTCAGCGTGCTTCCCCCCTCGAACATGGACACTCGTAACGCGGCCCCAGGCCCCGAACTCACCACCGCAAATGGTACCAGTATTCGGACGTAAGGCCTGCGAACTATCTCACTGCATTTCGGGTCCAGCCGTTTCACTTGGACTTTCACGTTGGCGGCGGTGTCACAGCCACTACTAGGGGCAGATTTCCTACGAGCCATCTGCCTCCTGGTCGACTTGAAAGGCCGGCGTTTGGTCCACACCGAGACATTCCAGACTTTCCAGCTCGGAGAAGCCAAGCTACCAGCCCTCCACCTGGTGGCAGAATTCCCCTCCATAGTCACCCCGCAGTTCTCCACAGCCAACCCCAAGCAAGGCGTGCAGCACCACATCTCCACGCAAGGACCGCAGCTGCACGCCCGAGCTCGCAGGCTCCCACCTGACAAGCTCCACCTCACCAAGGAGGAGTTCTGTAAGATGGAAGAGATGGGAATCGTACGCCGCTCAGACAGCCCGTGGACATCCCCACTGCACGTGGTGCCCAAGTCCACAGGAGGATGGAGGCCCTGTGGAGACTACAGAAGGCTCAACGACGCCACAACCGCCGACAGATACCCGGTACCCTACATCCAGGACTTCACGGTGAACCTGCACGGAGCGACCATCTTCTCCAAAATTGACCTGGTCCAGGGATACCATCAGATCCCAGTGCACCACAACGGCGTGCCCAAGACAGCCCTCATCACCCCATTTGGCTTGTTCGAATTCCTGAGGATGCCTTTTGGTCTCTAGAATGTAGCCCAAACTTTCCAGAGGCTCATGGACTCGGTGGGACGTGGCCTGGATTTCGTTTTCATTTACTTGGACGATATCCTGGTGGCCAGCAGTTCACACCAAGAGCACGTGGCACATTTGCGCCAGCTCTGCCAACACCTGAGCGACCACGGACTGGCAATCAATCTGGCAAAGTGCCAGTTCGGGCTGACGGAGATCGACTTCTTGAGCCACAGAGTCAACCGGCATGGCGCAGTTCCCCTACCGGACAAGGTCCAGTCCATCCGCCAGTTCCCCAAGCCCAGCACGGTCAAGGGCCTGCAGGAGTTCATGGGGATGGTCAACTTTTATCATCAGTTCGTGCCGTCGGTGGCCCGCATCATGAGACCCTTGTTCCTCCTGATGGCCGGCAAGGTCAAAGAAGTGGCATGAGACGCGGAGTCCACGGAGGCGTTCAAGCAGGCCAAGGAGGCGCTGGCAAGGGTGGCCCTCCTAGTGCACCCGAGAGTCGATGTACCCACGGCACTCACAGTCGACGCTTCGGACACGGCAGTCGGCGGAGTCCTGGAGCAGCTCGTTGAGAACCAGTGGCGACCACTCGCTTTCTTCAGCCGGCACCTATGGCCACCAGAGGTGAAGTACAGCGCCTTCGACAGAGAGTTGCTAGCGCTCTACCTGGCTATCCGGCATTTCCGGTACTTCCTCGAGGGAAGGGAGTTCACCGAGTATACGGACCACAAGCCCCTCACCTTCGCACTGGAGAAAGTATCGGACCCATGGTCGGCTCGGCAGCAGAGGCACCAGTCCTTTGTTTCGGAATTCACCATGGACGTCCGCCACATTGCAGGGAAAAATAACGTTGTCGCCGACACACTGTCTTGCCCCTGCCTCCACTCAGTAGGCATATCGTCCTCAGGAACAGACTACGCAGCACTGGCGGAAGCACAAGGGTCGGACCCCGAGATCCCGGCTTACTGCACCGCCGTTTTGGAGCTCCAGTTGGAGGACGTCTCCATCGGCCCGGTAGCGGATCGACTCCTGTGTGACGTGTCTACCGGTGAACCCTGACCTGTGGTACCAGCGGCATGGAGGCACCGGGTGTTCGACACGCTGCACGACCTGGCCCACCCGTCCATCCAGGCGTCCATCAAGCTGGTAGCAGACACATTCGTCTGGCACGGTTTGCGCAAACAGGTCGGACACTGGGCCAGGACCTGCGTACACTGCCAGACCGCCAAAGTCCAGCGGCATGTGAAGGCTCCACTCCAGCAGTTCCAGCCGATGCACAGGAGGTTCCAACACATCCACGTGGACATTGTCGGCCCCCTGCCAGTCTCCCGGGGTGCCAGGTATATCTTTACCATGGTAGACAGGTTCACCAGATGGCCGGAAGCCGTACCGCTCATAGACACGTCCACTGAGTCCTGCACCAGGGCGCTCATTGCAAACTGGATCGCCAGGTTCGGCCTCCCAACGGACATCACCTCCGACAGAGGGGCGCAGTTCACGTCTGGTTTGTGGACAGCACTGGCGCAGCTCCTGGGCACCCAGCTGCATCACACCACGGCATACCATCCCCAGTCCAATGGTTTGGTAGAGCGATTCCACCGGCATCTCAAGTCGGCCCTGATGGCACGCCTCAGGGGCCCAAACTGGTCAGACGAGCTTCCCTGGGTCCTACTGGACATCCGCACAGCCCCCAAGGAGGACCTGGGCATCTCCTCGGCGGAAATGGTCCACGGCGCCCCCCTGACAGTCCCAGGCGAGTTCGTACCAGAGGCCCGAGGTTCGGAAGAAACTCCAGCTGCGGTGCTAACGAGGCTGCGGGACAGGGTAGGGACCCTAGCGCCGGTCCCGACCTCCAGCCATGGTCCCACGCCATCCTTCACCCCTAAAGACCTCCGAGACTGTGAGTATGTTTTTATTCACAGGGGCATGCACAGGTCACCTCTACAGCGGCCATACGACAGACCCTTCAGGGTGATCCGGCACAACGGAACCACGTGTGTCGTGGAGGTGGGGGGCCGGGTGGAGACTTTTACAGTGGACCGCCTCAAACCGGCGCACTTGGGCATTGAGCAACCAGTAAGGGTACCCACACCTCGCTGGCAGGGCCGGCCACCCAGGCAAGCCACACAGACTGGGGGCTCCACTCCCCTGATGGACGTTTCTGGGGGGGGGGGCGGGGGGAGAGGGGGTGTGGCGGTCCGCAAACACGGGGCTCGAAACGCCATCAGAAGCTGCGAGCAGACGCATGTCCCGCTCGGGGCGGACCTTCCAGGGATGGTCTGATATCACGTCCTCCTCGCTGTTCGCAGGGACCCATGGGAAGGGGGTTTTAAGCGCGCGAGTTTGAATCACTAAAACCATTCCGAGTTCAGATCTCTCTGCCTCCGTGTGTTCCTTTTGTAGCGCCTTGAGTGCCACTACATTCCACTGTTATGGCTGTACACGTGTACTCCCTTAATTTTCTCAAACTTTGCTGTGGACTGGGTCTCTTGTACTCTCCTAAATAATCGCACTGCAAATTAGCACCATTTTGTCTTTCAGATTTCCATTTTATTTTAGTGTATAACAAGTAGGAATCACATTGAACTTTTTCCTTACAAGACTATGGTACAGGTACAGGCCAAAGTGACTCGACAGAATATCAGTTTGACATGTACAAGGTAGGCCTGGGTCTGTGCTGTATTGCTGTATAACTGTAGAACTCTATTGCTAATAGGGACAAATCACACATTTATCTTCCTAATTCACTTTAAGTCAACCAGAAACAAAAGTTTGTTAGATCAATGCAATTACATGTTGTTATAAAATGTTTTTCTTTGATCTTGTATTTTGTTTTTACAGACAGTATCTTTGAACAGATTCTGAATTCCTCTAAACCTGAGCTGAAAGAAGCACAGACAATCCTGAACAACATTATAAACCGCAACCTGTACAAATGTATTGGGCAGACACAGGCTGAAGAAGGGAAAACTATTAAACGGGTAATTATTACGGGCTGGTATTCTCTGCCTCAACTCTATGTATTACTCCCACAACCAGAAGGCAGTGAACCTTCCCTTGAAACGAGCTGAGATTGCATGAGTCAGGTGTAATAGTTTTAGCCCTTTGAGGCTCTCTGCTATTCAACATTATGGCTGTTCTACCTCAGCATCATGTTCCTGCACCTATTACACCCCTGATTCAAGCTGTGGTCTAGCCTTGGATAAAACACTCAGCTCTTGCACCAAACAGGTGCCCCTTTTATACCCATCAAAACCCCTTACACTGGTACTTTTCCATGTGTTTGATACCTGCACCATGAATTCAGCTTCCAGTGAAAGCCATGTTTGATCCAACACTCTTGATTCAAGCCTGCTCTGCCATGTTGTCATGGCTGATGCATTTCTCTCAATTTCCTGCCTTCTCCCATATCCCTTCAGGCACTGACTCATCTGCCCCAAATATACCCCAATGACTTGGCCTTCACAGCTGCATGTGGCAATAAGTTCCACATATTCACCACACTCTGGCTAAAAATATTCCTCTTTATCTCCATTCTAAGTGGACATCCCTCTATTCCACTCTTAGACTCCCAATCCAGATGAAACATTCTCTCTAAAACGATTCTGTCAAGGCCTTATAACATTGGTTAGGTTTCACTGAGATCTCCCCTCGTTCTCTGATTTCCAGTGATTTTTGGCACAGAGCCATTAAATGCTCCTCATATGATAAGCCTTTTAATCTTGGAATCATTTTTGTGAACCTCCATTGAAACGTCTCCAATAACAGCAGATCCTTTCTGCGATAAGGGGCTCAAGACCGCTCACAGAACTCCAAATGAGGCCTCACCAGCACTTTAACATTAACATTAGCAGCCTTAACATTACATTCTTGCTTTTATATTATAATCCTCTCCAAATGAATGCTGACATTGCATTTGCCTTCCTCTCCACCAACTTCACCTTCAGGGAGTCCTGCGTGAGGACACCCAAGTTCCTTTGCACCTCAGATTTTAAAATTTTCTCTCCATTTCGAAAATAGTCTACACTTCTATTTCTTCTACAAAAGTGCATGACTGTACCCTTCCCAACACTGTATTTCACCTACCATTTCTTTGTCCATTCCCCAATCTGTCTAAGTCCTTCTGTAGCCTCTCTGCTTCCTCAGACTACCTGCTCCTCCACCTATCTTCATATTGTCTGTAAACCTGGCCACAAAGCCATCAATTCTGTCATCCAAATTATTGATGTATAATGTAAAAAGAAGCAGTCTCAACACACGCCTCATGGAACACCACTTGTCACCAGCAGTAAACCCGAAAAAGCTCAATTTATTCCCACTCTTTGCCTCCTGCCAATTAGCCAATGCTCTATCCATGGTAATGTAATTCCTGTAATACAACAGGCTTTTAACTTGTTAAGCAGCCTCACTTGTCAAAACCCTCTGAAAATCCTAGTAGATAACATACTCCAATTCTCATTTGTCTAACCTGCTTGTTATTTCTTCAAAGAATTCCACTAAATTTATCAGGCAAAATTTTCTCTGAAGGGAATCATGCCTACGACACCCTATTTTATCATGTGCCTCCAAGTACCGGAAACCACATCCTTAACAATCAATTCCAACAGTTTTCCAACCACTGAGGTCAAACTAACTGGCCTGTAATTTTCTTCCTTCTGCCTCTCCCCTCTCTTGAAGAGTGGAGTGACATCTGCAACTTTCCAGTCCTCTGTAACCATGCTACAATCCATCGATTCTTGAAAGAGCAATACTAATGCCTCTACAATCTCTTCAGCCACCTCCATCGGAACCCTGGAGTGTACACTATCTGATATATGTGGCTTATCTACCTTCAGGCCTTTCAGTTTCTCAAGCACCTTCTCCCTAGTAAGGGCAACTTCACTCACTTCTGTCCCCTACGCTCTCAAACTTCCATCTTACGGCTAGTGTCTTCCACAATGAAGACTGATGCAAAATACTCATTCAGTTCATCGGCCATTTCGTTGTCCCCCATTTACTACTTCCCCAACATAATTTTCCAGTGGTCCAATATCTACTCTTACTTCTCTTTTACACTTTGATCTATCAAAGAAACTTTTGGTGTCATCTTTAATATTATTGGCAAGCTTAATTTCATAATCCAACTTTTACTTCTTTATGACTTTCTAGTTGCCTTCTGTTTGTTTATGAAAGATTCCCAATCCTCTAACTTCCCACTGATTTTTGCTGTATTAAATGCTCTCTCTTTGGCTTTTATGTTGCCTTGGACTTCTCTTGTCAGCCAGGGTTGCATCATCCTGCCTTTAGAATACTACTTCCAGGTGAACTAAAGTCGGTAACAATTGCTTCATACTCATCCCGATTCACAGACGAATCTCCGAATACAGTCCAGTCTACCGATTCAAAGCAGTCCTAAAACCACTCCCATCTTCCCTTGTCCATAGCTTCTGGGTCCTCACTACTGGTGCTGCCTACACTCAGGGAGTAGAAGTACAGCCAGATGATCAGACTTTCCATAGTGAGCGCATGAAACAGCATGGAAGGCATTCTTGATGATGGTGTAACAATGGTCCAATGTGTTGTTTCCTCTTGTACTACAAATGATTTGATGATGGTAATTATTTCGTGAGTTTTTCAGGCTGGCCTAGTTAAAATCCCCCAAAATGATGATGAAGGCATCAATTTCTGCTGTTTTGTGCACGTTGATCCCATTGCTCAGATCATCTAAAGCCTGTTTGACATTGGTTGAGGTGGAAAGTACACTAGTTCCAAAATGATCACAGAAATATCCTGCAGCAGGTAAACTGGAAAGCTCTTAATTGCAAGATATTCCAGTTCTGGTGAGCAGAATTGGGTCAGCACTGTATGTTTGTGCACCAAGAGGAGTTGATCATGAGGCACACACCTCCACCCCTGCTTTTCAGACATCAATAGTCCTATCCTGATGGTGTATATTAAACCTGTCAATCTGAATCACTACATCCGGCTAATGTTCTCTGATACAGCACCCTAGTGCTGAGATCTTCAATTTTATTCACTAGAGATTGTAGGTTTGCCAGCAAGATAGTTAGTATTAGGAGTCTGCAAATCCATTTCCTTAAACGCACTTCTATTCCCGACCTACAGCCACGTTTCCAACATGGAATCCAATTTCGTAGGGATATACAGAGACCCAGCTACTGTAACCTATTGGTTAGGATTGTGGGAATGATGGTGTAAAAGGCTGAGCTATAGTCAACAAACAGCATCTCGACAGGCGTTCTTATTGTCCAGGTGAACTAAGGCTGTATGAAAAGCCATTGAGATTGCATCTGCTGTAGACCTATTGTGGTTATAGGCAAATTGCAGTGGGTCCAGGTTTTTGCTGAGGCAAGAGTTGATTCTGGCCATGATCAACCTCTCAAAGAATTTCATCACTGTAGATGCGAGTGCTACTGTGTGGTAGTCATTAAAGCAGATCACACCACTCTTCTTAAGCACTGGTATAGTTGTCACCTTTTTGAAGTAGGTGGGAACTTGTGATCATAGCAGTGAGGTTGAAAATGTCCTTGATTACTCTCGCCAGCTGGTTGGCACAAGTTTTCAGAATCCTACCAGGTACTCCATTGGGACCTTCCGCCTTGTGAGGGTTCATCCTCCTTAAAGACAGCCTAACATTGGCCTCTGAGATAGAGATCACAGGGTTACCAGGTGTTGCAGAGATTTTCACAGCTGTAGTTATACATCTCTTTCAAAGCGGGCATAGAAGGCTTTGAGCTCATCTAGTAGTGAAGCAGCGTTGCCATTCATGCTGTTGGGTTTCACTTTCTAGGAAGTAATGTCATGCAAACCTGCCAGAGTTGACGTGCATCGGATGTCACCTCCAACCTTGCTCAGAATTGTCTCTTTGCTCTTGAATTCGCCCTCCACAAATCATATCTAGTTTTCTTGTACAGAGCTGTGTCACCAGATTTAAACACTACTGATTTATCCCTCAGTAGATGACATACCTCATAGTTCATCCATGGCGTTGGATACGATAGGGTCTTTTAAGAGACTTTTGGATAGGTACATGGAGCTTAGAAAAATAGAGGGCTAGGGGTAACTCTAGTAATTTCTAAGGTAGGGACAAGTTTGGCACAACTTTGTGGGCTGAAGGGCCTGTATTGTGCTGTAGGTTTTCTATGTTTCTAAGATAGTTGATATTGTGAGTCTACAGCTCCATTTTCTTAAACGCACTTGTATTCCTGACCTGCAGCCATGTTTCCAACACGAATCCAGTGAGAAGTGTGGCTACAGTCAGCTTTGTTTCCATTGGTTTTAAGCAGTGATAGTTTATTCAATTGCATTGCAACATCTTTACTAACTGTACAGACCTTGGACACGCTTGTGATTCTCAGCTGTATCAGGATGAAATGGGAATATTTAATTGTATCCATTGACCTCTGATGCTGCTCGAGATCGCCGCTCAATAGGTGCACCGGAGGTCCACATAGGCTGGTCAGTTTTGGCCAGCTCCTCTCTCATAACTCCGCAATTCCTTTTATTCCACTGTAATACTGATACATCTGGCATTAGCTTCTCCTTCTCAAATAGCTGGGTGAATTCTATCAATTGTGATCACTGGCTCCTAGGCATTCCTTTACATTATGCTCTCTAATCAATTCTAGTTCATTGCACAACATCCAATCCAGGATAGCCGATCCCCTTGTGGGCTCGACCATGAGCTGCTTTAAAATGACATCTTGTAGGCATTCTACAAGCTCCCCTTCTTGAAATCCAACATCAACCTGATTTTCCCAATCTACCTGCATATTGAAATCCCCCATGACTATCGTAACCTTGCCCTTTTGACATACATTTTCTATTTCCTGTTTTAATTTGTAAGCCACATCTTTGCTATGGTTTGGGGTCTATATAGAACTCCTATCAGGATCTTTTTACCTTTGCAGTTTCTGAGCTCGACCCACTATGATTGTACACCTTTCGATCCTATGTTACCTCTTTCTAATGATTTGATTGCATTTTTTCCAACAAAGCCACCCACTCCCTCTGCCTACCTACCTACCTGTCCTTTCGATACAATGTGTATCCATCAACATAATGCTCCTGGCTATGATTTTCTTGAAACCTGAATTCAGTGTTGCCCACAATGTCATACATGCTAATCTGTAACTGTGCTACGGGTTCATCTACCTTATTCCGTATGGAGGCTCCCCATGGGTGGTATTGGCCCTTCCTCCTTGAAGCCATTCATCTGAACAAAGCACCTTGTGCAACAGAGATGGCATCCTCAGCCATCTTCCCTCCTGTCTTCTCCCAGCTCCCCCCCAGAAAGTACTTCAACCCACACCACAGTGTCCATCACAAAAGCCTCTCCACGCAGTGTTCTCTGGAACCTTCTCCCAATTCCACCATCCTGATTGGCTGACACAACGTTCCTAAGTTGAATAACATAGTCTCTTATCTTTAGCTCAAGCCCAAACGTGCTAAAAGCAGAACAGACTGCTCTTAGAGAACTGCTAAAATGAAATACCTACAGCATCGTAAAAATCTTAACCAGGACGTTACACGATGAATGCACAGGACTCATAAGCAACAGGACTCATTATATTTCTTTGGGGGGAAAAGGCCATAATTATTGTTACTAATTCATCAATCATTGATAATCTCTGCTCAAAATTGTAATGGCATTCGAGAGAATTTGGGCATATGCTCTCAAAAACGTTTGCTATCCCTAAACGGTCATTTGTAACAATACAAGTCCTGTAGGTATTGACTGTCACAGACTGCAGGCGATGTTTTATTGTACATTGGATTTTATTTGTACATTTACAAATTTAACCAGACTCATTTGAAATGTTCCCTCTCCATCAGGAGGAGATTGCTAATCTGAAGGCTGAAGTGGTTACAGCTCTTCCCTCAGAAAGGGACGTTAAGCTCGAGGCAAAAGATCTCATTGTAAATGTGAGTACTGGCTTGTTAATGATGGAGAGGAGAGTTCTCTATACATCTGGCAGATTGTACCATTATGGAAACAAACCCTTTGGCCAGTCATCAGGTACCCATTTACCTAATCCTACCCTCACATATTTTATTCTCCACATGTTCCTATTAACTCAGTACAGATTCCAGCACACACCTACACACCAAGGGTATGTTACAGTGGTCATTTAATCTACAAATGTGCACAGTTTGGGATTTGGGAGAAAATCTGAGACCCCAATGAATTCCCCTTGGTTACGGGAGAGCATGCAAACTCCACATAGACAGTACCTGACGTCAGGATTAAAGCCAGGTTACTGATTCTGTGGCAATCACCAAACACCTGTGCACATACCTTATTTGATTCTTCCCTCACTTCCATCAAATGCCCCCAGATCCTATCACTTAACCACTCTGTAGGTGTAATTTACCACAGACATTTAACCCGATTGTCATTGGGATGTGGGAGGAACTGGTGCACCTCAGGGAAATTTGCGTGTTCACAGGGAAATTGTATAATCTCTGTACAGGAGTTTGGGATTGAGCCTGCGCTGTGGAACTAAGAGGCTGCACTTCTATCAATAGAGTAACTGTTATAATCGATGGGCTTGTGACCAATGTGATAAAAAATAGAGTTCGTTTTAGTTTGTTGCTATTTACGAGAGAGTAATTTGATTTTTACTGTGAATAAATATAACTAAAATTTCTCACACTAGGTTATTCCAATGAACTATGGGATGAAAGAGAAAAACCCCATTAATAATGTTCGATTCTACTGCAAGAATGACCCTGACAAGGCCGTCAAAATCAGAAGAGAGCAGGTAACCCCCCGAGCATCGGAGGTATAAACACGTCTGGCCACTGAAGCAGCGTGTGAACTCGTTTCCTTCCAGCCTTGCACCGGCCACTGTTGGGGTTGTGACTGGGGCTCTCGTTGTGGGCTTTCCACTGTTTTCAGTTTGCTTCCCAGCCATCATCGTCTCTGGAGATACTGGCCATCTCCCTGGGATTCAGCCTGTACTTGGTGTGTCTGCGATCTGAACCTTGCTCCGTTGCTCTAGGAAGCTCATTGTGGTCTGGTTGTCATAACAGGATAGTCTGGACAGGCTGAACATGCATTTCCCAGACTTTATAAATGTGAGAGGAGAATCGTTTGAAACATACAGTACAACAGGGCTTACCAGGGTTGAAGTGGAAAGGATGTTTTCTTTTTGAAACTAGGACTAGGCATTTATTTTTTTTAAATAGATGGTTGCTCATTTAAGAGGTGAGGCAAAGCCTTTTCTTTCAGTGATCATGCATACTTGGAACTTTTTTCTTTGAAGTAGAGAACTTGAGTATTTTCAAGACAAAGGCATGATAAACTGGTGGGTGGTCACTGTGAGTAGTCAAGATTGTGGATTGGAAGTTACAACAGATTAGTCATGATCTTACTGGAAGCTGCAATAGACTTGAGTAGCTGTGTGGCCAGCTACCTCGGAAATTTATATATCTCCTCATGGTTGGGGGTATTAATCTCTCTCACTCTGGTGCCCACCCAGGTATCTCAGATACTACCAGAAAGGTTTTCAGAGCAGCTGATCCAAGCATACTGCAAGAAGACCGACAACGAGAGTGTACAAGCTGCACGGAGACTCTTTGCCCAGTGGTGTACGACCAGGAAGTTACCCAAGCCAAGGGTAAGAAGAGGGGGTTATCTCTGTGTTACTGTAATTGTTTCTGCAAGTATTTAGATAAAATTATGATGGGTATCAATAGGGGAAATGCAAGCAGGCTTTCTAGATTGTGTGAGATTAGAACAAGAGGCCATGGGTTAAGGGAGAAAGGCAAAATGCTTCAGGTTTCATGATGGGGAGCTTCTTCACACAGAGGGAGATAAGAGTGAGGAATGAGTGGCCAGCAGAAGTGATTGGGGTTTAGTTTCAACATCTAAGAGAAATTTGGATAGTTATATGCATGGGAGGGGTATATAGGGTGACAGTCTGGGCACAGACTAGACAGATTAATAGTTTGGCATGGACTGGATGGGCCAAAGGGCCTGTTTCAGTGCTGTAAAGTCATGTGACTATTATGGGCATACATACCCTGCATATAGATGCCAAAATTCATTTTTCGCTGCTCTGTGCCTCCTGCCAAATGGCAACAACAGGAGGAGGGATGAGGTGCTGAATGATCTCATCATCCTGAGACATTGCCTCTTGCAGATGTTCTCAATCCTTTCTCTCCTTGGCTGTTATACTCCGGGAATATTAGTGTCGGTTTTATTGACGTTTGTCATGAAAGGAGACTGTGGAAATGTCCCCTTTCCTTCCTCAGAAATAATGGCAAGGAGGAGGTGGGTGGGTGGGAGGGATTTGAAACCTGAGGGGGTGGAAGGGGCTTTCGTTGAAAGGTGAGAGCAGTGTGGATTTGGAGGATGTGTGGCAGCATGGTATGGAAGTGCAAGGAAATTGTTTTTCTTAAGCCCTTTTGAAGTTTAAATAACGTGATGTGATATTCTTTTCCCTTTAGAATGGTGGTTAATCATTGCATGTTGTGTCTACCTGCAGGATCATGATGATATTGACCCTGCGTCAATGTTGGAACCAGCCCAGGAGTGACGTTCAATCACATCGTCAGGCGTGGAGCGATAAAGCTGTTTAAGTAGATAGAGAATGTTGTAGCTCTTCAAGTAGGAAAGCTGGGGAATTTCCTGTGCATCATGCAATTGTTTTATTTCTCGTCCTTGTTGGTTTAATCTCATAGTTTCCTTGGTTCTTTTCTGATTCCCAGTTTACAGAGCGCTTGCTTCAATGGTGAAAAGAAATCTTCATGCAAAGAAATTGAAATCTAAATGACTTAGGAGCAAGTTAGTTGAGAAGAATTGATTTCTTTTTCAACACAATATCTTCTTAATTGATTGCTCCCTGTTCCAGTTGGTACCTAACCTCAATCTGTAAACCATTTAGTTTGTGTCACCATGCAGAACATTGCAGAATGTGGAATACATTATTCACAATAAACATATCTTTAGTTCACCCCACCCCCCCAGCTTTCTGCAGGGATCGCTCCCTCTGCGATTCCCTTGCCCATTCTCCCTTCCCACTAATTTCCCTCCAGGCACCTAACCCTGCAAGCGGCCTAAAGGCTGCACCTGCCCAAACACCTCCTCCTCAATTCAGGGCCTTAAACGGTCCTTCCAGGTGAGGCAACACGTCACTTGTGAATCAGATGGGTTGTCTATTGTATCCGGTGCTCCCGATGAGGCTTCCTCTACATTGGTAAGACCCATCATAAATTGGGGGGCTGCTTCGTCAAACACTTCCGCATCGTCCACCACAAGCAGGACTTCCTGGTGCCAAAACTTCTTAATTCTGATTCCCATTCCTCTTCCAACACCTTATATTCCTCCCACTTTGTTGAGCCAAGCTGAGGTCACCGTCAGGGTGGAGGAGATACACCTTATATTCCTACTGGGAATTGAAGCAACATTTTGCTATTGCACTTTTTAATAATGGTCACTGGAATCACTTGCTATTTAACATACTCAGGATGTTTTTAACTTGTGAAAAGGCAGCTGGAATTGCACTATAGAAATCAGTGCACTGAACACATTTTATGCAAATTCCTTGCCCATACATGTGGGGTTAAAAGTTATGATTTGTGACTTTTATAAACTTTAAACCTGTTAAAATTCAAGCCAAGCTTAGTTTCTCCTGTCACTTCGTTGGCCACTTACTGTTCAATCATTACAGGGTGAGAATGGACCAGTGTTTCCAGGTTTCATTGTAGAGCAGTATGGATTTCTGACCAATAATGGAGAGTTTTCATGTTTATATTAGGCTTATTGTTTGAGAGTTCTCAATTAATATAATCGCATCATGATGTGATATCATTTGTAGACTTAAATAGGAACACTGTAGATAAGTATTCAGATCGTCCTGTGTACTACCCTTCACTGTCAAACCCTACACAACCTGCTTCATTCCCAGCTCTGAAATACAAGCTCATCCAATTCTTCACTCCTCATGACATGGGGAATTTTGTTCAGACATCACAAACATCTCATCCTTGCGGAAATGGAAACTAGTCAACGTTGGAAGCCAAAGACTGCACAGTTATTACTCAATCTGGGGTGCTTAGTGTCCAAGGGTGTAAGTGTGAAGATTATAGGTAAGGTCAGTCCTTTGTACTGAATCGTGTTTTCATGTAGTGTAAACTGGTGCATACAGACACTGGTTCCTTATTGCAAGTAACTTTAGCCGTCTGTGCCCACCATCTTCTCACAAGCTTATTTTAGTGTAAGTATAACATTGTATGAAAGTGATAATGAGAAATATACCAGTAGTACATTTGACAAAAGGATTTAGTAAATCACAGTCAAAAGAAGAAAGACATTTTGAGCTTTTGTGAAATTCATGGAGTAGGGGAAATGGAAGGACAGAACTAATTCTGTGATTGACTTGCAACTAGGAAGTCCGGTGTCCCCACTGATAGTTCCTGATGGGTGTTAACAATGGACAACTGCTCCCCACTCCATCCTTTCCCAGATTAGCATGGAAGTTCATTTAGTTGCTTTGGCAAAGCATGTGGGAGAAAGGAGAATGTGCTGATTGGCCAACACAAGAATGTTGTGGGTGGTCTGAATGATAACAGGTCAGGTTTGTAGACAATGCAAATACACTGTGGTGTACAATCGATTACTGAGGAGCTGGTAATGTCTCTGATTACGCTGTCCATGGTCCTGTTGACATTTAATGGGGAGCTGAGGTTCTTTGTCTCCCCGACTCCAAATAGTCTCAGGCGAATTTAACCCTACCTTATAAATGTGAGTTGTTTACTGGAGCTCAGGTGTTCCCCAGGTGAAGCCCGCCTATGCCCAAGGGGGGTAGAGAGAGAGAGATGCAAGAATGGATTCTGCCACTCTGCTTGCACAATTTATTGCGAGAGGTGAGAGGGTATTATCTCTGGTGAGGTACAGGCGGCAACACTGCAATAAATTGCCTTATTGGGGTATTTCAGAGGTAAAATAGATGTAGAAGTTTTCTGTGATTGGACAACTGAATGTCATTTCACTCCTTTTTCTTTTATTTTTCTTCATTTAATTGGATAATGAAAATTGGATTGTATTTGGTGGTAAATATGTACTTTGATAATGAAGTTATTTTGACATTCAGTTTACTTTGGATAGTGGGAAATATTTTTGTGACATTTGATATTAGACCACATAACTCCATCAGCCCTGTTTAAAAGGTCTCTCCTTGAGTGAGTTTGCATAATCATTTAGACATTAATTGTGTTTTCTTTGTCATAGTGGAATATTTAATGTTTTGTCTGTTTCTTGAATTATATGGCGATACAGTTAATGACAATGGAATATCAATAAAGTTGGGCTTATCTGATCAATATCTTATTGTGTGTAACTTTGTTGGTAAGTTCTTGTATTGTAGCAGTGACGACAGTTAAAGTCAATTTAACACAATCAATCAGATCCAGTCATTACCTACAAATGGGACTTTTTCACAACCTGAGATCTCCTGGATCTCTTTTGCCAGAGAACTGTGGAAGTGGCCATCAAATACAGTCAGTGGCCACTGTATCAGGCAGAGGGGGCCCCTGATGGCCACTGAGTGTGTGTTCACGTTTGTCAGTTGCAGTAGCTCGTCCACTTTAAGGCTCGATGTGTAGTGTGTTGAGATGCTCCTCTGCACACCACGGTCATGACACATGGTTATCTGAGTTACTATCGCTTTCCTGTCAGCTTGAACCAGTCTGGCTATTCTCATTAATCTCTCTCATTAACCAACTATTTTTGACCACAAAACTGCGGCACACAGGGTGCTTTGTTGTTTTTCGCACTATTCTCTGTAAACTCTGGAGAAGGTTGTGCATGAAAATCCCAGGTGATCAACGGTTTCTGAATGCTCAAACCAACGTGTATGGCATCAATAATCATTCCAACGTCAAAGTCACCCAGATCACATTTTGTCCCCATTCTGAATAACAAGTGAACCTCTTGGCCATGTCTGCATGCTCTTACGCATTGAGTTGCTGCCAGATGATTGGCTGATCAGATACTTGCATTCACATTCTCTTGTCGAGGTGTACTTCGTCAAGTGGCCACTGAGTATATATTCAAGGCTCAGATGGATTTTGGCTTCAGGGTGGAGAGTTAGGGGCTGAGGATAAAATCAGATCAAGCATCAGGTTTGAGGAGCCGAATACCCAACTCTGTCCAACAAGGCACTGTCATAATTCAAAGAAACAAAAGCAGGTTATTATCACACGTGTACATCAAGAAATCTGCTGTTTTGTGGCAGCAGTACCGTGCAATACATAATTAAAAATTATGATCAGTTGTAAAAAAAAATGCTAAATTGGAATAGTGTGTTAGTGTTCAAGAATTCATGGACCAATCAGTAATCTGATGGTGGAGGGGAAGAAACTATTCCTCAAAGGTTGATTGCGCATCTTCGGGCTCCAGCACCTCCACCCTGATGGTAGTAATGGGCAGAGAGCATGTCCTGGATAATGAGGGTCCTCGATGATGGATGCTGCCTTCCTGAGGCATCGCCATTTGAAGATGTCCTCAATAAGTTATTCCCTGTGAATGGAGTTGGCCGATTCTGCAAATAGTTGCATGTTGCATCCTCTTTCGATCTTCTGTATTGGAGCCTCCATATCAGGCGGTAATGCAGCCAGTCAGAAAATTCTAGAATATTATCTACTGTACATCAGCAGAATGTAACGAGGGAAAAATCAGGTGCTGACTGGACTCCTGTTGTGACATAGTTGGGAAGCAGTTTCCTACAGTTCAGCTGCACTGTTTCCTCACTTGTACTCATGGAAACATAGAAAACCTACAGCACAATACAGGCCCTTCAGCCACAAAGTTGTGCCGAACATGTCCCTACCTTAGAAATTACTAGACTTACCCATAGCCCTCTATTTCTCTAAGCTCTATGTACCTATCCAAAAGTCTGTTAAATGACCCTATCGTATCCGCCTCCACGACCGTTGCTGGCAACTCATTCCACACATTCACCACTTTTTGTGTAAAAAAATTTACCTCTGACATCTCCTCTGTACCTACTCCGCAGCACCTTAAACCTGTGCCCTCTTCGTGTTAGCCATTTCAGCCCTGGGAAAAAGCCTCTGACTATCCACACGATCAATGCCTCCAATCATCTTATACACCTCTATCAGGTCACCTCTCATCCGCCGTTGCTCCAAGGAGAAAAGGTTCACTTCACTCAACCTGTTTTCATAAGGCATGCTCCCCAATCCAGACAACATCCTTGTAAATCTCCTCTGCACCCTTTCTATGGTTTCCACATCCTTCCTGTAGTGAGGCGACCAGAACTGAGCACAGTACTCCAAGTGGGGTCTGACCAGGGTCCTATATAGCTGTAACATTACCTCTCGGCTCCAAATTCAATTCCACGATTGATAAAGACCAATACATCATACGCCTTCTTAAGCACAGAGTCAAGCTGCACAGCTGCTTTGAGCGTCCTATGGACTCCGACCCCAAGATCCCTCTGATCCTCCACACTGCCAAGAGTCCTACCATTAATACTATATTCTGCCATCATATTTGACCTACCAAAATGAACCACTTCACACTTATCTGAGTTGAACTCCATCTGCCACTTCTCAGCCCAGTTTTGCATCCTATCAATGACCCGCTGTAACCTCTGACAGCCCTCCACCCTATCCACAACAACTCCAACCTTTGTGTCATCAACAAACTTACTAACCCATCCCTCCACTTCCTCATCCAGATCATTTATAAAAATCATGAAGAGTAAGGGTCCCAGAACAGATCCCTGAGGCTCTCCACTGGTCACTGAACTCCATGCAGAATATGACCTGTCTACAACCACTCTTTGCCTTCTGTTGGCAAGCCAGTTCTGGATCCACAAAAGAATGTCCCCTTAGATCCCATTACCTCCTTACTTTCTCAATAAGCCTTGCATGGGGTACCTCACCAAATGCCTTGCTGAAATCCATACTCAGTCACTGCACAGACCTACCAGATTGCCTGCAAGCTGTGCACGTTGCCTGGCCATCTCTGTGACCGAACAAGGGTCTGACCCTCTAGCTGTAACGTTGTATAAATGTGATGTTGAGAAATATATAAGTACCTGTAGTACATTTGACTAAAGGATTGACTAAATCCACAGTCAAGAAGAAAGACATTTTGAGCTTTTGTGAAATTCATGGAGTAGGGGAAATGGAAGGACAGAACTAATTCTGTGATGGACTTGCAACTAGGAAGTCCAGTGTCCCCACTGATAATTCCTAATGGGTGTTAACGATGGACAACTGCTCCCCACTCCATCCTTTCCCAGATTAGCATGGAAGTTCATTTAGTTGCTTTGGCAAAGCATGTGGGAGAAAGGAGAATGCGCTGATTGGCCAACACAAGAATGTTGTGGGTGGTCTGAATGATAACAGGTCAGGTTTGTAGACAATGCAAATACACTGTGGTGTACAATCGATTACTGAGGAGCTGGTAATGTCTCTGATTATGCTGTCCGTAGTCCTGTTGACATTTAATGGAGAGCTGAAGTTATTTTGACTCCCCCTCCCCCACTCCAAATGGTCTCAGGTGAATTTAACTCTACTGTATAAATGTGAGTTGTTTACTGGAGCTCAGGTGTTCCCCAGGTGAAGACGGCCCATGCCCAAGGGGTGGTGGGGGTTGGGTGAGAGGGAGGGAGGGGGAGAGAGGGAGTGAAAGAGAGAGAGAAAGAAATATTTTTGCAAGAATGGATTCTGCCACTCTGCACAATTTATTGTGGGAAGTGGGAGAGTATTATCTCTGGTGGGGCACAGGCTGCAACACTGTGTAATAAATTGCCTAATTGGGGTATTTCAGGGGAGTATGAATGTACAAGTGTTCTGTGATTGGACAACTGAATGTCATTTCACTCCTTATATTTTTTCTTCATTTCAAGATTCACTTTCTTGCAGGCATTCATAGTAAAGATAAAGAAACACAATAGAATCAATGAACATCTGCAGAGAACAAAGCCTGACAAACAACTGGTGTGAAACAGACAAGTACTGTAACTACAAAAAAAACAAAACAATAATAGTAAATATCGAGAACATGAGTAAGAGTCTTTGAAAGTGAGTGATAGGCTTTGGAATCAGTTCAGTGTTAGGGTGAGGGAAGTTATCCGACACTGAACTGAACCCACAACCTGTGGACTCACTTTAGGGGGTCTTTGCATGATAATGAATCTCATAAGAATGGCATATAGGTACTTTGAAAATAAATTCACTTTGATTTGAATTCACTTTGGATAGTGGGAAATATTTTTGCGACATCTGACTTTGGATCATACAGCTTCGTCAGCCCTGATTAAGATGTGTCTCCTGGAGGAGTTTATATGATCACTGGAAAAATGTACCTCCAGCAGGGTTTCATGCTGAAATGTCAACTGTACTTTTTTCCATAGATGTTGCCTGGCCCGCTGGGTTCCTCCAGCATTTTGTGTAGTTTGCTCATATTTTCAGTATCAGCAGATTTTCTCTTCTTTGCCTACCCTTTATTTGGGTTTTCTTTTTCAAATATTTAATGTTTTGCCTTTTTCTTGAATCTTACAAAATTTCATTAACGACTGTGGAATAGCAATAAAGTCGGGTTTAATCTGATCAATATCTTATTGTGTGTAACTTTGTCGGTACAGTTCTTGTGTTGTAGCAGTGACGACAGTGTCATTTAACACAACCAGTCAGATGAAGTGGATTACTACTAAAGACGGTGAACAGGACTGTTTCACCCTCTGAGGTTCCGGGGTCTCTGGAACGTTTACCCTGGAGACCTGTGGGATTGGCCATTCGATAGATTCAAGGCTCAGATGGATTTGGCCTCAGGGTGGAGAGTGAAGGGACTGAGGCCAAAATTGGATCAATCATGAGGTTTGAGGGTCCAAATGGCCTTCTCCTGTTCTAATTACTACTGGTCACAGGAGTACAATCTAACAAGGAACTGTCATCATTCAAGGAAACACTCAAGCGTATTCTCTTGCAAACATCATGAATGTTGTTGCTTTGTGACAGCAGTACAGTGTAACATGGGTTCTCATGACTACGTGCTGTGCTCTCAGTCATGTGACAGGTCTGTCTGTGAATGAGATAGTATTGACATGCTTCATGCTATTACCAGTGGCTCCTCCCCTCTGGGCTAAACAGATGACATCCACACCATGAGTGAAAACATATTGCTGTATTGTGTGGCACTGATACACACTCAAAGCTTTTCACAGACATCCCACCCTACCAGTTCGGGAGGCTCCCACATATTGATAGCAACTCCCTGACGCCCGCAAATTATATATAATATCCCGGAAATCAATTTTTTTTTAGAGTGAGAGGAAGAGGAAAAGCGAGAGTGAGAGGGAGCATCCTGATTGGTCTCTCTTTGTGCTAAGTAGACCTATCAGCTTTCTCTGTGGGTGGGCTTTACAGTCGACCTCTCTCTCTCTTTCATTGTCCATCAGTTCAGTTTAGTGTCCTGCAGCACCATGGTGGAGTGTTCCAAAAAAAGAAAATATAAAACATACTTCACCCCAGACTACACTAGAGTGTACCCCTGCCTAATAGGGGTCAAAAATAATGACAGTGTTGCTCACTGCACTGTTTGCAACAGTGACTTTTCTATTGCCCATGGTGGGTTAAAATGTAAAAGACATGTGGAAGTGAGTTTAACAGGTGTCGTACATTCATTAGCATAGCTAACGTTATTTAAACGAGCTGGCTAGCTGCTAAGGAGCTACTCTATTGATGTCCTACGTGATGAGGCCAAACTCCCTGTAGACTTGCTTAAAGTTGTAATGGAATAAAAAAAATGACTCCATGATAATGTAATATTATAAGTACATATTTTAATGTCATATTTTCTGCATATACCAAAACTTGGTTTACAGATTAGACAAAATCACTAAACAAAGTATTAAATACACCCATGGAGGTCGACCGGTGGGGGGGCAGGGGTGTCACCTCCCTGAAATGAGCTCTTGCAGGGTGGGATGTCTGTTTTCATTAACAGATATTGAAGGCCAGAAGATTGTACTGGCTTCAGAGTGTCACACCTACTAGCCTGGAGATGGGTACTGGTGAGATTGAACTGACGAAAGCATTGCCTTGAGTCTCGGTGGGAAGGCCCATTTTAAGTACAGCTGACTCGGTACATTGCTTGAAGCCTTGAAGTATAGAGGGAATACACTGTCAGGTCCTGGGGTATAAAGAGATAAATGTTTAATGAATATACTGTTGGTGGCTGGTAAAAAGACTCTTACCAGGAAATGGTTATCACAGGAGAGCCCAACTTTAAATGCATGGATGGAAATTACAATGGACATTTACAAAATGGAAAAGATAACAGCATCTGTTAATCATAAGCTGGAACAATTTGATTCATACTGGGAAAATTATTTAACTACATAATGCCTCATAGGCCTGATTTTATTCTCACAAATCAATGAATATGTTGTAAAAAAAAAGATCACTCTCTACTTGTACATAGTTTTTTCCTTTTTCTTGTTTTTTCTTTCCGCCCTTTTCTATAAGTGTATACCTCAGATAAATACTTTGTGGAGATTTGTGATATATATGATTATATGATATATATGTACAATGTCTGAAATACATCTTATGGAAATGTTTGTTTGATGATGAACTTCAATAAAAAAATAAATTACAAAAAAAAAGAAATGATCTTTCAAAAATCATTGGACTCTGGCATGGTGCTGGAATATTGCGAATGTTACTCTACTCTTTAAGAAAGGCAGCGGAAAGAAAATTAAAGACCAGTTATCCTGACCTCAGTGGTTGGGAAGATGTTGGAGTCAATTGTTAAGAATGAGGTGATGGAATAGTTGGTGACACAGGACAAGATAGTACAAAGTCAGCATGGTTTGCTTCAGGAAAAATCCTGCCTGATGAATCTAGAGAAACTCACACACCTACAGCAGGCGAATGAAAGGCTTATCATAGGAGGGACATTTGATGGCTCTAGGACTGTACTCGCTGGAATTCAGAACGATGAGTGGGGATCTCATTGAAACCTTTCAAATACTGAAAAGCCTAGACAGAGTAGATGTGGAAAGGATGTTTCCAATGGTGGGAGAGTCCAGGACACGAGGGCATAGCCTCATGATAGAGGGGAGCCCTTTCAAAACAGAGATGCGGAGAAATTTCTTTAGCCAAAGGGTGGTGAATTTGTGGAATTTGTTGCACATGCAGCTGTGGAGGCCGGGTCGTCGGGTGTATTTAGGGCAAAGATTAATAGGTTTTTGATTGGACATGGCATCAAAGGTTATGGGGAAAGGCCTGGAACTGGGGTTGAAGAGGAGATTAAAAACAACAGGATCAGCCATGATTGAATGGTGGAGCAGATTCGATGGGCCAGATGGCCTAATTCTGCTCCTAAGTCTTATGGTCTTACAGTCTTTGGGTTGCCATTGAATATATCCCAGAAATGTACAGAGTTTTATTCTGTTTTCTACTTTGATACCCAGACCAGAGCTGTGAAAGGAGTAGCAGACTACACTGTGCACAGAAACGCCTTTTGCCAATACAAATGCTTTGAAGGATGGTATCAACCTTCCCAGAAGGCATTGCATAAATCGCCAGCCCTGAACTTGAGGATCAGAGCAAAGTCTGTTATTGCAACCGCATGGGCTGGGACTGGATTTAGATAACAATGTGTAATATTGATATCACTGATGACTCTCCAAATCTCATTAATTGTACTTATGCCTTTCCTTCTAAAATGGGATCTTTGGCGTGAACCAACAGGGCCACCATTGAATTGAATGTTGACCCCAGGAAGGGGAAGCCAAGGGAATATACTCCAGCCGTCATCGAGTGTCAGCAATGAACAGCTTCAAGTTCCTGGGTGTCAAAGTGTCAGCATCTCATGCCATCTAAACGGCCCAAATTATGAGGGCAAATGCAAGCAAGCTTTTTCCATTGAAGTTGGGTGAGACTACAACTAGAAGTCATGGGTTAAGGGTGAAAGGTGAAAAGTTTAAGGGAAACTTCGGGGAAACTTCTTCACTCAGGAGTGTGAGGCTGTGGAACAAGCCCCAGTGCAAGTAATGCACACGAGCTCGATTTCAACGTTTAAGCGAAGTCTGTTAGGTACATGGATGGTAGGGGTATGGAGGGCCACGGTCTCGGTGAGGTGAATGGGAGCAGGGTGTTTAAGTGTTTCGGCACGGACTAGATGGACCGAAAGGCCTCTTTCTGCCTGTACTTTTCGATGACTAAGTGATGGGGAAGAGGGCGTCAATCACGCCACACCTGTCAATCACGGGCAGGTGCAGGTGCAGCCTGTGCGATGTATTGTTCGCTCAGAGGAGCAAGATGAGCGGCGGCGAAGGCAGCGGCAGCGGCAGCGGCAGCGGCAGCGGCAGCAGAAAACGGCGGTCCCGCAGCTCTGGCAGAGAGGACGCGGGCTGTGGGAGCTCAAAGCGCAAAGCTTTGCCGTCCAATTATCTAGAATGGGTCGTGGACGATGTCTGCAGATTCCTGCGGGAACAAGGCTTGGGAGAGTTCGAGGAGTTGTTCAGAGGCAAGTATGGAATCAGAGAAACGTCCAAAACCTTTCCTCCTGCGCTCATTTGATCAGTGATACACGAGATTCTGCAGATACTGGAAATCCAGAGCATCAGACACCAAATGCTGCTGTGACTCAGTAGGTCAGCAGCATCTGTAAATTGGAATAAACAGTCGACGTTTCGATGGGGCAGGGGAGAAGGTCGGGAGGGGGAAGGAGTACAAGATGGCAGGTAGTAGGTGAGACCAGGTGAGGGGGAAGGTGGGCGGGTGGAGGAGTGGGAGATGAAGTAAGAGGCTGGGAGGCGGTGATGGGGGAAGAGGTAAAGAGTGAAAAAGAAGGAATGTGATTGGAGAGGACAGTGGACCATGGGAAAAAGGGAAAGAGGAGGGGAACGGGGGGGGGGGGGAGTTGATGGGCAGGTGAGCAGGAGAGAAGAGATGAAAGGTGAACGAGAATGGGGAATGGAGAAGGGATAAAGGGCGAGGATGGGAAATTATCCGAAGTTAGAGAAATCGATGTTCATGCCAACCTAGAAAGTATTTTAGAAGAATAGAGATCCCCTGTCAATTAGGAGCATCAGGGAGACAAGACCTTTGAATATAATTTGACAGAGAAACTTAAGGTTTCCATAAGTAAATTCCCAACCCTAATATCAGCGTTCCCGAACTCGGCAGAAAAGCAGGCACCATTCCTCTGTCAGTGATGCCGAATTAGCATCCATTCGGTATGTCATTGTTATTACACGCGTCCGGTCGATGTTATTGTTTTTCTGAGGACGACTGAGTAAGCAATGACTTGTGCACCCACAGCGACTGCGGGATGAACAAGCTTCTGCCTGCCTCGCTGGGGAACACCTGCCTTACAACTTTGATACCGAGAAATGGAGTTGATGAAGGAACATGTGGTGTTTACTGTGCATCCCAGTCTTTCCCTACGGATTTCCTCAGAACAGTTCAGCTACCCGCCAAGCACAGGAAGAGTGGCGGCATCTCCAAGATCAGCTCCGTTTCCTGGTATTGAACAAGTAGGGCTAGTGTTCCCCAGGGACACAGACAGAAAATCATAAACACCAGAGATGGTGCTGATGCTGGAAATCCAGAAAGACACAAACAAACTGCTGGAGAAACTCGGCAGATCAGGTACCATCTGTGGAAATGGATAAACAATTGATGTTTCGGACCGAGGCCCCTCTTCACGGCTGCAAAGGGAGGAGGAAGCCGCCAGCAAGAGGGCAAAGAGGGACAGTTCAGAAGGTGATAGGTGAAGCCAGGTGAGTGGAATAGGCAGGTCTGCTCGGCAAGCAGTCGTTAGATAGATAGATAGATAGATAGATACTTTATTCATCCCCATGGGGAAATTCAACATTTTTTTCCAATGTCCCATACACTTGTTGTAGCAAAAACTCATTACATACAATACTTAACTCAGTAATAATATGATATGCATCTAAATCACTAACTCAAAAAGCATTAATAATAGCTTTAAAAAAAAAAGTTCTTAAGTCCTGGCAGTTGAATTGTAAAGCCTAATGGCATTGGGGAGTATTGACCTCTTCATCCTGTCTGAGGAGCATTGCATCGATAGTAACCTGTCGCTGAAACTGCTTCTCTGTCTCTGGATGGTGCTATGTAGAGGATGTTCAGGGTTTTCCATAATTGACCGTAGCCTACTCAGCGCCCTTCGCTCAGCTACCGATGTTAAACTCTCCAGTACTTTGCCCACGACAGAGCCCGCCTTCCTTACCAGCTTATTAAGACGTGAGGCGTCCTTCTTCTTAATGCTTCCTCCCCAACACGCCACCACAAAGAAGAGGGCGCTCTCCACAACTGACCTATAGAACATCTTCAGCATCTCACTACAAACATTGAATGACGCCAACCTTCTTAGGAAGTACATTCGACTCTGTGCCTTCCTGCACAAGGCATCTGTGTGGGCAGTCCAGTCTAGCTTCTCGTCTAACTGTACTCCCAGATACTTGTAGGTCTTAACCTGCTCCACACATTCTCCATTAATGATCACTGGCTCCATATGAGGCCTAGATCTCCTAAAGTCCACCACCATCTCCTTGGTCTTGGTGATATTGAGACGCAGGTAGTTTGAGTTGCACCATATCACAAAGTCCTGTATCAGTTTCCTATACTCCTCCTCCTGTCCATTCCTGACACACCCCACTATGGCCGTGTCATCAGCGAACTTCTGCACATGGCAGGACTCCGAGTTATATTGGAAGTCTGATGTGTACAGGGTGAACAGGACCGGAGACACGTGTAATTTCTTCCCGAAGCTGTCTGAAAAAACTGAACTTGTGTTGTATTAGTAACATACCGAATGTACTCGGTTTGCTGTGAACCGCGTGTTCGGCGTCACTGGGAGGGAGACGGTGCGTGCTTTGCTGCCGGGTTTGGGTATGGAGATGTTAGGGTTGCGAATTTTGTTGACAGAAAGCTTAAATTCTGCTCCGTGTGTACCGTGCTGCTCCGGATCGACGGGGTGCTGGTAGTCACCGTGTAGGCTTTGTGGTCCGAGAGAAGGAATGATTCTCACTGAATTCTGCTTTTGCTTCTCTGTATGCACTCAACAGTTAAAGACATATCCGGCGCTACCCTGGCACACCTAACGATGAATGAATTGGAAAGCATGGGCGTGAGGTAAGCTTAACCCGAGTCAGTGAGGGGAGTGGTAGTAGGCGGGACTGAAATGACAGGAGGAGTGAGGCATCGGAACAGAGGCAGCCATGACTATTTCTCTTGGGTGTGGGGCACCGGGTAGAAAGAAGGAGTCCTCATCTCTGTTTGTCTCCACTCGAATGTTCACGGGTCTCAAATTCACTGATCCACCTGTCGAATGGTGAAGGGCCTTGATAGAATGGATGTGGTGAGGCTGTTTCCTGTGGTGGGAGAGTCGACAACGAAAGGACGCAGCCTCAGAAAAGAGGGACGTCCTTTGAGAACGGAGATTAGGAATTTGTTCAGCCAGAGAGTGGCAAATCTGTGGAATTAGTTGCAACAGACAGCTGTAGAGGCCAAGTCTTTATAAGACCATGAGATATAGGAGCAAAGTAGGCCATTTGGCCCATCGAGTCTGCTCCACCATTCAATCATGGGCTGATCCAATTCTTCCGATCATCCCCGCTCCCCTGCCCTTTGATGCCCTGGCTAACCAAGAACCTATCTATCTCTGTCTTAAATGCACCCAATGACTTGACCTCCACATCTGCTCATGGCAAAAATATTCCACAGATTTACCACCCTCTGACTAAAGAAATTTCTCTGCATCTCTGTTCTAAATGGACATGCTTTAATCCTGAATTCATGCCCTCTTGTCCTAGACTTCCCTACCATGGGAAATAACTTTGCCATATCTAATCTGATCAAGCCTTTTAACATTCAGAACGTTTCTGTGAGATCCTCCCCCCCCCCCCCCCCATTCTCCTGAACTCCAGGGAATACAGCCCAAGAGCTGCCAGACGTTCCTCATACAGTAACCCTTTCATTCCTGGAATCATTCTCGTGAATCTTCTCTGAACCCTCTCCAATGTCAGTATATACTTTCTAAAATAAGTAGCACAAAACTGCACACAATACTCCCAAGTGTGGTCTCACAATTTCCTTATAGAGCCTGAACATCATGTCCCTGCTCTTATATTCTAAACATCAAAAAATTAATGCCAACATTGCATTCACCTTCTTCACCACTGACTCAGCCTGGAGGTTAACCTTTAGGGTATCGAGCACAAGGACTCCCAAGTCCCTCTGCATCTCTGTATTTTGAATTCTCTTTCCATCTAAATAACTGCCTGCCCATCTATTTCTTCCACCAAAGTGCATGACCATAAACTTTCCAACATTGTATTTCATTTGCCACTTCTTTGCCTATTCCCCTAAACTATCTAAGTCTCTCTGCAGGCTCTCTGTTTAGAAACATAGAAAACCTATAGCACAGTACAGGCCCTTCGGCCCACATTGCTGTGCTGAACATGTACTTACTTTAGAAATTACCAAGGTTACCCATGGCCCTCTATTTTTCTAAGCTCTATGTTTCATCAACACTACCCACTCCTCCACCAATCTTTGTATCATCGGCAAATTTAGCCACAGATCCATTAATCCCATTGTCCAGATCATTGACATACATTGTAAAAAGCAGTGGTCCCAACACCAACCCCTGTGGAACTTCACTGGTAACCAGCAGCCTTTATACCCACTTCCTGTTTTCTGCCGATCAGTCAATGCTCCACCCATACAGTAACTTCCCTGTAATTCCATGGGCTCTTATCTTGCTAAGCAGCCTCATGTGCGGCACCTTGTCAAAGGTCTTCCATCAATCCAAGTACACCACATCTACTGCATCTTCTTTGTCTACCCTGCTTGTAATTCCCTCAAAATACTGCAGTCGGTTGGACAGGCAGGATTGTCCTTTCAGGAAACCATGCTGGCTTTGGCCTATCTTACTATGTGCCTCCAGGTACACTGTAATCTCAACCCTAACAATCTATTCCAATAACTTCCCAACTGCTGATGTCAGGCTAACAGGTCTGTAGTTTCCTTTCTGCTGCCTCCCACCCTTCTTAAATAGTGGAGTAACATTTGCAATTTTCCAGTCGTCTGGTACAATGCCAGAATCTATTTATTCTTGAAAGAGCATCGTTAATGCCTCCACAATCTCTCCAACTACTTCCTTCAGAACCCGAGGGTGCATTCCATCGGGTCCAGGAGATTTGTCCACCCTCAGAACATTAAGCTTCCCGAGCATCTTCTCAGTCGTAATTTTCACTGCACAAACTTCACTTCCCTGGCACTCTTGAACGTCTCCCACTGTGATGACTGATGCAAAATAGCATTCAGTGTCAAGGTCCCAGCTGTCCTTCCCATTTATTCCTCATGTTCTCCAAGTTCCCTTTTCCCTGTATTTCACCTGCTCCCCTGTCTATCTCTTTCTTTGTGTGTGTGTATGTTGGCACGGTGGGCGTGGCGTTCCTTTTGTTCTCCCAGGCTTCCTGATTGCGGCACACCTGAATCTCATCTAACCTGCAGCATAAATACCCCAGCTTTCCATCTGCTTATCGCCAGGTCATTGCTTCAGCCAGTGTCGTAGTTCACGTTCTAGGCCACTTAGGATAGTGTATTCTAACTTTTGTTTCTGGGCTGTTGTTTGCCTGTGTTAACTCTGTCTCTCTGTGTTAACAGGAGTATTGCATGCTGCCTGCCTTCCCGTTCATCCTCCTGCCTGCTGTTCTCCTCCAGCCACGTTCACACCTTTGTCTGCATCCCTGCTCTGCCTCGTCCCGCTGCCCGCCTACACTCTCCGCTGGCTCAGTGGTTAAACACCGCACTCTCACCGCAGCGACCCGTGTTCGATCCCTGGTCAAGTCTCACTCACTCCGCTTCTTTCCTCTGCCTAATCCTCACTCCCCTGACTGCAACCATCAATGAACACTCTTCAGATTACTCTACCTCCATGTCAGTGTCCTGCACTTGGGTTCGTTCGTTGTTCGCAACAGATCGATCTGGCCTACGTGGACCCAGCGGACACAAACACCATCCAACAAGCCCTCAAAATTCAGTCCCTCTGCCATCTCTGCGTCTCATACGTTATCTCCAGCATTATTTTCTATTGATCCTATATCTACTCTCAACTCTCTTTTAACCTTTATATACTTTAAAAAGCTTTCAGTATCTTCTTTGATACTAGTCACCAGCTTCCTTTCATAATTCATCTTTTCCTTCCTAATGGCCTTTTTAGTTTACTTCTTCAAGTTTTTAAAAGCTTCCCAATCCTCTATCTTCCCACTAGCTTTGACTTCCTTGTATGCCCACTCCTTTGCTTTTACTTTGGCTCTGACTTCACTTGTCAGCCACAGAAGTGTCCCTCTTCCATTCAAAAATTTCTTCTTATTTTGAATATAGCTGTCTTTCACCTCCCTCATTTTTCACAAAAAATCCAGCCATTGCTGCTCTGCTGTCCTTCCTGCTAGTATCCCTTTCCAGTCGATTTTGGCCAGTTCCCCTCCCATGCCATTGTAATTTCTTTTATTCCACTGAGATACCGACACATTGGAATTTAGTCTCTCCTTTTCAAATTGCAAAGTGAACTGGAACATACTGTAATCACTTCTTCCTACTGGTTCCTTAACCTTAAGCTCCCTTATCACCTCCGGATCATTGCACAACACCCAATCCAGCACAGCCGATCCCCTAGTGGGCTCAGCAACAAGCTGTTCAAAAAATCCATCCCTTAGACATTCTACAAATTCTCCCCCGCGGTCCAGTACTGGCCTAGTTTTCCCTATTTACTTTCATGTTAAAGGCACCAACGATTATCATGACATTGCCTTTCTGACACACCTTTTCTACTTCCTGCTGTAATTTGTAATCCACATCTTGACTGCTGTTTGAAGGCCTGTATACAACTACCATTAGGATCCTTTTACCCTTGCCATTTCTTAACTCAACCCATAGAGACTCTACACCTTCTGATCCTATGTCATCCATTTCTAATTATTTAATATTATTTCTTATACACAGGGCCACACCAACCCCTCTGTCTACTAACCTATCTTTCTGATACATCGTATATCCTTGGACATTCAGCTCCCAGTGGCAGCCATCCTTTAGCCAAATTTCAGAGATGGCCACAACGTCATACTTGCCAATCTGTAGCCGAATTTCAAGATTGTCCATTTTATTTCTTATGCTGCGTGCATTCCAAATATAACACTTTAGGACAAGTATTTGTTGCTTTCTGTTTTAACTGCACCACGCCCCTATTGCCCTGTATCTCACCCACAGGCTGTGATTATGCTTCATCTCTTGCCTGTCCTTTCTATCATCTCTGTTGCATGCTATCTTTGATTTATTTCTGTTTTCCCCCTTCCTCAGTCCTATCACTCCGGTTCCCACCCCCCCCCCCCCCCCCGTCAAATTAGTTTTAACCCTCCCTAACGGCTCTATTAAACCTGTCTGCTAGGATATTGGACCCCTTGCGGTTCAGGTGTAACCCTTCCTTCTTGTACAGGATGTACCTCCCCCAGAAGGAGCCCCAACAGTCCAGGAACCCAAAGCCCTGCTCCCTACACCAGTCTCTCAGCCACGCATTAATATGACTGATTATGTAATTCTTGCGCTCGTTAGCACGTGGCACAGGCAGCAATCCCGAGATTACTACCCTGGAGGTCCTGCTTTTCAGCTTCCTATCCATCTCCCTGAATCCCCTCTTCAGGACTTCATCCCTTTTTTCTATTTATGTCATTGGTACCAATGTATATTTAAGACAGAGGTTGACAGATTCTTGATTGGTTACAGCATGAAAGGGTATGGGGAGAAGGTAGGAGATTGGGGCTGAGAGGAAAATTGGATCAGCATGATGAAATGGAAGAGCAGACCCAATGGGCTGAATGGCCTATTTCTGCCCCTATATCTTATGGCCCTATGGTTAATGACTTGGCCTCCAAGTGGCAATGCAGTTTACACAGTCAGCACACTCTGGTTAAAGAAATCCCTGTTCCAAATGGATGTCCCTCTATTCTGAGGCAGTTTCCTCTGGTCCTAGACTCCCCCAACTCTAGGAAATATCCTCTCCACATCTACTTTATCTAGGCTTTTCAATATTTGATATGTTTCAATGTGATTCCCTTTCATTCATCTAATCTCCAGTGAGTACAAACCCAGAGCCATTAGGTGCTGCTCAGACTTTAACTGGACTTTTTTTTTCTCCCTCAGAATCATTCTTGTGAGCTTCCTCTGAATGCTCTCCAATGCCAGCACATATTTTCTTTGATAAGGGACCCAAAACCACTCACAATACTGTAGGTGAGGTGTCACCAATGTCTTACAAAGCCCAAGCATTACATCCTTACTTTTATGAACTAGGCACCTTGAAATGAATGCTAACATTGTATTTGCCTTCTTCACCACTGACTCAACCTGCAAATTAACCTTTAGAGAATCCTGCATGAGGACTCCCAGGTCCCTTTGCACCTCAGGTTTCTGAATTTTCTCTCCATTTCAAAAATAATCTACACTTTTATTTCTTCTATCAAAGTACACAACCATACCTTCCAACACTGTATTCCATCTGCAACTTCTTTGCCCATTCTCCTAATCTGTCTGAGTCCTTCTGTAGCCAATCTGCTTCCTCAAAACTACCTGCCCTTCCACCTATTTTCATATTGTCCACAAACTTGGCCACAAAATCATTAATTCCATCATCCAAATCATTGACATATAATGCAAAAAGAGGTGGCCCCAACACAGACTCCTGTGGAAGAGCACTAGTCACTGGCAGTCAACCAGAAAAGGTTCTTCCTTGAAACAGCAGCTTTCCTCTAATGCCATGGCCTCGTAACTTGTTAAGCAACCTCATAGTCAAAGGCCTTCTGAAAAATCCAAGTAGACAACATCTATCAATTCTCTTTGTCTATCCTGCTTGTTATTTCTTCAAAGAACTCTAACATGTTTGTCAGGCAAGATTTTCCCTTGAGGAAACCATGCTGACTATGGCCTATTTTCTCATGTGCCTCCAAATTCCCTGAAACCATGTCCTTAACCACTCACTCCAACATTTTAATAACCATTGAGGTCAGATTAATTGGTCTGTAATTCCCTTTGTTTGTCTCTGTCCCTTTACATTTGTCCCTTTACATCTGTCAGTTTACATGTGTAACCAGCGAGGAGGCACTACATGAGGCTTGCTGTTGGAGAGGCTATGTACTAGCAGGGAGAGCCTTAAGCATTCATCTCTCCTGTTCAACAGACTGCCAACGGGGGAAGCCGAAAGTCAGAGCAACAAGCACTATGCACTACACTACCATGTTAGACGCATCACAACAGCCATTTCTCTGAATACTTGTCCATCAAAGCCATCAATTCTGTCATTGAAATCATGGACATATAACATCAAAAAACAAGTGGTCCTTACATCGACCACTGAGGAACACCACTAGTCAGCATCAGCCAACCAGAAAAGGACACCTCTATTGTCTCCTGCCACTCAGTCAGTTCTGCCAGTGTGCTCAGTGATGCTAGTTTCATGCCATTGGTGGTTCCCAACAGCTGCCCCAAGCCCAGCTCTGTGTTTTTTGTTGTGCTGTTCACCAAATTGTCGACGCTCAACATCCCAGAATTCTGCATGATGAAGAAAGCATTTTTCTGATCTCTGACTACTAATTTTATCATGAGATCCTGTAGTTGCTAGAAATCCAGAGTAGAGCACAAAAAAAGTGAGAGGAACCCAGCAGGTTGGATGAGACCCTGATGAAGGGTTTTGGCCCAAAATGTCGACTCTATTACTTTCCATAGAGTTGAGTTCCTTAGACTGTTAATGTTCAGTCCGGCATTCACAGACGCTATTGCCATGGATTTGTGCAATCTCCACAACTCCACATAACACCAGTAATCAGGATCAAACCTGGGTCATCAGGGCTGTGAGACAGTGCTCCACCAGCTTGCCACCCTGCAGCTATTCCAGATAGATATTGTATGGGGTTTACTTCACCGTGTTCGTAACCAAGCAGTATATAGATAGTTTGTTAGTTAAACCCATCACCCAATACTGGAGCATAGACTGCCAACAACAGCGGGCTAGGGTCCTCTGTTCTGGGCCAGCTGAGAGGTGGTTCTAGATGACAGAAGGTCGATTGGCCCTGTGGCTTTCAGAGATTTTCCACAGCACAACTTCATTTGACTTTAAGTCGAAGATCCTTCCTCGCCCAGGAATGATGTCCTTGGAGTTTTTGTTGGTATTGCTGTAGCTCTGGGTTTTTAATGGATGTGGTGTTTAGCCCCATGTCCAGTCCTCCTCCTTTTGCAGCTGGGCTTGGGACCATTTACGGAGGAGTCACTACATGGATGGCTGGGAATTAATATTGGATGTTGTATGGACATATTTTGCTGTGTATCAAAGTTCCCTCATTACCATGGAGATGACTGCTGTGATTGCTGTTCTATTTTCCATCTAGCCTACTGGGAGATCCAAGAAAACTTTACAACTTCATCACTGACCTCTTGGAGAGATTTATTGAGATAAAGGTAAGATAATAGCTCTGGCAGGGGCACGAAAGCGTCACTGGGCTTCTGTTAATTATCACTCTGTTTCAGTCACAGTGTTGAGATTTGAAGCAGGTTAGAAGCTGGTTGAAGTTGATGGATGTCTGGGGATGAATAAGGGGCTGATAAGCCGCATTATCCAGTGAAAAGTGAACTGTCAGCTAAAGCAGAGGTTCACTACTCCAGAGGGAATACAGTGTGGGTAGGTGACTTGAATGGGGCCTTCATAAATGAATAGCACTAACAAACCTCCCTACAAGGATATTGGTCTCCCTGTAGTTCAGGTGTAACCCGTCCCTCTTGTACAGGTCCCTCCTGCCCCAGAAGAGGTCCCAATGATCCTGAAATCTGAAACCCTGCCCCCTACATCAGTTCCTCAGTCACGTGTTCATCCTCCAGGGCATCCTATTCTTACCCTCACTGGTACTTGGCACAGGTAGCAATTCTGAGATTACCACCCTTGAGGTCCTGCTTTTTAACTTCCTAGCATGCTCTCTATACTCACTCTTCAGGAACTCTTCACTCTTTCTTCCTGTGTCATTGGTACCAATGTGTACCATGACATCTGGCTGCTCACCCTCCCATTTCAGAATGCTGTGCACGCTATCAGAGACATCCCTGACCCTGGCACCTGGGAGGCAACAAACCATCCAGGAGTCTCTGTCACGACCACAGAACCTCCTGTCTGTACCTCTAACTATTGAGTCCCCTATCACTACCACTCTCCTCTTCTTCCCCCCTCCCTTCTGCACTGCAGAACCAGACTCAGTGCCATAGATCCGGCTGCTGCAGCTTGTCCCAGGTAAGTCATCACCCCCAACAGTATCCAAACCAGTATACTTGTTGAGGGGAATGGCCATGGGGGAGCCCTGCTCTACCTGCCCTTTCCCCTTCCTTCGCCTGATGGTAACCCAATTACCTGTGTGCTGCTCCTTTGGCGTAACTGCCTCCCTGAAACTACTTTCTATAAACACCTCATTCTCCCGAATGATCCGGAGGTCATCCAACTCCTGCTCCAGTTCCCTAACGTGGTTTGTTCGGAGCTGTAGCTGGATGCACTTCTTGCAGGTGTCATTGTCACTTCCCACATCCAGCAAGAGGAGCATTCGAACATCCTGCCTCACACTCTCTCTAGTCTAAACAAACAAAACAAAACTTACCGGAACCTACCCTCGCCTCTGCCTGTTCACACTGAAGCCTGTTGAGCCAAAGCTGTCCCACTCTGCCTCAGTCCACTCCGACGATGGCTGCTATGATCATGGCCGCTGTATATGGCAGTCTTTTTCTGGAAACCTTTGGCTCTCGTATATTATATCGGGTCATTGATAGGATGCAAAACTGGTCTGAGAAGTGGCAGATGGAGTTCATCCCAGACAAGTGTGAAGTGGTTCATTTTGGTAGGTCAAATATGATGGTGGAATATAATATTCATGGTAAGACTCTTGGCAGTGTGGAGAATCAGAGAGATCTTGGGGACCGAGTCCATAGGACACTCAAAGTTGTTGTGCAGGTTGACTCTGTTGTTAAGAAGACAAAGGGTACACTGATCTTCATCAATCGTAGGATTGAGTTTAGGAGCTGGGAGGTAATGTTGCAGCAATATAGGACCCAGGTCAGACCCCACTTGGAGTACTGTGCTCAGTTCTGGTCGCCTCACTATGGGCAGGATGTGGAGACCGTAGAAAGGGTGTAGAGGAGATTTACAAGGGTATTGCCTGGAATTGGGAGCACGCCTTAAGAGAATTGGTTGAGTGAACTCATCCTTTTCTCCTTGGAGTGACAGAGAATGAGAGGTGACCTGATAGAGCTGTATCAGATAAAGAGAGACATTGATCGTGTGGATAGTGAAAGGCTTTTTCCCAGGGCTGAAATGGGCCGCACGAGAGGGCACAGCTTTAAGGTGCTTGGAAGTAGGTACAGAGGAGATGTCAGGGGTAAGTTTTTTACACAAAGAGTGGTGAGTGTGTGGAATGGGCTGCCGGCGACAGCGGTGGAGGCGGATACGATAGGGCCTTTTAAGAGACTCCTGGACAGTACACGGAGCTTAGAAAAATAGAGGCCTATGGGTAAGCCTAGGTAGTTCTAAGGTAAGGACATGTTCGGCACAGCTTTGTGGGCCGAAGGGCCTGTATTGTGTTGTAGGTTTTCTATGTTTTTATGTATCCACCTCCACCACCGTCACCGGTAGCCCACTCACCACTCTTTTCTTTTCTTCTTGACTAGATTTACAACAGCCTTCATACACCACAGTTCCTGTACCCTACCATCCTTTCCCTGTCTCATTGGAATGTACCTATGCAGAACTCCACGCAAATATCCCCTGAACATTTGCCACATTTCTTCCAGACATTTCCCTGAGAACATCTGTTCCCAATTTATGCTTCCAAATTCCTGCCTGATAGCCTCATATTTCCCCTTACTCCAATTAAATGCTTTCCTAACTTGTCTGTTCCTATCCCTCTCCAATGCTGTGGTAAAGGAGATAGAATTGTCATCACTATCTCCACAATGCTCTCCCACTGAGAGATCTGACAAAGTCAGAGGAACAGAGACGAATTCTGTGGATTCTGTAGAGATACCCGGATATGTTGCCCCTTGGTGCCGGGGTCAGGGATGTCTCAGATCGGCTCCACGGCATTCTGAGCAGCCAGAAATCTTGGTGCATTTTGGCACCAACAACGTTGGTAGACAAGGTGAGAAGGTCCTACAGAGAGATTTTAGGGAGCCAGGTAGAAAGCCGAGAAACAGGACCTCCAGACTGGTAACTGTGTGGCTGAGGAACTGACGCAGGGGCAGAGATTCAGATTTATGGATCATTGGGATCTCTCCTGGAGAAGGAGCAACCTGTTCAAAAGGGATGGGTTAGATCTGAACCCAAGGGAGACCAATATCCTTGCGAGCAGGTTTGCTCGAGTTCTTCGGGAGCATTTAAATTAATTTGGGAGGGGGATGGGAACCGGAGGGATTGCGCTGAGGATGAGGACATTGGTTACAAACAGAGGCAATGTGTCGACTCCTAGCAAGGAGAGGTTGATGAATCAGATTCAGATCAGAATCAGGTTTATTATCACCGGCATGTGACGTGAAATTTGTTAACTTAGCAGCAGCAGTTCAATGCAATACATAACCTGGGGGGGGGAGAGGAGAGAGAGAGAGAGAGAGAGAGAGAGAGAGAGAGAGAGAGAGAGAGAGAGAGAGAGAGAATAATGAATAAATAAAACATAATAATAAATAAATAAGTAAATTAATTATGCATATTAAATAATTTTTTTTAATGTACAAAAACAGAAATACTGTATATTAAAAAAAGTGAGGTAATGTTCAAAGCTTCAATGTCCATTTAGGAATCGGATGGCAGAGGGGAAGAAGCTGTTCCTGAATTGCTGAGTGTGTGCCTTCAGGCTTCTGTACCTCCTCCCTGATGGTAACAGTGAGAAAAGGGCATGCCCTGGGTGCTGGAGGTCCTTAATAATGGACACTGCTTTTCTGAGACACCACTCCCTAGAAATATCCTGGGTTCTTTGTAGGCTAATGCCCAAGATGGAACTGACTAGATTTACAACCTTCCACAGCTTCTTTCGGTCCTGTGCAGTAGCCCCTCCATACCAGACAGTGATGCAGCCTGTCAGAATGCTCTCCACGGTACAACTATAGAAGTTTTTGAGTGTATTTGTTGATGTGCCAAATCTCTTAAAAGTCCTAAGAAAGTATTGCCACTGTCTTGCCTTCTTTATAACTGCATCGATATGTTGGGACAAGGTTAGATCCTCAGAGATCTTGACACCCAGGTACTTGAAGCTGCTCACTCTCTCCACTTCTGATCCCTCTATGAGGATTGGTATGTGTTCCTTTGTCTTACCTCTCCTGAAGTCCAAAATCAGCTCTTTCGTCTTATTGACGTTGAGTGCCAGATTGTTGCTGCAGCTCCACTCCACAAGTTGGCATATCTCACTCCTGTACACCTTCTCGTCACCACCTGAGATTCTACCAACAATGGGTGTATCGTCCGCAAATTTATAGATGGTATTTGAGCTATGCCTAGACACACAGTCATGTGTATACAGAGAGTAGAGCAGTGGGCTAAGCATACACCCCTGAGGTGTGCCAGTGTTGATCGTCAGCAAGGAGGATATGTTATCACCAATCTGCACAGATTGTGTCTTCCAGTTAGGAAGTCAAGGGTCTAATTGCAGAGGGAGGTACAGAAGCCCAGGTTCTGCAACTTCTCAATCAGGATTGTGGGAATGATGGTATTAAATGCTGAGCTATAGTCGATGAACAGCATCCTGATGCAGGTGTTTGTGTTGTC
Organism: Hemitrygon akajei; assembly: GCF_048418815.1. Classification (NCBI taxonomy): domain Eukaryota; kingdom Metazoa; phylum Chordata; class Chondrichthyes; order Myliobatiformes; family Dasyatidae; genus Hemitrygon; species Hemitrygon akajei. The sequence goes on along the minus strand of NC_133134.1, from coordinate 162,203,693 downwards.
CAAGTGGTCTAAAACCATGTGGCGAGCCATTGAGATTGCATCTGCCATTGACCTATTGTAGTGATAGGCAAATTGCAATGGGTCCAGGTCCTTGCTGAGGCAGGAGTTCAATCTAGTCATGACCAACCTCTCAAAGTATTTCATCACTGTCGATGTGAGTGCTATCGGGTGATAGTTATTAAAGCAGCCCACATTATTCTTCTTGAGCACTGGTACGATTGTTGCCTTTTTGATGCAAGTGGGAACTTCTGCCCATAGCAGGGAGAGGCTCAGTTGCAGTCAATGGGATGAGTTGTAATGTAAAAGGCTGACATAATCGAAACTGGTGAATACTGGACTGGAAGTGTAATATTTGATGTGTGCAGTATACGGAATAAGGTAGATGAACTTGCAGCGCAGTTACAGATTAGCATGTATGGTGTTGGAGGTATCATTGAATCGTGGCTGAAAGAATCTTACAGCTAGGAGCTTAATGTCCAAGGATACATATTGTGTCAAATGGACAAGCAGGAAGGCAAAGGGGGTGGCAAGGCTCTGTTGGTAAAAAATGAAATCAAATCATGAGAAAGACGTGACATAGGGTCAGAGGGCGGAGAATCATTGTGAATAGATCTAAGGAACTGCAAGAATAAAAAGACCCCGTTGAAATTCATTCACAGACCCTCAACCCATAATAAGGATGTGATCTACAAATTCCAATGGGAAATAGAAAATCCATGCCAGAAGGGAAATATTACAATAGCTATGGGGATTTCAATACGCAGGTAGATTGCAAAAATCAGGTGGGTGTTGAATCCCAAGAGGGGGAATTTCTAGAATGGCTATGAGATGTTATTTTAGAGCAGCTTGCGGTTGAGCCTACTGGGGGATCAGATATTTTGAATTGGGTGTTGTGCAATGAACTGGAAAAGAGCCCCTGGGGCAAGTGATCATAATATGATCAAATTCACCCTGATGTTACAGTGCAGTAAAGGGAATTACAGAGGCATGAGAGAGGAGTTGGCCAAAATTGACTGGAAAAGAACACTGGCAGGGATGATGGCAGAGCAACAATGGCTGGAATTTCTGGAAGCAATTCGGAAGGCAGAGAATATATCCATCCCAAAGAGGAAGAAGTATTCTGAAGGCAGGATGACACCGCTGTAGTGAACGAAAGAAGTCAAAGCCAACATAAAAGGCAAAGTGAGGACATAAAATAGAGCAAACATTAGTGGGAAGTTAAAGCATTGGAAAGCTTTTAAAAACAAACAGTAGGCAACTAAAAATTAATTAAGAAAGAAAAGATGGATTACGGATGTAAGCTAGTCAATAATATTAAAAAGAATATCAAAAGTTTCTTCAGATATATAAAGTGTAAAAGAGAAGCAGGAGTGGATATCGGATCTTTGGAAAATGATGTTGGAGAAGTAGTAACGGAGGACAAGAAGAATGGAAGGAAGTATTTCAAACTTTTTCGGTGCTTTTTAAAGTAAATTTTAAACCTAATCCTTTGACTGCCTTATTTGGTATTGTTGGAAGAAATGATATTATTTTAGAGACACATGATTTGCATATTTTGGCCTTTATTTCTCTTATAGCCAGGAGGGCATTGTTGCTCAAGTGGAAGGATGCCACTCCGCCCACTCATACTCATTGGTTACATGATGTTATGTCTTGCTTAAATTTAGAGAAGATTTGCTGTTCAATTTCTGAACCTAGACAAGATTTTTTAACATTGTGGGGACCTATTTTGAATTACTTTCAAAATCTTTGATTTGCTGTTAAGCACAGATGTTGGTTAATAATATGTTTTACTATATGTTAAGGATTTTTTTCCTTTTTTTTAACCAAACAGCTGTTTTTTTCTGGTAGTGGGTTTAGATTTTTTTGTATAATATAATTATTTCTTTTCAATTTTATGTTTAAACTTAATTTATATGGATATGGGGTAATTACACTTCATCTGTGATTTCAATATATAGTATTGGAATCCATATATTATATCTTATATATTATATATGTTACTGTACCCTGTATTCTTTTATGTAAGAAATTAATAAAAATATTGAAAAAGAAAGGATGAGATCTCAGGGTACCTGGAGGCACATGATACATTTGGCCGTAGTTGGCATGGTTCCCTCAAAGGGAAATCTTGCCTGACGTATCTGTTGGAATTCTTTGAAGAAATAACAAGCAAGATAGAGAAAGGAGAATCAGTTGATGTTGTATACTTGGATTTTCAGAAAGCGTTTGACAAGCTGCCACACATGATGCTGCTTAACAGGGGTCTGTGGTATTACAGGAAAGATATCAGCATGGACAACACAGTGGCTGTTTGACAGGAGGCAAAGCATGGGGATAATGAGAGCCCTTTCTGGTTGACTGCCAGTGACTAGTGGTGTTCACGGGGGTCTGTGCTGGAACCATTGCTTTTTATTTTAAGTGTGAATGATTTGGATGATGGAATCGATGGCTTTGTGGTAAAGTTTGCAGATGTTTTGAAGATAGGTGGAGGGCCAGGTAGTTTTGAGGAAGTAGAGAGACTATAGAAGGGATGGACAGATTAAGAGAACTAGCAAAGGAATTGGTATATGGAATACATTGTCGGGAAGTGCATAGTCTTGCACATTGGTAGAAGAAATGAAAGAGTTGACCATTTTCTAAATGAAGAAAAATACAAAAAAATAAAGTGCAAAGGGACTTGGAGTCCTTGTGCAGGAATCCCGAAAGGTTAATTTGCGGGTTAAGTCTGTGGTGAGGAAGTGAAATGTGAAGTTCACATTGATTTCAAGAGGACTAGAATATAAAAGCAAGGATGTTATGTTCAGGCTTTATAAAGCACAGCTGAGGCCTCATTTGGAGTATTGTGAGCTGTTTTGGGCCCCTTTTTTTAGAAAAGATGCACTGAGGTTGGAGTCGGTTCAAAGGAGGTTCATGAAAATGATTCCAGGATTGAATGTCTTGTCATATGATGAGCATTTGATGGCATTGGGCCTCCACTCCTAGAATTTACAAGAATGAAGGGTGATCTAACTGAAACCTATCGAAAGGGGAACGGCTTTGATTAAGTGGATGTGGAAAGGATGATTCCTATGGTGGGTGAGTCTAGGACCAGAAGATACAGCCTGAGAATAGACAGGCATCCTTTTAGAATGGAGATGAGGAGGGATTTCGTTAGCCAGAGAGTGGCAAATCTGTGGAATTCTTTGCCACAGAATGCTGTGGAAACTGACTTTATTGATAGTTCAAGCAAAGGTTGATAAATTATTGATTAGTCAGGGCATGAAGGGTTACAGGAGAAGGCAGTTGATTGAAGCTGAGAGGGAAATGGATCAGCCATGATGAAATGGGGGAGCAGACTCGATGGGCTAAGTGGCCATATATCTGCTCCTAACTCTTATGGTCTTAAGTTGGGGATGGATTGATGGTGATGGTCAGGACTGTATTGATTACTTTCTGTAGACATCTCCATTGGTGTTTCCATGTCAGTCCATGATGTAACCAGATAGAATACTCTCCACTGTGCATCTATAGAAGTTTGTCAAAATTTGAGATGACAAGCCAAACCTAGTTCAGGTTTATTGTCATTCAACCATAATAAATTTCTGTGCAAACCTCTAAGAAAGTAGAGGCACTATTGTGCCACCTTTCTGATGGTACTGACATGCTTGTCCCTGGGCGGGTCCTCTGATATGACAGTGCCATGGAATTTAAAGCTACTGACCCTCTCCACATCAGATCCTCCGATGAGGAGTTACTCATGGAACTACAGCTATGATAAGGCACTTCCACCTATGATAATTACTTCTGTGGTTTTGCTGACATTCAGTCAGAGGTTGTTGTTATGGCATTACAAGACCATAAGACACTGGAACAGAATTAGGCCATTCAGCCCATCGAGTCTGCTCCACCATTCCATCATGACTGATCCTGGATCCCACTCAATCCCATACACCTGCCTATTCACCATATTCTTTTATACACTGACCGATGAAGAACGATCAACTTCTGCCTTACATATATGTCTGGATTTGGACTCCACCGCAGTCTGTGGCAGAGTATTCCACAGATTTACTACTCTTTAGTTAAATAAATTCCTCCCTACCTCTGGTCTAAGGGGTTGCGCCTCAATTTTGAGGCTGTGCCCTCTAGTTCTAGACATATCATCCTCTCCACATCCATCTGATCTAGTCCTTTCAACATTATGTCGGTTTCAATGAGATCCCCAAACGTTCTTCTGAATTCCAGTGAATACAAGCCAAATGCTCCTCATATGTAAACCCCTTCATTCCTGGAATCATCCTTGTGAACCTCTTCTGGGTGGTTTCCAACGATGACACATTCTTTCTGAGATACGGGGCCCAAAACTGTGGACAGTACTCCGAGTGTGGCTTGACTAGTGTCTCATAAACCCTCAGCATTATCATCTTGCTTTTATATTCTATTCCCCTTGAAATAAATGCCAACATTGCATATGTCTTCTTTACCACAGACTCAATTACTAAATGAACCTTCTGAGAGTCTTATGCGAGGAGTAAGTCACTCTGCACCTTTGATGTATGAACCTTCTCCCCTTTTCACCAAAATGCATTATCACACATTTCCCAACACTGCATTCCATCTGCCACTTTTATGCCCATTCTTCCAATTTGTCCTGCTGCAATCACATTGCTTCCTCAACACTACCTACCCCTCCACCTATCTTCTTATCATCAGCAAACTTTGCCACAGAGCAATCAGTTCCATTATCTAAATCATTGACAATGTGAAAAGCAGCGGTTTCAATACTGACCCCTGATAAACATCAGTAGCCACCAGCAGCCAACCAGAAAAGTCCCCTTTTATTCCCACTCGCTGCCTCCTACCTGTCAGCCATTCCTCTATCCATGCCAGTATCTTTCCTGTAACGCCATAGGATATTATAGTTAAACAGTCTCACATGAAGAACCTTATCAAATCCCTTCTGAAAATCCAAATAAATGTCATCTCCTGCCTCTCCTTTGTCCACCCTGCTTGTTACTTCCTCGAAGAACTGTAACAGATTTGTCAGGCAGGATTTCCCTTTACAGAAACCATACTGACTTTGACTTATTTTATCATTAGTCTCCAAGCACCTCAAAATCTCATTCTTAATAACAGACTCAAACACTTTCCCAACCACTGAGGTTAGACTAACTGGTCTATAGTTTCCTTTCCTTTGCCTTCCTCCCTTCTTGAAAAGTGGACTGATATTTGCAATCTTTCAGTCCAGCCAGGACCATGCCAGAGTCAAGAGATTATTGAAAGACCATGACCAACGCATCCATTATCTCTTCAGCAACCTCTCTCAGGACTCTGGGATGTCGTCCATCTGGCCCAGGTGACTTATCCACCTTAAGACCTTTGAGTTTGCCACTTTTCCTTTGTAATAGCAATAGCACTCACTCGTGCTCCCTGACACTCACAGACCTCTGGCACACTGCTAGTGTCTTCCACAGTGAAGACAGATGTAAAGTACCCATTAAGTTCATCTGCCATTTTTTTTTTGTCCCCCATTACTACCTCACCACCATCATTTTCTGGTGGCCCAATATCAACTCTCATTTCCCTTTTACTCTTTATATAATAGAAATAACTTTTGGTACCCTGCTTTTATTATTGGCCAGTCTACCTTCATATTTCATCTTTTCCCTTTCTGTAGCTTTTTTAGTTCTCTTTTGTTGGATTCTTAAGTTTCCCAATCATCCAACTTCCCACTCACTTTTTGCTACATTATCTGCCCTTTCCTTGACTTTTATGCAGTCCCTAACTTCCCTTGTCAGCCACGGTTGCTTACCCATGCCACTGGAGAACTTCTTCTGAGAGATGTCCAATCCTGCGCCTGCTGAACTACCACCAGAAACTTCAGCCATCTCTGCTCTGCCATCATCCCTGCCAGTATCCTCCTCCAATCCACCTGGGCAAGCTCCTCTCTCATGCCTCTGTAACTCCCTTTATTCCATTGCAATACAGATATATGTGAGTTATTCTTCTTCCTCTTAAATTACAGTATAAATTCAATCATATTATGATCACTGCCTCCTAAGGGTTCCTTTACAGGAACCTCCCAGATAAGACCTGGGTTATTCCACAACACCCAATCTAAGATAGCCTTTCCCAGAATATGCTGAAGCACAAGCCAGTTTGCAGGCATTCGACAAATTCCCTCTCTCACGATCTGACACCAACCTAATTTTCCCAATCCCCTTGCATATTGAAATCCCCTATTACAATTGTGTCATTATCCTTATTAGAAACCTTTTCAAGCTGGATTTTGAATCTTCCCTCCCGTATACAGACTGATAATTGCTAGGTTTACTCTTAGAACCCTTTTTAATCAATGGAACCACATGAGCAATAAACCAATCCTCCGGCACCATCCCCGTTTCTAATGACATTTGAAATATTTCTGTCAGAGCCCCTGCTATTTCTACACCAACTTCCCGCAAGGTCCTGTCAGGACCCGGAGATTTATCCACTTTTATATTCTTTAAAAGTGCCAGTACTTCCTCTTCTTTAATTATCATAGTTTCCATAACTACCCTACTCGTTTCCCTTACCTAACACAATTCAATATCCTTCTCCTTAGTGAATACGGAAGAAAAGAAATTGTTCAAAATCTCCCTCATCTCTTTTGGCTCCACACATAGCTGTCCACTCTGATTCTCTAAGGGACCAATTTTATCCCTCACTATCCTTTTGCTATTAATATAACTGTAGAAACCCTTTGGATTTACTTTCACCTTACTTGCCAAAGCAACCTCGTATCTACTTTTAGCTTTTCTAATTTCTTTCTTAAGATTCTTCTTACATTCTTTATATTCCTCGAGCACCTAATTTACTCCATGCTGCCTATATTTATTGTAGATATCTCTCTTTTTCCTAACCAAGTTTCCAATATCCACTGAAAACCATGGCTCTCTCAAACTTTTAACCTGTCCTTTCAACCTAACAGGAACATAAAGATTCTCTACCCTCAAAATTTCACCTTTCTCTATTACATCCTCTATTACTCCAAACCATCCATACCTTTTACAGTATGGGCTTCCCAGTCTATGTGTGGAAAATTAACATCTCCCACAATCACAATCCTGTGCTTACTACAAATATCTGCTATCTCCTTGCAAACTTGCTCCTCCAATTCTCACTCCCCATTAGGTGGTCTATAATACACCCCTATAAGTGTTACTACACCTTTCCCATTCCTCAATTCCACACAAATAGCCTCCCTAGACAACCCCTCTAATCTATCCTGCTAGAGCACCGCTGTAATATTTTCTCTCACAAGCAACGCAACACCTCCCCCTCTTGTCCCTCCGATTCTATCACACCTAAAGCAATGAAATCCAGGAATATTTAGTTGCCAATCACACCCCTCCTGCAACCATGTTTCACTAATAGCTACAACATCATATTTCCAGGTATCAATCCATGCTCTAAGCTCATCCACCTTTCTTACAATGCTCCTAGCATTAAAATAAATGCATTTAAGAAATTCTCCACCTCTTCCTCTCTGTTTATCTCTAACAGTACAAACAACTTTACTATCTTCTTTTTCTTCCTTCTCACATACATCTGTTCCTACACTCTGGTTCCCCTCCCCCCTCGTATCTAGTTTAAATCCACTGGAGCCTCTCCAGCAAACCTACCTGCAAGAATATTTGTCCCCCTGCAGTTCAGATGTAAACTGTCCTGCCGGAACAGGTTCCACCTTTCCTGGAAAACTGCCCAATTATCTATACATCTGAAGCCCTCCCTCCTGCACCATGTCTTCAGCCACATGTTGATCTGCACTATCTTACTATTTCTAAACCCACCTTCATGTGGAACTATATACATTAATGATCTGGATAATGGGGTGGTAAATTGGATTAGTAAGTATACAGATGATACTAATATAGGTGGCATTGTGGATAATGAAGTAGGTTTTCAAAGTTATTTAGGCCAGTTAGAAGAGTGGGCTGAAAGATGGCAGATGGAGTTTAATGCTGATAAGCATGAGGTGCTACATTTTGGTAGGACTAATCAAAATAGGTCATACATGGTAAATGGTAGGGCATTGAGGAATGCAGCAGAACAGAATGATCTAGGAATAATGGTGTATAGTTCCCTGAAGGTGGAATCTCATGTGGATAAGGTGGTGAAGAAAGCTTTTGGTATGCTGGCCTTTATAAATCAGAGCTTTAAGTATAGGAGTTGGGATGTAATGTTAAAATTGTACAAGGCATTGGTAAGGCCGAATATGGAGTATTGTGTACAGTTCTGGTCACCGAATTATAGGAAAGATGTCAACAAAATAGAGAGAGTACAAAGGAGATTTATTAGAATGTTACCTGGGTTTCAGCACCTAAGTTACAGGGAAAGGTTGAACAAGTTAGGTCTTTATTCTTTGGAGTGTAGAAGGTTGAGGGGGGACTTGATTGAGATATTTTAAATTATGAGGGGGATAGATAGAGTTGACGTGGATAGGCTTTTTCCATTGAGAGTAGGGGAGATTCAAACAAGAGGACATGAGTTGAGAGTTAAGGGGCAAAAGTTTAGGGGTAACACGAGGGGGAACTTCTTTACTCAGAGAGTGGTAGCTGTGTGGAATGAGCTTCCAGTAGAAGTGGTAGAGGCAGGTTTGATATTGTTATTTTTTTAAAAAAATTGGATAGGTATATGGACTGGAAAGGAATGGGGGGTTATGGGCTGAGTGCAGGTCGGTGGGACTAGGCGAGAGTAAGCGTTTGGCACTGACTAGAAGGGCCGAGATGGCCTGTTTCTGTGGTGTAATTGTTATATGGTTATATCACCACTTTTGCTTTGGCCGTCAACTGTGGAGTCATCAGCAAACTTAAACATAGCATTGGAGCTGTACTTAGCCACACAATCATAGATATAAAGTGAATAAACCAGGGGTTAAAAACCCAGCCTCGTGGTTCACCTGTGCTGATGGTGAGTGTTGCCAATCCAAACAAACTGTAAGGGAGGAAATCAAAGATGCAGTTGCTGAAAAAGAAAATGGTGGGAAACTCAGTGCCCTACCACTCATCATCTAAGTCCTACGCTGGTTCGTCCTCATTAAGTGCAACACCTCACACTTGTCTGCAATACATTTCATCTGCCACTTTTCCAGCTGATCCAGATCCCCTTACAAACTTTGATAGCCTTCCTAATTGTCAGAGAGGCAACCCACTTCAATCACCCTCTGGCTTCTTGAATGAAACTAATGTCCAATCCAATTTTTTTGCCTCATCCTGAATGTCAAGCGACTGATCGTTCTTGAACAACCTCCCATTCAGGACTTTGTCAAAGGTATTGTTAAATCCATGTAGACAACATCTATTGCCTTGCCTTCATCAACTTTCCTGGTAACTTCCTCAACAAAATCTACAAGATTGGTTAGAAATGACCCTCCATGCACAAAGCCACGTTGAGTATTCCCAATCAGTCCCTTTCTATTCAATTACTTGTACATCCAGTTCCTTAGAATAGCTTCCAATAACTTTCCCACTACAGATGTTAGGCTCACTGGTTTATTTAGGGGAATAAAACACAATATACAATTGGTCAGGCATTGTCTTTGACAGAGGGATAGAAAGCTGCCTTGTGATGTGAGCTGAGACCTTTCAATTCCCCCACAGGTGTTTAACGACCCGATCCACGGCCACATTGAGATGCACCCACTGCTCGTCCGCATCATAGACACGCCACAGTTCCAGCGTCTCCGCTTCATTAAGCAGCTCGGGGGGGCATACTTTGTGTATCCCGGGGCCTCCCACAACAGATTCGAGCACTCCATCGGGTAAGGACTCAGGGAGATTCCAGCACCCCATCGGGTAAGGACTCGGGAGATTTGAGCACCCATCGGGTAAGGACTCAGGAGATTTGAGCACCCCATCGGGTAAGGACTGGGGAGATTCGAGCACCCCATCAGGTAAGGACTCGGGAGATTTGAGCACCCATCGGGTAAGGGGAGATTTGAGCACCCCATCAGGTAAGGACTCGGGAGATTTGAGCACCCCATCAGGTAAGGACTCGGGAGATTTGAGCACCCCATCAGGTAAGGACTGGGGAGATTCGAGCACCCATCGGGTAAGGGGAGATTTGAGCACCCCATCAGGTAAGGACTCGGGAGATTTGAGCACCCATCGGGTAAGGGGAGATTTGAGCACCCCATCAGGTAAGGACTCGGGAGATTTGAGCACCCCATCAGGTAAGGACTCGGGAGATTTGAGCACCCCATCAGGTAAGGACTCGGGAGATTTGAGCACCCCATCAGGTAAGGACTGGGGAGATTCGAGCACCCATCAGGTAAGGACTGGGGAGATTCGAGCACCCATCGGGTAAGGATTTGGAGAGATTCAAGCACCCCATCGGGTAAGGACTCAGGAGATTTGAGCACCCATCGGGTAAGGATTTGGAGAGATTCGAGCACACATCGGGTAAGGACTCGGGAGATTTGAGCACCCATCGGGTAAGGACTCAGGAGATTCGAGCACCCATCGGGTAAGGACTCGGGAGATTTGAGCACCCATCGGGTAAGGATTTGGAGAGATTCGAGAACACATCTGGTAAGGACTCGGGAGATCTGAGCACCCCATCAAGTAAGGACTCGGAGAGATTCGAGCACCCATTCGGGTAAGGATTTGGAGAGATTTGAACACCCATCGGGTAAGGATTTGGAGAGATTCAAGCACCCCATCGGGTAAGGACTCAGGAGATTTGAGCACCCCATCGGGTAAGAACTCAGGGAGATTCGAGTACCCCATCACGTAAGGACTCGGAGAGATTCGAGCACCCATTCGGGTAAGGATTTGGAGAGATTTGAACACCCATCAGGTAAGGAAAATACAGGAAGTTAGCTTGGTCAGTTGATGAGTTGTCACACATAGGTGTTCCATCTAAAGCAAAGTGCGTCACTAGGTGATTCCTGAAGGGGGAGGGATGAATTAAAGAGCTGGAAGTTCCCACCTATCACCTTGTGGTTCTCTCTCCCTTCCCCCCACCTTTTAAATCTGTTCCTCAGCTTTTCTGTTCCCTAGTCCTGCCGATGATTTTTGGTCCGAAGCGTCGACTGTACATTTTTCCGTAGATGCTGCCTGGCCTAATGAGTTCCTCCAGCATTTTGTGCGTGTTGCTTGGATTTCCAGCATCTACAGGTTTTCTCTTGTTTGAGGGTAGCCGGGAAGCTCCAACCCCGGTAAGATAGCGGACGTGCCTACGCCAGCAGTTGAAGCCAGTTCTGGCGGGCTGGGCAGATAAGATCAATTACAAGATCCAACGGCCAAGAAGGCGGTGCTGCAACGCCTCATGGAGAGCGAAGGGCACGACACGGGCAAAAGGCGACACGGCTATCCATCCACCGCAGCTGAGAAAGTCTCCAGTCGTAACGATTTTTCATACCATTGGACCAGGATTATTGAGGCCAAGAGAGTGGAACTGTCCCAGGGCAATGGCTCTTTTACTGTAAAACTGTTCCCAAACAGGTTACATCATCGTCAGAAGCAATGGACAACTAACAGATCCGTGAAATGCTCTAACAGAACTCTGAAGTAATATGATGTGAATTCCTTGTTTGTGATGTTGACTGTGTGAGAATGCATTCTCTGTCAGGCAGACAGTGACCCGTATTACTGAGTGGGACGGAGGCCACGGGACAGTGTGAAGCAAAGTGGTGATCACCAGGTAAAATGCAGAACTGAGATCGGAGCAGAGAAGGCGAGACTGAACCAAGCTGTGTGTCGACACTGTGTTTATGAACATCCCCCTTTCAATGGACCTCTAACCTGGAGAGAATTGAAGCTGGTTCTCATTAATGTCCCTCCCTTAACCACTTCCTCTGACAGTTTATGCCATCTATCAACTACATTCTTAGTGAGGAAGACTGCCACTCAGATTTCTATTAAAGCTCCCCCCTCTCACCTTAAACCCATGCCTCAAGACAATGTATTTACCCTGCCTGTGCCCCTCCTGGTTTATACACCTCTATAAGATCACCCTTATTCTTCTTTCCTCCCATGAGTAAAGTCCCAACCTGTTCAACATCTCACCATAATCATTGGTATTAGTAAACAGCAGAGACTATGACAAGACAATTATTAGCATCTATACTTGTATCAAGTATGGACATTTAGGGTAAATGGTATTTGAAAGCAGTTTGTGTGTCTGTATTTGATGGCTGTCTCTTTGCCCTGCAGTGTGGCTCATCTGGCAGGAGAACTGGTGAAAGTCCTGGCTAGGCGCCAACCGGAACTTCAGGTTAACCATCGGGATATCCTGTGTGTTCAGATGGCTGGACTCTGCCATGATCTAGGTGAGGGGGCAGCTGTGTAGAGGCCGATGTACCTCGCAGGTGAAGGCACTACAGGAGCATGGGAGCAGTTGGTGGGACAGCAACCTCCCTTTTACAGTTTTGCAAAGTTTGGGCTATTTGTTGACTTCAGAGATCGGGCTCAGTGCAAAGAGGGATGTCTCGGAGAAAGACTTCAAACCCAGCTCGTGGTCTCCAGGGAGTGACGGTGCAGGTCACAGTAATCGAGGCAGTGATTTGCTGGAGGTGTATTGCTCTTTCGGGGTGACCTTATGCTGATGAGATTTTAATCCTGAGTCCTTCTCTGTCCCTTCTGGTCAATTAAGAGTCTTTCCACTGTAACACTGATGTTTCATTTCCCAGGTCATGCACCATTTTCACACTTGTTTGATGGACAATTTATCTCCGAAATGCGGAAAGATGTGAAATGGAAGGTAACTCTCTCCGTATGCTTTGAGTAACGGTGTGTATTAGCAGAGATGAGGCAGTGGGTTAGGTGCCAGAATCCCATCAATGCAAACCTTGTTTTTAGGGAGATTCACTCAGAGTGGAGCAGCAGATTTCCAGTGAAGGGAATGTCACAACGACTCTTCTACCACTTCTGGGGTACCACACAATGGTTTCTGGATTTACAAAGGATGGTCCAAAGCATTATTAATGCTTTTTGAGAGAGTGATTTAGATGCATATCATATTTTTACTGAGTTAAGTATTGTATGTAATTAGTTTTGCTATAACAAGTGTATGGACATTGGAAAAAAATGTTGAATTTCCCCATGGGGATGAATAAAGTATCTATCTATCTATCAAAGAAACAAATCTGTGGGGGAAAAATGCGTTGTTAATGAGAGAGGTCAGAGGAGAATGGCCAGATTGGTTCTTGCTGACAGGAAGGCATCAGTAACTCAAATAGCCACACTACAGAAGAGCATCTCTGAATGCACAGGATGTCAAACCTTAAAGTAGATGGGTTAAAAGAGCAAAACACCACAAACATACACTGAATGGCCACATAATTAAGTATCTAATAAAGTGGTCACTGAGTGTATATCCGCGTCCCATGCATTCTGAGTGAGATGTCTCAACCCAGCTTCCAACGGGTATGGCTCAGTGATATAGAACTGCTTGTGCCATGTGGAAGAAATGGTAACATGAAGGTTGGTTACATGGCAAGAAATCCAAAGGTTCACAGTGGTAGGCCAATTTGAAGTGGATCAGATCTGGGACAGAAAGTCATGGTCATGATGCTCAGAGCCTGGTCCATTTGTGACTCTGGAGTTGCAGCCATGTTGTTGTCTATTGCCCTCTGGAGCAGTCAGCCTTAGTCTTGGCCGTCCCTGAAGCAGACAGCTGTGGTTAGAGGTGGTGTTTACCATCTGTTTCTGGAATAAGATCTGGGCAATAAGATGGTTTTCTTGAACGTGGGGTGACAGCTGGACTGTGTGGTGAAGGAGGCATTTCACACACCCGCCTTCATCATTCAGGGATTTGAATATAGCCGTTGGACATAATGTTGCTGTTGTACAACATGTTGGTGAGGCCATATTGGGAATGTTGTGTTCAGTTTTCGTCAACCTGGACTCAGAATAAATGCCTCTAAGATTACAAGGATGTCACTGTGACTTGAGAGATTGAGAGAGGCTGAGCAGATTGGGACTTTATTGATTAAAGGACAGGCGAAAAGGGGCTGATCATACAGAGGTGTATAAGATCATGGTCACATAGTTAGGGTGAATTGAAGAACTAGACGGCATGGATTTAAAGTGACAGGACAGAGGTTTCATAGAAACTTGGGCAACTGATTTTTACACAAAGAGAGGTATGTATGTACAATGAGCTGATAGAGAAAGTGGTTGAGGAAGGAACAATTTAATAAATTCCAAAAGATAGTTGTACATGTAGATGGATGGGACAGGTTTAGAAGGTTATGGGCCAAATGCTGACAAATGGGAATTGCTATAATGGCCATCTTGGTCAGCATGGAGCAGTTGGGCCGAAGATCCTGTTTTAATCATGTACAAACAAGCTGGAGGAACTCAGCAGGTCGGGCAGCATCCGTGAAAACAGTCAACGTTTTGGGCTGAGACCCTTCATCGGGACTAAAGAAAGAGGGGGCAGAGGCCATATAAAGAGGGTGGGGAGAAGGTGGAAAAACAATCAGAGGAAAGATCAAGGGGTGGGGGAGGGGAAGCAGGGAGGGGATAGGCAGGAGAGATGAAGAAGGAATCTAAGGGTAGTAGAAGCACTTTGGGTAGTAGAAGAAGGCAGAGTCATGAGAGGTGATAGGCAGCTAGAAGAGGAGACAGAGTGAAGGTGGGATGGGGGAAGGGAGAGGGAGGGAATTACCGGAAGTTGGAGAATTCGATGTTCATACCAAGGGGCTGGAGACTACCCAGATGGTTTATGAGGTGTTGCTCCTCCAACCTGAGTTTGGCCTCATCATGGCAATAGAGGAGGCCATGTATGGACATATCCGAATGGGAATGTGAAGGAGAGTTGAAGTGGGTGGCAACCGGGAGATCCAGTCTGTTGTGGCGGACGGAGCGGAGGTGCTCGACAAAGTGGCCCCCCAATATGCGTCGGGTCTTGCCGATGTAGGGGAGGCCACACCGGGAGCACCAGATACAATAGATTACCCCAACAGACTCACAAGTGAAGTGTTGCCTCACCTGGAAGGACTGTTTGGGGTCCTGAATAGTGGTAAGAGAGGAGGTGTAGGGAAGGTGTAGCACTTACGCTTGCAAGAATATCGAATTCTCCAACTTCTGGTAATTCCCTCCCTCTCCCTTCCCCCATCCCACTTTCACTCTGCTTCCTCTTCTAGCTGCCTTTCACCTCTCTCATGATTCTGCCTTTTTCTACTACCCATAGTGCTTTCCCCTTACATTCCTTCTTCACCTCTCCTGCCTATCCCCTCCCTGCTTCCCCTCCCCCACCCCTTGATCTTTCCTCAGATTGGTTTTTCACCTGGCACCTTCCACCCTCCCCCCACCTTCTTTATAGGGTCCCTGCCCCCTCCTTCTTCAGTCCTGACAACGGGTCTCTGCCCGAAACGTTGACTGCTCGTTTCCACGGATGCTGCCTGACCTGCTGAGTTCCTCCAGCTTGTTTGTACGTGTTGATTTGACCACAACATCTGGAGTGTACTTTGTGGCCGGTTTTCATGTTGTGTGACAGTGACATGACAAAAATTTATATCGATATGAACATGAGCTGCTGGCATTGTGTGGTGTGACATCAACTTGCTGTCCATGGGCGTTAATGCAGTAAACTAGACCACTGCTCCAGTTAAAATTGTTAATTTTAATATGTCATTTGCATAAAATGATGACTCACTCTTTCCTCTGATGTGTTGTTGCTTCAGCACGAGGATGCTTCTATTATGCTGTTCGAACACATGATTTTCTCTAATAATTTGGACCTGCAAAGCTATGGTCTGGTGTTGCCTGTTGATGTGGATTTTATAAAGGAACTGATCTATGGTCCAGAAAGAGACGATGCTTCTGAGGGCTCAGAGGTAAGTGACACTGTTGAACTATGGAATTGGAGTATAAGCTGGAAATTTTACTTTGGTTTATGTACACCCAAACAAAAGAGAGCTAAATAATTAAATTAATGTTTTTGCCCCCTGATCACTACTATTCATTTGCATGATGTGGCTGTCACTGCCGTCGTTGGACTTGTCCAGTATTAGTAGACCTGGAATTGAGGAAGCAGTGATGAGTCAGTCTCAGACATAAGTGTGGAGCCATTGGCTAGAGGACCAGAGAGGAGGTTCTGGTGGTGAGAATGTGGTTCCGGGTTGTATATTCCTTCTCAAGGACATTTGAAACAAGTCAAAAGCATTCTTATGGGGAAGGGTGAACATCCAGAGATCATGTCCGATATCAGCATAAATAACATAGGCAGGAGGGGTGACAAGGTCCTGTGGGGAGAGTTCAAGGGTTTATGTGCTAATTTAAAGGAGAGCTTCTACATGGGGGTGATTTCAGGATTGCTGCCAGTACCACGTGCAGGTGAGGACAGAAATAGGAAGATAATGTGGTTTAACACATGGCTAAGAAGATGGTGTAGGAGGGAGGGCTTCATATTTCTGGATCATTGGGCTCTCTTGAGGGGAAGGTGAGAGTTGTATAGAGAGGCGAGTTTGCACCTGTACTGGAGGGGGAAGAATATCCTTTTTTGAAGCAACACACACAAAATGCTGGTGGAACACAGCAGGCCAGGCAGCATCTATGGGAAGAAATACAGTCGACGATTCGGGCCGAGACCCTTCATCAGGACTAACTAAAAGAAGAGATAGTGAGAGATTTGAGAGGGGGAGGGGGAGATCCAAAATGATAGGAGAGACAGGAGGGGGAGGGATGAATCTAAGAGCTGGAAAGTTGATTGGCAAAAGGGATACACAGCTGGTGAAGGGAAAGGTTCATGGGACAGGAGGCCTAGGGAGAAAGAAAGGGGGAGGGGAGCTCCGGGGGAGATGGAGAGCAGGAAAGGAGTGATTGTGAGAGGGACAGAGAGAGAAAAGAAGAAAAAAAGGGAAAATAATTAAGTAAGTAAATAAATAGATAGACAGATAAATAAATAAGGGATTGGGTAAGAAGGGGAGGGGGGCATTAATAGAAGTTAGAGAAATCAATGTTCATGCCATCAGGTTGGAGAATAGACAATAGAGGAGGCCATGAATAGACATATCAGAATGGGAATGGGACGTAGAATTAAAATGTGTGGCCACTAGGAGATCCTGCTTTCTCTGGAGGACAGCATAGGTGTTCAGTGAAACGGTCTCCCAGTCTGTGTCGTGTCTCACCAATATACAGAAGGCAACACCGGGAGCACCGGATGCAGTATACCACACCAAAAAAGACTACAATAGCGCCCCCCCCCCCCCCTTATCAGCGGGTTTTTGAAACATAGAAAATAGTTTCAGGAGTAGGCCATTTGGCCCTTTGAGCCTGCACTGCCATTCAGTATGATCATGGCTGATCATTCAACTCAGAACCCTGTACCTGCCTTCTCTCCATACCCCCGACCCCTTTAGCCACAAGGTTAGGATTTATAGTAAGGTTGGAATTGGTGCGGAGGCAGTGGAGAGCAGAGTGTTCAGAAGGAGTGAGGTTGGAATTGGAACAAGGTGTGGTGAAGTTGAGACAGTTGATGTCCCGTCGGCAGTTAGAAAAAGACTACAACAGCACCCTCCTTTTTTGAAGGTTTGCTAGTGCTGCTCTGGGGAGTTTAAACTAAAGTCGCAGGGGAATGGGAACCAGAGTGCCAGGGCAGCTAGTGGATGGGCTGCAGGGAATGAAGATGTTAAGCCTACATACAAACATGGGAAAGAGAACATTGAACATGGTGAGACTTGACTTGAATAAGGGAACAACATCCACAACCCTCCAATCCTCCGGAACCTCTCCCGTCCTCATTGATGATGTAAAGATCATTGCCAGAGGCTCAGCAATCTCCTCCCTCGCTTCCCACAGTAGCCTGGGGTACATCCCGTCTGGTCCCGGTGACTTATCCAACTTGATGCTTTCCAAAAGCTCCAGCACATTCTCTTTCTTAATATCTACTTTTCAGTTAATATCCAGCTTTTCAGTCCACTGCAAGTCATCCCTACAATCGCCAAGATCCTTTTCAACAGTGACATCAACAGTGTGGATGATAATGTGGGAAAAATTATCATGATATTTGCAGATGACATAGTGGATAGTGAAGACGGCTATCAAGGCTTCCAGTAATTCTCTGAACTCAAAGGAGATTGTTATCAGAAGCACGTTCATTCTCCTGGCATTCAGGACGAGTTAGTGAAATGGATTTTACATAGACTTCATAGGTGAATCCTGGGAGTATTTTGTAAATGATTGCCTCTCTAACCGGAGGCCCATGATGAGTGTGACACAGGGATCGGCACTGGATCCATTGATGCCTGTCATCTAAATAAATGGTCTGGATGATAAGATGGAAAACTGGATCAGCAAATCCGTGGATGACATCGTAATTGGGGGTTTAGTGCATAGCAAGGACGTCTGTCGAAACTTGCACTAGGATCTGGAAAATGTGCTGAAAAATGGCAGATGGAATTTAGTGCAAATAAGTGTTAGTGCACTTTGGGAGAACAAATCAAAGTAGTACTTATCCCCCCTCCCATCTATAATAAAACACACTCCAGGGCTCCCTCCCCCCTATAGGGGTGTTGTATATGAAGGGCCCAAAGCTTTGTTGAGGATTCCTACCACCCATCCCACTATCTCTTTGAACCCCTCTGTCAGGAAGGTGGCACAGGAGCATCAGGACTCGGACTACCAGCCTGGTAACAGCTTCTTCCCTCAGGCTGTGAGACTGATGAATACCTGCCACCAATGAGATCTCGTCACACCGACAGCAAGACGTTTACTGTTTATCTGTGCTGCACACTACATAGACTTCAGATTATATTTTATTAATTTACTCGTGGTAATATTTTGTTTTATGTGGTGTGTGAGGTATATGATCTGTGAGTGCACCATGGTCTGGAGGAAGATGATCTCATTTGGTTGTAAATATATAGTCAGATGACAACAAACTTTAACTTGAAATTGAAAGGGAGGCTGGAGACTTTAATCCTGGTGTGGGTCAATGGGACGAGGCCGAATAACAGTTTGGCACTGGCTAGATGGGCTGAAGTGCCTGCCTCTGTGCGGTAGTGCTCTCTGATTCCATGACTCCTTGGTAAGTACAGAGTAGGTTCCGTTAAGGACTTCACCCGCACCCCCATCTCCACTCACAGTTCGCCCCTTTGGTTCCTGTTGCTGATCTGTTGGGCGAGGTGCTACCTCTCATCTTGGGCCAGTACGGTTTGGTTTTCCCACTGGGGTTGCACTCGGTCTGTGTGATGTGGAGGGAATGAGGGAGAGCCTGAGTGGTGGATCCATCTTCACTCCCCGTGTGCTGCTCATCACTAACTCTGCTATCTAATCTCCCCAGTGGCCGTACAAGGGTCGTTCTCAGGAGAAAAGCTTTCTGTATGAAATCGTTGCCAATAAGCGAACTGGGATTGATGTCGATAAGTGGGATTACTTTGCCAGGTATGTAGGCCTCTCTGTAGTCTTCATCAACTGCCTTTGAGTGTTACATCATCTCTGACTTTTCTCAGTGTGAGCTTATCAGGAACATGGCTTAGTTAATTTGGACCAGGCTTAATTATTAATTGAAAATCAGAAATGGCCAAGTTCAGTCCTGCCAAAGAGTTTCAGCCCGCAACATCGACTGTATTCTTTTTCAGAGATGCTGCCTGGCCTACTGAGTTCCTTCAACATTTTGTGTGTGTTACCCAGATTTTGTGTGTGTGTGTGTTACCCAGATTTTGTGTGTGTGTGTGTGTGTGTGTGTGTGTGTGTGTGTGTGTGTGTGTGTGTGTGTGTGTGTGTGTGTGTGTGTGTGTGTGAGAGAGTGTGTGAGAGTGTGTGGGAGTGAGAGTGTGTGGGAGTGAGAGTGTGTGTGTGTGTGTGTGAGTGAGAGAGAGAGTGTGCGAGAGTGAGAGTGAGAGTGTGTGAGAGTGAGAGTGTGTGGGAGTGAGAGTGTGTGGGAGTGAGAGTGTGTGGGAGTGAGAGTGTGTGGGAGTGAGAGTGTGTGTGTGTGTGTGTGTGTGTGTGTGTGTTACACCCACCATTACTTCTTCAGAAAACTGAAGTTATTCAACCTGTTCCCCACTGATCCTCACAGATTTTTGTTGATGCACCATGGCATCCTGACTGGATCACAGTTTGATACGGAAATGCTCTGTCTGAGACTGCATGGAATTGCAGAGACAGCTCCGGCCAACATCAAACCCGCTTCCTCATCATGGACTCTGTCTGCAGCTACAGCCCCTCACCCCGGAGATTCTCTCATCTTCTCCTTCCGTTGAGCAGAATATGGAAAAGTTTGAGACCGTACCACCATGTTCAGACAGCTTCATTCTACTGTTATTACACTGTTGAAAAGTCCTGTTGAATGATAATGAACTCTTGATCTCTCAATCTACCTTGTTGCAGCCCTCCCACATTATTTGTCTGCCTGCACTTTCTCTGTAACTGTAGCACTATATTTTGCCTTCTCTTATTGCTTTTCCTTTTCTCCTACTTTGACAAAGTTGTCTTTTAGGATAATCTGATTGGATGGCAAGTGAAACAAAGCTTTTCACTGTACATGTCACAATAAACCAGTTACCAAAGAAATGACAGTGGCTGCTATTAATGTGTTTTCATGTCTCTGAAGGGACAGTTACCATCTTGGAATCCGGAACAACTTTGACTATCAACGCATCCTGAAGTATGCTCGAGTCTGTGAAGTTGACAAAATGAAGGTCATATGCTTTCGAGATAAGGTGATGAATGTTTTGAGAAGCAGCAGGGTCTCTTTAACTTTGGTTTGAAAATTCTTGGCTTATCCAGCCTGAACTCATTGTAATGGTTGTATATTGTGAGTCAGAAATATTATCTCAAAGGTTGTTATACTAACATCACGGAGAAGTACACACAAAAGATTCTACACATACTGGAAATCCAGAGTATCACCAACAAAGTGCTAGAGAAATCAGGCAGCTTCAACAGAGGGAAAAAAAGAATGAATGTTTTGGGCTGAGACCCTACATCAAGACCAGAAAGGAAATTAGAAGGAGCTGTGGGGGGGGGGGGGGGGGGGCAAGGGGAAGAGTACAAGCTGGAAGGTGATAGGTGAAGTCAGGTGGGGGGAAGGTAGGTGAGTGGGGACAGGGGGATAGAGTGAGCAGCTGGGAACTAATAGGTGGAAAAGGTAATAGGCTGAAAAAGACATCTGATAGGAGAGGAGAGTGGAACATGGAGAAAGGGAATGAAGAGGAGCACCAGAAAGAGGTTTTGAAGACAGAATATAATACTAATGGTAACACTCTTGGCAGTGTGGAGGATCTGAGAGATCATGGGTTCTGTATCAATGGGACATTCAAAGCTGCTGCACAAGTTGACAGCGTTGTTAAGAAGGTGTATGGTATTCATCAGCCATGGGATTGAGTTCAAGATTCATGAGGTAATGTTAGAGTTATATAAGACCTTGGTCAGACTCCACTTGGAGTACTGTTTTCAGTTCTGGTCACCTCACTACAGAAAGGATAAGGATACTATAGAAAGAGTACAGAGGAGATTCACAAGGATGGTGCCTGGATTGGAAGGCATAGCTTATGAGAATAGTTTGAGTGAACTTGACCTTTTCTCCTTGGAGCGACAGAGGATGTGAGGTGACCTGATACAGGTGTATAAGATGATAAGAGGCATTGATCGTATGGATAGCCAGAGGCTTATTCCCGGGGCTGAAATGGCTAGTATGAGGGGGCATAGTTTTAAGGTGCATGGAAATAGGTTCCGAGGGGATGTCAGGGGTAGCTTTTTCTCACAGAGTCGTGGGTGCATGGCATGCACTGCCAGCAGTAATGGTGTAAACGGACACAATAGTGTCTTTTAAGAGCCTCTTAGGTAGGTACGTGGAGCTTAGAAAAATAGAAGGCAATGCGCTAGGGAAAATCTAAGCAATTTCTAGAGTAGGTTGCATTGTCGGCATAACATTGTGGGCCGAAGGGCCTGTAACGTGCTGTAGATTTCTATGTTTCTATGTGATAACTGGCTGTGCAGAGCTGAACAGTCAAAGAACAGCTGAGATCACAATGGGGGATCAGTGAGAATGGGTCTCATTGAACTACAGTAGAAGAGAAGATTTAAACTTTAAGGTAGCCATAACTAGTACAGGGTTAATGGTTCTATTCTTAGCAGTGAGGAGGAACAGAGAGATCTTTGAATCCACATTCATAGCCCTCAAAGTTGCTGTACTAGTTGATAGGATTATTAGGAAGGAATATGGTTTGTTGGTCTTCAGTAGTTGTGGGATTGAGTTCCAGAGCCACGAGGTAATGGTTTTCTCCTAGAATGAAGGAGGATGAGAGATGACTTGATAGAAGTATATAAGATGATAAGAGGCATAGGGAGAGTGGACAGTCAGAGACTTTTTACCACAGCAGAAATGGATAATACAAGGGGGCATAATTTTAAGGTGATTGTAGTGAAATATAGTTGGGTGTCAGAGGTAGGCTTGGCTTACTGGGAGAGTGGTGGGTGGGTGGACTGCTCTGTCAGGGGTTGTGTTCGAGACAGATACATTATGGATATTTATGGTACTCTTAGATAGGCACAGATGGAAGGAAAACGGAGGGTTATGTAGGAGGGAAGTGTTGGATTGAGTGTGGAGTAGTTTCAATGGTTGGCACTGTGGTGTAATGGTCTATGTTCTCACTCTTTCAGAACTTGCTGATCATTTAGAAATTCATCTGCAGATATAAAAACAATTTAAAGTTAAACATGGAAAATTAAGCAAAATGGGGAGGAGGGCCACAAATAACAGAAGTACAGAGGTTTAAGAGTGGTGTTGGGACATCGGTCAGTTTACAGGAATGGCTGTTGGTTAATAATTTGAGATTAAAATCCCTCAATGAATGGGGTTATGTGATAGAGCAGAGATATTGGCATCTGTCTGATCTGCTGACTGGGATAAAAGTATCATCATGATATCAGTGACTAACTTGCATGTTGATACTCAATGCCTGGGGTCTATTCCTGACACACACAGGGTGAAGTGATCTCTCATTTTCCATCTTGTTCTACAGGTAGCTGGCGACTTGTACAACATGTTTTACACACGTAACACCTTGCATCGCAGGGCCTATCAGCACAAAGTGGTCAACATCATTGAGAGCATGTGAGTATTCCTGCAGTGTGGCTGGTACGGTGCTTTCACTCATTTTACACCCTTGTGTCCACCCACTCATCTTCTCCCAGCCCTTGTGCTGGTGAATGGCACTGGCTTGTGTGAAAGGCACTGTGACCACATGGGTCAACCTATGGCTACTAACTGGCAGATAATTTGGTCACACCCTTTACTAACCAGAACGTGGAGTGTTTGTTGCAGTGTTCACTCGGGTGTTGCTGATGAGTGGTGAATCTGAACACATGTTTCCTTACCCTTCCTCTCTCGTAGCCCAAGTAAGCTGAGGCCATTCCCACATCCATTTTTTGTGTTTGCTGTCAACATCAGAAGGAGGCTGTGTGGACAACAGTACTGACACGATTCTCAACATGTTCATCCATTAGGATCACAGAAGCAATGGTGTTGGCAGATCCACACATCCAGATCAGCGGCTCGGGTGGGGAGCAGTATAGAATGTCAACAGCCATTGATGACATGGAGGCTTACACCAAACTCACAGGTGAGTACTTTTGTCCTTAAGTTTCACCAGAATTTACTCTTTAATCATCAATGTTCACTTCACAGGACAAGGCCATCCAGCTATTGCTACCTATTTCTGAGTGTCCACCAATAAATCCCACTGCCCTAGTCTTTCCCCTGTTGCCCGCCATTCTTTTGCTGCTTATTTGAAGATCAAGTTGTTTTGCAGGTTTTTCTGGGCAAACTTGTCCTCTCTATAGGCTGCTGCATTTTGTTATAAAATAGCACCCCGTATTCTATCTGGGTAATCTACATCCTGGCACATGAACATGGAATTCTCAAACTCCCAGTAACTGCTCCCCCTCTGTCCTTTTTCCTGTTTATTCTTCCCTTTATTCAGACTGAAGGCAGCGACTGCTGAAACAGTTTTATGCTCGGGAAGGGAAGATGGTTAGCATCATGATGGTGTAGCTGTCGTTTTGAAGAAAGCCATTGAGAAGTGCTTGCTGGAGTGGAAACCAATCAATAGTAGACTGATGAGAGTCAGGCTGAGAGGGAAGCAAGTGAACACGACTGTGATCCAGTGCTATGCTCCGACTAATGATAGTGATTTTGAAGAAAAGTAAGTTTCTATGAGCAACTGCAATCGGAGGTCGAGTTAACACCGTGCCGTGGACCTCCCATCGTCATGGGAGATCTAAATACCAAAGTGGGGAATAACTAGGGCCTGTAATGTGCTGTAGATTTCTATGTTCTATCAACTTGCACTTCACTAGGGTCACAGGCACCATGGATGTGAAACAATGAACAACAATGGTGAAAGACTGTTAAAATTCTGTGCCATGAACAATCTGGTCATAGGAAGGACCCTCTTTCCACAACATGAAATCCATAAACGGACATGATGCTCACCCAGCGGACGTGACAAGAACAGGCTGATCAATGGCCCACTCCAAGATGCCACTGGTGTACATTGGCGACTCTCAGCGGGCTGCAGGAAATTGTACTAGTTTTCCTCTTAAATATACTCCTTTTGAACCACTCTTACGGCATCTGCAGAATATAAATTTCCTCTTAACAACAGAGAATGAAATGACATCAATGATCTTCAGAGCTCACGTTCGACAGTTGAATATGGACCAGTTAAGGGCAGTGGCGCCTTTAAGGGTCAACAGCATGGCTGAAAACACGGCAGGAGAGATTGAATTCAAACCAGGCTGAAGTGCAGGGGAATGAGGCCTCCTCTACCCAGCATCTTGTTGGCGAATGTGCAGTCACTGGAAAATAAGATTGACAATCTCAGGGCAAGGCTGCTGTCTCAGAGGCAGATAAGGCAGATCTCAGTTGTTGTTGCACTGAAACCTGGTTAAATGTAGACACCCCTGACGCAGTGGTACAAGCGGAAGATTTTATAATTTTCAGAATATATCAAACTTTCAACTCTGAGAAGGGAAAAGGTGTCAGCATAAGCTTTTTAGTCAATTCTCTTAAGTGGATCAACGTTGGGCTTATTTCAACTTCTTGTCACCTGAATGAGGACAATTAATAATTAAATGCAGACCATTCCACATGGAGATCTCATCCATGATCCTGTAAGCAAACATTTGTGAAACTGCATGAAGCTATCTGTGAAGAAGAAACGGACCATCCTGATGCATTGTAAGTTATAGTCAGTGACTTTAACCAGTTTGAAGGAAACTCTGCCCAATTATCACTAGCATGTCACCTGTTGCACCAGAGGTCCCAACGCACTAGACTACTGCTACACTATGACACAGAATGCCTATCGTTCATTCCGGAGACCATGTTTTGGCAAGTCGGATCATTTGGCTGCACCTCCGCTACCTGAATACAGACAGTGACTAAAGAGCAAGACTCCAGAGATCAAGACAAGTAAGAGGTGGTTTCGGGAGGCAGAGGAACGGCTACAGGATTGCCTTGAGTCAGTGAACTGGGCCGTGTTGGAACTCATCTGAGGTGCTGAGTGACTATGCCAGAGTCATTACAAACTTTATTAAAACAGCAATGGATGAGTGTGTCCCCACAAAATCCTTCAGGGTTTTTGCCAATCAGAAGCCCTGGATGAACAATGAAATCTGGAATGCTCTGAGAGCCGGATTAAAGGCATTCAAGTTTGGAGATCGAGAATGCTACAAAAGGTGCAGGTATGATCTCTGCAAAGCTGTCTCTCAGGCAAAGTGGAGATTCCAGACTAGACTGGAATCAAAGAGGGATGTTCAACAGCTGTGGCAGGGTTTGAATGCTATAATGGCCGACAAAGTAAAATTTTGTGTCATTGGGGACAGCAGAACTTCACTTCCAGGTGAGCTCAATGCCAAACGGTCATCATTTCATACAATGATCCTCCGGAACGAACTCTGTATTTTATGGCCAAGAAGGATCTCCAACCATGCCCTTCTCTTTCAGTGTTATCAAGAGGACCTGGCCACAATCATCATGAGGAGACATTGGAGATGGATTTGGCACATGATGATAAGAGAGGCCAACTTCATCATCAGGACAGAACTTCACTGGACCCCTGAAGGGTGGAGGAAACACAAGAGACCAAAGACAACTTGATGCCACATCATTGAGGCAGAAATGAGGACCCTGAGTTACATCTGGGGCACAATAGAGAAGATGGCCAAGGACAGACAGAGACAATGGACCTTCTTTGCTGCCCTAAACACCAGCTGGGTAATAGGCAGTAACTGCAAAATAAAGCATATTATACACAATCGATCTGGTGATAGTATTGGTAAATGGGGTGACTAGGCTTGTGTCAGCTGCTTCAAGAACCAAATGGTTGAGGAACAGTGGCTGTTCCGGAACTTCACTACGTACACATCACTGCACCTTCTGATTACTCCTCCAGGCAGAAGGCAGTGAGACCTTCTCTTCAAACAAGTGAAGAAAGTAAGAATCCAGAGTAACAGAAGGCCATTTGGCCCATCGAACATTCTCTACTATTGAAGACCATGGCAGAAATTCTATCTCTGCACTATCTCTGTATTCCTTGATTCCCTTACAAAAGTCCACATCTGTGGGCAATGTACTCAGCAGATGGGTATTCCATTGACAAACATGCTGTGCCATGGAATTGAATTCCAAGAGTTCCTTGACTTCATTTTTCATGTTATGGTTGGTCTCAGGGGCTGCAGTCTAAAACTATAACATTAAGAGATCTTAAGCAGAAAAATGTACATCACTAACCACTTTTCTAAATGAATGTAAAATTATTCCTTTTTGTTTGGAAAAGTACAAACTCCTTGGACGCAGAACTCGGAGACCGTTAACAACATTCAGGATGAGTTAGTAAATTGGATTTTACATCGGTTTCATAGGTGAACCCTGAGAGTAGTTTGTAAATTGTTGCCTCGCTAAATGGAGGCCTGTGACTAGGGTGGCGCAGGGATCGGTGCTGAGTCCGTTGTTCTTTGTCAGCATTCTGCAGTTCAACTAATTTAGAGGATGACAAGTAATTTTTTGATTTCTGTACTGCTACTCTTGCTGCTACTGAGATTTGTTTTCCCTTTTGTAATGTGTTTGTGCTTGTTCCAATGGTGTTTACTTGTGGCCTTGCACATGTGTGTCATCTCATTGGTTTAGGAATATATATGTGAAACCCTGATCTGAACCAGGAAAAAGCACATAATGAATTTTTAAATAATTTTAAGAATTTAAAACAAATCTCAATTGCAGTAATAGCAATACAGAAATAAAAATAATAGTTATCATCCTCTAAATGAGCTGATCTGTGGAATGCCGACAGACTTTCACGCAGCCTCTCCTCTCTCTAAGTCTAACTTTAATTCTGACTCGACATACTCTGACTCTCTCAATGTACTGTTCCCTGTGACAATGCTAACCACCAGCCGTGGTCTAGCCTTGGACAAAACACTCAGCTCTGGCACCAAACAGGTGCCCCTTTTATTCCCATCAAAACACCTTACACTGCTACTTTTCCATGTGTTTGATACCTGCACCATGAATTCAGCTTCCAGTGAAAGTCATGTTTTCACCATCTTCCTGTGGCGGTCCTCGCACACGGGGCCCGAAACGCCATCGGAAGCTGCGAGCAGACGCATGACCCGCTCGGGGCGGACCTTCCGGGGACGGTCTGACGTCACGTCCTCCCCGCTGTTCGCAGGGACCCATGGGAAGGGGGTTTTAAGCACGCGAGTTTGACCATTCCGAGTTCAGCTCTCTCTGCCTCCGTGTGTTCCTTTTGTAGCGCCTTGCACGCCGCTACATTGGTGACCCCAACGTCCCAGACGGCATCTGCAACCGGCGACTCCGCAGCCAGCCATGAGTTCGAGCAACTCGCACAGCGCGGTCGCTCTGAAACTTCCGACGTTCTGGGCCACTCAGCCCCACGTTTGGTTCGAGCGGGCTGAGGCCCATTTCAATACCAGAGACATTACGGCCGACGCCACTCGGTACTACTACGTGGACAGCGCGCTTGACCAGGAGACGGCAGGCCGGATCATTGACTTCCTACGCCAGCCGCCAATGGAGGACAACTACCCTTAAGGCGCTTCGGACTCTCCCGCTGCTAACAGGCCGCGCGGCTCCTACACATGGAGCCATCCGAGCTCATGAATGATATGCTGGCGCTCCTGGACGGCCATAAGCCGTGCCTTCTATTCGAACTGTTGTTCCTCGAGCAAATGCCAGAGGACGTTCGCCGCCTCCTCATGGGTGAGGATTTCAGCAATCTGCGTGGGGTCGTGACTAAAGCAGACGTCCTTTGGCAGAGCAAGCAACGTGAAGCAGCCTCCATTGGCCTAGCCACGATTGCATGCCCCAAAGCCCAGGACCCGCAGCCGAAGCCGCCAAGACCCAGGGGGAGACAAGTCGACAGTTCGGAGCAATGGTGTTTCTATCACCAAAGATGGAGTTCAGGCGCGTGCCGCTGCCGTCCACCATGTACTTTTCCGGGAAACACCGGGGCCAGCCGTCACTAATGGCTACAATGGCTGGCTACCGAGACAGCCTCCTGTATCTCTGGGCGGCACTTCCTGGTAGATACCAGGGCCGAAGTCAGCGTGCTTCCCCCCTCGAACATGGACACTCGTAACGCGGCCCCAGGCCCCGAACTCACCACCGCAAATGGTACCAGTATTCGGACGTAAGGCCTGCGAACTATCTCACTGCATTTCGGGTCCAGCCGTTTCACTTGGACTTTCACGTTGGCGGCGGTGTCACAGCCACTACTAGGGGCAGATTTCCTACGAGCCATCTGCCTCCTGGTCGACTTGAAAGGCCGGCGTTTGGTCCACACCGAGACATTCCAGACTTTCCAGCTCGGAGAAGCCAAGCTACCAGCCCTCCACCTGGTGGCAGAATTCCCCTCCATAGTCACCCCGCAGTTCTCCACAGCCAACCCCAAGCAAGGCGTGCAGCACCACATCTCCACGCAAGGACCGCAGCTGCACGCCCGAGCTCGCAGGCTCCCACCTGACAAGCTCCACCTCACCAAGGAGGAGTTCTGTAAGATGGAAGAGATGGGAATCGTACGCCGCTCAGACAGCCCGTGGACATCCCCACTGCACGTGGTGCCCAAGTCCACAGGAGGATGGAGGCCCTGTGGAGACTACAGAAGGCTCAACGACGCCACAACCGCCGACAGATACCCGGTACCCTACATCCAGGACTTCACGGTGAACCTGCACGGAGCGACCATCTTCTCCAAAATTGACCTGGTCCAGGGATACCATCAGATCCCAGTGCACCACAACGG
This sequence comes from Hemitrygon akajei, assembly GCF_048418815.1. Classification (NCBI taxonomy): domain Eukaryota; kingdom Metazoa; phylum Chordata; class Chondrichthyes; order Myliobatiformes; family Dasyatidae; genus Hemitrygon; species Hemitrygon akajei. The sequence goes on along the minus strand of NC_133134.1, from coordinate 162,174,451 downwards.
CGTGCCCAAGACAGCCCTCATCACCCCATTTGGCTTGTTCGAATTCCTGAGGATGCCTTTTGGTCTCTAGAATGTAGCCCAAACTTTCCAGAGGCTCATGGACTCGGTGGGACGTGGCCTGGATTTCGTTTTCATTTACTTGGACGATATCCTGGTGGCCAGCAGTTCACACCAAGAGCACGTGGCACATTTGCGCCAGCTCTGCCAACACCTGAGCGACCACGGACTGGCAATCAATCTGGCAAAGTGCCAGTTCGGGCTGACGGAGATCGACTTCTTGAGCCACAGAGTCAACCGGCATGGTGCAGTTCCCCTACCGGACAAGGTCCAGTCCATCCGCCAGTTCCCCAAGCCCAGCACGGTCAAGGGCCTGCAGGAGTTCATGGGGATGGTCAACTTTTATCATCAGTTCGTGCCGTCGGTGGCCCGCATCATGAGACCCTTGTTCCTCCTGATGGCCGGCAAGGTCAAAGAAGTGGCATGAGACGCGGAGTCCACGGAGGCGTTCAAGCAGGCCAAGGAGGCGCTGGCAAGGGTGGCCCTCCTAGTGCACCCGAGAGTCGATGTACCCACGGCACTCACAGTCGACGCTTCGGACACGGCAGTCGGCGGAGTCCTGGAGCAGCTCGTTGAGAACCAGTGGCGACCACTCGCTTTCTTCAGCCGGCACCTATGGCCACCAGAGGTGAAGTACAGCGCCTTCGACAGAGAGTTGCTAGCGCTCTACCTGGCTATCCGGCATTTCCGGTACTTCCTCGAGGGAAGGGAGTTCACCGAGTATACGGACCACAAGCCCCTCACCTTCGCACTGGAGAAAGTATCGGACCCATGGTCGGCTCGGCAGCAGAGGCACCAGTCCTTTGTTTCGGAATTCACCATGGACGTCCGCCACATTGCAGGGAAAAATAACGTTGTCGCCGACACACTGTCTTGCCCCTGCCTCCACTCAGTAGGCATATCGTCCTCAGGAACAGACTACGCAGCACTGGCGGAAGCACAAGGGTCGGACCCCGAGATCCCGGCTTACTGCACCGCCGTTTTGGAGCTCCAGTTGGAGGACGTCTCCATCGGCCCGGTAGCGGATCGACTCCTGTGTGACGTGTCTACCGGTGAACCCTGACCTGTGGTACCAGCGGCATGGAGGCACCGGGTGTTCGACACGCTGCACGACCTGGCCCACCCGTCCATCCAGGCGTCCATCAAGCTGGTAGCAGACACATTCGTCTGGCACGGTTTGCGCAAACAGGTCGGACACTGGGCCAGGACCTGCGTACACTGCCAGACCGCCAAAGTCCAGCGGCATGTGAAGGCTCCACTCCAGCAGTTCCAGCCGATGCACAGGAGGTTCCAACACATCCACGTGGACATTGTCGGCCCCCTGCCAGTCTCCCGGGGTGCCAGGTATATCTTTACCATGGTAGACAGGTTCACCAGATGGCCGGAAGCCGTACCGCTCATAGACACGTCCACTGAGTCCTGCACCAGGGCGCTCATTGCAAACTGGATCGCCAGGTTCGGCCTCCCAACGGACATCACCTCCGACAGAGGGGCGCAGTTCACGTCTGGTTTGTGGACAGCACTGGCGCAGCTCCTGGGCACCCAGCTGCATCACACCACGGCATACCATCCCCAGTCCAATGGTTTGGTAGAGCGATTCCACCGGCATCTCAAGTCGGCCCTGATGGCACGCCTCAGGGGCCCAAACTGGTCAGACGAGCTTCCCTGGGTCCTACTGGACATCCGCACAGCCCCCAAGGAGGACCTGGGCATCTCCTCGGCGGAAATGGTCCACGGCGCCCCCCTGACAGTCCCAGGCGAGTTCGTACCAGAGGCCCGAGGTTCGGAAGAAACTCCAGCTGCGGTGCTAACGAGGCTGCGGGACAGGGTAGGGACCCTAGCGCCGGTCCCGACCTCCAGCCATGGTCCCACGCCATCCTTCACCCCTAAAGACCTCCGAGACTGTGAGTATGTTTTTATTCACAGGGGCATGCACAGGTCACCTCTACAGCGGCCATACGACAGACCCTTCAGGGTGATCCGGCACAACGGAACCACGTGTGTCGTGGAGGTGGGGGGCCGGGTGGAGACTTTTACAGTGGACCGCCTCAAACCGGCGCACTTGGGCATTGAGCAACCAGTAAGGGTACCCACACCGCGCTGGCAGGGCCGGCCACCCAGGCAAGCCACACAGACTGGGGGCTCCACTCCCCTGATGGACGTTTCTGGGGGGGGAAGGGGGGGGGGGAGGGGGTGTGGCGGTCCGCAAACACGGGGCTCGAAACGCCATCAGAAGCTGCGAGCAGACGCATGTCCTGCTCGGGGCGGACCTTCCAGGGATGGTCTGATGTCACGTCCTCCCCGCTGTTCGCAGGGACCCATGGGAAGGGGGTTTTAAGCGCGCGAGTTTGAATCACTAAAACCATTCCGAGTTCAGATCTCTCTGCCTCCGTGTGTTCCTTTTGTAGCGCCTTGAGTGCCACTACATTCCACTGTTATGGCTGTACACGTGTACTCCCTTAATTTTCTCAAACTTTGCTGTGGACTGGGTCTCTTGTACTCTCCTAAATAATCGCACTGCAAATTAGCACCATTTTGTCTTTCAGATTTCCATTTTATTTTAGTGTATAACAAGTAGGAATCACATTGAACTTTTTCCTTACAAGACTATGGTACAGGTACAGACCAAAGTGACTCGACAGAATATCAGTTTGACATGTACAAGATAGGCCTGGGTCTGTGCTGAATTGCTGTATAACTGTAGAACTCTATTGCTAATAGGGACAAATCACACATTTATCTTCCTAATTCACTTTAAGTCAACCAGAAACAAAAGTTTGTTAGATCAATTGCAATTACATGCTGTTATAAAATGTTTTTCTTTGATCTTGTATTTTGTTTTTACAGACAGTATCTTTGAACAGATTCTGAATTCCTCTAAACCTGAGCTGGAAGAGGCACGGACAATCCTGAACAACATTATAAACCGCAACCTGTACAAATGTATTGGGCAGACACAGGCTGAAGAAGGGAAAACTATTAAACGGGTAATTATTACGGGCTGGTATTCTCTGCCTCAATTCTCTATTACTCCCACAACCAGAAGGCAGTGAACCTTCCCTTGAAACGAGCTGAGATTGCATGAGTCAGGTGTAATAGTTTTAGCCCTTTGAGGCTCTCTGCTATTCAACATTATGGCTGTTCTACCTCAGCATCATGTTCCTGCACCTATTACACCCCTGATTCAAGCCGTGGTCTAGCCTTGGACAAAACACTCAGCTCTTGCACCAAACAGGTGCCCCTTTTATACCCATCAAAGCCCCTTACACTGGTACTTTTCCATGTGTTTGATACCTGCACCATGAATTCAGCTTCCAGTGAAAGCCATGTTTGATCCAACACTCTTGATTCAAGCCTGCTCTGCCATGTTGTCATGGCTGATGCATTTCTCTCAATTTCCTGCCTTCTCCCATATCCCTTCAGGCACTGACTCATCTGCCCCAAATATACCCCAATGACTTGGCCTTCACAGCTGCATGTGGCAATAAGTTCCACATATTCACCACACTCTGGCTAAAAATATTCCTCTTTATCTCCATTCTAAGTGGACATCCCTCTATTCCACTCTTAGACTCCCAATCCAGATGAAACATTCTCTCTAAAACTATTCTGTCAAGGCCTTATAACATTGGTTAGGTTTCACTGAGATCTCCCCTCGTTCTCTGATTTCCAGTGATTTTTGGCCCAGAGCCATTAAATGCTCCTCATATGATAAGCCTTTTAATCTTGGAATCATTTTTGTGAACCTCCATTGAAACGTCTCCAATGACAGCAGATCCTTTCTGCGATAAGGGGCTCAAGACCGCTCACAGAACTCCAAATGAGGCCTCACCAGCACTTTAACATTAACATTAGCAGCCTTAACATTACATTCTTGCTTTTATATTATAATCTTCTCCAAATGAATGCTGACATTGCATTTGCCTTCCTCTCCACCAACTTCACCTTCAGGGAGTCCTGTGTGAGGACACCCAAGTTCCTTTGCACCTCAGATTTTAAAATTTTCTCTCCATTTCGAAAATAGTCTACACTTCTATTTCTTCTACAAAAGTGCATGACTGTACCCTTCCCAACACTGTATTTCACCTACCATTTCTTTGTCCATTCCCCAATCTGTCTAAGTCCTTCTGTAGCCTCTCTGCTTCCTCAGACTACCTGCTCCTCCACCTATCTTCATATTGTCTGTAAACCTGGCCACAAAGCCATCAATTCTGTCATCCAAATTATTGATGTATAATGTAAAAAGAAGCAGTCTCAACACACGCCTCATGGAACACCACTTGTCACCAGCAGTAAACCCGAAAAAGCTAAATTTATTCCCACTCTTTGCCTCCTGCCAATTAGCCAATGCTCTATCCATGGTAATGTAATTCCTGTAATACAACAGGCTTTTAACTTGTTAAGCAGCCTCACTTGTCAAAACCCTCTGAAAATCCTAGTAGATAACATACTCCAATTCTCATTTGTCTAACCTGCTTGTTATTTCTTCAAAGAATTCCACTAAATTTATCAGGCAAAATTTTCTCTGAAGGGAATCATGCCTACGACACCCTATTTTATCATGTGCCTCCAAGTACCGGAAACCACAACCTTAACAATCAATTCCAACAGTTTTCCAACCACTGAGGTCAAACTAACTGGCCTGTAATTTTCTTCCTTCTGCCTCTCCCCTCTCTTGAAGAGTGGAGTGACATCTGCAACTTTCCAGTCCTCTGTAACCATGCTACAATCCATCGATTCTTGAAAGAGCAATACTAATGCCTCTACAATCTCTTCAGCCACCTCCATCGGAACCCTGGAGTGTACACTATCTGATCTACGTGGCTTATCTACCTTCAGACCTTTCAGTTTCTCAAGCACCTTCTCCCTAGTAAGGGCAACTTTACTCACTTCTGTCCCCTACGCTCTCAATCTTCCAGCCTACGGCCAGTGTCCTCCACAGAGAAGACTGATGCAAAATACTTATTCAGTTCATCGGCCATTTCGATGTCCCTCATTTACTACTTCCCCAGCATAATTTTCCAGTGGTCCAATATCTACTCTCACTTCTCTTTTACACTTTGATCTATCAAAGAAACTTTTGGTGTCATCTTTAATATTATTGGCAAGCTTAATTTCATAATCCAACTTTTACTTCTTTATGACTTTCTAGTTGCCTTCTGTTTGTTTATGAAAGATTCCCAATCCTCTAACTTCCCACTGATTTTTGCTGTATTAAATGCTCTCTCTTTGGCTTTTATGTTGCCTTGGACTTCTCTTGTCAGCCAGGGTTGCATCATCCTGCCTTTAGAATACTACTTCCAGGTGAACTAAAGTCGGTAACAATTGCTTCATACTCATCCCGATTCACAGACGAATCTCCGAATACAGTCCAGTCTACCGATTCAAAGCAGTCCTACAACCACTCCCATCTTCCCTTGTCCATAGCTTCTGGGTCCTCACTACTGGTGCTGCCTACACTCAGGGAGTAGAAGTACAGCCAGATGATCAGACTTTCCATAGTGAGCGCATGAAACAGCATGGAAGGCATTCTTGATGATGGTGTAACAATGGTCCAATGTGTTGTTTCCTCTTGTACTACAAATGATTTGATGATGGTAATTATTTCGTGAGTTTTTCAGGCTGGCCTAGTTAAAATCCCCCAAAATGATGATGAAGGCATCAATTTCTGCTGTTTTGTGCACGTTGATCCCATTGCTCAGATCATCTAAAGCCTGTTTGACATTGGTTGAGGTGGAAAGTACACTAGTTCCAAAATGATCACAGAAATATCCTGCAGCAGGTAAACTGGAAAGCTCTTAATTGCAAGATATTCCAGTTCTGGTGAGCAGAATTGGGTCAGCACTGTATGTTTGTGCACCAAGAGGAGTTGATCATGAGGCACACACCTCCACCCCTGCTTTTCAGACATCAATAGTCCTATCCTGATGGTGTATATTAAACCTGTCAATCTGAATCACTAATCCGGCTAATGTTCTCTGATACAGCACCCTAGTGCTGAGATCTTCAATTTTATTCACTAGAGACTGTAGGTTTGCCAGCTAGATAGTTAGTATTAGGAGTCTGCAAATCCATTTCCTTAAACGCACTTCTATTCCCGACCTACAGCCACGTTTCCAACATGGAATCCAATTTCGTAGGGATATACAGAGACCCAGCTACTGTAACCTATTGGTTAGGATTGTGGGAATGATGGTGTAAAAGGCTGAGCTATAGTCAACAAACAGCATCTCGACAGGCGTTCTTATTGTCCAGGTGAACTAAGGCTGTATGAAAAGCCATTGAGATTGCATCTGCTGTAGACCTATTGTGGTTATAGGCAAATCGCAGTGGGTCCAGGTTTTTGCTGAGGCAAGAGTTGATTCTGGCCATGATCAACCTCTCAAAGAATTTCATCACTGTAGATGCGAGTGCTACTGTGTGGTAGTCATTAAAGCAGATCACACCACTCTTCTTAAGCACTGGTATAGTTGTCACCTTTTTGAAGTAGGTGGGAACTTGTGATCATAGCAGTGAGGTTGAAAATGTCCTTGATTACTCCCGCCAGCTGGTTGGCACAAGTTTTCAGAATCCTACCAGGTACTCCATTGGGACCTTCCGCCTTGTGAGGGTTCATCCTCCTTAAAGACAGCCTAACATCGGCCTCTGAGATAGAGATCACAGGGTTACCAGGTGTTGCAGAGATTTTCACAGCTGTAGTTATACATCTCTTTCAAAGCGGGCATAGAAGGCTTTGAGCTCATCTAGTAGTGAAGCAGCATTGCCATTCATGCTGTTGGGTTTCACTTTCTAGGAAGTAATGTCATGCAAACCTGCCAGAGTTGACATGCATCGGATGTCACCTCCAACCTTGCTCAGAATTGTCTCTTTGCTCTTGAATTCGCCCTCCACAAATCATATCTAGTTTTCTTGTACAGAGCTGTGTCACCAGATTTAAACACTACTGATTTATCCCTCAGTAGATGACATACCTCATAGTTCATCCATGGCGTTGGATACGATAGGGTCTTTTAAGAGACTTTTGGATAGGTACATGGAGCTTAGAAAAATAGAGGGCTAGGGGTAACTCTAGTAATTTCTAAGGTAGGGACAAGTTTGGCACAACTTTGTGGGCTGAAGGGCCTGTATTGTGCTGTAGGTTTTCTATGTTTCTAAGATAGTTGATATTGTGAGTCTACAGCTCCATTTTCTTAAACGCACTTGTATTCCTGACCTGCAGCCATGTTTCCAACACGAATCCAGTGAGAAGTGTGGCTACAGTCAGCTTTGTTTCCATTGGTTTTAAGCAGTGATAGTTTATTCAATTGCATTGCAACATCTTTACTAACTGTACAGACCTTGGACGCGCTTGTGATTCTCAGCTGTATCAGGATGAAATGGGAATATTTAATTGTATCCATTGACCTCTGATGCTGCTCGAGATCGCCGCTCAATAGGTGCACCGGAGGTCCACATAGGCTGGTCAGTTTTGGCCAGCTCCTCTCTCATAACTCCGCAATTCCTTTTATTCCACTGTAATACTGATACATCTGGCATTAGCTTCTCCTTCTCAAATAGCTGGGTGAATTCTATCAATTGTGATCACTGGCTCCTAGGCATTCCTTTACCTTATGCTCTCTAATCAATTCTAGTTCATTGCACAACATCCAATCCAGGATAGCCGATCCCCTTGTGGGCTCGACCATGAGCTGCTCTAAAATGACATCTTGTAGGCATTCTACAAGCTCCCCTTCTTGAAATCCAACATCAACCTGATTTTCCCAATCTACCTGCATATTGAAATCCCCCATGACTATCATAACCTTGCCCTTTTGACATACATTTTCTATTTCCTGTTTTAATTTGTAAGTCACATCTTTGCTACGGTTTGGGGTCTATATAGAACTCCTATCAGGATCTTTTTACCTTTGCAGTTTCTGAGCTCGACCCACTATGATTGTACACCTTTCGATCCTATGTTACCTCTTTCTAATCATTTGATTGCATTTTTTCCAACAAAGCCACCCACTCCCTCTGCCTACCTACCTGTCCTTTCGATACAATGTGTATCCATCAACATAATGCTCCTAGCTATGATTTTCTTGAAACCTGAATTCAGTGTTGCCCACAATGTCATACATGCTAATCTGTAACTGTGCTACGGGTTCATCTACCTTATTCCGTATGCAGGCTCCCCATGGGTGGTATTGGCCCTTCCTCCTTGAAGCCATTCATCTGAACAAAGCACCTTGTGCAACAGAGATGGCATCCTCAGCCATCTTCCCTCCTGTCTTCTCCCATCTCCCCCCCAGAAAGTACCTCAACCCACACCACAGTGTCCATCACAAAAGCCTCTCCACGCAGTGTTCTCTGGAACCTTCTCCCAATTCCACCATCCTGATTGGCTGACACAACGTTCCTAAGTTGAATAACATAGTCTCTTATCTTTAGCTCAAGCCCAAACGTGCTAAAAGCAGAACAGACTGCTCTTAGAGAACTGCTAAAATGAAATACCTACAGCATCGTAAAAATCTTAACCAGGACGTTACACGATGAATGCACGTAAATAAGCAACAGGACTCATTTCTTTGGGGGGAAAAGGCCATAATTATTGTTACTAATTCATCAATCATTGATAATCTCTGCTCAAAATTGTAATGGCATTCGAGAGAATTTGGGCATATGCTCTCAAAAACGTTTGCTATCCCTAAACGGTCATTTGTAACAATACAAGTCCTGTAGGTATTGACTGTCACAGACTGCAGGCGATGTTTTATTGTACATTGGATTTTATTTGTACATTTACAAATTTAACCAGACTCATTTGAAATGTTCCCTCTCCATCAGGAGGAGATTGCTAATCTGAAGGCTGAAGTGGTTACAGCTCTTCCCTCAGAAAGGGACGTTAAGCTCGAGGCAAAAGATCTCATTGTAAATGTGAGTACTGGCTTGTTAATGATGGAGAGGAGAGTTCTCTATACATCTGGCAGATTGTACCATTATGGAAACAAACCCTTTGGCCAGTATTCAAGTACCCATTTACCTAATCCTACCCTCACATATTTTATTCTCCACATGTTCCTATTAACTCAGTACAGATTCCAGCACACACCTACACACCAAGGGTATGTTACAGTGGTCATTTAATCTACAAATATGCACAGTTTGGGATTTGGGAGAAAATCTGAGACCCCAATGAATTCCCCTTGGTTACGGGAGAGCATGCAAACTCCACATAGACAGTACCTGACGTCAGGATTAAAGCCAGGTTACTGATTCTGTGGCAATCACCAAACACCTGTGCACATACCTTATTTGATTCTTCCCTTACTTCCATCAAATGCCCCCAGATCCTATCACTTAACCACTCTGTAGGTGTAATTTACCACAGACATTTAACCCGATCGTCATTGGGATGTGGGAGGAACTGGTGCACCTCCGGGAAATTTGCGTGTTCACAGGGAAATTGTATAATCTCTGTACAGGAGTTTGGGATTGAGCCTGCGCTGTGGAACTAAGAGGCTGCACTTCTATCAATAGAGTAACTGTTATAATCGATGGGCTTGTGACCAATGTGATAAAAAATAGAGTTCGTTTTAGTTTGTTGCTATTTACGAGAGAGTAATTTGATTTTTACTGTGAATAAATATAACTAAAATTTCTCACACTAGGTTATTCCAATGAACTATGGGATGAAAGAGAAAAACCCCATTAATAATGTTCGATTCTACTGCAAGAATGACCCTGACAAGGCCTTCAAAATCAGAAGAGAGCAGGTAACCCCCCGAGCATCGGAGGTATAAACACATCTGGCCACGGAAGCAGCGTGTGAACTCGTTTCCTTCCAGCCTTGCACCGGCCACTGTTGGGGTTGAGACTGGGGCTCTCGTTGTGGGCTTTCCACTGTTTTCAGTTTGCTTCCCAGCCATCATCGTCTCTGGAGATACTGGCCATCTCCCTGGGATTCAGCCTGTACTTGGTGTGTCTGCGATCTGAACCTTGCTCCGTTGCTCTAGGAAGCTCATTGTGGTCTGGTTGTCATAACAGGATAGTCTGGACAGGCTGAACATGCACTTCCCGGACTTTATAAATGTGAGAGGAGAGTCGTTTGAAACATACAGTACAACAGGGCTTACCAGGGTTGAAGTGGAAAGGATGTTTTCTTTTTGAAACTAGGACTAGGCGTTTATTTTTTTTAAATAGATGGTTGCTCATTTAAGAGGTGAGGCAAAGCCTTTTCTTTCAGTGATCATGCATACTTGGAACTTTTTTCTTTGAAGTAGAGAACTTGAGTATTTTCAAGACAAAGGCATGATAAACTGGTGGGTGGTCACTGTGAGTAGTCAAGATTGTGGATTGGAAGTTACAACAGATTAGTCATGATCTTACTGGAAGCTGCAATAGACTTGAGCAGCTGTGTGGCCAGCTTCCTCGGAAATTTATATATCTCCTCGTGGTTGGGGGTATTAATCTCTCTCACTCTGGTGCCCACCCAGGTATCTCAGATACTACCAGAAAGGTTTTCAGAGCAGCTGATCCAAGCATACTGCAAGAAGACCGACGAGGAGAGTGTACGAGCTGCACGGAGACTCTTTGCCCAGTGGTGTACGACCAGGAAGTTACCCAAGCCAAGGGTAAAAAGAGGGGGTTATCTCTGTGTTACTGTAATTGTTTCTGCAAGTATTTAGATAAAATTATGATGGGTATCAATAGGGGAAATGCAAGCAGGCTTTCTAGATTGTGTGAGATTAGAACAAGAGGCCATGGGTTAAGGGAGAAAGGCAAAATGCTTCAGGTTTCATGATGGGGAGCTTCTTCACACAGAGGGAGATAAGAGTGAGGAATGGGTGGCCAGCAGAGGTGATTCGGGTTTAGTTTCAACATCTAAGAGAAATTTGGATAGTTATATGCATGGGAGGGGTATATAGGGTGACAGTCTGGGCACAGCTCAGTCAGACTAGACAGATTAATAGTTTGGCATGGACTGGATGGGCCATAGGGCCTGTTTCAGTGCTGTAAAGTCATGTGACTACCAAAATTCATTTTTCGCTGCTCTGTGCCTCCTGCCAAATGGCAACAACAGGAAGAGGGATGAGGTGCTGAATGATCTCATCATCCTGAGACATTGCCTCTTGCAGATGTTCTCAATCCTTTCTGTCCTTGGCTGTTATAATCCGGGAATATTAGTGTCGGTTTTATTGACGTTTGTCATGAAAGGAGATTGTGGAAATGTCCCCTTTCCTTCCTCAGAAATAATGGCAAGGAGGAGGTGGGTGGGTGGGAGGGATTTGAAACCTGAGGGGGTGGAAGGGGCTTTCGTTGAAAGGTGAGAGCAGTGTGGATTTGGAGGATGTGTGGCAGCATGGTATGGAAGTGCAAGGAAATTGTTTTTCTTAAGCCCTTTTGAAGTTTAAATAACGTGATGTGATATTCTTTTCCCTTTAGAATGGTGGTTAATCATTGCATGTTGTGTCTACCTGCAGGATCATGATGATATTGACCCTGCGTCAATGTTGGAACCAGCCCAGGAGTGACTTTCAATCACATCGTCAGGCGTGGAGCGATAAAGCTGTTTAAGTAGATAGAGAATGTTGTAGCTCTTCAAGTAGGAAAGCTGGGGAATTTCCTGTGCATCATGCAATTGTTTTATTTCTCGTCCTTGTTGGTTTAATCTCCTAGTTTCCTTGGTTCTTTTCTGATTCCCAGTTTACAGAGCGCTTGCTTCAATGGTGAAAAGAAATCTTCATGCAAAGAAATTGAAATCTAAATGACTTAGGAGCAAGTTAGTTGAGAAGAGTTGATTTCTTTTTCAACACAATATCTTCTTAATTGATTGCTCCCTGTTCCAGTTGGTACCTAACCTCAATCTGTAAACCATGTAGTTTGTGTCACCATGCAGAACATTGCAGAATGTGGAATACATTATTCACAGTAAACATATCTTTAGTTCACCCCACCCCCCCAGCTTTCTGCAGGGATCGCTGCCACCCTCTGTGATTCCCTTGTCCATTCTCCCTTCCCACTAACTTCCCTCCAGGCACCTAACCCTGCAAGCGGCCTAAAGGCTGCACCTGCCCAAACACCTCCTCCTCAATTCAGGGCCCTAAACGGTCCTTCCAGGTGAGGCAACACGTCACTTGTGAATCAGATGGGTTGTCTATTGTATCCGGTGCTCCCGATGAGGCTTCCTCTACATTGGTAAGACCCATCATAAATTGGGGGGCTGCTTCGTCAAACACTAACGTATCGTCCACCACAAGCAGGACTTCCTGGTGCCAAAACTTCTTAATTCTGATTCCCATTCCTGTTCCAACACCTTATATTCCTCCCACTTTGTTGAGCCAAGCTGAGGTCACCGTCAGGGTGGAGGAGATACACCTTATATTCCTCCCACTTTGTTGAGCCAAGCTGAGGTCACGGTCAGGGTGGAGGAGATACACCTTATATTCCTCCCATTTTGTTGAGCCAAGCTGAGGTCACGGTCAGGGTGGAGGAGATACACCTTATATTCCTCCCATTTTGTTGAGCCAAGCTGAGGTCACCGTCAGGGTGGAGGAGATACACCTTATATTCCTACTGGGAATTGAGGTGACATTTTGCTATTGCACTTTTTAATAATGGTCACTGGAATCACTTGCTATTTAACATACTCAGGATGTTTTTAACTTGTGAAAAGGCAGCTGGAATTGCACTGTAGAAATCAGTGCACTGAACACATTTTATGCAAATTCCTTGCCCATACATGTGGGGTTAAAAGTTATGATTTGTGACTTTTATAAACTTTAAACCTGTTAAAATTCAAGCCAAGCTTAGTTTCTCCTGTCACTTCGTTGGCCACTTACTGTTCAATCATTACAGGGTGAGAATGGACCAGTGTTTCCAGGTTTCATTGTAGAGCAGTATGGATTTCTGACCAATAATGGAGAGTTTTCATGTTTATATTAGGCTTATTGTTTGAGAGTTCTCAATTAATATAATCGCATCATGATGTGATATCATTTGTAGACTTAAATAGGAACACTGTAGATAAGTATTCAGATCGTCCTGTGTACTACCCTTCACTGTCAAACCCTACATAACCTGCTTCATTCCCAGCTCTGAAATACAAGCTCATCCAATTCTTCACTCCTCATGACATGGGGAATTTTGTTCAGACATCATAAACATCTCATCCTTGCGGAAATGGAAACTTGTCAACGTTGGAAGCCATGTTCTCAAAGACTGCACAGTTATTACTCAATCTGGGGTGCTTAGTGTCCAAGGGGGTAAGTGTGAAGATTATAGGTAAGGTCAGTCCTTTGTACTGAATCGTGTTTTCATGTAGTGTGAACTGGTGCATACAGACACTGGTTCCTTATTGCAAGTAACTTTAGCCGTCTGTGCCCACCATCTTCTCACAAGCTTATTTTAGTGTAAATATAACATTGTATGAAAGTGATAATGAGAAATATACCAGTAGTACATTTGACAAAAGGATTTAGTAAATCACAGTCAAAAGAAGAAAGACATTTTGAGCTTTTGTGAAATTCATGGAGTAGGGGAAATGGAAGGACAGAACTAATTCTGTGATTGACTTGCAACTAGGAAGTCCGGTGTCCCCACTGATAGTTCCTGATGGGTGTTAACAATGGACAACTGCTCCCCACTCCATCCTTTCTCAGATTAGCATGGAAGTTCATTTAGTTGCTTTGGCAAAGCATGTGGGAGAAAGGAGAATGTGCTGATTGGCCAACACAAGAATGTTGTGGGTGGTCTGAATGATAACAGGTCAGGTTTGTAGACAATGCAAATACACTGTGGTGTACAATCGATTACTGAGGAGCTGGTAATGTCTCTGATTACGCTGTCCATGGTCCTGTTGACATTTAATGGGGAGCTGAGGTTCCTTGTCTCCCCGACTCCAAATAGTCTCAGGCGAATTTAACCCTACCTTATAAATGTGAGTTGTTTACTGGAGCTCAGGTGTTCCCCAGGTGAAGCCCGCCTATGCCCAAGGGGGGTAGAGAGAGAGAGAGAGAGAGAGATGCAAGAATGGATTCTGCCACTCTGCTTGCACAATTTATTGCGAGAGGTGAGAGGGTATTATCTCTGGTGAGGTACAGGCGGCAACACTGCAATAAATTGCCTTATTGGGGTATTTCAGAGGTAAAATAGATGTAGAAGTTTTCTGTGATTGGACAACTGAATGTCATTTCACTCCTTTTTCTTTTATTTTTCTTCATTTAATTGGATAATGAAAATGGGGTTGTATTTGGTGGTAAATATGTACTTTGATAATAAAGTTATTTTGACATTCAGTTTACTTTGGATAGTGGGAAATATTTTTGTGACATTTGATATTAGATCACATAACTCTATCAGCCCTATTTAAAAGGTCTCTCCTTGAGTGAGTTTGCATAATCATTTAGACATTAATTGTGTTTTCTTTGTCATAGTGGAATATTTAATGTTTTGTCTGTTTCTTGAATTATATGGCGATACAGTTAACGACAATGGAATATCAATAAAGATGGGCTTATCTGATCAATATCTTATTGTGTGTAACTTTGTTGGTAAGTTCTTGTATTGTAGCAGTGACGACAGTTAAAGTCAATTTAACACAATCAATCAGATCCAGTCATTACCTACAAATGGGACTTTTTCACAACCTGAGATCTGGATCTCTTTTGCCAGAGAACTGTGGAAGTGGCCATCAAATACAGTCAGTGGCCACTGTATCAGGCAGAGGAGGCCCCTGATGGCCACTGAGTGTGTGTTCACGTTTGTCAGTTGCAGTAGCTCGTCCACTTTAAGGCTCGATGTGTAGTGTGTTGAGATGCTCCTCTGCACACCACGGTCATGACACATGGTTATCTGAGTTACTATCGCTTTCCTGTCAGCTTGAACCAGTCTGGCTATTCTCATTAATCTCTCTCATTAACCAACTATTTTTGACCACAAAACTGCGGCACACAGGGTACTTTGTTGTTTTTCGCACTATTCTCTGTAAACTCTGGAGAAGGTTGTGCATGAAAATCCCAGGTGATCAACGGTTTCTGAAATGCTCAAACCAACGTGTATGGCATCAATAATCATTCCAACGTCAAAGTCACCCAGATCACATTTTGTCCCCATTCTGAATAACAAGTGAACCTCTTGACCATGTCTGCATGCTCTTACGCATTGAGTTGCTGCCAGATGATTGGCTGATTAGATACTTGCATTCACATTCTCTTGTTGAGGTGTACCTCGTCAAGTGGCCACTGAGTATATATTCAAGGCTCAGATGCATTTTGGCTTCAGGGTGGAGAGTTAGGGGCTGAGGATAAAATCAGATCAAGCATCAGGTTTGAGGAGCCGAATACCCAACTCTGTCCAACAAGGCACTGTCATAATTCAAAGAAACATAAGCAGGTTATTATCACACGCGTACATCAAGAAATCTGTTGTTTTGTGGCAGCAGTACCGTGCAATACATAATTAAAAATTATGATCAGTTGTAAAAAAAAATGCTAAATTGAAATAGTGTGTTAGTGTTCAAGAATTCATGGACCAATCAGTAATCTGATGGTGGAGGGGAAGAAACTATTCCTCAAAGGTTGATTGCGCATCTTTGGGCTCCAGCACCTCCACCCTGATGGTGGTAATGGGCAGAGAGCATGTCCTGGATAATGAGATAATGAGGGTCCTCGATGATGGATGCTGCCTTCCTGAGGCATCGCCATTTGAAGATGTCCTCAATAAGTTATTGCCTGTGAATGGAGTTGGCCGATTCTGCAAATAGTTGCATCCTCTTTCGATCTTCTGTATTGGAGCCTCCATATCAGGCGGTAATGCAGCCAGTCAGAAAATTCTAGAATATTATCTACTGTACATCAGCAGAATGTAACGAGGGAAAAATCAGGTGCTGACCGAACTCCTGTTGTGGCATAGTTGGGAAGCAGTTTCCTACAGTTCAGCTGCACTGTTTACTCACTTGTACTCATGGAAACATAGAAAACCTACAGCACAGTACAAGCTCTTCAGCCACAAAGTTGTGCTGAACATGTCCCTACCTCAGAAATTACTAAGGCTTAACCATAGCCCTCTATTTTTCTCAGCTCTATGCACCTATCCAAAAGTCTCTTAAAAGATCCTATCCTATCCACCTCCACCACAGTTGCCGGTAGCCCATTCCACACACTCAGCACTCTCTGAGCAAAAAAACTTACCCCTGACATCTCCTCTGTACCTACTCCCCAGCACCTTAAACCTGTGCCCTCTCGTGTTAGCCATTTCAGCCCTGGGAAAAAGCCTCTGACTATCCACACAATCAATGCCTCTTATCATCTTATACACCTCTATCAGGTCCCCTCTCATCTTCCATTGCTCCAAGGAGGAAAGGCGGAGTTCACTCAACCTGTTTTCATAAGGCATGCTCCCCAATCCAGGCAACATCCTTGTAAATCTCCTCTGCACCCTTTATATGGTTTCCACATCCTTCCTGTAGTGAGGCCACCAGAACTGAGCACAGTACTCCAAGTGGGGTCTGACCAAGGTCCCATATAGCTGCAACATTACCTCTCGGCTCCTAAATTCAATTCCACGATTGATGAAGGCCAATGCACCAAATGCCTTCTTAACCACAGAGTCAACCCGCATAGCTGCTTTGAGTGTCCTATGGACTCGGACCCCAAGATCCCTCTGATCCTCCACACTGCCGAGAGTTTTACCATTAATACTATATTCTGCCATCATATTTGACCTACCAAAATGAACCACCTCACACTTATGTTGTAGCCCGGGGAAAAGTACACACTCAGGACAACAACTACTTTTTTAGGTTTTAATTTCTTTATCTGTTTTAGATGTTTTAGTGCCAGAAGAGGGACTTTAAACAAAACGAACAACTTTGTAATCAGGTCCTGCTGTTACAATCTCAGTTTAACCTTCGATCCACATACTTGTGTCTCGACCAATTGCCTATGCAGTATAAAAATACAAAGAAAATCGCACAAAACTAACACAGTACTAATACAGTGGTGGCAATTTTGAAGGAACACAATACAAACAACATTAGAACCCCTCCCCCAACCCTATATCTTATACACAGCAGCAAAAAATGTAAGTGAATACACCTCATCTAAGATGTCTACTACTTTTTAGTAGACACATGCTGAACCCCCGAACAGAGACTGAACATTCACGTTACGTGGTTACATGCACAATCAGCCATGATACAATAAAGTTAGACAAAAGGTACACTTTGGCACAACTTTTACAAGATATTGCCTGGTAGTTAAATTACAGGAAGACTGACCTACTTGGCCGGTGAGGAACTTTGCACAAGCCACGCTATCCAGCTTTGAGTCCTTTACTCGTGAAAATCTAAAGCATCCACACGTAAAACATGTCAAATTACCGATATTCTTGAGTCGCCAACAAGCATAACCGAATTCACATGGATATTGTAAATTGATGTTCACCTTTCCTCAGCCAGCCCAGTACCTCTAGGGGGACTTGATTCCAATGCCCCAACAGCTTCTGCAGCAGAAAGCAAAATGGTCTCCCCACTATCCCACGCGTGCATAATGACGTCACCATCTCCACTTAAAGGCACAAGCAACTATTCTAGCATTATCTAGATGAATGCCTAGGTACACTTTTTAACAAAAATGAATAAAATTCGATGGTCACCTGGTTACATTTAACTGCATTGAACTCTATCTGCCACTTCTCAGCCCAGTTTTACATCCTATCAATGTCCGGCTAACAGCTCTCCACACTATCCACAACACCCCCAACCTTTGTGTCATCAGCAAACTTACTAACCCATCCCTCCACTTCCTCATCCAGGTCATTTATAAAAATCATGAAGAGTAAGGGTCCCAGAACAGATCCCTGAGGCTCTCCACTGGTCACTGAACTCCATGCAGAATATGACCTGTCTACAACCACTCTTTGCCTTCTGTTGGCAAGCCAGTTCTGGATCCACAAAGCAATGTCCCCTTAGATCCCATACCTCCTTACTTTCTCAATAAGCCTTGCATGGGGTACCTCAGCAAATGCCTTGATGAAATCCATACTCAGTCACTGCTCAGACCTACCAGATTGCCTGCAAGCTGTGCACGTTGCCTGGCCATCTCTGTGACTGAACAAGGGTCTGACCCTCTAGCTGTTTGCTGTAATAGTATGCCCTCTTCCAATTTTTCTGTTACATTCTCTTATTGCAGAAATACCAGATTATCTGCTGCACAATATGGGAATGTGTGTTGTGTGATGGAGCACTGAGTGGAGGGGGAGATGTTAGAAGCAGTCGTGCAAACACTTCAGAATAGAGCAAAGTGTCCATCATTTTGCAAGACATTGTGATGTGATGAGGCAAGGATTGCATATGATGACATACATATACTTTGATAATAAATTGACTTTGTACTTTGCAAGATAATGTACAGATAGTGTGCAGGTAAATAAGATATGAAATCTCTCAGAAGAGCCATTTGTTTACCAAGACAAGATAAAGATGCAAACAAAGGATTCTAGGGTGTTGGATTTGATGCTTTTTATCCAAAATTCTTCTGGAAGTCAAGAATGAGGCATAAAATGTGTTTCTTCATGATCGTTTGAGTAAGTGCTGATAGAAACTGACAGTAGTTGTTGTAGGAGAAGGGAAAGGAGAAGCAAAGACTAAAAGAATAGTTTTGTGTTCAACTCTTTCTTATACCATAAATTAAAAAAATCACATTCAAATGGGTAGATAAGAATTCACCAGTCAGATAGCCAACTATTGTCAGCAACACTGGCAGACTATTTGAGAGGTTTCCACAGCCTCAAAAACAGTGAGATCATCTTCTTAGTTCCATTGCCTGTCTCTGATATTTCTTCACCTGAAGGGGAAAAATGATTAAGAGAGAGTATCTCTGGTTGCTCAGAATATTTCAGAAAGAGCATAGAAACAATTTTAAATGGAGAAGGGGCAGCAACATCCTGAAGGATCCCACCCACCCTGTTTGTTTATTTATTTATTGAGATGGCTCTTCCAGCCCCGGGACCTGAGCTGACCAGTGACCCCAGATTTAATCCACGCCTACTCACAATTTACAATGACCAGTTAACCCATCAACCAGTACGCCTTTGGACTGTGGGAGGAAACCGAAGCTCCCGAAGGAATCTCACGCGGCTACGGGGAGAACATACAAGCAGCTTACAGACGGTGGCGGGAATTGATCCTGGGTCACTGATACCGTGCTAACCGCTGTGCTACTGTGTCACCCCAAACAGTTGATGGGCTGTTTGTCCCACTCCGATCAGGGAAGAGGCTGCGCAGCACCCACACCAGGACCACCAGATTCAACAAGAGTTACAGGCTGATCAACGTCTCCACCCACGAACCCACCCCACCACCATTACATCCACATCAGGCACTTATTGCCACACTCATTGTGTTATAGGATTGCTGTTATATTTACATTTATTGTGTTTTTACGCTTATTTGGATTTTTGCACTGCATCAGATCCAGAGTAACAATAATTCTCCATCGGAATCAGAATCAGGTTTATTATCATTGACATATGTCATTAAATTTGTTGGTTTGTGGCAGCAGGACAGTGTAATACGTAAAAATACTATAAATTACAATTAGAAATTACTAAAGTAGTGAGGTAGTGTTTATGGGTTCATGGACCATTCAGAAATCTGGTAATGGAGGGGAAAAGTCTGTTCCTAAAATGTTGAGTGTGTGTCTTCAAGTTCTTGAAACCTCTCTGCAGGTAGTAATAGGAAGAGGGCATGTCCTGTGTGATGGGAACCTGAATAACGGATGCCGCCTATCTGAGGCATCACTTCTTTAAGATGTCCTTGAAGCTGGGGCCCACAATGGAACGGGATAAGTTTACAACTTCCTGCAGCTTTTTCTGATCCTGTACAGAGACCCACCTTACCAGACAGTGAAGTCACCAGTTAGAATGCTTTCGTGGTACATCTATAGAAAATTACTGGAGCTTTAGTGACATACCAAATCTCCTCAAAATCCTTGTGAAATATAACTGCTGACATGTCTTCTTTGTTGGGCTCCTTTACACTCATGTGTTGAAGAAGGCCAATAAATAATCCTGAATCTTGAAAATCACCAAAAAGTTGGGAAAGAAATCTCTGGATAAAGAGAACCACGCTCAGTAGAAAGAGAAATAAACGACAGGCTGGAGGCTGAGTAGCATCTGTAGGAGGTGGTTGGAGGGTGGGAAGGATGTGTTGATGTTTTAGATCAAATCCCCACTGAATTCCTTCAGATTCTAGCATCCGCATTCCCTTGTGACAGAGTATAGCCTCTATAGGGTGACTGAAACCCACGTACGGTGGGGTTCTGGTATTCACATTTTGTATTTTCTTATGATGTAGATGGTCATTCAGCTCATTGAATTTATTCATGTATTGACTGATTGCGTGGTTGAGATAACGCGTGGAACAGGTACTTCCGGCCCTTCGAAACATGCCACCCAGAAACCCCTGATTTAACCATCGCCTGATCATGGGGCAACTTACACTCAGCAATTAACCTATCAGTACCTCTTTGGAGTCTGGGAGGAAACCAGAAAACCTGGAGGAAACCTACACGGTTACAGGGAGAATGTACAAACTCCTTACAGACAACAGCGGGAATACTGGCTCTCAGTGCATTCCTTTCAGCCCCCTCACCTATTTCCCTGTATTCTCTCTCACTTGTGGATTATTCTCTTGACCCTCTTGCTTCCCACAAACAGCAGAGGCAACTTACAGTGGACAATAAGCCAACTTGTCTCTGGGATATGGGAGAAACCCACAGAAAAACTATATGTTCTCAGGCGGAGTGGAGTGTGCAAACTCCAGACAGACAGAAACTTGGGTCTGATTGCAACTTAATGCTTCAAAGACTGGTGGAGCAAGAAATCCTTATGTAGATCATCACTCAGGGCTGTGGAGTGAGAGCTGGGAGATGGGTTAAACATACAGCCCATCTTCAGTTTGCACGGACATGGTAACTGGCTTATTGTGATATAATTGTTTATTTTGATCATGGGCAAAGACAACAAACTGTGCAAATATAAAAGAGATAAAATATTAATAAATAAATAAGCAATAAATACTGAGAGCATGAGATGAAGAGTTCTTAAAAGTGAGTCCATAGGCTGTGGAAACAGTTCAGTGATGGGGCAAATGAAGTTGAGTGAAGTTATTCCCTTTGGTTCAAGGGCCTGATGGTTGAGAAGTAATAAGCTGCTGGTGTGGGTCCTGAGGCTCCTGTACCTTCTTCCTGATGGCAGCAGCGAGAAGAGAGCATGACCTGGATTGTGGGGGTTCTTAATAATGGATGCTGCTTTCTTGCAACAATGCTTGGTGTAGAATTGCTCATTGATGGGGACAGCTTTACTCGTGATGGATCCTCTACTTTTTGAAGGATTTTCTATTCAAGGGCATTGACGTTTCCATACCAGGCTGTGCTGCAGGCAGCCAATTTATTCTCCACCACACATATATAGAAATTTGTCAACATTTATGATGTCATGCTGAATCTTCGCACACTCCTGAGGACATAGAGGCGCTGCCATGCTTTGGAGAAATACCATCTCCACGTACCACTGCAGAAGATGGCCCTTCAAGTCAACATCCAATTATCTCCCCTTCCCTGCCCATCACCTCCCTCTCATGCTCCTCCCCCTTCCCTTTCTTCCATGGTCTTCTGCCCTCTCCTTTCAGATTCCCCCTTCTCCAGCCCTTTATCTCTTTCACCCATCAGCTTCCCAGCTCTTTATTTCACTCTCTCCCCTCTCCTGGTTTCACCTTTCACCTGCCACCTTGTACTTCTTCTTTCTCCCACCCACCTTCTAATTCTGACTTCTCCCCTTCCTAACTTTACTGGGTGTTTTTTATAGACCCCTCAATAGTAGCAGAGCAGATAGGGAGGCAGATTCTGGAATGGTGCAATAATAATAGGGTTGTTGTGATGGGTGATTTTAATATTCCTGATATTAACTGGGATCTCCTTAGAGCAAGGGGTTTAAATGGAGTACAGTTTGTTAAGTGTGTTCAGGAAGGTTTCCTTATACAATATGTAGATAAGCCAACTAGAGGAGAGGCTGTACTTGATCTGGTTTTGGGAAATGAACCTGGTCAGGTGTTATATCTATTTTTGGAGGCAGTGATCACAACTCTATCTCCTTTACCATAGTACCGGAGAGGGATAGGAGCAGACAATTTGGGAAAATATTTAATTGGAGTAGGGGGAAATATGAGGCTATTAGGCAGGAACTTGGGAACATAAATTGGGAGCAGATGTTCTCATGAAAATGCACGGCAGAAATGTGGCATATGTTCAGGGAACACTTGCATGGCGTTCTACATAGGTATGTTCCATTAAGGCAGGGAACAGATGGTAGAGTAAAAGACTCATGGTGTACAAAGGATGTGGAAAATCTAGTTAAGATCAAGAAGAAAACAAAAGTGTACGAAAGCTTCGAGAAACTAGGTACTGTTACACCTCCAGAAAATTACAAGGCTGCCAGGAAGGAACTCAAGAATAAAATTAGGAGAGCTAGAAAGGGCCATGAGAAGGCTTTGGTGAGCAGGATTAAGGAAAACTGCAAGACATTCTACAAGTATGTGAAGAGCAAGCTGATGGGCTGTGTAAGAATAGGACTAATCAGGTGCAATATTGGAAACGTGCATGGAGATGAAGGAGGTAACAGAGGTACCTAATGAATACTTTGCTTCAGTATTCAGCACTGAAAAATACCTTGGCAGTTGATGACTAACTGCAGACTGAAACTCTTGAGTGTATAGACATTAAGAAAGAGGAGCTGTTGAAAGGTATTAAGTTAGGTAAGTCGCTGGGACCGGATGAGATATAACTCGGGCTACTGTGGGAAGCGAGGGAGAAGATTGCTGTGCCTCTGGTGATGATATTTGCATCATCAATAGGCACGGGAGAAGCACTAGAGGATTGGAAGCTTGCAAATGTTGTTCCTTTGTTCAAGAAAGGGAATAAGATAATCCTGGAAATTATAGATCAGAGAGTCTTACTTCAGCAGTGGGCAAGTTGATGGAGAAGATCCTGAGAGGTAGGATATTTGAGCATTTGGAGAGAGGTAATCTGATTACAGATAGTCAGCATGACTTTGTCAAGAGCAGATCATGCCTGACGAGCCTAAGTGAATTCTTTGAGGATGTAACAAAACACATAGATGAAGGAAAAGCAGTGGATGTAGTAAGGATGTGTATTTCAGTAAGACATTTAATAAGATTCCCCATGTGAGGCTCACTCAGAAAGTACTGAGTCATGGGATCCAAGGAGACCTTGCTTTGTGGATCCAGAATTGGCTTGCCCACAGAAGACAAAGGGTGGTTGTAGATGGTTGGTATTCTGAATGGTGGTTGGTGACCAGTGGTGTTCCACAGGGATCTGTTCTGGGACCCTTCCTCTTTGTGATTTTTTTTTATAAATGGCCTGGATGAGGAAGTAGAAGGGTGGGTTAGTAAGCTTGCTGATGACACAAAATTGGGGATGTTGTGGATAGTCTTGAGGGTTGTTAGAGGTTACATTGTGACATTGATGGGATGCAGAACTGGCAGATGGAGTTTAACCCAGATAAGTGTGAAGTGGTTCATTTGGTAGGTCAAATTTGAAGACAGAATTTAATGTCTTGGCAGTGTGGAGGATCAAAGGGATCTTAGGGTCTGTGTCCATAGGACACTCTAAGTTGCTGCGTGTGTTGACAGTATTGTTAAGAATGGTGTGATGGCCTTCATCGACCGTGGGGTTGAGTTCAAGAGCCGTGAGGTAATGTTAAAACTATATTAGACCTTAGTTAGACCCCACTTGGAGTACTGTTTTCAGTTCTGGTCACCTCACTACAGGAAGGGTGTGGATACTATAGAGAGAGAGCAGAGGAGATTTACAAGGATGTTCCCTGGATTGGAGAGCATACCTTATGAGGACAGGTTGAGTGAACTCGGCCTTTTCTCCTTGGATGACAGGTGACCTGACAGAGATGTGTAAGATGTTGAGAGGCATTGATCATGTGGATAGCCAGAAGCTTTTTCCCAGGGCTGAAATGGCTATCACAAGGGGCCACAGTTTTAAGGTGTTTGGAAATTGATACAAGGGGGATGTCAGAGGTAAGTTTGTCACACAGAGTGGTGTGTGTGTGAAATGCACTGACAGGAACGATGGTAGAGGCAGATACAGTAGGGTCTTTTAAGAGCCTCTAAGATAGATACATGGTGCTTAGAAAAATAGAGGACTATGCCGTAGGGTAATTCTAGGCAGGTTCTAGATTAGGTTACATGGGTTGGCATAACATTGTGGGATGAAGGGCCTATAATGTGCTATAGATTTCTATGATTCTATGATCCTGTCCAGACCTGATGAAGCATCTTAGCCTGGAATGTCAACTGTTTACTCTTTTCCATAGATGTTGCTTGGCCTGCTGAGTTCCTCCAGCATTTTGTGGGTGTTGATTTGGATTTCCAGCATCTGCAGATTTTCTTGCGTTCGACATTCAATTGGTGATGTTTTCCGCTGCCACCAGCTGGTTCTAGACACAAATAACTATAGCGCTTGGCTTAAATGAAATATACCTAATGCCTTCACCATTGTTTTGGGGGATTTTAACCAGACCAGTCTGAAAAAGTCACTAAACAATTACCATCAACAGATCACTTGCAATACTAGAGGAAACAACACACTGGACCACTGTTACACCACCATCAAGAATGCCTGCCGTGCTATTCCACGCCCTCACTTCGGGAAGTCTGATCACCTGGCTGTACTTCTACCCCCTGAGTATAGGCAGAGACTGAAGACTGCAGCACCAGTAGTGAGGACCAAGAAGGTACGGACAAGGGAAGCACAGGAACACCTACAGGCCTGCCTTGAATCGGTGGACTGGACTGTATTCAGCGATTCATCTTCGAATCTGGATGAGTATGCTGCAGTTGTTACCAACTTCATTAAAACCTGTGTGGATGAGTGTGTGCCTACAAAGTCTTGCTGTACATTCCCAAATCAAAAGCCGTGGATGAACCAGGAGGTACGTCATCTGCTGAAGGCTAGATCAGTGCAAGTCTGGTGACCCAGGTCTGTAACGGAAAACCAGGCATGACTTGCAGAGGGCTATTTCAAGGGCAAAGAAACAAGGGCAAGGTTGGAGGCGATGTTGGATGCACAAGAACTCTGGCAGGACTTGCAAGATATTACTTCCTACAAAGCAAAACCCGATAGCATAAATGGCAGCGATGCTTCACTACCAGATGAACTCAATGCCTTCTATGCCTACTTTGAGAGGGAGCATATAACTACAGCTGTGAAGACCCCTGCTGCACCTGGCGACTCTATGACCTCTTTCTCAGAGGCCAACATTAAGCTGTCTTTAAAAAGGGTGAACCCTCGCAAGGCAGAAAGCCCCAATGGAGCACCTGGTAAGGTTCTGAATATTTGTGCCAACCAACTGGCAGGAGTATTCAAGGACATTTTCAACCTCTCAATGCTATGGTCAGAGGTTCCCACTTGTTTCAAAAAAGCAACAATTATGCCTGTGCCTGAGAAGAATAATGTGAGCTACCTTAATGACTATTGCCCAGTAGCACTCACATCGACAGTGATGAAATGCTTTGAGAGGTTGGTCATGACTAGACTGAACTCCTGCCTCAGCAAGGACCTGGACCCACTGCACTTTGCCTATTGGCACAATAGGTCAATGGCAGACGTCATCTCAGTGGCTCTCCACACGGCCTTAGATCACCTGGACAATACAAACACCTATGTCAAGATATTGTTCATGGACTATAGTTCAGTGTTGAATACCATCATTCCCACAATCCTGATTGAGAAGTTGCAGAACCTGGGCCTCTGTACCTCCCTCTGCAATTGGATCCTTGACTTCCTAAGCAGAAGACCACAATCTGTGCAAATTGATGATAACATATCCTCCTCGCTGACGATCAACACTGGTGCAACTCAGGGATGTGTGTGCCCACTTCATCATTAGTAGAATCTCAGATGGAGTTGAGACAGCGTACAGGAATGAGATATGCCAACTAGTGGAGTGGTGTCGCAGCAACAACTTTGCACTCAACATCAGTAAGACGAAAGAGCTGATTGTGGACTTCAGGAAGGGTAAAACAAAGGAACACAAACCAATCCTCATAGAGGGATCAGAAGTGGAGAGAGTGAGCAGTTTCAAATTCCTGGATGTCAAGATCTCTGAGTTTCTAACCTGGTCCCAACATATTGATGCAGCTATAAAGAAGGCCAGACAGCAACTATACTTAATTAGGAGTTTGAAGAGATTTGGTTTATCAACAAATACACTGAAAAACTTCTATAGTTGTACCGTGGAGAGCATTCTGACAGGCTGCATCACTGTCTGGTATGGAGGGGCTACTGCACAGGACTGAAAGAAGCTGCAAAGGGTTGTAAATCAAGTCAGTTCCATCTTGGGTACTTGCTTACAAAGTACCCAGGACATCTTAAAGGCAGCGTCCATTATTAAATACCCCCAGCACCCAGAGCATGCCCATTTCTCACGGTTACCATCAGGTAGGAGGTACAGAAGCCTGAAGGCACACACTCAGCGATTCAGGAACAGCTTCTTTCCCTCTGCCATCCGATTCCTAAATGGACCTTGAACCCATGAACACTACCACACATTTTTTAATATATATTATTCTGTTTCTGCATGATTTTACTATATTCAATATACATATACTGTAATTGATTGATTAATTTTTTTTCTATATTATGTATGGCATTGAACTGCTGCTGCTGCTAAGTTAACGAATTTCATGACACATGCCGGTTATAATAAACCTGATTCTGATTCTGGAGAAACAGAGAATTCTGGAAATATTCAACAGCCCAGGCAGTATACATACAAGAAAGACATTTCCAGAATGTTATACATTCTGCTACATGCTTGCTACCTTTTCTCTGTTCTACACTGTATAAGTCTTGTGCTGTGTATGACTGCTGGTACCGCGTTTTGCACTTGGCCCCGGAGTAACGCTATTTCGTTTGGTTGTATTCATAGGTATTCATGTATGGCTAAATGACAATTAAACTTTAACATTTTCTGAATTTATTTCTGTTTTGTCTTTTATTTCCCGCTTTCACGACCACCAGGATCTAATAACTCTCCCCAACTTCCGACTTGACGTGTTGGCTAGATCACGTGACCCCACCGGCAAGGCCGCCCCGCCCCTTTTTCTGACTTGGCCGCACCATCACCCTGGCAACCGGAGCGCGGCGTGTGTCGGGCGGACGAGGAGAAAGGGGAAACGGTGCGGCCCCGCCTCCTCTCCGGCCGGAGTCAGTGGCTGGGGGAGCTGTCAATCAGCGGGAGGAAGAAGGAGGCAGGCGGGTGGTTTGGCCGTTGACTTGGTGAGGGGAGCGATGTCTGCCAGCGGGAGCCCGGTGCACAGCAGATTGCCCACCCTATCTCTGCCCCAAAAGTCGGAAAGCGAGGTAACCGTTTGCAAATTTATAGGCTGCTTTGTAACATTTGCGGCGCCCGCTGACAGAACAGTGCATGTGTGACTGGAGAGGCGCGGAGATTGAACCCGAACCGCAACTCCAATAGTGCAAAGTTCGCGATCAGCCCTGGAGTTGTGGTGGGTAACGGTGCTCGGGTCTGTCGATGTTCTGTGGGGAGTAATTTACGGATGGGGATTGGAACCCGGTCACTATGGAGTACCCGGCCTGCAGGCCATCAGTCATAGGGTCATAATAGTAATCTTAGAATCAAAATCATTATCGCTGACTTGTATGACGTGAATTCAGTTCCCCGCCATCCAAGCCATGGTATCTTCTCTCTACTACCATCGACAGAAGGATACAGAAGCATTGGGTCCTGTTCAGTAATAGTTGTAAACTTACAGCCATCAGGCTCCTAAACTGGCGTGGATAACTTCACTCACCCCAACTCTGAACTCTATGGTCTCACTTTTAAGGAGTCACGTTTGCAGTATTTTATGTTTTTATTTCCATAATTTGTCGTCTTTTGTTATTTATTACTTGTATATAGTTTTCATAAGTTCTGTTGTACTACTTTATATCCTTGTAAATGTCTGCAAGAGAATCAGAATTGTGTTTAAATTTACCGGCATACGTCATGACATTTGTCTTTGCGGCAACAGTACAATACAATCAATACATAGTAACAGAAAATACCCTTAATTACAGTAAGCATATATATAAATAGTTCAATTAAATAAGTAGTGCAAAAATAGGATTTTAAAAAAGTAGTGAGGTAGTGATTATGGTGCAGTGTTCATTCAGAGAATGCTGAAGAGAAGAGGGCACTTCCTGGGTGATGGGCGCTACCTTTTTGAGGCATTGCTCCTTGAAGATATCCTGGGACTCCGGAGGCTAATGGAGCTGATTAAGTTTGCAACTCTCTGAAGTTTATTTGGATCCTGTGCTGTAGTCCCACCTCCTCCAGTTCCTCCAGCATTTTGGGTGTGTTGCTCAGATTTCCAGCAGCTGTAGATTTTCTCTTGTTTGCCCCTTAATCTGGTTTTCTTAAAATTATACTTGGAGAATTCCACCTCCCATCACTTTCATCAATTCATGTTTTTGCAGGGAAATGTACTATGGACATGTGGTCGATGTTTAGGGATATCTTACAGGATGTTAGGGATAAATTTGTCCCGGTGAGGAAGATAAAGAATGGTAGGGTGAAGGAACCATGGGTGACAAGTGAAGTGGAAAATCTAGTCAGGTGGAAGAAGGCAGCATACATGAGGTTTAGGAAGCAAGGATCAGATGGGTCTATTGAGGAATATAGGGTAGCAAGAAAGGAGCTTAAGAAGGGGCTGAGAAGAGCAAGAAAGGGTCATGAAAAGGCCTTGGCGAGAAGGGTAAAGGAAAACACCAAGGCATTCTTCAATTATGTGAAGACCAAAAGGATGACAGGAGTAAAGGTAGGACTGATTAGAGATAAAAGTGGGAAGATGTGCCTGGAGGTTGTGGAAGTGAGCGAGGTCCTCAATGAATACTTCTCTTCGGTATTCACCAATGAGAGGGAACTTGATGACGGTGAGGATAATATGAGTGAGGTTGATGTTCTGGAGCATGTTGATATTAAGGGAGAGGAGGTGTTGGAGTTGTTAAAATACATTAGGATGGATAAGTCCCCGGGGCCTGACGGAATATTCCCCAGGCTGGTCCACGAGGCGAGTTAAGAGATTGCCGAGCCTCTGGCTAGGAACTTTATGTCCTCGTTGTCCACAGGAATGGTACCAGAGGATTGGAGGGAAGCGAATGTTGTCCCCTTGTTCAAAAATGGTAGTAGGGATAGTCCGGGTAATTATAGACCAGTGAGCCTTACGTCTGTGGTGGGAAAGCTGTTGGAAAAGATACTTAGAGATAGGATCTATGGGCATTTAGAGAATCATGGTCTGATCAGGGACAGTCAGCATGGCTTTGTGAAGGGCAGATCGTGCCTAACAAGCCTGATAGAGTTCTTTGAGGAGGTGACCAGGCATATAAATGAGGGTAGTGCAGTGGATGTGATCTACATGGATTTTAGTAAGGCATTTGACAAGGTTCCACATGGTAGGCTTATTCAGAAAGTCAGAAGGCATGGGATCCAGGGAAGTTTGGCCAGGTGGATTCAGAATTGGCTTGCCTGCAGAAGGCAGAGGGTTGTGGTGGAGGGAGTACATTCAGATTGGAGGGTTGTGACTAGTGGTGTCCCATAAGGATCTGTTCTGGGACCTCTACTTTTCATGATTTTTATTAACGGCTTGGATGTGGGGGTAGAAGGGTGGGTTGGCAAGTTTGCAGATGACACAAAGGTTGGTGGTGTTGTAGATAGTGTAGAGGATTGTCGAAGATTGCAGAGAGACACTGATAGAATGCAGAAGTGGGCTGAGAAGTGGCAGATGGAGTTCAACCCGGAGAAGTGTGAGGTGGTACACTTTGGAAGGACAGACTCCAAGGCAGAGTACAAAGTAAATGGCAGGATACTTGGTAGTGTGGAGGAGCAGAGGGATCTGGGTGTACATGTCCACAGATCCCTGAAAGTTGCCTCACAGGTAGATAGGGTAGTTACGAAAGCTTATGGGGTGTTAGCTTTCATAAGTTGAGGGATAGAGTTTAAGAAACATGATGTAATAATGCAGCTCTATAAAACTCTAGCTAGGCCACACTTGGAGTACTGTGTCCAGTTCTGGTCGCCTCACTATAGGAAGGATGTGGAAGCATTGGAAAAGGTACAGGGGAGATTTACCAGGTTGTTGCCTGGTTTAGAGAGTATGGATTATGATCAGAGATTAAGGGAGCTAGGGCTTTACTCTTTGGAGAGAAGGAGGATGAGAGGAGACATGATGGAGGTGTACAAGATATTAAGAGGAATAGACCGAGTGGACAGTCAGTGCCTCTTCCCCAGGGCACCACTGCTCAGTACAAGAGGACATGGCTTTAAGGTAAAGGGAGGGAAGTTCAAGGGGGATATTAGAAGAAGGTTTTTCACTCAGAGAGTGGTTGGTGCGTGGAATGCACTGCCTGAGTCAGTGGTGGAGGCAGATGCACTAGTGAAGTTTAAGAGACTACTAGACAAGTATATGGAGGAATTTAAGGTGGAGGGTTATATGTGAGGCAGGGTTTGAGGGTCAGCATAACATTGTGGGCCGAAGGGCCTGTAATATGCTGTACTATTCTATATGTTTCTATATATGTTTCATATGCCCCAGCAAATTTCTACAGGTGTACGGTGGAGTCCAATCTGACTGGGTACATTGCCATCTGGTACAGTATGGAGACTACGATGCAGATAATTTTAAAAAGCTACAGAGGGTTGTAGACTCAGCCAGCTCCATCATGGGCAGAATCCTCTTCACTGTTGAGGTCATCTTCAAAAGGTGGTGCCTCATGAAGGTGAGTTCTGTTGCTACCTTCAGGGAAGAGGTACAAGAGCCTGAGGGGACACTCACCATTTTAGAGTTATTGAGCCTTCGAGCTCAGAAGTGCACCCTTCGCCCTGCTGAACTGTTGTTCTGCCTAATCCTATCGACCCACATGTGATCCATCGCCTTCCATACCTCTCCCATTGAAGTACTTATCCAAATTTCACTTAATAGATGAAAATCTACCTTTTCTGCTTTAGGAACAGTTTCTTTCCCTCTGCCATTTGATTACTAAACTATCTATGAACACTCCCTCATTATTTTGATTTTTCCCCCACTATTCAGTGTTTATTTATTTATATATATCTTTTGTAACAAATTGTGACTTTTTTATTTATTGCACTGTACTGCAGCAAAATTCAGATATGTCAGTGATAGTAAACCTAATTCTGACACTTCATGGAATCAGAGTTAGATTGCGCCCAGGTTCCTTGCTATATATTGATTTGTCACCACCTTTGATTCGGCCAATGACAGTGGTGTCTAAATCAGCCCTTCCCTTAACCTCGTTTCTGTGATTACATTGTCCCACGTGCTGATCCAGACTCACAGCTCATCTGTGTTACCATGAGGCTGTTAGCATGCATTTGTGCTCCCCTTTCCTTTCTCTACCTGCTCTTCTCACTGGACTTGTCTGTACTATTGTCTGCTTTCAACTCCCTACCTGCTGCACAGTCATTCTGACTCCTGTGTCCTTGCCTTGCAAGTTTAAACGCTCAGGAGTAGCACCAGCAAACCTCCCTTCTTTCATGAATAGGGCTCAAGTTTTAAATTGAAGATTGATGTAGCTGACAACCGACTAGTTGAGCAACTTTTCTCTAACTTGCCAAGTCCATGCGTGATTCACACTTAAGACTAACTAGCCTCTTGCAATCTTTCTGTTGATAACATTCACCACCAGGCTCTATACTGACAAAGGCATTGAAGTTGGGTGTAAACCCACTGTGGAATTTCACTTCCTCCAAACCAGTGCAATGAAGTCAGAGGTAAATATCATATTTGTCATGTTCTCTTAACATTATGCAATCACTTTTAGTGGAAAAACTGATGTATAGTTTTCAGAATCAGAGTTATTATCACTGATTATTAAATTTGAAATGTGTTGTTTTGTGGCAGTTGTACAGTGCAAAGACAAAATTTACTATGTTAGAAAACTAAATAACCAAATGGAATAACAAGGTAGTAACATGGACCATTCAGAAATCTGATTGCAGAGAGGAAGAAGCTGTTTCTAAAAAAAATGAGGAACAGTATGCCATAGTGTTAACAGTTAGCATGAGGCTACTACAGCTCAGGGCATCAGAATTTGGAGTTCAATCCCAATGTCATCTTTAAGGAATTTGCCTATTCCTTCCCAATAAACGCGTGAGTTTCCTCCCATGTTTCCAAAGATGTACCTGTTGGTAGGTTAATTGTAAATTGTGCTGTGATTAGAGTCAGATTAAATAGGTGGGTTGCTGGGTGGTGAGGTTTGCTGAGCAGGCTCCTGTACTCCCTCCCTTATCTCAATAATGAGAAAAGAGCATGTCCCAGATAGTTTATGCAGAGGCTAAGTGTTTGCACCAACTTTTTGAAATGTGATTTGAGATTCAGTTTTTAACTGTGTAAGAATAGATCACATTCAGGCTCTGTACAGGACCTTCAAGTGCAGTGACAGAATAACAGTTCATGGTTTCATCCAAAGACTATTGACCAAATTCCAGAATCAAAGCAGTTTATGTACATAAATAAGTATACATATGCATAAGTGTAATGAAAAGCTTGCTTGCAGCAGTGTCATTGGTATTAGCATCATTTAAACATTTATGGGAACATCTTTCAGGCTCTTAGGAAGGAATCTCCAGGAATTATAAGAAAATTGGGGGGAAAATTGTAATACTTTGAACTTAATGTTAGCATAGCAGTTAGCGGCATCGCCTTGCAGCGCTAGTAATCACTGATCAGGGTTTCGTTTCTGCAGCTGCCAATAAGGAGTTTATACATTTTCCCCTTGACCGTGTGGGTTTCCTCTAGCTGCTCCGGTTTCCTCCCACATTCCAAAAGATGTACAGGTTAGGATTAATGAGCTGTGTGGCTTGCTATGCTGGTGCCAGAAGTGTAGCAGCACTTGCGCACAGCCCCCAGCACATCTTTGTGTTGTTGGACGTTGTTACAAACAGTGCATTTCACTGTACGTTTTGAGCTATGATCTATATGTAACAATGAAAGCTAACCTTTAAGTGTCATACAAATTAGAAATGGATAATGGGAAAATACGCTATTCATGGAGGTGGCTTGAAGGTCATTTAAGAGAAACAGGATAGTACTTAGATCAAAGATTCAAAGTACGTATATAGTACACAACCCTGAGATTTGTCTTCCTGCAGACAGCCACAAAACAAACACTATGAAACCCCTCAAAAGAAAACAACAAACACCCAACAAGCGAAATAACATAGAATATAAAACATCAGACAGACATACTTTATTGATCCTGAGGAAAAGTGGGTTTTGTTACAGTCGCACCAACCAAGAATAGTGTAGAAATATAGCAATATAAAGCCATAAATAATTAAATAATAATAAGTTAATTATGCCAAGTGGAAATAAGTCCAGGACCAGCTATTGGCTCAGGGTGTCTGACACACTGAGGGAGGAGTTGTAAAGTTTGATGGCCACAGGCAGGAATGACTTCCTGTGATGCTCAGTGTTACATCTCGGTGGAATGAGTCTCTGGCTGAATGTACTCCTGTGCCTAACCAGTACATTATGGAGTGGATGGGAGACATTGTCCAAGATGGCATGCAACCTGGACAGCAGCCTCTTTTCAGACACCACCGTCAGAGAGTCCAGTTCCACCCCCACAACATCACTGGCCTTACGAATGAGTTTGTTGATTCTGTTGGTGTCTGCTACCCTCAGCCTGCTGCCCCAGCACACAACAGCAAACATGATAGCACTGGCCACCACAGACTCGTAGAACATCCTCAGCATCGTCCGGCAGATGTTAAAGGACCTCAGTCTCCTTAGGAAATAGAGACGGCTCTGACCCTTCTTGTAGACAGCCTTGGTGTTCTTTGACCAGTCCAGTTTATTGTCAATTTGTATCCCCAGGTATTTGTAATCCTCCACCATGTCCACACTGACCCCTTGGATGGAAACGGGGGTCACCGGTGCCTTAGCCCTCCTCAGGTTCACCACCAGCTCCTTAGTCTTTTTCACATTAAGCTTCAGATGATTCTGCTAACACCATGTGAACCACAAAGCCATTGAAACATTCTAGGAATGTTCAAGCAACACAGACAAAATGCTGGACAGGCGGCATCTATGTTGCCTGTTCAATTTAATTCATTTCAATTTAGTGCTGTGTCGATCGTTGACTTTGGGCCGCAGAGCCAGTCTGCCCTGATCAAAATCGCTCAATATAGCGCTAAAGAAAACTTCAGTACCATCCTCCGACAGCATCGAGGGGAAGAGAGACAGTTTGAATGCAATGGCCTCCCTTCAAGAGCAGTGAATGGGGGGGGGGGGGCAAGGCCATCACATGCAGATGCCTGCCTCCGGCAGCTGCGAGCGAGAGGCTGGTAGACTATGCTGAACACTTGCTCAACTTGATGTTTCAATCTTCCTTGAAGTTTAATTGGTGAGATCGACAAGAAATGGAGTTGATCGTGGGCTCGCCCCCTGTCTCCAGGCTTTTCGGTTGCTCGAAACCTCACCGGACTCCCTCGGAGACAGCAAAGCGGCAGGTTACTCAATCGGGCCAAAAACATGCTATCAACATGTAAATCACTGGTTTAAATTGTAGCAGAATGATATTTGAAAGAAGCAGTAGCAGCCAGGTGTTCAGATTACAAGGCAGAGCTAGCAAGACCAGAGATAAACAAATGGAAGCTGGAAGACAGTTTAAACAGAACTGATTGTGAGATAGGCTGAGGCATGACAGAAAAACAAGCCATAAATTATAACCACCCAGTTCAGCCATCCAGAGGATCAGCTGTTCTGGATTGGGTGTTGTGCAATGAACCAGAATTGATTAGAGAGCTTAAGGTAAAAGAACACTTGGGTCGTGATCATAATTCACTCTGAAATTTGAGGAGAAGCTAAAGTCAGAGGTATCAGTATTCCAGTGGAGTAAAGGGAATTAGAGGCATGAGAGAGGAGTTGGCTAGAATTGATTAGAAAAGAACACTGGCAGGGATGGCAGCAGAGCAGTAATGGCTGGAATTTCTGGAAGCAATTCAGGAGACACAGGATAATACATCCCCAAGAGGAAGAAGTATTCTAAAGGAAAGATGACACAACTGTGGCTAACTAGAGAAGTCAAAGCCAACATAAAAGCCAAAGAGAGGGCATAAAATAGAGCAAAACTTAGTGAGAAGTTAAAGGATTGGGAATGTTTTAAAGACCAACATAAGCAACTAAAAAAGTCATTAAGGTAAAGATGGAATACGAAAGTAAGCTAGCCAATAATATTTAAGAGGATACCAGAAGTTCTTTTCAGATATTTAAAGTGTAAAAGAGAGGCAAGCGTGGATGTCGGACTGCTGGCAAACGATACTGGAGAGGTAGTAATGAGGGACAATAAAATGACAGACAAACTGAATAAGTATTTTGCATCATTCTTCACTGTGGAAGATACTAGCAGTATGGTGGAAGTTCCAGGTGTCAGGAGTCATGAAGTGTGAGAGGTTACGCTAGAGAGACGGTTCTTCAGAAACTGAAAGATCTGAAGATAGGTAGATAAGTCACTTGGACCAGATGGTGTAAACCCCAGAGCTCTGAAAGAGGTGGCTGAAGAGATCATGGAGGCATTAGTAATGATCTTTCAAGAATGACTAGATTCTGGAATTGTTCTGGAAAACTGGAAAATTGCAGATGTCACTCCACTTTTCAAGAAGGGATAGAAAATCAGATTCAGGTTTATTATCACCAGCATGTGACGTGAAATTTGTTAACTTAGCAACAGCAGTTCAATGCACTACATAATATAGAAGAAAAATATGTAAAATAATAAATAAGTAAATCTTATTCAGTATACTTTATACAGTATACATATATATTGAATAGATTAAAAATCATGCAAAAATAGAAATACTATATTTTTTTTAAAAAGTAAGGTAGTGTCCAAAGGTTCAATGTCCATTTAGGAATTGGATTGCAGAGCGGAAGAAGCTGTTCCTGAATCGCTGAGTGTGTGCCTTCAGGCTTCTGTACCTCCTACCTGATGGTAACAGTGAGAAAAGGGCATGCCCTGGGTGCTGGAGGCACCTTTCAGCTGGATGCTGCCTTTCTGAGACACCACTCCCTGAAGATGTCCTGGGTACTTTGTAGGCAAGTACCCAATATG
Source organism: Hemitrygon akajei (assembly GCF_048418815.1). Lineage (NCBI taxonomy): Eukaryota > Metazoa > Chordata > Chondrichthyes > Myliobatiformes > Dasyatidae > Hemitrygon > Hemitrygon akajei. Next base: position 162,138,188 of record NC_133134.1, on the reverse strand, counting down.
GAGCCGACTAAATTTACAACCCTCTGCAGCTTCTTTCAGTCCTGTGTAGTAGCCCCCCCCCCATGCTATACCAGACAATGATGCAACCTGTCAGAATGCTCTCCACAGTATATCTGTAGAAGTTTTTGAGAGTATTTGTTGACATACCAAATCTCTTCAAACTCCTAATAAAGTATAGCCGCTTCTTGCTTTCTTTATAACTGCATCGATATGTTGGGACCAGGTTAGATCCTCAGAGATCATGACACCCAGGAACTTATGTTACGAACCCACTGGTTTCGTTTACTGTGGACTGTCACTTTAAAAGAGCGCTTCAGTGAGGCAAGTCTATGATGTTGTTCACTGACTGACTCGCAGCTTGTTTACCTTTAAAACAAGGACACAGACCATCACAGTCAGAAGTCAGAAGAAGAGAGAGAAAGGAGCGAACCTGGAAAATACAGCAGCTCCAGATTGTCGAAGCTGGGAATTTGGAACTCTGCCATACCCACAAGGGTGGGTTGATTATCGATCCAGTGCACATTGAATGTGTGGCTGTCACTTTGTATAATCCATAGGAGTGGATTTAGGAATGTCCTGTGGGACCACTCGAAGTTAACCCTTGCCTGGGTGTGTTATGTGGTAACCCCTTGAAGATGGCATCCCTGTGACAGATCACTCTGGTGGTAATTCGTACGTGGATTTGGAACGGCTCCACGGAGGATCTTCGACAACTGATATTTATTATTTACCACCGTGGAACCTGTGGAGTTTGACATAATTGCCTTCTCCCTATGTTTTACCTTGGATTACAAATATCACTCTCCCATCATTTGTTCCGTGGATAAACTGAACTTTCAGGCTTTACCATCTCAAGACTCTAAGCCTTGTTCCCCCCAGGCTCAATAGTTTGGGAGTTATATTTACACACACATACTGTACACATAACACTGATAACTTTTGTTTATCCTGGTTAAGTTGCTATATTATAAGTAGATACTAATAAAGATAATGGTTTTAACATCAAAACCAGACTCCAAGGTGTAATCTATTGCTGTTGGTTTATTTCTAAAACATTACAGTTTGTAACACTTGAAACTGCTCACTCTCTCCACTTCTGATCCCTCTATGAGGATTGGTATGTGTTCCTTCATCTTACCCTTCTGGAAGTCCACAATCAGCTTTTTCATCTTACTGAGTGCCAGGTTGTTGCTGCGGCTCCACTCCACTAGTTGACGTATCAGTGAACAATGGGTATAGAGAGTAGAGCAGTAGGCACACATTCCCTTGAGGTGGACCAGTGTTGATTGTCAATGAGGAGGAGGTGTTAAGACGAATCTGAAAGGCTGTGGTCTTCAGGTTAGGAAGTCGAGGATCCAATTGCAGAGGGAGGTACAGAGTCCCAGATTCTGCAACTTCTCAATCAGGATTGTGGGAATGATGTTATTAATTGCTGAGCTATAGTTGATAAACAGCAGCCTGACATGGATGTTTGTGTTGTCCATTTGGTCTAAAGCCACATGGAGAGCCAATGAGATTGCATCTGTTGTTGACCTATTGTGGCGATAGGCAAATTGCACTGGGTCCTTCTCCTTGCTGAGGCAGGAGTTCAGTCTAGTCATGACCATCCTCTCAAAGCATTTCATCTCTGTAGATGTGAGTGGTACCGGGCGATAGTCATTAAGGCAGCTCACATTATTCTTCTTGGGCACTGGTATAATTGTTGCCTTTTTGAAGCAACTGGAAACTTCTGCCCATCGTAGTCAGAGGTTGAAAATGTCCTTGAATGCTCCTGCTAGTTGATTGGCACAGATTTTCAGAGCCTCACCAGGTACTCCATCGGGACCTTCCACCTTGCAAGGGTTCACTCTCTTTAAAAACAGCCTAACATCGGCCTTAGAGACAAAGATCACAGGGTCATCAGGTGCAGCAGGGATCTTCTAAGCTGTAGTTGTATTCTCCCATTCAAAGTAGGCATAGAAGGCGTTGAGTTCGTTTGGTAGTGAAGCATTGCTGCCATTCATGCTATTGGGCTTCACTTTGTAGGAAGTAATGTCCTGTAAGCACTGCCAGAGTTGTCGTACATCCGTTGTCACCTCCAGCCTCTTACGAATGTTGCACTGTTTCTCGGCAGAAGAAAGGAAACTGCCAGCCAGTTAGTCTGACCTTAGTGGTTGGGAAGATGTTGGAGTCGATTATTGAAGATGAAGTCTCAGGGTACTTAGAGGCACGTGATAAAATTGGCCATAGTCAGCATGATTCCTCAAGAGAAAACCTTGCCTGACAAATTTGTTGGAATTCTTTGAAGAAATACCAAGCAGGATAGACAAAGGAAAATCAGTTGATATTATGTACTAGGATTATCAGAAGGCCTTTGACAACGTGCCACACATGAAGCTGCTTAACAAGCCTATGGAATTACAGGAAAGATTCTAGCGTGGAGAAAGCAGTGGCTGATTAGCAGAAGGTAAAGAGTGGGAATAAAGGGAGCCTTTTCTGACTGGCTGCCGGTGACTAGCGGTGTCCCACAGGGTCTGTGTTGGGACCAATTCTCTTTACGTTATATGTCAGTGATTCGGATGATGGAACTGATGGCTTTGTTGTAATGTTTGGAGGCAATATGAAGATAAGTGGAGGGATGGATAGTTTTGAGGAAGTAGAGAGGCTGCCGAAGGACAGATTAGGAGAATGGGCAAAGAAATGTTAGGTGAAATAGTGTCAGGAAGTGTATGATTATGCACTTTGATAGAAGAAATGAAAAGGAGAGTACAAAAAAACTGAGGTGCAAAGGACTTGCGAAGGGATATGGGGAGAAGGCATGAGACTGGGGCTGAGAGGAAAATTGGATCAACCATGATAAAATGGCAGAGCAGACTCAATGGGCCAAATGGACTAATTCTGCTCCTATCTTTTATGGTCTAAAGCGAATGGGGGGGATATGGTGGTCTGTTAAAGGAAGGCAAGTTCTCATCATCAGGCATTTAGGAACAGAGATAAAACAAAGACCAAATCCAAGAATGAAAAGGGGCGCCCTGGTGAAATTGTAAAATCTGCAAGTTACTGTTGTGACACAAATACTATAAATTGCAGGAGTTTTTTTGAGTCAGTGATGTTTCCTCGAGTTCTCACCCAAGGTACACCCCATTGCACACTGTAACAGGCTAGAATAAACCAACTCATTTGAGGAAACTCATTGCTGCTGTCTGAGTGGTTTTCTTTATGTGTTGTCTAGATCTGAGGTTTGAGGACAACTGAACCCAAATTAAAGCCTAATTTAAGGTGCAGGTTTAACACACAAGTTATTTATTTACTAACTTACAGCACAGAATAGGTTCTTCTGGCCCTTTGAGCCATACCACCCAGCAATCTCCCAAACTAACCCTATCCTAATCTTGGGCAATTTAAAATGACCAATTAACCTACCAACAGTACGTCTTTGGACTGTGGGAGGAAACCCGCACAGTCACAGGGAGAACGTACAGATTCCTTACAGACAGCAGCGAGGATTGAACCTCGGTTGCCAGTACCATAAAGCAATGTCCAACAGGTTAAACACTTGAACAGACCTCTTGTACAATAGATAAGACTCTTATACTCACAACCTACCTCGTTATGGTCTTGCACTTTCTCATTTACTTGCACTTTTTCAGTAGCTTCTACGCTTTATTCTGCATTCTGTTGCAGTTCTACCTTGTAACTCTGTGTACTGTGTAATGATTTGATTGGCATGAACGGTATGCAAGACTAACTTTTCACTGTATCTTAGTACAGGTGACAATAATAACCCAATTGTAGGAACAAACTGAAAGGCCACACTGAATTGGTGTTCAAAATAACGGGATATGTATTTAAAAACTCAATGTGCACCATGAGACCAATTAAAACTGATCTACCTGAAGACAAATCTGGTACAGAATCTACATTCTCACTGGATGAGATTAAGAGGTCCCCTACTCCTCCCATACCTCCTATTGCCCCTCCCTCTCCACATCCCATTACCTCTGCCCCCACACCCCTATGATTTCTTGGTTTGATCCTCAGCCCTCTTCCATTGGGCAGAAGATACAAAAGCCTGAAAGCAGGCTCAAGGACAGCTTCTATCCTGCTGTTGTAAGATTATTACATAGTGCCCTAGTACAATAAGTGATCTTGTACTTTATTGTCTACTGTACCGCACTTTCTCAGTAGCTGTTATATTTTATTCTGCATTCTGTTACTGCTTGACCTTGTTCTGTGTCAATGCACTGTGTAATAAGTTGATCTGTATGAACAGTATGCAAGGTAACTATTCACTGCATCTCAGTACATGTGATTATAATAAACCAGGACCAATGCCAAACTCGTACTTGAATAACAGTGTCTGAATTCTGACAACAGCCTGAAGTATGCTTTGATCTAGAGCCCAATTTGTATTTGGATAAAACATTGGGGAATGGGTGTTCCAAACCAGTCCAGCTCATGACATTATCCAGGTTATTATTGTCATATGTACTGGGATACAGTGAAAAGCTTATATTTGCCTTCCAATCAGGCAGATCGTTCTTTAATTGGGGAATGGCAAATTATGAGGCGAAAAGGCTAGAACTTGAGGGTGTGAATTGGGATGATGTTTTTGCAGGGAAATGTACTATGGACATGTGGTTGATATTGAGGGATCTCTTGCAGGATGTTAGGGATAAATTTGTCCCGGTGAGGAAGATAAAAAAAATGGTAGGGTGAAGGAACCATGGGTGACAAGTGAAGTGGAAAATCTAGTCAGGTGGAAGAAGGCAGCATACATGAGGTTTAGGAAGCAAGGATCAGATGGGTCTATTGAATATAGGGTAGCAAGAAAGGAGCTTAAGAAAGGGCTGAGGAGAGCAAGAAGGGGGCATGAGAAGGCCTTGGCAAATAGGGTAAAGGAAAACCCCAAGGCATTTTGACAGGCGTGAAGGCAGGACTGATGAGAGATAAAGGTGGGAAGATGTGCCTGGAGGCTGTGGAAGTGAGCGAGGTCCTCAATGAGTACTTCTCTTCATACTCACCAATGAGAGGGAACTTGATGACGGTAAGGACAATATGAATGAGGTTGATGTTGTAGAGCATGTTGATGTTAAGGGAGAGGAGGTGATGGAGTTGTTAAAATACATTAGGACGGATAAGTCCCCGGGGCCTAACGGAATATTCCCCCGGCTGCTACATGAGGTGAGGGAAGAGATTGCTGAGCCTCTGGCTAGGATCTTTATGTCCTCATTGTCCCCGGGAATGGTACCGGAGGATTGGAGGGAGGCGAATGTTGTCCCCTTGTTCAAAAAAGATAGTAGGGATAGTCCGGGTAATTATAGACCAGTGAGCCTTGCGTCTGTGGTGGGAAAACTGTTAGAAAAGATTCTTAGAGATAGGATCTGTGGGCATTTAGAGAATCATGGTCTGATCAGAGACATTCAGCTTGGCTTTGTGAAGGGCAGAACATATCTAACAAGCCTGATAGAGTTCTTTGAGAGGGTGACCAGGCATATAAATGAGGGTAGTGCAGTGGATGTGATCTGCATGGATTTTAGTAAGGTATTTGACAAGGTTCCACACGGTAGGCTTATTCAGAAAGTCAGAAGGCATGGGATCCAGGGAAGTTTGGCCAGGTGGATTTAGAATTGGCTTGCCTGCAGAAGGCAGAGGGTTGTGGTGGAGGGAGTACATTCGGATTGGAGGGTTGTGACTGGTGGCATCCCACAAGGATCTGTTCTGTGACCTCTACTTTTCATGATTTTTAATAACGACCTGAATGTGGGGGTAGAAGGGTGGGTTGGCAAGTTTGCAGACGACACAAAGGTTGGTGGTGTTGTAGATAGTGTAGAGGATTGTCGAAGATTGCAGAGAGACATTGATAGGATGCAGAAGTGGGTTGAGAAGTGGCAGATGGAGTTCAACCTGGAGAAGTGTGAGGTGGTACACTTTGGAAGGACAAACTCCAAGGCAGAGTACAAAGTAAATGGCAGGATTCTTGGGAGTGTGGAGGAGCAGAGGGATCTGGGTGTACATGTCCACAGATCCCTGAAAGTTGCCTCACAGGTAGATAGGGTAGTTAAGAAAGCTTGTTTATTTTGATAATTTACTCTGAACTTTGTGAAAAATATAGTGTTATAGTTATAGTGAAAGTACAGTTGATAAAGCACAAGGGTCAAGAGATCTTCTTGGCATACAAGAGCTCTGTTCAAAACAGAAGTGGTGCATGCAAGCAAAATTTCAACATTTCAGAGAAGTTTGGATAGATACATGGATGATTGGGATATGGAGGGCTGTGGTCCGGTGTGGGTCAATGGGACTAGGCAGTTTAAATGGTTCGGCACAGGCAAGTTGGGTCATAGGGGCTGTTTCTGTGCTGTACTTTATAACAACAGAATAGAAGTTGATCTTTAGTCTGGTGCTACATGTTCCATTGGTTTTGCATCTTCTGCCTGTTGGGCAAAGTGTGGGAGGGTTCCTTGATAATATTGGCTGCTTTCCCAATGCAGTAGAGAATGTAAATCGAATCAGTAGAGGGGAGGCTGGTTTGCATGAGGTTGAGGATTTGTGTGGTCTGTAGTCTAGTGTAGTTTTTTTCTGTGTTGTTTTTTTACATAGCTCAGCCTAGTTTTTGTACTGTGTCATGTAACACCATGGTCCTGAAAAAACGTCGTCTTGTGGTGACCCACTTTCCAGCACACTCGAACTGCCTAACAAAATGGCATGCGCCAGCTGAGAGGCCGGCCCCAAAAAGGGCGCCAGGCCTTCTTCACCAGCAAGGGGAAAAGCCCGTGCACAGGAAGGGAGTGTGAATATGCGCCCCCTACTGCATTCCCGCCCGGGGAGGGCGGAAACGGGAAGGTTTAAAAAACGAGGCCGCGAAGTTTGAATAAATCTTTTACGCAACTGCAACTCACCGTATGTGTGTCGTTATTCCACCGCTGTGTGTAGCACACCGCTACAATTGGTGACACCGATGGCCCAAACGATATTTGGACTGAAAATGAACAACGCCGCATCTGTTCGTTAAAACTGCCAAGCTTCTGGACGCTCACCTATGGTTCCAACAAGCAGAAGCCCAATTCCACATTCGGCAGGTAACCTCGGATTCCACACGTTACTACTAAGTGGTGAGCTCCCTCGACCAGGAGACAGCCGCCCAGGTTGAAGAGTTCATACAGTCGCCCCCGGAGGATGGCAAATACACAGCATTCAAAGCCCTGCTCAAAAGGACTTTTGGACTCCCATGGCGCGAGCGAGCTGCCCGCTTATTGCACCTGGATGGTTTGGGAGACAGGCTGCCATCGGCGTTAATGAACGAGATGCTGGCCCTGGTTGAAGGACACAAGCCCTGCCTCATGTTTGAGCAGGTGTTCCTAGAGCAGCTTCCCGAGGACATACGCCTGCTGCTGTCCAACGCGGATTTCAGCGACCCCCGGAAGGTGGCGGCCCAGGCAGATGTGCTGTGGAAAGCCAAGAAGGAGAGTGGGGCATCCGTTGCACAGATCACCAGGCCACGCTCCCAGCAGCAGACCAGACCAGGCCCGGCCGCAGAGCCCGCTAACTCCAGAGGCAGGGGTGAGGAGACCAACGAACAATGGTGCTTCTACCACCAGCGGTGGGGCGCAGAAGCCCGCCGTTGTAGCCCGCCCTGCAAGTTCCCGGGAAACACCAGGGCCAGCCGCCGCTGATGGCTACAGCGGGTGGCCATCAAGATAGCCTCCTGTATGTCTGGGACAAACAGTCGGGACGCCGCTTTTTGGTCGACACCAGAGCCGAGATCAGCATTTTACCTCCGACGAGTTACGACACCCACAACAGAGAACCGGGACCCACCCTGAGGGCCGCAAATGGCAGCACGATACGGACCTATGGCACCCGTACGGTGCGGCTACAGTTTGGCTCCAGCCGGTTCACGTGGGACTTCACACTGGCCGCCGTGGCCCAACCACTCCTGGGGGCTGATTTTTTGCGAGCTCACAGCTTGCTGGTCGACCTGCAAGGGAAGAGACTAGTCCACACCAAGACTTTTCAACCGTTCTCCCTGGGTGAAGCCAAGTTGCCAGCCCCACACCTGGACTCCATCACGCTGTCCGACAACGAATTCACCAGAGTCCTGGCGGACTTCCCATCAGTTCTGGCACCGCAGTTCATGGCAGCCATGCCCAGACACGGAGTACAGCACCACATCCCAACCCAGGGACCACCCCTCCACACCCATGCTTGAAGGCTTCCCTTGGACAAGCTCCAACTGGCGAAGGAGGAGTTCAAGAGGATGGAGGAATTGGGGATCATACAGCGGTCTGACAGCCCATGGGCCTCCCCCCTGCACATGGTGCCCAAAGCAGCAGGGGGCTGGAGACCATGCGGTGACTACCGCAGACTGAACGAGTCTACAACACCGGACCGCTCCCCTGTGCCGCACATTCAGGACTTTGCAGCAAACCTGCACGGCGCACGGATCTTCTCCAAGGTAGACCTCGTCCAAGGATACCATCAAACCCCGATGCATCTGGACACCATCCCCAAAACGGCACTCATCACCCCGTTCGGCCTTTACGAGTTCCTCTGCATGCCGTTCGGCCTAAAGAATGCCGCACAGACGTTCCAGTGGCTCATGGACGTGATGGGACGCGACCTGGACTTTGCATTCATCTATTTGGACAACATCCTCATAGCCAGCAGTAGTCGTCAGGAGCATCTGTCCCACCTCCGTCAACTCTATGCCCGAATGAGTGAATATAGCCTAACAACCCGGCCAAATGCCAGTTCGGACTCGACACCATCGACTTCCTGGGCCACAGGATTACTAAAGACGGGGCAACCCCTCTGCCCGCCAAGGTAGACGCGCTCCGCCATTTCCCCCGACCCAACACACTCAAAGGCCTGCAGGAATTCGTGAGTATGGTGAATTTCTACCACCGCTTCCTCCCCTCAGCAGCCTGAATCATGCGCCCCCTGTTCACCCTGATGTCGGGTAAGGGCAAGGACATTACCTGGGATGAAGAGGCCGCAGCCGCTTTCGTTAAAACCAAAGAAGCCTTGGCAAACGCCGCGATGCTAGTGCACCCCAGAATGGACGTCCCTACTGCCCTCACAGTGGACGCATCCAACACAGCAGTCGGTGGAGTGCTGGAACAACTCATCGAGGGTCGCTGGCAACCCCTGGCGTTCTTCAGCAAACACCTACAACCACCCAAATTCAAATACAGTGCTTTCGACCGGGAGCTGTTGGCACTATACCTGGCAATCTGGCATTTCAGGTACTTCATAGAAGGTAGGCCCTTCACCGCGTTCAAAGACCACAAACCGCTCACCTTTGCGTTCACGAAGGCGTCCGATCCCTGGTCGTCCCACCAGCAGCGACATCTGTCCTACATCTCCAAATACACGACGGACATCCGGCATGTCTCGGGAAAGGACAACGTCATGGCGGACACACTATCCAGACCTACCATCCAGGCCCTGTCTCGGGGGTGGACTGTGCAGCGTTGGCGGAGGTGCAGCAGGCAGATGATGAGATCCCTAGTTACAGAACTGCAGTCTCTGGTTTGCAGCTCCAAGACTTCCCCGTAGGCCCAGGTGAGAGGACCCTACTGTGTGACGTAGCTACTGGCCAATCTCGCCCCATTGTCCCGGCAGCCTGGTGGCGGTGAGTTTTCAACTCCATTCACAACTTAGCGCACCCCTCCATCAGGACAACCGTCCAGATGGTCTCCAACAGGTTCGTTTGGCACGGACTCCGCAAGCAGATCAGTGAATGGACCAAAAAGTGTATGCAGTGCCAAACAGCCAAGGTACAGCGGCACACCAAAGCCCTGCCGCAGCAGTTCCACCCCACCCGCCGGCGTTTCAACCACATTCATGTGGATATCGTGGGGCCCCTGCCCGTGTTGCGAGGAGCGTGGCACCTCCTAACTATCGTAGACTGGTTCACAAGATGGCCAGAGGCGGTCCCGCTCACCGACACCACCTCCGACTCCTGCACCCGAGCACTGATTGCAACCTGGGTATCTCGCTTTGGTGTACCAGCCCACATTACCTCCGACAGAGGCGCCCAGTTCACCTCCAGCCTGTGGTCAGCTATGGCCAGCCTTTTGGGGACACAGCTACACCACACAACTGCCTACCACCCACAGTCGAACGGACTAGTGGAGCGTTTCCACTGTCACTTGAAGTCGGCTCTCATGGCCCACCTCAAAGGGCCTAACTGGGCGGACGAACTTCCCTGGGTCCTGCTCGGAATCCGCACGGCGCCCAAAGAGGATCTTCACACCACGTCGGCCGAGTTGGTGTACGGCGCACCCCTGGTCGTCCCAGGAGAGTTCATACCAGCCCCAAGGGGGCAGGAGGAAGAACCCGCAGCAGTCCTGGACAGACTATGTGACAGGCTCGGCAACCTGGCCCCCATACCCACTTCACAGCATGGACAGAGCCTGACCCATGTACCCAAAGACCTGCAGAACTGTAAGTTTGTTTTTGTACGCCGGGGCGGACATCAGGCACCGCTGCAGTGGCAGTACGAGGGGCCGTTTAAGGCGATCAGGAACAACGGGTCCATGTTCGTGCTGGACGTTGGGGGGAAAGAGGAGGTTTTCACAGTGGACTGACTCAAACCAGCCCATGTGGACTTGGCGCAGCCGGTTGGGGCTCAGGCACCGCGGCGCAGAGGCAGACCTCCCAAACAGAGACCGACTCAAACTGTGGACATTAGGGGGTGTATCGCCGGTTTGGGGGGGGGGTATGTGGTGACCCACTTTCCAGCGCACTCGAACCGGCTCACAAAATGGCGCGCACTGGCATTGAGGCCGGTCCCAAAGAGGGCGCCAAGCCTTCTTCACCAGCAAGGGGAAAAGCCCGCGTGCGGGAAGGGACTGTGAATATGTGCCCCCTACAGCATTCCCGCCCAGGGAGGGCAGAAACGGGAAGGCTTAAAAGCGAGGCCATGATGTTTGAATAAATCTTTTATGCAACTGCAACTCACCGTCTGCGTGTCGTTATTCCAGCGCTGTGGGTAGCACACCGCTACAGTCTCATTTTTACTGTGTACTGTACCAGCAATTATGGTCGAAATGACAATAAAAAGTGACTTGACTTGACTACTGAATGGCCCCATCTCTTCACAAATAAGTATACACCCCTCCATGACAGAGGTCAGAGGAGAATGGCCAGACGGGTTCATTCACCAGTCGGGTGTCATTCACCAGCATTGCAAACACAATGGTCAAGCCCATCCTCTTAAGGTTTGATGTGTTGTGCATTCAAAGCCGTTCCTCTGCACACCATTGTTGTATCACATGGTTATTTGAGTTACAGTCACTTTCTTGTCAGTTTGAACCCTTCTGGCCATTCTCCTCTGACCTCTGTCATTAACAAGTATTTTCATCCACAGAACTGCCTCTCACTGGGTGCGGTTTTTTTTTGCACCATTCTCTGTAAATGCTAGACACTATTGTGCGTGAAAATCCCAGGGGATCAGCAGTTTCTGAGATGCTGAACAACTCCATCTGGCACCAACAATCATTCCACGGTCAAAGTCACTTAGATCACATTTCTTCCTCATTCTGATATTTGGTCTAATCCAATGACTGAACCTCTTGACCGTCTCTGCATGCTTTTATGAATTGATTTGTTGCCACATGATTGGTTGGTTAGATATTTGCATTAACAAGCAGGTATCCCTAATGAAGTGGCCACTGAGTGTATATAGAATTAATTTAATTTCATGCCCGAACATTTCTCCAATTATGTCAGCTGAACGTCATTGCTGGAGAGATTTGCAATATATCAGTTGATGTGGTATTCTAGTGTTGTCCCAATAGAAATTTTTAAATACAGTATATTCCAAAGATTGGCTCTTTGAGATATGTGCCATGGTTTATTACATCCAAGACTATGAAGGCACAAAACTTCCAACTTCGCATGGTTAACTGCTGGGCCTGAGATTTCCTGACTATGGGAGAATAGGTAACAATTTCATGTTCTGGAGGATGATGTTATCCTTCTGCTTTTGTGACTCCAACACAAACTCCCATCCAAATCAGAGTCGCGTATGGGTGGCTGCAGAATCATATTCCTGCATTGTTTGTCAGAGGTAGTGATGGGAAGTTGAGAGGAGCAACAATTCAGATGTCTTGGAGTGATTTATTTCTTGTTTTTGCTCTGTTGTTCTGCAGCTTTTGATCCCATTTGCAGTAGACGAGGTCCTGCTGAACAGCGGTCTCATCCAGCACCTGGCATTTGCTGCTAAGGATGCTGCCCTTCTTCAGGGAATTCTCATGAGGACAAAAGAGGATCCAGGCAGCAGCGAGGTGAGTTCAGATGAGTGTGGGCTTTCACTTTGATGATACGCAGTTCATTCATGGTCAAATGTGTGATATAAGCTTTCATTAGCTTATCTATTCTGCCTAAACACTGTGTCTTGGACACCTCTCAAAGCAGAACCTCCATTTATGCAGCATCTTTCAAAACCTCTTGTCATTCCCATTACAGTCAATGATATTTTTCTTTGATGTTTAGACACTGCAGTACTTTCAGACATATGTACTGTTATTCGTTTATTATTGCCACATTTAGAATCGTAGAAAACTATGGCACAATACAGGCCCTTCTGTTCCAAACATTTACTTACTTTACAAGTTACCTAGGGTTACCCATAGCCCTCTATTTTTCTAAGCTCCAGGTACCTTCCGGGAGGGAGTCTCTTAAAAGTCCCTGTTGTATCCAATACAATATATGTACCAAGATAGAGTGAAAAGCTTGCCTTGTTTACTGTTTATACAGATCAGATCATTACCCAGTGCATTGAGCTAGAATAAGGTAAAATAATAACAATACTGAATCAGAATCAGGTTTATTATCACTGATATATGTCAGCCACTACCCCACAACCATCAGGCTCTTGAACGAAGGGGATAACTACACTCACTTGCCCATCCATTGAGATGTTCCCACAATCAATGATATCACTTTAAGGGCTCTTTATCTTGTTATTTCATGGTGCCATTATTTTTTTGCTATTTATTTATATTTGTACAAGGGGTGATTGATAAGTTTGTGGCCTGAGGTAGAAGGAGTCAATTTTAGGAAACCTAGCACATTTGCTTTTCCTAGACTTACACACTTAGTCCAGCGGTCGTGGAGCATACGGATCCCTTCTTTGTAGAAGTCGGCATCTTGGGCCTCCAGAAGTGGTCCAGAGCAGGGGAAGATTGATAAGTTCTTGGCCTAAGGTAGAAGGAGATGAATTATTAACTTCAAACTTTCTGCATTTTCACTCAGAGTTGAACTGCACATGCATGTAATGAGAGCTGTATAACTCATCTCTTTGTACCTTAGGCCACAAACTTATCAATCACCCTTGCTGTGGACCACCTGGAGGTCCAAGACACTCTCATTACATGCACGTGCAGTTCAACTCCTTGAGTGATAATGCAGAAAGTTTGAAGTTAATAACTCATCTCCTTCTACTTTAGACCACAAACTTATCAATCACCCCTGCTGTGGACCACTTCTACAAAGAAGGGATCCGTAAGCTCCATGACCGCTGGACTAAGTGTGTACATGTAGGAGGGGACTATGTTGAAAAATAAATGTGCTAGGTTTTCTAAAATTGACTCCTTCTACTTTAGGCCACAAACTTGTCAATTGCCCCTCATATTTGCAGTTTGTTGTCTTCTGCACTCTGGTTGATCTTTCATTGATCCTGTTATAGTTACTATTCTATAGATTTGCTGAGTAAGCCCGCAGGAAAATGAATCTCAGCTTTGTATGTAGTGACATTTTATACACTCTGATAATAACAACTACTTACAATGAAATTTGTTTTGTGGCAGCAGTACTTTGCAACACATAAAATATACTATAACCAAATATGTTACATAAGTAGTGCAAAAGAATAGTGGGGTGGTGTTCATGGGCCGTTCAGAAATTTGATGGCAGAGGTGAAATGGCTGTTTTTAAAACATTCATTTTGTGTCTTTGTACTCTATATCACCTTGAAGGTAGCAATAAGACGAGGGCATGTCCTGGGTGATGAGGTTCCTTTATGGTGGATGCTACCTTTTTGAGGCATCACCATTTGAATATTTCCTCACTGGTGGGGAAGCTAGTGCCCATGATGGAACTGGCTGAGTTTACAACCCTTTGCAGCTTTTTCTGATCCCGCGCGTTAAAGTATAAAAGCTACAGATAAGCGCAGCACAGGTAAATGATAAAGTACAAGATCATAGTGAGGTAGATTGTGAGACAGTGTTCATCTTACTGTACACAGAACTGTATACAGTACTCTAAGTATGGTCTCATCAAGGTTTCGTTCATCATGTGACATGTTTGATGTAGGCGATCATGGGGGGAGGGGGGGAGACGTTAAACACGTGCTACACCTTTCCCAAGGGTGATCTGCAGGCTAGTGGAGGGAAGAGTGTTTTACACCTCCTTTGGTAGATCTGCATCTCCACTCCGCCACACTCACCAAGGTTTAGGGGTGCCAAGCCTTGGCAATTCTCAGTTCTCAACCCTGGAGGTATTTGAGAAAGAAAGAGATTTTTTGGAAAGATCTTGGTATTGATGGCCATGGAGAACTGGCACTAGATGGGCAATATCTTTTTCCCAGTGCAGGGCAATTTGGTACTAGAGAGCGCAGGTTTGAGGTGAGAGCGAAAGGTTTAAAGGAGATCTGAAGGGGTAGGTTTCTCACACAGGGGGTGGTGAATATCCACACTGAACTGTCAAAGGAGGCATTGGATACAGGTTTTAGTATAATATTTAAAATGGTATTAGACAAGTGGATGGAGTGTCCAGGGAGGCTTGGCTCCTCTGGTGAAGGGACTTGTCATGTCCATTCTGGGGCAGTTCACTCATCTTTGGTCCCCAGCGACACTCGGCTATCACCTGTGGCTCTAAGTAGCTGTTTGCATGTGAAAGTGGCTGCATCCCGGTACACCGCTTCAACAAGCAGGCTAAACCAGGTGAGGATAGCTGGCAGCCAATGAGGTAGGAACATGTCTGTCTTGGCACGTGAAGTTGGCTCCGGCGGACTAGGCAAATGAGATCTACAGTGAAATCCAACGACCATGAAGGTGCTTCTGCAGTGCTCCGTGGAAAGCAAAGGGCATGGCAAGGTACAGAAGACATCATTGTCATCCACTGTAACCGAAGAAGACCCCAGTTTGCGATGCTTGTTTGTACCACTGGGCTCAGACTTCTGAGGTTGAGAGAATGGAACTGCCCCGTACATCAGCTTTTCCACGTTTTTAAAAACTGCCACACAGGTCTCATGTCATCGTGGACATGATGGACAACCATAACCAGACAGGTACTTGAACTGGAAAGGAATAGTGGTGAGAAGAGTTAATGCAGGTACCTTGGAATAGCATAGGTATGTTGTCACAGTCTACATGGATGAGATGGGCTGTAGCGGCCTGTTTTTTTGTGTGGTGTGAGTCTATGCTTCAAGAAGAGGAGATGAGGTGTGGAGCAGATCATCCATGGTCATATTGAATGTAGGCCAACTTTTTCTTGTGTGTTCCGTCATAAACTCATTCAGTTTTCAATTCTGTTAATACCCTGTTTACTGTGCAGAAGTCTTAGGCACATATATAGTTGACCTTCACTA
Source organism: Hemitrygon akajei (assembly GCF_048418815.1). NCBI lineage: Eukaryota > Metazoa > Chordata > Chondrichthyes > Myliobatiformes > Dasyatidae > Hemitrygon > Hemitrygon akajei. The sequence continues at coordinate 162,122,611 of NC_133134.1, read as the reverse complement.
ATCCGACTACCTGTAATCCGGTTCCTTCGATAATCTGGGCAACTGTAATTTCAAATTTCCTGGGCCACCGTACCAATCTGCTGCGTATTGTTTTGGTTGTGCTAGATCTGTTCACGTGTTGGCACGCTCTTGTCAGCACAAACAGGCGATTCCTGCATGTTCTCCTGCATTTATTAATATCATTTGCTCTTTTTTAGCCCAAATTATGGCCCCAGGGAGTAAAGCAAATGCACCTCGTGCTGTGAAGCGAAAATACCACACATAATCCATTAAAGATAAGGTTGAACTCTTGAAAAAAAACTGGACAGTGGTGTATCGGTGAAAAGCTTGTGCGAATGTTACAACATTGGCTCCTCCACAGTGTATGATATAAAGAAACAGATAGTGGCTCAAAGAAACAAATGTGTGTAAGAAAAACGATGAAAGACAGAAGAAGTTCGGAACTAGATAAAGTGCTGATAAACGTGGTTTAATCTTCGTGTAAGTGAAGGTGTTGAACTATCTGGAGATATGGTGAAGGAACAAGCAGTTTTTCATGAAGAACTAGGACTAGAGTATGAGTGTGACTGTAGTGAAGGCTGGCTTCATCGGTTCAAGTAGAGTCATGGCTTACAGTTTCGTGCACTGTGTGGTGAAAAATGTTCAACAGACAAGGAAGCAGCAGGAGAGTTTGTTGATGAGTTCGCCAAATTAGTCTCTGATGGAAAAATTAAGCCCCGAGCAGGTGTACAATGCTGATGAGACTGCTTTGTATTGGAGATGTACACCAAGAAGAACACTAACAACAGCAGATGCAGAATTGCCAACAGGGTATAAGGCATCGAGAGAACATGTGACTTTGTTAGGCTGCTCTAATGCTGCCGGAACCCACAGATGTAAGTTACTGCCAGTTTCAGCACCAGTTCCTGATGCTTCACTCATTTTTCAAGATGAAGATGTTGATGATCCTGACAACCCCACGTTTGCAGACATGTAACTTTGCCTGAAGGAATATTAAACGTCTCACTTTAGAAGCGGAAGTGCTCAACTGGTCTGTATAAGTTAATTCCTGTACATTTACCTGTACCCTTTATTTTATCTGTGCCTGTACAATATATTACTTTATTAAAATTTCACTTGCTACTCATTTAATATTTCTGTTTCATTATTATCTAACTTGTACTGATTTACATGGTATTTTAAAGGTATGATGAGGCGGTCAGCTATTGCTTAATGTGATCCTTCTGTAATTCGGCATTTTCACTAATCTGGCACTGCTCAGGTCCCAATGGTGCCGGATTAGTGAAGGTCGACCTGTATATAGTTAGGGTTCCTAAGACTTTTGCACTGTATCGTAGTAATTTTTTTTAATGTATTGCACTGTACTGCTGCCACAAAAAAACAAGTTTCATGATATATGTGAGTGATGATAAACCAGACTCTGATATGGGTCTCTTTTGTGGTTGAGTGGGAAGGGGGCAGCAACAGGGGAATTGTGGTTGGAAGAGGGGGAAGGAGAAGGGGGAAGTGGGAAGCACCAGGGAAACATTCTGTAATGATCAGTAAACCAATTGTTTGGAATCAAGTGACCTTAACTGGTGTCTCGGGGACAAGTGTGTCTGCACCCACACCACACCTCCACCACTGCCACCTGTCCCACACCTGTTTTGGGGTTCCACTTTTGCCATCCCAACATCCTTTAGTCCCGCCATGTTTACAGATATGCTCTCTGCTCCACCGTGACAAATACAGTACCATGCAAAACTCTTAGGCACCCGAGCTATATATGTGCCCAAGCTATTTACACTGCTTTGTATACATTCAAATATCTAGTTTGCCTTTATTCAGATAGTGTAGCAGTTCACGTAATACTTAAAAGCGTCAGCAATTGCGATTGGGGTTCAATTCTTGCTGCTGTCTGGAAGGAGTTTGTACATTCTCCTTGTAGCCATGTGGGTTTCTTCCGGCTGCTGTGGTTTCCTCCCACGTTCCAAAGACATACGGATTAGGGTTAGCTAGTTGTAGGCATACTATGTTAGCACCAGAACCATCATGACTGGAGGGCTGCCCCCAGCACATCATTGACTCAAACGCTGCATTTCACTATATGTTTCGATATTTTGATATATAAAGCTAATGTTTAATGATTTAAATGCAAGTTGTTAATATTTAAGTACAGACCTGAGAGAATTGGGTCTGTAACCAATGCTTTGTCATCTCTTAAAATATGTGCTGAAAAACCGGAGGTCTGCTTCTATCATTTTTAACTTCTGTAACTTCCAGTGCTTTTAATTGCCTTTTTGCCAGGTTCTTTATTAATTATGATTCTAACGTTGATAAATTTGACGTCTCATGTTGGATCTTTCACTACAGACAACCTGCTATGCCCCCTTCAGTCTGTTCCCATCGCCGGTACCTAAGAAGCTGTTCACTCAGGCGTTTGAGGTCCAGCAAGACTTCAACCTGCTGGTTGATAAAATCAGCATGGATTCCGAATTCCTAAGAAGAGCACTTGCAAGGTAAAACCCCTTTGATGCGACGTACAGTCAACCCATGTATTAGGGGTGGGGTTGTATTCCAAGAAAACAATCGATATCACAATTGTCTGCAGGATCGCAAAGTACAGCTGAAGGGGAAAATAAATGTTGTTAATTTATTTTCCCATGTGAATTTCTTATATGTTATGTTAGCGCCAGAAACATAGTGATCACAGTACATTGACACAAACCTGCCGATGTTACTATGTTTCAATGTATGTGTGACAAATTAAGCTAATCTTCAATCTTATCCTGCATCTCAAATTTTTGGGTAGTCATTTATGAATTATGTGAGGGAAATTTCCAACAGCCATAATTTTTGTCATCAACAACCCCTGACCCCCACCCCCCACCCCACCACCATCCAGGCCACATTCTCTTCTCACTGCTGTCATCAAGAAGGAAGTACAGGAGACTTCCCGCACCACTAGGTTCAGGAATAGTTATTATCCTACAGCCACCAGGATGCTGAATCAAAATGGATAACTTCACTCATCTCAACACTGAACTGATTCAGCGACCTATGCACTAGCTTTGAAGGACTTTGCAGCTCATGTTATCAGTATTATTTACTTATAATATCATTTATTTATTATAGACAATAGACAATAGGTGCAGAAGTAGACCATTCGGCCCTTCGAGCCTGCACCGCTATTCTGAGATCATGGTTGATCATCTACTATCAATACCCGGTTCCTGCCTTGTCCCCATATCCCTTGATTCCCCTATCCATAAGATACCTATCTAGCTCCTTCTTGAAAGCATCCAGAGAATTGGCCTCCACTGCCTTCCAAGGCAGTGCATTCCACACCCCCACAACTCTCTGGGAGAAGAAGATTTTCCTTCACTCTGTCCTAAAAGACCTACCCTTATTCTCAAACCATGCCCTCTGGTACTGGACTTTCCCAGCATCTGGAACATATTTCCTGCCTCTATCTTGTCCAATCCCTTAATAATCTTACAAGTTGCAATTAGATCCCCTCTCATTCCTTAATTCCAGTGTGTACAAACCCAGTCTCTCTAACCTCTCTGCGTAAGACAGTCCGGACATCCCAGGAATTAACCTCGTGAATCTACGCTGCACTTCCTCTATAGCCAGGATGTCCTTCCTTAACCCTGGAGACCAAAACTGTACACAATACTCCAGGTGTGATCTCACCAGGGCCCTGTACAAATGCAAGAGGATTTCCTTGCTCTTGTACTCAATTCCCTTTGTAACAAAGGCCAACATTCCATTAGCCTTCTTCACTGCCTGCTGCACTTGCTCATTCACCTTCCGTGACTGATGAACAAGGACTCCTAGATCTCTTTGTATTTCTCCCTTACCTAACTCTACACCGTTCAGATAATAATCTGCCTTCCTGTTCTTACTCCCAAAGTGGATAACCTCACGCTTATTCACATTAAACGTCATCTGCCAAGTATCTGCCCACTCACTCAGCCTATCCAAGTCACCCTGAATTCTCCTAACATCCTCATCACATGTCACACTACCACCCAGCTTAGTATCATCAGCAAACTTGCTGATGTTATTCTCAATGCCTTCATCTAAATCGTTGATGTAAATCTTAAACAGCTGTGGTCCCAATACTGAGCCCTGTGGCACCCCACTAGTCACCACCTGCCATTCCGAGAAACACCCATTCACCGTTACCCTTTGCTTTCTATCTGCCAACCAGTTTTCTGTCCATGTCAATATCTTTCCCCCCAATGCCATGAGCTCTGATTTTACCCACCAATCTCCTATGTGGGACCTTATCAAATGCCTTCTGAAAATCGAGGTACACTACATCCACTGGATCTCCCTTGTCTAACTTCCTGGTTACATCCTCGAAAAACTCCAATAGATTAGTCAAGCATGATTTGCCCTTGGTAAATCCATGCTGGCTCGGCCCAATCCTATCACTGCTATCTAGATATGCCACTATTTCATCTTTAATAATGGACTCTAGCATCTTCCCCCCTACTGTTGTTAGGCTGACAGGACGATAGTTCTCTGTTTTCTCCCTCCCTCCTTTCTTAAAAAGTGGGATAACATTAGCCATTCTCCAATCCTCAGGAACTGATCCTGAATCTAAGGAACATTGGAAAATGATTACCAATGCATCCGCAATTTCCAGAGCCACCTCCTTTAGTACCCTAGGATGCAGATCATCTGGACCTGGGGATTTGTCAGCCTTCAGTCCCATCAGTCTACTCATCACCGTTTCTTTCCTAATGTCAATCTGTTTCATTTCCTCTGTTACCCTATGTCCTTGGCCCATCCATACATCTGGGAGATTGCTTGTGTCTTCCTTAGTGAAGACAGATCTAAAGTACTTATTAAATTCTTCTGCCATTTCTCTGTTTCCCATAACAATTTCACCCAATTCATTCTTCAAGGGCCCAACATTGTTCTTAACTATCTTCTTTCTCTTCACATACCTAAAAAAGCTTTTGCTATCCTCCTTTATATTCCTGGCTAGCTTGCGTTCGTACCTCATTTTTTCTCCCCGTATTGCCTTTTTAGTTAAGTTCTGTTGTTCCTTAAAAATTTCCCAATCATCTGTCCTCCCACTCACCTTAGCTCTGTCATATTTCCTTTTTTTTTAATACTATGCAATCTCTGACTTCCTTTGTCAACCACTGTGGCCCCTTTCCCCCCTTTGAATCCTTCCTTCTCCGGGGGATGAACTGATTTTGCACCTTTTGCATTATTCCCAAGAATACCTGCCATTGCTGTTCCACTGTCTTTTCTGCTAGGATATCCATCCAGTTAACTTTGGCCAGCTCCTCCCTCATGGCTCCATAGTTTCCCCTGTTCAACTGCAACACTGACACCTCCGATCTGCCCTTATCCTTCTCAAATTGCAGATAAAAACTTATCATATTATGGTCACTACCTCCTAATGGCTCCTTTACTTCAAGATCGCTTATCAGGGGGGCGTCATGTGATAACGTAGGGTCGAGACGTTGGGATTCCAGCTCCCTCGCAAAAAGTAATGAAATAGGGTTTAAATGAAGAAGAGTTATTAAATATCTATTAGAAACTAACTATAAGCAACTCAGGATTATCTTTTGATATGGCTCCTAAACTGAAACAAAAGAAAGCTACTACTTCAAAGACGGCGCAAATCAGCGGGGAAAAGGCCTAGCCGCCTTGGCGAAGCCTCGGACTCAAGTTGGATCTCCTTCCGATGAAGTACATGGCATTTTTGGTGATGCGGGAAAAGAAGTTGCAGCAATGTCGGCGGTCTCTAAGAAGAAACGGCAAGAACAACGCATGCGCGAAGGTATGCATGAACAGATATTAACAAAACTACAAACCTCAACTACGGCTGGAAGTGAAATTGGAAGTGGATCGGAAGTAGAAGCAGACTCTTTGGGAAGTTCAGAGGAAGAAGAAGAGGAAAAGAAAGAAGAGATTAAAGGAGACATAAAAGATATCCTGATGTATATAACGAATGAATTAAAAGTTATAAAAACAGATATGACGAATGAATTTAAAGTTATAAGAACAGATATAAGAAGGATGCAGAATACACTTGATAATGTGGTGGAAAAACAAAAGAAGATGGATAATAAAGTCAAAGAGATGGAAGTAAAAATAGAAGAAAACACGGAAAGAATAGATAAGGTAGAATACGATAATCTTGCCTGGACAACAGAAAGAAAACGGATGTTGGGAAAAATGGATGCACTTGAGAACTTTAGCAGATGAAATAATATTAAAATTGTTGGTCTTATGGAAGGTACAGAGGGAGAAAATCCAATAAAATTCTTTCAAGAATGGATTCCGAAAATTTTGGAAATGGAAGAAGGAAGTCAAGTAATTGAAATTGAAAGAGCACACAGAGCTTTAAGACCAAGATCGCAACAAGATCAAAATCCGAGATCAATTTTGATAAAATGTTTAAGGTACCAAGATAAAGAAATGATCTTGAAGGCAGCTACTCAAGGTGCTAAAAAGAGAAAAGGGCCATTGATAATAGAAGGGAAAAGAGTTTTTTTTTAATCCAGACATAAGCTACGATCTGTTGAAGAGGTGGAAGGAATTTAATCCAGTGAAAAAAATCTTTATGGGAAAAGGGCTATAAATTTTTTTTGAGCTATCCAGCAAAATTGATAATTTTCCTGGATAATGGAGAAAGAAGATTCTTCGTTGATTACCGGAAAGCGGAGAAATTTGTACAAGAACTACCTGATGTCCATGAAGAGGACTAAAGAATTATAGAAATGGAATGGACTAATGATGAAAACTGGAACAAGGTTGGACTTGATGGACAATTATAAGAGGAAAAAAAAGGTTGAGGAGTAATAATTGGGAGTAGAGACATTAATTATTTTTTTCTTTATTAATATATTTTCTTTTTTTTTTGCGGGGGAGCTGGAGGAGCTCCTGATCGATAGCTGCGAGTTTCACGTGTACAATCATGGCGATTGCCATGACCCAAAAAATGGGGGGGGGGTAATGTTGTGTTCTTTTTATTCGCAACATTAGTGGGGAGGTATTTTGTTTTTTTTTCTTATAAGTTATCTTTCTTCTACTTCTTCTTTGCCTGGATGATTGGGGAGAAACTCATAGCAACATGGAGAATTTTAAAGAATTCCCAAGGTACTATAAATGATTAATTTACTTAATTTTTTAAGTTTTAATGTTAATGGAATTAATGGACCTGTGAAAAGAAAAAGAGTTTTAACATATATTAAGAAAATGAAAGGAGATATAGCTTTTTTACAAGAAACACATTTAACAGAAACAGAACACAAGAAATTAAAGAGAGATTGGGTTGGAAACGTCATTGCAGCTTCATTTAATTCAAAATCGAGAGGAGTTGCAATTTTGGTTAATAAATTTTTACCAATTAAAATACAAAATGTAATAATTGATTCTGGGGGGGAGATATGTGATTATACATTGTCAAATTTTTTCAGAATTATGGACTTTTATGAACATTTATGCACCAAATGAAAATGATGCAAAATTCATACAAGAAGTTTTTTTGAACTTGGCTGACGCACATGATAAAATATTAATAGTTGGAGATTTTAATTTTTGTTTAAATCCAGTTCTGGATAGATCAACTAAAGGTGCTATAAAATCAAAAATAACAAAACTAACTTTATCATTAATGAAAGATTTAAACTTGATTGATATATGGAGAAGAATTAATCCAAGAGAAAGAGATTATTCATTTTACTCAAACAGACATAAAACTTACTCAAGGATTGATTTTTTTTATTATCAAAAAATATTCAAGATAGAGTGAAAAGTGTGGAATATAAAGCAAGAATATTGTCAGATCATTCCCCCTTGATAATGACAATGATAATGATGGATAAGGAGGAATCGATTTACAGATGGAGATTTAATTCAACTCTATTAAAACGTCAAGATTTTTGTGATTTTATGAAAAAACAAATTCAATTTTTTTTGGATACAAATCTACATTCAGTTGAGGATAAAATTGTATTATGGGAAGCGATGAAAGCATATTTAAGGGGTCAGATTATAAGTTATACATCTAAAATTAAAAAGGAATATGCAGCAGAAATAGATCAATTGGAAAAAGATATCATAAAGTTAGAAAAAGAATCTCAAAGATATATGACAGAAGAAAAACGAAGCCAACTTGTTAATAAAAAACTACAATATAATATACTTCAGACATATCGTACAGAGAAAGTAATTATGAGAACTAAACAGAAATATTATGAATTAGGTGAAAGATCGCATAAAATTCTTGCTCGGCAGTTGAAAACAGAACAGGTTTCTAAAACAATAAATGCAATTAGAACAAGTGTAAATAAGGTTACTTATAAGCCTTTAGAAATTAATGAAACTTTAAAAAATTTTTACACTGAACTATATCAATCAGAATCACAAAATAAGATTGCTGGATAGATAAATTTTTATCACAAATAACCCTTCCAAAATTAAATTTGGAAGAACAGAAAGGATTAGATATGCCCTTTACATTAAAAGAGGTTGAAGAAGCTTTAGGATCACTTCAGAGTAATAAGTCCCCAGGAGAAGATGGTTTTCCTCCTGAGTTTTATAAAAAATTTAAAGATTTATTAATTCCTCCTTTTATGGAATTAATATACCAAGTGGAAAGAATGCATAAACTCCCACAATCTTTTTTAACAGCGATCATAACTGTATTGCCAAAAAAAGATAGAGACCCTTTAAAACCAACATCATATAGGCCTATTTCTTTGTTGAATACAGATTATAAAATACTAGCAAAAATTTTATCTAATAGAATATCTAAATATTTACCAAAATTAATACATATGGATCAAACAGGTTTTATTAAAAATAGACAATCAATGGATTATATAACTCGGTTACTTAGTATAATTCATTTGGCACAAAAAAGAGAGGAAATGAGTGTGGCAGTTGCTTTGGATGCAGAAAAAGCATTTGATAGATTGGAATGGGATTTTTTATTTAAGGTATTGGAAAAATATGAGTTAGGAAAATCTTTTATACAATGGATTAAAACTTTAAATACTAATCCTCAAGCTAAAGTAGTTACAAATGGTCAGATTTCAACACCATTTTGCTTAACGAGGTCAACTAGACAAGGCTGCCCATTATCACCTGCTTTATTTGTATTGGCAATAGAACCATTAGCAGAACTAATTAGAACAGATCCAGATATTGGGGGCTTTAGAGTTAATCAAGAAGAATATAAGATTAATTTATTTGCTGATGATGTTTTGATTTATTTAACAAACCCATTGCAATCCTTGCAAAGATTATCTTTTAGATTGGAAGAATATGGGAAAGTATCAGGTTATAAAGTAAATTGGGATAAAAGTGAAATTTTGCCCCTCACCAAAGGAAATTATAATCAATGTCGATTAGCAACTCAATTTCGATGGTCAATGAATGGGGTAAAATATTTAGGTATTAGAGTTGATAACGATGTAAAAAATTTATATAAACAAAACTATTTGCCATTATTAAAAAAAATAAAAGAGGATCTTGATAAATGGATGATGTTACCAATAACATTAATAGGTAGAGTTAATGCTGTTAAAATGAATATATTTCCTAGATTGCAATATTTATTTCAAAATTTACCAATACAATTACCTCAGAAGTTTTTTCAAGAACTGAATAAATATGTAAGGAAATTTCTTTGGAAAGGTAAGATGTCAAGAATATCATTGGAAAAATTGACATGTAAATTTGATTCAGGGGGGGTTACAACTTCCAAATTTTAAGAATTATCATAAAGCAAATCAACTTAGATTTATTGCGTCTTTTTTTGATGAAGAAAAATCGGCATGGATTAAAATAGAATTAGATAAGATAGGAGAAAATATACCAGAGGATTTTATATATAAATGGGAATCCAAATGGATACGGGAAAAAAAAGAATCTCCTATATTAAGACACTTGATTGATTTATGGAATAAGGTAAATATGGACGATGAGATAAAGAAATCTTTATTAGCAAAAAGAACTTTAATTCAAAATAGGCTTATTCCTTTTACAATGGATAATAAACTTTTACATAATTGGTTCCAAAAGGGGATTAAATATATAGGTGATTGTTTTGAAGGAGGTATATTGATGTCGTTTGATCAATTAAAAAATAAATATAAAATATCAAATAACACTCTTTTCTGTTATTTTCAATTAAAAGCCTATTTACGAGAAAAGCTGGGACAAACAATGTTGATGCCAAAACCTAGTGAAGTAGAAATATTAATTCAGAAAGGAAAAATTAAAAAATTTACATCTTGTATGTATAATTTGATTCAAAAACAGACAATTAAATCAGGAATTCATAAATCAAGACAAAAATGGGAATCTGATTTGAATATTAAAATTGATGGAAAAAACTGGTCAAGATTATGTTCTGATAGTATGAGAAATACAATAAATGTTTGACTTAGATTAATACAATATAATTTTTTACATCAATTATATATAACACCACAGAAAATAAATAGATTTAATTCAAATATGTCTGACCAATGTTTTCGATGTAATCAAGAAATTGGTACTTTTTTACATTCTACCTGGTCCTGTTTTAAAATTCAACCATTTTGGATAAATTTAAGACTTTTATTGGAACAAATTATTGGAGTACAACTCCCACATAGTCCACTATTATTTTTATTAGGAGACATTGAAGGGACAATACCGAAACTTAAATTGAACAAGTATCAGAAAAAATTTATAAAAATTGCATTGGCAGTAGCCAAAAAAGTTATCGCAGTTAGTTGGAAATCTGATTTATATTTAACTATGGATCACTGGAATGATGAAATACATAGTTGTATTCCATTTGAAAAAATTATGTATAATCTAAGAAATGAATATGATATATTTTTGAAAATTTGGCTCCCATACTTACAAAAGATAGGATTAAATACACAGGTCCTTTGAAGATAAAATTATAGTAATTGGGGAAAGTAAAAATAAATATCAAAATTATTTTGAACTCCATGGAGCACGTGGGGGTCCTCTGATATCCAGGCAATCTTTCTCTTCTTTCTTTTTTTTCTTTCTTTAGATAAGGGTTAAGGGGGGGAGGGTTAAGGGGAGGGGGGAGGGTCAATATTATTTTTCTTACTATTTAATTATTACATTTATTCCTTGTAATTTCTAAAATTTAATAAATAAACAAACAAACAAATAAATAAATAAATAAGATCGCTTATCAAATCCTGTTCATTACACAAGACTAAATCCAGAATAGCCTTGTCCCTGGTCGGCTCTTGTACAAGCTGTTCCAAGAATGCATCCCATAGGCACTCTACAAACTCCCTATCCTGGGGTCCAGCACCAACCTGATTCTCCCAGTTCACCTGCATGTTGAAATCCCCCATAACTACTGCGACATTACCTTTGCCACATGCCAATGTTAGTTCCCTATTCAACTTGCACCCAATATCCATGCTACTGTTTGGGGGCCTGTAGACAACACCCATTAGGGTCTTTTTGCCTTTACTGTTCCTCAGTTCTATCCACACAGACTCTACTTCTCCTGATCCTATGTCCCCCCCTTGCAAAGGACTGAATCACATTCCTCGCCAACAGGGCCACCCCACCCCCTCTGCCCACATTTCTGTCCCTACGATAGCACGTATACCCTTGTACATTCATTTCCCAGGTCTGATCTCCCTGCAGCCATGTCTCTGTTATCCCAACAACATCATAGTTACCCATTCGCACCTGAGCTTCAAGCTCATCCGCCTTATTTCTGACACTTCGTGCATTCAGATATAGAATTTTCAGCCCATTTCTCCTCTCTCTGTTTAAATCGCTGCCTATTGTGCTTAACCCATCTCCCCGAACTCCCTTCGGGCTATACACCCCTTGAATTTTGTTGTCCTTTCTAAATTTACTTATTCTTTCAGCACATTTAACTCCATGTTCCGTCAGACCATCCCTCTGTACATGTGTCCTCCTTATCACTTGTTCCGAATATTATCATTATTCTTTTTGGATTTGCAATGTTTGCCTTTTGCACATTGGTTGTTTGTCAGTCTGTGTGTAGTTTTTCATTGATTCTTCTGTATTTTTTTGTTCTACTGTGATTGCCTGCAAGAGAATGAGTCTTGAGGGGGTATATGGCGACGTATACATCCTTTGATAATTAATTTACTTTGAATTTTGAGAGGCCGCCTGTGCAAAGTACATACATTATTTAGGCCATCTGATGTTTTGGGTTATTTGCTGCCTGTTCATTCAGTGCTCTCTTCCTCTCCCACCACCCTTAACCCATCCCCTTGTTTCATCTCTCATCTCCTGGCTCTTTTTTAAGTGCTCATAAACATAGCTGTTCTTGCAGGTTTCTTAGACCATAAGGTATAGGAGCAGAATTAGGCCATTTGGCCCTTCGAGTCCGCTCCACCATTTCATCAAGGCTGATCTATTTCCCTCTCAGCTCCAATCTCCTGCCTTCTCCTAGTAACCCTTCATGCCCTGACTAATTAAGAATCTATCAACCTGTGCCTTAAATATACCCAATGACTTGACCTCCACAGCTGCCTGTGGCAATAAATTCCACAGAATCGCCATTCTCTGGCTAAAGAAATTCCTCCTCATCTCTGTTCTAAAAGGACGTCCCACTATTCTGAGGCTGTGTCCTCTGGTCTTAGACTCTCCCACCATAGAAGCATCCTCCATGTCCACTCCTTCGAGGCCTTTCAAGACTTTTTTGTTTCAATTAGGTCACTGCTTATTCTTCTGAATTCCAGTGAGTACAGATGCAGGGCCATCAAACGCTCCTCATGTGACAAGCCTTTTAATCCCGGAATCATTTTCATGTACCTCCTTTGAATGCCTCTCCAAAGTTCTCGTTGTTTCTTAGAGAAAAGGCCCTAAACTGCTCACAATACTTCAGGTGAGGCCTCACAAGTACTTTATCAAGACTCACATTACATCCTTGCATTTATATTCTAGTCATCTCGAAATGAAAGCTAACATCGCGTTTGTCTTCCTCACCATATTTTCAACCTGCAAATTAACCCTTAGGGAATCCTGCACAAGGACTCTCAAATCCCTTTGCACTTCAGATTTTTGAATTTTCTCTCTATTTAAAATAGAAAAGTCTATACTTTTATTTCTTCTACCAAAGTGCATGGCCTTACCCTTCTCAATACTGTATTCCATCTGCCATTTCTTTTCCCATTCTCCTAATCAGTCCGTCCTTAAAACTACCTGCATCTCTACTTCCTCAAAACGACTTGCCCCCTCCACTCTACTTCCTCAAAACTACCTGCCCCCTCCACCTATCTTTGTATCATCTGCAAACTGGGCCACAAAGTCATCAATTCTGTCATCCTAATCATTGACATTTAAGATAAAAAGAAGTGGTCCCAATATGGACCCCTGTGGATCACCACTAGTAACCAGCAGCCAATCAGAGAAGGCTCCCTTTATTCCCACTCTTTCCCTCCTGCTAATCAGCCAATGTTCTATCCAGGCTCGTATCTTTCCTGTAATACCATGGGCACTTGTTAAGCAGCCTCGCATGGCACCTTGTCAAAGGCCTTATGAAGGTCCAAGTACGCAACATCAACTGACTCTCCTTTGTCTATCCTCCATCCTTCATTTCTTCAAAGAATTCCAACACATTTATCAGGCAAGATTTTCCCTTGAGGAAACCGTGCTGACTACAGCCTATTTTATCATGTGCCTCCAAGTACCCTGAAACCACACCCTTAACAATTGACTCCAGTATCTTCCCAACCACTGAGGTCAGATTAACTGGCCTGTAATTTCCTTTCTTCTGCCTCTCTCTTGAAGAGTTGAGTGACATTTGCAATTTTCCATTCCTCTGGAACCATGCCAGAATCAGTTGATTCTTGGGAGATCATTACTAGTGCCTCCACAATCTCTTCAGCCATCTCTTCAGGCAACAATTATACTAGTGCCTAAGAAGAATAATGTGGGCTGCCTTAATGACTATCGCCGGGTAGCACTCACATCGACAGTGATGAAATACTTTGAGAGGATGGTCATGACTAGACTGAACTCCTTCCTCAGCAAGGACCTGGAGCCATTGCAATTTGCCTATTGCCACAACAGGGCAATGGCAGATGCAATCTCAATGGCTCTTCACATGGTCTTAGACCTCTTGGACAATACAAACACCTCTGCCTGGATGTTGTTCATCGACTATAGCTCAGCATTTAATACCATCATTCCCACAATCCTGATTGAGAAGTCACAGAACCTGGGCCTCTGTATCTCCCTCTGCAATTGGATCCTTGACCTCCTAACTGGAAGACCACAGTCTATGCAGATTGGTGATAACATTTCCTGCTCGCTGACGATCAACACTGGCACACCTCGGGTGTGTGCTTAGCCCGCTGCTCTACTATCTCTATATCTATGACTGTGTGGCTCGGCACAGCTCAAATACCATCTATAAATTTGCTGATGGTACAACCATTGTTGGTAGAATCTCAGTGGAGACAAGAGGGCGTACAGGAGCAAGATATGCCAACTAATGGAATGGTATTGCGGCAACAACCTTGTACTCAACATCAGTAAGATGAAAGAGCTGATTGTGGTCTTCAGGAAGAGTAAGATGAAGGAACACATACCAATCCTTACAGAGGGATCAGAAATGGAGAGAGTGAGCAGTTTCAAGTTCCAGGGTGTCAAGATCTCTGAGGATCTAACGTATCAATGCAGTTATAAAGAAGGCAAGAAAGCGACTATACTTCATTAGGAGTTTGAAGTGAAGTGTCAACATATACACTCAAAAACTTTTATAAATGTACTGTGAAGAGCATTCTGACAGGCTGCATCACTGTCTGGTATGGAGGGGCTACTGCACAGGACTGAAAGAAGCTGCAGAAGGTTGTAAATCTAGTCAGCTCCGTCTTGGGCACTAGCCTACAAAGTACCCAGGACATCTCCAGGGTGCGGTGTCTCAGAAAGGCAGCGTCCATTATTAAGGACCTCTGCACCCAGGGCATGAAATACAGAAGCCTGAAGGCACACACTCAGCGATTCAGGAACAGCTTCTTCCCCTTTACCATCTGATTCTTAAATGGACATTGAATCTTTGGACGCTACCTCACTTTTTTTTAAACATACAGTATTTTTGTTTTTGCACTTTTTGAAAAATCTATTCAATATACATAATTGATTTACTTGTTTGTTATTATTTTTTAATTTTGTTTTTTTTTCTCCGCTAGATTATGTATTGCATTGAACTGCTGCTGTTAAGTTAACAAATTTCACGTCACTTGCCAGTGATAATAAACCTGATTCTGATTCTTTCAGAGCCCTGATGTGTATATCATCTGGTCCTAGTGACTTAATTACCTTTAGACCTTTCATTTTCCCAAGCACCTTCTCCCTAATAATGGCAACTACACACACTTCTATCCCTGACACACTCGAACTTCTGGCATACTGTTAGTGTCTTCTATAGTGAAAACTGATTCAAAATAGTTAGAAACATACAGACGTAGAAAACTTACAACACAATACAGGCCCTTCGGCCCACAAAGCTGTGCCAAACATGTCCTTACCTTAGAAATTACCTAGGGTTACCCATAGCCCTCTTTTTTTAAGCTCCATGTATCTATCCAAGAGTCTCTTAAAAGACCTGATTGTATCCACCTCCACCACTCTCACTGGCAGCCCATTCCATGCACTCACCACTCACTGTGTAAGCACCTTAAACC
This sequence comes from Hemitrygon akajei, assembly GCF_048418815.1. Classification (NCBI taxonomy): domain Eukaryota; kingdom Metazoa; phylum Chordata; class Chondrichthyes; order Myliobatiformes; family Dasyatidae; genus Hemitrygon; species Hemitrygon akajei. The sequence continues at coordinate 162,106,940 of NC_133134.1, read as the reverse complement.
TGTGCCCTTTCGTGCTAGCCATTTCAGCCCTGGGAAAAAGCCTCTGACTATCCACATGATCAATGCCTCACATCATCTTATACACCTCTATCAGGTCACCTCTCATCCTCCATCACTCCAAGGAGAAAAGGCTGAGTCCACTCAACTTCTCCTCTTAAGGCATGCTCCCAATTCCAGGCAATGTCCTTGTAAATCTCCTCTGCACCCTTTCTATGGTCTCCACATCCTGGCTATAGTGAGGCAATCAAAACTGAGCTGAGTACTCCAAGTGGGGTCTGACCAGGGTCCTCTATATTACCTACAACATTACCTTTCGGTTCTTAAACTCAATCCCACGATTGATGAAGGCCAATGCACCATATGCCTTCTTAACCACAGAGTCAGTCTGCGCAGCAGCTTTGAGTGTCCTATGGACTCGGACCCCAAGGTCCCTTTGATCCTCCATACTGCCAAGAGTCTTACCATTAATACTATTTTCTGCCATCCAATTTGACCTATCAAAATGAACCACCTCACACTTATCTGGGTTGAACTCCATCTGCCACTTCTCAGCTCAGTTTTGCATCCTATCAGTGTCCTGCTGTAACCTCTGACAGTCCTCCACAATATCCACAACACCCCCAACCTTTGTGTCATCAGCAAATTTACTAACCCATCCCTCCACTTCCTCATTCAGGTCATTAATAAAAATCATAAAGAGTAGGGGGTTCCAGAACAGATCCCTGAGGCACACTATGGTCACTGACCTCCATGCAGAATATGTCCCATCTTCAACTACTCTTTGCCTTCTGTGGGCAAGCCAGTTCTGGATCCACAAAGCAATGTCCTCCTGGATCCCATGCCTCCTTCCTTTCTCAATAAGCCTTGCATGGGGTACCTTATCAAATGCCTTGCTGAAATCCATATGTACTACATCTACGACTCTACCTTTGTCGATGTGTTTAGTTATATCCTCAAAAGAATTCAATCAGGCTTGTAAGGTGTGACCTGCCTTTGACAAAGCCATGCTAACTATTCCTAATCATATTATGCCTCTCCAAATGTTCAGAAGTCCTGCCTCTCAGGATCTTCTCCATCAACTTACCAACCACTGAAGTAAGAGTTTTTTTTATATAAACACTTACTCAGTTTATCCTCCACTGCTACCTCTCCAGTGGTCTGATATCTACTCTCGCATCTCTTTTACACTTTATATATATCTGAAGGCACTTTTTGGTATCCTCCTTAATACTGGCAAGCTTATCTTCATATTCCATCTTTTCCTTTGTTATAACTTTTTTAGTTTCTTTCTGTTGGTTCTTTAAAAGCACCCCAATCATGTTAGCTTCGACTTCTCTTCAGTTACGGTTGTATCATCCTGCCTTTAGATTACTTCTTCCTCTTTGGGATGTATATATCCTGTCACAAACACAAGAAAGTCTGCAGATTTTGGAAATCTACTTTCGCCTCCAGATTTGCTCCCAGAGACTCCAGCGATTCCTGTAATGCTGTCATCCCCACTAGTGTTCCTTTCCAATCGATTCTGGCCAATTCCTCTCTCATACCTCCATAATTCTCTTTACTCCAAAGTAATACATTCTAGAAATTCCCCCTCTTGGGATCCAGCACAGATCTGATTTACCCAGTTTACCTGCGTATTGAAATCCCCCATGACAATTGAAATATTGCTGTTTTGACATGCATTTTCTATCTCCAGTTGTAATTTGTAGATCACATCTTTACTACTGTTTGGGGTCTATATATAACTCCCATCAGGGTCATTTTGCCCTTGCAGTTCCTTAGATCTACCCACAATCATTCAACACCTTCTGATACTATGTCACCTCCTTCTAATGATTTGATTTCATTTTTTTACTGACAGAGCTACACTGCCCCCTCTGCCTACCTGCCTGTACTTTTGATAGAATTTGTATCCTTGGACATTAAGCTCCCGGCTATAATCTTCTTTCAGCCACCATTTGGTGATGTCCACAACATCATACATGCCAATCTGTAACTGTGCTACAAGTTTATCTACCTTATTCCATATACAGTGCGCATTCAAAGGTAACGCCTTCAGTCTGGTATTCACCCTTTTCTATTTTGTCCACCTTTTTTCATTGCAACTTATCCTGTTGACTTTATTTTTGCCCTGTTCATCAGCCTCTCTTTGCTAGGAGTCTCACTGCACACTGCCTCTGTTTGTAAACCAACTACCTCATCCTCTGCACTATCACTCTGATTCTCATCCCCCTGCCAAACTAGATTAAACCTTTCCGAACAGCTCAATCAAACCTGTTCACAAGGGTTCAGGTGCAACCTGAACAGGTTTGTACAGGTAGTGCCTTCCCCCAAAAGATTTGATAAGCTATCAAAATCTTGCTTATTATCACAGACATGTTGTGAAGCTTGTTTCGCAGCAGTAGTACAGTGCAGTACATTAAAACTTACTAAAGATTACAATAAGAATATGTAAAATTATAAATAGTGCAGAATGAGAGCAAAATAGTGAGGTAGTGTTCACAGTGGGTGGTGGGGTGGAGATGTGTTCCTACCAAAGGAGGTGTAAGGTGACCCGCTAGTCTGCAGGTCACCCTTGAACAAGGTGTAGCATCTGCTTACCTGCTTAGCACCCCTCCCCGCCCAATCCGAGTCACATGAAGCCATGGGAGCAGGTGGTGGACAGTCATATGAGCAGATGGTGCATATTACAAGTCCTGGTTATGCAACCACTGATGTCAAGCAGACGATCTCTGAATAGTATTGATAATGACTGGGGTCTCCTGACTTGTAAAGACACTGCCCAGAAGAAGGCAATGGCAAATCACTTTTGTAGAAAAATTCACCAAGGAAAATTATGGTCAAAGACCATGATTACCCGCGTCATATGGCATGGCACAGAATGAATGAATATTCATAGATCTTTCAGAAATCTGTTGGCGGAGAGGAAGAACCTGTTATCGAAATGTTGAGTTTGGCTCTTAAAGCTCTGGTAGCTATTCCCTGATGGTAGTAATGAGAAGAGGGCATATTCTGGATGGTGAGAGTCCTTCATGATGGATGCAGCCTTCTTGAGGCATTGCCTTTTGAAAATGTCCTCGATAGTGGGCCGACTAGTGCCCATGATGAAGCTGGCTTAGTTTACAACACTGCAACTTTTTCCAATCCTGTGCATTATCGCTTCCATACCAGATATTGATGCAACTGCTCAGAATGCTCTCCACCTTGCATTTGTATAAATTTGCTAAGTGTCTTTGTAGTCATGTGTAGAATGTGTACAGAATCAGATCTGTGGATTACAGCGTGAAAATGTATCTCAACTGACGAAGGGTCTCGGCCCGAAACGTCGACAGTGCTTCTCCTTATAGATGCTGCCTGACCTGCTGTGTTCCACCAGCATTTTGTGTGTGTTGCTTGAATTTCCAGCATCAGCAGATTTCCTCGTGTTTGCTCAACTATTAACGTTAGCTTTCGGAAGAATGCAGTATAAGATCTAGCTTTTCCATTACAAAGTATTAAAGTGAATGGGTATTGATTGCTGAATTGCTGAAATCTTATCAAATACATCTTCCTTGCTATTATTTTCAGCACCATAGAAGTAGATGAATTTACAGCTCGGCTTTTCGACATCTACAATCAAGTACTTCAAGAAGGAATTACCCAGGTAATGGATTAAGTTTCATCCTGTTAAGAAGAGGTTCTTTTAAAAAAAAAACACATGATCATTTACTTTCCATCAGGAATTATAATTTTTGATGTGGGAAATAATGCTTCAGCAAGAATGTATTGAAGTGCTGTTAAAACTTGTGGGCAAATGATCAAAGAATGTCATTTGACCTTCTATACTTGAGTGGGTTTCTTTTTTGTCTGACGTTTATGCTGGCATGTTAAAAGACACTACGTACACATGAATGTTGCATTGGTTTCCAGTTCAGAAGATTAGTTAATACATTAAATAAACTCCTGGGAGAGATTACTGACTGATGAAAGCCAGTGTGCCCAACACTGCCTCTATCACATCATCCAGCAGTGACCCCACTTTCAAGGAACCAATCTTATTGTCCAGATCTTGTGCACGAAAGGGATGGCAGCCACCACCTATAAGACATGGGAGCAGAATTAGGCCATTTGTCCCATCACGTATGCTCTGCCGTGGCTGATTTATTATCCCTCTCATCCCCATTCTCTTGCCTTCTCCTCACAACCTAAGACACCCTTATTAATCAAGAAACTATCATTTTCCGCTTTAAATATACCAGTTGGCTTTACTTCCACAGCCATCTGTGGCAATGAATTCCACAGATTCAGCATCCTGTGACTAAAGAAATTCCTTCTCTTCTCTGTTCTAAAAGGACATCCTTCTATACTGATGATGTGACCTCTGGTCCTAAACTCCCCCACGATAGGAAATAAATTTTTGTGGCGATATGGTTTCAGTCTACATTGTGTTGGCTCACTTTCAAGTTCTGTCTACAATATCTCGTACACCTGAAGATAAAATTGCCACTTCCTATAGCTAAGAAAGGAGGAGATTGTTTGCAAAATTTTGCAGATGCTGAGAATCTGAACACCTGGAAACAAAAAGAGCTGGTTAGTCAGCATCTATAGAGAGAGAGAGAGAGAGAAGCAGAATCCATATCTCAAAAAGAAAATTGCTGCAGGACTTGTTTGTCAGTAACTTTAAATTCATCGGTGCTCTCATTTCAGAGGACCTGGCCTGGGCCCAGCATGTGCAGTTGCAAGAAAAAAGTTTGTGAACCCTTTGCAATTACCTGGTTTTCTACATTAATTACTCATAAAATGTGGTCTGAGCTTCATCTAAATCACAATAATAGTCAAACACAATCTGCCTTGGCTAATAACACACAAGCAATTGTACTACTTCTCGTCAATACTGAGTACACCATTTAAACAATCACAGTCAATGTTCAAAAAAGGATGTGAACCTCTGGAGTAATGCCTTCTACAAGAGCTATTTGGAGTCAGGTGTTCCAATCAATGAGATGAGATTGGAGGTGTGGGTTGTAGAGGTACCCTGTCCTATTAAAAAAAAGACACAGAAAGTCAGGTTGCAGACAGAGCCTTCTCTTCTCAATCAATCAAAGCAAATTTCAGAGGACCCTAGAAGAATTGTAGTGACGCATGAAGCTGAAAAAGGCTACAAAAGCATTTCTAAAGACCTGAGTGTTCATATCCAGAGTAAGAGAAATTGTCTACAAATGAAAGAAATTCAGTACTGTTGCTACTCTCCCTAGAAGTGGGTGTTCTGCAAAGATCACACCAAGAGCAGAATGTGCAATGCTGGAGGAGATGAAAAAGAACCGAAGGGTATCAGTAAAAGACATGCAGAAATCTCTAGAACTTGCTAAAGTCTCTGTTCATGTGTCAGTAATAAAAAAACACTGAACAAGAATGGTGTTCATGGAAGGACACAACAGAGGAAGCCACTGATCTCCAAACAAAAAACATTGTGGCACATCTCAAGTTTGCAAAAGTACCAGCACCTACACTTCCTCCCTCACTACCATGTCTTTCCATCCCTTCCCTCCCCGCTTTCTGCTATTTGCAGGGATTGTTCCCTACAGAGCTCCCTTGACATTCATCCCTACCCACTAATCTCTGTCCTGGCACTTATCCTTGCAAGTGGAACAAGTGCTACACCTGTCCCTACACCTCCTCCCTCACTACTATATAGGGCCAGAAACAGACCTTCCAGGAGAGGTGACATTTCACCTGTGTTGGGGTCATGTACTGTGTCCAGTGTCCCCGGAGTCATTTCCTGTATATCGCTGTGAACAGACTTAGATCGGGAGACCGCTTTGTCAAGCACCTACACTCCATCTGCCAGGAAAAACGGGATATCCCAGTGGCCACCCATTTTAATTCCATTTCTCATTCCCATTCCAATATGGCTGCCTCTACTGTTATAATGAGGCCACACTCAGGTTGGAGGAGCAACACCTTGTATTCTGTATGGGTAGCCTCCAACCTGATGGCATGAACATCAATTTCTCAAACTTCGGGTAATGCTCCCCCACCCCATATCCTTTACCATTCCCCATCCCCTTTCCCCCCCTCACCAAATCTCCTTGCCTGCCCATTGCCTCCCTCTGTGCTCCTCCCCCCTTTCTTCGATGGCCTTCTGTCCTCTCCTATCAGACCTCCCCCTTCTCCAGCCCTGTAACTCTTCCACCAATCAACTCCCGGCTCTTTATTTCACCCCTTCCCCTCCCTGTTTTTGCCTATCACCTTGTGTTTCTCCATCCCCTCCCCCCACCTTTTAAATCTACTCTTCATCTTTTTTTCTCCTGTCCTGGGGTGGTCTCGGCCCAAAGCGTCGACTCTACTGTTTTCCATTGATACTGCCCGCTACTGCTGAGTTCCTCCAGCATTTTGTGTGGTGTTGCCTGGATTTCTGGCATTTGCAGTTTTTCTCTTGTTTATGATTGGGTTGCAAAAGACCACTTGGATGTTCCACAATATTTCTAGGACAATGTTCTGTGGGCAGATGAGACAAAAGTTGAACTTTTTGGCAGAAATGCACACTTCTATGTCAACACCAAAACCTCATTCCAACTGTGAAGTACGATGGAAAGAGCATCATGGATTGGGGCTGCTTTTCTGTCTCAGGGTTTAGACAGCTTACAGTCGTTGAGGGAACAATGAATTCAGAATTGTATCAAGACATTTTATAGGAGAATGTCAAGGTGGCAGTCCGTCACCTGAAGCTGAATAGAAGCTGGATGATGCAAGAAGGCAATGATCCAAAACACAAGAGTAAATCAACAACAGAGCAGTTTAAAAAGAAGAAAATTCATTTTTTGTAATGGCCAAGTCATGAGTCCAGACCTTAATCCATTTTAGATGCTGTGGCATGACCTGAAGAGGGCTATTCATTTAAGGTATCCCAGAAATATTGATGAACTGAAGCAGTTTTGTATGGAGGAATGGTCTAAAATTCCTCCTCACCTTTATTTAAGTCTGATCGGCAGTTACAGGAAATGTTTGGTGGAGGTTATTACTGTTAAATGAGGTTCTATCAGTTATTAAGTACAAGGGTTCACATACTTTTTCCAGCCTGGACTGTGAATGATTAAACAATGTATTCAATAAAGATATGAAAAGTACAATTATTTGTGTGTTATTAGTTACGCAGATTGTGTTAGTCTATTATTCTGACAGAGATGAAGATCAGACCACGTTTTATGAGCAATTCATGCAGAAACCCATGTAATTGCAAAGGGTCTACAAACTTTTTCTTGCAAATTTAAGTGCCATCGTGAAGAAAGAACTGTGGCGCCTCTACTTTCTTAGAAGTTTCTGAAGATTTGGCATGTCAGCTAAAACTTTGACAAGCTTCCACAGCAGTGTGGTGGGAAGTATATTTACTGGTGCATCACAGCCTGGTATGGAAACACCAGTGCCCTTGAATGGAAAAGCCTGCAAAAAGTAGTGGATATGGCTCAGTCCATCACGGGTAAAGCCCTCCTTTTCATTGAGCACATCTACATGGGGGCTGTTGCAGAAAAAAACCATCCATAGTTAGGGACCACCACCACCCAAGTCATGCTCTCTTCTCACTGATGCTATCAGGAAGAATATACGGGAGCCTTAGGACTCACACCACCACTTTAATCTTCAGGTTCTAAAACCAGAGGGGATAACTTCATTCACCCCATCACTTAACTGCCCCACAAACTATGGTCTCATCATTATTACTTGTTCTTCTCATTTGTATTTGCGCAGTTTGTTGTCTTTTGGCCATTAATTGTATGCCCTGTTGAGTGTGGTGTTTCATTGATTCTACTATGGTTCTTGAATTTATTGTGTATGCCTGCAAGAAAGCTCATCACTGGGTTGTACATGGTGACGTGTATGTACTTTGATAATAAATTTACTTTGAACTTTGAATTTGGTGGATCTTGAATGTGGGAAAGGAATTGTCAACATTTCAGGTCAATTCCCTGCATTCCTTCATCAGGACACTTCCAAAGAGATAAAGATTAGCTTGATTTGTCACACGGACACTGAGACACACAGATGCTGCACGACCTGCTGAGTTTCTCCAACAATTTGTTTTTGGAATAATTAACTCTGCTTCACTCTTCATAGATGCTGTCTAACCTGAGTATTCTCAGACTATTTGCTTCCCTTCAGATTCCCAGTACCTGCCACTGTTTGTGGCTCAAGTTAAAGTTTAAAGTTGGTGATCTTTTCTGTATTTCCAACAAATTAGGGATTTGTAACAGGCCCTTCTAGCCCAATGAGTCACACTGCCTAATTACACCCATGTGATCAATTAACATAGCATGGTGAATCTTTGGAATTCATTTCCACGGGCAGCTATGGAGGCCAAGTCATTGGGTATATTTTTAGGCAAAGATTGATAGATTCTTGATTAGTCACGGCATGAAGGATTATGGGGAGAACACAGAAATTTGGGGCTGAGAGGGAAAATGGATCAGCCATGATGAAATGGTGGAGCAGATTTGATGGACTAAATGTCCTAATTCTGCTCCTATATCTTATGGTCTTAACATACTAACCTGTATATCTTTGGAAAGTGGAAGGAAGCCCATGCAGTCACAAGAGGAGCATATAAACTCCTTATAGGCAGCATCAGGAATTGAACCTGGGTCACTGGCGCTGTAAAAGTGTTACGCTACCGGGCTGCCACAACGAAGTGTAAAGTTCATCTGCTTTCTAAAAATGTGAGCATTCACTCTAAATCTACACACTGAGAAATGAAAGAACAAAGATGGTTTGTGTGGAAAGTGCCTGATATCTTAAACACAGAACATAGAAATCTACAGCATATTACAGGCCCTTTGGCCTACAATGTTGTGCCGACCATGTAAACTACTCTAGAAACTGCCTAGAATTACCCTACCACATAGCCCTCTTATTTTTCTAAACATCACGCCTTCTTAACAACACTGTCAACCTGCGCAGCAGCTTTGAGTGTCCAATGACACGTTCCCCAAGATCTCTCTGATACTACACACTGCCAAGAGTCTTACCATTAATACTCTATTCTATCTTCAAATCTGACCTACTGAAATGAATCACTTCACACTTATCTGGGTTGAACTCCATCTGCCCCTCCTGAGCCCAGTTCTGCATCCTATTGATGTCCCACTGTAACCTCTGATAACCCTTCAGACTACCCACAACACCCCCAACATTTGTGTCATCAGGAAACTTACTAACCTACCCTTCTACTTCTTCATCCAGGTCATTTATTTAAAAAAAATCACGAAGAGGAGGGGTCCCAGAGCAGATCCCTGCAGAACAACACTGGTCACCGACCTCCATGCAGAATACAAACCATCTACAACCACCCTTTGCCTTCTGTGGGCAAGCCAATTCTGGATTCACAAAGCAAGGTCTCCTTGGATCCCATGCCTCCTTACTTTCTGAATGAGCCTTGCATGGGGGTACATTATCAAATCATTATCATCATGTGCCATACTCTGCCAGAGCCTCGGCAACCACTTTCTTCCACTGCAATTTGTCGACAGTCAAACCTCTTGTATCTCCGGCGGTGAGGTTGGACCACTTCTTGATGTTGTCCTCTGTCTACCTCGGGAGCAGCTTCCTTCTACTCTGCCTTCAAGCACAGTGCGTTCCGGTGTGTCATCAGTTCTTGAGATGTGTCCAAAATAACGAAGTTTCCTTTGGATAACGGTTTCCAGAAGTATTGGTTTCATGCCAGTCTTTTCTAGGATGAAATTATTGGATATCCTTTCAATGTAGGATACCCTGAGGATCCGTCTGTATGTCCACATCTCAAATGCTGTCAACTTCTTTTCATCAGCTGCTTTCAGGGTCCATATTTCACAGCCATATAGGGCTACTGGCCAGACGAGACTCTTGAGGAGGCGTATCTTGGTGTCAGTGCTCACAGATCTATCTTTCCAGATGTTCCAGAGTTTGGTAGTGCTTGTGCGTGCCATTGTTAGCCTTCACCTTATTTCCTTGCTGCACTCGTTCATGTCATTTAGTTCTGCACCAAGGTATATAAAGGAGGACACGAGTGAATCTGCAGATGCTGGAAATAAATAAAAACACAAAATGCTGGCAGAACTCAGCAGGCCAGACAGCATCTATGGGAGGAGGTAGTGACGACGTTTCGGGCCGAAACCCTTCATCAGGAGTCGGTAGTGACGATGTTTCGGGCCGAAACCCTTCATCAGGAGTCGGTAGTGACGACGTTTCGGGCCGAAACCCTCCTGATGAAGGGTTTTGGCCTGAAACGTCATCACTACCTCCTCCCATAGATGCTGTCTGGCCTGCTGAGTTCTGCCAGCATTTTGTGTTTTTATATATAACGGAGGACTCTTGTTTGATCTTGTCGTTTCCGATGTAGATGTCAGCTTGAATTGCAGTTTCGCTTATCACCATAATTTTGGTTTTTCTGACATTTATCAGCAAACCAAATTCAGCAGAGACTTTTGCAACATTATTGAATAGTACTTGTAGGTCTTCTTCTGTTGTGGCTAGCAGGGCCGTGTCATCTGCGTATCTCGAGTTACTGATGGTTCTTCCTCCTATTTTAATGCCAGTGTTATCTGGAATTGCCAGTCTCATGATCATCTCAGTGTGGATGTTAAAAAGATGTGGAGAAAGGATGCAGCCTTGATGGACTCCTTTCCCATTGCAGAATGATTCAGCCTCACCAGATGTGGTCCGAAGGCCAGAGGATTGCGTAGCATACAGTGTTTCTAGAAGGGCCACTAGGTGTGGTGCTACGCCCAGTTGATTCATTGTTATCCACAGTTTGGTGTATTGGACACAGTCAAATGCTTTTGAGTAGTCTACGAAGCAGATGTACAGGGGGTATTGACCTCTCTCATTTTCTCCATTATTAGGTGCATGTTGAAGAGCTGGTCCCTGGTTCCTCGGCCACTCCTGAAGCCAGCTTGTTCCAGTGCGATTTCTCTATCTACGTAGTTCTTTAGTCTCTCTGAGATGATTGTGAGTAGGACCTTGCTGGCGTGTGATATCAGTGCAACTGTTCTGTAATCACTGCACTGCAGGAGGTCCCCTTTCTTGGGAATTGGAATGTAGACAGATTTGCACCAGTCTGTTGGCCATTTGCCAGTCTTCCAGATGGTGCAGACAATGTGGTGCAAGATGTGGGCCATTGAGGTGCCTGTTGCTTTCAGTAGTTCTACTGGTATGTTGTCTGGACCAGGTGCTTTATTCTTTTTAATCTTCTCGATTGCTCTTTCTACTTCTGACAGTAGTGGCTCGGGTTCATGTTCTAGTGTTGTCCGGTCAATGGCTTTGTCACGGTTTTCATTCTTGTGATTTTCATGGAGTTTCTTGGTGTACTCGAGCCGCCTTTCCCTCACATCTGCATCTTCTGTCAGGAGTTTTTCCTTCGTCATTTTTGATTGCACCAATTCGTGGTGTAAAGGTGCCGGTAATTTCTTTTACTGCAGCATAAGCTATCTTGCTGGTGCCTTTGTTGGCCTCATTTTCCATGCTGGAGTAGATGCGTTGTAGGTTTGCCTCTTTGTTAAGCCTGCAGCATCATTGTACTTCACGCTTCAGCTCCTTGTACTCCAAAGTAGCACAAGCACAAAGGCACAGAATGGATCACAAATGAAACACTGTATGCAGTAGAAAAAAAGAGATTGGTGAAAGGTCAGAAAGGAACAACATTATCAAATGCCTTACTGAAATCCATATACACTACATCCACTGCTCTACCTTCATCAATGTGTTTTGTTACATCCTCAAAGAATTCAGTCAGGCTTGTAAGGCACAACCTGCCCCTAACAAAGCCATCCTGACTATCCCTAATCAGATTATGTCTCCCCCAAATGCTCATAAATCCCACCTGTCAGGATCTTCAACTACTTGTCCACTACTGAAGTAAGACTCATTGGTCTATAATTTCCTGGGTTATCTCTACTCCCTTTCTTGAACAACAAAGGGAACAACATTTGCATCTCTTCAATCCTCCAGTACTTCTCACGTCCTTATTGATGATATAAAGATCATCGGCAATCTCCCCTCCCTCGCTTCACACAATAGCCTGGGGTATATCTCATCTGGTCCCAGCAACTTATCTAACTTAATGCTTTTCAAAAGCTCCAGCACATCATCCCTCTTAATGTATGCTCAAGCATTTAAGTCTGTTGTAAATCATCCCCACAATTGCCAAGGTCCTTTTCCCTGGTGAATACTAAAGCAAAGTATTGACCTCCACTTCCTCCTCCGACTCCAGAAGAGATTTGGTATGTCAACAAATACATTCAAAAACTTCAATAGTTGTACCGTGGAGAGCATTCTGACAGGCTGCATCACTGTCTGTTATGGAGGGGCTACTGCACAGGACCGAAAGAAGCTGCAGAAGGTTGTAAATCTATTCAGCTCCATCTTGGGCATTAGCCTACAAAGTACCCAGGACATCTTTAGGGAGCAGTGTCTCAGAAAGGCAGTGTCCATTATTAAGGACCTCCAGCACCCAATGGCAAGAACAGCATTTACAGAAATGAGAAACATCTTAACGAACAAGAAAATGGCAATTGACATCCGCCTTAGAGCTCTCAGCTGCTACATTCTTCCTATATTGATGTATGGCTGCGAGTCATGGACCATCACAAATGCAATGGAAAAAAGAATCAATGCGGCAGAGATGTGGTTCCTCAGAAGAATGCTATGCATATCATATACGGACAGGATAATCAACGAAGAAGTTCTACAGAGAACGAAAACAAGACATACATTACTTAAAAAAACAACAATCAAAATTCTTTGGACACATCATGTGAAGAGAGACATTGGAACATTTAGTTACCACTGGAAAGCTGGAAGGAAAAAGAAGCAGAGGCAGACAGAGAGTGAGAATGATAGATGGATCAACATCATGGTTAGAAACAGGGGAGGCAACAACTACAATTCGGAGGGTCAGGGACCGTGATGGTTGGAGAGACATGATCGCCCACACCGAACGGCAAGGCACCTGAAAAGAAAGCAACCAGGCCATGCCCTTTTCTCACTGTTACCATCAGGAGGGAGGTACAGAAGCCTGAAGCCACACACTCAGTGATTCAGGAACAGCTTCTTCCCCTCTGCCATCCGATTCCTAAAAGGACTTTGAATCTTTGGACACTACCTCACTTTTTTTTTAATATATAGTATTTCTGTTTTTGCACTTTTTAAAATCTATTCAATATATGTAATTGATTTACTTATTATGTTTTATTTTATTTATTATTATATTTTTCTCTCTGCCAGATTATGTATTCCATTGAATTGCTGCTGCTAAATTAACAAATTTCACATAACATGCTGTTGATAATAAACCTGATTCTGATTCCATGCACATGGTTCCACTATTGCACCTGTTTGGATCTATTCTCACATGGCTCATCCTCGTTCTCTTCACATACTTGTAGAATGCCTCTGGATTTTCCTTAATCCTGCTTGCCAAGGTCTTCTCTGGCCCCTTCTAGCTCCCCTAATTTCATTCTTAATCTCCTTCCTGGCAAACATAATTTTGTAGAATTCTATCAATACCTAGTTTCTTGAACCTTTTGTAAGCTTCTCTTTTCTTCTTAACTAGATTTTCCACATCCTTTGTACACCACGGTTCTTTTACCCTACCATCCTTTCCCTGCGTCAATGAAACATACCTATGCAGAATGCCATGAAAATGCTTCCTGAACATTTGCCACATTTCTGCTGTGTATCTCTGAGAACATCTGCCCCCAATTTATGCTTCCAATTTCCTGCCTGATTACATCATACTTCCCCCTACCCCAGTTAAATATTTTCCCAAATTGTCTGCTCTTATCCCTCTCCAGCACTATGGTAAAGGAGATAGAGTTGTGATCACTACCTCCAAAATGCTCTCCCACCAAGAGATCTGACACCTGACCAGGTTCATTTCCCAATACCAGATCAAATACAGCCCCTCCTCTAGTTGGCTTATTTACATATTGCATCAGGTAACCTTCCTGAACACACTTAACAAACTTGACCCCGTCAAAACCCCTTGCTCTAAGGAGGTGCCAGTCAATATCAGGAAAGTTAAAATCACCCATCACAACAGCCCTATTATTATTGCACTGTTTGAGAATCTGCATCCATATCTGCTCCTCGATGTCCGTGTTACTATTGGGAGGTCTGTTTTAAAAAAAACCACCCTGTAGAGTTATTGCCCCCTTCCTGTTTCTGACTTCCACCCGCAATGACTCAGTAGACAATCCCTCCATTACTTCCTCCTTTTCTGCAGCTGTGATACTATCCCTGATTAGCACTGCCACTCCCCCACCTCTTTTGTCTCCCTCCCTGTCCTTTTTGAAACATCTAAAGCCCAGCACACTCAGCAGCCATTCCTGCCCCTGAGTCATCCAAGTCTCCGTAATGACCACAGTGTTGTAGTTCCACAAATTGATCCATGCTCTAAGTTCATCCAAGATGACTATGATACTCTTTGCATTAAAGTAGACACATTTCAAACCATCTGACTGAATGCATCTTTGGTCTAACATCTGCCTATCCTTCCTCACAAACTCCCTACAAGTTGTCTCTACTTGTGTGCCAACTGCCTCATCCTCTGCCTCTTCACTTGAGTTCCTACCCCCCTGCAAATCTGGTTTAAATCCTCCCCAATAGCATTAGCAAACCTCCCTGCTAGGATATTGGTCCCCCTCTCCAGAAATCAGAAATTCAGAAATCTGAATCCCTGTCCCTTGCTCCAATCCTTCAACCACGTATTTATCCGCCACTTCATTTTATTCCTATACTCACTGTCACATGGCACAGGCAGCAATCCCGAGATTACTACCCTGTATTCTGCTTTCAGGACTCCCTCCTTTTCCTACCTTTGTCATTGGTAGCAATATGTACCACAACCTACCCTCCTATTGTGGACACGTTCAGAAAAATCGTGAACCCTGGCAGCTGGGAGGCAAGTTACCACCTGTGTTTCTTTTTTACGCCCACAGAATCACCTGTCTGTCCCCTTAACCATCGACTCCCCTGTTACTGCTGCCATGCTGTTCTGTTCCACAGGAACAGACTCGGTGCCAGAGGCACAGCCACTGTTGTTTCCCCCAGGTAGGTCCCCCCCCCCCCCCCCCCACAACAGTTCTCAAAATGGAGTACTTATTTTTAAGTGGGACAGCCACAGGAGTGCTCACCACTACCTGATGCTCTCCCTTCCCTCTCCTGACAGTCACCCACTTGTCAGACTCCTGTGGGCCCGGTGTGATTACCTGCCTTTAGCTCCAATCGATCACCTCTTCATTTTCCCTAACGAGCTGATGATCATCGAGCTGCAGTTCCATTTACCTAACTCTGTCTCTAAGGAGCTGTAACTTGATGCATATGGCACAGATGTGGCCATCAGGGAGGCTGGAAGTCTCCTGGATATCTCACATCTGACACCCAGAGCAGAAAACTGGCCTTGCAGTCATACCCACTATTCTTAAGTTAGAGGGAAAAAGAGATATGAAAGTAGCTTACCTCCATACCTCACCTAGGCCCGTCCTCACTGAAGCCCTGGTGACCCAAAGCCCTACTACTCAGACCCGCACTACTCCAACGACATCTTCGCTAGGCAGTGTCTCCCTGTTATTCCAGAAACCTTCTTGGTGGCCTTGCACGATGATGAGCTATTGCGTCTGCGCACTTCTCCCAATCAAATCTCTCACCGAAAGAAACTCCTGGCTTTTTAAATCTTCTCAGCAGCCTTGTGTGATGACGAGCTATTACGCCTGCACGTTTCTTCCAATCGGATCTTACTGTTGTATAAGCTGTGGTCTCACCTTTTTGTTATTCTCTTGTTCAGCCAATTACCTTGGGCATAAACAGATCAGACTACATGTTTGACAAACAACGTGGTCAAGCTGTCACCCTGAAGCAGATTGAGATTAACACCATTGCTGCCAGCTTTGCAGGGCTGGCTGACAGGATTCCTGAGGTGCATCGGTAAGATTCCACTTGAGTGATCTTCTGACCATTCCTTTTTCTTTATTAGTTTAATTAATACTGATTAATTCCCAGTTTACTACTTCTAGAATTGAGTAAGGCTTCTGTCAGTCAGCGTCAACCATGGATGTTGTGACCTTGCTGTCTAGATACGCAAGCCTAGGCAGTACAATATGGAGAGCATGCTGTTGCCAGTGTAGCAAGCTCCCCATCTCCACACAGCAGATGAACCCACAGGAACGACAGAGACTGATACAGTTTAGCACTAGCAGCGATGCAGGAGTTGCCAGTCAGCATTGAACTCAATGTAGGACTGCCTTAGGGACTGCAGCTCTGGATTTTTCCCATGGGGTTTAGTCCCAAAGGCTTCTGCATGTGAGGGTATAGCTACAAGGCAACGGAGGTTTGAGATAAGAGTTTTCTTTCTCCTAGATGAGCTACCAACTACAGCTGACGAGCCCCATCTGCCCAAAGCGACCGGTTTTAAGGTTCCAGTAACCATCTTCGCCCTTTCTCTGGTCAGTAGAAATGGTTCCACTAGGCTTAGTCGCTAAGCCACACGTGAAGGCCAGGAGCTAGACTTGGTTGTCAGAGGCCGTTTGAGGTGCACATCATTGGGAGCATTTAATAGGTGGTGGGAGCTTGTCCCCATTACCACCCCGGCTATGACAACCTTAAGGAACCACTCCTAGAGGTAAAGATTAGTACATTGTCCCATGGGTGTAGTACTATCGAGTGGTCCCCTAGTACAATAAGATGAACTGTTGACCACACAATCCACCTTGTCAAGACCTTATATCTGTTATCTGCTGGCACTGCAACACTTTATTCTGAACTTGTTATTGTTTTACCTAGTCCTTTTGCAATGTACTGCTGCTGTATAACAACAAATATCACAACATACACCAATTATATTAAATCTGATTCTGGTTCAGATTCTACCTCAGTACATTGAAGGGATAAAATAACCTGTGTGAATGGCATGCAAAACAAAAACACCTTCAACCACCCAATCTATCTCATTCCTATGTATGCCTCCTGTTGCCTTCTGAGATGCTGCCTGCAACAGTGGTGTCATTGGTGAATTTATAGATGGTGTTTGAGCTGTACCTAACCATGCAATCATGAGTGTAGAGAGAGTAGATCAGTGTGTTAAGCACTCATACTCAAGGTGCAGCTCTGTTGATTTCTAGCCAATCAGATTTCTAAACAGAATATGAACATTCATCATTATTATGTGCCTTGCTGTATGATGTGGGCAACCATAATCTAACGACCATGATTGTTCATGGCAAATTTTTCTACAGAAATGGATTGCCAGCACCGCCTTCTGGGCAGTGTTTTTACAAGATGGATGACCCCCCCCCCCCAACCATTATTAATAGACTGTCTAGCCACCAGTGGTCACATAAGCAGGGCTTGTGATGTGCACCAGCTGCTCATACAACCATCCAGCGTCTGCTCCCGTGGTTTCAGATGACCCTGTCTGGTGGGTGGGAGGTCTACACAGGTGCTACACTTTGCCCAAGGGTGACCTGTAGGCCACAGGTGGGAAGGGGCACCTTACATGTCCTTCAGTAGAGAAGTTCTCCTCCCTGCCTCCCACTGTGAACACTACCTCACTATTTTACTCTCTTTTCACACTATTTATTTATTTTTATTTCTCTCTTATTATAACTTATAGTGTTCATTTATTTATTAGTAATCCCCTGGCTTAAGACCATGTTTTATTTTATTAATACAGTAATGCTGTTAGGCATTTATTTTTTGCAGATTTTCTCAAAATGCATTAAGTGTTCCTTTAATTACATTATAGAGTTGTGTATTTCATCTTTGCTGTTTAAAATAAAAATACAGTTGATTAAGTTAGGCTTGCGGAATTAGCCAATAGGATTTGTCTTTTTAACACTTCTTTTGGAAGAGAGCACAGGAAAAGAATGGGGGAGCCATTTTCCAGAGGGAGTGCGGGATCGAAAGAGGGGAGAGAAGGAAAACGGAAATGGATGACGAGCATTGCAGAGAACATGCTGAAACGCTCTGAGGACCCTTTTGAAAGGACAGATAGCGATGTCAGAAAATCCTCATGCAGGCAGTGGTCTCATGGAGAATGTGCATATAACTTTTAGCTAGTTAACACGCAACCTTGGCAAAAGTTTGACACCTTATCCTTTGACATTGCATGGAATTTTTTTTTATGTTTTGCCTGGACTGTTTCAGTACCATGAGTAAATGAAGTGAAGCAAACTGGATTGATTATGCCACAATGAGCTCCAATGATTAGTATGCACTACAGACTAATATGCATGTAATGGGTCCTTTTCCTTTGTTTATAATTTAAAATATTTTGTCAATACAATTTCAATCAAGTTTATACTAGTGTGAGTTAAATTTTTGCTTCATGGAGAACGGTAAATTTGAATGGGTGTGTCAATATTCATACAAGTAATGGCCTTAGTTTTCCCTTGGAGGGAACATTCAAACTTTTGTTTGTGTTTATCCTCGACGTGTTTATTTATTGGAAGTGGCCATTTCATGGTTAATCCCCTTGCATTGTGAGTTATGTTGCTGTTCGCTTGTATTCACAGTCATAGCTAACTCATTACAAGCCTGCAGTGAGGGGGTTCCACTTTTGGGGGCATCATCTGCGATGGATGCTTATATGATCTAAAGCTGTACTATGGCTGTATAATGATTGGATAGCCTGTTTATTTGTATTTAAGCCAGTATTACACCAGTGTTATTTTTTTTTGTGTTTTTAAAGTGCGTCATAACTAAGATGCTGTGAAATGGATGCCGCAGAGTTGAAGATTTGGTGTGATAGAAAGAGATTATCCACTCAATGCTTGTGTACTGAGCAATGATTCTGTTGATGCTGAAAATGATACTTCAGTTAAGGCCTTGAATCTTATGAAAGTTCTGGTAAAAGTTACATGGATTGATCAGTGTTTGAATGAATCAGTTGGCAAATATTTTGTGCTGGTCCAGATCTCCAGTGATGTGACTGAACTCACTCTGCCTGATAGACAATAGACAATAGGTGCAGAAGTAGACCATTCGGCCCTTCGAGCCTGCACTGCCATTCTGAGATCATGGCTGATCATCTACTATCAATACCCGGTTCCTGCCTTGTCCCCATATCCCTTGATTCCCCTATCCATAAGATACCTATCTAGCTCCTTCTTGAAAGCATCCAGAGAATTGGCCTCCACTGCCTTCCGAGACAGTGCATTCAACACCCCCACAACTCTCTGGGAGAAGAAGTTTTTCCTTAACTCTGTCCTAAATGACCTACCCCTTATTCTCAAACCATGCCCTCTGGTACTGGACTTTCCCAGCATCTGGAACATATTTCCTGCCTCTATCTTGTCCAATCCTTTAATAATCTTATATGTTGCAATCAGATCCCCTCTCAATCTCCTTAATTCCAGAGTGTACAAGCCCAGTCTCTCTAACCTCTCTGCGTAAGACAGTCCGGACATCCCAGGAATTAACCTCGTGAATCTACGCTGCACTTCCTCTACAGCCAGGATGTCCTTCCTTAACCCTGGAGACCAAAACTGTACACAATACTCCAGGTGTGGTCTCACCAGGGCCCTGTACAAATGCAAAAGGATTTCCTTGCTCTTGTACTCAATTCCCTTTGTAACAAAGGCCAACATTCCATTAGCCTTCTTCACTGCCTGCTGCACTTGCTCATTCACCTTCAGTGACTGATGAACAAGGACTCCTAGATCTCTTTGTATTTCTCCCTTACCTAACTCTACACCATTCAGATAATAATCTGCCTTCCTGTTCTTATTCCCAAAGTGGATAACCTCCCGCTTATTCACATTAAACGTCATCTGCCAAGTATCTGCCCACTCACCCAGCCTATCCAAGTCACCCTGAATTCTCCTAACATCCTCATCACATGTCACACTTCCACCCAGCTTAGTATCATCAGCAAACTTGCTGATGTTATTCTCAATGCCTTCATCTAAATTGTTGATGTAAATTGTAAACAGCTGTGGTCCCAATACCGAGCCCTGTGGCACCCCACTAGTCACCACCTGCCATTCTGAGAAACACCCATTCACCGTTACCTTTTGCTTTCTATCTGCCAACCAGTTTTCTATCCATGTCAATATCTTCCCCCTAATGCCATGAGCTCTGATTTTACCCACCAATCTCCTATGTGGGACCTTATCAAATGCCTTCTGAAAATCGAGGTACACTACATCCACTGGATCTCCCTTGTCTAACTTCCTGGTTACATCCTCGAAAAACTCCAATAGATTAGTCAAGCATGATTTGCCCTTGTTAAATCCATGCTGGCTCGGCCCAATCCTATCACTGCTATCTAGATATGCCACTATTTCATCTTTAATAATGGACTGTAGCATCTTCCCCACTACTGATGTTAGGCTGACAGGATGATAGTTCTCTGTGATGGGAATACCTGGAGAGGCAGGGCCATGGCCAGTTCATATATTTAGAAGTGCACAGAATACATTTCCAGATGCTGCTGAGGGTGAAGATATTCAGTTCAAGTTGCTCTCTTTTCTGAGGAATGAAGGGAAACCTCTGGCTGATGTTAAAACTTATTAAGTCCTTAAGCTGTTGATCTAAAATCTGAGCTGGTGTCTGCTATCACATCACGTCGATAAATGCCGAAGTGTACCCACTGAGGTCTGTGTTATTGTAAGCTGAGAACGTTCTCTAGAGTAAAGCCCACACCCGGTGGAGAAGAAGAACATGAGGCTTGGACTGAGCAGGTGTCACATTTACTAGGCGAATAGCAATGCACAGACAATATAAAGAAGCAAAGACTGTTAGAGAGTTTAAGGGGTCCTGACGCTGATATAGTGAGGTTGCTGAAGGCAGAAAATCTTTTAGTCACATCAGCTAACTGTATGCAGGGTCTGGAAAATGCTTTTGGCACTACTGAAAGTTCAACTGATCTCATTGCGAAGTTCAGACGCATATTCCAAGAGAGAAACTCTCTGCCTGCATTTTCAGATTCAATAAACTGCTGCATTGCTTGTGCTGCAAAGAGAGCTTTGAGGTAAATCAGTTAGGAGTGGAGCAAGTTGTGAAGGGTGCACTATCACAAGATATGATTGTTCTGTGTATTGGAATGACCCACAAGATTCATGATCCTCCATCTTTTACTGAGTTACTCAGAAGATAGAGAGGAGGAAAATATGATTGAAGATCAAAATGTTTCCAAAAGCTGAATAATGTCTTCCATTGCAGTGTTGGTTGCTAAGGTCACCCGTTGCCACATAAGTAGAGCTTTTGTTAAATGAGGAGAAAATCATTTGAACTGAGATGACTCAGTTGATATCTGCTAATGTTGCAACTAAGTAAGAAAATAAGAAATAGGAGCAGGAGTAGGCCATCTGGCACATCGAGCGTGCTCCACCGTTCAATAAGATCATGGTTGATCTGACCATGGATTCATCTCTGTCGATCTGCCTCTCTACCAGAGGCCTTTAGGTTCAGACCCAGAGAATAATTGTCAAACACAGTTTACTTAAAAGTACATACTGTTTATTAGCAAGCTTGAGTTCTCAGTTGGCAAAACAGAGCCCCTGCTCACAGAGCATGGGAAAATCTGCAGCCAAGTGAGCCCAGAATACAGGTAGTCACCGAGTTATGAACGTCCGACTTACGGACAACTCGTACTTACGAACCAAGGGAGGAGAACGCTGTCTGCCATTTTAAGTCGTTGCCGTTGACACTGTGTTGAGTGTTTAACTTTGTATTTGGCTTAAATTTTTCTTAGTAAGGTTCACCCTGACCCCGCCCCCCCCTCCCCCCCGTTCCTGTCGGATGGTGGCGCAGTGAGATCAGTGCCGGGCTCGAGAACGGAGGTTCAATCCAGTGACAGACCACTCCCGTGCCAGGTTGTTGTTGATCCAGTGACTCCCGTACCATCCGTGCCGGGTTGATGTTGAGCTCGCGTTCAACCTCGTAAAAAAAACACTGCCACGTCCAATTTAAATTCCCACGCGGAATATCGTGGAGGATCAAATACCCAAACCCAGAGAAGCCCCCACTTGTCCCATTTAGCCTGTCTCAGTGCCATGGTCCTTAGGACCCGGTGGACCTCGGGACCCGCCGCCTGCAGTGTTTCTGTTCCATTGACAGGAAGCGATTGCGATTGAAAATAAAGTGGAAATAATAAAGCGTTTGGAAAGAGGTGAAACACCATTGGTCATTGGAAAAGCGTTAGGCTACTGTCGGTCAACGATCGGAACAATTTTAAAGGATAATGGATAAAGTGAGAATAATGGAGCATGTGAAACGCCTTGCCCTGATGAAAGCTACAATTATTACTAAGCAATGCAGTGGTTTAATTATTGGAATACATACATTTCTTAAGTGTTTTATATGCATAGAAAGGTAAGATATATACTATATACTAAGACAAAAGTTTGACGAACTGACGCTGAATAATACCGGATGTACTTGTTCCGACTTACGTACAAATCCGACTTAAAGACGGACTCAGGAACGGAACTCGTACATAACCCGGGGATTGCCTGTACTGCGTGGAGCTGTTGATACATATTGTTATCACGTATTTTGATAAGAGTAGACCGAGAAGCCTTCTCATGGAACAAACACTGCTTTGTTAATACATTATTCTTACAGCACGACTTCTTAAGCTGCCAATAAGTCAGTTAGGTTTTAGTCCTTTTAATTCTGCATATAATTCCTCATTTCCACCTACCTGCCTTTCCCCATAACCCTTAATTCTTCTACCATGCAAAAATCTATCCAACCTTGCCTTAGATATATTTACTGAGGTAGCCTCTCCACTGCTTCATTGGGTAGAGAGTTCCACAGATTCAACACTCTTTGGGAAAAGCAGCTCCTTCTCATCTCCATCCTAAATTTATTCCCCTAGTTTTTGTCTCATCTACCAGTGGAAACAACTTTCCTGCCTCTATCTTATCTATCCCTTTCATAATTTTATATGTTTCTCATTCTTCTGAATTCCGATGAGTACAGTCCCAGGTGGCTCTATCACTCCTCGTGCCCTAACCCCCTCACCTCTGGAATCAACCTGGTGAACCTCCTCTGCACCACCTCCAAAGCCAGTATATCCTTCCGCAAGTAAGGGGGTCAGTACCTGCACGCAGTACTCCAGGTGCAGCCTCACCAGTACCCTTTATAGTTGCAGCATAACCTCCCTGCTCTTAAACTCAGTCCCTCTAGCAATGAAAACCAGCATTCCATTTGACTTCTTGATAGCCTGCTGCACCTGCAAACCAACTTTTTGCGATTTGTGCACAAGCACTCCCAAGTCCTTCTGCACAGCAGCATGCTGCAATCTTTTACCATTTAAATAATAATCTGATCTTCCATTTTTCCTTCCAAAGTGGATGACCTCACATTTGCCAACATTGTACTCCATCTGTCAGACCCTTGCCCACTCATTTAACCTATCTACATCTCTCTGCAGACTCTCTGTATACTCTGCCCATTTGTTTATCCACTCAATTTAGTGTCATCAGCAAACTTGGATACACTGCACTCTGACCCCTCTTCCAGATCGTTAATGTATATTGTGAACAGTCGCGGGCCCAGCACCGACCCCTGTAGCACACAGCTCACCACTGATTGCCAACCAGACAAACACCCAAGTATCCCAACTCTCTACTTTCTATTAGTTAACCAATCCTCTATCCATGCTAATACATCCTTATGCAACTCTATACATCCTTATCTTATGGATAAGTCTTTTACGTAGCACCTTATTGAACACCTTCTGGAAATCCAGGTAAATAATGTTCCTCTGTTCCCCTCTATCCACTGTGCTTATTATATCCTCAAGGAACTCCAGTAAGTTTGTCAAACAGGACCTAGCTTTGCTGAATCCATGCTGTGGCTGCCTGATGGATCCATTTCTTTCCAGATGCCTCACTATTTCTTCTTTAATGATAGCTTCAAGCATTTTCCCAACTACAGATGTTAACCTAACTGGCCTATAGTTACCTGCTTTTTGCACTATTGAACTATGCTATGCCATTTATGCTAGAGCCATACATGACACAAATTCTTAAGTTACTTTCCTCTACAGATCCTGAGATGTGATGGTTGCTACAATGGTTATGTGTGTCCCTTCAGACTTCTGTACCTCATTCTTGACGGTAACAATGAGAAAAGGGCATGCCCTGGGTGATAAGGGTCCTTAATAATGGACGTCACCTTTCTGAGGCACCACTCCTTGAAGATGTCTTGGTTACTATGAAGACCATTACCCAAGTTGGAGCTAACTAATTTTACAACTTTCTATCTTGTACAGTAACCCTCCTGTACCAGACAGTCAGACAGCCTGTCAGAATGCTCTCCATGGTACATATGTAAAAGTTTTCAAGTGTTTTTGGTGGCAAACCAAATCTCTTCAAACTCCTAATGAAATATGGCCGTTGTTTTCTTTGTAGCTGCATCGATATGTTGGGACCAGGTTAGGTCCTCAGAGATCTTGACAGCCAGGCACTTGAAATTGCTCACTCTCTCCACTTCTGATTTGTCTTTGAGGATTGGTTTGTGTTCCCTTGTCTGCTCTTCCTGAAGTCCGCAAACAGCTCTTTCGTCTTACTGACATTGAGTGAAATGTGTGGCATACTCACTCTGAACCAGCTTCACTCAGAGTACAGTCGGCCCTCCTTATCCGCAGGTTCCGCGTGCACGGATTCAACCAACCGCGGATTGGGAAAATGCTGTAAGTTCTCTCTCCAGCACTTATTGTTTGAGCACGTTCAGACTTTTTTCTTGTCATTATTCCCTAAACAATGCAGTATAACAACTATTTACATAGCATTTACATTGTATTAGCTATTACAGTATAAGTATTCTGGAGATGATTTATAGTATACAGGAGGATGTGTGTAGGTTACCACGGATCGAGATCGAAAAAAACCGCAAGTTCTCTTACTAAGTAATTCAGAACAGGTACATCCAGTATTATTTAGCGTCAGTTAGTCAAACGTTTGTCTTAGTATATAGTATATATTTTACCTTTCTATGCATATAAAACACTTAAGAAACATATGTATTTCAATAATTAAACCACTGCGTTGCTTAGTAATAATTGTAGCTTTCATCGGGGCAAGGCCTTTCTCACTTTATCCTTTAAAATTGTCCCAATCATTGACCGACTGTAGCCTAACGCTTTTCCAATGACTGATGGCATTTCACCTCTTTCCGATCGCTTTACAGACAGACGGACATACTTTATTGATCCCGAGGGAAATTGGGTTTCGTTACAGTTGCACCAACCAAGAATAGAGTAGAAATATAGCAAAATAAAAACCAGAAATAATTAAATAATAATAAGTAAATTATGCCAAGTGGAAATAAGTCCAGGACCAGCCTATTGGCTCAGAGTGTCTGACACTCCGAGGGAGGAGTTGTAAAGTTTGATGGCCACAGGCAGGAATTACTTCCAATTTATTTTCATTCGTGATCGTGATTATTTTCATGAACAGAAACACTGCGGATTCAGAGCTCTGCCGGGTCCTAAAGTCCACTACACTGAGACAGGTTGAACAAGGTCCGGGACTCTGCTGGGTCCTAAAGTCCACCGCACTGAAACAGGTTAAATAAGGGACTTGAGCATCCGTGTTTTTTGGTATCCGTGGGGGGTCCCGGAACCAATCCCCTGCGGATAAGGAGGGCTGACTATAGTTAGAGTGACTGAAACACTCAAATTTGCAGGAGTGCCCATCACTTCACCCCTGAGAATTCTCCTGTCGATTAGGAAGAAGAGTCATGCTTACCTGCATTAATGCTGGTAAGACCTGAACTGCAGACATCTTTGGCTTTCTGTTCTAACAGGATAGCATTGATTGTCAGGAACACTTCAAGGAGAGATGTCACCCTCAGACGTGGCAGGCAGGTTACACATCTCCTTCCTGTGGCAGGAGTTTCTAGTTTTACGGTGAAGAAAATGAAGAGAAAGTCTTCTGTTTTGGTAAGATTGATATGGAAGTCATTCAACTTCGACTCATCAATACCAGAGAAATGGAAAAAGTGAGTAACTGATAAGATGTTGGATCGCAAGGTCATTTTTTCTACTGACAATTGTGATGTTGGTTGTTCCAAGAGTACTCACCACACTATCAGAGTGAAAGAGGACACATCTTTCCAAGAGGGGTCTTGCCAGTTGCACCAGCAGATGGTTGAAGATGTTTGACAGCATTTGCTGAAACTTAATGAAACTGGAACTATCATTGAGTCAAGAAGTTCCTACATGTCACCCACAGTGGTTGTGAGGGAAAAGAATGGGAAAATATGAATGTGCATTGATTATAGAACACTGAACAGATGTACAATCCCAGACCAATATAGAGTTACATGGATTGAGGATGCTCTGGCCTGCTTAAGTGGAAGCAAGTGGTTCAATGTTTTGAATCTAAGAAGTGGGTATTATCAAATACCAGTGAGTGAATCTGATAAAGAGAGGACAGCATCCATATGTCCTCTTTGATTTTTTTTTTCAGTTTTGAAAGGATGCCTCCAGGCATATCAGGAGCGCTTGCAACTTTACAGCTTGTCATGGAGCAGACTGTTGAAGACATGAACCTGCTTGAAGTACTTGTGTACTTAGATGATCTCATAGTGTTTGGGTCAATACTGGAGAAGCACGAGTCAAGATTACTGAAGTTGTTAGACTGCCTTAAAGCTGAAGATTTAAAACTGTCACTGGACCATGCCAGTTCTGTAAAGTGTTAGTCAACTATGTAGGACACATAGTCTGTGAGAATGGAATGGCTACAGATCCTTCTAAGATAGAAGCAGTAACCACATGGCCAAGACCCAGAACTGTGAGTGCTCTGTGTTCATTCTTGGATTCTGTGGGTACTACAGAAGATTTGTAAAGAACTACTCCAGAATGAGTCACCCTTTGAAACAACTCCTGTATGGTTATCTCCCCTCAGAGAAGAAAGGGAGAAGAAGCCAAGCCTTATCTTAAACCTTCAGAGCCTTTCGGGGAAAGATGGGATGCAAAGTGTGAAGAAGCATTTCAGATACTTAAAGAGTTGCTGACGAAAGCACCTTTGCTTGCCTTTGCAAACCCCCAGTTGACTGGATGAGACAACTCAAAGTAAATATGAAAAGACTCAAACTGATGAAATAGTGACTGGGAATGAACAATTAAAGGATGAAGCTTAGATAAGATCGCAGAGAGTCAGCAAACTTCCAGATAGGCTGGCATATGTCACATCTGGAAATCGGAGTGCTGTGTCAATCCCAATGGTAAGATATATTACATCCATTTACAAATGGATTGGAGGTCCTGTAATCATTTAATTCATTTGAAGGTTGTAAGCCTTATGCCAGAACTTAAATGTGAACATAACTGTTATTGTTACTGAGTATAAATGTTGTGTTGTTAATAGTGAGTTTGATAAGTGTCGCAAGTTTATAAAAGTCATGAGGACATCCCTATTTTGGTGTGGGAAGAATGTAATACCCCAGTTAAAGATCATGTTTTATTTTATTAATACAGTTATGCTGTTAGGTAATTATTTTTTGCAGATTTTCTCAGAAAGCAATAGTGTTTCTTTAATTACGTTATAGAGTCAAGGATTTTATTTTTGCTGTTTAAAATAAAAATTCAGTTGGTTAAGTTAGGCTTGTGGAATTAGTCAGTGGGATTTGTCTTTTTAACATTTCTTTTGTGAGAGAGAATGGGAAAGAATGGGGGAGCCATTTTCCAGAGGGAGTGTGGAATCAAGAGAGGGTAGAAAAGGAAAATGAAAACGGATAATGAGCATCACAGAAGGACATGCTGAAACGCTCACGGAACCCATTTGGAAGGACAGATGCTGATGTTGGAAAGTTCTCATTCAGATTATGGTTTCACAGATAACGTGCATATAACTTTTAGTTGGCTGGATGACCTTGGCGAAAGTTCGACACCTTTTCCTTTGCTGTTGCGTGGATATTTACTTATGTTTTGCTTAGACTGTGTTTTTTTTATCAGTGCAAAACCAGGAGTAAATGAAATGAAGCAAACTGGATTGATTACACCACAATGAGCTCCAACAGTATAGACTAATATATATGTAATGGATCCTTATCCTTTATTTTGTTTGTTATAGTTTAAAATATTTTGTCAATATAATTTTGATCCAAGTTTATACTGGTGTGAGTTAAATTATTGTTTCCTGGCAAATGGTAAATTTGCATAGGTGTTTGTCAGTACTCATACAGCTAATTGCTTTAGTTTTCCCTTAGAAGGAAACATAGAAAACCTACAGCACAATACAAGCCCTTTGGCCCAAAAAGCTGTGCCGAACATGTCCTTACCTTAGAAATGATCTAAGGTTACCCATAGCCCTCTATTTTTCTGAGCTCCATTCAAACTATTATGTTTGTGTTGATTTACTAGAAATGGCTTTTTCATTGTTATTCCCATGCATGGTAGAGTTATGTTGCTGTAGTTTGTATTCACAGTAATAGCTAACTCACTACGAGCCTACAGTGAGAGGATTACATAGTTATTAAGATACAGCGCAGAATAGACTCTTCTGGCCCTTTGAGCTGGGCCGCCCAGCAATCCCCCAATTTAACCCTAGCCTAATGATGGGACAATTTACAAGACCAATTACCCTACCACCTGGTAAGTCTTTAGAACGGAGGAGGAAACTAGAGCAGCCGGAGGAACCCATGCAGTCACGGGGAGAGCATGCAAACTCTTTACAGACACCAGCGGGAATTGAACCTAGTGCTAACCACTGCTGCTGCAAAACAACAAATTTCAAGATGTGTCAGTGATAATTAACCTGAACCTGATTACCTTAGTACATATAACAATAATGAGCCAGTTTACTAATCCTGGTCTCCAGTTTGTTCGTGCAGAGCTTGACTGTGACTGAATGGGTTTCCTCTGGGTGCTCGGGTTGCCTTCTGTGTCCCAGAGCTGTACAGGTTGGTAGTTGAATTGGCCATTGTAAAGTGGCTCTGATATGCAAGTGAGTGGTTGAATCGGGGAGGGGTGGGGGCAGGCTGATGGGAACGTGTGGAGGATAAAATGGAATTAGTGTAGGATTGCTCTGGATGGTACTCAATAGTTAGTGTAGACATGGTAAAGCTGTATGACTTTGCTATTGGGTTGACTTTGACAGATTTGTGTAAGTGAACTCCCAAACATTTGCTTCTCTATACAACAATACTGTTCATTGACTAATTAATTAACTGCTATGGAGACACCAATGCTCAAGAATGGACTAGCCTGCGAAAAATGGTGGATACACCCCAGTCCATCACAGGGAAAGCTGTCCTCACCATTGAGCACATCTGCGAGGAGTGCAGCCACATGAAAGCAGAATGAGGAATTTCTTTAGCCAGAGGGTGGTGAATCTGTGGAATTCATTGCCACATACACCTGTGGAGGCCAAGTTATTTGGGTATATTTAAAGTGAAGGTTCATAGGCTCTTGATTAGCAGGGGCATCAAAAGTTATAGACTGAAGGTAGGAAAATGGAATTGAGAGGGATAATAAATCAGGAATGATTGAATTGAGAAGCAGACTTGATGGGCCAAATGCCCTAATTCTGCTCCTATGTTCTATGGTCTTATTCATATGCCAATCTAAGAGTCTGCATTGTATTTGCTCCCACTACTAACCCTGGCGGTGCATTCTAGGCACCCAGCACTCGGTAAAAACCTTGCTCTGCACATCATCTTTGTACTTTCCCCCTCTCACCTCAAATGCATGACCTATAATATTAGGCATTTTGACTCTGCAAGGAAAATACTGGCTTTCTACAGCTCACATAATCTTATAAACCTCTATCAGATCTCCACTAAACCTCCGCTGCTTCAGAGAAAACATCTTGAAATTCATCAAGGACCACCCACCATCCAGGCCGTGCTCCCTTCTGGCAACTACCATCAGGAAGGAGGTACACGAGCCACCCCATCAGCCACACTGAACTGTTCACTGAACTCAACCTATCGACCAGGGGTTCCCAACCTGGTCCACAGCATAAAAAACTTTGGGAACTCCTGCTGTAGACTCACTTTCAAGAATAGAGATGGGGAGGAATTTCTTTAGCCGGAGAGTGGTGAATCTGTGGAATTCGTTGCCACAGGCAGCTGTGGAGGCCCAGTCTTTACGAATATATAAGACAGAGATTAGTGGATTCTTGATTGGTTATTCATTTTGTACCTCCTTTTGTATTTGCATAATCTATCTTACATATTTTTGTTTCTTTGTTAGTCTTTGATGGCAATTTTTCATTGATTCTGTTATATTTCTTTGTTCTATTGTGAATACCTGCAAGAAGACAAATCTTGAAGTTCTATATGGTGACATTCAGGTATTTTGATAATAAATGACTTTGAACTTTAAACATTTTTAAAGAGTTATTAAATGTATTTATCTTGCTGTGATTCTTGTAGGCATGTAATGAATGTCTGGGGAAAACCGCAAGAGGCAGCAAAGATCCAGAGTAACAAAGCAGCAAAAGGAATTTGCAAAGGAATCGCAAAAGCCTGGCAGTTGTATGGATCATCGGAGTAAGTACTATACAACAGTAAACTGAAAGCAAAAAGGTGTGCAGACTCCATCGAGCAGTGAAAAGCAGGCAGCATTCCACGTCAAAAACCCTTCATTAGAGGTGGGATTGAGGGAGAGGATCCTGTTTGGATTAGAGAGTATGTGCTGTAAGGAGAGTTTAGACAAACTGGGGTTGTTTTCTCTGAAGCAACAGAGGCTTAGTGGAGACCTGATAAAGGGTTATAAGATTATGTGAGAGTAGACGGCCAGTATTTTTCTCCCAGTGATGAAGTGCCTAGTATTATAGGGCATGCATTTTGAGGTGAGAGAGGGAAAGATGTGCAGGGCGAGGTTTCTACAGAGTGCCAGGTGCCTAGAATGCACTGACAGTGTTGGTTGTGGAAACAAATACAATGGAGGTGTTTAAGAGACTCTTAGATACACATATGAATAAGTCCATAAGACAGAGTAGCAGAATTAGGCCATTTGGCCCATCAATTCTGCTTCACCATTCAATCATTGCTGATTTATTATCCCTCTCAACTCCATCCCCCTGCCTGCTCTATACAGTCTTTGATACCCTGACCAATCAAAAACCTGTCAACCACCTCTTTTAATATCCCCATTGAATTGGCCTCCAGGCCTGTCTGGCAAACAATTCCACGATTCACCACCCTCTGGCTAAAGAAATTCCTCCTTGTCTCTGTTCTAAAGAATGTGCAGAGAATGGAGGGAAATGGATATTGTGTAGCATAATTGATTATTTATTAGTTTACATAATTCAGCACAACATCGTGGGCTAGAGGGTCTGTTCCTGTGTTGTGCTAAACCAGGCTGGCATTGCTCTATCGTCTGTCCCTTCAGTCTAAGCACCTGTGGATTGGCTGGTACCTGTTGTACGATTCTAATCTGCAGTATTTTCTGTTTTGCTTTCAGGGCAGTGGTTCTTTTCCTGGTTGAGAAAGTCTCGAGGAATATCTTTGATCAGCGCTGCTTAGAAATGGAGCTTTGGAAAAAGTATGTATCCAGATGACATAAGAGCAGAATTAAGCCATTCAGCCCATCGAATCTCCCTGCCATTTTATCATGGCTGTTCATTATCCCTCTCAACCTCATTGTCTGCCTTCTCCCTGTAACCTTTGAAGCACTTACTAATCAAGAACCTATTAGCCTCACCTTTAAATATACGCACTGACTTGGCCTCAATAACAGACAATGGCAATGAATTTCACAGATTCACCACTCTGGCTAAAGAAGCTTCTTTTCATCTCTGTTCTAAAGAGACATCCTTCTATTCTGAGGCTGTTCACTCTGGCCCTAGATTCTCCCACCACTGGAATCACTGTCTGCATGTCCACGTCCACATTATATGGTCTTCCAGTATTTGGTAGGTTTCGATGAGACCTTCTTTCTCCCACCACCCCCCCCCCCCCCCCCCATCCTTCTAAACTCCGGTGAATACAGGCCCAGAGCCATCAAATGTTCCTTGCGTGTTAACCCTTCAGTCATTCCTAATCCAATTAGAAATTCCATGTGACAATTCATCTAAGCAGCCTGCAAATGTCATCGTGCTTCTGGCACCATCATAATGTGCCCACACAATTTATTCACTGCAACCCATACATTTTGGAACGTCAGAGGAGCCCACATGGCCATAAGGGGAACGTACAAACTCCTTACAGCGACAGGATTGAATGCAGGTTGCTGGTGCTATAACAGCGTTACACTGACTATTACATGCCTCCCCTTACGCTAACGCAGTAACGGGGTGTGTTCCATCCTACCAGTGTACTGTACACATCACTGCACGCTACTGAATGCGTATTAATTCTGAGAGAGTCCCTAGCTTTCTCATTACACTAATGGGTTGACAAAGTGATAGGTATGGAAAATTGTACAGTACTGTGCAAAAGTCTCAGGCACATATATATATATATAGCTAGGGTGCCTAAGACTTTTGCACAGTACTGTATTTGTCAACATGGAGTGGAAAGCGAGTTTTTAAACCTAGCGGGAACAAAGGTTGATGGGAATGGCAAATGTGAAGCGGTGTGGGAAGGGTGGGGGACAGGTGCCAGAGAAGGAATGCCATGGGCAGGGGGTGGCGCAGGTGCTGACACACCCAGCCCTGATACACTAGGCAAGGTCATTTGATTCCATACAATTGGTTTATTGATCATTACAGTATATCTCTTTGGTGTACTTCCCACTCCCTTCCCTCTCCCTTTTCCCAACCAAGATTCACTCTCCCTGCCCCTTTCCCACTCTGTCCACAATAGAGACCCATATCAGAATCAGATTTATCACCACTCACATATGTCATGAAATTTGACTTTTTTTGCAAAAGCAGTAATATGGTATAATAAATAAAATTGCTACAGTATTGTACTGTGCAAAAATCTTGGACACCCCGACTGCATATATGTGCAGAATACTTTTGCATAATACTGTACTTCAGAAATAAACGTATTGCATAAGAATTAAATGCAAATTCAATTCTTTAATTTCTCACGTCTTAATGGTTGAACTTTCTATAGCTCAGTATTTAGTGAGCTTGCCTGTTGTACTCAATTTGCTTTCTATCGAGCAATTAATTATTTTATTTTATTTTTTGGGACAGAAATATTCGTGTAATACGGAGGCAATTGATAGAAATATATGAGAGAGGGTGTTTGGATGAAGAGAAAAGACTTCACATGTGAGTTTTCTTTTTCCTTTTGCCGATTGTGACACGAGTTGACGTCAGTTGCCTAAACAAATTAAGCTAAATAATTAGCTTGAATTTTAAATCTATTCAAGTCAAGTTTATTATCACAATCTACAGGTACAATGGAAAAATCTGCTGCAGTATCATCACAGGCAAGTAGATCAAACAATGCACTTGAATATACACCCAGTGGCCTCTTTATTAGATACACCTGCTTGTTAAAGCAAATCTATTTATTTATTTATTGAGATGCAGTGCGGAATAGGCCCGAGTCCTAACGCCCAGCAATCCCCTGATTTAATCTTAACCTGATCATGGGACAATTTACAATAACCAGTTAACCTACCAACCAGTACGTCTTTGGACTATGGGAGGAAACCGGAGCACCCGGAAGCAACCCATGTGGTCACGGGGAGAATGCACAAACTCCTTACAGCCAGTGGCGGAAATTGAACACAAGTTGCTAGTATATTAAAGTGTTCTGCTAACCACTACGCCATTGTGCTGCCCCATATTATCTAATCAGCAACACACACCAAATGCTGGAGGAACTCAGCAGCCCAGGCAGCATCTTCCTATCTTCAGCAGGACTGGAGAAAAAAAGCTGAGGAGTAGATTTGAAAGGTGTGGGGAAGGGGAGAGAGAAACACAAGATGATAGGTGAAACTTGGAGAGGTAGGGATGAAGCAAAGAGCTAGGAAGTTGCTGCCTGGCCTGCTGAGTTCTTGCAGCATTTTGTGTGTGTGTTGCTCAGATTTCCAGCATCTGCAGATTCTATCTTGTTTGTGATCAATAGTATATGTCACCATAGAATCCTTTTTTATCTTTGTCTTGTTTTAATATGCCAAATGGATCCATTCCCCTACTGTACTCTTCAAAGACATCTCTTCAACGGCCTTGTATAATTTATGTTTGTCTTGTGCCATGTGCCTGCGATATTGCTGCAGTTAATTTCTTCATTGCACCTGTACATACATGAACTTGTGTAGGTGACAATAAACTTGACTTGTTTTTAAAGAAACAAGTTCTCTATTTGGAGCAACACACACAAAATGCTGAAGGAACTCAGCAGGTCAGGCAGCAAACTGTATATGGGAATGAATAAACAGTCAATGTTTTAGGCTGAGACCCTTCTTCTAGACTGAGAAGGAAGGGGGTAAGTGCCAGGAATTTGGATCCTATAATATTTCACATTACGTGTGTTGGTTCCATCTACAAATTGCAGTACAGTTACTTGTCAAGGCTACCCTGACCACAATGAGGGCAGCAGACTCATAGGAACACCTTTTCAAGTTTCCCATCTCAGGTTGGACATCGTCTTGAGTTGGAAATGTGTTGTCCCTCATGGTCACTGGGTCTAAATTCCTACCCTACAAGCCTGTGAGAGTACTTCCCTAGGATGTCTGCAGCTTACCACCACTTTCTTGAGAGCATTCAGGAATAGGCAAATCAAGGTTGAGAAATGTAGGTGACAGTGACTAGAAAATTCTAAATTGCTGGAGGCACTCAGTAGGTCCATAAAATCATAGGTCAGGCATCAACTATGTAAAGAAAGATAATCATTTTGGGTTGAAGATCCTGCATCCAAACTGAAAAAGAGAAAAAAACAAATTCAATGCAGATTTATTATCAATGTAAATATATGTCACCATATACAACCAGAGATTCATTTTCTAGCAGGTATACTCAATAAATCCATAATAGAATAATAACCATAATAGAATCAATGAAAGACTGCACCAGTGGACGTTCAACCAGTGTGGAGAAGACAACAAACTGCAAATACAAAAGGAAAGAAAGAAAGAAAATAAATAAGCAATAAATATCAAGAACGTGAGATGAAGAGTCCTTGAAAGTGAGTCCATTGGTT
This sequence comes from Hemitrygon akajei, assembly GCF_048418815.1. Lineage (NCBI taxonomy): Eukaryota > Metazoa > Chordata > Chondrichthyes > Myliobatiformes > Dasyatidae > Hemitrygon > Hemitrygon akajei. The sequence goes on along the minus strand of NC_133134.1, from coordinate 162,071,930 downwards.
GAGGGAGTATTTCAATGATGGAAGTTGGATTCAGATTCAGATTTACTTATCACGTGCACACATGTTAACAATTACATACATGTATATTTTCATATGTGTATATTGTTACATACCCCGTAACTGGGTGTCTTACCAGCAAAGATAGAAGTATCCGTTGGAGTCTGGTACTATTATCAAAACAGTGTTTATTAGTAAAATATACAAATCAATATCAACAATGCAAATATACAGATAATACACATTAACAATACTAAACCTAAAAGTGTGGGTATAATAATAATCAATAATAAACAAGCTCTATCAAAGTCTAGGGGATAATAAATTGTCATATGTGAATATAAAATTCAGTTCAGTTCATACAGGCTGAGGTAGTTGTTCGTGATGTGTTGTAATTGTTGGAGAGAGAGAGAGAGAGAGAGCGAGCGAGCAAACAGTGACAGCCAGTCAAACCTTCCTTTACATTCTTGATCCGTCAATGTGTTGTTGTGGCCATTCAGGTATGACCCCCCTGTCCTTTTGCTAGACCGTTCTTCTATGGTGGACTCATCACCCAGGCAAGGGTGGACACACACACAAGCCCCCACCGGCCTCGCTATAAACACTGTGAGTTAAAATTGACCGATCCTTCGTTCGGTCTCTGATGTCCCACACTTTTCTCGTGGGTTCCAACACTTAAACAGTGCTCACTAGTGTGTCTCTTGGTGCGTCTCTTGGTGTGTCTGAGGGGTGTCTCCCCAGACCTCACTTTTATCCCTACTCATGGGGTCTCAGATGTCAATCAGTTTGAATGGCTTAGCCCATCAAACCAGCCCACTCCGGCTGTCCACTGAGGAATTTTAATGAACAGAATAGTACCAAGTAAACAGCCCTCTCCGGAGCCGTAAGTCTTACAGGAGTCATAATATGGTCTCTCTCCCCCGGTGTTGTCTCGCCCTTGTCTTGTTACGTATTCAGGCAACAATAAATATATGAGTTAGGCAAGGGTTTTTATAACAAATAATACATTATTAAACACTGAAAACAAATCCCCCAAAAGTAAACAAATCACTAACGTAACCGGAAATCAGCTGCTGTGCGGCAGCTTAAACAGTTCTTAAAGCGATGCAGCTCAAACAGTTCTTAAAGCGATGTTGCAAAAAACAGTTCTTTAAAGTGGTATTGCCAAAAGTTCAAAATGCTCAGTCCATTTAAAAGGAGAGACTTTTTAAGACGATTTAAATTCTCTTTCACGTCGTTTTTCTTCAGTCCCTGAAGTCGAACTTTTCCCACGAAGAATTTTATGAAACAAAACGGCTTAAAGGCACTGACCTTTTCTTCCACACTGTCCTAATCTTTTCTGGTATTTCCCAGAGATTAACATGAGAACAGTCAACGAAATCCTTCCGAAATGAGGATCAAACAAAGTCGAACCCGTTTCACCATTGAAATCGACTCTCCTCGATCTTTAACTCCCGAACTCCGATCTTCACTCTCCACTAATGCTCAACTAGCAGTATTTGTAAAGAAACTGCTGGCAATGACCTTTTAAACTTTAGGCATTAGATAAAACTTCATCTTTCAACTAAACTGCGTCATCACATTAAATCATGCAGTGGCATGAAGTCAACATGGCAAAACCAGCCACGAACTGCCCCTCCTCACAGGGAGGGGTCCTCCTCTTATACCCTGTGTAAAAAAAACCTGTCACATGATCTCTACTGGCGGGAAAATGACGTCACTCCACCATCACAAGACATTACCTCAAGTCCAGTATAGCTTCAACCCCAGTCACGTGACAAGGGTACCACTGTCACGTGTCACGGGTACGTAACAGTCTGAAGCAAATGTTCCAGTCCCAGTATGTTTTGTTCCATCTCTTTCTCTCTCATTAGCAGCCTGGCAACAGTAACGGTTTGTAATTCTCCCAGGGGAGGGGGATATGGACAACCCTGCACCCTTCTGCCCATCAGAGCTGTTCATCCTTCGTAACAATATATAGCACAGTGAGGTCTAACATTTGAGTTAATAACCAGCACACCCAAGGATGTGCTGAGAGCAGCCCAAATACTGGAAATGACATTGAACAATCTTGAAGTATCGCCACACTTTCCAGCACCAACATAGCACGTGCACAATGTCCAACTCAATAAAGTTGTGCTGTTATGATAACATACAGTGGGGTCTTATGGGACCTGGCCAGCAGGCCAAGTTCAACAAATTAAAGATACAAAAGAAGAGAGTAGCAAGCAAAAATGGCCAGTTCTGCAACAAACTAAGTGCAAGTTATCTGAAGTTGGAGAACTCAGCTGTGAGACATGCTGGCTACAGTGCGCCCAGATGAAATATGAGGTGGCATTCTTCAAGTTTACTGTGAACCTAGTTTTGATGGTGATCAGGCAGGAGGTCCTGCAGTCTTGGGTGCCAGACCACCAGGTTCAAGAACTGTTATTACCTAGAACCATCAGTCCCCTGACCCAGCGTGGATAAATTCACTCACCTCAACACTGAACTGATTCTACAACCTATTGTCTCACTTTCAAGGACTCTACACTTATGTTCTCAGTATTATTAACTTATGTATTTGCACATTGGTTGTCTGTCAGTCTTTAAATGTAGATTTTCATTATATGTAGATTCTATTGTATTTATTTGTTCTTCTGTGAATGCCTGCAAGAAAACAAATCTCAAGGTGACATACTGCATGTACTTTAGTAATAAATTTACTTTGAACTTCCAATTCAACTGGCCTTTCCAGTTGTTGTCACCATTGGCTGGGTGGTGCCATAACAACAACTTCTTACTCAAAGTCAGCAAGACTAAGGAGCTGATTATTGACTTCAGGAGAAGGAAACCAGAGTTCCATGAGCCAGTCCTCAGAGATGGAGAGTTTTAGCAACTTTAAATCCCTTGGTGTTATTATTTCGGAAGACCTGTCCTGGGTCCGATACATAAGCGCAAGAAGACCATAAGAAATAGGAGTAGAATTGGGCCATTCAGCCCATTGAGTCAGCTCTGCCAAAGCACAGAAGTGCCTCTACTTCCTTAGGAGTCTGCAGAGTTTCGGCATGACATCTAAAATTTGGACAAACTTCTATAGATGTGTAGATAGATATTTTATTCGTCCCAAAGGAAATTACAGTGTCACAGGAGCATTACAAGTGCACAGATATTAGGAGAGAAGTAAGAAAGAATTGGAAAAAAATGTTACCTTAAACAGTCTAAGAGGAGGGGATCATTATTTTCCCGGCTATAGGTTGACTCATCGTAAAGCTTCAGTATAATGACCGGGGCTAAGAATGACCTCATGTTATGCTCTTAGGAGCAGTGCAACTGTCTTAGTCTATTACAAAAAAAGTGCTCCTCTGTTCAGCCAAGGAGGCACGCAAGGGTGAGTAGCCTTGTCCAGAATTGCCAGGATTTTCCGTAGGGTCATTTGTTCTACCACAACCTCCAGTGTGTCCACTTTGACCCCTATAACAGAGCCAGCCTTTCTAATCAGTTTATTGAGTTTGTTGGCATCACTGGTGTTGATGCCATTGCCCTAGCACACCACTAGGTGTATAGAAGATTTTACTGATAACAGCAGACGATAGAACATGTGAAGGAGAAGCCTCATACTCCAAAGGACCTCAGTTTCATCAGGAAGTAGAGGCAGCTCCGGCCTTTCTAGTACACAGCCTCTGTGTTGGTGTTCCACTCAAGACTGCCATCCAGGTGCACCCCAGCTACCTGTAGGTCTTCACCCTATCCACATCCTCACCATCAATAGTATCTGGGAGCAGTGCAGGCTTCGTCTTTTTAAAGTCCATCAGCATCTCCTTTGTCTTACTGATGCTGAGCTGCAGATGATTCAGCTTGCATCATTTGACCATGACCTTCACCAGGACCCTCCCTTTATATCCTCCATCCTCCCTTTATACACTTAACTATTGCTGTATCATCAGAGAATTTCTGCAGATGACATGATTCAGTGTTGTATCTAAAGTCTGAGATATACAGGGTAAACAGAAATAGAGCCAATACAGTCCCCTGTGGGGCCTCAATGCTGCTTATAGCCATGTCCGACACACAGCTCTGAAGCTGCACACACTGTGCTCTGCCAGTCAGGTAGTCCATTATCCAGGATACAATGGAAGTGCCAATCTACATTGAATGGAGCTTTTCCCCCAGCAGTGAGGGCTCACTGCTATTGAAGGCACTTGAGAAATCAAAAAAAGCATGATCCTCACAGTGCTGTCCTGCTTATCCAAATAGGAGTAGGCTCTGTTCAGCAGGTAGATGACAGCATTGTCGACTCTAATGTGCTCCTGGTAAGCAAAGTGCAGGGATCAAGGGCTGATCTGACCAGGGGTCAGAGGTGAGCCAGGACCAGCCTCTCTAGAGTCTTCATGATGTGTGAGGTCAGGGCCACTGGACAGTAGTCATTCAAGTCTTTCAGTTGCCCTTCTTGGGTACTGGGACCACACATAATGTTTTCCACACAGTCAGGACCCTTTCCAGCCTGACTGCATCACAGCCAGGTATAGAAACACCAATGCTCTTGAATGGGAAATCCTACAAAAGTAGTGGATGCAGCCTAGTCCATCACAGGTTAAGCCCTTCCTACTATTGAGCACATCTGCACGAAACATTGTCGCTGGAAAGTAGCATACGATGTCAGGGACTTCCACCACTCAGAGCACGCGGGAAGAAGATACAGGAGCCTAAAGACTCTCACCATAGGTTCAGAACAGTTATTTCCCCTCAATCATCAGCCTCTTGAACCAATGGGGATAACAAATAGATGCACTTTCAAGGACTTTTCATCTCATGTTCTCCATATTTATTGCTTATTTATTATTATTTTTTGTATTTGCACAGTTTGTTCTGCATTAAGGTTGAATGGTCAAGTTGGGAGGTCTTTCAGTGATTCTGTTATGGTTATTATTTCTATAGATTTATTGAATATACCCATAAGAATATGAATCTCACGGTTGTAGCACTGGAGCTGTGCTTAGCTACACAGTCATATGTACAAAGCAAGAAGAACAGGGTGCAAAGCATACAGCCTTGTGGTGCACCTGTGCTGATGGAGATTGTGAGGGAGAAGTTGCCAACTCAAACTGACTGGGGTCTGCAAGTGAGGAAATTGAGGATCCAATTGCACAAGGGAGGTATTGAACCAAGTTCTTGAAGCTTACTGATTAGTTTTGAGGGGATGTTGGTATTGAATGCTGAGCTGTAGTCAAGGAGTAGCATCCTGATGTATGCATCTGATTGGAATAGATCCAACTCAGTTCTCAGGCAGGAGTTGATATGTTTCATCGCCACCCTCTCAAAACACTTCATCACTGTTAATGTATGTGCCACTGGACAATAGTCATTAAGGCAGGTTACCACATTCTTCTTTGGCATCAGTATAATTGAAGCCAGCTTGAAGCAGGTGGGTACCTCAGACTGCCAAAGCGAGAGATTAAAGATCTCAGTGAACATTCCAGCCAGTTGACCAGCACAGGTTTTTACTACTCAGCCCAGTATCCCATCTGGGACGGATACTCTTCATGGGTTCACGCTCTTGAAGAATGCTTGTAAATCGGCCTCAGGATCATTGGTGTCTGTGGGAGGTTGTGATGGCGCCTCCATGTTTCAACAGTCAAGGTGGGCATAGAAGGCATTGAGCTCGTGTCAAAGCGAAGCTTTGCTGTCATCTATATCGCTTGATTTTACTTTACATGACCTGATAGCATTCAAGTCCTGCCACAACTGTTAACCACCCTCATGTTCCATGGGTTCATTGTTCCTATTTCTCAGCAGCCAGCTATCTGCTGTGTGCTAGAAGCTTGTACTCCATAGACAGGGCTGTTTGTTTGCAAAGCTGTTCTTTTAACTTGCATTAGTAACTGAAGACTAGATGCTTGAATTAATTAACACAAGAAAGTCTGCAGATGCTGTAAGTCCAAAGCAACGCACACAAAATGCTGGGAGAAGTCAGCAGGTCAAACAGCGTCTATGAAAATGAATAAACAGACAACATTTTGGGCCAAGACCCTTTTACAGGACTGAAAAGGAAGGAGGAAAATGCCAGAATCAAAAGTTGGAGGGAGGGGGAGGAGGCTAGCTAGAAGGTGATAGGCGAAGCCAGGTGGATAGGAAAGGTAAAGAGCTGGAGAAGAAAGAATATAATAGGAGAAGAGAGTGGACTATAAGAGAAGGGGATGCAGGGGGAAGTGATAGGCAGGTGAGAAGAGGTAATGGGCCAGAGTGGGGAATAGAAGAAGAGGGGAGGGGAAAGGAATCTTTTTTTTACCAGAACAGGAAATTGATATTTGCCTCATTTTGGCACAAGAGCAGGCCACGGACCGACGCGTTAGAACAGGAATGGGAATCAGAATTAAAATGTTTGGCCACCAGGAACTTCTGGTTTTGGCGGATGGAGCAGAGATGCTCACAATCTGCTCTATTCACATAATTTCACGACTCCAGAATAATCCCGAACAGCCTGCAGCAGTCAGTTTTGCATTCTCCTGCTTCAGATAACTCCTCCTTGCTGTTTGTAGTGGGGCTAGCCATTTTTACTCGTCGTCATCGCTTACTTATCCCCTAAATTTCACAATATTAGGAACATGTCAGACAGCCGGTGCAGATCGCTCAGAGGGGAAATAAATCAGCCATGATCAAATGGCAGATAGACTTCAAAGTTAAAAGTAAGATGGTTATCAAAGTATGCATTTAGCATCATATCCTACCTTGAGATTGATTTTCTTCCAGGAATTCACAGTAAAGCAAAGAAATACAATAGAATAATGAAAAACTACACAGAAACATAGACTGTTAAATATCCAATGTGCAAAAGATAATCAGTGCAAATTTAAAACAGTAAGTAAATAAATAATACTGAAAACATGAATTGTAGAGTGCAAATACAAAAAAACGTAATAATAATAAATCAATAAGCAATAAATATCATGAGCATGAGTTGTACAGTCCTTGAAAGTGTTTTGGAATCAGTTCAGTGTTGTGATTTAAGTTATCCATGCTGGTTCAGACACCTGATGTTTGAACTATTCCTGAACCTTGTGGTGTGGGACGTCCATCCCGTTGACAACAGTGAGAAGAGTTCTTGGCCTGGATGGTGGGGTTTCTTGATGATGGATGAGCCAAATGGCCTAATTCTGCTTCTATGCCTTACAGACAGAAAGGAGCTTAACTGCCCATTTAATGAGTACATTGCTTCATCCTATCACTGAAGTCCTCTTTGTTCACCCACTCTCCCTTCCACCTTCACCACTACCTCAACAAAATCATTTTCATTTAATTCAGATTTTCTTTCTGTTGTGATGGAAGGTTTCTCTTTTCTGTGGCTGCTGTCTGACCTGCTGAGGTTTTCCAGCACTTTTGTTTTCATGTCTGATTTCCAGAGTCAGTCGTACAGTTGCTTTTCATTGACTTTAAAATTTGTTTGGGGAAGTTCTGTAACACTTGTCTCTGTTGTGTTGATGTTTAGAGATGGCTATGAAGTGGCAATAGCCTATTTTCGAACCGGATACAGTCCAGATGATTACCACAGTGAAGAGGTTGGTGTATTTTTTTTATTATTATACTTCCCAGTGATTTAAACACAACTGTCTCTTGTTAAAGGTCTGTAGTTTTTGTTGACTTAGAGTCAAAGAGCTCCACCACACAGAAACAGGCCATTTGGCCTATCTTGTCCCTGTCAAGCCGTTGTTCTGCCTAGACCCAGCAACCCACACATGGGGCTAGACATCCATACCCCTCCCATCCATGTACTTATCCAAACCCTCTTAAATTTGGCAATCCATCACCTCTGCCAGCAGCTCATTCCACACTCGCACCACCCTCTGAGTGAAGACATTCCCCCTCAGGTTCCCCTTGAATATTTTACCTTTCACCCTTAACCTATGACCTCTAGTTCTCATCTCACCCAGCCTCAGTGGAAAAAGCCTGCTTGCATTTACCCGATCCCTACCCTTCATAAATTTGTATACCTCTGTAAAATTTTATTTTATTTTTACTTAGCGATATGTTCCTGGCTCCACAACTCACCTATTTAATCCTAGCCTAATCGTGGCCAATTAACCTACATCTTTAGACTGTGGGAGGAAACCCCAGCACCCGGAGGAAGCCCACGCAGTCACAGGGAGAATGTATGAACATCTTACAGATGGCGCCAGAGTTCAGTCTAAACTGCGACGCTCTGAGTCAAGCTAACCACTACGCTACTATGGCGTCCTCATTCTCCTAATCCCAGGGAATAAGGTTCTAACCTCTGTCACATGAATATCAAAACATTTATAGAAATGTATGCTTTGCGTTAACAACCAACTTAGTCTGTGGATGTGCTGGGGGCAGCCCACAAGTGTTGCCATGCTTTTGGTATCAACATAGTAGGCCTACAACTTATTAAACCTTACAATTCTCTGTTTTTGGAATGTGGGAGGAAACCTACATGGTAAAGGGGAGAATGTACAAACTCCTTACAGACAGATGTGGGAATTGAACTTGCGTCACTGGCTCTGTAATTGTATTATGCCAACTGCTATGTTACTGTGCCCCCTCCCCCCCGCCCCCGGTAATCCAACGCTAACCTATTCATCCTTTCCCTACAAGTCAAGTCCTCAAATCCTGGCAAAATCCTGTGATTTCCTCTGCTAACCTTGTGCATAGCTTGTGTTTTTGCTTTATTATCAACCTATTAAATGATGCCACCAGTGTATAACTGACTAAGGTGACTTTTAAAATTATTGTTGTAAAGTTTTATATTTCCTGGAAACTTACTGTTATATTTCATAAGATACAAGAGCAGTATTAGGCCATTTGGCCCATCGAGTCTGCTCTGCCATTTCATCATGGCTGATCCAATTTTCCTCTCAGCCCCAATCTCCTGCCTTCTCCTCGTGTCCCTTCATGTACTGACTAATCAAGAATCTATCAAGCTCTGCCCTAAGTATACATATAAACTTGGCCTTTATAGCTGCCCGTGGCAATGAATTCCACAGATTCATCACTTTCAGGCTAAAGAAATTCCTCCTCATCTCTGTTCTAAAAGGACGCCCCTCCATTCTGAGGCTGTGTCCTTTGGCTTAGACCCTCCCACTATAGGAAGCATCCTCTCCACATCCACTCTATCAAGGCCTTTCACCATTCCATAAGTTTTAATGAAGTCACACCTCATCTTCTGAACTTGATTGAATACAGGCCCAGAACTATCAAACACTCTTCATGTGACAAGCCATTACAAGCCATTCAATGCTGGAATCATTTTCCATGAACCTTCTTTGAACGCTCTCTAGTTCAGCGCATCCTTTCTAAGATAAGGGGCCCATCCCTGCTCACAATACTCCGTAAGGCCTCGCCAGGGCTTTATAAAGTCTCAACATTACATCCTTGCTTTTATATTCTAGTTCTCTTGAAATGAATGTTAACATTGCGTTTGCCTTTCTCACCACAGACTCAACTTGCAAGTTAGTCTTTGGGGAATCCTGCACAAGGACTCCCAAACCCCTTTGCCCCCTCAGTTTTTTGTATGTTCTCTCTATTTAGAAAAGAGTCAACCCTTTCATATCTTCTACCAAAGTGCATGACCATACACTTTCTGACTCTGTATTCCATCTGCCGCTTCTTTGCCCATTCTCCTGATCTGTCTATGTCCTTCTGTAACCTCTCTACTTCCTCTAAACTACTTGCCACTCCAGTTGTCTTCATATTGTCTGCAAACTTTGCAGCAAAGCCATCAATTCCATCATCCAAATCATTCACGTAAAACGTAAAAGGAATCTGTCCCTACGTAGATCCCTGTGGACGTAAAAGGAATCTGTCCCTACGTAGATCCCTGTGGAACACCAATAGTAACCAGCAGCCAGCCAGAAAAGGCTCCATTTATTCCCACACTTCGCCTTTTGCCAATCAGCCACTGTTTTATCTATGATGGAATCTTTCCTGTAAAGCCACAGGCTTGTAGCTTGTTAAGCAGCTCATGTGTGGCACCTTGTCAAAGGCCTTCTGAAAATCCAAGTACACAACATCAACTGATTCTCCTTTGTCTATCCTGCTTGTTATTTCTTCAAAGAATTACAACAGATTTGTCAGATTTTTCCCTTGAGGTAGCCATGCTGACTACGGCAGATTTTATCACGTGCCTCCAAGGACTCCACAGCCACATTTTTAACAATGAACATCTTCCCAAACACTGAGGTCAGACCAACTGGCCTATGGTTTCCTTTCTTCTGCCTCTCTCCATTAGAAACATAGAAAATCTACTGCACATTACAGGCCCTTCTGCCCACAATTTTGTGCTGACTGTGTAACCTAATCTAGAAGCTGCCTTGAATTACCATGCCGCATAGCCCTCTATTTTTCTAAGCTCCATGTACCTATCTAAGAGTCTCTTAAAAGACCCTATCGTATTCGCCTATACCACCTTCTCTGGTAGTACATTCCACACACCCGCCACTCTGTGTGGAAAAACTTACCTTTGACATCCCCCTTGTACCTACTTCCAAGCAACTTAAAACTATGTCCCCTCATGTTAGCCATTTCAGCCCTGGAAAAAAGCCTCTGACTATCTACACAATCAATGCCTCTCATCATCTTATACACCTCTACACAATCAATGCCTCTCATCATCTTATACACCTCTATCAGGTCACCTCTCATCCTCCGTCACTCCAAGGAGAAAAGGCCAAGTTCGGTCAACTTATTCTCATAAGGCATGCTCCCCAATCCAGGCAACATCCTTGTAAATCTCCTCTGCACCCTTTCTATGGTTTTCAAGTCCTTCCTATAGTGAGGCGACCAGAACTGAGCACAGTGCTCCAAGTGGGGTCTGACCAGGGTCCTATATAGCTGCAACATTGCCTCACAGCTCTTGAACTCAATCCTATGGTTGATTAATGCCAACATGCCATACACTTAACAACACTGTCAACCCACACAGCAGCTTTGAGTGTCCTATGGACATGGACCCCAAGATCTTGTTGATCCTCCACACTGCCAAGAGTTTTACCATTAATGTTTAGTTCTGTCTTTAAATTTGACCTCCCAAAATGAACCACTTCACACATATCTGGGTTGAACGCCATCTGCCACTTCTCAGCCCAGTTCTGCATCCTATCGATGTCGCCCTGTATCCTTTGACAACCCTCAAGACTATCCTCAACACCCTCGACTTCTGTATCATCAGCAGACTTACTAACCCATCCTTCTACTTCCACATCCAGGTCATTTATAAAAATCACAAAGAGAAGGGGTCCCAGAACAGATCCCTGCAGAACACCACTGGTCACTGACCTCCATGCAGAATACGAACCATCCACAACAAAGCCATACTGACTATTCCTAATCAGATTATACCTCTCCAAATGCTCTAAATCCTGCTTCTCGGGATCTTCTCCGACAACTTTCCCACCACTGAAGTAAGACTAACTGGTCTATAATTTCCTGGGTTATATCTACTCCCTTTCTTGAACAAGGGAACAACATTTGCAACCTTCCGATCCTCTGGTACTTCTCCTGTCCCTGTTGATGATGATGCAAAGATCATCACCAGAGGTTCAGCAGTCTCCTTCCTCGCTTCCCACAGTAGCACAGTACACTGGTCCCAGTGACTTATCTAACTTATACCTTTTAAAAGCTACAGCATATCCTCTTCCTTAATGTTTATACACTCAAGTGTTTCAGTTCACTTTAAATCATCCCCACAATTGTCAAGGTCCTTTTCACTGACGAATACTGAAGCAAAGTATTCATTAAGTATCCCCACTACCTCCTCCAGCTCCACTCACTTGTCACCACCCTCACTCCTGTTTGGCCTTATTCTCACACAGCTCATCTTCTTGCTCTTCACATACTTGTAGAATGCCTTTGGGGTTTTACTTAATCCTGCTCGCCAAGGCCTTTTCAGGGCCCCTTCTTGAAGAAAAACTTCTTCACAAAGAGAGTGGTGAATCTGTGGAATTCTCTGCCACAGGAAACCGTTGAGGCCGGTTCATTGGCTATATTTAAGAGGGAGTTAGATATGGCCCTTGTGGCTAAAGGGATCAGGGGGTATGGAGAGAAAGCAGGTACGGGGTTCTGAGTTGGATGATCTACCATGATCATACTGAATAGCTCCTTTGCAAATGGCCTACTCCTGCACCTATTTTCTATGTTTCTATGTTCAATTTCATCCTTGAGCTCTTTCCTGGCACCCTTGTAATTTTCTACAGCTCTGACAGTACCTAGTTTCTTGAACCTATACTGAGTTTATTTTTCTCTTCTTAACTAGATTTTCAATATCCTTTGTACACCATGGTTCTTTTACCCTACCGTACTTATCCTGCCTTAATGGAACATACCTATGCAAAATTCCATGCAAATGTTCCCTGAACATTTGCCACATTTCTGCTGTGCATTTCCCTGAGAACATCTGTTCCCAATTTAAGCTTCCAAGTTCCTGCCGGATAGCATCATATTTTCCTTCTACCCCCATTAAATGTTTTTCCAAATTTTCTGGTCCTATCCCTCTCCAGAGCTATGGTAAAGGAGACAGAGTTGTGATTGCTACCTCAAATGCTCTCCCACTGAGAGATCTGACACCTGACTAGGTTCATTTCCCCAATACTAGATCAAGTACAGCTTTTCCTCGAGTTTGCTTATCTACATATTGCATCAAGAAACCTTCCTGAACACACCTAACAAACTCCACCCCATCTGAACCCCTTACTCTGAGGAGATGCCAGTCAATATTAGGAAAGTTTAAATCACACATCACAACAACCCTATTATTATTGCACCATTCCAGAATCTGCCTCCCTATCTGCTCCTTGATGTCTCGTTTACTATTGGAGAGGGGTCTACAAAAACACTCAATAGAGATATTGCCCCCTTCCTGTTTCTGACTTCCACCCACAATGACTCAGTAGACAATCCCTCCAAGATTTCCTCCTTTTCTGCAGCAGTGATACTATCGCTGATTAGAAGTGCCACTCCCCCACCTCTTTTTCCTCCCTCCCTGTTCTTTTTGAAACATAGAAACATAGAAAACCTACAGCACAATACAGGCCCTTTGGCCCACAATGCTGTGCAAAACATGTACTTACTTAGAAATGACCTAAGGTTACCCATAGCCCTCTATTTTTCTGAGCTCCATGTACCTATCCAGGTGTCTCTTAAAAGACCCTATCCTATCCGCCTGCACCACCGTCACCAGCAGTCCATTCCATGCACTCACCACTCTCTGCATAAAAAAAAACTTGCCCCTGACATCTCCTCTGTACCTACTTCGAAGCACCTTAAAACTGTGCCCTCTCATGTTAGCCATTTCAGCCCTGGGAAAAAGCCTCTGACTATCCACATGATCAATGCCTCATATCATCTTATACACCTCTGTCAGGTCACTTCTCATCCTCTGTCGCTCCAAGGAGAAAAGGCCGAGTTCACTCAACCTGTTCTCATAAGGCATGCTCCCCAAACCAGGCAACATCCTTGTAAATCTCCTCTGCACCCTTTCTATGGTTTCCTCATCCTTCCTGTAGTGAGGCAACCAGAACTGAACACAGTACTCCAAGTGGGGTCTGACCAGGGTCCTATATAGCTGCAACATTACCTCTCAGCTCCTAAATTCAATTCCATGATTGATGAAGGCCAATACACCGTACGCCTTCTTAAAGAGTCAACCTGCGCAGCAGCTTTGAGTGTCCTATGGACTCGGATCCCAGGTTCCCTCTGATCCACTGTGCTGCCAATATATTAATACTATATTCTGTCATCATATTTGACCTACCAAAATGAACCACCTCACACTTATCGGGTTGAACTCCATCTGCCACTTCTCGGTCCAGTTTTGCATCCTATCAATGTCACTCTGACAGCCCTCCACACTATTCACAACACCTCCAACCTTTGTGCCATCAGCAAATTTACTAACCCATTCCTCTACTTCTTCATCCAGGTCATTTATAAAAATCACAAAGAGAAGGGGTCCCAGAACAGATCCCTGAGGCACTCCACTGGTGATTGACCTCCATGCAGAATGTGACCCGTCTACAACCACTATTTGCCGTCTGTGAGCAAACCAGTTCTAGATCCACAAAGCAAGGTCCCCTTCGATCCCATGCCTCCTTACTTTCTCAATAAGCCTTGCATGGGGTACCTTATCTAATGCCTTGCTGAAATCCATATACAGTTGGACCTCCTTATCTGCGAGGGATTGGTTCCGGGACCCCTTGCGAATACCAAAATACCTGGCGCTGAAACATATGTTCTTAAGTGTTTTGTATGCATAGAAAGGTAAAATATATACTATATACTAAGACAAATGTTTGACTAACTAGCGCTAAATAATACCTGATGTACCTGTTCCAACTTACTGAGTAAGAGAACTTCCGATTTTTTTCAATCCCGATCCACGATAACCCATGCACATCCTCCCGTATACTTTAAATCATCTTTAGATTAATTATAATACCTAATACAATGTAAATGCTATGTAAAATAGTTGTTATACTGCATTGTTTAGGGAATAATGACAAGAAAAAAAGTCTGTACATGCTGGAACAACAAGTGCTGGAAGAGCACTTCCGGGTTTTCGCGGTTTGCGGTTGGTTGAATTCGCGCATACGGAATTCGCGGATAAGGAGGGCTGACTGTACACTACACCTACAGCTCTACCTTCATCAGTGTGTTTAGTCACATCCTCAAAAACATCTAAAAACCTGGCGCACTCAGCAGCCATTCCTGCCTCAGAGTCATCTGCTGCAGAATCTCCTATCTGTCCCCCTAACTATCACTACTCCTGACTTCACCCTTCCCTTCTGAGGCTCAGAGCCAAGCGGAGTGCTGTTGGTCTGGCTGCTGCTGCCTTGCCCAGATAGGTCAACCCACCCACAGCAGTATCCAAGGGGTTTACCTGTCGCTCAGTGGAATGGCCACACAGGGATCATGCACTGACTTCCTTCTCCCTTTACCTCTCTCGGTGTTTACCCATCTGCTTCCTGATCGCTGCACTCTAGGTGTAACCACCTGCTCAAAAGTCTTATCTATCAATTGCTCTGCCTCCCAGATGATCCTTAGTTCATCCAACTCTAGCTCCAGCAACTTAATGCGGTCTTTTCTGAGCTGAAGTTGGGTGCACTTCCTGCAGGTATAGTCATCAGTGAGACCATCAGGTTCCATGAATTCCCACGTTCTACTGGAGGAGCATTCCACTGTCATATCTGTCATCTTGCCTGCACTTGTACAATGATCAGCAATGATAAAAAAGAAAACCCTACCCTTCTCACCTGTTTCTTTGGCCTCATCCTCTGCTTGTTGAAGCCTCTTGAGTCAAAGCCTCTAGGTTCTCACTCTGACTCTCGCCCCCACTCCACTCTGCTAGACCCTCTCTCTCTCTTATGGTTTAAAAAATAAGAAAGAATGCCCACGCAAGGAGGAATAACCCAACGCATTTGGTGGTGCTCCGCCCGCCTTCCACTGCCATCGAAGCCACTAATGCTTTACCTGCCTGTGCACTGGCTGCTGTTTTTTTCCATTTTTTAAAAACCATTCATTGAGGGTGTGGGGCTCATTGCCACAA
Source organism: Hemitrygon akajei (assembly GCF_048418815.1). NCBI lineage: Eukaryota > Metazoa > Chordata > Chondrichthyes > Myliobatiformes > Dasyatidae > Hemitrygon > Hemitrygon akajei. The sequence continues at coordinate 162,056,401 of NC_133134.1, read as the reverse complement.
TTTACAAGCATGTTGCCAGGTCTGGAGGACCTGAGTTATAAGGAATGATTGAAGGTTAGGACTTCATTCCTTGGAATGTAGAAGATTGAGAGGAGATTTGATAGAGGTATACAAAATTATCATGGGTATACATAGGGTAAATGCAAGCAAGCTGTTTCGATTGAAGTTGTGTTGGACTACAACCAGAGGTAGTGTGTTATGGGTGACAGGTGAACAGCTTAAGGAGAATATGAGGGGAAAGTTCTTCAGTCAGAGGGTCATGGGAGTGTGGAACAAGCTACCAGCACAAGTGGTGCCTGCAAGCTCAATTTCAATATTTCAGCAAAGTTTGGATAGATATGTGGATGGAAGGGGTATGGAGGGCCATAGTCTCGGTGCAGATTGATAGGAGTAGGCAGTTCAAATGGTTTCAGCATGGACTAGATGGGCTGTAAGGCCTGTTTTGTTGCTGTACTTTTCTAAGACTAAATAAACAGAGCTGTGATATGCAGGTCTACAGAACTGGTGCACGAATGTGGTGTTAGGCTGTGTATTTAAATTGAGGGCAGGATTTTTTTTCTCTAGAATGACAGAAATAGTCTATTTGCGCTTCAAAGTTTTGCTTTTTCAGCTCAAGGATCTGAGTAACATCTGAGTACAAAATTATAACTTGTGAAAAATAGGCCCAGAGTACCCCCTAGTGGCCAGATCTGCACTTATTACCTTTCTGCGGATTGCAATAGGAGACCATTAATTGACTAATCATCTTAAATGATTAATGTTATTGGGAAATATATATATAGAACATGGAATAGCACAGCATTAAAAAAAAGATCCTTCGGCCCACAACATTTGTGCTGAATTATACTAAATCTCTTTTGAAAGAACCCAGAACTAGAACATAGATTAATACAGCAAAGTGTGGGTCCTTCAGCCCACAATTTTGTGCTGTCCCTTTAAGCTACTCCACTATCAATCTGACCCTTCCCTCCAATATAACACATAGCCATCCCTTTTTCTTTCTTCCATGTAAGAGTTTTAAATGTCCCTAATGTATCAGCCTCTACCACCACACCCAGAGGTGCATTACAGGCACCGACCTCTCTCTGTCATCACACCTAACTTGCATTCACCTTCAAAAGATGCCCTCTGGTGTTGGCCACTGCTGGCTATCTATGCCTCTTATTATCATATACAACTCTGTCAAGTCACTTACCTTCCTCCTTCATTTTTCAAAAAAGCCTTAGCTCACTCGCAAACAAGAGAAAAACTGCAGATGCTGGAAATCAAAGTAACACACACAGAATGCTGGAGGAACTCAGCAGGCCAGGCAGCAACTATGGGGAAAAAAGTAAACAGTCAACGTATTGGGCCAAGACCCTTCGTCAGGACTGGTGAAGGTCTTGGCCTAAAATGTCAACTGTTTCCTCTTTCCATAGATGCTGCCTGACCTGCTGAATTTCTTAGCTCACTCAACCATTACTCACTGGAATTTAGAAGATTGAGGGGGGATCTTATTGAAACATATAAAATTCTAAAGGGATTCGACAGGCTAGATGCAGGAAGATTGTTTCCGATGTTGGAGAAGTCCAGAACGAGGGGTCACAGTTTAAGGATAAAGGGGAAGCCTTTTAGGACTGAGATGAGGAAAAACTTCTTCACACAGAGAGTGGTGAATCTGTGGAATTCTCTGCCACAGGAAACAGTTGAGGCTAGTTCATTGGCTATATTTAAGAGGAAGTTAGATATGGCCCTTGTGGCTAAAGGGATCAGGGGGTATGGAGAGAAAGCAGGTACAGGGTTTTGAGTTGGATGATCAGCCATGATCATACTGAATGGTGGTATGAAGGCTCGAAGGGCCGAATGGCCTACTCCTGCACCTATTTTCTATGTTTCTATGTTTCTAACCTATCCTCAGAAGACATGCTGTCCAATGCAGGCAGCACCCTGATAAAACTCCACTGCACTCTCTCTAAACCTAGTCATGATGTTTGTTAACAGTGAGTTTGAAACAAATTCAGAATTATTGTCATGTACTTTACATGGAGTGATGTGTCGGCTTAATGTTTTTGTAGTGTTGGTTGGGACGACTGATGATCGAGCGTTCGTTGGCAATTAAATGCCCAAATATTGCCACCCACCTTGTGGGAGCCAAGAAGATACAGCAGGTGTTGGTGCGTGCCGGAGTCCTCGAGAACTACCTGTCCGAGTCCCCAGAAGCCATCGAACGAATCCGTGCCACTTTTGCGGGCCTGTACAGCATCGATGAGGTACATAAATGTGCTGTTTATGAGCCGCGGCAAATTGGAATTTGGTTTATTATTGTCATGTGTACTGAAGTACAGAGGAGAAAGTTAGCTTCACAAGCCATCAGTAAGGATCGATTCAAAGCATCCGTGCATCGAGCTAGTGCAAGTAAAAACAGCAACAGAATGGAGAATGCTGTGTAACAGTTACAGATTGGCAGTGGTACATTAAGGTCAATAATTCATCTTTAACGTTCAAGAGATCCATTCAAGGTTTTTATAATAACATGACAGAAGTTGATTTAGGCCTGGTGTAATGTTTTCAGACTTCAGTTATGTTTTAAGGAGGGGGAAACGAGAATATTCAGGGTGAGAAGGCGTCTTTGATTATCAGAATCAGGTTTAATACGTCATGAAGTTTGTTATCTTTGCCGTAATGGTACAATGCAATACATGATAATAGAAATAAAATGTGAATTACAGTAAGTATGTATATTAATTAGTTAAATTAAATAAGTGGTGCAAAAATAAAAAGTAGTAAGGCAGTGTCCATGGGTTCAGTGTCCGTTCACATATTGGTTGGGGAAGAAGCTGTTCCTGAATCACTGTGTGTGTGCCTTCAGGTTTCTATACCTCCTTCCTGACGGTAGGAATGAGAACAAAGCATGACCTAGGTGATAGGGGTCCTTAATGATGGATGTCACCTTTTTGGGGCTCCGCTCCTTGAAGATGTCCTGGATACTACAGAGGCTATAGTGTTCATGAAGTTTACAACTCTGCAGCTTACTTTGATCCTGTGCAATAGCCAGTTAGAATGGTCCCCACAGTATCTCTGTAGAAGTTTGCTAATGTCTTTGGTGATATACCAAATGTCCTCAAACTCCTAGTGAAATATAACTGCTGCCAAGCCACCTTTGTAGCTGCATCGATACGTTGGGGCTAGGATAGATCCTCAGAGATATTGTCACCCAGGAACTTGACACTGCTCGCTCACTCCATTTCTGATCCCTCTAGGAGGAGTGGTATGCTGGCTGCTTTTCAGAGGCAGCAAGAAGCGTAGGCAGAGTCTTTGGAGGGGAGGCTGGTTTATGTGATGTGCTGATTGTGTCCACAACTCTGCAGTTTCTTACGGTCCAGGACAGAGCAGTTGCCTTACCAAGCTGTGACGCATTCAGAAAGGATGCTTTCTTGGTGTAGAATGCAAATTTGTACATAAGATTTTCAAAAAAATAAAGACAAATAATATGCAGTAGTGTGCAGAAATCTCGGGCACAAATATATTAGCTAGGGTGCCCAAGATTTCTGCACAGTACTGTAGTAATTTTATGTGTTGCACTGTACTGCTGCTGCTGCAAAAAAAACAAATTTCCTGACATACGTGAGTGATGATAAACCTGATTCTGATATGGGTCTCCACTGTGGACTGAGAGTGGGAATGGGGCAGGGAGAGGGGAATCACGGTTGGGAGAGGAGAGGGAGTGAGAAGCACCAGAGGGACATTCTGTAATGATCAAAAACCAATTGTTTGGACTCACTTGCCTTGCCTGGTCTCTCAGGGTTGGGTGTGTCTGCACCCGCACAACCTCTTTTCCCCCCCCCCACCCCCTCTCAATTCCTGGCATGCTTTCTCTGCCACCTGTCCCACATCCCTCCCATGGCACTCCACCTTCACTATTCTGACATCCTTTGCTTCCACCAGAGTTGCAAATTAACTCTCTGCTCCATATTGACAAATACAGTACAATGCAAAAGTAACACGCACAAAATGCTGGTGGAACGCAGCAGGCCAGGCAGCATCTATAGGGAGAAGCACTGTCGATGTTTTGGGCCGAAACCCTTCTTCAGGACTAACTGAAAGAAAAGATAGTAAGAGATTTGAAAGTAGGAGGGGGAGGGGAAAATCTGAAATGATAGAAGACAGGAGGGGGTGGGGTGAAGCTAAGAGCTGGAAAGGTGATTGACAGAAGGGAGAAAGAAAAGGGAAGGGGGGAGCAGCAGAGGGAGAGGGAGAACAGGCAGAGTGAGAGGGGCAGAGAGAGGCAAAAAAGGAGGGGATAAATAAGGGATGGAGTAAGACGGGGAGGAAGGGCATTAACAGAAGTTAGAGAAATCAATGTTCATGCCATCAGGTTGGAGGCTACCCAGACAAAATATAAGGTGTTGTTCCTCCAACCTGAGTGTGGCTTCATCTTGACAGTAGAGGAGGCCATGGACAGACATATCAGAATGGGACGTGGAATTAAAATGTGTGGCCACTGGGAGATCCTGCTTTCTCTGGCAGACAGAGCATAGGTGTTCAGCGAGACGGTCTCCCAGTCTGTGTCGGGTCTCACCAATATATAAAAGGCCACACCGGGAGCACCAGACACAGTATATCACACCAGCCAACTCACAGGTGAAGTGTCGCCTCACCTGGAAGGACTGTCTGGGGCCCTGAATGGTGGTGAGGGAGGAAGTGTAAGGGCTGGTGTAGCACTTGTTCCATTTACAAGGGTAAGTGCCAGGAGGGAGATCGATGCGAAGGGATGGGGGGGGGGGGGGGGGGGAGAGCGAATAGTTATATAATAATTCATGTAACATATGAATTATATGAATTTAAAATCAGAATCAGGTTTAGTGTCACTGGCATATGTCATGAAATATATCAACTTTGCAGCTGCAGTACAATTTAATACATGATAAATATAGATAAATATAGAAAAAACTGAATTAAATTAGGTATATTAAATAGTTAAGTTAAAATAAGTCATGCAAAAAAATTCTTTTTTAAAAAAGTAGTGAGGTAGTGTTCATGGGTTCAATGTCCATTCAGAAATCAGATGGTAGAGGGGAAGAAGCTATTCCTGAATTGCTGAGTGTGTGCCTTCAGGATTCTGTACCTCCTTCCTGACGGTAACAATGAGAAGAGGGCATGTCCTGGGTGCTGTGATCCTTCATGAAGGATGCCGCCTTCCTGAGACGTTGTTCCTTGAATACTGCAAAGTCTATGATATAGGTGATTTACATGAATTCATATTTTTACTACCTCTACTTACTCAGAAGTAATTCCTTTTATTGAGGAAGTAAAGCTGCTGGTGTGCTTTCTTTGCCACAGTGTCTATGTGGTTGGATCAGGACAAGCTATTCTTATTTATTTTTCTCATTGGGTATGTTTAAAAAGGTGTTTTGAACTGCTGACAGACACACAAGATGCTGTCAACTATCAGCATTCATATGGTTAAGCCGTGGGCACGAAGGGTAAAGCAAAAACTGGTTCAGTTATCCTAACCGTGTAGCAGAGGTGACTTCCAATTTCACTATAAATTGGAGATTGGTATGTTACACAGTAAACACATCAGTTTATTCAAGAAAGAGCAGAGGAATCATCAAACTGTATTTCAAAGCAAGGAAAAGCCTCCAGATCTGTGCAGTGAGTGGAAGATAGAGTTCCACAGGACACAAGCAGGCCCTCTGGTCCAACATGTCCATGTAAATGGTAATCTCATTTACCTGCACTTGGCCTTATCCCTCAAAAGCTTTCTTATCCCTGTACCTGCCCAAGTATCTATGAAACTTCAGAATGGTGCCCACCACTACCACTTCAGAATCAGAATGGATTTATTGCCACTGGCTTTTAGATGGTGTGAAATTCCTCTGACAGCTCATTCCATGTATACACTGCCCTCTGTGTGGGGAAGATATTGCCCCTCATGTCCTCAGTAAATCTTTCTCTTCGCAACTTAATCCTGTGTCTCTATTTTGAGACTCCACTTCCCATCCCGTTTTTTGGGAGGGGAGGAAGACTGTGACCACTCATGATTTGATGCTGCTTGCAAGCATTTTATATCTAAACAGCCAGCTCATCACTGGAAGAACTCAGCAGGTCAGACAGGAAGGAAAGGAATAAACAGTCAACTTTTCAGGCAGAGAGCAAGTGCTAATGAAGAGCCGCAGCCTGAAATGTCAACTGCTTGTTCCTTTCTGTAAATGCTGCCTGGCCTTCTAAGCTCCTCCAGCATTTGCTGTGTGTTGCTCTCGATTTCCAGTATCTGCAGAAATTCATGTGTTTACAACGGTGGAGTCTCTAGGGTTGATTGCCCTCTCAGGCAAAGTGTAGTGTAATGATTTGCTACCTGCAACTTCTTTTGATTTGTGTAGGAAGCAGTAAAAACTGATAAAACAGTCACTTATTCTCAATCTTTCTATTAATCACCAGACTTTGTCAGTGTGGGCATCAAACTGAGAAACCAAAATATTCCTGTTGAGCTCATGAGTTTGTTGTCTCTGATCAACTGGGTTGTGACAACTAGTAATGATTTCCCAATTAAACTTCACTTCCTTGTGCACGAGAGGAGCAGTACAATCCCGAGCTGCTCCAAAGAATTTCACTCAGAATTGTAATTTTATGCAAGCATTGACCGGATGAGGATCTTAAACACTCCTCATTCCTTATTGCCAGACAAAGAGTAAAATCACCAATCATTATATACGTTTACAAGCATTAATGACCAATAGAAACTATGTAGAACAAAGAACATAGAAATCTACAGTGCATTACAGGCCTCTCAGCCCACAAAGTTCTGTAGATTTCTATGTTCTATGTAGTTTCTATTGGTCATTAATGCTTGTAAGCGTACCTGTGATGGAAACATTCATTTACATTTAATCTAATAAAAGGCAGCCAACCATATCTTATTTTTAGTAGAGTTATTGTCCTGTAGTTTATATTTGCTTTTATATATTTAATTTGCATCTTTACCTTGCCTGCTCTGTTCATGTTCATGGTATTTTATCATGTTCAGAACCAGGTTTAATATCAAGTCAAGTTTATTGTCATTTAACTATATACATGTACAAAACATATATAACCATATAATGTATATAGAAACGAGGCATTTCTTCAAACCAGGGTGTAAAGCACAGTAGTATATATAGCACACGATAACTTATGAAAATAAGGATAAAATCTACAGAAGGGTCGTACATAAATAACAAACTAAAGTGCATTAATATTAAATATTGTGAGATACGGAACAGTTAACCAGTGACACTTCAAATACGAAGTGGTGGGGAGTTCAGAAGCCTAATGGCCTGGGGTAATAAACTGTTTTTCATCCTGACCATTATTGTTTCATTCATCCTAATCTCCTGCCTGATGGTAGAAAGTCAGAGAAGATGCTGGATGGAAGGGCGAGATCCTTTATAATACTAAGGGCCCTGCGTATGCAGGGCTCCTGATAACTGTCCACGATGGATGGTAGGGAGACCCCTACGATCCTCTCAGCTGTTCTCACAGTGCTTTGTAGGGATTTGTGGTCCGATGCTCGACTGCTCCCATACCAGACGGAGATACAACTTGTCAGGACATTCTCAATGGTGTTCCTGTAAAACGTAGTTAAGAATTAGGGTGGCGCCTTGCTTGCCTCAAGCTTCTTAGGAAGTGGAGGTGCTGCTGTGCCACCTTGTTCAGGGAGGTTATATTAAAGGACCAGGTCACTCGCATACGTCCTGAAATTTGTGACAGCAGTGTATTGCAATACCATGATAATAAAAACTGTGAATTTACTGTAAATATATATATATATATATATTTAAATTAAATAAGTAGTGCAAAAAGTATTAAGGTAGTGTTCATGGGTTCAATGTCCATTCAGAAATTGGATGGTGGAGGGAAAGAAGTTGTTTCTGAATCGTTGAATGTGTGCCTTCAGGCTCTTGTACCTCCTCCCTGATTGTGCCAATGAGAGGGAGGTACAGGAGCTTGAAGGAGAGCACAGAATAGTGTGGGCCCTTCAGCCCACAAAAAGAGAACAGCAGATAGCATTGGAACCACACAGGAAGAACATGGAGCTGTTAAACTGGGATGGGAGCGTATGCAAATTGTTTCTTCCAAGCAGAAGAGGAACAATCTATGAAATATCTGATGGGAGTGGTGTTTAGAAAGCTGAATGGAAATATCAATAATAATATTGCATTTTAAAAGTTTTTTTAATAAATGAGACAAAACTTTCTCTGTGGCAGGGTCGTGAGGGTGATGAAATAATAGCAAAAGCATTGGAGGATCCAGAATCTTACGTGCTGAAACCACAGCGAGAGGGAGGAGGTAAGATAAAGTTGTCGCTTTGTAAATCAGACAACAGGGTTATTTCTTGAGCTCAGAACTTCCACATAGTACAGAGGAAGTGTATTGGTACAGGAGGGTCACCAACATCCAAACCTTTGCCCAGATTTCCGTATTGCTCTGTGAGTTTGATTAATAGTTAAGTAAGTAGTGCAAATGAAAAAGTAGTGAGGTAGTGTTCATGGTTCAATGCCCATTCAGGAATCAAATGGCAGAGGGAAAGAAGCTGTTCCTGAATCACTGAGCATGTGCCTTTGACTGAATTTATTATCAAAGTACATATATGTCACCTTAAGATTCATTTTCTTGCAGCCATTTGCAGTAGTACAAAGAAATGCACTGGAATGAATGAAAAAGTATACATAAACAAAGACTGACAAATAACCAGTGCAAAAGAAGACAAACTGTGCAAATACAGAAATAATATTAGATCAATAGTAAAAAAAAAAGACTGAGAATTGTAGAGTCCTTGAAAGTGAGTCCATAGGTTGTGGAAGTGATCAGTTTTTTAGTGGCTTCTATTGAGGTTTCTTTGTTTTGTGGCTGCCAGTAAGGAGACCAATCTCAAGGTTGTATACTGTATCCAAGCTTTGATAATAAAAGCATTTTGAACTTTGTACACGAAGCCATTGTCTGATGTTTGGCTGATGCAGACGAGGACATCTCATAGTCACATCGCTTTACAAACCATATCCCTCAAGCAGCCAGCCTCCGCCTGTGGGCCAGGCACCCTGTGCTGCGTGGACAGAATTTCAAAACCAGTTACTGTTTGTACTTAATGAGCCTTTTGAAGACTGGGTACTTCCTGTTTGTGTTCATACCTGACACCCCTATTTGGTAATCCCTAAAGGATGCCCCACGTCTGTCAATTCCCAAATAGCCTCACTGGGGTAAATTGAAGGAAGCTGTTCCCTTAACTGAATCGTTCAATCAGAAACCACATAGCATAATGCTATTACAGTTCGCCTTTGTCTCCAGAGAGTTGTATGTTCTACTCGAGGAAGTCTTGTCACTTGTAATATAGTCTGACTCTAAGTATGTACTTCAATGGAGCCATTTGTCAGACACAAAATATTGAAGTAAACAATGTCATTGTGGATATTGAAATTGTGCTGATTTATTCCAGGTACTCCAGTTTCAAGATTCAAAGTACCTTTATTATCAAAGAATGTATAAATTATACAACCTTGAGATTTGTCTGCTTACAGGCAGCGCGCAGAGAATGAGGGGGAGAAAAATACAAATCGCACGAACAATGGAAGCGAGCAACAACATTCTGAACCAAATGGAGTCCATGGATCCAAATCCCCAGAGCAGCCTGGAGTAGGCCCAAAGCCTCGGTCTCAGTTCATCATATTAGCGGGGCAAATCGCCGCAAAGCTTGCAGATACGAAGTACAGGAGCCGGGGACAGAATCGCAGCCTCAGCTTCGTGGGGAGAGGTGTGGGCATTGCCGGAGAGCGAGTCAAATCAGCCCAACTCACTCCTCCAGTCCCAACACCTTGCCTTTCCAATCGTACCTGGGCCGAATTTTAATTGTCCAAACGGTGGATTGTGCCTCACATTAGGACCTGGGCTCCGCCACTGTGAATCGCTCTGGGCCTTGACCTCAATGCCCTGTGATTCGCGTCGAGCTTCAATTCTTCCCCCCCACATTCCAAAGATGTACAGGTTACCAGGCTAATTGGTCACATGGGTGTAATTAAGTCGCACAGGCAAGTTAGGCTGGAAGGGCCTGTTACCGTGCTGTATCGCTAATTTTTTTTTAATGAAGGGATAAAATGAGCTGTGTGTAGTAACGGACTGGGATTTTCTGCCTGTGAAGGTGATTGAGGCAGTCAGGGCCTTTAAAAGGGAATTGAGAGTAAATTTCTGAATGGAATAATTTCTGAACTCATGGACACTACCCTCCCTACTTTCTATTTCCTATTTTTTTGCAGTACTTATTTAATTCAACTATTTTATACTCAATGTAATTCACAGTTTTCTCTTTCTCTCTATTTTCATATATTGCATTGTACTGCTGCCACAAATTTAACGTATTTCACAACATATGCCATGATATTAAACCTGATTCTAAAGGTTCTGCTTCCTTGCTTAAGGTTGCGCTGCCTAACGTGTGTGACTGACTGGCGGTTCGAAAGCAAAGAAATTTGTTACGAATGTTTTAAAAATGTTACTGATAACACTTTTTTAAAATGTAATTTGTGGTGAACTATCACCTCAAGCACTGAAGTGAAGGCAAAGCAAACTCGAGAGATGTGCCCTGCTGGTGTGCTGGGCAAAATCGACACGCTTGGAGTTGGAGCCGTGCTGACTGGAGCGGACGATTTGGACGAGACAGAGGAGTTCCGACACCCGTCCAACTAGCCTGATGTGAGGGTGGATCGTTTCAAGTGCCGATCTGATTTGGAGAGGTCGTGAACAGCTTCTTCAGCAGCATAATCTAGGCCAGAAGCGAATCACTGGCCAGCGTGTTCTGGGCCTGGAGCAATTCACCGCAGTGGGGCCCAGGTCTGAATGCGAGGCACAATCCACTGTTTGGACAATTTAAGCACTGGCCCAGATAGACTGGAAAAACAGGGTGTCGAGAGTCGGGCAAGGCTGGACCACTCTGGGCGCCGAGCTGATTTGTAGAGGTCAAGAACGGTTCTTCGGCAGCAAGATCTAGCCCGAAGTGATTCACTGTGGTGGATCCTGGGTTCGATTGCAAGGTGCGACCTGCTGTTCGGACAATTTAAACGCTGGCCCAGATAGACTAGGGCTCCTCTGCGACATTAAGGCTATGAAACTGCCCCCCCCCCCCGCTGCTGTGCTTCATGTCTGCGAACTTTGCAGCGATTTGCCCCACTAACATGATGAACTGAATATCGAGGCTTTGGGCCTACTCCAGGCTGCTGTAGGGATTTGGATTTAAGGGTTCAATTTGGTTCAGAATGCTGTTCTTGCTGCTTGCTTCTATTGTTTGCAAGATTTATGTTTTTTTCCATCTTTCTCTGTGTGCAGAGGGGTTTGGGGGTTGCTCTTCATTTGTTTTTTTACTGGGTTCTTGAGGGTTTCTTGCTTTGCAGCTACCTGTAAGCAAACAAGGTTGCAGAATTTATATATTCTTTGATAATAAATGTACTTTGAACCTTGAAACTTAAATCTTAATGCTGAGGCTTTGTAAGGCATTGGGCAGACTGCACTGGGAGTATTGTGAGCAGGTTTGGGCCCCTTACTTAGGAAGGGATACGCTGGCATTGGAGAAGGTCCAGAGGAGGTTCACAAGAATGATCCGAGGAATGAAAAGAGTGTTTGATGGCTCTGGGCCCATACTTGCTGGAGTTTAGAAGAATGAGGGGAACTTCATTGAGACCTATCAAATATTGAAAGTCCTTGATAGATCAGATGTGGAAAGGATATTTCCTATAGTTGGGGAGTCTAGGACCAGAGGGCACAGCCTCTACATACAATGATATCCCTTTACAACAGAGCTGAGGAGGAATTTCTTTAGCCAGAGGGTGGTAAGGCTGTGGAATTCATTGCCACAGATGTCTGTGGATGCTAAGTCATTGGGTATATTTAAAGTGGATGTTGATAGGCTCTTGATTAGTAAGGATGCCAATGGAGAAAGGGGACAAGGCAAGAAAACGGGGTTGAGCAGGATAATAAATCAGCCGTGAAGGACTGCTGGAGCAGATTTGATGGGCCAAATATCCTGATTCTGCCCTTGTGTCTTACGGTCTTTCTGGAGTTCTAGGGTGGTGGTTAATGGAACAGGGTTAATTACTCTGCAAGTAACGCACCAAAGGGCCAAGTGGTCTCCTTCCACACAAGTGATTCTGTGATTGTGTAATTCTCACTGTTCGTGTTGGTGTCAGGTAACAACATTTTCGGTGAAGAGCTGAAGCAGGTTCTGCTGAGCATTAAAAATGGATCAAAGCGATCAGCCTATATCCTGATGGACCGGATCAGACCACAGGCAGTGAAGAATTACCTGCTGCAGGCTGGCACGGCTGTGAAACTGAAGGAGTGTATAGTTGAATTGGGAACGTTCGGTGTCTATATCAGGTAAGGAGGTGTCCCTAACACTTTGACCCATTCTCACCTCATTGCCTCTCTGCTAAATCTATTGATTTAGCGTATGGTAGCCTGTAGGACAAGTTTCATTCTTGAAACTGATGCTCCAGTGAAGATCCAAGTGCTTACCATCTGTGTTAATCGTGACTCAGCCAGAATTACTCATCGAACCCAAGTCCTGAGGTTTCTCTTAGGAAACTGTCCCACACAGCTTGAGACCTCATTCATGGAGATAGCCACCTGTAACAGAGAGTGCTTGGTAAACACACTCCTTACACATGTGCATTTACCCACAGAAACATTGCCTTGTCATTCTGCTATCATTGCACTGAGTATACACCCTTCATTGTCTTCCCCCAGTATATTCTCATCACAGATCCTAAACCAAGCCGATGTGCGCAGGTTGGCTTTATTGTGCCTTTCCTGCTGTATATGGTGGAATATTCCATTTCTTTAGTAACGGGGGAAGTATAAATGTGTGAATCAAAATCAGGTTTATTATCACTGGCATGTGCCGTGAAATTTGTTAACCTAGCAGCGGTAGTTCAATGCGATACAAAATATAGAAGAAGAAAAAATAATAATGAAAAGTAATTCAATTACAGTGTATGTATATTGAATAGATTAAAAATCATGCAAAAACAGAAATAATATATATTTAAAAAGTGAGGTAGTGTTCACAGGTTCAATGCCCATTTTGGAAACAGATGGCAGAGGGGAAGAAGCAGTTCCTGAATCACTGAGTGTGTGCCTTCAGGCTCCTGTACCTCCTACAGTAACAGTAAGAAAAGGGCATGCTCCAGGTGCTGGAGGTCCTTAATAATGGATGCTGCCTTTCTGAGACACCGCTCCTTGAACATGTCCTGCGTACTTCGTAGGCTAGTACCCAAAATAGAGCCGACTAAATTTACAATCCTGTGCAGCTACTTTCGGTCCTGTGCAGTAGCCCCTCCATACCAGACAGTGATGCAGCCTGTCAGTATGCTCTCCATGGTACATCTATAGAAGTTTTTGAGCGTATTTGTTGACGTATCAAATCTCTTCGGACTCCTAATGAAGTATAGTCGCTGTTTTGCCTTCTTTATAACTGCATTGATATGTTGGGTCGAGGTTGGGTCCTCAGAGATCTTGACACCCAGGAACTTGAAACTGCTCACTCTCTCCACTTGTGATCCCTTAATGAGAATTGGTATGTGTTCCTTCGTCTTACCCTTCCTGAAGTTCACAATCAGCTCTTCCGTCTTACTGACATTGAGTGCAAGGTTGTTGCTGTGACACCACTCCACTAGTTGGCATACCTCACTCCTGTACGCCCTCTTGTCTCCATCTGAGATTCTACCAACAATGGTTGTGTCATCAGCAAATTTATAGTTGGTATTTAAGCTATGCCTAGCCACACAGTCATATGGAGAGAGCAGAGCAGTAGGAAGTTGAGGATCCAATTGCAGAGGAAGGTACAGAGGCTCTGTACCTTCTCAATCAGGATTGAGGGAATGATGGTTTTCAATACTGAGCTATAGTCGATGAACAGCATCCTGACATAGATATTTGTGTTGTCCAGGTGGTCAAAAAAGCCATTGAGATTGCATCTTCCATTGACCTATTTGCAATGGGTCCAGGTCCTTGCTGAGGCAGGAGTTCAGTCTAGTCATGTCTGACCTCTCAAAACATTTCATCACTGTTGATGTGAGTGCTATCGAGCAATAGTCATTAAGGCATTATTCTTCTTAGGCTCGGGTATAATTGTTGCCCTTTTGAAGCAAGTGGGAACTTCTGCTTAAGTTGAAGGTTCTGTCCACCCTCTTCCAGAGTTACATCCATGCCCGGGTGAATTGGAGAAGGAGCATGTGGTGTTCACGAGTACATTGGGAGATATCTGTGAACAGTGGGCCCTTCATGAGCTCGAATGTGTTACAGATCATTAATTTTAAACTGTAAATGGGTTATGAAGCTCTGATTTATTATAGAGTGTTTTTTTGGTGAATAAACTTTTGTAATAAAAAATCCAAGAGCTGCTTTACATTAAATGCACTGTGCAGTTGAATGTGGAAGTCCCAGCGTCATCACCACAATGTGATCATCACTGGAATCAGGTTTATCAGCACTGTGTCGTATGACATGAAATTTACTGTACTGCAGCAGCAGTACAGTGCAAAGACATAAAATTACTATAAATTACAAAATAAATAGAGCAGAGAAAAGAATGAAAGAAATGTTCAGAAATCTGATAGCAGAGAAAATAATTGGCAGTGGGTTTTCAAGCTCCAATACCACCACCTGGATGGTGATAATGAGAAGGCGCATGTCCCAGATGCTGAGGAAACTTAGTAATGGAAGCTGCCTTCTTTAGACGCCGCCTCTTGAAGGTATCCTCGATGATGGGGTGGGTTGCAGCCCTGATGGAACTGGGTAAGTCTAAACCCTGTGCATCATATTGCGATCCTATGCATCAGCAGCTCCATACCAGACTGTGATGCAGTCAGAATGCTGTCCATTGTTCGTTCGTTAGGTGCCTCTTCGTATGATGTTGGCAATCATATCCTCTTCATGACCATGATTCTTCCTGGCAAATTTTTCTGCAGAAGAGGTTTGCTGTTGCTGCCTTCTGGGCAGTGTCTTTACAAGACGGGTGACGCTAGCTGTTCACAATACTCTTCAGAGATTGTCTGCCTGGTGTCAGTGGTCGCATAACCAGGACTTGTGATATGCACCGGCTGCTCATATGATCATCCACCACTGCTTCCATGGCTTCATGTGACCCTGATCGGGGGCTAAGCAGTTGCTACATCTTGCCCAAGGGTGACCTGCAAAGGGAAGGAATGCCTTACACCTCCTTTAGTTAGAGACGTTTCTCCACCCTGTCACGCATTTGCACACCTGTAGAAGTCTTCAAGAGTCTTTGATGCATACCGAATCTCCTTCAGAAAAGGTGGCCTGTTTATCTGTGCAGTCAGTCAGATGAAGTACTTTACAATAATGCATCGAGTCTTTCTCTTGGACATGTGGCTTGATTTCGTCGTGGGTCCAGAAGACTTGGAGTATACATGGCTAAAATGCTATTGACATCACAACCTCTGTTATTGACAACTTAGCAAGTTCTGAAAGTCACACCATCCAGAGAAGTTTTCCACTGTTTTCTAACAGAACTACTTGCTCTTCTCCAATCCAAGTGAATGCAGAAGAGACCATGGCTGGAACTAATTGCCCTAAGATGAGCCTTTGATTAACCCATTCCGAAAGTTTCTGCCATCGGACAGGAGGTAGAGAATCCTCAGGTCCCACACCACCAGGTTCAGAAACAGTTATTACCGTACAGCCAATACACTGAACCAACGTGGATAATTTCACTCACTGCAACTCTGAACTGGTTCCACAACCTACAGACTCACTTTCAAAGACTTTACAACTCATGTTAAGCCAGCTGGTTGTGTAGTTGCATCAGCTCCAGACTTGGAGGCAAATGATCCCAAGTTCAAATCTAGTCAGCTCCTTGCACACTTACTATCTGTGCTGGGTTGAGCTAGCAACTCTGCCTCAAAAAAAAGTCAAATGCTATGGAAACGGCAAAAAAATGCTGCCCAATGTGCCAGAAGGTTACAACAATAACAACAAATATTCTTAGTATTATGCCTTCTTTCTGCACATCGGTTGTTTGGCTGTGTGTAGAAACATAGAAAACCTACAGCACAATACAGGCCCTTCGGCCCACAACGCTGTGCCAGACGTACTTATTTTAGAAATTACCTCTGGTTACCCATAGCTCTCTTTTTTTAAGACCTATGTACCTATCCAAGAGTCTCTTAAAAGTCCCTATTGCATCCACCCCCCAGTCGCCAGCAGTCCATTTCACACACTCACCATTCTTTGCGTAAAAAATAAATAAATAAATTTACCCCGACATCCCCTCTGTACCTACTTCCAAGCACCTTAAAACTATGCCCTCTCATGTTAGCCATTTCTGCCCTGAGGAAAAAGCCTCTGACTATCCACACAATCAATGCCTCTTATCATCTTATACACCTCTATCAGGTCACCTCTCATCCTTTGTCGCTCCAAGGAGAAAAGCCCGAGTTCACTCAACTTATTCTCATAAAGCATGCTCCCCAATCCAGGCAACATCCTTGTAAATCTCCTCTGTGCACTTTCTATAGTTTCCACATCCTTCCTGTAGTGAGGTGACCAGAACTGAGCACAGTACTCCAAGTGGGGTCTGACCAGGATCCTATATAGCTGCAACATTACTCCTTGGCTCCTGAACCCAATCCTCCATTGATGAAGGCCAAGACACCGTATGCCTTCTTAACCACACAGTCAACCTGCTTAGCTGCTTTGAGTGTCCTATGGACTTGGACTCTAAGATCTCTCTGATCCTCCACACTGTCAAGAGTCTTACCATTAATACTATATTCTGCCGTCATATTTGACCTACCAAAATGAACCACCTCACACTTACCTGGGTTGAATTCCATCTGCCACTTCTCAGCCCACTTTTGCATCCTATCAATGTCCCACTGTAACCTCTGACAGCCCTCCACACTATCCACAACACCCCCAACCATTGTGTCATCAGCAAGTCAAGACAAGTCATTTTTATTGTCATTTCAACCATAACTGCTGGTACAGTACATAGTAAAAATGAGACAACATTTTTCAGGACCATGGTGTTACATGACATAGTACAAAAACTAGACTGAACTACGTAAAAAACAACACAGAGAAAACTACACTAGACTATAGACCTACACAGGACTGTGTAAAGTGCACAAAAACAGTGCAGGAATTACAATAAATAATAAACAGGACAATAGGGCAAGGTGTCAGTCCAGGCTCTGGGTATTGAGGAGTCTGATAGCTTGGGGGAAGAAACTGTTACATAGTCTGGTCATGAGAGCCCGAATGCTTCGGTGCCTTTTCCCAGACGGCAGGAGGGAGAAGAGATTGTATGAGGGGTGCTCAAATTTACTAACCCATCCCTCCATTTCTTCATCCAGATCATTTATAAAAATCATGAAGAGATGGGGTCCCAGAACAGATCCCTGAGGCACACCACTGGTCACTGACCTCCATGCAGAATATGACCCATCATAAATTCTATTTTTTCTTTACTTTCCCGTAAATACCTGGAAGAAAATGAATCTCAAGGTAGTATATGGTGACATGTACATACCAATAATAAACAGACTTTTTTGAATTTGAGGTTACAGCAGGCATCAAAACTTGCTGCAGTTTGTGTGTGTTGTTTGAATTTCCAGCATTTGCAGATTTCCTCGTGTTTGCAGTTTTCTGTTGCTTTTCACATACAGTATTCATATTAAATGAATATTAACAGTCCGGAATCTTTCTGTATTCAGTTAATGGAATTTGGGCATTGCTGGCACAATCAGTGTTTGTGGTAAATCCCTCTGCCTTTGAGATGTTGTCATGAGGCAGGGATACTGAAGCCTGAAGAGCCCCATCTTCAACAACTTCTTCCCCACTCCCATCAGGTTCTTGAAATGACCCGAAAAACCCTAACACTATCTCAGACTACATTTCTTATTTTATTGTTCAAGTTTTGTATAATTTGTTAATTTGAGTTGCTTATAGAATATAAACAGTACAGACCCTACGGCCCACAATGTTATGCCGGCCTTTTAACCTACTCTAAGATCAACCTAACCCTTCCTTCCTACATAGCCCTCCATTTTTCTGTAATCCATATGCCTATCTAAGTGTCTCTGAAATGTCCCTAATGTATCTGCCTCTACCACCACCCCTGGGAGTGTGTTCAACACACCCACCACTCTCTATGTAAAAATTAAATAAATAAATCACCTTTTTTACTTTTTTCCAATCACCTTAAAATTATATTCCCTCTTACTAACCATTTCCACCCCGTGAAAGTGTCTGTGGCTATCCACTTAATTTGTGCCTCTTGTCATCTTGTTCACCTCCATCAAGTCACCTCTCATTCTCCTTCGCTCCATAGGGAAAAGCCCTAGCTTGCTCAACCGATCCTCATAAGATGTGCTCTCTAATCCAGGAAGCATCCTGGTAAATCTCCTCTGTACTCTCTCTAA
This sequence comes from Hemitrygon akajei, assembly GCF_048418815.1. Taxonomy (NCBI): domain Eukaryota; kingdom Metazoa; phylum Chordata; class Chondrichthyes; order Myliobatiformes; family Dasyatidae; genus Hemitrygon; species Hemitrygon akajei. The sequence goes on along the minus strand of NC_133134.1, from coordinate 162,037,955 downwards.
AGTTTCTACACTCTTCCTATAATGAGGCGACAAAAACTGAACATAATAGTCCAAGTAGGGTCTATCCAGGGTTTTATAGAGCTGCAACATTACCTCATGGCTTTTGAACTCAATCCCCTGACTAATGAAGACTACCTCATCAGATCCTTTGTTGTCGTGTCTAAGTTTGTCTTGTCGCTACTATACTGTGTTGCCAATGCTAAAGAGCTAATTTTCATGGCATTTTGTGTGTGTGTGTGTGTGAGAGAGAGAGAGAGGGAGATTCCCAACCTTGCTAATGCCATGAACCCCGACCATTAACCGAAGGTTCTGTGGACCCCAGCTTCAGAACCTATGACAATGAAGTTAAGAAAGGGTCTATTTTACCAACTTGAACTGCTGCTGTGTATAGGAGGTACAGTTCACACAGCGCTGTTCAAAGTACACGTATGTCACCATAGACTACCAATGTGCAAAAGACAAACTGTACAAATACAGAAAATAATAATATTCACACAAAATGCTGAAGGAACTCAGCAAGCCAGGCAGCATCTATGGAAAAGAGTAAACAGTTGATATTCTTTTCAGGACGAGACCCAAAATAATAATATTATAATAATATTAAATAAATGGGTAATAAATATCAAAAGCATGAGTTGTAGAGTCCTTAAAAGTGGGCCATAGGTTGTAGAATTAGTTCAGTGTTGGTGTGAGTGAAAATATCCATGCTGGTTCAAAAACCTGATGGTTGAGGGGTAATAACTGTTCCTAAACATGGTGGTATGGGAACTAAGTACCTCTGTCTAATGGTAGTAGCGACAAGAGAGCTTGGCCTGGATGATGGGAGCCCTTGATGATGGATGCTGCTTTCCTGTGGCGACATTTCTTGTAGATGTTCTCAATGCTGATGAGTTTGATCGGCTGGGCTGTATCCACTGCTTTTTATAAGCTTTTCTGTTTGTGGCTGTGATGCAACCAGTTATGGTGCATCATGAACACAAGAAAATCTACAGATGCTGGAAATCCAAAGCAACACACACAAAATGCTGGCGAAACTCAGCAGGTTAGGCAGCAACTTTGAAAACGAGTAAACAGTCGATGTTTTGGGCTGAGACCCTTCATCAGGATGTTATCTGGTCGTCTAAAGAAATTAGAAATGTCTACATTTAGTACACAATGTCCTTCAGGGAAAGATATTAGTGATAATTATCTTTAACTGCTTCCTCTGTTCAAGGGGAGGAGAGGGATGAATAATAAATATTGGCTTTGCCAGGGAGACCCACGTGATATGAAGAAATAAACAAAAAGATTAAAAATTTGCTGTACAGGAATCGCAGTTTTTTTTTTCTTGCTCTCTTTGAAGATGGAAGCGATATGAAGAAGATGGCGAGAATAGAGCAAGCCAGCAGACCTGGCTTCTATGGAAAGAGAAACTGTTTAAGGCGGAGATTGATAGACTCTTGATTGGTCAGGCATCAAGGGATAGGGGGAGAAGGCAGGAGGAGATTGGGACTGAGAGGAAAATTGGATAGCCATGGTGAAATGGGTCAGACTCAGTGAGTCAAATGGCCTAATTCTGCTTCTATATTTTATGGTCTTATTAAGGACCCAGAATCACACCATCCAGAACATGCCCTCTTTTCATTACTACCTTCAGGTGCTTGAAGATGCAGACTCAACATTTTAAAAACAGCTTCTTTCCCCTCTGCCATCAGATTTCTGGATGTTCTATTAACTCATGAATACTACTTCAATATTTATTTCTTGCATTTTCATGTTTTATTGTAACTTTAGTAATTTTCATGCCGTACACAGTACTGCTACCTCAAAAACAACAACATTTCATGATAAACACTCAGACCACTCTATTAGTCTGCAAATATCTAATCAGCCAATTATGTGGCAGCAACTCAGTGCATATAAGCACACAGACATGGTCAAAAGGTTCAGACCAAGCATCAGAAGGGGGAAGAAATGTGATCTTGGTGACTTTGATCATGGAATGACTATTGGTGCTAGACAGGGTGGTTTGAGTGTCAGAGGAGAATGGCCAAACTGGTTCAAGATAACAGGAAGGTGACAGTAACTCAAATGACCATGCATTACCACAGTGGTGTGCAGAAGAGTATCTCTGAATGGACAACATGCCAAAACTTGAAGTGGATGGGCTAGAACAGCAGAAGATCATGAACGTACACTAGGTTTTGAAGGTACTTAATAAAGTGGCCTTTGAGTGCATGTCAGTGATAATAAGCAGGATTCTGATGAGTTAATGTTTCAAAGACCAGACTGAGTGACTTGGGGAGAGAGTGCGAAATGGCATCTTGTGAATTCTTGACCTCCTGTGCTTACTTACATTAAATCTTCATTTTCTCACTTGTAGGAATTGTAATAAGATGGTGATGAACGTATGCCCCGGGTACTTGCTTCGCACAAAGAGCACGGAGTTTGCGGATGGAGGCGTGGCTGCTGGAGTGGCAGTTCTCGATACGCCGTACTTCATCTGAACCACAGGTGTCCTGGCGTGTATGTGCAGACTGCTGTGGGAATTCAGCAAGGACTTTCCCACCCTCCCTGTTGGGTGGAAGGAGGGCAGAGGTGATGATGGCCCTTCAACCAGTAATTTACTGAAGGATTCAGAATCTTAATTTTAAATAAAATGGACCAATCAAATCGATACAATTTAGAACAGCTGGGCAGCACAGTAGCATAGTGATTAGCCTAATACTTCTATAGTGCCAGCAATTCCCGCCACTGTCTGGAAGTAGTTTATATGTTCTCCCTGGGACCATGTGGGCTTCTCCCAGTTTCCTCCCTCATTCCAAAGACATACAGGTTAGTGGGTTATTTAGTCATATGGGTGTAATTAGACTGTGTGGGCTCTTAGGGCCAGAAGGGCCTGTTACCGTGCTGTTTCTCGAAAAATCTAAAAAACTGAAGTAAAGAGTCAGATGTCTCTGATTGTTAACAGGGTTGACAGTGTCTGAAAAAATGAAATGTTACTCAGGCAGCATTGATAATTGCAAGTTATTACCCCCAGGTATGTCACTGGGATTTCCACAGTTTGCAACACACACACACACACAATGCTGGAGGAACTCAGCAGGTCAGACAGCATCAAGATTAACCAGGCAGAGAGAGAGGGATGATGGCATGAACATTGATTTCTCTAGCTTCTGTTAATTTTTCCTCTCCCACTCTTTTTTTTTCATTCCCCTTTCTGGTTCCCCTCTCACCCCTTCTGTTTTCCTCATCTGCCCATGACTTCCCTCTGGTTCCCCACTTCCTTCTCTTTCTCCCATAGTCCAGTGTCCTATCATATTCCTTTTTCTTTAACCTTTCACCTCTCAACTTGTACCCCTTCACACACTTTGTGTGTATGTGCTGATTTATGGTTGCCTTTCCCTTCTAACGCCTTCTGCTATTTCTGCAAGGAAATAAGTTTTTAATTTGCAATTTGTTGATAATATTGTATGTACCCAATGACACTGACACCTCTGTGTGCTCTATAACATGGCCTACCTTCAGATCAGTTTTGTTTTTCAATAAGAGTATCTTCCCTGCCTAACCTAATCAAATATTTTGACCATATCCATAACCTGGTTACCAATTTCAAAGGGATGATTCAAAATGCTGGAGAAACACAAGTCAGGCAGCATATGTGGTGCACCTGAGTTCTTGCCCTGAAATACTGACTCTTCATTCTTCTCTTTAGATGCTGCCTGACCTGCTGAGTTCCTCCAGTATTTTGTTTGTTTTACTCTGAATTTTCAGCATCTATTGATTCTCTTGTGTTGAAAGAGTTGATTTATTTTTGTGTAAAATGTGATTTTAAAATGAATCGCAATGAAGTCTATTATTAGATAAGCAGGATTTAGCAACTCTATGTACGTAGACTTACAGAACACTAACGTTTTAAATTTGAACCAATTGACCCTTTCGCAATTGTACATCTAACTAATTGATGTGCATTACTACATAGATCTTAATACCATGATGTGCTGCTTCAGTTAGCTGTGGTCCCTATTATACATACCCTCTGTACTGGAGTGCATAAAGGGTTGAAACTGCACCTGAAGGTCTGGAGCTTACTGAAAGGGTGATGCAGGTCTATGAAAAAGAAAGTAACTTGTACAAAAGACTGCCTAATGTTCACCTACCAACCTGGTAACCAGTTGATTCAATGACGGTTAATTCTATTTGCTTTTTGTGCTCCAAGCCTCCTCACTTATTTTAAGAAATGGTAGTGAAGCAGTTAGCATCTTTGTCCCACAGCTCCGGTCTCATCCTTGGCATCTTAAATGCTTTTTGGCATTTGACTTTTAAACAACCTTTCCTATTTCAGACCAAACTCCTGAAGATATTAAAATGTAACTATGGGGATCTCCAGCAACAAAAACAGACCATTCTGCCCAACTAATTGAGCTTAAATCTTAACTCTTATTTTCCTTCAAAATTGTTTCTAGATTTTTAACACTTTTTCTTGTTATTGTTAATGTTATTGGCAGCCGGAGATTTTGTTCTGCTAGCACAAGCAGCCTTCACTTGTGACTGGGTACTCTGATAAGATATTGCATTGAAACTGACTCTAATCTCCCATCGCAGATGTCTTCCTGAAAAGATCAATTGCGGCTGTTCGATGCTAGATTAGCCAGCACACTGGCTGAGTTAGGAGCAGCTTTTCTAGTCTGAACTATAAAGGATCTTTTTGTTGATCTTTTTGTACGTAGAATTGAAATTGTTTAATTTTTTTGGAATGTGGGTCTCAAAATTACCTAAACTTACTGTACTGTGATCTGATTACCTGGATTCTCTGATAGACCAAAGTCCTGTATACAAGTGTACCAACACTCATTGTGTTCTGACCACCATTGTGATTCATCTAAATTTATTATTTTATTGAACAACATAAGTGTTGCTCTCCTTGATTATTGTTTCATCTACTTATCACTACTGTGGTAAAGAATTTGCTTCTGAATCCCTTGATTAGGAATAAATCATTGCAAAATGAATTGAAAATAAATTCATAACATAATTATTGAATTACTTGTGAAATGATGTAACCAGATTGAATTTAATAGTCATTTTTATAGTCATACAACAGCACAGAAACAGGCTATTCGGCCCATCTAGTCCATGCCAGACCAGTTAACCTGCACACGGACCATAGCCCTCCATACCTCTACCATCTAGTTACCTGTGCAAACCTCTCAAATGTTGAGCTGGCATGCACCACTTGCCTGGCAGCTTGGTCCATGCTCTCACGACACTCTAAATAAAAGAGTTTCCCCTCATGTTCCCCTTTAAATGTTTACCTTTCACCCTTAACCTATGACCTCTAGTTGTAGTCCCACTGAACCTCAGTGGGAAAAGCATGCTTGCATTTACCTTACTTATACCCCGTACATGCTTGCACACACTTTTTACACACACGCAGAGGCGTGCGCACTCACACCAACACAGAATACGGTCAAAGTGTGATGCGAGGGTATCCGCCCACTTCCACATTCCTTCAGAGTGAATGTATTTCTCAGATGATGTGACTAAGTTTCAGAGAGCATTTTAATCTCACCTCCGAGCTAATGATGGCAGCCTGACCTTGCGTCAGAGTTGGCCCACAGCAGTGTCCTGGATTTGCAGCATTGCCTGTGAAATGCTGGGAAAGGAAAGCTATTCAATGACTTTCAGCCTTGCAGAGGAGATCAGTGTTGCATCAGATGATCTGAGTGAAAGGACTCCTATCCGTGACCGTGCATTATCCACACTGCTGAAAACTGTCCAGTGGGTGCCAGAGTCACCCAACACTTCACAATGCCTTCAACAACAATTCAGTGGTTTCCAGATAACATCCAATGAATCGTAGGTATCTATTTCCTATGGAACCAAACTTATGAATCACAAGAGCAAACACGAGGAAATCTGCAGATGCTGGAAATTCAAACAATACACACAAAATGCTGGTGGAACGCAGCAGGCCAGGCAGCATCTATAGGAAGAAGCACTGTCGATGTTTCGGGTCCTGACGAAGGGTCTCGGTCCGAAACGTCAACAGTGCTTCTCCCTATAGATGCTGCCTGGCCTGCTGTGTTCCACCAGCATTTTGTGTGTGTTGTTATGAATCACAATCAGTTTTTTAATCACTGATATACTACACGTTGTTAAATTTTGTGGCAATATATAAGAAGAAATACATATTTAAAAATTAAATAAATAGTGCAAAAAGAGTGAAGTGGTGTTCATGGGTTTATTCAGAAATCTGATGGTGGAGGGTAAGAAACTGTTCCTGAAACTGAGTGCGTGTCTTCAACCTCCTATGCCTCCTACTTGATGGTAGCAATGAGAAGAGAGCATGCCCTGGGTAGTGAGGTTCCTTAATGATGGATGCTGCCTTTTTGAGGCATTATCTCCTGATAGGTCCGCGATGGTAGGGAGGCTTGTGCCCATGATGGAGCTGGCTGAGTTTACAATTGTCTGCATCTTTTTCTGATCTGTTCTTTGGCACCTCCATACCAGATGGTGATGCACCCAGTTGGAAATCTCTCCACGGTACATCTGCAGAAATTTGAGTGTCTTTGATGATGTACCAAATCTCCTTAAACTCTTAGTGAAATATGACTGCTGGCATGCCCCCTTTGTAATTACATCAATATATTGGGCCCAGTCTAGATCCTATGAGATGTTCACACCCAGGAACTCAAAACTGCTCACCCTTTCCAAACTCACGGAAGGATTTAATGTCTGCTGCAGAGCAGAAGATTGGTCTGTGTGGCACCAAAGGTTGATGAAATATCATCTGTTTGGGAGTTATAAATTTAAGTTGTCCTACTGAAGGTAGTACTGCACTGTCAAGGCTGCTGCCTTCTGGGTGTAGCTTTTTGTAGAAATTCATGTTCCCATTAATTAGATGGAGCTTGAACAGCAGCCATTCAGAGGTGAAATATAAAGATGTCATCACCCAGGTCCAGGAAAGAGCTTCAAAAATCAGTGCTTCATAGCCGTTTTTTTTTCAGAGCTTGAACAGCAGCCAACTGGTGTTTGAGATTAATTGGTAAGGTAAAATAAAAATAAGATGGGAGCTAGCAGAATGGCCATTGTTGGAGCAGGACAGTTTTAGAGTGGGGAAACTTATGGCTTTGGCTGGATAGACATAGGCATATTAAGTCTCTGGTAAGCACTTTGTTGCTCATTCTTCATCTGTTAGTGTATAGTTAGAGCAGTAAGAATGGCTCCAAGGGCTGTGTTTTGTTCTTTGTGTGAGACATGAGAATTCTGGGAGACCTACAGCCTCCCGGATAACAATGTCTGTACTAGGTGCTTCAAGCTGCAGCTCTTCAGAGAAGGTGTTAAGGAGCTGGAGCTGCCACTCGATGACCTTCAGATAAGGGAAAAGAGGAGATGATAGGTAAGAGCTACAGAGAGATAGTCATCCCTATGTTGCAGGAGGTAGGTGAATCGGCGAATGTCAGGGAAGGGAAATAAGTAGCTAGTACAGAGTAACCCTGTGCCTGTTCCCCTCAATAACAAGTATACAGGTTTGAATACTGTGAAGGGTGAAGACCTACTGGGGATGGGGGGTGGAGGTGGTGGTGGTGCCACAGTGACAAGGCTCTCACTGTGGCTCAGAAGGCAAGGGGGTAGAGGAGGAATGCAGTGATGATAGGAGATTCCATGGTTCAAGGAGTAGACAGATGAGACTGAGAATGTGATAGAGAGACCCAGCTGGTATGTTGCCTCCAGGGGATGTCTTGGATCATATCCACAATATTCTAAAGGTTGGGGGTGTGGGGATGAACAGCCAGACGTCATGGTACATATTGGTACCACTGACAGAAGAAGATAAAGAGAGGAGGTCCTAAAGAGAGAATTTAGAGAGCCGGGTAGAAAGCTGAAAAGCACGGCCACCAGGCTGACAATCTCTGGATTGCTGCCAATAAGGGTAACAATAGGATGACTTTGTAGATGAATGTGTAGCTGAGGAACTGGTGCGGGAGCAGGGTTTCAGATTTATGGATCATTGGGATCTCTTCTGGGGAAGGTATGACCTTTACAAAAGAAATGAGCTACACCTGAACCCAAGCGGACCAATATCCTTGTGGGCAGGATTGCTGGAGTTGTTGGGGAGGGTTTAAACTAATTTGGCAGGGGAATGGGAACCAGAGTGATAGGGCTGAAGATAGGGATATTGGCTTACTAGCAGAGTACAAGGTACGAAGTAAAATTTATTATCAGAGTACCTACACGTTACTACATACAACCCTGAGATTCTTTTTCCTGTGGGTAAACTCAGCAAATCTATAGAACAATAACTGCAACCAGGATCAATGAACAACAAACTGTGCAAATGCAAAGAGCAATAAATAACCAGTATGAAATGAAAGCCCATGAAATAATAAGATAAAGAGTCCTTAAAGTGAATACCAGCAAAAGAATGTGTAGTTATTCCCTTTTGTTCAAGAGCCTGATGGTTGAGGGGTAGTAACTGTTCTTGAACCTGGTGCTGCATTGTCCTAAGGCACTTCTACCTTCTACCTGATGGCAGCAGTGAGAAAAGAGCATGCCTGGGTGGTGAGAATCTCTGATGATGAATGCTGCTGTTCGGCAGCAATGTTTCATGTAGATGTGCTGAATGGTTGAGAGGTAGTGTATAGTGAAACTGTCAGGAAGGACAGGCAGATGAGATAGGACAAGACAGTAGAAAGTGGGATAGATTGCAGTGTAACAAGTGGACAAAATTGAAAAGGGTGACAAATATAGGACTGAAAGGATTATATTTGAATGCACACAGTACACAAAATAAAGTTGATGAAATTGTAGACCAACTAGAGATTGGCAGGTATGATATTGTGGGAATCACGGTGTCATGGCTGAAAAACAGTTGTAGCTGGGAGCTTAACATCCAAGGATACACAATTTATTGAAATAATAGGCAGGTAGGCAAGGAGGAGGAGTGGTTCTGTTGATTAACAAAAAATGAAATCAAATCCTTAGAAAGAGATGATGTAGGAATGCAAGATGTAGAAACCTTGTAGGTAGAGTTAAGAAACTGCAAGGGTAAGAAGATCCTGATGGGAGTTACATACAGGGCTCCAAAACATAGCCAGGATATTGTCTACAAATTCAGATTCAAATTCAGTTTATTGTCATTTAGAAACCACAAATGCAATGCATTTAAAAAATGAGACAACATTCCTCCAGAATGATATCACAAAAGCACATGACAAAACAGACTACACCAGAAAATCCACATAACGTTTGGCAATCCCCAATCCAGAGTCAGGAGAGGCAGCTGCATATTAATATCGCGCTACCATCTTAGCGCGTTCCCCAGAAAGGAGCCCCAATTCCGCCAGACAAAACAAGACCAAAAACTAAAGCTACAAGACCTGCACAAAACCACATAGTTACAACATATAGTTACAACAGTGCAAACAATAGCATAATTGATTTTTAAAAAAACAGACCATGGGCACAGTAAAAATAGTCCAAAGATGTTAAAAGACTATAAGTTCAAAAGAAACCACCACATAGTTTTCACAAGTCCTCAGGGTCCCGATAGACTCGTCATCCCACGCTGGCGGCAGAAGGGAATACCCCCGCTATGGACTTCCACGGCGCCGCCTGACTCAGCCTCACGGACGTAGCACACAATGAAAGCTCCGTCGAACCCAGCCTCATAGACACAGCGGACTCTGAGTCCGTCGAACCTCCGAGCCTCCGACCATCCCCTCCTGCACAGCTTCTCCGAGCACCATCCTCTGCCAAACGTATTAAGATGCCCCCGCCAACGGCCATCGGCAACGCGACCCAGAGGACTGGGGGTCTGTTCTTCCCAGCAGAGACCTGGACCTCACAGCAGCAGCAGCAACGAAGAAGGTCTTCCTGGAGATTTCCAGATGTTCCTCCGTGCTCCCACATCCGTTTTTCATCCAATTATGATTGCGCACGGCACCCCGCTTCACAAATAACGGATAATCAGCTCCGGAGTGGCCGCTGCAAGCTGCGGCGCGCCGCCATCTTGGATTACAGCGGGAAATAGAAAAAACAAGTTAAAAAGGCAATGTTACATTAGATATGGGGAATTTCAATATGCAGATAGACTGGGAAAATCAAGTTGATGCTGGATTCTAATAGAGAAAATTTGTGGAATGCCTCTGAGATGGCGTTTTGGAGCGGCTTGTGGTTGAGCCCACTAGGGGATCAGCAATTCTTTTTTTTCTTTTTTTTAAATTTTTTTATTAGATTTTCAAAACATTTTACAAAATTAAAAACCCCAAATCCCAATGAGGAGCATTAATACAGAGCAAGGTTAAGCATATAATAACAATATGCTACAGAGGAAGAGAATTTAACAAAAAAGCACCTAAATTAAAGACAAGTGAGCTTAGTGTCCTCCCCAAACCCCACAACACAAGAAAAGAAAACAACAATTCCAGACCAACCACCACACAGTATAGAGAGTATAAGTCCGGTCAGTCAAACTCCCAGACTGTGAATACACTTAGCAACAGAGGATAATAATGCCTACTACCACGGGATCAGCAATTCTGAATAAGCTGTTGTGTAGATCTGATTACGGAGGTTAAGATAGGGAACCGTCAGGTAACGATGGTCATGATATGATAGAATTCACCCTGTAATTCAAGAGGGAGAATCTAAAGTCAGATGTATCAGGATTACAGTGGAGTAAAGGAAAACACAGAGGCACGAGAGAGGAGCTGGCCAATGTTGATAGGAAGTGGAGACTAGCTGGGCTGACAGCAGAACAGCAATGGCTGGAGTTTCTGGGAGCAATTTGAAAGGTGAAGGATAGGTGCATCTCAAAGCGGAGGAAGTATTCTAAAGCAAACATGAGGAAATCTGCAGATGCTGGAAATTCAAGCAACACACACAAAATGCTGCCTGGCCTGCTACTTTCCACCAGCATTTTGTGGGAAGTATTCTAAAGGCAGGATAATGCAGCTGGCTGTCAAGGGAAGCCAAAGCCAATGTAAAAGCAAAAGAGAAGACATATAATAGAGCAAATAATATTAGAAACAATACCAAAAGTGTTTTTTTCAGATATAAAAAGCACAATTGAAACCATCCTGACCAACAGTGCTACAGTGTGGTATGCCAGTTGCACAGCCGCTGAGCGACAAGACCTGCATCGTGTGGTGAAGGCGGCCCAGCGAATTGTCAGGATGGAGCTCCCAGGACTGGACACCATCTATTCCAGCAGACTCAGGAGGAAAGCAATCAGCATAACCAGAGACACCACACACCCTGGCCACTCCCTGTTTGACCCGCTGCCGACCAGCAAAAGGTTCAGGGCACTAAAAACCAGAACAAATAGACTGAGGAACAGCTTCTACCCCAGAGCTGTGGCCTCCATCACACCACTCCCACAGAACAATGACTGAAACACATGCACACACAAGGACTCAAATACTTGCACTAATGGCAGTTTGTGCATTGCTGTGATATTCTGGTGCTGCTGCAATTTATTTTCTGCTACTTATCTATTTAATACTGTGTTTCTATTACTGTCTTGTTTTTATCTACCACTTTATTTAATTGCCTGAGAGGAAGCCAAACAGAGTTTCATTGTATCTATGTATAATGACAATAAAGATCGATCATTCATTCATTCATTCATAAAAGGGAGGCAAGAGTAGATATTGGAGAAGGAAATGGGAAATGAACATTTTGCATCAATCTTCACTATGGAAAAGATTAGTGGTATTCCAAAAGTTCAAGAGTTTCAAGGGGTAGAAGTGAGAGCAATTGCTATCACTAGGGTGATGGTGCTTGGGAAACGGAGAAGTCTGAAGGTAGATGAGTCACCTGGGACTGATGGACTACACCCCGAGGTTTTAAAAGAGGTAGTTAAATAGATTCTGGAAGCATTAATAATGATCTTTCAATAATCAAGAGTCTGGCATGGTTCCAGAGGATTGGATGATTGCAAATGTCATTCTGCTCTTCAAGAAGGGAGGGAGGCAGAAGAAAGAAAGTTATAGGCCGGTTAACTTGAGCTCAGTGGTTGGGAAGGTGTTGGAGTTGATAGTTAAGAATGTGGTTTTGGGATACTTGGAGGTACATGACAAAATGGGCCGAAGTCGGCATGGTTTCCTTGATGGAAATTCTTACCTGACAAATCTGTTGGAATTTTTAAAAGAACTAGCAGGCAGGATAGACGAAGGAGAATCAGTGGATGTTTTGTACTTGGATTTTCAGAAGGCCTTTGACAAGGTCCTGCACATGAAGCTGCTAAGCAAGATAAGAGTCCATGTTAGTACAACAAAGATACTAGTACAGCTAGAGCATTGGCTGATTGGCAGAAGGCAAAGAGTGGGAATAAAGGGAACCTTTCCTGATTGGCTGCCAGTGACTAGTGGTGTTCCACAGGGTTCGATGTCAGTTCTTACCTTGTATGTCAACGATTTGAATGATGGAGTTGATGTCTTTGTGGACAGGTTTGCAGACGATACAAAGAGAGGTGGAGGGGCAGGTAGTGCTGAGGAAGCACAAGGATTTACACAGATTAGGAGAATGGGCAACAGGTGTCAGGAAGTACATGGTCATACTCTTTGGTAGAAGGAATAAATGTATAGACTGTTTTCTAAATGAAGAGAAAATTCAAAAAACGGAGGTGCAAAGGGACTTGGGGATCGACATGGAGGATTCCCTAAAGGTTAATTTCCAGTTTGAATTGGTGGTGAGGAAGACAAATGCAATGTCACATTCATTTCAAGGGGACTAGAATATAAAAGCAAGGATATAATGTTGAGGCTTTATAAGGCAGTCATGATGCCTCACTTGGAGTATTGTGAGCAGCGTTGGATCCCTTACCTGAAAAAGGATGTGCTGACTTTGGAAAGGGTTCATAGGAGTCTCAAGTCAAGTCAAGTCACTTTTATTGTCATTTCGACCATAACTGCTGGTACAGTACATAGTAGAAATGAGACAACATTTTTTCAGGACCATGGTGCTACATGAAACAGTACAAAAACTAGACTGAACTACGTAAAAAACAACAGAAAAAAAACTACACTAGACTACAGACCTACCCAGGACTGCATAAAGTGCACAAAACAGTGCAGGCATTACAATAAATAATAAACAGGACAATAGGGCAGTAAGGTGTCAGTCCAGGCTCCGGGTATTGAGGAGTCTGATAGCTTGGGGGAAGAAACTGTTACATAGTCTGGTCGTGAGAGCCCGAATGCTTCGGTGCCTTTTCCCAGACGGCAGGAGGGAGAAGAGTTTGTATGAGGGGTGCGTGGGGTCCTTCATAATGCTGTTTGCTTTGCGGATGCAGCATGTGGTGTAAATGTCCGTAATGGCTGGAAGAGAGACCCCGATGATCTTCTCAGCTGACCTCACTATCCGTTGCAGGGTCTTGTGATCAGAGATGGCGCAATTTCCGAACCAGGCAGTGATGCAGCTGCTCAGGATGCTCTCAATACAACCCCTGTAGAATGTGATGAGGATGGGGGGTGGGAGATGGACTTTCCTCAGCCTTCACAGAAAGTAGAGACACTGCTGGGCTTTCTTTGCTATGGAGCTGGTGTTGAGGGACCAGGTGAGATTCTCCGCCAGGTTAACACCAAGAATGATTCTGGGAATAAAAGTGTTGTCATATCAGTTGTGATTGAAGGCTCTGGGCCTGTACTCACCAGGTTTTGCAAAATGAGGCTGTATCTCATTGAAACCTGATGAATGTTGAAAGGCCTAGTTAGAGTGAGAATGGAGAGGATGTCTCCTATAGTGAGTGAGTCTAAAACCAGAGGACACAGCCTCAGAATAGAGGGGCATAAATTAAGAACAGAGATAAGGAAGAATTTCTTGAAGCAGAGGGTAGTAAATTTGTGGAATTTGTTGCTAAAGGCAGCTGTGGAGGCTAGGTTACTGGGTGCGTTTAAGGTGGAGGTTGATAAATTCTTGATTGGTCAGGGCATGGAATGTTATGGGTGATGCACCATCAATAACTCTGAGACGTGAGTTAAGGTAGGCTTTTATTGGCTGGAAGAAAGCACGAGCAGCAAGAGACCACCACACAACATCCTGGAGACTGAGGGAGGAGCAGTGCCTCCAATCGCCTTTATACCGGGGTCCGTGGGAGGAGCCACAGGAGCAGTCAGCAGGGGGGGCGTGTCCAGACAGGTATATGTAGTTCACCACATTCACCCCCCCCCCTTTGTTTTAAAAGAGAGTCCCCATGGGGCGAAGTTTCTTACAAGTATATCTACAGGTTAAGTCTATCAGGTGGTCGAATCTGTCGCTGCGATCTATGTAACACCGGCTGTGATTGCACAGGTGCCGGTGGTGATTGCACTGGAGACGGTGGTTGTGCTGGTTCCAGCCTGACTGGAGGTGTCAGCCCACTAGGCGTCAGTGATCCCTCATGCATGTGCGAGGCGCCCGGTATGGGAGTGTCGTGAGGAGTCTGTGTAGGGCTCGGTGTGCGCGGTGTCACCTCGGGTACAGGGTTCATAGTTACCGTGGAGTGTTCGGGGTAGTGGTCTGCTGCTCCTGAGGGCGCCAGGTTGCGGACGGAGACCGTGTCCTCCCACCCATCAGGTAAGACCACATAGGCATACTGGGGGTTCGCATGTAGTAGGTGAACCCTCTCGACCAGCGGGGAGTATTTATTGCTCCTCGCATGTTTCCGAAGCAGCACTGGCCCTGGGGATGTCAGCCAAGCTGGTAGGGTGGTCCCAGTGGCAGACTTCCTGGGAAAAGAAAAGAGGCGCTCATGAGGGGTGGCATTGGTGGACGTACATAACAGAGAGCAGATAGAGTGGAGTGCCTCGGGGAGGACCTCCTGCCAGCGAGAGACCAGCAACCCCTTTGACTTAAGGGCTAAAAGTGTGGCCTTCCACACTGTGGCATTCTCCCTCTCCACCTGTCCATTTCCCCGGGGATTATAGCTCGTGGTCCGACTAGTAGCAATACCCCTAGCCAGCAGGTACTGGCGCAGCTCGTCACTCATAAAGGAGGACCCTCTATCACTGTGGATATAGCAGGGATATCCGAACAGAGTGAAGAGCTGGCGCAGGGCTTTTATGACAGACGTGGCAGTGGTGTCGGGGCAGGGGATGGCAAAGGGGAACCGCGAATACTTGTCGATAATGTTGAGAAAGTAGGCATTGCGGTCGGTGGAGGGAAGGGGGCCCTTAAAGTCAACACTCAGTTGCTCAAAGGGGCAGGTGGCCTTGATAAGCTGTGCCTTTTCAGGACGGTAGAAGTGCGGTTTGCACTCAGCGCAGACTTGGCAGTCCCTGGTCATCGTCCTGATGTCCTCAAGGGAGTAAGGCAGGTTCCAGGTTTTCACGAAATGGTAAAATCGGGTGACCCCCGGGTGGCAAAGATCTGCATGGAGGGTGTATAGCTGGTTGAGCTGTGTGCTGGCACACGCTCCCCGGGATAGGGCATCAGGGGGCTCATTGAGCCTTCCAGGCCAGTACAGGATATCATAGTTGTAGGTGGAGAGTTCTATTCTCCACTGCAAAATTTTATCATTTTTGATTTTGCCCCGCTGTTGGTTGCTGAACATGAACGCAACTGAGTGCTGGTCGGTCAGCAAGGTGAACCTTTTGCCAGCGAGATAGTGCCTCCAGTGCCTAATAGCTTCCACTATGGCCTGGGCTTCTTTCTCCACCGCGGAGTGCCGAATTTCAGAGCCTTGAAGGGTACGAGAGAAGAATGCTACTGGCCTGTCTGCCTGATTGAGGTTAGCAGCCAGCACGAAGTCGGGGGCGTCACTCTCTACTTGGAAGGGAATGGTCTCGTCCACCGCATGCATCGTTGCTTTGGCAATGTCCCCTTTAATGCGGCTGAAGGCCGCGCGGACCTCGGCAGAGAGGGGAAATGTGGTGGACTTGACCAGGGGGCAGGCCTTGTCTGCGTAGACGGTGTTCACTGGCCGCAGGTACTGTCTTTTGAGGGCGTCCAGTGCCCCTTGGTAGGTCGGCAGGTCCCTGATAAGGGAGTATACTTTCGGGCTGACCCTCGAAAGGAGGATTTTGTGCATGATAGCGAGCTCAGTCATGCGAATCTCCTCCAAGTATGATTGGAAGCATGCAAGCCAGAGTTCAAAGGCAAGAGCTGCTTCTGAGTCTTGAGGATCAATGTCCAATTTTTCCGGACGTAAAATGCTTTTCATGTTTTAAAACTTCCAGCCAATAAAACTGATGCACCATCAATAACTCTGAGACGGAGTTAAGGTAGGCTTTTATTGGCTGGAAGAAAGCACGAGCAGCAAGTGACCACCACACAACATCCTGGAGACTGAGGGAGGAGCAGTGCCTCCAATCGCCTTTATACCGGGGTCTGTGGGAGGAGCCACAGGAGCAGTCAGCAGGGGGGCGTGTCCAGACAGGTATATGTAGTTCACCACAATGGGGAGAAGGCAGAACAATGGGGTTGAGAGGGAAATTCAGCATTGATGAAATGGCAGAGCAAACTCAATGGGCTTAATTCTGCTCTAATGTCTTACTGGTCTTGTGGTCCAATTTTGCCCCATCATCAGCCTGTCCTTGCTAGTACTCTCACTATACAATGCCTCTGTTTGTAAATCAAGAGCCCTATTCTCAGCTCTATCACTCTGGTTCCTGTGCACCTGCCAAATTAGTTTAAACCCTCCTGAACAGCTCTAGCAAACCTGCCCACAAATATGTTGGTCCCCGTCAGGTTCAGGTATAACCCGTCCCTTTTGCACAGGTACCAAAGACCCCATCACCGCAGCTCCCTCCAGTAGGTCATCCCCCTCAACAGCATCCAAATCTGTATTCTTACTATTGAGGAGAACGGCCACAGGAGTACTCTGCATTGGCTGCCCAATTCCCTTCCTTCTCCTGGTAGTCACCCAGTTACTGGCCTCCTGCAACCTAGGAGTGATGACTTCCCTGTAGCTCCTATCTATCACTTCCTCGGCCTCCTTTATGAGCCAAATGTCATCGAGCTGCAGCTCCAGTTGCTCAACACATTCTCTGAGGAGCTGCAGCTCGGTGCCACTGGTGCAATGAAGTTATCTGGGAAACAATAGGTCTCCTGGAATTCCTACATCTTACACAAAGAACATAACACTGCCCCTGGAGCCATTCTCTAACTATGCCCTAACAAATGAGGAATGAAGACTACATTAAAGTCTAATTATCAAATGGTATGATGTATAAATGAGACCTGATGAAGCAGCTTGGCTGAATCGTTCACTCTTTATTCCTTTCCATGGGTGCAGCCTGACCTGCTGAATTCTCCCAGCATTTTGTTTGTGTTACTCTGGAGTTCCAACATCTGCAGAATCTTCTGTGTTAGAAAGTGGTATTTTGTATTTAATTATTTAATAGCCACTACACTTCATACAGAGAACTTGTGAAGTTGCCTTCGGATGTGTCTGCAACGTATGAGGTTAGAAAACCTGCATCAGTTTTACAGCAGTTGTGTTCTCCCCATGGAGTAATTTTGGGTTAATATTGTGGTTGGCGGTCATTCATGAATGAAATGTGAAAGAGATCTTTTATTTCTTCAGTAAAAGTATACCTCCATTTAGTTATGGTGAAGAATTTCTGTTTTAATGTAATTTGGTTTAATATATCCTGCATTTCAATTGAAGTTACACCTTATAAAGTATTTAACTAGCTGGAAAACACTTTTGGGTGTTTGGGGATAGCGGAATAAAGTAAATTCTTGTTTCTACATAGTGCACATGAGCTAAGTTCTGTCTGCTCCTGATAAACAGAGCACTGCTGTGTTCGAGGATGTTGCTATGTATTCACTGTGTATTTTTGTAATAAGATTAGAAATAATTGAATTTGCCATTGGGATCTTTTGCCTACGGTGGATGCAAGAAATGAATTCAAATGAATTCCATTTATGTCCCTATCCATGATCCTGTAGGGTTGAGCCTCTCCTTCAAAATAAACTTGTTTCATGACTAAAAGACACTGGAGCAGAATCAGGCCATTTAACCCATCAGGTCTGCTCTGCCATTCCATCATGGCTGATTTATTGCCCCTCTCAACCCAATTCTCCTACCTTCTTCACATAAACTTTGACTCCCTTACTAAACACAAACCTATCAACCTCCACTTTAAGTATATCCAATGACTAGGCCTCCACAGTTATCTGTGTCATTGAATTCCACAGATTCACCACCCTTTGACTACAGAAATTTTTCCTCATCTCTGTTCTAAAGGAACATCCTTCTATTCTGAGATTGTGCCCTCTGGTCCCAGACTCTACCACTATAGGAAACAACCTCTCCAGGTCCACTTTATCAAGGCCTTTCAATATTCAATGGGTTTCATTGAAATTCCCCCCCCCCCCCCATTCTTCTGGACTCCAAAAAGTACAGACCTAGAGCCATCAAAAGTTACTTATACATTAACCTTTTCATTTCCAGGATCATTCTCGTGAATCTCCTCTGGACCCTCTCCAATACCAGCACATCCTTTCTTAGATAGGAGGCCCAAAACTGTTTACAATACCCCAAGTGTGGTCCAACCAATCCCTTATAAAGCCTCATAAAGCATAAAGATGACATCTTAAAGTTCTCTCTCTCTCTCCCCTCCCTCTCACCCCCTCTCTCTCCTTCCCCTCCCTCACTCCCTCCCTCTCTCTCTTCCCCTCTCTCCTTCCCTCCCTTAGCATCCCACTCAAGATTACACTAGAAATCTGTGCAACAGCAGAAAAAGGATATGCAGGGAGGCTCAACCATTTCAAACTGACTCAATCAAAAGCACTATATGTTATGTATTATTTTTAAAAATTGTCCAGTGCTTAACTGAATTTCATTTATTACATTCTTTGCTGTCGGGCTTGTGCTTTGAAAAGTTGCAGGTGATTTGTGACTTGAGAATGAAGTCAGTTTAAATATTATTGTTACTTGTTCCTGATCCAACTCATTATGCATTTCTTTCCTTCAATTCTACTGACACGACTTCAGACTTTGAAAGTACAGGAGACTGCAGATGCTGCAATCTGGAACAAACACAACACTGAAGGAACTCAGCAGGTCAGACATCTGTGGTGGGAAATGGATAGGTAACATTACAGGTTCAAACCCTTCATCTGGATATTCACGAGACCAGATAGAGGGTTTCAACCTGAAAAACTGACTATTTCATAGACGTTCCCTTGACTTGCTGTGTTTCTGCAGCAATTGTAGATGCAAGAAATCTGAAATAAAACAAGATGCTGGAAATAACTGTGTTCCTCAAGAGAGAGGAAATAACCGCCAAACATAAGATTCTGCAGATGCTGGATATATTCCAATTTTCTTTGTAAGTTCCCTATCATTGGCTTTAGACAGACTAACCTGTAATTATCTGACTACGGTATTTACTCTCTTCTGATCATTTGACACCTTGTTTGTGGCTAGTGCAGATTTCAAGATCTCTTTCGGGGCTCCAGTAATCTCTTACTTTGTCTCCCATAGCAGCTTCTTATGTATTTCCTGGAGAAATTTACAGGGCCCCAGGGACCTAGTCACTTTTAAGCCTGCTAAGAGTGATCACTCGTCGAGTATGATGTTCCTCTAAGGTAGGGGTCCCAACCTTTTTTATGCCACAGACCGATACCATTAAGCAAGGGGTCCATTGACTCTATGTGTTGGGAACTCCTGTCCTTAATGAATTGTTTAACATAGAGAGGCTGATGCATTGGCAGCAACCACATAGTTCTTGACAGATCAGAGACGGTATCCATTGGAGTGGAATGCAAGATGACTGGGGACCCTTCGCTGCTGTGATTTTCCTCCACCTTCACTACCATTGTGATGTGTCATCATCTTCCACTAGCTCCACCGTTGAGATCTTGGTTGGATCGCTCTTCGTCTGAAACCTCCCCGCTGAACTTACCACCATGGGTGACCCTACTCGGAGCTAAGCTAAGGCAGCACCGCTATTGGGATCTCAGGAGCCTTTCCACCATGACAAGGTGACGGTCGTCTGAGGAGACATCTAACACCATTCTCTTCCACATATACATTAGAGTTCCGCTGTCCCGACTGGAATCTCCAGCAACAAATCCTTCTCATTCTTCCGAATGCTGAACTAACCAGCATTTGGAAGACCAGTGAGATGGACTTGCCAGTTGCTGAAGGAGCCCAGGCATCTTCTGCCAATTTAAAGCTGCATTTCCCACGTGTGAAGTGTTTGAATCATTCTCTTACCTAGTCAGCGCTGGAGTCATTGAGTGTATTCAAGGCTGATACAGATCTCTGGATAGCTATAAGCAAAATGACACGGGGAGCAGACACTTGAAAGCAAAATCAGATCAACCACAGTCTTGTCGAGAGGAGCAGACTCGAGGGCTGCACAGCCAGCATCACATTTTATATTAGGAATAACATTGTTTACAGCACTGTTGTGACTGATTAAGACACATGGAGATAGAAGCTGGTAGATATAAAAGGTCTTTTTTCATCACGACAAGCAGGTACTCTCTTGGAGATAATTTCAGTTGAATCTTCCTGAACTCGGTGTGCAATGAGTTCTTAAGTGAGTGTGTGGAATGAGCTGCCAGCAGAGTTGGTGGATGCTGGGTTGATTTCAACATTCAAGATAAATTTGTATAGGTATGTGGATGGGGTGGGTATGGAGGGATATGGTCCATGTGCAGGTTGATGGGTCTAGGCAACATTATAGTTCAGCACTGACTGGATGGGTCAAAGGGCCTGATTATGTGATATTTTTTCTATGATATTGTGACTCTAAGCGTTGGAGGAACTCAGCAGGTCTGGAGCATCTGTGGAGAGGAATAAACATTTGACATTTCTGGCTGAGACCCTTCACCAGGACTCATTGCTACCAAAGGTCTCAGAGTGTGTCAACAAAGACTTGGCAAATTTCCATAGATGTACAGTGCAGCCTTTCTGAATGGTTGCATCAGTGTCTGATATGCACAGGATCTCCAATGCACAGGATTGCAAGAGCCTGGAGAGAGTTGTAGATTCAACCAGCTCCATCACCAGCGCAAGCCTCTCCACCATCAAGGACAATGCAGTGGTTCAAGAAGGTGACAGTGATCATTAGGGACTCTACTCATCAAGGACATGTCCTGTTTCTCATTACTACCATTGGGGAGGAGGTACAGGAGCCTGAAGATTTAGAAGCAGCTCCTTCCTCTCCACCATTAAATTACTGAATGGTCCGTGAGCCCTTGGAGCCTGCTGTGCCTCCTTTCACACTATTTATGTATTGTAACATATCATAATTTTATCTGTTGTGCTGCTGCACCACAACAGATTTCACAACACATGTCAGTGTTAATAAACCTGCAGCTATTGAAATTGTATTTAATCAGAATCAATGACCTCATTTACTTCAATACTTTGGATCTGACAAATATCATGTCCATCATGAACACTAGCCTCCATAGTATCCAGGACATCTTCAAGGAGCCTCTGAAAGGTAGTGTTCATCATTAAGGACCATCACCACCCTGGCTATGCCCTCTTCTCCTTGCTACTGTCAAGTTACAAAGGTTGAACAAGTTAGGTCTTTATTCTTTGGAGCATAGAAGGTTGAGTGGGGTCGATAGAGGTATTTAAAATTATGAGGGGGATAGATAGAGTTGACGTGGATAGGCTTTTTCCATTGAGAGTAGGGGAGGTTCAAACAAGAGGACATGAGTTGAGAGGGGGCAAAAGTTTAGGGGTAACACGAGGGAGAACTTCTTTACACAGAGAGTGGTAGCTGTGTGGAACGAGCTTCCAGTAGAAGTGGTAGAGGCAGGTTTGATATTGTCATTTAAAAAAAAATTGGATAGATATATGGACAGGAAAGGAATGGGAGGTTATGGGCTGAGTGCAGGTTTGTGGGACTAGGTGTGAGAAGCGTTCGGCACGGACTAGAAGGGCCGAGATGGCCTGTTTCCGTGCTGTAATTGTTATATGGTTATAAGATTTTGGTGAGGTCTGATTTGGAGTATTGTGTGCAGTTTTGGTCACCTACCTACTGGAAAGATGTAAATAAGGTTGAAAGAGTACAGAGAAAAATTCTAACTCCTTGGATATTCAAGTAACTCAGTTATTGACTACAGAGCAAATAAATCTATGACCATGTTTGATGTGATAAGTAACAAAGTAAGTCTGGTATGGAACCTTCCTTAATCTCTATCACAATCATCCTAAATAACTTAGCTGAATGCTGTATGTCTGATGCCTGGTTTGATGTAGACCAATTAACCGAATCCCATTGTCTTGTGTTTGTTGCATACAAGAACATCTCATGGTCTTGCTAGATAGTATACAAAGCATGTCTATTGAGCAGCCTATGTCTGTCCATATACTGTTTGTTCACAAAGTGATCCTTTTAATTCCAAGCAACAAACAAATTATTTATTTATTGAGTGGAATTGGCCCTTCCGGCCCTTCAAGTCGTGTTGCACAGCAACCCCTGATTTAACCTAATCAGGCTAATCACAGGATTATTTGCAATGACCAATTAACCTACCAGCTCGTATGTCTTTGGACTGTGGGAGGAAACTGGAGCACCTTGAGAAAACCTACACAGTCACAGGGAGTATGTATAAACTCCTTACAGACAGCGATGGATATTGAGCCAGGGTCATTGGTACTGTAGAGCATTGTGCTGACCACCACACTACCATGCCGTACTATGTGCTGGAGGAACTCAGCAGGTCTGGCGATATCTGTGGAAGGAAAGGAAGAGTCAGCATTTTGGGTTGAAACACTGCATCAGCCCTTATTAACACACACAACATGCTGGAGGAACTCAGCAGGTCAGGCAGCATCTATGGAAAGGAATAAATAGTCAGTGTTTTGGGCTGAGATGGTTGATGCAGTGTTTTGACCTGTAATATCAATAATTCCTTTTCTTCCACAGATACTGCTTAACTCATTGAGTTTCTCCAGCAGACTGTAATTCCTAAAAGTGTCATTTCAGACAGTAGATGAAAGTCGGTCACAAGGAAAGATCTGGAATAAACTGAGGAAATGTCCACATTGATCTTCACCCATTTTTGTATCATCATGGCAACTGCCCAAGACCACAAGAGTCTACAGAGACTACTGCTCATCACATCACTAAAACCAACCTCCCCTCCAGGGACTCTGTCTGCACTTACTGCTACCTTGTAAAAGCAGCCAATCCCAGACGGAGGATGAAAGGAGACCTGATAGAGGTGTGTAAGATATTGATCATGTGGATAGCCAGAGGCTTTTTCCCAAGGGCTGAAATGGCTAACACGAGGGGGCATAGTTTTAAAGTGCTTGGAAGTAGGTACAAGGGGCTGTCAGAGGTAAATTTTTCACACAGAGATTAGTGGGTGCATGGAATGCAGTGGCAGCGAAGGTGATAGAGGCAGATGCAATAGAGTCTTTTGAGAGACTCTTAGATAGGTACATGGAGAATAGGAAGAATAGAGAGCTATGGGCTAGGAAAAATCTAGGCAGCTTCTAGAGTAGGTTACATGGTTGGCGCAACATTGTGGGCCAAAGGACCTGTAATGTGCTTTCTCCCCTTTCCCATCTTGCAGAAGATGCTAAAGTCTGAAAGCATATACCAACAAGTTCAAGGACAGTTCCTATCTCACAGTAAAATGGACTCTTCTATAAGATAGACTCTTGATCTCACTATTTACTGTATGTAATCATGGTCTTGCACCTCATTGCCTATCTGCACTGCACATTCTCTGTAATTGCATCAATAGACAATAGACAGTAGGTGCAGGAGTAGGCCATTTGGCCCTTCTAGCCAGCACTGCCATTCACTGTGATCATGGCTGATCATACACAATCAGTACCCCGTTCCTGCCCTCTCCCCATATCCCTTGACTCCGCTATCTATAAGAGCTCTATCTAACCCTCTCTTGAATGCATCCAGAGACTTGGCCTCCACTGCCTTCTGGGGCAGAGCATTCCACTTATCTACCACTCTCTGGGTGAAAAAGTTTTTCCGCATCTCTGTTCTAAATGGCCTACCCCTTATTCTTAAACTATGGCCTCTAGTTCTGGACTCACCCATCAGCGGGAACATGCTTCCTGCCTCCGTGTGTCCAATCCCTTAATAATCTTATATGTTTCAATCAGATCCCCTCTCATCCTTCTAAATTCCAGTGTGTATTGCTTCCTGTTATTGCTTTTCCTTTGTAGTACCTCAATGTATCGATTGATGTAATGAACTGATCTGTACGGGTGGCACACAAAACAATTTTTCCCTTTACCTTGGTACATGTGACAATAATCCATTTACCAAATCCTGGGAGTATTCAAGTCGGGCAGCATCTGTAGAGGGAAGTACATGTTAACGCTGTGGATCAAAGACCTTCGATCAGAACTAGAAAGGTCAGAAATAAAACTAATTTTAGGGCAAAGAGGTAAAGGATGACAGGAGTAAAAGGCAAGATATGGGGCTAAGAGACCACGAGTGTTTGGATGAAAATATTGGTAATGGAGATAGCTAATACAGTGTGTGAAAGATACTAATTATCTCAAGGGTTGTTATGAACCCTCCCCCAAATAAACAGACGAGAAGAAAGAAAGGCGATGCTATAAATATTGGATACAAGGCAGGATGGCCAATTTGCCGAAATAGTTGAATTCTGAAAGCTTTGTAGTTGGTGGGAAACTTGTAGGCTGCGCCAGGTCTGGATATTTCCCACTTTAATGCAGTGTTAACAAAAATTCCGCTGCATTCAAAGCCATGATTATTCTTGTGCATCCTCATTATTATTGAAGAGCGAATCAAGCGGACTTGTCCCCATACCGAAGAGCAGGTGCCAACAGTCTTTGAGTGACGTGGGCGTGGGGCCAATGAGTGCAGCTGGAAGTTCGGGTCGCTTTTCGTGACGTACGGTGACCAATGGGGCGGAGGCGGGACCGGGTGAGGGGCCCGCCCCTGCGGTCACGTGAGCAGGCGCTGCAAGATGGCGATGGTGGAGGGGTAAAGTTGGTGGCTGTGAGCGGTGTCTTGTGTGTGACTGGGCGAGGGGCAGGAGGCGAGGACCTATCACCTCGAAAACCTCGCAAGGCCGATTGAAGTCTCGCAGTTGGCTCAGGTAACTACAGCTTTGTGTTTGTAACACGGTGTACAGGGGAGGGGTACCTGTTGGTGGGTTCCTTCGTGTAATGGCGGGGTGGGCCAACCCCCCCTCCCACTCCGTATTCCCGGCCTCGGCCAGCCCTCTTCACCCTTCGGTTTCCCCCACCCTTGCCCCTTCTAGAAAACGTCCCCGAAGGCCCGAACAACTTGCCGTGACGTCTGTCGCTGGGTTGGGCATTTCCCCGTCTGTTTATTACCCACGGAACGATGTGGGTAAGTTTCGGATCAACTTTTGGCATCCGTTTCCCAACCTTTAAACCTCGTCGGTGGGTCAGTTTTCAAGGGAAGAACCGTCTGTCTGTCTCTTAGTCTCTCCACCTACCCCTGTTTCCCTGGAGACATTTCTTGACTGTCTTGAGGTCCAAAGCTCATTGATAAAAGCAGTCTGAAGCAGTGTTAAATGCTTTTTGAAATTTCATGAACTTAACAGAATCGTTAGGCACATGTGGAGCAAGTTTTGCCTGTCACGCTTATGTCTCATGTAGAACTGGAAATGATTTATCTGATTCTCCAGAAACCGTTTTTTTTTTAGAGCTCTCTCTCATCCAGCCTCTACAAGTTGAGTTCAAGCAACACTTACAAAATGCTGGAGGAACTCAGTAAGTCAGACAGAGTCTATGGAAAGAATGGAGGTTTCGGACAGAAGACCCTTCAGTGTTTATTCCCCGGCAGACTTGAGCTCCTCCAGCATTTTGTGTGTGTTGCTCTCAATTTCCAGAATTGGCAGAATCTCTTGGGTTTATGAGTTCCATATCTGTGTTTTTAAGAGAAGGTTTTCTATAAAAGCTCCAAATGTGTCTTTTGCCTATCAGTTGATGGTCTTTGAGGAGTTTTCTTTTCCCTGTCAGCCAACCTGTCATGATCTTAATGCACTTCCACCAAATCTTGATCTTCTATCCTTGAGAATCTCAGGGTTGTGTACACTGCATAATAAATGTACTTTGAATTCTTGAATCTTCAAGGAAAACACTTCTGAGTTCTTCGGTCTAATCTTGTAATTGAAACCCTTGTTTTCTGGAGTTGATTGAGGAAATGCTCTAATTTTGGAGAAATTTTCTGGAGGTTGTGGTCTAATAAGAAAATTTTTGTGATTAAGTTGAGGATTCTACCACATACTGCACTAATGTCAATCTTTATCTGATTATGCTCCTCTGATTGTGTTGGAAAGTTATGCTATTGTATCCATAATGCCACTACAGATTGATTATGTATGTGGATTTATCTTTTAATACGTTTCACTAATAACAGAACTGGCATAGGAACATGCTGGCCTTGCATAATATGTTCTGGGTTGTATGAAGTTATCTAATTTGGGGATGACATAGATATATTTGTTCACAGTATTATTGTTAGGATTTAATTTTATTTTTTAAAGTGCTTGGAAATGCTTTTTATCCTTTTGATTGGTGGCCAAAGGCAAGAGTGATTTTGCAAGAATCCACGATAGCAAATAAGGCATTTTAAGAGAAAACAAAGTATTTGGTGACCTCAATGTTCTGGAATAGTGCATTGGTCTTTATATCTGACTGGAAATATAAACAGAGCTGCTAATTAGTACTTCATCTACAAGACAATGCTTCATTGTATAGTCCGGTTTCTCCAAAGTACTGTATAAACTAAACTTGAATTTTTTTTCATGTTCTGACTTGCTCACTTTTTAATGACATTTGTTACTAAGGAGCAACTCTTTTTAAATTCATTTTTGTTCATTTGTTAGGCTTTTCAATTTTTATTTCCAGGTAGGAACTGTAATCCATAATTTAAATTGCCATGAAACACGTGATTCCAGATGAGGCAAATGTCTTGAATTTTAAAAATACCATATGAAGCATCAACTGGCCACAGTTCATAAACACGAGATTCTGCAAATGCTGGAAGTCCAGAGTAACATACAAAATGCTAGAAGAACTCATCAGGTCAGGCAGCATCTATAGAGAGGAATAAACAATAAATGTTTCAGGCTGAGACCCTTCATTGGGACTGGAAAGGAAGAGGGAATAAGCCACAATAAAAAGATGGGGTAAGGGGGAGGAGGATGAGCTGGAAGGTGATGGGTGAAGCCAGCCATATGTTAAAGGTAAAAGGGGCTGGAGAAGAGGGTGGACCATGGGAGAAAGGAAGGAGAGGCACCAGAGGTAGGTAAGGGGAAGACGTATGGGGCCAAAGTGGGGAATAGAAGAAGGGGGAGAGGGAAAAATTACCAGAAGGAAAAAATAATGTTCTTGCCATCAGGTTGGACACTACCCAAATGAAATATAGGGTGTTGCTGCTCCACTCTGAGTGGTATCGTCATGGCAAAAGAGGAATCCATGGATCAACATTTTGGAACAGGAATAAATGGAGGATTGGAATTAAAATACGTGGCTGCAGGAAAATTCTGCTTTTGGTGACTGGAGTGGAGGTGCTCAACAAAATTGGATCCCCAACTTGATGTGGAGGAGGTTGGATTAACATATTTCTGTAGCAACAATTACCTTAGTATTAGTGTTCAGTTGATAGGTTAGTTTAAATTTGAAACTCTTTTACTAATCTGTGTTTATGTTTGGCTTGAACATTTGTCTGCCAACAGAGTTATCAGTGTACATCTGAAAAAAAAAATTAAGTGTGCAGATGCTGGTCAGAAACAAAACCAGAAATGCTGGAAGGACTCAGCATGTCTGACACATCTGTGGATAGAGAAATGCCTAACTTTGCAAGTTAAAGACATTGTCAGAACTGGGAAAGAGAGAGAGAAGTTGGTTTAAAGTTGCAGAAATGGTTTTGGGGATAGAACAAAGGAAGTGTCTGTTATGGGTTGAGGCCAAGCTGTTGTGAGGATGAGTTATTAATGAAGTCAAATTAAAGAGTAATAAAGAAGTGTGTGCTGCAAGTAGTAGGTCAGGGTGGTGTTAACGAGAGGGGAAGAAATTGAGCCAATATGTATGGACAAAGGAAGTTACTTATTGGAAAATCCAGTGCAAAAGAATGCAATGTGCCCAGATACAAAGTGCCTTTATTATCAAATTATGTATGCAGTACAGCATCCTGAGATTTGTCTTCCCACAGACAGCCACAAAACAAAAATACCGTAGAACCTGTCAAAGGTAAATATCAAACACCCAACCTATGGAAAAAAGAGCAATTGGCCAAACCACACAAATAAAACATCGGACCATAGCGTCCTAGAAACATTTTAAGAATGCTTCTACTTAATTCGGTTCAGTCCAATTGATTGAACTGTGTTGTTGACTACAGGCCGTAGAGCCAATCCCATCGAAGTACTTTGATCAAAATCGCACAAAGTAACAGTAAGGTGCCATTTCTCCAGCCTTTTGTTTGAAACTCAGTTTGAAAGTTGAATTATTACCAAAGTTTGCGCAACTAATATCTACATTTCTGATAAGTCCCAAGTAATACAGTAAATATCAGTGTTAGTCTGCTGATATTTCTCATGCTCGGTGGGGAAGGGACTTGACAATAACTGGGATGTTGCCTGACTTGCAACTAGCAGATTGTTACTATCCCTCGTTAAAATGTTTATAGTTTTATTACTTAAACGTGTTTGTTTTCCCCTGAATTTTATTTATCAGTAGTTGCCGGGAATGCAGATGGTTCTGATTCGTCTGGAGTTTGTAGTCCCACCCTGCACTGCATTTCCTCAGCTAGATAAACCATTCCACCAATATGGAGCACTCCGTCTGCCAAAACAAGCGGGATCTCCCGGTGGTCACCTGTTTTAGTTTCACTCCCTATTCCGATATGTCCATCCATGGCCTTCTTCACTGTCCGGATAAGGCCACACTTAAGTTTGAGGAACAACACCATGTATTCCGTTTGGGTGGCCTCCAACCTGATGGCATGAACATCGGCGTCTCAAACTTCCAGTAGTGCCTCCCACCGCCCCCTCCCCTTCACCATTTCCCATCCCCTTTTCCCTCTCTCATGTTATCTGCTTGCCTGTCCATTGTCTCTGGTGCTGCACCCTCCCTTTTTCTTTCTTCCATGGCCTTCTCTCTCTTTCACCAATCAACTTACTAGTTCTTTGCTTCATCCCTCCCCCTCCGAGTTTCACCTATCACCTGGGGTTTCTCTCTCCCTTCCCCCCACCTTTCAAATCTACTCAGCTTTTTTTCCTCCAATCCTGCAAAGTGTTTCAGCCCAAAACGTTGACTGTACTTTTTTCCACAGATGCAGCCTGACCTGCTGAGTTCCTCCAGCATTTTGTGTGTGTTGCTCAGATTTCCAGCATCTGCAGATTTTCCCTTGTTTGTGATTTAAACCATTCTACCATGTCATTATGTCAGGGAAGAGTTCACAGGAAGAAATTGCTCAGGTAACACACACAAAATGCTGATGGAACACAGCAGGCCAGGCAGCATCTATAGGAAGAAGCACTGTTGACATTTTCTCGGCCCGAAACGTCAACAGTGCTTCCTATAGATGCTGCCTGGCCTGCTGTGTTCCACCAGCATTTTGTGTGGTGTTGTTTGAATTTCCAGCATCTGCAGATTTCCTCGTGTTTGCTCTTTTGCTCAGGTAAGCGTGTTTTGTACATCAAAATACAGTTCTGTGCAGAAGTCTTACACACCGATATATAACTAGGGTGCATAAGAATTAGGCACAGTACTGTGTTTGTCAACGTGGAGCTGAGAGCAGATTTGTAAGTCTTTCAGAAGCAAAGGATGTTAGGAATGGCGAGAGTGAAGTGCTGTAGGACGGTTGTGGGACAGATGGCAGAGAAGTGCCAGGGGTGAGGGGTGGTGCCGATGCAGACACACCCAGCCTGGAACCACCAGACAAGCTCATTTGATTCCAAACAATTTGTTTATTGATCTTTGCAGAATGTCTCTCTGGTGCTTCCTGCTCTTTCCCCTTTTCCCCAACCATGATTCCCCTCTCCCTGCCACCTTCCCACTCTCAGTCCATAATAGAGACCCATATCAGAATCAGGTGTATCATCACTCACATGTGATGTAATTTGTTTTTTTTTTTTGCAGCTGCAGTGCATAAAATTACTCCAGTACTGTGCAAAAGTCTTAGGCACCCTAGTTTTATATATGTCTGGTCATATTGGAGGGTTTTTTTTTACACAGTAGTGGGTGTATGGAATGCTTTGGCGGGGTGGTGGTGGAGGCAGATACATTAGTGACATTTTAGATAGATACATGGATGATATTGAGGGCTAAGTAGGAGGAAGGGGTTAGATTGATCTTCGAATAGGCTAAAAGTTTGGTGCAACTTGGTGGAGCAAAGGACCTGTACTGTTCTGAGGTACAAAGCTCCAAAATGTGAATTCTGAGAGATGTGACTACTGTGTAAGAGAGATGCTAGTGCATTAGATGATTAACATGTGATTAACAGATCTGGAGTATTGAGTTCAAATCCAACTGTTAACAGCTGATCAATTTAAAGGAATTAAATGAATCCTGAATTGAAAAATGGTTTCAGTAATGATAAGATAGTAAAACTAACAAAAAACATCAAGTTGAACAACATTTTGTAAGGACTGAAATTACTTGCCTCCTTACCTGATCTGGACATGTATGTGACTTCCAATCTGTCTGCATCTTGTGAACTGAAGGAAAAATTGTAATTTAGTTTTAGAGTTTATACAGCATAGGCCTTTCTCCAATCATCATGTCCATCGTACTTGCAGTTGCAAATTACAAAGAGTGTGGCAGTGCATCTACTTGGAGTTTGAGGAGATTCGGCATGACATCTAAAAACTTTGACAAACTTCTATGGATGTGTGGGGAAGAGTGTATTCACTGGCTGCATCAGCTTTGTATGGAAACTCCTACTATGGGAAACACGGAAAATCATACTTCAATCATAGGTAAAGTCCTTCCAACCATTGAGCAAGTCCACATGAAACACGTGGCAGGAAAGCAGCATCCATCATCCGAAATCCTCACCACCCAGGCCATGCTTATTTTCTTGCTGCTGCTATCCGGTAGAAGGTACAAGAGCCTCAGGACTTGCACCACCAGGTTCAGGAACAGTTACTACCCCTCAACCATCAGGCTCTTGATCAGAAGAGGATAACTGTACTCACTCACCCATCCACTGAGATGATCTCGCTTTATGGACTCTATCTTATTGTCTTATGTTCTTGATATTTATTAATATTTATTTATATTTGCATTTGTTGTCTTCTGCACTCTGATCGTCATTAATCCTGTTATAGTTACCATTCTATTGACTCGCTGAGTATGCCCCGCAGGACATGAATCTCGGGGTTGTACGTGGTGACATATATGTTCTTTGATCATAAAAAATTACTTTGAACATGCATTAATTCCAAATCCCACTATTTCTTGCACAATTAAGTACACATCCAGCTATCTTTTTAAGCTTTCCTGTTTCTGCCTCCGCCACCTGCTCTGGCAGCTCACTGCAGATACCAACTACCATCTGTTGTTCCTCTCCATGCCTGGTGGCGTATCAGGCAGCAACCTTCTGTTTCTTTAGCATTTCTCTTTTTTTTAAAACAGGGCCTAGTTGTTAGCTTGGTGCACAACCCAGCACAGGTGGAAAGGGAGCAAGGAGCCGGCTGGATTCGAACCTGGGGCTATACTCACCTCGAAGTCTGGTGCGGATACCACTACACCAGCAGGATAAAACTAACCTCTGTGAAAAATTTACCACTCAGATTCTCAGATTTCCTTTCCTTCCATCCACCCCGTTCTTGAATAGATATCCTCTGGTTTTAGACAAGAACCATTGGAACTAGTCTGGCTATTGACCTTATCTATGGCTTTCGTATACGTCTTCTCAGCTGGCTTCTTTTTCTCCAGGGAAGCATACCCAGCCTAATGCAATGCTTCCTCATAAATTCATTAATTTTTGTAGTTCCAAAGAGGATTACATCCTTGGGATGTGCTTCAAATATCTTGTTCTTTGTACTGTATTAGTATTTTGAGGGTAACTGGGTGGGGCAAAGAGAAGTCAGATTCCTGATGAAGGGTCTCAACCCAAAGCATTGACTGTTTACTTCCCTTCCTAAATTCTGCTCGACTTGCTGAGTCCCTTCAGCATTTTGAGTGTTGCTCAAGGTTTCCAGCATCTGCAGAATCTGTTGTGGATACGTAAGTGATCTGGGTTTGCATCAGGCAGTGATACTATAATGTAATATACAGTATTTAATGTATTAACATGGTATAAGAGTCTGTTTGGGTTGGTCAGTTCCTTCTAGAGCAGTTCCATTCCCCCATTCTTAGTTTTTTTTTCCTCTCCATTGTCTTTTCTTTTTGCTCCTGAAGCCTGGTTTTGGCTCTGTTTCAACTATTTTGAAAAGCAGTGAGGTCCAGATTATAATCAATCTCGGGTAATCTCTTTCATGCTTTTCCTCTTGGTTCCATGCAAATCAATTAAATTGAGTGGCTCTGCCATTCAAAGTAAAATTATTATCAAAGTACATGTATGTCGTCATATACAACCCTGAGATTAATTTTTTTAGGCATTCACCATAAATCCAATAACCATAACAAAACCATTTAAAGACCACACTAATTGGGTGTACAACCACTGTACAAAAGACAACAAACTTTGCAAATATAAAAAGAAAGAAATAATAAATAAGCAATAAATATTGAGAATATGAGATGATGAGTCCTTGAAAGTGAGTCCATGGGAACATTTCAGTAATGGGGCAATTGAAGTTATCCCCTTTGGTTCAAGAGCTTGATGGCTGAGGGGTAATAACTGTTCTTGACCCTGGTGATGAGGGTCTTGAGGCTCCTGTACCACCTTTGTGATGGCAGCAGTGAGAAGAGAGCATGGCCTGGGTGGTGGGGGTCCCTGCTGCTTTCCTGCGACAATGCTCGGTATAGATGTGCTCAATGATGGGAAGGACGTTACCCATGATGGACTGGGCTGCATCGTGCTCTTTGTGGGATTTTCCATTCAAGGGCATTGGTGTTTCCAAAGAGGTCACAGTAGGTGCAGGACAGAAACACAAAATTTACAAAGCAGAAGCAAGCCACTGGGATTCACTGTGTTCATACCGATCAGGGAAATCAGCTGCCCTTGTATTTGACATTCCTTCGAGTACACAACAGTCAGGTGTTAATCGTGCTGATAGTTTCAAGCAGAGAGTTCTAGATTTCTATTAGAAGAAATGTTTTCATGTCTTTATCTGATCATTCTGTTAATAACTTTAAATCTATCCATCCCACACGTCCCCCACGGGCTTCTGTTTAGGCTGTTTGCAATTCTATTTATCCCAGTTGCATCTCCTACTTCAAAGGTCTGGAGGGGTTGGGGAGAGGGGCACCTTATCCAGACTCACAGCTGCAATTTTCAGTCTCCTTTGCTCCCTTTCTAGTATAATTACATCTCTCCTGGTACCTAGATCTATACGAAATACTTAAGTTGTCTTCCAACAAAACATGTTCAATTTTGCGGTGAAAAACTCCTAGCTCTTTTTACTGAGATACAGCACGGGATAAAATAGGCCCTTCAGGCCCTGCAGTCCCCTGATTTAATCCTAATCTAATCACGGGACAGTTTACAATGACTAACTAATGTACCAATTGGTATGTCTTTGGACTGTGGGAGGAAACTGGCGCACCCAGGGGGAACCCACGTGGCCACAGGGAAAATGTACAAATTCCTTCAAGGCAGCAGAGGGAATTGAACCTGGGTCGCTGGGACTGTAAGGTGTTGTGCTAACCACTAAACTACAGTGCCACTCTATCCTCTGTTTGACTTGGAAAGAAAGCATCCTCTTGTGCTCTCTGTTAGCCATAATTTTTATCATCATATTAACTTTACTGATATGTGGACATAAAATCCGAGGCTGGTCTGTTGTTAGACGCTGCCAGTATTCTGCCATTTGTTGTACATTTCCTTTTCCTTACAATAGTTCAATAGTTCCATTTAATATCTGAGAACGTTTGTAGCCTCCGTGCCCCCAGTTGACCTCCGTTCGCCTAGGGTAAACTGCCAGTAGTGCAGTACTTCTGTGTAAGTACGGTGTAATGCCCCCCCAGTACACGCTCACAATACAAATACCAGACAATACCCAAAAGCGAGTAAATAATTGCAACTTTATAGTGATTTCTTAGTGATGGGTTAGTAGAAACAGATAATCTAAAGGTGCCAAAGTAATAATCAGTTTGTCAGTTTGTGCACATACGTTGGAGCTCCCACCTCCGGTTCCTTTTCACAACAACCTTCTGAGTATTTGGTCACCGTCCGAACTGCCGACGTCCAGTATCCATTGCTCTGGAACTGCTGCCTGCTCCGCTTACACGGACAAGATAGCATAACAATTCTCCATTGGTTAGTTTTCCCCTTATCAATACCCATAAACCAAACATACGAGACACAGGATCCCATTACAGCATTACAGAGAAGCCATTTCATTATAAAATACAGAGAAGCCATTTTGTTAGCCTGAACAGTTAACACCACTGTTACTGGTACTCAGAACCCTACATTCTCCCCCTACCAAATATAGTCATGCCCTCATCACACTCAAATAATTTGCCAACCCTTCCTGCAAAGCACAAAACCCAACCCAAGTGCAGAAAGCAGTGACATAACTCCCCAAAACAGTGGAGATCACACCCTGTTCCCCGGGTGCAACATAGGCCAACCTATCGGGAGGGCGCCTACTTCTCTGAGACCTGCGCACTCCCTCTTATAACTCCTCCACTTCGGACCCTACAGAAGGCTCATGGAAACTAGGAGGGAAACCCTCCTGCGAACGGTCACCCAAGCCCCTCTGCACCTCAGAACTCTCCATCTCTTGCTCACCGCCCCACATCCTCCTCGCCGGTGCCCTGTGGCACTCCTGACAGCCCATCACTAGTCCCCCTCCCCCGTCTAACCCAGTGGGGGAAGGTTCAGGAATCTTCTCCTCCACTACGGGGGCATCAGCAAACGGCAGCATGTACCAATCATCCGGGACATCTTACTCCGAGTCAGTGTCCCTCACGGGCTGGGCCCGGGCCCACCTCTCCCGGTGTGGGCTCTTCCGCCAACCTGTGTGGACGCAAAGTCCTGGTACAAGGTGCCGACTCCTGCTCTACTTATACGTCTCGCCCCAGAGGCAACAGATGATTCCAGTGGAGAATCTTGACGGGCCCCCTCCCATCCTCGGGCCGCACTCGGAAGACCGGTAAGTTGGACAACTGACTCTACCACACAAGGCATGTCCGACCAGCGATCAGCCAGCTTGTGCTTCCCAGGTAATCCCAAATTCCTTATGAGGACTCAGTCTCCCAGCAGGAGCTGGGAGAACTTCACTTTCTGGTCATACCTCCTCTTATTTCCCTGATTCTGCTTGGCGGCTGCCTCCCCAGCCAACTCATAAGCCCTTTGCAGCTCCTTCATATCAGCCACATGCTCAAGTAAGGCTTTGGCGTTACTTCACCTGCAGTCGTCGCGAAACAGAGGTCAATGGGCAACCTTGCCTCGCGCCTGAACATCAGATAATAGGGTGAGTAGCCAGTAGCTTCATTGTGTGTACAGTTGTAACAGTGAACCAGATGTCCAATATGTTGACTCCATCGCCTCTTTTTGCTGATCTCCAGCGTCCGGAGCATGTCTAGCAGGGTCCGATTAAACCTCTCCGGCTGGGGGTCACCCTGTGGATGATAGGGGGTGGTCCTCGATTTCTCAATTCCCAGCATATCCAGTAACTCATAGATGAGCTTACTCTCAAAGTCCTGCCCCTGGTCACTATGTATCCGCCGGGGAAAGCCATAATGCACAAAATACTTCTCCCATAGCACTTTTGCCACCGTAATCGTCCTCTGATCCTTGGTGGGGAACACTTGAGCATACCTGGTGTAATGGTCCGTGATGACAGACATTCGCCGTGTTGCTGGTATTGGGTTCTATGGCCAGGAAATCCATACACACTAGATCCAAAGGCCCCACACTCTGCAAGTGCGACAGTGAAGCAGCCTGCACAGGCAGCGTCTTCCAGCGTATGCAATGTATACAGGACTTACAGTACTCGTCGACCTCCGACCTCATTCGGGGCCAATAAAACCAGTCCTTGAGCAACCCATAGGTCTTCTCCACCCCCAAGTGTCCAGAGTCATCATACAGTGACTTCATCACAACCCTCCGATACTTCAGGCAGGACCAGCTGCCAACACCAAGATCGGTCAGTGGGTGACATGACCCAGTATAACCTTTGGTTCTTCAACTTCAACCGAGGCCATTCTCTCAGTAACAGAGACACTGAGCTGTGTTGTGTCTTCTCCACCTGGGCCACGTCCCCCTTCTCAACTGCCAAATAGTGCCAATGCCAGGGTCATCTCGCTGAGCAGCTGCAACTTCCCAGGACTCAACTCTGGCAGCTGTGGGGTCTACAGAGCAGTCATGTCACAGTAAACTAGGGGTAGGGCGTCACCGGACACCCCCCAATGGGTCCACTGCACGATCTGGCCTCTTCTTTTCCTCGGCCTGCGCGGTGATAGCAAACTGACACATGGCCTTCACCCTGGATGCAGGAACGCTCTTCTACTCCTCGTCCTCATGCTTCCATTGAGACAGAGCATCCACATCGACATTCCGGCTCCCCGGCCGGTACTTCAGGCTAAAATCATATGCAGAAAGGGCAGCCAACCAACGATGACCGTGGCGTCCAGTTTCGCTGAGGTCAGGATGTAGGTAAGCAGGTTGTTGTCCGTCTGTACCTCAAACTTGGCCCCGTAGAGATAGTCACTCAGCTTATCCACCACCAC
This sequence comes from Hemitrygon akajei, assembly GCF_048418815.1. NCBI lineage: Eukaryota > Metazoa > Chordata > Chondrichthyes > Myliobatiformes > Dasyatidae > Hemitrygon > Hemitrygon akajei. The sequence goes on along the minus strand of NC_133134.1, from coordinate 162,001,243 downwards.
CCAATTCAACGCCAGAAACTCCAACTTGTGGATGGGGTAGTTCCTCTCGGAAGGTGACAAACTCTGGCTGACAAATGCTACCCGGCCTCAGTCCGGCGCCTTGATCCTGATACAAGACGACCCCTAACCCCTTCCGACTGGCATCGGTATGTAGCACATGGGGCAATCGGGGTCCGCAAAAGCCAGTACAGGCGCCTGAGTCAGCATCTCCTTCAGGGACTGAAAAGCTGCTTCATATTGGTCATCCCATCTCTGTCCGAAGGGTTCTGCTGGGTTCAAATATTCTCCAGCCTCCCGTCCTCCTCTCCCTTTCCCTTTCTGCCTCGATTTGGGGGGGGGGGGGGAATAGCCACACAGAAGCTGGTTCAAGGGATGGCTCGCCTTGGCATAGCCCTTCATGAATCTCCGATAATATCCGCAGAACCCCAAAAATGAGCGCAGAGCGCTTACAGTCTGGGGCCTCAGCCAGGTGGTCACCGCTTCAGTTTTACTTGGGTCTGTAGCTACCCTGTTCCACGAGATTATATGTCCAACATAGCTAACAGACGTCTGGCAAAATTGGCACTTGGCCAGGGTAAGTTTTAACCCTTCATCTTTCAGCCGGTTGAGCACCTTCATTAGCCTCACTTCGTGTTCTTCCAAGGTGGATCCAAATACTATCAGGTTGTCCAAATATACCAGCACTTCAAGCAGGTTGATATCCCCCACGGTCTTCTCCATGATCCTCTGGAAGGTGGCAGGGGCCCCTGATATGCCCTGGGGCATCCTTTCAAACTGGTAAAAACCCCAGAGGGCATATAAAGGCCATCTTCTCCTTATCCACCTCACTCATCGGGATCTGGTAATATCCACTCCTCAAATCCAACACACTGAATCACTTTGTCCCACTCAGACAGGTGAGCGGATCTTCGACCTTGGGGGCCATATACTGGTAAGGGACAGTGCGCCTTTTCAGGGTCCTATAGCACACACATACGAATCTTCCCATTTTTCTTCCTGGCCACAACTATCGGGGACGCATAAGGGCTGCGGGACTCCGAAATTATCCCAGCTTCCTTCAGCTTACTCAAATGCTGCTGCACATCTTCCACTTCTGCAGGGGCCAGTCGCCGCGACCTTTCTCAAAACGGGGTGTTTTCAGTCACCCGGATGGTGTGGCTAGTGCTCCTGGAACAGCCCACGTCAAACTCATCTAGGAAAAAAACGTCTTTCAGCATCAACGTCCTCCGCTTCCAACTCTCCAGCACAAGCAAGGCCCCAAAGTTATACGCCCCAGCGGTCAACTTTTGAAACATGTTTCAAGCTGCCTTTAAGGAGGCATGTGATCACTTTTAAACGAGGGATGCCCCTGGCGCATTTGTTCCCGGTGATGGTGATGCATTACAGAGAAGCCCATTTCATTATAAAACACAGAGAAGCCATTTTGTTATCCTGAACAGTTAACACCACTGGTACTTAGAACCTTACACGTTTGTAATCTATAACCTGAAATTCTTGCTCTTCACAGACATCTGCGAAAACAGAAGAGTACCACAAAGAATGAATGATAGTAAAATATGGTTAGAATCCCAAAGCCTCCTTCCTCCCCCCCCCCCCATGCACAAGCAGCAGCTAAGCATCAGCACCCACCAAGCAAGCAATAGCAAAGCCCCCGAGGGACCACGATCTGCAGTACAGAAAAGCAAAGCATTCAGCCAACAAATCTGACATGACACAGGCGCACGCATGCTCGCTCTCTCTCTCTCTCTCTCTCTCTCTCTCTCTCTCTCTCTCTCTCTCTCTCTCTCTCCTCTCTCTCTCTCTCTCTCTCTCTCTCTCTCTCTCCTCTCTCTCTCTCTCTCTCTCTCTCTCTCTCCCTCTCTCTCCCTCTCTCTCCCTCTCTCTCCCTCTCTCTCCCTCTCTCTCCCTCTCTCCTCCTCTCCTCTCCCTCTCTCTCCCTCTCTCTCCCTCTCTCTCTCTCTCTCCCTCTCTCTCCCTCTCTCTCCCCTCTCTCTCCCTCTCTCTCCCTCTCTCTCCCTCTCTCTCCCTCTCTCTCCCTCTCTCTCCCTCTCTCTCCCTCTCTCTCCCCTCTCTCTCCCTCTCTCTCCCTCTCCCTCCCTCTCCCTCCCTCTCCCTCCCTCTCCCTCCCTCTCCCTCCCTCTCCCTCCCTCTCCCTCCCTCTCCCTCCCTCTCCCTCCCTCTCCCTCCCCTCTCCTCCCTCTCCCTCCCTCTCCCTCCCTCTCCCTCCCTCCCTCTCCCTCCCTCTCCCTCTCTCTCCCTCTCTCTCCCTCCCCCCTCCCCCACACAGCGAGATAGGAGACCCCCCACTAACGAGATAGAGAGAGAAACCTCTGACAGCAGATCTACTGTTCTCGATATTCCATTTTCTCCCACAACACTTCAGTCGGCAGCACCAGCATAGGACTCTCTCATCCAGAGGGCTGCAAAGCCTTGGAATCCTGAGGTCAGCTTGTCTTCTAAGCCACTCCCTTTGGATATTGAAAAACAGCTGTTTGGTGAGCCCCAGAAGTGGGAGTCTTCATCATAAAGAACCACAGCATGAGTACAGCTGCAGGTCAAGGGCACCTATCCACCTTGAAAACAGGAAAAAAAGACATATTATAGGTAGAATTTCCCCTCTTTCTGCAGATAAAGCTTGAAGAAGCTGCTCTCTAGCACCCCAAATTTTTTAAATTCCACAGCCACTTTCCTGCCCAACTGACAGCCGTCTAATTCCTCAGAAGTCAAAATCTTTCCTAATACCAGGCAACCATGGTAATATTTGTATCATCGGCAAATATCTTTATGACTCGCCTTCTATACATATGTGATATATATATAAAAAAAACAAAAGCCAGATATCAGGTACTGAGCTTTATGGAGCCCCAGTGGTATAACTGAACCAATGTTAGACCCATCTTGACAGTCTCCTTTAATTTTTGACAAGCCTGCCACACGAATCTTCATCAGAAGCTTTTCTAGAGTCCCTGTAGATTATAATCAAATGCACAGCTCTCATCTGAACTTGGTTACTTCCTCAAAATTCCAGTTAAGTTAGTCAGATGTGACCTTTTCCTTAACAAGTACAAATGCATAATCTCTGATTAACATGCCTTTTTAAAGGAAGACTTGTATTGTTCCTCACATTGATCCTAGTATGTTGTTTACTACTGAAATTTAACTAGTCTTTAATTATGGTTCTCCCTCCTCTTAAACTGAAGTAGTGTCACATTAGCAGTGTTCCACTTCTGTGGTGCTACAGATGTAGTTCGGGATACATTTAAACATTTGAAACATTGAGACTTTCATCTTCCTTCCTTGCTTCCATTATACTCTGCAACATTTTTCACCCAAATTAGTGGCTTATCGACTTCTGAAGATGCTAATCCTCTTAATGCTTTTCTCCTTTACCTTGTTTATTTCATCCAATATTTTGCACACTTCCTAACTATGGTATTGGCTTCATCCCTCTCTGTTGTAAATCCAGCTACAGTGTATTCACTAGGGACAACAACTACCTTCATAGTGTAGATGACCTTTTAGGTGCCAAATATACTTTATTGTTATTCTCCAATCCTTTCATATTCTTGAAACAACTTCTGTTTTTTTTTGTGAAAATTATATGATTAATTTTACCAAGTTTGCCTTCATGGACCGCAGCTCTAATCCTTGTATCTATTTCCAAGAAAGATATGTCAACAATAATTCCCTCCTTCCCCCTCGTCCCCCACCATGTCAGTAGGCTTTCAGTACTTGTTATCAAGTTGAAGTATGTTGTCATACAACTGCATTCATGTATATAGCCAAATGAAACAGTGTTCCTCTCAGCAGTACTCACAATTGTTTGTAGGGTCTTGTGGTCAGATGCCTTACAATTCCCATACCTGACAGTAATGCAGCTGGTCAAAACTCTCAGTGGTGCTCCTATAAAAATTGGTTTGAATGGAGGGGTTGTGTCTTGCTCACCTCAGTCTTCTCAGGAAGTGGAAATGCTGCTGTGCTTGACTAAAGAGTTGGTGTTGAGAGACCAGATGGGCTCATCTGTTATGTGTACTCCCAGAAACTTGCTGCTCCTAACTCTGTCCATGGAGGAACCATTTCTGTACAGTGAGAAGTGATCAACCTCCATTGTTATAAAGTCCATAATCATCACTTCGGTTTTGTCTACGTTGAGACTCAGGTTATTGTGCTTGCATCATTCCATCAGCTGCTCTACCATGTACTTTGTCAGCCTCTCAGTGAATAACTAATACAGTATCTAACATATACTTCGAGCAAAGGTTTTTTGGTACCCAATTTCAAATGAGTTAATAATTATAATCCATAGTCACTTAACCAAAATCATATGAATTCATGAATACTGCATAGAAGTAACTGATATTTACCCATGATGGACTGGGCCGTATCCATTACTTTTTGTCAGATTTTTCCATTCAAGGGCATTGGGGTTTCCATACCAGGCTGTGAAGTAACCAGTCTCTACCTCACATCAGTAGAAGTTTGTCAAAGTTTTATATGTGTCACGCTGAATCTTCACAAGTTTCTAAAAAGTAGAGGCATTGTTGTGCTTGAAGTGATAATACCGAGGAATTTAAAGTTGCTGACTCTCTCCCTCTCTGATCCCTCAATGAGGACTGACTCATGGACTTCCAGTTTCCCTTTCCTGAAGTCAATAATTAGCTCCTTGGTCTTGCTGACATTGAGTGAGAGGTTATTGTTTTCAGTTCCCACTACTGTCTATAAGGAATTTGTACATTCAGCCCAGTGATGACGTGCGTTTCCTCCTGGTGCTCTGGTTTCCTGCATGTGCCATACACGTACGGGATAGTAAGTTGTGAGGATGCTATGTTGGTGACAGAAACATGGTGATGCTTGCGGGCTGTCCACAGCACATCTCAGACTATGTTGGTCAATGCATTTAATTATGGGTTTCAATGCACATGAGACAAAAAAAAGCTAATCTTTATTATTTCAGATTCGGGTTAATGCCACCGGCATATGTTGTGGAATTTGTTGTCTTTGCGGTAGCAGTACAATGCAGTATATAATAGGAAAAAAACTGTGAATTACAGTAAATCTATATATATATATTAAACAATAAGTGGTGCAAAAATAAAAATAAGTAGTGAGGTAGTGTCTATGGGTACAATATCCATTCAGAAATTGGATGCCAAAGAGGAAGAAACTGTTTCTGATCATTGGGTGTGGGCATTCAGGCTTCTGTACCTCCTACCTGATGGTGGCAATGAGAATAGGGCATTTTCTGGGTGATGCCATCTTTACTAATAACTTCATCTTTATTCATAACTGGTGGTGATCTGCAGCTCACTATCTTAAAGAGAGGCTGAACGAGAAATCCTCCAACATGTTCTTGAAAAAACTTGTGAAAAGTTGTGACTTGCAGGGCTAAGGACCAAGAACTCAGAAATGGCATTAACGGGAGGTAAAATTCCAGTCATAAGCTAATTGCTGCCTTTGGTGAAATTAAAAAAAAAACTAAAATCCGAGGCCTGAGACTGATCTTCAAGAATTTCTACTAGTTGCATCTTACCATTCTGAAAAAATCCATTTATTTATGCTCTTTGTTCTATTATTTAAGAGTCTTCTCTCGTCATACTAGGATACGGTTCTAAATCCCTTGAGCCCTCATCTTGTGAGATGTATTGGACAACAGTATCTCTTGCAGTGCACTATTTTTATATTTTTTTACTTCTGGGCAGTCAAAAATATCAAACGAGTTAGGAAAATACAAAATTCTACATAAGTTGATGGAATATTTTAATGAAGTATAGAAAAGGTTTGACCATAAGTGTTTTAGACAGGGTAAATAGTCTTTTTGCAAATATGTCAAGGATGGAGGATACAAATATTGGGCAGAAGCTAGTTGGGGGGGAGGTGTGTTCTTCTAAAAGCAGATTTTTTTTTTGATCTGGTACTGTGTCAGTAAAGGTGTTGGGAACATGGTTAGCCACACTTCCAAAAGGTGGTGAGGGAAAATAATTTGCAAACCTGAAGGAATAGAGCATTGGAATGGGCGGATTGGATTGCTGTACAAAGAACCAGCGTGGGCTGCTCTGGTGGTGGAATCAACATATCGAATGCTGGAAATATTCAGTCTCTTGAGAGAAACTTAGTTCATATGTTGAGCCAATGATCTTTCTTTAGGAGTGCTTGATTATTTACACAGCATTTTCTGTTTCAGATTGTACTTTTTGTTTTGATTTCATTCCGTGTTGTAATATTTGTGATGCTTCCAGTCAGTAAAGCCGCTTTATCAAATAGGTGCTGTGAAGAAGTATTTGCCAAATTCACTGTCAGTCCTTTCACTGTTCCAAATTCTCTGCCGGTTTCACCAAGTGCCACATCTGGACTAAGACCAGCCCGGTGAACCAACGAGCACCAAAGTTTCCTCTGTTCTGTGTCTTTGGTCCCAACACGTGGAAATTAAACTGCAGTGATGAGAAAATTGGTATAAAATTATATATTTATCAGCTACTTGTATACAGTAAAACATACATCTTTGTTTTCTTTGATGTATTATGTTCATTTGGTCTGATGTTCTTAACTCTTATTCCTCTATGGAGATCAGGCACAGAACAAATTACAGAACAGCAGTCTGAGCTTGAGGTGCATAGTGCCGCAGGGTAGAATGTTATTTGACTGGGTTGGAGGACATCAGTCTGCAGAAACTCTGCAAAGTCTCAAGAGTCACTTTCCCAGAGAACATGTTTGTTGGACAGCAGCAAGCCAGGAGTGTTATCTTAAGTGAAAGGACTGAAGAAAGTAAACTGTAAAGTTTTAATAATTTATTGTCACCTTAGTTTTAAGGAGCCATTTACATGAATCTGTAGTTTGGTACGCGTACTTTGTGGATTACTTCATTTTGGATTAATGAGCCCTGATCTTGTGAGATGTATTGGACAACTATTTTTCTTCTGGGCAATCAAAAATATCAAACAAGTTAATTTAAACAAGTGACAAGTTCTAGTCACCGAATTATAGGAAAGATGTCAACAAAATAGAGTACAGAGAAAATTTACTAGAATGTTAACTGGGTTTCAGCACCTAAGTTACAGGGAAAGATTGAACAAGTTATGTCTTTATTCTTTGGAGCATCGAAGGTTGAGGGGGGACTTGATAGAGGTATTTAAAATTATGAGGGGGATAGATAGAGGAAAATGTGGATAGGCTTTTTACTTTGAGAGTAGGGGAGATTCAAACAAGAGGACATGAGTTGAGAGTTCAGGGGCAAAAGTTTAAGGGTAACATGAGGGGGAATTTCTTTACTCAGAGTGGTAGCTGTGTGGAATGAGCTTCCAGTAGAAGTGGTAGAGGCAGGTTCGGTATTGTCATTTAAAGTAAAATTGGATAGGTATATGGGCAGGAAAGGAATGGAGGGTTATGGGCTGAGTGCGGGTCGGTGGGACTAGGTGAGAGTAAGCGTTCGGGAAGGACTAGAAGGGCTGAGATGGCCTGTTTCCGTGCTGTAATTGTCATATGGTTAAGAAACTACAAAATTCTGCACGATTGTGAAATATTTTAATGAAGTTTAAGAGGTTTGACTAAGTAGTTTAGACAAAGTAAATAGACTCTTGACATATTTGTCAAAGATGAGGGATGCAAGTATTGAAAAGAAGGCTGTGGAGGGCAGAGATAGTTTATGATCTGCTACTGTGTGTCAGTAAAGGTGGTGGGAACATGGTTAGCCACACTTCCAAAAGGTAGTGAGTAGTGAGGGAAAATAATTTGCAGACCAATAGGAATAGAGCATTGGAATGGACTGATTGAATTGCAGGAAGTTGAAGAGTCGATGGGCTCTGGTGGTGGAATCAACATAATGAATGCTGGAAGTAATCAAGTCTATTCAGAGAGCAACTTAGTTCATATTTAGTGCCAATGACCTTTCATTAGGATTCTTGCTTGACAGCACTTTCTGTTTCAGATTTGTATCTATATTTTTTAATTTCATACCATGTTAGAGTCATAGAAAAGTACAGCACAGAGGCAGGCTCTTCTGCCCATCCAGTCCATGCTGAGCCATTTAAACTGCCTACACCCATTGATCTGCACCAGGACCATACCCCTCCATAACCCTGTCATCCATATACTTATCCAAACTTCTCTTAAACTTTGAAATCATAGTTCACATACACTACTTGCACTGGCAGCTGGTTCTACACTCTCACGACCCTCGAGTAAAGAAGTTTCACCTCGTGTTCTGCTTAAACTTTTCACCCTTAAGCCGTGGCCTCTGGTTGTCCTATTTAATCTCAATGGAAAAAGCCTACTTGCATTTACTCTATCTACAAGACCATAAGACAGAGGAGAAGAATTAGGCCATTCAGCCCATTGTGTCTGCTCCACCATTCCATCATGGCTGATCCCAGATGCAACTCAATCCCATATCCTTTGATGCCCTGGTCAATCAGGAAGCAATCAACTTCTGTCTTATGATAACCCATGGACTTGGCCTCCACCGCAGTCTGTGGCAGAGCATTCCTCAGATTCACTACTCTGTTTAAAATAAAAATTCCCCCTTAGCTCTGTTATAAAAGGTTGCCCCTCAATTTTGAGGCTGTGCCCTCTAGATGCCCCCATCATGGGAAACATCCTCTCCCCATCCACCCTGTCTAGTCCTTTCAACATTCAGTTGTTTCAAAGAGATCACCATGCATTCTTCTTAATTCCAGTGAGTACAGGCCCAAAGCTACCAAACGTGAACCTCCTCTGGACTCTCCAATGATAACACATCCTTTCTGAGATATGGGGTTCAGAACTGTTGACAATACTCCCAGGTGTGGCCTGACTAGTGTCTTATAAAGCCTCAGCATTATCTACTTGCTTTTATATTTTGTTCCCCTTGAAATAAATGCAAACAGACCCAACATGTAAATTAACCTTCTAGGAGTCTTGTACAAGGACTCCTAGGTCCTCCTAGGTCCCCCTCCCCCCCCCCCCCCCCCCGCACCTCTGATGTTTGAACTTTCTCTCCATTTAGATAATAGTCTACGCTATTGTTTTTCTTTCAAACATTATATTACATCTGCCACTTTTTTGCCCATTCTTCCAATTTAAGTCCTGGTGCAATGGTATTGCTTCCTCAGCACTACCTACCCCTCCAGCTATCTTTGAATCATCCGCAAACTTTGCCACAAAGCCATCAATTTCAATATCCAAATTGTTGACAGACAATGTGAAAAGTAGAGGTCCTAATACTGACCCCTGAGGGACACCCCTAGTCATTGGCAGCCAATCAGAAAAGGCCCCTTTTATTCCCACTCGCTGCCTCCTGCATGTCAGCCATTCCTTTATCCATGCCAATATCTTTCCTGCTCTCATAATTTTGTATACGTCTATCAAATCTCTCGATCTTCTACACTCCAGGGAATAAAGTCCTAACCTATTCAATCTTTCCATATAACTCCTTGACTCCTTAAGTCCTCCTCAGATTAGGAAGTCATTTTACCAGAGAACACGCTTGTTGGACTGGCAGCATGTTGGGAGTGTTATCTTAAGTAAAAGGGCTGATGCGAGTAAACTGTAAAATAGTTATTTTATTTTTATTAATGATTTATTGTCACCTTAGGTTTAAGGATCTGTAAGAGGACCACAGTCATTGGGTTTGGAGGCTTGCATGCCTCAATGACCTTAAGAGCAATGCTGGCTGGAGTCATGGCTTTATGCTTTGGCTCTTGGTAGGATCACCCATGGCTTGCCTGCAGAAGGCAGAGGGTCATGGTGGAGGGAGTACATTCAGATTGGAGGGTTGTGACTAGTGGTGTCCCACAAGAATCTGTTCTGGGACCTCTACTTCTTGTGATTTTTATTAGTGACCTGGATGTGGGGGTAGAAGGGTGGGTTGGCAAGTTTGCAGACGACACAAAGGTTGGTGGTGTTGTAGATAGTGTAGAGGATTGTCGAAGATTACAGAGAGACATTGATAGGATGCAGAAGTGGGCTGAGAAGTGGCAGATGGAGTTCAACCCGGAGAAGTGTGAGGTGGTACACTTTGGAAGGACAAACTCCAAGGCAGAGTACAAAGTAAATGGCAGGATACTTGGGAGTGTGGAGGAGCAGAGGGATCTGGGGGTACATGTCCACAGATCCCTGAAAGTTGCCTCACAGGTAGATAGGGTAGTTAAGAAATCTTATGGGGTGTTAGCTTTCATAAGTCAAGGGATAGAGTTTAAGAGACGCGATGTAATGATGTAGCTTTATAAATCTCTAGTTAGGCCACACTTGGAGTACTGTGTCCAGTTCTGGTCGCCTCAGTACAGGAAGGATGTGGAAGCATTGGAAAGGGTACAGAGGAGATTTACCAGGATGCTGCCTGGTTTAGAGAGTATGGATTATGATCAGAGATTAAGGGAGCTCAGGCTTTACTCTTTGGAGAGAAGGAGGATGAGAGGAGACATGATAGAGGTGTACAAGATATTAAGAGGAATAGATGGAGTGGACAACCAGCGCCTCTTCCCCAGGGCACCACTGCTCAGTACAAGAGGACATGGCTTTAAGGTAAGGGGAGGGAAGTTCAAGGGGGATATTAGAGGAAGGTTTTTCACTCAGAGAGTGGTTGGTGCGTGGAATGCATTGCCTGAGTCAGTGGTGGAGGCAGATACACTAGTGAAGTTTAAGAGACTACTAGACAGGTATATGGAGGAATTTAAGGTGGTGGGTTATACGGGAGGCAGGGTTTGAGGGTCGGCACAACATTGTGGGTCGAAGGGCCTGTAATGTGCAGTACTATTCTATGTTCTAAAAAAGTCAAAGGGTAGAGGCCAGACTAAGAGTGGTCCACCGGTACCCCAGGTTCAGGGGTGACACGGCCATAGTGGGGTGTGTCAGGAATGGACAGGAGGAAGAGTATAGGAAACTGATACAGGACTTTTTGATATGGTGCAACTCAAACTACCTGCGTCTCAATATCACCAAGACCAAGGAGATGGTGGTGGACTTTAGGAGATCTAGACCTCATATGGAGCCAGTGAACATTAATGGAGAATGGAGCAGGTTAAGACCTACAAGTATGTGGGAGTACAGTTAGACGAGAAGCTAGACTGGACTGCCAACACAGATGCCTTGTGCAGGAAGGCACAGAGTCACTGTACTTCCTTAGAAGGTTGGCGTCATTCAATGTTTGTAGTGAGATGCTGAAGATGTTCTATAGGTCAGTTTTGGAGAGCGCCCTCTTCTTTGTGGTGGCGCGTTGGGACCACATTAAGAAGAGGGACGCCTCACGTCTTAATAAGCTGGTAAGGAAGGCGGGCTCTGTCGTGGGCAAAGTACTGGAGAGTATAACATCGGTAGCAGAGCGAAGGGCGCTGAGTAGGCTACGGTCAATTATGGAAAACCCTGTACATAGCACCATCCAGAGACAGAGAAGCAGTTTCAGTGACAGGTTGCTATCGATGCAATGCTCCTCAGACAGGATGAAGAGATCAATACTCCCCAATGCCATTCGGCTTTACAATTTAACCGCCAGGAGTAAGATATGTTAAAGTGCCGGGGTTAGGACTCAATGTATTTAAGTAAACTACTTAAGAATTTTTTTAAAAGCTATTATTAATGCTTTTTGAGAGGGTGATTTTAGATGCATATCATATTTTTACTGAGTTAAGTATTGTATGTAATTAGTTTTGCTACAATAAGTGTATGGGACATTGGAAAAAATGTTGAATTTCCCCATGGGGATGAATAAAGTATCTATCTATTTATCAAAAAGAAGTCGTTACAGAAACAGCAATGAAGAATCCTTGTATATCTGTGTGCGATGGTATATGGCCCTGGACAGGCAAAAGTGGAAGACCTTCATTGCTGCCCTAAACATCAGCAGTGTAACGGGCAATAACTAAGGAGACATTTGCATGCACCTGCAGTTTGGAATACGTAATTTGTAGATAACTACTTCTTTGGTTAAATTTTAATGCAGTGCATCGTTGACAATGTTAGCTGCAGATTCAGAGTTGAAGCACCACCACTCGTTCCCTGTATTCACTATTTTATATATTGAGAGCTGGTTCAGAACCCACTGACCTGAATACAAACGTTGTATCTGTCTGTCTGTCTCTCTCTCTTGCTCTCTCTCTGCCCAGATTCCATTCTCAGGAATGGAATGATAGAGTAGATAGTCAGAATCTTTACTCCTCAGTTAGGGTGTCCAATTCAAAGTGAAGTGCATGTATGTCACTATATACAACCCTGAGATTCATTTTCTTGTGGGCATTCATAGTAAATAGAAGGAATTGTAATAGAATCAATGAAAAACTGCACAAAATAGACAAGCAACTAATTTGCAGAAGGCAACAAATTGTGCAAAAACAAAAAGAATATTAATAATGAATAAATTAAAAATAATTATCAAGAACATGAGTTGTAGAATCCTTAAAAGTGAGTTCCTAGCATCGGGGTGAGTGAAGTTATCCCCTCTGGTTCAGGAGCCTGATGGTTGAGGATTAATAAATATTCCTGAACCTGGTGGTGTAAGACTTGAAGCTCCTGTACCTCCTTCCACCTTTTTCAAGAGGTCATAGCTTTAAGATGAGCAGAAGGAGATTTTTATAACGGACATCTGCAGCTTGCTGCCTTGGGAGTTAGTGGAGTCAGATGCATTTGCTCTGTTACCCCAAATCTGCAACTACTTTTAAGCTGCATTTAACTTCCTCTACCCTATCATTTACCGGTAATATATAGAGACCGGAAATAAACATGTAGTTCAGAGGCACATCATTGAGTGGTAGAATGTAACAAAGACTGCAGTGGAATCACATGACCAGAGTGCAAAGCAAATTTATCATAGTACATATATGTCGCTATATACAACCCTGAGATTCATATTCCTGTGGGCATTCTCAGCAAATCAATAAAATCGTAACTATAACAGGGTCAATTAAAGATCAACTGAGTGCAGAAGACAACAAACTGCAAATACAAATGTAAATAAATAGTAATAAATAACTAGAAGATGAGATAGAAAGTCTTTAAAGTGAGATCATTGCTTGTGAGAATATTTCAATGATGGGGCAAATGAGTGTAGTTATCCCCTTTTCAAGAGCCGGATGATTGAGGGGTAGCAAATCAGTTTTAAGTTTATCTAAATTATTTAGGAAGTCTTGAGAATATAAAATTTTGAATTGCTCCAGAACATAACTAAATTTATTTTATTTTTGGCTGTAACTGTCTTTTATTGGGCTGCTGGATTTCAGAGCTCTTAATTTCCCCTTCAGGATATCAGTGCGTCATGTGTGTCTGTGTTTCTGTTCAATGCCAAGGCTGCTCATTTCCCTAGCTTTATTAAATATTGATGCATTTTTCCATGTAAATTATTTCTGCTGGGTAGTTTACATGATCATGTTCTTTGATCCTTTGAGAGAATACAGTAGCTTGCTCTAGCAGGGGTTCTCAACCTAGGGTCCACAAACCCCTTGCTGAATAACCATATAACAATTACAGCACGGAAACAGGCTATCTTGGCCCTTTTAGTCCGTGCCGAACTAGATGGTATTGTATTGGTCCATGGCAGAAAAGAGATTGGGGGAGCCCTGCTGCAGGGAGTACGCAAACAGTTAAAGTACAATTTTTGCCTGTTTTATAATCAGCGTGTAGCAAAGTACAGCAGCTCCTCAGAACCTCTCTGCTAAAACTTTGTATAGGCACTGAAACTTAGACACAAAGGCAAAGTCTCTAGTTCGAGCTGAGCAGCATTCAGATGTGCGCAATCCAAATAGAATGCTGTTTTAAAATCGGGTGGTGAATTTGGCAAGATCATCCCTTGCCCTTTGATTTTAAAGATACCATTGGGGTGAGTAATTAAAGTAACCACCATATATAGGAATGTAATCTACGTTCAGTTGACGGGGAAGTGTTAATGGAACACTAAATAAGACAATAAGAGATAGGAGCAGTATTAGGCCATTTGGTCTCTCAAGTCTGCTCGACAGGTTGATTTATTATCCCTCTCAACCCAATTCTCCTGCCTTCTCCACAAAACCTTTGGTGCCCTTACTAATCAACCTCTGCTTTTAAGTATATCCAATGACTTGGCCTCCACACACAGCCATCTCTGGCAAGGAATTCCACAGATTTGGCACCCCCGGCTAAAGAAATTCCTCCTCACCTTTGTTTTAAGAGAATAAACATTCCGGGTAAATTTGATTAAAACTGCAAGGCCAGAAATCCCTGAATACTTGTGGGAGCATTGCATGCAGCAAGAACTTGTAATTTAAAAAAACAACTAACAATCAAAGTAAGTAAGTGAGTCGGGCGGCGCCGTTGAAGTCCATAGTGGGAGTATTCCCTTCTGCCGCCGGCATGGGATGGCGAGTCTGTCGGGACCCTGGGGACTTGTGGAAACTGTGTGGTGATTTCTTTTGAACTTATAGTCCTTTAACATCTTTGGACTATTTTTACTGTGCCCATGGTCTTTTTTTTATCAATTATGCTATTGATAGTTACTGTTGTAACTATGTGTTGTGACTATGTGGTTTTGTGCAGGTCTTGTAGCTTTAGTTTTTGGTCTTGTTTGTCTGGTGGATTTGGAGCTCCTTTCCGGGGAATGGAATGAGCTAAGACGGTAGCTCGATATTAATACGTAGCAGCCTGTCCGGACTCTGGATTGGGGATTGCCAAACGTTATGTGGATTTTCTAGTGTAGTCTGTTTTGTCATATGCTTTTGTGATATCATTCTGGAGGAACGTTGTCTCATTTTTTAACTGCATTGCATTTGTGGTTTCTAAATGACAATAAACCGAATCTGAATCTGAAGTAGATACTGAGCAACACACACAGAATGTTGAAGGAACTTAGCAAATCAGGCAGCATCTATGGAGGGGAATATGTAGTCAATGTTTTGGGCCAAAGTACTTCGTCAGGACTGAAAAAGAAGGGGGAGGAAGCCAGAATAAGAAGGTGGGGAGAGGTGAAGGAGAAGGTGGGTAGTTGGGGAGGGGGCAGATGAGTGAGAGGCTGGGAGGTGATAGGTGGAAGAGGTAAAGGGGTGAAGAAGGAGGAATCTGATAGGAGAGTGGACCATGGAAGAAAGGGAAGGCACAGGGAGTCAGAGGGGTTGATGCGTAAGAGAAGAAGAGGAAGTGTGAAGGGGAACAAGAATGGGGAATGGAAAAAGCAAGAGGGGAGGGACGAGAAAGTAATAGAAGTTAGAGAATTTGATTGTCCTGCCATCAGACTGGTGGCTATGCAGATGGAATATGAGGTATTGATCTTCCAACCTGAGTGTGGCCTCATCGTGACAATCGGAGGCCATGGACAGACATGTCGGAATGGGACAGAGAAGTTGAATCCCACCTTTTGTGGTGGATAGAGTGAAGGTGCTCGACAAAGCAGTCCCTCAGTCTATGTTGGGTCTCACCAATGTAGAGGAGGTGAAGAATGTGCATGACAATATGGTTTTCAGTTGGATGTTGGGTGTTTTCGCTGAGTGTTACATACCAGTCAGGTCTGTCAAGATCGCTGAGTGTTACTTACCAGTCAAGTCTGTTTTTCCATTGCATCGGAAAGGTAAATATTTGGAGCCAAAAAATAAATTGCCAGAATAATTCAGCAGGTCAAGTAGCATCTGTGGACTCAAAGGGATTGTCACCATTTTGGTTTGAGATTCTACATCAGGATTGAGAGTGTAGACGAAGGATAGCCAATATAGAAGTGGTAGACAGGCTAGTAGATGATAAGTGGATAAGAGAGGGATGATGGAGAAGGGAAAGTACAACCAGGAAGGAAAACATGATCAAAGGGACTGGTGGGAGTGGGAAAGAAACATGCAAAGTAAGTTATCTGGTATTCACAAGTAACTAGACAAATGCCTTGAGTGTATCTCATTCAACATCAGATCTCATTGAAACCTTTTGAACGTTGTAAGGCCTAGATAGAGTAGATGTGGAAAGGATGTTTCCCATGGTAGGAGAGCCTAGGACAAGAGGGAACAGCCTCAGGAAAGAGGGGCGTCCATTCAAAACAGACATGGAGAGAAATTTCTTTAGCCAGAGGGTGGTGAATTTGTGGAATTTGTTGCCATGTGCAGCTAATGGGTGTATTTAAGGCAGAGATTGATAAGTTTTTGATTGGATATGGCATCAAAGGTTACGGGGAGAAGGCCTGGAAATGGGGTTGAGGAGGAGGGACAAAAAGGATCAGCCATGATTGACTGGCGGAGAAGACGATGGGCCAAATGGCCTAATTCTGCTCCTATGTCTTATGGTCTGTGGTCTTACCAGTAAAGGGATAATAAGAACTAGAGATTCTGCAGATGCTGGAAATCTGGAGGAACTCAACAGATCAGTCTGCATCTATGAAGGGGATAAAAACAGTCAATGTATTTTTTCTGCTGAGACCCTTCATTAGGACCAGAAAGGAAAGAAACAAAAGCCAGAGAAAGAAGGTGGGGGCACCTATCTTCTCCCTCAGTTGCTCTCACCAATCACTGGCAGGTGATTGGTGAGAGCAACTGAGGGAGAAGATACATTGCTCTCACCAATCACCAATCAAATGCCACCTTGTTTGTGGCATTTGCCCATTTCCAGTCCTGATGAAAGATCTCAGCCTGAAACACCAATTGTTTATTTTTCCCCATAGATACAGACTGACCTGCGGAGTTCTTTTGGTACTGTGTCTCGATCAGTAACAGATTAAATGAGTGTTACCATATTTATGCCTAAAAGGTATTTTTGCGTTCAAATTACATTGGATATTTTGGAATTGATCGTGGTTGCAGAAATGATTGTTATATATTTGATAAGTTTATGCTGATGTATTGAAAGTATTGGAAAATTTCAGAACTGAATGAATAAATTTCATTCTGGAACTTTCTTTATTTTGCATTCGTGTACCATGAAAATTAATGTCAGCATATTACAAGGGAGAGTGGATGACTGCGAACAGAAGATACGTGGGAATGGTGTGATAATGGGGGGGGGATGGTAATTTTAGGACAAAAGTAGAACTAGTTCTGGAGAAATTACAAGAGTGAAAATATAATTGCTGGAAGTTGTTCCTCTAGACCAGGGGTTTGCAACCTGGGGTCCATGGACCCCTTGCTTAATGGTATTGGTCCATGGCATAAAAAGGCTTGTGGAAACCCCTGCTACAAACTCCAAACCATAATGTTGTGGAGCTTGGGTTGGGAACCCCTGTTCTAAAACTAGGAAGAGAATGTGTCTCTTGAATCATGAGTCTGATATTGTGGAGAGGGTTTCATATCATGCCCTTAAAATTGAAAGGCTGGAAAATGAAACAAGATGGAAGTCAGTTCATTGGGAGATAAAATGTCTGTACCAGTTTTCTGGTTTAACTGTCATTTGCAAGGTAAGCAAGTTGGTTTGAGAATTTTAAGTTTTTGTTTGGTCAGTGGAATCGGCAAAATCTGGTTCAACTGAGCAAAAAACTCATTGACCTGCAGGTGCTATTCTAAAGCAAGGAGGATTGGTGCAGAAAATATATTTTGTAAATCTATGTCTTAATATGAAACAATCAGAATAGGAGGCAAAGATTGTGTTGGCGCTGAACATGTTGCAAGACTTGCAGGCTGCCCCCAGGAGCCCCACTCAGGTGTGTTGGTTGTTAGCACAATTGACTCATTTCACTGTATGTTTCAGTGTAAATGTAATAAATAAATTTGAATCTAGAATTTACATGGATTAAAATTTGTTGCAAATGCCAACTCTGAAGAGGAACTGACAACCCATCAGGCCTACATTGACCAGCAGCCACCAATTTACATTAAATCCATTTATATTCCCAGCAACTCTTACCAGACACCCAGATTCTATGACTTGCCTACCCATGAGACATTATACAGTCAGTGATCACTTTATTAAACACACCTGTATACTTTGTTAATGCAAATATCTAATCAGCAAATCATATAGCAGCAACTCAATGTCAGAGTTCAGTTGTTGTTCAGATCAAACATCAAATTGGGGAAGAAATGTGATCGAAAAGTGACTTTGACCGTGGAATGATTGTTGGTGCCGGACATGTTGGTTTGAGCATCTCTGAGATTGCTGATCTCCTGGGATTTTCACACAGTACATTCTCTAGAGTTTATAGAGAAAAACAAAAAAAATCGTCTAAAGTTCTGTTGGCGGAAGCTCATTGTTACGTGGAAGGTCAGTGGGGAATGGCTAGACTGGTTCAAACTGACAGTAACTCAAATGATCACATGCAACAACAGAGGTATGAACATAATGTCCTACCTTGAAGTAAATGAGATACAGCAGCAGAAGACCATGAAAATACACTATGGCCATTTAATTAGGTATGGAAGGTATCTGATAATGTGACCATAGGGTGTAATAGCTAATTAACCTATCAACTCACATAATAGTAATAACCCTATGGAGCACTTTTCATACAGATGAAATGGGATAAAATACAAATATGAAAATAAAATAAAAACATGAAAATAAAAAGATGTTAATTAAAAGCAAGATTAAACAGATTTTGAGCTGGTGCTTAAAAGTGTCAACTGCGCCTGCATTCCATATAGTTTTTGGCGTATTCCATGTAGTTCAGGAGTATAGTTCAAAACAGCTGACCTGCCAATTATCTTTTGAGGAACATTGTTTAAATTTAAGGGACCGTCGGAAGAAGACCTGGGAGCTCAAGCAGGATGATAGAACAGTGATGTCCCAGACCATTAAGAGCTTTAGAATCAATTCTAAAAGATACAGGAAGCCTATGCAGGGTAGCTAGTATGGAGGTGATTTGTTCCCCCATTTTGCTTTTGGTTAAAGGTCAAGTATTTGGCATTTGTGAATGAGTTGAAGTTTTTCAATAGATTGCTTTAGAAGGCCAGTTAAAAAGTTCATTGCAGTATTCTAGTCTTTTCAATATAAAGGTGTGAATTAGTTTTCAGCATCATTACATGACAGAAACGAACATACCTTTGTGGTTACTTTCTTTGGGATTTAAAATTCACATCTGAATCAAGGATAACATCCAGGCTAGTTACTTCAGATTTTACAGCGAGTGTCAAGATCTCAAGTTTGTTTATCTCTTTTGGCTTCAGAGTCAACTGAAAGTATCTTCATTTAGTTTTTGGAAATTATTGCTCTTCCATTAGTTTTTTGCAGCCATAACAGGAGTTAGAGAAGATAGTGTTATCATCATCAGGCTCAACCGAGATGTGCAATTGTGTGTCATCTGCATAACTGGAGATCAAGTTTATGCTCTATAATGATGTCTCATAAGAGGAGCATGTATAAAGAGAAGAGTAGCTTCCATGAGCAATACCAAAAAGTACACTGTATCTCTTAGAAAATTAGTCTCTGAGAAAGACAAAACATTTTCTCCCTAAAATATATGAATGAAACCAATAAAAGGCACTACCAAAGAAGCCAACCCAGTTCTCAAGGCGATCTAGGACAGAGGTTCCTAACCTTCTTTATGGCATAGACCAATACCATTAAGCATGGGGTCTGTGGACCCCAGTCTGGGAACCCCGATCTAGAAGAATGCTGTGGTCAATTGTGCCAAAGGCAACACTTAGAGGAATTAGAACTAATACTCTGGCATCAGTGCTGAGCTTAAGGTCACTGATGATTTAGTCAGTTTCTGAGATGTGGGAGGACACTAGGGCACACGGAGAAAAAACAGAGAAAAGATAACTCCTATGGCATTGACATTCGTAACAGTGAAATACAACAACCAACAAGCCATATTGAGCTTGTAACCCACAAGGTTGCAGGGAGAGCATGCAAATTTTACTTCATGCTTGAATTGTTAAAGGTAAACAATTGTAGGATGAGTGACTGAACAATGAGGCAGCAAGTTTGTGCAGGCTATGCAGAATAATGCTAGTAGGAAAGTAATGGTGAAAATGTTGGAACAAAAAGGAATAACTGAGTGAAGGCCGTGAAGGGGAGAGTTAACGAGAGGACAGCTTGCTGTTATTATAGTCAAAAGAGGAGTTGTAGCTGATTTTGACAAGGGCAGTCTTGGTATTACTTGATTTGAAGAGACCTGAAGATATGTGAGTGCAGAGTCCTTTGATATATGTGCAATATTTTGTGAGACAGAATGAGTGTCACAGAATAAGAATGCAAGTGATTTTTTTTTTGTGATGAAAGTTTTGACAGTTATATGATGTGTGAGGTTCAGAGTAATTTCTAGCTGTCATGGATCTAAGGGAGTGGTGAATAGTGTTAGAGATTTGTGAAATTGATGTAAGATTTTGGTAAAGTTGTGATGGGGAATGAGTGATTAGGGAGGAAAATAAAGTAGTAGTAGATTGGGACAAGTCTGTCAGAATTAATGTCTGTAATGATATCAAGACTTCAGAAAGGAAAGCCTGAGGCTGATGACTCTGGAAGTAGATTTTTCGTGTCAGAATAGCAGTCCAAAATGGATGATCTGCTGAAGTGATGCCTTCAGAAGTGGCAAGTTCCCGATGTCATTTGTTAAGAGTTATCTGAAGAAAAATTAGGATGTTGTAGTTAGCAGTCAATTTATATCAACAACTAATCTGAGATATAATGCAAGTCTTACCTAATTTTAACTATCTCCTAAAAACATTTCTGCTTAAGAGAAATAATGCAGTCGGTGGCAGCCAAGGGTCTTGGGTTATAGGATTGATGTTAATGTTATCAAGACAAGGTTTGTGAAAGTGCTGAAGTGATCAAGGTAACTTGTTTTAATGGCTATGTGACAGTTTGTGAATGCAGATTTGTCATTGCATTGTGGTTTGGAAAAACTCATTTTTTTTAATACATGGTTGCTAACAATCACCTGTGTGTAACTTGTCCTTTTTGTTGTGACAGACCTTTTCCCTTCTCCAGGAATGATGCATTAGGCAATAGGATCCTTATTATTACCCTTCAGTTCATTCAAGTGCACCATTCACAAACTGACAGGATGCCATCACTTCACTGACAGTATGTATGTTGATAGGTGCATGAGAACAAGACAACATAGCTTCCTATGAAGTGTTTTTCTTAGTTTCAAATGAATTGTTCCTGATCTTGATTCTCCCTTGAGAACTGAGAACTTGGTGAATGGTTGAAGTAGAGTTTTGGGCCATGTGTCCTGCTCCCCATTGCAGCAGATTACTACTATTTTAATCAGGGTTGGGGATTTCATTCACTCTGATGTGCAGTAGTTCTTCCAAGTAATTAAAAATGCTCATTTTAGTGTAATTTCTCTGGATTTAAATGATTGTAACCTAATAGTTTAGCTTCATTGCAATAGATTTTGTTTGCTGTATTTTGATCAGACATTTTGGTTAATCATTTCTGCCCGAGTCACCTTATGGATATGCATACACTGTAGCGTAGTGGCTAGCACAATGCTGCACAGTCCCGGCAACTCAGGTTCAATTCCCACCGCTGCTTGTAATGAGTTTGCACACTCTTCCCATGACTTTGTGGGTCTTCTCCAGGAATTCCAGTTTCTTCCTACATTCCAAAGATGTACCTGTTGGTAGATTAATTTGTCATTGTAAATTTGACTAGGATTAAATTCTGGGTTTCTGAGCGGCACGGCTTGATGGGCTGGAAGTGCTCTATCTCAACAAAGAAATAATCCATCAATGTATGTAAGCTAGATTGTATATTTATGTTGTTTTTATTATTGTGTTCTTTATCTTATTGTGTTTTATTTTGCTGCATCGGATCTAAAGTAAAAATTATTTTGATCTGCTTTACACTTCTGTACTGGAAATGATATTAACCGATCTTGAATCTTGGTTAATCAGAGCTCCTGAGAAATGTCATTTGGAAAACCTGTCTTGCTCGGGTGAAGAGGCAAACCCATAAACAAAAAGAGATTCTACAGATTTTGGAAATCCAGGGTTACACATACAAAATGCTGGAGAAACTCAGCAGGTCAGGTAGCATAAGTGGAGAGGGATTAAAAAGTGAATCAGGTGAAGAGGCTGTGGTTTTAGTAGGATAAATAAAAACTATTTTCATTAGCTAATTGTTACGGGGTTGAGGAGCTGCTGTGGTGTGGATTATTTAAACCAGGGGTTCCCAAACTTTTTTATGCCATGGACCCCTACCTTTAACTGATGGGTCTGTGGGCCCCAGGTTGGGAACTCCTGATTTAAGTGATGGTGAAAAGAAGTGAAATATGGTGAGGTGTGAAAATTTTTTAAATCTTTGTAATAGCCTGGAACTTGATGCTTGTAAAGGTAGGGTGGAAGCAGGGTTAATTGTGTCTACCAAGGAGATGCTTGAGGGGAAGTATTAACAGGTTGCAGGGAAAGATGGATATATGGGACCGAATGGATTCTTCCACAGAGAGCTGGCATGGATTCAGTGGATGAAATGGTTCTCTGTGCCGCAATTCTGACCTACACAGCCTACCTACAGTCAGATTCGTCACATCTAACAGGAGCTGCTTAGGCTTGATATAGGCAACTGCAGTAATTACAGTCCAGCTTCTTCCTCACAATGATCAATGATGTATGACTGCAGTCATGAACAAGTCACTTCAAAGGCTAATGATTTTACCAGTTGTCAAAGTACCAGCAAAAACTTTTTGTGGAAAAACTTCCTATTTTCTTAGTGAGCTTAAATAAATCATCTGTGACTAAGTATGATGAGAATTGCTGTATTGCACATGTAGCATAAAATTTGTATTCTAATTTTGATTGAAGTTAATGTTGGATATAAAGGGTCCTTGTATTTTGTCTATATTTAGATTGCTACCAATTTGCAAAATGAAAGGTTCATCTTGGAAAAAGAATCTGAAAACGCATAGGGACAATCATTTTGCAGAGGTTCACACATTGAAATTCTTAGCAATGCAATTGTTATTTTTGTGATCAAATAAAGACGTTAAGTGAGTGCACAGAAAGTTCCTTTAGGTGTTAACTCTGATGATAAGATTTTATTTTCCTTGTAGTTATTAATGTTGATTAATGTCGTCATTTAATTGTATACAAAGTCTGTAGATGGCAAATTTGATTGGTTCTAGTTGACTTCAGGAGGGCACGGAGCGACCACTCTCCGCTGACAGCTCCTCAGTAGAGATCATTAAGAGCACCAAATTTCTTGGTGTTCACCTGGCAGAGAATCTCACCTGGTCCCTCAGCACCAGCTCCATAGTAAAGAAAGTCCAGCAGCGTCTCTACTTTCTGCGAAGGCTGAGGAAAGTCCATCTCCCACCACCCCACCCCCCAATCCTCATCACATTCTACAGGGGTTGTATTGAGAGCATCCTGAGCAGCTGCATCACTGCCTGGCTCGGAAATTGCACCATCTCGGATCGCAAGACCCTGCAGCAGATAGTGAGGTCAGCTGAGAAGATCATCGGGTTCTCTCTTCCTGCCATTACAGACATTTACACTACATGCTCACACACCCCTCATACAAACTCTTTTCCCTCCTACCTTCTGGGAAAAGGCACCGAAGCATCTGGGCTCTCACAGCCAGACTATGTAACAGTTTCTTCCCCCAAGCCATCAGACTCCTCAATACCCAGAGCCTGGACTGACACCAACTTACTGCCCTTTACTGTGCCTATTGTCTTGTTTATTATTTATTGTAATGCCTGCACTGTTTTGTGCACTTTATGCAGTCCTGGGTAGGTCTGTAGTCTAATGTAGTTTTTTTCTGTGTTTTTGTACTGTTCCATGTAGCACCATGGTCCTGAAAAACGTCTGGTTTTTACTGTGTACTGTACCAGCAGTTATGGTCGAAATGACAATAAGAAGTGACTTGACTTGAAAGGTTTTGGGGAGAAGGAAAGAGAATGGGGTGTAGAGGGGGAAAATAAATCGGCCATGATGGATTGGCTGAACAGACTCGATGGGCTGAATGGCCTAATTCTGTTTCAAAGTCTTAGTCTTATTTTGCAAGCCATGTGGCTGCAGAGGATTAATGCAGCCACAAGCATCCTACAAGAGATGAAACCAAGGTACCATCTGGAAAAAGGTGCAGGAGCCTCAGGATTCTCAGCATCAGTTTCTGGAACAGTTATCACTTCTCAACAGTCAGGCTGTTGAACTGGTGGGGATAACTACACTCAACTTCACTTGCCCCGTCACTAAACTGTTCTAACTTTTGCACATTGGTTAGCTGTCCGTCCTGTAGGAGCGGCCTTTCATTTTTTCTATTGTGGTTCTTGGATTTACTGAGCATGGCCACAAAAATACGACTCGTAGAGTTGTACGTGGTGACATAAATGTACTCTAATAATAAGTTACTTAAATCTTTGAACTTTGAATGCAGTCCAACCTTTTATTTATGAGATCTGCAGAATTACTAGCAGCTGCAGAGGCGTAATAGATTTTTTTAAAAGTCCAAGGAGATACCCATCTTGTTTCTTGCATTAAACTTTCAGAATTGCTACCAGGCTGAATTGAATAGTTAACCTAAAGAGTGAATTCTGAGGAAGTTTTATTCAAACTGGACCTTTTGTATGCCTTATGTGCCTAGTTCAGTGGGTTCAGGAAACAAACAAATATAATAGCATCCTTGTGTTTTGTAGCGACTGGAAAAAAAAATATTTTTTTTATGTTAAAGAAATCTATATATAGAAAAGGTAGGTAAAATTAAATGCGAGAAACAGGAAACATAGGTGCAGGCTTGTAATTTTAAGACTAATTTCTAAAATTACATTGAGAGCCAAGTATTGAGGGACTACAAGAATGTAACTAGTGGAGTGCCCCAAGGCTTTCAGATATGTGCCATCTATATAAATGATCTGGAGGCAAAGTGTAAGTTATTAAGGTTTGCTAATGATGTAGAAGTAGTCAAGCATCAAGGTTAGTTAAGAAGGTTCAGTCGTTAGGTATTAATGCTGGAGTAATAAAATGGATTCAACAGTGGCTAGATGGGAGATGCCAGAGAGTAGTGGTGGATAATTGTTTATCGGGATGGAGGCCGGTGACTAGCGGGGTGCCTCAGGGATCTGTTTTGGGCCCAATGTTGTTTGTAATATACATAAATGATCTGGATGATGGGGTGGTAAATTGGATTAGTAAGTATGCTGATGATACTAAGGTAGGAGGTGTTGTGGATAATGAGGTGGGTTTTCAAAGCTTGCAGGGAGATTTATGCCGGTTAGAAGAATGGGCTGAACGTTGGCAGATGGAGTTTAATGCTGAGAAGTGTGAGGTTCTACATTTTGGCAGGAATAATCCAAATAGAACATACAGGGTAAATGGTAGGGCATTGAGGAATGCAGTGGAACAGAGAGATCTAGGAATAACAGTGCATAGTTCCCTGAAGGTGGAGTCTCATGTAGATAGGGTGGTGAAGAAGGCTTTTGGAACGCTGGCCTTTATAAATCAGAGCATTGAGTACAGAAGTTGGGAGATACAATGTTAAAATTGTACAAGGCATTGGTAAGGCCAAATTTGGAATATTGTGTACAGTTCTGGTCACCGAATTATAGGAAAGATATCAATAAATTAGAGAGAGTGCAGAGACGATTTACTAGGATGTTACCTGGGTTTCAGCACTTAAGTTACAGAGAAAGGTTGAACAAGTTAGGTCTCTATTCATTGGAGCGTAGAAGGTTGAGGGGGGATTTGATTGAGGTATTTAAAATGTTGAGAGGGATAGATAGAGTTGACGTGAATAGGCTGTTTCCATTGAGAGTAGGGGAGATTCAAACGAGAGGACATGATTTGAGAGTTAGGGGGCAAAAGTTTAAGGGAAACACGAGGGGGTATTTCTTTACTCAGAGAGTGATAGCTGTGTGGAATGAGCTTCCTGTAGAAGTAGTAGAGGCCAGTTCAGTTGTGTCATTTAAGGTAAAATTGGATAGGTATATGGATAGGAAAGGAGTGGAGGGTTATGGGCTGAGTGCGGGTAGGTGGGACTAGGTGAGATTAAGAGTTCGGCACGGACTAGGAGGGCCGGAATGGCCTGTTTCCGTGCTGTGATTGTTATATGGTTATATGCATGTTGTAATGAGGATATTTAGATTCAGCAACAGGATATAGATAGGCTGAGTGGCAAAATGTGACAAATGGACTTTACTGTAGGGAAGTATGAAGTCATTCACTTTGATGGGAGTGGTCTAAAGCCAGACCATTAGTTAAGTGGAGAAAGACTGCAGGTGAGCGATCCAGGTGTTCCTGTAAACAAACTACCGTAGATTCCGGACTACAGAGCGCACCTGATTAAAAGCCGCTGGCTCTAATTTTAGAAATAAAATGAATTTTTTAATTGTATAGGCCGCACCGCTACTTTTAAATATACATACGTATCGGTAACACAAATTACGTTGCATATACTTTTTTACTGAACAGCACGAACAACATTCCAATATCTCCTAGCGACTGGTAAAAATATATATACTGCAGCCTACCAGGAAAAGTTATTGATCGCCTTTAACTTAAAAGCAGCGTTTTCGCTCGGGTCTGATGAGCTCGCGTAACGCGATTGGGTCTAATCGGGTTTGATGTGCTCGGGTCTGACGCGCTCGGGTCTGACGCGCTCGCGTAATGCCCCCACCTTCCCGTATATATCCCACAAGACGCGGCGAAACCGGGTGTGACGTCATAGCAACCCGGGATGTAGTACAGAAAACAAATATAGTTAAAACACTTCTAACTTTAACTAACAAATGAATTACTAAGCAAAAATATTATAAACTAAGTAACTGCCATAAAGGCAGCACAATGCTTTTCTTCGAGTGTTTTCCATGTTGATGAGGGTGAGTACAAATGACTGATTTACAATAATTTAATTGTGAAAGTGTGCTTGATTTATCGTACAATTTCATTGGACCTCTGTGAACTACTCATCAATTTTATTGGTCTACTGTTACGAGGCAAAATGTTTACGAGGCGGCATGAAAAAAAAACCATGTATTAGCCGCTCTGGATTAAAGGCCGCAGAGTTCAAAGCTGTTCAAAATGTGGGGAAAAAGTAGCGGCTTATAATCCGGAATCTACGGTATGTATAGTGCTAGCAGACAGTGCAGCAAGTGGTTAAGTAGACAAAACACGTATTGGCATTCATTTGCAAAACTATATGTTAATACCTAATCTGTATACATTGTTTAGAAATAAGGGAATATTATTACAATTGTACTGCCAAGACCACTCTTAAATTACTGCAGTTTTATACAGGAGAGTTAGAAAGTAGTCCAAAATAAATTCACTAGGATTTCTGCAAGGTAGTGTAGCGTCACTTTAAAACGCCTGCAATTACTGATCAGGGTTTTATTTCCTCTGAGGTGTACATTTTCCCTGCAAGGTTTCCTCCCACCTCTGAAAGATGTACAGGTTTGGATTAGGGTTAGTGAGTTATGGACATGCTTTGTTGGTGCCAGAAGTGTGGTGACGCTTGCGGGTTGCCCCCAGCACAAATCAAACGATGACAAACTGTTTTACTTTATGTTTCAATATTTCGATTTATCTGTGTCAAATGAAGATGGTCTTCTTTAGGATGAGAGGATTTTCTTATTATAAACAGCTAAAGAAATTTAATCTCGATCTGAGTTTAGAAATGTATTATGAAACAAAATTGAGGGGGCATGATAGGATATGTGATCTCAAATGAGGGAGCATATAAGCAAACTTTTTATTCCAGCTCATGATTTTGGTACCAGATATGGAGACTTTCCAAGGTATTGGATGTCATATGAATGCACTATCACATGTTAATTCACCTTTTCTTGAAATGTTGCACCATAGAAAAATAAACTTTGCAGGCAGCCCTAAGTTTAAAGGAAATGCAGAAAAGAAGATCTCAGAGGGAGCATGGGAAACCGAGCCAAGTCACTTCAAGGAAACATATCCAATCGAACTGGATGCGGGAAGAGGGGCCCCTGGTATGTGGATAGAGAGCAAAGTAATGAGGTCCAGCATGTGGACAAGGGAGCGCCACAAACCTGCCTGAGGAATCATAGGCTGAAAGTGTCGTGGTTACTTGAAATGACCAGGAGACGCAGACAATTCTTCGAGAAGTTTAAACCTTTATTTGCAAACAAAGGCTGAGGCAATCAATGAACTTGTCACCGAAAGCCCACCGAGCTCCGGTGTACAGCATTCTTTATAGTAATTTCTTATCTCAGTTACATTTCGGTTTCATCAGCATACCCAATCAATTTTTAGTTGCATATCATCTATACATTAACTAATCAATTGCTCTTGCCTAGCTCTCGGTGAGCCACCATTATTTTTCACCCGTTCGCATTGGGGCCCCATTCCTGGCCAAGGTTATTTTTTCCAGACAACCTCCCTCACATTACATTCCTGCTCGCACCATCCTTTCCGCCACCGTTATCTCTTACTAAACAAAGGCTGAGTGTAATACACGGAGTACATTTCAGCTAATTAGTGCTGCTAGCTAAACAGGTGTTCTGTAATTGCCACAGTATGCAGCTAAGAGAGTACAAAGAATCTAGTTAAAACAATACATAGCAAAATGTGTCTAGTAAAATAATACATAGTAATATTCAGTACCTAGTATTGATTACATAGTATAGTAAATAGCTAGTACATAGTGATTATATGTCAGGTGTATATATAATGATTATGTCAGGTATATTTCTCAATAAAAGCAAGGACAACTTCTACTGTTATCAAACTCTTGAGCAGACCTCTTGTACAGTAATGCAGATTCTTGGCCTCAGTTCGCTTTGTTGTGATCTTGCACTTAATTGCTTGCACTTTCTCTGTAGCTTTTACACTCTATTCTGCATTGTTATTGTTTTACCTCAGTGCACTGTGGAATGCTGTATGAACAGCATGCAAGACAAGCCTTTCATTGTATTTTGGTACATGTGACAATAATAAATCAATGTCAATAGGTATAATCCACGTGCCTTTGTATCTGTCCATCTGCCTTATCCTTCACTAGATCCAGATGGTGACCATCAAGGTTTTAGATGGTCAGCTAGATGCAAAATAATAGGCATTTTCAGATTGTTAGGTAATGGACTATCGGAGCTAAGGAGCATTCTTTTAAAACTGAAGTCTGAGGCAAGATCTCTGGGTACACAGAAGAGGATGGGGTAGATCGGCCATGTATCAGAGCACTCTTGTGGGGCATATACCTATTTTGTAATGTGTGTTTTTATTTATTGATTGATTGGGATACAGCATGGAATAGGCCCTACTGGCCCCTCGAGCCATGGTTTACTCCTAGCCTAATTACAGGAACATTTACAGTGACCAATTAACTTATCAATCGGTACGTCTTTGGAATGTGGGAGGAAACCAGAGCCCCCAGAGGAAGCCCATGCAGTCATGGGGAGAATGTACAGGCAGCGGAGGGAACTGAACCCAGGTCACTGGTACTGCAAAACATTATGCTGACCACTACGCTATCCTGCCACATTTTGATAAACACAAGAACCTGGAAGCAATTTATTAGGTTGTGCATAATTGTGATAACTTTATGAATAGTTTTAATAGTTTAGATTTGCTACACTACATTGAATTGTGGATGATTTAAAGGATGCTAATTACTTTGCAGTCAAAAGCCTTTGGAAAGATTAATGTATGTTTAGTAATGAAGGGCCTAAACTACACACAATGATGTACAATACACCTACATTTCACATAATAATATTTTCCAGTAAATTCAAATAAAATTCTGTTCTTATTCTAAGCCCTGAAGGAAAACACCAAGTTGATACTTAAGCTGTGAGGAAGTGATTGCTTTGGGCTGTCTAGATCATTAATTTTACTAAATAGACTCCATTCTGTTAATTGTATCTAATGCAAAACACATTTTGCTGTAGTGAAACTTAAGTGCAAGATAAAGAGCTTATGTCCAATTTGGAACTTTAGACTTTGGAAAATTGTCTTACTTTCCAAATTCAACAAATTACTCATTTTGATCAAGGTGATGATATTTGGTAAAATACCAGTGGTGATGTGATGTGATTTTTAAAGGAGCACCCACAAATGCTGGAGGAACTCTGCAGGTCAGGCAGCATTTATGGAAAAGAATAAACAGTTGACCATTTGGGCTGAGATACTACTTCAGGACTGGGAAGGAAGGGGGAAAGATGCCAGAATAAATAGGTGGGGGTGGGGGAAATGAGGCTATCTGGAAGGTGAAAGGCAAAGCCAGGTTAGTGGGATAGGTCAAGAGCTGAAGGAATTGATAGGAGAGGAGAGTGGACCATAGGAGAAAGGGAAGGAGAAGAGAACCGGTGGAAGTAAAAGGCAGGTGAAGGAGTAAAAGATCAGAGTGTGGGTATAGAGGAGGGGGGATTTGTTTACTGGAAGATGAAATTGATGTTCATGCCATCAGTCTAGAGGGTACCTAGACAAAATATAAGGTGTTGCTCCTCCACCCGGAGTGTAGTCTCATTGTGGCACAAGAGGAGGCCGTGGACCAACACGTTGAACCGGAGATCAAAATTAAAATCTTTGGCCACTGGGAAGTCACACTTGTGGTGGATGGTGCGTAGGTGCTTGATAAAGGGATTTCCCCCAATTTACAATGAGGCTCATCAATGTGATTTTGAAAGATGGAATGGGTCAGTGATTGAATCAAAAGCAATCAGTGAATATGCCTTTGCTCTGAAGAGAAAAATTGTGGATTTTTATGGGTACAGTAACTCCTAACTGATTACAAGTGCAGCATTTTTCAATGATCTCTTCAAAATTCAAGATTGTTTAATGTCATTTCCAGTACACAGGCGTAAAGGAGAACAAAATCCAATGCATCACAAAAAAGCAATAAGATAAAGAACACAATAATAACTAAAACACAATATATATATATATAAATACATAACATAGCTTGTATGTGTATGGCACGTGGCCAAGTGGTTAAGGCGTTGGACTAGCAATCTGAAGATCTGAGTTCGAGCCCCAGCCCCAGCCGAACTTTGTGTCCTTGAGCAAGGCACTTAACCACACATTGCTCCAGTCCACCCAGCTGAAAATGGGTACCGGCAAAATGCTGGGGGTTAACCTCGCGATAGACTGGGGTCCTATCTTGGGGGGGGGGGGGGGGGAGGAGTCTTGTACTCTCAGTCGCCATGGAAACAGGGATAAGCACCGGCCTGATGAGTCTGTAAGGCTCGGGACAGACTTTTAACTATACCTTGTATGCATTGATTGTTAGTGCACTTAAAGTGACAATAGGTACCAGGAATGGCTGTACTTAACGTGACTGACAGGAAATGATTTTGTAGTGGTGATACAATACAATAGGTACAGAAACCATTGAAGGTTTTTGATGCACAGGTATTGTAAATCATTATGATAAATCCAAATTTCCACATTCCTGCATTTTTAATTCATCACTGTAGATAGGTCAGTGTTTTTAAAGCATTACGAAATGAATTACCATTTGGAGCTGTATTTAAGCATTAGATTTGGTATCTAAAATGGAAGAGGTATTATGATGTAAAATTAGTTTATAAAAGCATTTCAAAGGTCTAAATCTTGATCTTTCATATTTGATGCACATCTCCCAATAGCTGGGGTTTGGGGTAAAATTGCAAACTGTCTTCTGTATTTCATCTTCAGATATGCAATGTAGTTTATGCAGAATTCACACATAGACATGCCACCAACAGCTTGCGAAAGGTATATAAACTTAGCTTTATTCAGACACGTAATTGCAAAAACAAAGTACAGTCGGCCCTCCTTATCCGCGAATTCCACATGGGCTAATTCAACCAACCACAAATCGCAAAAACCCGGAAGTGGTCTTCCAGCACTTGTTGTTCATGCATGTACAGACGTTTTTTCTTGTCATTATTCCCTAAACAATGCAGTATAACAACTATTTAACATAGCATTTACATTGTATTAGGTATTATAAGTAATCTAGAGATGATTTAAAGTATGTGGGAGGATGTGCGTAGGTTATCGTGGATCAGGATTGAAAAAAATCGGAAGTTCTCTTACTCAGTAAGTCAGAACAGGTATATCAGGTATTATTTAGCGTCAGTTAGTCAAACGTTTGTCTTAGTATATAGTATATATTTTACCTTTCTATGCATATAAAACACTTAAGAACGTATGTTTCAACGCCAGGCTTGGGAACTTCTTCCTGAGTTCAATCCAGTGACAGGTATCGAGTGCGCTCTCCGCCGTGTCGGGTTGATGTGAGGATCAAAAACCCAAAACCCAATAATTAAACCACTGCGTTGCTTAGTAATAATTGTAGCTATCATTGGGGCAGAGCCTTTCTCACTTTATCCTTTAAAATTGTTCTGATTGTTGACCGACTGTAGCCTGACACTTTTCCAATGATGATGGCGTTTTACCTCTTTCCGGTCGCGTTATTATTTCCACTTTATTTTCAATTGCGATCATGATTATGATCGTGAACAGAAACACTGCGGATTCAGAGTTCTGCTGGTGGGTCCTAATGTCCACCACACTGAGACACGTTAAATAAGGTCTGGGGTTCCGCTGGGTCCTAAGATCCACCACATTGAGACAGGTTGAATAAGGGACTTGAGCATCCGTGAATTTTGGTATCCGCGGGGGGTCCCGGAACCAATCCCCCATGGATAAGGAGGGCCGACTGTACAAGCACAAAGAGGTTACACAATATACCACTCTGTGAAGACACAAGGTGATCAACCTCAGACTTGTATCCAGCTTTCTCTCAGCCTGACACTCAGACTCCTTCTGCAGTTCTCTGGCTAGATGTGAAGCTGTTACATTGGGTATTGTCCCTTTTCTCACTATGGTTCCAGTCTTTTCACAGAATCTTATTTGCCATTGATGGCTTTTCTAAACAATTTCTGGTTCAGAATAATCAGTGCTGGAGTTTCAACCCTTTGATTTAAGTTGCTACCAATCTCCTTGCTTGTATTTTCTCTACATCTCAACAGAAATCTTCACACACCATAAACCATCCTTCTCTCTGTTGATCTCCAGATGTTAGTTAAGCCTATATACGCTGTTCCTTCATCTAATTTCAATGGCTATTTAAACTCAACTTTCAAGATGTGCTTGGATATGAGAGTGTCATTTATGTCGGAAGGTTTCAGATTGAAATGAAAGTAGATTTTGACATTGAGTAGAGAAATGTACTCAGTTCAAACCAGTCAGTCTTGAATAATACATTTATTCACTTGAAGTCTCTAACTTTTCAACCTTTCCCTGCCAGGTCCGCTTCATTTACATTTTGATCAGGCATCAGTCCTTGACTGGAGTCATAGTGGTTTAGAAAAATACAGCACAGAAATGGCCCATCTAGTCCATTTTAACAAGACCATCAGTCATTAGACTATAAGATGTAGAAGCAGAATTAAGCTATTTGACCCATCGCATCTGCTCGGCCATTCCATCATAACTGATTTATCATCCCTTTCAACCCCAGTCTCCTGCCTTCTCCCCATAACCTTTGACGCCCTTATTAATCAGGAACCTATCATCCTCTGCTTTAACTATACCCAATGACTTGGCCTCCACAACCATCTGTGGCAAAGAATTCCACAGATTTCGCCATCCTCTGGTTGAATAATTTCCTCCTCATCTCTTTTTTTTAAAAACAAGGATCCTTGACTCCTCTACTATAGTTAACATCCTCTCACACTATCTAGGGCTTTCAATATTCAATAGTTTCAATAAGATTCCCTCTTTATTCTGTGAGAAGCAGAGTGGGTGTGGGTGGAAATGGAAGAATGAACCGGGGAGAGCCGTCCCCCCAAAATATAAGAGGAGAGCCTGATGTGTGGCGATGATATTGTGTTTAAAAGATTCAGGTAGACATTATGGAGGATGATATGAATACAGAGATGAAAGGCAAGAGTAAGGAGATCTCTAGCCTTGTCCAGGGTGATAGAAAAGGGACTGAGGGCAAACAGGCAGGAACTGAAATGGATGCGGCTGAGAGATTTACTTACTTTAGGATTATGGAGCATTCTGGTCAAAGTGGGGTGCCATCTGAAATTTGCTACCCTGGCCTGTCAGTCAATTACATGCGGGTGGAAGGCACCACAGTATAAGAACAAAGACTGTTAGGCAGGGTTACAGCTTCTTCCCACAGGATGTGAGTCTTCTGAACACCCTGATACCACCTAATGCAAATTATTATTGACAGCGCCAGTAGTGGTACTATAGTGTATATTTAACTATATATCATGTATGCGGTTTGTCAACTTGTACATCCACATAATACTTCTTAATCTGTTAATATTATTATGTTAATATTTTATGTTCTGTATGTCATGTATGCACTGTCTTTTGCACCTTGGTCCTCGAGGAACATTGGTTAAGCGATATCCATTATCTGTGTATGATTGATTGACAAGCATAAAGAAGCTTTGATTTAGTTTCCTCATTTTATTTTTCCTTAGTTGAACCTTTTCATTTGAATATAACTTTGTTACCTTTGCTGATGACTATTGTCTTTATAGGGTGAATAAAGAAGACATTGCTATTTCCTCTCAAGATCAGTCCCAAGAGAGAATGTCCTGGAGAGACTAAAGCATTGGGGATTGATTGGTGAGTATAATGTAACTATTTGGATTCAATGTTTGAGAAGATTATTTCTGAAGACTAAAGATGACATATCTTTATTAGGACGGCACAGTAGCTTAGCATAACACTATTACAGTGCCAGCAACCTGGTTCAATTCCTGCTGTTGTCCGTAAGGAATTTTATACATTCTCTCTATGATCACATTAGTTTCCTCCCACATACGACATAGGAGACCACTCAGCCGATTGAGCCTGCTCCACCATTCCATAATGGATTTATTACCCTCTCAGCCCTATTTTCCTGCCTCCCCCCAGTAACCTTCTATGCCCTGACTAACCAAAAACCCAACAACCTCTGATTTTAATATACTCAGTGACTTGACCTTCACAGTCGTCTGCCTCCACATTCTAAAGATACATGGGTTAGTAGCTTAATTGGTGTAATTGGGTGACGTAGGCTTGTTAGGCTGGAAGGCCTGTTGTTACCATGTTTAATTTCTAAATTTTTTTCTATGGTAGTATAGCGGTGTGCTACACATAGCGCTAAAATAACGACATGGAGTCGGTAAACTGCAGTTAAAGAAGATTTTATCGAACTTCACAGCCTTGCTTTAAAGCCTCCCTCATCCCGCCCTCCCCGGGCGCGGATGCTGTAGGAGGCACGTACTCACAATCCCCCGCAGGCTTTTCCCTTTGTTGGTGAAGCAGACCTGGCGCCCTTTTGGGACTGGCCTTTGTGCCGGCGCGCTGGCTATTTGTGAGGCGGTTCGAGTGCGCTAGGAAGTGGGTCGCCACATAACCCCCCCCCAGAACCGGCGATATAACCCCCAATGTCCACAGTCTGGGCCGAACCCTGTTTGGGAGGTCGGCCTCTGCGCCGCGGTGCCGGAAACTCGACCGGTTGCACCAAGTCCACATGGGCCAGTTTGAGTCGGTCCACCGTGAAAACCTCCTCTCTCCCCCCAACGTCCAGCACGAACGTGGACCCGTTGTTCCTGAGCACCGTAAACGGCCCCTCGTAGGGCCGTTGCAGCGGTGGCTGATGCCCGCCCCGTCGTACAAACACAAACTCACAGTTCTGCAGGTCTTTGGGTACGCAGGTCGGGTTCTGCCCATGCTGTGAAGTGGGTATGGGGGCCAGGTCACCGAGCCTCTCACGTAGTCTGCCCAGGACTGCTGCGGGTTCTTCCTCTTGCCCCCTTGGGGCTGGTATGAACTCCCTGGGAACGACCGGGGTGCGCCATACACCAACTCGGCCGACGAGGCATGCAGATCGTCTTTGGGCGCCGTGCGGATGCCGAGTAGGACCCAGGGAAGCTCGTCCACCCAGTTAGCTCCTCTCAGGCGGGCCATGAGAGCTGACTTCAGGTGACAGTGGAAACGCTCCACTAGTCCGTTCGACTGTGGGTGGTAGGCAGTTGTGTGGTGCAGCTGTGTCCCCAAAAGGCTGGCCATAGCTGACCACAGGCTGGAGGTGAACTGGGCGCCTCTGTCGGAGGTGATGTGGGCAGGTACACCAAAGCGGGACACCCAGGTGGCGATCAGTGCCCGGGCGCAAGATTCGGAGGTGGTGTCGGTGAGTGGGATCGCCTCTGGCCATCTTGTGAACCGGTCCACGATAGTTAGGAGGTGTCGCGCAGAGCGCGACACTGGCAGGGGGCCCACGATATCCACATGAATGTGGTCGAAATGCCGGCGGGTGGGGTGGAACTGCTGCGGCAGAGCTTTAGTGTGCTGCTGCACCTTGGCCGTCTGGCAGTGCATGCACGTTTTGGCCCATTCACTGATCTGCTTGCGGAGTCCGTGCCAAATGAACCTGCTGGAGACCATCCGGACGGTTGTCCTGATGGAGGGGTGCGCTAAGTTATAAATGGGAGTCGAAAACGTGTCGCCGCCAAGGTGCCGGGACGGGGTTGGCCGGTGGCGACGTCACATAGTAGGGTCCTCTCACCTGCGCCTACGGGGAGGTCCTGGAGCTGCAAACCGGAGACTGCGGTTCTGTAACTCGGGATCTCCTCGTCTGCCTGCTGTGCCTCTGCCAGTGCCTCATAGTCTACCCCTTGGGACAGGGCTTGGATGTTAGGGCGTGAGAGGGCGTCCGCCACGACATTGTCCTTTCCCGAGACGTGCCGGACGTCCGTCATGTATTCAGAGATGTAGGACAGATGGCGCTGCTGGCGGGATGACCAGGGATCGGACACCTTCGTGAATGTAAAGGTAAGCGGCTTGTGGTCCGTGAACGCGGTGAAGGGCCTACCTTCTAAGAAGTACCTGAAATGCCGGATTGCCAGGTATAACGCCAACAGTTCCCAGTCGAAAGCACTGTATTTGAGCTCGAGTGGCCGCAGGTATTTGCTGAAAAACGCCAGGGGTTGCCAGCGACCCGCGATGAGTTGCTCCAGTACCCCACCGACTGCTGTGTTAGATGCATCCACTGTGAGGGCGGTAGGGACGTCCATTCTGGGGTGCACTAGCATCACGGTGTTCGCCAAGGCTTCCTTCGTTTTAATGAAAGCGGCGGCGGACTCCTCGTCCCAGGTAATGTCCTTGCCCGGATCCGACAGCAGGGCGAACAGGGGGCGCATGATTCGGGCAGCTGAAGGGAGGAAGCGGTGGTAGAAATTGACCATACCTACGAATTCCTGAAGGCCTTTGATCGTGGTGGGTCGGGGGAAATGGCGGACCGCGTCTACCTTAGCGGGCAGAGGGGTTGCCCCGTTTTTAGTAATCCTGTGGCCCAGGAAGTCGATGGTGTCGAGCCCGAACTGGCATTTGGCCGGGTTGATTGTTAGACCGTACTCACTCAGTCGGGCGTAGAGTTGACGGAGGTGGGACAGATGCTCCTGGCGACTGATGCTGGCTATGAGGATGTCGTCCAAATAGATGAATGCAAAGTCCAGGTTGTGTCCCACCACGTCCATTAACCGCTGGAACGTCTGTGCGGCATTCTTCAGGCTGAATAGCATGCGGAGGAACTCGAAAAGGCCGAACGGGGTGATGAGAGCCGTTTTGGGGACGTCGTCCGGATGCATCGGGATTTGATGGTATCCCCGGACGAGGTCTACCTTGGAGAAGATCTGTGCGCCATGCAGGTTTGCTGCAAAGTCCTGAATGTGCGGCACAGGGTAGCGGTCCGGTGTGGTAGCCTCGTTCAGCCTGCGGTAGTTGCCGCATGGTCTCCAGCCCCCTGTCACTTTGGGCACCATGTGCAGAGGGGAGGCCCATGGGCTGTCGGACCGCTGGATGATCCCCAATTCCTCCATCCTCTTGAACTCCTCCTTCGCCAGTCGGAGCTTGTCCGGGGGAAGCCGCCGAGCACTGGCGTGGAGGGGTGGTCCCTGGGTCGGGATGTGGTGCTGTACGCCGTGTCGGGGCATGGCTGCCGTGAACTGCGGTGCCAGAACCGATGGGAAATCCGCTAGGACTCTGGTGAAGTCGTTGTCGGACAGCGTGATGGAGTCGAGGTGTGGGGCTGGCAACTGGGCTTCACCCAGGGAGAACGTCTGAAAGGTCTTGGCGTGGACCAGCCTCTGCCTCGGCAGGTCAACCAGCAGGCTGTGAGCCTGCAAAAAATCCACACCCAGAAGCGGTTGTGCTACGGCGGCCAGTGTGAAGTCCCACGTGAACCGGCTGGAGCCGAACTGTAGCTGCACCTGACGGGTGCCATAGGTCCTTACCGTGCTGCTGTTCACGGCCCTCGGGGGGGACCCGGTGCCCTGTTGCGGGTGTCGTAACTCCCGGTGTCGACCAAAAAACGGCGTCCCGACCTCTTGTCCCACACATGCAGGAGGCTATCCCGATGGCCAGCCGCCGTAGCCATCAGCGGCGGCTGGCCCTGGTGTTTCCCGGGAACTTGCAGGGCGGGCTGCAGCGGCGGGCTTCTGCGTCCCACCGCTGGTGGTAGAAACACCATTGTTCATTGGGCTCCTCACCCCTGCCTCTGGGGTTAGCGGGCTCTGTGGCCGGGCCTGGTCTGGTTTGCTGCTGGGAGCGTGGCCTGGTGATCTGTGCGACAGACGCCCCATTCACCTTCTTGGCGTTCCACAGCAAGTCTGCCCGGGCTGTCACCTTCCAGGGGTCGCTGAAATCCGCGTCGGACAGCAGCAGGCGTATGTCCTCGGGCAGCTGCTCCAGGAATGCCTGCTCAAACATGAGGCAGGGCTTGTGTCCGCCGGCCAGAGACAACATCTCATTCATTAAAGCTGATGGAGGTCTGTCCCCCAAACCATCCAGGTGCAGTAAATGGGCAGCCCGCTCGCGCCGTGAGAGTCCGATAGTCCTTATGAGCAGGGCTTTGAATTCCGTGTACTTGGCCGTCTGCTGGGGGAGACTGTACGAACTCCGCAACCTGGGCCGCTGTGTCCTGGTCGAGGGAGCTCACCACGTAGTAGTAACATGTGTCCTCTGAGGTTGTCTGCCGAACGTGGAATTGGGCTTCTGCTTGCTGGAACCAGAGGTGAGGTCGCAGTGCCCAGAAGCTTGGCAATTTCAACGAAACCGCATGAACAGATGCGGTGTCGGTCATCTCCGGTCCAAAAATCGTTTGGACCGTCGGGGTCACCAATTGTAGCGGTGTGCTACACGCAGCGCTAAAATAACGACACGGAGTCGGTAAACTGCAGTTAAAGAAGATTTTATTCGAACTTCACAGCCTTGCTTTAAAGCCTCCCTCATCCCGCCCTCCCCAGGCGCGGATGCTGTAAGGGGCACATACTCACAATCCCCCGCAGGCTTTTCCCTTTGTTAGTGAAGCAGACTTGGCGCCCTTTTGGGACTGGCCTTTATGCCGGCGCGCTGGCTGTTTGTGAGCCGGTTCGAGTGCGCTAGGAAGTGGGTCGCCACAGTAGCGTATTTCTAGTCTTTTTTTTTGTAATCTGGCATTAAGGCAGAAATGCAAGAAACTAGCTTATTAAACTGTGACAGTCATAGATCTTTTGTCCTGAGATCTATTATTGAATTGTTTCACACTGTTGTTATGTGTGGATGGCCAAAATTAGCCCCATGAGATAGCAGGGGGTCCCACAGCATTAGGACAAGGACTTCTTCCCCCAGGCCGTGAGACTACTTAACTTCCTGCCACCACTCAGGTCTCATCACGTATGAAGCACTAGTGGCGTTATACTGTTTACTTTTTAACTTGTCATAAATGCACATTATTTGTTCGTGGTAATATTACTTAGTGTAGTGTGAGAGTTGTATGTACTGTGTTTTGCACTTTGGTCCGGAGGAACTATGTTTCATTTGGCAGTATACTTGAATACAGTTGAATGGCTATAATATTGAACTTGTAGATCTACTTGATCTAGCTGACGAGATTATGTTCCGTTTAAAGGAAATGCAAATTGGACTTGTGCATTGCTGCCTGTGAATTGCAGTGCTGGATGGGCTCTTTGTAGTAGATGAATAAAGAGCAGTGAGTGCACATGATGAACTGGACTAGAAATTGGAAGCAGGAAAGCTGATTAATGATCATATCTGGCTATGTTTTAATTTTAAATTGCTGATCTGATTTCTGTCCTTACAAGCTATATAGTTTACCACTTCCTGGGTTGCGATCAGTGATGCTGGCCAATGTAAATCTGCTGATAGTTTTAAATTTTAAGTTCTGTGATAGTCCAGTTGATTATTTTGTCCCTGCTTTCCTGTACCCCGCAGCTGAAGATAGCAATTTGCATCATTGCCCCTATACTTAGTTTGTTTTATGTTCTTGCTTCGCTCTGTGCAGTTCCCACAGTGTCTTCAGCGCACAGCGATGCTAATTATATTAAATGGGATTAATCTATGCTAATACAATAATTGTACGCTTTATTGAAATGGTGCTTTTAATTTAACTGATTTTCTTGTATAGGTTCACACATAGTCTGAGCCATGGCCACGAATGGTACAAGTTCTTCAGCAAGCAACCATACAACAAAATCGCAACTTGGGATAAAAGGTGGGTCTGGAGGAGGATTAATTTATTCACTGTTATGGAGATCTGCCAGTTTTCATATTTGATTTATTTATTTTTTCTCCTTTTTCACAAGTTTGCATCAGCTGTGACCAGGTAACCTGTATCATTGTCACTCTAGTCCAGCTGGTAGTGATGTGTATGGGTCTGATTTTTCTCTCCTCTTCCAATCCTGGTTGAAGTTTCTGAAATTTTTCAATAGGTGCCTTTGCCATACGTTAGGTTGCATGTTGATACAGTGGACACGATATCCCTTTTTCCTCAGTTGTGTTACAACTTTCGAGCAATCTTAGTATATTGCATTGTTATGTATACTCAGTAACTATTTTATTAGGTACATCTACTTGTTAATATACGTGTGTAACCAGTCAATCATGTGGCAGCAACATGGTCAAGAGGTTCAGTTGTTTTTCAGACCAAACATCAGAATGGAGAGGAAATCTAAGTGACTTTGACCATGGAATCGATGTTGGTTCCAGACAGGGTGGTTTGAGTATCTTAGAAACTGATATCCTGGGATCTTTGTGCACAACAGTCTCTAGAGTGT
Source organism: Hemitrygon akajei (assembly GCF_048418815.1). Taxonomy (NCBI): domain Eukaryota; kingdom Metazoa; phylum Chordata; class Chondrichthyes; order Myliobatiformes; family Dasyatidae; genus Hemitrygon; species Hemitrygon akajei. Next base: position 161,960,445 of record NC_133134.1, on the reverse strand, counting down.
ATAGACAGAGGTGTGTGAAACAGGAAAAAAAAAATCCAGTGACCGGCAGTTCGGTGGCCAAAAACACTTGGTTCATGAGGTGGTCAGAGGAGAATGGCCAGACCAGTTGAAGCTAACAGGAAGGTGACAGTAACTCAAATAACAACGCATTGCAACAGTGGTGTGGAGAAGAGCATCTCTGAATGTACAACACGTCAAACCTTGAAGTGGATGGGCTATAGCAGCAGAATGCCAGAAGCATACACTCAGCAAATAGATTGTGGCTGCAGATTCCAGCATCTGCAGTCTCTGGACACCATGCAAAATTTATTCCTCTAGATAAATTATCATCTGAGAATTCTTCAATTGATACTAACAGCTTTTTCAACAGGATTGTAACTTCGGAGAGACCCATGCATAACCATCTACATGTGGGCAAAAACATCTACTTCAAAAATTGGAGGAGAGAGAAAAGATATCAGAGCATGGTATAGGATACTTCTGTCATCATAAGTGACATCTTCACCCTCAACGTAAATTCTGGTTGTCTACAGTGTCCCCATCCTGACACCACCACCACCTTGTAATCACTTCCATGTGCTTATTCTCTAATGTGGTTTTCTTTTTGCTAGTGCTAACTATCATGAAAAATCTGGGCTGGGCCACTTTGTCCACATTGTTTGGGTCATTTAATATTTGCTATATGAAAGATTCTATGTGTGTTGGCAGTACTGCGATCCACGATTTCATAAGTTGCATCAAAGCATGCAGTTGTGACATTTGTGATGGCTTTGCTCTATGGTTGAGTCATTCCACTTCTTGTTTAGGACAATTTCTCCATTTTTTGTTGTAGTCATTTGTGCAAAGCTCAAAGAAAATAAGAAGAACTGGTTTGGGCCCAGTCCCTACGTAGAAGTGGCTGTCGACGGCCAGTCAAAGAAAACTGAGAAGCTTACCAACACACACAACCCCAAATGGAAACAGCATGTCACAGTGTATGTTGGATATTTTTTATGCTGTTACATTTAGATGTTATTGTGATTAACGTAACATCCCTGTGTTGAAAAACGGAAGGGCAAAATAAGGGCAATGTATTGAAATGTTGTTTGTTTGTTTATTTATTTAGAACATGGACCTCTTAATGCTATTGGTCCGTGGCATAAAAAAGGTTGTTGAGTGCCGTTGAGTCTTCGTCGACTTATGGTGACCCGATGAATAGTGCAATTGTCCATAGGGTTTTCATGGCAAGATATGGAAGTAGTTTGCCAGGCCTTTCTTCCGCGGTTGCCTAGGTTGGGACCCAGCCAGATTCAAACTTTGGACCATCTGCCACAAAGTCCAGTTCTGATGCCACTATACCACCAGCCAGCCCAGGTTGGGAACCCCCCCCCCCCCCCAATTTAGAGGTACAGCACAGTAACAGGCCCTTCTGGCCCAACAAGCCCACGTCACCCAAATACACCCATGTGACCAATGAACCTACTAAGCTGTAGTTCTTTGGAAAATGGGAGGAAGCCCACATGTTGACTAAGAGAATGTACTAACTCCTTACGGCAGCATTGGAATTGAGCCTGGGTTACAGGCACTCCATTAACATTATGTCAACTGCAACACTGCTGTGCCATCCCCAAAAGTTTTACATGGTCTAACCAAGCCCTACCCCATTGGCATGACATGATTTATTTGTTAAGATTGCTAAAAAATTTTGATATTGTATTCTAGAATTGGAAGAGAGTTGGTATTTATGGCCAGAATCCAGTTCTATAGAAACATAGAAAAATTTACAGCACATTACAGGCCCTTCGGCCCACAATGTTGTACTGAACATGTAACCTACTTTAGAAGCTGCCTAGAATTTCCCTACAGCATTAGCCCTCTATTTTTCCATGTCCCTATCTAAGAGCCTCTTAAAAGACCTTATTGTATCTGCATCTACCACCGTCACCGGCAGTGCATTCCACACACCCACCACTCTCTGTGGAAAAACCTACTCCTGACATCTTCCTCCTACCTACTTCCAAGCACCTTAAATCTGTACCCTCTCGTTAGCCATTTCAGCCCTGAGAAAAAGCCTCTGACTATCCACTCAATCAATGCCCCTCATCATCTTATACACCTCTATCAGGTCACCTCTCATCCTCCATTGCTCCAAGAAGAAAAGGCTGAGTTCACTCAACCTATTCTCATAAGGCAGGCTCCCCAATCCAGGAAACATCCTTGTAAATCTCCTCTGCACTCTCTCTATAGTATCCATATCCTTCCTGTAATGAGGTGACCAGAACTGAACACAGTATTCCAAGTGGGGTCCAACTAAGGTCTTATATCCCTAACAAAAAAAACCTAAATTGAAGAAATATCAATTTAACTCATGATGTAGATTTGTGTTCCGAGTAACCCAGCCAACCAGTTATCTTCTTTGAAGGTTGCTAGAAAATGAACTCAGTTTCTAATACAGTGTATTCCAGTTAATTGGGGCACATTGGGACCAGTACATTTTGGCCCAATTAAGCAGCTGCCCAGTCATCTGAAGTTTTATTGAAATAGTTAAAAAGGTATAAAAAGGCAAACTACCCTTTAACTGAGTAACAAATCATATATTTAAATGAAATGCAGAACAAATTAGAGCATTATCAATTCTACTACAGTGCTATAAAACTGCGTATTAGTTCCAAATAGTTATTGATGGAGGAATTCATCGTAGCTGCTAACTTGAAGTAGTGAAATCATCTTATTTTGACTCCTGGCAGTTTCTGGCATCTTCAAGCCTGAATGTTTAAAACTGCAGTGAGTAAAGCAGTTCAAAATTGGCTTTCTACTTATTTCTCACCTTCTATCAGTGATAAAAGTCACTGCTTTTTGAACACACATGCACGCATCTGACACTAGTTAGAAACTGAGCGGTGATGGTCTGCTTTCCCAGTTAAGCGTCATAGTGTCACAAATAAACAAAAGGAATCCCAACTATACTCTTAATTAGTTCCTTAAGAGCTCTTTAAGAGTTGTCCCAAATAAGAGGCTGTCCTGATTAATTGATGGCCCAATTAAATGGAATCCAATATCCACGATCCATAATTAAATGGAATCCATTTTTCATTTCTGGTGCTAATCTGTCTCGAAATAATCAACTAATGCTGAGATATTGGGCCATTATTGCCACATTGCCAATCCTTCCGCCTTTGGAAGAGTTTGACATTCCCATATTGGCCTCAATCCCACAAAACTGACGTGGAAGCAAGTCATCCTTGATGCTGAGAGACTGCTAATCCAATGCAATGGCTGTTGCATAATTGAATTCAGGATTAAGGGTGTTCTAGCTGTTTCATATCATATATCTCCTGGATTTGGCTTTCAAATGAGCTTTGTCACCATATGCTGAGAGGGTGTATTTCAAATCAGGCATCTTATCAGTATGGTTTGGTACTCTGTCAAGAGCAAGTGAAGGCTACATTATTTGTTTTAAGTGGGATTTCTTTTTACCGACAATTGTTTTTTCTTTCGCCAGTTCCCATATCCTCTGGAATATTAGTTTCATGCTGGAGTTCATTTCATGGGAGGGTTTTATTTTTAAACTTGTTCATTATCTTTCATTGACACAGGATTGTAACACCATTCAGCATGATCCATTTTCGAGTATGGAGCCATCAGACGTTGAAATCGGATGTCTTGCTGGGATGCGCCACTCTGGACGTCTGTGAGACATTAAAATCTAATAATATGAAATGTGAGTTTGTCCTGTTACTTGGCAGACCTGCCATCACCATCTGTCAAGAGCAACTCTTTGTTTTTCGTTGTCATTTCATGAGATTAGTAATAAAGATGGCACAGGCGGCTGCTCCTTGTGCAGCCTTTTGCTGACTGAAGGGTCAGTCCAGCTGTGATATGACAATGGGACACTGGATAAGGAAAGAAACAAAGGGACCAGTCCTTAATGTAGTAGACATTTCACTATTTTATTCTCTGCAGTCAACTCCACAGTGGAATCTAGATGAATTTTAGTTCATCAGTTGAAACATTCTTTTGTCAAAAGGAGAAAGAGTGAGCTGAAAATTTGGCATTCCTTGCATTGAAATCTATATTACCAGGAAATTATATTTGTATAACATCTTGGATGTAATCCAAGATGCTCAAAGCCAGAAGAAAAAAGGATTATCACGAGTCTTTTGAGTGGATAACTATCTTTCTTGGATCTAGCCTTTTTTTGGAACTGGACACCTCATGCAACTAGTGTTTCTTTAAAAGCTTGTCTTGTAAGAACAAAGTTTTTCTTGTTCTTTCCAAAATGTAACTGACTGTGATGCACAGTTTGTTCTTGCCCCACCTTCAGCCATTTTCATGCTTTCTTTTACATGGTTAATTTTTGTCCAAAGTTCCTGCGATTTTTGGATGTTCTTGGTAGTAAACCAACTCAAATCCTAAAGAAGGCTTAAGTTTTTAATATGTGGAAGACTGCTTGCATGGCCATAATCTACTCAAGTTCAGTTGTTAAACTTGAGTTTCTTTCTTGCTTCCTTCCTGGAGGCACAGGTAATAGCAAACTGCTATGTATTTCCAGTAACTCTGTGAAGCTACCAGCCTGCCTGTCATGTCACACGTTATTTACGCATAGAAGCAACTGTAGCCAAACCAGTCCCGTATAGCTGCAGAACAGGATTTGTGTGAAGAAGATTAGTTGTCTTGCCCCACCCAGCTACTCTGAGCCCAGCTTCAGTATTTCCATCCAGTGCTGAAAATTCAGCTGCCTAGGGCCCAAACTTTGGAATTCCTTCCCTAAACTGCTGCTTGTAGTTTTGAGCAAACTTTCATGACCTAATTTTGCCTCGAATAGCCTTATTAAATTTTGTGCAATAATTCTCAGTTAAATCTTTTTTAATGTGTATTTTTATGGTTCTTTCACATCCCTTTCATGGTATCGCCAAGTACTTCTCAGCCTGTGAAATTATTTTGAAGTTGTCTTGAGGAAAACATGACAGCCATCACACAAACTTCTTCAAACAATAATCATGACCAAATAATCTGTTTTTGTAATAGAACTTAAGAAGTAAATGTTTGTCAGTCCATCAAGGATAACCCTTCAGTACAGTTTGGTTTTACTGTTTTAAAGATACTATGCAAATCCACCTTATTTTATCTGTTTGACTCAATGTTGATTTTATCACGACTCAGTGAGTAAACTTTAGGTGGCTTTTGAGTCTGGCTCAGTGCCAAACCACACACCATCTATTTTGGATTTAATGATCCTTCACCACTATCCTTTGAGCCCCGAGATTAAAAATGTTTATAGCTTTGAAATATTTCTGTATTTCTCTATGACTTCATTTTGTGTGCATTTTTCTTTTAATTTTTGCTTGTTTTTTAACAGCAGCTGCAGATTTGCTCAATGTATGCTGAATATTCTCAGATATTTAATCTGAGAATTAATGTTAATGGATCATATTAAAGAAGGACATTTTGTTCTCAATACAGTCAGCCCTCCTTATCCGCGAGGGATTGGTTCCGGGATCCCTCGCGGATACCAAAATTCGCAGATGCTCAAGTCCCTTATTCAACCTGGCTTAATGCGGTGGATCTTAGGACCCTGCAGAACCCCAGACCTTATTTAGCCTGTATCAGTGTGGTAGACATTAGGACCTGGGCAGCGGTCTGAATCCACAGTGTTTCTGTTCACGAAAATAATCACGATTGAAAATAAAGTGAAGATAATAAAGCGATCGGAAAGAGGTGAAACGCCGTCGGTCATTGGAAAAGCGTTAGGCTACATCGGTTAATGATCGGAATAATTTTAAAGGATAAAGTGAGAAATGCTCTGCCCGGATGAAAGCTACAATTATTACTAAGCAACGCAGTGGTGTAATTATTGGGTTTGGGGGTTTTGGATTTTTGATCCTCCACATTAACCCGGCACCCCGAGCCCGGCACTGAAATATACGTTCTTAAGTGTTTTATATGCATAGAAAGGTAAAATATATACTAAGGCAAACATTTGACTAACTGATGCTAAATAATACCAGATGTACCTGTTCCAACTTAGTAAGAGAACTTATAATTTTTTTCGATCCCGATCTACGATAACCCACGCACGTCCTCCTGTATACTTTAAATCATCTCTAGATTACTTATAATACCTAATACAATGTAAATGCTATGTAAAATAGTTGTTACACTGCATTGTTTAGGGAATAATGACAGGAAAAGTCTGTACATGCTCGAACAACGAGTGCTGGAAGAGCACTTCTGGGTTTTCACGATTCGCGGTTGGTTGAATTCGAGATACAGAATTTGTGGATAAGGAGGGCCGACTGTACTCCATTCAAAAAAGAGAAATGAACTTTAAAATTATTATTGATTCAGTTTAAAAGTCGAACTATATGTCATATGTGACCTACACAGCCACACCATGGTTTTGGTGATTGGGATTCTTCTGATATTTTTCAGCGTCTATCTTTAATCTGTTTACCGAGTGAGGGATCTTTGCCTGGGGGAAGACTCCTTTCATGCTGTTGCTCTATCCATGACCTTGATTGTTCTTTGCAAATCTTTCTACAGAAGTGGCTTACCATTGCCTTCTTCTGGGCAGTGTCTTTACAAGACAGCCATTATCAATCTCTTCAGAGGTTATCTACCTGGGGTCAGTGGTCACATAACCAGGACTTGTGATGTACAGCAGCTGCTCATACGACCATCCACCAGCTGCTCCCAACTACCTGGGGGGGGTGGGGGGGGGGGGCTAAGCAGTGCTACACCTTATCCAAGGGTGACCTGCAGACTAATGGAGGGAGGAGCACCTTGTGCCTCCTTTGGTAGAAACATATTTTCACCCCAACGCCCGAAAATTAGTCATCTTAAATTATATGAGGGGTGATTGATAACTCATCTCTTTCTACCTTAGACTATGAACTTATCAATCACCTCGATGAGTTATTAACTGATCAGTTATTAACTTCAAACTTTCTGCATAATCACTCAGAGTTGAACTGCATGTGCATGTAACGAGAGCTGTATAACTCATCTCCTTCTACCTCAGGCCACAAACTTATCAATCACCCCTGCTGTGGACATTTCTTGGAGGTCCAAGATCTGTATGCTCCATGACCGCTGGGCTAAGTGTGTAAATGTAGGAGGGGACTATGTTGAAAAATAAATGTGCTAAGTTTTCTGAAATTAATTCCTCCTACCTTAGGCCACGAACATATCAATCATCCCTTGTAGATAATTTTTATTGAAATCCAGACCATGCTTTTAGATTGGGAATATTCACTGCTGGCCATGCAGCTGGCAAGTTGAGGTTGCCCATGGTAACAAAAAGAACCGGCGGAATCACATTCACCTGTAATGTGGTGTGGCATTATGGGTCAAATCTGACATATGACTTTCAAACTAAATGAGTAATTGTTTGAAAATTAATTTGAAGGAAGTAGTATTGATTACGTGTAGGATTTCTAACAGTATTTTCTTCCTTTTCAATAATTGTAATGACTGCCTTAAAAAGAGACCACATTTCTGATAGAAATTTACCCATTTTTGTAACTGCTGGTGAAGTACAGGGAGGGTATCTTTAAATTTTTGTAAACTTTTAATTGGGTTCAGAGTCAGAGAAAATTCACAGTACACTTGAAGGTTTTTATTAAGGCCAAAGAGTTGAGGAAGAGGCTGATTTACTATTAGATATGAAGCTTTGAGGAGATTGTATAGTTGAAATAATGTGAGGATGTTGTAGAGAAGTAAGAGAATTGTTTTCTCCAGCTGTCTTGGCGGGCATCCCAAATCCTCATGTGGTTTGAGGGCACGTGCTTGGCCCAATGAATGCTTCAGATTCTCAACATTTGATTGGAAGCCAAGGCTTTCTTCCAAATAGGGAATCTCATGGCAAGATGCACTGTGAAACTCTTACGGTATAGGTCCAGAAATATTCTAGATCTGTTGTTTTAAAAACTGACCTATCTCAGTAAATGTATAAGCTGTACTGAAACTGGAGTTTGTTCTATTATCTAATTATAATATAACGTTCATTTTGACATTTAGTGATCTTGTACAGGTGATTTTTATTTAATTTGTACTAGATGTGATAAATAACCCAATCAATGAATACTCATGGTAACATTATGGCTTAAGATCATAAAACACAGGCCATTCAGCCCATTGAGTGTGCTCTGCCATTCAATCATGGCTGATTTATTATCCCTTTCAAACTCATTTTTTTCCTGCTTTCTCCCATAGAAACACAGAAAACCTACAGTAACCTTTGTTCTTATTAATCAAGAACTGATTAATCTCTTCTTTAAATGTACCCAATGACTTAGCTTTCGCAACCATCTGTGGCAATAAATTCCATAGATTCATCATCCTCTGGCTAAACTTATTTACTTAAGTTTACATGGTAGATGGCGGGCTATGCGGTAGGGAAATTCTAGGCAGCTTCTAGAGTAGGTTATATTGTCGACACAACATTGTGGGCTGAAGGGTCTGACCTGTTCCAGGCAAAGGTCCTTCCTTTCCCAGAGATGAGGTCTGTTCACATTTTTTGTAGCTCTGGGTTTTTTATGGGATGGAATTGCTAGCCGCATGCCCAATACTCCTCCTTTCATGGCCAGGCTTGGGACTGTCCATGGCTGAGTTCCTTTGGCTAAAGAAATTCCAAGAATTTTAATTGCTCAAGCTATTTTGTTCGCTTTTATTTTCCAATATAACAGACCGTTGTGACATTTTGATTAACGTCAATAATAATGCCCTTCAGTGTAGTGTTGTTCTCTTCTTGATATTTGTTTCTAACTTTTCCTAGTTGACAATGTGGTTATAAAGTTACCACTCAACAATGATCGTGATATCATGGACGGGGGTGAGCTGATTGTCTCTCTAGATGGGTTAACTGTTGATCCAGAAGTCTTGACCAATGGACATTCAGCAAGTACACCAAGTGAGTGAGCAAATTTAAACCCATTTTACCAACGTAATGTGAAATAGTGGAATGCATCTGAAATAATTCTTAATCCAGGGTTCAATCCTCCAAACTCGCTTGTCCAGAATATGCAAGACATTTAAGTTGATTCATAAATGCTTCCAGTTGTCTGTTTGCTGTAGTTATATAGCAGGAGACATTTTGAAAATAGTCTATATAAAAAAATCTGCCTATAAATTATTACTAGGGGTTGACCAGACTACTACTTTCATTAATTTCTATGAAGATTGCTAGGAAATATGTGGCGCACGGATGAAACAAATCCTGAATTTCAAGTTCAAGTTCAATTATTCAACCCTGCACATGCACACAGCTAAACGAAACCCCGTTCTTCCAGGGCCAAGGTGTAAGATACAGTAAGTATAGTCACAGATACCATATATTGTAATGATAGCGCATTTAGTCACAAAAGTAAAATTATCACAAGTCCCTGAGTGGCATAGCCAGGCATGGTGCACGGGATGTTGTCCTGGAGCCATGTTTCTGTGCCTAAGACTTTTGCACAGTATTGCACTACACTCAGACTCCGCATAACGCTGATTCATTGCAATGTGGTTATTCATTTATTTATTGAATTTTTTTACATGACAAAAATTCATTCGAAACAACACTTAAAACTTCTGAAGAGCAGCCGCCATTACAATAAACATTCAATCAGCCAATGAGAGCACTTTACATATGTTCTGAACCACTTTTGGCCAATCACGTGTTAGTTCACACTCTACCTCCTCCGCGTGCACAAGCATTCTTGTTCCCTCGCCAATTTATTCCTTTTTTTTTCCACCCATAATTTCTGGAAATGGCCTGCAACTTCCAGTGAGGGTAGTACATCTAATGTGTCTAAGAAAAGCATTAGCATGGAGGTGAAACTGCAAGAGATACAGGGTGAGGATGTTAATGATGACGATGTTAAAGAGTTCCTGCATTCCCATGGTGACAGCCTTAATAACGAAGAGCTTTGAGAACTGGCAGAGCAACACATCCTGGGTGAATCTGAGGACACGAATGGAGAAGAAGAAATGCTAACAAGAAACGTCACCACAAAATTCCTCAGCACTAGCATCACCATGATCAGTTAAATTGTGGGTCAGTTCATTGCTTTGTTCCCAGTCAGGGTCATTTTCAATAAGACAAAGAAGTGTTTTCAACATGATTTCCAGCTACTGAGAGGAAACTTAATGCAGTCCAATCTCAACACCTACTTGAAGAAGAAGCTAAAATTAGAGGAGGGCCCACAACCTGATCCCTCCCCCAAGATGTAACCACCACCCGCTTCCCTCCACTGCTGCTGCGATGTTGCCACTCCACTGATGTACAGGTTAAGCCTATTTGCATGTTTGTTACTCCATGAGTTACTGTGTATACATAAAATAATATATATCTCGGGTTTGATTTTTTTTTAAATCAGACATACATATCCATTTACGTAATGTTATAATGACCCCGCATAGCACTGATGTATATTGCGCTCCACCTCCAAGGAACGCATCCTCAGTGTTAAGACTTTTGTCTAGTGTCTCAGAGCTGGGTGTGTCTGCACCCATGCCACTCCCTGCCCTTGGAACTCCTCCTCTGCCACCTGTCTAACACCCCTCCCCTGGTGTTCTATCCTCGCCATTCCCAACATCCTTTGCTAGCAGCATTACAAATTCACTGTCCACATCAGGTTGATAAATGCAGTACTATGCAAAAGGCTTAGGCACTCTAGCTATATATATTTGCCTAAGACTTCTGCTCAGTACTATATATAGTCAGTAGATTATTTGATGTATTACTGTTACGTTGGTGCATTCAAATGGCTTTGTGATAGTTGGCACGGGTAGTGGAAACAAACCTATATTCATCCCTGCATCCCACATCTACGAACAAGCTAATTCTAATAACTATAATGCATTGTTTGATATTTTGCAGGCAACTCAATGAGTGAAGGCTCCCGATGTGGTAGTGAGGCATATATACTAAATCCCTCAAGGTAAGATTTAGTAAGAGTTGTGATCTTCTAGTTATCTTCAAAATAGATAGCTACTTTATTGATCCCAAAGGAAATTACAGTTCCCAACAATAATACAGCTACCTGAAAAACAAACTGGAAGAATCCCGGAAACACAAGTGCCTACAGATGTTGTAATCTGGAACAAAAAAACAAATTACTGGAGGGACTCAGCAGGTGAGATAGCATCTCTGTAGTTGACATTTCTGGTTGAGATTCTGCAAGAACACTCCCAGTTTTACAGATCATCATGATTATCCACAGTCGAGCAATAATTCAAAATGGCAGAGAATGGAGAACTTCCTTATAGCTGACAAAGCTTTGACGTCAATCCCAACAAGGTAGTATTATTTCTCCTTGTTGCGTTGTACCCAGTTTTAATGCAGTTGTATTGTGCACACCCAAGGCAACTTTAGTGCTATTAATAGTGCTTTTTCCCAAGCCCACTTCAAATTACCCTTTGATATGTTTCCAGGAGTGGCTCTGCATTATCCAAAACTAAAAAAAATAGGATGACCACTTGTACCTTATGCTTGATTCTCCTGACCCTTTCAGATTGTATGATACTGCACATTCAAGCTCCATCACCAAATGATTAACCTATGTTTTCAATGCTCTTGTCCAGGACAAGATTGGAACTTTGTTCCTTTATGTAAATTCACACCTAGAAGAAAGAAGAAGCCTCTCACCCACCTTGGCAATCTGATATTTTATGAAGTGTTTATCATTGCCAGAGATGTTCCATTTTATGATTCCTTTGCCTTCTATGACTCCTTGATGTTCCTCGCAGCCCCTTATGTAGCTTGGTGTCAGATCTTACTTGATTATGCTCCTAAGAAGTACCTTGGGACTTCTGAGTATATCGAGGCACTGTGCAGCACCAGCTTTATTGTTGATTGCTCATGGCTGTTTGCCCTATTGTCTTGTAAATTGTTGGTTGCTATTGTGTTGTCTGATATGGTATTGTTCTGTAATTTATGCTTGGCACTGAACCACAATCAATTCTGGTATGTTTTCACATACTGACAATAAAGTGTTTGTGATTCTGATTTCCCCTTTTGCCCTATTAAAAAGAGTTGCACAGATCAACTGATATTAATGTTTTCACTCGTGTTGGCACATGGATAAGGCATTGGTCTAGTGATCTGAAGGTCGCTAGTTCGAGCCTCAGCTGAGGCAATGTGTTGTGTCCTTGAGCAAGGCACTTAACAATACATTGCTCTGTGACGACACCAGTGCCAAGCTGTATGGGTCCTAGTGCCCTTCCCTTGGACAACATCGGTGGCGTGGAGAGGGGAAGGCTTGCAGCTTGGGCAACTGCCGGTCTCCCATACAACCCTGCCCAGGCCTGAGCCCTGGAAACCTTCCAAGGCACAAATCCATGGTCTCATGAGACTAACGGATGCTTATATTCCTATATGTTTTCACTAAAAATGCAAAATGTTAATGGGAACAAATGCTGATCAGGGTTGGTCATAAATTTGGATTTCAAAGCCAATACATTTTTCCCAAACATTCTCTAAATTTCTAAAAATTATCACTCGTTATACAAATTACAAATAATTTGTTCTCAGTTATTGTGAAAGATAAATTAGTGCAGCTGCCAACAATGTAGGGAAGGCATATAAACACAGGTTGCTTTCAAGGTGTTAGAAGGCCTAAGATGATTACTTTAGGTTTTAGCAAAAGAAGATATGATAGAATTAAGATGAAAGATCTCAACCTGAAATGTTGACTGTCCATAACCCTCCATAAATGCTGCCTGACCTGTTAAGCTGCGCCAGTGTTTGCTTAATACTGTTTTAATATAATTATTCCTTTTAATCAAATGCTGCAGCAGCCAATATAAGCTTAAATTCAAGTTTAATTGTCATTCAACCATACACAAATCCTGCCAAATAAAACAGCGTTCCTCTGGGCCAAGTTGAAAACACAAAACCAGTACAGCAGAAAAACATACAGTTGCAGCAAGTACCCTATCATGGCCTACAGATTAATGGTGCATGTTTGAAGCTCTGCAGCCATGTTTTCTGCAAGAACAGCCCACAGCAGTTACTCATTGCATGCAGCACAGCTGCAGATGAGGGCAATTCAGCTTGTCTTCCTGTGAGTGAACACTGGTAGGCAGCAATGATGGGTAGCCAGTGCGGGTTCCAACAATGCTCTGCGGGTTCCAACAATGCTCAGCCACCTCTGGTGTCTCCTTCCTCAGCGGCTGCAACAGGCAACCTACCCCAAGGCATGAATGAGGGTCTGGTCCGCGCCACAACCAAGGTCTCGCAGCTCCACCGCCAATGAACGAGCAAATCAGATTCGCAGTATTCTTCATTACCAATGTTCATTGTGGTCTTGCTATCTCAACAAAAACGTCCTGTCCTGTGCATTGGATTATGACCATCATTGGTGCCTTCTTCTCTGGGCGGCTGAAGCGCCCTGCAACACGGAGCACAACAAGTCCACCTCCAGGGCTGTCCTGCAGCTCGCTAGTGAGGTAGACCTGCAGTCCTTGATGTTCTTAATATCCAACACTCTCTTGTGATCATGAAACTGATGTAAAGCACAGACAATTGCACCTTTGGTTGGACCTAGAGAGGCACCGCCATCTTACCAGAAAATTCTCATTCTCTGCATATTTGTGTGTGAAGATCTCTCATATCTTATAATGCAGACATTTTAAATGTTTTATTGTTGATGGTTTGGCATTGGGGATGTCATTTGGGTTCCATTTCCTTCCACGTGTGCCAAGAATTTCAAATATCTATGATCTCTTGCAGTGCAAATGGTGATGCAATGTCACAAGAAGGCTCAATGGACACTGGGTCTGCCGATGAACACAATATGAATGGCAGAAATACTCCATCACCGTCTCCAAAATCAAAGCCAGTAAGGCCTCCAAGACCCTTGAGACCCCCGCCTCCGGTTCCATCCAGACCCGTGAGCATAGCAGGTAACACTGCAGAACAGTATTGACTACTTCGGGACTAAGGGTTATTGCTAGAATGGGACAGCCTACTTAGTCATTCCTGTCCTGAGGTAAAGATTTTCCAATCTATATTAAATACCTATTTGCCTTTTTTTAGTGCCTGCTATAACTGAGAAGTCCCTAAATACTTTCAGTATGTTTAAGTTGAAGTCACATGGATCTCTTTCTTTTCTACTGCTCTCTTCTGTTCTGAAGTTGGTTTAAAAACTAGCCTCTTGGAATGAGCTTTAAGCCACTTGATCTAATACTTCACTTGATTGCCGTCTCTTCTACCATTGTTCTTATAAACACAAGAAATTCTGCAAATGCTGGAAAGCCAGAGGAACACACATTCTGGAGGGACTCTGAGGATTGAACAGTTGACGTATCAGGCCAAGATCCTTCATCAGGACTCTTGTTCTTGAGAAGGATTTGGGGAAATTTAATTACTGCAGTCAAGTTATGGTTTACTGACTGCGCCCTGATGTACATTAAGGTGCGTTTTCATTCACATCTTTGATCATTATTTGGATTCTGGTTTGCTCACAGAACTTTTTCTGGGACAGAACCACAATGGTCTTGGGCAAAAGCAGCTGGGGGTCCAATATTTAATATAAAGATTCTTTTTTTTGTCATTCTGGCACAGTAATTTATTTTTAACCTATGGTTAGCTATCTTTTGCTATTATGTGAGTGGAGGAAGAGCTAAAAAGCATTCTAAGCCTAGACTTTTTAATGCTGCCTTCTTTCCTGTAAATTCTGTTTATTTAAAAATAATAACTTATTCAGAATGTAAACACTGTTAATGGAAGCAAATTCAAAAATTTCTGTTCCAATATTGCTTTGACAAGCAAGGAGGTATTTCAGTGTGAAAAATATAACAGAAAATTACTTCGTCTATCTTGAAACTCTAAGCAGGCAATTCTCTGAATTGCTTTGGCAATGAAGAAAATAACTTCATTCTTAGCGATTAAGTAAAACTACATTTAAACCAGTGTAATTTTAATCTGTTACCTTGTTTTCAACAAGTGTTGTAATCTGACTTTCTGTCAATCAGTCTTTCCATTTTTTGTTCCTGACGTATTAGCATACGATTTTGTTTGTGGTTGAGCCAGGATGAACTACTCTGAAATTACATCAGTCTGCACAAGAGACTCTGTAACTTGGGGTATTTCAGCTGATCAGTTGGTCAGGTAAAGGAATATGATATTGTGAAACGGAAAGGAAAGCCTCTGTTGACCACCTTGTTTGGCAAATAAGCAGACAGATTTTTCGTAATTAAATCTTAAGAGATGTTTGTAGTTAATTCATGATATAATCTGCTAATGATTTGTTCAATTTTGTGGCAAATAACATTTTAAAGTTAACACATTATTGTGAAGTTTAAACTTAATCATTATCACATTTCTAATACTAACATGTTTAAATCAATGTATTCCATCCTGTACTGATTGTTAGTTACTGTAATGCTGCTTAGAATATATGTGGGCATACGGTGCTCTTAACTAAAAGCTTATCCCAACGCATTTTACTAGAGGTGGTAAACATTCCAAATATCCAAAGGGTTACTGGTTTGCAGTCCTACATAAAAAAGACCTTGAGTAGGAAGGTTACAATTCAGAGAGCTATAAAATTTATATTGCTGAGGATTATTGACATGCAAATTTAATAAAATCAGCCTCTTACAATGTAGTTTATCAGATTATCCGGTTGGGGCTTTCTTGCCAGCAACTCCTGTTTCTGAGTGCTGAATTACGGCAGCCAAAAGCTTGTTTCCTCTGTTCCAGTCACTCTTAATTCTTCAACCAGCTCTTGCGTTATCCAAAAGCACAAGTTTTTACCTTGTCTGAATCATGCTAAGCTAAATGATGTGTATTGCAACAGTCCCTTTAATAATCTGTTAACTTGCTACATCAGAGACATCTATTCTAGAGAAAGAGAAATTGCCTTTCAACTCATGCGAGAGCATACGCCATCAACTTTTTTGCTGTTGATGTTTCTGTAGCAGGCAATTTTGTTTTTTCCAGCACGGATGGAAAGCATGCATGGGAGCCGGCTGGATTCGAACTCGGGATCTTCCGTCCGAAGTCCAGCGATGATGCCACCAGCCGGCTCTATTCCAACATTTGTAGATTTTATCTCCTCTTTAGTCTTTATTAGACTAGAATTCAATCTAGTTTTAAAACTTTATTGAATTCTGACAGCTTGGATTGCAGAGAAGAAATAGATATGAAGCTGCCCAGGAGAGTTGGATGTAAAGTCGAGTTTGAGGAGACTGTCTGGAAGGCTGCTGTAATGGGTTAACCACAAAGGAAAGCTGTGCTGGTTTTGGAACTGAACAAAGTCATCCAAGGGATTGTCTTGGTTGTGGAGTTGCAGGAGGTTGTAAGAGAGTATGTCCTTTAGAATGATGGCCATGAAGAGTTGGTCATAGGTCATATCCAGGGTATAAATGTGATGGGTTAGCTTTTTACAGCAACACAGTATAATGCAACTCCGCCATAGATGGAATGAAAACTGGCTGCAAAAGGAGTTGGGTTGGGCATGGAGCTAGCAACCCCATCTTGTAAAATCCCAGTACTACAGGAATGGCAACAGAAACTCCAAAGACTTCATCTCTGGAAGAGGAAGGATACACCAAAAGGATGGAATACGGCTGTGGAAACTGCCAATGCCTCTGTAGGGGTGATGGGCTTAAGAAGAAGACGGTATAATGGAATCACAACAACCCTAAATTACATAAGCTTAAGTTAACATGAATTGTATATACCTTGGACAACAAAATAAAAATAGGCATAATTCCATTAGAGCAAGGCAGACCATAAGACAGAAGCAGAAGTAGGCCATTCAACCTATTGTATCTGCTCTGCCATTTGATTATGACTGATTTATTTTCCTTCTCAACTCCATTGTCCTCCCTTCTTCCCATAACCTTTGCCCTCACTAATCAAGAACCTAACAACCTCTGCTTTAAATACACCAAATGACTTGGCCTCCACAGCTGCCTATGACATTGAATTCCACAGATTCACCACTGTCTGGCTAAATTTGAGGGATATATAGTCCAAGGTTGACATGAGGTCTTTTCCAGGTTAGTTCAAAAACCTGATTGTAGTGGGGAAGATGTTGTTATTGAACCTTGAGGTATGGGTCTTCAGGCTCCTGTACCACCTGCTGGATGGCAGCATTGAGAAGAGGGCTCAGCCCTGATGGTGGGATGTCCTTAATGATGGATTCTGAGTTTCTGAGACATTGCCTGTGATAGGGGTCCTTGATGGGGAGAGCTGTACCCAATGGAATTGTTCAGAACAAAAAAATGTCCCTTCATAATAAAGCATTAATACTGAGTCATGCATGCTATTTGTTACTTGTATAATAGACAATAGGTGCAGGAGTAGGCCATTCGGCCCTTCTAGCCAGCACCGCCATTCACTGTGATCATGGCTGATCATACACAATCAGTACCCCGTTCCTGCCCTCTCCCCATCTCCCTTGACCCTGCTATCTATAAGAGCTCTATCTAACTCTCTCTTGAATGCATCCAGAGATTTGGCCTCCACTGCCTTCTGGGGCAGAGCATTCCACATATCCACCACTCTCTGGGTGAAAAAGTTTTTCCACATCTCTGTTCTAAATGGTCTACCCCTTATTCTTAAACTGTGGCCTCTAGTTCTGGACTCACCCATCAGCGGGAACATGCTTCCTGCCTCCAGCGTGTCCAATCCCTTAATAATCTTATATGTTTCAATCAGATCCCCTCTCATCCTTCTAAATTCCAGTGTATACAAACACAGTCGCTCCAATCTTTCAACATATGACAGTCCCGCCATTTCGGGAATTAACCTTGTGAACCTACGCTGCACTCCCTCAATAGCAAGAATGTCCTTCCTCAAATTTGGAGACCAAAACTGCACACAATACTCAAGGTGGGGTCTCACCAGGGCCCTGTACAGCTGCAGAAGGACCTCTTTACTCCTATACTCAACTCCTCTTGTTATGAAGGCCAACATGCCATTAGCTTTCTTCACTGCCTGCTGTACCTGCATGCTTGCTTTCATTGACTGATGTACAAGAACACCTAGATCTCGTTGTACTTCCCCTTTTCCTAACTTGACTCCATTTAGATAGTAATCTGCCTTCCTGTTCTTGCCACCAAATTGGATAACCTCATATTTAGCCACATTAAACTGCATCTGTCATACATTTGCCCACTCACCCAACCTGTCCAAGTCACCCTGCATTCTCATAACATCCTCCTGACATTTCACACTGCCACCCAGCTTTGTGTCATCAACAAATTTGCTAATGTTACTTTTAATCCCTTCATCTAAATCATTAATGTATATTGTAAACAGCTGCGGTCCCAGCACTGAACCTTGCGGTACCCCACTGGTCACAGCCTGCCATTCCAAAAGGGACCCGTTAATCACTACTCTTTGTTTCCTGTCAGCCAGCCAATTTTCAATCCATATCAGTACTCTGTCCCTAATACCATGTGTCCTAATTTTGCCCACTAATCTCCTATGTGGGACTTTATCAAAAGCTTTCTGGAAGTCCAGGTACACTACATCCACTGGCTCTCCCTTGTCCATTTTCATAGTTACATCCTCAAAAAACTCCAGAAGATTAGTCAAGCATGATTTTCCCTTCATAAATCCATGCTGACTCGGACTGATCCTTCTACTGCTATCCAAATGTGTTGTAATTTCCTCTTTTATAATTGACTTCAGCATCTTTCCCACCGCTGACATCAGGCTAACCGGTCTATAATTCCCTGTTTTCTCTCTCCCTCCTTTCTTGAAAAGTGGGACAACATTAGCCACCTTCCAATCAGCAGGAACTGTTCCTGAATCTATAGAACATTGGAAAATGATTACCAATGCGTCCACGATTTCTAGAGCCACCTCTTTAAGTACCCTGGGATGCAGACCATCAGGTCCCGGGGACTTATCAGCCTTCAGACTCAACAGTCTATCCAACACCGTTTCTTGCCTAATATAAATTTCCTTCAGTTCATCCTTTACCCTAGTTCCTTTGGCCACTATTACATCTGGGAGATTGTTTGTGTCTTCCCTAGTTAAGACAGATCCAAAGTACCTGTTCAACTCATCTGCCATTTCCTTGTTCCCCATAATAAATTCACCCGTTTCTGTCTTCAATGGTCCAATTTTGGTCTTAACTATTTTTTTTGCTATTCACATACCTAAAGAAGCTTTTACTATCCTCCTTTATATTCTTGGCTAGTTTACCTTCATACCTCATTTTTTCTTGGCGTATTGCCTTTTTTGTTACCTTCTGTTGCTCTTTAAAAGCTTCCCAGTCCTCCGGTTTCTCACTCATCTTTGCTATGTTATACTTCTCTTTTATTTTTATACTGCCCTTTACTTCCCACATCAGCCACGGCCACCCCTTACTCCCCTTAGGATCTTTCTTCCTCTTTGGAATGAACCGATCCTGCACCTTCTGCATTATTCCCAGAAATACCTGCCATTTTTGTTCCACTGTCTTCCCTGCTAGGGTATTGTTCCATTGAACTTTGGCCAGCTCCTCCCTCATAGCTCCATAGTTCCCTTTGTTCAACTGTAATACTGACACATCCGATTTTCCCTTCTCCTTCTCAAATTGTAGGTTAAAACATATATAATTCTTTCTGATTCTCTGTTTTCAACAGTCTGTGAAAACGGGTACTCGGGTCCCATGGAGAATGGACCTTCTACTGCTGCTGTTTCAACTGCAACAAATACCATGCCTTCAGCTGCAGTGACAAATTTACCAGAGCCATCAGCCAGTGTTGCTCCATCAGCTGCAACTGTCTCTCCTGGTGACCGTGCACTAAACACAGTGAACAAGGGTCCACTTCCACCTGGGTGAGATTCCTTTTGTAAGATGTATTTCCTGTTAAATTTTTGTAAGGTTTTGTTAGACTTGAAGAGATTTTTCCTTACTTTTATTGTGGAAGACGATTGTAGTATGAACGATTTTCCCTTTTGATTGGGGTAGGTTAGGTTCATAGTGACTTCCCTGATGCACTTCAAACATTAGAGCTTCCATAAATGTTAAGGGTAATGAACGAACCATAAGATTCCTTGGAACATTGCACAAAGGAAATGTGACAAACCAAGATGTTTTAATCTTTTGATCCATATCTTTATGGAGATTGTACAATATGTGTCAGAAAGAAACAATTTACAGTGCGTTGTGATGTGGAATATGCTATCTTAAAAGAAGATGAAAACAGTAACATTTAAAGCAGAATTAGATGAAGTGTGGGGTGTTGGGAAGAGGGGTGCTAGAATTCCAATACTGAGGGAGAGGCACAGAGGAGTGGAATTTGCTATGGAGCTGATGCAGGCATGATTGGCTGTACTGCCTCCTTGCATACTATGGCCTATATAACATTTGCCACATGAAAATAATTTTTAGATGGCACTGTTTCATGTTGAGATAAGTGTCGTGATTTCTAATGGCTGTAAATATTCAGAAATAGCTGTCAGAATTAGCTTTGGAAGTTAATGTAGAGCAGTTCAGTCCAGGAACAGGCCCTTCAGCCTAGCAAAGCTGAGGTGACCAAGTTGCCAGTGAACCTTATCCCATGTGCCTGAATGTGATCCATATCCCTCTATTCTCTGCCTGTTTAAATGGCTCTTAAGTATCACTGGTGCATCTGCTTTTGTACATCACATAGCAGTGTGTTCCACTCTGAAGAAACTTGCCTTTATACTTCACCATTTCACCTTAAACCTGTGGCCTCTTGTATCTGACATTTCTACCCTAGGGATAAGGCTCTGATTGTCTATCCTTTCTCTGCCTCTCATAATTATAGACTTCTATCAGATTGTCTCTCAGCCTCCAGGCTCCAGGGAAATTGACCCAAGTTTGTCCAAACTTTCTTTAAGGCTAATACACTCGAATCCAAGCAGCATCCTGGTTGAAGCTCTTTTCCACCCTCTCCAATTCTTCCACATCCTCCCCATACTGTGGCGATCAGAACAGTGCATAATACTTCAAACGTAGCCTAACCAAAGTGTTATACAGCTGCCCTGTATTGATCCCTCTGTACATCAATGCTCCTAAAAGTCCTGACATATACTGCATACTTTCCTTGTGGTTTAGATCTTCCAAAATGCATCTGTTAATCATAAGCTGGAACAATTTGATTCATACTGAAATACATCTTATGGAAATGTTTGTTTGATGATGAACTTCAATAAAAATAAATAAGTTCCAAAATGCATCTCCTCACACTTCAGCTTATCCACATTTCCTCCCATTCTCATGTCACCTGCAGTCACATTCAGTCAGAGAAACACTTCACCACCACTACCTTCTATCTTTTATGACCAAGCTGATTTTTTTTTAAATTATCCAACTCAACCTGAATTCCATGTGACTTCATCACCTGAACCAGCCAACCACAAGAAGCTTGTCAAATGCTTTACCAAAGTCCATGTAGACAACATATGCTGCCCCACCCTCATCAATCATCATTCATCACTCCTCAGAAAAACTGCTTTGTGAGATAGGACTTGCCTGACAAAGCTATGCTGACGATCAGAAATAACTCCAGGTTTAAGTTAATCTTCTCCATTAGTTTCCCTGCCGCTGTTCTAAAGGTCACTGAGCTATGATTTTTTTTTCTGTATCGTTGTGATCCTTTCCTTAATTCTTCTGTATCTAAAGTGGAGGCTGGTACATTCTTGATTAATAATGGTATTGAAGGTTACTGGAAAAAGGCAGGAAAATGGGTTTGAGAGGGAAAGTAAATCAGTCATCACTGAATGGCAGAGTCGACTCAATGCTCCTGTTTTATGGTCAGTTGATGATTCATGTTGGGTGCATTCAACAAATACATACGAAGAAACTCAAAAGTATTTTCCTTCTGAGCATATTAGTCAGAGGCTATTACATTATATTTAAAGTATTTAAAAAAAGTCCTGCCTGTATTTATACAGGTTTAATTGGGCTGCATCTATTTTTGCAGGCACACACTAATTATCTCTGAACAGTTATCTTAATTTGTTCTTTAAGAAACCTAACCCACTGCTCTGTGCTTTGCCAACTGTTTTGCCAGTGTGGTATGGGGCTCTTTTTGATCATAGCATACATAAGTTTAATATGCAAACCATTTTAAATCTGAAATTTAGTTTCTGTTAACGTGCAACTTGAATGGAAGTATTGATGGCTGAGAGTTAATTTGTGTCGCAAAGCTGCATGCATGCTGTTGACTTTAAAGTAGCATGCTCTGTAAAAGAAGCGGTTCTTGGACTTTAGATACAAATCTCATGAGAAAGGATTGGCAGTCAAAAAGCAGCATTGCAGAATATCATGGGTGGTCTAGCTCGAGTCATTTGCTGAACACATTTAAGAACTTTGGGACTGCTTCAATTTTCTCTTAATGGACAAGTTATTAAATGCCAGATAATAATGGAGTTACAGAAACAAAGTTTACTGACCATTTGTCAAGTTCATGGATTGTGTTTAATATTTTTGTTATTGAGTTAAGCTTACTAAAATTCTAGCCTACCAATCTTCTTGCCTTAGTGTTAGGTCCACTGTCAGCAGTTTCAGAGGAAAGACTTCATGTTATCAAATTATATTTGATAACATTCTGAAAGTTGAGTATTTCAGCTTTTAAATACACTGACTATTTAGATTGGGATTGTGAAATATTACAGCACAGAGCTTGCCCACCACCATCCCTGCAAGTAGTATCCAACTCCACTTTGAGGTATTATGGAAATAAGTACAAAAAGAAATCCTGGAAACAGTGTGGAGATTTAGCACAGAAACAGAATTAAACAGAAACAGATTTAGCATTTTGTGTCCCGGATCCTTCATCAGAACTGGGAAGGAGTAAAATTCTACATTTATCATTTTATGTACATGCAGTCAGTCTATGTATGTAGCAGTTGCTTGTATATTGTCTTTAATAGGATTGCTTTTACATTTATTCTATTTTTCATTTATTATTTATGTTTATTGTGTTCTTTAATGCTGCATTGGATCCAGAGTAACAATCATTTTGTTCCTCTTTGCGTTTTTGTACTGAAGAATGACAATCAACGATTTTGAATCTTTTTAAGGCAGCGCCTCACAGGAAACTTGATAGCCTGTTTGTATGTTAAATATTTTAATCCCACCTATAGTTTGTTCGCTGATCACTGAAAATCTTTATCCCATTTTCCTTTTCTGACTGGAAAACTTGTCTCTTTAATGCATCAAAATTGGTAAACACTTACAAATGTACTGTACAGCCTCAAGAAGCTCATTTAAGCTTGTGTCATTTCATTCATATTGTCTTCATCCGCTCTACCAAACTGGATCACTTCGCACCTCTCTGAATACCTTTGTGAAAGATTTAGCACACAAAGTGAGAATTTAGGTTACGTGAAGTTGTACAACTGGTGAGATGGTTAGTTCATTTAGGAACTAAAGAAGTGCAGCAATATGGATGCTAGTCAGTAATTAAACAAAACTGGTGGTTGTAAGATCTTAAGTGTATTTTATTAAAGGGTGACAATTGTCTTCTGAAAAAGCTTGCAGTTATAAATCTGGTCAGGAATAGCTAGTAATTTGCTGTATTGCTGCGTCATACCACTTTGTTAATAACCTGAAAAATGGGTGTGAAGGGAAGTGAGATTTAACATTTATTTATATGTAGCTTTGCTCTGTTAGTATAACAGAAGGTTTTATTTTCTTTCTGTAGCTGGGAGCAGAGGGTGGATCAACATGGTAGATTGTATTTTGTAGATCACATTGAGAAGCGAACAACGTGGGAAAGACCACAGCCATTACCTCCAGGGTAAGTGCATGCTCATTAGTGAATGGATGTTCTGGCATAACCTATTCTTAGACCCATTTATTATCTTAACTGTTAATGAACCAGATTATGGTAGCATTAATTAAAATCATTATGTACTTAGGACATCTGCAATACTGATGCTACAAAGGCAGTTTCATTGGGTAGTGCTTTCTGAGCAGTGCCTTCCGCAGAAAACCCTTTTAAAGTTCAAAAGATAGATTTTATTTTTTGCACTTCTGGCCCTTGGTGTAAAGCACATGGTTGGAGCTGTAGCCAAGTGTTATGTTTAAGTGGTTGCAAAAGCACCCACTATCTGACAGTGAGATCAATCACTGACCATCTGTTCTGTAAAGGAGGTTGGTTACTTCCAGTGATGAGGCATGTGAGGTTCAACTTGAACCTGTTGTTAAAATCTGTCCTTGACGTTTCCCCAGGTGATGGGATTGAGGACTTTTAACCTGGAACATAGAAATAAAGGCAGGAGTAGGCCATTTACTGTGGATTATATGTTACTTTCCTACTCTGATCACGATAATGTTTAATTCCCTAAATATCTTAAAATCTATGTTTAGAAATAATGGCTTCTGGGATATTAGACCAGCTGAATTTATCATTTTTTTGGTGATGTTGGGTGGCACAGCCCGCTTTACAGTACCAGCGGCTTGGGTTCAATTCCTGCCGCTGCCTGTAAGGAGTTTGTCCATTCTCCATGGGTTTCCTCCAGGTACTTTGGTTTCATCCCACAGTCCAAAGACCTACCGGTTGGTAGGTTAATTGGTCATTATAAATTGTCCTGTGATTAGGCTAGGATTAAATCGGGATTGCTGGGTGGTGTGGTTTGAGGAGTCAGAAGGGCCTATTCCAAGCTGTATCTCAATAAAATAAAATTTTTAAATAAAATGTTTAACTCTTAATTATATTTGCTTTGTAAGTGGTCTCAATTACACTAATGAGTGGCTTTTCATAATTGCTGTCCAGAAGCTATGACATATGTATGATGATGCTGAAAAGCCCTTCATCTAGTCATACCATTATATAATTTGATTACTTCTACAAAATTGCACAATATAGGTTCAAAAGAATGGAATTTATACTCCCGATGCCTGTGCACGAGTACCTTCCCGAGCTACATCAATCACAGTATGATGTGTTCAGAATGTATTTGAAAGTGATGCTGCTGAACCGCTGGAGGAACTGAAGTACCTGTGACAAACACTGCCATCAGTTCTCAGTCATTTCATCCAAAAATCACTCTGCTTGAACTCAACATCAAAGTAATAAAGACACGTTAAACATTATTCTTTATTGCATTCTGGTTTCTCTAGTTTTCATTAAACTTCAGGTGAAACCTATCTTTCCATACCTACACTTCAGTTAGGTGACTGCAGCCCTGAACGAGGAAACCGATGGTTTATAATTAACAACAGTTCAGCTTTTCTTTGCTAGTTGTTTGAAATCGGGGCATATATTACTACTCTACTAACAACCATCTCATCTGATTCGCCACTACCACTGACCCCATTGACTCTTAAGCAACATGCAAAAAATGGAGGAACTCAGCACCTAAGGAGGGGAATAAACAGATGATGTTTGTGGCCAAGACCCTTTATCATCATGTCCTGGTGAAGGATCTCAACCCGAAACATCAACTGTTTATTCCCCTCCATAAATACTGACTCAGCGCTAAGTTCCTCTAGCATTTTGTGCATGTTGCTCAAGATTTCCAGCACCTGCAGAATCTCTTGTGTTTATGATTTGCTGGGTCAGTTTAAGCTAATTTTACTTTGCCCATGAGCTCTGTGTTTCTACTTCTGTTGTTAACAATTATAAATAAATTATCACAAGAACCTTTGAAATTGGGATCATAGAATATGCTAATCAAAGCTTAACTCTGCAGTTGGAATGCACTAATGTCTTTAATTGTGTCTTCCCCAATTCTTGCTTGATAGCTGGGAGCGAAGGGTTGACGAAAGGCACAGAATATATTACGTTGACCACATTACCAGGACCACCACATGGCAGCGGCCTACGGTGGAATCTGTCAGGAACTTTGAACAATGGCAGTCGCAGAGAAATCAGCTTCAGGGAGCCATGCAACAGTTCAACCAGAGATTTATTTATTCGGTAACCAGCTACTTTACTGAAACTTTCAGAAGAGCTGAATGATTGCTTGATCTGTACAAAATCAATACTTTGATTTTGGCATCCACTAAAAAAAATTATACTCACTATGATCTAATGTCCTCCCCAGCCATTTTGAATATTTTTCATCTTCATTTAATTTGGGTATGTAACTGTGTTCAAGCTCTTCATAGAATTTATCTATATCCTCATTTGATCCGTCTGTTGTTGGTGCATATACCTGTATAATTGCTAAATCAAATGGTTGTCCTCTGAATCTGACAAGGAGCACTCTTTCTGATATTGCCCAATGTCCTAGAACACTTTTTGCCATGTTTTCATCCATAAGAATTCCTACTCCATTAGTCTGGGATGTTCCACAAGAATAAATTAGTGTTTTATTTCTATTCCAACATGTTCCAGCACCTGTCCAATGAACTTCGCTAATTCCCATGATGTTAATCTTTAGTCTTTCCATTTCATTTATCACATTGTCCAGTCTTCCTGCTTGATACGGGGTTCTTGTATTCCAAGTGGCAATAATTCTCTATGGAAATGGAGATCAATGAATTGATCCACTTGACCCGAAACAGGAGTATGTGAGCCATGGCAGTCAAAGCTCAGTCTGGGCATGGTACCTGATGATGATGATATAAGTGTGTGCTGGAAATGTGGACTAGATTGCTCAGACAGTTCACCATTGTGTTAATGGAAATATTTGTGTCAGCATGTTTTAGACTTCCAAGTCTATGCACTCAAGTATGTTGGCTTTCCACATTCTGCTTGTACTCACCATTCAGTGCAGGAACTTCAGTAATTACCTGAGTTATGGAGGCCCAGTTTGGTTTTATGACTCCAATATTTGATACCTTTAGTCCTATTCTTCCGTCTACCTTGCAAAACCAGTATTTTTATTTGGCTTAATTAATGTTTTAGTTAATTTGCATCCGTTAATTGTGTTCCTGGTTAGTTAAGTCCTGTTTTAGCTGATGCCAGGCAGACAATCTTGGAAGAATATTAATAATGGCTGCGATCACTTGTCTTGTAAAGACACTGCCCAGAAGAAGGCAATGGCAAACCACTTCTGTAGAGAAACTGCACCAAGAACAATCATGGTCATGCAATGGAGGACCATGATCGCCTACGTTGTACAACATGGCACATGATGATGATGAGCTGTGTTTACAAGGGTGCTTTATTTTCTTAATTTTTATGGTTTTTTAAACTGTTTCTAAGTTTGATCATTCATTTGGAAATAGTGAACAGTCCTTCTGAGTTCTGAATGTCAACTGTTTAATCCTGTGCATAGATACTGCCTGACATGCTAAGTTCCTCCAGCATTTTGTATGTGTTATTCTGGATTTTCAGCATCTGCACAATCTCTTGTGCTTCTGAAAGTCAGTGTTGTCAAAACAGCATCAGAGCAGACCACAAGTGTTTCGCACTGTCTATTTGCTAAATTCCCATTCGTGACCTGTTACTGCTGTACCAAACAGCTTCCTTTGTATGTGACTACACAATGTTACTATGGCTGCAGTCCTCAGGTGGTGGTGACCATGAGGTACAGGCTAAATCTGGCACAATCCAGTGTCAGATGTATCTGTTGAGCTGAGGCTATCCTGTGTTTTTTTTTGTTATTTTAACTACAAATAAGTGTTAATTCTGTTAAGATTTGCTATTTTTGCAAGCTGGCTTATGACCTGTTAAAATTCTTAATATATCTAATTTAAGTGACTAGTTTGTCACTACAGATACGTTAAATATAAGTACAACAGATATATTAAATATTTTGATGACAAAGAAATTTTACTTAATGACGGTACTTACTACCCGTTGTGGCGCTGGTGTTTAGGGCAGCAATGAAGGTTCTCCATCTCCGTCTGTCCTTGTAGAAGGATTCTTCCTTGCTGTTTCTGTTTCACCAGTCAGGGTTTTTGTGCTGAGCTGAACCCCCAAACCTGGAGACCTGGTGAACCACTCCTAGTCTGGCCTCTACCCTTTGACCTGTTTGGTACAGGTTACCCTACCAAGAGTCAAAGCATAAAGCCCTGACTCCAGCCAGCATAGCTCTTCAGGTCATTGAGGCACGCAAACCTCCAAATCACAGCATGGGTGTTCCACTTGGAAAACGCCGCCCAGCAACCCCTGATTTAATTGTAACCTAATTACAAAACAGTTTATTAATGACAGTAGTCATAGTCTTTTCTTTGACCTTGGAAGCTGGCCCTCTGAGTGACTGTTGTACAATCTCTTCTGCCATGTCCTGTCAATGGTGGAATCTCTTCCTCACTGCTTGATCTCTCTCTAACGCCATTCTTTTATTTGTGTTTTTTTTAAGCAGTAAGTTGAACTTTACTTATTGAGATACATAATCCGTTAATTGTGTTCCTGGTTAGTTAAGTCCTGTTTTAGTTTTTTTAAATCGAAGCAAGAGGCGGAAAGGGAAGAAGTAAAGGCATCTCGGAGAGAAGCCGTTTTTTTTTAACTGATCGGGGAAAAGTGGCTGGACTGCGCAGGCACGTGACATAGCGCGCCAAAGGTTTAAAAAGGAGAGGAAGTTTTCAACGGTGTTTTAAATCGAAGCAAGAGGCAGAGAGGGAAGAAGTAAGGCACCTCGGAGAAAAGCAGTTTTTTTTAACTGATCGGGGCAAAGCTGCTAGACTGCGCAGGCACGTGACGTAGCGCGCCAAAGGTTTAAAAAAAAGACTGCCATATACAGCGACCATTGTCGGAGTGGACTGAGGCAGAGTGGGACGGTTTTGGCTCGATCAGGCTTCAGCGTTAACAGGCAGAGGCGAGGTTTGAACGGGGCACGACTGCACAAGTGTGTGAAAGTCAGCCTCTGAGATCAGTGGGAGAATTTTAAAAGCGAGCAGAGGCTGAGAACGAGCTTCACTCCAAGTGAGGTAAGGCCAGGTAAGCTCCTTTAATTAATCTAATTAGCTTAGGAGTAGGGAATGGAGGCAGCAGTTAGGGCAGTTGAGTGCTCCGTTTGCAGTATGTGTGAAGTCAGGGCGAGCACAATTGTCCCTGATGACTACACCTGCAAAAGGTGCATCCAACTGCAGCTCCTGACAAACCATGTTAGGGAACTGGAGCTGGATGAACTTCGGATCATTTGGGAGGCAGAGGCTCCCAAATAAACAGGAGGTACAGGGTGATAGTCACCCCTAAGAGTCAGGAGGCAAGTGACTGTCAGGAGAAGGAAGGGGAATAGACAGAAAGGGCAGAGCACTCCTGTGGCCGTTCCCATCAACAATAGGTATACCGTTTTTGATACTGTTGGTGGGGACGACCTACCAGGGACAAATTGCAGTGGTTGCGTCTCTGGCACCAAGACTGGACCCTCAGCTCAGAAGGGAAGGAGGGTAAAGAGGAGAGCAGTAGTGATAGGGGATTCGATAGTTAGGGGGACAGATGGGAGGTTCTGTGGAAGAAATCGAGAATCCCGGTTGTTCTGTTGCCTCCCTGGTGCCACGGTCTGTGATACCTCGGATCGAGTTCTCAGTATTCTCAAGAGGGAGGGTGAAGCCGGATGTCGTGGTCCATGTAGGGACCAATGACGTGGGTAGGAAGAGTGAGGAGGTTCTGAAAGGTGAGTTTAGGGAGTTAGGCACCAAGTTAAAGGACAGGACCTCCAGGATAGCAATCTCAGGATTGCTACCAGTGCACATGCATGTGGGTTTAGAAATAGTAAGATAGCACAGATCAACACGTGACTAAAGACATGTTGTAGGAGGGAGGGCTTCAGATTTATAGATAATTGGGCAGTTTTCCAGGCAAGGTGGGACCTGTTCTGGCGGGACGGTTTACATCTGAACTGGAGGGGGACAAGTATTCTTGCAGGTAGGTTTGCTAGAGAGGCTCCAGTGGATTTAAACTAGATACGGGGGGGAGGGGAACCAGAGTGTAGGAACAGATGTATGGGAGAAGGAAGAAAAAGAAGATAGTAAAGTTGTTTGCACCGTTAGAGATAAACAGAGAGGAAGATGTGGAGAATTTCTTCAATGCATTTATTTTAATGCTAGGAGCATTGTAAGAAAGGTGGATGAGCTTAGAGAATGGATTGATACCTGGAAATATGATGATGTAGCTATTAGTGAAACATGGTTGCAGGAGGGGTGTGATTAGCAACTAAATATTCCTGGATTTCGTTGCTTCAGGTGTGATAGAATCAGAGGGACAAGAGGGGGAGGTGTTGCGTTGCTTGTCAGAGAAAATATTACAGCGGTGCTCTGGCAGGATAGATCAGAGGGGTTGTCTAGGGAGGCTATTTGGGTGGAATTGAGGAAGGGGAAAGGTGTAGTAACACTTATAGGGGTGTATTATAGACCACCT
This sequence comes from Hemitrygon akajei, assembly GCF_048418815.1. Classification (NCBI taxonomy): domain Eukaryota; kingdom Metazoa; phylum Chordata; class Chondrichthyes; order Myliobatiformes; family Dasyatidae; genus Hemitrygon; species Hemitrygon akajei. The sequence goes on along the minus strand of NC_133134.1, from coordinate 161,930,301 downwards.
AATGGGGAGCGAGAATTGAAGGAGCAAATTTGTAAGGAGATAGCAGATATTTGTAGCAAGCACAGGGTTGTGATTGTGGGAGATTTTAATTTTCCACACATAGACTGGGAAGCCCATTCTGTAAAAGGGCTGGATGGTTTGGAGTTTGTAAAATGTGTGCAGGATAGTTTTTTGCAGCAATACATAGAGGTACCAACTAGAGAAGGGGCAGCGTTGGATCTTCTGTTAGGGAATGAAATAGGTCAGGTGACGGAGGTATGTGCTGGGGAGCACTTCGGGTCCAGTGATCACAAAACCATTAGATTCAATATTATTATGGAGAAGGATAGGACTGGATCCAAAATTGAGATTTTTGATTGGAGAAAGGCTAACTTTGAGGAGATGCGAAAGGATTTAGAAGGAGTGAATTGGGACAATTTGTTTTATGGGAAGGATGTAATAGAGAAATAGAGGTCATTTAAAGGAGAAATTTTGAGGGTACAGAATCTTTATGTTCCTGTTAGGTTGAAAGGAAAGGTTAAAAGTTTGAGAGAACCCTTGTTTTCAAGGGATATTGGAAACGTGGTTCAGAAAAAGAGAGAGCTCTACAATAAATATAGGCAGCATGGAGTAAATGAGGTGCTCAAGGAATATAAAGAATGTAAAAAGAATCTTAAGTAAGAAGTTAGAAAAGCTAAAAGAAGACACAAGGTTGCTTTGGCAAGTAAGATGAAAATAAATCCGAAGGGTTTCTACAGTTATATTAATAGCAAAAGGATAGTGAGGAATAAAATTGGTCCCCTAGAGAATCAGAGTGGACAGCTTTGTGTGGAGCCGAAAGAGTTGGGGGAGATTTTGAACAATTTCTTTTCTTCGGTATTCACTAAGGAGAAGGATATTGAATTGTGTAAGGGAAACAAGTAGGGAAGTTATGGAAACTATGACAATTAAAGAGGAGGAAGTGCTGGCGCTTTTAAGGAATATAAAAGTGGATTAATCTCCGGGTCCTGATAGGATATTCTCTAGGACCTTGAGGGAGGTTAGTGTAGAAATAGCAGGGGCTCTGACAGAAATATTTCAAATGTCATTAGAAACGGGGATGGTGCCGGAAGATTGGCATATTGCTCATGTGGTTCCATTGTTTAAGAAGGGTTCTAAGAGTAAACCTAGCAATTATAGGCCTGTCAGTTTGATGTCAGTGGTGGGTAAATTAATGGAAAGTATTCTTAGAGATGGTATATATAATTATCTGGATAGACAGGGTCTGATTAGGAGCAGTCAACATGGATTTGTGCATGGAAGGTCATGTTTGACAAATCTTATTGAATTTTTTGAAGAGGTTACGAGGAAAGTTGATGAGGGTAAAGCAGTGGATGATGTTTCTATGGACTTCAGAAAGGCCTTTGACAAGGTTCCGCACGGAAGGTTAGTTAGGAAGGTTCAATTGTTAGGTAGTAATATTGAAATAGTAAAATGGATTCAACAGTGGCTGGATGGGAGATGCCAGAGAGTAGTGGTGGATAACTGTCAGGTTGGAGGCTGGTGACTAGTGGTGTGCCTCAGGGATCTGTACTGGGTCCAATGTTGTTTGTCATATACATTAATGATCTGGATGATGGGGTGATAAATTGGATTAGTAAGTATGCAGATGATACTAAGGTAGGTGGCGTTGTGGATAATGAAGTAGGTTTTCAAAGTTTGCAGAGAGATTTAGGCCAGTTAGAAGAGTGGGCTGAAAGATGGCAGATGGAGTTTAATGCTGATAAGTGTGAGGTGCTACATTTTGGTAGGAATAATCCAAATAGGACATACATGGTAAATGGTAGGGCATTGAAGAATGCAGTAGAACAGAGTGATCTAGGAATAATGGTGCATAGTTCCCTGAAGGTGGAATCTCATGTGGATTGGGTAGTGAAAAAAGCTTTTGGTATGCTGGCCCTTATAAATCAGAGCATTGAGTATAGGAGTTGGGATGTAATGTTAAACTTGTAGAAAGCATTGGTAAGGCCAAATTTGGAGTATTGTGTACATTTCTGGTCACCAAATTATAGGAAAGGATGTCAACAAAATAGAGTACAGAGGAGATTTACCAGAATGTTACCTGGGTTTCAGCACCTAATTTACAGAGAAAGGTTGAGCAAGTTAGGTCTTTATTCTTTGGAGTGTAGAAGGTTGAGTGGGGTCTTGATAGAGGTATTTAAAATTATGAGGGGGATAGATAGAGTTGACATGGATAGGCTTTTTCCATTGAGAGATTCAAACAAGAGGACGTGAGTTCAGAGTTAGGGGGCAAAGGTTTAGGGGTAACACGAGGGGGAATTTCTTTCCTCAGAGAGAGGTAGCTGTGTGGAACGAGCTTCCAGTAGAAGTGGTAGAGGCAGGATCGATATTGTCATTTAAAGTAAAATTGGATAGGTATATGGACAGGAAAAGAATGGAAGGTATGGGGCTGAGTGCAGGTTGGTGGGACTAGGTGAGAGAAAGCATTCGGCACAGACTAGAAGGACCAAGATGGCCTGTTTCCGTGCTGTAATTGTTATATGGTTATACAGCACGGAATAAGCCTCTTCTGGCCCTTCGAGCTGCATCACCCAGCAGTGCACCAATTTAATTCTAGCCTAATAACAGAACAATTTACAATGACCAATTAACCTACCAGCTGGTACTCTTTAGACTGTGGGAGGAAGCCAGAGCAAACCCATGTGGTCATGCGGAGGTGTACCAATTCCTTATGGGCAATGGCGGGAATTGAACCCAAGTTGCTGGTACTGTAAATCTTATGCTAACTTTCCAGAGCTATCTTACTTCATGTCATTTCAAAAATACATTTACTATTTTCTTACTGACTCTTTTATTTTTATAGTTTGAGTTGTTCTTTATCTTGATTGAATTTGTAGAGGTGAGCCTGATCTGATCAGGCATCCCTGTACACATATTATCCTGTACCTAGTTGCGGTTTTTGTTTTTCACATAGTGCTCTGAATATTTCAACTTTTCCATCTTCTCTACTCCATCTTTCACTCATTCGCTGTCTTTGTCCCTAAGTTCCTTGCTTGAAGTTCAGGTCCTCCCTGGCTTGCATGCAGCTGATACTTAAGGCCGGTGGTGTGGCTTGCCTGCTACTGCCGTGTGGGAGTTTAGTTTCCAACTTGAAAACTGTTTGGGATACGAACACCTCACTGGAATGGGACCCTGCTGTAACCTGGGGATGACCTGTGCTCTCGTTCATTATCATCTCTCTGGTGGATTCAGTTTACTTGTTCAGCCCCTGGTTGTCCGTCCGCTTCAAGCTCGGCCCCGTGGCTTAAATTTGTGCCTTGACGAAGTTTTAAAACGCACAGATTTTATGTTGAATATGCGGTTCTGTAGATGCTGGAAATCTTGAACAGTCACAAATTGCTGGAGGAACTCAGCAAGTGAAGTAGAATCTATGGAGTGGGATAAGCAGTCGACATCTCAGGCCGGGAGACCCTTCATCAGGACATTTCATCATGTCTCATCAAAACAGTTTCTATTTGCTTTCAGTATCCTGAGCCGGTGGTGCCTGCTGAATTTGACCCGCTTGGCCCGTTGCCAACTGGATGGGGTAAGTAGAACCTAAACATGAAAGAAAAATATGCAGCTTAAGAATAATTTGAGACCGTGCACGTGATTCAGTTATATTTAAATCTTGCTAAAGATTATCACCGGTTACTAATTAAACTCTATGTCATTCATGTAGAAAAGAGAACAGACACCAATGGCAGGGTATACTTTGTAAATCATATAACGCGTACCACTCAGTGGGAGGATCCAAGGACAGAGGGGTAAGTAAACCTTTGAGTGCTACTAAGATAAATACTGATGTTACTATGCCATGAAGTAAGTTTGGGTCATAGGTGTCAAAGCTTTAAATGCAGATCATCTAATCATAGTGTTTACTATTTGCATGGGTGGATTTCTGTTGATTTTCAGTCCATCTGCTTTCCATTCCGCCTGCTATGAAGGTTCCAATGCACAGGATCAGAAAAAGCTGCAGAGATTTGTAGACTCAACCAGCTCCATCATGGGTTCTAACCTCCCCATCATTGAGGATACCTTCAAAAGTTGGTGCCTCAGGAAAGTGGCTCCTGTCATTATAGACCTTCACCTCCTGACCCAACATATTGATGCAGCTGTAAAGAAGGCAAGACAACAGCTATATTTAATTAGGAATTTGAGGAGATTTGGTATATCACCAAAAATACTTGCAAGTTTCTACAAATGTACCATGCAGAGCATTCTAACTGACTGCATCACTGTTTGATGTGGGTGTTTGCTGCAGAGTGTTTGCTAGAGAGGCTCCAGTGGATTTAAAGTAGATATGAGGGGGAAGGGGAACCAGAGTGTAGGAACAGATGTATGTGAGAAGGAAGAAAAAGAAGACAGTAAAGTTCTTTGTACTGTTAGAGATAAACAGAGAGGAAGAGGTGGAGAATTTCTTAAATGCATTTATTTTAATGCTAGGAGCATTGTAAGAAAGGTGGATGAGCTTAGAGCATGGATTGATACCTGGAAATATGATGTTGTAGCTATTAGTGAAACATGGTTGCAGGAGGGGTGTGATTGGCAACTAAATATTCCTGGATTTCGTTGCTTCAGGTGTGATAGAATTGGAGGGACAAGAGGCAGAGGTGTTGTATTGCTTGTGAGAGAAAATATTACAGCGGTGCTCCAGCAGGATAGATTAGAGGGGTCGTCTAGGGAGGCTATTTGGGTGGAATTGAGGAAGGGGAAAGGTGTAGTAACACTTATAGGGGTGTATTATAGACCACCTAATGGGGAGCGAGAATTGGAGGAGCAAATTTGTAAGGAGATAGCAGATATTTGTAGTAAGCACAGGGTTGTGATTGTGGGAGATTTTAATTTTCCACACATAGGCTGGGAAGCCCATACTTTAACAGGGATGGATGGTTTGGAGTTTGTAAAATGTGTGCAGGATTGTTTTTTGAAGCAATACATCGAGGAACCAACTAGAGAAGGGGCAATGTTGGATCTTCTGTTAGGGAATGAAATAGGTCAGGTGACGGAGGTATGTGTTGGGGAGCACTTTGGGTCCAGTGATCACAATGCCATTAGTTTTAGTATAATTATGGAGAAGGATAGGACTGGACCCAAGATTGAGATTTTTGATTGGAGAAAGGCTAACTTTGAGGAGATGCGGAAGGATTTAGAAGGAGTGGATTGGGACAATTTGTTTTATGGGAAGGATGTAATAGAGAAATGGAGGTCATTTAAAGGAGAAATTTTGAGGGTACAGAATCTTTATGTTCCTGTTAGGTTGAAAGGAAAGGTTAAAAGTTTGAGAGAACCCTGGTTTTCAAGGGATATTGGAAACTTGGTTCAGAAAAAGAGAGAGATCTACAATAAGTATAGGCAGCATGGAGTAAATGAGGTGCTCAAGGAATATAAAGAATGTAAAAAGAATCTTAAGAAAGAAATTAGAAAAGCTAAAAGAAGATACGAGGTTGCTTTGGCAAGTAAGGTAAAAATAAATCCGAAGGGTTTCTACAGTTATATTAATAGCAAAAGGATAGTGAGGGATAAAATTGGTCCCTTAGAGAATCAGAGTGGACAGCTGTGTGTGGAGCCGAAAGAGATGGAGGAGATTTTGAACAATTTCTTTTCTTCGGTATTCACTAAGGCGAAGGATATTGAATTGTGTAAGGTAAGGGAAACGAGTAGGGAAGTTATGGAAACTATGACGATTAAAGAGAAGGAAGTACTGGCGCTTTTAAGGAATATAAAAGTGGATAAATCTTCGGGTCCTGACAGGATATTCCCTAGGACCTTGAGGGTGGTTAGTGCAGAAATAGCAGGGGCTCTGACAGAAATATTTCAAATGTCATTAGAAACAGGGATGGTGCCGGAGGATTGGTGTATTGCTCATGTGATTCCATTGTTTAAAAAGGATTCTAAGAGTAAACCTAGCAATTATAGGCCTGTCAGTGATGGGTAAATTAATGGAAAGTATTCTTAGAGATGGTATATATAATTATCTGGATAGACAGGGTCTGATTAGGAGCAGTCAACATGGATTTGTGCGTGGAAGGTCATGTTTGACAAATCTTATTGAATTTTTTGAAGAGGTTACGAGGAAAGTTTACGAGGGTAAAGCAACAGATGTTTTCTATATGGACTTCAGTAAGGCCTTTGACAAGGTTCTGCACGGAAGGTTAGTTAGGAAGGTTCAATTGTTCGGTATTAATATTGAAGTAGTAAAATGGATTCAACAGTTGCTGGATTGGAGATGCCAGAGAGTAGTGGTGGATAACTGTAAGGTTGGAGGCTGGTGACTAGTGGTGTGCCTCAGGGATCTGTACTGGGTCCAGTGTTGTTTGTCATATACATTAATGATCTGGATGATGGGGTGGTAAATTGGATTAGTAAGTATGCAGATGATACTAAGGTAGGTGGCGTTGTGGATAATGAAGTAGGTTTTCAAAGTTTGCAGAGAGATTTAGGCCAGTTAGAAGAGTGGGCTGAAAGATGGCAGATGGAGTTTAATGCTGATAAGTGTGAGGTGCTACATTTTGGTAGGAATAATCCAAATAGGACATACATGGTAAATGGTAGGGCATTGAAGAATGCAGTAGAACAGAGTGATCTAGGAATAATGGTGCATAGTTCCCTGAAGGTGGAATCTCACGTGGATAGGGTGGTGAAGAAAGCTTTTGGTATGTTGGCCTTTATAAATCAGAACATTGAGTATAGGAGTTGGGATGTAATGTTAAAATTGTACAAGGCATTGGTAAGGCCGAATTTGGAGTATTGTGTACAGTTCTGGTCACCGAATTATAGGAAAAATGTCAACAAAATAGAGAGAGTACAGAGAAGATTTACTAGAATGTTACCTGGGTTTCAGCACCTCAGTTACAGGGAAAGGTTAAACAAGTTAAGTCTTTATTATTTGGCGTGTAGAAGGTTGAGGGGGTACTTGATCGAGGTATTTAAAATTATGAGGGGAATAGATAGAGTTGACGTGGATAGACTTTTTCCATTGAGAGTAGGGGAGATTCAAACAAGAGGACATGATTTGTGAGTTAGGGGGCAAAAGTTTAAGGGTGACACGAGGGGGAATTTCTTTACTCAGGAGTGGTAGCTGTGTGGAACGAGCTTCCAGTAGAAGTGGTAGAGGCAGGTTCGGTATTGTCATTTAAAGTAAAATTGGATAGGTATATGGACAGGAAAGGAATGGAGGGTTATGGGCTGAGTGTGGGCCAGTGGGACTAGGTGAGAGTAAGCGTTCGGCACGGACTAGAAGGGCCGTGATGGCCTGTTTCTGTGCTGTAATTGTTATATGGTTATATGTTGTAAAATTAGCCAGATCCGTGATGGGCTTGAACCTCCGTAGTATCCAGATCATCTTCAAGGAGCAGTGCCTCAGTAAGGCGGCGTCCATCATTAAGGACCCCCACCTCCGAGGTCATCCCCTGTTCTCATTGTTGCCATCAGGAAAGAGGTACAGTAGCCTGAAGGCACACATGCAGTGATTCAGGAACAGCTTCCCCTCTGTACTGTTGCCTCAAAACAAATTCACTTCGTACAGCATTGGTAATAAAACTGATTCTGAAGTCAGTTATGATCTTCTGTCTTAAATCTTCAGAGAAACAGTGGAAATTTGCCTTTGTTGCTTGGGCATAACCATTTGCAATACACTACAAAGGAAATTAGGTTCCATCAAAGCTATTTTTAAAAAATTATTCTTGATGTAGATTTTCAATGCAATCTGCAGCTGTTTTACATTCATTTGGTGCATGTGTGTGGTGTCATAACTGGGCAACACTGGCAATTCTGCTTTACTGGTAACACGAGTGAATCTGCAGATGCTGGAAATAAATAAAAACACAAAATGCTGGCAGAACTCAGCAGGCCAGACAGCATCTATGGGAGGAGGTAGTGACAACGTTTCGGGCCGAAACCCTTCATCAGGAGTGAAGTAACATGGGATGGTCGAGGGGGGATAAGAAGTGGGGGGCGGGATAAAGTAGAGAGCTGGGAAGTGATAGGTTGGAGGGAAATGGGCTAGGGGGAAGGTGGAGAATTATGGGAAATAAAAGAGAAAGAAAGGTAGGGCTGGGGGGGAGATTATAGTGAGGGGGAAAAAAAGAGAGAGAAAGAGAACCAGACTGAAATAGATAGGGATGGGGTAAGGGGGGGGGGGGCAGTGGTATCAACGGAGGTCTGTGAGTTGAATGTTCATGCCGGCAGGTAAGAGGCTACCCAGGCGGGAGATAAGGTATTGCTCCATCGACCTGAGTGTGGCCTCATCTTGACGGTAGAGGAGGCCATGGACAGACATGTCGGAGTGGGAGTGGTCTGTGGAATTGAAGTGTGTGGCCACAGGGAGATCCCGCCACTGCTGGAGGACCGAGTGCCGGTGTTCAGCGAAACGGTCTCCCAGTCTGCGGCGGGCCTCCCCAATGTATAAATGGCCACATCGGGAGCACCAGATACAGTATATCACCCCAGTTGACTCGCAGGTGAAGTGGTGCCTCACCTGAAAGGACTGTCTGGGGCCTAGGACGGTGGTGAGAGAAGAAGTGTGGGGACAGGTGTAGCACTTCTTCCGTTTGCAGGGATGAGTGCCTGGAGGGAGGTCGGTGGGGAGGGATGGGGGGGATGAATGGACAAGGGAGTCGCGTAGGGAGCGATCCCTGCGGAAAGCCGAGAGTGGGGGTGGGAGGGGAAGATGTGGCTGGTGGTGGGATCACATAGGAGGTGGCAGAAGTTACGGAGGATTATATGTTGGATAATCCTCCCCTACCAACGACCAACTCCCCAATCCAACCTACCCCCTCTGAACACTCTGCTCTCCATTCCCTCCGCAATAATCCCAACCTTACCGTCAAACCCGCTGATAAGGGGGGTGCTGTTGTCGTCTGTCTACCTGTACATAGCGGAGGCACGACGACAACTCACTGACACCTCCTCTTATCTACCCTGGACAACGACCCCACTAGAGAGCACTAGTCCATTGTCTCCCAAACCATTTCCGATCTTATCAGCTCGGGAGATCTCCCATCCACAGCCACCAAACTTATAGTTCCCACACCCCGCACTTCCCGTTTCTACCTCCTACCTAAGATTCACAAACCTGCCTGTCCAGGCAGACCCATTGTCTCTGCTTGCTCCTGCCCCACTGAACTCATTTCTGCCTATCTCGACTCTGTTTTATCTCCCCTTGTTCAATCCCTTCCCACCTATGTCCATGATACTTCCCATGCTTTACATCTCTTCAAAGATTTCAAGTTCCCTGGCCCCCACCGCTTCATTTTCACCATGGACGTCCAGTCCCTATATACCTCTATCCCCCACCAGGAAGGTCTCCAAGCTCTCCTTTTCTTCCTGGATTCCAGACCCAGCCAGTCTCCCTCTACCACCACTCTTCTCCGCCTCGCAGAATTAGTCCTCACCCTTAACAATTTCTCCTTTGGCTCCTCCCACTTCCTCCAAACTAAAGGTGTTGCCATGGGCACCCGCATGGGTCCTAGCTATGCCTGCCTTTTTGTCGGCCATGTGGAGCAATCTATGTTCCAAGCCTACACCGGTATCTGTCCTCCTCTTTTCTTGCGTTATATCGACGACTGCATCGGCACTGCTTCCTGCACACATGCTGAGCTCGTCGACTTCATTAACTTCGCCTCCAACTTTCACCCCGCTCTCAAGTTCACCTGGTCTATTTCCGACACCTCCCTCCCCTTTCTAGATCTTTCTGTTTCTATCTCTGGAGACAGCCTATCCACCGACGTCTACTACAAACCTACTAATTCCCACAGCTATCCAACGTATAATCCTCCATAACTTCCGCCACCTCCTACGTGATCCCACCACCAGCCACATCTTCCTCTCCCCCCCCACTCTCGGCTTTCTGCAGGGATCGCTCCCTACGCGACTCCCTTGTCCATTCATCCCTCCCCACCGACCTCCCTCCAGGCACTCATCCCTGCAAACGGAAGAAGTGCTACACCTGCCCCCACACTTCTTCCCTCACCACCATCCCAGGCCCCCAACAGTCCTTTCAGGTGAGGCACCACTTCACCTGCGAGTCAAGTGGGGTGATATACTGTATCCAGTGCTCCCGATGTGGCCATTTATATATTGGGGAGACCCGCCACAGACTGGGAGACCGTTTCGCCGAACACCGGCGCTCAGTCCTCCAGCAGTGGCGGGATCTCCCTGTGGCCACACACTTCAATTCCATAGACCACTCCCACTCCGACATGTCTGTCCATGGCCTCCTCTACCGTCAAGATGAGGCCGCGCGCAGGTCGATGGAGCAATACCTTATCTCCCGCCTGGGTAGCCTCCTACCTGCCAGCATGAACATCCAACTCACAGACCTCCGTTGATACCCCTGCCCCCCCCCCCCCACTTACCCTCATCCCTATCTGTTATTTCAGTCTGGTTTTCTCTCTCTCTCTTTTCCCCCCTCACTATAATCTCCCCCCAACCCTACCTTTCTTTCTCTTTTATTTCCCATAATTCTCCACCTTCCCCCAGCCCTTTTCCCTCCAACCTATCACTTCCTAGCTCTCTACTTCATCCCTCCCCCCACTTCTTATCTCCCCCCCGACCATCCCATGTTACTTCACTCCTGATGAAGGGTTTCGGCCCGAAACATTGTCACTACCTCCTCCCATAGATGCTGTCTGGCCTGCTGAGTTCTGCCAGCATTTTGTGTTTTTATCTGCTTTACTGGTACTAGTTTTTAATTCCACCATATTAATTAATTGAGTTAACATTTTCTGGCAGTCATGGTAGGGGTTTTATTATTTTACATCATTATGCTGTTTGCAAAATGCCACAGATAAAATGGTCTCATTACTAAGCTCATTTATCAAGTGTTTCTTTTCTGCAAGTGTCCTAATGATCTACTGTCCATATAGTTACAACAATTACAACAACTTATCATTTTAATAGGCAGATCTTTGTTTAACTCTTTGAATCTCTGATCTTATCTATGCACTGATTGTGGACTTCAGAAATGGTAAGATGAGGGAACACTCACCAGTTCTCATAGAGGGATCAAAAGTGGAAACGGTGAGCAATTTCAAGTTCCTGGGTGTCAATATCTCTGAGGATCTAGCCTGGACCCAACACATAGATGCAGCTACAAAGAAAGCACAATAGCAGCTATATTTCATTAGGAGGTTAACAAGATTTGGTATGTCACCAAAAACACTCTAATTTCTACAGATTTATCATGGAGATCATTCTAACTGTCTGCATCACTGTCTAGGGGGCTACTGCATGGGATTGAAGTAAGCTGCAGAGACTTGTGCTCCATCATGAGCTCTAGCCTCCATAGTATCCAGGACATCTTTTAAGGAGCAATGCCTCAAAAAGTCAGAGTCTATTGTTAAGGACCCCCATCACAGAGGTCATGCCTTGTTCTCATTGCTTTTGTCAGGAATTAGGTGCAGAAGCCTGAAGGCACAGGCTTAATGATTCAGGAACAGCATCTTCCCCTCTGTCTTCTGAGTTTTTGAATGGAAATTGAACCCATGAACATAACTATTTTTTTTTGCACGGCTTATTTTATCTATATATATAGTTTCATGACATGTGCTGGTGATATTAAACCTGATTCTGATTCTGCATTTACATGGGTGAAAATTTTTGAGAGAGCCCTTGTGCTAATAAAGTACATAAAGAAAAATAAATTTTGATCATTTTTTGTAGACTTGAAAGCTTTGCGGTATCACAAGCTTGAGATGAGGACGTGGAACTCATGTATAGCCATTCCACTGAAAACAAGCCACTATTAGCAAAAACTGAAGATGCACTTGGGCTTCAGTGTGTACCTTCAAACTATTTAGCTGAATCATTATCCAAGTAACCAAAGATACAAGTATTAACAGAGTTTTGCATATGAGCCATTTATATACATTTGCCATCAATAATTGAATAAAACTAAAAGCGGATATTAGAGATTGCAATTGAAAGTGCTTTGATAGCCTTCATTTGCTGAGGTATCAGCTGTTGTATCGTGTGATTTGCAGCGAATTATTATGAGCATTATAAAGCAGCCGTTGATGCAGTTATCACAGGAGAGCTAAAGGCCATGTCGCAGCAGTCTGTTTTCCCTTCTGATGCTGTTCATAGTGCAGACCCGTTTAATTCACGAATGTTATTTATTCCTGCAGCATTCTCAATGAGAAGCCCTTGCCAGATGGATGGGAAATGCGCTTTACAGTTGATGGTGTTCCATATTTTGTGGATCATAACAGAAGAACAACAACGTACATCGATCCACGCACGGGGAAGTCAGCACTGTAAGTTGTGAATCGACCTTTCATGCAGAACAAAAATGTTCAACGCTCATTGATAATAAACAGGATAGGGCAACAGAATCAAATCCAGTACTTGTGGCAACTGGTTGAACATCAGCTCCAGATACCAATTAACAGAGATAACGAGGAGCTTCTTTTGCCAGAGGGTGGTGAATCTGTGTAATCCATCACCACAGACAGTTGTGGAGGCCAAGTCATTGGGTATATTTAAAGTGGAGGTTGATAGGTTGTTGAGTGTCAAAGGTTACCCGGAGAAGGGAGGAGAATCAGGTTGAAAGGGATAATAAATCAGCCATAATGGAAATGACAGAACAGAGTTAATGGACTGAATGGCCTAATTCTGCTCCTATGTCTTATAGTCTAAATGTGATCTTAACCCAAGGTTTTGCTGTTCTGCATACTATAAAAGCATGGTTATCTAACACTTGTTGCAAAGAAAATGCAGTCTTTAATGAGATATCACCAATGTTGATAAACAGGCATATCATCTATTGCACTTCAAAGGAATTAGTTTATTTACTATGATAAATATGTAAACAAAATATTAGAAATATGGAAACATAGAAAACCTACAGCATAATACAGGCCCTTCAGCCCACAATGCTGTGCCGAACATGTACTTACTTTAGAAATTACCTAAGGTTACTTGTAGCCTATTTTTCTAAGCTCCATGTACCTATCCAGGAGTCTCTTGAAAGACCCTATCGTATCTGCCTCCACCACCGTCGCCGGCAGCCCATTCCACACACTCACCACTGTCTGCGTAAAAGAACTTGCCCCTGACATCCACTCTGTACCTACTTCCAAGCACCTTAAAACTGTACTCTCATGTTAGCAATTTCAACCCTGGGGAAAAAATCTCTGACTATCCACAATCAAAGCCACTCATCATCTTATTACACCTCTATCAAATCACCTCTCATCCTCTGTCGCTCCAAGGAGAAAAGGCCAAGAGGGTTGTTTTTTTTTTGTAGAACAGTGAACATTCTGTTACCCAGCATGTGTTGGATAACCAGTGATACCAGTTAACTCAAAATCACCTTGGTACCTTCCTAAATCAGATACCACCTAGAAGTGCCAAATAACCATGCTTTTTATTAGCACAAGACGTTCTGCAGAAATTGGAAATCTTGAGCAACACACACAAATGCTGGAGAAGCTCAGCAAGTTGGGCAGCATCCATGGAGGAGAATAAATAGTTGACGAGTAGGGCATCAGTCCTGAAGAAGGGTCTTGGCCCGAAAAGTCAACGGTTTATTCCTCTTAATAGATGCTGCCTGACCTGCTGTTTTTCTTCAGCATTTTGTTTGTGTTACACCATGCTTTGACTGAACACAGATCTGTACAGAACAAATGTTCTCCAAAAAGTCTTTGTAGCTGAAAGGAAGTACAAAGAAAAAATTTGCCATTGACTTTTTATATAATTATTCCCTTATTAGATGTTTCCTGACATCCTGGGTATTTACTGTATTCTGTTTTTATTCACTTTTTCTACTCTCAGTATTTTCACTTCATAAATAACTAGATTCAGCAAAAAGTTTTAGCATGTGTCAAATCAGTTCCAGAATTTTCCTGAGAGTAGACTATACCAACAAAGTCCAGCTCCTGGCCTTCACATGTGGCTTAGCTACTAAGCCCTGCGAAAGTCTCCACTGACAGGAGAAGGGGCAAAGGTAGGTTACTGGCACCTTAAAACCAGATGGGGCTTGTCAGCCACCTAGGAAAAGGAAAACTCTGATCTCAAACCTCTGCTGCCTTGCGGCTACACCCACTCATGAGGGAGGCTATGGGAGTAAACCCCGAGGGAAAAATTCAGAGCTGGAGTCCCTAAAGCATTCAAAGTACATTGAATTCAACTCCTGCAACCTTACTGGTACCAAACTGTATTGGTTTCTGTCATTCCTTTGGATTTGTCTGCTGCGTGCATAGCGGGAGCCTGCTACATGGGCAACAGCTTGTTCTGCATATCGTACTGCCCTGGCTCATGTATCACATAGATATCTGGAACACAATATCCATTGCCGATCCCAACCAACAGAGGGCCTCAAAAAGACCACATCAAGAGATAATTGTTCTTACTCTTTCTAATCTGAACTAAGTATAAATACTTACTTATACAGTTGATTCAATCTGGCCCAGCGCCTAAACCATCATCATGTCATCAGTTTCAGGCGCTTCAATACACTCTGGGGGGGCCTAGACCCCATTGTCTCATCTCAACCTGTACTCGACCTTTCCATTTCGGCACAATGATTAAATTTGAGATTCACTAGTGCCATCTTAAACCAGAAAATGTAGATTCCCATCTAAGCAAGTTCCTTTTGCCCATTTTTGGTCCATGTCACTTGCTGAATTGGGCTGTAGATTTGTTTTTTTTCTTGTAATGTAATTTTTGTACGTTCGTTTGTATTTTTTGTAATCCCCTTTATACATGTAATCATTCAGTGAGTTTTTCAGTGGTTACAGTTGCCTCTGTATTTTTCTGGAAACTTCTTTGTTTCAGTGGTGGGTGCCACATTACTTGAACCCACCTATTTAAATAGTGAAGCCCAACTTAAATTGGAGGATGCTTTGCCAGGCATCTTCTCCCCATCCTCCAAAAGTGGAATTTCCCGGTGGCCAACCATTTTAATTCCTATGCCTGTTATCGTTCTGAAATGTCAGTCTGTGGCCTCCTCTATTGCCACAGTAAGACCACTCTCAGAGTGGAAAAACAGCACCTCATTCTGTCTGGATAGCCTCCAACCTGATAGCATGAACATTGATTTTTCCTTCTGGTAATTTTTTCCCTCCCCTTCCGTTTTCTGTTCCCCGCTCAGGCCTCTTATCTCTTTTCCTCCTCACGTGCCCACTGCCTCTCCCTGATGCCTCTCCCACTTCCCTTTCTCCCATGGTCCACTCTCCTCTCCTATCAGATTCCTTCTTCTCCAGCCCTTTACTTTTCCCACCCACCTTGCTTCACCAATCACCTTCTAGCTGGTCCTTCTTTCCCTCCCCACCACCTTTTTATTCTGGCATCATTCCCCTACCTTCTCAGTCCTGATGAAGGGTCTCAGTCCAAAAAGTCGATGTTATTCATTTCCATGGATGTTGCTTCGCCTGCTGAGTTCATCCAGCATTTTGTGTATTTTAATTGGTTAACTTATCTGTGGAATTTACTGTTCTCAGTAGTCTGGTATAAGAAGACCACACCACCTTTCTCTTTTCTCTCTCTCACCATGCTTCTTTTTTGCTCTTGTAACAGTTAATAAATTGATTGTAACCAAAAAGTTTTATGCTTCATTTTTAACTTCAGAAGAATCTTTGGATCACAAAAGCATCAGGATCCAACACCCTCTAAAACTTTCCCAGCCATGTACCTGTCCAAGTATCTTTTAAATGTCGTTAATGTATTTGTCTTAACAACTTCTTCTGACAGCTCATTCCATTTACTGACATCCTCATTTGCTGATGATAAAATTAAATGTAGTAAATACTATTCTTGCCTTTCTGGGTTGGTTGCTGTGAATACATGTTCTGGACTTATAACTAGTGCTTGTAGCTCTAGGCATTTCTGGTGATTGGAGTGACATAATTTTGGAAATTTTCAGATCTAACTTGCACTAATTACCTTTAAAGGTCTATATAAATTCTAAATTGAAGTCCTTGAGTTGACTAGGGTCAGTGATTGGGTCTATTCATGTAAAACAAAATTAGTATGCCTTTGTTCAATAATTGTATTTAGCCACCCTCTTTATACATATCTAACTGTATTCCTCAAGTATGAGCTTCTTGGACAAATATGTTACTCTACGTTGCAAAAGATGAGCTGTACTGAATAATATTGCCTTAGAGCAGGGTTCTCAACCTGGGGTCCATGGACCCCTTAATGGTATTGGTCCATGGCATAAAAAAGGTTGGAAACCACCTGCCTTAGAGACTGGAGCATACACTCAGTGGCCCCTTTATTAGCTACACTGTACAACTGCTCATTAATACAAATATCTAATCAGACAATCATGTAGCAGCAACTCAATGCATAAAAGCATACAGGCGTGTTCAGAAGGTTCACTTTTTCAAACTAAACATCAGAATGGGGGAAAGAAATGTGATTTAAGTGACTTTGACTGCAGAATGATTGTTGGTGCCAGGTGGGGTGGTTTGAGTATTTCAGAAACTGCTGATCTCCTGGGATTTTCACGCACCACCGTCCCTAGAGTTTACAGAGAATGGTGCAACAAACAAAAAATCTAGTGTGTGTCAATTCTGTGGGTGAAAACACTTTGTTAATGAGAGCGGTCAGAGGAGAATGGTCAGACTGGTTCTAGCTGACAGGAAGGCAACAGTAACTCAAATAAGCATGTGTTACAACAGTGGCTACAGCAGCAGAAGACCACACCAGGTTCCACTCTTTTGCCAATAAAGTGGCCACTGAATGTAGAATGACACTTAAGCAAGTGACAGTGTGTTTGGTGGCCTGTTCATCTTTTAGAAAATAGGAACTCGGATTAAATGTGAGTTTCAAAGTACTTCTTTCTTTGTTTTTCCAGATCAAATGGTCCAAACATCGCGTACGTCCGTGATTTCAGATCCAAAGTTTCCTATTTCAGGTTCTGGTGTCAGGTAAAAGCAGCTTTTCATTCTATTGAACACTGCGTCAGAAGTCTCAAGAAATGGCTCCCAATATGTAGCAGCATTATCTTCGTAAGGATAATGGAAAATTAGGAAAAGCAGTTCAAGTAGCTATTTGTTTCATCTGGTTGTGCTGACTTGTCGACCTCTGGAAGTTTTGGGAGGGTATATTGAAACAAAGAGCGTGTTGACTGATTTATAAAATGAGGTTGTTTTCTGTTCCAGCAATTGGCTGCGCCTCAGCACATCAAAATAACTGTGACCAGGAAAACATTATTTGAGGATTCCTTTCAGCAGGTAATTCCCAGAATTAGGTTTGGGGGAAAAAGTTGGGTGTGGATAACAAACTTGATCTCAGTGAGTGTATCTGATCTGAGGTCTTTGTCAGCACCTTGTTACCAAGGCCATCCTTGGTATGTCAGGCAGCCATATTTACTTCTCTACCTTTCCAGAAGAGCTGACGGTGCATGGGGTAAGGTTTGACACAGATTTGTGTGGACCACTTTTTTTAAGCAGGGGAATAATCAAACTTGAATTTATTGTCTTGTGCACAAGTGCATGTATGAGGGAATACACGTGCTTATTGTGTTATGCACAAATGCATGTATGCGCAGGTATAATGAAAAACAAACTTGCAGCAGCATCACAGGCATATGCCATCAGATATTCAATATTCACAAGAAAAAGATAAACTTAAGTTATACACAAATTTTAAAAGACTAAACACAATTAGAACAAAAACAAAACAAAATCCTTTTTAGTACTAAGTGATCAGTGTTGCTAGACTGTAGTGATTAGGGTTTACCTTAAATATGAAACCTTTATGTAAGTGAGTGCTAATTGAAGCAATGACAGTGGAGATCCAAAATACCTGAAGATTTTCAAAAGCTTTTGTAAAATTTAAGTTCAGAAATTAAAAGAAAACAAACTGCTGGAAACGCTCAGACAGACGGGCAGCATCTGTAGAGACGGAGTTGTTCACCTCATATCTCATGGGTGACCTGTCAAGTATTTCCTGCATTTTAAGTATTATTTCCAATTTCCATCATCTACACTATTCAGAATTTGAATTTCTTCAGAAATCTTTACTTTGTTATAGTTCATCTTGATGTAGATAGGGCCACCCAGCCCATCAAATCCATGCAGGTTCTTGGAGCATTTCCATCAGCCCCATTATCTCAAATTCAAGTTTATTGTCATTCAACCATACGCATATATAAAGCTAAATGGAATCTGGGGCCAAGGTACATATAGTCACAAACAGCTGCAACGGGGATCGAGCCCAAGGTGTTTGAACTGTATAGTATCAGCAGCACTTACTATGCACCTTTGCCAAAAATCACCAAATACCATTATTGTCATATATAGTTATGTAAATATTGTTGGAAGCAAGGATTCTGTCCAGTTCTTGCTAAGGTCAAAATTCTAGAACTCCTGCCTCATAACATTGTGGAGTATTGTTGGATTGGGCAATTGAATTGTTATTTTCCTTGTAGTGTAACTTATGTTTGTATTTTTATATGATCTCCTATATACATGTAACTGTTTAGTGAGTTTGCCAGTGGTTACAGTTGCCTCTGTATTTTTCTGGAAACTTAGTTTCAGTGGCAGCAATCACATTACCTGAATCTGGCTATTTAATTGGTTAACTAATATCTTTTGGAATTTCAGTGGAATCCAAGGTCTGTCATAAAAAGACCAGACCACCTTTGTTCACTCTCCTCCTTCATCTCTCACCAAGCTTCTCCCCTCATTTCCTTTGTTCTTGTACCACTTAATAAAATGATCGTAATCAACAAGTTTTATGCCAAATTCTTATCTTCCAAAGAGCCTTTTAGATCACAAAATCGTCAGGATCTAAGTACCAACAGCAAAAGGACTGTTGCAGTTCACCACCACTTTTTTGAGGGCTGTTAGCAACTAAGGAACCCTTAGATCTTGAAAGGAATATGTTTTAAAGTTACTGTCCTGACGAAGGGTCTCGGCCCGAAACGTCGACATCGCTTCTCCCTATAGATGCTGCCTAGCCTGCTGTGTTCTACCAGCATTTTGTGTGTGTTGTTGTTTGAATTTCCAGCATCTGCAGATTTCCTCGTGTTTGATGTTTTAAAGTTGATGGTTTTATAGATAATGCACTTAAACACTCTTTTTGGAACGTGATTCCCTTGCAAACTATTTTCTGCCTGTTTCAGATTATGAGCTTTAGCCCTCAAGACCTGCGACGGAGGTTGTGGATCATTTTTCCAGGAGAGGAAGGCTTAGATTATGGAGGTGTGGCAAGGCAAGTATTTTCAGTTAAGGATCAAAGTGACAGGAAGCATTTACCTGCTGTGAAACTGATGAATTGTGCAATGTAGGAAGAGGTTAGTCTATTTCACTTTTGTTAGGTCTTTGATAGAGCAACGCAGTTATTCATGACCTTTTCATTCTGTGCATACCTGCAGGTATTTCCCCTTCAATTCTTTATTTAGTTTGTTCCATGAATATACTGTTTCTCCTGACTCTTGTCAAATGCCTTCATAATTTTGAGTGCCTTTACTCCAGTTCTCCTTCCCTGTAAGGAGAGCAACTGAATTCTCCTGTCTCCAGACTGAACTGAGGCCTCTTACTCTTTCTTCCATCTCCAGCCAGAACCAACACCCCTCCCCACAAAGCAAACATGAAAATATATAATATTTCCACGTTCATTGGAATCAGGTTTCATATCACCAGCATATGTCGTGAAATTTATTGTCTTTGTGGCAAATATATAGTTAAATAAGTAGTGCAGAAATAGAAATAAAAAGAGTGAGGTAGTGTTCTCAAATTTAATCCATTCAGAAATCAGATTACATAATATGAAATTAATAATTGGACCATACAGACCAAAAAGGTAGCAATTTCAGTCTCCATTGTACTTTGTGTTAGCTGCTCCTTCTCTCAGTTTAGAAGTGAAAACTGGCCAGTGTTCCTACATGTGGTACTCAACAAACCATGTTAGATACATTGCATAGAACTCTACAGCACAGTACAGGCCCTTTGGCCCATAATGTGCTGACCTTTTAACCTACTCTGAGCAATCTAACTGTTCTCTCTCAAAAAGCCCTCCATTTTTCTATCGTCTATGTGCCTGTCTAAAAGTGTCTTAAATATCCCTAAATTATGCTCCTTGTATTGGCCATTTCTGCCCTGGGGAAAAGTCTATAGCTATCCATTCGATCTATTGCTCTTGTACACCTCTATCAAGCCATCTCTCATCCTCCTTTGCTCTAAGGAGAAAAGCCCTAGCTCACTCAACTGATCCTCATAAAACATGCTCTCTAATTCAGGCAGCACCCTCTCTAAAGCTGCGTGCAAATGTGGCCTTCACTGTCCACTTTCATGCAGTTATAATGGGTAGTTTTGTAAGATATTCTAACTTAGAGCTATACTTCAGAATGATAGATAGATACTTTATTCATCCCCATGGGGAAATTCAACTTTTTTTTTCCAATTGTCCCATACACTTGTTGTAGCAAAACTAATAACATACAATACTTAACTCAGTAAAAAAAAAATATGATATGCATCTAAATCACTATCTCAAAAAGCATTAATAATAGCTTTTAAAAAGTTCTTAAGTCCTGGCGGTTGAATTGTAAAGCCTAATGGCATTGGGGAGTATTGACCTCTTCATCCTGTCTGAGGAGCATTGCATCGATAGTAACCTGTCGCTGAAACTGCTTCTCTGTCTCTGGATGGTGCTATGTAGAGGATGTTCAGAGTTTTCCATAATTGACCGTAGCCTACTCAGCGCCCTTCGCTCAGCTACCGATGTTAAACTCTCCAGTACTTTGCCCACGACAGAGCCCGCCTTCCTTACCAGCTTATTAAGACGTGAGGCGTCCCTCTTCTTAATGCTTCCTCCCCAACACGCCACCACAAAGAAGAGGGCGCTCTCCACAACTGACCTATAGAACATCTTCAGCATCTCACTACAGACATTGAATGACGCCAACCTTCTAAGGAAGTACAGTCGACTCTGTGCCTTCCTGCACAAGGCATCTGTGTTGGCAGTCCAGTCTAGCTTCTCGTCTAACAGTACTCCCAGATACTTGTAGGTCTTAACCTGCTCCACACATTCTCCATTAATGATCACTGGCTCCATATGAGGCCTAGATCTCCTAAAGTCCACCACCATCTCCTTGGTCTTGGTGATATTGAGACGCAGGTAGTTTGAGTTGCACCATATCACAAAGTCCTGTATCAGTTTCCTATACTCCTCCTCCTGTCCATTCCTGGACAGTCAACAATGGAGTCAACAAGTTTAAGAAGGGAGTAAGATTAGTGAGACATGCAAAGAACTTTATATTATACCAACAATGGGAAGCATTGTTTGTAAAATTCTGTGTGTTATTACCTGACCCTAATTAAAGACAAAACATTCAGCTAGCTTAGGGGAACAAAATATGTAACTTACATTGTGCTCGGGGACATTGCTGTTAATGATTTGTTAGATATCCTTGAAATTTAATGAAATCTGCCACCAAGCCAATGTCTAATCCCGAATGCCAAGCGACTGAACCTTCTTGGCCAGCCTCAAATGTGGGACCTTGTCAGATGCATTTTACTTATCAAATGCATTCATGATTATGAGTGCCTCTATCAGATCTTCTATTCTGCTTCACTGCCAGGAGAGCAACCTAACTTCTTTCTGCCATCTCCAGCCAGAACTACCCTTCCCAAATATGCATGAAAATAAATATTTACACATTAACTAATAGTATGTCATTAATAATTCGACCATACAGACCAGTATGACTGTAGTTTCAGTCCCTGGACTGCTTTGTGTTAGGAGAGAGGAACCTAAATTCTCCACTTTGCATACTGAACTGAGGCCACTTGTTCTTTTCTCCAAGTCCAACCAGAACTAGTTCCCCACCCCCCCCCAAGTAAGCATGAAAATAAATATTTGCACATTCACTAATATTATGTAATTAATAATTGGACCATACAAACAAAATGGTTGCAGTTTTAATGCTTGGTCTATTTTGTGTTAGCTGCTCCTTCCCTCTGGAAGTGGAAACTGTCCAGTGTTGCCGCACATATTGCTCAGCAAACCATGTTGGATACATTGCATAGGACAGACACGTATTGATCTGCCACTCACTGTCCACTTCAAATCAGTTTAAATTGGCAGTTTGTAACTTGGAGCTGCATCTCAGAATGGAGTCAATAAGGGAGATTAGTGAGACATGCAAAGAGCCTTCATCCAAAGATGGAAAACGTTGTTTAGCAAATGCTCTGACCCCAGTTCCAGGCAATGCATTCTGCTACACCTTTAGCTTAAAAGAGCAAAATTATATAATTTCCAATGTGTTGGTGTTACTGATTCTGTAAGTGCCCCTGGAATTTAATGAATATCAAGAGCAACCTACCTTGGTCAAACACAGGTTCTACTGGCCCACCAATCATGTGCAATAATGGTAAGAATTAATTGGAGAATTACTGAAGTCGTACTTTCAGTGTATCTAATGTTTGTATTTTTTTTAATAGGGAATGGTTCTTTCTACTTTCCCATGAAGTTCTGAATCCCATGTATTGCCTCTTTGAGTATGCTGGGAAGGAAAGTTACTGCTTGCAAATAAACCCAGCATCTTACATCAATCCAGATCATCTGAAGTACTTCCGGTTCATAGGGCGTTTCATTGCCATGGTATGTTATAGGAGTTATTCAAACCTTAATGCTACTTTTTTTTAAAGTTTCTTTTTGGCAGAAGGATGGTTGTAGTTGGTGAATGTCCAAGGTGGAGAGATAGGAAGGTAGGCAGAGGGGGAGGTGTGGCTCTGCTGGTAAAGAATGCCATCAAATCATAAGAAAGATGTGCCATGGGATCAGAAGATGTTGAATCCTTTTGGGTTGAGTTAAGAAACTGCAAGTATAAAAGGACCCTGATGGCAGTTATATACAGGCCTCCAAACAGTACCTGGGATGTGGACTACACATTGCAATGGGAAGGAAATAAAAATGGCTTGGCAAAAGGGCAATATTATGATAGTCATGGGAAATATCAACATGCAGATTGTTTGGGAAAATCAAGTTGGTAGTGGATCTCAAGAGAGTGAATTTGTTAAATGAGTGTGTCGTTGAACCTATCTAAGAGATCAGCTATACTGGATTGGGATTTGTGTTCTAAACTGGGGAGCTTAAGGTAAATGAACCCTTAGGAGGCAGTGATAACAGTATGATTGAGTTCAACTTGAAATTTGATAGGGAGAAAGTAAAGTCTGACACTTCAGTGTTTGGGGAGATGTTGGAGTCGATTGTTATAGATGAGGTTGAGTTCTTGCTGATACAGGACAAGATGGGACAAAGTCAACATAGTTTCCTTAAGGGAAAATCTTGCCTGACGAAACTGTTGCAATTATTTGAGAAGATTACAAGTAATATAGATAAAGGGGATGCAGTAGATGTTGTCTATTTGGATTTTCAGAAGGCCGTTGGCAAGGTTTCACACATGAGGCTACTTACCATGTTAAGAGCCCATGGTATTATAGGAAAGTTACTGGCATTGTTAAAGAGCATTGACTGATTGGTAGGAGGCACTGAGTGAGAATAAAAGGATTCTTTTCATGTTTAGCTGCCAGTAACTAGTGGTGTTCCACAGGGGTCAGTGTTGGGACCACTTCTTTTTTATGCTGTTTTATTGCCAGGTTTGCATTTGATATGAAGATTGTTGGAGGCGCAGATATTGTTGAAGGAACAGAAAGCCTGCAGAAACACTAAATCAGATTAGGAGTATGGGCAAGAAAGTGGCAAATGATATATAATGTTGGAAATGCATGATTATGCACTTTGGTAGAAGAAATAAATATGTAAACTATTTACTAAATGGGGAGAAAATCCAAAAATCTGAGATGCAGAGGGACTTGGGAGTCCTTGTGCACAACACCCTGAAGGTCAACTTGCAGGTAGAGTCAGTGGTGAGGAAGGCAAATGTAATGTCAGCATTCATTTCAGGAGGTCTAGAATACAAGAGCAGGGATGTGATGCTGAGGCTTTATAAGGCACTAGTGAGGTCTCACCTTGAGTATTGTGAACAGTTTTGGCCACCTCATCTGGCATTGAAAAGGATTCAAAAGAGGTTCACAAAGAAGATTCTGGGAACAAAAGGGTTATCATATGAGGAACATTTGATAGCTCTGAGTCTGTACTCACTGGAATTTAGAAGGATAATGGGCGGATCTCACTGAAACCTTTTCAAATGTTGAAAGGCCTAGACAGAGTAGACAGGTTGTTTCCCATGGTGGGGGAGTCGAGGACAAGAGGGCACAGACTCAGGACAGAGGGGCGTCCATTTAAAACAGAGAAGCAAAGACATTTATTTCACAGAGGTTGGTGAATTTGTGGAATTTGTTTCCACAGGCAGCTGGGGGGGTGGGCTAGGTTGTTGGGTGTATTTAAGGCAGAGTTTGGTAGGGTCTTGATTGGCCATGGCATCGAAGATTACAGGGAGAAGGCTGGGGAGTGGGGCTAAGAGGGTTTGTGCAGGGAGAAAAGGATCAGTCATGATTGAATGGCGGAGCAGACTTGATGGGCCAAATGGCCAAATTCTGCTCTGATGTCTTAGGGTCTTTTATACAAGACCAAAAAATAAACCGTATGTTTAGCCATAGACAATTTTTGGTTGTTTTTGTGTTGTAATGTGACACATGAAAGGTAACTTAAGAGTGCTGGAAATTATCTGTGGATCATTCTGGGGTAAAGGGCTTAAATTGTGTGACTGTTGAATAAGATGGATTAAACACCTTGGAATGATGGAGAGCTTATTTTTACACAGTCAAGTGGTTAAAATGTGAAATGCACTGTCAGCGAAGGTCAGTTTCACGGCAGTGTTTCAAAGGGAACTGGATCTCGGAAGGAAAGGATTTGCTGAGCTAAAGTGAGAGGGCAGGGTTGTTAGTTGGCAGAATGGTCTCCTCCTGTGCTGTAACATTTGTAACAAAAGGCAGAATATTAAATAAAATGCAACTTCTGTTACCTTGCCGTTGCAGATATATTGTAAGTACAGCATACCACCCCACCCCCGTGACAGATGTTTTAAACCCATAATCGTGTAGTGCAGAAAAACTTTGATCCGCTATGTCTGTGTCAAGCAACATGTCCACATCAATATTAATCCCGTTTATCATAAGTTTCCGTGCATTGGTGAATCGAGTGTTCATCCATGTACTTGTATGGTGTGAAAGTACTTGCTTTCTTCACCAACTCAACCACCTGTTTAGAACTTTAGACAAAATGAATACTTCATAAAATTTAGTACACCAAATTATGACAAAACACATGACAAATATCAGATGACGGTTATACTCAAAAGAGAAAAATGCTAAATAAGCTGGGAATCCTTTCTCATGTAGGGAGACTGAGGTAGCTTTATTTCCCTTTAAAGATCTGAAAGGTCTTGATAGTGGCTGTCTTTATTTGTGGTGAAGAGTAAAAACCAAAGGCCATCAATTGTAGGAAGGATCATAGAAAGCAACTAATATAGGGAATAAAGGGGATCATATTAATATAGGGGAGTCAGAAGAAAACTATTCAAAGGCTTTTGAGAATATTGAGTTAGTTGCTGTGAATGACTGAGAGAAATGGTGCTGGTTCATTTGGATAAATCTGTAAGGAAGGGGAAGATGGGGAGGAAATCCAGTGATAGATAAGCAGTGTTAAGATAGAGCTTCCATAGCACTAACATTGGCATGGGTTTGTACTGATGAAGAGTCTCAGCCTGATAATGTCATATTCCATAGATGCTGCCTGGCCTGCTGAGTTCCTCCAGCATTTTGTGTGTATTGCTTTGTTATGCTGTGACCTGTTTAGACTTGCGTATTCTATGTCAGAATGTGAGAATTTGCTAACATCGGAGAAGTTTCAAAGGAGGCTCATGAAAATGATTCCAAGGTTGAAAGGCTTATCATATGAGGAGCATTTGATGGCTCTGGACCTGTACCCACTGGAATTCAGAATATTGAGGGGGGTCTCACTGAAACCTATTGTGGTAAACTATGTATACCTGTCTGGACACACCCCTCTGCTGACTGCTCCTGTGGCTCCTCCCACAGACCCCGGTATAAAGGCGATTGGGGCACTGTTCCTCCATCAGTCTCCGAGATGCAGTGAGCTCCTTTTTTTTTGCTGCTAATAAAAGCCTTTTGTTTACTTCCTGTCTCCGAGAGTTATTGATGGTGCATCACCTATCAAATGATGAAAGGCCTTGATAGAGCAGATTTGGAGAGAATGTTTCCTATGGTGGGGAGTCTTAAGACCAGAAGACACAGCCCCAGAATAGAGAGATGTCCGTTTAGAACGGAGTTGAGGAGCAATTTCTTCAGCCAGAGACTGGTGAATGTGTGGAATTCATTGCCACAGGTGGCTGTGGAGGCCAAGTCATTGGACAGAGACTGACAGATCTTTGATTAGTCAGGGCATGAAAGGATATGGGGAGAAGGCAGGAGATTGGGGCTGAGAGGGAAATAGATCAGCTGTGTTGTAATAGCGGAGCAGACTCAATGGGCCACATACCCTGATTCTGCTCCTATATCTATTGGTCTTATGGTAATTTAATATACAAACCCCATTTCCAGAAAAGTTGGGATATTTTCCAAAATGCAATAAAAACAAAAATCTGTGATATGTTAATTCACATGAACCTTTATTTAACTGACAAAAGTACAAAGAAAAGATTTTCAATAATTTTACTGACCAACTTAATTGTATTTTGTAAATATACACAAATTTAGAATTTGATGGCTGCAACACACTCAACAAAAGTTGGGACAGAGTTAAAATAAGATTGAAAAGTGCACAGAATATTCAAGTAACACTATTTTGGAAGACTCCGCATTAAGCAGGCTAATTGGTAGCAGGTGAGGTATCATGACTGGGTATAAAAGTAGCATCCATCAAAGGCTCAGTCTTTGCAAGCAAGGATGGGTGGTGGTTCATCCCTTTATGCCAAAATTCGTGAGAGAATTGTTAGTCAGTTGAAAAGGAACATTTCCCAACGCAAGACTGCAGAGAATTTAGGTCTTTCAACATCTACAGTACATAATATTGTGAAAAGATTCAGAGAGTTCAGAGGCATCTCAGTGTGTAAAGGGCAAGGTTGGAAACCACTGTTGAATGCGCTTGATCTTCGAGCCCTCAGGCAGCACTGCCTAAGAAACCGTCATGCTACTGTGACAATTATAGCCACCTGGGCTTGGGAGTACTTAAGAAAACCATTGTCACTTAACACAGTCTGTCGCTGCATCCAGAAATGCAACTTGAAACTCTATTACGCAAGGAGGAAGCCATACATCAACTCTATGCAGAAACACCGGCGAGTTCTCTGGGCCCGAGCTCATCTCAGATAGACCAAAAGACTGTGGAACCGTGTACTGTGGTCAGATGAGTCCACATTTCAGCTAGTTTTCGGGGGAAACGGGCGTCGAGTTCTCTGTGCCAAAGATGAAAATGACCATCCTGATTGTTATCAGCGAAAGGTGCAAAACCCAGCATCTATGATGGTATGGAGGTGCATCAGTGCCCACGGCATGGGTGAGTTGCATGTATGTGAAGGTACCATTGACTCTGAAGCGTATATTAGGATTTTAGAGAGACGTATGTTGCCATCAAGGCGACATCTCTTCCCGGGACGTCCATGCTTATTTCAGCAGGACAATGTCAGACCACATTCTGCACGGGCTACAACAGCGTGGCTTTGTAGACACAGAGTGCATGTGCTTGACTAGCCTGCTGCCAGTCCAGATCTATCTCCTATTGAAAATGTATGGTGCATCATGAAGAGGAGAATCAGACAACGGAGACCACGGACTGTTGAGCAGCTGAAGTCTTCTATCGAGCAAGAATGGACAAAATTTCCAATTGCGAATCTACAATTAGTATCCTCGGTTCCAAAACAATTAAAAAGTGTTATTAGAAGGAAAGGAGATGTAACACAATGGTAAACATGCCTCTGTCCCAACTTTTGTTGAGTGTGTTGCAGCCATCAAATTCTAAATTTGTGTATATTTACAAAATACAATTAAGTTGGTCAGTAAAACTATTGAAAATCTTTTCTTTGTACTTTTGTCAGTTAAATAAAGGTTCATGTGAATTAACATATCACAGATTTTTGTTTTTATTGCATTTTGGAAAATATCCCAACTTTTCTGGAAATGGGGTTTGTAGATGCACTTTGCATATTCCTCATTTTGTTTTGGCACATTAACTTCTGCTAGTGATAAAGACTATTAATTTGAATTGTAATGACACCTGTAAATGCATGACATTAAGTTGAACTTCCCTTATCATTTCTACTTTCCCTGAATGGTTCTAGCAGTCAAATGTGACTTACTTTAAGTCTGTAAAATGAAGCTTCAGAAGTTAAAATGTGTGGAATATTGTGGACCTTTCTTATTTTTATGCAAAGTAAATACTGAATAATTTGTCACAACTGTAGTCAGACAGTTGAACATTGAAACCTTTCCTGGTAATTTTGGTGTCAAATGCTCTGCATGTCTGGGCCAGTTAGGATGAGTGCACTGTTAGATCTTATTGGAATAAAAAGTTCTTGCCTTGTGTCTCAGTCTTACTGTTCTCTTTAATGCTGACAGTAGATAAGTTGCCAGCCTCAACATGTAATATAGATCCCCCAAGGGCTAATGGGAGTTGCTCAAAGTACTTGTATAGTTTTCTGTTGCCAAGGTGCATGCTTCATGTCTTAATTATTTCAAGGAATTGATTTTAAGTTTTATTCTCGTTTTTCCTTTAAATGGTAGGCATTGTTTCATGGGAAGTTCATTGACACTGGATTCTCTTTGCCATTTTACAAACGGATGCTAAGCAAACCAATAGTAACCAAAGACCTGGAATCTATCGATCCAGAATTTTACAACTCCCTCATTTGGATAAGGTTTGTACTTTATATTTTGGTGGTGCTAATTGTCTGCTTTGATCATTACTATTTAGCCAACAGAACATAGCAGAACTGTATGTACTTTCAGATGGAGCAGGCATAAATTAGTCTGCACAGTACATTATTCATTTCATAACTTATTTAGATACCATCACAAATTTTGCAAAGTTCTATCTTTTCAGATGTGAGGAAATTACTGTTTTCTTATTTTTCTTAAAAGACCTGTCAAAAAGTTTTCATCCAAGAAAACTGTTGGTAATGTGTTCTGCACCTTGGCCCCGGAGTAACGCTGTTTCATTTGGCTGTATTGATAGATATTCATGAATGATATAAGTGACAATTGAACCTGAACTCTGAACTATGTACTACCACTAATTTGTTTCATAAAATGCATAGCATATCAACCGTGAGCATTTCATTGAGGTTAGACCAATAGTGCTACACTCTTTCTTAGTCTTGATCCTGAGTGAAATCAACTAGACTTGAGCTCTGCTTTCCTAATGCACGCACATACTTATTGTAACTTATAGATTTTATTATTATTGTAATGTACTGGTGCTGCATAACAAATTTCACGTCATATGCCAGTGATAATAAACCTGATTCTGATTTTTAACCCAGGTACTTTCTTCACCCTTCATCTAACGGAAATATTTTCCTCCTCTGAACCAAGATCAGAAATTTTACACAGCTGCGGTTGGCCCCTCTACAGGGAACATTATCTTCCCGTTAACTTGCTCAGTTTGACTAGCTAACTTTGTGCTATTCAAGTTAACGTTGCACCCAGCTGGCATTTGGTTTTGTAATTATTTACAGAAAATAATATCTTGTTTCTAGGGAGAACAGCATAGAGGAATGTGGTCTGGAAATGTATTTCTCAGTTGACAAGGAAATTTTAGGTGAAATACAAACGCATGAACTGAAACCAGGTGGCAATGATATACTGGTGACTGAGGAGAATAAAGAGGAATACATTAGGTAAGGTGATGTTGTAAAATACATTTTTGTCTGTCAGCTATGAATATAATATTTAAAGTGATTTTATAATGTTATGATTTTGTTTCATGGAAGATGTTAAAGTTCAAAGTAGATTTCATTATCAAAATACATATATGTCACTATATACAGTCCTGAGATTCATTTTCTTGTGGACATACTCAATAAATCTATAGAAAAATAACCATAACAGAATCAATAAAAGACTACCCAACTAGGGCGTTCAACCATAATTCAGAAGACAACAAACTGCAAATACTGAAAGAAAAAATAGTAATAGCAAATAAATAAGCAATAAATATGAAGAACATGAGAAGAAGAGTCCTTCAAAATGAGTCCATTGACTATAGGAACATTTCAGTGATGGGGCAAGTGAGCTTGAATGACGTTATCCCCTTTGGTTCAAGAGCTTGATAGTTGAGGTGTAGTAATTGTCCCTGAACCTGGTGGTGTGGGTCCTGAAACATTTATACCTTCTTCCTGATGGCAGCAATGAGAAGAGAGTGTCCTGGGGGGTGGTGAGGGTACCTAATGATGGATGCTGCTTTCCTGTGACAGTATTTTATGTAGATGTGCTCAGTCATTGGGAAGGCTTTACCCATGAGGGACTAGGCTGTATCCACTTCTTTGTGTAGGATTTTCTGTTCAAGGGCATTGGTCTTTCCATACCAGGCTGTGATGCCCCCAGTCATACTCTTCACTACACATCTATAGAAGTATGTCAAAGTTTAATGCTATTGGGAACTTCTCTAGTTCTCACTGTATTTTGTATTTGCTATAATCATTCAATCAAACTATTTCAACTACATAGGCTTGTGGCTGAATGGAGGTTATCACGTGGCGTCCAGGAGCAGACACAAGCATTCTTGGAGGGCTTTAATGAAGTGCTTCCTTTACACTATCTTCAGTCATTTGATGCCAAAGAATTAGAGGTATTGTAATTTGTTGAGTGTTTTTAGTTCTATTTGCATGTCTCCCTGAATGAAGCATGTTGGTATAGCACCTTTATTTCACTCTAACTCAAGTTCAAATTTATTGACATTCAGCTGTACACATGTATACCGCCAAATGAAACAACGTTCCTCCGGACCAAGATGCACAACACAGTAAATATAACTTGCACACACAATGCACAAATTAATACTACCTCCAGTAAGTTAACAAATAACAAGGTGCATTTGCGACACAGGTTGAAAAGCATACAATGTATCGCTACTGGAGCTTCATGCGTGTTGAGACCTGGGTGGCGGTAGGGAGTTCAGTAGTCCCATGCCTCAAGAAGAGAGTGGTCAGAGTAGACACCCTTTTGACACATCCGTGATAATGTTGTGAATGATGAAACCTAAAGCACATCAGAACACGTTTAAAGATTTAAAGATAAGCTTTATTTGTCACACGTACAAAGAAATGCATCATTTACATCAAATCAAATCTGAGAGGATTGTGATGGGCGTCCTGCAAGTGTTGCCACGCTTCTGGCACCAGCACAACATGCCCAGCCTAACAGTTCTGGTGCTAATGCTGCAGTACCTCCTGCCTGATTTGCGGGTGGGGGGGGAAGGAGGAGGATCAAAGAGGTTATTGGATATATGGGAGGGATCATTGACAATGCCAGGAGTCCTGTGTATGCAGCACTCCTGATAAATATCTCTAATAGAAGGAAGAGAGACCCTGATGATCCTCTCGGCAGTCCTCACAATCCTTTGTAGAGACTTGCAGTCAGATGCCTTACAATTCCTGTACCAGATGGCGATGCAGCTGGTCTGGACACTCTCAAAGGTACTCCTGTATAAATTGGCCAGAATGGGGGTGGGAAGGTGAGCTTCACTCACCTCAATCTCCTGAGGAAGTGGAGATGTTGCAGTGCTTTCTTGACCAAAGAGGTGGTGGTGTTGAGAGACCAGGTAAGATTGTCCATTATATGCACTTCCAGAAACTTGGTGCTCCTAATTCTCTCCACAGACAAAGCCGTGTATGTGCAGTGAGGAGTGGTCAGCATGCACTTTCCTAAAGGTCCACAATCATCTCTTTAGCTTTGTCCATGTTAAAACTCAAGTTGTGTGCTCACACCATTCTACCAACTGCTCTACCTCCTCTCTGTATGCTGTATTGTATTTGCTGTTGATGAGATTTTTAAATCTGGTTAAGAAAACACTTTGTTAAAACTTGAAATAAATGAAGGTCTTTGAGGAGTGATTAAGCGATGTAGTCAGCATCCACCAGATACACTCTGTTTTGTTGACCCATTGGTGTATAACTATTTTACTTTTAGTATTTTCACTCCAGTTGATGTGTGATGTACTCCTGGAATATGTAGTGGTTTTCGTAAGTGAGCCAAGTCATCAGTATTGCTTTTCAGTATTTAACATGGTGAACATCTCTTTCAATCAACATTAGCATCAAATCTGTAACCAGAAGTTCATTCCTCTTGTTTGAAGTAGTATTCTGATCCAGATAGATCTGGTTTTTGTTTCAGAATTTTTTTTAATTTGATACCAGTTTAGTCACAGTTTTGTTTGGAGTGATGGAAAGTTCATGTTGACATTAAAATTTGTCTTTGAGTCACCTCTAAGTTATTTCTGCCAATACTTTAATGAACTCCCAGGAGAAGTGATTGGGAGTGATTTATATTTGCATGTTTGGTAAGGATATTTGGTCAGAGTAGACAGCCTTTTGACACATCCAAGGTGATGATGTGGATAAAGAAACCTAAAGCACTTTAGAACAAAATTTAAAGATTTAAAAGTTAGCTTTAATACACTGAAATGCATCGCTTATCTCAAATCAAATCTGTGAGGATCGTGCTGGGTGGCTTGCAAGTATTGCCACACTCCAGCACTAACACAGCATGCCCACAACTCACTAACCCTAAACTTACACCTGATGAATGAGGGATCACACAGAGGAAGCACACACGGTCATGGGGAGAACGTACAAGCTCCTTACAGACCAAACCCTGATCTTGCAGCTGGTAATGTTATAGTGTTATGATAACCACTGTGCTACACTGCTGCTCCAGAAAGCTGTTTAACTCATCCCAATTGTGCCACTTCTCTGGGGGGGAGAGACGACATTCACGTAGTTTAACTTCAATGCCCTTTTTCCATATCCTTTTCAAATAATTTTGTCAGTGTGGAAAACAGTGTCAGTTTGCTGAGTTCCTGGACTTCAGCTTCAAAGCCAGAGGGAGTTTGGCACAGTGAGTCTGTCTTAGTTCGATATATGAGCAGTCAGATAGAGCTACTCCCTGTGGCTTGCAAATTTATTCCTTTTCTTTATTTATTTACTTACTTTTTGAACTCCACAATTGAATTGATCGCTGTGGTTTCCAGAATCTAACCATCTGCACTCCAAAAAAAATGTTTTCCCAGAGTAAAGTGATGTTAGTATTGATATTGGTTTATTATTGTTACATGTCCTGAGATACAGTGGAAAGCTTGTTTTGCATACTGCTTATGCAAATCAAATCATTACACAATGTATTGAACTACAATAAGGTAAAAGTACAATGCAGAATAAAATACAAAAAAGCTGCGGACAAAGTGTAGTACAAGTGAGCTATAAAGTGCAAGGTCATAATGAGGTAGATTGTGAGGCCAAGAGTCTGTCTTATCGATAAGGAAGTCCATTCCAGAGTCTAATAACAGTGGGATAGAAACAGTTCTTGAGCCTGGTGGTGCTGCTTTTCAAATTTTTCTATCTTCTGCCCAGTGGGAGAGGAGAGAAGAGAGGATGTCAGAGGTGGGTGGGATCTTTGATTATGCTGGTTCTTTTACTGACTTTTTACAGACAGTCACTAGAGGTGAGGCTGGTTTCTGCGATATGGACACAGCTCAGCACAACTCTCTGCTGCTTCTGACAATCATGTACAGAACATTCGCCATACCAAGTCGTTACTTATCCAGACAATGCTTTCTGTGATGCATCAATAAAAATTGGTGAGAGTCAATGAGGACATAGTGTTAGATGAGTGAGTGACTGTCAGGGAAGGGATGGGAAGAGTCAGATATAGAGAGCACCCTTGTGGCCATCCCCCTCGGCAATCATTATCTCATTTTGGATGCTGTTGAGAGGGATGACCTGACTGAGGACGACCACAGCGATCGGGTCTCTGGCACTGAGCCTGGTTCCGCGGTGCAGAAGGGAGAGAAGATGATGAGGAATGCGGTAGTCATAGGGGATTCCATAGTGAGGGGAACAGATAGGAGATTCTTTCAGCCTGATAGAGATACCTGCACAGTGTGTTGCCTGCCGGGTGCCACGGTACGGGATGTCTTGGATCGGGTGCACAGAATATTAGAACATAGAATAGTACAGCACATTATAGGCCCTTCGGCCCACAATGTTGTGCCGACCCTCAAACCCTGCCTCCCATATAACCCCCCCACCTTAAATTCCTCCATATACCTGTCTAGTAGTCTTTTAAACTTCACTAGTGTATCTGCCTCCACCACTGATTCAGGCAGTGCATTCCACGCACCAACCACTCTCTGAGTGAAAAACCTTCCTCTAATATCCCCCTTGAATTTCCCTCCCCTTACCTTAAAGCCATGTCCTCGTGTACTGAGCAGTGGTGCCCTGGGGAAAGAACGCTGGCTGTCCACTCTGTCTATTCCTCTTAATATCTTGTACACCTCTATCATGTTTCCTCTCATCCTCCTTCTCTCCAAAGAGTAAAGCCCTAGCTCCCTTAATCTCTGATCATAATCCATACTCTCTAAACCAGGCAGCATCCTGGTAAATCTCCTCTGTACCCTTTCCAATGCTTCCACATCCTTCCTGTAGTGAGGCGACCAGAACTGGACACAGTACTCCAAGTGTGGCCTAACTAGAGTTTTATAGAGCTGCATCATTACATCGCGTTTCTTAAACTCTATCCCTCAACTTATGAAAGCTAACACCCCATAAGCTTTCTTAACTACCCTATCTACCTGTGAGGCAACTTTCAGGGATCTGTGGACATGTACCCCCAGATCCCTCTGCTCCTCCACACTCCCAAGTATCCTGCCATTTACTTTGTACTCTGCCTTGGAGTTTGTCTTTCCAAAGTGTACCACCTCACACTTCTCTGGGTTGAATTCCATCTGCCACTTCTCAGCCCACTTCTGCATCCTATCAATGTCTCTCTGCAATCTTCGACAATCCTCTACACTATCTACAACACCATCAACCTTTGTGTCGTCTGCAAACTTGCCAACCCACCCTTCTACCCCCACATCCAGGTCGTTAATAAAAATCACAAAAAGTAGAGGTCCCAGAACAGATCCTTTTGGGACACCACTAGTCACAACCCTCCAATCTGAATGTACTCCCTCCACCATGACCCCCTGCCTTCTGCAGGCAAGCCAATTATGTATCCACCTGGCCAAACTTCCCTGGATCCCATGCTTTCTGACTTTCTGAATAAGCCTACCATGTGGAACCTTGTCAAATGCCTTACTAAAATCCACGTAGATCACATCCACTGCACTACCCTCATCTATATGCCTGGTCACCTACTCAAAGAACTCTATCAGGCCTGTTAGGCACAATCTGCCCTTCATAAAGCCATACTGACTGTCCCTGATCAGAGCATGATTCTCTAAATGCCCATAGATCCTATCTCTAAGAATCTTTTCCAACAGCTTTCCCACCACAGACATAAGGCTCACTGGTCTGTAATTACCTGGACTATCCCTACCACCTTTTTTGAACAAGGGGACAACATTCGCCTCCCTCCAATCCTCCGGTACCATTCCCGTGGACAACGAGGACATAAAGATCCTAGCCAGAGGTTCAGCAATCTCTTCCCTTGCCTCGTGGAGCAGCCTGGGGAATATTCCGTCAGGCCCCGGGGACTTATCCGTCCTAATGTATTTTAACAACTCCAACACCTCCTCTCCCTTAATATCAACATGTTCCAGAACATCAACCTCACTCATATTGTCCTCACCGTCATCAAGTTCCCTCTCAGCGGTGAATACCGAAGAGAAGTATTCATTGAGGACCTCACTCACTTCTACAGCCTCCAGGCACATCTTCCCACTTTTATCTCTAATCGGTCCTACCTTCACTCCTGCCATATTCTGAAGGGAGAGGGTGAAAAGCCTGAAGTCTTGGTACGCATTGGTACCAATGACATAGATTTTAAAAAAGGGAGGAGGTCCTGAAGAGAGAATTCAGAGAGTTGAGTAGGAAGCTGAAAAGCAGGACCTCCAGGGTAGTTGTCTCTGGATTGCTGCCTGTACCACGTGCTAATGAGCGTAAGAATAGCATGATCGGGCATATTAATGCAGGCCGAGAGACTGGTATAGGGGGCAGGGCTTCGAGTTCCTGGATCATTGGGGCTTCTTCTGGGGGAGGTATGACCTGTACAAAAAGGACGGGTTACACCTGAACCCAAAGGGGTCCAATATCGTAGCAGGCAGGTTCAATAGAGCTGTTAGGGAGGGTTTAAACTAATTTGGCAGGGGGGTGGGAACAGGAGTGACAGGGCTGAGGAAGGGGAAAACAGAAATAAATCAGAGATGGCGTGCAACAGAGATGACAGAAAGGACAGGCAGGAGATGAGGCATATTCACAACCAGTGGGATAAACTACAGGGCAATAGAGGTGTAGTGCAGTTAAAACAGAAAGCAAAAAATACTGGACTGAAAGTGTTGTATTTGAATGCATGCAGCATAAGAAATAAATGGGCGATCTTGAAATTCAGCTACAGATTGGCAAGTATGACATTGTGGCCATCTCTGAAATTGGCTAAAGGATGGCTGCCATTGGGAGCTGAACATCCAAGGATATACGATGTATCGGAAAGATAGGCTAGTAGGCAGAGGGGGTGGTGTGGCCTTGTGTATAGGAAATAATATTAAATCATTTGAAAGGGATGACATAGGATCAGAAGGTGTAGAGTCTCTATGGGTTGAGTTAAGAAATGGCAAGGGTAAAAGAACCCTAATGGCAGTTGTATATGGGCCTCCAAACAGCAGTCGGGATGTGGATTACAAATTACGGCAGAAGATAGAAAACGTCGTGTCAGAAAGGCAATGTCATGATAATCATTGGGGATTTTTACATGAAAGTGGATTAGGAAAGCCAGGCCAGTACTGGACCTTGAGAGGGAATTTGTAGAATGTGTAAGGGATGGCTTTTTAGAACCGCTTGTTATTGAGCCCACTGGGGGATCAGCTATACTGGATTAAGTGCTGTGCAATGATCCGGAGGCGATAAGGGAGCTTAAGGTTAAGGAACCTGTAGGAAGAAGTGATTACAATATGATCCAGTTCACTTTGAAATTTGAAAAGGAGAAACTAACTTCCAATGTGTCGTTATTTCAGTGGAATAAAGGAAATAAGAATGGCATGAGAGGGAAACTGGCCTAAGTTGACTGGAAAGGAACACTAGCAGGAAGGACAGCAGAGCAGCAATGGCTTGAGTTTCTGCAAAAAATGAGGGAAGTGCAAGGCAGATATATTCCAAATAGGAAGAAATTTTCAAATGGAAGAAGGACCCTACCGTGGCTGACAAGTGAAGTCAAAGCCAAAGTAAAAGCAAAAGAGAGCTATTGGGAAGCTCTTATAAACTTGCAGAAGGAAACTAGGAAGGAAAAGATGAATTATGAAAGGAAGCTGGTGACTATTATCAAAGAAGATACTAAAAGCTTTTTCAAGTATGTAAAGGGTAAAAGAGAGCTGAGGGTAGATAAAGGACCAATAGAAAATGACGCTGGAGATACAGGTTCCCCCGCTATCCAAAGGTAGAGTGTTCCTGCGAAACCGTTTGTAAGCCGAAATGTCGTAAAGCGAAGAAGCAATTACCATTAATTTATATGGGAAAATTTTTGAGCGTTCCCAGTCCCAAAAAATAACCTACCAAATCAAACCAAATAGCACATAAAACCTAAAATAACACTAACATATAGTAAAAGCAGGAATGATATGATAAATATACAGCCTATATAAAGTAGAAATCTTGTATGTACGGTGTAGTTTCACTTACCAAATCGGGAAGACAGCCAGACAAAATTGATTTGGAGGGAAATAATCGGCACATACACGCCTACGCATGTACACGGATACGCACACAACTCCCCACACAAGGCTTCACGGTCATGGTAGTCTTTCTTGGGGTAAACACATGTATAAAGCGGGTGTCTTTTTTCCGTAAAAGCGAAAATCCTCTTTGGTTAGCGAAAACCGATACTAATGTAGGTCTTTCGTAACAGCGAGCTGTCATAAAGCGAACTTTTGAAAAACGGGGGCCACCTGTAATGTATTGAGAGACGCAGAGATGGCAGAGGAACTGAATGTGTATTTTGAATCAGTCTTCACAGTGGAAGATACCTGCAGTATACTGGACATTCAAGAGTGTCAGGGAAGTGAAGTATGTGCAGTGAGAATTACAACTGAGAAGGTGCTCAGGAAGCTTAATAGTCTGAGGGTGGATAACTGTCCTGGACCTGATGGAATGCACCCTCGGGTTCTGAAGGAAGTAGCTGTAGAGATTGTGGAGATATTAATGATCTTTCAAGAATTGATAGATGCTGGCATTGTACCAGATGACTGGAAAATTGCAAATATTACTCTGCTATTTAAGAAGGGTGGGAAGCAGCAGAAAGGAAACTATAGACCTGTTAGCCTGACATCAGTGGTTGAGAAGCTGTTGGAATCGATTGTTAGGGATGAGATGACGGAGTACCTGCAGGCTCATGACAAGATAGGCCAAAGCCAGCATGGTTTCCTGAAAGGAAAATCCTGCCTGACTAACCTACTGCAATTTTTTGAGGAAATTGCAAGCAGGGTAGACAAAGGAGATGCAGTAGACGTGGTGTACTTGGATTTTCAGAAGGCCTTTGACAAGGCGCCGCACGTGAGGCTGCTTAGCAAGATAAGAGCCCATGGAATTACAGGGGAGTTACTAGCATGGGTGGAGCATTGACTGATCACCAGAAAACAGAGTGGGAATAAAGGGATTCTATTCTGACTGGCTGCCGGTTACCAGTGGAGTTCCACATTGGTCGGTGTTGGGACCACTGCTTTTTATGATGTATGTCAATGATTTGGACTATGGAATTAATGGATTTGTGGCTAAGTTTGCTGATGATACAGAGATAGGTGAAGGAGTGGGTAGTGTTGAGGAAACAGAGAGCCTGCAGAGAGACTTAGATAGTTTATGAGAATGGGCAAAGAAGTGGCAAATGAAATACAATGGTGGAAAGTGTATGGTCCTGCACTTTGGTGGAAGAAATAAACAGACAGACTGTTATTTAGATGGGGAGAGAATTCAAAATGCAAAGATGCAAAGGGACCTAGGAGTCTTTGTGCAGGATACCCTAAAGCTTAACCTCTGGGTTGAGTCGGTGAAGAAGGTGAATGCAATGATGGCATTCATTTCTAGAGGTATAGGATATAAGAGCAGGAATGTGATGCGGAGGCTATATAAGGCACTCGTGAGACCACACTTGCACATTGTGTGCAGTTTTGAGCTCCATATTTTAGAAAGGATATACTGACATTGGAGAGGGTTCAGAAAAGATACATGAGGATGATTCCATTAATGATAGGGTTACTGTATGACGATCATCTGTTCAAGAGAATGAGGGGGGGGGGGGGAATCTTATAGAAACATTCCGAATGTTAGAAGGCCTGAACAGATTAGATATGGCAAAGTTATTTCCCATGGTAGGGGAGTCTAAGACAAGAGGGCACGACTTCAGGATTGAAGGATGTCCATTTAGAACAGAGATGCAGAGAAATTACTTTAGTCAGAGGGTGGTAAATCTGTGGAATTCATTGCCACGAGAGGCTGTGGAGGCCAAGTCATTGGGTGCATTTAAGGCAGAGATAGATAGGTTCTTGATTAGCCAGGGCATCAAAGGGTATGGGGAGAAGGCAGGGGAGTGGGGATGACTGGAAGAATTGGATCAGCCCATGATTGAATGGCGGAGCAGACTCGATGGGCCAAATGGCCTACTTCTGCTTCTATATCTTATGGTCTTATGGACATAGTGAATTGCTTTAGCCCCTGAGGGGTGTTGGTGAGCTTCAATGTCATTGGACTAGTTGTTTGACTACAGTTCTCCTTTGAGATGAGATGTTTTAAAATTCTCTAATTTTTTTCCAGGTGCTGCTTTGTGGAATGCAAGAGATAGATTTGAATGACTGGCAGAGAAATGCAATTTATCGGAACTACACCAGAAACAGCAAACAAATAGTATGGTTTTGGCAGGTATGGAAGAACTCTGCATTCTTTGCATGTTCTCATAACTGTTAGTTCCTTGATAGTTCTAAGACTTTTTAAGATGATTCACTAAGACATCTAGATTAGAGTTATACAGCTCAGAAACAGGCCTTTGGCCCAACCAATACTAATCTCTGCCATTTATGTGACTAAGGTATTGACATCTGTTAAACTGATGTGCTTCTATTTAGTGAATAAGTCTGTTGAAATTCTATCAAATGCCTTTTGGAAATCTGGACAGCATCATAAAGTGCTTCTGTGGGGTCTATCGGGTCATCAGATATATGGTGGGTAGTATTAATTTGCCTTTAGCAAGCTTACTGCCATACAGTTTGGCATTATTGTGAGTAGAATTGTGGTCTAGGTAAAATTCTGAAATTCTAATAGGCAGGAGCAAAGAACAGACTGGGAGGATTGGCTGGCTTTAAATATGGTCAAGAGGCCTGCATGCACTGCTTAAGTAAATAATCTGTCTCAACTCAGTAACCCTGTTTTCTTAGGTTGTGAAGGAAATGGACAATGAGAAACGAATGCGTCTGCTGCAGTTTGTCACTGGGACATGCCGCTTGCCAGTTGGTGGTTTTGCTGATCTCATGGGTAAGTAGTGTTAAAGAAAGGAATGGGTGATTGTAAACAGGAATTTAAACATTTTGGTTGCTTATTTAGTTTGTGGACCCATTTTAAGAATGTTTATAATGTCTGGTTTTAAAATGTTGCATAATTGGAAGGAGTGTTCTGTTACATTATGCAGTCATTTTCTTGGATTTGGTAAATTTAATTGACTTGTTGGAGTACTAAACTTTAACATCACTTCAATCCTACACCATCCAAACTTGGAAATAAATTGCCGTCCCTTCACTTGTTGCTGGTGTCTAACTCCTGGAACTGCTACTTTAGTAGTATTGTTAGAGATTTTCAGTGGGCTGCAGAGCTTCCAGGGTTTTGGCTTGCCTGCAGTTCATGAGAGGTAAATGGGCAATAAGTTTGCCTTTGCTCGTGACACTCATTCTCAGCAAAAAAAATTATTCTTTTAAATCCTTCAAGTTAATTGCCACAAGCATTCAAACATGGGGTTTAAACGCCATGAAAACTGGCTCTTGGCAGCAGCAGCATGTACACAACAAATTGCATAAAAGGTTGAAAATCAAGTTTCCTGTGTTACGTACCCCGTAACTGGGTGTCTTACCAGCAAAGACAGAAGTATCCGTTGGAGTCTGGTGGTACTATTTTCAACAGTGTTTATTAGTAAAAATATACAAAACAATATCAATGCAAATATACAGATAATACACGTTAGCAATACTAAACCTAAAAGTGTGGGTATAATAATATTCAATAATAAGCAAGCTCTATCGATGTCTAGGGGATAATGAATTGTCACATGGAAATATAAAGTTCAGTTCAGTTCATGCAGGCTGAGGTAGTTGTTGGTCGATGTGTTGTAATTGTTGGAGAGGGAGAGAGAGAGGACTATCAAACAGTGACAGCTATTGTCTTGCAAACTTTCCTTTACGATCTTGATCCGTCGATGTGTCTTTGTGGCCATTCAAGTATGACCCCTCTGTCCTTTAGCTAGACCGTTCTTCCGTGGTGGACTCGTCACCCAGGCAAGGGTGGACACACACACAAGCCCCCACCGGCCTTGCTATAACCACTGTGAGTGAAATTGACCGATCCGTTCGGTCTCCGATGCCCCACACTTTCTCGTGGGTTTCTGATGCTCACTAGTGTGTCTCCTGGTGCGTCTGAGGGGTGTCACCCCAGTCCTCACTTTTATCTCCACTCACGGGTCTCAGGTGTCAATCCGGTTTGAATGACTTAACCCATCAAACCAGCCCACTCTGGCTGTCCACTGAGGAATTTTAATGAGCAGGATGGTACCACGTAAACAGCCCTCTCCGCAGCCATAAGTCTTTCGGGAGTCTGAGGCATTTGGCAATATATTGTAATGAAACCGGAGGAAGTCAATATTTGGCAACATGTTGTAATGAGACAGAAGGAAGTTCAGTGCTAGCTTCCAGAGTACATTAGAACTAGGAGCAGGAGTCGGCCATCTGGCCAGTCAAACCTACTCTGCCATTCAATAAGATCATGACTGATCTAGCAATGCACTTTAGGAGATCTAGGCCTCATATGGAGCCAGTGATCATTAATGGAGAATGTGTGGAGCAGGTTAAGACCTACAAGTATCTGGGAGTACAGTTAGACGAGAAGCTAGACTGGACTGCCAACACAGATGCCTTGTGCAGGAAGGCACAGAGTCGACTGTACTTCCTTAGAAGGTTGGCGTCATTCAATGTCTGTAGTGAGATGCTGAAGATGTTCTATAGGTCAGTTGTGGAGAGCGCCCTCTTCTTTGTGGTGGCGTGTTGGGGAGGAAGCATTAAGAAGAGGGACGCCTCACGTCTTAATAAGCTGGTAAGGAAGGCGGGCTCTGTCGTGGGCAAAGTACTGGAGAGTTTAACATCGGTAGCTGAGCGAAGGGCGCTGAGTAGGCTACGGTCAATTATGGAAAACTCTGAACATCCTCTACATAGCACCATCCAGAGACAGAGAAGCAGTTTCAGCGACAGGTTACTATCGATGCAATGCTCCTCAGACAGGATGAAGAGGTCAATACTCCCCAATGCCATTAGGCTTTACAATTCAACCGCCAGGACTTAAGAACTTTTTAAAAGCTATTATTAATGCTTTTTGAGATAGTGATTTAGATGCATATCATATTTTTTACTGAGTTAAGTATTGTATGTAATTAGTTTTGCTACAACAAGTGTATGGGACATTGGAAAAAAAAAGTTGAATTTCCCCATGGGGATGAATAAAGTATCTATCTATCTATCTCATCTCCTCCTACCTGCCTCCTCCACATAAGCTTTGACACCCTGACCAATCAAGAACCTATCAATCTCCTCTAAAGACATGGGACAGTTTATAGTCCTTTAACAAATGGTCAAAATAAAGTAATTGTCAAAGTCAGAGAGAATAGAAATGGGCCCTTCAGTCTGTCTATAATGATCTTTTTGCCCATTTACCCACATAAGATCTATCTGCTTCTATGTTTTGACTACTTAAATGCCTATCTAAATGTCTCTTAAACATAGTGATTGTATCTTATTCCACTGCATACTTTAGCAGAGAGATCCAAGTGTCAACCACTCTGTTTGTTATTTGCCATGTGGTGTGGTGGAGATACATCTCTACCAAAGGAGATGTTAGGCAGTCTAGATGTTGTGCGGTTAGCCAGGACGTTGTGGGAGGGAAGTCTATACGGTCGCAGGGAGAATGTACAAAATCCATACTGAGAGCACCCAAAGGATGAAGATTGAGTTCATAGTGCTGTGAGACCTCATCACTTAACCATGATGACACGTGTATCAAATTAATATCAGCTTTAGGTCTAAGACTGAACAGGCAGCTGAGACAGTGATCTTTTTGTCAGTTCAGGGAGTGGCCTCACTTTTGAGATGGAAGGTTTTGAGTTCCCTGTCCCATTCCTGAACAC
The DNA here is from genome assembly GCF_048418815.1 of Hemitrygon akajei. Taxonomy (NCBI): domain Eukaryota; kingdom Metazoa; phylum Chordata; class Chondrichthyes; order Myliobatiformes; family Dasyatidae; genus Hemitrygon; species Hemitrygon akajei. The sequence continues at coordinate 161,886,772 of NC_133134.1, read as the reverse complement.
TAAAACTGTCTTTCAGGGTAGCTCTGCAGGAAATGCTGCGAAGTTAGAGGTACTCTCCTGTGTTTATGCTGTTATAAATGAGACCCTTTTTGTCCTCTCATGGAAGATTATGAAACCATAATAAAGAGAAGCAGGCAAGTTATATTTGATGACCTGGCTAATATTTATACCTCAAACAGCATCATTCAAGATGCTGGATACCTGGTTAACTAACTTTGTGGCTAGGATCATTGCAAGCAGGCTTTTTGTTCAGAGGTTGGGTTAAGGGGGAAACATTTAAGGGGAACGTGGTGGGAACTTCTTCACTCAAGAGGGTGGTGAGCAATTGGAACCAGCTGCCAGGAGTTAAGAGAAATTTAGCTAAGTAACATGTAAAATTTGACTCAGTGACATGCAGTTCGTGGGTGCCTGCTGAACATTGCTGCCATACTATTTGCATTACAACTGTAACTTCAAAATACTTAATTTGCTATGATAAACACAAGAGGCCAGAAATCTTGAGCAGCACACACCAAATGCTGGAAGAACTCAGCAGATCAGGCAGCATCTATGGAGGGAAATAAATTGTTGTTGTGTCAAGCCGAAACCCTTATCACAACTGGAACGGAAGTGGGCAGAGCCAGAATACAAAGGTGGAGGAGGGGAAGGAGAGCAAGCTGGCAGGTGATTGTGAGACTAAATGAAAGGGAAGGTGGGGTGGGTGTGACGGGATGAGTTAAGAAGATGGGTGGTGATAGGTGAAAACGATGAGGGCTGAAGAAGGAGGAATCTTATAGAGTAGGACAGTGGTTGATAAGAAGTAAGAAAAAGAGGAGAGTACCGAAAGAGGTGATGGGAAAGAGAAGAGAAGGGATCAGAGGTGAACCAGAATGGGGAAATCTGCTGTGAAATTTATGGGATGAGCTGAGGTTATGAAAGGCATTGTTTAAATGTAATGTTCTTTTGATTATTAACTGTGCTAAGACTCATTTATTACAATATGGACTTGGCTTTGGCACTAAATAAGTATCAATTTAGAAAAGCAATCTGAAGATGTCCCTAAAAAAAGTCACTAAGCTGTTCATTAGGGTGTTTTGATTCTTCTCTGTCCTGAACATGTTCTTTGAGGTATGAAGCAGAGCTGTGAGAGTCAGACTGGGATCAAGTGAAAGTTGTACATCACTGACGGTGAGGTCTGAAATTCAATGTGTGTATTGAACCATCTGCTTAGGTAGCAACCTTTGGCCAGTTCATCCTCCTGGTCACGTGATATGCATATGTGGTGTATGTGATGCAGGCAGAGTCGCTATTAATGATGGGACTAGTACTCCCAGATTGGGTAATAGCTTCTTCTGTCAGGCTGTGAGACTAATGAATACTCTGTCACCACCTAGATCTCATCACTAGGTCAGTGAGCTGTTTACTGTATGTTTACCTGTGTTCAATAAATACTTAATTTTCTCCAAATAATTAACAGCAGATTGACTCAAGGTTCCAAAGGAATCCAGCCCATCCCTTATCAAAGTGAGGACCGAGATCTTGTCACTAGAACACTTTACTACTGTTCTTTAGATTATGAGGACACTCAGTCCTCAATTAATGTCATTTAGAAATGCATGCATGCATTAAGAAATGATACAATGTTCCTCCAGAGTGAGATCACAAAATTTAAAAAAAGGACAAACCAAGACCCACTCTGACAAAACCACATAATTATAGCATATAGTTACAGCAGTGCAAAACAATACTGTAATTCGATAAATGCAGACCATGGGCACGGTTTTAAAAAAAGTCTCAATAGTCCCGATCGCCTCCAATAGTCCCCATATCAGGCAGCAAAAGGGAGAAACTCTCCCTGCCATAAACTTCCAGGCGCTCACAATTAATGCCTCGGAAGTACCCGACGACAGCATATTCTGAGTCCGTCCGAAAACTTCGAGCCTCTGACCAGCCCCTCCGATACAGCCTCCCGAGCGCCATCCTCTGCCGAGCGCCTTCGACCTCGTCCCGGCCGCCGAAACAAGCAAAGCCGAGGTCTCAGAGGCCTTCTCCTCCGGAGATTCTGGATCGCACAGTAGCAGCAGCAGCAAAGCGGGCATTTCAGAAGTTTCTCCAGATGATCCTCCACGCTCTCACGTCTGCCTCCATCAAATCGGGATTGTGCACGGATCCCTACTTAACACGGAACAGATATCAATTTCCAGAGAGGTCGCGCCGCCATCTTCTCCATCTTAGGCATCTTCTTTACCTGTGCTGCGCACTACATGCACTTCGAATTATATTTTATTAACTTATTTGCAGTAATATTTTGTTTTATGTGCAGTGTGTAATTTATGTTTTGTGGATGTACTCTGGTCCGGAGGAACATTATTTCATTTGGTTGTACGTGTGTACAGTCAGATGACAATAAACGTGAGCTTGATATTTTTACATAAGGTTACCATTTTTCCCTTGGTGTAATACAGACTGTAAATTGTGAAAAGCTGGGAGGCAGACCCCCAACCCCTACTGCTCCATTCTGTGCCTGCAGTTAGTGAAGTTGTTGATTTAAATACAAACCTTTCATCAGTATCACTAAAATAAATGTCCTGCCAATTATCACAAGATTAACAATCTGTAAAATAAGATTAATGATTACAATTAAGCAGGTTTGTTTTGTAGGAGGGCTTGTGTCTTCTCATTATTGTGCTGTCTGCAAAGCAGTGCTTCCTATAAGTTGTCCTTTCCTTTTGAAGCAGTCTTTTGTTAGGTCCTTGTCTTTCAGTAAGTGAGCGCAGAAGTTCACGCAAAGGCAAAATTTACCCACACAAGCGAAATAGACTTCCTTATGGAAGCAGTGAAACGTGATGTTTCAGGTACCATCTTCAGTTCATTATTGTAAGCTCTCATTCAAGGGGAGCTGTGCAATCAAATAGAGATAATATTGGTTCAGTATTCTTTGCCATATCTGAGTAGTTCACCACATTTCTATCCATCATTGTGCCATTTCAGACACTGCTACTTTCTGTGCATTCTTATCAAGTATTAGCTGGAAGGTTGATTTTGTATTTGCTCATTTGGCAGAAAGACCATCCTTGTCTGTTAGACTTAGGTTGGCCAAAATCATTTGACAAATATATCTTTCCACTCTGGCAAGTTCTTTAATAAGACCCACTCAGGCTGTTCTGTGCACTGCACTTCAAGGCTGTTTTCCACAGGATCAGGGCATTGCTCCACCCCTGCCATCACTCCTAGCTGCACGTATTGCTCTGTTTCCATTTGCACACCTGGCTGTACTCTATCTGCACATCTGGCTCTGCTACAAAGTCTGGTTTGTACACATACTTGGCCCTGCTCCAACTTCACATCTGACCCTCGCCCCATCTTTCTTTTGGTGTTAGAAGCGTGATGGGGAGAGAGCAGGTGAGCATTGAATTGTATTCCAGTCACATCACTTAGTGTGGTACCCATAGCATTCTGTCCCAAAGCTGACGATGGTCACTGTGAGCATGAAAAGATTTTTACATAAATTTCAGAACTCCTGTTTAACCATGTATGCCACAAGTTTCATTTTAAGAATAGATTTGCAATAGATTTTCGTCATGAAGAAGGGTCTCAGCCCAATAACTCGACTGTTTTTTCATTACCATAGATGCTGCCTGACTTGCTGAGTTCCTCCAGCATTTTGTGTGTGTCACTCTAGATGTTAGGAGTCAGGACAATTTGAACATAGAATATAGAATACTACAACTCAGTGCGGCCTTTTCAGCCTATAAAGTTGTGCTGACCCTTTAACTTGTTTCAAGTTTAGTCAAACCCTTCCCTCCCACGTCACATATATTCTTCTAGCATCAGTGTTCTTATCTAAAAGTCTCTTATATGTCCCTAATGTATCTGCCTCTACCACCACCCCTTGCGGCATGTGTCATCACTCTCTGTGTTTTAAAAAAAGTCTTTGATACCCCCCCCCCCACCCCATACTTCATGCCAGGCATATTATCTTTATGCCCCCTTGTATTAACCATTTCCATCCTGGGAAAGGGCACTCTTTATGCTTTTTATCATCTTATACACTTCTATGAAGTCACGTCTGACCCTCCTTTGCTCCAAAAAGAAAAGCCCCAGCTTGCTCAACCTGTCCTCATAAGGCATGCTATCCAATCAGTGCCTCTCCTTGTAGCTTGTTTCCTTTAATCCAAGCAACATCCCGGTGAACCTCTTCTGCACCCTCTCCAAAGCATCCACGCATATAGGAGAAATTAAGGAACGTGCTTAAGTACAGATCTGCCGTGTCAAAGTCATGATAGTATGGTCTCTCTACTTTGACAGTACTGTGAACTTCTGGCACTTCCGCTTTGGTCTTTGGTTAACAGGACTAAATATCCGGGGAGCCATAGTTCTCAGTAAGAAAGTTTAGAAACCTGGGTGAAAGAAAACTGGAGGGCTTTGTGGGAGGGAAGGGTTAGATTGATTTTAGAGTAGGTTAAAGGGTCGACACAGCACTGTGGGCTGAAGGGTCTGCACGGTGCTGTGGTGTTCTGTGTTCTATAAGATGTGGAGTGACGGTAAAGTCCTACTGAGGGAGTGGTAGTTGCTAGCAGAGTCGCAATCATGATGTCGTTTGGGAATGACTGATAGCCAAGTGGCACCACCTGCTGGAATTTAATGTGAAGAGCAGGGACAGTGAAGCACCACTAGGACGCACTGGCTTCATTCACATCAACAGCAGATTAACATCGTAAAAATTGTTAATTTAGAACGCTGATTTCAGCTCCAGTGCCGATATTCTTAAAACAGCCTTGCAAAGGGGCAACAATGGAAGTGAATCTTTTATGTGCTGTTTGTGAAATATGTTCTGTGTTGCTCCTTGGTGCCAGAGGAACACTGCTTCGTTTTGCTATGTATACAGTAGAATGACAATGAACATGAGAGAAAAATACATGGAAATGTGAGAGAGATAAGTTTGCTAAATTGGTGTTTTACATATGAGAATGTACCTCGGTTGAGGTATTACAAAACATTGAGGCAATACATGGCAAAACAATAACAATGCAGTTACAGAGAAAGTACAGGCAGGAAGGTGCAAGGCTGGGGACTGTTTAATAGTCTTACTGCAGTGGGATAGAAGCTGTCCTTGAGCCTGGTGGTATGTATCTTCTGCTGGATGTGGAGGTAGAAGAGAGAATGGTGAGGGTGGCTTAAGTCTTTGATTATGTTTGGCTCCTTTACAAGAAACGTAGACAGTCCATGGAGGGGTTGCTGGTTTCCATGATGTGTTCAACTGCATCCACAACTCTTGATAGATTCATAGAGCCCTACAGCTTAGAAACAGACCCTTCAGCCTATCTATTCTGTGCTGGACTGTTAGTTTTATGGTCACAGGCAGAGCAGTTGCTGTATAAAGCCGTGATGCTTCTGCATAGGATGCTTTCTAAAGATGGGAGAGAGACAGACAAGTGTATAATTTCTCTTCAGGTTTACTGTATTTAACATTCCCAGCTGGATATGTTTACAGCAGGTTTAGTTGAATTTTTAATATAGTCTGTACAAGTATGGTTCTGCGAATATGACTATATTAGGTTGTCATTGACTGATCTTGACAATCATCCCTCCCATCGATCTGCAAGTCAGGAGTGTGAGGGAACACTTTCCACTTCCATGGATGGAGTTGTCTATGCACAGTGCTTCCACCATATGTCCCATCAAACTACAAGGCGGGCGGGGTGAGGAGTCTCTCTCCATTCCCTGCATGAAATTAGTCCATGCGGCCAGAGTTGGTAGTGGTCCTGGATGCTGGGGGGCTAGTGCCCATGATGGAGTTGGCTGTGTTTGCAGCTTTTTCCGTTCTTGTCCAAAGACTCCTCAACACCAGATATGAAGTTATACAAAATACCGTTTTATGGAACAAGAGTCATGGGTGATAAAACTGTGGTTAATCTCCCAGAAGTGTGAGGGAGGTAATATGACACGTTTACCTTTTGATTCAATTAAAAGCATGGTCTAATGAAGTGTAAAGTTTCACACAGTCCTGTGGCTGTGCTGGACATCTGTGAACAGTGTTATCTTTACACTTAAGGTTATGTTTGCTAAGTCACAAGGGTTGAGTTGAGAGGTTTTGTAAATATTTTACACACTACACTTCACTGAACTTCTTTACTCAGAGAGTGGTAGCTGTGTGGAATGAGCTTCCAGTAGAAGTGGTAGAGACAGGTTCAATATTGTCATTTTTTAAAAATTGGATAAGTATATGGACAGGAAAGGAATGGAGGGTTATGGGCTGAGTGCAGGTCGGTGGGACTAGGTGAGAGTAAGCGTTCAGCACAGACTAGAAGGGCCGAGATGGCCTGTTTCCGTGCTGTAATTGTTATTTGGTTATGGTTACACTGCTATAAATGCAAGAAGAGTTTGGGGAATCTGTTGATTGATTTTTGCTAACCTTGGGAATAGATTTTGAGTCGTTGGAAAAAAAAATGCAGTCGATGTGGATTTTAATGAAAGCATATTAATTTGTTCCCCCTGGCTCTATTAAACAACTAACTCATTCAAATTAACATTAATAACACAACAGATTAGGAATTTCATCCTCGAAAGTTGTTTTTCCAGCTCTTTGACTGGAGTTTGGGTGTCATGATGGCACGTCTCTTTAGTGATTTATAATGTGAATATCCTTAACATCGGTCATGACTATTTTACAAAGAATGGCATGTCATTTTTAATGGAATAATTTACCTTAAATTAATTAATTTTAAGATTGGCTTGCATCCAAAAGAAATACCTGATATCAAAATGAACTTGCTGGGAGCAATACACAAGACCACAAGACATTAGGAGGATGATTAGGTTATTCAGTCCATTGACTCATCTCCACCATTCAATCACGGCTCATTTCCTTCCTAACCTCATTCTCCTGCCTTCTCCCATAACCTTTGACAGCCTTATTAATCAAGAATCTATCAACCTCCGCTTTAAATATACCCAGTGTCTTGGCCTCCACAGCCATCTGTACATTGAATTCTACAGATTCACAATGAATTCCTCCTCATCTCGATTCTAAAGTAATGTCCTTGTTACGCATATATAAAATTTGTCTGTAAGCAGTCATTTTGGGATCTCTAAGACCATAAGATGCAGGAGCAGAATTAAGCCATTCAGCTCCAAGTCTGCTCCGCCATTTCATCATGGCTGATCCATTTTCCCTCTCAGCCCCAATCTCCTGCCTTCTCCGCATATCCCTTCATGCCCTGACTAATCAAGAATTTATCAACTTCTGCCTTAAATATACCAAGTGACTTGGCCTCCACAGCTGCCTGTGGCAACGATTTCCACAACTTCACCCCTCTCTGGCTAAAGAACTTGCTCCTCATCTCTGTTCTAAAAGGACCCCTCTCTATCCTGAGGCTGTGCCCCCTAGTTTTAGACTCCCCACCATAGGAACAATCTCTCCAAATCCACTCTTTTGAGACCTTTCAGCATTCGATAGGTTTCAGTGAGATCACCACTCATTCTTCTGAATTCCAGTGAGTACAGGCCCAGAGCCATCAAATGCTCCTCATATGACAAGCCTTTCAATCCCGATAAGTTGATTAACATGAACCGAGCATGTGTCTTCAATTCTTTCCAAACAGCATCAGTTCTGTCAAACAGGACAAGATACTAATGGCACTATTATCTGTTATGGAATCAAGGGCAACTTAATGTTTATGAGCTTTGAAATACAGTATTCACCATTCACTGTTTGAACAGATTTCCATTATCTAAGAGCCTTTTTCTCAATGAGTGATCGTCAGTGTTGAAGAAGAAAGTATTAAACTTGTCACATGAGAAGAGCAATCAAGTGCTTAGCAGCAGAATAATATATACACTCAGTGTGTGAGCTCTTAAATAGCACAAATTATTCTTAAATTGTGCCAAACAGACGCAAACATTAAACTTTTGGCTTCATGCCCTTTCTCATTTGCATGTCTGTGTGTTCATTACTTTGTAACTGCCTCTGGATTAATTTTCACAAGCTTGTCTATCACTTTCTTTCACAAGGCGAAAGTGGAGGAAGGGAAACTTAGGCAGCTTTGGTTCCTGCTGAATGAAAGTTGAATAGAATATAGATCTGGGTAAAGCGGGAAACACAGATTTCCATGCTTTTCCATTGGGCTGTATCACCTTTCACATGTCCTCTCTCTAAAGGCATTTCATAAGACAAGATCGTCAGAGTATCAGCATCTAGTTTATTATCACCGGCATGTGTCGTGAAATATGTTAACTTGGCAGCAGCAGTTCAATGCAATACATGATAATAAAGAAAGAAAAATAAATAGGTCAATTACAGTAAGTATATATGTATATTAAGTAGATTAAAAATAGTGCAAAACAGATTGTTCAGTATCTTTTCCAATATACAGTAAATAAGAGTAAAGGAGAATAAAGTAATTGTTTTCCTGAATCTGATTCATCATAAAAAACCCAGTAATATAAAGAACAACATTTTTTTATATAAAGAACAACATTTTTTTAAAACTATAAATAAAAATACATTGGAATCAGAATCAGGTTTAATATCACTGGCAAATGTTGTGAAATTTGTTGACTTTGTGGCAGCAGTACATTGCAATACATAATATTGGAGAAAAATGAATTACAGTAAGCATATATATTAAATTTAAATGAAGTAAGTAATGCAAAAATAAAAATGAAAGAAGTAGTGAGGTAGTATTCATGAGTTCAATGGCCATTCAGAAATCGGATGGCAGAGAGGAAGAAGCTGTTCCTGACTGTATGTCCAAAAGATGCTGCTAAGCACAGCAGTATCTGTATCTAAGGTGACTCTGGCAAGAAATGATAAAGTAGTGGTGGTTGTGTGTGTGAATAAGTGTATTAGTGGGTGGAGGGGTTGATCAGCCTTTCTGCTTGGGGAAAGTAACTGTTTTGAATCTAGTGGTCCTGGTGTGGATGCTATGTCGGAGTGGGGCAAGCTGTCCATGAGCAGGATAGATGGGATCCTTCGTGACGTTACTGGCTCTTTTCCGGCACCTTTCTGTATAGATGTCCGCGGTGGTGCGTAGGCTGATGCCAGTAATGTAGAGTTGTGTCACAGTGGCACAACTTGTAGAGCTGCTGCCATATAACTCTCTAACCCAACTTTAATCCGGATCTCTGGTGCTGCCTTCGTGGTGTTTGAAAATTCTGCCCATGATCACATGGGTTTCTTCTGGGTGCTCTAGTGTCCTCCCTCTTTTTAAAGATGTTCAGAGGGGTTAACTGGTCACTGTGAGTTGCCCATACTCTGTAGGTCTGGCAGTATCTGGGGGAGTTCTTAGAAATGCAGAAGAATAAAATAAAATTGTTATTTATTTATGATTTCGAGATATAGTGTAGATACAAGCCCTTTCGGCCAAGAACTGCAACATCCGGCAACCTTCCTACTTAACTTCTAGCCTAATCACAGGACAATTTACAATGACCAATTAACCTACAAACAGGGACACATCTTTTGACTGTAGGAGGAAACCGGAGCACCCAGAGGAAGCCCACACGGTATACAGGGAGAACATACAAACTCCTTACAGACAGCACCAGAATTGAACTCCGAACTCCAGATCACCCCAACCCGTATTAGTGTAGCATTAACCACAATGCTACCGTGGCACGAGATTCTGCAAATGCTGGAAATCCAGAGTAACACACACAAAATGCTGGAGGAACTCAGGTCAGGTATCATCTGTGGAGACGAATAAAGAGCCAACATTCCAGGTCTGATGAATGGCCTGAAAACATTAGCTCGATGTTCCTCTCTATCAATGCTGCCTGACCTGCTAAGTTCTTTAAGCATTTTATGTGTGTTGCTCTGGAATTGATGGGGTTTAGTGTAAAACAGGGGTTCCCAACTTAAGGTCAATGGACCGCTGGTTAATGGTAAGGGTCCATGCATAAAAAAAGGTTGGGAACCCCTGGTATAAGGGAAACTTGATGATTGGCACACAGTCAGTAAGCCAAAGGATTTTTTTCATGCTGTATGACTATAAAGTGTGCTGCATCATTCCCTCGGCCTAATGGAACATTAATTTTTAAATTTCTGTACTATTAGTAATTGCTGAAATACCATTTGGCAATTCCTTTGTGTTTTGATTATAGGGAGCAATGGTCCTCAGAAGTTTTGTGTCGAAAAAGTGGGGAAGGAAAACTGGTTACCAAGAAGCCACACCTGGTGAGTTGGGATTTTTCTGGTAAGATTGGGAGGGGGAACATTTGCTGGTGATTAGTATTCAATTCCATTTGTAACTCTAGTTTACTTGAGGCAACCTTGACCAGCACTAGAACGATATTCCAGGCATGTGCTGACAAGTGGCAAGTATATTTATGCCACTTAATTGTAATCGCTATTTCTAAAAAGACCCTAAGTTGTATGACTCAGTGGTATAACTATAGCTGGATCACCCACCATCTGCACTGACAGGGTCATTGTTATGAAGTCTAACTACTGCACCTATAAATGTGGGGTTAGAAGAGCTGGTCAAAAGCAAGGAGTTCTTAAGCAAGTGTGAGGGAATGCACTGCACATCCCTCAAGAAAGTCCTTGCCATCTTGAACAAAGCAATCTGCTTGATTATCACCCCATCACCACCCTGAGCACACACCAGAGCACTGCTACTTCAAGTGAAAGGCACTGTAGCAAATCACCAAGGCACTTCCTAAGCCCATGTCCTCCTCAACGTAAGCGAAAGAGACCAGGTCAGCATATGGTATGATGAGACCTGCCACTTGCAACTTTCCCCCTGCCTCCTTCAACAAAGTCAAACAATCCCAGTGCAGCAGCATAACCCTGTTTGGGAATGGAATTATTTAATATTGCCACTCAAGGCAATTGAATTGGTAAGTGTGGAATTACCTTCAGAAGAGGTTTATTGTTTCAAACTGACAGCTTGCCTTTCTCAAGCATGCTTAAATGTGGGCATTATACATTAAATGCTAATCTTACTAGAAATCCTCTCATCCATGAGGGTTTATTTTTAAATCAACTAAGTGTCTATAACTTGAGCCTCATGTTTTTTCTTTTCCTGTATTGGTTTTTAAATGTTTGAGGTCAGAGGTGGTAAATTAAATATTTCGATTTTTCTTTCCCTGCTAAGTTTATGATTCATGAATCCATTATTAACTTTAGAACATGGAACAGTACAGCACAGGAACAGGCCCTTCAGCCCACAATGTTGTGCCAAGCCAATTAAATTAGTAATCAAATAGCCAAGTACACTAATCTCTTTGACCTACACAATGTCCATATCCTTCATTTCCCTCACTTCATTTCCACCACTCTCTGTGTAAAAGAACACTTGCCCCTCACATCTCTTTTGAAAATACCCCTTCTCACTTTAAATGCATGTCTTCTGGTATTAGAGATTTCAATCCTGGGAGAAAGATACTGAACATCTATGCCTCTCTTATTCTTATAATTTTTCTCTGGCTGCTCAAACTATCTCAGCAGAACTTTGTCAACCACAGATCCCTTGCTTGATGGTATTGGTCCATGGCATTAAAAAAGGGTGGCATGGTAGCATCGTAGTTAACGTAACACTTTACAGTTCCAACGACCCGGGTTCAATTCCTGCCGCTGTCTGTAGGAGATTGTACATTCTCCCTGTGACTGCGTGGGTTTCCTCCAAGTGTTTCTGTTTCCTCCCACAGTCTAAAGATGGACCTGTTGGTAGGTTAATTGATGGCTGTAAATTTCCCATGATAAGACTAGAGTTAAAATCAGGGGATTGCTGGACGGTATGGCTCAAAGAACCTGAAGGGCCTGTTCCACGCTGTATCTTAAATAAAAGGTTGGGAACCTCCATTTGGTAGCAAGCAGTTAGTAGTAGAAATACTGCGGAAAAGTTGGTCTGAAATTAAGTCCATTTGGACCATAGAGCTCAGTAGCTTCACAAATTATTTGTTTTCAGTATTTCCATTACTGCAGATTTCAGTGTGCCCCCAAAGAGCAATTTGGCCAAGCATTAAAGGGAAAGGACCATGGTCTGGAACTTACTCTCCTGAAGCGCACTGTTGTGTAATAGTGTCCACGGTGAACTAGAGAAGCCATCTTGTGTACACACACTAACTACCTGTCTTATGCAGTGTCCTCTATAATAATGAGACTGATTTAAACAGCAAAAAAGGTAGTCTTCTCTTGAAGAGAGAGGTCTGAATGCAAATTGGGAGGGGTGAGGAAGGTGATCAGACTTGTGTCATGAAACAAAATAAGGGGAAAAGGACAATCTTCAAACAGCTGGTGGAACTCATCAGATCAGGCAGCACCTATGTAAAGGAATAAACAGTCAGTGTTTCAGGCCGAGATCCTTCATCAGGTCTGGAAAGGAAGGAGGAAGAAGCCAGAACAGGAAGGTGGTGGAGAGGGGAAGGATTAAAGCTGGGAGGTGATAGGTGGAAGATGGAGTTGGCTGAAGAAGAAAGAATCTGATAGGAGAGGAGAGCAGACCATGGGAGAAAGGGGGGGTAGGAGGGGCACCAGTGGAATGCGATGGACAGATGAGGAGAAGAGATAAGAGGGAAGCCAGAATGGGGAATGAAAAAAGAGAGAAGGGGTGGGAGGGGATTGGTACAGAACAAGCAGAGGATGAGGCATTCAGGTGGTGTGAGGTTTGAATAGGAGAGAGGAGTGATAAAGTTAAAATCTTCTGTATCAAAAAACAAAACCAACAGCTTCAATGACGATCACGGACAGGTGTGCAACTTGATGATTAGCTTGCATCATTGTGCCTCTGATTTTTATTTTCTGTGATGCATCTCTCCCTGTAGTTTCAATCGTTTGGATCTGCCGCCGTACAAAAGCTTTGAGCAACTGAAAGAAAAGCTGTTGTTTGCCATCGAAGAAACTGAAGGTTTTGGACAAGAGTAACAACCAATGTGCTGTCTGTTATTGTGAGCAGCTTTGTAAGGAGGAATGCATTTCCATTTTTTGTGCTTTCTTTCCAGTAGACATCTGTTTGCCAGACATGTCAGGACAGACTATTTGTGTCAGAAACCCTGTGGGGAAGTAGCTGTACAGCTTTGTCTATCTACATTTGCAAGCTGAAAATGCCCGATATAATGCGGAAATTGTACATGTTCAAATAGAATTAATGTGCTGTGATAAACAGCTTCGACTGCAGTTTGTTCACTTGTATGTGAGGAAACAACCGGGCTGCATGAACAGGAATACAGTCGGCTGCTCGTCAGCTGGTTGGTGAGGCTCTCCTACATCTGACACTATCATGCAGTTGAGGCTAAAGCAGGGCTGGAAAGCTACCCTGGCTGAACCATGTCCGAGTACATCAACCCTCTCCTTTTCTTCACTTTCTGAGTGCAATGTATTTATTATGGTCCATCACTGCTTCTTTGCCATCCCCACTTGCACATCCTGCATTCATCTGTCCAGTAACCCATCTTTATCCCATCATTTGTTTATATTCAATTTTACTAAGTTTTAAACAGTGTTCTGAATTATAATTCAAGTGCTGCAAGTTTGAGGTTATCCTTTCCATTTAAGAAAGTCCTATTGAAGTATGCTCCCCCATTTTGCTGATAATCCAGTGAACAGATGTCGACTGTGTAGTTTTGTACCTTTTATTAATTTTCTTTTAAAGTCATTATCTGTAAAGAAACAATACTCATGATGTTATTCTGAATCAAACCCACCTCCTTCATACAAAGGGTAATTGGAATGCAAAGGTCTCCATTCTATATTTTTAAGTAAATGTGAAAGGTTGCTGAGGTAGCTCTAGTTTTATAGAGCATGACTGGGAAATGTTTGTGCTATTTGCATACTGATGTACCTAATTTGGGAACATCTGCCAAATATAAGCATTGGCTTCAGCTGGAGCTTGAGCTTCCCCCCACCACCTCCCTCCCTCCCTCCCCTTAGTCTTTTAGGCTTCTCCTTGCTTGTACATAAAGCTGTGTGGATGATTTAGCACAAGCGACTCCTGAGGATGTTTTATAACGAGCAGTCTCTCTCACACGCCTCTCAAGGTAGCATTGGATCAAGCAGCTTCCCTACTCTCTTCCCCTATCTTGTTTTAGAAGGCTTGTCCAGCACTTTGTAAGATGGATCTGTTTTGAGGCTTCTGAACTGTGTGGAAAGAGAATATTCTCCAAAACAGCAGCAATCAAAGGCAACTTTTCAGAGACCATGTCCTCATGAGGTCACTTTTATGACCAGAAGTAACTGCACAGATTTTTTACTACCTGGAATTGTTTGCTGTCTGTGAACTTAATGCTTTCTGGAATCACTGCATCTTCTTGTCTGCTCTACCTCATTCCTTGGAAAATGAACTTCAAAATGGTCCTAGCAGTTTATTTAGGATATTCATATAGATTGAATTATCAGTTTTAACCCTGCCTCTACATTTTTCCAGCACCACTTCCTTTCCGCTTTGTATTCTAACTCCAGACATTTTCTGTTCACCCCAGCTACAGTCGGCAGGTGTACCCAAGCAAAGAAGCTCAAGTGATTTCATCTGAAAGCTATTAGAGTATGAAAGCGAATCTTAGCAGGGATAAGATGTACCTACCCTAAAATTATTTCTAGGGATAGTATAATTTTGTATTCTAAACTGTGTTGAATAACTTTGAACCCAATAACGTCATGAAATCTCCACAGCAAGTTCACCATTTCTGGTTACTATCCAGAAAGGATGTTAATGTGTGAGGACAAATTCCTGCCTAGCCTTGATGTCCTCCTGCATTAAATTTCCTGTGAAGGATCACTGGTTGGGCTTACACATCCTTCAGCACCAAAAAGCTGGAGGCGACAGTGTACGAATGGTTTAAGGAAAGATGGGAGAAATCTGAATTACGCGTGACAGCAGTAGGAAGGAACATGCCGTGTGTGATCTGTGCTGCACTGTTGAATAGGTCTGTGATTATTACAAGTGCTTTGGTGTGCATTGGAGTAATTGCATCTCCCAGCGATGCTTTAAGGTTTTCCACTTGCTTAATTTGGAAAGATGCAATTTTTCTAGCTTATTAAAAAACATAAAGAAATGTCCAAGGCATAGATCTTGTGAGTTGATACATGGTGTCTGAGGGAGGTTTACTGTCCAGTTATTAATCTCGCTGGCTTGAGATTTAAGTAATTCAATTTGTAAATAATCCGGAAAACACAAAACTTTGTCATTTCTGCAATTCAGCAGAATTGACACTCTTTTCTCACCAGTCTCATGCTCCATTCTCCACAAGAAAGACCAATATATCATTGTAAATTGGCTGGCCATGCATTGCTGGGTGCAATGATTCTGAGAGGGGGAAGTGGTCAAGGTCACTGCCAACTAGCTGAATTGCATTGGGGGTATAAAAGGGAAATTAATCTGTGCCTGTATGCACGTCTTTTGAACACCTGGCTGAACACGGCTTTGCATTTTGTACTTAAAGTGGTCTGTCTGGACTTGCTGGGCAAACTCAAGTGGAAAGTTGTAGCTAAGGCCAAAACTGCTGGTGTGATGAAACATCTTCAACGAGAGACTGACATGTCGGGTTATGGAAATTTATTTCAATAGCTAACTCTTAAACCATTTTGTTATATATTGTTAAGATTAGTTAAAAGCTCTATGTAAAGGATACCAGAGAGCTTTTTTGTGAAAACTTGAATATTTTGATTTTATGAAATCTGTTTGCATTTGTAGTTGTGGCTGCAGCCTTAACCTTGAAACCAGCAAAACTAGACCTGTTGGTGGGTGCAAGTTCAGAGATTGTGAGGTCCTACATTGTGACTGTCTCATGTTGTGGAAGGAAGATTTGGTTTTGTGTGCTAGCTAATGCCCAGTAAAAACCTTTCCTGGGCCGATCCAAGTGTGGACTTGGCGCATTGAGGGCGAGGCCAAGACCAGCTGCTCCCATTTTCTGATGCCTCTGCTTAGATACCTGAAGCCCCAGTGAAGCATTCCCTTGCAGGAGTTGGGATTACCATTCTCATTTTGAAAGTTATATAGACTCTGAAGCCTGTTTCGACTGTCTTAACATTTAAATAGGATGCTAGTCGGTAGCTGCACAAAATTGGCCGGCTAGTTTTCAGTCAGGGCCCTTAACCCCTGGGTCTTGTTATCCTGCACTTCAGTTAGCTTGACCTATGTGGCCTCACTATGGGGGTCTGCCCGCTCCTACATCAAATGGCGATCACATTGTATTAATATCTCAGGCATGGTTGGTCGACACCTGAGTGAACAAAGAAACCACTCTCGGGTACCTATGTTTCTTGTGCTATTTTTGCACTCCATTGAAGGTGTATGGAGATACCAGTTAGCTGGGTTAAAGACCAGTCAGATATATTTATTGTTAACAGGTGAGATTATGGGAGCAACTAAACATGGTTCCTCCCTTGCAGGCCAGTTTTGTTTCTCCTTAGCCTTGATTAATATTTAACAACCTTTGTAATCTTGTGTGATATACATTACTGAGAATGCAATAAGCGAATGTAGGCTAATATTAAATATGAAGCTCCCGTTAAATGTGAATAAATAATTATTTGAACTTTTTGGAATGCATGTGCTGTGCTAGGCAGCACTTTACACAGTTGTATTTCAGCCTCTAACCCTTGCCACCTGCTTGCCACAAATGGACTTTTCCACTTAACACCCAACAAGAAACTATGGTACATTTCTTCCTTCTCAGCCAGCAAGCAACAACACATTTTCAGGAAAAAATGAGGTGTGGAACAGTCCTTTATTGCTGTTTGTCTGTCTCCATCTCGCCTTACCACTCCTCCTCCCTTTTTGTCTTTGTAAAAAAAATGCCATACCTGTGTTAGTCTGACCCTTTGTTGTCTGATGCACACTGATTGCTAAATCCCAGTGGTGTCCTATATGTATAGATACAGTGACTTGCAGCTAGGGGCTTATTCTTGTTAACTAAGCATATCTAATTCACAAAGTGACATGTCATGTCCCCACCTTTTGTCAAAACAGGGAGACTGAGCAAACTGCCATTCACCTGAAGGATAATTTATAGATGCACCAATCCAATCACAAACTAGTTCATTAGACGATGGTACTGCATGGTTTTAGAGTTGTGAAACAGAGTAAACTTAGCAAATTTTATTCAGAATCAGGATCACTTTATTATCAATATGTGAAACATACCAGAATTGATAGTTTGGTTTCAAGCAAAAAGCACAGGACAGTACCATAACAGGCAATAGCAACCAACCACTTACAAGTCATAAGCAAAAGAAATACTGCAGATGCTGGAAATCCAAAGCAACATACAAGTCAGTAGTGCAAACAGTCATGAGCAGTCAATAATTAGCAGAATAGACAGGCTTAAATTTTGTTTGTTAGTGGGAGGCAATGCTTGAATTTATTAACACAGTTTTGACACTTCTAACCATCCAAATCGAACTAGACACTGGACTAATTCAGGAAACCAATTCTTCCCCCCTCATAATGGTAATGAGCGAGTTCTGCAGGTACCCATGAGAAGTTGCTTTTCTATAATACTGCTGATCATAGTTGCTAAGGATATTTGGGGCAAATAGTTTTACTCTGTGGTGGGAGCTGGAGATGGAGTTAGTGTATGCTGGTGTGAATGGATGCAGATTTCCGACTGAGTAATAGACTTTAGTTGAATGTAGCAAAAAAAACTCCCTACACAATTCATCCCAAGTTTAGACAATTCTCACTCTAATGACTTGGACAAAAGAATTATTTTCACACTATCACCCCACCCCCTTTTCTTCCTGTTAGTACATGAGCTTGCAAATGTGCATGTTGCAGCTTTAATTTCCCCATTCATCCTCAACAAGAGTTTGTAAAGAGATGCCTAGCATAATTGTCAGTGGCTCCTGACGCATAACTCAGTTGTACGGCTGCTGGTTTGATTCCTGACTTGTTCCGCTTTTATTTTTCTTAGCGGGTGGGGTCTGGGGAGAAGTAAGATCGCCCCAATGTGCCATGAAGTAAGCCCTGCTGGAAGTGTGTTAAAGTCTAGGGGTTTAGGATGACTCACTGGATGAGATTGTATCCTGGCAGGACTCAGCATCTTCAAGGGTAGGAAAGGTGAAAATGTGTCAGCAACGTGTTTGATCGAGTACCTGACAGCCTTGAAACACAGAGAAAGCAAGAAGGGAAATTCCATTGTGGCTGTAAGTCTGCCATTTTGTTCAGGAAAAACTGGAATCTGAAGCCAACCGTGCTACACCATGATTTTAGTTACACATTCTAAAGTTACCCACTGTGATACCAATTTTTTTTTTTTTAACTGACTTTCATTCAATCTGTGTAATCCATTGTCATTTGATGATGATTTGAAGAACTTTGGAGGCTTGGTAAAGGCGAGGCTCAGCTACTTATCCAATGGTTATGGCCTGGAGATTTTAAATCCTTTTTTTCTTTGACTTTAGGGTGGCAGAATAGAAAAAGACTAGTCTGTTCCAGCTCTCTTCACCTGCTCCATTTTTACAATCATAAACATGCTAAAAGCAAGCAGTTTAGGTAAAATAGCATCTAAAGCAGGAGTTCCTAACCTTTTTTATGGCGTAGGCCAATATCATTAAACAAGGAGGTCCATGGACCCCAGGCTGGAAACCACTGATCTAAAGAAACTTGAAAGTAAGTTCCCCACCCCTCTCCCCGAAGTGCATTTATACTCATTTGTCCGCTCATTCATTCATTCAGCAATCATTAGAAGTTTCTAATGAACTGGTTAATTCCATCTGCGTGACTACCATTTTTTTTCCATTTGTTGGTGTTAAATGAACTTTGACATTTTTCATGTTATGAGTGATGAGACTTAAATTTAAAGGTAGTGTTTTAAAAAAAAAACAAACAAAAATGATTGGCAACTCATCTTCTTACCTATGAATACCATGCAAGCTGTCCACAGCAAATCATAGAAAAGGTATTCTGCTGGAAATCCAGAGTTAACACACACACACACGAGATGCTGGAGGAACTCATCGAGTCAGGCAGGGTCAATGGAGAGGAATAAAACGGTAACATTTCAGACTGAGACTCCTCATCAGGACTCAACAAAGGTCCTGATGAAGGGTCTCAGCCTGAAACTTCCGACTCATAATTACTTTCCATAGATGCTGCCTGACCTGCTGAGTCCCCCCCAGCATTTTGTGTGTGTGTCCACAGCAAATATTTGAAATCTTCCTTTGTGCCCATCTGTAGGGAACCAAATTCCTTTCAGACTTTTGCCAACTTAATCTTTTGTAATGTTGCACCAACCACACACATACCCATTGGATAATTGCTGTGTCATGGTCTTTTCCTCATATCCTCCTGTGTACTACTCATCAATGTATAAATAGCACTGAATAATAATTTGATTTAAAATTAAAATGTCTTTGTTCTTTTAAGTAACTAGCTGAAAAGTATTTACAAGTAAATTCTATAGGAAATTTAATAGATGTTATTTCTGAATCTGCAACGTAATTTAAAGAAATTCAGATCTTTGAGCTTTCTACATCATGTTAATTTCCACTGTATGATATCTAAGATGTAAATCATGTTAATATTTCTGTGTTTAATCATTTTGTAATGTTCCAGAAATAAGTTAAGGCTAATAAGGTAATTCTGACCTCTGGCACAAGCTTCTTATCCTGTTTACCTATGTAAAAATAGTTAACATTGTATATAAAAAAAATTAAAAGCTTCTCAACTGTACAGATAACATGAATGTGTGTTCCTTTTGTGTTTGGATAGAGTACTAGAACCATAGTTAATTTAGAATCGGGTTTAATATCACCGGCGTACATCGTGACATTTGTTGTCTTTGCGGCAACAGTAAATGCAATGCAAAATAATAGAAAAAACATGAATTACAGTAAATACATATGTTAAATAAGTTGTGCAAAATAGAAATGTTTAAAAATTAATGAGGTAGTGTTCATGGGTTCGATGTCCATTCAGAAATTGATGGCAATGGGGAAGAAGCTGTTCCTGAATCACTGAATGTGTGCCTTCAGGCTTCTGTACCTCCTCCCTGATGGTAACAGTGAGAAACAAGGTATTACCTGGGTGATGGGTGGTCAGTAATTAGATGTGTAATTGAAATCCAGCAACATAGCTGGGAAATACTAATTGTAATAGTCAAATTGGTGCATAGCATGTTACAACGCAGTACAGTCCCTTCAGCTCTCAATGTTGTGCTGACCCAGCAATCTAACCCCTCCCTCCTTCATAGCCCCTCATTTTTCTTTTATCCATGTGCCTCTCTAAGAGTTTCTTCAATGTATCTGCCTCTACCAGCACCCCTGCCAGTGTACTCCACACACTCTACACTCGCTGTGTAAAATAAACATTCCTCCCCCCCTTCTTAAAATTATGCCACCGGTCTGGTGGTCCACTCAATCTATGTCTCGTCATCTTATAAAACTCTGTGAAGTCACCTCTCATCCTCCTCCACTCCAAAACAAAAAGCTTTTGAGAAAACTAGTATCACTAATAATGAAACTACTGGTTGTCATTAAACCCCATCTGCCTCACTCCATAATGTACTGGTTAGGCACAGGAGTACATTCAGCCAGAGACTCATTCCACTGAGATGTAACACTGAGCGTCATAGGAAGTCATTCCTACCTGCGGCCATCAAACTTTACAACTCCTCCCTCGGAGTGTCAGACACCCTGAGCCAATAGGCTGGTCCTGGACTTATTTCCACTTGGCATAATTTACTTATTATTTAATTATTTATGGTTTTATATTGCTATATTTCTACACTATTCTTGGTTGGTGCGACTGTAACAAAACCCAATTTCCCTCGCAATCAGTAAAGTCTGTCTGTCTGTCTCCTTTCAGAGAAGGAAATCAGTCTGTCTGACTCCTTGAACCACCAGTACCGTTGAGCTAAGATCCCATTGAAATGGCCCAACAAGCTTCTCCACTTGGATCACGAACTCTGCTCTTGCACATAACATCCACGTCACCTGAAAAAAAGGCATTTCAAAGAATTCCTTCTCTGGTTTGAAGATGGTTGTGTGGGTTATTGGGCAAAATACAAAAGTGAAACCAGATTGTATGAATTTAAATCCATGGTATCAAATCTGGGGGCAAATATGTCTGAGAAAGTGATATGAAAATGTAATATTGTAGAAACACACCTAACATTTTTTGTATTTCCAAAGGTACAGCACAGTAACAGGCCCTTCCGGCCCAACAGCTGGTGCTGCCCAATTACAAGCATGTGACCAATTAACCCACTGACCTGTAGGTGGGAGGAAACCAGAGGAAGTGCAAGGTAAAACAATAACAGAATAAAGTGCAACAGCTAAAGGTCATAATGAGGTAGGTTGTGAGATTAAAAGTTCATCCGATTGCACTAGGTAAGTATTTCCAGTACACGAAGGTGAAGTAAGGTGAACGAAATCATTGTTACTTCGGATCAGATGCAGCACAAAAAATACAATAAGATAAAAGAATGCAATAGTAAAAGCAAACACATGAATGTAAATACATAAGATAACTATGCATTGATTGAATCGCTTTATAACAGTGGGGTAGAAGCTGTCTTTGTGCCTGCTGGTCTGTGCTTTGTAGAGAGGAGAAGAGAGAAATCTAGGGAGGCTGGGGTCTTCGATTATTTTTTCCTCTGGTTACTTTATTGAGAAAGATGGATGTTTAGACAGAGAAATGCTGCAAACACTCAGCTGGACAGATAACGCACATGGAGAGAGAACCAAGAGAAATACCGCACAGAAACAGGCCTCCTTGCAAAATCAGATGTCTATTGCACTCTCATTTTAATCTCAGATTTTACCCCTCATATACAAACTAAGGGTAATTTACAGTGGTAAGTTAATTTACTAACCTAAACATCTTGGGATGGGGGTAGGGAAACGTGCAAACACGAGAGGTCAGGACAGAATGCACTATGCCAGACATCTCATTGAGCCTTCAAGAAGGTTCAGTTGAGTATGTACTTCTTGCTGTATTGGTAAAATTCCAACGTCCCCCTTCCTTACTACCAACTCATCCTGTATGAGGGCTACCAAGTCCCTTTGCACCTCCAACTTCTTGAAGTTCTCCCCGTTTAGAAAATAGCCTACGCCTCCATTCCTTCTACCAAAGTGCATGGCCATACGCTTCCCTACACTGTATTCCATCTGCACGGAAACAGGCCCTGAACTATCGGGCACCCACACCGGGAGCACTCTGTGCTGGAACAATTCTACTCTGCCGCCAAAGAGAGCATCCTCATGTTGCCCATTCGTGTCTGGTGAGAAAACTTTTTAATGCCAGAGAAGTGGGAGAGGGATGGACAGAATAAACGGAACGTCTGTGCTGGTTAAGGTGGGGTATGAAGTTCCTATTTTTTTCTTACGCTAAATGGCAGCAGATCTGCCACCTTAGACCGGTGATAGCTATTGTCGGAGAAAACGGTAAACTGGCGGTGCAACCATGCACGTCAAATACCAGAACGTGGTGACGTCATTGCGTTTCCAGCCCGGGGTGGTGCGCAGGCGCGGTGGACGGGTGTCCGGCTCGGGTGAGAAGCAACCGGGGGCGATGGTGAGTGAGTCTGTGCTTCAAGTGCACCGGTGGAGGGGAGAATCTGGGACTGGGTAAGGGGGCAACAAGCACCGTGCAGAGAGGCGGGGTGACTGCATTGCATCAGTAGCCAAGCCCGTTTCATTTCCTTCCATTGCAATCGGGGCCATGACTCGGGCGGTGGTGTGTGTCAGCACAAAAGAACTGTCAGTACTGGACAGAGACACGAATGTGTTTAATAATTGCATCCACATGGCTGGGATGCATATTCTGGAATGATTTTTTTCAGGGTAAAGTCTGCTATGAGCTCCAGAATAGTTGAAACTCCTGGATTTAGAACATAACAGCACAGTACAGGCCCTTCGACCTAAGATGTGTCAACCTTTTAACCTAATCTTAAAATCAATCCCTCCTACATAGCCCTCAATTTTTCTATCATCTACGTGCCTCTCTAAGAGCTTTGGATGCCAAGAAATTAAAATCCCATACAGCGTGTTGCAGAATTCGGCTTCAAAGGGCTGTTCCTTCACAAGCAGAAATCGGAGCACTGTTTGTGATGGGGCGGGGTTTATATTGCGATTTACCTCAGCTGATAATTGAAGGTTTATTTTATACCCACTATCACTTATTCCCCGCCCCTCGTTCCACACACCACTCCCGCCCCCAACATGCACTCCTGTCCATTTGATGGCCTTCTGTCAAATAAAGTAAGACGTAGAGCAGAATTAGGCCGTTTGGCCCACCTAAATCCCTTCTAAAGGAAACAGTACCAAATGCAGATCTGGCCCTATATCTCATGGTGAACTCACTGAAACCTGTGGAATGTTGAAAGGCATTAATAGGGTGGATGTGGAGAGAGTATTTCCTGTGCTGGGAGTGTCTAAAACCAAAGGACAGAATCTCAGAATATAGGGGTGTCCTTTTAGAATGGAGAGGAATTTCTTTATCCAGAGAGTGGTGAATCTGTGGAATTCATTACCACAGGCAGCTGTGGAGACCAAGTCTCTGTGTATAGGTTGATAGATTCTTGACTGGTCATGAGGGGATACAGAGAGAAGGCGGGAGATTGGGGCTGGGAGGGAAATGGATCAGCCACGATAAAATGGCAGAGCCGACTCGATGGGCCAAATGGCCTAATTCTGCCCCCATGTCTTATGGTCTGAGTGTCTCACCACAGGAACCAGGAAGAGTTGGCCCTGGGAGGCAGAGGCACGGCTACAGGGTTACTTTGAATCCATGTACTGTGCTGTGTTCAAAGACTCTTCAGAGGATCTGAATGGATACACCACAGACGTCACAGACTTTATTAAAACACTTATAGACAAGTGCGTCTCCACACAATCACTCAGTCTTGCCCAGCCGGAAGCCCTGGATGAATCATGAGATCTGCAACCTACTGAGTGCCAGATTAGTGGCATTCAGGTCTGACGACCAAGAGGTCCAGGTGCGATATCCAGAAAGCCATCTCACAGGCAGAGTGTCAATTCTGGATTTAGAACATAACAGCACAGTACAGGCCCTTCAACCTAAGATATGTCAACCTTTTAACCTAATCTTAAATTCAGTCCCTCCTACATAGTCCTCAATTTTTCTATCATCTACGTGCCTCTCTAAGAGCTTTGGATGTCAAGAAATTAAAATCCCATACAGCGTGTTGCAGAATTCGGCTTCAAAGGGCTATTCCTTCACAAGCAGAAATTGGAGCACTGTTTGTGATGGGGCAGGGTTTATATTGCGATTTACCTCAGCTGATAATTGAAGGTTTATTTTATACCCACTATCACTTATTCCCCGCCCCTCGTTCCACACACCACTCCCGCCCCCAACATGCACTCCTGTCCATTTGATGGCCTTCTGTCAAATAAGAAAGACGTAGAGCAGAATTAGGCCATTTGGCCCATCTAAATCCCTTCTAAAGGAAACAGTACCAAATGCAGATCTGGCCCTATATCTCATGGTGAACTCACTGAAACCTGTGGAATGTTGAAAGGCATTAATAGGGTGGATGTGGAGAGAGTATTTCCTGTGCTGGAAGTGTCTAAAACCAAAGGACAGAGTCTCAGAATATAGGGGTGTCCTTTTAGAATGGAGAGGAATTTCTTTATCCAGAGAGTGGTGAATCTGTGGAATTCATTACCACAGGCAGCTGTGGAGACCAAGTCTTTGTGTATAGGTTGATAGATTCTTGACTGGTCATGAGGGGATACAAAGAGAAGGCGGGAGATTGGGGCTGGGAGGGAAATGGATCAGCCACAATGAAATGGCAGAGCAGACTCGATGGGCCAAATGGCCTTATTCTGCCCCCATGTCTTATGGTCTGAGTGTCTCACCACAGGAACCAGTAAGAGTTGGCCCTGGGAGGCAGAGGCTCGGCTACAGGGTTGCTTTGAATCCATGTACTGTGCTGTGTTCAAAGACTCTTCAGAGGATCTGAATGGATACACCACAGACGTCACAGACTTTATTAAAACACTTATAGACAAGTGCGTCTCCACACAATCACTCAGTCTTGCCCAGCCGGAAGCCCTGGATGAATCATGAGATCTGCAACCTACTGAGTGCCAGATTAGTGGCATTCAGGTCTGGCGACCAAGAGGTCCAGGTGCAATCTCCAGAAAGCCATCTCACAGGCAGAGTGTCAATTCTGGACCAAATCTGAATCACTGAATGATGCTGGACAGCTGTGGCAGGGGTTGAATGCTGTCACCACTTATCAAGTGACATGGGCAACAACTGGGCTGCACCTCCACATGAGCTCAATGCCCTCTATACTCGCTTCAACCGGAAAAACTTGATGGAACTTTCACAAGCTCCCACAGCCCCGATGACCCTGTGATTTCAGACTCTGATGTGAGAGCATCCTTCAGGGGGGTGAATCCAGCCCAGACGGGGTACCTGGCTGAGTACCAAAGACCTGGGCTGATCAACTGGATGGGGTGTTCACTAATATCTTTAACCTCTCGCTTCGGCAGTCTGACGTACCCACCTGCTTCAGTCAGGCTTCAATTGTACCGGTGCCCAAGAAGAACATGGTACCCTGCCCCAATGACTATCATCCAGTAGCATTTGCATCCACTGTGATGAAGTGCTTTGAGAGGTTGGTGATGAAACTTGTGAACTCCTGCCTGGGAAGCAACTTGGATCTGCTCCAGTTTGCCTACTGGCACAACAGGCCCTCAGCAGATGCCATCCCCCTGGCTCTGCAGTCATCCCCTCAACACTAATCAATAAGCTTCAAGACTTTGGCCTCAAAACTCCCTTGTGCAGTTAGATCCTGGATTTCCTCACTTGCAGACCCCAATCAATTTGGATTGGCAACAGCATCTCCACCAGCCCAGGTGCTCCACACGGCTGTGTGCTTAGCCCCCTGCTCTTATGACTGGGGGGGTAAGCACAGCTCCAATGCCACATTTAAGTTTGCTGACAACGCCACTGTCATTGGCCGAATCAGTAGAGAGGAGGAAGATTGAAAACCTGCCTGAGGATCAGTGGCAACTTTAAATTCCTCGGTGTTATCATTTTAGAGGATCTGTCCTGGGCCCAACACATAAGTGCAATTACAAAAAAAAACACAGCACCATCTCTGCTTCCTTAGGAGTTTGCGAGGATTGGGCGTGACATATCTTTGACAGCTTCTGTAGATGTGTGGCGGAGAGTACATTGCCTGTATGGAAACACCAATGCTCTTGAATAGAAAATCCTACAAAAGTAGTGGATTACGGCCAAGTCCATCACGGGTAAAGCCCGCTCACAGAGTGCTGTCACAGGAAGGCAGCAGCCATCAACAAGGGCCTCCACCACCCAGGGGCATGCTCTCTTCTTGCTGCTGCCATCAGGAAGAAGGTACAGGAGCCTCAGGACTCTCACCGCCAGGTTCAAGAACTGTTATTACCCCTCAACCATCAGGCTCTTGAACCAGAGGGGATAACTTCCCTTAGCTTCACTCACCCCGTCACTGAACTGTTCCCACAACCAGTGGGCTCACTTTCAAGGACTCTTCATCTCACGTTCTCCATACTTATTGCTTATTTATTTGTTGTTGTTATTTTCTTTAGTATTGGCACAGTTTGTTGTCTGTTACACATCGGTTGTTGTCCGTCCTGTTGGGTGCGGTCGTTCATTGATTCTGTGAATTTCTGTATTTAGTTCTTGTATTTACTGTGAATGCCCCTGAGAAAATGAATCTCAGAGTTGTATATGGGGACATATGTCTACTCCAATAACAAATTTACTTTGAACTTCCTGTAATGTGCTCGTCAGAACTGAAAACACTACTCCTGTTGAGGCTAGTTTTATAAAGTTTCAGCACTTGTACCTGATCTTTTGTGCAGCTGTGGTCTCCATTCAAGATTGTGTAATGTCATTTCCAGTACAGAGAACAAAGTAATTGTTACTCCAGATCCGATAAAGCCTAAAAAAACACAAAATATAAAGAACACAATAATTTTTAAAAATCACAATGAATATAAGTACATAAGATAGCTTATACAGTATATATACTTTGATTGTTTGCCAGTAGTGGTGCTAGACACAGCAGCGTCTGTACAGAAGGTGACTCTGATAGGAAATGATAAGGTAGTGGTGGAGGGGTGGGTTAGTGGGTGGAGGTGTTGATCAGCCTTATGCTTGGTGGAGGGTAACATTTTAACTCCAGTGGTCCTTGCATGAATGCTTTGTAGCCTCCTCCCTGCTGGGAGTGGGACAAACAGACCACGAGCAGGGTCAATGTTACTGGCCTTTTCCTGGCACCCTTTTGTATCTATGTCCTTGATGGTGGGTAGGCTGGTGCCGGTGATACATTGAGCAGTTTTGACTACCCGTTGTAGAGCCTTGCTGTTTACCGCTGTGCAAATTCTGCACCGTGCAGTGACGCAGCATGTCAGGATGCTCTCTACTGCACGTCAGTAAAAAAAGACGTGAGAAGAGATGATGGCCCTTTGTTGCGGAGATGGTGGTCCTTTTTGCAGTACCGTTGGGATGATGGGTGCAGGATTGCTTTAGGTTACAGAAGGTGTAGATGCCAATTCTTTGCAGAGATCTCAACACCAGTTCCCCTGCCCCAGTGGAGTGTTTCCTATTGGAGAGCCCACAACGAAGGGCCACCTCCCCCTGTCCCCCACTCAAGATTCCTCCTCCCCATCACAAAGATTGCCTACTCTTCCTGTCCATCTCTACCCTTGCCCAGCTTCCATCCCATCTAGAGCAGGGGTTCCCAATCTGGGATCCATGGTTAACAGTAGGGATCCATGGCGTAGAAATGGTTGGGAGCCCCGATTAGAATATCACACGCACAATGCTGGAGGAACTCAGTAGGCCAGGCAGCATCAATGGAGAGGAATAAACAGTCAATATTTTGGGCCGAGACCCTTCATTATTCTTGAGTTATTCTGCCTAATATCTTATTCAAGTCTTGAAGGAGGGGCTTAGTCCGAAACGTCGACAGCTAATTCATTTCCAAGAATGCTGCCTGACTTGCTGAGTTTCTCCAGCAGTGTGTGTGTGTGTGTGTTGCATCTTCTTCAATCCGCCTTCCCAGTATTGTGACAAACCGAAACTGAGTCACCTGGAAGGTGTAACTGGGAAATATAACATTTCCTATTTACGCAGTGTACCTTCAGGAGAGAGAGAGAGAGAGAGAGAGACCAGGAGAATCTCACTCTTCTGACAGGGTGTTTCGTACTTCTCCAACACAGTGGTGACAATTAACACTTAACCGCAGCTTCAGTTGCCGGCTGGTGGTGTAATGGGATCTGCACCGGACTTCGAGGCGAGTGGTCCTGGGTTCAGATTCGGCCGGCTCCTTGCGGGTTTTGCATCTGTGCTGAGGCGTCGAGAAATGAAAAACTGAGAAGTGCTAAAGAAACAGCGAGGTTGCCACCCGATGTGCCACACGGTGCAGAGAGGAGCATCTTCAGTTACCATCACCTGCTGTACATTTTAAATATAATCGGGTAAAATTTACAGAATTACGTATTTACCATGTCAGCACATCTCAATTAGCAGAACCCTTTTGAAAATTCGTCACTGCAGTCTGTTGCAAAAGCCTCTGAGTACAAACTCCAGACACCCAAATTGTACTCTTTTGATGAGGGATGGCTCCATAGTGTACATCTACCCAGAAGGTCCGGAGACAAAACAGATCCACCCTGCACAGTGCAGCAGATGGCAGGCGTACACCTTTAGCTTTGTGCTAATAGCAGGAATATTCTGCCTACCAGCAAACACATCTGTACCTCACCCACACCCCCACAGGGTCTGTCCCTCCAAAATTCACTTGTCCATTCATTCCTACCCACTAATCTCCCTCCAGGCTTTCATCCCTGGAAGTGGCCAAAGTGCTGCACCTGCCCATTCCCCTCCTCCCTCACCTCCATTCTGAGCCCCAAACAGACCTACTACCTGGTGAGGCAACGTGAGACCTCCGAATCCGTCTATTGCCTGCGGTGCTCCCGATGCGGTCTCCTCTATGTTGGGGAGACCCGGCGTAATCTGGGGAAATCGCTTTGTCGAGCACTTCCGCTCCATCCGCCTAAAGCAGAATTTCCCAGTGGCCAACCATTTAAATTCCTATCCCCATTCCCATTCCGACATGTCTGTTTGAGGCCACTGTCAGGATGGAGGAGCATACCTTCACGTTCTGTCCAGGTTGCCTCCAACCTGATGGTGTGATATCGATTTCCCTTTCCGCTGAAAAAATGTTTCCCTCCCACCCCCCCTCCCCATTCCCCTCTCTAGCCTCTTACCTCTTCTCACCTGCCTGTCACCTTCCCCCTGGGTGCCCGCCTCCTTCCCTTTCTCCTATGGTTTGCTCTCCTGTCCTATCAGATGCCTTTTTCTTCAGCCCTTTACCTTTCCCAGCCACCTAACTTCACTTATCACCTTCTAGCTATCCTCCTTCCCTCCCCCACCCCCCACATCTTTATTCTGGCTTCTTCACCCTTCCTTTCCAGTCCTGATGTAGGTCTTGGGACCGTCTGTTTATTCATTTCCATAGATGCTGCCTGATCTGCTGAGTTCTTCCAGCACTTTGTGTGTGCTGCTCTGGATTTCCAACATCCACAGAATCTCTTGTGTTTAGGTACATCTATTGTCTTCCCCATGTATTTTCAACAGGACAGAATGAGAATGTCCTGTTAAATAGTGTACAAGTTTTATTACATGAAGACTGGTTCAGAAGGGTTTAATATCACAGGCACAGGTCGTGAAATTTATTGTTTTTGCGGCAACAGTACAATGCAGTCATCGTCGTCCATCATCAAGTGCCGTGTCGTATGACTTGGGCAATCATGGTCTTCCATTTGTCTTTAATCTGATCGTTGCCTGGGGGAAGACCCCCTTCACCCTGTTATTCTTTTCTCTATCCTTGTTCTTGGCAAATTTTTCTACAGAAGTAGGATGCCACTTCTGGACAATGTCTTTTAGATGACCCCAGCCATTATCAATACTCTTCAGAGACTATCTGCCTGGTATCACTGCTTGCATAACCAGGACCTGTGATTTGCACCAGCTACTCATACGACTATCCACCACCTGCTCCGATGGTTTCATGTGACCCTGATCGGGGGGCTAAGTAGCTGCTACACCTCGCCCAAGGGTGACCTGCAGGCTAGCGAAGGGAAGGAGCATCTTACACCTTCTTTGGTAGAGACGTATCTCCACCCCACCACCCTCCACGTTGCAATATATAATTTTTAAAACTATAAAATTACTATAAGAAATATGTTTTACAACTTAAATAAGTATTACAAAATAAAAATAGTGAGATAGTGCTAACTATTTGTCCATTTGTTCTCTGTCCATTCAGAAATCTGATGGCAGAGGGGAAGAAGCTGTTCCTAAAATGTCTTTTTTCATTAATCCATAATTATGTTACCCATAATTTATAATTCCATACTAACTTCTAACATCCAGTATTCCATTCTCAGTTATTACAAAACACCAGAGATTCTGCAGATGCTGGAGATCCAAAGTAACACACAAAATGCTGGAGGAACTCAGCAAGTCAGGCAGCATCTATCGTCGTTATGTGCTGTGTCATACAACTTGTGTGATCATAATCTTCCATTTGTCTTTAACCTGAGAAATTCTAATAAGCTCTTCAGAATTTTTGCCTGATGTAAAAATGATGTAACAGTTTCTGCCGTCACTGCAAGATGTTTGAGCTTCTCCTCAGTACATGTCCCAGAAGTTCCAGCTGCCGTTCCCTGATTTGATATCTCTTCTTATTCTGGATTTTTACAACATTTCCTAATTTGTTACTCTGTTCTTCCATGATCTTTTGATAATTCTTCACAAGAACCTCATTTCTGCAGCTTCAATCCTTCCCCCATTCTGCTTTGATGTTGTCTAACATTCGTTTCCATCACAACACATAACCGTAGAAATTATGTTATTCTTTAGTATCTTGCTCAAACACTCAGCTACAGCATCTATGGAGGGAAACAAAGAGTACATTTTGGGCTGAGACCCTTTATCCTGACTCTTTATTCCCCTCCATAGATGCTGCCTGACCTGCTGAGTTCCTCCAGCATTTTGTGTTGCTCTAGATCGGGGGTTCCCAACTGTTTTATGTCTTGTCCATACTGCACCAACTGCCACCACTGGGCTGTAAATAGTGAAAAATATTTGCCACAAATCGCATTTTCCCCTTTTTAACATCTTGTTTGATTGGATTCAATGGTTCCTTTGTTGCAATCTCTATCTTCGCATTGGTCCAGTGAGGAACCTCCACAACCATATTAAACACATTCTGTGACTCTGAAGCCCAAAGTGGAATATCATGGAAAGGAGAAATCATCTGACCCTGAGCATCGCGGAAATATATATTTGGAACTATGGGGCTCTTCCACAGACTTGGGAAGACCCCACCCATACTGATGAATTGACTAAATGTCGTGGAGACAATGATCCTATTGATGTCTGCGAAACTGGAACCAAAGTGTGTAAAAGAGGTGAGGTTATCCAGGTAAAAGTTTTGGGTACCCTGGCAATGATTGATGAAGGTGAAACTGACTGGAAGATTATTGCAATTAATATTGAAGATGCTGATGCAGATAAATTTAATAATATTGATGATGTAAGAAGGCTAAAGCCAGGCTATCTGGAGGCCACTGTTGACTGGTTCAGGCGATACAAGGTGTCTGATGGAAAACCCGAAAACCAGTTTGCATTCAATGGTGAATTCAAGGATAAGGACTTTGCCATTGAAGTGATCAAAAGCACACATGCGTTTTGGGAAGCTTTGATAAAGAAAACATCACCTGCTGGAGAAATTAACTGTACAAACACAAAAGTATCTGAAAGTCCCTTCATGTGTTCTGAAACAGATGCTACTGCTTGTATAGAAAATTTACCAGAATGTGGATCAGGTGATTCAGAGTCAGTGGATGTGAACAACTAGTGGTTTGAGAAAAAGAATTGAGTGAAGAACTTATTATTGCTGCTGTAATCCAAATTATTCACCTGCTATGTTATCTATACAGCAGAGTTGAAGGAAATGTGAAGATGACTACTAAGTGTACATCTGTGATGAGTAGTATTTACTCTTGATCATTTAATTGCCCAATAAATATTCATGATCTGTCAAAAAAAAAGAAAAGAAAATAGTGAAAAATAGAAATGTGTTTTTTTTTAAAAATCAGTGAGTTGGTGTTCAGGGGTTCATTGCCCATTCAGAAATCATTTGGCAGAGGGGAAGAAGCTGTTCTTGAATCATTGAGTGTGTGCCTTCAGGCTTCTGTACCTCCCTCCTGATGGTAACAGTGAGAAGAGGGCATGTCCTGGGTGGTGAGACTCCTTAACGATGGATGCTGCCTTTCTGAGGCACCGCTCCTTAAAGGTGTCCTGGATGTTCCAGAGGCTAGTACCCATGATGGAGCTGACTAATTTTACGCCTTTCTGTAGCTTACTTCGATCCTGTGCAGTAGCCCCCAACACCCCCCCCATACCAGATGGTGTTGCAGCCAGTCAGAATATTCTCCACGGTGTATCTATAGAATTTACAAGTGTTTTAGGTGACAAACCAAAACTCAAAGTCCTAATGAAGTATAGCCACTGTTTAACCTTCTTTATAACTGTATCAATATGTCAGGACCAGGCTAGGGGCCCTCAGACATCTTGACTCCTCAGGAACTTGAAATTGGTCACTCTCTCCACCTCTGATCCCTCCATGAGGATTGGTTTATGTTCCCTTGTCATACCCTTCCTGAAGTCCACAATCTGCTCTTTGGTCTTACTGACGTGGAACGGAAGGTTGTTGCTCCTGTACGCCCTCTCATCTCCATCTGAGATTCTGCCAGCAAGGGTTGCATCATCAGCAAATTTACAGATGGTATTTGAGCTGTGCCTACCCACACGGTCATGGGTGTAGAGAGAGTAGAGCAGTGGGCTGAGCCCTGAGGTGCACCAGATACACTGAACTTCATGCTTACAGCAGCAACACGGGCACATAAATGCCAACAACACAAAGAATATAAGTTATACAAGTCGGTGAGGAGAGTGAGAAAAATTGATGGTGCAAAAACAGGGCTTTAGTGTAAAAACATAAGGTCACAGAGGGCAGTTCCACAGTAGCACAAGAAATGATCCACGGTGTTCCATTGCTGAGGTGTTGCACAAACACAGGAGATTCTGCAGATGCTAGAAATATAAAAGACACAGACACACACATATACACACACACAATGCTGGAGGAACTCAGCTGGTCAGGCAGTCCTGATGAACGAGGATGGGTCTTGGCCCAAAACATCGACTGTCTATTCATTTCCATAGAGGCTGCCTGACTTGCTGAGTTCCTCCAGCATGTTGTGTGTGTAGTAAGGGTTGTGCTGGCCAATTGAAGAACCTGATAATGCAGGATTTTTGCCCATTGCTGCCCTTTACTTCAAATCAAATTGAGATTCTAATCTGATACCCCGTTGTTAATACTCCACCCTCCTTCCCTCAACACTCACTTCCCTTATTCATTTGAAGATTGAGTGTAATATATCTAACCTCTTGCATGCTGGATCATTGAGATATCATCTGCAAGTCATGTCTAGGCCCTTCAGAATTAATCCCATCCTAGCTATTCTACAACACACACAAATGCTGGTGGAACGCAGCAGGCCAGGCAGCATCTACAGGAAGAAGTACAGTCGACGTTTCGGGCCAAGACCCTTCGTCAGGACTAACTGAAAGAAAAGATAATAAGAGATTTGAAAGGCACTTTCTACTATCTTACTATCTTTTCTTTCCGTTAGTCCTGACGAAGGATCTCAGCCCGAAACGTCGACAGTGCTTCTCCCTATAGATGCTGCCTGGCCTGCTGCGTTCCACCAGCATTTGCGTGTGCTGCTTGAATTTCCAGCATCTGCAGATTTCCTCGTGTTTGCTAGCTATTCTACAATAGTTTCCAGTATCTTTTACAATTGATTTTAAAGTTCTCTTACTTGGGTTTAAAGCTCTTAATGGTCTGGAACCAGAGTACATCACAGAGTCACTTCTGTAATCCTGCTCAAGCTCTTAGGTCTTCTTCAAAGGTTCATATATTATCTAAGTACAGTATACAACTCTGAAACTCTTCTCCCATTGCCATGAAACCAAGAAAGAAAAGAACAGAAACGCAAACCTCAATTCCCCACACAAAAAAAAAACAAACAAAAAGTGGAACAGGAACATTGAGCCCCGAATCCCCCTCCCCTGCACACAAAAGACAAGAAGATCGGGCAAAAAACACAGAATATAAAAACTATAACACTGAAAAGAGTCCGTTGTCCAAAACACAGAAAACCTGGATAACATTCTCCGGGCAGAGCGATCCCCGCCTGTAAATCACAGGCTCCCAACAGTTCCAGTGTCACATTCAAGGCAAAAATCAAACGTGAAAGACATAAAAGTAGTGAAATATATGATTTCATGGTCTATCCAGAAGATGTTAACTGTGGGAGTGGTGTACACAGGCACCATTTAGACTGAAATCTTAAATTCTCTTCCTCTGGTCTCTTAAGTTCAAACAATCACCCTCAAAAACTAAAGGACAGATCATCTTTTATAAACTTTTTTAAACTGTGGAACTCAATACCAAAAACTGTAAGGGATGCAGACTCACTCAGTTGACACTTTTAATCGTCAGCTCAAAACCTATTTAACCTTGCTCTTACCTAACATCACTTTGTCTTGCATTTACATGTTTGCGCTCTAGCACTGTGAACTACATTGTGTGTATGAAAAGCGCTCGACTGACAGACAGACCATTATTATTGTTATTGATCTATGTTGTCTCTCTTTTCAGGCGGAGGTTGAAGAAACACTCAAGAGAATCCAGAACCAGAAGGGTGTTCTAGGGATTATTATTGTCAACATGGAAGGTATTCAGAACAGTTTCTTTTTCCTGGAGTTCAATTTGAGTCAGATTTTTTTTTCTGGTTCATCATTGTAAGGGTTAACGGATGAGGAGCATTTGATGGCTGTGGGCCTGAACTCGCTGGAGTTCAGAAGAAAGAGGGGGTATCTCATTGAAGCCTATCAAATATTGAAAGGCTTAAACCGAGTGGATGTGGAGAGAGTGATCAATCCTCAGACAGATCAGAAGTGGAGAGAGAGCAGTTTTAAGTTCCTGGGCGTCAAACTCTCTGAGGATCTAACCTGGTCCCGACATATCGATGTAGCTATAAAGAAGACAAGACAGCGGCCATATTTCATTAGGAGTTTGAAGAAATTTGGTTTGTTACCTAAAATACTTGAAAATTCCTATAGATGTACCGT
This sequence comes from Hemitrygon akajei, assembly GCF_048418815.1. NCBI lineage: Eukaryota > Metazoa > Chordata > Chondrichthyes > Myliobatiformes > Dasyatidae > Hemitrygon > Hemitrygon akajei. The sequence continues at coordinate 161,851,613 of NC_133134.1, read as the reverse complement.
AAAAAGCATTGTGACAGGCTGCATCACTGTCTGGTATGGGGATGGGGGAGCTACTGTGCAGGACTGGAATAAACTTCAGAGAGTTGTAAACTTAATTAGCTCCGTAATGGGCACAAGCCACCATAGTATCCAGGACATCTTCAAGGAGTGGTGCTTCAAAAAAGGCGCCATCCATCATTAAGGACTCCCATCACCCACTTCCCATGCCGTTGAATTGTATTTTAAAATCATTTTGTAACAATGCGTTTAGAGCAAAGAATTGCTCTTGGAAAAAATATCCATGCAACATTCATTTCCTTGACTTAACATTTTTCTGGGATCTTCTGGAGGTTTTGGTGGTTTAGTTGGAGGGACCAAACAGCCACCTTCTGATTCTGTTGTATTCGTAAAATGGCACCTCTGTATGTTGAAAGTTAAAGTCGAGTTGATTGTCATTCGCACAAGACATGTTTGCACAGGCACAATGAAATATTTGCATGATACAGACTCTCAGCATCTCAAAGTTTCAAAGTCCATTTATTATCAAAGTGTGTATGCAGAATACAGCTCTGAGATTCACCCTCCCACAGGCAGCCACGAAACAAAGAAACACCATGGAACCCGTTCAAGAAAACATCAAACACCCATTGTGTGAAGAAGAACAAACTACGCAAACAGCAAGATGCAAGCAAATAACACATAGAGTGTCAAACATCAAACCAGGAGTCCAGCAGTATTCAGTTCAGCATCACACTGCTAGCCCACTGCAGGCTGCACACTGAGCCATTCTTCACTGAAGTCCCTATCAGTCGCCTGATCAAGTTCAGTTTATTGACTTTCAATCATACACAGTATACCGCCAAACGAAACAATGTTCCTCCAGACCAAGGTGCACAACGCAATAAATATAACTCACAACACAACACATAAATTAATATTATAACAAATAAATTAACAAATAATAAAATATTCTCTGGAAAACTGACATTTAATGTAAGGTGCATTAACGACACGAGTTAAGAAGTAAAGAGTAATACGCGACTGGCGCCTCGTATGTGATGAGATCTGGGTGGTGGCAGGAAGTTCAGTAGTCTCACGGCCTGGGGAAAGAACTCGTTTCCCATCCTAGGACAATTCTTGTCCTAATACCGTGGCATCTCCTACCTGATGGTAGGATGAGAGGGATCCTTGACAATGCTAAGGGCCCAACATATGAAGCGCTCCTGATAAATATCTTGGATGGGAAGAGGGGACACCCCAATGTTTCTCTCAGTAGTCCTCGCAGTCCTTTGTAGGGTCTTGCAGTCATACCCGACCATACTCAGAATTAGCCTCCCTACATCAGCCTCTCTTCCCAACTGCTGCCACTTTAATGGTGACGAGTCTAACTTCGTGTGTATGTCCCTGCATCCAGGTATCCCAATCCGGTCGACCATGGACAATGCGACCACGGCTCAGTACGCAGGGCTTATCCATCAGCTGTCCATGAAAGCCAGGAGCACCATCCGGGACATCGACGCCCAGAACGACCTCACCTTCCTCAGGATCCGGAGCAAGAAACACGAGATTATGGTTGCACCCGGTAAATGTGCTTTTATTTCGGTCTGTCCACCAGCTTATTTTGAGTATCCCTCCCCCACCAGCCCCACCACCCAGAACTTTCTCCGTTCCTGTGGGTGCCCAAGGTCGCACGGAGACAAGTCAGCTACTAAGCAACTTCAGATATCTGGTAGGAGCTCCCAGCCATGGTGTCAGCCTCCATAACCACTGTTCCCACACACATCGCATTTATTACTCCACAGCTGGAATTTACTTTTATATAATGTTAATATAATTTTGGAATTATGTTAATATAATTTTGAGATCTATAGTGTACTGGCCTCACTGAGATATTGTAACATCAACCAGACAGTCAGCCGAACTCCATTCAAAATTAACCTGAAGATCAGAATGTAGAATCCTAGCTCCTTGGTTTTATTGCAAGCTCAATGGCGTGACATAGTGAATAAGTTGAGTGAAATTAAGTTTAGTTTATTGTAATTTAACTATATACTTGTATATAACGTATATAGAAACGAGACGTTTCTCTGAACCAGAGTGTAAAGCACAGTGATACACTTAGCACATGATAACTTTTGAAGGTACAGATAAAATCTACAGATGAATCACACAAATAATAAACTAAAGTGCATTAATTTTAAATATTGGAAGGTACGGAACAGATTAACCAGTGAGACATTGAATACGATGCAGCAGGAGTTCAGAACCCCAAATTGTTTCTCATCCTGACCATGCTTATTTTTATGCATCATAGTCTCCTGCCTGATGGTAGAAAGTCAAAAAGGATGCTGGATGGATGGGTGAGATCTTTAATAAAGCTAAGGGCCCTCCTGATAAATGTCCCCGATGGATGGTAGGGAGACCCCTACGATCCTGTCAGTTGTTCTCACAGTCCTTTGTAGGGACTTCTGGTCCGATGTTCAACTGCTCCCATTCCAGATGGAGATGCAACTTGTCAGGACGCTCTCAGTGGTGCTCCTGTAAAACGCAGTTAAGATGGGGGTGGGGGCGGTGAGCCTAGCTTGCTTCAGTCTCCTTAGGAAGTGGAGAGACTGCTGTGCCTTCTTGTTCGGATGAGGTCGTCCATGATGTGAACTCCCAAGAACTTAGTGCAGTCAACTCTGTCTACGGAGGACCCACGTATGTGCAGAGGGGGATGGTTTGGCTGCACCTAATTGAAATCCACAATGCTTTTCTTTGTCTTCTCCATGTAAAGGATCAGAATCAGGTTTATTATCATTGGCATGTGTTGTGAAATTTATTAACTTAGCAGCAGCAGTTCAATGGAATATGTAATATAGAAGAAGAAAAACAAAATAAAATAATAATGATAAATAAATCAATTACAGTATATGTATATTGAATGAATTAAAAATCGTGCGATAAACAGAAATAAAATATATTTCTGTTAGTTTGTTCTTCTCACACCAATCCACCAGCCACTCCACTTCCTCTCTATTCTCCCATCTCGTCATCGTTCTTGATAAGACCAACCACTGTTGTGTCATCTGCAAACTTGATGACATGGTTTGAGCTGGATCCTGCGACACAGTCCATAAGGCCAGAAGACATAGGAGCAGAATTAGGCTATTCAGCCCATCAAGTCTGCTCCACCATTCCATCATGGCTGGTCCCAGATCCTACTCAACGCCATACACCTGCCTTCTTGCCATATCCTTTGATGCCCTGACCGATCAGGAAATGATCAACTTCTGCCTTAAACATACGCACGGACTTCACCTCTACCGCAGTCTGTGGCAGAGCATTCCACAGATTCACTACTCTCTAGCTAAAAAAAATTCCTCCTTATCTCTGTTCTAAAATGTCGCCCCTCAATTTTGAGGCTGTGCCATCAAGTTCTGGATACCCCACCACTGGAAATATCCTCTCCACATCCACCCTATCTAGTCCTTTCAACATTCGGTAGGTTTCAATGAGATCCTTGTACATTGTTAACCCCTTCATTCCTGGAATCATTCTCGTGAACCTCCTCTGGACTCTCTCCAATAACAACACGTCCTTTCTAAAATATGGGACCTCAAACTGTTGACAGTACTCCACGTACCACCTGACTCGTGTCTTATAAAGGCTCAGCATTATCTCCTTGCTTTTGTATTCTATTCCTATTGAAATAAATGGCAACGTTGCATTTGCCACATTTACCACAGACCTGTAAATGAACCTTATGGGAGTCTTGCCCGAGGACTCCTAAGTCCCTCTGCACCTGTGATGTTTGAACCTTCTCCCCATTTAGATAATAGTCCGCATTATTGTTCCTTTGTCATGCGTCAGCAGTGTGAACAGCAGCGGGCTGAGCACACAACCTTGTGGGCCGCCAGTGCTCAGCATAATGAGACATTGCTGCCCACATGAACTGACTGTGGCCTTACTGTTAAAAACTCAGTATCCAATTGCAGAGGGAGGTGTTGAGACCCAGCAAAGACAGCTTCCCAACCAGTTTCTGGGGTACAATGGTGTTCAATGCTGAAGTGAAATCTCTAAACAGCAGTCTGGCATATGAGACCCCATTTTCCAGGTAGGATGACAGAGTGGAGGGCAGAGGCTATTGCATCATCAGTGGATCGATTTGAGCAATAAGCGAACTGGAAAGGGTCCAGTGTAGCTAGGAGAAAGGCTTTTTAATGTGCTCCATGACCAGCCACTTCGTAACAGTTGATGTTAATGCCACCGGACGATAGACATTTAGGCAGGTTACCATTTCCTTCTTTGGCACTGGAATGACGGTTGCTACCGTGAAAACCAAAAATGTGTTGTCATTGGAGAGTCCAGAGGTAGTGCATGAGGATGAGTCCAGGAATGAAGGGGTTAACATATGAGGAGTGTTTGGCAGCTTTGGGCCTGTACTCAGTGGAGTTTAGAAGAATGCTGGGGGGAGTCTCATTGAAACCTACCGAATGTTGAAAGGACTGGATAGGGTGGATGTGGAGAAGATGTTTCCTGTGGTGGGGGTATCCAGACTAGAGGGCACAGCTTCAAAATTGAGTGGCAACCCTTTAGAACAGATAAAGAGGAATTTTTTTAGCCAGAGGTTAGTAATCTGCAGAATATTCTGCCACAGACTGTGGTGGAGGCCAAGTCCGTGTGTATATTTAAGGCGGAAGTTGATCATTTCCTGATCGGTCAGGACATCAAAGGACATGGCGAGAAGGCATGTGTATGGGGTTGAATGGGATCTGGGATCAGCCATGATGGAATGGGAAAGCAGACTTGATAGACTAAATGGCCTAATTCTGCTCCTATGTCTTATGGTCTGATGTGAAATATATCTGTCAGCTGGGCTGCGTGATCTTTCGGAACCCGACCTGGTATTGTATCGGGCCCCACAGCTTTGCATGGGTTGATTCCGGCCAGGGTCTTCCTCACCTCAGTTCACCCAGGAGGTGTGTCTGCTCCCCTGGGGGGAGGGTTACTGATCTGAAGCAGCTCATTTCAAAATAAAAGCTGAATGTGCTTAATCATATAGGGAAAAGAAAAGAAAAATGAATTGCCTGAAGGATGGAACATACATTCTGTGAATTACTGTGCAATTAATTATATATTAATGAATATAATTCATAAATTTTCTAAATTATAAACAAACCACAACTTTGACTTTGAAACACTTAGAGCTTCAACATAATTACATCGTCAGTGTTTCAAGTTACAGCACTGTTATAAATCGTAACAATAACACAGAATGGAAGTCGGTAGTTCATCGTTAATAAATATTAAAAATTTAAAGTGCCGTACAGTTTTCAGACTGGGTAAAGATTGCCTGCTCAGAGCAATGGGTGGTCTGTGCAGCCGTAAAAAAAATAATTAGAGGGAACATTTCTTTCTCCCCTCCCCCCACTGAACCTTAACATTTATGAGCATCGGGAGAAGGAAATACTGGGAATGAATTAACATCTGGGATTAAGGATCGAACAATGGTCCTCCTGTGCAAAGGGAAACATGGACAACACAATACCTCATTCTCACCTGAGCACCCTGTGTTAAAAGACATTTGGATGGGTACGTGGTTAGGAAAGGTTTAGAGGGATATGGGCTCCATCTGCAATCAACCCCTCCTTACATGGAACACACAAAATGCTGGTGGAACGCAGCAGGCCAGGCAGCATCTATAGGGAGAAGCACATGGACCGAGACGTCAACAGTTAGATGCTGCCTGGCCTGCTGCGTTCCACCAGCATTTTGTGTGTGTTGCTTGAATTTCCAGCATCTGCAGATTTCCTCGTGTTTCCTCCTTACATGGATCCACCTGTCTCGCCCTTCTCCTCTTCCTCATCTTTTTATACTGGCTACCCCCCCCATCTTGATCATATTGATGGCAGACAGCAGCATCCATCATCAAGGACCCCACCATCCAGGCCATGCTGTCTTCGCACTGCTACCATCAGGGAGGAGATACAGAAGCTTTGGGTCCCGCATCACCAGGTTCAGGAACAGTTATTACCCTTCAACCATCGGGCTCCTGAACCTGCGTGGATGAATAACTTCACTCACTCCAACGCTGAACTGACCACAGTGACCACTCACTTTCAAGGATGCTACAACTCAGTGCTATTTATTTATGAATGCAAGATATTCTGCAGATGCTGGGAATCCAGAGCAACACCAACACACACACACACACACACACACACCACCCCCCCCCCCCCCACCCCCGGAAGGAACTCAGGCAGCAATCTTAGAAAGGAATAAAGAGTCAACGTTTCATCAGGTTTGGAAGGGGAAAGAATAAATTTTATTTATTTATTATTATTTGCATGATTTGGCCTCTTTTGCACATTGGAAGTTTGTCAGTCTTTTTAAGTGTAGTTTTCCGTAAATTCTGTTGTACTTTATTTTCCTGTGAATGCCTGCAAAAAATGAATCTCTAGGTAGTACATGGTGACAGTTACAAACTTTGATAATAAATTTACTTTGAACTTTGATGTGCATTAAATTACCAGAGAATATCAGCCTTGTACTAGCTGGTGTGCTTTTATCAATCTGTTCTTCATTTCCCTTTCAGACAAGGAGTATTTATTAATTGTCATCCAGAATCCCAGTGAGTGACCTCCCCATCATCGCCTCCTGTACAGTGTCGCGCCGATGGAAATCACTCATTTACCTGGCAGTGTTGACCAACTCCGCAAGCTCAGCTCCTGTGCCTCTTTGAGATCTCTCTCGAGCATCCGTACCTTTCCCAAGCGGCTGAATGAACCCAGACTTTCTTTGGTGACCGGCAGGCCGCTGCTAATAACTTTGACTTATTTACATTTGGTATTCATTAACCACTTCAGTAAAGGCTGTCTTATTGCCATGTTACCATTGGTAGATATTGTAAATAATTAGTTAAACTGCATGCTCTTCAGAGAAACAGGAAGCAATCTCTGGCTTAAGCTGCAGTACTTAATGAGTAACAGTCTTAATAAAGTAATAGCACTTTGCATCATGGGTAGTTATTTTCATGTTTGCGTGGGGCTGAGTTAAGATTGTGACCAACATATTGGGAAGGAAGGTTGGAGAAACAAGATTCATCCTGTAAATTGGACGGGGATATTTTTGGACAGGAAAGAGCTGGTAATTAAGATGAGTAATCTTTGTGGTCCTAGAGATTTAATCTTTAACTGTTTGGCTCTTCATTATTTCTGACTATCATTAAGAAATGCTCAGTACATATTAGTTATAGTATTTAAACCATCTGCAACATGCTGGTTGGGTGGATGGAAGAGAAACCGATGTAAAAGACCATTGTGCTTTTCTTAAAAAAAAATAAAGACCTTGTTCTCAGTTTTTCTGCTTGAGATTGGATTTGACTTGCCGAATTCCTCCAGCATTTTTTGTGTGTCTGTGCGTGTGTGTGTGTGTTGCTGAGGGTCCTAAAGGTTAAAATATTCAGAATATACTGCAAAAGCAAGCGTGTAATGCTGAGGCTTTATAAGACATTGTTCAGACTGTGCTTGGAATATCGTGAGCAGCTTTGGGCCCCTTATCTAAGAAAAGATGTGCTTCTCTTAGGAGAAGGTCTGGAGGAGATTCCAGGAATGGACTAAGCAACTTAAATCGTTTGTCATGGATTAGATGGAATAACATATGATGAGCGTTTGGTGCCTCTGGACATGTACATGCTGGGGTTTAGATAGATAGATAGATACTTTATTCATCCCCATGGGGAAATTCAACATTTTTTCCAATGTCCCATATACTTGTTTTAGCAAAACTAATTACATACAATACTTAACTCAGTAAAAATATGATATGCCATTGAAAGGCCTAGATAGACTGGATGTGGAAAGGATATTTCCTGTAGTGGAGGAGTCTAGGACATGAGGGCACAGCTTCAGAATAGAGGGACAACCCTTCAGAACGGAGATGAGGAATTTCTTTAGCTAAAGGGTAGTGAATCTGTCCAGCTGCAGATTCTCAGTTGGTTTGAGGTCTGGACTCTGACTTGGCCATTCCGGTGCATTAACTTTGTTGTTTTTAAGCCATTCCTGTGTTGCCTTGGCTTTATGCTTGTGGTCATTGTCTTGCTGAAAACAAACCTTCTCCCAAGTTGCAGTTCTCTTGCAAACTGCATCAGGTTTCCCCCCAGGAGTTCTCTATATTTTGCTGTATTCATTTTGCCCACTGCCTTCACAAGCCTTCCAGGACCTGCTGCACTGAAGCATCCCCACAGTATGATGCAACCACCACCATGCTTCAAGGCGTGTTTGTGATGGATGTGTGGTGTCGGGCTTGCACCAAACATTGCATTTAATCTAATGGCCAAAAGGCTCAATTTTGGCTTCATCAGACCATAGAACCTTCTTCCAGCTGACTTCAGAGTTTCCCACTTGCCTGCTGGCAAACTCTAGCCAAGATTTCATGTGAGTTCTTTTCAACAGTGGCTTTCTCTTTGCCACTCTCCCATAAAGCTGTGACTGGTGAAACACCCGGGCAACAGTTGTTGTATGTGCAGTCTCTCCCATCTCAGCCACTGAAGCTTGTAACCCCTCCAGAGTTGTCATAGGTCTCTTGGTGGCCTCCCTCACTAGTCTCCTCCTTGCACGATCACTCAGTTTTTGAGGACAACCTGCTCTAGGCAGATTCACAGCTGTGCCATATTCTTTCCATTTCTTGATGATTGACAACTGTACTCCAAGGGATATTCAGTGACTTGGAAATTTTCTTGTATCCATCTCCTGATTTGTGCTTTTCAGTAACCTTTTTGCGGAGTTGCTTGGAATGTTCTTTTATTTTCATGGTGTAGTTTTTGCCAGGATACTAACTCACCAGCAGTTGGACTTTACAGATACAGGTATATTTTACTACAATCCATTGAAACACTTTGGCTGCACGCTGGTGATCCACATTTAACTAATTATATTTGTAATTAATTTAGATCACTTTGTAGAAATCTGTTTATACTTTGACATGAAAGAGTTTTTTTCTGTTGATCAGTGTCAAAAAAAAAGCCAAATTGAATCCACTGTGATTCAAAGATGTAAAACAAAACATGAAAACTTGCAAGAGGAGGGGGTGAATACTTTTTATAGGCACTGTATTTTTGTTATTTCAATTTATGATTCATTTCAGAATAACTAATGCCAAGATTAAAAAAGCATTTTTGTTGGTCCACAAATCAAACAGATCAGTGACAGGCAATTCAAACAACTGCTAGTGGGACCAGGGAAAATTGCATGGAAGGGATTCAAGGATGTTGCTGAACATTTTCTTGGCAACTACAGAGCACCAAACTACATGCAGCTGGTTGACAACGAACTTCAAAACCATGAAGTGCAACAGGTCATTAAAGATACATTTTCTGCATTTCCATTTAGACTTCTTCCCTGCAAATCTTGGCGCTGTCAGTGATGAGCACGGTGAAAGGTTTCACCAGGACATTGTGATCATGAAGCAGCAGCAACCGGGCGACTGGAATCCTTCAATGCTGGTTGAATATTCTGAGGCAAGAAGAGTCAGAATAAGGTTTAATATCACTGTGCTATGTCGTGAGATTTGTTAACCTTGCGTTAGTACAAATTAAAATCATCATCTAAACATTTTAAAAACGCAAACACAAGGAAATCTGCAGATGCGGGAAATTCGAGCAACACACTCAAAATGCTGGCGGAACGCAGCAGGCCAGGCAGCATCTATAGGAAGGAACCTAAAATCTGAACATTTTTGCTTAGTTAAACTATTGCAAAGTGTCAGCACCGCAATGCAATTAAATGTATTGTACTCAATACAAGTTAATTTCTTGTTTCTCCAAAGATCTACATGATAAAAGTAGTCTGAAATGGTATTTGTGTTCAACTTCAAGTGGTCTTATCATAAACAAAAAGAAATGGTGAGGAAGAAATACTTGCAAAACAAAAGCTGTTTAGTGTAATTTGTCCCAGTGTAGTGATCGTGACCGGTGTAGTGATCGTGACCGGTGTAGTGATCGTGACCGGTACAGTGATCGTGACCGGTACAGTGATCGTGACCGGTACAGTGTACAGGAATTGCGATGATCGCCGCGCCAGCAGGGGGCGCCCATGTCCATCGGTGCAGTGCAGGGGACCGACCGCCGTCCTCGCCATCGAAGGAAGACCTATTTAACAGCCTCTTATCGGCAGCTGAGTGACGGGGCTTGACCCTTGCCGTAGCGTTGTTGCCACCAGGCAGTTCATTCAGTTCCCTGGCGCAGGCTGCATCTTACAGACCCGGCAGAGTAATTGGAGAGCAGGCTGCGTCACTAACGAGGTGAAGGCAGTCTGGCAGCTTGTCGGATCCGTCCACTGCGAGAGGTCGACGATTCGAAACCCTTCTGCCTGTTTGTTAGACACCTACTCATCACTCGGTGGGCATCTCTTGTCCTTGAACTTTCCTTCCACTGATGTAGCTTTTGCGCGATGAGGCAGGTAGTGTGGCGGCCTCATTTCAGCACACGTTAGAGTCACAGAGAGGGGCCCTTCGGCCCAACTCGTAATGGCGACCAAAGGTGCCTCCCTGTGGTCCCATATCCCTCCAAACCTTTCCTGTCCATGTTCCTGTCCAACGTCTTTCAATGTTGTTACTGTACCTGCCTTAACTGCTTCCACACACCCAACACCCTCTGCGTAGGAAAATTTGCCCCACAGGTCCCCATTAAATCTTTGCGCTTTCCCTTTGTATGCCCTCTAATTTAGACAGCACTTCACTGAGGAGAAAACAATGAGCAGTCACCTTTTTCACATTAACCGTATATACATAACCATATAACAATTACAGCACAGAAACAGGCCATCTTGGCCCTTCTAGTCCGTGCCGAACGCTTACTCTCACCTAGTCCCACCGACCTGCACTCAGCCCATAACCCTCCATTCCTTTCCTGTCCATGTACCTATCCAAATTTTTTTAAATGATAAAATCGAACCTGCCTCTACCACTTCTACATTACTTAGTGTTTTATATAAGGTCATCCCTGAACCTTCTACACTCCAGGGGAAAAAGCCCTAACCTCTCCAGTCTCCTCTTAAAATGGAAGTCTTCCAATCCCTGAGACATCCCCGTAAATATTTCTCTTATGCTCTTCTGATTCTGCATTCACCTGTGACGTGATAATCCCTGTGGACGGCAGGCAGTCCCAGCTCGGTGGGCCCCTGGATTCAAAGTCTGTCCGACCAAGAAGTGCAAGGAGGCGCAAGAGCTGGTCAGTGGGCAAGCCTGGAGTTCGGGGTTCTGTCTCAGCCCGAAACATTGACTCTTTTATTTCCTCACCACAGATGCTGCCTGACCTGCTGAGCTCCTCCAGCATTTTGTGTGTGTGTGTTACTCTGCAGTCCTACCCAGAAGTAATTTTAATTGGAGGACTGTTTAGAAGAGCTGGCACAGGCATTAAGGGGCCGAAAGGCCTCCTTCTGCGCACTGCATTTCTGGAGGAAATGAAGTTCTCGGTTAAATCCACAGTTCACACAGAGACGAGGAGTGCGAACGCCCCCAAAAGGAGCCTGTGTTCTGGCAGATCGAAGTGTTAAAACCTCCATCTGCCTACATCTCCTGACAGTCCTTGCTGCCAGATTTTCCTTAATGTGTGTCAATAGAATCCCCAACGTTTTTTTCCCCAAACGCCTCTGGTAAAAGCAGATTGTGTTAAACCCTCAGGCACCAGGCAGGTAAAAGATCCGTGGGAGAATATTCTAAAAGCTACAGCACACCCTTAGTGTGTTTACACATGTTCCATAGGGAATAACACTCAAGTTTATTAGTTCTTTTAACTGTTTAAGAACCCTGCAATGATGATTAAAGACAAAGGCCTTTCTGACTGTACTGGCTGTGACAGCCCTTCGAAAGAACTCTCGATTTGGTCCTCATTCCCTGTCCTTTCAGGTCGATATGCACTTCCTCTGTTGCAGCTACAATTGACTCTGCTCTCAGCACCTCCACAGGCCTCGCTGGTAGTTGTGTGAAAAAAAGTGGTTCATCATCACACTTTCTTTGGCAAAGCTCTGCTTCCTCGCTAAGTTTTGGCTGCAGGAGAAACAGGCTCTGTCTTCTTATTTTAGGTTCTCACATTTCGGAGCCATGTCTGCTCTGGGGAGAATGATCTCGGCTGCTGCTGTCCCTCTAGGTGACGCTGGAGTTTGAGGCCTAGTGTTCAGGCCCAGTCATTAGCAAGCCTGAAGCTAGAGGGCTTGATTTCAGGCCCTCAATCATTGTCATCAGCGAGTCCTGGGTCAATACCGATGGTAGAAGCTCAGAGACTGATTCGGACATTGCGGCCCAACAGCTGGAGGCCCAAGCCTATAAATCTCTGTTCTGGAGAAGTTGAAGGCCTAATGTCTGCACGTTCACTAGTCTGGAAGGCTGGAGAATGAAGATGGACACCCTGGGGTTGGAGGACTGTGTGTGTGTGTGTGAGAGGAATGGAGTTTGTTTTGCTATTGTTTTGTTGCTTGTTGTGTTCTGTGTTGTTCTACCTAGCATTGTAGGTATGCTAGGTTGGCACCTGTTTATCTGGTGAGATTTGTGGGCCGCCCCAGCATAGCCTCAGGTGGGTGGTTGTTAACGCAAATGGCGCATTTCACTCTGTAATTCAATATACACATGACAACTAAATTTGAGTCTTGAATCTTGAAGTGTACCTGGGGCGGTTGTTGTCTATGTGACGTGTGACAGGGATGCTATTTTTCATTTTAGCTGTTATACCTTTGCCAGGAGCGAAATGGTCCATTAATTACTGCGCTTTGTACATTGCGCTTGTTACTTCCTGAAGAATGTGGCTGATTGACGTGGGTGTTGGATGCTGCCCAGCTGGTGCTGTGCCAGAGCAGATCGGGAGCCTGATGTTTGGGAGCTTCACTGCCCGCTTTGCTCCGCGGCAGATGGCAAGTGCAGCTGTGCACCAGTTGTTTGAGCAAAAGCCTTGGGAGTAGGCAGGGAGGGCACCTCAAGCGTCTACCAGTTCCTCTCCAACTCACTGCACGCCCTTTCCAGGCTTCCCTCCTAGATTACTTGGATGAAGAGGTGGAGGGCTAGGTTAGGAAGTTTGCAAATGACACGAAGGTTGGTGGATTTGCAGATGGTGCTGAGGGTTGTCGTAGGTAGCAGCTCCAAATCAAAACTATTGGAACTCTTTTGGGAGATGCTCCCAAGAAGTTTGAGATACATTTTTGATGAGGCTTCCCTTCGTGCTCTGCTTGTAGAGCATCAGGGCGTTCCTTTAAGATGGGAGGCCATTTGTCCCAATATATCTGCATCAATCCTTTGAAAGAACCAGGTAATTTAACCTTAGAGTCATAGAGCACTACAGCACAACAACATCTAGTCTGTGCTGAACTGTTATTCTACCTAGTCTCATTTGACATACTTCAAGATCATAGCCACCATACCCTTCCTGTCCTGTACTTATCCAAATATAAAAACATAGAAAACCTACAGCACAATACAGGCCCTTCGGCCCACAATGCTGTGCCGAACATGTACTTACTTTAGTAATTACCTAGGGTTACCCATAGCCCTCTATTTTTCTACTTCTCTCTAATATTGCAACTGAACTCATATCTACCACTTCTGCTGGCAGCTTTTTCCACATCCTCACCATCCTCTGAGTGAAGAAGTTCCCCCTCATATTCCCCTTAAATATTTCACCTTTCACACTCAACTAGTTCTAGTCTCACCCAACCTCAGTGAAAACAGCCTGTTTGCATTTAGCCTATCAGAATCAGAACCAGGTTTATTATCACCGGCATGTGACGTGAAATTTGTTAACTTAGCAGCAGCAGTTCAATGCAATACATAATCTAGCAGAAAAAAATATTTTTTTAAAAAACAAATCAATCAATTACATTTATTGAATAGATCTTTCAAAAAAATGTACAAAACAGTAATACCATATATTTAAAAAACACTCATAATTTTGCATATCTTCATCAAATCTCCCCTCAGTCTCCTACATTCCAGGGAATGAAGTCCAAAACTATTCAACCTTCCCCTATAATTCCGTTCCTCAAGACCTAGCAACTTCCTTGCAAAGTTTCTCTGTACTTTTTCAATCTTATGGATATCTTAAATAATATCTTGTTTTGATTTTTCTCATGGACCAACAAATTCATCTCCATTAAACACTTAGCCAATTCCCTTTTGAAAAATATTCTTGAAACTCTTCAGCAGATGATATCCAGCTCCTTAGATTGCTGTAGGATTTATTCTTGGTTTGGTTGCCAATTATTATCAATAGGAATGTCCATAAAACCATAACATGTAGGAGCATAGTTAGGTCAACCAGTCCATCAAGTCAGCTCTATAATTGAGTCCTTCTGACCTGCTCGCCCAAGGAGGAGCTGCGATACCTAGGGCAGACCATTAATTTGCCACCCTCCCCTAGATCACTTGAAACCTCCTGGACTGAGGGTTTAGGGGTAGGTTTGCCTCCATAGTGCACAGAATGGTCCATGTCATAATCTCACTCCCTGCCATTTCACCCCCCCCCCCCCCCAACCCTGCTGGTTGCTTCCAAAAGCCTTTAGTTTCCATGGACACCCTGAGGTGGAGAATGGAGTTGATGACATCACAGTCACCACCAGTCACAGTAACCATGGTGATACTGTTTTATTTACAATATCAAATTAATCTTCTTGTAAGATATACTAATAAGCAGCCTGAACATGAAACTGTAATTGTGGCCAGCACTGGGTAACAACTTTATTAGGTGGAGCGAATCTAAAGGCTTTTTAAACCAAGTTTCTCATCAAGAGGTCCAAAGGTAAATCCCTCTATAAAACCCACCTTTTACAGTATTGTAAAGACCCTTTCAGAATCAGAATCAATCTTAATATCACTGACATATGTTGTGAAATTTGTTGTTTTGCGACAGAATTACAGTACAATATGTAAGTACAATAAATTATATTAAGAAATATATATATATATAATATTTCTTATTGTAATGTATTGAAATTTTTAACAATATATGTATAAAATTGATTAAATAAGTATTACAGAAAGCAAGAATAGCGAGGTAATATTCTTGGGTTGGTCCATTGTATGTTCAGAAATTTGATGGTGGAGGGGAAGAAACGGTTTCTAAATCATAGTGTGTGTCTTTAGGCTCCTGTTTCTCCGTGAGAGTAGTCATAGGAAGAGAGCATGTCCTAGGTGGTGAGTACCTTTAATAATGGATGATGTCTTTTTGAGGCAATGCTTTTTGAAGATATCCGTGATGGTTGGGAGGCTAGTTCCAATGACGGAGCTTGCTGAATTTGCAGCCCTCTGCAGCATTTTCCGATCCTGTGTGGTGGCCCCTCTATACCAGACAGTGATGCAACCAGTTAGAGTGCACTCCACAGTCATCTGTAGAAATGTGTGAGGGTCTTTGGTGACATACTAAATCTCCTCAAACTAATTAAATATATCTGCGTTATGCGCCCTTTGCAATTGCATCAATATGTTGGGCCCAGGGTAGATCTTCGTGCAGTCGACGTTTCGGGCCAAAGCCCTTCGGCAGGACTGGAGAAAAAAAAGCTGAGGAGTAGATTTGAAAGGTGGGGGGAGGGGAGAGAGAAATGCCGGGCAATAGCTGAAACTTGGAGGGTGAGGGATGAATCAAAGAGCTAGGAAGTTGATTGGTGAAAGAGACAGAAGGCCATGTGGAAGAAAGAAAAAGGAAGGGCGGGCAAGGAGATAACATGAGAGAGAGACAAGGGGATAGGAAATGGTGAAGTGGGGGGAGGTATTATGGAAGTTTGAGAAATCAATGTTCACGTCATCAGGTTGGAGGCTACCCAAATGGAATATAAGGTGTTGTTCCTCCAACCTAAGTGTGGCCTTATCCCGACAGTAGAGGAGGCCATGGATGGACATATCGGAATGGGAATGGGAAGTGGAATTAAAATAGGTTTTCACTGGGAAATCCCTCTTGTTCTGGCGGACAGAGTGTAGGTGCTCGGCGAAGAGGTCTCCCAATCTACGTCAGGTCTCACTGATATACAGGAAGCCACACCGAGAACACCAAATGCAGTATATGACCCCAACAGACTCAACAGGTGAAGTGTTGCCTCACCTGGAAGGACTGTTTGGGGCCCTGAATGGTAGTGAGAGAGGAGGTGTAGGGGCAGGTGTATCCTTGCAAGCAGAACAAGTGCTACACCTCCTCCCTCACTACCTTTCAGTCCTTTCAGGTGAGGCGACACTTCCAGTAATGCCTCCCCCCACCATTTCCCATCCCCTTTTCCCTCTCTCATGTTATCTGTTTGCCTGCCCATCGCCTCCTCTGGTGCTCCTCCCCAACCTTTTTTCTTTCTTCCATGGCCTCTGTCTCTTTCAGCAATCCACTTCCTAGCACTTACCTCCATCCCTCCCTCTCCAAGATTCACCTATTGCCTGGCGTGTCTCTCTCCCCTCCCCCAACCTTTCAAATCTACTCCTCTACTTTTTTTCTCCAGTCCTAACAAGGGGATTTGGCCCAAAACATGGACTGTACTTTTCTCCACAGATGCTGTCAGGCCTGCTGAGTTCCTCCAGCATATTGCGTGTGTTGCTAAAATGACTGGAGGATCAGTTTTATTTGCCGCATATATGTCGAAACATATGGTGAAATGTGTTGTTTGTGTCGCCATATTTCCAGTGCCCACAGCTTACTAACCCTAAAGAAGAAGAAGAATAGCCCTTAACTCGGCAGTGAAGATATCGGGGCACCATCGTGATGGTGTTTCTGTAGCAAGCTATTCTTGTTTTTACAAGGCCGAGTTGCTAACTCGATGCTCAACCCGACTTGGATTCGAACTCGGGAACCTTCGCTCCAGAGTCCGGCGCTGATACTATTGCGCCATCAAGCGGGATATACTAACCCTAACCTTAAATGTACATCTTTGAACTGTGAGAGGAAGTGCGAACAGACAGAGGAAATGCTCACGTTCATGGGATGAGCATAACAAACTTTACAAACAGCAGTGGAATCTCAGCCCCAATCTTACAGGAGGCGTTGAAAAGTGTTGAGCTAACCGTTACACTACCATGCTGCCTGTGTGGTGTGCTTGTTCAGTTTTTAGCAGATCTGAGTTCAGCCTTAAGGCTTGAGTGCAAAAACCTATGCCTACTTTCCTCTTGTATGGCCTCAGACAGACAGACAGATAGATCCCATTAGAAATCATTCAGAAAATGTTTAGCTCGTGGTCGATGGTTGGGTTGAGTTACTCTCCAATCTTGGCAACTCGCAAACATTTTGTCACATCATCAGTACGCTGTAATGGGATCCCAGCCAGACCCCATTAGGTTTATTTTCCAACATGGCACTTCTCCCCCCAGGATTGGGGAATCAAGAACGAGAGGGCATAGGTTTAAGGTGAGGGGAGAGATTGAATAGGAACCTGGAGGACAACTTTTTCACCGGAGGGGTGGTCAGTTTATGGAAGGAGCTCCAGAGGAAGTGATTGAGGCAGGTGAAGTAACAATACTTAAAAAGGACAGTACGTGGACAGGAAAAATTTAGAACGGGGGTTCCCAACCTGTGGTCTACTGCTTAAAGTATCAGTCAATGGCATTAAAAAAGGTTGAGAACTCCTAGTTTAGAGGGATATTGGGCCCAATGCTAACAAACAAGACTAGCTTTGATGGGCAGCAGACACAAATGCTGGAGGAACTCAGCACCATCTACGAAGAGGAATAAACAGTCGATGTTTCAAGCCAAGACCCTGTTGAATGGATGCTCCCTGAGTTCTTCTAGTGTTTTGTGTGTGTTACTCCGGATTTCCAGCATCTGCAGATTTTCTGGTGTTTGTGGCTTTCAATCACCTGTCACGTTGTACACTTTCCCCTCCCTCACCTTCTTATTCTGGCTTCTACCCCCTTCCTTTCCAGTCCTGATGAAGGGTCTCAGCCCGAAACATTGTCTGTTTAGTTTCCTCCATAGATCCCCTCCATGTACATCGAAACCTACAGTGCACCCTTTACGTCAAAACAGTGAGGGTGGCGTTGGGCCTCCTGCGATTGTTGCTACACTTCCACTGCCAACTTAGCATGCCCACATATCACTAACCACACCTTTGAAATGTGGGAGGAAACCAGAGTGCCCAGAGGAAACCCACACAGTCACAGGGAGAACATGCAAACTCCTTACAGGCAGCGGCAGGAATTGAACCTGGGTTGCTGACACGGTGATAGTGTTAAGTTAATCTATATGTTTTTGGAGCTGAGAAGCAGTATTTCAGAGTAATGCCGAGCAGATAAATGGCAGATGGAATTTAATTCTGAAAAATGTGAGGAGGTTTATTATTGGGAGAGTTAAATCAATTAACCAGTACACAATGAATGAATGGTTGGAATTTAGGAAGTATTGTGGAACAGTGGGACCTTGGTGCACATGCTTAATGATCCCAGGAGGAGGCAGCAGCGGTACAGAAGAAAGCAAACTGGATAAGTGCATTCATTAGATGAGGCATCGAGTATAAGCAAGGAGTTATTTTGGGGGTGTGGAGTACACTGTGCACTTTTGGTAACTACAACTATGGGAAAGATGTGTTTCCACAGGAAGGATGTGATTGCACTGGAGGGGATGCAGAGAAGATTCACCAGGATATTGCCTGGGGTGGAGTTTTACAGTTATTAAGAGAGGCTGGAGAGTCTAGGGTAGTATATCTCAGAACAGGGAAGCCTGAGATGGTGGAGGGGAGTGTGGGAATCTAATTGAGGTTTACAATATTATGATGAATGGTTTAGGGCCCCTTACCTAAAAAATGGAAGTGCTGCCAATGGACAGTGTCTAGAGGAGGACTCTGGATTCATGAGAATAATCCCTGTTATGAAAAGGATTAATGTGTGAGGTGTGCTTGATAGCTCTGGGCTTCTGCCCACTGGAGTTCAGAGCTCAATGAAACTGATCAAGTACTGAAAGGCCTAGATAGAGTGGACGTAGTGAGAATGTTTCCTATAGTGGGGGAAACTGGTATCGGGGGGGGGGCACAGCCTCAGAATCAAAGAGCATCCCTTTAGATTAGGGATGAGGAGGAATTTCTTTATCCAGAGAGTTGTGAATCTGTGGAATTCATTTCCATAGATGCCTGTGGAGGCCAAATCATGGAGAGGTTGACAGGTTCTTGATTAGTAAGAGTGTCAAAGATTACTGGAAGAAGGTAGGAGAATGCAGTTGAGAGGGAAAATAAATCAGACATGATGAAATGATACAGCAGATTCAATGGGTTGAATGGACCAAATGGCCTTATCCTCCTCCTGTCTTATGATTTTATGGCCATTGTTAGGCTGAGAAATTTCTGCACGTAGCACTGGGGTCAAAAAACAAAATTCACAGGGTGGGATTTTCAGAGAGGATTTGAGGAAGAATTACTTTCACTTAGATGGTGCATAGAATACGAAGGGGTGGTGCAAGGGGATATTCCCACATTTAGAATTTTTTGGATGAGCTTGTGAAATGTTGTAACTTAGAAGGCTGGGAAACGGGATTGGTATATAAGGAAGTGTTGTGGAAAGCTGGAATCAAGAGAGATGATACCATCAGGAAACAGCAGCTGGGATTTCGGGGACGTACTGATGACAGAGAAACTCTTGCAGTGACAGGAAAAATTGATGAAGTTGCGGTCAACAGTGTATGATGTTCAAGGGATGGACAGGCAAAGGTTCTGAAGAGCTTATTAGAACTATTCAGATTAAAGACAGATGGAAGACCATATCATCCAAATCATAACACTCAGCACGTAATGATGATGATGATATCAAGTATCTAGCATAGGCATGGTGGGCTGAAGTGCCTGTTTCTATGCTGCCTGACTCTATGACAATATTATGCCAGATAATAAAATCAATATTATTCCAAGGGCTAAATATCTCTTTAAGAATATTAAAAGAACTTTTGTTTCAAAGGAGTAAATATTCCTTTTAGCATATTAATTGGACAGTTATGCAGATAAAGGCAATACCTCATAAGAATATTAACTGAGCAACTATTATAAGGAAGTATATATTTCTTTAAGAATATTAATGAATAATTATTCCAAGGAAATGTTCCTTTAAGAATATTAAATGGTCAACTATTGTAAGGAAGTACAATCATTCCAAGGTAGGAAGCATCTCTTTAAGAATTTAATTTTGTTATTGACATACAACAGTGCAAAATAGGCCCTTCGAGCCACACGGCTCAGCAGTCCCCCAATTTAACCCTACCCTAATCACAGGACAATTTACAATGAGCAATTAACCCCACCAACCAGTACATCTTTGGAATGTGGGAGGGAGCCCACGCGGTCACGGGGAGAATGTGCAAACTCCTTATAGGCGGTGGCGGGAATTGAACCTGTGCTAACCACTAGGCTTCTGGGCTGCCCTAAGAATATTAAGTGGACAACTATCCTAAGGATTTAACTATTCCTTTAAGAATTAGTCAGAGGAAGAAATATTCCTTTAAGAATATTAATCGGGCATCTATTTGTAAGGAAGTAAATATCCCTTTTAAGAATGCTCATCAGAGAATTATCTGGAGGAAGGAGAGATACTCCTTTGAGGATATTAATAGGGTAACTAATGTAAGGAATATCTATCCCTTTAAGAACACTAATAGGACAATGATTCGGAGGGAGTAAATATCCCTTTAAGATCACATAGGCTCCTAGCATGTATGTGAATTCCAAAATAGCTGCCAGCTGGCTTCCTACTGAAGTGAGACAGTCACCATGGAAACGGCGCAGTGCAGGTGATAGCATTGAAGATGCGGCAGCATTGTTTAGGTAGCAGAGGAGAAGGAAGGTGATTTGAATGCACCACAATTAATTAGCACTGAATCAGATGGTGGCTCTTCCTGGTATTAGCAGAATTTCAGCTGTGGAGGCTCTGCACTGCGGACGGGGGAGATATCAGTGGGCGTGTTGTTGTTGTTTGAGTTCTGGTTAATATTTTCCATGTTGTTCCCTCTCCTGCTTATTTCCCCTGGTCCTCTCCCCACCACCAGTGCAAGGCGGTGGCTCCGAGTGAGTTATTCCATCCAGGAGAGGGGCAGCTCCATCCTACATGGATCAATTTCCAACTGGAATTCCAGATTTGGGTCCGGGATGGGAATGCTTTATAAGGCATTAGTGAGATCGCACTTGGGGTATTATGAGGAGTTTTGGGCCCCAAATCTGAGACTCGATGGAGAGGGTCGAGAGCAGGTTCACAACAATGATCCTGGTAATGAAAGGTTTAATGTATGAGGAGCGTTTGATGGCTCTGAGTCTTTACTCATTGGAGTTTAGAAGAATGAGGAGTGATCTCATTGAAACCTATTGGATACTGAAAGGCATAGATAGAGTGGGCTTAGAGAATAGGATTCCTGTAGTGCGGGAGTCTAGGACTAGAGGATACAGTCTCAAAATAGAAGGATGTCATTTAGAACACAAATGAGGAGGAATTTCATTAGCCAGAGGGTGTTGAATCTATGGAATTCATTGCCACAGGTGGCTGTGGAGGCCAAGTCATTGGGTGTATTTAAATCGGAGGTTGATAGAATCTTCATTAGTAAAGGCGTCAAAGGTTGCAAAGAGAAGGTAGCAACTGGGGTTAAGAGGAATAAGGAGCTGGCTATGATGGAATGGTGGAGAAATGGGCCAGATAGGTTAATTCTGCACCTATGTCTCAGGGACTTATGATCCAAGCGCATTTCACCCCCTGTTTCCACTCTATCAATGACTGTAAGAATTTCAAAGACGCCCTCAGCCCTTTCCTGGCAGACCTTTCTATACCCTTGGTTCTTTGGAGCCATGCCTGTAATTCGCTGAAAACAAAAACAGAAAATGCAAGACACGCTCAGTAGGTCAGGCAGCATCTGTGGAGCGGGAGGTGGAGCTAACATTTCAGATAGAGGATTTTCACCAGAATTTTGGTGTTGGTATTTATTTATTAGACCATAAGGCAAAGGAGCAGAGTTAGACCATTTGTCCTATAGGGTCTACTCTGCCATTTCACCATGGCTGATTTATTTTTCCTCTCAACCCCATTCTCCTGCCTTCTTGCTATAACTTTTGACACCCTAATTAATCAATAACCAATCAATCTCTGCTTTAAGTATAATCATTGACTTGGCCTCCACAGCCGCCTGTGGCAATGAATTCCACAGATTCGCCACCCTCTGGCTAAGGAAGGGTCTCAGCCAGAAACGTCCACTGTACTCTGTTCCATAGCTGCTGCCTGGCCTGCTGAGTTCCTCCAGCATCTTGTTTGTGTTGTAAAGAAATTCCTCCTCATCTCTGATCTAGAGGGATGTTGTCACATGTACTGATATTCAGTGATCTGCTTGTGTGCCAACCAAGCTGTCCACGCCATACATAATTACACTGTGGTACTAAAAGGAAAATGCAAAATGCTGCAGAGAAGGAACAGCATTGATATTAATATTATCCCGGGGACAAATGGGATATTTCGCAGGGCAGCAGCAGAAGAGATTGCAGCATGTTTGGCGATGATCTTTATGGAGTAGCACCAAATGATTGGACGGTGGCAAATGTTCTTCCTTTGTTCAAGAAAAGTAATGGAGATAATCCTGGGAATTATAGACCATTGTGTTTCACATCACTGGTGTGCAAACTATTGGAACAGATTCTTTATGAGCTTTTGGAGAAGCAAAGTCTGATTAGGATAGTCAGTATGGGTTTGTGAGGGGCAGATCATAACTCACCAGTTTGATTACGGAAGTGACTAAGCAAATTGTTGAAGATGGAACCAGACACCAAACACTTCAGCAAGCTTCAACAGATGGACAGTTGAATGTGCCCTAACTGGTTTCACTGTGGTCTGGCATAACAATTCAAATGCACAGGAGTGTAAGAGACAGCAGAGAGTAGTGGATTCTGCCCAGTACATCAGAGGCACAATCCTCCCCACCATCAGTAGTATCTACAGGGCCTCAAGAGGGTAACATCTATTGTCAAAGATCCCCACTGTCCAGGCCAGGCCATCTTTTCACAGCTGGAGGTACAGAAGCCTGACATCCAACAGCATTGGTTCAAGAACAGCTACTTCCCTTCAACTATATGATTCTTGAACCAACCTGCACAACCCTAATAACTACCTCAGTATGGCAGTGCTACGATTACTTTGATTACTTGACACGAGAATGAAGTCGACTTTTATTTTGTTCTGCTTGTGTTCTTTCTTGTAGCGTTTGCATATAATTTGTGTTCTTCTTGTGAACGTTGCATGTATGAGAGTTGTGACGGTGCTGCAAGTGAATACACGTACTTGTGCCGATGACAATAAACTCAACTTTGACAGACTGCACATATTTTTGGGATATGGAAAAAAATCAGAGCATTCACAGGAATGCTGTTGTGTATTTACTATTTCAGCAATATTTGAGTAATCTTGTCTGTAGTTTGATTAAGCATTCTTGATCATTTAAATTATTTGTTATGGGTTATACGTATAAATAGATTAATTGCATATGTCATCACGCTACCATGTGATACATGCAAGCCTTGCTGAAAATAACCTCAAAGTTAAGCCTGCATCGCTGATCTCCCATGTCTTCCTTTTGAATTAGTTTTGAAGTTACAAAATATAACAAAACCCATGTGGTCACTGGGTGTACATGCAAACTCCACACGGAGAGCACCAGGGATCGAGAATGAACCCTTGTGTACAGGCTGTGCATCCCCAAGCTTCACAGCAGAGAGGGTGCTGGTGATGCGAGTGGGAACAATGACCATAGCAAGAAGCCCAAAGGCTGGAGTTCTGAAGAATGGTGGGGGTGGGGGGGTTGTCTCATAGAAACCTAACAAATATTGAAAGGCCTAGATAGAGTGGATGTGGAGAGGATGTTTCTTATACTGGGGGAGTCTAGGACCAGGGGTACAGGCTCAGAGTAGAAGGACATCCCTTTAAAACTGAGATGAGGAGGAATTTTTTTGCCTGTGGGTGGTGAATCTGTGGAACTCATTGCTACAGATGGCTGTGGAGATGACTTCAAAAGAAAAAAGATTAGTTTTATTTGTCACATGTACGTCGGAACAGGCAGTGAAACGAGTCCGAGGATGTGTTGGTCGTTGACACAAACAACTGCAAGTGCCAGTATGCTTCCAGTTCCAACATAGCATGCTCACAATTTACTAACGCTAATCCCATCTGTATGTCTTTGGAATGTGGGAGGAAACTGGAGCAGCTGGAGAAAATCCAGGCAGTCAGTTTGTAGAATTGAACACAGCTTGATTGTATTGTAAAGTGTTATGCTAACCACTACACTATCAGAGAGCAATATAGTTTCTTGATTAATAAGTGTGTCAAAGGTTATGGGGAGAAGGTGGGAGAATGGGGCTGAGAGGGAAACAAATCAGTTGCGATCAAAGGTTGGGGCCAACTTGAAGGGCTGAATGGTCTAATTCTGCTCCTATGTCTCATGGTCTTATAGATTCCAAAATGTGTGTGATGGGCCAAATGGCCTCCTGTGGACTAACTCTCTGTGATTTCCTCTGATCAGTTTACTACCTGAGCACTCAAAAGAATAAGGCACGGGAGAGAGAGGGAAGCACCAGAGAGACATTGTGTAATGATCACAAAACCAATTGTTTGGAATCAATTGACATTGGCTGGTGTCTCAGAGCTGGATGTGCCTGCACTTGTCCCTGGCCCTCTTTCTCTGCCACCTGTCCCACCCCACTCCCACGGCGCTCCACCCTTGCCATTCCCAACATCCTTTGCTCCCAGCAGATTTACAAACTCGCTCTCTGCTCCAGACTGACAAATACAGTACTGTGCCAAAACCTTGGGCATGCTAGCTATATATATTAACCTAAGACCTTTGCACAATACTGTGTAATTAAAAAGTAAATTAAATATGTTAGGTAGTGTACATGGGTTCATTGTCTACTCAGAAATCTGATAGCAGAAGGGAAGAAGCTGTTCCTGAAGCATTGAGTGTGTGTCTTCAGGCTCTTGTACCTTCTCCTTGATAGTAATATTGAGAGGAGGGCGTGTCCTGGGTGATAGTGGTCCTTAATGATGGATGCTGCCTTTTTGAGGCATGCTGTTTTGAAGATGTCTTCATTGCTGGGGAGGCTAGTGCTCATGATGGAGTGGCTGAGTTTACATTTTCTGCAGCTTTTTCCAATCCTGTGCCATCATAGTCTGTACTAGATGGTGAAGCAACCAGTTAAAATACTCTCCATGGTACATCTGTAGACGTGTGCGAGTCTTTGGTGACATATCAATCCTCCTCAAACCCTAATGCAAGAGTTCCCAACCTGAGGTCCACAGACCCCTTGGTAAATGGTAGAAAAGGCTGAGAACCCTAGTCCTATTGAGGTATGGGTGATGTTGTGCCATCTTTGTAATTGCATCACTATGTTGGGCCCAGGATAGATCTTCAGAGATGTTGACACCCAGGAACTTGTGCTATTCCTGTGTTATTTGAGTTAGTGCTAACTCCTGTTTCTGAGCAAGTTTACAACATCCTATTCTGATTCAAGAAATTGGAGAGGTATAAATAGAAATTTCTGGAAATAACTTTGTCAAAAGTAAAAAAAATTTCTAGACCTGAAATGTTATCTTTTTCTCTGCCAACAGATGGAGCCTGACCTGTTCCTACAACATATGGATTCGTTTTCAAGGCCTCGTCATTTCATGCACTCAATATTGATTGCTTATTTATTTATTATTATTATTATGATTTGCTTTTCTTTATTGTATTTGCACAGTTCATTGTCATTTACAGATTGGTTGTTAATCGGTATTGTGTGTGCTTTTTCATTGTTTCTATTGTGTTTTACTGTGAAAGCCCACAAGAAAATGAGTTTCAGGGCAGTATATCATGACATATATGGATTTTGAGAATAAATTTACTTTGAGATTTGAAATTTACTTTGAACTTTTTGAGTGCTTCCATCATTTTCTGTTTCTACTTTAGATTTCCAGCGTCTGCATGTTTTTTTATGATTACCAGGAACCAGAGAGGGCTGAGTTATATTGGTGAGGCTGTGGTGTCATCCAACATAAAATGCAACCCACCCCTTAGATCAGACACTAGAGGGGTTTCCAGCCTTCAATCTGTTATATATTTGTTTAACAATTTTATGTTTGCAGGATATCCTTGTTAATACAGCCTGCTGATTGGCAGAAGCCTCCTGTCAAATATTTGACAATTGGTAAGCTAGCATTTATCTATTTTGTTTGCAGAGTCACAGAGCAATACAGCACAAATATAGGCCATTTGGCCCAACCAATGCATGCCGATGTTGGTGCCCACGCAGCTAGTTCCATCTTCTTGTGTCAGCCCTTATCCCTAAGCCTCGCCCCTCCACAAACAGTACCTGTTCAAGTGCTTCAGAATCAGAACCAGGTTCAATATCACTAGCGTATTCCATGAAATATGTTGTCTTTGTGGCAGCAGAACAGTGCAACACATGAAACTGCAAATTACAACAAGAAATATGTATATAAAAATTAAGTTAAATAAGTAGTGCAATAAGAGAGCAAAAAAATAGCGAGGTAGTGTACATGGGTTTATTGTCCATTCGGAAATCTGATGGCTGTGGGAAAAGAGCTGTTCCTAAAACATTGAGTGTGTGGCTTCAGGCTCCTGTCCCTCCCCCTCGATGGTAGCATTGAGAAGAAGGCATGTCCTGGGTGACAGACGTAAATGATATAAAGGTACCTGCCTAAACCATTTACTCTGGTGAGTATATGGTGAATTCTATATACTCATGTTCTCTGCTTGAAAAAGTTGTCCCTCAAGTCCATTTTCCCTTCTCACTCTAAATCTATGCCCCCCTTGTTTTGGACTCCTCTATCTCATACTGTGACCATCACCTTAACTGTGTTTGTCATGATTACATGTAACATGCTGTAATGTTTCACTGCTAATGTTTGGGTTATGACTAGAGATAACGAGGCTTTGGAATGCAGGGGCTATCCAATGTTCTTTCTTGTGAGTCTGGAAGAGATTTTTGTGGGGTTTTTGTTAGAGAGAGAAGAAGGGAGACACATGTGGAGAAAGCTGGTAGACCACCGGATGGAGTGGACTGGGAGCGAGGGTCCGAAGTTCAGCGACACTCAGAGGAGGTCAATGGTTGATGAATGGCTGTATTAGTGAGCTCCAATTTGCACTTTTGACTTTTTCCTTAAAATGGGCCCTTTTACTTTTTAGTTTCTTTACTAACCCTCTATCCAGATTAAGATTTATAAAGTTCGAACATTTAATTGCATATGGTGTATCGTCAGATATTTTGCGGTGCAGATTTGTAACCAGGCAACACATCACGCAGCATCCACACAAACAAGATTTGTTAGTTTGGTGGAGCCAGAAGTTGTTTTCCCCTAGACGAACATGTACTGGCCGAGCCTGAGGGTCACATACATAAACCACTGTAAGCTCTCCCATCTTTCTCCTATGTTCCAAGGAGCAAAGACTGAGCCTGACTAGCCTCAGAATTAGACTCTGAACCAGGTTTATTAGCACTGACATATGTTGTGAAATTTGTTATTGTTTCACAGCAGCAGTTCAATGCAATAAATAAAAATACTGTTAAGTTACAATAAGTAATGTATAAAAATAAAAAATAGTGTTCATGGACAATTCAGAAACCTGATGGCAAAGGGGAAGAAGCTGTTCCTAAAATGTTGAGTGCAGGCCAATGATATCCACTGTCTGTAAGGAGTTTCTACGTTCTCCCCATGACCAAATGGGTTTCATCTGCATGCACTACTTTCCTCCCACAGTCTAGAGACATACAGGTTAGGGTTAGTAAGCTGTGGGCATACCATTTTGGCACCAGGAGAGTGGTGATAATTGTGGGCTGCCAGGCTCAATCGTTTTTGATTTGATGCAAACAATGTACTTCACTCTATGTTTCGATGTGCATGTGAGAAATAAAGCTAATCTTATAATTAGTCCTCTGAAGCCTGACCCACCATTCAATATGATCATGTGATCTATGCTGATATCAATTCCTCTTCTGTGCCCTTTCCCCATAATCCTCAATCCCTCGATCTTACATGATTTCTTGTGTTTAATTTATATACATCTGGTGAACATTGTGTCTCTGATGCTCTGTGCCTGCGATACTGGTGCAAGTGAGTATCTCATTGCACCCGTGCACACACATGCCTATGGGAATAAACTCAACTTTGACTATTTATCCATATTCAAGTCAAGTCAACTGTTATTGTCATTTCGACCATAACTGCTGGTACAGTGCATAGTAAAAATGAGACAACGTTTTACAGGATCGTGGTGTTACATGACACAGTACAAAAACTAGACTGAACTATGTAAAAAAACAACACAGAGAAAGCTACACTAGACTACAGACCTACACAGGACTGCATAAAGTGCACAAAAACATGTGCAGGCATTACAATAAATAATAAACAGGACAGTAGGGCAAGGTGTCAGTCCAGGCTTCGAGTATTGAGGAGTCTGATAGCTTGGGGGAAGAAACTGTTACATAGTCTGGTCGTGAGAGCCCGAATGCTTTGGAGCCTTTTCCCAGATGGCAGGAGGGAGAAGAGATTGTGTGAGGGGTGCATGGGGTCCTTCATAATGCTGTTTCCTCTGTGGATGCAGCATGTAGTGTGAATGTCCGTGATGGCGGGAAGAGAGACCCCAATGATCTTCTCAGCTGACCTCACTATCTGCAGCAGGGTCTTCATCTTTAGCTTAATGGTACATCCTCCACTAGACTCAGAGACAGAAAATTCCAGAGATTCACACCCTCTAGAGAGGATTTTGTGTGATTTTGGTCGGGGCAGACCGGCTCTGCGGCCTGCAGTTAGCAAATGACACAGCACTAGATTGAACTGAGCTGGGCCAAACTGAATATTCCTAGACTGTCTCAACGGTTTGATGTTTCATATTCTGCGATTTTCGCTCGTCCTCTGCCGTTCGTGTGATTTGTTCTTTTTTTATTGCACATTGGGTGTTGGATGTTTTCTTTGAAAACATGCTGTTTCTTTGTTTCGTGGCTATCTGGAGAAGACGAATCTCAGTGCTGTGTACAGCATGCCTACTTTAATAATAAATGTACACTGAAACTTTGAACCATGGATCTCAGGAGCTAGAATGAACCGGCTGCGTTGACTGGCCTATGTGCCTGTTAAGATATACACTCAGTTGCTACTTTATTAGGTACACCTCTACACCTGCTTATTAATGCAAATATATGATCAGCCAATCACAAGGTAGCAACTCAAGAATAAGAGCATGCAGACATGGTCAAGAGAGTCTGCTGTTATTCAGACCAAACATCAGAAAGGGGATATAAGTGGCTTTGACCATGGAATGATTGTTGGTGCCAGATGGGGAAATTTGAGTATCTCAGAAACTGCTGATCTCGTGGGGTTTTCAGGCACAACAGTCTCTAGAGTTTGCACCTGTATACCACACGTTAATGCACATATCTAATCAGCCAATCACGTGGCAGCAAATTGACGCATAAAAGCATGCAGACATGGTCGAGGTTCAAAAACAGCCAGTGAGTGGCAGTTCTGTGGGCAAAATCAGCTTGCGAATGAGAGAGGTCGGAGGAGTATGGGCAGACTGGTTCACGTCGACAGGAAGGCGACAGTAACTCAACCAACCACACAATGCGACAGTGGTGTGCAGGAGAGCATCTCTGAACTTTGAAGTGAATGGGTTAAAGCAGCAGAAGACCCCACTGGATTCCAAGGTGTACCTAACAAACTGGCCACTGAGTCTGTATGCCAGACACAAGCCACAGTTTAAAATTTCACTCTCGAACTGCTGTCATCTGGTCTGTGAAAGTAATCTCCTTCCAAAGAACAAACAGAAATGATAGCATTGCCTTTGTCAAAAATGTCATCTCTGCTGAGCAGAAAATTCAGATATCGGTCACATCGTGGCAGCAGAGAAATAACCTTTCACCTTCCCTGTCAAGGCTCCAAATCAGATGGTGTTTGAGATGGATGCAGATATTTTCATTTCACTTCCTTCTGTCGACCTTACTGCCTTCCTCACATAGTCCCAGCCAGAGCACCTGGGTAGAAACCAGCAGACTGTTAATTCTCTGTGGAGTTCAAAACATCAGGTTTTACTCGTCCGGATCCCCCTGCGTTTTCTCCTCTTTTTGTGTGCGTGTGTCTGGCACCTGTTTCTATCCAGGCAACATGTTGCGCTGTTATTATTTTGCTAGTGCCCCCTCCTCTGTCCCCACCTGTCTTCTGGTCAGATGGAAGAGCTGCTCTCTGTCTGCGGAGAAGACCCCAGCTGCCCTCTGGCGAGTGTGTATACGCGCGGTTTATGAGCAGCTGTTCGGGAGATGGTCACGGAGACAGGGCTCTCTCATGGTCAAACAGATAAGATAGCTCCCCATCTGGCTGATCCCTTCCACGTCCCCAGGTGTGACTTTGACACTATCCCTTAAGGAGACAGTTTAAAGTTTCCTGCTGCAGGGTTTTGATCTGAATCGTCAATTCCTTCCACCCCGCACCATCGGAGATATTGCTCGACCTGCTGAGTTCCTCCCGCAAATCGCCTCTTCCTGCAGATTCCAGTACCTGCAGTCTCTTGTGTCTCAAGTTTAAGATGTATCTTCTCTCTCTCCTTCTCCCCCTCTCTCCTTCTCCCCCCTCTCCTTCTCTCCCACTCTCTCTCCCTCACTCTCTCCTTTCCCTCCCACCCCATTTTTTACTCTCCCTTTCTTTTCCTCTCTTCCACTTCCCCTCTCTTTCCATCTCCCTCCCCCTCTGCCCCATTCCCCCTCTCCCACTCTCCCCTTCCTACTCCCCCTCCTCACCCCCTCACTCCCTTTCTCCCACTCCCTCACTCTCCCCATTCTCCCCACTCTCCCTCTTCCTCCCCTCTCCTCCCTCTCCTCCAGTCTACACCCTTCCCTTCCCTCTCTCTACCCTCTCTTACTCCTCTTACCCATCACTCCTCTTCCCAATCTCCCTGCTCACCCTCTATCTCCCCTCTCCTCTCTTCTCTCCCCTCTCTCCTCTCTCCTCTCCCTCCTCTCCCTCCCCCTCTAACCCCCTCTACCCTGTCAACCCTCACATTTCAATCCCCTTCTCTCCTTCCTCTCCCTCCCCCTCTCTGTCTCACCTCCCCTCACCCCTCTCTTTTAGCCACTCATGCTCCTCCTCTCTCCCCTCTCTTCCAAACTCTTTCCCTCACCCCTCGTGCTCTCTCCCCTCTCTTCCCATCTCTCTTTCTCTCCCCGTCCCTCTCTTTCTCACCCCTCTCTCCACCTCTCTGCCCCCTATAACTCTCAGCCACTCTCTCCCACTTGTCTCTCTCCTCCTGTCTCTTCCACTCTCTCTCTCCCCATCTCTCACCCCTCTCTCTTTTACTCTCTCTCCCCTCCCCTCTCTTTCTCTCCCCCCTCTCCCCACCCTCTCTCTCTCTCTCCTGCTCTCTTTCTCCCCCATCTCTCTCTGCCCTGTCCCCTCTCTTTCTCTCTCCCGTCCTCAATTTAGATCTGACTTGCACAAATTGAAGTGATCTACCACACAATGCAGCTTTTTTGAAAGAGTTCTTGTAGGGAACACGAGCAGCACACTTGTGCACAAGAAGATCCCACAAACAGCAATCTCAGAGGACTGCAGATGCTGGTCTCTGGGGACTTGGAGTAACAGACGATCTACAGGAGGAACACGTTGGGCCAAGCAGCATCTGTGGGGTAAGGTAAGGGAATTGCTCCCATTCTGCGTGGAGACCCACAGCAGGACTGCCATCACGCTCATTGTTTTCATCAAATTTCCCAGGGCTCTGGGGTAATTAACTTTTTCCACTTTTCAAAAGAGTGGCTACAATGGCATCATTGCTTTGAGTTAGACCATACAAAAGTGTGCGCGTGTGTGTGTGAGTGTGAGTGTGTGTGTGTGTGTGTTTGTGTACGAGTGTGTCTTTGTGTTTGTGTACGAGTGTGAGTGTGTGTGTGTGTGTGAGTGTGTGTGTGTGTTTTGTGTACGAGTGTGAGTGTGTGTGTGAGTGTGTCTTTGTGTTTGTGTACGAGTGTGAGTGTGTGTGTGTGTGTGTGAGTGTGTGTCTGTGTTTGTGTACGAGTGTGAGTGTGTGTCTGTGTGAGTGTGTGTGTGAGTGTGTGTCTGTGTTTGTGTGTGTGTGTGTATGTGGATGGTGATGATTGCCTGGACCTCGGTCCCATCTTTTCTTTTTCCAAGTGACTGATGGTTATGCGAGGAGATCTATGGTGCATGCCTGTGGCCTGTTCAACCACAGAAGGCACCCCCCCCCCCAAACCCATTTGTAGATGACAAATTCAAATCAAAATAACATGGATGCTGAAAATAAAAAGACAAATATTTTCTCCATAGATCGGTAGCAACTGCAGAGAGAGGAACATTGATCAGGTCAGTAACGTAGAACTGTAATTCACCCCACAGGCTCTTTGGCCCACAGTGGTGTGACAAGCTTTTAACCTACGGCAAGATCAATCGAGCACTTCCCTGCTACATGGCCCTCCACCTTTCTATCATCAATCGCCCTAACTAAGAGTCTCTTAATGCCTTAATGTATCTGCCTCTGTATTATATACGCACATAGACAGATAGACAACCTCTCTCTCTCTCTCTCTCACACACACACACACACACACATACACACACTTATAGACAGATAGACAACCTCTCTCTCTCTCACACACACACACACACATACAGACAGATACACACATAGACAGATAGACAACCTCTCTCTCTCTCTCTCACACACACACACACACACATACAGACAGATACACTTATAGACAGACAGACATGCGCGCGTGCGTACACACACACAACTGCACATATAGACAGACAGATACACACACAGATGCACATATAGACACATACACACATACACACACACACACACACACACACACACACATTTTGACAGACACACACGCACATACCACAGAGGGACAGGCACACACACGTGTGTGCACACAGATAATGATAATAGAATCTGCTTTCTGAGATATTGATTGAGGACAGATATTTGTTGAAGTGGCGGAGATTTCTTCAGTTCTAATGACGTTAACCCTGCTTCGGTAGGAAGCGGTCCATCTCCCCTGAGTGATGGCACATTCCCTCAGATCTGCACGCGAATGCTGGGTTTACTCTCTCTCGGCAGTGGAATTAAGCCCTGCCCTTTGTCTCAGGGAAGAGAGAGCGACCATTGTACCAGCGTGAGCACGTTTCTATTGCCCGTTCCACCCCGAGGGGAGTGACTGCAGCACACTTGAGCTCCTTGTCCTGCTGCCAATCACCTTTTCTCAACGCCCCACCTCTGGCAAATGCTTGGATAAGGACGTCAGCGCCCCTTGAAGTGGAGCGCTTGAAACTAATATCTTTGTTATAGAGATGGAGGGGAGTAATGACAAAGTTCATCCTTGGGTTATCTTAATCTACAGAGTGTGGCATTTAATTAGTTTAATGTTTCTGCCTGAGGGTCTTTAAGGGAAAAGTCATTTTGGTGCCATGGTCAATTAAACATTTCCCATTGAAAGTGCAATGTGGGGAACTGCGGGGGGTCAGATTCAGAGATGTCAGCTCTCACTGTCCTGTGGTTTCAGCTCCCGCTTCTCGAGTTCCACCTCGTGAACCTGCACCCAACCCTTTCCACAATCAATTTTCTCATTTAACCAGAGCCAGCACGATGCAGGGTGATGCTGCCAATGGATGTGACTGGAATGGAAACAGTGAGAGATGGTTCTGGCTGTCTGAAGGATGTTCCGAGTCCTCTTTCTGAATTCTGTTAACACCACCCTACTTTCACTCACCCTTTGTTATCGAGTCTCCCTCCCCCAGTTTTCCAACATCTCCTCATCTTCATAGCCCAGCTCTATGCTATTTCACCAGATCACCTCCAAATAAACCCTCTCATCTGTCCTCACGCAATAAGTCACCAAAAATCTATTGAATATTTTAGAGAATCAAGAAAGTGGCAAGAGTGAGGAACTGAAGGAACTAATTATTATCCAAAATAATACAGCATTAACATAGATTTCTCTAACTTCCACTCCACCATTCTCTTCCCCATTCTGGCTCCCCTCTCAGCACCTTCTCTTCTCTTCACCTTCCCATCACCTCCCTCTGGGTCCCCTCCTCCTTCCCTTTCTCCCATGGTCCACTCTCCTCTCCTATCGGATTCCTTCCTCTCCGGCCCTTTGCCTTTTCCACCTATCACCTCCCAGTTTCTTACTGCCACGCCCACCTACCTTCCCCTCACCTGGTGCCTCCTATCACCTGTCAGCACTATCCATTCCTTCACCTCCCCCTCCCCCCCAATTCTGGCTTGTCCCTTTCCTTTTATTTCTTGCTTTGTTTTATTTAGGCCCTTTCAGAATTCCAGCCTTGCAGTCCCACGACTCTGACGATTTACAATGACCAATTAACTTACCCGGTACGTCTTTGGACTGCGGGAGGAAACTGGAGCACTCGGGTAAACCCCACACATTCTACGGGAAGACATTGAAGTGTGTGCACTCAGTGCGGTGTCAGCAAAACGACGTGACAGTGTTTTTGTGTGTGTAAGTGTGTGTGTGTAAGGAGTGTGTTTACCGAATGCCCTCTGTCACAGTATCATTATCAGTAAATATGGGCTAGGGAGCAGGAGTGAGTGCAATTGCTCTTACAAAGGAAAAAAAAAGCTAAGCAAACTCAAAGGTCTTAAAGTGGATACGTCACCTGGGCCAGCTGGAGTACATCGCAGAGTCCTGAGAGAGGCATTGGTCATGATCTTTCAAGATTCACTTGATTCTGGAGGAATGGGAAATTGCAACTGTCACTCCACTCTTTAAGAAGGGAGGAAGGCAAAAGAAAGAAAATTAAAGGCCAATGAGCCTAACCTCAGTGGTCGGGAAAGTGTTGGAGTCTATTATTAAGGATGAGGTTTGGGGTACTTGGAGACTAATGATAAAGTAAGTCAAAGTTGATATGGTTTCATTCAAGGGAAATCTTGCCTGACAAATCTGTTAGAGGTCTTTGAGGAAGTAACAAGCAGTGTGCCTCAGTATGACCTCAGTATGTATCCATGCAATGAACTGCAACCTTTTTGGCTTCTTCCCCGTCCTTTCCAGTTCTGATAAAAAGGTCTCAGCCAGAAATGTCGACTGTTTATTCCTCTCCATAGATACTGCCAGATCTGTTGAGTTCCTCCAGATTTTGTGTGTCAGTTGCTCGAGATTTCTGGTATCTGCAGAACTTCTATGGTTAAAAGGAGAGGCTGGACCTTTTTTTTACCTGAAGTATAAGAGGCTGAAGTTTATGAAACTATGAGGGGTGCAGACAGATAAATGGTCTTTTCCCCAGGATAGGGCAGCCCAAAACTAGAAGCTATGGGCTTAAAGGTGAGAGGGGGAAAGGTTTAAAGGGCACTTGAGGGACAACTTTTCCACGCAGAGTGGGTGAGGCAGGCAGGTACAATCATCTACTTGCCAGCCTCCTCACCAGAAGCCAAGGCAGACTTGTCAGCCGAAGTGGGAGTCCGGACACCAAAAAGCTGTCAGTTCATAGCTAAAAAGTTCAACGTGCAGTAAATGTATTATCAAAGTACATATATGTTGTCATACACAACCCTGAGATCCATTTTCTTGTGAATACAAGAAACACAATAGAATCAACGAAAGATCACACCCAGCAGGTCAGGCAGCCAATGCAAAAAAAAAACAACAAATACAAATAGAAAGAAGGAGATGCACAAAAAAAATGCCACGAAAGAGTGAGACCAAGGCAGAGAGATCAAGAGGCAGGGACAACAGAAAGAGGAACAGGAGAAGTAGAAAATGAGGAGGCTGGAGATGAGAGCTGAGGCCAGAAGGGAGGAGGAAAGAAGGGCTTTGTGTCGGTGGGCGCCACAATGTTTACTCTGCTATATCCTGCACTGAGGCTGAGGCTGTGGCCTGCTCCGGCTGCTCTGGGCTTCGAGCCTGAGGGCTCACTTTCATTCTCAACGCTGTTTGCTTCCTTTTATTGTTTGCACCATTTTTTTCCCTCTGCGCATTAGATGTTTCTCAGTCTTTTTGTTTAGCAGGCTCTTTTGGGTTTTTTGCTTGTGGCTGCCTGTTAGGAGACGGATCTCATATTGTATAATGCACACATACTTTGATAATAAATGTACTTTGAACTTTGAATGAGGCAGTGAAGGAAAGGGATGAGAAACTGAGAAAATAAAAGAGCAAGGGAAGAGGGGATGAAAAAACAGAGAAGTGGTTGAGGCGAAGAGATTTAAATATCTTTCCTTTAAATAATGAAATACTAGCTGCATTTCTACATCAAAACATCAAAATATTTAATGAAATGTATCATTTGCATCAACGACTGATGCAGTCCGAGGAGGTGCTCGAGCCAGCCCGCAAGTGTCACCACGCATTTGGCACAAACACAGCGTGCCGACAACTCACCAACCCTAACCCGTATGACTTTGGACTGTGGGAGGAAACTGGAACACCCGGAGGAAACCTACACAGTGACAAGGAGAACATACAACCCCCTAACAGACGACAACGGGAATTGAATCCTGATCTTCCAGTTGCCAGCTGGTGGCGTAGTGGCACCAGCACTGGACTTTGGGGTGAGAGGTCCCAAGTTCGAATCCAGCCAGTTCCCTTGCACGCTCTCCATCCGTGGGAATAAGGGTTAAAGCCTTGGGCGGGGGTGAAAGAAGGAGTAAGGAGGTATGGGAGGCTGAGCAGAATAATTGGAGAAAAAAAGAAAGTGGAAAAGAGGCTTACAGAAGAATAGGGGAGCGAAAGGAGAGACAGATGATGAGCTTGCCAGCAAGACAACAAAGAGTAGAAGATGAGTGAGATGCTGGGGGTGACCTGAGGGATTACAAAGCAGGTTTCAACTGAATCGGAATGAAGCTAATCATAATGCTCGGCTTTAGTCATTTCTTTCATAGTCTACCTGTACACTGAATACCAACCGGTCGCTGCTCCTGACCAGTATACTGAACATTGAAGACTCGTCACACGGGAGACAAAGGGAATGAGTGGGTGGGCCAGTGACTGGGAGGAAAGGTTTACCTTTTGGCTTCACAGCAGGACCAGCAGTGGCAGCAGGTTGTTGCCTCTCTGACTGGAGGCCTGTGACTAGTGGAGTGCTGCAGGGATCGGTGCCGGGTCCGTTGTTGTGCGTCATCCACATCAACAATCTGGATGATAATGTGGTAAACTGGATCAGCAAATCGGCGGATAACATCAGATTGGGGGTGCCATGGACAGCGAGGAAGACTATCAAAGCTTGCAGTGGGATCTGGACCAGCTGGAAAATTGGGCTGAAAAATGGCAGATGGAATTTAATGCAGACAAATGCGAGGTGTTACACATTGGGAGGACCAACCAGGGTAGGTATCACACAGTCAGTGGTAGGATATTGAGGAGCATGGTAGAACAAAGGGATCTGGGACTAGAGATTCATAATTCCTTGAAAGTGGTGTCACAGGTAGACAGGGATGTAGAGAAATCTTTTGACACATCGGCCTTCGTAAATCAATGATTGAGTACAGGAGTTGGGATGTTGACATTGTATAAGACATTGGTGAAGCCTAGTTTGGAGATCAGTGACCTACCGACAGGAAAGATGTAAATAACATTGAAAGAGCACAGAGAAAATTTACAAGAATACTGCCAGGTCTGGAGGACCTGAGTTATAAGGAAAGGTTGAATAGGTTAGAACTTTATTCCTTGGAACATAAAAGATTGAGGAGAGATGTGATAGAGGTATACAAAATTATGAGGGGTATAGATAGGGTAAATACAAGCAGGCTTTTCCACTGAGGTTGGGTGGGACCACAAATGGAGGTTATGGGTTAGGGGTGAAAGCTGAGATATTTAAAGGGAAAGTGAGGGGAACCTTCTTCACTCAGAGGGTGATGAAAGTGTGGAACGAGCTTCCAGTGGAACTGGTGGATGCAAGTTTGATTTCAACAGTTAAGAGAAGTTTGGTTAGGGACATGGATGGGAGGGATATGGAGGTGTATGGTGTGGATGCAGGTCAATGGGAATAGGCAGATTAATGGTTCAGTATAGACTAGGTATTTCTCTGCTATAGTGTTCTATGGTTCTATGATTCTACCTTTCTGGGCTGATGGTGGGGGTTCACTCCCAGTGGAAGGGGTACCCGAAGTTTCACATGATCTCTGTTTCCCTCAGGGGTAAGATCACACAGCTGGCAGTCAGTGGCCGCACAGAAGCAGAGTCTGGGGAAGTCATTTGGGGGAGGGGTGCGGAATTAATGGGAACGTGAGGAGAATGTAAGTGATGCTGTTACTAGTACTGGTTTATTATTGTCACATATACAGTGAAAATGGAGTGGTGGGGTGGAGGTACATCTCTACCAAAGGAGATGTAAGGAATCCTTCCCTCCGTTAGCCTGCAGGTCACCCTTGGGCAAGATGTCACTGATCAGGATCACGTGAAGCCATGGGAGCAGCTGGTGGACATCACAAGTCCCGGTTACGTGACCACTGACGCCAGGTAGACAATCTCTGAAGAGATTTGATAATGGCTGACGTCACCCATCTTGTAAAGACACTGAACAATGGCAAACCACTTC
The DNA here is from genome assembly GCF_048418815.1 of Hemitrygon akajei. Lineage (NCBI taxonomy): Eukaryota > Metazoa > Chordata > Chondrichthyes > Myliobatiformes > Dasyatidae > Hemitrygon > Hemitrygon akajei. The sequence continues at coordinate 161,813,147 of NC_133134.1, read as the reverse complement.
TGTAGGAAAATTTGCCCCAAACAATCATGATCATGAGAACATGAACGCCCACGTCACATAATGATGATGCTGACAGTGAAAAGCTTGTCTTGTCTTCATTCACACCAAATCACTACACAGTGCCTTGAGGTAGAATAGGGTAAAGAAGTTTTTTTAAAGATTAGCTTTATTTGTCATATACATTCAAATGTCGAAACAAATAGTGAAATGCAGTAAAATCCAGCTGCCTCCTCCCCCTCCCACCTCTTTATCCTGACATCTTCCCCCTTCCTTCTCAGTCCTGAGGAAGGGTCTCAGCTGAAAAATCCACTAGTTGTTCATCTCCATAGGTGCTGCCTGACCTGCCGAGTTCCCTCAGCAATTTGCGTGCGTTGCACTGAAACACGTTGTGTGCGTTAGCGGGGATGCCCGTGAGTGTCGCCGTGCTTCCAGCATCTCAGCTTGCTAACCCTGACCTGTGTTTCTTTGGACTGTGGGAGGAAACCCACACAGTGACGGGGAGAACGTACAAACTCTTTGCAGGCAGCGGTGGGAACTGAACCCCGCTCTCCCTGTCACTGGCTCTGTAAAGTGTTGTGCCACCGCGCCAGCCAGTAGAACAATAACAACGCAGAATAAAGTGCAACAGCCACAGGGAAAGTGCAGGATCATAATGAGGTAGATCCAGAGATCAAGAGTCCATCTTATCGTACAAGGGACTAGAACTAGGGGACATAGCCTCGAGATTTGGGGAGTAAATTTAAGACGAAGATGAGGAGGAACTGCTTTTCCCAAAGAGTGGTGGATCTGTGGAATTCTCTGCCCAAAGAAGCAGTGGAGGCTACCTCAGTAAATATATTTAGGACAACGTTGGGTAGATTTTTGCATAGTAGGGGAATTAAGGGTTATGGGGAAAAGGCAGGTGGGTGGAGGTGAGTCCATGGCCAGATCAGCCATGATCTTATTGAATGGCAGAGCAGACTCGATGGGCCGAATGGCCGACTCCTGCTCCTATTTCTTGTGTTCTTATGTAAGAGATCCATTCAAGAATCCGATAACAGTGGGGTAGAAGCTGTCCTTGAGCCTGAGGTGGTATGTGCTTTCAGGCTTTTGTATCTTCTAACTGACAGGAGAGGGGAGAAGACAAAATGTCCGGGGTGAGTGGAGTCTTTGGTAATGCTGGCTGGTTTACTGAAGTGTACAGAGGGCCCATAGCAGGGTGGTCAGTTTGTGTGCTGAGCTGCGTCCGCAACTCTCTGCAGTTTCTTGTGGTCACGTGCAGAGCCGTTGCTGTACCAAGCTGTCATGCATCCAGATAGAATGCCTTCTACAGTGCACTGATAAAAATTGGTAAGTTTCAATGGGGAACTGCCGAATTTCTTTAACCTTCCGAGGAATAGAGGAGTCGGAAAACTTAGTGGAGTGGTCGGGATTGTGCAGTAACTTCACACCAACTCAATGGCCAAAATAGCCCCTTCCATGTCACATAGTGAACTGATGGAGTGTTGTATTGCTAGGATATTTCACTTAACGTGTGACCTTTACAGATACTCTATCTCCCCTCCTGGGCAGGTGTCAAAGACCCCGATCTGTTCTCTGAAGTGGCACGGTGTGATTTTACCTGACCCACATTCGTGCGTCATGAGAAAGGCAGATGGTCTGTCCGTGGTCTCACCAGTGACTGGGGTATCTTGCTGTGCACATTAGCATTTCCGACGGTAAAACAGTGACTTCATAGTTATTGACTGAAATAAACCTTTGACATTGGCTGAGATTAGAAAAGGCACAAGATATTCTCCTTCAGCGCATCCTGACCTGACTGACGTTCTTCGTTCTCCTCTAACGATGCCATTAACATCTTATCCCCACAGCAACCCTGGTCTTACCCTATTACCTGCAGCCTGACTGGACATCTGCTGTAGGTAGGTAGGATAGGAACATTTGCAATATTTCAAAGGTAATGGAAAGGCAAGGTTTAGAGCAGGGGTTCCCAGTGATTTTTTTTGCCATGGACCAACGCCATTAAGCAAGGGGTCCATGGACCCCAGGTTGGGAACCCCTGGTTTAGAGGGGCATTGGTCAAACACAGATAAATGAGACTAGTTTAGTTGGATATTTTGGTTGGCATGGAAGAGTTGGGCTAAGTAGCCTGCTTCTACATTGTATTACTCACAGATAGAGTCACAGAAAAGTACAACACAGTAACAGGCCCTTCGGCCCATCTAGTCGGTGCCAAGCTATTTAAACTGTCTGCTCGCATCGGCCTGCATTGGGTCAATAGCCCTCGAATATTTCCTTTGTTATATCCATCCCTCCCCCCAAAATTTACTACAACTTTAAACTGATGTTTTTCTCACACGAGATTCTGCAGATGCTGGATATCCAGGGCAACAGATGCACAAAATGCCGGAGGGACTCAGCAGGTCAGGCAGCGTCTATGGAGATGTTTCAAATGTTCAAAGGTTCATCTTATTGTCAAAGTATTTATGTACAATATAACTCTAACACCAACCCCCTCCCACCCCACCACCAACCAGCACAACAAAGAAACAAAACTTGCAGACCCCAAAATAACACCCTCCCTGCGGCAAAAAACAACTCACAGACCCCAAAATAACACCCTCCCTGAGGCAAAAAACAACTCACAGACCCCAAAATAACACCCTCCCTGCAGTGAAAAACAACTCACAGACCCCAAAATAACACCCTCCCTGCAGCAAAAAGCAGCCACAATAATAATCAACGAACCCCTATACATAGGAATCCCCGAACCCCTCACTTTCAGAAAAAAACAGTGACTGTAGCACCAAACCCCACAATCCCCTTTTACACACAAAAATTAACAGATCACCCACCCGCCAATTGTCCACAAGGAAGAAAATACTGAAAAACTGAAGGAGACCAGTATAAAGTACCATCCAATAATCACATAAATCTCAAAATATTGGAAACATCTTTTCACCTGCATACGAGGAGAGCAGCTGCAGGAACTCAGTCCTTCTGTAAAGAGTGACTGCCCGCCCGGGTCCGAACGCACTGTTCCGGCTGCTGACCGCCTCCGTTGGGAGTCATCGCTGACCCCTCTGCATTCATCTCGCTGCTTCCAGATGGAGTTGCTCATGACCTCGTGTCTGGTTTGTTCCGTGAGTCAGCTTGTCTTCTCGAAACTTCTCAGCCTCCTGTCTCGAAGCTCCACGAGGCAGCTCTCTGGGCACAGCACAGCGCTGGATCCTTCGATCGAGATTCGGACAGAACGTCACAGGCTTCAGCAGTTTCTGTGAGAAAAACAAGACAAAAAGAACAAGCAGAAGGTGTAGTAAATGTGAAATAATTGGAAAGATGGCCACCAAGGAATCATTGTTTGCTGACATCGTTTTGACCGGAAGTCCAAACAGTCGACATTTTGGGAAAGTGTGGGGAAAAAAATTTTTTTTCTTTATCCCAATTCTACTGAAAGATCTTTGATCTGAACATCACCTCTGTTTCTCTCTCCACAGATGCTCCCGACCTGCTGAGAGTTGCCAATGTTTTCTGCAAGACAATCTTCTGCCTCAGAGCTGGTGGGATCACTGACATCACCTCAATGTTCTCAGTTTTGGGTGAGATAACTATCTAGTGAGGTCTTGTCGGAGAGCGTGTGACTGTCACCATAAAAACCGAGCTGTGCTTGGAGCTTAACTGTACTGCCTAACTTGTGCTGAAATAACGGGCGTCAAACCAAGTATCAAAGGGGGAGAAACAATTAATGTTGCACATCTGGGACCTCAGAACAGTAGGGCAGAAACAGGTGGGGCTGGAAAGCTGGACGGAAAGTGTGGGTGTGGTGGGTGACGGTGGGGGGAAAATAAAGTTGTGTTGAACTGATCTCTGCTGGTAGATGATCCTGTCATATCAGGGCAGATAACAGGGACACAAAGGGTGACATATGGCAGTCCATCTGGTAGCAGTCTTTTATTTCATGTGGTAATTATCATATTTACTCTATTAAGCACACCTGGGGTGGGGAAGGAGCTCAGCAAACCGCAGCTTTAAGCACATGATACTATTGCATCAGAAGAGGACACGTTTCCTTCAAAGGATGTCAGAGAAAAATAACACACAGCTTCCAGGCTGCAACCTGTTGGCACCAGCAAATTCCACCAATCAGGACTTGCCATCCTGGCTGAAATTACGTGGAGCTTCTGCCTTGTCTGTTTGGGGAGAGTAACGTCTGATGCCCAAAGGTTCTGTGTGTGTGTGTGTGTGTGTGTGTGTGTGTGTGTGTGTGTGTGTGTGTGTGTGTGTGTGTGTGTGTGTGTGTGTGTGTGTGTGTGTGTGGTGTGTGTATGCGTATGTTCTGGTCTCTGTGCATGTATGTGTGCATACCAATGCGTGTGTGTGTGTGTGTAAATGTGTGTGTGTGTTTGTGCGCGCGTGGGTGTGTGTGTGTGGGTGTGTGTGCGTGTGTGTATATGTGTGAGTGTTTGTCTGTGTGTGTATAGGTGTGTGTGTGTTTGTGTGTGTGCGTGTGTGTATATGTGTGTGTGTGTGAGTGAGTGTGTGTGTGTGTGTATGTGTGTGTGCGTGTGTGTGTTTGTGTGTGTGTGTTTGTGTGTGTGTGCATGTGTGTGTGTGCGCGTGGGTGTGTGTGTGTGTGTGAGTGAGTGTTTATGTGTGTGTGCGCGCATGTGTGTGCGTGTGCATGTGGGTGTGTGTGCGTGTGTGTGTGTATATGTGTGTGCGTGTGGGTGTGTGTGTGGGTGTGGGTGTGCGTGTGTGTGTGTATGTGTGTGTGTGTGGGTGTGCGTGCATGTGTGTGTGTGTGTGTGTATGTGTGTGGGTGTGCGTGTGTGTATGTGTGTGTGTGTGTGTATGTGTGTGTGTGGGTGGGCGTGTGTGTGTGTGCATGAGTGTATATGTGTGAGTGTTTGTCTGTGTGTGTATAGGTGTGTGTGTGTTTGTGTGTGTGTGTATATGTGTGTGTATGTGTGTGAGTGTGTGTGTGCGTGTGTGTGTGTGGGCGTGTGTGTGTGTTTGTGTGTGTGTGTGCGCGCACGTGTGTATGTGTGTGTGTGTTTGTGTGTGTGTGTGCGTGTGCGCGCGCATGTGTGTGCGTGTGCATGTGGGTGTGTGTGCGTGTGCGTGTGTGTGTGTGCATGTGTGTGTGGGTGTGCGTGTGTGTTAATGTGTGTGTGTGCATGTGTGTATATGTGTGTGTGTGAGTGTGTGTGTGTGTGTGTATATCTTTGTGTGCTTGAATGTGTGCATATGTGTATGCGTATGTTCTGGTCTCTGTGCATGTATGTGTGCATGCCAATGTGTGTGTGTGTGTGTGTGTGTGTGTGTGTGTGTGTGTGTGTTTTTTGGTTATTTGTTTGTGTGTGAGTGTGTATATATTTCCTCTCCAGACAGCAGTCTGGAATCCTGCCTGAAGACGTTGATTGCTGAGGCTCTGAACTGCTTCCTCGGCGGAGGGAACTGAGCTCAGATCACTGTGGCATTGGGTTGTTTCTCCATTTTGCTGCCAATTATGTGCCAACACCTGGACTCCAGAGGTGTCACTTCATGCCTTTCCCTCTTCTCTTTCTGATAGATGGTCCATTAACATTAATTCCTTTTCTTGCTTCACTAATCCTAAATCCCTTTGCTTACCGAGAATCTAACAGTCAGGAGATTTTTACAAGTGATCCACTCCCCCTCCAGCCTTTGTGAAGGATACAGTGCCTGAATTTCATCTCTTCGGAAAAATCCGGATGGTCCCTACTTCAGCCCTTATCACCTCATTCTCCCTCCCCCACCCATGCACCTTCCCCCTCACCTGGCATCACCTACCCTCCTTACCCTCCTCTATTCTGGCATCCTCCCCTTTTCTTTCCAGTCCTAAAGAAGGGTCTCGGCCTGTAATGTCCATAGATGCTGCCTGACCAGCTGAGTTTCTCCAGTATTTTGTGTGTGTTGCTTTAGATTTCCAGCATCTGCAGAAAGTCTTGAGTTCACCTACCTCCTTCTACCTTGAACACCTTCCCTTTTCCCACTTTCTCATTATGGCTTCTGTCTCCTTCCCTTCCCGTCTTGATGAAGGGTCTTGGCCAAAATGTTGACTGTTTACATGCTGCCTGGCCTGCTGAGTTCCTCCAGCATTTTGTGTGTGTCAGCTTGGACGGCATTGTTCAGATTTTTGGCAGGTCCAAGCCCCAGAGGTGACCATCTCTCTCTTCTGTAGTTTTCAAGGCCTGAGAGTTTGTTTTTGTTTGTTCAATTGTGAGATGTGGACATCACTAACTGAGAAGGTAGGTAAGAGTCACTCAAGAGACTGGGCAAGAAAGGCAGATTTCCTTCTAGGTTGAAACCCGTTCAGGAGCCTGCTGGTTGTTGTGGGGTAATAACCACTCCCGAACCTGGACTTGGCTCCAAATCAGAAAATGATTTTCTGACATGAGAAATGAACCAAAATTACACGACAACCAACTTCACTCAAAGTTTCTTTAGCCAGAGAATGGTAAATCTATGGAATTCATTGTGACAGATAGCTGTGGAGGTCAAGTCATCGAGTGTATTTAAAGAGGAAACAGACCGGTACGGATGTACCATGGGGAGCTTTCTGACTGGTTCCATCACCATCCGGTATGGGTGGGGGGTGGGAGTGCACTGCACAGGATCGAAGTAAGTCGCAGATAGTTGTAAAATTAGTCAGCTCTACCAGCCTCCGTAGTATCCAAGACATCTTCAAGGAGCGATTATTCATCTTCAAGCAATTATTAAGAAGCCCCATCACCCAGGAGGAAGGAGGTACAGGAGCCTGAAGACATATACTCAATGATTCTGGAACAGCTTCTTTCCCTCTGCCATCCAATTTCTGAATGGACATTGAACCCATGAACACTACTTCAATGCTTTTTTATTTCTGTTTTTGCACTACTTATTTTAACTTAACCATTTAATATCCACATATATAATAACTGTAATTCAGTTTTTTTCCTGTATTTATCATGTATTGCATTGTACTGCTGCTGAGAAGTTAACAAATTTCATGACATATGCTGCTAATATTAAACCTGATTCTGATAGGTTCTCAATCAGTCAGGGCATGAACAATTACAGGGGAAGGCTGGAGAATGGGGTTGAGAAGGATAGTAAATCAGCCATGATGGAATGGTGGAGCAGACTTGATGGACAGAATGGCCTAATACTACTTCTGTGTTTTATTACTTTATCATCCAAAACCAAGACATCATCAGGTCTACAGTAACACTCACAAAATGCTGGAGGAACTAAGCAGGCTAGGCAGCATCTATTGAAAAGAGTAAACCCTATCCCTGGTAGGCAAGAGAAACCCAATCCCTTCGCTTCATTCCTCTTCCCACCCTGCCACTTGGAAAAGTGCCATCCCCTTCTCTCAGATCCTCCATCTCCACCACATTTGCTCTCAGCATGAAGCTTTTCATTATAGTTCTAATGAGATGTCCTCCTTCAAAGAAAGAGGCTTTCCTTCCTCCATTGTCAACACTGCCCTCACCCACACCTCTTCCATTTCATGTACTTCTGCCCTCACCCCATTCACCTGCTATCTCACCAAGGGACAGGGTTCCTCTTGTCCTCACCTACCACCCCACCAGCCTCTGCATCCAGCACATAATTTTCCATAACTTCTGCCATCTCCAACGGGCTCCCACCACCAAGCACATCTTTCCCTCATCCCCATTTTCCACTTTCCACAGAGATTGCTCCATACACAACTCCCTTGTCCATTCCCCCCTCCTCACTGATATCCGTCCTGGCACTTCCAGTGCCTATAAAAAGAATTTAGCCCTTTTGGGATTTTCATGTTTTATTGTTTTACTACACTGAATCACAGTGGATTTAATTTGGCTTTTTTGAGACTGACCATCAGAAAAAGACTCTTTCGTGTTGATGCACCATTAATAACTCTCGGAGACGTGAGGCGAGATATAGGCTTTTATTGGCTGGAAGAAAGAACAAGCAGCAATTGACCACCACACTGCATCCTGGAGACTGAGGCCGGGGCGGTGTCCCCAGTCGCCTTTATACCGGGATCTGTGGGAGGAGCCACGGTCAGTGGGAAGAGCCACAGGAGCAGTCAGCGGGGGGGGGGGGGGGGGGCGTGTCCAGACAGGTATATGTAGTTCACCACACGTGTCAAAGTGAAAACAGATTTCTACAAAGTGATCTAAATTAATTACAAATATAAAACACAAAATAATTGATCGCATAGCTATTCACCCTCTTTAATATGACACACCAAATCATCGCTGGTACAGCCAATTGATTTTATAAATCACATAATTAGTTAAATAGAGATCACCTGTGCGCAGTCACGGTGTTTCAATGGATTGTAGTAAAAATACACCTGTGTCTAGAAGCTCCAACTGCTGGTGAGTCAGTATCCTGGCAAAAACTACACCATGAAGACAAAAGAACACTCCAAGCAACTCCACAAAAAGGTTATTGAAAAGTACAAGTCAGGAGACAGATGCAAGAAAATTTTCAAATCACTGAATATCCCTTGGAGTACAATTGTCAATCATCAAGCAATGGAAAGGATTTGGCTCAACTGTAAATCTGCCTAGAGCAGGCTGTCCTCAAAAACTGAGTGACCGTGCAAGAAGGGGACTAGTGAGGGAGGTCACCAAGAGACCTATGACAACTCTAGAGGAGTTACAAGCTTCAGTGGCTGAGATGGGCGAGACTGCGCATACGACAACTGTTGCCCGGGTGCTTCACTAGTTGCAGCTTTATGGGAGAGTGGCAAAGAGAAAGCCACTGTTTGAAAAGAAACTCACATGAAATCGTGGCTAGAGTTTCCCAGAAGGGATGTTGGAAGAAGGTTCAAAGGTCTGATGAAATCAAAATTGAGCTTTTTGGCCATCAGACCAAACACTATATTTGGTATAAGCCAAATACCGCACATCATCGAAAATCATCATCCCTACTGTGAAGCAAGGTGATGGCTGCATCATGCTGTGGGGATTTCACTGCAACAGGCCCTGGAAGGCTTGTGAAGGTAGAGAGTAAAATCAATGCAGCAAAACACAGGGAAATCCTGGAGGAAAACCTGATGCACTCTGCAAGAGAACTGCGACTTGGGAGAAGATTTTTTTCCCAGTAAGACAATGACCCCAAGCATAAAACCAAAGCTGCACAGGAATGGCTTAAAAACAACAAAGTTAATGATGTGGAGTGGCCAAGTCAGAGTCCAGCCCTCAATCCAATTGAGAATGGGTGGCTGGTCTTGAAAAGGGCTGTTCACTCATGATCCCCATGCAATCTGACGGAGCTTGAGCAGTTTTGTAAAGAAGAAATTGCAGTGTCCAGATGTGCAAAACTGATAGAGACCCGTCCACACAGACTCAAGGCTGTAATTGCTGCCAAAGGTGCATCTACTAAATACTGACTTGAAGGGGGTGAGTAATTATGCAATCAATTGTTTGGTGTTTAATAATTGCAATATATTTAGACCAATTTGTATAAAAAAAAAAATTCACTCTGACAAGAAAGAGTCTTTTTGTGTTGATCAGTGTCAAAAAAGCCAAATTAAATCCACTGTGATTCAATGTTGTAAAACAATAAAATATGAAAACTTCCAAGGTGGGTGACTACGTCTAATAGGCACTGTGTCCCTGCAAGTGGAACAAGTGCCACTACACCTCCTTGCTCACTACCATCCAGGGCCCCATATAGTCCTTTGAAGTGAGCCAACAGTTTATCTGTGAGTGGGTTGGCTCCCGGTGTGGCCTCCCGTATATCGGTGAGACCTGATGTAGATTGGGAGAGTGCTTGGCTGAGCACCTACGCTCTATCCGCCAGAGAATGCCAGATCTCCTGGTGGCCGCCCATTTCAATTCTGCTTCCCCTCCCCATTCTAACATTTCCGTCTATGGCCTCCTGTACTGCCGTGATGAGGCTACACTCAGGGTGGAGGAGCAACACCTTGTATTCCATCTGGGTAGCCTCCAAGCTGATGGCATGAACATTGATTTTTCTAACTTCCTGTAATGGGTACATCCCCCCCCCCCTTCACCATTCCCCATTCTCATTTCCCTCTCTCACCTTGTCTCCTTGCCTGCCCATCACCTCCCTCTGGTGCTCCTCCCCCTTCCCTTTCTTCCATGGCCTTCTGTCCTCTCCTATCAGACTCCCCCTTTTCCAGCCCTTTATCTCTTTTACCAATCGACTTCCCAGCTCTTTACTTCACCCCTCCCCCCTCTCAGTTTCGCCCATCACCTACAACCTTGTACTTCTTCCCCCCCTCTCCCCTTCTTCTTACTCTGTCTTCTCATCTCTTTTTTCCCAGTCCTGATGAAGGGTCTCAGCCTGAAACATCTATAGTTCTCTCTTTTCCACAGATGCTGCCTGGCCTGCTGAGTTCCTCCAGCATTTTGTGTGTGTTACTTTGATTTCCAGCATCTGCAGAGTTCCTTTTGTTTGTGAAGAAGTCAACTTTTTGGGCAAAGCTCACTGTTCCCTCTAAGCAGAGTGGGTTCGTGGCCCTGGAATAACTGAAATGCCCCCATGCACATAGACTTCGTTGCCACGCAGCTAGAAAAGGTTTACATAATGTGAAAGATTTTCTTTGTACAGTATTTTTTTGTACAGGAAAGCCACCACTACAACCTGTAACCTGGTCACCTCTGAGGCGGAGGTAGGCAGATATTTCCAACGAGTGGACAGTCGCAAGGCTGCGGAACCGGACGGTATCCCAGGACGAGTACTCAGGATGTGCACAGCACAACGGGCAGGTGTGTTTACTGACATTTTAAATCTCTCCCTCTCCAGTGTAGAGTGCCCTCCTGCTTCAAATTATCCACCATTGCCCCATCCCAAAAAAGACCAAGGTAACATGCCTGAACGACAGACGTCCTGTCACACTCACCTCAATAATAAGCAAATGCTTTGAGAGGCTGGTCAAGGACTACGTCTGCAGCTTGCTACCACCCACACCGATCCCCCTACAATTCGTCTACCGACACAGTCAACACAGTAGCTACTGCTCTACACACTGTCCTTACACATCTGGAGAAGAAGGATGCTTATGTGAAAATGCTGTTCTTGGACTACAGTTCGGTAATTCCATCCAGGCGCAAAAGAAAGCTCCTGACCCTGCCTTGTGCGGCTGGATCCTGGATTTCCTGTCAAGTCACCAGCAGGTGGTAAGAGTGGGCTCCCTCACCTCCACTCCTCTGACTCTCAACACAGAAACCCCTCAGGGCTGTCTACTAAGTCTCCTGCTTTACTCCCTGTATACCCATGACTGTGTCACCACCCACAGCTCTAATCTGCTAATTAAATTTGCTGACAACACTACATTGATTGGCCTAATCTCAAACAATAACAAGAAAAGAGGGCCCGAAGGATCATCGGGGACCCAAGTCACCCCAACCACAGTCTATTCCAGCTGCTACCATCTGGGAAACGGTACCACAGCATAAAAGACAGGACCAACAGGCTCCGGGACAGCTTCTTCCACCAGGCCATCAGACTGATTAATTCATGCTGATATGAGTGTATTTCTGTGTTACATTCACTGTTCTGATTATTATAAATTATAATAAATTACTATGATTGCACATTACACATTTAGACAGAGACATAATGTAAAGATTTTTAATCCTTGTGTATGTGAAGGATGTAAGAAATAAAGTCCATTCAATTCAATAACAAATTGCTGACGTGCCACTGATGTTGGCCGAATCAAAGGTGGTGACGAATCAGCATTTAGGAGGGAGATTGAAAATCTGGCTGAGTGGTGCCACAACAACAACCTCTCACTCAATGTCAGCAAGACCAAGGGGCTGATTATTGACTTCTAGAGGAGGGAACTAGAGGTCTGTGAGCCAGTCCTCATCAGGGTATCAGAGCAGGAGAGGGTCAGCAACTTTAAATTCCTTGATTTTCTCATTTCAGAGGATGTGTCCCGGGCCCAGCATTTAAGTGCAATTACATAGAAAGCACGGCAGTGCCTCTACTTCCTTGGGAGTTTGCAAAATTTGGCAGGACATCTAAAACGTTGACAAACTTCTATGGATGTGTGGTGGAGTGTATATTCACTGGCTGCATCACAGTCCGGTATTGAGAGACTAATGGAAAATTGTACAAAAAGTAATGGATACAGCCCAGAGCTTCATGGTACCATTGAACACATCTACATGGAGCGTGGCTGCAGGAAAGCAGCATCCATCATCAGGGATCCCCTACTACCCGGGTCATGCTCTCTTCTCGCTGCTGCTATCAGGAGGAAAGTACAGGAGCCTCAGGACTCACACATTTATTCTGGAACACAGTGGCTAGGTTTAACAGGAACCTGTTATAGTTATTGACAAAATCCTAAAAAGGCCCACAGCTGCGACACATCCTTTGCCCTCAGTGCATTCTCCATTACTTGAATTTTCTCAGCACACGAGTAAATCTTGTGCATCAATGGTGTGTCCACAGTAAGTAATGCTTGCTTTAAAGAATTTTACACGAGTTGCATCATGCTCCGAGCTCATAATCTTCCAATCTTTTTAACACTGTCTTGAGATTTTAGAGATGTTCCTTTCATTCATCCTCACTGGTAACAATGATGTCATCCAGGTAACATTGAGCCCTGCAGCACCTGGTCCATAGCTTTCTGCCAGAGCGCAGGTGCAGGTGTTACTCAAAAATAAGCCTATAAGTGATAAAGCCCTTTGAGTGTATCTGGTGAGAAACACATTGGACTCTTTTGTCATCTCTGTCTGTAGGTAGGCCTCAGTTAAGCCCACTTTGCTGAAGTGTTTCCCTCCAGATAGGTTTGCAAAGATATCCTCCATCCTGGGCAGAGGGTATGGATCTACTTTCAGTACTGGGTTGATGGTGACCTTAAAATCACCACAGATCCTGACAGACATTTTTCTTCTTGGCTGGCACTGCCCATGGGCTCCACTCAACCTTGGAAAGAATTCCTTCAGCCTCTCTGCAATCCAGCTCACTGGCTACTTTATCACAGATGGTACAAGGATGGATCAGCTTTGTAAAACTGGGGTATGGCATTTTCATTTCACACTATTTTACCCTTGATATGTTTCAAGTTTTCCAATGCCATCCTTGAACACTGCTGTGGCATCATCCGGTACCACCTTTAATTTGCTTTCAGTTGACCCTGTTGCAGGGATGTGGCATTCAAATTGTGATGGTTTTCCAATCAAGTTGTAGTTGTCTCAGCCATCTGTAGCCCTATAGTGCTCACCCTCCTGTTTTTACCACACACAAGACCAACTTGGCTTGTTGGTTGCTGTATTTCACTGTTACAAATGCCATTCCCACAGGAGTTATCTTTCTCCAGCATAAGTTCTTGGTTGAATATCTGCAGGCTTCAGTTCAGTATCTTTAAAATGTTGTTGAAACTCAATTTGTGGAATGACTGAAACAGCCGAGCCAGTGTCCAGTTCCATAAGACCATAAGATATAGGAGCAGAATTAGGTCATTTGGCCCATCGAGTCTGCTCCACCATTTCATCATGGCTGATCTAATTTTCCTCTCAGCCCCAATCTCCTGCCTTCACCCCATAATCCTTGTGCCCTAACCCATCAAGAATCTATTAACCTCTGCCTTAAACATTCATAAAGATTTGGCCTCCACAGCTGCTTGTGGCAAAGAATTCCACAGATATACCATTCCCTGGCTAAAGAAATTCCTTTTCATCTCCATTCTCAAAGATGCCCCTCTATTCTGAGGCTGTGTCCTCTGGTCTTAGACTCTCCCACCATAGGAAACATCCTCTCCACATTCACTTTATCAAGGCCTTTCACCATTTGATAGTTTTCAATGAGGTCACCCCTCTTTCTTCTGAATTCTACTGAACACAGGGCCATCAAATACCTTTCATAAGACAAGCCATTCAATCCTGGAATCATTTTCGTGAACCTCCTTTGAACCCTCTCCAGTTTCAGCACATCCTTTCTAAGATAAGGGGCCCAAACCTGCTCTCAATACTCCAAGTGAGGCCTCACCAGTGCTTTAGAAAGTCTCAACATTACATCCTTGCTTGCTTTTTATATTCTAGTCTTCTTGAAATGAATGCTAACATTGCATTTGCCTTCCTCATCACCGACTCAACCTGCAAATTAACCTTTAGGGAATCCTGCACGATGTCTCCCAAGACTCTTTGCAGCTCAGATATTTGTATTTTCTCTCCATTTTGGAAAATAGTCAACCCTTTCAATTCTTCTACCAAATTTCATGACCATACTCTTCCTGACACTGTATTCCATCTGCCATTTCTTTGCTCATTCTCCTAATCTAAGTCCTTCTGTAGCCTCTCTACTTCCTCAAAACTACCTGCATCTCCTCCTATCTTCATATTGTCTGCAAAGTTTAGAACAAAACCATCAATTTCATCATCCAAAATATTGACATATAATGTAAAAAGAATTGGTCCCAACACAGACCCCTGTGAAACAACACTAGTCACCGGTAGACAGCCAGAAGAGGTTCCCTTTATTCCACCCTTTGCCTCCTGCCAATCAGTCACCGCTTTATTCATGCTAGAATATTTCCTGTAAACCCATGCATTTATAGCTTTTTAAGCAGTGGCACCTTGTCAAAGGCCTTCTGAATATCAGAACATCAACCTGTACTGAACATCAGAACACAACAACCGATTCTCCTTTGTCTACGCTGCACGTTATTTCTTCAAAGAATTCTGATGGATTTGTCAGGCAAAATTTTCCCTTGAGGAAACCATACTGACTACAGGCTATTTTATCACGTGCCTCCAACTACCCTGAGACCTCATCCTTAATAGTCAACTTTAACATCTTCCTAACCACTAAGATAAGACTAATTGGCCTATAGTTTCCTTTCTTCTGCCTCTCTCCCTTCTTGAAAATTGGAGTGAAATTTGCAATTTTCCAGTCTTCCAGAACCATTCCAGAATCTAGTGACTCTTGAAAGATCATTACTAATGCCTCCACAATCTCTTTACCCACCTCTTTCAGAACTCCGGGGTGTACACCACCAGGTCCAGGTGACTTACCTACCTTCAGACCTTTCAGTTTCCCAAGAGCCTTCTCTCTAGTTATGGTAACTTCACACACTTCATGTCCCCTGACACTTGGAACTTCTGTCATACAGCTACTGATTTCCACAGTGAAGACTGATGTAAAGTACTTATTCAGTTTGTCCACTATTTCTTTGTCCCCCATTACTACATCACAGGCATCGTTTTCCAGCAGTCCAATGTCCACTGTCGCCTCTGTTTTACATTTATGTACCTGAAGAAAATATCCATTTTAATGAATTTGCCGTTCACTTCTGGTGTAAGCCATATTGCTTGTCTCTTGTTAGATTTCACACATATCAACCTTCAGACCTTTCAGCTTCCCAAGCACCTTCTCCTTAGTAATAGCAAACACATTCACTTCTGCCCCCAACTGTCTTAAATTTCAGGCATACTGCTTGCATCTTCCACAGTGAACACTGATGCAAAGTACTAATTAAGTTCTCCCGTCATTTCTTTGTCCCTCATTACCACCTCTCCAGCGTCATTGTGGTCTGATATCCACTCTCATCTCTTTTTTACTCCTTATATATCTGATAAAACTTTGGTATCCTCTTTCATATTATTGACTGGCTTACCTTCAAATTTCAACTCTTCTCTCTTTATGGCGTTTTTTAGTTGTTTTTTTAAAAGGTCCCCATTAGTTTTTGCTATATTATATTCCTTTTTCTTTTCTCTTTATGATGTTTGACTTCCCTTGTTAGCCACAGTTCTGTCATTCTCCCTTTAGAATATTTCATCATCGTTAGGATGTATCTATCCTGCGCCTCCTGAATTCCTCCAGAAGCTCCAGCTATTGCTGTTCTGCCATCATCCTTGCCAGTGTCCCCTTCCAGTCAACGTTGGCAAACTCCTCTCTCATGCCTCTGTAATTCCCTTTACTCCACTGTAATTCAGATGTATTTGACTTTCTCTTCTCCCTATCAAACTGCAGGATGAATTCTCTTAAATTATGGTCGCAGCCTACCTTAATCTCCCTAATCAAATCATGTTGTGTCAACCTTTTAACCTAGTAACCTAGGGATCTAACCCTTCTCTCCTACGTAGCTTTCCATTTTTCTCTCATCCATGTAACTGTCTAAGAATTTCTTAAATGCTCCTAATGTGTCTGTTTCTAACACACTACCCTAGCAGGACATTTCCTGCATGCACCCAGCATTCTCTGTGTAAAGAACACTCCCCCTCCCATACTTTCCTGCAATCATCTTGAAGTTATGCCTGCTTGGATTAGCTGTTTCTACCCTGGGGAAAAGCTCAGAATTTATTACCGAAACTCTTTCAGAAAGCTAGAAGTTTCAGCTCTATCTTCTGCAATATCAGGATCGCAGAACTCCAGCTGGAAACAGAAGTTGAAAACTCCTCACATGGTGTGTATGCGCAATGATTTCATGAACTCTTCTCTACTTTCCCTCTCCCTGGGATGCCTTATTCCCACCCCCCAAAGAACACACCTTAGCCACAGAGCAGGCTGCCGAGTGCACAAATGTTTTCCAGTAACAATAAATTAACACCCATGTATAAGAATTATTTGCTTTAAGGCAGAACAAAATTAAATAAATTAGCAAAAGTTATCTGTTGTAGTTTTGACTCTGGCCTTATCACAAGAGGCAAGAGGGGACAATGAGCTTTCTTTCTTTCTTTCTCCCCCTCTCCCCTCTCTTCAGCCCTCCTGCCTCAGCTGATAATCATTGTTTGATCTCTTCCTACAGAAGCTAAATAAATTTGGAAGTCCCAATCAACCCTTACCAATTTTTAATTGATGCACCGTAGGTGTGCCTGGATAACCGTGTGCCTTCCTCCTGATCTGATCAATCATTCCGGTGTGCCCCAACACCCTGCTCTATCTATAACCCTTGTAAACACTTTAATCCCTTTTTACAATGTTGCTTACATTGTCAGTGCATGCTGGTATTTATTTATACATACTTTATTCCATATTCATATTTTAACCTCTAATAACTTTATTTTTATATAATTTATAACAGTTGAATGTTGCTTTTTGTTGCATGTCACACCCAGACCAACACACCACAGCAAATTCTGACGACTTGTACAAGGCAAATAAAGTTGATCCTTGAACTTCAGTCACCACTACTCTGAACTGATTCTATACGACCTACAGACTCACTTTCGAGGACTCTTTACAACTCATGACCTTGATATTATTGTCATTTGTGCAATTTGTCACCTTTTGCACATTAGTTGTTTGTCAGTCTTTGCCTGTTTATCTATAATTGTCCATAAAATTCTTTTGTATTTCTTTACTTCCCTGTTGATACCTGCAGGAAAATGAATTTCAAGGGAGTATATAGTTGGCATATTTTAATAATAAATGTGTTCTGAACATTAAAGTTTGAAGTTGGTTTAGCCAATGCTATGGTGACTGGCTCAGGACTTCATACACACCATAATGTGCCTTCTCAAACAAGAGAAAATCTGCAGATGCTGGAACTCCAGAGCAACACACAAACTGCTGGAGGAACTCAGCAGGCCAGGCAGCATCTATGGAAATGAATAAGCAGTCAATGTTTCGGTCCGTGAAGAACGGTGTCTTCTCTCCACGATCTGTATTTGCTGTTTCATCCTCGGCTGGTAAACAGTGTGTTAGAGCTTGCACACTCAGTGGCCACTTTATTACATACAGGAGTCTACCTAACAAAGTGGTCATAGGAGCTGAACGGTGTGGTCTGCTGCTGCTGTAGCCCATCCACAAAAGGTTTAACCTGTTGTGTGTTCAATTAACCACTGTTTCACTACGTGGTTAATGGAGTTATTATCACCTTCCTGTCAGCTTGAACCAGTCTGGCCGACCTCCTCTGACCTCTGTCACTCTCCTCACCCTGGATATTGCTTTGATTTTCACACCATTCTCTGTAAACTCCACAGACCGCTATGCGTGAAAAACCCAGGAGATCAGCAGTTTCAGAGATATTCAAACCACCCCATCTGGCACCAACAATCATTCCATGGTCTGAACAACAACTGAACCTCTTGACCATGTCTTACTCATTGAGTTGCTGCCTTGTGATTGGCTGATCAGATATTTGCATTAATGAGCAGGTGTACCTAATAAAGTGGCCACTGAGTGTATGCTCTTTTCCTACCGTTGATGTCTCATTTGTTCGCCCTCCATCCCTCACCCTCATTTCCTAGATTTATCACCCTCTGCTGCCTGGTTTCTATCTACCCATCACCCATTCTTTTCTCCATGAGTTTCAGCTCCCTTGGTACACCTTTTCTCTCCCCACACCCACCCAAATCCATCTACCTAAATGTTTTTTTCTTACCTGATCCTACTTATCAGCCTCTATCATAATAATCTTCGTCCTACATCTGGCTTTCTGTGCCCATCATCCCTCCCTCTCCTGGTTCCACCTCTCTCCTCCAGTCTCGGTCTTAGTCCTCCCTCCCATTTCAACACTCTGGCCATCTTCCCTCTACACCCTCTGTCCTGATGCACAATCTCCTCTTGAAGCATTGACCATCCCTTTGCCTCCAGAGATGTTGCTCGACCTGCGGAGTTCATCCAGTGGCTTGGTTTCCATGGTGGCGTTGGGTAAGGCAGGCACATCCATCAGATATGCGCCAGTGAAGGAGGCACAAGTTGAGAAGCAAATTTTTTTTGGACTGAGGGCAGTGGGTATATGGAATGAGATGCCACAGGAAGTGGTTGAACAATTTATTGTGAGCAGTTTTGCGCCCCTTAGCTAAGGAAAAGAATGATTCCAGACAATGAAAGGGTTAATGGATGAAGAGTGTTTGATGGCTCTGGGCCTGTACTCACTGGAGATAAGAAAGAAAAATAGGTGGGGGGGGGGGGGGTCATTGAAACCTGTCATTGAAAGGCCCAGATGAGTAGATGTGGAGAGGATGCTTCCTAAAGCAGGGAGATCTGGGACAAGAGGGCACAGCCTCAGAATACAAGGACATCTCTTTCAAACAGAAATGAGGAGGAATTTCTTTAGGCAGAGGGTGGTGAATCTGTGGATTTCTTGTAATTTATTTTTTTATTGAAGTTCATCAAACAAACATTTCCATAAGATGTATTCCAGACATTGTACATATACATCATATAATCATATATATCACAAAATCTCCACAAAGTATTTATTTGGGGTATACACTTATAGATCTATCTAGGGCAACCAACATATTCTTTACCTAAATTGATGCATTCCTTTGAACAATATGGTCAATTATCAGGACACAAGAGCAACATAGATAAAACCTCGAATCTGTGGATTTCATTGCCACAGACAGCTGTAGAGGCCTGTTGACCCCGGTTTATTACACTGAGGAGGAGATCTCATTGAATACCATCCAATGTTGAAAGGCCTAGATAGAGTGGATGTGGAGAGGATGTTTCCTATAGCAGGGGAGTCTAGGACAAGTGGCCAAAGCCTCAGAATACAAGTATGTCCCTTTAGCACAGAGATAAGGAGGAATTTCTTTCATCAGGCAGTGGTTAATCTGTGGAATTCATTGCCACAGATGGCTTTGTAGGTCAAATCATTGGGTATATCTAAAGCAGAGGTTCATAGATCCTTGATTAGTAAGGGTGTCAAAGGTTAGGGGGGGAAGGCAGGAGAGTAGGGTGGGGAGGGGTAATACATTAGCCATGATAGAATGACGGAACAGACTTGATAGGCTGAATGGCCTAATTCTGCTCCCATGTCCTATGGTCTAACAGAGGTGGATAGAATTATGATATACACATGGATAAGAAAGATATGGGCAAAAGCATATGGGCAAAAGACTGGCTCAATCTGACAATTTTTGTCAGTATAGATGAGTTGGGCCAAAGGGCCTGTTTCTGGGACATGTTGTTACCTGGCTCTACGAACCTTCATCTGATGTTTCAGATATTGGTTGAAGGGTAAACCCAGATATGTTGGGCAGAATTAGCCCATTGTGCTGGGGTGTCTGGTACATCAGATATCAGATTTCCTTGTCTGAAATCTCTGGCACTTCAGCATTCCCTCAGTGTTACACTGGAAACAGCAGCCGAAAGAAAAAAATTGGGGGGGTGGGGGGCGTAGTAACGTGAACGCTTTGCAGCACCAGCAACCCGGGTTCAAATCCCACCACTGTCTCTAAAGGGTTTATATGTTCCCCCCCGTGACTGTGTGGGTTTCTCCCACATCCCAAAGATGTATGGTTTACTATATTTGGGTGGTGTGGGCTTATTGAATTGGGAGGGCCTGGGGCCTGTTAGTGAGCTGTGTCTCTCAATAAAATAAAATTCACCCGGGAGTGCGTCTTTGCCCCACCGTGCTCCAAGGTGAGAGTGGAGGCCTGACTGATATGGCATCTGGTACTTAATTCACAACAGGTGTAGGGACCTGTTTCCTGGGGAAACTGTGTTACATCCACACTCTTCTAGTGTGGGTCTCTGCCCAGATGGGACTTGGATTTACTGGATGACAGATGGCACCTATTTCTGTCCCAGATGTCTGTGAAAAATTAATGCCAGCAAATTCTGAGTTGCTTTAATAACAACAAAATATAAATTAAAAATTTATAATTCCACTAGCTGTCAAGTGGGAGTGGGGAATCAAAGATGAAATCAGGATCTTGTGCATTAAGCAACGGGAAGAAAACACATTAAAAGATTTAACAATCGAAATTGGAGGAAGAGTGAAGAAAAATATTCTTTAAAAGTGGTTGAAATTCTTCCAATTTATACAAGGCTGTGAGAAGATCTTGCAAGTATTAATAACTTGCACTTTGTTCTTAAGTCTCAAAAGCCCGGATTTGATTAGTCTCCTCACCCCCTCGTTCATAAAGTGGGACCTATTGTTCTTAAACAAATATCCCTGCATTTAGTTGTAAATGAGGTGACTATAATGTGGCTAAGTCTTCATTCTGGCAAATTTCAAAAGCCTCTTATTGATGCAAAGTATTTTAGGCGACCTGGTGTTAGGAATCTTCCAAGAGGATCACAAACATCGTAGGTTTTGGAGGCTTGCATGCCTCAATGACCCAGAAAGCTGTGCTAGCCAGAGTCAGGGCTTGATGCTTGACTCTCGGTAAGGTCACCCGTACCAAACAGGTCAAAGTGCAAAGGACAGACTAAGAGTGGTCCACCAGTTCTCCACGTTCAGGGCTAACAACCCTGACTAGTCAAACAAAACTCGTGAAGAGAGTCCTTGAGAAGACTTGGCTTGGACCCAAATGCTGGAGTACCCACAGCAAGGATTGAGACACGGTATCAAACTGGACCGAGAATCTGAGCACAAAACAGACGCTAGACGAAATCACGGGTAGGCTTGCTGTTGAGCACCAAACTTTAAAATGCTCAATCCTTGGTGCCCAATTAGCGGGACTGTTCTGAAACCTTGAACGGGCCGCACCAGCTATCCATACTCGGGGAGTTAGAGTGCCTGAACCTCGGAAGCTGGCAGTGATGGGTGCGTGTCGTAACAGGACCCCCTCCCCTAATGCTGACTCCTGACAGCCCAGGCTGCCTGGAGAGACGATGATTGCAGTCATAGATGAGAGCCGGATCCAAGATGTCTCTTTCAGGCACCCAGCACCTCTCCTCCAGCCCAAATCCCTCCCAGTCCATGAGATTTGCCAAACACCTTGAACAGTACGCGAGTCCAAAATTCTTCTCATGGTGGAAACCTGTTCCCCATCGACAAATGTGGGTGGCGGTGGGGCCATCAAGTTGGTGTTCTCAGGGTTTAACTTGGAAACATGGAAAGTGGGATTGATCTTGATGGTCTTGGGGAGCTGCACAGCGTAGACCATTGGGTTTACTTTCCTGAGAATCCTGAAAGGTCCAATAAACTTGGGTGCCAATTTCTTGGACTACACTAAGTCGATAGTCAGACTCATTGCTCAGGCTGAAAATTTGGTCCCTGTCTTACCTTGTAGTTAACTTCTGTTTCAGCCTTCTGGGTAGAAACTAACAAAATCTCCCTTGCCCTAGTCCATTTCTCCTTGCAGCATCAGACATCTCAAGATCTTCAGCCACAGGAACCCCAACCTATGCCTCCTGCTCAGGGAAGAGTGACAGAGAATACCCCAACTGGCATTTGAAAGGGGACATCCCATGTGCCAAATGCTGTAGAATGTTGTGGATTACCTCTGCCCACATCAAATGGTCACACCACTTGTTCAGTCTTTCAAAGACCCAGTATTTTTAGGGTATTTTCCATACCTTGGCTCACCTGCTCCATCTGCCTGTTGGACTGTGGGCGAAACCCAGAGGAAAGACTCACTGTTTCCCCAATCAGTTTGCAAAATGCCCTCCAGATGTGACTTGCAGGCTGTGATCCAACACAATGTCCACTGGAGAACCGTGGATTCTGAAGACCTGCTGTAGGACAATCTCAACCGTCTCCACTGCTGATGGAACTCCGTCCAAGGTGATGAGTTTACAGGCCTTCAAAAATTGATCCATGATAGTGGTCTTCCCCTTGGAAGGAGGACAAAGTCCATGGTCGGGTCCGGAACAGGCAGAGGGTGAAGGAGCCCTTGAGGTTGTGTGTAGAGCTCCTGGTTCCGGGTGCACAATCCACATGCCTGCACGTATTGACGGACATTCCTCACCATTCCAGGTCACCAATATCTTCCCTTAATGAAATCAAGGGTCCTGGAAATCCCTGGGTGAGATGTCAATCTGGATGCATGTCCCCATTGAAGAATCTGAGACCAGAGAGGACTAGGAACGAACAGCCAACCCTGAGGGCCATTCTGTGAAGGATCTCCTTTTGTGCCTGTGCCTCGTGAACAAGTGTGTCAATCCCCCAATGAACTGGCACTGTCAGCTTGGCTTGGGGCCAAATGGTGGTTGGCTGCTTCTCTCGTTCGGACTCGTTAAACAAGGCATCTGGCTGCTGGTTTATAGATCCTGGTCAACAGGTCAGGATGAAATTAAAACCATGAGAAAGACTACCTGGAATTCAGTCTTTTAGCATCCTGAATATAAGCCAGGTTCTCATGGACCGTTCTTACGGATAAAAGGGTTCTTGGCCCCCTCGAGCAAGTGTCGCTATTCCTTCAGATCCAACTTGATTGCAAGCAGCTCTCTATCATTATTCACCTCTGCTGGGGATGGTCACCTGGAACAGAATGCACGCAGATGTAGTTTATTGTCCCAAGGTGTCTGTTGAGACAACACTGCACCCACTCCGACATCAGAGGCGTCCACTTCCATAATGAAGGGAAGGTCTGGATTAGGTACAACCAAAATAAGAGCTGTCATGAACTGCCGTTTGACACCTGCGAAAACAGCCTCTGGCTCAGTAGTTCAAACAAAGGGGCCCTAAAATCTCTTGGTTAGTGCCGTCAGAGGAGCCGCCACTGAGCTGAAGTTTCTGATAAATTTTCGATAAAAGTTGGCAACTCCCAGGAATCATTGGACATGCTTCACACTGGATGGTTGTGGACAATCTCCAACTGCCTGCGGCTTACAAGGGTCCAATTTGAGATTGCCATAATGGAGCCCAAAAAGAAATAGTGGTTACGTGAAATTCAGACTTCTCCAGCTTGATGTAAAGTCCATGATCAAGTAGCCTCTTTAGGAAATTTTTGATGTAAGCGATGTGCTCCTGGGGACTTCGAGAATGTTGTCCGAGTAGACAAAGGTGTACTTATGGAGAGCATCACAGAGCACGTTGTTTATAAAGGCCTGGAAAACTGCTGGCAGGTTCAAAAGGCCGAAGGGTATGACCAGGTACTCATGGTGCCTTGTCAATGTGTTGAATGCCGTTTCCCACTAGTCACCCTCCTTTATGCTCTCCACAAATCCAGCTTCAAGAATTCTCTTGCACCTTGGAGAATCTTGAAAACAGTGCTCGTAAGTGGAAGAGGGTAACAATTCTTGACCATTGTGCAATTGAGCCCTCTATAATCAATGCAAGGCCACAGACACCCGACCTTCTTCTGTGTGAAGAAGAAGCCAGCCCGGCTGGAGAGGTGGAGGGCCAAATGAATCCCATCGCAAGAGCCTCCTTAATGTACTCTTCCATAGCGCCTCTCTCCAGCCTGAGAGAGTATATGATCAACCCCACAGAGGAATCCTACCTGGCAGTAGATCTATTGCACAGTCGTACGGACAGTACGACGGAAGAGTAGAGTCCTTTCCTTTCTGAAGACCTCTTCCAAATCCTTGTAGACAGAAGGGATTTCTATTGGCTTGGTGCTGCAGTTTCCCCTGAAACTTCATCCGAGGATAACTTCAGTGACTCTTTTGGTAGCAGGAGTGCTTCAACAGACCCCAGAGTCTTCCCCCATAGGTCCACAAGAGTCTTTAGTGAAAATAGAAGCCAAATTGCAGTCCAAATCCTTGTTCGTCTCCTCAGACATCGGCAGAGAGGTGCGACAATTAGTCCTTGTGCTCCTGAGATTAGATTCCAAGGATCACTGTCTTGGAATCTTCCCTTTTGACAGGACCTGGCAACTGGAGCCCTTTGGCTCAGCTGTTAGAGTTTCATACTGGTTAGGTGCCTCTTTGGTTTGCTCCTGAACTGGAGATCTCATTCCAGTGCACCCCTGACTCGCGCGGGCCTATTGGCCGGAGCCAGCTTGTCTTCCCTTGAAGGTAGAAGGTAGGACTGGGTCTCTTGAAGACTACAGGTCACCCTGAGCAGAAGTCTGCCTCCTTGCTGGCTGCTGGTCTTGGGAGAGTCTGGGGTCTGGAACACGGGCTGAAAACAAACCCTCTTACAGTGATTCTCCCCTCCCTCCAGTGATGCTGAGACAGCCAGGGGTACCCGCAGATCAGGGGTACGAGTGGAGAGTCAATAATGTAGAAACTAATGTCTTTCACATGAACCCCTATCCTCATCTGCAACACCACAGACTGTTGCTGGATCTGCCCGGAATGTAGTGGGCGGCCGTCCAAGACGATTGCAGGCAAGGACTGACACAACTCTCGCAGTAGCATGTTGAACTCATGGACGGTTCCTCTATTCAGAGAACTACCCGCTGTCCCAGACTCCACACCTGCCTCAGGTCCATACCCCAGGTAAACTCCACCTTCAACATGAAACCAGAATCTGTGGGTGTAGGCATAGTGGCGGCTACTATCACAGTCAGTCCTGCTGGTGTTGGACATTCTTCGCAGTTCCCCGGGTTGCTGCAGCTTACACTTGCCTGCAAATGACCTGATTTCCCGCAGTAAAAGCAGCGGGGCTGGGACCTCACATCGGCGGAGAGTCTAGTGTAACTGATCTGCAGGGCTTCAACTGGATCTCAAGCAGGCGACGGGCTGGTCATGGTCCGAGGTTGGGGAGTGGACAACAATGCATTGAGTCTGGGCTCAGTCTAGCCCTCCTTGACCTCCTGCTGTAGTCCCACTTACACTCTGCTGGATGATCCTCAAATTGGATGGACTGGTTGATGAGAACCTCGAAGTTCTCTGCAGTCTTTCCCAAGACGAGGGCATCCTTCAATTTATCTCAGAGTCTGTGGTGACGTAGCACGGCCAAAGCCTCCCCGTTCCAACCACTCTCCTGGGCCAAGTTCTGAAATTCAATTGCGTAGTCAGCCACTGACCATACCCCCTCAGGCAGTCTGAGGCTTATTTGGCGGTGTGAGGAAACACCCCCCCCCCCCCCCAATGGCGGCAACAAATTCCTCCGAGTCTGAGCAAATCTCCGACCTACTTTCCCAGTGCGTGGTGGCCCAGACCAGGTCTGTCACAGTCAGGAAAGAGATCATGAAGGCCACCTTCCAGCATTCCAAAGAGAACCGGGAAGGCTGGAACTCAAATACTAATGAGCACTGGATGAGAAAGCTGCATCAAGAACCCGGGTCCTGGTCGAATCTCACGGGGGTTGGAAGATGTACTGGCTCTAGAATGGGACCAAATGGTTCTCCCAAGTGACTCTGGCCTCCTCCTTGCAGAAGTTGACCAGTGGCTACCTGGAGGTCATGTATCTCCAGGCTCTGTTGGGAAGTATCTTCACCGTGGCTGACAAAAGACTCTGACACCCTGCTGGGACCATATTGACACATTTGTACCGTGATGAGAGTGCATGACGAGGATGACTTGGACCCCAATGCTGGAATATTCGCTGCAAAGGTCGAGACACGGTTTCAAACTGGATCAAGAATCTGAGCACAGAACAAACACCAGACGAAATCACAGCTAGACTTACGATTGGGCACCAAACCTCTCTCTCTCTCTCTCTCTCTCTCTCTCTCTCTCTCCGTCTTGTTTTACGGCGGTTGGCACCCAGCTTAATGGTGCATTACCGCCTCGGCACCAAACCTCAGTTCAGATGCTCCTTAAATGCTCAATCCTATTAGTACCAATTAGCAGCACTGTCCTGATTCTTTACAGGGGCAGTGCCCACTATCCATACTCCGGGGAGTTACGGCGTCTCAACCTCGGAAGCTAGCATGAATGGGTACATAACAAAACTGTTACAGATACAGCAATGAAGAGTC
This sequence comes from Hemitrygon akajei, assembly GCF_048418815.1. Lineage (NCBI taxonomy): Eukaryota > Metazoa > Chordata > Chondrichthyes > Myliobatiformes > Dasyatidae > Hemitrygon > Hemitrygon akajei. The sequence continues at coordinate 161,786,748 of NC_133134.1, read as the reverse complement.
TTTCTGCATCTGAGTACAATAGTATTCCTGAGTCTCCACCTGGCACCTGCATGACTGACAGAAGTGAAAACCGAGAGGAAGCTAATGGCACGACAAAGGAAGCCCGGAATGCCACTGGGGACCTGATAGGACCTTCATTGTTGCTCTAAACGCCAGCAGAGTAACAGGCAGCAAGGTGTTAGGAATGTTGATTTATAAAAGTAAGTTCTATCATTATATTTCCTTCCAGGTCCTTCAGGACAACTCCACCAGACTTGGCTCTCATTATCTCTATAATGTCCTCAAACTATAACCCTTTAAAAACTTGAGCGACACACATAAAGTGCCAGAGGAACTCAGCAGATCAGGCTGTATCTATGGAGGGGAGTAAACTGTCAATGTCTCGGGCCAAGACCCTTCATCAGGACTGGAGAGGAAGGGGGAAGAGGGTGGGAAAGGGAAGGAGTGAAAGCTGGCAGGTGATAGGTGAGACCTGGTGAGGGGGAAGGTAGATGGATGGGGGAGTGCTATGAAGTAAGCAGGTGATAGGAGGAAGAGGTAAAGGGATGAAAAAAAAAGGAATCTGATATGAGAGGACAGTGGACCATGGAAGAAAGGGAAGGAGGAGGGAGGTGATGAGCAGATTAGGAGATGAGGGGAACTAGAAAGGTGAACAAAGAAAGCGACAAGGTGGAGGAGGGAGAAATTACCTGAGGTTAGAAAAACCACTGTTCCTGCTATCAAGTTGGAGGCTATCCATTCGGAATATGAGGTGCTGCTCCTTCAGCCGGAGTTTGGCCTCATCATGGCAGTAGGGGAGGCCATGTCAGAATGAGATGGGGACGTCAAACTGAAATAGGTGGCCACTGGGAAATCCTGTCTTTCGTGGTGGGCGAAGCGGTCCCCCAGTCTACTGTACATCAAATCTCACACTATTGTAGAGGAGGCTGCACTGGGAGCACCGGGTAGAGTAGATGACCCCAATTGACTCACAAGTGAAGTGTCAGTTCTACCAATCAGTCTACTGGTCTTCTGTTTCGGAGACGCTGAATTCATCGACTAACCTCTCTTCACTGATGTAGATTTTGTTCATCTCTTCATGTGGTTCCTTCTCTTAATTATTTTTGATAATTTGGTATTAAAGTGCCTCATGACATTGTTCAATAGCAGAGCATTAAGATATTTGCAATTCATTTTAATTTCAAACAAAGAAATATCAAACTTTGTAGATTAGGATGTGTATTAGCAGATAAAGTAGGAGAAGGAAATTATTAAAGAAAATTCAAATTTAGATTCAGATTTACTCATTACACGTACATCCAAACATGCAGAATAATGTATAATGTGTTAACAGCCAACACACCTAAGGAAGAGCTGGGGGCTTCCACAAGTGTCACCACAAATTCTGGTGCAAACATAGCATAACCACAAAACCCAGCAGAACACAAGGATCCCGGGAATGAAGGGGTTAACATATGAGGAGCGTTTGGCAGCTTTGGGCTGCCAAATACTCAGTGGAATTTAGAGGAATGCATGGGGATCTCATTGAAACCTACCGACTGTTGAAAGGGCTAGATAAGGTGGATGTGGAGAGGATGTTTGCTATGGTGGGCGTGTCCAGAACTAGAAGGCACAGCCTCAAAATTGAGGGGTGACCCTTTAGAACAGAGATAAGGAGGATTTTTTTTTTTAGCCAGAGAGGAGTGAATTTGTAGAATGCTCTGCCACAGTCTGCGGGTATATTTAAGGCGAAGGTTGATCGTTTCCTGATCAGTCAGGGCATCAAAGGATATGGCGAGAATGCAGGTGTATCGGTTTGAGTGGATCTGGGATCAGCTGTGATGGAATGACATAGGTAACTCGATGGGCTGAACAGCCTAATTCTGCTCCTATGTCTTATGGTCTAACAACTAAACCACACACACACACACACACACACACACACACACACACACACACACACACACACACACACACACACACACACACACACACACACACACACACACACACATCCCCAACTCCAGGACAGGCCTCTGGTCTCCTGGCTTCAGTTTCCAGACTTCAGATCAACCTTTGGGCTTCGATCTTTGGTATTCCTCCCTGGATTAGCTGATGACAGGACCCCGAACTCCAGGCTCTCTGATTGGCCGGCCCTCAAGCCCCTTACTCATGTGCACATCCGATCCCCGGGATCCGGTTCAGTCTGATATCCGAGGATGTCCTTTGTCACTTGTCCACATCGCTGGCCTCTGAGTACAGAGAAGAGGCCTAGTCTCTGGATGACCTTTGTCCCTTGTTCACACTTCGAGTATGGACTGCGGAACAGAAGCCTGACCTCTAGCTCCTCGATATCACTCTCTAAACTCTAACCTCCCCTCTGTGTCCCCAAAACCATCCGCTATGAACTGTAAAAAAAAATCAACTAAAAAGGTCATGATTGGCAAGCAAAATTATTGCAGATGATGGAAATCTGAAATAACAGCAGAGAATCCTGGAAATACACCAGAGGTCAGGCAGCCTCTGTAGAGCAAAAATAAACCGAGTTAATGTCTCAGGATGATAATCTATCAGAATCAGAATGAGAATCAGGTTTAATATCAATGGCATATGTCATGAAATTTGTCGTTTTGCAGTGGCAGTACTGTGCAATACACAGTAATCAAAACTATAAATTACAATTTATAAACCAGTGTCTGCAGACACTGGAAATCCAAAGCAAAATGCTTTGGATCTCGGCAGGTCAGGCAGCATCTATGGAAATGAAAAAACAGTCAACGTTTTGGGTTGAGACACTACTGTGAAGGAGGTGGGAAGACGTCAGAATGAAAAGTTGGGGGGTGGGGAAGGAGGATAGGTAGAAGGTGATAGGTGAGTTGGAAAAGTAAAGGGCTGAAGAAATCATCTGACAGAAGAGGAGAGTGCAACATAGGAGAAACGAAAGGAGGAGGGAACCCAGGGGGAAGTGAGAAGCAGGTGAGAAGAGGTAAAAGGCCAGAGTGGGGAACAGAAGACGAGGGGAGAGGGATGGAAATTTTTTTTTACCAGACAGAAAAATCAATATTCACGCCATCAGCGTGGAGGAGACCCAGACAGAATATAAGGTGTTTATCCTCCTCCTGAGGGTGGCCTCATCCGACATACCGGAACGGGAATGGGATTGGAATTAAAATGTTTGCACACCGGGAATTTCTGCTTTCGGCAGATGGAGCGGAGGTGCTCGATGAAGAGGTCCCCCAATTTAAAACAGGGTCTCACCAATGTAGAGGAGGCTGCTTTTAATAAGTATATATAAATGATTAAAAAACAAAATAGTGAGGTAGTGTTGATGCATTTACTGTCCATTCAGAAACTGGAGAACGGAGGGGAAGAAGCTGTTCCTGAAGCGTTGAGTGTGTGTCTTCAGGTATTTTGATAGTAGCAATCGCCAAGATAATTACAAGGGGTAGCAAACCAACAAGAAGAGTACTTACAATTTCAATAGGAAATGAAGGTTGGTCAGAAATTTTACAGGCGTTTTAAAGACTAAGAGTGTCACAATGTGCACTGGCAATGTTGGAACTCAGTGCCAAGGAAAGACTGATTCCGATGTAGAAACAGTGGCCAGAGTTTAGTCATAATAATTCCAATGGAACGTCAAAGGCTCAGCCAAGTGACACTGTAAGAATTCTCAAAACTAGGACCCTGTGGTTAGCGCTATTATGGCATCCACTTAAATAATACAAGTAGCATAGAATCCCTGAGTCTATCAAAATAAACTTAACAAACTTCAACAGAAAGCACCTGGAGACTGCATTACAAAGAGTGAGTCACTTTAGAAAAATGCAAGGAACTCCAAACAATTAACAACTCTCATTAAATAACAATTAACCAATGCAGGTACTCTACAAACCTCGGAGCCCAACACTCTCTGGCATTGCGCATAGGCCTGGAGAGCTCACTACAGAAAGACTTGACAGTGTAATAAACATCGATAAATGGTACTGCTGGGCGTTGTTCTAAGGTTAACTTTTGAGGAAAGGGTTAGCAAGCCAACTCTCAAAGGAAAATTAATATGGAATGAGAAGTGTAGAGGAACAAAATAGATAAATAAATGGATTGAATAATGGCATTGACAAGCATCCAGAACTAAATAGTTTCTATCACATTTCCAGATCCCTCAACATAATCCTCCAAGATGCTCTAGGCTTTGGCAGTGATACACACTTCTCTGCCATTTAAGAGAGGGGAATGTGGGAATTGCGGTCCAGCTCACCCAAGGCAAGAAACCTGGAGAGGTTCGAGGAAGTTTGAGGGGGAAATGTGTGGTGTTATTTATTCTCACATGAGATTGGTATGGGTTTTTCAATCAAGAATTATATTTTCATCCTGTTAAATGCGATGTTTGAAAAGGATAAATTCAAAAAAGGTACCGAGGTTCTGTTTTCAGGTAAGGCTGACTTTCATTAAATGAGACAGTCAATAGGAACTGGATTTAGCAAGAAAAGCTCAAAGTGAGGTGTTTCATTAAGAGTAGCAAAGGATTTTGTACTCCCGAGGGTATGGAGTGATTGTAAAGCCTGAGATTTATCAGCTGATTATCAGTGTCCAATAATGAAAATCATCTCCAGAACCCAAGAAAGACTGCTGCTGCTGGAAACCCAGAGCAACACACGTGGATGTGTGGCAGGAACTCAGCAGGTCAGGAGCATCCATGGAGAGGAATAAAGAGTGGATGTTTCACCCTTTGTCAGGACTACCTGATCCTCCTGTATGCTTAAAGTAATGGACAGCAAATGTGCATGGGCTTTGTTCATGATTTCTTAAATGTATCTATCTATCTGCCTATCTATTTATTGAAATACAGCATGGAATAGGCCTTTCTGGTCCTTTGAGCCGTGCTGCCCAGCAATCCCCTGATTTAACCCTAGCCCAATTATGGGACAATTTACTATGTGTCCAATTAACCCATCAACCGGTACATCTATGGACTATACTCCCACACGATCACGGGGAGAATGTACAGATTCCTTACAGGCAGTGGCGGGAATTGAACCTGGGTCGCTGGTACTGTCAAGCACCGCACTACTATGCTGCCCTGCCGCCCAGAAGGGATTTAATACAGACCCTTGCAAGTGATCAATCATCAGCTAAAACTAAAACTCTTGGCGCTGAAGGAATATTATCCACCAGGTCATGCGGGGCAGAGATTGGGTGGGTAAGGCTGGGTAAGACAGGTTTAGGGTGTGAGGTGAAATAATTGCGGGGACTCTAGAAACATAGAAAACCTACAGCACAAAACAGGTCCTTCAGCCCACAAAGTTGTGCTGAACATGTCCCTACCTTAGAAATTACTAGACTTCCCCATAGCCCTCTATTTTTATAAGCTCCATGTACCTATCCAAAAGTCTCTTAAAAGACCCTATCATATCTGCCTCCACCACCTTTGCCGGCAGCCCATTCCATGCACTCAGCACTCTCTGCATAAAAAACTTACCCCTGACATCTCCTCTGTACCTACTCCCCAGCACCTTAAACCTGTGTCCTCTTGTGGCAACCATTTCAGCCCTGGGAAAAAGCCTCTGACTACCCACACGATCAATGCCTCTCATCATCTTGTACACCTCCGTCAGGTCACCTCTCATCCTCTGTCGCTCCAAGGAGAAAAGGCCGAGTTCACTCAACCTATTCTCATAAGGCATGCTCCCCAATCCAGGCAATATCCTTGTAAATCTCCTCTGCACCCTTTCTATGGTTTCCACATCCTTCCTGTAGTGAGGCGACCAGAACTGAGCACAGTTCTCCAAGTGGGGTCTGACCAGGGCCCTATATAGCTGCAACGTTACCTCTCAGCTCCTAAATTCAATTCCACGATTGATGAAGGCCAATACATCATACGCCTTCTTAACCACAGAGTCAACCTGTGCAGCTGCTTTGAGCATCCTATGGACTTGGACTCCAAGATCCCTCTGATCCTCCACACTGTCAAGAGTCTTACCATTAATACTATATTCTGCCATCATATTTGACCTACCAAAATGAACCACTTCACACTTATCTGGGTTGAACTCCGTCTGCCACTTCTCAGCCCAGTTTTGCATCCTATCAATGTCCCGCTGTAACCTCTGACAGCCCTCCACACTATCCACAACACCTCCAACCTTTGTGTCATCAGCAAATTTACTAACCCATCCTTCCACTTCCCCATCCAGATCATTTATAAAAATCACGAACAGTAAGGGTCCCAGAACAGATCCCTGAGGCACACCACTGGTCACCGACCTCCATGCAGAATATGACCCATCTACAACCACTCTTTGCCTTCTGTGGGTAAGCCAGTTCTACACCCACAAAGCAATGTCCCCTTGGATCCCATGCCTCCTTACTTTCTCAATAAGCCTTGCATGGGGTACCTTATCAAATGCCTTGCTGAAATCTATATACACTACATCTACTGCTCTTCCTTCATCAATGTGTTTAGTCACATCCTCAAGAAATTCAATCAGGCTCATAAGGCACGACCTGCCCTTGACAAAGCTATGCTGACTATTCCTAATCATATTATACCTCTCCAAATATTCATAAATCCTGCCTCTCAGGATCTTCTCCATCAACTTACCAACCACTGAAGTAAGACTCACTGGTCTATAATTTCCTAGGCTATCTCTTACTCCCTTTCTTGAATAAGGGAACAACATCTGCAACCCTCCAATCCTCCAGAACCTCTCCTGTCCCCATTGATGATGCAAAGATCATCGCCAGAGGCTCAGCAATCTCCTCCCTCGCATCCCACGATAGCCCGGGGTACATCTCATCCGGTCCCGGTGACTTATCCAACTTGATGCTTTCCAAAAGCTCCATCACATCCTCTTTCTTAATATCTACATACTCAAGCTTTTCAGTCTGCTGCAAGTCAGCACTACAATCACCAAGATCCTTTTCCATGGTGAATGCTGAGGTAAAGTATTCATTAAGTACCTCTGCTATTTCCTCAGGTTCCATACACACTTTCCCACTGTCACACTTGATAAGTCCTATTCTTTCACGTCTTACCCTCTTGCTCTTCATGTACTTGTAAAATGCCTTGGGGTTTTCCTTAATCCTGCCTGCCAAGGCCTTCTCATGGCCCCTTCTGGCTCTCCTAATTTCCTTTTTAAGCTCCTTCCTGTTAGCCTTATAATCTTCTAGATCCTTAACATTACCTAACCCTCTGAACCTCTTGTAAGCTTTTCTATTCTTCTTGGCTAGATTTATTACAGCCTTTGTACACCATGGTTCCTGTACCCTACCATAACATCCCTGTCTCATTGGAACGTACCTATGCAGAACTCCACACAAATATCCCCCGAACATTTGCCACATTTCTTCTGTACTTTTCCCTGAGAACATCTATTCCCAATTTAAGCTTCCAATTTCCTGCCTGATAGCCTCATAATTCCCCTTACTCCAATTAAGCTCTTTTCTAACTTGTCTGTTCCTATCTCTCCCCAATGCTATTGTAAAGGAGATAGAAATATGATCACTATCTCCAAAATGCTCTCCCACTGAGAGATCTGACACGTGACCAGGTTCATTTCCCAATACCAAATCAAGTACTGTACAGTCTTCTCTTGTAAGCTTATCTACATATTGCGTCAAGAAACCTTCCTGAACACACCTAACAAATTCCACTCCATCTAAACCCCTTGCTCTAGGGAGATGCCCATTGACATTTGGGAAATTAAAATCTCCCATCACGACAGCTCTGTTTATTAATACGCAGGTGAATCTTCTCCAGTCAGATGGTAGAGTGCGTGTCGAATGAGTTGCCCACAGAAGTGTTAGACATGGGTTGAATTTGATTTATTTTATTTGGAGTTACAGCATGATAACAGGCCCTTCTGGACCAAAAAGCCTGTGACCCCATTCACACCCACATGACCAATTACCAATTAACCTACCAAAATGTCTATATGTCTCTGGAATGTGGGAAGAAAGAAGAACATCCGGAGGAAACCCACTGGTCACAAGGAGAACATACAAACTCCTTACGGACAGTGGCGGAATTAAACCCAGGTCTCTAGCACTGCAATAGCTTTGCATTAATCACTACACCCCCTTTAAGAGAAGTTTAGATAGGTACATAGATGGAAAGTTGTATGGAGGGATACAGTCCAGGTGCAGGTAGATGGGACTCGGCAGAAGATCAGGTTGGCATGAACTTGTTGGCCTGAAGGGCTTGTTTCTGCGCTGTAGTATTCTACGACTCAATAAAATTCGGCCAGTGGCAAGAGACAAGAGTAGAGACAATGAACAGGAGCTCAGGCTACGTCCACACTAGACCGGATAATTTTGAAAATGCCGGTTTCACGTAAAAACGATAGGTGTCCACACTATGCATTTTTAAGAATATCGCTGTCCACATTGAAATGGAGATTTCAGCGAATCTCCTCCTCCTGCACATGCGCAGGACACATCTACCGAAAACAAGCGGCATGTTTGGTGTTGAATCTCACCGTAAAAGTGCGCATTTGTGTAGTTACAGACTAGAAAAACTTAAAACGACGGGCAGCTGTTGGCTTTCGCGCAGGAGAACTTAAAAGTAAAAAAAAAACAAATACTGGAACAGACGGAGGCAACCGACAGGGACAGATTGACCTGGCTGATGACGAACATTGAAAAACTGACTAACTCTGTTGCATTAATAAAGCACCTTGTTAAATGTATAAAACATGTCTGCATCAATGTTATCTTGTATTTCCATACAATGTTACATTAGGCTGTTACACATTCATTGGCAGAGAAGTACCGGTACTTGCATAAATAGGTAAACCACCTTCATACGAGCAAGGACAGAAAACAGCAAAGTGAGTATACTTATTTATTCAGTAAGTTATGGGTCAAAGTATTTGGTGAGTACATTTCTAACTCTTCTGGCTTCAGTTTTATTGCCGTCTGTTCTGAAATTGTTAGGTTGTGTTCAAGAAAACAATGAAATGGCGCGCTGCCGTCTGACAGCGTTTTCAGATTTCTCCGGTTACCCCGTCCACACTGATCCGGCCAATCCGGAGTTTTCAAAAATACACACTTTGGAGAGCGTTTCTGAAAAGCTCTGGTTTTGGGGGACAAAAACGCCATTTTAGTGTGGACGAAGGATAAAAACGAAGAGAAAAAGCTTCGGTTCTGGATTTATCCGGTGTAGTGTGGACGTAGCCTCAGTGTGGCAGGGTGTGAGTCGTGGTGTCTTACAAGGATATCAGCCTGGCTGCAACTATTCAATATACACAGCTCAAACAATGGGACAAAGAGACACTTGTAGACCATGTTGGAGTTAATGCTGACAGAAGCATTAAGTTGCAAAGAGATGTTATTAAGTTAATTCAATGGTCAAAATAGCACAGCTGGATTTCAGTGTAGGTAATTGTGCAGTTACCCAGCTGAGACCAATAAGATCAGAATTAGAATCAGAATTAAGTTTAATTTCATTGACATATGTCATGAAATTTGTTGTCTTATGACAGCAGTACAATGTAAGACATACAGTGCTGTGCAAACATCTTAGGCACATATATACAGCTAGGTGCCCAAGATGTTTGCAGAGTACTGTATAGTAATTTTATACATTGCACTGTACTGCTGCCACAAAATAAAATAAATTTCATGACATATGAGTGATGATAAACCTGATTCTGATATGGGTCTCTTGTGGACTGAGAGTGGGAAGGGGGCAGGAAGAGGGGAATTATAATTGGGAAAAGGGGAAGGGAGAGGGGAGGAGCAGGAAGCACCAGAGAGACATTCAGTAATGATCAATAAACTAATTGTTTGAAATTAAATTACCTTGCCTGGTGTCTCAGGGCTGGGTGTGTCTCTCTGCTGCTTCCCACTCCCTCTCCTCTCTCACATGGTGAGGTACAAGTACAGTGAGGTATAGGTACAGGTATAGTGAAGTACAGGTACCGAGAGGTACAGGTACACATATAGTGGGGTACAGGTACCGAGAGGTGCAGGCACACATATAGTGGGATACAGGTACAGTGAGGTACAGACGCACATATAGTGGGGTACAGGTACAGTGAGGTACAGGCACACATATAGTGGGGTACAGGTACAGATATAGTGAGGTACATGTACAAGTGTGAAGATGTACAAGTACAGAGAATAATTTGCTTGCAGTAGCATCACAGGCAAAGAACTACAGGCAAGAGCACATAATATAAATTAAACATAAAAATCATATAAAATAGCAAAAAAATTAGCAAAAGCAAGCTCTCATGACAAAGTACAACAACAGAATTGTCGACAACCCATATATATAAGATTCTTGATATCTTAACCCTAACTCCATCCTAACCTTGGCTCCCTATCCCCTGAACCTGCACCCTGCCCAAGTGAGCAGACACCGGAAGGACTCTGCAGAGACTCAGCCCCTATTAGGGCGGTCAAGCCAGACAACATCTCAGGCCGAGTGCACACCAGCTCACTGACGTCTTTACAGACATCTTCAACACATCACTCATCCAGGCTGGTCCCTACGAGCTTCAAATCAGCCACCATCACCCCTTTACCAAAGAACTTCTACCCCTTCAGAACTAAACAACTACTGCCCAGTGACACTGATGCCAGTCATCATAAAGTGCTTTGAATGGTTGGTAATGGCACACATCAAAAACTCTATTCCTGCCACACAAGACCCTCACCAATATGCTTATCGACAGAATCGCTCTAGAACAGATGCCATAGCATCTGTCTTGCACCTGGCCCTGACTCACCTAGAAAGCAAGAACACTTTATGTCAGAATGATGTTTCTGGATTTCAGTTCAACATTCAACACTATTGTCCCACAGACCTTGGTGAACAAACTCCGCCTCCTCGGTCTAAATTCACCACTGTGCAGCTGTGTGTTGGATTTCCTAACCAACAGACCTCAGACAGTCAGGATGCACAACCGCTCCTCCCTCCCCGTCGTCCTCAACGTGGCTTCCCCCCAGAGCAGAGCGCTGAGCCCATTGCTGTACTTTCTGCTCACACAGCCAAACACCTGAGCAACCGCATTGTCCAGTTCACCGGTGAGATGACAGTGGTGGGCTTCATCACCAACAGCGATAAAGACAGGCCACGGAGCTGGAGGCCTAGTGCCAGGCAAATAACCATTCCCTCAAAAGACAAAGGGGATGGTTATTGACTTCAGGAGAACTTGCACTACTCATGACCCACTTTATATTGGCAGCACAGCGGTGGAAACTGTCAGCACTTTCAAACCCCTGGGAGTGCACATTTCACACAACCTCCATGGACGCAGAACGCATCCTACTCAGTCAAGAAAGCTCACCAATGCCTTTACTTTCTGAGGAGGCTGAAGAAAGCTGGACTATGCACATCCATACTTGCGACCTTCTACAGATGCGCAGTAGTGCGCACCTCTGCATGGTTCGGAAACTGCACTGTGGCAGACAGGAAGGCTCTACAACCGGCAGTCAAAACTGCCCAACGTATCACCGACACCAGCCTACTCACCATCAAAGTACATACAGTACTGTGTGAGAGTCTTAGGCACGTATACACACTTAGGATGCCTAAGAATTTTGCCCACCACTGTACTTTATAAGGTGGAGCAGAGAGCGAGTTTGCAAATCTGGCGTGAGCGAAGGATGTCAGGAATGTCAAGGGTAGAGCACCACAGGAAAACCGTGGGACAAGAGACAGAGAAAACCCCCCAGGGGAAAGAGGTTGCACGGGTGCAGACACAACCTGTCGTGAAATTATTTTTTTTGCGGCAGCAGTACAGCGCAGTACATAAAATTACTACAGTATCATGCAAAAGTCTTAGGTATTCTACTATATACCTGCGCCAAAGACTTTTGCGCAGTAATGTATATACAGAGACGTGCTGATAAAGAGCCAGTAACATTATGAAGGATCTCACCCGCCCTGCTCGTGGACTGTTTGTTCCACTCCCATCAGGGATGAGGCTACGTAGCATCTGCACCACAACCACCAGACTCAGAAACAGTCACTGTCCCCAAGCAGTAAGGCTGATGAACCCCTCCAGCCGTTAACCCACCCCACCACCACTACCTTATCATTTCCTGTCAGAGACAGCTCACATACGGACACTGCTGGACATACAATCAATCTACATATGTACAATATATAAGCTATTGTATGTAGGTTTATATTTATTGTGTTTTTTATTATTGTGCACTTTATCTTTTTACTTTTGTACTGCATCGGATCCGGAGAAACAATTACTTTGTCCTCCTTTACACTTGTGTACTGGAAATGACAGTAAACAAAAAACGAACAATAGATAACACACAAAATGCTGGAGGAAATCAGTAAGTCAGGCAGCATCTATAGAGGGGAATAAACTGTTGTCATTTTGGGCCAAAACTCTTCATTGAGACTGGAAAGGAAGGGGGAAGAAGGTGGGGGGTGGGGGGGAAGGAGTGGATACTGGCAGGTGATAGGTGGAACCAGGTGAAGGGGAAAGTTGGTGGATGAGTGAGAGGGATGAAATGAGAAACTGGGAGTTGAACGGTAGAAGAGGGAAAGAGCTGCAAATGAAAGAATCTAGTAGGAGAGGAGAGTGGACCATGGGAGAAAGGGAAGCAGAGGGAGTTGACGAGAGAAGAGAAGGGCTGAGAGTGTAACCAGAATGGGGATTGGAAGAAAAAGAGGGGGGAAGACATTACCAAGTTAGAGAAATTAATGTTTGTGCCATCAGGTTGGAGGCTACTCAGATGGAATATGAGGTGTTGCTCTTCCGATCTGAGATTTGCTCATCGTGGCAGGAGAAGACACCATGGGAACGTGAACATGAATTGAAATGGATGGTCGGTCACCAGGGCAGACTGCTTTTTGCAGGAGATGGAGCGAAGTTGCTGGAGAAAGCAGCCTCCCAACCCGTGTTGGATCTCACTGAAGCAGAGGGGCCCACCCTGGAATCAATAGACAACCCCAACAGACTCATAGGTGAAGTGTCACTTCACCTGGAAGGACAGTTTGGGACCCTGAACGGTGGTGACGGAGGAGGTGTAGACAAGTCATTGTTGGTGCAGCATTTCGTTGCTGAGGTAAGGTAAGGGTTGCGTAGGTCAGTTCAAGGACCGGCTGGTTGTAGGAAAATAGCTGTACCTGAACGTGGAGCTGGGATTTCAGGCTTTGATGTGTAAAGATTTTTAAAGGATTAGCTTTATTTGTCACATGTAAGTCAAAACAGCCAATGAAATTTGCATCACATCATAGCAGCAAGGATTGGGCAGCCTCTAAGTGTTGTCATGTTCCCGGCACCAGCATAGCATGTCCACAGTTACTAACCCTAGCCTGTACATTTTGGACTGTGAGAGGAAACTGGTGGAAACTCACATAATTATGGGGAGAACGTACAAGCTCCTTACAGTCAGCCGAGGGAATTGAACCCACCAGTGGTTGCTCAATTGTGATAACCCCTACGTTACTGTCACCCCCCCCCCCCACCACCTACCTGCTAGCTGTGATAAGAGGGCATGTCCTTGGTGGTGGGGATCTTTGCTGGTAGATGCCGGGCAGTGCCACCTGTAGATGCCAGGAGGACTGTGCCTGTGTTGGGCCTTGGCTGTAGCTTCTTGCACTCTGTGCATTAGAATTGTCCCATTAAGCCATGTTGCATCCAGCCAGGAGACTCTCAACTCTGCCTCTGGAGGGATTTATCAGTACGTTCAGTGGCATGCCAAATCTATAAGGGAGTAGAGCTGCTGGTGGAAATCTCATTGGCCCCCGAGAGAGAAAAATTCACCTCATCTTCAGTTCTAGTCACCTCATTATAGGAAGGATATGGAAGCTTTAGAGAGGGTGCAGACGAGATTTACCAGTACTTTGCCTGGATTAGAAAGCAAGTCTTACGAGGAAAGGTTGAGCGAGCTGGTGCTTTTCTCTTTCAAACAATAGACAATAGACAGTAGGTGCAGGAGCAGGCCATTCGGCCCTTCTAGCCAGCACCACCATTCACTGTGATCATGGCTGATCATACACAATCAGTGCCCCGTTCCTGCCCTCTCCCCATATCCCTTGACCCCGCTATCTATAAGAGCTCTATCTAACTCTCTCTTGAATGCATCCAGAGACTTGGCCTCCACTGCCTTCTGGGGCAGAGCATTCCACATATCCACCACTCTGGGTGAAAAAGTTTCTCCGCATCTCTGTTCTAAACGGCCTACCCCTTATTCTTAAACTGTGGCCTCTAGTAAACAAAGGAGGGTGAGCGGTGACTAGATAAAGGTTTACAAGTTTACAAGAGCCAAAGATTTTTCTCCCCAGAGCAGAAATGGCTAAAACAAGGCGGCATAATTTTAAGCTAATGGCGGGGTGGGGAAGTGACAGAGATAAGTTTTTAACAGAGAGTGGTGAGTGCATAGAACACCGTGTCAGGGGTAGTGATGAAGCAGATACTTTAGGAGCATGTAAGAAGCTGCTAGATAGGCTCATGTATGATAGAACTATGGCGGGCTATGAGGGAGGGATTGCTTTTGGAGTGGGTTAAAAGACGGCACGACATTGTGCTGTCATGTTCTATCTTCTAGTTCTTTTATAAATAGGCGACCCCTTGTTTTCGAACAGTGGCCACTAGTGCACATTTCTCCAGAAACGGAAACATCCTCTCTACAATCATCCCTCAGCAGGCTGGGTTCCCTTGCGAAACAAGCTACAGTACTGAACACTGCAGCCCTCCCGCCTTTCAAAACCCACCCACTTAACCAAGTCTCCCGACCCCTGGCCAAACACCTGGAGCTACCTAAATACAACTTCTTGTTGTTGTTGACGACGTCGCCCATAAAGTTTGGCGAGTCTCGCTTGGTTTTGCGGCTGTATTCTTTTAATTAAAAGTTTTTTTTTTGGTTTGGCTTTTAGGGGCTGGCGTGGTACGAGTCGGTTCCCGAAAATTGCGAAGAAGCGCAGGGGAAGAGAAGTGTCTAATTTAAATTTGAACCAGCTCCCCAGGTGCACTGGGAAATCGCCTGAAGATATACAGAATGAAGGGGGTGGGGATGGTTAGAGTGTACAATTAGCCGTCTGTTCGATCTGCTAGCTCGGGTAGTTTATCCAACTGGTATGCAAAGTGAGGAGGCTGCCGCCTGCAAACATTGGCTGAGTTGGCGCCTTTGAAGTCCTGGTCATGCTCGTTTCCATTCGGGCTCTGGCGAATCGATCAGACTTGGAGAGGGGCTCTTGAGAGGGAGGGAGGGGGGGGGGGAGAGGTCATCACCCAAAAACAACTCCCATCCAGAGACAAAGTGGAGCTCTTACTGCGCGCCGCAACTCCAGGACACCGCGAAAGTTTTCCAGCGCCAAAAGGCGAAATGGTGGGGATTTCTGGATCTTATCACAGTGAGTGAGACCCGTGGGTGTTGTCTCGATGTTGATTCTTTGTTAAGCTCGTGGTGGTGGTGGTGGTGGTGGTGGTGGTGGGAGGGGGGAATAGTTGCAACATTGTATTTTTGCAAAAGACCACCATCTCTCCCGAGAAAAAAAGTTCTACCGAGCCGGAGGTTTTGGTGAAGATCAAAAGTTGCCTTAAAAGCAATCGATCTGAAGGATTTTGGGGGGGGGGGGTGCGCGAGAGAAAGAGAGTATCTTTGGCGTGAGACGTGTTTTAGCGAGGTGGAGGGAAACTTCGGAAACACGCGGAGTGTTGGTGGTATTGTGCGGAGTCCCGCTTTAAGAGTGACTCTGGCGGCAAGGTCGGTACGTGTAACTGCTTGTGTATATCTGAAGAGGAATCCTTGCCAAAAAAACATGCTTGGCGTTTATAACAATGTATAAAGAAAGAGTAGCAAAGTTGGAATTTTCTTTTGGAATTATTTTGTTGATACTTGAAGGCTTACAACTTTTTATATGTGCTGTCGATCTTTGATCATAATTTGTAACGTTCGCCTCTTTTGCTATCTTATGTTCAGTTCAGTAATGGTTTTGTGTAGTGAGTGCGCTAATGTAGCAACATGTTACACATACGGAGTGATGCGTGTAATATAGACATGCAAAGTAACATTGTTCTGTGTGTTATATATACACGGTCAGGATCGGTGTGGTTAGCGATGTATTTACAAGGTCAATTTCAGCGAGGTATGATAAATACATTGCCATTCGTGTGTTAATATCTCTTTCTTAAAGTAGTCCCTTGGGATTAACGCCTCCGTTTCGGTTGGGGGGTGGGGGTGGGGGTGCCCAGTGTAGGACCCGCAGACTTCGTGCGGTTATTGGTGAGGAGAGACGCCGCGATGGATCGGTGGCTGGTCGGGGAGAGATGGTGCGTTTCTTTTGGCCTGCGCTGCTGGGAGATGTACTGTACATGAAGTTCTCTATTCCCATTGGCTGTAGATTCCAACATGTTGGTGGTATTATTTCATTTATTTGAAAGGCCATAAGACACAGGAGCAGAGCGTGGAGTCTGTTCTGCCTTTCGGTCACAGGAAAGGTCTCAACCCCACTCTCCTGCCTTCTCCCCGTAACTTTTCACCTCCTAAGTAATCAGGAATCTATCAGCCTCCACTTTGAATATACCCAATGACTTGCCCCCCACAGCCGTCTGTGGCAATGAATTCCACAGATTCACCAGTCTCTGGCTAAAGAAATTCCTCATCTCTGTTTTGAAGGGATGTGCTTGTATTCTGAGGCTGTGCCCTCTGGTCCTAGACTTCCCGATTATTGGAAGCATCTTCTCCCTGTCCATGTGTGAGGATAATGTGGAAAACACTGCGGGCTCTCTGCTGACACAGGGAGGCTCACGGGTACAATCCTGACCTCCAGTGCTGTCTATGCGGAGTTTGCAAGTACCCCCCCCCCCCCCACCCCCATATGACCATGTGAGTTCTGCCGGGTGCTCAGGTTTCCTGCTACGGACCAAAGATTTGTGGCTTGGTGGGTTAACTGAACACTGTTAACTACTCACAGTGTGTAGGTGAGTGTCCAGTGACCAGGGCTGAATTCCTAGACTTTGAGAATGCCCTTGAACCTCAGAATCAGAATATCACTGCCAGTGCATTGCAGTACATAATTTTTAAAAGCTGTAAGTTACATTAGGAACGCAGCAGGCCAGGCAGCATCTATAGGGAGAAGTACAGTCAACGTTTTGGGCCGAGACCCTTCGTCAGGTCTCCTGAGTTCTGACGAAGGGTCTCGGCCCGAAACGTCGACAGTACTTCTCCCTATAGATGCTGCCTGGCCTGCTGCGTTCCACCAGCATTTTGTGTGTGTGTTGCTTGAATTTCCAGCACCTGCAGATTTCCTCGTGTTTGCAAGTTACATTAGGAAGTATATTTAAAAATTAAATTTAAGACATGGCTTCATTGTCCATTGAGAAATCTGATGGCAGAGGGGAAGAAGCCAAGATGTTGAGTGTGTGCCTTTATGCTCCTGTACCTCCTCCCTGATGGTAGCTGTGTCCTGGGTGATGGAGTTCCTGCATGGTGGATGCTGCCTTTCTAATCCTTTGCTTTGCACACCAGTGGAGGTGGATGGAGAGCCTGGTTTGGAATGCCAGTGTCACCTCGGTGCCCATCGGAGCCAACGCCACATGATAGGGCCTCGACTCCTGTGAAATTGGCCTGGCAAAGTTACCGTTACTGGTTCCACGAGCAGAAAGGGCAGGAACTGATCGCAATCACAGAAAACACCAGGGAAACTCCCACCTCAATTTAAGAGAAAACAATTCTGCAGGAAGGAGGTACAGGAGCCCAAGGTCCCATACCACGAGGTTCAGGAACAGTTATTACCCTTCAACCATCAGCCTCTTGAACCAGCGTGGATAACTTCACTCACCTCAAACTGAACTGATTCCACAACCTTCAGACTCTCTTTCAAATACTCTATAACTCATGTTCCCAGTATTTATATATATTTTAATTACACAATCAATCATTGTTTATGTATGAAGAAGAAGAAAGCCCTTAACTCTGAGTGGAGTCATCAGGACGCCGTTGTGACAGCGTTTTTTTAGGGTTTTTTTACGAGGCCGAGTTGCTAGCTCAACGCTCAACCCAGCGCGGATGGAAAGCGTGCACAGAAGCCAGCTGGATTCGAACTCGGGAGCCTCCGCTCCGAAGGCCGGCTCTGATGCCACTACACCACCAGCCGGCAATTGTTTATGTATAGTTTTTTCATAAATTCTATTGTGTTTCTTATTTTTTCTGTGAATGCCTGTAAGGAAGTGAAACTCAAGGTAGCATATGGTGACATATACATACTGTGATAATAAGTTTACTTTGACTTGACTTTGAAAGTGAGCAGGAGAGTCTACAACTTTCCATTGTTTGTTGGTTATGTGCTGTGGGTGATCATGCTACTTCCATGACCATGATTGTTCTGGGCAAATTTTTCTACAGAAGTGGTTTGTCATTGCCTTCTGGGCAGAGTCTTTACAAGATGGGTGACCCCAGCCATTATCAACACTCTTCAGAGATTGTCTGCCTGGTGTCAGTGGTCGCATAACCAGGACTTGTGATATGCACCGGCTGCTCCTATGGCTTCATGTGACCCTGATCTACGGGGTAATTGGGGCTCCACCTTGCCCAAGAGTGGCTTGCAGGCTAGTGGAAGGAAGGAGCATCTTAAATCTCCTTTGATAGAGACGTATCTCCACCCCGCCGTGGCTTGAACATATTCAGAACTGTAAGGCCATCTAGTGAAGCACCCAAAGGATAACCCCAAAGAGAATGAAGAGGTGTGTGTTTACACATACATTACACAGTCAGTTGGAGCATGGTATGCGTATAACATACAAAAGGTGCTGGGGGACCTCAGCAGGTTAAGCAGTGTCAATAGAGGGGAAATGACAGCTTTATGGGTTGAGACCGTTCATCTGTTGCAAGGTCCCAAATCAAAACGTGGGTTGTACATTTCCCTCCAGAGCTGCCGCCTGACCCGAGTTCTGCCAGTGTTTCGTGTGTTGCTCTGGATTCCAGCATCTATGGTCTCTTATGCTTTCACGTATATTATGTACATGATCAGGGATGCCCTCAGTATGGGTTTTGCATAAATGATCACGGACAGTGTGTTTTTAATTTCTGTGTTCTTTGTACTTATATTTACAGTACTGTACAAAAGTCTCAGGCATGTGTATATAGCCAGGGTGCCTAAGACCTTGCACAGTATTGTGGTAATTTTATGTATTGCACTGGACTATCGCCACAAAAAAAAAACAAATTTCGTGATGTATGTGAGTGATGATAAACCTGATTCTGATATGGGCCTCTATTGTGGACTGAGAGTGGGAAGGGGGCAGGAAGAGGGGAACCCTGGTTGTGGAGAGAGGAGGGAGCGGGAAGCACCAGAGAGACAATCTGTAATGAACAATAAGCCAATTGTTTGGAATTAGAATGACCTTGCCTGGTGTCTTAGAGATGGGTGTGTCGGCATACGTGCCACACCTCCCACCCCAGCACTCTACCTCTGCCACCTGTTCAACACCCCTCCTGCGGCGCTCTACCCTCAACATTCCCAACATCCTGCCAGATTTACAAGCTTGCTCTCTGCTTCTTTTTGTCAAAGTATTGGGTGCCTTTGGGGTTGTGTCTTGTGCCCTGAGAGATTGTGTAGCTTCCAGTTCAAGAATACCTTGTGCCTGTGGTTAATTAACTTCTGCATCTCCTCGGTTTTTGCATCAGAACAGTCCCTGCGGGTGATTTCTGGGGTTGAAGCAGGAGGCTCTTCACAGGTGTTAATTATTGTGACCCAGGAGCAGTCCAGATACCCTGGAGACTTACGGGCTCCTGTTGGTTGCGAGTTACCATGTTGCTAATGAGGAGGCACCGATGTGGAGAGCTTCTTTAGGGCACCCGTATGCACATCTACTTGTGCATGTGACCATTAACTTGACTTTGAATTTGATATGAGACCTGTGGGAATGTTGTTTTGGGACCTGATGGAGGAATTGATTGATGTCAGCCTGGTAGACATTGACACCTGTCATGGTGTTGTTGACATCCCTGCTTGGGCAGTGATATACTGAGTAGGTGCCAGTCCCTGGGCCACTGGTGTGTCATGGAAATAGCTAAAATGTATAAAGAAGACAAACTGAGTATAAAAATAAGTATTTAAATGAAGCACAGATCACGTTAGAACACTAACAATACTACTGCTGTACTATAAAACTGTGTATCAATTCCTAATAGTTATTATTTTGACTGTAAATGAACACAATCAGCGCAGTGTAGATAATGGACTGTCAATGATTGCATCCTCCAAATCTTCATTTTCATTGTAACATTGAGGACGATTGTCGATAGCTTTAAATTCTTCGTTGTTCCTAAGTAGTAGAAGTAATAAAATTGTTTCATTTTCAATCCTGACCACTTCTGGCGTCTCCAAATCTGAATGCTTGAAACTGCAGTGAGCAAAACATTTCTGAATCATTTTATTGCTTATTTCTCGCCAACCGTCAGTGAGATAATTTGTTAGTTTCTGAACAGAAGCACAGGCAACTGAACTTATTTAAAAACTGTTTGCTCAAAGCGTGGTGCAGTGTCTAGTGGCCAAGAGAGTGCATGTGACTGACTATTCAGCAGCAGTCTCCTGCCCCATTTAGATGGCAGAGTTTCCCAAATAAGCAAAGGGAATCCTGGCTGTTTTCTCAATTAGTTTTTATTCCTTAAGAATTGCCCCAAATAAATGATTGTCTCAATTAACTGAAGGCCCAGTTAGCTCCAGTCTTCCTTGTATCTAGTGAGAACCATTTTGCTGTACTTGTTCCATATATGGGCTGAACGACTAAACGCCATAGGAGCAGAATTAGGCCATTCGGCCCATCACATTTTCTCCGCCATTCTATCATGGCTGATTTATTATCCCTCTCAACCTCATTCCCCTGCCTTCTCCCCATAACCTTTGATGCCCTTACTAATCAAGAACCTATCAGCCTCTTTAAATATACCCAGAGACTTGGCCTCCATAGCCGCCTGTGGTGATGAATTCCGCAGATTCATTGCCCTCTGGATAAAGAAATTCCTCTCATCTCTGTTCTAAAGGGATGCCCTTCTATTCTGAGTCTGTGTCCTCTGGTCCTAGACTCTCCCACCATGGGAAACATCTTCTCCACATCCACTCTATCTAGCCCTTTCAATATTTGATGGATTTCAATGAGATGCCCCCTCTGTCTCTTCTAAGCGCCTACGAGGATAGGCGCAGAGTCATCAAATGCTCCACTTCTGTTCACCCTTTCAACCCCAGGATTATAACTGCAGTTTGTGCTGTTTATACACAACCCCTGACAATGAATATACGATGGTCAATGAAGATGGAGTGGGTTGTACAGGAAGAGCATCAGTGTAATGTAGGGTTAATAACTGTGGAGTGTGTGTTCGACGTATAGCAGTGGGGTATGTGTTATATGAACAAGTAACATTGAGGTGTTATTGTCGTTACACGGGTCGTTAACACTGCAATCAGAATAAGCGAGAGATGCACATTTAGTAATTGTGTAGATACCAAAATATGGAAACAACAATGTTGTGAAGGAAATGGGTCGTTTCTAACTTTACTGTGAAGTACTCAGCCAATGGTAATGTGGTCACACAGGCAGCAATCGTTTTCTATACATCTTCATTTTCATGGCACATTTATTGCAGGAAAACATCCCAAAGCCATTGCGCAGATGTACCAGGGATAACAGACATTAAGCCAGATTAGAAAGCGTGAACAAGGGCTTTGTTAAACTCAGTGTTTTGACGAAGTGGAGGGATTCAGAGAGACAGTTGCAGGGTGTCTAGTGAGGGCGGTTGAAGATACAGACAGCGATCAGTGGGGGATAGGGCGGGCAGGCCTGACTCATCAGAGTAGCAGGTGTGGAATATAAGTAGAGGGCAGTGAGAGGTTACAAAGAAAAATCAATAGTAACGTGGACCGAACACCTTCGCTCTGTCTGCGAGAAGCAGGATTTTCCCTGTGGTCAAACCATTTTAATTTAATTCCACTCCCCATTCCCATTCTAACACGTCAGTCCATCGCCTCCCGTACTGCCATGATGAGGTCACATTCAGGTTGGAGGAGCAACACCTCATATTCTGTCTGTGCATCCTCCAACTTGACGAGATATGAATATCGATTTCTCTTAACTTCCATTAATTTCTCCCCCTTCCCCTTCTCTCTTTTTCCATTCCCCTCTCACTTCTTCTCTTCCACTCACATGCCCACCAGCTCCCTCTCATTCCCCTCCACCTTCCCTATCTCCCATGGTCCACTCTCTTATCAGATTCCTTCTTCTCCTGGCCTTTACCTCTTCCACCTACACCCTCCCAGTTTCTTTCTTCAGCCCCCCCTCCCCACACCCATCATCCTTCCCCTCATCTGGTTTAACCTGTTACCCGCCAGCTTGTACTCCTTTCCTTTACCCCATCTACTTTTACTGGCTTCTTCCACCTTTCTTTCCAATCCTGATGAAGGGTCTCAGATTTAGAAAAGCTCTATTCCTTTCCATAGATGCTGCCTGACCTGCTGAGTTCCTCCAGCATTTTGTATGTGTGTTGCAGGTGTTCCCAACCTGGTGTCCACAGGCGTCTTGGCTAATGGTAGGGGTCCATGACATTAAAAAGATTGGGAAGCCCATCTATAGAGCTAGAATAGGGTGAGGCATCATCAGTCCTGATGAAGGGTTTCAGCTTGAAATGTCGACTGTACTCTTTTTCGTAGATGCTGCCTGGCCTGCTGAGCTCCTCCAGCATTTTGTGTCTGTCGTAAGGCAACGGAGTAATTTTGGGGTGTGGGAGCCTAACTAGAATGACATTGGAGCAAGAGGGGGAAGAATTTGTGTTTGTACGGCAGCTTGAATAATCTCAAAGTCAAAGTAAAATTCATTATTAAAATTTATTATCATTAACAGTACAGTGAATTCCACTTAATTGGGACACATCAGAACTTGTACATTTTGGCCCAGTTAAGCATCTGCCCAATTTTCAAAGTTTCATGTAAATAGTTAAAAAGATATATAAAAAAATAAACTACTGTTTAACTGAGTTACAAATTATATATTCGAGTGAAATACAGAACAAATTAGAACACTGCCAATGTTAAATACACTACTATAAAACTGAGTTAGTTCCTAATAGTTGTTGATGGAGGAATTAAACCTGTGTACCCTGCCATGTTCTTTTGATTGATTGTAAATGAACAAAATCAGTGCAGATGCCTGTGCAGATAATGGACTGCCTTCATACGATGTTTTCGAAAATTGTATCCTCCAAATCCTGATTTTTATTGTAACATTGAAAATGATTGTTGATACCTTCAAATTCTTCATAGTTTTTAACTTGTTGAAGTTCCATTTTCACTCCCGGCCTTTTTTGGCAACCCCAGGCCTGAATGCTTGAAACTGCAGTGAGCAAAACAGTTCTGACTTGTCTTCCTGCTCATTTCTCGCCAACTCTCAGTGACTGAAATCTGTGTTGTTTGAACTCAAACACACGCAGCTTCAGCTATTTAAAAACTGTTCACTCCAAGCACCACTCTTAACAGCCACACAAGTGCACGCAACTCATGGAGGTGTGAGGCCGTTCGGCAACAGCTTCCTTTCCCAATTAAGCAGCGTAGCATCCCAAATAAATGAAGGGAATCCCAGGTAGTTCCTCTGTTAGTTTTCATTCTTTAAGATTTGTCCCAAATAAGCAGTTGTCGCCCTGATTAACCAATGGCTCAATTAACCGGAATCCACTGTGTTAGCTTGAGATTCATTTTCCTGCAGCCATTTACAGAAAAATAAAGATATGAAATAGAATTTATGAAAATAAAGACTGACAAACAAACATTGTTTGAAGAAGACAAATTGTGTAAATATAAAAATTAATACTGAGAACATGAGTTGTTGAGTGTAGAATCAGATCATTGTTGGGGTGAATGGAGTTATCCGTGCCAGTTCTGGAGCCTGATGTTTGAAGGGTAATAACTGTGTTGCTCCAGCCCTCTCTCTATGCTTTTCTGGAGTGTCTGCTTAGAGTTTGGAAGGTTAAACTTGAAGACAGAGGACAAGGTTCATTGCAGGAGTGTTAGCAGCTTGGAGGAACAGGAGGAACCGTGAATTCCCTCAAAGTTACCGTGCGAGTTGCTAGGGTGATTAAGAAGGCGTATGGAATGTTGCCCTTCATTAGTTGGGGAACTGAGTTTGACAGTTGCAAGGTATTGCTGCAGCTCTGTAAAACAAAATTGGGGTAAGGACGTTGGTGGAAAGTATAGGAGGGATGTCAGGGGTAGGTTTTTTACACAGAGAGTGGCGAGTGTCTGGAACGTACTGCAAGGGGTGGTGGTGGAGCCGATACGTTCAGGACATTTAAGAGACTCTTAGATAGGCACTTGGATGATAGAAAAATGGAGGGCTATGTAGGAGGCAAGGGTTAGATTAATCTTAGAGTAGGCTAAAAGGTTGGCACTGAAGGGTCTGTACTGTGCTGTAATGTTCTTATGTTCTATTTTTCCAGTGAGCAGTTAGAATCCATAGAGTTAAACTAGGCAAGGACTTCTTGTGACGGAGATGGGCGGTGTTAGGGAGCAGGATGCCAGGGGGCTTTGTGATGGCGAGGACGTGTGGTTGGACAGGGTGGTTCTGGGTTGGTCCTCGAGGTTTGATACAATGATCCAGGAAGTGAGGAGGAGGGAAGGGCTGTTGCATTGAGGCATAGGCAGACAGCTGATGACTTTGAGGGAAGCCACCACTGGTGTGATGACGATAGTTCACATCCATCACTGGTACAGTTTCTGTTGCGTACAAGGTCAGTCATAAAGCGACTGATCTGCATCAGAATCCATTTCCTTGCCTTTGGTCCCTGCCACATAACAGCCTTAACTGACAGAAGACATATCTGTCTTAACTTTGGCTGTCTCAGTTGGGCCTCTGCGTCCCATGTCTGGAGGCAGAGAATTTTAGATTTCTGTTCCCCTTTGTGTGGGAAAATGATTCCCATTCCCTCCCGCTATTGTTAAGGTTATACCCCCTCGTTCTTGAGGAAATTGTTTCTCCGTCTGCTCCTAACGGTTTAAACAGCTGGAACAGGTCACCCACCGTACTGAGGGACGTCTGTGCAGTCGTGACCGTCTGACTCTTTCTGTGGCTGCACTGCTTTGCTGTTTGTGGGGTGCCCACCCCCTTCCCCTGGTGCAGTGGGCAGAACTGGGTGCACCCTGCAGAGGGGCTGTTGCAAGACCCTGCACAAGTCCTGCATTGCCTGCCTTTGTAATCCAACCCCTTGAGACAAAGCCAACATTTCGAATGCTTTTAATACCTATTGTTGGGTTTAAGTGGTTTCTGGACTTGCACTCTTGAAACTCAGCACTGTTTTTACGATCTTGTTTACGCTCAGAAAGCTCTTGATTTACCACCCCCGGGCACGAGGATGCTGGAAGCTTGGAGCAGAATTCCGCCACTCCCTGCAGCGTGATCGTGGTGGACCTTCCCCAGGCTTCAGCTCCTCAGTAACAGTTCCACACGGTTCCCAGTTCCCTGATCTCCTAAAAAAAATTGTCTACCTCTTCTTTAAATCCCTCCATTGATTTGGCCTTGCTGTCATCAGCTCTGTGAGTTGCTTATTGCTTGTCTGGACTGGTGGTGATGTCGAGAGTGCCGTTCATCCCTCCTCAGCTGCTGTAGTGACAAGTCCTGTGCCAAGATCTGTGTGTGCAATACTACTCTTACACGTGTGTGTGTGTGCGTGCAAAATTACATTTGCGTGTGTGTGTGTGAGATACTACATTTACATGTGTGTGTGTGTGCGCAATATTACATTTGCACATGAGTGTGTGATACATCTGCACGTGTGTGCAATACGTGAATTTGTTTGGAGGTGCGTCTGTGTTTTGTATGTGTGCTTGCATGTATGTGTGTGTATGGTGAGTGTTTGCACGTGTGTGTGAGTGTCTCTGCATGTGATGTGTATGTTTTGTGTGAGGTTGAGAGCATGTGAGTGTGCCCTGCTAGAAATTCCAGTTGCTGCGTTTTACACTAGTGCAGGATTTGTCTACCCTCCACTCTCCACAGCTGTGTAGCTCCTGTATTTTATCCTGGCTGTGCACACCAGTGAGCTCCTGTTAGAGTGCAAGGTGCGCTGGTGAAAATCTGTGGCAGAGAAGTGCTCTTTTAGGCCATTGGCTCCACAGTCACTGCCCTAAACTGCAACAGCGATCTCGGCTGCCAGCGGTGAGCAGGGGCTTTCCTGAAACATTTTTGCTCTGTGGAGATTTATACCATTGTTGCAATAAGTTCAAGTTCAGTTTTACTGTCATCTGTGTGTGTATATATAACCAACCAAATGAAACATTTCCAGGCCACAGTGCACCTACAAAACATACATCACATACAGCATGCCAAACAAAATATTACCACAAGTAAGTTATTAGAATATAATTCAACGTGCACATAGTGTGCAGCACAGGTAAACAGTAAACAGCTTGCTGTCCTAGAGAAGAGACCTCGCTGATGACAGCTTCTTCCCTCAGGCTGTCATTAGTCTCAGAGCCTGGGGGAAGAAGTGTTACCCAGTCTGGCAGCCCTAGTCCTGATGCCCCTGTACCTCCTTCCTGACGGTAGTGGGTTAAAGAGATTGTGGGTCGGGTGATAGGGATTCTCAACAATGCTTTGGGCCCTTCGTATACGACCTCTATTGGTAGATGTGTCAAAGACCAAGTTGAACTGCCAATGTAAGCGGTCAAGGAAATGAGATTGGGTTACTTAGTGGGTTTCATGATCTAGGCATATCTCGGCCAGTGATGGTCCTTTCGATGAGGTCGTGAAGAGGAGGTAGCTGGCTGGCTTGAGCAAGGCAGGGTCTTGTAGATTGTGAGCTGATAATTAATTACCTTGTGTTACTGCTTGAGAGAACGTGGGTGAGAACTGGCGCTGTTCCTCAGTGCCAGTGGGTGGGGATTTTCAAGGACAGGACTGAGGTTGGATGGGAATATTGGGGGTGGGTGTGTGCAAAGTTCAAAGTAAACTTATTATCAAGGTACATTCATGTTACCATAGTCTATCTTGAAATTTGTTCCTTGCAGGCATTAGTAGGAAAATTAAAGAAATACAATAAAATCTACAAAAAGCCATACACAAACAAAACAAACAATCAATGTGCAAAAGAAGACAAACTGCAAACAAAAATAGTATTGAGACCATGAGTGGTAAAGAGTCCTTTGACAATGAGATTGTGGGTTATGGAATCACTTCAGAGTTGAGATGAGTGAAGTTATCCCAATCAAGAGCCTAATGATAATAACTGTTCCTAAACCTGGTGATGTGAGAACTGAGGCTCCTTTATCTTCTGCCCATGGTAGCAGCGAGAAGAGAGCATGGCCTGGATGGTTGGGGGGTCTTTGCTGATGATGCAGGACAAGGACAGAACTGAGGTTGGGTGGCAGAATTGGGGCGGGTGTGCTCAAAGTAAATCTATTATCAAAATATGCAGATGTTACCATGTAAAACCTTGAGATCCATTTTCTTGCAGGCATGTACAGGAAAAATAAAGAAGGACAATAGAATCTGTGATAAGCCATACACAAGCAAAGGCTGAAAAACAACCAAAGTGCAAAAGAAGCCAAAATGTGCAAATAAAACAAAAATAATCAAGTTCAAGTTTATTGTCATTCAACTGTATAGATGTAAACCAGCAAGTGAAATGATTTTGATCCAGACCAAGGTGCACAACACTGTACATACAGCTCACACACAACACATATAATATTGCCATAAAAATATATTCCAGAATACTGACGTTTAGCATAAGGTGCATTTATGACCTTAAGATATCAATAAATTAGAGAGAGTGCAGAGACGATTTACTAGGATGTTACCTGGGTTTCAGCACTTAAGTTACAGAGAAAGGTTGAACAAGTTAGGTCTCTATTCATTGGAGCGTAGAAGGTTGAGGGGGGATTTGATCGAGGTATTTAAAATGTTGAGAGGGATAGATAGAGTTGACATGAATAGGCTGTTTCCATTGAGAGTAGGGGAGATTCAAACGAGAGGACATGATTTGAGAGTTAGGGGGCAAAAGTTTAAGGGAAACACGAGGGGGTATTTCTTTACTCAGAGAGTGATAGCTGTGTGGAATGAGCTTCCTGTAGAAGTAGTAGAGGCCAGTTCAGTTGTGTCATTTAAGGTAAAATTGGATAGGTATATGGACAGGAAAGGAGCGGAGGGTTATGGGCTGAGTGCGGGTAGGTGGGACTAGGTGAGATTAAGAGTTCGGCACGGACTAGGAGGGCCGGAATGGCCTGTTTCCGTGCTGTGATTGTTATATGGTTTATATGACACAAATTACAAAGTAAACAGTATGACCTTACAGTTGCTTCATACACCTGGGTGGTGGCCGGGAGTTCAGTAGTCTCACGGCCTGGGGGAAGAAGTTGTTTCCCATCCCAACAGCCCTTGTCCTAATGCTACGGTACCTCCTGTGTAATAGTAGGGGTAATACTGAGAATATGAGCTGTAAAGAGTTCTTGAAAGTGGAATCAGTTCGGAGTTGTGGTGAGTGAAGTTATCCATGCTGGAGAGAGAGCTGCTCCGATCAGAGACCCCGTTGGTAGCGGTGAGCTTGCTGCTGCTGACACATGCTCTCACTATCCAGGCAGCCCCAGGGGCTCCATGGACTTGAACTTTCAGGAAGGTGGGGGAAGCAAATCTGGCTCTTTGGGTTCTTCTAGGCCGTGACTTCAGTTTGTGCATCTCAGCAGGCATGATGGGCTTTTACCCATGTGGCCACATTCCCAGCACCCAGATGAAGCTCCTGGACCGTCGAGGGGAACCTGGCGTTACTTGAAGCGGAGCAGGGCAGTTCCTCTTCTTACTGTCCTGCACACTGTCTAAACCAATCAACCACAGAAAAGACAGATTACCCGGTTGTTTTTTTTTGTTCCTGTTGCTGGACACTTCTTATTCCCAAAGTTGTTAATATCTTAGAAAGGCGGTGTGAAGGAGATACAGCAGGTTGCCTTCTCCTCACTTAGACTTACAGAGAGATCCAACATCAGAATCAGGTTTATTATCGCTGACATACAGTATGACATGAAATTTGTTGTTTTATGGCAGCAGTTCAAAACATGAAAAATTCCTATAAGATAAAAGAAAAATGACTAAATTGAGCAAAGGAAGGAACAGTGTTAATGGGTTCATGGACTGTTCAGAAATCCGATGGTGGAGATCAATAAGTTATTCCGAAAACTTTACGTGTGTGTCTTCAGGCTCTTGTTCCTCCTCCATGCTGGTGGTAAGGAGAAGGGGACACGTTCTGGGTGATGGGCTCCTTAATGATGGACACCGCTTTCGTAGAGCTGTCTCTGTTGAAGGTGGCCTTGGCGGTGTGGAGGCTTGTCCCTGAGATGGAGCTGGCTGAGTCTGTAACCCTCTGCAGCCTCTCGTCGTCTTGTACTCTGCAGTCTCCACATCAGGCAGTGATGCATCCAGTCAGAACGCTCTCCACCATATAGTCGTAGACGTTTGTTAGTCTTTGGAATCCAGGAGGGATGCAGGCCCAACTGAGACCACCACCCATTTACACTAATCTGACAGTCCCCATATTCTCTTCGGCTGTGCCCCCCACCCACCTGTGTTCTGTGGCTGGCCGTTCCCATCCACCTGCGCACCTCACTTACCTACCAACGCTCTAGGGTGGGCAATTCTCCCTCAGATAGCCACGTCTTGGAATGAAGGGTGAAACCTATGTAGTCACAGGGAGAGCATGCAAACACCACCCAGACAGTGAGTGAGGCCAGGATTGAACCCATTGGGGCCGCGAAGCAGCAGCTCTAGTAACGGTCTCACTGCACCCCCCCCGTAGAACGCATCCTGCCTGGAAGCACCGCAGACTGGTATAGCAGATGCTGTGCCCAAAACCACAAGGAATTGCAGAGTTGTTAAACTAAGCCTGGACTATCATGAAAACCCAGCCATGTCTCTATTAAAACTCTGATCACACTTCCCACTATCACTGATTAGTTTTTTTGCGCATGGGGGGGGGGGGGGGGCTGATGTTCTTGCTACTGTTTGCGCAAGTTGTTTTTTTTTGTGCATGGGAGGGTTTGATATTTTTCTTTGCATTGGTTTTGTGGCTGTCTGGAGAAGACAAATCTCAGAGTTGTATATTGCGTATGTACTTTGATAATAAATATACAGTACCTTGAACCTATTTCGGGAAAGCAGCCAACGTAAGACCCTTCTCATTCCAAACATTCTCTTCTTCTGGGCAGAAGACAGAAATGCTTGAGAACGTGTACCAGCAGGCTCAAGGACATCTACTCCATTGTTAAAGGACTGTTGAATGGACCTCTTGTATGACAAAGATTAGCTGTATTGTCCTATTTAGACACTGCCTGGTTTGCTGAGTTCCTCCAACACTTTATGATGGAGCACCTGTGAAATTTCCTGTGTTTACGATTCCGTGGCTTTCTGACCTTACTGCTTACCGTAGATGTCGGATTATAAGCCGCTACTTTTTTCCCACATTTTGAACAGCTTTGAACTCTGCGGCCTTTACTACGGTGCGGCTAATGCATGATTTTTTTTCATGCCGCCAAAAACATTTTGCCTCGTAACAGTAGACCAATAAAATTGATGAGTAGTTCACAGAGGTCCAATGAAATTGTACGATAAATCAAGCGCACTTTCACAATTAAATTATTGTAAATCAGTCATTTGTACTCACCCTCATCAACATGGAAAACACTCGAAGAAAAGCATTGTGCTGCCTTTATGGCAGTTATTTAGTTTATAATATTTTCGCTTAGTAATTCATTTGTTAGTTAAAGTTAGAACTGTTTTAACTATATTTGTTTTCTGTACTACATCGCGGGATGCTATGACGTCACACCCGGTTTCGCCGCGTCTTGTGGGAAATACCAGTTTGCGATAAACGGGAAGGCGGGGGGGGCGAGCGGCGGAGCCAAAACGCTGCTTTTAAGTTAAAGGCGATCAATAACTTTTCCTGGTAGGCTGCAGTATATATATTTTTTACCAGTCGTTAGGAGATATTGGAATGTTGTTCAGTAAAAAAGTATACGCAACGTATATTTAAAAGTAGCTGCGTTACAGGCACGGTTCGAAAAAAAGCATTTGCAATATGTATTTGTTTATGTTACCATATGGATTTAATTAAAAGTTAAAAAATCCTCACGTGTAATATCTTTCTGTGTAAATATCTCATATTACAACGTGGGACACCTGCGGCCGAAAATCCGGTGCGGCCGAAAATCCGGTGCGGCCTGTACAAGTACAAAATTGATTTTATTTCTAAAATTAGAGCCAGCGGCTTTTAATCAGGTGCGCTCTGTAGTGCGAAATCTACGGTACTTACATTGCACTTTCTCTTTAACTATAACACACCATTCTACATTTTTTCTCCTTTTGTATTACCTCGATGTGCATGAAATGATCTGTTCTGGATGGCATACAGTGGGAAAAAATGCTTTTCACTGTATCTCAGTACGTGACAATAATTAACCAATTGTGATTGGTGTTGTAGCCATGTGTAGAAATGGTTGTCCAGGTACCAGAGTCCATTGGCACTTGACAAGGGTAATTACAATTTCACATGTGGTCCTTGAGTCTCACACTTCCTTTCTACCCCAACGTTGTTGTCCATGCCTTGAATTGCTCAGATCTCTGGAGTTTTCAATTCATGGCGTGGTACAAGAGAGATATAGGCCCTTTGGCCCAACCTTTCCACCCATCTACAACATCATCATCTTGTGCCATTCATATGATGTAGGTGATCATGGTCTTGACCATAATCCTTCTCGGCAAATTTTTCTGCAGAAGTGGTTTGCCATTGTTCAGAGTCTTTACAAGACAGGTGACCCCCAGCCATTATCAGTACTCTTCAGGGATTGTCTGCCTGACGTCAGTGGTCACATAACCAGGACTTGTGATGTGCGCCAGCTGCTCATATGACCGTCCACCACCTGCTCCTATTGCCTCATGTGACTCTGATCGGGAGCTAAGCAGGTGCTACACCTTGTCCAAAGGTGACCTGCAGGTTAACGGAGGGAAGGAGAGCGTTGCTCTTCCTCTGGTAGAGATGTATCTCCACACCACCACCAACCCACCTACATTAATCCCATTTACTTAGATTAGCACTGTATCTTTCACATAAACCTCTTCCTTCAGAGATACTAGAGATTCTGCAGATGCTGGAACTCATGAGCAACACACACAAGATGCTTAAAGAACTCGGTAGATTAGACAGCATCTATGGAGGGATTAAAAATAAGAATCAGGTTTAATATCACTGGCACGTATCATGAAATTTGCTAACTCTGTGGCAGCAGTACAGTGCAATACTGTACCTGATAATGGAGGGGAAAAAACTGAATTACAATGTGCGTATTCATATAAGTTAAATATGCAGTGCAAAACAAATAGGAAATAAACAAGTAGTGAGGTAGTGTTCATGGGTTCAATGTCCATTTAGAAATCAGATGGCAGAGGGGAAAAGCTGTTCCTGAGTCATTGAGTGTGTGTCTTCAGGCTCCTGTACCACCTCCCTAATGGTTCTCCCAATGAGAACCAGGCATGACCTGGGTGATGGGGGTCCTTCATGTTGGACCCCACCTTTTATAGGCATCGCTCCTTGAAGAGGTCCTGGACACGACGGAGGCTGGTGCCCGTGGTGGAGCTGACTGAGTTCACAACTCTCCGCAGCTTACTTCGATCCTGTGCATTAGCCCCCCCACCACCCCGGCAACCCCACGTCAGATGTCGATGTAACTAACTGAGACCCTTGCTCAGGACAATCTTCCCTCTTAACCTGCACCCTGCAGCCCGCCTACTTGGCTAAGCAGTTTTAAAAAATGAAATGAAGTTCTGTCGCAGGGCCTTCAGCGCGGATGTTTAATTCTGTTTCACTTTCCATAGTTGCTGCCTGACTTGCTAATTTTGTTTTTTATTACTTCGCCTGAGCATTTGGTCATCTGCTTAATGTCTTTAGTATTCTGATCGCACTCCTGTGAAATCTCTTGGAACGTTTCAGCATGTCGAAGGCTGCCTTAAAGAATGATTGTATTTTTAGAAGCAGACTTGATGACTTTTCTGCATCCCACGGTACCTGATGGCTAATGGTGGCTTAATGGTTAAATTATTGGATTAATAACCTCGAGGCCTGGATTAAACAAATCCATATCTCAACTTAGAGCAGCTGTGTAAATTAAATTCAATTAATAATGTGGAGTTTATAAGTAAAAAGAAACTAGTCATTAGTAAGGATGATTACAGTGTCCACCAGCTTTTTGTAAAAACAATCTGGTGTACCAGTGGCTTTGAGAGGAGAAAATCTGCCATCCTCACTCCCTGTGCCAGTCTGGCCTGTACGTGACTGCGGACCTGCTAATGAGGTTAAAGTCTCGGAACATCAGAGCAGTGCAGTGCAGTACGGACCCCTTAGCCCACAACGTTGTGCTGACCTTTTAACCCACTCTAAAATCAATCTAACCCTTCCCTCCCACACAGCCTCCATTTTTATTTCCTCCATGTGCCTGTTTAAGAGTTTCTCAGATAAGGACACCATGACACCTGTGATCACCAATCAAAGTTCTTGCCGCTGTCTGGCAGGAGCTTTTAACGTTCTCCCTGCGACTGCGTGGATTTCCTCCAGGTGCTCCAGTGTCCTCCCACGTTCCAAAGAGACACCGGTTGGCGTTAGTAAGTTGTGGGCAGGCCACGTCGGCACCAGAAGTGTGGTGAGGTGGGAATTCTTGGGACGTGCTGGTCATTGACAGTAATGACAAGTTTCATTGTGCATTTCAAAGTACATGTGACAAAGCGAATTTCCTTAAATATCCTTAATGTATCAGCCTCTACCAGCACATCCAGCGCTTCCCACTCTGTGTGAAAAGAAAATCCCACTGACTTCTCTCGTAAACTTTTTTCCACTCACCTTAAAAGGATATAGTTTGGTATTGTCTATCGCTGTGCCTCTTAACATCTTACATGCCTCTGTCACGTCTTTGAAAAACTAGCTCATCAACCTTTTTCCTCATAAGACATACTCTCAAATTCAGGCAGCATCCATCACTATGGTTGCCCATCACCCAGGACATACCCTCAGGAAGGAGGTACAGGAGCCTGAAGACACACACTCAACAATTCAGGAACAGCTCCTTCCCCTCTGCCATCCGATTTCTAAATGGACATTGAACCCATGAACACCAGCTCACTATTTTTAAATTTCTATTTTTGCACTACTTATTTAATGTAACTATTTAATACACATACTTACTGTAATTTACAGATTTTTTTCCTATTACTATGCAAGGTTAACAGATTTTACGGCATATGCCCGTGATACCAAACCTGATTCTGATTCATCTGGGTAAATCTCCTCTGCAGCCTCTCTAAAGCTTGAGTGTCCCTAACAAGCCACTCGGCTCAGGGACAGTTAGGGATGTTCGATAAATGCTGGCCTTGCTACTGTAGTCCACGTCCCAGAACATCCAGTATTTGTGGAAGTGTGGGCAACGCTGCAGCCAGTTTGTCCACAGCAAGGTTCGAACCGCTGGGAAGTGCGTGTCCTACAAAAGGCACTGATCCTTGCAGCATGCTTAACTTGACCCAAATCTCAGTGAGTGTTCGGCTCTAAGGAAGGGGTATGGAAGGCGATAAAGAGAGGTTAAACAAACCTGGGTTGTTTTCTCTGGAGCGATGCAGGCTGAGCAGAGACCTGACAGAAGTTTATAAAATCTTTGGAGGTCTAGATAGGGTGGACGGTCAGAATCTTTCCCAGGGTAGAAGTGTCAAATTGTAGAGGACATGCATGTAATGTGAGAGGGGGAAAGTTTAAAGAAGGTGTCCAGGGCAAGTTTTTTTTTACACAGACAGTGGTGGGTGCCTGGAACAGGCTGTCAGAGGTATAAGCCCATAAGAATTAGGCCATTCAGCCCATTGAGTCTGCACTGACATTCCATCATGGCTAATTTATTATCCCTCTCAACCCGATTCTCCTGCCTTCTCCCTGTAATCTTAGACACCCAATCAAGCATCTATCAACCTGAGATTTAAATATGCCAATGACTTGGCCTCTTCAGCTGTCTGTGCAATGGATTCCATAGATTCACCACCCCCTGGCTAAAGAAATTCCTTGTTGTCTCTGTTAAAACTGGATGTCTTTCTATTCTGAGGACATGCCCACTGATCCTAGAATCCCCCATTTAGGTTTTAGTGGGGTTCCCCCTCATTCTTCTAAACTCCAGCAAGTTTATCAAACCCTGTCAAACTTTCAATCACACTGTTTATTGTTAACCTGTTCATTCCCAGGATGATTCTCGTGAACCTCCTTGGGACCCTCTGTATTGCCATCACATATTTTTAGATAAGGGGCACAAAACTGCTCCCAGTACTTCAAGTGCAGTCTGACCAGTGCCTTATAAAGCCTCAGCATTACATCCTTGCTTTTAAATTCCAGTTCTCTTGAAGTGAGTGCTAACATTGCATTTAACTTCCACCTTATTGATGGAAGCAGGTATGTTTGTGGCGTTAATTCTCTCCAACTCTCACCCACATCCCACTTCGCCCTTACACAACAGGGATTATTTATGGTGGCCAAATTAACCACATGTGTTTGGGATGTGGGAGAAAATTGGAACGCCCAGAGGAAACCCACACGGTCAAAGGGAGAATGTACAGAGTCTTTGCAAACAGCACTGGGAGTTGAACCTGGGTCGCAGGTGCTGTGATAGCTTTAGGCTAACAGCTACACTACTCTGCCTTCCTAGGTATAATAATGTCTCCTGGTTTCTGTTCTAAATCCCCCTCCCTTCATCCTGACTGCTTCATCGAGCACCTCTGCTCCATCCACCCAAAGCAGAATGACCTGGCGTCCAGACTCTTTAATTCTGATTCCTATTCCTGTTCTGTTGGGGTAATTGTTCCGACATGTTGGTCCATGGCCTCCTCTTGTGCCAAGATGAGGCCACCCTCCGGGTGGAGGAGCAACATCTTATATTCTGTCTGGGTAGGCTCCAACATGATGGTATGAACATCAATTTATCCTTTTGGTAAAATAAATCCTTCCCCCTTCCCCCGCCTTCTTTTATTCCCCACTCTGGCCTTTTACCGTTTTTTATCTGCCTGTCACTTCTCCCTGGATCCCCTCCTCCTTCCCTTTCTCCTATGGACCACTCTTATCTCCTATCAGATTCCCCTTCTCCAGCCCTTTACCTTTCCTGCCCACCTGGTTTCACCTATCTCCTTCCAGCTCATCCTCCTTCCCCTACTCCCACCTTTTTAAGACACACTTTTCAGTCTCGAAGAAGGGTCTTGGCCCGAAACGTCGACTGTTTATCCATTTGCATAGACGCTGCCTGACCTGCTGAGTTCCTCCAGCATTTTGTGTGCGTTGCCCTTCATCTTGAGCCTGTGTCCCATTCTGTCCAGGGCTCCCATCCCATACCATCAGCCCCTACCAGAATGTTACCTTTTACCAAGGTTCCTTCTTGCCCCTCTAACCTGCCCAGGATAGGAGACCGTTCTGTCTATCTCCTCTTTGTTGGGACTGCCACCTCATCCCGGACAACTTTCCTTCTCCGGCAGCAGTGGAGCAGATATGCAGCACTCTGCAGCTTGCATTTCTCCCAAAGTAATGGACCCTGAACTTCAAATGCTTGGCTCTGGAGTGTTTAGTCATGTTCAGGACTCACGAAGACCTCCTTTATAAATGCAGGTTTGTTGTCCTGATTTCTTTGCTCGTTTTACGGAGTGGTTAGAAGCTGCTGGCTGAGTTTTCCTCCTCCTTCTCTGTCTCTCCCCCCCACCCCCTTCTCCCTGCCCCCTTCCTTCGCCCTCCCCCTTGTGTCACCTGCACATGTTCATTCTTTCTCAACCTTCCCATCTTTCACTCTCTTTCTCCTCACCCTCCTTCTATCTGCTTCCCATCTTTCCCCCCACTTCATCTCTCTCATTTTCTCTCTCTTTCTCCTAAATTCTTTGTATGTGTGTCTTTCTCTCTCTCTTGCTAAGTCTGTGTGTGTGTCTCTCTTCTCTGTCTCTCTCTCTCTCCTCCCCCCGCCTCTCCTGCCGTGTGATCTGTCAGCTGTCTTTTGTTACGCAGCCGATGCCATGCTCCTCATACAGAAGGCTGAGAGCACGGCAGCAGTTGAGGGAATTGAGCCCAGGCACATCCCACCTGTTCCCTGCAGAAGGGATTAAATCGAGTTCCCATCTGCTGCCTCTAAAAGAGCCCAGATCACCCACGGCAGCACAGCAGAAGCCCCGTGTTCCTGCGGGTAAGCCCAGGTTAATTAAAAACTGCCTCCTGTTGACACCAGAGCTGAGGTGCAGAAAGGGGAAAACAACTTGTGTTTCTATAGCGCCTTCTCCCTCCTAAATCCTTATGTGCGTTGTGGCAAATGAAGTGTGTTTTCGTTGTAATCTTCTTAAGCAATCTCAGGACTGAGGGTGACCTGCTTTTAATCTAGTTCTGAGGTGGCAGATGATGGCTATATGCGAACTGCAGACTCTTCCACACATGGGACAGGAGCGGGCAGATGGGAGGGTGGGCACTTAAATCCACACATCGATGAGCTGGTTCACTGTTGTCATATTAACAGTAGAAAAACTTTGTTCTGCGTGTAATCCATAAAGGATCATTTCACCACATTGCGACAGATCATATGATTAGCTTCATTTGTCACATACATCAGAACATACGGTGAAATGCGAAAATCGTGCTGGGGGCAGCCCGTAATTATCACCACGCTTCTGGCGCCAACATTGCATGCCCGCTGCTCACCAACCCGAACAGTATGTCATTGGAATGTGATGTAGGAACTTAGGGCCATAAGGCATAGGAGCAGAATTAGTCCATTCGGTTCATTGAGACTGCTCTGCCATCCCTTAGCACTTCTTTCCCATTGGCTTAGACAGCCCTCAGCTTGGCTCTCCATTGGTTCAGCTGTCCCTGAGCACTGCTCCTCCATTGGCTCAGATATTCCCTCAGCTCAGCTCGCCATTGGTTCAACCGTCCCTCAGCTCTGCTCCTCCATTGGCTCAGCCGTCCCTCAGCTCTGCTCTCCCATCAGTGAAGGGGTGAGTAGTTTTCCTCTTTGGTTCAAGAGCCTGATAGTTGAGGAGTACTAATGTTCCTGCACCTGATGGTGTGATTCCTGAGGCTTCTGTACCTTCTTCCTGATGGCAGCAGTGAGAAATGAACGTGTCCTGGGTGGTGAGGGGTCCCTGATGATGGATGCTGCTTTCCTGCAACAACGCTCCATGTAGATGTGATCAATTGTGCATAAGGTTTTACCTGTGACGGACTGCGTCATTTCCTTTGCTTTCTGGAAAATTTTCCATTCGAGGGCATTGGCGTTTGCACACCAGGCCGTGATTTTCAATGTATTCTTCATTCGCATCTTCAGAAATTTGTTGAGTTTTAGATGTCATGCCAGATTTTCACAAACTTCCAAGTGGAGGTGCTGGCTCTAATGTAGAAAAGAAGACAAACTTCCAAATACAAAAAAGAAAAATAAGTAAATAATAATAATGAGAAAATGAGTAGTAGAATGCTTGAAAGAGCCAGTAGGTTCAATAGTCCCATTTTCAGAGTTTAGGGTATACAACTTGAAATTCTTACTCTTCACAGGCATCCACAAAACAGAAAAAAAACCCAAAGAATGAATGACAGGAAGCGTTAGAACCCCCATCTTAGACGGGTTCTCTTTCACTAGCGTGGGGGAGAGAGATATCGCTCCTGCCACAACGAGAAGCGAGACGGACAGCTAGCTAGGTTGTGGATTTTTTTTATTTATTGAGATACAACACGGAACAGGTCCTTCCGGCCTTTCGAGCCATGCTGCCCAGCTGTCCCCAGCCTAAACACGGGACCATTTACAATGACCAATTAACCTACCAATCAGTACATCTTTGGACAGTGGGAGGAAACCGGAGCACCCGGAGGAAACTCACGCAGTCACGGGGAAAACTTCAAACTGCTTACGGGCAGTGACGGGAATTGAACCTGGGTCGCAGGTACTGTAAAGCGTTGTGCTAACCACTGCACTACCGTTCTCGTTGAGTGAAGTTATCTGCTGGTTCAGGAGCCTGATGGCTGAAGGTTGATGTACTTTCACCTTCAGAACCACTTCCAATCCCACTTTCCGAGACCCTCCTCTTGTAAAAATCACTTCCTGGGGACCTGCCACATGTATCTCTGGCACCTCCCAAAGCTGTTGATGTCAGGTTTGACTGAGTTATTTGTTTCAGGCCGAAGTTTTAAATTCCACTCCCTGCTAAGGTGATTTGGTGAGATTGGGAATGGGTTTGGGCTGTGTATTGTGGCGCCGGATTCCGGGTCCTATAGCGAAGCACTTAACAATTTAAACACAGATAGACTGGGAAGCCCGAGGGTCAGGCTGATTTTGCTCACTCTCCCACGAATATACGTTCGTTTCGAAAAGACTGTGAACTGATCCGGCCGCTGCGTTGTTTTGCCCTGCTGGTGTGATGAACTGGGACCGAGGCTCGGGCCTACTCCAGCTGCTCCGGGAGCAGACCTGGGGACTCAGTCTGGTTCGGAACGCTGTTGGCTTGCCTCTGTTGTTTGCATGATTTGTGTTCTTTTCCTCTCTCTCTCTCACTGCGCAGTGGTTTTTGATCTTTCATTTTTTTAAATTGGATTATTCGGGTTCCTTGCTTTGTGGCTGCCTGCAAGCAGACAGATTTCAAGGGGTGTAATTCCTGCATACTTTGATAATAAGTGTGCTTTGAATCTTTGAAAAAGGTGAATACCACTCACCTAATTCAACCAGGTTTCCAACTGAACTTCCCAACCCGTAGCGTGGGTGCAGTTGGCAAGCACTGCATGATTTTCACTGAGTAAGACTGAGAACACTTGTGTTGTGGTTCCAGGTGCCTGTTGAAAAGGGGGTGGAAATTAAGCGGTTGCTGTTTTGGCTCCTAATCTAGTTTATCTCACAGCTGCACAAGAGTCGGGTCTCTCGGAATGCTGCCTGGCAAGAAATGCTTTAAAAAGACTGTGAAGAGCATCTCGGGTACGATAGCAGTTTTCTCTTCACGTCAAGATGTTTGGCTGCCTGTGCCGGCAGGTTTTCCCAGCCGCTTTTTCTGTTTAGGTTTCCCTCTGGTCCACGCTGGCTTTGATGTAGACTGTTGCCCATAACTGGGCTGAGTGTTTCTTCCTCCCTGTTTCATTGTCAGCCCCAGTACTCCTGGTGTAAGAGGATGTGTCAGTGGAGGCAGCTCTGTGATTGTTTAGGCAGGGTGGGGTAGAACAAGGGAAGGTTAAAGATTAACTTTATTTGTCGCATGTGTATGGGATGGCGGGGTGGAGGTATGTCTCTACCAAAGGAGGTGTAAGGTGCTCCTTCCCTCCGCTAGCCTGCAGGTCACCCTTGGGCGAGGTGTAGCACCTGCTTAGCCCCCGATCAGGGTCACGTGAAGCCATGGGAACAGGTGATGGATGGTCGTATGTGCAGCTGGTGCATATCACAAATCCTGGTTATGCGACCACTGACGCCAGGTAGACAATCTCTGAAGAGTATTGATAATGTCTGGGGTCACCCATCTTGTAAAGACACTGCCCAGGGAAAGGCAATAGCAAACCACTTCCTCAGCACTACCTACCCTTCCACCTATCTTTGTATCATATGCAAACTTTGTCACAAAGCCATCAATTCCATTATCTAAATCATTGACAAACAATTTGAAAAGCAGCGGTCCCAATACTGGCCGCTGTGGAACACCACTAGCCACTGGCAGCCAACCAGAAAAGGCCCCTTTTATTCCCACTCGTTGCCTCCTGTCTGTCAGCTATTTCGCTATCCATGCCAGTATCTTTCCTGTAATGCGTTAGGGTTTTATCTTGTTAAGCAGCTTCATGTGTGGAGCCTTATCATACACCTCTGAAAATCCAAGTAAATGACATCCACTGCCTCTCCTTCGTCCACCCTCCTTTTAACTTCCTCGAAAAGCTCTAGCTTTTCAGGCAGGATTCCCTTTACAGAAACCATGCTGATTTTGACTTAGTCTATCACTAGTCTCCAAGTACCCTGAAATTTTATCCTTAATAATAGACTCCAACACTTTCCCAACCACTGAAGTTAGGCTAACTGGCCTATAACTTCCTTTATTTTGCCTTCCTCTCTTCATAAAGTGTGGAGTAATATTTGCAATCTTCCAGTCCTCCTGGACCATGCCAGAATCATGATTCTTGAAAGATCATGACCAATACTTGCGGAAGGATATACTGGCTTTGGAGGTGGTGCAGAGGAGGTTCACCAGGTTGATTCCAGAGATGAGGGGTTTAGACTATGAGGAGAGATTGAGTCACTGGGGACTGTATTCACTAGAATCCAGAAGAATGAGAGGAGATCTTATAGAAACATAAAATTATGAAAGGGATAGATAAGATAGAGACAGTAATGTTGTTTCCACTGGTAGGTGAGACTAGAACTAAGGGACAAAGCCTCAAAATTTGAGGGAATAGATTTAGGATGGAGATGAGGACGAACTGCTTTTCCCAGAGAGTGGTGTATCTGTGGAATTCTCTTCCCAATGAAGCAGTGGAGGCTACCTCAGTAAATATATTTAAGACAAGGTTGGATAGATTTTTACATAGTAGGAGAATTAAGGGTTATGGGGGAAAGGCAGGTGGGTGGAGATGAGTCCATGACCAGATCAGCCATGATCTTGTTGAATGGCAGAGCAGACTCGATGGGCCGAATGGCCTACCCCTGCTCCTATTTCTTATGTTCCTATATAATGCATCCATTATCTCCTCAGCAACCTCTCTCAGGCTCTGGGATGTAGTCCATCTTGTCCAGGTGGGTTACCATCTTAAGACCTTTGAGTTTGTCTAGCACTTTTTCCTTTGTAATAACAATGGTACTGCTGCTCCCTGGCACTCACTGATCTCTGGCACACTGCTAGTGTCTTCTACAGAGAATACTGATGCAAAATACCCATTAAATTCATTTGCCATTTCTTTGTTCCCCCAATACTACCTCACCAGCATCATTTTCCAGTGGTCCAATATCACATGGATGATAGAAAAATGGAGGGCTCTCTATGTAGGAGGGAAGGGTTTATTTGATCAGAGTAGGTTAAAGAGTCAGCACAACATCGTGGGTTGAAGAGTCTGTAATGTTCTGTGTTTGATATTCTGTGTTTAAGACAGGCTCAAGTAGAAAACATGGAGTTCCCAATAATAACACAAATCTAATTACTACTTCACCCACCATAGGTTCCTCCCTTGGACCTAATGAGGCTCTTTGCCTCCCTGGAGTGTGAGTAAACAACAGTGATTTCTGGTAAACAAATTCCCCCCCCCCCCCCAACCAACCTTCCTCTATTCCCTAAACTGTCCTTTTACTTCTTCTCACCTGCCTCTCACTCCCCCGTCTTCTCCTCCTTCCCTTGCTCCTGTTGTCCACTCTCCTCTCCTGTCAGATTCCCTCTTCTCCAGCCCTTGACCGTTTCCACCCACCTGGTTTCACCAATCACCTTCCAGCTAGTCTCCTTTCTCTCCCCCCCACTGACCTCTCCTCTCCTTCATTTTCAGTCCTGAAGAAGGGTCTCAGCTTAAAATGTCGACTGTTTGTTAATCTCCATAGGTGCTGCCCACCCTGCTGGGTTCCTCCAGCATTTTGTGTGAGTTGCTTTGGATTTATTCAGCCTCTGCCCCTTTCCCCAGACTGGAATTGGTTTCTTATGTTCACACAAACCAGGATACAGTGAAAAGCGTTTTGTTTGTGTGCCAGACTCATCACAGGTCATGTCAGATGGAAGTATAAAGAACATGGTAGCTGAAGACAGTCTGCAGGTGCTGGAAATCTTGGGCAACACACACACACACACACACACACACACACACACACACACACACACACACACACACACACACACACACACACACACACACACACACACACACACACACACACACACACACACACACACACACACACACACACACCCCCTTACTGGATGAACAGCAGGTCAGGTAGCATCTGTGGAGAGACATAATCCAAGAGCAACAGAGATCACAGACAGGGAGGGTTGTGTGTGAGAGAGAGAGAGATTGAGCTACTGTGGCAGACAGGAAGAAAACTTCTTCAGGGTAGGTGTAACTTGACGAGACTTCATAGTGGAACTGTAAAGTCCCAGGCTGAAATATCGACTGTTTATTCCCCTCAATAGATGCAGCCTGACCTGAGTTCCTCCAGCATTTTGTGTGTGTTACTCTGGACTTCCAGCATCAGCAGAATCTCTTGTGTTTATGAGTTTGGCCATACATGCCGTACTGTGCCTTTACAAACAAGAGACAATCTGCAGATGCTGGAAATCCAAACAACACACACAAAGTCCTGGAGGAACTCAGCAGGCCAGGCAGCATTTTTGGGAAAGACCGATGAAGGGTTTCAGCCTGAAACGTCGACTGTACTTTTTTCCATAGATGCTGCCTGGTCTGCTGAGTCCCTTGAGCATTTTGTGTGTGTTGCTTGGCTCTCTGTTTTCTCATCACTACCTCGATGATGTGACATTATGGAATGATCTGCCAGGAAGGTACACAGACAGAGCAAGGACCATGACGAGGTGGACTGCGAGACCAGGAGTTTATCTGTAGCGTAGCTTTAGTGTCGAAGTCCCAGTCTGTATTATAGTCATTGAAGTGTTACCATTGTGAAATGGCGGTGTGAGGCTGCTGATGTATGGCATACCCTGCTTAGACCACACATGGAGTATTGTGTTCAGTTCTAGTCGCCTCGTTGCAGGAAGGATGTGAAAACTTTCGAGAGGGTGTAGAGGAGATTTACCAGGATGCTACCTGGATTAGAAAATGGAGTTTTATGGGCTGTGTAGGCGGGAGGGGTTAAACCTTTCATGGAATGAGTTGGCATTTATATTGTGGGCCAAATACTGTTCTGTGTCCTGATTCAGATTTGTTTATCAAAACACACAGTGAAATGTGTCATTTGCGTTTAACAACCAACACGGCCTAAGGATGTGATTGGGGGTAGGTCACGTTCTGGGGCAACATAACATGGCCACAATGTTCAGCAGAACAACACAGAACACAGCAAAACTAAATATAGAAAACAACGTACCAGCTCGGCACCATCTTGACGTATCCATGTTCTAAGTCGCTGCAGAATCGTCTAATACATGCAGTTTATTTATTTATTGAGATGCAGTGTTGAGTTGGTCCTTCTGGCCTTCGAACCACACTGCCCAGAAATCCCCTGATTTAACCCAGGACAATTTACAATGGCCTATTAACCTACCAAACGCTACATCTTTGGACTGTGGGAGGAAACCCATGCGGTCACCGGGAGAATGTACCATCTCCTTATAGGCAGTGGTAGGAATTAAACCAAGGTCGCCTATACCATAAAGCATTGTGCTAACCACTAGTCTCTGTACTAGTATAGGTATGGTTTCAACTTCCAGTAACTTGGCTTTGACCCATTGCTGTTTGTGTGGAGTTTGCAGGTTCTGTCTGTGACCATGTGGGTTTACCCTGTTTGCCCTGGTTTCTTTCCACTTCCCAAAGAACTGCTGGCGGTTAGGTTAATTTGCTGTTCTAAATAGACCCTGGTGTGTGGGCGGTGGAGTAGAGTTAGAAAGGTTGAAGGTTAATATTGGCTTTATTTGTCACATGTACAAGGAAACATCCAAAAATATGGTTAAATACATCACTTATGTCAACAACCAACACAGTCTGAGACGGACTGGGGGCAGCCCATAAGTGTCCACCACATTTCCATTGCCAACATAGCATGTCCACAACGTACTAACTCTAACCTGTACTTTGGACTGTGGGAGGAAACCAGAGCACCTGGAGGAAACCCATGTGGTCATGGGGAGAAACTACAAACTCCTTACAGATGGCAGCGGGAATTGAACCCTGATGGGTGACTGCTGCCGCTGCTAAGTGTTGTGTTAACTGGCATGCTACCGTGATGCCCAATCTGTCAGCTGGAGGAACTCAGCAGGCCAAGCGGCCTCCGTGGGTGGAGAATTGGTGGTAAAGGAATTTTCAACATCTTGAAACCCTGCATTAGAAGTCTTCAA
Source organism: Hemitrygon akajei (assembly GCF_048418815.1). NCBI lineage: Eukaryota > Metazoa > Chordata > Chondrichthyes > Myliobatiformes > Dasyatidae > Hemitrygon > Hemitrygon akajei. The sequence goes on along the minus strand of NC_133134.1, from coordinate 161,741,797 downwards.
TGTTCAAAGTAAATTTATTATCAAAGTACATATATGTCACCATCATACAACTCTGAGATTCATTTTCTTGTGGGCATTCTCAGTAAATCTATAGGATAATAACCACAATAGAATCAATGAAACACCACCCAACTTGGGCATTCAACTAGAATGCAGAAGACAACAAACTGTGTAGATACAGAAAAAAAGAAAATTATAATAAATATTGAGAACATGAGATGAAAAATCTTTGAAAGTGAATCCATAGGTTATGGGAAAATTTCAGTGATGGGGCAAGTGAATTTCAGTGAAGTTATTCCCTTTGAATCAAGAGCCTGATGATTACGAGGTAATAACCGTTACTGAACTTGGTGGTGTCAGTGCTGAGGCTCCTGTACTACCTTCTTGATGGCAGCAGTGAGAAGAGAGCATGCCCTGGGTGGTGGGTGTTGCTTTCCTATGACAGCATTTCATGTAGATGTACGTCAATGTTTGGGTGGGCTTTACTCATGATGGACTGAGCCAAGTCCACTACTTTTTGCAGGATTTTCCATTCAAAGGCATTGGTGTTTCCATGCCAGGCCATGAGGTACCCAGTCCATATACTCTCTCTCCACTGCACGTCTATAGAAGTCTGTGAAAGTTTTAGATGTCCTGCTGAATCTCAGCAAACTCCTAAGGAAGTAGAGGCACTGCCATGCTTTCTTCGTAATTGCACTTACGTACTGGCCCTGGACATGTTGTTGTTAGTCTAGATAACAGCTTCTGTAGCCTTTTTTGTCTCCTGGCTGGTAGGGTTGTTGAGACAGAGTTATTGGGAAAATTAGCAGATGTATGGGAATGTTCCATGAACCCTAGAGTTCATGAGTCCTTTCATGTTGTAAAAACACACGGAAATGTGGAAGCAACAAGTTCTGAGTCCCACAGAGTGCTGGACGAACACAGCAGGTCAAGCAGCGTCAGTGGAAGGAAACAGGCAGTTCAAGTCAAGACGGCTTCATCTGGACACCCGCTAAGTTCCTCCAGCAGTTTGTGTGTCGCTCCAGATTCCAGCATCTGCTGTCTCTTGTATCTCCAAGCTGTGAATCATTGCAGTTTCAGCTGTGTGGACAGTCTGCGTCTGGAGCTGCGTTTGTTTTCTTTGTAGAGGAGGAGGCCGAGAGGGAAAGTACACTGGGTTAGGAGAGGTAGAGTAAAACCCCCAAGAGTGATGTCCATGAAGAGAGGTCACAGTTTAAAGTAAGAGGAAGATTTTGATTCATCCAGAGTTCAAAGTAAATCTATTATCAAAGTACATATATGTCACCCTATACAAAAGATTCATTTTCTTGATGGCGTACTTAGCAAATCTGTAGAATATTACCCATAACAGGATCGATGAAAGAGCAACCAGAGTACAAAAGACAACAAACTGTACAAAAGCAAATAGCAATAAGTAACAAGAAGATGAAATAACAAGATAAAGGATCCTTTAAGTGAGATCATTGGTTGTGGGAACATCAAAATGGATGGGCAAGTAAATGCAGGTATTTACATTAGCACTTGAAATGCAAGAGCATAGAATGATATGGATCGAGGTTTAGGAAATGGGATTACAGTAGTATGGATAGGTACTCTCATTGGTAATCGGAGGCAGAGCGGGTCACTAGCCTTAAATTCCTTGGCGCTATCATATCAGAGGATCTGTCATGGGACCAACATGTAAGTGCCATCATTGAGAAGGCTCCACAGCACCTAGACTTTCTTAGAAATTTTGTATATATTCCGGCTCTTCGAGCCTGATTTATCCCTAGCCTAATCACGGGACAATTTATGATGACCAATTTAACCAACTAACTGGTACGTCTTTGGACTGTGGGAGGAAACCAGAGCACCCGGAGAAAGCCCACGCATTCCACGGGGAGGACATTCAGACTCCTTACAGATGATGTTGGAATTGAACTCTGAACTCCGACGCCCTGAGCTGTAATATCGTCGCACTAACCGCTACCCTACGGTGGTGCCACACATAGAACATAGAATAGTACAGCGCATTACAGGCCCTTCGGCCCACGATGTTGTGCTGACCCTCAAACCCTGCCTCCCATACATGCCCCATCATGAGACCAGTCTGCCCTGGTTTAGTCTGGGAAGACCAAGCGATGAGCTGCTGACAGTGTTTAACAAGCCAGGAGTTAAATAAGAGGGTTTGGATGTCATACCCTGCAAGCTTCAGACTCCTGAACCGGTGCGGATGACTTCCCTACAACTCTGAACTGATTCTACAACCTACAGACTCACTTTCAAGGACTCTTTACAACTCATGTTCTCAGTATTATTCTTTATTTGCACAGTTTGTCTTCCTTTGCACGTTGGTTATTTGTCAGTCAAATTTTTCATAACCTCTGTTGTATTTCTTCATCTTCCTGTAAATTTCCTCAAGAAAGTGAATCTCAAGGTCATATATAGTAAGATATATGGTACGTATTTTGATAATAGGTTTTACTTTGACTTCCTGGTGGCTAGCACTGACAAGGTGGGCCGAACAGCCTGCCCCATGTTCTATAACTTGGCAGCCTCATACAGCGCTGTCGTGAGTACAGTCCGTCATGGCTTAGTCTGGAGAGACCAAGTGTCAAGCTGCTGACAGTGTTTATCAAGCCAAGAGTTAAATCAAGGGGATTTGGATGTCATAAATCATTGAGGTTGTTCTTGGCTCGACTTTGCTGTTTCTAGTAATGAAATCCAGGCAAGGGTTATTTTCAGAGCCATGTTTGGCTTGCGAGGCCTTCCTGAGTAAGGGCAGATGTGGACATTCCCTGGTCTTTGTGCAGAAAAGATTTACCAGCATGATTCCAAGACCTGGAGAGTCGAAGTTGTAGCAGGAGTTTTCTGGAACTAAGACTTGCGTAGGTGAATGAGGGGTGACCTATTGGAGGTCAATAAGATCAAGAGGGGTATCAACTGGTGAAAGAACATTAAGTCTTTTTCCTCCCTAGGGAGGGGTGCTAAAAGCAAGAGAACAGAGGCTTCAGATGAGAGCAAGGGATGTAAAAGGGATATCGGGAGCAGTCTCTTCACGCAAAGGGCTGGTATGTGAAACTTGTGCTGTAGCGTGGGCGGGATATTAGCGTATCAGCAATCGTGATCAGTTTCACTTCCTGCCACTTTCTCTCAGGAGTTTGCACTTTCTCCCCGTGACCACGTGGGTCTCCCTTGGGTGCTCCAGTTTCCTCCCGCATTCCATTCGTACAGGTTAGGGCTAGTAAGTTGTGGGCATGTTACATTGGCCTCAGAAACGGGGCAACACTTGCCCCCAGTGCATCGTCGGACTGTGACACATTTCACTGTATGTTTCCATGTACATGTGACAGATGAAGCTAATCTAATCTTGGGAGTGAGCTGCCAGAAATAGTGGTTGGGGTGGACACATTAGCAGCATTTACAAGCCACCTGGTTAAAAACTTGGATAGGAGGTGTAGGGTTGATGGGCTAAACATGGACAGATGAGACTAGCTCATTGGGCAGTAAAGTCAGCATGGAGGAGTTGGGCCGAAGGGCCTTTTCCCAAGCTGTATGACTTTACAGCCCTTGGCTTCAGACACCCTGGCTAACATAGGGTGTCTGCCTCCTCCCAGCACGAATCTCCCAACAAGACAGTGCCTGGCAATGGAAGGAGGGAGACAATGGGATCAACACGTAGGGGGACCCTGGACCCAGTCTGTAATGTATGCAGTGGACTCAATGGCTGCCTTCTTCACGGTAAATTCCCAGAGTAACATACAAAGTGCAGGAGGAACTCAACAGGTGAGACAGCATCCATAAAGGGCTGATGTTTGGGCTGAGATCCTTCATTAGGACACTTATCATCATGTACACCTCCGTCAAGTCGTCCCTCATTCTCCTGCGCTCCAAGCCTGATGAAGGGCCTTGGCCTGAAATGCCACTTCTTTATTCCCCTCCTGGCCCGCTGAGTTCCTCCAGCATCTTGTAGGTGCTGTTGCTTCTCTGGATTTCCAGCTCTGCAGAATCTTTAGCGTTTTTGGTAAATTTCCAGTCTGACTCCCCCAAGGATAGCTGGGCTAGACAGTTTTGCAGAGATTAGCACCATGCATCAGATTCCTATGTTGGTTTATGGCCTTCCTGGCTGCCTGTGGCAGGGAGAAGGTAATGTATCCTTGTATCGTGTCATAGCGTAGACAGCAACTCAGCACAGATCCAGATCGTTCGGCCCAACGAGCCCATGCTGTGCCCAACCACTATTGCCAAATTTCCTGTGTTCAGCCTATGTTGCTCCAAGCTGTGCCCCCTCCATGTACCTATCTTAAATGATTGTTCGTCTGGCAGCTCACCACCCTCTGCGTGGAAAAATAGTTACCCGCGGTCCCTTTTAAATCCTCCTCCTCTCACCTTAAATCTAAGCCCTCTGGTTTTGGACTCCCCTGCCCCCGGGGGAAAGACTACAGAGTGTGAGAGCTTTTGGAGAATCTGAAAGGGCTGCTCCTCGTGTTCTGCCCCACTTCAGCCCCACCTCCTGATCTTCAGTCTCCCAGTACGGTCGCTCGGGGGAATCTCCTGGTCGGTTTGCTCCTGAGCCTGGCCAAGTAGGCCATTTACAAGTCCAGGTGGCAGGCATTTGAGAAACAGGAGGGTTTTAGAAGGCTATAGGCTGGAATCTTCCTGTGCTTCTAACAAGGGATTGCACAGGAAATTTACCATGCAGAACCAAGAAGGCCAATCAGCTCAGGGAGTTGAGCCTGTTCTGTACCTATTCCACTCCTCCACTGCACTCATTCATCACACCCCCACCCCGGCAACTTTCGAATATTGAAAGGCCTAGAGTGGGCATAGAGAGAATGTTCCCTATAGTGGGGAAAGCTAGGACCAGAGGCACAGCCTCAGAATGGAGGGACGTCCATTTAGAACAGAGATGAGGAATTTCTTTAGCCAGAGGGTGGTGAATCTGTGGAATTCTTTGCCACAGGTGGCTGTGGGGGGCCATGTCATTGGATGTATTTAAAGAGGTTGATAGGTTCTACCGGGAGAAAAAGCAAGAGAGCAGGGTTGAGAGGGATAATAAATTGGTATGATGGAGTAGCGTAGCAGTCTCGATGGGCCGAATGGTCTAATTCTGTTTTTATGTTTTTATTGTCAGGCTCTGGAGGGAGATGCTGATTGGTGGTAGGTTATGCGCAGTTTCTGTGGAGACTGTCTATGAGTGCTTGTTGTCTGGCTGGCTGGCTGCAAACCAGAGTGATACTGATAGAAAGCATATGGTTTTTCTCGCTTGCTAAAAATGTGGCAGTTTTCCCCCAGCAGAGACCGAGGGCTCGATCCTGGGAACTTTCACAACTGCCTTTTCACTGAGTCCATGGTGGGGGTGCTGCAGCAAGGAGACACAAACCAGGCTCTGTCATAAAATAAGCCACTCTGTCTCAGCGAGGTGATAAAGAACAGCACAAGCTGATCCTGGGTTCCAGTTACAAGATCATTCTGTCCCAAGGTCTGTGTGTTGGTGGAGTCAGAGAGCATGAACACATGCCCTTCGGCCCACTGAGTCTGTGCTGACCGTCAAACCCCTATTTACACTATTCCCATTTAATTCTCCTCACAAGGCCAACTCTATTCGCCATGTACATTTACACACATTAGGAATTAGCTGTGGAGTATTGCTGTGACACGCAACAAAAAACAACATTCAACAATTATAAAGAATGAAAAATTAAATAAAAAAGAAAATCTGAGCACATTTCTCTGGTTTTGCCTTTAGGATCAATTTTAAAATAGTGTTAAATGTATATAAGGCTCTGAATAATCTAGCTCCTCCATGTATTTTGGAGCGTTTGTTCCTTTACATCCCTAATAGTAATCTTAGATTGGCTCTTGTCTGCAGCCAGCCAGAGAGAGAACTCACGGCCCGACTGCTCAGAAACTTTGTGTAATGTACCACTAAGCAACATCTCCCTCCGGAACTTGACAACAAGACCATAAGACATAGGAGCAGAATTAGGCTGTTTGGCCCATCGAATCTGCTTCTCCATCCCATCATGGCTGATTTATTGCTTAGTGTTCCTAGAGCCAAACATATAAGAACTGGTGAAGTGGCCTTTTGCTCTTAGCACCAAAAATCTGGAGTACTCTACTGACTGAGATAGGCTCGTACTGTGGAACATTTCAAAACACTTCTAAATTTGGCCTACTTAATCATACTTACTTAATGCCTCCTGTTGTTGATTATATTTATATAATTTGATATATTCAATTACATTTAGTCTATATGTTTGTCGTTACTTATGATCTTTAATTTTGTCTCGTATTTTTATGACGACAGTGATTTATCCTTACAATCTGTGTTAAGCACTTTGAGCCTGCATCTTAATGTATGAAAGGTGCTATATAAATAAGGTTATTATTATCATTAAAAAATAAAATGAGTCCCTTCAATAATCTCATCTACACAGATTTTAACCTCCACTAACATACTAGGGGCAATTTACAGTGGCCTAGTATCCTACTAATTTGCATGTTTTTGCAATTTGCCAGAAAGCTAGAGCACACACGCACGGGGTGAACGTGCGGACTCCACAGAGACAGTGCCGGAGGTCAGAATTGAACCTAGGCCGTCAGAGCCATGAGGCTGTGTTGACCCACTCAGTGTGGTTTCATTCCCAGCACTGAAGGGGGTGATTCAGCCCATCACGTCTGAGTTGGATCTGCCAACCTTAACCAGTCAAGCCTGCCCCTCTCAGTTTCCCTGAAGCCTCTCAGGTGTTTTTGAGTACTTTTTAAAATACAGCGGGTAGATATAATCTGCGACGTACGGCCTAAAAGAGCTAGTCATAGGCGCCATTCTTTATAGTGCAGAGAAACAGAGAGATCGTGGAATCCACGTCCAGAGATCCCGGAAAGTTGCAGTGCAACTTGATAGGGTGGTTAAGGAGGCGTATACTGTGTTGGTGTTCATTAGTCAGAGGATTAAGTTCAAGAGATGCAAGATAATCTGGTTAACCATGCTTGGAGTATTGCGTTGAGTTCTGATCCCCTCGTTATAGGGAGGATTTGAAAGCTTGAGAGAGGATGCAGAGGAGATTTACCAGGATGCTGCCTGGATCAGAGAGAATGTCTTATGAGGAAAAGTTGAGTGAGCTAGGGCTTTTCTCGTTGGGACAAAGGAGCATGACTTGATAAAGGTGTACAAGATGATAAGAGGCATAGATAGAGTGAGATGGACGGAGGAGTGGGAGTAAGAAGGGGGAGGGAGATGGAGAGAGAATGGGGAGGGGGAGAGAGATGGAAGTGAGAGGGAGGTGGAGAGAGAGATGGAAGTGAGAGGGAGGTGGAGAGAGAGAGGGAAGGGGAGATAAGGGAAGAAAAGGAGAGGGAGAAGGAGAGAGAGAGAAGGGGGAGATGAGAAAGGGAAGAGAAGGGAGCTGAAGGAGGAGGGAGAGGGAAGGGGAGGAGTTGGAGAGAGGGAAGGATGAAGGATGGAAAAAAGGGGAGAGGAGGGAAAGGGAGAGAGGGAGTGAGGAGGGAGAGAGAATATGGGGGAGAGAGAGAGAGATAGGGATTTGGAGATACAGAGAGGGAAGGGGTAATGGTGGGGGGTAGCTGTAATCTGTTTGACCGCATTTCAATTCAAATCCAGATCCCAAAGGCAGAGGTAACCTACTGTACAGTCATCAGACCTATAGTATTTCAAACAAAACGGTTAATGTTTTTATTGTAATGAAACACCCCTCAGGGCGGAAGGAGGTGGGGTAAGAAGTTCTGAGTTTTGGGGCCAGTGGGTTCTCTCTCTGTATCTGTTGATGCTTGAGGTGGAAAGGCAGCTGGAGGCCTGCACTTGGATATTTGAGGCGGCCAAATTGAACCTTACCTTTCGGTGACAAAAAGGGCAGAGACTGCAGAAGCAGTCGGGATGGGCCAGCTGGTGACGCTCAATTCTGCAGCTACGACATCTGCAGAAGCAGGTGTGAAAGCCGTTGGTGCTGTTGGGAAAACCGCTGCACCTTTGGAATCTGCGGCAGCCCTGACAGTTGTTTACACTGCTGAGGTAGAGATAGAGTTGGAAAGGCATCCGGGGAAAAAAAAAAGGAAATGGGTTTTGTTGTATGTCAAGTGCTCTGTGACTCATCCCTCTCAGTCTGTACGGTGTCATTCCCCATCCTGGAACACAGAGCTGGAGCTCAGTGCATTGTTTGTGATGTTACCGAGCGCTCGGGGGAGATCACTTGATCTCCAGTGGGATAGGGTGAGACCAGGACTGGCTGCTGTGTGGCTGATGGGCTCATTCCAAAAAGCACTGGAGTGAGTGAGTGAGTGTGTGTGTGTGTACTCGTATGTATGCCTCTGTGTGTGTGTGTGTACTCGTATGTATGCCTGTGTGTGTGTGTGTGTGTGTGTGTGTGTGTGTGTGCACTCGTATGTATGCCTCTGTGTGTGTGTGTATGTGTGTGTGTACTCGTATGTATGCCTCTGTGTGTGTGTGTGTACTCGTATGTATGCCTCTGTGTGTGTGTGTGTGTACTCGTATGTATGCCTCTGTGTGTGTGTGTGTGTGTGTACTCGTATGTATGCCTCTGTGTGTGTGTGTGCATCTGTCTAAGGTATGTACAACCTATGAATTAATAGTAGTTAAGCCTACTCCCTCCTGCAGTAACTGTCTAACCTCAGTCGTGCATTGCCAATGACCTTTATAGGTTTTCACTCCTTTGCTTATCAAAGCCTCCACTTTAGCCCCTTTGGGGAGGACTTCCAGAGACTCGTAACTCTGTTTTCTGTCACCCCTTGCCTCAAGTTATTGACCTGTCAGAACTCTCAGTACCTCGCATGTCACCGCTCACAATTGTAACCAGCTCCAAGCTAGTCTGTTCCAGCCTTGTACGGTAACCTGCACATTCTGGGTATTAGCCTAATAACTCATCTCTGCTTATTTACCACCTGTTTCAGATCAGTACTTTACGCGGTACTCCAGGTGTGGCCTCACCAGTGCACGGTTCGGCAGCGTGCTGGTCAGCATAACCCCATTACAGCGCCAACAACCCACGTTCAGCTCCCCCCACCGTCTGTAAGGAGTTTGTACTTTTCCCCCATGAGCATCCAGGTGCTCCGGTTTCCTGCCCAGTCCACAGACGTCGGGGTTCGTAGGCTAATTGGTCACATGGGATCGTTAGGCTGGAAAGGATTGTTCCGGTGCTGTATTTCTAAATAAAAAGAGGAAACTCAGGACAAGACCACCCTGCTCAATATCCCCCAGAAATAAACAAAATAATAAAATCTGCGGCTGCTGGAAACCCAGAGCAACACACGCAGAGGGCTGAGAAACTCAGCCCGTCAGGCAGCATCTATACGTGCCCAGCAACGACGGTCCTCCATCTCTGGTGGTGTCCCGGCGTTCCTCCATCATGTCAGTAGCCCCCTCACAGTTTTCACTACTGTCACTCATGCATGCCCCGGGTGGAGACTCAGGAATACCATCACACTCAGATGTAGAAAGATTCTTCATTGCTGTTTCTACAACCATTTTATTTTTACCAGTCAGGCTTGTTAGCCCTGAGCTTGAACCCCCAAACCTGGAGGCCCGGTGGACCAATGTCCTCTACCCTTTGACCTGTGACCTGTTTGCTATGGGTGACCCTTCCAAGAGGGTCGTGCACTGGAATACCCAGGTACCCCTGCATCTCAGACCTCTGCCATCTTTAGAGACAGGCAGTTTGATCTAACAGGTCTGTACTTGTAGGAATGTCAAGCACGCAAGGACTTGCATTTAAGACAAGAAGGGGATGGTTTAAGGGAGATGTGTGGGGCTAGTTTATTACATAGAAAGTGTTAGGTGCTTGGAATGGGCTGCCAGCAGATACAGTGATTCAGTCAGATTTATTTATCACATGTAGATCGAAACATACAGTGAAAGGAAGCCCAAGGGTGTGCTGGGGCAGCCCACAAATGCCACCACAGAATCCGGCATCAACACAGCATATCCACAATGTTCGGCAAACCAGCACAGGCAACAAACTCCTTTCCAACACAGCCAAGCACAGCCTTTCGGTCTCTGGGACATCCCCGCCCCAGCCTCCAGTCTTGGGCCGTTGGGCTTTGACTTGTGGACTGCCAATCGACCTTCGGGCTTCGATCTCTGATATCGAGCCCCGGACTCGCTGACGACAGGACCCCGAGTTCCAGGTTCGAACTCTGGGCACATCGACTGACCAGCCCTCGTGCCACCTGCACGCACAGACTCCATGACATTTAAGCGGCTGTTTGATAGGCACGTGAAGAGGAGGGATGGGAATCGCGTGCAGGCACAGATATGGTCAGCTGAAGAATGTGTTCTTGCGCCAAACTGTTCTACATTTTAGTGATTCTAATGGCACTCAAAGTTCAAAGTAGGTTTATTATTAAGTGACTAAGGCCAATGGTGGTGGAATCAACCACGGGTGTTGTGTCCGGGCTGCCTAGATACACAAGCCAGGGCAGCCCGATATGGAGAGCGAACTGTTGCCCATATAGCCCGCCCCCCCCCCCCTCCACGCAACTGATGAGCACAGCGGTGTCACAGGAGTTGCCGGTCAGTGCTGAACTCAACGTCGGACTCCAGCTCCAGATTTTTCCCTCAGGGTCTACTCCCGAAGCCTTCCCCATGAGTGGGTACAGCCGCAAGGCAGCAGAGCTTTCAGATCAGAGTTTTCCTTCGTCTCGATGAGCTGCCAACTGCGGCTGATGAGCCCCATCTGCATGGAGCGACTGCTTTTAAGGCGCCAGAAGCCCGCCTTCTCCTGTCAGTAGAAACAGTTCCGCCAGGCCAAGCCACCCATGAAGGTTAGGAGCTGGACTTGGTTGTCAGAGGCTATTTGAGGTGACATTGGGAACATTTTATGAGTAGTGGGAGCTTTTCCCCATTGCCACGCCCGGCTATAACAAACTAAGGGAGCCATTATCAAAGTACATAGATGTCAATGTAAGTTTGCCATGATGGAATGGTGGAGCAGACTCGATGGGCCAAATGGCCTAATTCTGCTCCTATGTCTTATGTCACTGCATACTACCGTGAGATTCATTTTCTTGCAGGCATTTATAGGAAAATAATGAAATACTGCAGAATTTATGATAAACAATAAATCAAAATTTGCAAAAAAAATGTGCAAAGGATGAAAGATGTAAAGAATAACAAAATGTAAATAATACTGATTTGAAGAGTCCTTGAAAGCGAGTTTATAGATTGTGGAATCAGGTCAGTGTTGAGGTGAGTGAAGTTATCCACACTGGCTCCGGAGCTTGATTATTGAGGGGTAACAACAACCTGGTGTGGGACTCTACCTCCTGTATGACAGTAGGATCGATAAAAGAGCATGTTTTTTTTCCGCTCTTCTCGTTGGCCGAGAAGGGGTCACAAGAGGGGTGAGCCTTTGCAGTAATGGAAGTGCAGCGAGCCGGGAGCGCTTCAAAGGCGATGGCTCCGATGCGATGTGCCCGCTGCCTTTGATGCGCCCTCGGCCCGGAGGAAGCTCAGCTAGAGTGGGAAGCGGCGGCCAGGAGCCGAGCCAGACTGCGAGGCAGCGGGGGGAGGGTCAGCGTTGGTAGAGCACTAATGACTCCCAGCAGTGCCGGAGGAGCCAGACTTCGTGGAGCCGAGAGTGAACTTATTGGAATACCGAAAAGCTCCGTGTCTTCCCCTCTTCCTGTGCTCGCCAGCCATTTGTTCTCCCAGACCACGCTGTCCGAGAGTGAGGGTCACGGGTGGTGTGGGGAGGGGGGCGTCGGAGAACAGCCCGACAATAAATCTCCCTCTCGCAGAACAGGGGATTTTGATGGAATTTGAAACTGGAGGGCTGGGAAACAAATCAACTAATGCCTTATTCTGATTATTGGAGATTCAGACTTGTAAACGGAACAGCAGTAAAGTGAAGAAATTCAGGGAAGACTGGTGACTATCATCATTAGTGACAGTTATTTTTTTGCAAACTTTTATTTGGATTCAGTTCTTTTTTTTCCTAAATCCTTTGGCCAGACCTCTTCATCAACAAGATATTCTTTGTGCTACCGTATCGAATTCTGTCGATAATCGTCTTACAAGGCCACGTTGGCGGCTCTGTTTAATCGGGTCGAAAGTTTAAAGTGGTGGGGGGGGGGAAACAGGCCCTTCGACCCATCACTACAGTACTAGCCATCAAACACCCATCTATCTACAGACATCCCAGAATCAGGTTTATTATCACTGGCATACATTGTGAAATTTGTTGTTCTGAGCAAGACAAAAAAAAACTAAATTACAATAAGAAATGTATATTAAAAAGTCATAGAACACTACAGCACAGAAACAGGTTTTTTCGCCTATCTAATTTGTTTTGCCATACCAAGCTGTTGTTCATCGATTAAAAATTGGTAAGAAACTATGGAATATGCTAATTTCTTAAGCCTCCTGAGGAAGAAGTGGCGTTGGTGAGGTTTCTTGGCTGTGACATCAGTGTGGTTGGATCAGAGCTGGCTCTTGGTGATGTAATCAAGGTAGAATGGAACTGTACCCTGGCACCACTTCACTGTACTAGTCCCAGGCAGAGCTCACAGCAAATGCTGGGTAGAATTATCAAGGACTCAGCTTTTCCTGGTAGAACATAGAACATTGCAGCAACAGTATAGGACTTTCGGCCCACAACGTTGTGCCAGCCTTATAACCTACTCTAGGATCAATCAATTCCACTGCTATCTGTAAGGAGTGTGTATGGTCTATCCTCCATTTTATTCTGGCATCTTCCCCCTTCCATCTCATTTCTGAAGAAGGGTCTCGGCCCAATATAGAACATAGAATAGTACAGCACAGTACAGGCCCTTCGGCCCACAATGTTGTGCCGACCCTTAAACCCTGCCTCCCATATAACCCCCCCACCTTAAATTCCTCCATATACCTGTCTAGTAATCTCTTAAATTTCACTAGTGTATCTGCCTCCACCACTGACTCAGGCAGTGCATTCCACACACCAACCACACTCTGAGTAAAAAACTTCCTCTAATATCCCCCTTGAACATCCCACTCCTTACCTTAAAGCCATGTCCTCTTGTATTGAGCAGTGGTGCCCTAGGGAAGAGGCGCTGGCTGTCCACTCCATCTATTCCTCTTAATAACTTGTACACCTCTATCATGTCCCCTCGCATCCTCCTTCTCTCCAAAGAGTAAAGCCCTAGCTCCCTTAATCTCTGATCATAATGCACACTCTCTAAACCAGGGGGCATCCTGGTAAATCTCTTCTGTACCCTTTCCAATGCTTCCACATCCTTCCTTTAGTGAGGCACCCAGAACTGGACACAGTACTCTTAAGTGTGGCCTAACCAGAGATTTATAGAGCTGCATCATTACCTCGCGACTCTTAAACTCTATCCCTCGACTTATGAAAGCTAACATTCCATAAACTTTCTTAGCTATCCTATCTACCATTTCCATAGATGCTGCCTGACCTGCTGAGTTATTTAGTGTGTGTTGCTTTGGATTTTCAGCATCTGCTGGCTTTCTTGTGTACGTTCTTCCTGTGACCACACGAGTTTGCCCCAGATGCTTCACGTTCCTCCCACATTCCAAAGATGTACAGGTGAGGGTTACAAGTTGTGGGCATGCCACGTTGGTGCTGGAGGCATGCTGACACTTGTGGGCTGCCCCCAGCACACCCTGGGACTGTGTTGGTCATTGATGCAAAGGATATTGTTCATGTGACAAATAAAGCTAATCTTTAAGTTGGTTTGGCAACTTCCCCCGAGGGGATTTGAACTTGCATCATCACCCTGTCTCGTTAACCAGAGTGGAGAAGATGAATTGGGGAGCACAGTGCCAGGAATCTATGTTGCCCTCCTGTGGCAAATGGAATGAGTGCTTGAACATTCAAAGGGGCTGTAAATTTACCCTTTATAGTCCACGTGTGATATGTGCTCTGACCATGAGTTTGGGGGGGTGGGGGACTGCAACGTAACAGAGATTAGAGCGACATCATTACAGTTCAGGACATCAAAATTCAGAGTTCCGTTCCACCACTGTTTGTAAAGAGATTGTACGCGCTCCCAGTGAACGTGTGTGTTTCATCTGGGTGCTCTGGTTTCCTTCCACATTCCAAAGACATACTGGTTGCTAGGTTAATTGGTCATTGTAAATTGTCCCGTGATCGGGCTAGGGTTAACTAGCTGGGTTACTGGGCAGTGTGGCTCGTTGGGCCAGAAGGCCCAAAAAAAAGTAAATAAATAGCTTCTGAAGCTTGCAATGTGAAGCCGACGTTCCGCATTTATGTCTACAAATGGGAGATTCTGAACCGATGGGACACAGATCAGGGAGAACAGTCGTTTAAAGCTGAGGTGTGTAGGAACTAGAGGGCACAGGTTAAAGGTGAGAGGGCACAAATTTAAAGAGGGTTTGAGGGGTGAGTTCTTCATACAGTGGGTTATCAATGAGCTGCCAAAGAAGGTAATGGAGAGACAGTGTTTGAAAGGGTAAATATTATTTGTCACATGTATATCATACGGTGAATTGTGCCAAATGCTTCAGTGACCACCACTGTCTGAGGATTTGCTGGGGGCAAGTGTTGCTAAGCTTCCGGCACCAGTGTAGCGCATCTGCAATTTACTCTCTCTAACTTGTACTGTACCTCTTTGGAAACCGGAGCATCCGGAGGAAAGGCACGTGGTCATGGGAAGATCATTCATACGAGCTCTTTGCAGACAGTGGCGGGAATGGAGCCCTGATTGCTGGCGTTGTTAAGCAAGCCGCTACACTGCCACGCCTAGCACGATAAGATGGACTCTTGAAGTCAAAATCTACCTTGTTACGATTTTACACTTTGTTTACCTGCACTGCCCTTTCTCTATAGCATATATGTCAAACTCAAGGCCCGCGGGCCAAATCCGGCCCGCGGTGGAATTATCTTTGGCCCGCGAGATAATATCTAATTACTATTAAAGCTGGCCCCAGTAATCGAAGCGCCTATGGCGTATGATATGGCTAATGCTGAGTTTATTCAGGTACCAGGTTTTCAGGGTTTTTAGTGTTTATTCGGCAGTCTTCTTCATAAGAAACGGAATTTGTAAAGTGAAACACTTTGTAGTTATAGCAGAGACTGAGACACATGAGAGCAGGCTGAAAAAACGGAGGCAATGAAAGCTGCGTTCGCACGCGTCCAACTGATCCGGCCCGCATGAAGCTGCATTTTGCTCAATCCGGCCCGTGACCTAAAATGAGTTTGACACCCCTGCTCTATAGCTTTGCTCTGCATTCTTACCTTATTCTAGCTCAATGCACTGTGTAATGATTTGATCTGTAGAAACAGTATGCAAAACGAGCTTTTCACAGCTTCTTGTGACAATAATAAACCAATACCAAATGACATTAGTGTACACCAGGGGTCCCCAACCTATTTCACGCTAAGAACCCCTACACCAAGTGAGGAGCAGACCGATGGTCAGGATGGATGTGGTGAATTATAGAGCAAACACGAGGAAATCTGCAGATGCTGGAAATTCAAGCAACACACACAAAATGCCGGTGGAACGCAGCAGGCCAGGCAGCATCTGTAGGGAGAAGCACTGTCGACGTTTCGGGCCGAGACCCTTCGTCAGGACTAACTTACTCTTCGTTTTTCATTTTCTTTTTTCTTTCCCCCTTTTTCTCTGTCATATGTTTCCATAATCCTATGATTTTTCTTGAAGGATCAGAACAAGATAGGCAACATTTCCAAATAATCATGTTTATATCCAACCAATGCAATTTTTATTGAAATCTTTAAGAGGGAGATCAGCGGGGAAGAACTCATTGTACTCTTATTAAAGGAAGATAACAGAAGTGAACGGCCCAGATCCACAGCACCAGCCCAGCCCGAGAGGGGCACGGCCGGGAATGTTGATCTTGGAAGGAGAGTGCTGCAATGTCGCTGGGAGCAGTCTTTGTGCGACCGCTGCTGAGTCATTGACTTGGTAATTCAGAGCACGCAAAGATACAGCGGAGGTGCTCTTAAAGTGAAGTGCTGTCCGTGGTAAAATGATTGGAGTTCAAAAGGGGCATGACAGTATCTGGGCAAAGTCTATGGCAGATCCAGATCTATTTAACGCGAGCTTGCACCTTCTGTTCGCCGGCCTTTTAAGTGACGCAGTGCGAATGTTAAGCTGATGGATGCCAAGCACAAATCCTTCTTTTCATCTGGGCCCTTTTCACCCTTGTCCACCTCTGTCATGCACGTATCCTGCTTTAACTATTCATCGTTCAACCCCTTCCCCTTTACTGATTGCTTCCACTCCTGAGGCTCATTTACTGATGAGGTAACTGCTATAGAAATGCAAATTAGCTTTGTTGCTGTTTTGCATACATCTCAAAGTTTCAAAGTACATTTATTGTCAAAGTATGCATACTTGGGACGGCACGTTAGTGTAGGGATTAGTGCAATGCTTTACAGTACGGCCGACCCAGGGTCATTTCCTGTTGCTGCCTGTCAGGAGTTTGTACGTTCTCCCTGTGACCATGTGGGATTCCTCCGGATGCTCCGGTTTCCTTCCATAGTCCTAGGTGTAGGTTAATTCTTCGTTGTAAATTGTCCCGCGATTAGGCTAGGATTAAATCAGCGGGAATTGCTGGGTGCCGTGGTCTAAAGGGCCAGAAGGGCCTGTTGCCTGAAGCATCTCAATAAAATAAATAAATCTACTAGCTTAAGATTCATTTTCTAGTAGACAGCCACAAAACAAAGAAACGCCATTGATCCTGTTTAAAGGAAACCCCCACACGAGATCATCAGACATTGAAGGTGGGGGGGGGGGAGGAGAACATCTCAAGATTTAATTTGTTTTATTCAGAGATACAGCACAGTAACAGGCCCTCCCTGCAGATGCTGGTAATCTTCAAACAGAAAGGTTTCCTCCCACAGTCCAATGACGAGCCAGTTAGAAGGTTAATTGGCCATTGTAAATTGCCCTGTGATTAGGCTAGGGCCTCTCCCATGCTGTATCTGTAAATAAAATGAAATGAAAAACGCTGTAAGAACTCAGAAGATCAGGTAACATCTACGGAAGGGAGTAAACAGTTGACGTTTCGGGCCGAGACCCTTTCTGATGAAGAGTGTGATGAAGGGACGGAATCAGCAATGATTGAAGGCCTTGATGGGCTTAATTCCTGCCTGTTGGGTCGCTGATGTTTAGGCCAGCAGTGAAGGTCCTTCTTCAAGAAAGCCATTCTTCATCATGTCAGCAGCTTCCTCTCGGTTTTCACTGCTGTGAGTCACGTGTTTCTTGGGTGGCGACTCAGGAATACCATCGCACTCAGGTGTAGAAGGGTTCTTCATTGCTGTTTCGTCGCAATTTTGTTTTATCAGTCAGGGTTTAGCTTTGAGCTGGACCCCTGAAGCTGGAGGACCAAGTGGACGACTGGCCTCTACTCTTTGACCTGCTTGGCGTGGGTAACCCTACCAAGAGCCAAAGCATAAAGTCCTGACTCCAGCCAACATATGTAGCTGAACAGGTCATTGAGGCACGCAAGCTTTGAAGCCTTGACACGGTTGTAGTCCCCTTGG
Organism: Hemitrygon akajei; assembly: GCF_048418815.1. Taxonomy (NCBI): domain Eukaryota; kingdom Metazoa; phylum Chordata; class Chondrichthyes; order Myliobatiformes; family Dasyatidae; genus Hemitrygon; species Hemitrygon akajei. The sequence continues at coordinate 161,724,314 of NC_133134.1, read as the reverse complement.
AGGAAATGATGAGTGGAATGGCCTGCATAAGTAAATGCTAATGAATGCTGATGAACAGAGAGACTTGAGTGTACAAGTCCATGGTTCCCAGGAAGTGGCAATGCAGGTGGGCATATTGATGAAGAAGGGATCTGATAGCCTACTTTCATAACTGGGGGACAGAATGCAAAAATTGTATGTCATGTTGTAACTTAAAAAAACCTGTTAGGGTGCTCTTATACAGTAGTATAAGTACAGTAGTAGAAACATAGAAAACCTACAGCACAATACAGGCCCTTTGGCTCACAAAGCTGCGCCCGAACATGTCCTTACCTGAGGAATTACCTAGGTTACCCATAGCCCTCTATTTTTCTGAGCTTCATATACCTATCCAGGAGTCTCTTAAAAGACCCCATCGTATCTGCTTCCACCACCATCGCCGGCAGCCCATTCCACGCACTCACCACTCTCTGCATAAAAAAACTTACCTCTGATATCTCCTTACCCCTGATATTGCGGTGCTTGTTTTCAAAAAGCAGTGATTTTGACACTGGTGGTGGTTGAGAAAGTCAATTCAGAACCACTTTGCTTTCTGCGGTTTCAAGATTTCAGACTTGGAGATGCCAGGATCGGCCAGAAGTGAAAATGAAACCATTTCACAACTTCAACAGGTTAGAACTATGAAGAATTTGAAGGTATCGACAGTCATTTTGAATGTGACAGTGCAAATGGATATTTGCAGGATGCAATCATCCAAAGCATTCTATGAAGGCAGTAATATTTCTGCTAATTAGGGCAGCGTTTAATTGGGCCAAAATGAACTGGTTGCAATGAGTCCCAATTAACCAGAAACCACTGTACATGTAATTGTGTATGGTGAATAAAGTTGATCCTTGGCTGTGTTGGAGAGAGTGCAGAGGAGATTCATTAGGGTGTTGTCTAGAATGGAGGATTTTGGTTATAAGGAAGATGGGGTAGGATGGGCTTGTTTTCCTTGGAGTGAAGTGGCAGGGAGTAAAATTATGAGAAGCATAGATTGATTTGTTTGTTTGTTATGTGCCATGTTTTATGATGTAGCCGATTGTGGTCTTTCCATGACCATGATTGTTCTTGGCAAGTTTTTCTACAGAAGTGGTTTGCCATTACCTTCTTCTGGGCAGTGTCTTTACAAGATGGGTGACCCCAGACATTATCAATACTCTTCAGAGATTGTCTGCCTGGAATCAGTGGTTGCATAGCCTGGACTTGTGATTTGCACCAGTTGCTCATATGACCATCCATCACCTGCTCCCGTGGCTTCGCATGACCTTGATTGGTGGGGCTTGGGGTGTGGGGGTGGGATTAGGTAGGTGCTACACCTTGCCCAAGAGTGACATGCAGGCTAGTGGCAGGAAGGAGGCCCTTGCACCTCCTTTGGTAGAGACATATCTCCACCTTGCTATACATCAAATTGGTTAGGTAGTCAAATTCTTTCTCTCACATCATGAACAATAGGCATAGATTTAAGGTGAGAGAAAGGAATTTGAAAAGGGGATCTGTGGGGTAAATAGGGAACAATGTCGACATGAAAGTCATCAAAATATTTACAACAGTTCCTCAGAATACGTCTGTTAGTCTGTTCTAAAGACTAGACCTGCTTAACCCCCTGATCAGGGTCACATGAAGCCATGGGAGCAGGTGGTGGTCCATAGAGGAAAAATGGAGGGTGATGTGGAAGGGAAGAGTTAGATTGATCTTAGAATAGGTTAAAGGGCTGGCACAACTTTGTGGGCAGAAGAGCCTGTACTGTTATATGTTTTGTGTTCTAAGTGTGGAGGTGCTGTTCCACAGTGATCCAGTGTATGGGTTCTTCAGGGTAGAGGGCCTGACGGGCTATTTTGATAATATGTTTATTCAAAGGATGTGGATGTCACTGGTAAGGCTTGTCTCTATTTGCCATTGAAGTGAGACCAAATCAGAGAGCAGTTCTGACTCAATTACATTGTTCTAGGTCTGGGTCACATAAAAGCCCAGATGGGGTAATGAGGGCAGATCTCCTATGTAGAACAAGTAAGATAGAAATTCAGGGGTTTTCTGGTCACCATTACCAGTACTAACCATGGATTTGTAGAGTTATAGAGAACTGAAACAGGCCTACAGCCCAATTCATCCAGGGTAGCTATGTCGTTACCATGGTAACCTGAGTGTTGACCTGAATTAGTCCTATTTGCCTGCGTTTGGCCTATATCGCTCTGCACCATGGGTTCCTAACCTGGGGTCCATGGCATCAAAAAGGTTGAGAATCCCTGCTCTACACCTTTCCTTTCCATATACCCATCCAAATTTTTTTTTAAAAACATAGTTGTCCCCATTTCTACCTGCTCATTCCACAGACTCACCAACTTCGGTGTGAAATGTGTCACTTGCCTGTCAACATCCGAGGATGTGCTGAAAACAGCCCGCAAGTGTTTTGTCATCCCTCTGAAGCCAACGTAACATGCCCACAAATTAACCCTAAGGTGTATGTCTTTGGACTGTGGGAGGAAACCCACGTGGCCATGGGGAGAGTGTACAAATCCCTTACAGGCAACAGTGGGAATTGAACCCTGATTGCTAACTGCTATGCCACCATGCTGCCCTCTTAGATTTAAAGTGAGAGGGAAGGGTTTACTTTATTTTATTTAGCCATACAGCGTGGAATACGCCCTTCTGGTCCTTCGAACGGTGCCGCCCAGCGACCTCCGACAACCCCAATTTAACCCGAACCTAATCATGGGCCAATTTACAGTGACCAATTAATCCACCTGGGTTTAAATCTAAGCCCTCTAATTTTAGACTCCTCTACCCTGGGGAAAAGGCCATTCACTTTATGTATGCCCCTCAGGATTTGATGTTACTCCATGAAGTCACCCCTCAGCTTATTGTGCACCGGGGAAATAGACCTAACCTATTCAATCTCTTTGTAACTCAAACACCCCACACTTGGTAACATCCACGCAGGTTTTTTCTGCACCTGACCCGTACCAGCTTGGTGTCGATCTTAGTGTGAAATTCTGTGGGAGAAGTCTGTGCTACATTACGAGCGCAGTATAAGTTGATGCCTGGGGCATTTAGCAGGCCTCAGGAGTGGGAGGCTCTGATGATTTCTGTTAGTTTCTCTTGGTTCCACTTTGGACTGGATGGGGAGTTGGAAGGTTCAGAGTCCCTGCATTCATTTCCATTCTGATCCCTCCAGCATTTTGTGTGTGCTTTCCTACATTCCTACTGGAGGAGCAGGAGTATCCTGTGAGCCCACTGCTCTGTTTTTTTGTCACCTGTACCCCGCAGCACTGTGTGCACTTCCCCCGTATTACCACCCCCCATCACTGAGCACGTTTACGCGAAATGTTGTCGCTGGAAAGCAGCATCCATTATCAAGAACCCCCACCACTCAGGCCATGCTTTCATCTCATTACTGCCATCAGGCAGGAGGTACGGGAGCCTGAGGTCCCACACCACCAGGTTCAGGAGCAGATATTAACCTTCAACCAGGGTGGATAACATCACTCACTTCGGCACTGAGCTGATTCCGCAGTCTATAGATTCACTTTCTCAATATTATTTAGAGTCAAAGAAAAGTACAATACAGAAACAGGCCCTTCAGCCCATCTAGCCTGTGCCAAACAATTAAACTACCATTCCCTTCAACCTGCAGTGGAACCATAACCCTCCGTACTCCTACCATCCACGTACCTATCCAAACTTCTCTTAAACATTGAAATCAAGCGCTCATTCACCACTTGTGCTGGCAGCTGGCTCCACACTTTCATGACCTCTGAGTGAAGAAGTTTCCTCTCATGTTCCCCTTAAACTTTTCACCTTTCACCCTTAAACCATGACTTCTAGTTTTAGTCCCACCCAACCTTAGTGGGAAAAGCTTGCTTGCATTTACCCTATCTGTACTCCTCAGAATTTTGTATACCTCTATCAAATCTCCTCTCGATCTTCTACGCTCAGAGGATAAAAGTCCTGACCTATTTGTTCTTTCCTTATAACTTATTTATTTATTATTTTTTCTTTTTATATTTGCACAATTTGTCACTTTTTGCACATTAGTTGTCCGTCTTTGTGTGTAGTTTTTCGTTGATTCTATTGTGTTTCTTTGAATATACCGTGAATGCCCACGTGAAAATGAATCTCAGGGTCGTATATGTACTTTGGTAATGAATTTACTTTGAACTAATCCACCACCTTGCCCGAATTGAAGAATTAAAAACCTCAGGACCCCACTGAGTATTTGCAGAAACCAGGAACCCTCTCTTATCAGCAGTCAGTGAGGCTGAGCAGCCTACAGGTTTAAAATAATGCTGAGGGAAAGAGGAAACCGATTTGGAATTACTTCAGCAGTTCATTCATTTGTTTTGTGCATATCGCCGAGGCAGTTTTGCAGACAGCCACAGGGAATGAATCCATCTGAAAATGAGGTTAATATGTTAAAGGAATCAACGTCTAGACTCCAGGGCTGATTGGCCAAGGCTTTATGGAAGGGGGCATGTCTTTAGTGACATCACTGTGAAGGAGGCTTGGAATGAAATGTATTTGTGACGAGGCAGACGGGGCCATATGAAACTGGTCATTCCAGCTACACACAGAATTCCATCTGGGCTCCATCTGCTCAGCATGGGCCAAGCCTCTAATATTTAAAGGGAAGGAGGAGGAGGGGAAAACGAGAAAGGAGATTTTTTTGGGGGGGGAGAAAAGAGGAGTGTGCTGCTTGGTTCCCAATGGCTCACAGATGTGGGAGTTTGAACACATGCTCAACATATGTAGGGGAGGAAGGAGGAGAGCTGGGAATAAGACTGCTTTGAGGAATGAAACCAGGAGATGAGAAGCAGGCCACCTCTTCCTAGACCTCCAGAAATCCAGAGGAATATCTTGACATTTTAAGATCTGTCTTTTGGGACCCAACTGGGGCAAGGTAAGTCTGTGGCACCTGAGGGAGATATATCTCCTTCAGCGTGGAGATGCTTTATCTGGAGAAAAGCATTGCTTAAATCTAGCAGTAATTAGCTGCATTCATGAATTATAACAATGGAGTTCTGGAATATTTGTGCATGAGGTGTGCGTGTGTGTGTACGTACTGCTGTATTGTGGATCCTAATTAAATCTCTCTCTATATTCTAATCATTTGATGGATGGAAAGGGGTTGCGAAGTGCGCAGGAAAGCTTAACGAGGAATGGATTTCTCTGCTGCACCTACCCTGACAGAGCAGGGCTCCCAGTGACCGAGCCTGGTGGAGAGAGTCTGCCCGGTGGTGTGTTTGTGTGAGCTTCCCCCTCCCTCCCGTTCACCTCACTCTCACCTATTGTTCCCCCCCCCCCCACATTGCATCCTTGGCTTCAGCCTTCAGTTGGGGGGGGGGGTCAGAGGTGTTGGTGGTCGCTGGTGGGGAAAGAAAAGCTGTAAATGTGCCCAAGCATTGGCTGTGAGGCAGTTCTTCAGCCCAGAGAGTGTGCTGGCTTATTTTCATTTTCAATTTCCCCTTTATTTTAAGTTGTTGTATTTTTGCTACCGATGCTCCGGTGAGGTGTGGTGGTGTGTGTGTGTGTGTGGGGGGTGGAGGGTGGGATCGTCCACTTGGAGTGAGTGAGGGCTCTCTCCACATCGGAGCCTCTGCCCTTCTGAAGTTTGGATATGCCCCGAGCTCTGTGATGCCGGGTCTGTTGGTGGTGGTGCTGATACCAAGGGTTACCTGGGCTGAAGTGGCAAAATTCTTTTGCACCGTGTGATTTTTTTCCTGGTGGTGTCTGGAGTTTCGGCTAGGCCAAGGTCTGTTCCCAACTCACTCGGGTCTGGCAGGGGGCAAGGTGGGGGTGGGGGTTACTGCATAGTGCTCTGCAGAAACCCAACTATAATTTTAAAAAAATCTCACAGGTGAGGAACTCAGCAGGTGAGGCAGCATCTATGGAGACGAATAAAGAGTTGACATTTCGGGCTGAAACCCTTCGTCAGGACTGGAAAGAAATGGGGAAGAAGCCAGAATAAGAGGGTGGGGGAAGGGATAGGAGTACAAGCGAGACCAGTGTGCGGGAAGCCTGGCTTCACCTACCACCTTCCACCTTTTCCCCTTCACCCACTTTCTAATCCCCTCAGTTTCTATCATTCACCTACACTCATAGGGCAATTTACAGGGGCCTAATCTGGTGGCGCAATTCTGCCCCTGTGTCTTATGGTCATACAGCTAGTCTCACAGTGTCATACATCACAGAAGCAGGCCCTTCGGCCCATCATATTTTTGATCAGGATCCCAGCATATGCAGCCTCTTGTGTCCCTATTTTGTATGTAGAAACGTGTACACAATGCAATCCCAGCAATGTGATAATGTCATTTGTTTATTAATTGTTTGATTGAGAGACAGCGCAATACCCAGCACACACCCCCAGTTTATTCCTGGAGCAATTCATAGAACAATTACACACAGTCACGGGCAGAACGTACAAACCCCTTTCAGGTGGCGGTGGGAATTGAACCCGAGTCACCTGCACGGTAAGGCGTTGTGCTAACCACTACACTACCGGGCCTTCCTATCAACTCTCATCTACTTAGTCGGGGCAATTTACAGAGGCCAGTTAACCTACATCTAGTCTCCCATTTTGCACATGGTCATACAGAATGGAAGTGGGCCCTCAGCCCGCCGAGTCTGTGCCTGTCATTAAACAGCCACCAGGAACATCCGTGGGGAAACCCACGTGGTCAGGCAGAGTGCTTGCAAACTCCACCCAGATACTGAGCCCTGCTGGAGCTGGCTGCCCTCTCTGAGGGCCCGCTGCCTCACACCGCCAGCGACCTGCATGCAATCCCCCATCCCCGCGGCCGTCTGTGCGGAGTTTGCAATATCTTCCCGTGACGGTGCGGGGTTTCCCCTGGGTGGTCTGGATTCCTTCCATTTCCCAAAGACGTGCAGGTTGGTAGGTAAAATGGCCATGCAAATTGCCCCTAGTGTGTAGATGAGTGGGACAATATCAGGGAGGAGTGATGGTAATGTGGGGAAAATGAAATGGGATTAGTGTAAGAGCGATGTGAATAGGTGCCCAGTGACAGACGTCGGCTCAATAACTTAAGGGCTTGTTTTCTGTGCTTAACTCGTCATCTCATGTTCTCAATATTTATTGCCTGCTTATCTTTATTTTTTCTCAGCTCGAGCTGGTAAAACCTGAGGTATAGGCAGAGCCAACCGCACTAATTTCTCAATTGCTAGGAACTTTCGGACTGTTCTGGTGGTGCTTAGTATTGCAGCTTTTTGAAGATTTGCATAAATATTACTGTGTAGCCCTAATTGTTTAATTCTATTGTGTAGCGACTTTAGGATGATACCAGTTGTAGATATTACTGTTGGGACAATGTTTACCCTGTTCATGTTCCATAGTCTTTCAATTTCCTCTTTTAATTTAGCATATTTCTGGTGTTTTTCATTTACTGATTTCTGTAAGTTATGTGTGTTTGGAATGGCTATATCTCTTGTTCTTGTTTATTTATCATGTATTATTATATCTATTATTATCACTTTTTTTGTTTTTGTAATGGCATAGTTTGTTGTGTTTAGCACATTGGCAGTGTGTCCGACTTGTTATGTGTGGTCTTTCATTGATTCTATCGTGTTTCTTCTTTCTTGCTGTGAATGCCCACGAGAAAATGAATCTCCGGGTTGGATATGGTGGCATATATGTACTTGGATAATAAATTTAGTTTGAACTTTGTATTATCCTTTGACATCTTGTGTTCATGTTTCTACAAACAAAATGGAGACTCAAGAGACTGCAGGATGCTGGAATCTGGAGCAAGGAAAATGCGCTGCTGGAAGAACTCAGTGGGTCAGGCAGCATCTGTGGAAGGGAATGGATTGTCAGTGTTTCAAGTTCAGATGAAGGGGGGTTGACTCAACAGTGATTGTCCATTTCCCTCCACAGATGCCCCCGAACTCACTGAATTCCTTCAGCTATTGTTAGTAAGGGGCGTTGACGGGCTTCTGAGAGAGAGGGAGAGTAAGTTGTAAGGATTCTGGGAAATAATGGGGGTGGGGGGGAAAAGAATGGGTTCGATGGGATTGCTCCTTTAGGATTGGTATAGACCAGTTCTAGTTCAAGTTTATTGTCATTCAAATGGAACAATGTTCCTCTGGACCAAGGTGCACAACACCATACAGGTAACCCACACACAACACATAAAGTAATATTACTACAAATAAGTTAGCAAACAATAAAACATATTCCAGAAGACCCTGTGGGCTGAAACACCGCATGTGTCATTATACGTACAAAGACGTTGCCAGAAAGCCGAGACCAACAGTTCATGGTGTGCTGCTCTGTCGACAATGCATTCAGCTTCCTGGTTGAGTCAGTTGGACCCGGTAATGTGAGAAAATGCAAATAATCCCCCCGTGGCCAACAGCATACCCTCTGGGAACGTCCATGTTACATTCACCCTGCCGAGGAGTGCGAACAGCTGACTTGTAGGCGGGTGAGGCTTGATGTCATGAATGAAGAGCCTGACCTTTCCAAGGATGGCAGCCTAAAAGTGTCACAGAGAGGCAGGTGTCTGAGGCAGAGAAACCATTAGGGCAGGAGCTCCCAACGTTTTTTAACGCCAGGAACCCACACCACTAGCTGAGGAGTCTATGGACTCCAGATTGGGAACCCCTGTATCCCACAACCCTCCCGCAGCACATTCCTAACATCCCTTGCTCTGGCCAGATTTTCAAACCGGCTCTCCATTCCATGTCGACAAATACAGTACTGTGCAAAAGTCTTGGCCAAACAGGTATATTTGTAACTGTCTAAGACTTTCACACAGCACCCCTTCTCTCCATCTTTTGGATGCTGTCTGACCATCTGTGCTGCTGCATTTTGTGTGTTGGTCCAGACTTCCAGCGTCTGCTGCCTCTTTTGTGTCTGTCAGTTGGTTCTCCGACCCTTCTGCAGCGTTCATCCAGATCACCCCGAGCTTCCACTTCATCTCCATCCTCTCAATTTTCCTCATACGTCTAAAGTCCAAAAGACCTTAAAACATAGAAGCAGAATTGTCATTCAGCCCATCTTGTCTGCTTCACCATTCCATCATGGCTGATTTATTGTCCCTCTCAACCCTATTCTCCTGTCTTCTCCCCGTAACCTTTGACGCCCGGACTAACCAGGAAACTGTCAACCTCGGCTTTAAATATACCCAATGACTTGGCCACCACAGCCGTCTGTGGCAATGAATTCCACAGATTCACCACCTTTCTCCCGATCAAGTTACCCAGATTGACCGACTGACTTGCGTAGAAATACAGTGCAGTAACAGGCTTTTCCGGCCTGTGAACCTGTGGAAGTCATTGCCACAGATGGCTCTGGAGTCCAGTTCATTGGGTATATTTAAAGTGGAGGTTAATAGGTTCTTAATTAGTAAGGGCATCAAAGGTTACAGGGAGAAGGCAGGCGTATGTAGTTGAAGGGGATAATAAATCAGCCATGATTGAATGGCAGAGACTCGATGGGCCAAATGGCCTGGTTCTGCTCCTATGTTTTATGCTCATGTGGTCTAACAAAGCCAATGTGCAGATTTTAATGTGGGGAAAATATTGAAAATACATCTCACCGGCAGATACCAAACAAGATTTGACACAGAGCCAATGAAGGAGGGACTTGGCGGGCTAATCGACAGTTTGGTCAAAGGGACATGGAGAGGTGTTAGGTTGGAGATTGCAGGAATTTGGATCTGGCAGCCAGTGGTTGAGTGTTGGAAAAGAGGTAGGACACGGAGTTGCTCAGATGCCTGGGCAGTGGGGTGAGGGTGCAGGAGCAGTGCCACCCTCAACTCTGATGGGAAACAAGATAAGACCACAAGAGCAGAATTGGGTGATTTGGCCCATCGAGTCGGCTCCACCGTTGCAACATGGTTGAGTTACCTTCCCTCTCAACTCCATTCTCCTGCTTTCTCTCCATAACCTTTGACACCCTGACTAATCAAGAAACTATTACCCTCCGTATTGAATATACTCAATGATTTGGTCTCCACAGCCAACTGTGGCAGTGAATTCCACAGATTCACCACCCTCTAGCTAAAGAAATTCCTCCTCATCTCTGCTCTAAAGGAACATTTTTCTATTCTGAGGTTCTGCCCTCTGTTGTAAGGAGGACATGGAAGTTCATGGAAGGATCTTTTAGGAGACTCTTCTATAGGTACATTGGAGCTTAGAAAAATAGAGGGCTATGGTTCTAGGCAGTCTCTAGAGTAGGTTACATGGTCAGCACAACATTGTGGGCCAAAGAGCCTGTAATGTGCTGTGATTTCTATGTTTTATCTTAATCGTGCCTCTGCATGTATAAATGTGTTAGCAACCACAGTAGCATAGTGGTTAGCACAACACTTTCCAGCACCAGTGACCTGGGTTCAATTCCTGCCACTAGTAAAGAGTTTATACGTTCTCCTCATGACCGTGTGGGTTTCCTCCAGGTGCTCCGGTTTCCTCCCACAATCTAAAGACCTGAGGGGTTAGTGGATGAATTGGTCACTTGGGCCTAATTGTGTGGTGTGGGCTTGTTGGCCAGAAGGGCCTGTTACCGTCCTGTATCTCTTAACCAGGGGTTCCCAGCAAAGGGGGGTCCATGAACCCCTTGCTTAGTGGTATTGGTCCATGGCATATAAAGAAAGTTGGGAACCCTTGCTCTAAATAAATAAGAAATTATGTCATGCAAGTGACCTATGTACCCAAGAACATAAGCTAAATGCCAATCCACTCCTGACGATTCTATTGTTGAAGTTGATAGAAGGCATTCCATCTCTCTCCCTGGCATTAGGATAGGATTTTACAAGGGCTGAGATAACGAAAAGACACCTGTGAATTCTCACAAGCTAAGCTGATGATGTGCCAAAACATCTGCCTTTTCAGCAGATGTCAAAAATAAAGCAGTGCACTCATTTTACAGAAATAACTGGAGATTTTTTTTGTCAGTTCTGTCTGGTGGTGTAGGGATTCCTCCCTGATATCACTAATACAGTAGAAAGAGCCTTCTTAAGTTGCTGCTGATGCAGCCTCCTCTACACTGGTGGGACCTGCTGTAGATTGGGGGAACTGCTTTGTCGAGCACTTCGGTTCCATTCACAAAAAGCAGAATTTCCTGGTGGCCAACCATTTTACTTCCCATCCCCATTCCTGTTCTGATATATCAGTCCATGGCCTTCTCTTCTGCCACAATGAGGCTGTTCTCAGGGTGGGGAAGCAACACCTCATATTCTGTCTGGGTAGCCTCCAACTTGATGGCATGAACATTGCTTTCTCCAACTTCCAGCAATATTTTTTCCACTCTCCCTTCCCTCTTCTTCATTTCCTCACTCTGGCCTTTTACCTCTTCTCCTCACCTGCCTATCACCTCCCCCTGGTGTCCCTCCTCTTTTCCTTTCTCCCAAGGTCCACTCTCTTTCGGTCAGGTTCCTACTTCTCCAACCCAATGCCTTTTCCATCTATCATCTTTCGACTTCTTACTTCATCCCCCCCCCCACCCTCCAATGAAGGGTCTCGCCCAAAATGTCGACTGTTATTCATTTCCATAGATGCTGCCTGATCTGCTTAGCTCCTCCAGAAATTGTTTGTGTTGCAATTAGGTACAAGAGTTGAGATATTATCAAGTTATAGGATGTTGGTGAGGCCTAATTTATAGTACTGTGTGCAGTTCTGGTCACCTACCTACAGGAGAGATATTAATAAGCTTGAAAGAGTGCAGAGGGTATTTACAAGGATGTTGCCAGGGCTTGTGGCCTTGAGTTATATGGAAAGGTTGAATAGAAGAAGAAGAAGAATAGCCCTTAACTCGGCAGTGGAGTTATTGGGGCACCGTCATGACGGTGTTTCCGTAGCAAGCTATTCTTGTTTTTACGAGGCCGGGTTGCTATCTTGACGCTCAACCCGCCTTGGATTCGAACTCGGGAACCTTCGCTCCGGAGTCCGGCGCTGATATTATTGCGCCATCAAGCGAGACCAAAGGTTCAATAGGTTAGGACTTTATTTCCTGAAGTGTAGGAGAATAACGGAAAAATAGAGGCATACAAATTATGAGGGGTGTAGATAGGGTAAAAGCAAGCAGACTATTTCCATTGAGATTGGGTGAGACTAGAACTAGAGATCATATGTTAAGGGTGATGGGTGAAACATTCAAGGGGAACTTGAGAGGGCTCTTCATTCAGAGAATGGCGAGAGTACGGTACAGGCTGCCAGTGGAAGTGGTGGATGTGACTTCAATTTCAACATTTAAGAGAATTTTGGATAGGTACATGGATGGGAGGGGTTTGGAGGGCTATGGTCCAGATGTGAGACATTGGGAGTAGGCAGAATTAGTTTGGCACGGGTTAGATGGGCCTGTTTCTGTATTTTTGGAATGCTCTATGATAAAGTTGAAATCACAGTGCAGTAGTTTATGAAGCTAGAAGAACTAACTTACTTGTTATGGAACAGGATGCCCTTCAGCCCATCGGATCTGTACCAGCTCCCGGCAGAACAATCCCATCCAATCCTATTCTCCTTATTTCCCTGTACCCTGACTGGTCATCTACAGTATCCGTTAACCACCAGCAGGCCTCTGGGATGTAGGAGCAAGCTGGAGAACCCCACAATCAGAATCAGGTTTAATATCACTGGTATGCATTGTGAAATTTTTTATTTTGCAGCAGCTGTACATTGCAATACATAATAATAAAAACTATAACTTACAATAAGATATATATAAACTTAAATAAGTAGTGCAAAAAGAGAGCAAAGAATAGTGAGGTAGGGTTCATGGGTTCATTGTCCATTCAGAAATCCAATGGCGGAGGGGAAGAAGGTGTTCCTAAGATGTTGAGTGTGTGTCTTCGGACCTTGATGGTAGGAATGAGAAGAGGGCATGTCCTGGGTGATGGGGTTCTTTAATGATCGATGCAGCCTTTTGAGGCATTGCCTGAAAGGTCACGGGGAGAGCAGGCAAACTCCATACAGTTAATACCCAAGGGCAGAATTGAACCTGGGTCTCCGGACCTGTGAGGCAGTGGCTTTACTCCACTCTGCTTCAGTTGAAGTCGGCGTATGGGGAAAATTCTCACCTCCTCACCCAGGACTTTTCTTGCCCACCTGACTTGGAAGTTTATCGAAGTTCATGCTGTCAAGTTGGAGGCTACCTAGGCGGGGTATGAGGGTGGAAATAATTTGGAAAACGTGTATCTCAGGTGGTTGCTGGTTGGACTGAGCTGTTCTCCAATCTTGGCAAATTACTTAAAAACGTTTTGTCACCATGCGAGGAGTTGTCGTCAGTGTGCTGTTGATTATAGTGTGTCCTCCGAATGCTTGGCCTTTGTATACTTTTCATTCAGCTGATTGGAGATTATGAGGTGTTGCTCCTCCAACCCGAGTGTGGCCTCATCATGGCAGTAGAGGAGGCCATGGACTGATATGTCAGAATGGGAATGGGAAGTGGAATTGAAAGGGCTGGCCTTCGGAAAATCCCACCTTTTTGGAGCAAGTTGTTTTCTGATGGACAATTGAGTAAGTTGGGACCTCTATTCATTGGAGTTTAGAAATGTACACTCAGTCATCATTTTATTTAGACACCTCCTGTACCTAATAAAGTGGCCACTGAGTATTATTCTGCTGCTGTAGCCCATCCACTTCAAGGCTCGACATTCGGAGATGCTGACAGAACTGCTGGCTCACTGGATGTTATTTTGTTTTTAACACCATCCCGTGTAAACTCTAGAAACTGTTGTCTGTGCAAATCGCAGGTGGCCAGCGGTTTCTGAGATACTCAAACCACCCCGCCTGGCACCAACAGTCATTCCGCGGTCAAAGTCACTGAGATCACACTTCTTCCCCCATTCTGTTTGGTCTGAACAACAACTGAACCTCTTGACCACCTCTGCATGAGTTGCTGCCACGTGATTGGCTAATTAGATATTTGCATTAACGAGCTGGTGTACAGGCGTACCTAATAAATGGCCACTGAGTGTAGAGCTGGCATTTCTTAGGGGTCGTGGAAGATTAGATGCTGAGAGGGTGTCTTCTCATCACGGGGGAATGTGGAACAGAGAGGCATAGTTCAAATTAAGGGGAGATGAGGAGGAATTTCCTTCTGTTCATCGCCCTTTCAGAGCCCCTACAATAGAGAGGTGAGGAGACGGTGCCGTAGAAAGCTTTCAAGGCTTGGATAGATTTCTGGATGCATTAGAGTCGAGGGTTTACACAGGGAAATTGGAGAACAGATCGGCAGTGATCTTAGTGAATGGCATAGCAGCCTCGAGAGGCTCTGTAGTGTACTCCTGTTTCTGTTACTTCTGTTCTCGTCGAGACCAGCGAGAGAGTGGCTGCCGTCGGCAGATCGGGCAGGGAGGCATATGAAGAATATTCAGGCAGCCCCGGTTGTGTGGCTGCGAATATTGTATAATGCGTATTAATTTGATGGTGAAACGAGGCCATGCTGAATGACAGGACGTCTGCTGCTGCAGCACGACAGATTGTGAGTGGGGATGTCCTGTTTTTTTTGTTCAGGGCTTTGAGCTGCTTTTTAGATTCTCAATGCAGAGTGACCCTGGTTACCATCTGTCACTCGCTCTGAACCCAGGCCCTGCTCAGAAATGTTTTATTTTGTTTTAATTGTCACACATCCCTTGTTGACGCTGTGTGTTTGTGAGGAAGATTCAGCGGTGAAGTGGGGGGGGGGGATAAGGTGGGGGGTGGGGGCGTGCAGACAGGAACAAGCGTTCTGGAAGAGCTCGTCTGTGTTAGCAATACTGCCGCACCATTGAACTGAGAAGTGTGGTGTGTGGGTGCTGCTTATTTTCAGAAAACATTTTTTTTTTTGACTTTGCTGATTTTTTTCCTGTTACACTTAGAATTTATTCTACTTTTGACTTGGGAATGAAAACCTTTCACCAAGCAGAACTGAGCAGCTCCGGCTGTGTGTGTACACAAAAATGAATGCATGTATGTGTAATTTATTATGTGTGTATATTAGTGTGATATACAGACAATATCCAGAAATGATGTGGTATATATGTAGGCTAATGAACAAATTCATGCTGATCTTTACGTTTATTATTTCCACTCGTCAGGTTCTATAGCACATAAATTGGTGCCACGGTAGGGTAGCGGTTAGTGCGACGCAGTTACAGCTCACAGCTTTCCGGAGTTTGGGGTTCAATTCCACTGCCGTCTATAAAGAGTCTCCGTACGTCCACCCCGTGGTATGTGTGGGTTTTCCCCCAGGTCCTCTGGTTTCCTCCCACAGTCCAAAGATGTACCGGGTAGGTTAATTGGCTGTTGTAAATCTTTCCGTGATTAAATTAGGGTTAATCAGGATTGGTGTGGGTTACTGGGGCAGCATGGCTTGAAGGGCCTACACTGCACTGTATTGCTAAGTAAATGGGCCCCACCTGTTTGACCATTCACATGAACCCCTTCTGGCTGCATTAGGGCCACATTCTTCCATTTTATTTATTGATTGATTGATTGATTGATTGATACAGCATGATACCAGGCCCTTCCAGCCCAATGCACCTTTACTGCCCAATTACACCCATGTGACCAATTAACTGCAAATCACTAACCCTAATCTGTACAATTTTGGACTGTGGGAGGAAAATCCTGTGGTCGCAGGGAGAACGTACGAACTCCTTACAGTCAGTGGTGGGAATTGAACCTTCCCGCCCCCCCCCTCACCTTTCTATTTTGTCATCTTTTCCATTTCTTTCCAGTCCTGAAGAAGGGCCTTGGCACAAAACATCGAGTATTCATTTCCGTAGACGCTGCCTGACCTGCAGAGTTCTTCCAGTATTTTGTGTGTATTGCGCTAGCTTATTTAAGTGTCTTTCTAACTGTCTCTTAAGCGTTCATTTGTATGTGCCATGTCGTATGACGTGGGTGATCATGATTGTTCTTGGCAAATTTTTCTTAGAAATGGTTTGCCATTTCCTTCTTCTGGGCAGTGTCTTTACAAGATGGGTGACCGCAGCCATTATCAATACTCTTCAGAGATTGTCTGCCTGGTGTCAGTGGTCACATAACCAGGACTTGTTGATGTGCTCCAGCTGCTCCCATGGCTTCTTGTGACCCTGATCAGGGCAGGCTGAGCTCGTGCTACACCTTGCCCAAGAGTGATAGTGCAGTCCAGATATCAACCACTCTTTTGTCCCCTTAAAACCCCTTCTTCTCACCTTAAACCTATGCCATCTTGTTTTAGATATCCCTTCTACCCAATCTTTGTCTGTCGTAATTTTATATGCTGTCAGATCATCCCTCAGCCTCGGTCGCTCTAGAGAAAACAAGACCAGCCTATCCAATCTCTTCCCAGAACTAAAGTCTTCCTGCCCAGGCACCATCCCAGTGAATTGTCTTTGCTCTTCATAGACATGGGAGATTCTGCAGATGCTGGACATCTTGAGCAACACACATGAAACGCTGGGGAAACTCAGCACGTCATGCGGCATCTGTGGAAGTGAATAAATAGTTGACATTTCGGGCTGAGAACCTTATTATCTACCAGTTTGCAATCCACCACCTTCTCCTCCCTTATTCCGGCTTCTTCCACCTTCCTTTCCAGTCCTGATGAAGGGTCTTGGTCTGAAATGTCGACTCTTTATTCCTCTCCATGGATGCTGCCTCACCTGCTGAGTTCTGCCAGCATTTCGTGTGTCTTTGCTCTGTGTTCGTACAATGACGTATGTGTGTGTGTTTATGTCTGAATGTATCTGCTTGGCTGAGCAGGGAAAGATTAGAGTATATTTTGAGGCTGCTAAGAGATGTTCTGAGGCGGAGTGGTTTCTGAAGTAGGTTCTGTGGGCAAAACTTTCTGGTGGTGGAAAGCTCTTTGTAAAATTCAGGAGGCAGGAGGGAAATCTCGATAAGCAGGTGTGGGAGGGACCGGTTGTCCCAGTGCAAAGGGTCATAGACTTGGAGGCGGGGTGGTGGGGGTTAGTGAGTATTTTGTTGGTGGTAGCATCGATGGAGGAGAGTGTATGTTGGGCAGGGAATGGATTGGACATGGAATTGGTCTCAATAAGCGAGCAAAGTTGACTATAGTGGGTTGTTGATGGGGGGGGGGAGTGCGAGGAGTGGGATGTGGGGTAATAGAGGCACAATTAATTGGAGGGAGAGCCAGAGGGTAGCAAACCTGTGGAATTTATTGCTTAAATACAGTGGAGGCCAAGTCATTTGGGTTTATTTAAAAGGGATTTTGATAATTTCTTGATTACTAAAGCGTCAAAGGTTGCAGAGAGAATGCAGGAGAATGGGGTTTAGAGGGATGGCAGGGCAGACTCAATGGGGCTAATAGCCTGATTCTGCTCCTATATCTTATGGAGAAGGGCGTCTGTGAAGTAATGGACAGGAAAGTGGGGTGTTGGTGAGGGGATTGTGCGGAGGGAAGTAGACTGTTGTTGGGATGATGAGACAGTGGAGTAAGATGTAGCTGAGGTATTAGTGGCTATCGGTGACGATTCTATTCCCAGTCTGTGCCGTGATGGACGTGACTGGAGCAGAATTAAATTCCTGGGAATGGGAGCATCTGGCTAAGTATTCTAGCCTGAACGCCAGCCCCTGGAGACATGTTGCAAAGTGGTAACCCATTGGGAGGGGAATTCAGTGGAAAGTGACACTTAGTTTCTGAATATTTAACCCTCATGACCACCCCTGGATGTTCCCTGTTAATAATTTATAAACCCTGTAATGACACTTGGACAATGGTGATGATGCCTGACGCATTCATCGGAAATCCCTCGCTGCTAGTTTAGCCACACTGATAAGCCATTTTAATTTCATCTGCAAAAATAGTGGGCTTGTGGGCAAATCCACCAGGCATTGGCTGAGGTACCTCAGCGCCATTTCAAGGTCTTTTTTTTATTTTGATATGCTTTCAGGCAGATCCCCTCTCCCCTGTTCCTGAGCAGCAGTGGGGGGGTGGGGGTGGGTGGGGCAGCTTTGGTGGGAAGAAGCCAGGAGGAGAGTGGGGCGCAGGTTAATGACGATGACCAAAAAAGGCGAGTGAGGAAAACATTTTTAATTGAGCGATTTATTGTGAGCCCGATGTGTAGGGTGTGGAAGCAAAGTCACAGACCACAGAACAGTACATCGGAGGAACAGGCCCTTCGGCCTACAATGTTGTGCTGAACCAATTAGTCATCGACAGGCCACCTTTCCCCACAGTCATGTGCCTAACTAAACACCTCTTTAAAAACCCCTATTGTTTCTGCCTCCACCACCACACCAGGGCAATTACAGGCAGTCCCCGGGTTACGTACGAGTTCCATTCCTGAGTCCGTCTTTAAGTCGGGTTTGTACGTAAATCGGAACAAGTACTTCCGGTATTATTTAGCGTCAGTTAGTCAAATGTTTGTCTTAGTATGTAGTATATATTTTACCTTTCTATGCATATAAAACACTTAAGAAATGTATGTATTCCAATAATTAAACCACTGCGTTGCTTAGTAATAATTGTAGCTTTCATCGGGGCAGCGCCTTTCAAATGCTCCATTATTCTCACTTTATCCGTTATCCTTTAAAATTGTTCCAATCGTTGACCGACTGAAGCCTAATGCTTTTCCAGTGACCGATGGCATTTCACCTCTTTCCAAACGCTTTATTATTTCCACTTTATTTTCAATCGCAATCGCTTCCCGTCAATGGAACAGAAACACCGCGGATGGCGGCTCCCGAGCTTTGCCGGCTCCCGAGGTCCGCTGGGTCCTAAGGACCACCGCAAGGAGACAGGCCAAATGGGACAAGTGGGGGCTGTGCTGGGTTTGGGTGTTTGATCATCCACAATATTCCGCATGGGAATTTAAACTGGAATTGGCAGTTTTTTTTACGAGGTCGAGTTGTGAGCTCGACATCAACCCAGCTCGGATGGTACGGAGTCACTGGATCGACATCAACCCGGCACGGGAGCAGTCTGTCACTGGATCGAACTTGTGAAACTCCGTTCTCCAGCCCGGTGCTGATCTCACTGCGCCACCAGCCGACCGGAACGGGAGGGGGGGAGCAGGCGGGGTCAGGGTGAATCTTACTAAGAAAAATTTAAGCCAAATACAAAGTTAAACACTCAACACAGTGTCAACGGCAATGACTTAAAATGGCAGACGGCGTTCTCCTTCCTCGGTTCGTAAGTACGAGTTGTCCATAAGTCGGACGTTCGTAACTCGGGGACTACCTGTATATGAGTTATATAAACAGTGTAAGTGGTGGAGAAAAAAAATGGTGGTTTGTTCAGAGTTGCCACAAGCACGATGGGCTGAATAGCCTCGTATCCTTCTTTGACTTGGTCTTCTATTGGTGGCATAGCATGTAGGAGGTCGGGTTGAAGCTTTAGTCTTTTTGCAAGCTGAGTATTCCAGTTGATATTGGCCTATTATTGTCCCAAGCACCAAGATACGGTGAAAAGCTTGCCCTGCATGCTGTTCATACAAATCAGTTCATCACACAGTGCATTGAGCTAGATTAACTTGTGTTCTCACACATATATCACAACCCACAGTGAAATGCATAGTTTGTGTCGGTGAGGATGTCACAGAGAGAAGGCAGGAGGTTGGGGCAGACTTGCTGGGCCAAATGGCCCAAATCTGTTCCTGTATCTTATGGTCTTGCGTTCCGGGAGCAGCCCACAAATGTCACCATTCCGCTGGGGCCTACATAGCACGCTCACGAGTCACTAATCCTGACTAACCGGTGTGTCTTTGGAATGTAGGAGGAAACCCACGCGGTCATGAGAACTCCTTACGGACAGCGGCAGAGTTGAACCCAGGTCGCTGGTGCTGTAATAGCGTTACGCTAACCACTCCGCTAACACGGTTAAACAATAACAGTGCATTATAAAGTGTAACAGCTACAGGGGAAGTGCAGGTAAACAGCAAGATCACAATGAGGTAGATTGTGAGGTCAAGAGCCCGATTTATTGTATCAGAGAAATGTTCAGCGGTCTGATAGCAGTGGGGTAGAAGCTGTCCTTGAGCCTGATGGTATGTGCTGTCCGGACTTTGTATCTTCTGCCCAATGGGAGAGGGGAGAAAAGAGAATATCTGGAACTGCTGGGGTCTTTGATTATGTCGACTGCTTTACTGATTCAGCGAGCGGTGTAGACAAGAGAACAGTAGTAGTGACCTCAGTCTAATCTTTCTGGGAATATTAACCATGTCCAGGTTTCCTCTTTGAGCACAGTTTGTGATTCTTTAGCTGGACTGAATCACCTCCGAGGCCACAGTGTTTTGCTCCATGTACTCTGACCTGTCAGGAGTCCTGCTTTTCATCACTGGCCCAACCTCTGGAATTCTCCCCTCCTCTAAGACATTCCTTTAATCTTACCTCTTTCACCTGTGTTGATAATCTCCTGAGAATCAGTGGGGGATTTTGTTGGGTGTGTTGCTGTGAAGTGCTTTGGAGCATTTGACCAAGTTTAGGATTCTTGTTATCAAAGGTCATCTTTATTCACCACATACATTTGCATGTATCATGTTGGTGAAGTGCAACAGGATTCAGACAGACAGACATACTTTATTGATCCCGAGGGAAATTGGGTTTTGTTACAGTCGCACCAACCAAGAATAGTAGAAATATAGCAATATAAAACCACAAATAATTAAATAATAATAAGTAAATTATTTCAAGTGGAAATAAGTCCAGAACCAGTCTATTGGCTCAGGGTGTCTGACCCTCCGAGGGAGGAGTTGTAAAGTTTGATGGCCACAGGTAGGAATGACTTCCTATGACGCTCAATGTTAGATCTCGGTAGAATGGGTCTCTGGCTGAACGTACTCCTGGGCCTAACCAGTACATTATGGAGTGGATGGGAGACATTGTCCAAGATGGCATGCAACTTGGACAGCATCCTCTTTTCAAAATTCAAAGTAAATTTATTATCAAAGTACACTTATGTCTCTACATACCACCGCGAGATTCATTTTCTTGCGTGCATTCAGAGTAGGTACAAGAAACAATAGAATCAATGAAAGACCATATCCAACAGATGGACAATCCATCAATGTGCAAAAGACAACAAGCTGTGCAAATACAAAAATAACATTAATATTAAATAAACAAAATATTGAGAATGTGAGATAAGCAGTCCTTGAAAGTGAGTCTATAGGTTATGGAACACTTCAGTGATGGGATGAGTGAAGTTATCCCCACTGGTTCAAGAGCCCGATGGTTGAGGGGGTGATGATTTTTGCGGAACGTGATGTCATGAGTCCTGAGGCTCCTGCGCCTCTGATGGCAGCAGGGAGAAGGGACCGTGGACCTCGATGGGTGCTGCTTTCCTGCGACAGATTGGTGGGGAGGGCTTTACCCCTGCTGGACTGGGCGGCATCCACTACTTTTTAAAGGCTTTCCCAGCACATTGGTGTTTCCATACCAGGCGGTGATGCAGCCAGTCTCCACTACACATCTATAGAAGTTTGTCAAAGGTTTTGGATGACATGCCGAATCTTTGGAAACTTCTAAGAAAGTCAAAATGGCACTTACTGCTGGACCCATGACCACAGCCTCTCACTCTGTCAGCAAGATGAAGGTGATGATTATTGACCAGGAGGAGGAAACCCAGGGTCCATGAGCCAGTTCTCATCGGGGGATCAGTGTAGAGAGGGTCAGCAACTTTAAATTCCTTGGTATGTATGTAGTTGGGTTGAGTTCTCTGATTTTGGTAATTTGCTTGCAAACGTTTCGTTACCTTGCAAAGAGACGTCGCCAGTGCGCGGTTGATTGTGGTATGTACTTGTTGATTGAGGGCTCGGCCCTCGTATACTTTTCAATCAGCTGATCGGACAGTCCGGAAGTTCAGTTGGGATGTGGTGAGGAGATCTCATCGCCGTTCGGCTGCGCGGCGAACTTCGTGCGTTGTGGTCTGAAATTTTGCCTGCGCCGGCTCATAAGTAGGATCGCGGTCCATGTGCTTGTTTACAGAATTCTCCGCGGAACGCCACACTTCTAGGAACTCTCTAGCATGCCGCGTGTTCGCTCAGTGCTGCTCTCGACCTTCATGGATAGAGACTAGGGAGAGTTGGTCGTGCCTCTTTACAGCCAGTTGATGTTCACGGACTCTTGTGGATAGTTTTCTCCCAGTTTGGCCAATTGCTGCAGTTCCTGTATTGAATAATAAATTATATCTATCATATTGTTGGTGGCTACAGCACTCCATTGCTGTGGACTCCCCTAGGTCTCAATAACCTTTCTAAAGGGACGGACAACATGGGAGCTGTGCAGTCTCGGTTGCAGTGAGCACTAGCTCTCAAGCCTCGGGCTTCCGTGCTGCTGCAGACCAGGCGAGAGACGCGGAAGTGCTCCAGCATGGTGTCCGTGCTCGGCTGCGGTCTGGCCTCCCGTCGGTGCTGCCCTCCTGTGCTCGAGCGGTGGAATGACAGGCTGGATTGGCGCGTCTGCACACTGCCGGGAGAAGACCATCGATAGCCGGGCACTGTTGCTCGGGGTCTTGGACCTTTTCGAGTGAATATGCTTCCTTTTACTCACTATTTTAAATTAGGCTGCTCGTTTTTCTGAATGTTTCTCATTATTTTTAAGTTTGCTTGCTACACCTTGGCCCCAGAGGAACGCTGTCTCGTTCAATTGTACCTATGTATGGTTTGAATGATAATTAAACTTGATTTGATTCTTATTCTGGATGGGAGGAGAGTATTCAAGAGCAATTTTCCAAATGAGCAGCCACTTTTCCCATTG
The DNA here is from genome assembly GCF_048418815.1 of Hemitrygon akajei. NCBI lineage: Eukaryota > Metazoa > Chordata > Chondrichthyes > Myliobatiformes > Dasyatidae > Hemitrygon > Hemitrygon akajei. The sequence continues at coordinate 161,701,658 of NC_133134.1, read as the reverse complement.
ACTGACAGTGGGTTGGGTTTGATAGGCTCGGGGTGTGTTGATGGGGGGGGGGAGGAAGCATTGTGTAATGTTACATTCCAAAGAAGAATAGAAAGACTGCAGAAAATTGCAGTCGTTCCCTGTTTCATACCTTTTGTACTTTTTACTCTTAGGGAGGAGAAGCAGTCTAGTTGCACTGTCCTCTGTGCTACGTTGCGTCCACTTGTCACCTTCCGTCCTCCATTAACTTTTCTACCCTCCCCTCCTCCATCAGCCTATGACTCCCCCCTCACCTGGATCCGCCTATCGCTTGCCAGCTTCTTCCTCCACCCCCTTCCCTTCACCTATTTTTACTGCCTCTCTCCTCACTATCTCGCAGTCCAGACGAAGGCCCTGTTTCTGCCTGTAGATGCTGCCTGACCTGCTGAGTTCCTCCTGCATTTTGTGTGCAGAAATAGTCTACAATTATCCACGCATTAAAGACACAAAATGCCGGAGGAACTCAGCAGGTCAGGCAGCATCTGTGGAGAGGAATGGAGAGTCACTGTTTTGGGCTGAGGCCCTTCTGCAGGTCGTGAGCTCTGATGAAGGGTCTCAGCCTGCATCAGGTCTGGAGTCCTTCTGAAGGATCTTGGTCTGAAAGATTGCCTGTTTATATCTCTCCACAGATGCTGCCTGACTTACTGTGTTCCGCCAGCATTTTGTGTGTTGGAGTAGTGTTTATTTATGTATTTATTGAGGCAACTCGCTGAATAGGCCCTTCCAGCCCTTGGAACCACACCACCCAGCAACCTCGATTTAATCCCTGTCTAATCTCAGGACAATTTATAATGACCAATTAACCTTCCAACCGGTACATCTTTGGACTGTGGGAGGAAACCAGAGCACCTGGAGGAAACCCACGCGGTCACGGGGAGAACGATGCTCAAAATGCTGGAGGAACTCAGCAGGTCAGGCAGCATCTACGGAAAGGAATAGACAGTTGACGTTTCCATTTTTATCTTACTATTCTCTAAATTAAACCTTTGACTTTTGAACCCGCTCTACTGGACTCAGCTGACTTATCCTGGAAGGAAAATAGCAACGTTGCGATTGAGGCAAGATGCGGCCCTCTCTCAGACCTTCCTCTCCCAATCAGGCTAGCGTGACGGAACATAATTTTCCCAGTCCTGATCCAGTTCCACACCCTCTCCTGGGAGAGGGGAAATATTTACAGAGAGAGGAAAAAAAAACAGGACCAAAAAAGGGAAAAAGAAATTCCTGGAAAATTCTGGCTCAATCAATCCGTGTGACCGCATGGACCAAGTGCTATCAATAACAGAATCTAGGATCCATCCCTTTGATTTAGCATGGACCTCCAACTGTTTCAACGCTCTGGTGCAAAGGCAGACTTTAAACTATTTCACAGAAGTCTCAGTTAAAACAACTCTGTCCCTTCAAACTTTTTTTGTATGTGTGATTGGAGTGAGACATTCAAAGAAGGGGCAAGTTCTACCATGCTTCCGTAGCAGAGTAATAATGAGCTGCTCACTGGGAATAATCCTTTTCAATCTAATCGTAGACCCAAAGACATAGGAACAGAATCAGGCCATTCGGCCCATTGAATCTGTGCCATCTCATCATGGCCGATCCAGTTTCCTTCTCAAGCCCATTCTCCTGCCTTCTCTCTGTAACCTTTCATCTTCCCATGCTTCCATTTTCCTTCCAGCAACCAGATTGGCAGAGTTTCTTTCCCAGGGTAGTAATATTACACACTGGGGCGACACAGTAGTGCGGAGGTTAGCATAATGCTTTACAGTGCCAGCGACCCTGGTTCGGTTCTCACTGCTGTCTGTAAAGAGTTAGTGCATTCTCTGCGTGAGTGTGGGTTCCCTCAGGCTGCCCCGGATTCCTCCCACGTTCCAAAGATGCACGGGTTAGCCAGTTAAATGGATCCCGTGGGTGTCGAGGGTGAGTTGGACCGGAAGAGCCTGTTACCACATGGTAACTCTTAAAAAAAAATAAATAGAATTAACCCTTGTCTTTCCCAAGAGTAGGAATATAGAATTACAGCACAGTACAGGCCCTTCAGCCCAGGATATTGTGCTAACTCTTTAACCAACTCCATGGTCAGTCCAGCCCTTCCCTTCCACTTAGCCCTTCATTTTTCTTTCATCCACGTGCCTGTGTAATAATCTTTTAAATGTCCCTGATGCTTGTGCCTCTATCACCAACCCTGTGTTTTAAAAAAAAAGCCCTCCTCTGACATTCACCCTCTACTTTCCTCCGGTGGCATTAAAATAATGTCCTCTCGTATTAGCCGTTGTCACCCTGGGGAAAGGCGCTGACTGTCCGTTCAGGTATGCCCCCTATCATGTTCACCTCTCTCAAGAGGGAGGGGGTCAGTTTTTAAAACTCACAAAATCCTAGACTGTTTCAACTGAACATGGTCTTTATCTACTCATCCGGGGATAGATGGCATAGTCGTTTTCCAGGGTTGTGAGTGCAAAACTAGAGGGCATAGATACAAAAAGAGGGGAGAGGTTTAAAAGAGACCTGAGTGGTAACTTCCTTTTTTAAAATTTTATTGAGATAGAACTCTGAATAGGTCCTTCCGGCCCTTCGACCTGCACTGCCCAGCAGTGCCCCAGTCTAATCGTGATGGGACAATTTACAATGATCAATGAACCTGCTTACCTGTGCGTCTTTGGACTGTGGGAGGAAACCCATACAGGCATAGTAAGAATGTACTAACTTCTGCGGGAGCTGAACCCAGGTCGCTGGTACTGTAAAGTGTTATGATGGCCACTACATTACCGTGCCCGAGTAAGCTGTCATTGGAAGTTGTTGACACAGCCTTTAAGAGTCACTTAGATAGATGCATAGAGGGAAGGGACTTGGAGGGTTATGGGTTGAATGGGTGTAGAGGGACGATGCTGGGGTTGGCATGTACCAGTTGGGCCGAATGGCCTGTGTCCATGCTGCATTTTGGAGTCATTTTACCAGGGTACACAAGTCACACACTAGACAGCTTGGCTTCGGTGTGAGAGGATGGTAGGTTCCTGAAAACAGGTGCAACGGCGGCATTTCAGGGGCATTTAGGCATCCACGTGGACATGCAGGGAATGGATGGATTGTGGATCATGTGCGGGAAGGTAGGTTGGATGTCAGGGTCAGCACGGACTTAGCGGGCTGAAGAGCCCCTGTCCCTGTGCTGTACCGTTCTGCATGAAGACGGGTGGATGTGGGTGACACGGTGGTACGGCTGGCAGAGCCGGAGACCGGAGTTCCATCCTGACCTCTGTGCCCTACCCGTGAGCACACAGGTTTCCCCAGGATGCTCCAGTGTCCTCCCACGCCCCAAAGTCGTTAGTAGACAGATCGACTGCTGTAAGACCCTCGCCCCTGTCGTGTGGGTGAGTTGTAGAATCTGGGATGAGGGGATCAGAATGTGGATAAAAAAATAAAGTGGGACCAGTGTGAATTTGTGGTTAATGGTTGGCACGTAGTCATTGGGCCGAAGGGCCTGTTTGTGCGCTGTAGCTGTCTGTAACTCTATGGCAGATGTGCGCAGGTGGCTGGGCTGGGACTCTCTCACACTACGGAACTGTGCCTTGATGTGTTTCAGTATACACAGTCATGGTTACGTCACATCCATACTTGCATTGTTAACATCCCTTGGCATCCTTCCCAGGACCAGAGGGAGGAGAAGCCAAATGGCATTCTCTCTGCACTAAATGGGGCTTCTCCAAGCTGTACTGAGAGCAGAACTAATTACAGGGTTAATTACTGAGCACTTCTTCACTGGGGTGTCAGCCTGAGTTGTTTTTGTGCTGGTGTGGGACTTGAACCCACGACTTTCTGACTCAGGTAAGAAGAGACTGGCCCGCTGAGCCACAACTATTTTCATTCTGTTGGCTGGGGATGGTTGCTGTAAGCCTCCTGAGCTGGGACATCAGCTGTAAAAGGGGACCCGCGAGGTTAGAAAGCAGTGGGTTTCTTTATGATCTGGCTATGGGAATAATCTGCGGCCGGGGACTGAGTAAAATGTGTCGATCGCAGTCCAGCGTGGATAAGATTAGACACAGCAATCAGCCCACTGACCTGGGAGTGAATCATCATTCTGCGGTAGTAACACCTTCTCACCATGATTAAAGAAAAGACCTGTTGGTCCACCTGAAGGGAAAAGGTTATCTCACTGATCCCAGAGATTGGCAGTGACGTCAGAGAGATCTGTGTCCTCTGTGTGAGATAGCATGCTGTCTCTTGTTCTTACCTTAATAGATGTCTCTGAGAAAGCTTTAACCCATCCTCAGCCCCACGGGACGGGCTTGGCTCAGATGTATATTCTGATTATAAGACCCTGAAACTTTGGCCCATCGAGTCTGCTCCACCATTCCATCATGGCCGATTTATTTTCCCTCTCAACCCCATTCTCCTGCCTTCTCCCTGTAACTTTTCATTCTCCTACAAATCAAGAACTTGCCAACTCTGTTTTAAATACGCCCAGTGACTTGGCCTCTGTAGTTGTCTGTGGCAATGAAGTCCACAGATTCACCACCCCCCAGCTAAAGAAATTCCTCTTCACAAAAACCTGGAGGAACTCAGCAGGTCAGGTAGCATCTATGGAGGGGAAAAAGCAGTCAATGTTTTGGGTCGAGACCCTTCATCAGGACCCATGACCCAGTCCTAATGAATGATCTTGGCCTGAACCATTGTCTGTTTATTCCCCTCCATTGATGCTGCCTGACTGCTGAGTTCCTCCAGCATTTTGTGTCTGTTGCTCTGGATTTACAGGACCTGCAGAATCTCTTGTGTGTATGAAATACCTTCTCATCTCCATTCCAAAGTGACGTTTTTCTGTTCTGAGAGACCGATATTTGAAAACATCCTCTCTTCATCCGTTGTAGGCTTTACAGTATTCAGTAGGTTTTAATGAGATCCTCTCTCATTCTTTTAAAGTCCATCCAATCCAAAGCCCTCCTCATAGGCTCCCCTTGGGTTAGGCCTGGCTGAGCTCCCATCTTTTTTCCAAGACAGGGTGAGGTGCTTTAAGTTACTACGTGGGTTTGTTGTTCAGTTGAGTCTGACTCTTTGTGACCAAGTGGACCCTATGGTTTCGTGGCAAGGTATGGAAGGAGATTGCCAGGTCTTTCTTCAGGCCAGGTTGGGGCCCAGCTGGGTTTGAACCCTGGACCATCTGCCTTGAACTCCAGTGCTGATGCCACTACACCGCCAGCCGGCCCACTATGTGGGCACTGTTCTTAATTGGCCCAACAAATTGCAGCACAGGCATTCCTGCTTTTCTGGCAGTGCTTTCATCTTCAGTTGTTGTTTCTGTGCTTCCTGCTCAGTGAGAGTAGGGCATGATCCTGATGGTGGGCTTTAGGATCCATTTGTTGGGGGGGTGGTAGACTTAAACACAATAAGTTTTAGGTGGATTGGAGTCTTGGTATGAAAGGACATGAAGCAGTAACATTTATTATCCGGCCAAGTGGACGTCTTGGTTAGAGAGAGCTTCTGCTGATGGGAGAGGCACTCAGTGGCCACTTTATTATGTACACCCGCCCATGAATGCAATTATCTAATCAGCCAATCACGTGGCAGCAAATCAGTGCATAAAGCATGCAGACATGGTCAAGAGATTCAGCTGTTGTTCAGACCGAACATCAGAATGGGGGAAGAAATGTGATCAGAGTGACTTTGACCGTGGAATATTAGGCACAGGAGGTAGCCACTAAAGTGACCATTGTGTGTAGATTCATTTGATGCTGGGGATATCCTAGATTGGAGTGTTAGTTGGAATGATATTTTATTTTATTTAGTGGTACAGATTGGAGAAGGCCCTTCCAGTCCTTCGAGTTACACCGCCCCAGCAAACCCACAACCCTGATTCACCCGAACCTAATCACAGGGCAACTTACAGCGACTGATTAACCTACCCAGTGCGTCTTTGGACAGTGGGAGGAAATCCCCACACATTCCATGGGGAGCACGTACAGAGACTCCTTACAGAATGGAGCAAGAATTGAACTCCCAACTCTGGAAGGCGCCATTGTAAATAGCCTCTCGCTAACCGCTGTGCTACGGTGGCGCCTGGGCGTGAAGCAATACCAAAAGCTTATTTACTAGCCAACTGGCTGCCTCGATAGAGAGACCTTCTGATGATTGGGGTTACGAGGTGAGTTATCATTTTCTGCTTATTGGACTCTGAGCAGTGGACACATCAGTGAGGCACATTTACGATGTCGGCTCTCATCCTGGGAGTCAGATTAAAACTTGGGACAACATCGGATACGCAGGGAGCAGTTTTTGCCCTTTTACCTTATGTCGTGCACTTCACTTTCTCCCTTTCTGTCTCCCTCTTCCTTTTTTGAAAAAAAAGCGAACCCTCTTTATCTCTTTATATAAACAGAAGTCGTTATTTCAACTGCTCGTTGACTGAAGCTTGCTCGTTTGAAATAATCTTAGCAGTTTGGGTAATTGAAATATAAAAGAATTAGCAACACTAATTTCATGGGCACGTCGCCAATTGCGACATCTGCAGTGATTCCTGGTGTCTTCCAGCATCCCCCCCCCCCCCCCACCTCCCCTCCTGTCATCCCCCTCATATCTAAAGCAAATATTTTTACAGTCAAAACTGTTGGTTCGGATTTGGCTGGAACACAAGAAACCAGCACTGGGTCTGTTGAGCTGCCACGGGCCATGTCACCTGTGCCAACCAGCCTGCCGGGAAAACTTTGACAACCGAGTTAGTCAGATGGCGGGGGGGTTGGGGGGGGGGTGCAGCATGCGGCAAAGGTTTGCACAGCCCCACGGTAGATTGGACGCAACAGAAACCCTGGGGAAGAGGGAGATTGCGTGAGTGGCATGCAAAGGGAGCGAGGTGTGCAAGTGAGAATTGTGAGACCTGCTGAGGCTTCTGTCTGACTAATGTATTGACAACGCACACATTCTGTTGAGCCACCTGGACAGGATTTTGTATGAAAAAGACTTAAAGCATTAACCCTCGAGTTTCCTACATATTTTTCAGAAGTTTTCTATCCTCCCTTTTTTTGATTTATGGCCTTCAAGATATGATAAGTCAGTGCTGGGGAATTTTCCACTTATTACACTCAGCTGGGTGATAGAACCAATGTTAACTTTAACGTAACAAATTATCTGCAGGTGTTTCATGGAACACTACAACACAGTATGGGCCGTTTGGCCCACTATGTTGTGCTGGGCTTTAAACCTACTCTAAATTCAATCTAACCCGTCTCTCCTGCATAGCCATCCATTTTTCTAGCATCCATGTGCCTTAATCCTCCCAAGAGGACCACAACCTTGTCATTGGGTTTGGAGGTTTGTGTGCTTCAATGACCTGGAGAGTCAGGGCCCTGTGCTTTGACTCTTGGTGGGGTCACCCATGCCAAACAGGTCACAGGGTAGAGGCCAGGCTAAGAGTTCCCAGCTCAGGGCTAACAGCCCTGACAGGTAAACAAGATTGTTATGGAAACAGCAATGAAGAATCCTTCTACATCTGAGTGTGACGGTATTCCCGAGTCTCCACTTGGGGCTTGTATGATTGATGGTAGTGAAAACCGAGAGGAAGCTACTGACATGATGAAGGCAGCTCTGAACACCGCCCGAGATGGAGGACATTCATTGCTGCCCTAAACACCAGCAGCATAACAGGCTATAAATAACATAGTATACAAACCTTCAGTACAAGCAGACATTTTAAAGGGTTCCACATTAACCTTGGTGTAAAATCAAGACCTTGGGATAGGTTTCTCTGGAACACCCAGCTGCAGACTGCATTACGGCCTCGGTCTGAATAGGATCAGAGTGCTGAATTCCAGAGGTGAAGCCCATGCGACTGTCTTCAGGACCATGCAGATGTTCCTGCAGATGTGGCAGTTTGCCCTGGATGGTGGTAGCAAAGCCCAAGGCCCTTTCAGAAGCCTCGACGATGCTTGGAGAGCCGGTGGGCTTCCTCAGCGGCACAAGGATACCCTCACTCACCGAGAGGGTAGCTATGGTGTGGTACTATTGTCTGCACCGGTGAACAGTCAAGTAGATGGTTGGATGGCCTCCTGAGTGAAAATAATCTGTGAGGTGGCACGTTCACGTAGTGGCCACGACAATCACTTTACAGCGCCAGTTGTAAGATTGGGATTCGATTCCTGCCGCTCTCTGTGAGGAGTTTCTACGTTATCCCTGCGACTTCGTGGGATTTTTTCTGGATGCTCCAATGTACTCCCATTATTTCAAAGATGTATAGGTCAGGATGAACACGGGCACCTTATTTTGGCACCAGAAGCGTGATGACACTTGTAGGCAGCCGCGCAGAATGCTCGCTGATTTGATTTGACAAAAATGACACATTTAATTGTATGTTGCAATGTGCACGTGACAAGTAAAATGAATCTTATTTATTTTAATGGGGAAAGAAAAGGGGAGTTAGTCTGATGGAATTGCTTTATCTGCAAGTGGTATAGACTAGATGGGCTGATTGGCTTTAACAATAAGTCGTGGAACTGACATGCCCCAATGCTACTTCCTCAAGGATTTTCAATGGTGGGCAGGTAGGCAACGGAAGTGAAGGGGAAAGAAAGTTTGCTTTGTTGTGGAGTGTAACTTGGTGACAACTAATTGGAGACACGAGATTCTGCAGATGCTGGAAATCTTGAGTAACACACTCAGCAAGTCAGGCAGCATCTAATTATGGAAATAAACAGTTGACACTTTGGGCTGAGGCTCTTCAAAGTTCGAAGTACCTATATATATCGCCATATATGGTGTACCTGTTCCTAATGGTAGCCGCGGGGAGAGACCGCGACTTGGGTGCTTGCGATTCTTGATGGCAGACGCTGCTTTACTGCGGCAGCGCCCCATGTAGATGTGCTCAGCGGTGGAGAGGGCTTTCCCCTTGATGGACGAGGCTGTTGGCACGACTTTTTGCAGGTGTTTCCATACCAGGCTGTGACGCAGCCAGTCAATGTACTCTCCAGTACACATCTATAGAAGTTTGTCAGAATTTTAGATGACATGCCGAATCTTTGCAAACTTCTACGGAAGTAAAGGCACTGCCGGACTTTCTTCATAATTGCACTTACGTACTGGGTCCAGGACAAATTTTCTGAAATGATACCACCAAAGGATTTAAAGTTGCTCACTTTCTTCACCCCGATCCTCCAATGAGGATTGGCTCACGCACCTCTGGCCTCCTCCTCCCGAACTCAATAATCAGTTCCAACGTACAGAAGTGAATAAACAATCGACATTTCAGGCCGAGAATCCTCCCAGAACTGAGAAGGAAGGGGGAAGATTGTGGGAGCTAGCTATTCTCAAATCAGTTGTTGTGTTTCTACAATATCATCGTCGCCGCCCTTCAGAAATTTTGCTGCGTTTCAGGGTGTATTGAAAATGTTGTGATGTATACTCCGGAGGCCAAAGATGTACCAGTTAGTAGGTTAACTGGTCATTGTAAATTGTCCCATGGTTAGGTTAGGGTTAATTAGGGGTTGCTGAGGGTTTCTGGGCAGCACAGCTCAGAGGGCCAGGAGGGCCTGTTCCTTTTTGTATCTCTAAAAATAAATAAGTAAACACAGTCAGCTACACACTACACACAATAAACACTTGTCCTAGCGTACCCCAGCACATGGCAACCCCATATCACAACATACACACACCACCCTCCGACATACAGGCAAGTCCTTCGCAGGGTTCCTTTCCCGTCCCCTCTTCCCTTGCACTACGAGCTCAGCAGGGTCTGTGCATCACGTCACTGTTTGGCTTTCGGCATCTGTTAAGTTAATGAGAGGGTTTTACCAGGCCTGTTTATTAGTGGATGTAGGGGCTCACTGTGGGGATACCCACAACAGATTCTGTGCCAGTGTTAAGTCACAGGTGCCCTCCCCTGGATAGTTGCCCAACTATTGGCTAATGGGAAAGTGTGTGCATGCAGGCATGTGTGTGTCTATGTGCGTGGGAAGCGGGGGAGAGAGAGAGAGAGCGAACAAAAAAAGAGAGAAATTAGATCATATCTTGCAGGATAACTATTCAGAGTCTGCGCCAAGCTTATCTCCAGCTAATGCAAACTGTGTTCACACTGGGCTGTGTGTATCAGAGGGTGGTGTGTACAGACTCCTTAAAGAGGATCCTGGGATTGAACTCTGAACCACGATGCTACCGTGGTCTTGTTTGCTGTGGCACAGGTAGGCATGTTCCATGAGTCTGTGAAGCTTGTGAATGCTGTGTTTTATATTGTGCATTGTAAGGCAGTAGGTGGTGTGTGTGTGTGTGTGTGTGTCTGCCTGAGGTAGCAGAGCAAGATGCTCAGACCTGTACCGTTGTGTGGCCTTTTCTCAGTCTTGCCTTACTCCACTTTGAACCCAAGAAGATCAATCTTTTTTTATCTCGAGGTCATAATCAAGGAGAGCTTCACTCCTCCTATCCATCCTCCACTTTCATTCTTTTATCTATCTATCTATCCGTCTGTCCATTTATTCATCCATCCGTCCCATTTATCTATCCATCCACTCAGTGATACAATGCGGAGAAGGCCTTTCTGGCCCTTCGAACCACGCCATCTGAGCTACTCCAAAACCCTGCTTAACCCTAACTAAATCACGGGACAATTTACAAACACCACTTAACCTTCCACGTAGGCTGCAGAAGGAAACCAGAGCACCCGGGGAAACCCCGCGCATTCCACGGGGAGCGCAGACAGAGGCTCCTTGCAGGATGTCGCTAAAGTTGAATCACGAGCTGCAATCGCATCATGCTAACCGCTATGCTACCACGGCGTGGCGGATGGAAGGAAAGGGGGGTTCTCCATCCCTCCAATTTCTCCCTAGGCCCCAGTCAGGCAAGTTCTGCTTTAGTGCATCCGGTGATCACTTTGAGCAGGTACAAACAAGCTGGAGGAACTCAGCAGGTCGGGCAGCGTCCGTGGAAACGAGCAGTCAACGTTTCGGGCCGAGACCCTTCGTCAGGACTGAAGAAGGAGGGGGCAGGGGCCCCATAAAGAAGGTGGGGGGAGGGTGGAAAACCAATCAGAGGAAAGATCAAGGGGTGGGGGAGGGGAAGCAGGGAGGGGATAGGCCGGAGAGGTGAAGAAGGAATGTAAGGGGAAAGCACTATGGTTAGTAGAAGGTGGTAGAATCATGAGAGAGGTGATAGGCAGCTAGAAGAGGAGGCAGAGTGAAAGTGGGATGGGGGAAGGGAGAGGGAGGGAATTACTGGAAGTTGGAGAATTCGATGTCCATACCAAGGGGCTGGAGACTACCCAGACGGTATATGAGGTGTTGCTCCTCCAACCTGAGTTTGGCCTCATCATGGCAGTAGAGGAGGCCATGTATGGACATATCTAGATGGGAATGAGAGGCAGAGTTGAAGTAGGTGGCAACTAGGAGATCCTGTCTGTTGTGGCGGACAGAGCGGAGGTGCTCGACGAAGCGGTCCCCCAATCTGCATCGGGTCTCGCCGATGTAGAGGAGGCCGCACCGGGAGCACCGGATGCAATAGATTACCCCAACAGACTCACAAGTGAAGTGTTGTGTTACCATTGTCCTGGTAAATGCCTGCAAGAAAATACATTTCCAAGTAGTATATGGTGACGTATATGTACTTTGACAATAAATTTACTTTGACAACCTTTTGTTGCCCTTACTAATCCAGAATCTGTCACCCTGTGCTTTAAATTTACCCTCTAATCCAGGAGGCATCCTGGTAAGTCTCTTCTGCACCCATTTCAGAGCCTTCACATCCTTCCTGTAATAGGATGAACCGAATCCAGGCTCCAGTCCTACAGCCGAGGCTTCAGTTGAAAGCAACTGGCTTGGGAAACTGTTCCTTTTGTTGGGAAAGCTCATTTTCCTCCCAAGTGACTCAGTTTAACTGGAGCTCCACAGGTATCTGAATTTCAGACTGAGGATAAAACAACATGAGCCTGATGGTCATTAAAATTTAGGTCCAGGCTTCTGGCCCGCAGCCGAAGTTAGAGTACTGGGGCCGAGGGAACAATTGAAAGCATATTGTATGTTATTTCTGCAGGTTTGGGAAAGATTGTGATACAGTAAGTGCTTTGGAAGCTAAGTGAGTGAATGTGCAGGTGTCGATGGTGTGAATCACCTACGGAAGGGCCCATATGCCAGCTGGCTCTCTGTCGTTCTTCAGGAAATAGACTGGTTCAAACCACCTGATTTACCTCCAGGGAAAAGTGCCTGAAGTTCTGCAGACACTTCACGGATAAAAGTGTTCTTCAGAAAATCATTTAGATTCACCTTTTCTGAAGACAATATGACATAGGAGCAGAATTAGGCCAGTAGTCCCATTAGTCTGCTTCTCTATTCTATCGGGGCTAATTTATTATCCCTCTCAACCCCGTTCTTCTGCCTTCTCCCCGTAAGCTTTGACACAGCCCTGGCTAATCAAGAACCTGTCAACCTCCACTCTAAATACCCCCAGTGACTTGACCTCCACAGGCTTCTGTGGCAATGAATTCATTTTGGTAGGTCAAATATGATGGCAGAATATAGTATTAATGGTAAGACTCTTGGCAGTGTGGAGGATCAGAGGGATCTTGGGGTCCGAGTCTATAGGACGCTCAAAGCAGCTGCGCAGGTTGACTCTGTGGTTAGGAAGGCATTCGGTTCATTGGCCTTCATCAATCGTGGGATTGAGTTTAGGAGCCAAGAGGTAATGTTGCAGCTATATAGAACCCTGGTCAGACCCCACTTGGAGTACTGTGCTCAGTTCAGGTTGCCTCACTACAGGAAGGATATAGAAACCATAGATACGGTGCAGAGGAGATTTACAAGGATGTTGTCTGGATTGGGGAGCATGCCTTAAGAGAATAGGTTGAGTGAACTTGGCCTTTTCTCCTTGGAGTGATGGAGGATGAGAGGTGACCTGATAGAGGTGTATAAGTTGATGAGAAGCATTGATCATGTGGATAGTCAGAGGCTTTTTCCCAGGACTGAAATGGCTGCCACAAGAGGACACAGGTTTAAGGTGCTTGGAAGTAGGTACAGAGGAGATGTCAGGGGTAAGTTTTTTATGCAGAGTGGTGAGTGTGTGGAATGGGCTGCTGGCGATGGTGGTGGAGGCGGATACGATAGGGTCTTTTAAGAGACTTTTAGATAGGTACATGGAGCTTAGAAAAATAGAGGGCTATGGGGAAGTCTAGTAATTTCTAAGGTAGGGACGTGTTTGGCTCAACTTTGTGGGCCGAAGGGCCTGTATTGTGCTGTAGGTTTTCTGTGTTTCTGTGAATTCCACAGATTCACCACCCTCTGGCTAAAGAAACTCCTCCTCCTCACTGTTCTGTTCTGAGGCTGTGTCCTCTGGTCCTCTCCATGTCCTTTCCCATCACTGAGTTTCAGATTACTTATTTTACCAGGTCTTCCAGGGTGAAATCAGGGATTCTCAAGTGGTTAAGCTTCCATGTTCAGCAGTTTCTGGCATTTATCCATCCCCTTTAATCCTGAGAAGTAACCTGTCACTTTCAGCCCACTTTTCCAACACACCTATCCCTCCCTGCTGCTTAAGGCTGCTCTCCACACCGTGGACCGCATCATCCACAAGCTGGCTGATGTTGCCTCCCACATCCACATCCAAGTCACTGTTTGCATATTAGCCAGACCACCAGGGAGAATGTTAGCATTTTTTAGGAATGGGGAGTTTCTCTTGTTGCCCTTTTACACAGAGAGTCGTGGGTGTGTGGAATGCCCTGCCAGATGTGGTGGTAGAGTCAAGTCAAGTCAAGTCACTTTTATTGTCATTCGACCATAACTGTAGGTACAGTACATAGTAAAAATGAAACAACGTTTTTCAGAACCATGGTGTTACATGACACAGTACAAAAACTAGACTGAACTACGTAAAAACAACACAGAGCAAGCTACACCAGACTACAGACCTACACAGGACTGCGTAAAGTGCACAAAAACAGTGCAGGCATTACAATAAATAATAAACAGGACAATAGGGCAGTAAGGTGTCAGTCCAGGCTTCGGGTATTGAGGAGTCTGATAGCTTGGGGGAAGAAACTATTACATAGTCTGGCCGTGAGAGCCCGAACGCTTTGGAGCCTTTTCCCAGATGGCAGGAGGGAGAAGAGATTGTATGAGGGGTGCGTGGGGTCCTTCATAATGCTGTTTCCTTTGCGGATGCAGCGTGTAGTGTAAATGTCCGTGATGGCGGGAAGAGAGACCCTGATGATCTTCTCAGCTGACCTCACTATCTGCTGCAGGGTCTTGCGATCCGAGATGGTGCAATTTCTGAACCAGGCAGTGATGCAGCTGCTCAGGATGCTCTCAATACAACCCCTGTAGAATGTAATGAGGATGGGGGGTGGGAGATGGACTTTCCTCAGCCTTCACAGAAAGTAGAGATGCTGCTGGGCTTTCTTTGCTATGGAGCTGGTGTTGAGGGACCAGGTGAGATTCTCCGTCAGGTGAACACCAAGAAATCTGCTGCTCTGACATATTAAGGACATTTAAGATACTCTTAGCATATGGATGAAAGAAAAATGGAGGGCTATGTGGGAGAGAAGGGTTAGATTGATCTTAGAGTAGCTAAGGGCTAGCACAACATCATGGACTGAAGGGTCTGTACTCCACTGTACTGTATGTTCTGTGTCTAGAGGTTACCTAGGATCTTCCACGTACCCAGATAAAGCCTCAGTTTAACGATTTGTTGGCAGGGCGGCATCTGTGACAGGACTGCATCATCATCATCACTGCATTTTTATTATGCTTGTATCTTAGTGAGTCTTAAAGACAGAGCAGTCTGACTTGGAGACGTGCGTGCCAATGGCGGGCCTCTAGCTAGAAACCGACACTCAGATCCCTTCTCCTCTTCCAGGTGTCACCTCCCAGCTTCTCACTTCACCCGCCGTCCCCCACCCTCCCGTCCCACCTCATCTCACTTATCACCTGGCAGCTTGTTCCCCCCCCCCCCACAAACTTCTTATTCTGGCTTCTCCCTTCCTTTCCAGTCCCATTGAAAGGTCTCGGTCCAAAAGGTCGACTGTTTATTCCCCTCAGCATATGCTGCCTGACCTGCTGAGTTCCTCCACCATTCTGTGTGTGCTGTTCTGTTATAAATGAGCTGTATCGCTCAAAGCTGCTTTGCCCTCCCGTCACTCTCCTTTAGGGAAGAACCCCTCTAACCGGCCTCTCCTAAATCAAGCCAGAAGTAAGCATCAGCAGAACTGAAATCAAAACATTCCAGAAACCCTTGGTGGGTCAGGCAGCATCCATGGAGAGAGCATCAGAGTTAATATTTCCATTCAGTGACTTTTGCCAGTACTAGCTGGAAGTATTAGTGGGGGAGTCTAAGACCAGAGGGCACAACCTCAGAATACAAGGATGTCCCTTTAGAACAGAGGCGAGGGAAAAAAATCTTTAGCCAGACGTGGTAAACCTGTGGAATTCATTGCCACGGACGGCTGTGGAGACCCTACTTAAGAGAAAGGTTGATAGGTTCTTGATAGTAAGGGTGTCAAAGGTTACAGGGATAAGGCAGGACAATACTATCGAGAGGGAAAATAAATCAGCCATGATGGAACGGTGGAGCAGACGTGGTGGACCCAGTGGCCTAATTCTGCTCCTATGTCTTAAGGTCTTGTGTGTCCCTTGGTCTTCTGCTGGCCAAAGCAGGAGAAAGACCCAGACTTCAAGATGGAATGGAGAATTCAAGTGACAGGCTCATTTTCTCAACATTATTTATTTATTTGTCTTTTTTCCTTTTTTGTATTTGCACAGTTTGTTGTCTTTTGCACATTTTTTGTCCTTTGTGTGCGGATTTTCATTGATTCTATTGTACTTCTTTGGGTTTGCTATGAATGCCTGCGAGGAAGTGAATCACAGGGTGGTATATGGTGACATAACTACTGTTTAAGTGAAGACATCTGGAAGCTGAGACTGAAAGGAGTACTCCACAGAGTAGTGACTCAGTCTGCTTTCAAACCCGGTGATCAGGCCAGACCCAATTGCCAACCTTCAGCTAAAAACTGTGAGAAAAACAGATGGTCTGGTCTTTACAACGTGGCTCTGTGAGGAAGCTGTGGCTGTGCAACTGTCGGCTTCTTTTCCAACATTTTCTGACCGTGCCTCATCAAAACCTTGGAGCAGGAGTTGGGCCATTTGGCCCTGCGTGGTCATTGGATAATGTTGTGCTTGATCCGCCACACCATATTTCTGCTCTCTCCCCGGTAGCCTCTATGCCGTGAACCCCTGTGTGTGAGGACTCGGCCTCAGGGCGGGGTGTCGCCTGTTTACAGCCACCAGGAGAGAGGTACGGGAGCCGGTGTGCTCCACCTGGGGCTGAGCGGCTAGAGTCGGTGCTGCTCCGCCCCCACCAGTGTTTGCTTGGCAGAGGACAAGCTCCATTGTGGTCGCCTGCAGATTTTAGTGCTCGAGTTTGGATTCTTCTATTGCGTGGCGTTACCCGGTATCTGTGGTTTTTGCTGTGTTTTGCACCTTGACCCCGGGGTAACACGATCCCGTTTGGCTGCATTTATCAACATTCACTCTCACTGGGCTCGTATGCAAACTTGGCTCGATAGTTAACTGGGCTAACAGCCACATGACTCAGTGGTGAGGAGGCCACCTTCCATAAACAATATATGTCTAGGGGCGGTATGATTCGGGGTTCAAACCAAACAGGAACGTCATGATGTTCCGATTGATTTAAGTGAATGGCGTGTAAATACTGTCCACACACAATTACCGGTCAGCAAGAAATAACAGATCGTACACCCGATAAATTTATAAAGAAAGAATATTTACCAATTTCATCTTTACCAGTTAATAGGAAGAAAGAAATAAAAGGAAAATAAAAGGTCCCATTACAGTTAAACCAGTCCTATGTGCACATAACCATTGGAGCAAATACAGGAGGATTCGGGGGTGTATCTCTTACACCTGGCTCCACCGTCTCCGTGAAAACACCCACCATGTTTTTGAACTCCCTTCAAAGACCAACTCGAGCAAACTGTCTGTCTCTCTCCCCCTCTCCCCGTCCCTCTCCCTCTCTCCCCTCCCTCTCTCCCCCTCTCCCCCTCCCTCCCCCTCCCTCCCTCTCTCCCCCTTTCTCCTCTCTCTCTCTCCCCCTCTCTCTCTATCTCCCTGTCTCCATCTATCTCCCTCTCTATCTCTCTCTCCCTCTCTATACCTCTCTCTCCCTCTATATCTCTCTCTATCTCTCTCTGTCTCCATCTCTCCCTCTCTATATCCCTCTCTCTCTCTATCTCTCTCTCCCTCTCTATCTCTATAT
Source organism: Hemitrygon akajei (assembly GCF_048418815.1). Lineage (NCBI taxonomy): Eukaryota > Metazoa > Chordata > Chondrichthyes > Myliobatiformes > Dasyatidae > Hemitrygon > Hemitrygon akajei. The sequence goes on along the minus strand of NC_133134.1, from coordinate 161,684,429 downwards.
ATCTCTCTCTCTATCCCTCTCTCTCTATCTCTCTATATCTCTCTCTCTCCCTCTCTCTCTCTTTCTCTGTCTCCCTCTCTCTCCCTCTCTATCTCTCTATATCTCTATCTCTCTCTATCCCTCTCTATCTCTCTCCCTCTCTCTATCTATCTCTCTCTCCCTCTCTCTCTCTATCTCTCTCTGTCTCCATCTCTCTCCCTCTCTATCTCTATCCCTCTCTCCTTCTCTATCTCTCTCTCTATATCTCTCCCCCCTCTCTCTCTCCCCCCTCTTCCCCCTCACTCTCTATCTCTCTCCCTCGCTCTCTATCTCTGTCTCCATCTCTCTATATCTCTCTCTATCTCTCCCTCTCTATCTCTCTATCTATCTCTCTCTCCCTCTCTATCTCTCTCTCTGTCTCTATCTCTCTCCCTCTCTATCTCCCTCTCTCTCTCTCTATCCCTCTCTCTCTCTCTCTCTCTCTATATATATATATCTCTCTCTATCTCTGTCTATCTCTCTGTCTATCTATATCGCTCTATATATCTCTCTCTATCACTCTCTCTCCCCCCTCTCTCTCTATCTCTCTCTCTCTCTCTATATCTCTCTCTATATCTCTCTCTATCTCTCTCTCTATATCTCTCTCTCTATATATCTCTATCTCTCTCTATCCCTCTATCTCTCTCCCTCTCTCTATCTCTCCCTCTCTCTCTCTATCTCTCTCTGTCTCCATCTCTCTCCCTCTCTATATCCCTCTCTATCTCTCTCTATATCTCTCTCTATCTCTCTGTCTATCTCTCTATGTATATCGCTCTATATCTCTATCACTCTCTCTCTCCCTCTCTCTCTCTCTCTCTATCTCTCTCTCTCTCTCTCTCTCTCTCTCTATCTCTCTCTCTATCTCTCTCTATCTCTCTATATCTCTCTCTCTCTATCTCTATCTCTATCGCTCTCTATCTCTCTCTATATATATATCTCTATATCTCTATCTCTCTCTATCTATCTCTCTATATCTCTCTCTATCTCTCTCTCTATCTCTCTCTCTCTCTATCTCTCTCTATATCTCTCTCTATCTCCTCTCTCTCTCTACCTCTCTATCTCTATATATCTCTCTCTCTATCTCTATCTCTCTATCTCTCTATCTATCTCTCTCTCTATCTCTATCTCCCTCTCTATCTCTATCTCTATCTCTATCTCCCTCTCTATATCTCTCTCTCTACCTCTCTGTCTTATCTTTACTATTGCCCTTCCTCCTTGGAGCCAGTTGTCTGCACAGAACACTTCTTGCAATGGGGACTCTCCTTCCAGTGGCACTCTGCAGCATCTTCCCTTCGGTCCGGCTCCACAACTCCTGCTAAAACATTCCCAGCCAGACTACTGTCCTTCAGAAGATTCTTCGCCACAATCCTGATTAGCCGAATCACATTCCTAAGCTGAACAACATGGGTCCTTATCTTAGCGGAAGCCAAAACACACTTTCCAGCACGACACACTGCTTTTACAGAAAACTGCGAATATAAACTACCTCACAGCATAGCAGTGGGAGTCTTACCCAGGACATTACACGTAAGGTTGAACGACAATTGCAGCTTGGAAACTTCAACTCTAATGCCTTCTGTTTATAGAAGTCTTTTTAAAAATACATTTAGCCTCCACTGAGTTATTCAAAGGTTGGTCACCCCCTATGTGACAGAATTTCTCCTTATCTTAGTCCTAGAGACCTTTCCCAGTAGCTAGACCTCACAACCTGAGTAAACATCACCCCTACATCCAAACCATCAAGTCTTAACAGAAATTCATAAATAGGTAATGAGCTTACTGTGAGTCAGGGTAGCCGGCAACCTCATACCCTGGTGAGTCAGGGACGTGCTTATCCCAGCATCTGAAGCCAGCTCCAGCGGACTGGGCGGATGAGATCTACGGCGAGATCCAACGACTAGGAAGGTGATACTGCAGCGCAATGCGGAGAGCAAAGGGCACGACATGGCACAGAGACGTCACGGTCATCCACTGCAAACAAGGAAGACCCCAGTTAGTGATGCTTGTTAGTGCCACTGGATCTGGCCCTCTGAGGTCGGGAGAGTGAAACTCCCCCAGTGCAACGGCTTTTCCACTTTAAAACCTCTCCCGTACCGGTCGGACATTTCCATTGCCATTCCTTTGAATCAATGAAAAGCTTTTGCCTGCTTTCCAGCCAGATTGATCATCTCATACAGGGGTTAGTTTATTACTGTTCGATATTCCGAGGTAGTACAAGGTAAAACAGAGACAGAAGCGGAGCAAAGTGTCATAGTGAGGTAGATTGCGAGGTCAGTACTCCATTACAGTGCATCATCCAGAATCAAGTTTAAAATCACCCGTGTCGTGAAATTTGTTAACTGTGTGGCAGCAGTACAATGCAATACATGATAATAAAAACAAATCTGTGAATAACAGTATATATATATATATATATATATATATAATAGTTAAATTGAATAAGTAGTGAAGTAGTGTTCATGGGTTCAATGAGAATGTGAACACGGCATGACCTGGGTGGTGGGGGTCCTTAATGATGGACGCCACATTCTTGGGGCATCACCCCTTGAAGAGGTCCTGGATACTACAGAAGCTAGTGCCCATGATGGAGCTGACTGTGGTTACAATTCTCTACAGCTTTCTTCAATCCTTTGCAGTCACCCCCTCACCCTGTTCTCCCCATACCAGACGGTGATGCAGCCAGTTAGAACACTCTCCATGGTTCATCTGTAGAAATATCCGAGTGTTTTATATCATTGTCTTAGGTATAAGTTGTTCTTGAACATGGTGGTATGTCCTGTCAGGCATTTGTATCTTCTGCCTGACGGAAAAGAGAACAAGAATAGTATCATACAAAAGTTTAAAAAAGACGACAAAATGTAGAATATCATAAACACAACAGATTCTGCAGGCACTGGAAATCCAGAGCAGCACACAATAAATGCTGGAGGAACCAATAAGTGGTGGAGAAGAATAAAGAACCAATGTCTCAGGCTGAGATGCCCTGATGAAGGGTCTTGGCCCAAAACGTCAGCTCTTTATTCCTCGCCCGAGCTGCTGAGGACCTCCAGTGTTTTGTGTATGGTACTCTAGAATGTAGAACAGGGGTATCCAACCTTTATTATGCCATGGGCCCTTACCATTAACCTGGGGTCCATGGACCCATGTTGGGAACCCCCTGACGTAGAGTATAGTGCTACAGTGAGGGGAAGAGCGAGTGCAGACGGACAACACGGTGCGAGGGCAGGGAGAGATATATTGAGAGATTAACAGTTCACCTTTAGCATATAAGTTTCATCTCATTCTTCTGAAGTCTAATAATCTATTCTCTTCTCATATGATTGTTCTGCCATTCCAAGTAAGGAGATCAAGAGAGCACACAAGATGTGCATCCTTACTAAAATCCCCTATCATGGCAGCAAGAGTCCCTAGCTCCTGTAGATGAAACCTCTTGTTATAAAGGCCAGCATACTGCTTGCCTTATTGACTGCTGGCTGCTCTCAGTGACTGCTGAACACCCCGTTCCCTTTGTACATCGACATTTCCCTATCTACCACCTATTAGATAATACTCTGAATTTCTATTTAGCCACTCTTTTGCACTGTGTAAGTAATGAGACTGTTCATAATTTGCAACCAGTTTATGGGTGAGTGACTTAACTGGCAATATTTCATCACGATGAGCATCTGGAGGGCTCGTTGAAGCAGAATAATTTTCACCCTCCGTCACTATGAATTCAATCTTGGCCTGCAATAACCTCTCCGATCTCTGTGCAACTATTATTTCCATTTCTTTTTTAATTTTGCTGGAGTTTATTTACTTAATCATCCGCAAAAGCTTATCTCTGAGTGTCTGGAGTAAGGAATTATTTCCCACCATTCCAAAGCCGTCACAACCCAATAGCTTAATTCCATTATCACTCCCTCCTTTCCTTGCTTTTGGATTAAAGAAGCCACTTTCGATCCTTTGGCTCTTCAAAACCCTTGTCACCCTTGCTGAGAAAATTTGCAGCAAACGATTTATTTTTTATCAATCTGACCCTTAGTGAGAAAATGCCATTCTCGGAACAACCAAGGGCCAGAAGTTTATTTCGGGCCAATTTTCTGGTCTGGAATAGGCTCCACTGTTACACCCAAGGCCCCGGGGCTGCAGCTGATAAAGGCCTCAGGCCCAGTGAATATTTAGGATACTCAAGATCAGCTTCAGAGGCCAGGTTCCAGTGTGTGAAAAATGACAGAGACATACAATGCAGAAACAGGCCATTCAGCCCAACCTTCCCATGCTGACCAAGATATCCTATCTAAGCCAGTTCCATTTGACTGCATTCTGCATAACCCCATTGAGATACAGTGTCCAGCAGTACTATTCACCTGTGTTATACAGTGACAGACCTGTAGCCCTGTGTTATACAGTGACAGACCCGTCCCCACCAGTACTGTACCCTGGTGTTATACAATGACAGACCCATCCCCACCGGTACCGTAACCCAGTGTTATACAGTGACAGACCCGTCCCCACCGGTACCGTACCCCGGTGTTATACAGTGACAGACCCGTCCCCACCGGTACTGTACCCCGGTGTTATATAGTGACAGACCCGTCCCCACCGGTACTGTACCCCTGTGTTATACAGTGACAGACCCGTCCCCACCGGTACCGTACCCCGGTGTTATACAGTGACAGACACGTCCCCACCGGTACCGTACCCCAGTGTTATACAGAGACAGACCCATCCCCACCGGTACCATACCCCGGTGTTATACAGTGACAGACCCGTCCCCACCGGTACCGTACCCCGGTGTTATACAGTGACAGACCCGTCCCCACCGGTACTGTACCCCAGTGTTATACAGTGACAGTACTCTTTTCCAAAGAAGAAACTGCCTGCAGCACTGACACACACATATATATGGATGTTTATTCAGACACATTAACATCGAAATATACTTACCGTACATGCCAGGGGATGCACACACATTCCCTTGTCTGCCTGTAAGTATTTAAACACACACACAAGTAACTCACCCTCTCTCTCCCACACTCCACACTCACAGCACAGATACTCACTAACCACTCGGTCTCACATCTCACCCCATGCAGATTGAAAGTTCACTCACAGCTAACCAGAAAACTCAGGCAGGTGGGAACATTCCAGGAAGTCTGTTTACATTTTTCAAGCGTCTTTTTTTTAAATATTGATTTTATCTGTGATGGTTGCAGCCCTAATGCTTCCTGCTGGTCTGTTGCTGAGACAGGGTGAGGCGCGGAACGCCGATGCGGACTGAGCAGGTGACTGACACGCTCTGCTTGCTGGTGGTGACATTCTGAGAAGCCAGCAGTTGGAATGTGGCGGTTACAGCTGGTGCTGGTGATTACCGTGCCTGCTGCTTCTCTCCACGGTGCAGGAGGTGAAGCTCCCTCTGGGTCTTCAGATTCAATTGTATGGAAGGGATTATAGACAGCCAGTCAGCAAAGATTAGGTTCTGGGCAGAGAATTCTCAGGACAGTGTGACTGGAATTTGTTTGCGCCTGAGAGAGTGTGAGTTTGTGCTTGACTGTGTGTATGCGTGTATATGTTAGAGAGAGTGTGTGGGCATGAACCTGATAGCATGTCTGAGCAAATAAAACCATTAGACATAGGAGCAGAATTAGGCCATTCAGCCCATCGAGTCTGCTCCACCATTCCATCATGGCTGATTTATTTTCCGTCTCATCCCCATTCTCTGCCTTTTCCCTGTAACTTTTAATGCCCTGACTAATCAAGGACCTATCAACCTCCACAGTAAATGTGCCCAATGACTCGGCCTCCACAGCCATGGGTGACACTGAATTCTGCCGATTCACCACCCTCTGGCTAAAGGAACTCCTCGTCACCTCTGTAGACTTGAGTGTGTAAGTGCATGATAGTGAGCGTGGGAGAGCTGAGCGTGCATGCATTTGAATGTGTTCACGAGTACTGGGGTATCGTTGCAGTTCTGTCACCTACCTACAGGAAAGATAGAAACAAGCGTGCAGAGAAAATTTACAAGGATGTTGTGGGTACTGAAGCACCTGAGTTATAGGGAAAGGTTGAATAGATTAAGACTTTATCCCCTACAGTTTAGGGGAATGAGGGGAGATTTAATAGAGGTATACAACATTATGAGGGGTATAAAGCAGGCTTTTTCCATGGATGTTGGGTGAAACCAGAACTTGAGGTCCTAGGTTAAAGGTAAAAGGTGAAATATTTAAGGGGAACGTGAGGGGGAGCTTATTCACTCAGGGTGATGAGAGTGTGGAATGAGCTGCCGGCGGAACTGGTTGGTGCTTGTTCAATGTCAACTTTCAACAGAAATTCGGACAGCTACATGGGTGGGAGATGAACAGGGGGTAATGGTCCAGGTGCAGGTTGATAGGACTAGGTAGAACGACCGTTCAGCACAGAACAGATGGGCCGAAGGGCCTGTTTCTGAGCTGTAGTGCTCTATGACTATTGGAAGGGAAGGTTAAGGAAAGATTTCTGACATCTCCCACCTGGAGACAGTGTGGAGGAGGTTTACAAGGATGTGGCCAGAGGTGGAGTTTTTGAGTGTGTACCTGTGAGGGTGCCTGGATGGCTTCATGCATATGTTTTGAGGGTGCAGTTCCCTCCGATCAGTCCGCACAAGAGTGCAGCACAGACTAGATGGGCCGAAGGGCATGGGCCTCTACTGCATTGTTTTATGACCCTATGCAGCCCAGGAGCAGCAAGTGTCACTGGTCACCAGGGAAGGCCCGGTGAAATGTGGGATTTCTGACCCGCTCACCTGAGAGGCAACTTGCAAGGTCCTGTTGTCCTTCTCCTCCAAGAGGTGATGCCCCTCCATCACAGGCGCTCCCAGCAGACGGTGGAGTTATGGGTTGGGTGCTCAGGGATGACCTTATGGGAGGCTGGAAGTTGTTAACACATGCAAAATGTTGGAGGGACTCTGCTGAAGGATAGTCTGCACCCTGATGCCGTGAACATCAAATTCTCCTTCCAGTTAAATAAATTCCCTCCCCCTTCCCTCTTCTTCTATTCCCCATTCTGGCCTCTTCTCACCTGCTTATCACCACCCCCCTGGGTCCCCTTCTCCTTCCCTTTCTCCTATCTGTAAGATTCCTTCCTCTCCAGCTTTTCACCCATCCTACCCGCCTGGCTTCACCGCCTTCTAACTATCCTCCTTCCCCTCCCCCCTACCTTTTTATTCCGGCATCTTCCCCCTTCCTTTCCTGAAGAAGGGTCTCAGCCTGAAACGTCAAGTGCTTACTCATTTCCATAGATGCTGCATTTGCACAGCTTGTTGTCTTCCACACTCCGGTTGATTTCTCAGTGATCCTGTTATAGTTATTCTTCTATATATTTGCCCTCAAAGGAATCACAGGTGACATATATGTCGAGTCCGACTCTTTAGGACCTCATGGTCCATGGAGTTTTCATGGCGAGATACGGAAGCAGATTTCCAGGCCTTTCTTCCACACAGATACTGCTGCTGCCCAGGTTGGGACCCAGCTGGGTTTGAACTCAGGACCATCTGCCTTGGAGTCCAGCGCTGATGCCACTACACCGCCAGCCAGCCCAAAGTACATATATGTACTTTGATAGTAAAACTTACTGTGAACTTTAACATACCGAGTCCCTCCAGCATCTTGTCTGTGTGTGTTGTTCTGGATTTGCAATATCTGCAGGCTTTCTCACGCTTGTGGAAGCTATTAAGTTAGTTTGAATCTTTCTTTATCCTCCTCTCTAACCTGTAAAAATGAAAGAATCGGTAAGTAAGCCAAGGCAAGGCCAACTCTGCTGACATGGAAGCCACTGGGGCGAGGAGCTGGTGGAGCTTCTCAACACATCTCTTCCACTCATACACACTTTTTTACCTGTCATCATGTATGAACACACACACACACACACACTCACACTCACACTCACACTCACACACACTCTGTCTCACACACACACACACTCACACACACACACACACTCACACACACACTCACACTCACACACACTCTGTCTCACACACACACACACTCACACACACACACACACACTCACTCACACACACACACTCACACACACTCACACACACACTCACACACACACACACTCACACACACACACACACACACACTCTCTCACACACACACACACTCTCTCACACACACACACACTCTCTCACACACTCACACACACACACACACACACACACATTCTCCCTCATTTTGTCTCCTCTAGTAGGCCATTCGGCCCATCATTGCCTTTTGATCATGGCTGATTCCCCCCCCCCCACCAACCCCACTCTATGCCTCTATCATATCACTGTCATCCTCTTCGCTCTAAAGAGAAAAGTCCAAGCTCATGCAACCTATCCGCCATAAGACACGCTCTTTAATCCCGGCAGCATCGCAGTACATCTCCTCTGCACCCTCCCTAAAGCTTTCTTCCTTTCTTCCTTTCGTGAGGTGACCAGGATCCAAATACCCCATTCATCCCCAAAATCTATCTTGGTCCCATTCCCTCAAAGAAGGGTCATTATTGTTAGCCTTCTAGGGGCAAAATGGTAGTGTAGTGGTTAGCACAGCACTTTACTGTACAGGTGACCAGGGATCAATTCCCGCTACAGTCTGTGAGGGGTTTGTATGTTCTCCCTGTTAAAAGTGGGTTTCTTCTGGGTGCTTCAGTTTACTCCTACAGTCCAGAGTTATACTGGTTGGAAGGTTAATTGGTCATTGTAAATTTTCCACAGTGTTAAAATTGAGGGATTGCTGGGCGTTGTGCCACGGAGGGCCGGAAGGGCCTATCTCGTGCTGTAACCCAGGCTGGGATACTGACAGGGTTTGAGAGGAGGACCACGGACAGACTGGATGTTGGCAGTGTTTCAGAGACGGACAGTGTCCGGAATCGATTGTTAGGAATGAGATTACGGAATACCTGGATGCACACGACAAGATCAGCCAAAGCCAGCATGGTTTCTTGAAAGGAAAATCCTGCCTGACTAACCTACTGTAATTAGTTGAGGAAATTACAAGCAGGGAAGACAAAGGAGATGCAGTGGATGTGGTGTACTTGGATTTTCAGAAAATCTTTGACAAGGCACCGCACTTCAGGCTGCTTAGCAAGATCAGAGCCCATGGAATTACAGGGGAGTTACTAGCATGGGTGGAGCATTGGCTGATCGGCAGAAAACAGAGAGTGGGAATAAAGGGATCCTATTCTGGCTGGCTGCCGGTTACCAGTGGAGTTCCTCAGGGGTCAGTGTTGGGACCGCTGCTTTTTACGATGTATGTCAATGATTTGGATTACGGGATTAATGGATTTGTGGCTAAACTTGCTGATGATACAAAGATAGGTGGAGGAGCGGGTAGTGTTGAGGAAACAGAGAGCCTGCAGAGAGACTAAGATAGTTTAGGGGAATGGGCAAAGAAGGGGACAAATGAAACACAATGTTTGAAAGTGTGTGGTCATGCACTTTGGTGGAAGAAATAAATGGGCAGACTATTAATTAGATGGGGAGAGAATTCAAAATGCAGAGATGCAAAGGGACTTTGGAGTCCTTGTGCAGGATACGCTAAAGGTTAACTTCAAGGTTGAGTTGGTGGTGAAGAAGGTGAATGCAATGTTGGCATTCATTTTTAGAGGTACAGAATATAAGAGCAGGGACGTGATGTTGAGGCTCTAAAAGGTACTCGTGAGACTACATTTGGAGTATTGTGTGCAGCTTTGGGCTCCGTATTTTAGAAGGGATATACTGACGTTGGAGAGAGTTCAGGGAAGATTCACGGGAATAATTCCAGGAATGAAAGGGGTACCATATGAGGAATGTCTGGCAGCTCTTGGGCTGTATTCCCTGGAGTTCAGGAGAATGAGGGGGGATGTCATAGAAACATTCCAAATGATAAAAGGCTTGAACAGATTAGATATGGCAAAGTTATTTCCCATGGTGGGGGGGGGGGGGTTCTAGGACAAGAGGGCATGACTTCAGGATTGAAGGACGTCCATTTAGAACAGAGATGTGGAGAAATTACTTTAGTCAGAGGGTGGTAAATCTGTGGAATTTGTTGCCATGAGCAGCTGTGGAGGCCAAGTCATTGGGTGTATTTAAGGCAGAGATAGATAGGTTCTTGATTAGCCAGGGCATCAAAGGGTATGGGGAGAAGGCAGGAGAGTGGGGATGACTGGAAGAATTGGATCAGCCCATGATTGAATGGCGGAGCAGACTTGATGGGCCAAATGGCCTACTTCTGCTCCAATATCTTAGGGTCTTAGGATGGTGGGCAGGCTGGATATTGACAGGGTTTGAGGGACGGACGATGGGCAGGCTGAACGTTAGTAGGGTTTGAGAGAGGGTAATGGTGGGTGGTTCCTCCTGAACTAATTCTGCATGTTCCCATTTGCAATGGAATGAGCAAATGGGCCTCTCGCAGATTATCGCCATTCATCACAGGGACAGTCCCAGACCACGAGGATCTCGCCACAGTAATTTAAACTGCATTCACTGATTTTTTAATATTCCCATTTTGTGGCTAAGCAAGAAAAAAAATGATCATCCTCATTCCTGTTGGCAGCAGCTGGTGCACGTTGAAGATGGATAAGTTCATTATGCTAACATTTTCACAGTCTTCCATTTGAAAGAGTCAGGCCACCCAGCTCTTTAATAAGCAGCCTCTCTCCTTGGGCATCGCCCAACCTGCCTTGTGCAGTTCATTTCAATGAGTGTGGAAACAATATGCAATTATTTACCTCCTTTAACATTGTGGAATGCCGTCAGGAGTGTGACAGCAAATGTTATCAGCCGAAACCAGGCATTAAGCCACAGGGCTCCACTGAATGCTCGAGGCTCCTGGAGCACTGGGAGGTGAAGTGCCGAGCTGCGACGTCCACTGAGTTGCTGCTCAAATTTAGTTGTTTTTAAATTGTTTTTTTTTTAGGTTCGTAAGGATGGTTTTGGGGACAGAGAAGGCACAGGTTAGGTTTAGGGACAGAGATGTGGGGGAGCTGGAGGTCGGGCTGGCGTCTAAATCCCCACTCTTGCATTTGAAGACCAGTGACGTGGACGTGGGACATCCGTGGCCGGGTGTGGGACCAGCAGAGGTGGTGGGGGCCCCGCCACCCCAACGAGTAGCCGGCGCGTTCTGGAATCGGAGTCCCATGTGGGCACAAGAATCGAGCTCCGATGATCCCCTCCGGGTTTGCAAATCAGTGAGACTGAGTTGGAGGCCCGGTGTTCGGTGATCACCATTTTGCAGGTTTGGTGCTGAGGATCGAAGCACGAAGACTGATTTCTCCCACATTTCGAAGACGTTCAAGTTAGGATCAGTGAGTCATGGGCACGCTAGTGTGGCACCAGAAGCACAGCGACACTTGTGGGCTGCCTCAGCCCAACCTTGCACTGTGTTGGATGTTGAAGCAAACAATGCGTTTCACTGTGTGTTCTGATCAATTGATGTACAAGTGACAAATAAAACGAATCTTTAATCTTTATCTACTGGGTGACATGTTAACGCATCGCTTTACAGCGCCAGCCACTAGGGTTCAATCCCCACCGCCGTCTGTAGAGAGTTTGTACTTTTGCTATGACCACATGGGTTTCTTCTAGGTGGTCCGGTTGCCTCGCAGATTTTAAAGGTGTACAGGTTGGTAGGTTAATTGGTGACATAGTTGCAGATGGACCACCCAGGCTTATTGGGTCGGAGGGGCCTGTTACTCTGCCGTTTCTCTAAATTAAATTAAACATTTTTAAAAAATCAAAAATTAAATTAAATTAACTCAGTGGCAGGATGTTGGTGTTGCTGGGTAGGCCAGTGTTTATTTCACATCCCTATTCACCCACAAGAGGGAAGCCATGAGCTGGCTTTTTGAAGAGCTGTTGTCCTTCTGGAGACATTGCTAAGGGGCATAGAGGCCCGGGTTTTACACCCAGTGGTGCCGCTCGAGTTGTGTGTGACTTGCAGGAGAACGTGAAGGTGGTGGTGCTCCCCTGCACCGGCTCCGATTGTCCGGCGTGGTGGTAGACACTTGGTTTTGGGCAGTGTGCTGGGAGAAAGCGCACTCTGGGAATCTGTGTCACTGAAGCTGTCAGCATTCCAGATTTTGTAAGACATGCGTATAAGGACATGGTGTCTGGCCTGAGGCGAAAGAAAGATTAGTTTTATAGTGTAATAATTTACAGCAATAATGATCATGAGTCAATTCCCACCACTGTCTCCAAGGAGTTTGTTCGTTCTTCCCATGAAGCTCCAGTTTCCTCTCACGTTCCAAACCCGTACCGGTTAGAGAGGATTGGTAAATTGTGAGCATGCTCTGTTGCCGCTGGAAGCATGTCGACACTGGCGGGCTGCCCCCAGCACATATTCAGATTGTCTTGTAAGAAACGCAAAGGAGGTTTCAACGGCATCATCCTTCATCGTTATGTGCTGTGTTGTATGACGTGGGCGATCACGGTCCCGTGGTCATGATTGTGCTTGGCAAATTTTTCTACAGAAGTGGTTGGCCATTGCCACCTTCTGGGCAGCATCCTTACAAGATGGGTGACTCCCAGCCATTACCAATACCAGGACTTGTGATATACACCAGCTGCTCATACAACCGTCCACCACCTGCTCCCTTGGCTTCACATAACCCTCATTAGAGGGCTAAGCAGATGCTTTACCTCGCCCAAGGATGGCCTGTGGGCCAGCGGAGGGAACACCTCCTTTGGTAGAAACCTGCCGCCCAACATATGTTTCAAAGTACATGAGACAGATAAATGTAATCTTTATGTTCTGTACAGTAAAACAAGCAGTAAAATGCATCATCAACAGCATGAGTAACCCAGTCTGAGATGCGATGGAGCAATCCGTGGGTGTCACCAGATGTTCAATGTCAACGTTATCATGTCCTCAACATACTAACCCTTACTAACCCACATGCCTTTGGACTTTGGCAGGAAACCAGAGCACCCAGCGGAAACATGGTCATGGGGAGAGCAAAAAAATCCCGTACAGTCAGCAAGGGAAATGAACCCTGGTCGTTTGATCACTGGCAGTGTGTACTGTTAGGCTAACTGCTGCACGGCTGTACTGTGGTGGGATGCTAAAAGGAATTACAGCATTAAAGCAGGCTACTCGGCCTATCTATGAGGGTGTTTGTGCACTGTACTAGTTACCTCCCGCCCATCTTCATCAAAACCCTTTCCCTTTGTTGACAGATGGCTCACCCATGATATGAGGTCTCACCTCGTGCATGACAGAAGCATGTTGCTGTAACTGGTGGGGTCGTAGCTCTGGATAATCCTCTGCATTTCATCAGGGGAACACACTGTGTGTTGCTGGGAAGGGTGGAGGAGGAGGAGAGCCTCCTTCACAAGTCCATGTGCCACTTCCCAGCACAGGAAATGTCTACAACAGGGAGAGTAGTCGTGGTGGTCTTTCAAAATTGTCTGGAGCTAATTATTTCTTGATCTGGAGCAGCTTAATTATAAAACACATCTGGCAGGCAGCTGCACAAATCCAGCCCTCTTCCTCCTCTCTGCTCTCTGTTCTGCTTGGCTCATCTCTTCGCACTCAATTTAAGTAACATTTCCTTACCGGGATTATTGTCGAGAATTCCATCTCCCCAATGATATTTCAGCACTGGACCCCTCCTGGAGTCCATCTGATCTCTAGGACCTTCATAGATTTATCCAGCACTGTGGAATCTGCCCACTTTTCTGATGTCAAGTCAGCCTCGGCTCAGGGGAGAAGAAGCCCTTCGCTTTATGGAGAAGAGTGGCTGTAAGGGAGAAGGGAGCAGGAGACCTGTTCGTTGTAATTATAGAGAGTCCGTCCGGAGTATCGTAAGGGTTCTGAGAAATGTCTGTGAACTAATGTTTGTGTAAATCACGTTGGTTGAGATTGCACAAGTTACATTTGTATATTAGGTGGCCACAGATTTTAGTTAATTTTAACTTCTAGCCATATTAGCTGATTTGCCAGGGGTGGTGTAGTGGCAGCCGCACTGGACTTCCAGGCGAGTGGTCCCGGCTTCGAGTCCGGCCGGCTCTTTGCACACTTTCCATCTGTGCTGGGTTGAGCATTGAGTCAGCAACTCAGCGTCGTAAGAAGACAAACAAAAGTGCTGAAGAAAGTTGCCACCTGATGCGCCACGAGGCGCAGAGGGGAATAACGTAACATTTTAGATAATTATTATAGTTTTATACTACAGATTCAAAACTTGTTGGACCCTGAGAGTTTCCAGTCTACAGAACGCTCGACGACAGTATTTCAACCTGAGCTTACAAATACACTCAATGGCTACTTCATTAGATACCCTGCTTACTTATTACTGTTACTGTTGTCTCTTGTCAGCTTGAACCTGTCTAGTCATTCTCCTCTAACCTCTCTCATTAACAAGATGATTTCACCCACAGAACTGCCACTTACAGGACGATTTTTGTTTGTTGCATCATGACTACTGTGCATGAAAACCCCAGGATAAGCAGTTTCTGAGATACTCAAACCACCCCATCTGGCACCAGCAATCATTCCAGGGTCAAAGTCACTTAGATCACATTTCTTCCCCATTCTGATGTTTGGTCTGAACAACTGAACCTCTTGACCACAACTACATGCTTTTTATGCATTGAGTTGCTGCCACGTGATTGGCTGATTAGATATTTGCATTAATGAACAGGTGTACCTGATAAAGTGGCCACTATGTCAAAATATTTGTTGCTTCACGGCAGCAGTACAGTACAATACATGAAAAGAAATTCTGTAAGTTATATTAAGGAATATAAAAAGTTAATGCAAACAGAGAAAGTAATAGTGTTCATGGGTTCTTGGATCATTCTGAATCTGATAGCAGAAAGGGAGAAACTGTTCCTAAAATGATGAGTGTGTGGCTTCAGGCTCCTGTATCTCCTCTCTGAATGTAGTTTGAGGCAAAATGGAATTAGATCCAGAAATGAAAGTGGGATGAGCAAATCCGATCTCGGGGAACTCTGCGGTGTTTGGATTTTAAATGTCCTAAGAAAAATCTCTTTTTCTTCTTGTGTTACTAAGCAGTCAACGGAGAGAAGAAGCGTCCCATGATGCCAGGATCTCCTGTGGATGTGAAGGCCCAGTCCAGGGCCACCCCACCGACCATGCCTCCTCCGCCCTCAGGGAACCAAGGGGGACCACGTGCAACATCCTTCACACCAACATCATGTAAGTTTTCTCGTCAACGTCCAGTGCGTTGATCGCGCTGCTGCAGCTCTTTCCTGGGGTTGCTCAATTACAGTGGCATCTGTGTGCATCGACCGTGAGACACAGCAGTAGAACCTGGCCATTCAGCCCATCGACTCTGCTGCACCATTCCATCATGGCTGGTTTATTATTCCTCTCAACCCATTCTCCTGCCTTCTTCCCATAACCGTTGACTCACTGATTAATCAAGAACATATCAAACTCCACTTTAAATGCACCCAGTGACTTGGCTTAATTCCACAGCTGTCCGTGGCAATGAATTCCACAGATTCACCACCCTCTGGCTAAAGAAAACTTCCCTCATCTCTGTTCTAAATGGATATCCTTCTATTCTGATGCTGTGCCCTCTGGTCCTACTCCCCCTCCGGAGTAAACATCCTCTCCGCATCCATTCTATCTGGGTCTTTCAATATCCTATAGGTTGCAAAGGTTCAAGCAAAAGGCGTCCTTTGTTCACGGACACTGTGGTCCACGGACCCCTCAGTTGATGGTAGGGGTCCATGACATAAAAAAGGTTAGGGCCCCTTGGGATCCTGTGAGAAGGGTGCTGAGAAGTATAGAGTGAATGAGGCTTCATAACTTGCAATCCTCCACTAAGGCCAGTGGGAGGGCAGAGTGGCGCAGCCGGTAAAGCTGCTTCCTCAAGCTCCAGAGAGCCGGGTTCAATCCCAGCCTCGGGTGATATATGGAGTTCACACATTCTCCCCTGTGACTGCTGATGAATTGGCTGCTAAAGTTGAAGGTGAGTGGTAGAATTGGCAGAGTTAATGAGTTTTATGGAGAATAAAATGGGTAGGATGAGTATAACGTTGGGGTGCTTGATGTTGGTCCAGTCTTGATGGGCTGAAGGGCCTGTTTCTGTGCCGTGTGACTCCGTGGTGCAATACCATGATCGTCCTGTAATCTGAAAAAAATCATCCAATCCAGTTCAAAACAAAAACATAAAGAACACAGAGCAGAAGCTGAAGAGATTCTGCAGATGCTGGGAAGTGTGAGCAATACACAGAGTTCCGGAGGTTCAGCCAGCATCCATGGAGGGGAATAAATGGTCGACGTTTCGGGCTGAGAGCCTTCATCAGTCCTCAAAGGGAAGGGGACAGAATAAGAAGGTGAGGTGGGGCGAAGGAGTGCAAGTTGGCACATGATAGGCGAGATAAGGTGGGTGGGTGGGGGAGGGGAGATGAAGTGAGAAGCTGGGAGCTGATATGTGGAAAAGGAAGGAGCAGATGAAGAAGTCATCTGATAGGAGATGAGAACGGACTATGGGAGAAAGGGAAGGAGGGCGGGACCCAGGGGGGAGGTGACGGTAGCTCAAAGGCGTCGGTGTTTCCGCACCAGGCCGTGATGCAGCCAGTCAATAAATACACTGTGCACTACGTATCTATAGAAGTTTGTCAGACTTTCCTGTTTCAGACAAGCCACTGCTGTCCGTGCAGTGCAGGTGTTCCATGGGGAATCTCTCTGCTTCATGCCACATCCCACCAGCCACCTGATTGTCCCTCCTCCCTCCAGAATCCCCCTCATTTTGAGCTCGTTTCTGTGGCCCCGGTAATGCTCCCATGGTTAGGCTTGGTGGCTGTCATTCCTCTGAGCTAGAATGCAGAGGGTTCAAGTCCCAGCCCCAGACTCTAGAGCAGAGGTTCCCAACCTGGCGTCCAGTGACCCCTTGGTTATTGTATTAGACCATGGCATAAAAAAGGGTGGGAACCCCTGTTCTACAGCATAGAAGCCACAAGGGCTTTCCTCCATCTTATCCTGTTTAAGTTTAGAGAAAATAAGAAGTCGGACATTGGAATCATCCTTTAAATTTGAGGAAACTTGGCGACCCTTTATTCAATATTTTCAGTGGCTCTGACTTATGGCCCTTCCAGTTACCTTTCTGAAGTTTTGGATTTGATCAGAAAGTGTTTCCTTTTTTCCTGATTTTTACTCTCAAGATGAGTTGCCCAGGTTTTTTTTCTTTTTCTCTTTTTGTGTTTTGGGTTTTTTTTTAATGTACAATTCAATTATAAAAGTTTCTTTATCTTTTTTTCTTCTTGTTACGGCTAAGAGGAGAATCAATTATTATATACTGTTAGATTAATTCTGTGTATGATCGTGATAATGTTTATTTTTCCTTTTACTTGAATTGTTATTGATAAAGATTTTTGAGACGATTCTCTTGTTTATATATATGTGTGTACTTTTGCTCAGTGGGTTGAGCAGAGTCTGTGGGAGGAAAGGTATTATTTTCAACAAAATACTGCATCTGTCTCCTATAATCTTACAAACTTCTCTCAGGTCTCCGCTCGACAACCCCATTCTGTGCAACCTTTCCTTCTAGCACATGCCCTCTAATCCAGGCAGCATCCTAGTGAATCCCTTCTGCACTCTCTCCAAAGCTTCCACATCCTTGCTGTAAGTGTAGCCACCAGAATTAAATGACCATTAGGCATAGGAGCAAAATGAGACCATTCAGACCATCGAGTCTGCTCTGGTTTTCGATTGTGGCTGCCTTATTTTCCCTCTCAACTCCGATTCTACATGTAGTCTATTTTTGGTTTATGTATTTAGAGATGCTGGCCCAACGAGCTGCAACACCCAGTAACTCACCTATTCAGCCCTAGGAGTGACCAACCAACCTGCTAACCGGTACATCTTCGGAATGTGGGAGGGAACAGGAGTACCCAGAAGAAAACCCACGTGGTCATAGGGAGCTCATACAAACTTCTTGTAAATGGTGTCAGAATTGAACTCTGATGCCCTGAACTGTAATAGCACTGGGCTAACCTCTGGTGCCCCCAGCTGTAACTGGGCTAACCTCCGATGTCCAAGCTGTAACTGGGCTAACCTCCGGTGCCCCCGGCTGTAACTGGGCTAACCTCCGGTGCCCCACCTGTAACTGGGCTAACCTCCGGTGCCCCAGCTGTAACTGGGCTAACCTCCGGTGCCCCCAGCTGTAACTGGGCTAACCTCCGGTGCCCCAGCTGTAACTGGGCTAACCTCCGATGTCCAAGCTGTAACTGGGCTAACCTCCGGTGCCCCCGGCTGTAACTGGGCTAACCTCCGGTGCCCCACCTGTAACTGGGCTAACCTCCGGTGCCCCAGCTGTAACTGGGCTAACCTCCGGTGCCCCCAGCTGTAACTGGGCTAACCTCCGGTGCCCCAGCTGTAACTGGGCTAACCTCCGGTGCCCCCAGCTGTAACTGGGCTAACCTCCGGTGCCCCAGCTGTAACTGGGCTAACCTCCGGTGCCCCCAGCTGTAACTGGGCTAACCTCCGGTGCCCCAGCTGTAACTGGGCTAACCTCCGGTGCCCCCACCTGTAACTGGGCTAACCTCCGATGTCCAAGCTGTAACTGGGCTAACCTCCGGTGCCCCCAGCTGTAACTGGGCTAACCTCTGGTGCCCCCAGCTGTAACTGGGCTAACCTCCGGTGTGCCCAGCTGTAACTGGGCTAACCTCTGGTGCCCCCAGCTGTAACTGGGCTAACCTCTGGTGCCCCCAGCTGTAACTGGGCTAACCTCTGGTGCCCCCAGCTGTAACTGGGCTAACCTCCGGTGCCCCCAGCTGTAACTGGGCTAACCTCCGGTGCCCCCAGCTGTAACTGGGCTAACCTCTGGTGCCCCCAGCTGTAACTGGGCTAACCTCCGGTGCCCCCACCTGTAACTGGGCTAACCTCCGATGTCCAAGCTGTAACTGGGCTAACCTCCGGTGCCCCCAGCTGTAACTGGGCTAACCTCTGGTGCCCCCAGCTGTAACTGGGCTAACCTCCGATGTCCAAGCTGTAACTGGGCTAACCTCCGGTGCCCCCAGCTGTAACTGGGCTAACCTCCGGTGCCCCCAGCTGTAACTGGGCTAACCTCCGGTGCCCCCACCTGTAACTGGGCTAACCTCCGATGTCCAAGCTGTAACTGGGCTAACCTCCGGTGCCCCCAGCTGTAACTGGGCTAACCTCCGGTGCCCCCAGCTGTAACTGGGCTAACCTCTGGTGCCCCCACCTGTAACTGGGCTAACCTCCGATGTCCAAGCTGTAACTGGGCTAACCTCCGGTGCCCCAGCTGTAACTGGGCTAACCTCTGGTGCCCCCAGCTGTAACTGGGTTAACCTCTAGTGCCCCCAGCTGTAACTGGGCTAACCTCCGGTGCCCCCAGCTGTAACTGGGCTAACCTCCGGTGCCCCCACCTGTAACTGGGCTAACCTCCGGTGCCCCCACCTGTAACTGGGCTAACCTCCGATGTCCAAGCTGTAACTGGGCTAACCTCCGGTGCCCCCACCTGTAACTGGGCTAACCTCCGATGTCCAAGCTGTAACTGGGCTAACCTCCGGTGCCCCCAGCTGTAACTGGGCTAACCTCCGGTGCCCCCAGCTGTAACTGGGCTAACCTCTGGTGTCCAAGCTGTAACTGGGCTAACCTCCGGTGTCCAAGCTGTAACTGGGCTAACCTCCGATGTCCAAGCTGTAACTGGGCTAACCTCCGATGTCCAAGCTGTAACTGGGCTAACCTCCGGTGCCCCCAGCTGTAACTGGGCTAACCTCCGGTGCCCCCAGCTGTAACTGGGCTAACCTCCGGTGCCCCCAGCTGTAACTGGGCTAACCTCTGGTGTCCAAGCTGTAACTGGGCTAACCTCCGATGTCCAAGCTGTAACTGGGCTAACCTCCGATGTCCAAGCTGTAACTGGGCTAACCTCCGGTGCCCCCGGCTGTAACTGGGCTACTGCTAATTGGCCCCCTCATTGTAAGGATGGTGTCCTTTGATCTAACCAGAGATTCCCCCCCCCCCTGTAAGAACCCTCTTTGACGTCTGCTTATCCTCTTCCCCAACTTGGACTGGAATCATAAAGCCATAAGAAGCAGAGGTAGTCCATTTGGCCCATCATAGAATGATTCCCCTCCAAAAGAAACTAATTGTGAGACCTGTCCATCCTCCAGCTGTCCCATGTTCTTCCCATCACCCATCTCTCTCTATTCCAATTTACGTACTTTCTCATGGCACAGAAGGAGGCCATTTGGCCCATTGAGCCCTCATTGGCTCACAGGACAATCCCATGTCTCTGTTAATTTTCCTTGTTAACTTGTCTGGCACACACTCCACCACCCACATACACTAAGGGCTCTACCCGGTCACCAGTTAATCTCCGAATCAGCACATCTTGTGCATATGGGAGGAAGCCAGAGCGCACGCGGAGGGAATCTGCGCAGTCGCAGGGACAATGGGTAAATTCCTCGGTGACCGCACCAGAGCTCGGGACTGAACCGGGGTTACTGGAGGTGTGAGGCAGTGACTCTACTCACTGAGCCGTTATACCCTTGCCCTTCAGACGGTTACCCACTTACCCGTTGCATTCTACCATTGAATGCACTTTAAGGCATTATGTTCATAGTCATGAGCTTTGGGTTTCCTTTGCCTCTTTGTCAGCCGATGACCCAAACCGTGTTCCCTTTGGTCACTGATGTTCCTGCCACTGGAAATCTACCTGTCCTCAAACTTTACCTTACTTTCCCAAAATGTGATATCCAGAACGGAGCAGGGTATTCCCAGGGTGAGATTCCCAATGCACAGGAAACTCGCTCTGTCCCAGACTAAACCTTTAGATCATATATGTCAAACTCAAGGCCCGCGGGCCAAATCCGGCCCGCGGTGGAATTATCTTTGGCCCGCGAGATAATATCTAATTACTATTAAAGCTGGCCCCAGTCATCGAAGCGCCTATGGCGTATGATATGGCTAATGCTGAGTTTATTCAGGTACCAGGTTTTCAGGGTTTTTAGTGTTTATTCGGCAGTCTTCTTCATAAGAAACGGAATTTGTGAAGTGAAACACTTTGTAGTTATAGCAGAGACTGAGACACATGAGAGCAGGCTGAAAAAACGGAGGCAACGAAAGCTGCGTTCGCACGGGTCCGACTGATGCAGCCCGCATGAAGCTGCATTTTGCTCAATCCGACCCGTGACCTAAAATGAGTTTGACACCCCTGCTTTAGATTAATGGCTCCCCAAGCCCCTAATCTAAAGTTGGCTGATCTTGAAGTAGCGATCAGCCACGTTTTTATAGAGCCTTTGCTGCAGGATTCCCCAAAGTACATTCCATCCATCTGAGATATGAAAGTCTCTAAGTGCAAACTGTTTATTTTGCTGTCTTTTAAAAAGGTTGTTAAATTAAATTAGAGTTAAGTGTTATGCTCAAATAACCTGACTAACTGGATTGTGTGTGTGTGTGTGTGTGTGTGTGTGTGTGTGTGTGTGTGTGTGTGTGTGTGTGTGTGTGTGTGTGTGTGTGTGTGTGTGTGTGTGTGTGTGTGTGTGTGTGTGTGTGTGTGTGTGTGTGGATCTGAATGTGGTTTTACCATAATATTTATATATGCGTGTATGTGTGCTTGCATCTGTATGGGTGTGCGTGCTCATGCATGTCTGTGAATTTATGTGCCTCTTTGTCTGTGTTTGCGTGTGCATGCGTATATCTCTCTGTGCATGCATGCATGTGCCTGTGTATGTGGATCTTTCGTATGTATATATGTTTCTGTTTGTGTAACTACAATTTGTATGTGTGTGGATCGATGTGTGTATATCTGTGCTGGTGTGGATTTGTCTGTACCTCTGTGCGTATGTTATCTGTGTGTGTTTGTATGTGTATGTGTCTGTTTCTATGTACGTGCGTGTGTCTGTTTGTGACTCCCTCTCTCTCTCCGTCTATGTGTACTTGCTCATGTATGTGTGTTTGAATACACGTGTGTGCGTGTGTGTGTATGTCCTCTCCCGCAGTGCCCAATGGCGTCGAGCACTCCCCGCCTGCCCTGAATGGGGTGCCATCCCCGCCCCAGCGGTTCACCAACGGTCCCTCGTCCTCGCTGGCCAGCCAGCAGCTTCCCGCCACCTGCGGCGCACGGCAACTCAGCAAGCTGAAGCGATTCCTGACCACGCTGCAGCAGTTCGGCAACGACATCTCGCCAGAGATCGGGGAGCGGGTGCGCAGCCTGGTGCTGGCGCTTGTGGTGAGTAATTTCACAGGGGCGGCGGCGGGAATGAGGGGGTGTTGGTGCAGAGGGACGGGATAGGAGGCCATTTGGCCCTTCTTATGCTCAGTTAGGCTGGAGATGACCACGTCCTACCAGCCCACTTCTACATAGAACTTAAAAGTTTAAAGTTTACTTGATATCAAAGTGTGTATACGTTATACAACCTTGAGATTTGTCTGTTAACAGGCAGCCACAAAACACAGAAATATAAAAGAACTCATTAAAAAATACTGTCAAACACCCGATGTACAGGGAAAAAAACAGATCATGCAAACAGTAAATGCAACAAATGGTGTTCTGAACTGAAGTCCACGGATAGTCCATCCCCAGAACCTTAGTTCAGTGCTGAGTGGAGCAGCGAGCTGAACGGGCATGTCCCTCACCTCGGGCCCTGACCTTTTCAGTCTGGCCCAGCACTTACATCGTCAAACAAACATCTATTTTGTCATCCAAGCAACAGTACAGTCCAGAAACAGGCCCTTTGGCCCTACAGTGTTCAGATTCCACATTTATTCATCACATGTACATTGAAACATAGAGTGAAACGCATCATTTGCCTTAACAACCAATGCAACCTATGGATGTGCTGGGGGCAGGTTGCATTCTGGCGCCAATGTAGCCTTCCCACAATGCTCAACAGAACAACGCAGAACACAACAGGCAACAAAACAATAACAGGAAGTCAAATCCTGTCCCTACTCCTTCCCACCTACCCTCCAACACTAATATACAGACCTCTAACCCATCGTCTTTGGCCTCCAGCAGACCCGGACTCCCCAGCAGACTCTCAGAGGTTTGCCAACTCTCCAAACTAGGTTTCAGTTTCCTCTGGTGCCCTTTCCTCTTAGACCCAGAACACTGGAAAATACACCAATGGCCACTTCATGAGGGTCCTCCCGTACCTAATAAAGTGGCCGCTGAGAATATGAGCAACGCACACAAAATGCTGGAGGAACTCAGCAGGCCAGGCAGTATCTACGGAAAAAAGTACAGTTGATGTCTCAGCCTGAAATGTCGACTGTCCTCTTTTCCATAGATGCTGCCTGGTCTGCTGAGTCCCTCCTGCGTTTCGTGTGAATTGCTCAGATTTCCAGCATCTGCAGATTTTCTCTTGTATGTGGACTGAGTATATGAGACCATAACACATAGAAGCAGAATCAGGCCATTCAGCCCATCGATACTACTCTGCCGTACCATCATGGTTGACCCCGGACCTGCCTTCTCGCCATATTCTTTTGATGCCCTGAATATGTCTGTGGTCTTCTGCTGCTGTAGCCCATCCACTTCAAGGTTCAACGTGACGTGTGTTCAGAGATGCTCTTCTGCCCACCACTGTTATAACACATGGTTATTTGAATCACTGTTGATTTCCTGTCAGCTTGAACCAGTCTGGCCATTCTCCTCTGACCTCTCTCATTAACAAGGTGATTTCACCCACAGAACTCCCGCTCACTGGATGCTTTCGTATTTCTCTGTAAACTCTAGAGCAGGAATTCCCAACCTGGAGTCCATGACATAAAAAAGGTTGGGAGCCCCTACTTTAGCATCTTGTGTGTGAAAATTCTAAGAGATCAGTTGTTTCTGAGATACTCAAACCACCCCGTCTGACACAGACAGTCATTCCGTGGTGAAAGCCACTTGGATCACATTTCTTCCCCATTCTGATGTTTGACCTGAACAGCAACTGAACCTCTTGACTATGTCCGCATGCTTTTATGGGTTGAGTCGCTGCCTTGTGATTGGCTGATTTAGATGTTTGCATTAACAAGCAGGTGTACCTAATAAAGCAGAGTGTGTTTGAGAGACACAAGGGACTGCAGGTGTTGGCATCTGGAGCCACAAACAATCCGCTTGAGCAACTCGAAATCAAGCAGCATCTGTTAGGGGGACGAAATTCGGTATTTTGACCTGAGGACTGAGAGTCAAGTGGGGAGTGGGGAGATGGCCAGTATAGGAAGGAATTGACTAGCCACGATCCCACTCCCACTCCCACTCCCGATCCCACTCCCCTCCCCTACGTGATGTAACCTGCCTGTCATCTTACATCCCTTCTATGTCCACCAGTCACCTCAAGCTCATCTTTTATACTGACCGTCTCCTTTTAAGATTTTTACCCTCTCACTTAAAAGCTGTCAATTGGTCATGTTGCAACTTTATCAAATGCTTTATACTCCACGTTTGGAGTATTGCGTACAGTTCTGTTTGCCCCTCTATAGGAAGGATGTTGAGGCTGTGGAGAGGGTGCAAGAGGTTTACCAGGATACTGCCTGATTTAGAGGGCATGTGAAGCTGGACAAATTGGGTAGTTTTCTTTGGAGCAACAGAGGCTGAGGAGAGATCTGACAGAGGAATGCACTGCCTAGTGTGGTGGGTAGAGATGTTTAGATAGGGACATGGATGCAAGCAAGATGGAGGGAATTGGATATGGTGTAGGTTAGAGGGATTAGTTTTGGGGGGTTTTTGATTTACTATTTAGCTGGATCAGCACAACATTGTGGCTGAATACCCTGTTCCTGTGCTGTACCGTCCTATGTTCTTCGCCCTTTCTCTTCCCTTTGCCTGGGGAAAAACAGCGTGCATTCCACCCTGCCCGTGCCAAACAGATTTCACAACTTATTGACCGTCTTGCCTCCATTGAAACCACGAATAATGTGCCTGCTCGCAGTGAAGCACTTCCTCGAGACTGTTAGTTGTCGGTTTACTAATGGAGTGGTTTCCATGCGGTCAGTGATGCCAGGAAGCTGCTATTCTCTCAGTAGGAGCTCTATTCACAAGGATATTCTTCAGCCAGAAGGTGGCGAATCTGTGGAATTCATTGCCACAAGCGGCTGGGGAGACCAAGACATTGGGTGTATTTAAAGCAGAGGTTGAGAGGTACTCAATTAGTAAGGGTGTCAAAAGTTATGGGGAGAATGCAGTTGAGAGGGGAAAATAAATTGGCCACGATTGAATGGTGGAGCAGACCTTTGGGCTGGTGATCTGCTTCTAAATCTTATTGATATAAATTGTGATACCCCTGGGTGCGGATTCTTGCAGGATGACCATGCTGGATGCTAAGGTGCATATTTGAATATATTGAACTAACGGATGCCGATGGTAGCCTGTTTTCTTTTCCCCAAAAGGAACTCAGCAGGTCAGGCAGCATCTGTGAAAATGAATAGATAGTCCGTGTGGTTGGGGATGGTGAAGTAAGAAGCTGGGAGGTGATAGGTGAAAAAGGTAAAGAGCTGAAGAGGAGGAATCTGACAGGAGAGGAGTGTAGACCATGGGAGAAAGGGAAGGAGGAGGGGCACCAGGGGGAAGGTGATGGGCAGCTGCAGAGAAGAGAAGAGGTAAGAGGGGAGCCAGAGTGGGGAGTTGAAGAAGAAGGAAATGGGGAAGGGAAAATAACCTCCGAGCTCCCCCCACCTTCTTTATAGGGCCCCTGCCTCATCAGTCCTGATGAAGGGTCTCGGCCCGAAACGTTGACTGCTCGTTTCCACGGATGCTGCCCGACCAGCTGAGTTCCTCCAGCGCGTTGTACCCCAGCATCTGGAGAGTATTTTGTGTTTGAGCTTCTGAGTTCATCTGTCCTATCACCTTCCAGCTTGTACTCCTTCTCTTCCCTACACCTTCTCATTCTAGTGTCTTCCTCCTTCCCTTCTAGCCCTGATAAGGGGTCTAAGACCAAACCGTTGACTGTTTATTCATTTCTATAGATGCTGCCTGACCTCCCGAGTTCCTCCAGCATTTTGTGTGTGTGTGTCTTGCGCTGGGTTTCCAGCATCGACATACTTTTGGTATCTACTTACTTTATGGTTACTTTACCGTAAGTCATCATGAGCTTACGGTACTGTATACGTTCAGCACATAAACCACAAGAAGGCAAGAAAGTAGGAGCAAGAGTAGGCCACTTGGCCCATCAAGCCTGCCTTGTACTGTATATGCTTTTGAACAGAAACCTGGTATGAAGGATCAGGGATCAAGTTTATTAGCATCTACATTTTTACGTGTATTACAGACAGACAGACATACTTTATTGATCCTGAGGGGAAATTGGGTTTTGTTACAGTGGCACCAACCAAGAATAGTGAAGAAATATAGCAATATAAAACCACAAATAATTAAATAATAATAAGTAAGTTATGCCAAGCGGAAATAAGTCCAGGACCAGCCTATTGACTCAGGGTGTCTGACACTCTGAGGGAGGAGTTGTAAAGTTTGATGGCCACAGGCAGGAATGACTTCCTATGACGCTCAGTGTTGCATCTCGGTGGAATGAGTCTCTGGCTGAATGTACTCCTGTGTCTAACCAGTACATTATGGAGTGGATGGGAGTCATTGTCCAAGATGGCGTGCAACTTGGACAGCATCCTCTTTTCAGACACCACCATCAGAGAGTCCAGTTCCACCCCCACAACATCACTGGCCTTACGAATGAGTTTGTTAATTCTGTTGGTGTCTGCTACCCTCAGCCTGCTGCCCCAGCACACAACAGCAAACATGATAGCACTGACCACCACAGACTCGTAGAACATCCTCAGCATCGTCCAGCAGATGTTAAAGGACCTCAGTCTCCTCAGGAAATAGAGACGGCTCTGACCCTTCTTGTAGACAAGAATTTGTCTTGTAGGAATTTACTGTGGTGTGTTGGTGCAACAAAAAACAACATTCAACCATCTCTAAAGAATAGAGAATCAGATATAAAAATCAAAGAACTATATACAGTATGATGTGCAAGAGTCTTAGTGTATATAGAGCCAGGGTGCCTAAGACTTTTACACAGTTCTGTATTTGTCAACGTGAAGCTAAGAGTAATCTGGCGGGAGCAAAGGATGTTGGGAATGGTGAGGGTGGTGCGCCACAGGAGGGGTGTTGGACAAGTGGCAGAGTAGAAGTGCCGGGGCGGGGAGGGTGTGGGTGCAGACACATCCAACCCTGAGACACCAGGTAAGGTCATTTGATTCCAAACAATGGATCTATTGATGATTATAGAATGCCTCTCTGGTGCTTCCCTCTCCCTCTCCTCTCCCTTCCCCTTTTCCCAACCATTATTCCCTCACCCTGCCCCCTTCCCACTATCAGTCCACAGTAGAGACCCATATCAAAATCAGGTTTATCGTCACTCACGAATGTCATGGAATTTGTTTCTTCAGTACAGTGCAATGCATAAAATTACAACAGTACTGTGCAAAAGTTTCAGGCAGCCTACCTATATATAAATATATATATTAAGACTTTTGCATAGAACTGTAACTATTATGTAAGTGATTCAGGAGTTCAGCTCCACCAGGGCTGTTCCACATGGATACCAATGCAAAAGCTTTTAATCCCACAGTATTGATTTCCACCGGCAAATGAGCATCTCCACCTCGGGCTGTGGCTTCATATGGAAACACCCAACTGACTGTGTTTTGTTATTCTCTCACTTACACTTGCAGAATTCAACTGTGACCATTGAGGAATTTCACTCCAAACTGCAAGAGGCAACAAATTTCCCACTGCGGCCCTTCGTAATTCCATTTCTAAAGGTAACGCAGTCTCCTTTTGATTCGGAATGTCGGGGGGAGGGGAATTGTTGTAGGGAAGGAAATGGAATGTACTTTTGATATATTTTATGATCTGAGCATCGCTGGTAAGGCAGCATTTATCATCTGTCCCATCCACGAAGACCAACAGTTTGTCAAAACAGGTACACTGAGGAACTCCATGAACATCACTCAGCCTGACACCCAGGATGTAACCTTTTCACAACAATCATGAAAGCACTTTAGTACCGTGATAAAAGTTCAAAGTAATTTTTTTAATCAAAGTGCGTATATGTCACTATCTACAACCCTGAAATTAATTTTCTGGTGGGCATGCTCAATAGATCTATAGAATAATAACTGTAACAGAATCAAGGAAAGACTACCCAACTAGGGTGTTGAACCGGAGTGCAGAAGACAACAAACTATGCAAATACAAAAAGAAGAAATAATAATAAATAAACAAGCAATAAATATTGAGAACATGAGATGAAGAGTCATTGAAAATGGGTGCATTGGTTGCGGGAACATTTCAATGATGGGGCGAGTGAAGTTATCACCTTTAGCGCAAGAGCCTGATGGTTGATGGGTAATGAGTGTTCCTGAACCCGGTGGCGGTGAGTCCTGAGGCTCCTGTACCTTCTTTCTGACGGCAGCTGTGAGAAGAGAGCATGGCCTGGGTGGTGGGGGTCCCTGCTGATGGACGCTGCTTTCCTGCAACAGTGCTTCATGCAAGTGTGCTCCGCGATGGACTGGGCAGTTTCCACTACTTTTTGTAGGATTTTCCATTCAAGGGCATTGGTGTTTCCAGACCAGGCTGTGATGCAGCTGGCGAAAACACTCTTCAAATTGCCAAATCGTCACGAATTCCCAAGTTAGAAGAGGCACTGTCGTGCTTTCTTCATAATTGCACTTACATGCTGGGCCCAGGACAGGTCTTTTTATAGAGTCACTCACACCGAGTAATTCCATAAAGAGGGAGGACTGAAGAAGAGTGAAGGGGTGGGGGAGGAATTACCTCCCAGCTTCTTACTTCATTCCCCCCTCCCCCTCGCATCTGGTCCCTCCTATACCTGCCAGCTTGTACTCCCAGCTCTCGCTCCACCTACTTAACCCAGCTACTTCCCCCTTCCTTTCCACCTCTGAGAAGGGTTTTGGCCCAAAACGTCGATGGTTTATTCCCCTCCATAGATGCTGCCTGACTTGCTGAGTTTGTCCAGCATTTTGTGTGTGTGTGTGTGTGTGTGTGTGTGTGTGTGTGTGTGTGTGTGTGTGTGTGTGTGTGTGTGTGTGTGTGTGTGTGTGTGTGTGTGTGTGTGTGTGTGTGTGTGCGTGCGTGTGTGTGTGTGTTGCTCTGGATTTCCAGCATCTGCAGAATTTGTTTATGCTTTCCCACAATCAGTCAGCATGAGCTTAGAGTACTGTGCACATTTAGCACGTAAAGCACATGAATGCAAGAAAGTAGGAGCAGGAGTAGGCCGCTTGGCCCATCCAGGGGTGGCAGTGTGGCCCGCTATGGGTGCATTTTGGGTGTATTCATGATCTGACCCCACCCTACCCCATTTCTTTATCTTAGCACTTTTGGTCACCTGACATATCCATACTAGGTACCTACCCTGTTCCCTTATCAAAGTTATATTCGTTATCAGAGTACATGCATGTCACCACGTGCAACCCCGAGATTCTTTCACCTGCGGGCATACTTAGCAAATCTATGGAACAGTAACTGTAGACAGGGTCAGTGAACAACACACTGTGTAAAAGCAACTACAAATAAATAGCAATAAATAATGAGAGCATGAAATAATAAGAGAAAAAGTCCATAAAGTGAGACCATTGCTTGTGGAAACACCAGAAATAGAATGAGTGTAGTTATCCCCTTCCGTTCAAGAGCATGATGGTTGATGGGTAGTAACTGTTCTGGAACATGGTGGTGTGAGTCCTGAGGCTCCTGTACCTTCACCCTGATGGCAGCAGTGAGAAAAGAGCATGGCCTGGATGGTGAGGATCTTTGATGATGGATGCTGCTTTTCTATGGCGATGTTTCATGTAGATGTGCTCAATGGTTGGGAGGGTTTTACCCGTGATGAATTGGGCCAAATCCACTACCTTTTGTTTGATGGTTTGCTGAAAGGCATCGGTGTTCCCGTACCAGGCGGCAATGCAGCCAGTCAGCACTCTCATCAATGGAGCCCCCTGGTTTGTTTAGATTCGTGTTTTTAATCATATGCACCATCCAGACAAAACAGCAACCTGTACTTTACACGAGTCGCTTGTGTTAACAGCCCAAATAACCTGAGGATGTGCTGGGGGAGGGGGCAGCCCACAAGAGTCGGCACGCATTCCGGTGACGACGTTACGTACCAAAATGCTCGGCAGAACGACGGCAGCAAAACAAGCCGTTTCCGCCCTCCCGTTCCCCATCAGACAGCTCGTTGTTAACCTCAAAAGGTCTTCATGTCCATCTCCGATATTTTTGGGATCAGTAAATACAATTCCTCTATAGTTTTTCCTTTGGAGGATATCTGTTTTGGTAGGAGGGGAATTTTGAATCAGTGCAACGTCGGGAGTAATCCTTTGGGATTGGCGGCCAGTAACTGAGGTACTCTCCATTATACCTGTGTCTTTCTGTTAAATGGACACTAAATCCTGCTGAATCTAAGGTTATTCAAGTGTTACTTCAGTGAGCCTAACTCTGCAGAATTAATTTGTTACTCAATACACACTTGATACAACTTTAATCTCATTATTTGTTAATATTCTCTTGTTACTCAGTACACTATTGTAATTTCTGAATCAGAATCACTGGCCTATATTGTGAAATATGTTGTCTTTGTTGCAGCAGTACAATGCAATACACAATAAAAACTGAATTACACTATTGAATTGAATCGACATCCTTCATATACATGAGGAGTAAAAGTCTATGTTAAGTCTCCGTCTAAATGTGCGGTGAGCAATTTATAGTAATTTATAATAAATATATGTACAATAGGACAGTCAATATAACACAGAAATACAGTTGCATCAGCATGAATTAATCAGTCTGATGGCCTGGTGAAAGAAGTTGTCCTGGAACCTGTTGGTCCTGGCTTTTATGCTGCCATACTGTTTCCCGGATGGTAGCAGCTGGAATGCAAAATAGTGTGGATGGTAGTGTTCATGGGTTCAATGTCCATTCAGAAATTGTTTGACAGGGAAAGAAAAGCTGTTCCTGGATGGTTGACTACTCCTTTGTTGGCACTTTGATACCCACTGAATTGTTACTTAGTAATCCAACTTTATCTCTTTATCTAATTGTAAATACTCCATGAGCAACACATGCAAAACACTGGAGGAACTCAGCAGGTCAGGCAGCATCCATGGAGGGATGCAGAACAGTGTGCTGCGGTTCAGAGACCCTCCATTGGTTAGGGTCGGTCATGGATATTGCACCTATGGGATATGCAAGCCAGGGCAGTACGGTATGGGGAGCGAGCTTTTGTCCATGTAACGGCTCCCCCTTTCCACGCAGCTGATTAATCCAAAGGAGCGGCAGAGACCAATACGGTTCGGCACCAGCAGGAGTTGCCAGTCAGTGCTGAACTCAGTGGACTCCAGCTTTGATTTTTCCCTCGGGGTTTACTCCCGAAGCCTTCCTCATGAGTGGGTGTAGCTGCAAGGCAGCAGAGGTTTGCGATCAGAGGTGTCCTTCTGTTACGTGAGCTGACAACGAAGTCTGATGAGCCCCTTCTGCCCAAAGTGACTGGCTTTAAGGTGCTGATAACCTGCCTTTGCCCCTTCTCCTGTCAGTAGAAACAGTTCCGCTGGGCTTAGTAGCTAAGCCACACGTGAAGGCCAGGAGCTGGACTTGGTTGTCAGAGGCTATTTGAGATACATGTATTGGGAGCATTGAAAAGCTTATCCCGGCTTTAACAACTTCAAGGAACTGTGTTGCAGTTTCAAAGGAAATAAACGGCAGATAAGCAATTAAAATGCAAGGACTACAACAAGGTGGATTGGGAGATCAAGAGTTCATCTTCTAGCATAGGAGAGGTCTGTTTAAGAGTCTGATAGAAGCTGTCCTTCAGTCTGCTGGTACATGCTCGGAGGCTTTCATATCTTCTGCTCAACGTGTAAGGGGAGAAGAGCAACACACATAAAAATGGAAGAACTCAGCAGGTTGGGCAGCATCTGTGGAGAGGAATAAATGGTCAAGGCCCTTCCTCAGGACTGGGAAAGGAGGAAGAAGTCAGACCATAGAGGGGAAGGGAGGAGAAGGAGCACAAGCTGGTGGGGGATAGTTGAGAGCAAATGAGGGGGGCTGATGTGAGAAGCTAGGAGGTGAGTTCCCAGCTTGTATTATTCCCTGATCAGGAATGTTTTTGTCCCCTGTGGGGCCATGTTTGTGACAAATGTGGAGTTTTTTTGAAGAGGTAAGTAAGATCTAGGAAGGGCAGTGCATGTTGTCTATATGGACTTTAGTGACAACTTTAACAAGGTCCGCATGCCTGGTTGATCTGGGAGATCAGGCCGCATGGGATTCAGGGTGAGCTTGCAAGGCGAATTCAGAATCAGCCCAATGAGGGGAAGCAGAGGGCAATGCCTGAAGGGTTACTGTTCACCTGGGGGAGTCTCTAGGATCTATGTTTGACCTCTTATTCGTTATTTATGCAGATAATTCAGATGGCATTAAGAAGCTCTTAAATAGGCACATGCATGAAAGAAAAATGCAGGGCTATGTGGGAGAAAAGTGTTAGATTGATCTTGGAGTGAGAGTTTAGCACAACACCATAAGCCAAAGGACCTTGTTCTATGCGCTATGATTAGCAATTTATCCAAAGGGCCGCAACCTTGTCATTCGGTTTGGAGCTTGTGTGCCTCAATGACCTGGAGAACAATGATGGCTGGAGTCAGGGCTTCATGCTTTGGCTCTTGGTAGGGTCACCCATACCAAACAGGTCAAAGGGTAGAGGCCAGATGAAAAGTTGTCCACCAGTCCTCCAGGTTAGTGGAGTGCGATAGTATTCCTGAGTCTCCACCTGGAATTTGCATGATTGATAAGAGTGAAAACCGTGAGGAAACTACTGACATGATGAAGGAAGCCCTGAACACCACTGGAGATGGAGGACCTTCATCGATGCCCTAATCGCCAGTGGCGTAACGGGCAGTAGGTAAGTAAGTAAACTCTTGTTGATAGTGTAGCAGGATACAGTGAATTGCAAAGAGATAGGAAGGATGTGGAAGCATTGGAAAGGGTACAGAGGAGATTTACCAGGATGCTGCCTGGTTTAGAGAGTATGGATTATGATCAGAGATTAAGGGAGCTAGGGCTTTACTCTTTGGAGAGAAGGAGGATGAGAGGAGACATGATAGAGGTGTACAAGATATTAAGAGGAATAGACAGAGTGGACAGCCAGCGCCTCTTCCCCAGGGCACCACTGCTCAATACAAGAGGACATGGCTTTAAAGTAAGGGGTGGGATGTTCAAGGGGGATATTAGAGGAAGGTTTTTCACTCAGAGAGTGGTTGGTGCATGGAATGCATTGCCTGAGTCAGTGGTAGAGGCAGATACACTAGTGAAGTTTAAGAGACTACTAGACAGGTATACGGAGGAATTTAAGGTGGGGGGATGATTATATGGGAGGCAGGGTTTAAAGGTCGGCACAACATTGTGGGCCGAAGGGCCTGTACTGTGCTGTACTATTCTATGTTCTGTGTTCTGTCTCAGTCAGTTAGAGAAATGGACTGAGGAGAGGCAAATGGACTTCAACTTCGATAAGTGTCAGGTGATGCTTTTAGGACATTTAAAACATGATAGGACTCGTACAGTGCGTGGCCGAGCACTGATGAACAGAGGGGCTGGGGGTACACGTGCTCAGCGAGGGAGGGAGGGAGGCGGTTGTTGAGGATGTTTAATGTGCTGGCCTTCATCCATCAGGGCATGGAGCTCAGGAGCAGGGTTATTATATTGCAGTTATGTCGAGGGTTGGCCAGAACGCACTTGGAGTGTTATGTGGGGTATTGGTCCCCCTGTTATTGGAAAGACGTCGTCAGGATGGTGATGGTGCCAAAGAGATTTACGAGGATGCTGTGTGGATTGGAAGGCCTGAGCTTTAGGCAGAGATTAGCCGTGCTCAATCAAGGAAAAGAGAAGAGACCTCATTGAGAGTCTGGAGAGATATGGATAAGGTGATTGGGAAGTTCAAAACTAGAGGGCATGGATCCAAGAAGGAAGATATTTAACTTTTATTTTATTGTTAATGATTTATTTTATTTAGCAATACAGTGTGGAATGGGCCTTTCTGGCTCTTTGAACCATGCCGCCTCAGCAACCACCCGATAACCTCGATTTAACCCTAACCTAATCAGTGGGCAATTTGCACTGACCAGTTAACCTACCCGGTACGTCCTGGGTCGGTGGAAGGAAACCAGGGCTCCCGGGGAAGAACCACGCATTCCACGGGGAGAGCAGACTCCTTACAGGTGACACCGGAACTGAACTCTGAACAGTAATAGCACCACGCTAACCACAACCCTGCGGTGGTGCATGAAAGGAACCTGAGAGGTAATATCTTTAACCAGTGAGGACCTGGATGAGCTGCCTGGGGAGGTGGTCAAGGCGGGTACCAATGCAATATTGCAGAGGCTTTTGGATACGTGGAGAGGAAGTGCTCGGAAAGTTAGAGCCGAACTGCGCAACTGGGACTAGCAGGGCGGATGTTGTGGTCAACATGGAATAGTTGGACTGAAGGTCCGGTTTCCAAGCTGTATTAAGCCAAGATAGAGTGGATGTGGAGAGGATGTTTGCTATGGTGTGGGGTGGGATGGGGTGGGGTGGTGTGGGGTGGTGTGGTGTGGGGTGGGATGGGGTGGGGTGGGGTGGGGTGGTGTGGTGTGGGGTGGGGTGGGGTGGGGTGGGGTGGGGTCTAGGACCAGCCTCAGAATACCAGCACATCTCTTTAAGGCACAGATGAGAAGGAATTTCTTTAGCCAGAGAGCGGCAAATCTGTGGAATTCATTCCCACAGACAGCTATGGAGTTAGTAAGGGTATCAAGGCTTATGGGGCGAAGGTAGGAGAATAGAGTTGAAAGAGATAATAAATCAGCCAAGATTGAATGGTGGAGCAGGCTCGATAGGCTGAATGGCCTAATTATCCTCCTGTGAGTAATGGTCCTATTACTCTGTGACTACTCCCAGGAACAAGGAAACAGTTATATACTGTTGTGTGTGCCACTGCAGTACAATTGGTTTAATGTTTAACAGCAAATTGAGATGTCCCCTCTATTTAAAAAGGCCAACGATTCAATCTGCCTACTCATAGCTGAGGTTAATTGGAGGGCTAATCTAATTGTTCATAAATGCAAATCCCCTGGCTTTGCCTCTGGGGTTTTTTTGTCAAAAATTTGTTTTCTCACTGTGACAAAGCGTAAGTATCTGAGGTGCATCAAGCCTGCCGTTTCTAGCAATGAGCTTGCCTTGTTTTTATCTCAGGATGTAATACGAATCGTCTGGATAGTCAAAGAGTTGTAGACACGACACTGCACTAAAACCTGCCCTCTCAACCCATCTCGTCCATGCCAGCCGATCTGCGTTAATTGCATTTGCCGTTTTAAGCCTATATCCCTCTACACCGGGGGTTCCCTACCGCTAACCAAGGGATCTGTGGACCCCTGCTTAGGAACCGCTACCCTACACCTTTCCTGTACGATTACCTTCCCAAACTCCATTCAGAATGTTGTACTTACATCTGTCACCACCACCTCCTCTGGCAGCTCGTTCCAAATATTCACCACTCTCTGAATGAAATACTTAGATCTCCAATAAATTTCTCCCCTCTCCCCTTAAGCCCGTGCCCTCTAGTTTTAGACTCAGCTGCCCTGGGAAAATGAATCTCGCTATCCTATCCAATCCCTGCCTCTCATAATGTTGTAAACCTTTATAAGGTTACCCCTCAGGTTCCCATGTTGCATTTATTTATTTGTGTAGAGAAACAAAGTGGAATAGGCACTTCCCACCTTTCCAGCCACACAGCCCAGCAGTCCTCCGATTTAAATCCTGGCCTAATCACAAAACAGTTTGCAATGACCAATTAACCTACCAACCAGTACATCTTTGGACTGTGGGAAGATACCCACGAGGTCACGGGGAGAGGGTATAAACTCCTTACGTTAGTGGCGGGAATTAAACCCATGTCGTCTGTACTGTAAAGCGCTGTGCTAACCACTGTGCTACCGTGTTGCCCAAGACATATGGTTAGGGTTAGTGAGTTGTGGACATACTATGTTGGCATCAGAAGTATAGTGGCGCTTATAGTCAGCACTGTCCTCAGACCGTGTTAGTTGCTGATGCACGCAACACGTTTCACTGTGTGTTTCGATGTACATTTAACAAATAAAGTTAGTCTTAAGACCATCAGGTCATAAGATATAGGAGCAGAATTAGACTATTTGGCCCATTTCATCTTAGCTGATCCATTTTCTCTCTCAGCCCCAGTCTCCTGCCTTCTTCCTGTATCCCTTCATGCCCCGACTAATCACGAATCTATAAACCTTGGCCTTAAATATACCCATAAGTTTATCTTATTAATCAATAATCAAAGCCCTGAACGGCAAGAGAGAACTCAGTACTGGAAGATTTTAGAGCAACAGCGGTATCAAGGAAGTACTGACTAGGCTACGGAGTAACAGAGATTATTGAGTAACAAAAGAATACACAGAATATGCAAATACTGGAAATCTGAAGTTACAAAGTGTAGCATGCTGGAGGAACTCAGCAGGTCAGGTAGCCTCACTGAAGAAAAATAAACAGTCAACATTCCGGGCCAAGCCTCTTCTTCAGGACTGTAACGTCACCCAAGACTTTGATTGTTCATTCCCCTCCATTGATGCTGCCTGACCTGTTGAGTTCCATCATCAATTTGTGTGTATAACAAAGAGTTACTAGGAAACAAGGGGTGTGAAGTAACGAGAAATTACTCTAACAGGAAGTGCACAGTTACATGGCACTACAGAATAACGGTGGAGTACAGAGGTAGCAGGGATTACAATGTTTTAAGGATTAAGGAATTATTGAGTAGCAAGTGAGGATTGGAAGAGACTCACTGATTCATGGCCAACATAGTGCAGAAGGATTTTCGTAACATCTTTTGATTGAAAGATTCAAAGTTTCCTTTCTAATGCCTGCTGTGAGAAAAGCGTGTGTGTTTGTGAGAGATGGAGAGAGAGAGAGATATATCAGATTAGCCTTTGTTTGTCACATGCAGGTGAAAATATCGAAGCATACAGTAAAATGCCGTTGTTTTGCGTTCAGGATTGTGAAGGGAGAGCCTGCAAGTGCTACCATGTTTCCACACCATCATAGCATGCCTACAGTCTACCAACCCGAACCCGAGGATAGCAGAGGAAATTCACACGGTCAAGGGGAGAACGTACAAAATCCTTACAGTCAGGGGTGGGAATTGAACCGCAATCTTACAGCTGACTTTGTAAAGTATTGGGTTAATCACAATGCTACTGTGCTGCCCCCAGATAGATAGATACTTACTTACTGCTCATTTAGGATTAAGGAATTGTGAGTAGCAAGTGAGGATTGGAAGAGACTCACTGATCCATGGCCTGTTGGCATTTCGGGCAGCAATGATAGTCCTCCATTTCTCTCTGTCCTTGGCTATCTTCATACCGCCACACACAGATGTAGAAGGATTCTTCATTGCTGTTTCCGTAATAGTTTTGTTTGACCATTCAGGGTGGTTAGCCCTGAGCCGAGCCTCCAAACCCAGACGAATGGTGGACCATTCTTAGTCTGACCTTTACCCTTTGCCCTGCTGGGCCTGGGTGATCCTACCAAGAGCCAAAGCATAAAGCCCTGAGCCCAACCAACATAACTCTCCAGGTCACTGAGGCACGCAAGCCTCGCAAACACACAAGGTTGAGGTCATCTTGGAGGAGGCAGATAGAGAGAACATATTGTATTGTTCACAATAAAAAAATAATTGGACAGAGAAGAGAAATCTGGATAAACAAGACATCTGGAGAGAAATCATGCAGGAATAAACATCGGAATTGGCAGCCCCAATACTGACTGGTGTTGCCGTAAAATTCTCTCCACACCAGTTGACATGTACCTCATTCTCACTGTATGCATCCCCTATCGCAGTTCAGATAAAAAAAAGACAGATAGTAAATAGTGACTTTCACATAGCAACATATACCATAAGCCAACAAATTTGTTCCGATGTGCTGTTTTAATCTGAAACATGGCTGCCAATTTATGCAGAGCAAGTTCACTCAAAAGGTACTGTGTAAATGTTCAAATTAACCTGTGCTCATTCATTTGTGAAAACAGACAGGGGCATCAGCTTAGTGA
This sequence comes from Hemitrygon akajei, assembly GCF_048418815.1. Classification (NCBI taxonomy): domain Eukaryota; kingdom Metazoa; phylum Chordata; class Chondrichthyes; order Myliobatiformes; family Dasyatidae; genus Hemitrygon; species Hemitrygon akajei. The sequence continues at coordinate 161,646,380 of NC_133134.1, read as the reverse complement.
CTACATCTGAAATATTGCCCCCTCACTTGCGTCACTTACCCTCCACCTGTTCTCCATGTTTTTGCGGAGAGGATTCTGGAGTGGGACTTGAGCTCAGTGCAGATTCAGAGGATCATGGGAAACTGGCTGCATCACAATAAACCTGCGTTCTCAACCTTGGAGCCCCCCCCCCATACACCAGGACTCGCACACGGCAAGACCTGTGTGCTCCGGGACTCACGCATACCGAGATTCGCGTACACCAGGACTCGTACACACTGGGATTTATGTGCACTGAGGCTCCTGAATCTCATACATCGAGTTACAGGCAGTTCTCAGGAATGAAGCCCTATACGGGAGACCATCGACTCTTGCAAATATCTACAGATGCATTATGAAGTGCATTCTGACTGGCTGCATCACTGTGTGTTGTGGAGGCTCCAGTGCACAGGATCAGAATAAGCGGCAGAAGGTTGCAGACTCAGTCCGGTACAGCGTGGGCACTAACCTCCCCACCCTCAACGACATCTTCAAAGGGCAGTGCCTCAGGAAGGTGCCATCCATCATTAAGGACATTATCATCCGGGACATGCCCTCTTCTCATTACTACCATCAGGAAGAAGATTCAGGAGTCTGAAGACACACACTCAATGTTTTGGGAACAGCTTCTTCCCTTCCTTCAGATTTCTGAACGCTCAAACTTTTGCTCATTTTTGCACTACCTTTCATTATATATATATTTCTTATTGTAATTGTTTAATGTTACACACTGTACTGCTGCAAAACAACAGATTTCACCATATATGTCAGTGCCAATAAACCTGATTGTGAACGCTGCCATAACCTGGGAACTACCTGTAGTGAACCGTAGATAAAAGCTGTTACTGGAACTGGGAATGAGTGTTCTGGTTAGAAACCCACAGAGATTGCAAATTTCCTCTCAGAGACTTCCACCATTTTCTGCTCAGCATATTCATGATATTCCTTGATTTATATGTTAATTTTAAATGCCTTCAATTTTTATTGAAGAGATGGGGTTAAGTTTCCCTGTAGCAGCAAGGTTCCTCTGAGCCGTCTTGACTGAGTAACATTCATTGCAGGATCTGCTTTCCCAAGGGGGATGAGATGGGGGTTGATGTCTGTGTGTGTGTGTGTCTCTGTTGCAAAGTGTAAGCGTGAAACCACACTGCGAACCATTTTTCTCGTGGAATTATCGCACACCATATGGGCACCATATCACTTAGTGGCAATCATTCGAATGGGAGAATTTTTTTTTGCTCGAAACGTTATCATCCGCCCTCCAAGGGAAGAGTAAATGACAGGGACCATATGTGTTTGGATATTTGAGCTGAATGTTGAACGTGGGAAGCAGCTGGAAGAGCCTTCTCCTGATCCTGCCTTTCATTATACTAATGTAACCCTCTGACTCCCATTGCAGTCTGCAGTGTGTCAAATTGCTCACTGCAAAGATAATGGAAACCATTTCAATTACCGGGTCCACTGCTGACATTAGCACCAGTAAGACATTGCAAGCCATTCCGATCGACATTAGCCGGCTTTAATTGTCTTTGATTTTGCCGAGGGAAACTCACTGGAGTGCATTTATTTGCATAATTCTGTAACTGGCTGTATGAGCAGAAACTTGAGCAAAGTTTGCAAATGTTTATATGTGTGTGTGTGTGTGTGTGTGTGTGTGTGTGTGTGTGTGTGTGTGTGTGTGTGTGTGTGTGTGTGTGTGTGTGTGTGTGTGTGTGTGTGTGTCTGTGTATGGCATTGATGTGTGTGCACTTGTGTTAGGGGCTCTGAGTATCTGTGTGTGTGTGTGGGCATTTGAGACCACATGCATGTGGGTGTTTGTGTGTGTATGCATGCAGTTAAGTTTATATGTGTGTGTGTGTCTATGTGCGTGAGGGTGTATGTATGTTCATGTCTTTTCCTTTATAAGCTGCAGAAGGTTGTAGATTTAATCCGCTCCATCTTGGGTACTATCCTACAAAGTACCCAGGACATCTTCAGGGAGCGGTGTCTCAGAAAGGCAGTGTCCTTTATTAAGGACCTCCAGCACCCAGGGAGTGCCCTTTTCTCACTGTTACCATCAGGTAGGAGGTACAGAAGCCTGAAGGCACACACTCAGTGATTCAGGAACAGCTTCTTCCCCTCTGCCATCCGATTCCTAAATGGACATTGAACCCTTGGATACTACCTCACTTTTTTAATATATATCATTTCTGTTTTTGCACAATGTTTAATCTATTCGATATATATATACTGTAATTGATTTAGTTAATTATTATTTTATTTTGGTTTTTTCTTCTAAATTATGTATTGCGTTGAACAAATTTCACATCACATACCGGTGATAATAAACCTGATTCTGATTCTGAGACCATAAAATATAGGAACAGAATTAGGCCATTCGGCCCATTGAGTCTGCTCCACTATTTTATTATGGCCGATCCATTTTCTAACTCAGCCCCTTTCTCCCCACATCTCCGTTCTAAAAGGACGCCCCTCTATTCTGAGGCTGTGTTTTCTGGCTTAGAATCTCCCAACAGAGGAAATACCTTCTCCACATCCACTCTACCAAGGCCTTTCACCATTAGTTAAAATTCAATTAGGTCGCCCCTCAGTCTTCTGAATTCTAGTGAATACAGGCCCAGTTCCATCAAACACTCTTTATATGACAAGCCGTTCAATTCTGGAATCCTTTTCTTGAAGCTTCTTTGAACCTTCTCCAGTTTCAACAGATCCTTTCTTAGATAAGGGGCCCAAAACTGCCCACAATACTCCAATTGAGGCCTCACCAGTGCTTTATAAAATCTCAACCTTATATCCTTGCTTTTATATTCTAATCTTCTGGAAGGCAAAGATGTTCTGTGAGGTGGCTGGTTTGCTGACCGATCCCCTATGCAAGCTCTCTTAATTACCCTCTGAGAGAGAAGGCTGGTCACTTTGAGTGGGCTAACATTCCCAAACATGAGGTAAAACCCATTCTGTTCAGTGCACGCGAGATTGATGTGATTTGGAGATGGGACCCTGGGAGGGGTTTGAGCGTGAGACTGAGTGTTTCAGAGCTCAGCAGCTTCACAACCCCACCGTTTAATTCACTGAGGCCAGGGAATGCAGGGTAGCTGGGAGACTCCTCGCCTTGCACGCACTTGGGATCAGCCAATTTGCTCTCCGCCCTACTTCTCCTACCTTCTTATTCTGGCTTCTTCCCCCTTCCTTTCCAGCACTGGTGAAGGGTTTTGGCCTGAAACGTTGACTGTTTATTGCTCTCCAGCCTGACCTGCTGAGTTCCTCCAGTATTTGTGTGTGTTGCTCTGTAAGTTACAATAAAAACATAAAAGAAATAGTGCAAAAGATGAATAGTGAGGTTTTTGATGATGGGGTTATGGACTGTTTACTCATCTGATGGCAGATGGGAAGAAGCTGTTCCCAAAACCTTGTGTGCCTTCAGGCTGCTGTACCTCTTCCATGATGGTAGTAATGAGAAGAGAACATGTCCTGAATGGTGAGGGTATCCAAGACATCTTCAAGGAGCGATGCCTCAAAAAGGCACATCCAGCATTAAGGACCCCCATCACCCAGGTCATGTCCTCTTCTGATTGCTACCAATTGCTCTGAAGGCACACACTCAATGATTCATGGGCAGCTTCTTCCCCTCTGCCATCTGATTCCTAAATGGACAATGAACCCATGAACACTACCTGACTACTTTTTATTTCTATTTTTGCACTACTTTATTTTGTGTGTGAGTGTGTGTGTGTGTGCGTGTGCGCACTGTAATTCACAGTTTTTTCTCTATTATATATTGCATTGTATTGCTGCCGCAAAGTCAATAAATTTCGCAACATGTGCTGGTGATATTAAACCTGATTCTGATTTTTTTGTGATGGATGCCACCTTCGCTGGGCACCAACTTTTGAAGCTGGGGGGAGGTGGCTGAGCCTATGATCCTTTGCACTGGAGCCCCTATACCAAGCGGTGGTACAACCAGTCCATGGTGCATCTGCAGAACTTTGCTGGAATCTTTGGGGACAAACTGAATCTCCTCAAACTCCTAATGAAGCAGAGCTGCTAGTGTTCCTTCTTCATAATTGCATCAGTACGTTGGGCCCAGGATCTGAGATACTAACGCCCAGGAACTTAAAACTGCTGACAGTTGAGGAGGGCCTGAGGATAGGAAATTGACCTTTTGGGGGCCCACACAGAAATGCTGTAAATAAAGTCTTACAAAGAATCAGGAGTGGAGATGACATCAGGTATTTTACAGGCTTTAACGTAAATAACAGCAGGGAGAGTCATGACAAGTGACTGGAGATTCTGTGTAACTTGATCTGAATCATACAATTGAGCTAATAGCAGCCTCTGTCACCCAAGTAACAGGGTTGTGTATTTATAACACACCCACTTGGTTAATTGCTGAGAGTGGTGTGGTGTTTTACTATCATTTCTAAACCAGATCCTGAATCAGATTACACAGGTAGTTATGTAAAGGCATTGTTAATACTGGCTGACCTTTTGCATAGAGTTCGCATTGCTTGTCAGAATAGATGGCACTGGTGAATCCCAGCGATTTCTGGCTGGCCGAGGAAACAAGGAAAAACAACTCAATACTTTGTTAATCTCTTTTTCTGGTAAATGATCACCACAAGCAATAGTCTGTACCTTCCTTTGGACTTGGAGGCAATTCAGTGTGACAGAACCGAGGTGAGGCAGTGGGCCTGTTACTGACGGCGAGGAAGGCCCGGGCTTCGATTGATTTAAGCGCCAGGCAGGATTGGAAACGTCGGGCACAAACCGATTGAAGGTGGCGGGGTCCAGGCCTCAGAGCACACCTAAGTGAATGAACCCGACGTTTGGACAACGATTAAGGCACCTGGTTAATTTGTAAAGGTCAGGTAGAGGCTGCGTCAAGGTTGCAGGATCCAGGCCGCAGAGCAGACCAATCAACTGAACCCGATGTCTGGATGATGATTTAGACACCGGGCCAGGGTGTCGGCCTCTGGTGAGGGAAGGGCTGGTTCAGTTCACTACTCTGCAACTTTCACTCGGCTCTGTGCTAAACTAAGGCTCTGTAGACAAAGAAGAGAAACTCTGCAGATGCAGGAAATCCAAGCAACACGTACTAAATTCTGGGGAAATCTCAGCAGGCCAGGCAGCATCAATGGGAAAAAGAACAGTCGACATTTTGGGCCGAAACCCTTCAGCAGGACTGGAGAAAAAAAGATGAGGAGCAGAGTTAAAAGGTGGGGGGGTGGGGGGTGGGGGGGGGAGAGGGAAACACACGTTGAAAGGTGAAACCAGGAGGAGGAGGGTGGAAATAAAGAGCTGGGTAGTTGATTGGTGATGGAGGGCAGAAGGCCATGGAGAAAGAAAAGGGGGGAGGAGCACCAGAGGGAGGCAATGGGCAGGCAAAGGGATAAGCTGAGAGAGGGAAAAGGAGATGGGGAATGGTGAAGGGGGGCCATTACAGGAAGTTTGAGAAATCGATGTTCATGCCGTCGGGTTGGAGGCACCCCAAATGGAATACTGTATAAGGTGTTGCTCCTCCAACCTGAGTGTGGTGTCATCACAACAGTAGCAGAGGCCATGGATTGACATATCGGAATGGGAATGGGAAGTGGAATTAAAATGGTGGCCACTGGGAACTTCTGGTAATGCCCCGTCCCCCCCTTACCATACCCCATCCCCTTTTCCCTCTCTCATCTTCTCTCTTTGCCTGCCTGTCACCTCCCTCTGGTGCTCCTCCCCACTTTTCTTTCGTCCATGACCCTCTGTCACTTCCACAAGTCAACTTCTCTCCCCTCCCCCCCCACCTTTAAAATCTTCTCCTTGGTTTTTCCCCAGTGCTGCCGAAGAGCCTCGGTACAATACATCAACTGTACTTTTTTCCCTCGATGCTGCCTGGCCTGCTGAGTTCCTCCAGCATTTTGTGTGGGTCTGTAGATAGACTGTCTTTCAGTTCAGAACGCTGTTCGCTTGGCGTTTATTGTTTGCATGATTTGTTTTTTTCCTCTGTCTGCTCACTGGGTGTTTGATGGTTGTTTCTTTCATGGGTTCTGTACAGTTTCTTTGTTTCGTGGCTGCCTGTAAGGAGACAAGGTTATATAATGTATACGTACTTTGATAATAAATATACTTAGAACCTTTGAACTTTGATGTGGGTGGTACATGTGAAGAAGCCAGTTCTGTCTCATTTCATCCAGACTTTTGCTTGCAGGGGCCTAGTTAGTGAATAATTCTGGGATCTTCCCCCTTCATCCACACTACAAGCATCATCCACCGATTGATGACTACAGGAGGAAGATGCTGAAGATCTGTGAGCCAAGGGATCGCAGGGCCAGTAGCTTTAAATTCCCTGGCGTTATCACATCAGAGTAACTGTCCTGAGTCCAGCACATAAATGCCATCACAAGAAAGGCACAACAGCACCTCTCTTCAAAGTCTGCGTAGGCTCAGCACGTTACCTGAAATGTTGACAAACTTCTATAGGGGAGAGTATCCTAACTGGTTGCAGTTCAGCCTGGAATGGAAATGTCTGCAACACATGGTGAGTACAGCCCAGTCCATCACAGGCAAAGCCCTCCCCACCACTGAGCACATCAGCAAGGAGCGCTGCCGCAGGAAAGCAGCGTCCACCTTCAAGGATCCGCACCGTCCAGGCAGTGCTCTCTTCTCACTGCTGCCAATGAGAAGGACGTACAGGAGTGGTTAGCTCACATATCAGGTTCAAGAATAGTTTCTACCCTTCAACTACGGGGCTACTGAACTGACATGGATAACTTCACTCACCTCAACACTGAACTGATTCCACAACCTACAGACTCACTTTCAACTCCTGTCCTCAGTATTAATAATTCATATACAGGTATGCGTCGCTTAACATCCACGATATGTTCTGTGAAATCAGACGTTATGTGATTTGGACGGTGTGCGAACACCGTATTATATACTTTGCCTCTTGCTGCTGCTATCACTAGGAGTGATTTTGCTGCGTTTGTAAGCCATGATGCACTATACGGTAATATTTTCAAAAGAAAATTAAACAGAGAGATAATGCTACTACACTCGAGACACGCGATATACGAGATTGGTTATGTCCACTATATCTCGTTCTCCAATCGGGACTACAGATGTATATGCGACCGGACGTTGTCCAAATGGACATTAAGTGGCGCACACCTGTATTTTATTTGCACTATTTCTCTTCTTTTGCATATTGGTTGTTTGATTTTTTTTATTTATGTGTAGTTTTTCCACAAATATTATTGTATTTCTTTATTTTCCTGTAAATGCCTGCAAAAAAAATCTCAACATAGTAAATGGTGGTCTATACTTTCCTAATGGGTGGTGGGGTGGAGATACATCTCTACTGAAGGAGGTGTAAGGCACTAGTCTGAAGGTCACCCTTGGGCGAGGTGTAGCACTTGCTTCGCCCCCTGATCAGGGTCACGTCAAGCCATGGGAGCAGGTGGTGGATGGTCGTATGAGCAGCCGGTGCATATCACAAGTCCTGGTTATGTGACCACTGATGCCAGGCAGACAATCTCTGAAGAGTATTGATAATGTCTGGGGTCACCCGTCTTGTAAAGACTCTGCTCGGAAGAATGCAATGGCAAACCACTTCTGTAGAAAAATTTGCCAAGAACAATCGTGGTCATGAAATGACCAATTGACCATGATTGCCCGCATCCTTTGACATGGCACATGACGAATAAACAAGGGGTGGAGATAGGGTAAGTGCATGCGGGCTTTTTCCACTGATGTTGCCAGGACTTGAGGACCTGAATTATAGGGAAAGGTTGAATAGGTTGGGACCTATTCCATAGAGTGTAGCGGAATGAGAGGAAATTTGATAGAGATATACAAAATTGTGAAGGGTATAAATAGGGTAAATGAGATCAGGCTTTTTCCACTGGGATTGGTTGAGACTAGAACTAAAGATCATGGGTTAAGGGTGAAAGGTGAAATGTTTAAGGGGAATATGAGGACGAACCTTTTCACTCGGGGGTGAGAGTGTGGTATGAGCTGCCAGCTGAAGTGATGGGTACGAGCTTAATTGCAGCATTTAAAGGAAGTTTGGGTGAGTACGTGGACGGGAGGGGTATGGGGGGCTTTGGTCTGGGTGCGGGTCAGTGGGACTAGGCAGAATAACAATGTAGCACGGACTAGATGGGCCAAAGAGCCTATTTCCGTGCTGTAGTGCTCTATGTGGATGTGTGTACAATGCTGGACAGGTCAGCGGTTATGGCTGCTGACCAACAGAATAATAATGATCCAAGCTCGTTGGTCTAGATTGGCAGCTGGTCTGGCAGCAATTCTGTTTTACAAACTTTCCCTGGGCCTTTCCCCGTCTTTTATCTCTGACCAGTGCACCAGTCCTACCATCTTCCGAGATCTTATTTACAGATATAGCCTGGTAACTGCCCCTTCTTTCAGAACTCTGGTGGCGGAGGGTAAGAAGCTGTTAATAATTGCAGAGTGTAGGTCTCAAGGCTCCTGTACCTCCTCCCTGGTGACAGTAATGAGGAGGAGGCATGCCCCGAATGGATGCTGTATTCTGGAGGCTCTGTCTCTTGAAGATATCTTCAGTAGTTGGGTGGGGGGGGGGGGGGGGGTGCTGTGACGGAGCTGGCCGACACTACAACCTCTGCAGCTTCCTGTGATTGGACACATTGGAAGCTCCACACCAGGCTGGGATGCAAACAGTTAGGACACTCTCCGCCTCACGTCTGTAGAAATTTGCAAGAGCCTTCAGTGACGTGTCAAATCAGGCGTAAGCATTAAAGGCTCCGCAAAGTGCTGCCGGAGGTACCTGGGCGCGCGTGGTGTCCGATGGCGGTGAATCACGGTGTGGTCTTTCTCTCCCCCCACCAGGCCAACTTGCCCCTGCTCCAGCGGGAACTGCTGCACTGCGCGCGCTCTGCCAAGCAGACGCCAGCTCAGTACCTGGCCCAGCACGAGCACCTGCTGCTGAACGCCAACGCCACGTCACCGGTCAACTCAACCGACCTGCTGGAGGTGAACGAGAACGGGAAGAGGAGCAGCCCAGAGAGGTAGGTCTGGTCCCCGCTGTCCATACGGCGCAAGACAAGGATGAGATGCATTTGGTTATACGATGTTGTTGCTGTTCTCCTGGCAGAAAATGTTGCAAAAACTCAGCAAAAGCATCTAATTTGCACCTCTCTTCTCCCAGTTGTGATGAAATTTTGACTTTTTCTCTTTTTCGAACATGGGAGGGGCATGGAGAGTTCAGGTGCAGGTCATTAAAACTAGCCAGATTCATGGTTCGGCATGGAAGAGATGGGCCAAACGTCCTGTTTCTGCACTGTAGTGTTCTGTGACTCTGTAACACAGAATGTGGAACAGTACAGCTCAAGAACAGATACAGGGACAGACCCTCCAGCCCACAATGTTGTGACCAACCAATGAAGCTAGTTTTAAATGCCTAGCCAAACTAATCCCTCCTACCTACATAATGTCCATTCTCTAAATGCTGGTGGAACGCAGCAGGCCAGGCAGCATCTACAGGGAGAAGCACTGTCGACATTTTGGGCCGAGACCCTTCGTCAGGACTAACCGAAAGGAAAGATAGTAAGAGATTTGAAAGTAGTGGGGGGAGGGGGAAATGCGAAATGATAGGAGAAGACTGGAGGGGGTGGGATGAAGCTAAGAGCTGGAATGGTGATTGACGGAAGTGATACAGAGCTGGAGAAGGGAAAGGATCATGGGACGGGAGGCCTCGGGAGAAAGAAAGGGGGGGGAGCACCAGAGGGAGATGGAGAACAGACAGAGTGATGGGCAGAGAGAGAAAAAAAACTAAATATATCAGGGATGGGGTAAGAAGGGGAGGGGCATTAACGGAAGTTAGAGAAGTCAATGTTCATGCCATCAGGTTGGAGGCTACCCAGCCGGTATATAAGGTGTTGTTCCTCCAACCTGAGTGTGGATTCATCGTGACAGTAGAAGAGGCCATGGATAGACATATCAGAATGGGAATGGGACGTGGAATTAAAATGTGTGGCCACTGGGAGATCTTGCTTTCTCTGGCGGACTGAGTGTAGGTGTTCAGCGAAACGGTCTCCCAGTCTGCGTCGGGTCTCACCAATATATAAAAGGCCACACCGGGAGCACCGGACGCAGTATACCACACCAGCCGACTCACAGGTGAAGTGTTGCCTCACCTGGAAGGACTGTCCGGGGCCCTGAATGGTGGTGACGGAGGAAGTGTAAGGGCGGGTGTAGCAATTGTTCCGCTTACAAGGATAAGAGCCAGGAGTGAGATCGGTGGGAAGGGATGGGGGGGACGAATGGACAAGGGAGTCGCATAGGGAGCGATCCCTGCTGAAAGAGGGGGGGAGGGAAAGATGTGCTTGGTAGTGGGATCCCGTTGGAGGTGGCAGAAGTTACAGAGAATTATACGTTGGATCCGGAGGCTGGTGGGGTGGTAGGTGAGTAGGTAGGTAGGATGGTTGTCGGGTAGTAACTGTTCTTGAACCTGGGGAGTGAGTCCTGAGGCTCAGTGGACTGGACTGTGTTCAGGGAGTTATCTTTGAGCTTAGATGAGTGCGTGCCTATGAAAACTCACTGTACATTCCCAAACCAGAAGCTGTGGATGAACCAGGAGGTTTGTAGTCTGCTGGAGGCTAGATCTGTGGCACTTAAGTCTGGCAACCCAGGTCTGTATAAGGAAACCAGGTATGACTTGTGGAAGGTTACTTCAAGAGCCAAGAAGCAATTACAGGAGGTGACATCAGGTGCATGTCAAGTCTAACTCTCACTGTTACTGTTAGCAGTTTCCACCTCTTCAAAATGGCAACAATTATACCAGTGCCCAAGAAGAGCAGGGAGAGCTGCCTTAACGACTTCCGTTCAGTAGTGATCACATCTACAGTGATGAAGTGCTTTGAGAGATCAGTCATGGCCAAAATCAGCTCTTGCCTCAGCAAGGACCAGGACCCACTGCAATCTGCCTATCAATAGGTTTACAGCAGACACAATCTCAATGGCTCTCCTCAAGCCCTTGGATCACCTAGACAATGCAAATACCTATGACAGGATGCTGTTTATCGACTATAACTCAGCATTTAACACCATCATTCCTACAGTCCTGATCAATAAGCTACAGAACCTGGGCCTCCGTACCTCCCTCTGCAACAGGATCCTTGACTTCTTAACTGGAAGACCACAATCTGTGGGGACTGGAAGTAACATCTCCACCTCGCTGACGATTAACACTGTTGTACCACAGGAATGTGTGTTTAGCCCACTGCTCCACTCTCTCTACACCCATGACTGTGTGGCTAGGCACAACTCAAACAGCATCTGTAAATTTGCTGATGATGCAACCATTGTTGGCAGAATTTCATATGGTGATGAAAGGGCGTACCAGCTAATTGAGTGGTGTCGCAGCAACAACCTTGCACTTAACGTCAATAAGACCAAAGAGCTGATTGTGAACGTCTGAAGGGTAAGACAAAGGAACACATACCAATCGTCATAGAGGGAGCAGAAGTGGAGAGAGTGAGCAGTTTCAAATTCCTGGGTGTCAGGATCTCTGAGGGCCTATGCTACAGCTATAAAGAATGTAAGACCGTGGCTATATTTCATTAGGAGCTTGAGAGATTTGGCTTGTTAACTAAAGCACTCGAAAACTTCCACAAATGTATTATGGAGAGCATTCTGATTGGCTGCATCACCATCTGGTATTGGTGGGGGGGGGTGGAATTTCACAAGTTCAAGATAAGTTGCAGAAGCTTGTAAAATCAGCTCTATCATGGGTACCAGCCTCCACGGTATCCAGGACATGATGCTTCAGAAAGGCAACATCCATCATTAAGGACCCCATCACCCAGGTCATGCCTTGATCTCATTACTACCATCTGGAAGGAGGTACAGGAGACTGAAGGCACACACTCAGCGATTCAGGAACAGCTTCTTCCCCTCTGCTGTCTAATGAACCCATGAACACTGCTGTGGCTGAAACCTGAAGCCCAAGGGACAACATTCCCTGTTCTTTTGCTCGCGTCTCGGAATGGATTGTATTTCCTCCCAATGCTACAAACACCCAGTTTATGTACAGCCTGAGCGTTCCAGCAGATAGACGTGCTTGAATGCCAGCAGGCTGTTCCCACTGAAGCTGGGTGAGACTAGAGCCGTAGGTCAGAGGTTAAGGGTGAAAGGTGAAATATTTAAGGGGAACCCGAGGAGGAGCTTCTTCAGTCAGAGAGTGGTGAGAGCGTGGAACGAGCTGCCAGCTGAACTGGTGGATAAGGTTTCAGAGAAGTACATGGATGGAGAGCTATGGACTGGGCTTGGGTCGATGGGACTAGGCAGAATAACGGTTTGGCACAGACTAGATGACCTGCTGAGCTCCTCGAGGTCAGGGGTTCTCACCCTGAGGTCTACGGACCGCTTGCTTCATGGTATAAAAAAGGTTTGGAACCCCTGCTAGAGTCTAGAATTTTGTGTGTATCACTCTAGGTAGGCTGAAAGGCCTGGTAGAGTGCTGTTGAGCTGTTATCACTGGAAACATTTGGGAGACTGGTTGGGTGGATTTACCGGCTACTTAGGGGCTATAGGTATCTTCTGCCAAGTGGGAACTCAGCTCGAGGCTGCGCTGAAAGCCTATGAGCTATGTGGGTACAAACAGCTCACAGGAGAAGAACCCTGTTGTTACCTAGGGAGGACATGCCTGTCACCCGCTTCACTGTCTACTGGCCTCCTCGTCACCCAGCACAAACCAAAACGGATAAGGGACGTGTTGCAACTGGACATTTCGTTTTCAGAATTCCTTTATCTGCCTTAAGTTTGGCCAAGAATGTAACAGTCCACGTTGCCAACAGCCACAGGGAAACCTCAAGTGATGCAGTTCGTATTTGCTTCTGCCGATGAGAGGAATGAGTGTGACTGGATCTGATCCAAGTGCCATAAAGCGGGGAGGTGGGACTGAGCTTGGAGTAGCGTTTGACATTCCAATTATATTACAGAATAGAAATTCCAGAAAAAAATAGTTCGCCAAAATTGGACAAGTTGGCTTTTATCATAACAATGAACGTGGTTGCAGGAGGGCTGGATTGCTCAGCCACAGTTAAACATTATGTTGTACTTACTGAGGCATTAAGAGGCCTCAGTGCAAATCATTCTTGCTGTAGGAGTGATCCCTAAATTTAGGAGTTGGATTCCTGAATATACCCAAGTAATAGGGAAAGATTGAACCCGTAAAGAATTTTATTTCCCCCCTGGAGCATAGGAGAATGAGAAGAGATTTGACAAAGGTATGCAGAATTAATGAGGGGTATAGATAGGGTAAATGCAAGTAGGCTTTTTCCCCTGACGTTGGGTGAGACTAGAACTAGAGGTCATAGGTTAAAGGTGAAATGAAATATTGAAGGGGGACCTGAGGGAGAACTTCTTCACTCAGAGGGTGGAACAAGCTGCTAGAGGAAGGTTTGATTTCAGAATTTAAGAGAAGTTTGGACAATGACCTGGATGGGAGGGGTATGGGGGGCTATGGTAGGTTGATGGGAATGGGCAGCATAATGATTTGGCTTAGCCTAGATGGATCAAAGAGCCTGTTTTCTGGGCCGTAGTGCTCTATTTTCTAATAGATGGAAGGTTCAGGGGAGGTCTCAATCCTTATCTCACCTTATCAGTGATCCTGGCCTGGATACATTGCGGTGAAGGTTTACGAGGATGTGGCCAGAAATAGAAAATTGTAATCAAGTGAAGAGTCAGATAGACTGGGGCTGTTCTCATTTGAACAGCCAGGACTAGTGGGATGGCGGGAGCATGCATAAAATTGAAAGGATTTAGATAGAGTATTTGGAAGGATCCTATAATGATAGCACTGTTTCAGAGGTATTTTGAACTGCTGGTGGAGGGATATAGACCATGTGTGGGCAGATGGGATTAACTTGTATTTGACATCATGGCCGCAGACAGTATAGGCAGAAGGGCTTGTTCCTGTGCCTTACAGTTCTATATTCTATTTCCCTCAGTTGGGAGGCCAAGAAGACAGTGGTAGAAGTAATGGACGGGAGATAAAAGAACTTATAGTAATTTTCCCCACCTCTCCCTTCTCCTCACCTGCTCATAGCCTCCCTCTGGTGTCCCTCCTCCTTCTTTTCTCTCATGGTCCACTTCCTTCCATCAGATTTCTTCTTCTTCAGCTTTACCTTTTCCACCTGTCACCTCCCAGCTTCTCACTTCATCCCCTCCCCCACTACCTTCACCTTCTCCCTCACCTGCCTTCACCTATCATCTGCCAGTTTGTACTCCTTCCCCTTCTCCCACCTTCTTATTCTGGCATCTTCCCCCTTGCCTTCCAGACCTGATGACGGGTTTTGGTCAGAAACGTTGACTGTTTATTCACCTCCATAGATTCTGCCTGACCTGCTGAGTTCCTCCAGCATTTTGTGTGTGTTGCTCTGGATATCCAGCATCTGCAGAAGTTTGTATGTTTAGGAAGTACACACCCTGGGGCAGAGCCCTGCCCCAGATTTCTGAAGTGCCTCAAAGAGAAGTAAGTGACTGAATGGAGGACCCAGTGCTGACATTGGGTGAGGTAGTTCCTTTGAGGCTGATGCAGAGAGGATGAGATGAAGCTACCTCTGACTGCTCTGTATTATCTTAGTCCAGACGAAGGGCCTCAACCTGAAATATCAACTGTCCATTTCCTGATTTCCTCTGGCTTTCTGGAGTGAATAAGGATGAGTGTTGGCTTGACAGAGGTGTACAAGACGAAAAGAAGCAGAGATAAAGTGGACTGTCAGTGCCGTTTTCCCCGGTGTTTCAGTGGCTGATACGAGATAATTTTAAGGTGTTTGGAGGAAACTGTAGAGGAGATGTCAGAGGTAGATTTTTTTACACAGAGAGTGTGGATGCATGGAGCCTGCTGCCAGGGGTGGTGGGAGAGGCAGGTACATTAGGGACATGTAAGAGACTTAATATGCACATGGGTGGAATCAAAATGGAGGTCTGTGTAGGAGGAACGCGCTAGGCTGATTTTGGAGAGGGTATGAGGTCGGCACATCGCTCTGTGCTGTGACATTCTGTGTATATGTTCAGCAATTCGATTTCCCCTCTACCATTCCATTTCTGAATGGGCATTGAACCCATGAACACTGCCTCGCTACTTTTTTTCCTGTCTTTACACTACTTAGTTAATTTAACTGTTTTAAATATATATAATATACTGTTATTCAGTTTTTATTTTTTCTGTAATTTATTTTTTATTGAAGTTCATCATCAAACAAACATTTCCATAAGATGTATTTCAGACATTGTACATATACATCATATAATCATATATATCACAAATCTCCACAAAGTATTTATCTGAGGTATACACTTATAGAAAAGAGCGGAAAGAAAAAACAAGCAAAAGGAAAGAACTATGTACAAGTAGGGAGTGATTTTTTTTACAACAGATTCATTGATTTGTGAGAATAAAATCAGGCCTATGAGGCATTATGTAGTTAAACCATTTTTCCCAGTATGAATCAAATTGTTCCAGCTTATGATTAACAGATGCTGTTCTCTTCTCCATTTTGCAAATGTCCATTGTAATTTCCATCCATGTATTTAAAGTTGGGCTCTCCTGTGATAACCATTTCCTGGTAAGAGTCTTTTTACCAGCCACCAACAGTATAGTCATTAAATACTTATCTCTTTTCAACCATTCTTGAGGTATATATCCAAAATATATGGTCTTACTCTCTAAGGGTATATCACTGTTTTTAATTTTATGTGTGGCATTGTGCTGCTGCCACAAAGACAACGAATTTCACAATATGCCCTGGTGATACTAAACTTGATCCGGATTCTTTTCTATGGTTCTATCCTCCATGTGTTGTCACTGTTCTATGTTCTGTGTCCCTGTTCTTCTTTTAGTTTCTTTTTCTGCATGCTTGACTTAATTCCTTCCTGATTTATGGAAAGATTAATTCTATTAATACAGAAACAGAAACCGGAAGATTTCGAAATCCAATTCCCCGAATAATTACATAGGTAAAACCTTTTACATGAAATCTAATGTGTCGGTATTTCAGTGGAATAAAGGAAATTACAATGGCATTGAGAGGGGAACTGGTGGAAGTTGACTGGAAAGGGACACTAGCAGGAACGACAGCAGAGCAGCAATTGTTGGAGTTCCTGGGGAAAAATTAGGGAAGTGCAAGACTGATATATTCCAAATAAGAAGAAATTTTCAAATGGAAGAAGGACACAGCTGTGGCTGACAAGTGAAGTCAGAGCCAAAGTAAAACCAAAGGAGAGGGCATACAAGGAAGTCAGAGCTAGTTGAAAGATAGAGGATTGGGAAGCTTTTAAAAACTTGCAGAAGGGAACTTAAGAAGGCCAGTAGGAAGGAAAAGATGAATTATGAAAGGAAGCTGACAACTAGTATCAAAGAAGATACTGAAAGCTTTACTAAGTATATAAAGGGTAAAAGAGAGTTGAGAGTAGATATAGAATCAATAGAAAATGACGCTGGAGATATTGTAATGAGAGCTGCAGAGATGGCAGAGGGACTGAATGCGTATTTTGCATCAGTCTTCATAGTGGAAGACATCTGCAGTACACCGGACATTCATGAGTGTCAGGGAAGTGAGGTTTGTGCAGTGAAAATTACAACTGAGAAGGTGCTCAAGGAAGCTTAATGGTCTGAGGGTGGATAAATTTCCTGGACCTGATGGAATGCACACTCGGGTTCTGAAGGAAGTAGCTGGAGAGATTGTGGAGGCGTTAACGATGATGTTTCAAGAATTGATAGATTCTGGCATTGTACCAGATGACTAGAAAATAGTTAATGTTACTCTGATATTTAAGAAGGGTGGGAGACAGCAGAAAGGAAACTATAGACCTGTTAGCCTAACATCAGTGGTTGGGAAGTTGATCGAATCAATTGTTAGGGATGAGATTATGCCGTACTTGGAGGCACATGACAAGATAGGCCAAAGCCAGCATGGTTTCCTGAAAGGAAAATCCTGCCTGACTAACCTACTGCAATTCTTTGACAAACCTACTGCAATTCTTTGAGCAACACACACAAAATGCTGGTGGAACGCAGCAGGCCAGGCACTCGGCGGGAAACGTCGACAGTGCTTCTCCCTATAGATGCTGCCTGGCCTGCTGCGTTCCACCAGCATTTTGTGTGTGTTGCTTGAATTTCCAGCATCTGCAGATTTCCTCGTGTTTGCAATTCTTTGAGGGAGTTACAAGCAGGGTAGGCAAAGGAGGTGCAGTAAACATGGTGTACATGGATGCCTTTAACAAGGTACCACACATGAAGCTGCTTAGCAAGGTAAGAGCTCATGGAATTACAGGGAAGTTACTAGCACGGGTGGAGCATTGGCTGATCGGCAGAAAACAGAGAGTGGGAATAAAGGGATCCTATTCAATGTACCTTTGTTTCTCAACTGCTGTGGGTCCTTTCATCAATTAAGTTATTCCTGAAATTCCACCAGCAATACCCCTTGTACCCAGCAAAGTGCCCACTGAGTGTATGTTCGTGGTCTTCTGCTGATGTAGCCCATCCACTTCAAGGTTCGATGTGTTGTGCATTCAGAGATGCTCTTCTGCACACCACTGTTGTAACGTGTGGTCATTTGAGTTACTGTCGCCTTCCTGTCACCTTGAACCACTCTGGCCATTCTCCTCTGACCTCTCTCATTTTCACCCACACAACTGCTACTCACTGCGGCAGGAAGAAAGCTGTCAGCAGGGTGGTCCATTAGTGGGGCAAACGTCAGCATGGTGGTTAGCACAGCACTTACAGTACAGGCGACCTGGGTTCAATTCCCGCCACTGCCTATAAGGGGTTTGTACGTTCTCCTGTGACTGTGTAGGTTTCCTCCCACAGCCTAAAGATGTACCTGTCGGCAGGTTAATTGGTCATTGTAAATTGTCCTGTGATTAGGCTAGGATTAAATCGGGGTTGCCAAGTGGCACAGCTCGAAGGGAGGGAAGTGTTTCAATAAATGAAATATAAATAATAACTCATCATGAAGTAATATCAGAAAAGTTATTTCTGATGGGCATCAGTATTCATACCCACACCATTTCATCACCAGTGAACAGAAATCAAAACTGTGCACAGCAAGATCCCATTAAAAGAAAAATTGTGTATACAGCCAGATCATTCACTCTTATTTTGAGTTATTGGGTAAGTAAATATTGTCCGTCACCATTGCTTACCCTCGTTCAGTTAGTGCTCGTGACGCTTCCTGAGAGCGCAGAGCACTTCCTGGGCTGACTGAAGTCTCAAAGTGGGGATAATCGCACAGTCTGCTGGCTCTGATGCTGCTTGGCTGGGGTGCTGAAACTGAGGTAGCTCTCAGCCCTGGAATCTCGGTCAGGAGGCTTTGAGTTCAAGAGCCACCAAGCACAAAACCCAGGCTGCACTTCAACGTCAGAGTCCAATTTATTGTTAGTACTCTGATGCAACGAAAAAATTACTCACAGCAGCATCATGGACACAGCATCAGATTGGGAGATCTTACAAAGGACTGTGAGAGCAGCTGAGAGGATCATTGGGGTCTCCATACCATCCATCCAGGACATTTATAGGGAGCACTGTGTAACCTTGTTTGTAGACAGTGTCTATTCCTCCTGAAAGCTTCGCTCACTCACTGTGATGTTACTCCCTCAGGAATAAAGAAAATGGCTTTGACCGCGACCCCCCAGCCAAGCGGGTGTGCACGATCAGCCCCGCCCAGCGCCACAGCCCAAGCGTCAGCCTGCCGCCCCCGCCCAACGGCCAGCTGCACCCGACTCCTCCCCCTCTGCAGCACTACAGCCTGGACGACGTGGCCATGAGCCACCTGTACAGGGACCCCCAGAGGCTGCCTGAATACAGGGACCGGCACCGACATCACGGTGAGCACTGCGAGCGTCGGGGCAAGGGGGGGGTGGGTGGAGGCCGGCTCAGTGCTGGTACTTAGCATCGCTGTGGACAGAGCCACTGTCGCAGCATGGGTTAATAAAAAAAAAAGTTTACTACGTACATTTATTATCAAATTGCATATGTGCCACCATATACAATCCTGAGATTCATTTTCTTGTGGGCATTCACAGTAAATACAACAAATTTAAAGTAAGGAAATAATATTAATGAATAAATAAGCAATAAATGGCAAGAACATGAGATGAAGAGTCCTTGAAAGTGCGGCCATTGGTTGTGGGAACATTGCAGTAATGGGGAAAGTGAAGTTAACCCCTCTAGTTCAGGAGCCTGATGGTTGAGGGGTACTAACCGTTCCTGAACCTGGTGGTGTGGGTCCTGGGGTTTCTGATGGCAGCAGCGAGAAGGGAGCACGACGTAGGTGTTGGCGTTCTTGA
Organism: Hemitrygon akajei; assembly: GCF_048418815.1. Lineage (NCBI taxonomy): Eukaryota > Metazoa > Chordata > Chondrichthyes > Myliobatiformes > Dasyatidae > Hemitrygon > Hemitrygon akajei. The sequence continues at coordinate 161,627,054 of NC_133134.1, read as the reverse complement.
TGGTGGATGCTGCTTTCCTGCAGCTAATCTCCAAATTGGAGGGTAAGAACACACATTTACAGTATCGCATCTTGGTTAACGGAGCTCCCAAAGCCCCATGGAGCCAAAGAGATCAGAAAAGCAGCAGCCAAAATGTGTGCACAGTATGTTACCACAAACCACTGAGATAATCTAGCTTAGAAATTGATGGTGTGGTACCACACACTGTATGATAGTATCAGTGCGTTCGATCCTTCCCTCAATATTCTTTCATGTTGAGGCCAACAGAAGGAGTTTTTCAGTGTACAGGGTAGTGAGACCATGATATAGAACATTTGGTGGGACCAACCAGCCAGAACCACCTTTTAGATCTCATCCAGCATAACAGAGGCACTCTGCCAATTGGAGCCAAGATGCATCTTATGCAAGAGAGCTTTAACTTGCCTTGTAAAGGACAGCAGTGGGCTAGAGTGCCAATATAGAGATGGAGACCCAACCCCACTATCTTCTGATGCAGAGGTGAAAGGGTTATCGGTTGAGCTAATTATTCCGGATTGGAGAGCTCTGACTAACGTCAGTGATTTTGATTTGAAAGAGAGGGAGGGAGAGAAAGAGAGGGGAGGGGGGGAGGGGAGAGAGGAGAGATAAAGAAAGAAAGAAAAAGCCATCTGCTTGGTTTTTCAGTTGCCCTAATGAAGACTGTAGGCTCAGAACAGGGTCTCCTCAGCTGGGACACTCTCTATCCTCGCCGTACCGCAACAGTTCCATTGTGCTCCACCACTCCCACATTGAAGGCGGTTCTCTTGAACGTAGTACCAGGGAACTATAACAGTGGCAGTCGGTTTTAGTAAGGCAGTTCTATTGGGTGTAAGGTTCTTTACAACAACATGCCTGCCATCTCACACACAGGCATGCTGGACCAGTGAAGCAAACATGGGAGAAGATGGATTTTATTTTAAAATTTCAGGGGTGCAGGTAGAAATTAAGGCAGGGTCCAATTTGCAGACCTTTACTTTTGGCACAGAGGTCATTAATGTTTTGCAAGATAAAGCCTATCACGAAGGAAGACAGAGTATGTCAGCCGAGTATATGCTGTTAACATTTGTGGTTTCTGGTGTTCATTTATCATTTCTTATTTCACTGCCCTGTCAGGTTATATACTTAACTCATTAGATGTCTCTTTCCAAAGCTTCTGCCAGATTCTTCAAGGGGTTGGCCACCCCTCTTAGCACTTGGCACCACGGTAGCCTTGCAGTTAGTCGATGCTGTTACAACTCATGCTGTTCTGGAGTTCAGAGTTCAAGTCCGGTGTTGTCTGTTCTCCCTCTGAACTGTGTGGGTTTCCTCCGGGTGCTCCGGTTTCCTCCCACAGTCTAAAGACGTAATGGTTAGTAGGCTAATTGGTCATTGTAAATTGTCCTGTGATTAGGCTAGGGTTAACTAGGTGGGTTGCTGGGCGGTGTAGCTCTTTGGGCTAGAGGGATCTGTTCCACACTGTATCTCTAAATAAAAATATTTTGCAAGGTAAAGCCGACTACAGAGGAAAACATAGGATGTCGGCCAGCCATATGCTGTTACACCCGTTGGGTGTCTCTTTCCAAACTCTGAGGGGTTGGCCATCCCGCTTAGCACAAAACTAAAGTAATTTTGAAAGCACCGCTGTTTTCAAGCTGTAAACATTTCTTTGTGGTCATGTTGCAGCAGGATCCCGTGGAGTTTATCAGGAGGAAATGATCGATCACCGATTAACTGATCGGGAGTGGGCTGAAGAATGGAAACATTTGGATCACGTAGGTCCTCCGTTCTGCTCTCAAAGACTCACGGAAGGAGACTATTCAGCCCTTTGCCAAACTGCCACATTCAATTCCTGCCTCTGATTCACAACTTAACTCCATTTTCTTGTCCAACTTTTGCTAACAATTATTGATGAAAACAACTGTTACCCTCTTGTTCAGAAGGGACAATAATGATCTTCACAAGATCACAAGACAAAGGAGCAGAAATAGGCCATTCGGCCCATCGAGTCTGATCCGCCACTCCACCATGAGCTAAACTATTCTCCCATCTAGTTCCAATTTCCAGCCTTTTCCCCATATCCCTTGATACCCTGACTAATTAGATACCTATCAATCTCCTCCTTAAACACCCTCAATGATTGGGCCTCCACAGCTGTATGTGGCAACGAATTCCATAAATCCACCACCTTCTGGCTAAAAAGTTTCTCTTCATCTCTGTTTTAAATAGGTACCCTCTAATTCTAAGACTGTGACCTCTTGTCCTGGACTCACCCACCAAGGGAAACAGCCTTTCCACATCTACTCTGTCCAACCCTTTCAACATTCGAAATGTTTCTATGAGATCCCCTCTCATTCTTCTATACTCTAATGAATACAATCCAAGAGCCGATAAACGCTCCTCATATGTTAGTCCCTGCATTCCAGGAATCATCCTAGTGAATCTTCTCCGAACTCTCTCCAACATCAGCACGTCCTTTCTAAGATAGAGGGCCCAAAACTCACACACAGTATTTCAAATGGGGTCTCACCAGTGCCCCATAGAGCCTCATCAACACCACCTTACTCTTATACACTATTCCTCTTGAAATGAATGCCAACATAGCATTCGCTTTCCTTACTGCCGATCCAACCTGGTGGTTAACCTTTAGGGTATCCTGCACTAGGACCCCCAAGTCCCTTTGCACTTCCGATTTTTGAATTTTCTCCCCATCTAAATAATAATCTGCCCGACTATTTCTTCTTTCAAATGTACAACCATACATTTCTCAACATTGTATCTCATCTGCCATTTCTTTGCCCACTCTCCTAAACTGACCAAGTCTCTCTGCAACCTTTCCGTTTCTTCAACACTTCCTGCTCCTCCACCTATCTCGGTGTCATCCGCAAACTTAGCCACAAAACCATTTAATCCATAATCTAAATCGTTGATATACAGTGTAAAAAGAAGAAGCCCCAAGACCGACCCCTGCCAGAGTCTACTGATTGCTGGAAGATTATTTCCAATGCCTCCACAATCTCCAAAGCCACCTCCTTCAGAACCCGTGGATGCACTTCATCCAGTCTGGGAGATTTATCTATCCTTAGTCCATTTAGCTTCTCAAGCACTTTCTCTCTAGTAATCTTGACTGTACCTAATTCTATTCCCTGAGACCTCTGGCTATCAGGTATGTTGCTAATGTCTTCCACTGTGAAGACTGATGCAAAATACTCATTTAGTTCCTCTGCCATCTCTTTGTTAACCATTATAATTTCTCCAGCATCCTTTTCAATAGGTTCTATAACTACCCGTGTCACTCTTTTACTCTTCATATATTTAAAAAAACTCTTAGCGTCCTTTTTTATGTTAATTGCCAATTTCCTTTAATAATTCATCTTTTCTTTCCTAATGACTTTCTTAGTTTCCTTCTGTAAATTTTTTAAATTCGTCCAGTCCTCAGTTTTCCCACTAATTTTTGCTTCCTTGTACGCTGCCTCTTTTGCTTTCACTTTAGCCTTAACTTCTCTCGTTAGCCACATTTGTGTCATTTTTCCTTTTATGATTTTCTTTTTTCTTGGAATATATTTTTCCTGCACTCTCCTTATTTCTTGTAGGAATTTCATCCAATTCTGCTCTACTGTCCCTACATTTAGCTTACTTTTCCAACCAACTTGGGCCAGTTCCTCTCTCATACCACTGTAATTTCCTTTGTTCCACTGAAATATTGATACACCAGATACCAGCTTCTCCTTTTCAAATTTGAAACTGAACTTGATCATATTATGATCACTACTTCCAAGGGGTTCCATTACCTCTAGCTCCCTAATCACCTCAGACTCATTACACAGCACCCAATCCAAAACAACCGATCCCCTGGTGGGCTTATGGACAAGCTGCTCCAGAAAGCCATCCCATAGGCATTCTACAAACTCCCTCTCCTGAGATCCAGTACCTTCCTGACTTTCCCAATCCACTTTCATATTAAAATCTCCCATAATTATCTTGACATCTTCTTCACCCCATCCTGTTGTCAGCATCACCTATCTATACTCTTTAACAATCATTCTAATTTTTTCCTGCTAGTTATTAGAGGAAATGCCTTGCCTCTCTCAATCAAAAATTTTTCAACATCTTAAAAACTTCAATTAGATTATGTTTTAATCCCCTCTATTCCAAGGACACATGGGATAACCATAAGAGCATAAAACCTAGGAGCAGAATTAGGCCATTTGGCCCGTTGAGTCTATTCTGCCATTCCATCATGGCTGATTTATTTGCCTTCTAAACCCCATTCTCCTGCCTTCCTCCCGTAACCTTTGACGGCATTACTAATCAAGAACCTATCAATCTCTGCTTTAAATACACCCAATGACTTGGCCTCCACAGCTGCCTGTGGCAATGAATTCCACAGATTCACCACCTTCTGGCTAAAGATAATTCCTCCTCTGTTCTAAAAGGACATCCTTCTACTCTGAGGTTGTACTTTCTGATCCTAGACTCGTCCCACTGTAGGAGACATAGTACATTCCATCTTTTCTGAAATTGCAATTGGTACGGGTTTATTATTGTCACATGTACCGAGATAATGTTAGACGCATCTGTTTGCATGCCATCCTGACACATCATTCCATACATAGTACATCATCTGTTTATGTGCCATGTCATATGATATGGGCAATCATGCCCACTCCGTAACCATGATCATTCTTGGCAAATTTTTCTACAGAAGTGGTTTGCCATTGCCTTCTTCTGGGCAGTGTCTTTACAAGACGGGTGACCCCAGCCATTATCAATACTATTCAGAGATTGTCTGCCTGGTGTCAGTGGTCGCATAACCAGGACTTGTGATGCACCAGCTGCTCATACGGCCATCCACCACCTGCTCCCATGGCTTCATGTGACCCTGATCAGGGAACTAAGCCAGTGTTATATCTTGCAGGCTTGCAGAGGGAAGGAGCATCTTACACCTCCTTTGGTGGGGACATATCTCCACCCCGTCACCCAATAAGTACATCAGGGTATTAAAAAGGTTAAACAGAATGCAGAATACAGACAGATACATGGATAGGGAAGGTTTAGAGTAGGGGGTCCACGGATCCCTTGCTTAATGGTATTGGTCCACGAGATAAAAAAGGGTTGGGAACCCTTGATTGATAGGGAATTGGGCCAAACACAGGCAAATGGGACGAGCTTAGATGGGACGTTTGGTCGGTATGGAACAGATGGGCCCATGGGCCTGTTTCCATGATGCCTTCCATCAAGACTGCATTCGTATTTTGAGGTTATTATGGTCAATCTTCACACTAGTTCTCATCAGCTGTCAGTCTGGGAGGTGTCCCCATAGACCCTTGGCTTCTGGAAGGGATGTGTTAGGGCGCCCCACGGGGTCTTGTCGTTTTTCCTCAAATGCAACCGCCAAACGAGCCTTCTGTTCGCTTCCAGCTCCTGAACTGCATCATGGACATGGTGGAGAAGACCCGGCGGTCCCTGGCTGTCCTCTGTCGCTGCCAGGAGGCGGACCGCGAAGAGCTGAACTACTGGATGAGACGTTACAATGACACCGAGGAAGTGCGGAAGGGTGGCACCACTCACTTACGACAGCTCAGCCCCGGGAATGTGGACGCCATTCAGTCTGGTGAGCCTTCACTCTGATCCCTCACATTGGTTAGTTTTAAGGGGAAGGGAGTTGATCTGAATCCTTTGTGTCAAAAGAGAAAAGGGAGTTGCTCCGGGTAAATTGGGAGGAATCTACTGATCCCAAATTGTCTGTCACCTCCCCCAGTGTCCCTCTTCCCCTTTTTCCCATAGCCCACTCTCCTATCAAATTGCTTCTTCTCCAGCCCTTTGCCTTTTCCACCTACCATCTCCCAGCTCATTACATCATCCCATACCCCCACCCAGCATTTGATGTTTCAGGCCAAGCCCCTTCTTCAGGGCCAAATATGGGTGGTGCAGCTGGTAGATAAGCTGCCTCACTGCTCCTGTGTGTCAAGTTCAATCCGAACGGCTTGCGTTTTGCATTTCTCCCTGGCTGTCCTCCCCTCCGGGTGGGTTTGTAGGTTAATTGGCCTCTGTAAATTGTCCCTAGTTTGCAGGTGAAGGGTTGAAAACATGTGGGGGACGGGAATTGATGGGAATAAAACAGGATGTAAGTGGGTGCTTCATGATAGTCACAGACTTGATGGGCTGAAGAGCCTGCTTTGACACTGTAGGATTCTATACAAAACTGGTGACTGGAGGTTAAAGCATGCTGTTGGTCTGTCCTGTGAGTCAAAAATGGCTACCCAGCCTGTGAATAACATCTTGTGGGAGAGGAGTACAAGCTGGCAAGTTAGAGGTGAAACTGGCTAGAAGGAAGTTGGATTGTCTTTTTGTATCAAGATTAAGGGCTTTCCCAAAATTACTCTTTTCCTTAGAACTCTGAAATTCTTATCAGGCTGACAGATTTTAATGCTGGGGAAGTGAACGCCCTTTGGGTAGATTTTTCCATTGGCATTGTCACAGCCTCACAGTTAGGGTGCAGAGGAAACTGTTTCTGGTCTCCGTTCCTCACCACACCCTGGTTTCTGCCCCGTGGCTCACTCCAGGACCATATAACAATTACAGCACAGTAACAGGCCATCTTGGCCCTTCTAGTCCGTGCCGAACGCTTACTCTCACCTAGTCCCATCGACCTGCACTCAGCCCATAACCCTCCATCCCTTTCCTGTCCATATATCTATCCAATTTTTTTTTAAATGACAAAATCGAACCTGCCTCTACCACTTTTGCTGGGATTAGTGGGCACTCTCAGGCTCCTCATTCTAAGAACCACACGCACAGGATGATGGAGGAACTCAGCAAGTCAGGCAGCATCTGTGGAGGGAAATGAACAGTCGACATTTTGGGCTGAGACCCTTCATTGGGACTGGAAAGGAAGGGGGAGGAACCAGAATAAGAAGGTGGGGAGTGGGGGAGGAGTATAAGTTGGCAGGTGATAGGTGAGACCAGGCAACGGTGAAGGTGGGTGTGTAGGAGAGGGAGGTGAAGTGAGAAACTGGGAGGAAATAGCTAGAAGATAAAAAGGCAGAAGAGGAAGGAATCAGAGGAATAAATGGAAGTAGGTGGGGAACTAGAGGGAGGTTGTGTGAGGGTAGGGGAGGGGAAGGCCACTGAAGTGAGGGAAAATAAAGGTGGAGGGTCAGAGGTGTGGTAACAAAGGCAAGTGGAAAAATCTATGTTCATGCCATCAGGTTGGAGATTGCCAAGACAGAATAGGAGAGTTAGCTCCTCCAGCCTCATCGTAGCAATAAAGGAGGCCATGGACGGACACGTTGGTGTGGAAATGGGAAGTGGAATTGAAATGGGTGGTGACTGGAGATCTTGACTCTTGTGGCCAGCCCTTCTTCAACCTTCTTATTCTAGGTTTTGCCCCCTTCCTTTCTCATCATGATGGAGTGCCTCAGCCTGAAATGTCAACTGTTTATTCCTCTCCATAGATACTGCCTGACCTGCTGAGGTCCTCAAGATTTCCAGCATCTGCAGAATCTCTTGGGCTCCTCATCCCATTGCCCCTCTGAGCCGTCGATCACGTGGCAACATGGGGCAGTGCATTTAAGCTTCATCCTGCCCTGGTTTCCCATCTATAAAACCTTAAGATATAGGAAAATAATTAGGCTATTCAGCCCATCTAATCATGGCTGATTATCCTGCTTTGTCACTATAACTTTTGGCGCCCTTACCAATTATGAACTATTAACCTCCGCTTAAAATATACCCAATGACTTGGCCACGCAGCCATCTGTGGCACTGAATTCCACAGATTCACCACCCTCTGGCGGAAGAAATTCCTCCTCATCTCTGTTCTAAAGCTTCTATTCTGAGGCTGCGTCCGCTGATCCTAGACTCCCCCCACCCTCCTGCGCCTTTCCCCACTCTGGCCCATCACATTTTGTGACCGCGCCCAGTGTCAATTGACTCCACACAAAATGGTGCCTTGCCATCTTGATTGCTTGTCACTCCTGTACGTGGTTGAGGTCCCTTCCCTGCCTCGGCTCATGCAGGCAGCTTGACAGTGCTGAATGAGCAGCCGGTCTATCTGAGCTGAAGAAAGTGATTTGCATTCACGTGTTGTCTTTCACAAGCTCCCCGGAATTCATTACACCTTTCCAAAATGCAGTTATTCAGATATAAAGCAGTGCAAATAATTTGTATACAGGAAGATCCCAGAGCTAGCAAAGGAAAGCTGCAGGTCATCGGGGAACTGTTTCACCTAGGGAGTCCAAGTCCGGTTTATTATCACTGACATATTGGGGCAGCACAGTAGAGTAGTGGTTAGCTAACGCTATTACAGTGCCAGCGACCCGGGTTCGATTCCTCCACCGTCTGTAAGGAGTTTATACCTTCTCCCCATGGCTGTGTGGGTTTCCTCCATTTGCCCCAATTTCCTCCCACATTCCAAAGACGTACAGGTTAGTAGGTTAATTGGGCTTACAGGTACAATTGCGTGCAGTTCCTCTATATACTAATCTGAAACAGTGCAAATAATTTGCACGCGGGGGAGCAGTTCCTACAGCAAGAAATTTTAAGTTGAGGAGATCATCAAGGACGTTCATCAGGGAATTCAGAATCAGGTTTATTATCACCGACATATGCTGTGAAATATGTTACAAGGATGTCAGCAGGCCAGGGGTGTCGTCAGGACTAACTGAAAGGGTCTCGGCCCGAAACGTCGACAGTGCTTCTCCTTATAGATGCTGCCTGGCCTGCTGTGTTCCACCAGCATTTTGTGTGTGTGTTGCTTGAATTTCCAGCATCTGCAGATTTCCTCGTGTTTACAAGGATGTCGCCTGGATTGGGGAGCATGCCTTATGAGAGTAGGTTGAGTGAACTCGGCCTTTTCTCCTTGGAGCGGCGGAGGATGAGAGGTGACCTGATAGAGGCGTATGAGATGATGAGAGGCATTGATCGTGTATATAGTCAGAGGCTTTTTCCCAGGGCTGAAATGACTAACATGAGAGGGCACAGTTTTAAGGTGCTTGGATGTAGGTACAGACGAGATGTCAAGGGCAAGTTTTTTTATGCAGAGTGGTGAGTGCGTGGAATGAGCTGCCAGCAATGGTGGTGGAGGTGGAAACGGTAGGGTCTTTTAAGAGACTCCTGGTACGTGGAGCTTAGAAAAATGGAGGGCTATGGGTAATCCGAGGTAATTTCTAAAGTAAGGACAGGTTCGGCACAGCTTTGTGGGCCGAAGGGCCTGTATTATGCTACAGGCTTTCTATGTTTTCACAGCAGTGGTACAGAATAAAACATAAAAATTACAAAGAGTTACAAAATAAATAAATAGTGCCAAAGTCAAAGAGGAAGGTAGTGCTGATGGCTGCCCAATCATTTCCAGGCTTGTGTTTGTAATCCTTTTTTTATAAACACTACCACATTATCCTTACCCTCATTATAGGAAGGATGTGGAGGTTTTAGAGACGGTACAGAGGGAAATGTACCAGGATGCTGCCTGGACTGGAGAGCGTGTCTGGTTGAGAGGAAAGGTTGAGTAAGCAGGGGCTTTTCTCCTTGGAGCGAAAGAGGATGAGGGGAGATTTGATAGAGTTGTACTAGATGATGAAAGGCATAGGTAGAGTGATCAGTCAATGCCTTTTTCCCAGTGTATAAATGGCCAATACAAGGAGGCATAATTTTAAGGTGATTGCAGGACTGTATGGGGGGGTGTCAGGTAGGTGTTTTACAGAGAGAGTGGTGGGTGCATGGAACACTGCCGGGGTGGTGGTAGAGACAAATACATTAGGGACATTTATAAAGCATGTGGATGATAGCAAAATGGTGGGCTGCGTTGGGGAAGGGTTCGATTGATCTTAAAATAGGTTAGAAAGTTGGCATGACATTGTGGGCTGAAGGGACTGTGCTGTGCGGTACTGTTCTACAGTACTGTGCAAAAGTCTTAGGCACATACTGTACACATAGCTAGGGTGACTAAAACTTGAATAGTACAGTATTTGTCAATGCAGAGCAGACATCAGGTTTGTAAATCTGGCAGGAGCAAAGGATGTTGGGAATGGCGAAGGTGGAGCGCCGTGGGAGGGGTGTGGGACAAGTGGCAGAGAAGGAGAGCCAGGGTGGGAGGTGTGGGTGCAGACACACCCAGCCCTGAGACACCAGGCAAGGTCAATTGATCCAAACAATTGGATTATCGCTCATATGAGAATGTCTTTCTGATGCTTCCCGCTCCCTCCCCTCTCCCCATCCATGATTCCCTTCTCCCTGCCCCTTTCCCACTCTCAGTCCACAACAGAGACCCTCATCAGAATCAGGTTTATCATCACTCACATAGGTCATGAGGTTAGTTAATATTGTAGCAGCAGGTGCTGCAGTGCATAAAATTAGTACAAAGGTCTTGGGCTCCTTAGCTAAATAAATGCACCCAAGACTTCTGCACAGTGCTGTATGTCCTATTTTCTATCTAAGCAAGTAGCTGCCGTAGAGTTGTAGTCATAGAGAGATTAATAATGAAAAAGGCCCCTCAGCCTATTGAGTCCATATCAACAATCAAACATCAATTCTACTTTGTCCTGGTCACCAAATTATAGGAAAGATGTCAACAAAATAGAGAGAGTACAGAGAAGATTTACTAGAATGTTACCTGGGTTTCAGCACCTAAGTTACAGGGAAAGGTTGAACAAGTTAGGTCTTTATTCTTTGGAGTGTAGAAGGTCGAGGGGGGACTTGATAGAGGTATTTAAAATTATGAGGGGGATAGATAGAGTTGACGTGGATAGGCTTTTTCCATTGAGAGTAGGGGAGATTCAAACAAGAGGACATGCGTTGAGAGTTAAGAGGCAAAAGTTTAGGGGTAACACGATGGGGAAATTCTTTATTCAGAGAGTGGTAGCTGTGTGGAACGAGCTTCCAGTAGAAGTGGTAGAGGCAGGTTCGATATTGTCATTTTTAAAAATTGGATAGGTATATGGACAGGAAAGGAATGGAGGGTTATGGGCTGAGTGCAGGTCGGTGGGACTAGGTGAGAGTAAGCGTTCGGGACGGACTAGAAGGGCCGAGATGGCCTGTTTCGGTGCTGTAATTGTTATATGGTTATATTCTTCCTCTCCTCATGATCTCATCAGCTCCCCGACGTTCTATCAGTCATCGACACTCCAGGATCAATTTTACCATGGCAGTCGGTTCACCAGTCCACACGTCTGGGATGTAAGAGGAAACCCACATGGTCACAGGGGAAATATGCAGACTAGACACAGAAAGCGAGAGAGTGCCCGATGTCTGGATTGAACCGAGTTTCTGGGTCTATCAGGTAGCAGCTCTGCTATTTGTTCCCCAGTGTTTGAAGTCTGCTAAAAGAAGGCAGATCTGACAGTGCAGCATGAGAGGGATCTGGCTCCACAAGCCACTGTGGAAAAGAGTAAACAGTTGATGTTTCAGGCTGAAACCTTTCAGTTGTCACTATATTGCCTGAGGAAGGAGACCTCTCCAATCCTCTGATGTCATCATTTGCCAGGATGCAGTGTTCCTCTCACTGAACCTGCTGTCTCCACCTGCATTGGAGACTCCTCTGGTGAAAGTATGGGGAATAGGCTTCCATTTACTTGAAGTTGATTTGTGTCTCTTTAGAGCTTCTTCGGGAGATCACTCACCGACCGGCGGCTGGCTACGTCCCCGATGACATCTGGAAAAAGGCAGGTAAGCCATACTGGAGATCATTTCGCCTCGCTTGGTTTAGATTACAGCAACTCGTCTGCTCTGAACATAAAAATCAGAGGGAACCGGAGCAGCGGTCCTGACCTTTAACCCTGTAAGGTTGTGGCTGACCCGCTTCCTCAGAGCCATTTTCCTTTGTTGTTTCCTATAGTGGGGGAGTCTAGGACCAGAGGACACAGCCTCAGAGTAGAAGGACGCCCCTTTAGAACACAGATGAGGAGGAATTTCCTTAGCCAGAGGGTGGTGAATCTGTGAAATTCAACATACAGACATCTGTGGAGGCCAAGTCATTGTAGGTTCTTGATTAATCAGGGTGTCGAGTTATGGGAAGAAGGCAGGAGAATGGGGTTGAGAGAGATGATAAATCAGCCATGATGGAATGGCAGAGTAGCCCGGATGGGCCAAATGGCCTAATTCTGCTCCTGTGTCTTACAGTCTTATGGACAGATTGCAATGACTGGGTCTCAACAACTATCTAGAGTAGAAAATCACAAAGGTTCACTACCTACCAAGTGAAAATCTCTTTTCATCTCAGTCTTAAATGTCCTAACACTTGTTCTCAAACTCGGCCCTACATAGTCCTCTATTTTTCTATCATCCGTGTGCCCATCTAGGAGTTATTTAAATGTCCTAACGTACCTGCCTCTGTCACCACCCCTGGCAAGGCACCCACCACTCTGTAAAAAACCTAAGGCGTAAGATATTTTCCCTCTATACTTTCCTCCAGTCTCTGACACCCCCCAGTATTTTCAATAGTTCCATTTAATGTCAGAGAATGCACACAGTATACAACCAGAAATTCTTACTCTCCCCAAAGAATGAATGACAGAAAAATATTAGAATCGCCACTCCCCCCCCCCCCAAACACAAGCAGCAGCAAAGCATCAACCCTTCCCCACTTGCTCCAGCAAGAAGCATCAGTGCCCACCAACCACCTCCTTTCCTGCAATCACCTTAAAATTATACCCCCTCTATTAGCTATTCCTGCCCTGGGAAAAGTCTCTGGCTATCCATTTGACGTGTACCTCTTATCTTCTTGTATGCCTGTATTAAGTCATCACTCGTCCTCTTTCGCCCCAAAGAGAAAAGCCCTACATTTCTCAACCTTTCTTCATAAGACGTGTTCTCTAATCCAGAAAGCATTCAGATAAATCTCCTTACTCGCTCTCTAAAGCTTCCACATCTTTCCTATAATGAGGCGACCAGAACTGGACACATTATTCCAAGTGTGGACTAATTAAAGTTTTGTAGAACTGCAATGGGACCTTTGGTGTGGAAACATCTCAATAGATGAGTGTAGTTATCCCCTTTTGTTGAAGAGCCTGATGACTGAGGGGTAGTAACTGTTCTTGAACCTGGTGGTGCGAGTCCTGAGGCTCTTGTACCTTCACCCTGATGGCAGTGAGAAAAGAGCATGGCCTGGATGGTATGGATTTTTGATGATGGATGCTGCTTACCTGTGACAGTGTTTCATGTAGAGGTTTTCAATGGTTGGGAGGGCTTTACCCATGTTGTACTGGGCTGAATCCACTACTGAGGTGACCTCTACATTAAATACCAGGTTTTTAATAAAATGTTTTGCAAGTTTGGATTTTTTTTGTCCACGTAAAGTTAATGGCATTAGATTAAAAAAGAAGCTTCACCTCCTGTTGGTGGTAATGAAAGGATAATATTAACATTGAAGAAAGACTACCAATAATGAACTGTGATACTTAGTCACTAAAATACCTTGGTGATCTGCCAGTCAACGTGGCCTTCCATTGGTCGGGGTCACCCATGGACGTTGTAGTCCAGCTCTGCGTGATATACAAGCCGGTGCAGTATGATATAGGGGGTAGGTTAGACAATAGACAATAGGTGCAGAAGTAGACCATTCGGCCCTTTGAGCCTGCACCGCCATTTTGAGATCATGGCTGATCATCTACTATCAATACCCGGTTCCTGCCTTGTCCCCACATCCCTTGATTCCCCTATCCATAAGATACCTATCTAGCTCCCTTCTTGAAAGCATCCAGAGAATTGGCCTCCACTACCTTCCGAAGCAGTGCATTCCAGACCCCCACAACTCTCTGGGAGAAGAAGTTTTTCCTTAACTCTGTCCTAAATGACTTACCCCTTATTCTCAAACCATGCCCTCTGGTACTGGACTCTCCCAGCACCTGGAACATATTTCCTGCCTCTATCTTGTCCAATCCCTTAATAATCTTATACGTTTCAATCAGATCCCCTCTCAATCTCCTTAATTCCAGCGTGTACAAGCCCAGTCTCTCAAACCTCTCTGCGTAAGACAGTCCAGACATCCCAGGAATTAACCTCGTGAATCTACACTGCACTTCCTCTACAGCCAGGATGTCCTTCCTTAACCCTGGAGACCAAAACTGTACACAATACTCCAGGTGTGGTCTCACCAGGGCTCTGTACAACTGCAAGAGGATTTCCTTACAATTCCCTTTGTAATAAAGGCCAACATTCCATTAGCCTTCTTCACTGCCTGCTGCACTTGCTCATTCACCTTCAGTGACTGATGAACAAGGACTCCTAGATCTCTTTGTATTTCTCCCTTACCTGACTCTACACCATTCAGATAATAATCTGCCTTCCTGTTCTTACTCCCAAAGTGGATAACCTCACACTTATTCACATTAAACGTCATCTGCCAAGTCTCTGCCCACTCACCCAGCCTATCCAAGTCACCCTGAATTCTCCTAACATCCTCATCACATGTCACACTGCCACCCAGCTTAGTATCATCAGCAAATTTGCTGATGTTATTCTCAATGCCTTCATCTACATCGTTGACATAAATTGTAAACAGCTGTGGTCCCAATACCGAGCCCTGTGGCACCCCACTAGTCACCACCTGCCATTCCGAGAAACACCCATTCACTGCTACCCTTTGCTTTCTATCTGCCAACCAGTTTTCTATCCATGTCAATGTCTTCCCCCTGATGTCCTGAGCTTTGATTTTACCCACCAATCTCCTATGTGGGACCTTATCAGATGCCTTCTGAAAATCGAGGTACACTACATCCACTGGATCTCCCCCGTCTAACTTCCTGGTTACATCCTCGAAAAACTCCAATAGATTAGTCAAGCATGATTTACCCTTGGCAAATCCATGCTGGCTCGGCCCAATCCTATCACTGCTATCTAAATATGCCACTATTTCATCCTTAATGATGGACTCTAGCATCTTCCCCACCACCGATGTCAGGCTGGCATTTCTCTGTTTTCTCCCTCCCTCCTTTCTTAAAAAGTGGGATAACATTAGCCATTCTCCAATCCTCAGGAACTGATCCTGAATCTAAGGAACATTGGAAAATGATTACCAATGCATCCGCAATTTCCAGAGCCACCTCCTTTAGTACCCTAGGATGCAGACCATCTGGACCTGGGGATTTGTCAGCCTTCAGTCCCATCAGTCTACTCATCACCGTTTCTTTCCTAATGTCAATCTGTTTCATTTCCTCTGTTACCCTATGTCCTTGGCCCATCCATACATCTGGGAGATTGCTTGTGTCTTCCCTAGTGAAGACAGATCTAAAGTACTTATTAAATTCTTCTGCCATTTCTCTGTTTCCCATAACAATTTCACCCAATTCATTCTTTAAGGGCCCAACATTGTTCTTAACTATCTTCTTTCTCTTCACATACCTAAAAAAGCTTTTGCTATCCTCCTTTATATTTCTGGCTAGCTTGCATTTGTACCTCATTTTTTCTCCCCATATTGCCTTTTTAGTTAAGTTCTGTTGTTCCTTAAAAACTTCCCAATCATCTGTCCTCCCACTCACCTTAGCTCTGTCATACTTCCTTTTTTTTAATGCTATGCAATCTCTGACTTCCTTTGTCAACCACTGTGGCCCCTTTCCCCCCTTTGAATCCTTCCTTCTCTGGGGGATGAACTGATTTTGCACCTTGTGCATTATTCCCAAGAATACCTGCCATTGCTGTTCCACTGTCTTTTCTGGTAGGCTATCCGTCCAGTCAACTTTGGCCAGCTCCTCCCTCATGGCTCCATAGTTTCCCCTGTTCAACTGCAACACTGACACCTCCGAGCTGCCCTTATCCTTCTCAAATTGCAGATAAAAACTTATCATATTATGATCACTACCTCCTAATGGCTGCTTTGCTGCAAGATCGCTTATCAAATCCTGCTCATTACATAACACTAAATCCAGAATAGTCTTGTCCCTGGTCGGCTCTCGTACAAGCTGTTCCAAGAATGCATCCCGTAGGCACTCTACAAACTCCCTATCCTGTGGTCCAGCACCAACCTGATTCTCACAGTTCACCTGCATGTTGAAATCCCCCATAACTACTGCGACATTACCTTTGCCACATGCCAATGTTAACTCCCTATTCAACTTGCACCCAATATCCATGCTACTGTTTGGTGGCCTGTAGACAGCACCCATTTGGGTCCTTTTGCCCTTATTGTTCCTCAGTTCTATTCACACAGACTCTACTTCTCCTGACCCTATGTCCCCCCTTGCAAAGGACTGAATCTCATTCCTCACCAACAGGGCCACCCCACCCCGTCTGCCCACATTTCTGTCCCTACGATAGCACGTATACCCTTGTACATTCATTTCCCAGGTCTGATCTCCCTGCAGCCATGTCTCCGTTATCCCAACAACATCATAGTTACCCATTCGCACCTGAGCTTCAAGCTCATCCGCCTTATTTCTGACACTTCGTGCATTCAGATATAGAATTTTTAGCCCGTTTCTCCTCTCTCTGTTTGAATCGCTGCCTATTGTGCTTAACCCAGCTCCCCGAACTCCCATCGGGCTATACGCCCCTAGAATTTTGTTGTCCTTCCTAAATTTACTTATTCTTTTAACACATTTAACTTCATGTTCTGTCAGACCATCCCTCTGTACATGTGCTTTTAATGTACAATGAATTTAGGTTCCTTATCACTTGTTCCGCCTCACATTTCTCTACTACACACTTAATATTCTGGAACCGTGTAGTCCCCACCTGTCCTTTATTCTTCCTCTCGCTATCCTCTCTCACATTCTGGATCCCCGCCCCCTGCAAATTTAGCTTAAACCCCCCCCCCCCCCCAAGAAGCACTAGCAAACTTCCCTGCGAGAATGTTAGTACCACTCCAGTTCAGGTGTAAACCGTCCCTTCGGAACAGATCCCACCTTCCCTGGAACAAAGCCCAATTATCTACAAACCTGAAGCCCTCCCTCCTGCACCATCCTCTCAGCCATGTATTAATCTGTATAATCTTTCTGTTCCTTGCCTCATTCACACGTGGCACAGGTAGCAATCCTGAGATTGTTACCCTGGAGGTCCTGCTCTTCAGCTTCGCACCTAACTCCCTGAACTCCCTACGCAGGACCCCCTCACTCATCCTACCCACGTCATTGGTCCCTATATGGACCACAACATCTGGATTCTTGCCCTCTCTCTCGAGAATAACTTGCACCCGATCTGAGATGTCTTGGACCCCGGCTCCAGGGAAGCAACATACCATCTGAGACTCCCAATCTTCCCTACAAAATCTCCTATCCGCCCCCCTGACTATAGAATCCCCTATCAATACCGCTCTCTTCTCTTCCCTCCTCCCCTTCCTAGTCAAGGGTCCAACCTCAGTGCCAGAGACAGGACCACTGCAGCTTGTTCCTGGTAGGTCATCCCCACCAACAGTATCCACAACGGTATACTTATTTTTGATGGGAACAGCCACAGGGGTGCTCTGCTCTCTCTGTCTGCTCCCCCTGCCTCTCTTGACTGTCACCCATTTGCCTACCTCCTGTCTTTTCGGTGTGACTACCTCCCGATAACTCTTATCTATCTCTACCTCTGCCTCCCGAATGATCCGTAGTTCATCCAGCTCCTGCTCCAATTCCCTAACTCGGTCTGATAGGAGCTGCAGCTGGATGCACCTATTGCAGGTGTGGTCATCAGGGACAACTGTGTTGACCCTGACCTCCCACATACTGCATACGGAGCACACCACTGCTCTAACTGTCTCCCCCATTACCTGATCCTAGATTAGTCAGAATAAATGAATTTAGGTTCCGTTAATATCAGAGAATGTATACAGTATACAACCTTAAATTTATACTCTTCACAGACATCCGTGCAACAAGGGACCCCATAGAATGAATGGTAGGACATCGAAGCCCCGAAACCACCCCCCCGACCCTTCGCAGAAGCAGCAAGCATCAACCTCCCATTCCCCCCTTGCACTCACACGAGCAAAATCCCTGACTCCTATCCCCAACCCCCACTCCGTGCAAGCGACAGCCGAATCCCCCTAAAGAGACCTTAATCTAGAGTTCATCAGAACTGCATCAAAACCCAACGCTTTGGTATCACCGACAGGCTTTCCCGCTCCAGCGATGGATCGCTCCTGCGACAGTATGAGGGGAGACCGGCAACTCGCCGTTCCGATGTTACAATCTTCCACGTTGCTTCTCCGAACCCGCGGTGGGAATCACTCGAGTACAGGGAGCTAGGGGCATAACAAATCATTGGCTCTCGGTGCTTGACGAGCTAGGTCACTATGTGCTCACACCTGCAGGACAGGGTACTTCTGTTCTCTTTGTGCCTGGTAAATAATACAGTTTGAAGACAATTAAATGAGCTGCTGGTTGTGCCTTTTCAACCCAGAGGTCAGGATATGATTTGTGCTCTTGAAAGTGCAACCTTAACAATAAGGTTATATTTAATTCTACGTACACTAGCTGGAGTGTTCAGTTAGATTGTATATCCTAGAACTTGGAACAAGTTGAGCATATTGTTCACAAAATTTAGACCAATTTTCCAGAACACTTCCCAGCATTTCCTTTGTCAGAAGAGACCGGATAAGCTAAGTTTGTTTTCTTGGAGTACAGAAGGCTAAAGGGGAGCTCTGAGAGAGGCTTGTAAAATTATGTGAGGTGGTTAGATAGGGTCGAGAGCAAAAATCCTTTTCCTGTCCATAGAAACAGGTTCCATCAGGGTTAGAGGCTAAGCCACACGTGAAGGCCAGGAGCTGGACTTGGTTGTCAAAGACTATTTGAGGCGCACGCCATTGGGAGCATCTAATAAGTCGATCAGGGGTTCCCAACCTTTTTTATGCCATGGACCCTTACCATTAACAGAGGGGTCCAGATTGGGAAGCCTTGGTGTAGAAGGAGCTTATCCCCATTGCCATCCCCCTGCTGCTATAACAACCATAAGGACCTGCCAGAAAGGCATACAGTCAAAACTTATTGCCAGCTTCGTTTCATCCTGAGGATGAGTGAAGGTATTATATAAATGCGGAAGAGCAATAGTTGGATAATTGAATGTTCATACCACTGGGTTGTAGACTATCCAGGTGGAAAATGAAGTGCTGCTTTTGTAGTTTATGTTTTTATTCTCACATTGGCAGCAACAAAAGCCAAGGACTGACAGTTTGGTGTGGGTGAGTTTGGCTTTACACTGCCAACAGGGAAATCATAGACGCGAGAGATTTTGCCACTGCTGGAGGTCCAAAGTAACACACACAAAATGCTGGAGGAACTCAGCAAGTCAGGCAGCATCTATGGAAAAGAGTAAACTGCAATGTTTTAGGCTGATATCCTTTTCATCAGGACTGGAAAGGAAGGGGATAAGAAGGTGGGGAGAGGGGAGGAGGACAAGATAGAGGGTGATAGGTGAAGCCAGGTGTGTGGGGGAAGGGGGATGAAATAAGAAGCTGGAAGGTGATCGGTGAAAGGGCTGGAGAAGAGGGAATGTGTTAGGAGGGAGAGTGGACCATGTGAGAAAGGGAGAGAAGAGGGGCACCAGGGGGAGGTTATAAGCAGTTGAGGAGAAGAAGTAAGAGGCCAGAGTGGAGAATTGAAGAAGAGGAAAGTGGGAGGGGAATTGTAAGATGGAAAAATCAATGTTCATGCCATCTGGTTGGATGCTGCCTAGATGGATATGAGGTGTTGCTCCTCTACTCTGAGAGTGACCACAGTGTGGCTATGGAGCAACATGTCGGAACAGGAATGGTAATAGGAATTAAAATGGTTGGCTTCTGGGACATCCTGCTTTTTGCAGATGGAGCTGAGGTGTTTGACAAAGCTGCCCTCAATCTACTTTGGGTCTTACCAATGTGGAGGAGGCCACATCATGAGTAGCAGATACTGTAGACGACCTCAGCAGATTTGCAGGTGAAGTGTTGCCTCACGTGGAAGGACTGCTTGGGGCCCTGAATGGAGGTGAATGGGCAGGTTTTGCTGTTCTGTCACAGAATGCCAGGAGAGAAATAATAGGTCAAAGTGTGGGAATGTAAATACAGTCTCCCTGGAGATAGTAGATACAATAGATTCTGCAGATGCTGGAAATCCAGAGTAACACACCCAAAATGCTGGAGGAACTCAGCAGGAACTTGACGCTAATTGTTTATTCATGCGCATAGATTCTGCCTGATCTGATGAGTTCCTCCAGCATTTCGTGTGTATTTCCCTCGAGGTGGTGCATTTATTTCAGGGGATGATATGTATGAATGTGGCACAGGATTCAAGGGGTAAATGACACAGATAAATAAATCATTGGCTGGTAGGGCTAACGTAAAAATAAAATCTCTGGTGCTCCCTTCCTGGGAAGGGGGTGGGAGGGAGGGAAGGGAGAGAGAGATGAAAGAAAGAAGAATTATTCAAACTTGACTGAGCTACAGTTAGGATACAAAAGCATATAAAGGCCATTCAGGTGATTTATAACGATCATGTCAGAACAGGGTGGTTTTCCTTTCCAGGAAAGCTTAACAGTCCTGAAGTTATTTTGCCAAAAACTGAGCAAGCACATTACAGAGGCGTTTACCAAGTGTTTGGCAAAAGCACCTCCACTAGCTGGAGAAACTGCAATGTAAAATTATCCTTAGTAAACCTTACGGGATCTTTGTTCAAGTTCAATGTAGATGTATGCCACCACATACCAACCTGAGATTCTTCCTGTGGGCATACTCGATAAATCCAGTAACCATAATAGAATCAATGAAAGGCCGTACCCAACAGGGCCGACAACCAGAGTGCAAAAAACAACAAATACAAAAAGAAAGAAGAAGAAAGGGGGGAAATAATTAATTTACTAACTGGTTAATACAGCATAATAAAAAATTAAATAAATTGAATGAGTAACCAAACTAATAAATACATTTATTTGTTGAGAGAATATAAGGAGGTTGGGGCTGAGAAGGAAAATTGATCAGCCACAATGAAATGGCAGAGCAAACTCAATGGTCACATGATCTAATTCTGCTCCTATATCTTATAAATAAATAAGCAAAAAATATCAAGAACGTGAGATGAAGAGTCCTTGAAAATGAGTCCATTGGTTGTGGGGACATTTTAATGATGGGGCAAGTGCAGTTGAGTGAAGTTATCCCCTTTGGTTCAAGAGCCTAATGGTAGACGGGTACTAACTGTTCCTGAACTCTGGTGGTGTGAGTCATGAGCTTCCTGTACCTTCTTCCTGATGGCAGCTGGAAGAGGAGAGCGTGACCTGGTTGGTGGTGGGGATCCCTGATGGTGGACGCTGCTTTCCTGCGACAACACCCTGTGTAGATGTGTTCAGTGATGGGGAGGGCTTTTCCCGTGATGGACCGGGCCGTATACACTACTCTGTAAGATTTTCCGTTCAAGGGCAGTGTTGTTCCCATACCAAGCTGTGATGCAGCCATTCAATATACTCTCCAGCACACATCTTAACCACTAGTTAACACTTAATTGCCACCCAGTGATTTGGGTGTGGATAACAATGTCACTTCACTAAGAAAGTGGTTCATTTAAAGACCGGGACAAACTTATGAAAGTAATTACAACACCTAAACATCAGAAATGCAGGGAGTGGATCAGTTCAAAAGAAATTTATTATTGAAGTACGTATATGTCACCCTATACTACCCTGAGATTTATTTTCTTGCAGGCATTCACAATAGAATAAAGAAATACAGTAGAATCAATGAAAAACCACATAGGCAAGTTTTTCAGAACGTAGAACAGAGGAACAGGCCCTTTGGCCTAAAATGCTGCACCAAATAGTGAAGCCAATGTCAGCTAATCCCTAATCCCTGCGTAATGTTCTTGTGTCTTCATGCTCTGCATTTGCACGAACCTGCCTAATAGCCTCTTATCAGCTCAATTGTATCTGCCTTCATGACCACCCTTAGCAGCACATTCCAGGCACCCACCCTGCACATCTTTGGACTCCCCCTCTCATCTTGGGCATATCCCCTCAAGTTTTAGACATTTTGACCATAGAAAGGGGCACTGGCTGTCGATCTCATAATTATGTGTTTCAATTTATTCTCAGTCACACAGAACAAGATTGACTGATGGGAATAAGTCTGAAATGAAGTTTTTACTCTTTGCAGCTTAAATCCAACTGGAATTTCATGGGGGTGGGGAAGAGAGAATAGTTTATTTTATTCAGAGATACAGCACAGTACAGGCCCTTCCGGACCAATGAGCCCAGACCGTCCAATTACACCCATGTGGCCAGTGAAACTACTAATCTGTACATCTTTGGGCTGTGGGAGGAAACGGGAGCACCCAGAGGAAACCAGTTTAGTCACAGAGAGAACACAAACTCTCTTTACAAACAGCAGCAGGAATTGAACCCAGTTCACTGGTGCAGAAATCTTCTGCCTGGTGGGAGGGGCAGAAGAGAGAATGTCCAGCGTTGGAAGGAGTTATGTCTTGTAACTTCAAAACATTAAATTAATTCAAAAGGAAAACATTGGGGTCTGGGAATACGGGTCTGACTGAGTCTTTACTTTTAGCAAAAGGCACGTACATTTCACGCAGTGTGCAATTAATGTATTTATACATATAGCCTGTAATTAATTATTAAACACAATACTTAATCGAACAATATATACACACAAGATTACTCAAGTGTTACTGAAATATCAAATACACAACAGAAGGGTCTTTGATTTTGTTGGCTGCTTCACTGAGGCAGTGAGAAATGTAGAAGAGGCCACGGTGGGGAGGCTGGCTTTTGTGATGGAACTGAGCTACGTTTCCAACTCGGCAATTTCTTGCAGTCTTGGGCAGGACAGTTTCCGTATCGAGCCATGATGCATCCAGATAGGATGCATTCAATTGGGCATCTCTAAAGATTGCTGAGCATTTGCTGGATTTCCTCAGTTTTCTGAGGATATAGAAGTGCTGGTTAGGTGAAGGGCCTGCTTTCCATGGTCTTTCCTTTTGATTCTGCAAGATATCACACAGCTCTGTGAGGGCTCAGTGGTGGTGATGGGGGGTTCTTGGGAACTTGTGTGAGATGGAGCCTGCCTTGAACAGGAAAGAGTGTGCATGTGTGAGGGCGTCGGTGTGCAGACGAGGGTGGAAACTCAGCGAAGATGAAAAATACAAGCAGCAGGGAAAGCACCCAGTGTTGATCATGTGAGTTTGCAGTTTTGATGTTTCCTCTAACGGTCGGGTAGTTTGACAGCTGGCGGAGAAAGGCTCGATGTCTTCGTACCAGACGGCATTCCATTCCGCGGGGGAGGGGAGAGACGGAGCGAAAAAGAGCAGAGGGTGGAAGGAAGAATTCTGTCGCGCTGTCTCACCTGCAGAAGACGCACCATCTGCCAACCCAGAGCGGAATTAGCGCCAAAGTCTCACTCTGTCCTGGCAACTTCTGGGCGCTTGGTTCCGTGAGAGAGTGTGTGTGTGTGTCATTGCCATCTGCAGCTGGTAACCATATCACACTCTTCTCAAGCACCTGCCACTCTTTATTCATTTGTTGTCCGCTGGACGGGTAAGGGATCACGATGCTTACGTTAACTGCGTTGACATCCAGTTGTCCGGCCCAGATGCCCAAGTTCGAATCTGATCACATCACCGGACCATTGGGTTTAAAAAAAAATTCTACTTGTAGATTAAAAATCAAAATCAAAACTGTAGGTGACGTTTCAAGAGGCAGCAGAGGCTGGAACCTGGAGCAACATGCAATCAGCTGGAGGAACTCAACGGGACAAACAGCAACTGTGGGAGAAAGGACCTAGAACATAGAACACTACAGCATAGTACAGGCCCTTCGGCCCGCATTCTTGTGCCAACCTTATAAGCTACTCTAAGCTAATTGTACATAGCCCCCGTTTTTCAAACATGCATGTGCCTTTTTAAGAGTCTCTTACATGTCCCACATGTATCTACCCCAACCACCACCCCTGGCAGTGTGTTCCATGCACCCACCACTCTCAGTGTAAATATCTTACCTCTGACATCCCATTCCCCCCCCCCCCATTCTTTCCTCCATGCCCCCTGGTATTAGCCATTTCACCCTGGAAAATAGTCTCTCTGGCTAGGCACTTGGTCTATGATTTATATCATCTTTTAGACCATAAGACATAGGAGTAGAATTAGGCCATCTGGCCCATCGAGTCTGCTCCGCCATTCAATTATGGCTCCTTCTCCTCCTCAACCCCAGTTCCTGACCTTCGCCCCGTAACCTTTGATGCCATGTCCAATCAAGAACCTATCAATCTCTGCCTTAATACACCCAACGACCGGTCCTCCACAGCTGCACGTGGCATCAAATTCCACAAATTCACCACCGTTTGGCTAAAGAAATTTCTCCGCATCTCTGTTTTGAAAGGGCGCCCCTTTATCCTGGGGCTGTGCCCTCTTACATCCTTTCCACATCCACTCTGTCTAGGCTTTTCAACATTCGAAAGGTTTCAATGAGATCCCCTCTCATTCTTCTGAATTTCAGCGAGTACAGACCCTGAGCCATCAAATGTTCCTCATCAAATCCTTTCATTCCTGGAATCACCCTTATGAACCTCCTCTGGATCCTCTTCTATGCCAGCACATCTTTTCTAACATGAGGGACCCAAAACTGTTCACAATACTCAAGGTGAGACTTCACCAGTGCCTTATAAAGCCTCAGAATCACATCCCTGCTCTTGTATTCTAGACCTCTTGAAATGAATGGCACTTGCCTTCCTCACCACTGACTCAACCCACAAGTTAACCTTTAGGGTGTTCTGCACAAGGACTCCCAAGTCTCTTTGCATCTCTGAATTTTCTCCCCATTTAGAAAATAGTCCGCAGATTTATTTCTACTACAAAAGTGCAAGACCATGCATTTTCCAACATGGTATTTCAATTGACACTTTCTTGCCCATTCTCCTAATCTGTCTATGTCCTTCTGCATCCTACCTGTTTCCTCAACACTACCTGCCCCTCCACTAATCTTGGTATCACCTGCAAACTTGGCAACAAAGCCATCTGCCGGTTAACTGTCGGCTAACTATTACTTGGATTGCACTACCTGTATGTATAATCTATATTTTCATTTATATTTATCATTATTATTGTTATGAGCAGAGAGACAACATCTGCCGGAAGTAAATTCCTTGTATGTGCATAGGTACTTGGCGATTAAAGTCTGATTCTGATTCTGATCTATTCCATCATCCAAATCATTGACATACAGCATAAATAGAAGTGTTCCCAACACCGACCCCTGTAGAACACCACTAGTCACTGGCAGCCAACCAGAAAAGGATCCTGTTATTCCCACTCACTGTCTGCTATCGATCAGCCAATGC
Source organism: Hemitrygon akajei (assembly GCF_048418815.1). Classification (NCBI taxonomy): domain Eukaryota; kingdom Metazoa; phylum Chordata; class Chondrichthyes; order Myliobatiformes; family Dasyatidae; genus Hemitrygon; species Hemitrygon akajei. The sequence goes on along the minus strand of NC_133134.1, from coordinate 161,601,844 downwards.
ACTATCCATCTTAGTAACTTTCCTGTAATACCATGGGCTCTTAACTTGGTAGACAGCCTCATGTGTGGCACCTTGTCAAAAGCCTTCTGGAAAGTCCAAATGTACAACATCCACTGCATCTCCTTTATCTATCCTACTTGTAATCTCCTCAAAGAATTCCAGCAGGTTCATCAGGCAGGATTTTCCCTGAAGGAAACCATACTGACTTCGTACAATCTTGTCCTGTGTCACCAAGTACTCCATCACCTGATTCTTAACAATTGGCCCTAACATCTTCCCAATGTCTGAGGTCAGGCTAACTGGTCTATAATTTTCTTTCCTTCTATCGAGTTATCTCTCATCCTTCTTCACTCCAAAGAAAGAAGTCGACAATTGTTTCAAATTGAATTTGAAAAGAATAGTTTTCCCACAGATGCTGCTCGCCCTGCTGAGTATCCCCCGCCAGACTGACTGTGGCAGAAAGCTGCAGGAGCTGGAAATCTGAAATATGCCTCAGTGGCAAAATGGTGCAGATGGTCGAGTCACTGCCTCACAACGCCAGAGTCCTGGGTTCAATCCCAACCTCGGGTCTCGCTATAACCGTGTGGGGGTTCCTCCGGGTGCACTGGTTTCCTCCCACGTCCCGCAGTTGTGTGGATGAGAAGGTCAATTGGCCACTGTAAGTTATCCCCCTTCATCTTTACTTTAAGTGAGGTGCACCTGTATCACGTGGTAACTTGATGACGTATGCCATTTACGTATTTTTACATATAATTGGCAATTAAGTATTTAAACAAGCAAGAGTGCTTAATCAGCCAATATATATACCTGTATATGCAAGATCACCCAAATATTTTTGAAATATTAAATACATAGTTATTAAATACTAATTCGGGGTAGTGGCTAGGTTAACACCTCACTTGCACCAACAATCGGGGCTCAATTTCCACCACTGTTTGTACGTTCTCCCCGTGACCGTGTGAGTTTCCGTGGGTTAGAGTTAGTAAGTTGTGGACATGCTGTGTTGGCACCGGAAGCAAAACAATGCTTACGGGCTGCCCTCTGCACATTCTCACTGATTTGCTTTGATACAAAATGGCGCATTTCACTGTAAGTTTTGAGGTTTTGGTGTAGCTGTGATCAAAATTTATTTATTTTTGCCTGCTGTCGTTTAGGGGGGCAGTGAAGGGCCTCAATCTCTGTCTGCAAAGAAATATTCTTCATTGCTGTCTCTGTAACAATTATTTTTTTGACCAGTCAGTGTTATTAGCCCTGAGCTGAGCTGAAACTGATGGACCACTCTTTTTCTGGCCTCCACCCTTTGGCCTGTTTGGCATGGATGACCCTACCAAGAGCCAAAGCATAAAGCCCTGACCCCAGCCAACATGGCTGTCTGGATCATTGAGGCAGACAGGTTTCTATACCATGACAAGGTGGTGGTCCTCTTGGACGATTTGATAAATAAAGAGAATTTTAATGAATCTGAAGCGTATATGTAATGAACTTCGGTAGAGGCCGGTTCCATTACAACAAAATGGCTACTTGAATAGGAAAGGTCTAGAACAGGGTTTCTTAACCATTTTTATACCATGGACCACTTGAGCAGTCCGGTGAAGCCTATGGGCCTCTTCTCAGAATAATATATTTAAATATATAAAATAAAATACTTAGGATTACAAAATAAACCAATGATATAGAAATAATACAGGTATCAAAATATTTAAAAATACACATCTGTGATATAGTAATATATGTGCTTTATTAATGCATTAAATAGCAAGACCATACATTTAAAATACAAGTTAAAATTAAATCTTATTTTGTAAAGACACATCAGTGTGAAGGCTGTTGTTGCTCAGCTTGATGAAGAACATTAATCTATGGGGGTGGTCTTTGACAAAGCCACTCTCAGGTCACGTTGGACATCCAGTCGCAGGTCTGCCCAATAGTTGGCCAGCTATGTCACTCAGACACAAGATTGCGATCGCGTTCAGCCTAGCGGGGGTGGAGGTCTAATAGCTACCATAATTTCAAGGTAGTGATAAGTGTGTGCCATAATCAATATTTTGAGATATTTCTAACAACTGTGATATGGTATGAAAATATCTGTATTTTCTATTGATGACGAAGTCACAGGTAAAGTTAATACTACTGTGGTCTGTTGCCTACGTTCATCATTGAAGGAAATGCTAAATTTCAGTAGAAGGTTAGTGAAAATAAAGATGTAATTTTTTTCCCATCCAAGTTCACGGACCGCCTTGAATCTATCCATGAACCCGTGATTAAGAACCCCTTGGTTTTGAAGAACATTGGTCAAGCAGTCAAATGGGATTACTATAGATAGTCATCTTGGTTAGCATGGACAACTAGGGCTGAAAGGCTTGTTTCCATACAGTGTAACTCTATTATCTATCAAATAATCCTTGTTTCTTTAATCAATCCATGTAACTTCCTGGAATCAGTTCAAAAAGGCATTCTGTTCCATCTGTAAAACCTTTGCACCTTTCCTAAAGAAATGGGCACTAGAAATTTTCCTTTTCCCTTTAGCTATACACTCAGTGGCCACTTTATTAGGTGCAGGCGTGGAACCTGGCGTGGTCTCCTGTTGCTGTACACCATTGTTGTAACAAGTGTTTATTTGAGTTACCGCCATCTTCCTGTCAGCTTGAGCCCGTCTGGCCTGACGTCTCTCATTAACAAGGACTGCCTTCCTCTGGATGAGTTTTGTTCATCGCACCATTCTCGGTAAGCTCTACTACAGACTCTCGTGAGTGAAACCCCCAGAAGATCGGCAATTTCTGAGATACTCAAACTACCCCGTACGGCACCAGCGATCATTTCACAGTCAAAGTCACTTAGATCAGATTTTTTCGCCATTCTGATGTTTGGTCTGAACAACAGCTGAGCCTCTTAACCATGTCTCCATGTTTTTATACATTGAGTTGCTGCCACATAAATTGGTTGATAAGATATCTGCTCTGCCAAGCTGGTGGACCTGACAAAGTGGCTTCTGAGTATATGATTACTTTTCACCAGCCATTCCTGTTCAGGGAATTGCTTCCTTTCTCTCTGCCGCGTGTCAGAGTCCTTCGTTACTCTGAGCAGCCAGTGTGGCCGTCTCTTAGCGATGTTTCTTTCTTTCCCTGGGGGAGCAGAGGAAGCCGTCAACGAGGTGAAGCGCCAGGCTGTGTCGCAGCTGCAGAAAGCCGTGACCGAGGCCGAGCAGAAAGCCTACGAGATGATAACAGCAGAGAGGGCCAAGATGGAGCAGAAGATAGCTGATGCCAAACGACAGGCGGCCGAGGACGCTTTCACAGTCATCAACGAACAGGAAGACACCAGTGAGGTAGGATGTCGCCCTCCTGTCACTCCTCCTTGGTTAGCACAGTGGCTCAGGAGCAGTGATCCCCTTCCCTTCTCCCCCAGCACTTCTCAGCATCACTTGACCGGTTTGGTCAGTGACCCGCTCTCCATCTCATGTCCACCACCCCGCAGATGTTCAGTCCAGGGGTCGTTACCAGGCAGAGACCATCCTGAGGTCAGAGGTCAGACAAGAGACCCCCCCACATGCTCTCACTAACTGAGAGTACAGCTGTTGATACTAATCTAAAGCCCTTGAAAGGTTTATTGGGGATCCTTGGGTGTCAGAATCAGAATCAGGTTTATTATTGTCAACGTCTTTGTACAGACATTCGCACAAAAGGTAGTGGATTCGGTCCAGTACACCATGGGTAAAGCCCTCCTAGTCACTGAGCAATTCTACATGAAACACAGTTGCAGGAAAGCAGCATCCATCATCAGGGACCCCCACCACCCTGGACATGCTCTCTTCTCGCTGCTGCCATCGGGTAGAAGGTACAAGAGCCTCAGGACTCGCACCACCAGGTTCAAGAACTGTTATTACCCTCAACCATCAGGCTCTCGAATAGAAGGGGATAACTACGCTCACTTGCCCCATCATTGAGATGTTCCTACAGCCAATGATCTCACTTTTAGGACTCTTTATCTAATTATCTCATGTTCTCATTATTTATTGGTACTTATTTATATTTGCACCTGCACACTTTGTTGCTTTCTGCACTCTGATTGACCTTTCATTGATTCTGGTATAGTTGTTATTCAACAGATTTGCTGAGTAAGCCCGCAGGGAAATGAATCTCAGGGTTGTGTGTGGTGACATGTATGTACTCTGATACTTTGTACTTTCTTCGTACTGTTCACATGGAAGGACTGCACAAAGCTGTCATCGTCAGATTTGACGGACAGCCGATCAATCAATCATAAGATGTGAAACTTGTTTTACTTTTGCGGCAGCAATGCATTGCAAAGACATAAAAGGACTATAAATTACAAAGCATTATAAATGATGCTATTACAGCACCAACCCGGGTTCAGTTCTGCCACTGTGTGTGTGAGAAGTTTGTACGTTCTCCCCATGACCACGTAGGTTTCCTCTGGGTGATACAGCTTCTTCCCACAGTCCAAAGGTGTGCGGGTTGTAGGTTAATTGCTCACATGAGTATAATTGGGCGGCGTGAGCTCGTTGGGTAAAGTGCCAGTTACAGGTGATCCCAACCTTTTTTATACTGTGTACCAATACCATTAAGCATGGGATCTGTGGATCCCAGGTCAGGAACCCCTGATTTAGTGAGAAAATAATAAATGGGACAGAATTATGAGGTGTTGTTCATGGGTCTGTGCACTGCGAAAGCTGAGGGACTGATATCAGGTTCTTTCTCTTTCCCAGTTATTCTCTGGGTGAATTGGTGTCACGGGTAGGCGACCTGCTGCATTACAGCTCCGGTGACCTGGCTGGGCTCAGTCCTGACTCCTGGTGCACCCGTCTGGAGAGTTTGCATTGCCTGGGTGCTCCGGTTTCCTCCCACAGCCCAAAGACTATGAGCTACAGGAGCAGAATTAGGCCATTCAGCCCAATGAGCCACCATTAACGACCTGGATGTGGGGGTGGGGGGGGGAGTTGGCAAGTTTGCAGGCGACAGAAAGGTTGGTGGTGTTGTAGATAGTGTAGAGGATTGTCGAAGATTGCAGAGAGACATTGATAGGATGCAGAAGTGGGCTGAGAAGTGGCAGATGGAGTTCAACCCAGAGAAATGTGAGGTGGTACACTTTGGAAGGACAAACTCCAAGGCAGAGTACAAAGTAAATGGCAGGATACTTGGGAGTGTGGAGGAGCAGAGGGATCTGGGGGTACATGTCCACAGATCCCTGAAAGTTGCCTCACAGGTAGATAGGGTAGTTAAGAAAGCTTATGGGGTGTTAACTTTCTTAAGTCAAGGGATAGAGTTTAAGAGTCACGAGGTAATAATGCAGCTCTGTAAAACTCTAGTCAGGCCACACTTAGAGTACTGTGTCCAGTTCTGGTCGCCTCACTATAGGAAGGATGTGGAAGCATTGGAAAGGGTACAGAGGAGATTTACCAGGATGCTGCCTGGTTTAGAGAGTATGGATTATGATCAGAGATTAAGGGAGCTAGGGCTTTACTCTTTGGAGAGAAGGAGGATGAGAGGAGACATGATAGAGGTATACAAGATATTAAGAGGAATAGACAGAGTGGACAGCCAGCGCCTCTTCCCCAGGGCACCACTGCTCAGTACAAGAGGACATGGCTTTAAGGTAAGGGGAGGGAAGTTCAAAGGGGATATTAGAGGATGGTTTTTCACTCAGAGAGTGGTTGGTGCGTGGAATGCACTGCCTGAGTCAGTGGTGGAGGCAGATACACTAGGGAAGTTTAAGAGATTACTAGACAGGTATATGGAGGAATTTAAGGTGGGGGGTTATATGGGAGGCAGGGTTTGAGGGTCGGCACAACATTGTGGGCCGAAGGAATAGAATCAGTGAAAGACCCCACCCAATAGAGCAGACGAGCAATCAGTGTATAAAGGGAAAAATAATAATGTGCTGTACTATTCCATCATGGCTGATTTTCCCGCCTTCTTCCTCTATTCCTTTACTCCTTTACCAATCAAGGACCTGTCGATTTCTGCCTTAAATATGTCCATGATATGTGGGTTGGTAGGTTAATTGGCCATTGTAAATTGTGCCTGGTGTGTAGGTGAGTGGTGCGATTGATGGTGATGTGGGGAGGATATAAAATGGGAATTATGTAAATAGATTGACCAGCCAAGGGGTCAATTTCTGGTACCTCCCCACCATCGAGGACATCTTCAGTAGCAATGCCTCAAGAGGTTGGCATTCATCATTAAGGATCCTCACCATGCCTTCTTCTCATTGCTACCATCAGGACTCTGAAGACACCCAACTCAGTGCATTAGGAACCCATTTCACAGTCAGATTTCTAAATAGACCATGAACCTCTGAACACCGCCTCACTTTTTGCTCTCTGTACACACTTTTTTTTTATGTTTCTTCTAGTAACAATGGTAATTTTCAATGTATTTCACTGTATCACAGCCGCAAAACAAAAGAAATTTCATGCCGTACCGTGTGTGGGTGATAATAGGTCTGATACTGACTCTGAAAGGAGCGAGGGTTTGCGTTTGCTGAGGGGCCTCTCACAGCTCCTTTTCCAGGTTCCCCAGAAGCCCTTCCGATTAATGAAGGACTCTTCAAAATTCGAAGTGAAATTAGTATTAAAGTACATACATATGTCACCGTATGCAACCCGGAGATTCATTTTCTTGCAGGCATACTCAATAAATCCAATAGCCATGATAGAATCTGTGAAAGACCCCACCCAACAGGGCAGACGAGCAATCAGTGTATAAAAGGAAAAATAATAATAATAATACATAAACAATTAATATTGATAACATGAGATGAAGAGTCCTTGAAAGTGAATCCATAGGTTGTGGGAGCATTTCAGTGATGGGGCAAGTGAAGCCGGTTCAAGAGCCTGATGGTTGAGGGGCGATAACTGTTCCTGAATCTGTTGGCGTGAGCCCTGAGGCTCTTGTACCTTCTTCTTGATGGTAGCAGCGAAAAGAAAACGTACTCTGGGCGGTGGGGGTTGTAGATGCTCGATGCTGCTTTCCTGCAACAGCACTCCGTGTAGCTGTGCTCAGTGGTGGGGAGGGCTTTACCCGTGATGGACTGAGTCTTTGCATGCTGCTAGGGGCGATGAGAGGGAGGAACTGTGACTTTACAAACAGGTCTCAGCTACGGGATAGTATTAGCTTTAGAGATGTATTTGAGGGATAACTATTTCTCTGCTCTCTGTATTTTGGAGTAATATCTCCGGATGGTTTAGTGTGAGAGCAGAGAGGGTTGGCACAGTGTGCATAGAGCTGGAGACCTCAGTTCAGTCCTGAGCTCAGATACCTTCTCTGAGGAATTTGCATGTTCTCACCGTGACTGAATGGATTCCCTCCACATCCCCATCCCACAAAGATGTGTAGGTTGGTAAGTTAATTGCCGAAGGGTAAATCGCCCCTAGTGTGCAGGTAAGTGGTAGAATGCAGGGCAAGTTCATAAGACAGTGGGATAATGGGAAAATGGGATCGATGTAAATGGGAGGTTGAATGTTGGCATGGAATCAATAGACAGAAGGGCCTGTTTCTCTGCTGTGTCTTTCTTTGACTTCATGGCTTTGTTTTAACAATGTTGGTGAGGCCACATTTGAAATATTGTCTTCATTTTGGTTCCCTTCCTATAGGAAAGATGCCACTAAGCTCGATAGAGTGCAGGGGAGAGACTACCAGAACGCGAGGGACCGAGAGGGTTGAGCAGTTGGGTCATTATTTATTGGAGAATGAGGGGCAATCTTATAGGTCATGGGGGGCATAGGTAGAGTCAAAGTGCACAGTCTGTTTCCAAGGGTTAGGGAATCAAGAACTAGAGGAGATAGGGTTAATGTGTGCGGGGTGTTTGGGGAAGAGACTTGATAGGAGATAGGGGAGGCAAGTTTTTCGCCAGAGACTGGCCAGTAGATAGAATGAGCTGCCAGAAGGAAGAATTGACACAGGTACACGAACGACGTTTCAAAGGTATTTGGAAAGTTGCTTGGAAAGCAGAGAGACCTAACTGGGAGCACTGTGTGTCGTTCTGATGACCTGCCGCAAGGAAAGATATCAACAAGACTGAAAGAGAGCAGAGAGCATTTACAAGGATGTTGCTGGGACTTGAGCACCTGAGTTAGAGGGAAAGGTTGAATAGGTTAGGACTTTATTCTCTGAAGTATAGGAGAATGAGAGGAGATTCGATAGAGGTATACAAAAATATGAAAGGTATAGATGGGATAAATGCAAGCAGGCTTTTTCCACTGAGGTGGGGTGAGACTAGAACTAATTATCATGATGAAAGGTGAAATATTTAAGGGGAACCTCGGAGAGCTTCTTCACTCATAGGGTGGTGAGAGTGGGGAACAAGCTGCCCGTGGAAGTTATGGATGTGGGTTTGATTTCAACATTTAAGAGAAGTTTGGATGGGGAGGGGTGTGGAGGGCTCTGGTCCAGGTGTAGGCTAATGGGACGAGGCAGAATAATAGTTTGGCATGCATTACGTGGGCTGAAGGCCTATAGAGGGATAGGGGCCAAATGGGGGCAAGTAGAATGAGTAGAGATGGGAATCATGGGGCATTTGGGCTGAAGGGCCTTTTTTCATGTTGTGAGTCTCTATCTTATCCTAAAGGTGGCGCGGAGCTCTCTTAGTGTCAAATACTTCTCCACATTCTCACTCAGAAGCAAGAGTGTTGCCCATTGAGGGTAACCTCTGACCTCCCCCAACACTGATCTCTGACATCTAACCCTGTCTTCTGTCCTCAGAGCTGCTGGAACTGCGGACGCAAGGCCAGCGAGACCTGCAGCGGGTGCAATGCAGCCCGTTACTGTGGCTCCTTCTGCCAGCACAAGGACTGGGAGAAGCACCACCGTATCTGTGGGCAGAACCTGCAGGCCCAGGCCAAGGCCCTGTCCGCCGGAGGCCCCGTCCCCAAGGCCCCCAAGGGCGAGAAGAGCCCCGCCCTGGAGAAGACCCCGCCGTCCACCGTCACCTCCAGGTCAGCCACCCCAGCCACCCCCGACGCCAGCGTCCAGTAACGCAATCTCCGACCTGCACCGAGGAGGAAGGAAACCACTAACTCTCCCACCCCTGTGCGCAGCCTGACTGTGGTTTGGTATCCGGTGCAGATCCCGACTTCAAAAAACAAATTAATCGGCAACTGATTGAGGGGTGGGGGGGAGGAAGATTACATCAGATTAATATTCACAAGAGTGCACACATCCTCAGAAAGTCCAAACCAGCTAAATGGCAAAGACTCTCACACACAGAAGTCGACTGTGGAATTGATTACCCGACAAGAGTGCTCAAGCCTTTAAGACTTTGCAGCAGAAATATTTGAGAGTGGATGCTCTATATGTCGATATTAACTTCCTCATGTTTGTCCCGTTGTGTGTTCCTGCCCCCACGCTGCCTTTCCACAGGACCCGCCTTCACATCCTGACTTAATTCCTCGTGTAGGTGAGCAGATTCCACAGCCATCGAAATGGACTCGGGACGCCAATTCCTTGTGTATTCAAAGCACTCTTTACCTCTTGATGAAAGCGGAACACTTTCAAGAGATTGTAACTTTTAAAGAAAGTCAAAGCAATGTGGCTATTTTTAATCTCGCTGCTCTTGAGGAGGATGAAGAAACATTGTTTTTTGTAATCAACCTCCGTAGCCCTTTGGGTGGGAATCTGCAGTGCGGAAGTTGTGCGCCCTTGCAGGGGGACATTACATCCAGTTCTCTGCCCTGACAGTCCCTCACACCAGGGCATTTAACAGATCCGAGCAATTGCTGACGGCTCTTCCCGCAGGAAAATGGTGGGAGGATGGACCTGTTGATCCATGGCTGGGGACCTGCTCCTTGCCCACCGTTTTTGAAACGACTGACCTCTTGAGAAGTATCTCTTCACCTCCCATTTTAACCTCCTCAAAGCAAGCGAGCGATCCGTGTTGTGCGCTAACAGTAAAAAGCTCGAGGCACATAGATGTAATTTTTAAAAAAAACACAAGTTGTGGTGACGTGGGAACCGTGAGTGTGGCCTCCCGGCTGTCGGGAGATCAGGTATCTGGTGACGTAGTGCCTGCTTACTTCCTCCCTGGTCACTGTAGACAGCTGCCTGAGATACTTAAATGCCCTCGGCCAAAGACTCTCTCTTTTGGTAGTCTTTCCCTGACTGAAAGTAGAAGATAAATATCATACAAAAATAAAATAGGGGAAATACTACTTTCTGATACAAGAGACAGCACAGGAGAGGGGGGATAAAGAAAGAAGCAGAAGTTGAGGTATTAGAAACAGTTGCTTACTCTTCTATTATCCAAGCTTGCCAAAAGCAACTCCTGACCCTCCAATCCCTGTGTGCTCCTTCCCACCACCACTGACCCTCAGTGAGGAAGGATTCTAGTGGAGGCTGTCAGGAGTTGCCTGGGAATGAAGGTTAAATTTGTTCCGATTTGTATAGCAAGCAGGTAGATCCCACAATGCTGCCCCATTATCCCACCTTCCTGTTTAAAAGAAGTGGGGTGTTGTTGGGAGGGCTTATACAAAGCTCCAATTTCATGTGATTCCATAAACTCAAATATTAATCCCCATTCTGGGAGGTTGTGATTTAAAAATCTTGCCCAAGCTTTGTAAGCCAGGCTTCCAAAGCCAGTGAGAGGTCCACACTGCACTACCGCAACAGCCTCTTACTGTTGGCTGTGCGTCATTCACAGTTCATGCACCTGAAGCATCCTGGGAACGCCATCTGGTTTCCACGGTGACGATGCATGAATCCCACTAGAGAGGGTTACACTATGCCATGAATAATTAACTTAACCCATTTGTGGAATTGAGCTCTTGCAAATTACTTCTCTTTAATGTTTCTATAGGTGTTGGCCAGTTGGTCCAGCAGCATCCAATCACATCACAAATCCTAGGGCCAGTGCTGGCCTTGGCAATCCTCATTTGAGGTATCTAATACCAGCTAAAACATAAAAAAGGACAGAATTGACTTCAGTATCCTATACTCCATTTTGCTTTACGAGGCCAATTATCAACCGATGCCCACCTTGGACACACTGGGACCCTTGCCATGAGTAACTCCATGGGAGGTCAACCACAAGATAAATAAAACTGCAAACGAGACAGTTATTTGTTCAGAACTTTCGCCGACAACCAGGCTTCCTTTGGTTGGAACTGGCCAAACTGTTGAGTATTGATATATTTCTTAACTTTGCGTATACCAATGAAATGACCTTCCCTGGAATTAGGTATCAGACTTGGACCATGGTAGCAAAGGGACAACCAGTTGATGGCTTAGAATGCACTGGGTACTCATAATGGGCAAATAGGAACATAATAGGCAAGAAAGGCATAATAGACACCTCACTAATGGTTTCAGGTAACTCCTAAGCACTTTTGTTTTTGCTAAATAAATCTCCATATGATCTTCAGCTAATTACATTGGGAATGTGAGCACTGGTAACCCAGTTACACATTCTGGGGGCTCAAGCTGTCTACTGGATAGTTGCAACTCATCAAACGATGCAGGTAACGAGATGCAACTGAGAAATCCTTCCACTAGCCTTCAGTATTGCCAGGCAGCAGAGTTGAATGACCAATTGGAAGGTGTAAGTGAAATGGCCACCATATACATGGGAGTTGCCCTGTAATTAGCCCCTGGTAGACAAGGGGTTTTGGCAAGTTTTAGCAGTGCCACTGGTTGAATTGTCTACTATCATGAATAAATGATGCCTTTCTGGTAGCGTAGTTGGGTTCTAGAGATAATAAGCTCCGGTTGGATGTATTCTTGGACATTTCATGAGGTCTTTCTATAATAAGGTATAATTGGCCTTGGCTGCCACTTAGAGAATTTATTGGCACTCCTCAGCAGTGTTTGAGTATGTAAAGAGTATCTGTGACTTTCAGTCTCTTGAACCGTCAGATGGAGCCTTGCACGTCTGCTGGCTGGTAATCAACCTCCCTGGCTCTGCCCAAGGGATGGTTTGATAGTGGAGAGTTCTACATTTAATACATTCCCCTTGACCAAGAGTGGTGTCTCTCCTTTACTGTATCCCTGAGGATTTTGTTGCAGGACCTCCTGCCTCCTCCCACTGTCCAACCATTGGCTAGCCAAAGTTCCACTGCACAGACTTGCTCCACTATTTGTAAGTCAAAATTACTCCTCGTTATGCCATTGGAAGTCCAACTCAGACCTCCTCTCTCCCATATTTTTTTCTAGCCTAAAAAGCATAAGTATAAATTTTAACACCTTATGAATAATCTCCGTAGAGCTGAGAGCAACAGTGTCTCTGGTGTTGATGTAGAGTCCCTGAAGGTCCCATGCCGTTTGTCAACTGTTAGGGCACCAGCTCCACTCAGGGAACAGAATCTGCATATCAAATCAGTTATAAGACCATGAGACACAGGGGCAGAATTAGGCCATTCAGCCCACCATCTGCTCCACTATGCTGTCGTGGTTAATTTATTCTCATGTGAATTTCCAACACCCTTATTAATCAAGAACCTATCAACATCCGCTTTAGATATACCCAATGACCTGATCTCCACAGTCGTCAATGGCATTGAATTCTGCAGATTCACCGCCCTCTTCCAAAGGAAATTCCTTCTCATCTCTGTTCTACAGGAATGTCCTATTCTGAGGCTCAGCCCTCTGGTCCTCCACTCGCCCACTACAGGAAATAGCCTCTTCATGTCCACTGTATCGAGGCCTTTTAATGTTCCATAGGTTTCAGTGAGATCAATTTCCCCCAGCTCTCCCCACTCCCATTCTTTTAAACTCCACTGAGTACAGACCAACAGCCATCTAACGCTCCTCACACATTAACCCATTCATTCCCGGGGAAATTCGTGAGCCTCCTCTGAACCCTCTCCAGTGCCAGTTTGCAAGTGAACAAACCAAGGAATCAAAATTCTAACTCATTGATTTACTTGAGTTCAGTGGTGCTGTTGCTTTTTGTAAAAAAACACTCTGGGGTGGTTCCTTTATTTTTAACAGCCCATTACACCACGGGCGTTTAGGTCAGCAATGAAGGTCCTCCATCTCCGGGGGTGTTCAGGGCTTCCTTCATCGTGTCAGTAGCTTCCTCTCGGTTTTCACCACTGTCAGTCATGAAAGCCCCGCCCGGGTGGCGACTCAGAACTGCCGTCACACTCGGGCTGAAAGGGCCTGTTCCACACTGTATCTCAAAATAAAATATTTAAGACCATAGAGGGGCAGAATTAGGCCATTGGGCCCGTCGAGTCTGTCCATTTCACCATGGCTGATCCATTTCCCTCTCAGCCCTATGTTTCTTATGGTAGGGGAGTCTAGGACCCGATGGCACAGCCTCAGAATAGAGGGACCACCATTCAGAACAGAGATGAGGAGGAATTTATTTAGCCAGGGGATGGAAAATCTGTGGAATTCACTGCCACAGGCAGCTGTGGAGTCATTGGGTATATGTAAGGCAGAGGTTAATGGAGTCTTGATTGGTCAGGGCATGAAGGGATACAGGGAGAAGGCAGGAGATTGGGGCTAAGAGGGAAAATGGATAAAAATAAATTATGCTGCTCGACCCACTTTGTTCCTCCAGCAGACTTCTTGATTTGCTTCATTCAGTGGCTTGAACTAAAAACCGCCAGCTGCCATTTTGAACTCACATTTCCTGATATGGTGCTTTTGACTGCAATGTCCAATATAAAGGGGTGTGTGATCCTCCCTGTGGAACGTGTAGGTTTTCCCCAGATACGCTGGTTTCCTCCCATAGTCCACAGACGTACCCAATATTGAGATATATTGAATCACATCCCCCTTAAACGCCACACTGCCCAGTAATCCCCTGATTTAATCCTAGCCTAGTCATGGGACAATTTGCAATGACCAGTGAACGAACAGGTACGTAATTGGACTGTGGGAGGAAACTGGAGCACTGGGAGGAAACCCACATGGTCACAGGGAGAACGTACAAACTCTTTACAGGAGGCGATGGGAATTGAACCCTGGTCCGCCTGTACTCTGAAGCGTTGTACTAACCACTACACTACTGTGCCACCTGAGGTTCGTTGGTTATTATAAGTTATCCCATGATTAAGTTAGAGTTAAACAGGTTTGTTGGGGGTTACGCAGCATAGCTCGAAGGGTTGGGAAAAAAATCTCATGTCCAAATCTTTGAATACTACTCCAGTCTAAATTTCTCTCTCCAGTGCCTGAGTTAAATTGGGGTTTATACCTTAGTGCACCTGCAGTGATAAGTATCTTTCACTGAATTACAGACACCACTGAATCACATCCCCCTGTACGATACCCTGTTGCTTCTAGCTGCTCTAATCTCAAGCCCATTTCATCCTCTAAAACTGTAGTGAAATCTTTGTTGTCCGTTTACAGAATGTCTTAAGATCAATGCAGATCAGAACCCTTTACACAGCGCACCCTCTTATTTTTGCCTCTAATTCCTCTCGAGTCCTCCTACAGAATCCCCAGTAAAACCAGGGGCCTTTAGGTATCCCAGGCTGTGATCAGGTTGGAAGCATACTGCTAGCACTGCGCCTTCCGTACTGAGTGAGTGAGAGAGAGTGTGTGTGTGTGTGTCCACCAAAATCAAAAAACTGAACCAAATTATCACTCCGCAAACCAAGCTACCGAAGCCAAACTCTCTCTCTCTTTAGCTTAGCAAAGTTGAAGAGGGCCTAGCTTGCTGGGCCAACAACCAAAACCTCAAAGTTCAGGATTCAACAAAGATAAAGAAAACCGAATAAACTAATCCCTCTGTTCGGGTATGTGTCTCCGTAAGTGAATGAGAAGTCCAGTTTATAATTGTTTCACTTGTGAATGGTCAGTGTAAGATGTTGTAGTTTTGAAGTCATTGAAAGCAGCCTCTGTGGCCTGTGGCTTCTTTCTCTTCAGTGAACCTGTCGTGTTGTGATTACTGATTTTTTTTGTCTTTTTTTTATTTAAGAAGAATTTGTGTAAGCAACCGATAAAAATGGCAAATTTGTCTTCTGCCACCGTTTTATTTTATATGTTCTGTGTCATTGGTGTGTGCTACACTCTGACATAATCACCGCTTCGGGAAATTAATTAGATGAAACTGATTCCAGTCTTCCTGCACCTTCTGTGTCTATGGGCTGGACTCATCGTGAAGGTATTGGCACAGAAACTTGCAACACCCTTACTGCCCTCCCACAAATATATTCCCTGTGCTATTAAACCATTTAAAATGGTGTTATCTGCCAACCCACTGGATGTGACCCAGAATCTCCAGGAGATTGTCACCATGACCAAACTCCAGGAACTTGGGAATGAATTCCTGGCCACTGGTGGTTGACCCCCAAGATCTCCATACACTATTGAGTTGCATCCAATGAATTGTGACTTGAAATGTCTCTTAAGCTTCAGAATAGGTTTGAATCTTTCCTCTAACTTTCATTGTTTCCTTTTCTCCTCATTCCAAGAAATACAAAATTAAAATTAAAGCAATCTACTTAAGGGCTTTTTTGAGGTCCAAACTGGATAAAGTGAGGAGGACGGAAAGGGAGGAGATACTTCCATTCGGGAAGAAGAGTGATGGAATTATTACCCGCTCAGTTGCTTAGATTCCCAATCTGATACGACCAGATTCCACTAAAAGGGTCACATCCACTGATGACCTCCTCTGGATAGAAACAAAAAAAAAATAGGAATATTCAGCAGGTCAAACAGCGACTGGAGAGAGCGAAAGAGTCAGCATTTCAGGCCAGTGAATTGGTACTTCAGGACTACTACAGATCATAGCCTGGATACCCTGTCAAGTTGCTGGTGTTTCTAAGTGAACTCATCCGAATGGTGATAAGACCCATTGTAACTTGCTGCTTCGAACTTTTGAAGTATCGTCTCCACACTAATCTCTTCTCCCTCCACCCCTCAAGCTCTCCTCCCTTTGCCCGAAGATAAGACCAAGTACACTCTAGGGGTGCATCTGGTGCCACCAACGTGCAAGGGTTTTCCCAACTTTTGTTAATGGAACTTGACGGTCAGGGAGGTGTTAACAGAAGGGACAGGTCCCCATGACTGGGACAGTGGCCCCTCCCTTCTGTCTCCACAATGGGCTTCAGCTCTAATCAATGACAGACAAGTGAAAGGGTAGAAATAGTGGGGATAATTCAGACTGTGGACAGAGCATGTGGTATTGGATCAGACATGCACATTCCTGACTTTCTTTCCCGGAAGTTATGGCAATACAGTTGATACAATATTCCACTTTATATTATTAAATCCAATAATGAAAAAAAAAAGAATTGTCTTTCTTCGGGGAGCGGTTGGAATGCAGAAATCCCTCCCATACAAGGAGTCGAGATTTCAAGATTAAATGCTTTTAGATCAAACCTGGATGAGTACAAGAGAGAGGAAGGGGGTTAAAAATTATATTGCAGATGAGATAATGCAAATGGGATGGGAGAAAACTCATAAAAACCAGCACAGGTTAGTTTGGGCGAATGCTGTATATTTTACAAAACTTTGCACCATTGCTCCTGAGAGCCCCCATTGCTTCTGCTCCCATCTGCCCCTCCTAAATAGTTGATCATGCTGGCTTTCAACGTGTGGGTTTGGGCGTGTAAGGGATCCCATTTAGCAAGCCCGGCTAAGCATACTTGTCGAAAGCAATCTATTATCCCCGTTGCACTTGTAACACTAGCCATTCTATTGATTATGACACTTTGCCCATAATCTTGTGTGCTATTAATCCACCCTGACAGAAGCTTCTACTCCCACCGTTGTATCCCAAGGAAAATCCATATAAAGCAGGGGTTCCCAACCTTTTTTCTGCCATGGACCAGTACCGTTAAGCTAGGAGTCTGTGGACCCCAGGTTGGGAACCCCTGATACAAAGAGACTTGTTCTGTATTTGATTTTTCCTCACAGATGTGTATATATTTTTTGCTGGTATAAAGTGACAAATTAATCAGCCAATAGTTTGGTGACCTTGTCCCAAATTGTGCAATATGTAAATTCAGGTTGTGCAAAGTTAACTTCTGGTTTCTCAAGACATGGCATCCACTCCCATTATCAGAACAATATCGTTTCAATCCACCCTTCCACGGGCAATGAAGAAATCCATACCAAACCAAAAATGGCCTCTTTACCTAAGACGCATGATCATCACGTTACATTTTCAATGAACAATCAGCTGGAGATCTCTCAACATTAGCTCGTTTAAAAGTTCCCTTCTTGATGTTGGTTCCATTCACTTCAATCCACCACGCCAGCCAAAGTAGTGACCAGCCAGTGGAAGCAGTGTAAGTGAGGCAAGTTTAAGGAACCCATTAACACATCTGGATGTTAATCTGTAATTGTTGCATTCCTTGCTGGTTCTGGAGTTGTGGAGTTTTTCCCGTGTATGCCCCTACATGTAAAACCATAGATAAAACCAGCCTCAAGATTTGATGATGATTGTTAGCAAATTGTTATCCAATTATGGAGCTGGTGATCTCAACCTTGTTAAATAACAGGGCAGGATAAGTGAAAGACTGCCTTACACCTCTCTTGGGGCACTCAATAGAGATAAAAATGCACAGAATATGCTGGCTCCCTATTCTTGAATCCAGAATCTCGAATCTCACTGTGTCACAAAGCCTAATCTTTAGGATTATAGTATGTCATTATTGCCATTGTCACAGTTACCCAATATGTCTACCTGTACACAATTACCCCTCATGTTCCTGTCTCTTGAGATCTTCTTCTGAACTTTAATGTCTCCCTCATCTTTCTTCAGGGATGCATGTTACATCAGACAAATCGCTAGGTTCTTCCAGTCCCGATGTCCTCTTGAGTTCCACTTCTTCATTAGCCATCTCTCGTGGATGAGCATGTGAGCAGATGTGATGCCAGCACTCAACTTGTTCTTCAGGCCCTTGTGCCGACTCAGTTTCCAGTTCAGCAGACCTGGGGCCAGAGAAATGGAGTTAACGTTTCAGGTCAGTGACCCTTCATCTGAAAGTCTGATGAAGAACCTTTGACCTGAATCAGTAACCATTTCTCCACAGGTGCTCCTGGCCAGCTGAGTCCTTTAAGGATTTTATGTCTTAATTGCAAATGCGAGAGATGTGACTAGCTCGCTGGGCAACGGAGTCGGCATTGAAGAACTGGGCTGAACAGGCAGTTTCCAGGTGTTCTGGCTCTAAAAGCACACGGTAGCGTAGTGGTTAGCACAACGCTTTACAGCACTAGTGTCCTGGATTCAATTCCCACCACTGCCTTTAAGGATTTTGTACGTTCTCCCCTCGTGTGCGTGGGTTTCCTCCAGGTTCTCTGGCTTCCTTACACATTGCAAAGACATACTAGTTGATCGGTTACTTGGTCATTGTCAATTCTCCCATGATTAGGCTAGAGGTAAATCGGGGCTTGCTGGGTGGCATGCCTGGAAGGTCCAGAAGGACCTATTGCATGGTGTATCTCAGGTTCTGATCTCAGGCCCATACTCGGGTTTTAACTCCAACACCTACCATCATTTCAACCTGTAATACAAATATAAACCTGTCTATCTTTGCTCCCAGTTAGATGAGATACTTTGATACTGCAGGGAACACTGCTTGAACATGAGAAGCTCTCACAGAATTATATGAGGCTATTTGGCCCATAATCCGTGTGCTGGCACATCAAAAGAGCTGTCCTTTAGATTTTCATTTATTCATTCTTAGATAATAATTATGGATATAGTTATAATACCATAAGAGAGAGGAGCAGAATTAAGACAATTGGACTATTGAGTCTGCTCTCCCATTTGAGCATGGCGGATTTCTTTTCCCTCACAACCCCATTCTCCTGCCTTCACCTCAAAACCTTTTGACACTTACTAATCAAGAACCTATCAACCTCTGCTTTAAATACACCCAATGACTTGGCCTCCACAGCCATTTGTGGCAATGAATTCCACAGATTCACCATCCTCGGCTAAAGAAAATCCTCATCCTTTTCAGTATTTTGTTTTTCTTCCCAGAATATCTTAAGTGTTTTATGCTTTCACATAATATCTCCGACATCTGCAGTTCCGACTTCTTTCACAAGTATCTGCCGCCACTGCCCTAGCAGGCAGTGAATCCCAGAACAGAGACACGGGTAACCATCAAGCGCAATTGGATCTGTGTCGTTTCGGAGCAGTCGTGTATGTAAGGGTCAGGGTGCCAGCATATCAAAGTGTGGCCCCAGGTTTCTGCCAAAGAGAGATCTTAAATATCTCAGCCAGGTCTTGCACTTGGCCTTTGTCAGAATGAGAAACCAGAACTTAATTTGGTCTGAGCTTTTCCTAGAGTTGTTGGGGCAGTAGCTAACCTATGAAGGAAAGTACTTTCAACATAACCAGCAGCCCAGCACTTTGATTTGTGAGTCAGGCAGCCTCGATTGTGCATATCACTTGTCCCTCCAGACCAGATGTAAATAAGACCTATACGTGGAGCGCATTCAAGGCCCGAAGTCTGACTGCTGTGTCTAACTGTCCACAAGCAGATTCTAGATGGACAGAAAGGCCTATCTCTATGGCTCTCTAACTCCAACAACCAAGACAAAGGTGACATTACTTGCCCGTCCCTTCTTTTAAAATTCAGCCTGGGCAAACAACAAGGTGAGTGGGCAGTGGACTATGTTGGAAGTACAGTTCCAGACCTATCTTCCATCAATGCAGTGGCTAATTCTCGGAGATTAGCACCAGATCTGCAGTCGTCGTTTCTTTTCAAGCCGTGCTTCTTCAAATCGGGTATTTTTTCCCCTTTCTCTGTTGTAAATGTAAATAAATATTTGTAAAAATTTGAAGTGTTGATTAATGACATCTTGCATATTTGTATTCGGCCACAGGGTGAAGCTGCTGAGTTCTTTAGTGTCCAACATAGAATCACAGAATTTCACCGCAGCATCAAACTCGCTTTCTGTAGCGCTTTTAACGTAAACGTGGTAAAAATATTCTCGGAGGATTTACAGAAACATTACCCAGTAGAAACAGGATTAAAACTGGCACAGCATTCCAAGAAGTGTTTAATCGGGGGGGGGGGGGGGCAGGATTAGGTAGAAGTGTACAGCATTATGAGAGGGGAAGGTTAGACAGGAATGCAAGCAGGCTTTACCCATTGAGGCTGGGTGAGATGAGCACTAGAGGTCATAGGTTAAGGGTAAAAGGTGAAAGGTTTAAAAGGAAGAAAAGAAGGAGCTCTGTCACTCAGAGGGTGGTGAGAGTGTGGAATGAGCTGCCAGTGGAAATGGTGGGTGCAAGACTCTGACATTTAAGAGAAATTTGGAACAGTTTCAATAGGTACTTTTAATGTCAGGTAAATGTATAAAATAGACATCCTGACATTCTTTTTCTTCACAAATATCCATGAAAACCCCAAAGAATGAATGACAGTTAAATAGAAACACAGAAAACCTACAGCACAATACAGGCCCTTCGGCCCACAAAGCTGTGCCATGTACCTTAGAACTACCTAAGCTTACACATAGCCCTCTATTTTTTTAAGCTGTATGTACCTATCCAGGGGTTTCTTAAAAACCCCATCGTTTCCGCCTCCACCACTGTCACCGGCAGCCCATTCCACGCACTCACCACTCTCTGCGTAAAAAAACTTACCCCTGACACCTCCTCTGTACCTACTTCCAAGCACCTTAAAGCTGTGCCCTCTCATGCTAGCCATTTCAGCCCTGGGAAGAAGCCTCTGACTATCCACACGATCAATGCCTCTCATCATCTTGTACACCCCTATCAGGTCACCTCTCATCCTCCGTCGCTCCAAGAAGAAAAGACCGAGTTCACTCAACCTATTCTAATAAGGCATGCTCCCCAATCCAGGCAACATCCTTGTAAATCTCTGCACCCTTTCTATGGTCTCCACATCCTTCCTGTAGTGAGGCGACCAGAATTGAATGCACTACTCCAAGTGGGGTCTGACCAGGGTCCTATATAGCTGCAACATTACCTCCTGGCTCCTAAACTCAGTCCCACGATTGATGAAGGCCAATGAACCGAATGCCTTCCTAACCACAGAGTCAATCTGCGCAGCAGCTTTGAGTGTCCTATGGACTCGGATCCCAAGATCCCTCTGACCCTTCACACTGCCAAGAGTCCTGCCATTAATGCTATATTCTGCCATGATATATGAACCACCTCATACTTATCTGGGTTGAACTCCATCTGCCACTTCTCAGCCCAGTTTTGCATCCTATCTGACAACCCTCCACACTATCCACAACAGCCCCAACCTTTGTATCACCAGCAAATTTACTAACGCATCCCTCCACTTCCTCATCCAGGTCATTTATAAAAATCATGAACAGTAAAGGTCCCAGACTGATCCCTGAGGCTCTCCACTGGTCACCAACCTCCATGCAGAATATAACCCATCTACAACCACTCTTTGCCTTCTGTGGGCAAGCCAGTTCTGGATCCACAAAGCAATGTCCCCTTGGATCCCATGCCTCCTTACTTTCTCAATAAGCCTTGCATGGAGTACCTTCATCAATGTGTTTAGTCACATCCTCAAAAAATTCAATCAGGCTCATAAGGCACAACCTGCCTTTGACAAAGCCATGCTGACAGTTCCTAATCATATTATGCCTCTCCAA
Organism: Hemitrygon akajei; assembly: GCF_048418815.1. NCBI lineage: Eukaryota > Metazoa > Chordata > Chondrichthyes > Myliobatiformes > Dasyatidae > Hemitrygon > Hemitrygon akajei. The sequence continues at coordinate 161,580,341 of NC_133134.1, read as the reverse complement.
ATGTTCATAAATCCTGCCTGTCAGGATCTTCACCATCAACTTATCAACCACTGAGGTAAGACTCACTGGTCTATAAGTTCCTGGGCTATCTCTACTCCCTTTCTTGAATAAAGGAACAACATCCGTAACCCTCCAATCCTCTGGAACCTCTCCTGTCCTCATTGATGATGCAAAGATCATTGCCAGAGGCTCAACAATCTCCTCCCTCACCTCCCACAGTGTTAGGACCCCAAAGCCCCCCTCCCGTACACTAGCAGCAGCAAGTCAACAATCCCCCCCACCAGCCAAAAAGAAGCATCAGCACCCTCCACCGAGCACTCAAGCGTGCAGCAAGCATCAGTAAAGACACAGACTTGCAGAACCCCAAAGACTACACGTTCACCCGGTAATTCAACCAGCAGGAAGGCCTGTGATTCAGGTCCAGATCAATGGAACTAGGCAGAACAATAGTTTGCACAGTCTAGATGGGGTGAATGGCCTGCTTTATGACTCTAAAGTGGGGAGGTAGAGAGGGGTGGGTTTTATCTCGGATGAGAGGTGGGATCAGATAGAACATGCACTCTGGAGGTTCACCAGCCTGGACCCTCCTCGGTTACAAATGAATGGTCCCTTGTAGTTGATGTCCCCTTGCCCATGAAGGAATCACTGCAATATCTAAGCTCAGAGTTTGACGTAAATTTATCATCAAAGTTCATATATGTCACCATATACTACCTTGAGATTCATTTTCTTGCAGTAATTCACAGTAGATAGAATGGGATCAACAAAAAACTACACACTAGGACTGACAACTAACCAGTGTGCAAAAGAAAACAAGCGGTGCTAAAAATAAATAACACTGGGAACATGAGTTGGTGCTTGAAAGTGAGTCCACAGCTTGTGGAATCAGTTCAGTGTGGGGATTATTCACCTAGTTCAGGGTCATATTCTGCATGGAGGTCGGTCACCAGTGGTGTGCCTCAGGGATCTGTCCTGGGATCCATACTCTTTGTGATTTTTATAAATGACCTGGACGAGGAAGTGCAGGGATGGGTTAGTAAAGGATAATAACTGTTTCTGAACCTGGTGGCATGGGACCTGAAGCTCCTGTCCATCCTCCCTGATGACAGTACTAAAACAAAGGGGCTGGATGGTGGAGGTCCTTGATACTACTGGGCAGCACACACAAAATGCTGGAGGAACTCAGCTAGCCAGGCAGCATCTATGGAAAGGAGTAAACAGTTGACACACTGGGCTGAGACCTTTGTCAAGGCAGGAAAGGAAGAGGAGAAGCCAGAACAAGGTGGGTGAGGGAGGGGAGGAAGAAGTGCAAGGTGGTAGGTGGCTGCGCTCCTTGTAGATGTGCTCAATGGTAGTGAGCGAGGGTCTACCTTGTCAAGCCAGCTAAAAATATCACATGCTTGAATAAGGTTCCATTCTTCTAAACTCCGAGCAATACAACCCCAAACTGTCCAAACTCTCTCGATAGAACAGCCCTCTCATTCCATGATTTCAACTCAATGTCTTTTGCACTGATTCTGATGCCATTATATCCTCTTCAAAAGAGGAGACAAAACCTTAAGATATAGGAGCTGAATTGGGCCATTTGGCCCATTTAATGTGCTCCATCAGTTCAGCATGGCTGATCCAATTTTCCTTTCAGACCCAATCTCCTGCCTTCGCCCTGTATCCCTTCATGCCCTGACCAATCAAGAATCTATCAACCTCTGCCTTAAATATACATACTTGGCCTCCACAGCTGCTTGTGGCAAAGAATTCCACAGATTCACCTCTCTCTGGCTAAAGAAATTCCTCCTCATCTCCATTCTAAAAGGACAGTCTTCTAGTCTTAGACTCTCCCACCATAGGAAACATCTTCTCCACATCCACTCTGTCAAGGCCTTTCACCATTCAACAGGTTTCAATGAGGTCACCCCTCATTCTTCTGAATTCTAGTGAATACAAGCCCAGAGCCATCAAACACTCTTCATTAGACAATCCTAGAATCATTTTCATGAATCTCTTTTGAGCCCTCTGCAGTTTCAGCACATCCTTTCTAAGATAAGGGGCCCAAAACTGCTCTCGATAGTCTAAATGAGGCCTCACCAGTGCTTTAAAAAGTCTTAACTTTTTAACGTTAAATGTCCTTGCTTTTATATTCCAGTCCTTTCAAAATGAATGCTAACATCGTATTTGCCTTCCTCACCACAGACTCAACCTGCAAATTAACAATAAAGGGATCCTGCACAAGAACTCCCAAGTCCCTCTGCTCCTCAGATTTTTCATTTACAAAGTGCGTGAACATGCTCTTCACAACACTGTATTCCATCTGTCTTTTTTGCCCACTCTCATAATCTAAGTCCTTCTGTAGCCTCTCTACTTCCTCTAAACTACCTGCCCCTCCACCTATCATCATCTCATCTGCAAACTTTGCAACAAAGCCACCAATTCCATCATCCAAATCATTAACCTATAGCATAAAAAGGATCGGTCCAACAGAGACCCCTGTTAACAACCCTGGTCACCAGCAGCCAGCCAGAAAAGGCTCCCTTTATTCCCACTCTTTGCCTTCTGCCAATCAGCGACTGCTAGAATCTTTCCTGTAATACCATGTGTTCATAGCTTGGTAAGCAGCCTCATGTGTGGCACCTTGTCAAAGGCCTTCTGAAAATCCAAGTACACAACATCAGCCAATTCTCCTTTGTCTATCCTGCTTGGAATCTCTTCAAAGAATTCCAACAGATTTGTCAGGCAAGATTTTCCCTTAAGGAAACCATGCTGACTAAGGCCTATTTTATCATGTGCCTCCAAGTACCCTGAGATCTCATCCTTAATAATTGACTCCAACATCTTCCCAACCACTGAGGTTCGACTAACAAGCCTATAGTTTCCTTTCTTCTGCCTCTCTACATTCTTGAAGAGTGGAGTGACATTTGCAATTTTCCAGTCTTCCGGAACCATTCCAGAATCTAGTGATTCCTGAAAGATCATTACTAATGCCTCCATGATCTCTTCAGCCACCTCTTTCAGAACTCTGGGGTGTACACCATCTGGTCCAGGTGAATTATCTAACTTCAGACCTTCCAGTTTCCCAAGAACCTTCTCCCTAGTTATGGTAATTTAGCACACCTCATGCTCCCTGACAGCTGGAACTTTCACCATACTGCTAGTGTCTTCCACAGCGAAGACTGATGCAAATTATTTATTCAGTTCATCCGCCATTTCCTTGTCCCACATTGCTACCTCTCCAGCATCGTTTTCCAGCAGTCCGATACTCACTCACACCTCTCTTTTGCACTTTATGTACCTGAAACTTTTGCTATCCTCTTTAATATTATTAGCTAGCTTACTTTCATAATCCACCTTAATGACTTTCTAGTTGCCTTCTGTTGGTTTTTAAAAGTTACCCTATCCTCTAACTTCCCACTATATTTTGCTTTATTAAATGCCTTCTCTGTGGCTTTCATGTTAGCTTTAACTTCTTTTGTTAGCCATGGTTGTATCATCTTTCTTTTAGAATACTTCTTCCTCTTTGGGATGTACATATCCTGTGCCTTCCAAATTACTTCCAGAAATTCCAGCCATTGCTGCTCTGCCATCATCCTTGCCCAATATTTTTTTTCAATCAATTCAGGCCAACTCCTCTCTCATGTCTCTGCTTACTCCTTTACTCCACTATAATACTGATACATCTGACTTTAGCTTCTCCTTCTCAAATTTCAGGGTGAGTTCAAACGAAATCAAATGGCTCTGTTTATTATCAGAGAATGTATACAGTATACAACCTGAAATACTTGTCTTCGCAGATATCCACGAGAACTCTAAAAGAATGAACAACAGGAAAAAGTTAGAACCCCAAAGCCCCCTCTCCCCACCTCTCCTGCATAAGCAGCAGCAAGCATCAACCTCCTCCCCCCACCTGTTTCAGCAAAACGGTCATTACCCACCAAGCAACAACAAAGCACCCAGAGAGAGGTCATGATGTGCAGTCGACAGAAACTCTTGTTTATTGACATGCTGCAGGCTCTCTCTCTGTCTCTCACTAACAATTTACAGAGAAATATCACCCATTTTCACAGCGAAAGGGAGACTGTCAGTCGCTGTTATGATATTACACTCTGCACTTTGCTTTTCTATACATCCGCCGCAGCGAAGTCCTGTTGTTCCATCTCCCGCGTCACCTGAAATCAGCCATCCACAGGGCCGTGCAGGACCGCACCCTAGAGACGCCAGCTTCCAAGCCGTGCCTGGAGAATGTTGGGAAACAGTCGGCCAACGAGCTCCAGGAACATAAATTCACGCACCATAAAATTAACTAAGTTTTGAGTGCCGCTTACAGATCAGGACCTCAACAAAACCCCAAACACGTCAAAAAGGGGTAACAAATCGACATTTAAGAGAGGAATTAAGCAGTTTTTCACAGATGAGCTCAGAGGCATCATCTTAATTCCACGCAGTTGAATTCGATCATATTATGATCACTTGCCCCTAAGGGTTCTTTTACCTTAAGCTCTCTAATCAATTCTGGTTCATTGCATAACACCCAATCCAGAACAGCTGATCCTCTAGTGGCCTCAACCATGAGCTGCTCTAAAAAGTCATCTCATAGGCAATCTAGAAATTCCCCCTCCTGGAATCCAGCACTAAACTGATTTTCCCCATCTACCTGCATATTGAAATCTCCCAATGGCGTTGTAATGTTGCCCTTTTGGCATGTATTTTCTATCTCCCATTGTAATTTGTAGACCACATCCTCACTACTGTTTGGGGGTCTGTATACAACTCCCATCAGGGTCTTTTTACCCTTGCAGTTCCTTGGCTCTATCCACAATGATTCAACACTGTCTGACCCTATGTCGCATCTTTCTAATGATTTAATTTCATTCTTTACCAACAGAGCAATGCTGCCCCTCTGCCTTCCTGCCTGTCCTTTCAATACAATGTGTATCCTGGACATTAAGCTCCCAGCCATAATCTTCTTTCAGCCATGATTTAGTGATGCCTGCCAATCTGCAACTCTGCTATAAGTTCATTCCATATACTGCGTGCATTCAAATATAACACCTTCATTCACCCATTATTCACCCATTTTGATTTTATCTGCCTTTTACATTGTAACTCTTTCCTGTTGACTGCAATTTTGCCCTATCAACAACCCCTCCTCACTACACATTGCCTCTGTTTGCAAACCAGTTACCTCAACTTCAGCACTCTCCGCCTTTCCTACGATACTTCTTGCATAGAAATATATGCAGTCAGGACACTAGTCGCACAATGATCAACCTTTTGACTCTTGACTTTGTCTGAGGCCTTACCAACGTCTGCCTCCACAACCTCTCCACTAACTGTTCTGGCACTCTGGTTCCCATTCCCCTGCAACTCTAGTTTAAACCCCACAGTGCAGCATTAACAACCCTTCCCACTAGGGTATTAGTTCCCCTCCAGTTCAGGTGCAAACCGTCTCTTCTCTACAGGTCCCACCTTCCCTGGAAGAGAGCCCAATGATCCAAAAATCCTATCTACACCAACTCCTTAGCCACGTATTAAACGGTATAATCTTCCTAGTTCTGGCCTCACTGGCACACGGCAAGGGTAGCAATCCTGAGATCACAACCCTGGAGGCCCTGCCCTTTAACTCTCTATGCAGAACCTCTTCGCTTGTCCTACCGATGTCTTTGCTACCTAGGTGGACCACAAGTACTGGCTGTTCGCCCTCCCACTCAAGAATGCTGAGCACTCAATCCGAGATATCCTGGATTCTTGCACCCAGCAGGCAACGTATCAACCAGGAATCTCGATCTTGCCCACAGAGCCACCTGTCCATTCCCCTAACTAATGAATCCCCTATCACCACAGCGTGCCTCTTCTCCCCGCTTCCCTTCTGACTCACAGAGACAGACCCGGTGCCAGAGACCCGAACACTGTGACGTCATCCTCCTCACAGTATCCAAAATGATATACCTGTTGTTGAGGAGAAAGGCCACGGGGTACTCTGCACTGGCTCCTTAACCCCTTTCCCCTTCCTGAGTGTGCAGTACTCCAGGTGTGTCCTCGCTAACACCTTCTACAAACATTAAAAAAACAGTCCTATTTTAAACCCTTTAGTAATAAGCTCCAAAACTTTGTTTACCTTTATATTTGTTTTACCTGTCTGATCGGTTACCTGTATTTATAGAATGTTTTTTTATCCAAATGAACTTTTAAATGTACTCAGTGCATTGAGCTTTGTGTAAGCAAAGTTTGACTCTGGGCCACATAACAAGCTTTAGGCAAAAGAATTGGATTTCAAGGAGTGTCTTCACATTAGGTTCAGGGAGGGCATCATAGAGCCTAAGGCTGTGACAGCTTGTTGACGTTACGAGTGATTGAAAACAGCTCCTGCCTGGGAAGGACGAGCAGGAACCATACCCAGAATCTTTGCTGGTTTATAAACACCCAGCTTATGTACAGCCCATACATGCAGCCGAGCATTTGGGAGACCAGTGAGATAGATTTGTGGCTGCTGTGGGGGTGCAGACATCGTCTACTGTCTGGGGACTCAGTGTCTTGGGCACGCTTCTGACTTGTGAACTATTTGGGTTATGAAGGGTTCATAGGAGAGGAACCATCAGGGACCGCTGTCACCCAGGCCATGCTCTCTTCTCACAGCTGCCATCAGGAAGGAGGTACAGGAGCCTCAGGACTCGCACCACCAGGTTCAGGAATAGTTATTACCCGAGAACCATTAGACTCCTGATCCAATGGGAATAATATCACTAAACTTTACTTGGCCCATCATTGAAATGTTCCCACAACCTACGGACTCATTTTCAAAGACTTTTCATTTCATGTTCTCGATATTTATTGTTTATTAATTTATTCTTATTATTTCTTTTCTTTTTGTTATCTTTTGCACACTGGTTGAACGCCCAAATTGGGCAGTCTTTCATTGATTCCATTATGGATTTATTGAGTATGCTTGCAAGAAAATGAATCTCAGGGTTGTATATGGTGACATAAATGTACTTTGATAATAAACTTACTTTGAACTTTGAACCCTGCTGTAACCTGAGAGAATGATCAAGCTGATGGATGAATCAGAAAATAAGCATTTGAAAGTCACTGAGTTGTCAGATCAGAAGCCCTTGTACGTGGGGTGTGTGAACTGAATGGGAAGTTTTCAAACAAACTCAACAAAGTAATGGTCAGCCAGATCTATGGTCAATAAGTGTAAGGGTGAAGGCTTGGGCAGTGGATAAGCCGAGGAAGGGAAAGAGCTGCATTATGTTGTTGAGATAGAAATAGACAGTCTCAGTGATGGTCCTGTTACATGGAGGAGATGTTTCCAGTTGTGGGGGAGTCTAAGGCCAGAAGACACACCCTCAGAATACAAGTACAACACAGAAGAGGAGGAATTTCTTTAGCCAGAGGGTGGTGAATCTGTGGAATTCATTGCCACAGACGGCTGTGGTGGCCAAGTCATTGGGTATATTTAAAGCAGGGGTTGATACGTTCTTGATTAGTCAGGGTGTTAGAGGCAGGACAACAGGGTACAGAGGGATAATAATTCAGCCGTGATGGATTGGCTGAACGGATTTGATGGGCCAAATGGCTTACTTCCATTCCTATGTTATACGGTCTTAGCACAGGGATCAGGATTTACTGGAATAGGAGAAGAAGCCTTTTTGATTGCTATGATTTGCTGCAGCATCCCAGAACTGAGGACAGAACTTTGCATCAACCAAAGGCTGGAATGAACAAATCTTTTGCTTTGTGCCTTGATGCAAACCCTGCTCGCTCTGCTCGTGAACTATCTGAAGCTAAACCAGATCAAAGGATATAGGAGCAGAATTAGATCATTTAGCCATTGGCTCTGCTCTGACATTTGATTACGGCTGATATATTTTAATCCCAAGCTCCCTCCGTCTCCCAGTTACCTTCTTATCCCCCTTCCCCATCAAGAACTGATCAATCTTTGCCTTAAAACACCCAATGACTTGGCCTCCATTGCCTGCTGTGGCAACGAATTCCACAGATTCACCAGTCCTTGGCTGAAGGAATTCCTCATCATCATCTCTGCCTACAATAGGGGTTTCCCAACCTTTTTATGCCATGGACCCCTACTGTTAACCGAAGGGTCTGTGGACCCCAGGTGAGAAATCTCTGTTCTAATGGGACCTCTCTCTATTTTGAGATTGTGCCATCAGATCCTAGACTCTCTCCAATGGAAACATCCTTTCCACATCCACTCTATCCAGGCCTTTCACTGTCTGGTTGTTCCCCACCCCTCATCCTTCTGCGTGCAGGCCCAGAGCCATCAATTCTTCCTTGTATATTAAGCCTCGGATTGTATTTGAACTTCCAACACGATGCCATTCAGAGAATTTTTAAAAAAATCATAATGCCAAAGAATAACTGGGATACAGTTTATGCACCGCAGCCAATTCATACAAAGGAGATGGTTACTACTGGGCGGATTAGCGGCTTAAGGAGTAGACACGAGCAACTCCCTCAGCAAGACTAACACTCCTTGGAGCCAAATGATGTCATAAGGTTGTGCAACCAAAGATCTCAATGGTGGAGCTGGTGGAAGATGATGGCACAGCAACAGCACGGAAGGTGGGGGAGGGCTGCAGGAACGAAGGGTGCCCAGTTGTCTTACAATCCGTGCCACTGAACCTGACCTTGACCTTGTGTGGAGGCTGTTGTGTTCGATAACGAGGGAGACCACACCTGTCAGCCAGCACGCCAGCTAGTCAACTGAACTTTATTGGTGGCGCTGCTTGTACAATACATCCAATATCTCTCTCTCTCTCTCTCTCTATGGTGTATGAGCCTGTTGGTCTTTCGAATCGGTGGTGGGGAGGGGGCTCGGTCAAACATCGGAACAGCAGGCTGTCGGCCTCCCCCCTCGCTGCTGCAGGAGCGATATCTCTCTCCCCCTCATTAGTAAGGGGGCTGTCTGAGATGTTGAAGTGTTGGGATGGGCAGTAGTTTTTGATGGATTCTAGATCATGGTCTCTGGGGGCGTTGCTATTGATGGAGGGGGTTGATGCTTTTGAAGGAGCTAGTGGGGGGAGGGGGAGGGTCGATGATTTGTTACTGCTCGTGCATGGGAGGGGGATCTTTAGGATTCTGATATTTTCTATCATTCATTCATTCTTTGTTTTCTTCCCTCTCTCTGTTTCGTGGATGTCTGTGAAGAGTAAGAATTTCAGGTGGTATACTGTATACGTTCTCTGATATTAAATGGAACCATTCAACCACGTGAGTGCCTCCCCTGTGGCTAACTGAGTGCCCAGTATTGTACAACTAGGATTAACCCAGTAACTACCACAACATCAGCCTCCTCGCATTAAACATAGTCATGTGCAGGCATTCTCCATTCATGGAATAACCCCTTCGAAGAACATCATACTCAACTCGCACTAGCTCCTACTGTTCAGCATGCACTTCTCAAACTGACGGCAGAAGCAGGAGTCTCTGCAAAATGTCTGCAGCCCATGTCTTCACTCACAAACGTACCAAGGGTACAGCAGTCAGCTGGCTTCTAAAACACCCATATGGACACAAGAAGAAATGCCATGCACCCACTGTCCCCTAAACTCACTGGCACCTTTGTTTTAGGTCATTCCCTGGAACTCTGTTGACTGATCATTGCCGTTAGAGATTGTGGTGATATCACGTCACATGTAGGAACGTGATTGGACAGAGTTTTGAGCATGTGCAGAAATGAGAGAATGATTGAGAAACTTGTATAGCGAAAACGTGGTTATTGTTTGCTGTTGTAAATATAAGTTCTAGTTTTAATTCTTCCAGAATATGGTTTGTTCTTAGTAACCCATGGTACGTATGAAGAACACAACATGGTGTCAGAAGTCGGTCTGGAACAATAATACGTTCGCTAAACACAGGAGAAGCGAAGGTAATCGGAAAAAAAAAAGAACACAAACTGTTTTGGGTGTGCTAACAGTTTTAAAAATTTCAGTTTTGCAACCCCCCACCAACACTTCAGCTAACTGGAAACGTTGCCGAAAACTGGAAAAGATTTAAACTGCATTTTGAAATTTATTTATTGGTGATCGGAGCAGATAATAAAACGGAAAAAATGAAAGCTGCAATTCTACTCCACGTAATAAGTGACGACACAATTGAGGTATATAACCATTTTACTTTTGAAAATGAAGATAATTTGAATCTAAAAGTAATAATGGACAAATTTGATGCATTTTGTATTACGAAGCGCAATGTGGAGTATGAGCGATATAAATTTTTCACATGTAAGCAGAAAGCTAGTCAAACGATTGATCAATTTGTTACGGAGTTGAGAAACCGCAGTAAAACATACGAGTTTGCAGAACTGATGAACTCTCTCGTTAAAGACGGAATTGTTTGCGGCATTCTGGATAATGGTCTGAGAGAAAGATTATTAAGATAAAAGAAGTCATAAAGAAAAATCCCAGACCCATCCCTTTGTTATCAGCATCAGCCACCGAAACCAAACTTGCTGGTACAGTACGATACTGATCTGAAGCCAAAGAGTGACAAGAATCAGGATCCAATGGAAGAATTGAAAGCACAAGTGAAGTAATTGAGAAGTTTTATTGAAATGATGAAGTCTCAGTATAAAAAAGAGATTACACAGTTAATGAATGAATTAGATGAAGAAAAGAAGATTCATATTTCATTACAAATGTAAGTGGAAGGAATTATGAAGGTCTACTCGTGTTCATAAATCCCCAGAGAGACTGATAGAGGCCTGTTAAATTATGCATGTTTTAATTAATGTTGCTAATTATGTTTCTTTGTAACGAAAGGAAGACGTGGTGACATCACATCATGTGCAAGAATGTGATTGGACAGAGTTCTGAGCATGCGCAGAAATGAGAGAATGATCGAGAAACTTGTATAGTGAAAACATGGTTGCTGTTTGCTGTTGTAAATAAAAGTTCTAGTTTTAATTCTTCCAGAATATGGTTTGTTCTTAGTAACCCACGGTATGTATAAAGAAAACGACAGAGATTATTTGCATAACTTGATAAACACAAAGAGATTCTGCAGATGTTGGAAATCCAGAGTAACACACACAAAATGCTGGAGGAACTCAGCAAGTCAAGCAGCGTCTATGGAGAGGAATAAACAGTTGACATTTCAGGGCTAGTCCCTTCATCAGGAGTGGAAAGGAAGGGGGAAGAAGCTGGAATAAGAAGTGGGGAGAGGGGAAGGAGAGCATGCTGGCAGGTAATAGGTGAGACCAGGTGAGGGGAAGGGAGGGGGGGATGAACTGAGAAGCTGGGAGGGAATAGGTAGGAAAGGTAAAAGGCTGAAGAGGAAGGAATCTGATAGGAGAGGCGAGTTGACCATGGGAGAAAGGGAAGAAGGAGGAGAACCGAAGGGGGGTGATGCTAACCAGAATGAGGAATAGAAAAAGAGACAAAGAAGGAAGGGGAGAAATTACTGAAAGTTAGAGCAATTGATGTTCATGCCTTTAAATTGGTAAATTGGTTTATTATTGTCACATGTACTGAGGTGTAGTGAAAATCTTTGTTTCACATCCCATCTATCCAGAGGCAAGACAGTATCACAGTGGTTAGCATAATGCTATTATAGCTTGGGGTCGTCTGGAGTTGGGAGTTCAATTCTGGCACTGTTTTGTAAGGAGTTTATACATTCACCTCATGAACACATGGGTTTCCTCTGGGTGCTCTGGTTTCCAAAGGTGTAGCGGTTATTAGGTTAATTGGCCATTGTAAATTATCCTGTGATTAGGCTGGGGTTAAACCGGTGGTGGGGGTGGGGGGGGGGGGTTGCTGGGTGGCAAGGCTCATTGGGCTGGAAAAGCCTGCTCGGTGCTGTATCGCTCAATACAAATAGAGGTCATGGGTTATCAGAATTAGGATTATTATCACCCACATGTGTCATGAAATTTGTTAACTTAGCAACAGCAGTTCAATGCAATACATAATCTAGCAGAGAAAGAGAAAAATAGTAACAATAAATAAAATAAAGCATAATAAATAAATAAATAAACAAACAAACAAACAAACAAACAAACAAACAAATAAATAAATAAATAGATGGATAAATAACATATATTGAATAGATTATTTAAAATGTGCAAGAACAGAAATACTGGATATTAAAAAAGTCAGGTAGTGTCCAAAGCTTCAATGTCCATTCAGGAATCAGATGGCAGAGGGGAAGAAGCTGTTCCTGAATCGCTGAGTGTGTGCCTTCAGGCTTCTGTACCTCCGACCTGACAGTAACAGTGAGAAAAGGGCATGCCCTGGGTGCTGGAGGTCCTTAATAATGGACGCTGCCTTTCTGAGACATCGCTCCCTAAAGATGTCCTGGGTACTTTGTAGGCCCAAGATAGAACTGACTAGATTTACAACCTTCCGCAGCTTCTTTCGGTCTTGTGCAGTAGCCCCTCCATACCAGACAGTGATGCAGCCTGTCAGAATGCTCTCCACGGTACAACTATAGAAGTTGTTGAGTGTATTTGTTGACATGACAAATCGCTTCAAACTCCTAATAAAGTATACCCACTGTCTTGCCTTCTTTATGACACATCAATGTGTTGGGACCAGGTTAGATCCTCAGAGATCTTGACACCCAGGAACTTGAAGCTGCTCACTCTCTCCACTTCTGATCCCTCTATGAGGATTGGTATGTGTTCCTTTGTCTTGCCCTTCCTGAAGTCCACAATCAGCTCTTTCGTCTTACTGACAGGTTGTTGCTGCAGCTCCACTCCACTAGTTGGCATATCTCACTCCTGTACACCCTCTTGTCACCACCTGAGATTCTACCAACATTGGCTGTATCGTCGGCAAATTTATAGATGGTATTTGAGCTATGCCTAGCCACACAGTTATGTGTATATAGAGAGTAGAGCAGTGGGCTAAGCACACACCCTTGAGGTGTGCCAGTGTTGATCGTCAGCGAGGAGGATATGTTATCACCAATCCACACAGACCGTGGTCTTCCAGTTAGGAAGTCAAGGATCCAATTACAGAGGGAGGTACAGAGGCCCAGGTTCTGCAACTTCTCAGTCAGGATTGTGGGAATGATGGTATTAAATGCTGAGCTATAGTCAATGAACAGCATCCTGATGTGGGTGTTTGTGTTGTCCAGGCTGTGTTGTCTAAGACCGTGTGGAGAGCCATTGAGATTGCGTCTGCCGTTGACCTATTGTGGTGATAGGAAAATTGCAATGGGACAAGGCCCTTGCTGAGGCAGGAGTTCAGTCTAGTCATGACCAACCTCTCAAAGCATTTCATCACTGTCGATCTGAGTGCTAAAAGGGTGAGTGGTGAAAATTTTAAGGGAAACATGAGGGGAATAAAATAAAATAAGGTAATTTCACCTCATCAATGCATCAAGGTAAAAAGGGGAAAAGAATTCCTTTCACTGATGCAGACTGCCATCGTTGCTCCCATGGGCAGTCCACAGATGACCCTGGCTCAGGTCCACTTGTAGCTTAGACCCATTGGGACCGGCAGGCGTGTGGGGGGAAGAGGTGCACAGATACACTGGAGCTGCCAGTCCTCATCACTCCATCCCCATTTACACCCTACATTTTCCCTCATCTCCATGGCTACCCTTTTCTGCTGGGAGAAGAGTGGAAGGATCTTTAAGAAAGGACTGACTGACTTCCCAGCAGCCAGTGCAGCCATGACTCAGCAATTGCCATGGACAACCCTGAAGATAAAGACTTTACTGCAAGATTCAGCCAACAGAGTCATAGGAAAGGACAGCACAGAAACAGGCCCTTCAGCCTATCTAGTCCATGCTAAACCATTTATACAGCCTACTCCTATTGACCTGCACCTCCATAGTCCTCCATACCCCTACCATCCATGTACCTATCCAAACCGTTTAAACATTTAAATCGAGCTTGTGTGCACTAATTGCACTGGCAGCTTATTCCACACTCTCACCATCCTCTGAGTGAAAAAACTTTCCCCTCATGTTTCCCTTAAAATTTTCACCTTTCACCCTTAACCCATAACCTCTAGTTGCAGTCCCGCCCAACCTCAATGGAAAAAGCTTACATTTACCCTATCTAACCCTTCATAATTTTGTATATTGTACCTGTGTCAAATCACCCTTCATTCTTCTATGTTCCAAGGAGTAAAGTCCTAACCTATTCAATCTTTACATATAATTCAGGTCCTCAAGTCCCAGCAACATTCTTGTAAACTTTCTCTGTACTCTTTCAACCTTATTTACATCTTTCCTGTAGGTAAGTGACCAAAAACGATTTCTTAACTGATATTTTTCTACCAATCATGTGACTTTGTGGTAGATAATTGGTAAATTAGTTTATTATTGTTACTTATACAGAACTGCAAGTAAAATCTTGTTTTAGACCAGAGGAACAGAAGACATAAGATCAGAATTAGTCCATTCAGCTCATTGACAGACAGACATACTTTATTGGGTTTTGTTACAGCTGCACCAACCAAGAATAGTGAAGAAATATAGCAATATAAAGCCATAAATAATTAAATAATAATAAGTTAATCATGCCAAGTGGAAATAAGTCCAGGACCAGCCTATTGGCTCAGGGTGTCTGACACTCCGAGGGAGGAGTTGTAAAGTTTGATGACCACAGGTAGAAATGACTTCCTATGACGCTCAGTGTTACATCTCGGTGGAATGAGTCTCTGGCTGAATGTACTCCTGTGCCTAACCAGTACATTATGGAGTGGATGGGAGTCATTGTCCAAGATGGCATGCAACTTGGACAGCATCCTCTTTTCAGACACCACCGTCAGGGAGTCCAGTTCCACCCCCACAACATCACTGGCCTTACGAATGAGTTTGTTGATTCTGTTGGTGTCTGCTACCCTCAGCCTGATAACCCAGCACACAACAGCAAACGTGATAGCACTGGCCACCACAGACTCGTAGAACATCCTCAGCATCGTCCGGCAGATGTTAAAGGACCTCAGTCTCCTCAGGAAATAGAGACGGCTCTGACCCTTCTTGTAGACAGCCTCAGTGTTCTTTGACCAGCCCAGTTTATTGTCCATTTGTATCCCCTGGTATTTGTAATCCTCCACTATGTCCACACTGCTCTGCCATTCCATCATGGCTGATCCTGGATCTCACTCAACCCCATACACCTGTTTTCTCGCCCTATCCTTTGATGCCCTGACCAGTCAGGAAACTATCAACTTCTGCTTTAAATATACCCTCGGACTTGGCCTCCGCAGCAATCTGTGGCAGAGTATTCCACGGATTCACTACTCTCTGGCTAAGTAATTCCTCCTTATCTCTATTCTAATAGGCCGCCTCTCAAACTTGAGGCTGTGCTCTCTAGTTCTGGTGGGCCTGCCAGAACTATAGCATCTATTATAGTGTCTCACAGGAAGCATCCTCTCCACATCCACCCTATCTAGTCCTTTCAACACTTGGTAGGTTTCAATGAGCCACGCCACTCAGCAACCCCCCAATTTAACCCTTCACATAGCTTTTTAGTTGCTTTCCGTTGGATTCTAAAAAGTTCCCAATCCAATTTCACACTCGCTTTTGCTACCTTATACGCCCTTTCCATGGCTTTTATGCAGTCCTTGCCATGGTTGTCCAACTCTTCCATTTGAGAATTCTTCTTCTGTGGGACATACATACCCTGCGTGCCTTCCCTACAATTCATTTCATCACAACAGTGCATTGAGGTAGGACAAGGGAAATCAACAGCAGAATGTACAATAAAGTGTTGGGTTACAGAGGAAGTGCAGAAAATTAAGACCATGACATGGTAGATTGAGGTTAGAAGTCTGATTGATATTGGCATAGCTCACAGCCCCACTCAGGGCTACAAAAGAGAGTGAACTCTAATTTCTAGTCAATCTGTAAGACTTGCTCAAGTACCTTTCATTGCTCTGTTGTATCACCTCATCTATCACCTGCCAGCTTGTGCTCTCCCCCTCTCCCCAGCTTTTTATAACTCGCCTCTGTTCTCCCCTTTTGTTTTCCCTCATTCTAGTGGACCTCTCACTCCTTTTCCACCCGACCTCATTACCTGCCCATCACCTCCCTCTGGTTCCCCACCTTCTTCCCTTGATTTCATGGTCCACTCTCCTCTCCTTCTTATTCATCCCTTTACCTCTTCCACTATCATCTTCCAGCTTCTCATATCAAACCCCACCCCTCACCAATCATCCCCCTCACTGAGCTTGTACTCTCCCCCCACTTTCTGGCTTCTGCCCCCCCCCCCTCCCTTTTTAGTCCTGATGAAGTGCTTTGACCTGAAATGTTGATGATGTAGATGGGTAACCCTAGGTCAGGGGTGTCAAACTCATTTTAGGTCACGGGCCGGATTGAGCAAAATGCAGCTTCATGCGGGCCGCATCAGTCGAACGCGTGCGAACGCAGCTTTCGTTGCCTCCGTTTTTTCAGCCTGCTCTCATGTGTCTCAGTCTCTGCTATAACTACAAAGTGTTTCACTTTACAAATTCCGTTTCTTATGAAGAAGACTGCCGAGCAAGACTGCCGAATAAACACTAAAAACCCTGAAAACCTGGTACCTGAATAAACTCAGCATTAGCCATATCATACGCCATAGGCGCTTCGATTACTGGGGCCAGCTTTAATAGTAATTAGATATTATCTCGCGGGCCAAAGATAATTCCACCGCGGGCCGGATTTGGCCCGCGGGCCTTGAGTTTGACATATATGCCCTAGGTAATTTCTAAAGTAAGTACATGTTCGGCACAGCATTGTGGGCTGAAGGGTTTTCTATGTTTCTATGATGCATTCCCCTCTAAAAATGCTGCCTGGCTGGCTGAGTTTTGCTAGCTTTTTGTGTGTGTGTGCTGTTCTGTCCATCGTCCACTTTCTAGTGGGCAGTTTGGGCTCAGAAATTTCATGCATCACAATTAAATTTCCCTGAAGTTTCTACTGCATGGAGAATAAAACAATCCCACCCTGAAGAACTGTTCCGGATATCCAAAGCTCTTCACCAATAAAAAAAAATACATCCTCCTCAATCCTTCCCCGCCTTCCTTGTGTTAGGAAGTATTTTGGAGTTATGTGAATGTAACATTGAACTAGTCTTCTGTTCTCATTGTAAACTGCAAGCAGTAAATGTTAAGTTTAAGGCACTGGCTTGGCAGTTTGCAAAGTGGTGATCATGATACATTTGCATATGCATAATCAGCCATTGGGGTTGTGTTAACTGGCCATTAATCATTCCTGGCAACTATGTATTTAAGGAATTTCTATCATTATAAATAACTTCTGAGAAGTTTCAATTAGTTTGTCTCTGCAAAGTTATTTGAACATTCAGGGATGTCTTCCACTGTAAATATGCATCTCAAAGGAAACATAGTCAACCTAAAGTATCGAAGTAAACAAAGCCATTGTGACCATCGAAACTGTACTGTTACCATTAAGGATATAAAAATGAAATGTGCTTTTGAATTTGTGAATTTGTGCGGGGATCCCCGGAAGACTGGCTGCTGGTCATGATGAATGATGACTTTGACATTATCAGCTTCAGTGTTTCTCAGGTGACGTCAGTCTCAGTCACAATAGCCTTACCTGATCGTGTCCTCCGTCAGAAACAGGGTTAATATCACTGGCATGTGCCATGCCATTTGTTGTGTGCAGCAGTACATTGCAATACACAGTAAATACATATACATATATAAAATATTAAATTAGTACAAGAAGAGAAAAATAAGTAATATGTACGTGGGAAAAAAGATCAGTGGCACAAAAAGAGAAGAACAGTGAGGTAGTGTGGTGAACTACATATACCTGTCTGGACACGCCCCTCGGCTGACTGCTCCTGTGGCTCCTCCCACAGACCCCTGTATAAAAGCGGTTGGAGGCACTGCTTCTCCCTCAGTCTCCAGGATGTTGTGTGGTGGTCTCTTGCAGCTAATAAAAGCCTATCGTTCGCCTCCCATCTCCAAGAGTTATTGATGGTGCATCAGGTAGTGTTCATGGGTTCAATGTCCATTCAGAAATCTAATGGCAGGGGAGAAGAAGCTGTTCCTGAATCATTGAGTGTGTGCCTTCAGGCTCCTGTACCTGCTCCCTGCTGGTAGCAATGAGAAGAGGGCATGCCCTGGGCAATGGGGGTCCTTAATGATGGACGCCGCCTCTTTGAGGTATCGCTCATTGAAGATATCCTGGATGCTAGGGAGGGTGGTACCCATGATAGAGCTGACTGAGTTCACAACTCTCTGCAGCCAGAAGTGTACGCACCCGTGGTCTGTCTGTACCTACACACATGAAAGCATAAGCCTATCATTACCTGGCAGTGAACTTCAGCCTGCTTCCTATTTAAAGTGACCTTGTGCAGTATGTCATTAAAGGCACTTTATGTTACTCACAAATATAACTGCAGGTGGCTTTCATCTTGTTCTGAGAAGCACCATTCAATCAGCTAGTTAAATATTAAGAGTTCCATTGGAACGTAATGTTGCTTCTCCCGTAATTTCCCTTCCTAACAACATGGACCACATGGACTGTAGAACTTCAGGAAGTTGGCTCACATTTTACATAGTCAGATTCATTTATTTATCACATGGACATTGAAAAATACAGTGAAAGGCGTTGTTTTGTGTTAACAACCAACATAAACTAAAATGTCCTGGGGGCAGCCCACAAGCGTCACCACACATTCCGGTGCCAACACAACATGTCCACAGCTTGCAAAACAACACAAGCAACAGCAGCAGAACAAGCCCCTTTCCTCTCTCAGAACCACCCACACACTCACACGCACAGACAGGCCTCCAACACCAGGCCAGGATGACTCCAGAGTCCTTGGCCCCCAGGTTTCCCAACCTGGAGCCCACGGGCCCCTTGCATGATGGTATTGGCCCAAGGCATAAAGAAGAATGGTTTCCCTTGTTGGTCACGAACTCTCAGACTCACAGATTTTGTGATCAGACTTGCAGACAATGGTCTGCTGATTTCCGGACATGATGACCCAGGGGCTTCAATTATCAGGCCTCGACTTCCAGACTCGACAACTTTTGTCTTTGGCTTGCGGGCATGCTGACTCACTGGCTCAGAGGGCAATAATAATACCTGTTTCACACACAAAATGCTGAGGAACTCAGCAGGCCAGGCAGCGTCTGCAGAGAAGTGCACAGTCTATGTTGTGAGCCGAGACCCTTCCGCAGGACTGGAGAATAAAAAGATAATGATGATGAGTTAAAAGGTGGGGGGAGGGGAGTGGGAAACACAAGGTGGTAGGTGAAATGGGGAGGAGGAGGAGGGGGAAGTAAAGAGCTGGGAAGTTGATTGGTGAAAGAGATACAGGGCTGGAGAAGGGGGAATCTAATAGGGGAGGACAGAAGGCCATGGAAGAAAGAAAACATGGGTGGCCACTGGGAGATTGTGCTTTTTTCTGGTGGATGGAGCATAGGTGCTCGGTGAAGTGGTCTCCCAATCTACATCGGGTCTCACCGATGCACACTGAGAGCACCGGACACAGTGTATGACACCAACAGACTCACAGGTGAAGTGTCGCCTCATCTGGAAGGACTGTTTGGGGCCCCCTAATGGTATTGAGGGAGAAAGTGTAGGGTCTGGTGTAGCACTTTTTCTGCTTGCAAGGATAAGTGCCAAGAGGGAGATCAGTGGGGATGGACGAATGGGCAAGGGAGTTTCATAGGGAGCGATCCCTGCCAAAAGCAGAAGCGGAAAGGAGGGAAAGATCTGCTTGGTGGTGGGATCCCGTTGGAGTTGGCGGAAGTTGCAGAGAATTATGTCCTGGACACAGAAGCTGGTGAGGTGGTAGGTGAGGATAAGAGGAACCCTATCCCTTGTAGGGTGGTAGGTGGATGGGGTGAGAGCTGACAGAGGAAGGGAAGCCCCTTTGTTTGAAGAACCATAGAACACTACAGCACAGAAAACAGGCCATTTGGCCCTTCTAGTCTGTGCTGAAACTTCATTCCGCTAGTCCCATTGACTTGCACCCAGTCCATAACCCTCCACACCTCTCCCATCCATGTTATCTATCCAATTTATTCTTAAAATTTAAGAGTGAGCCTGCACTTACCACGTCAGATGGCAGCTCGTTCCACACTCCCACCACTCTCTGAGTGAAGAAGTTCCCCCTAATGTTCCCCCAAACCTTTCCCCTTTCACCCTAAAGCCATTTCCTCTCGTATTTATCTCTCCTAATCTAAGTGAAAAGAGCTTACTCGCATCTACTCTGCCTATACCCCTCATAACTTTGTAAACCGCCATCAAATCCCCCTTCTTTCTCCTATGCTCCAAGGAATAAAGTCCTAACCTGTTCAATCTTTCCATGTAACTCAACTCCTGAAGACCCAGCAACATCCTAGTAAATCTTCTCTGCACTCTTTCAATCTTACTGATATCCTTCCTGTAGTTATGTGACCAGAACTGCACACAATACTCCAAATTTGGCCTCACCAATGTCTTCTACAACCTCACCATAACATCCCAACTCCTATACTCAATACTTTGATTTATGAATGCCAGGATGTCAAAAGCCTTTTTTACAACCCTGCCTACCTGTGACGCCACTCTCAAGGAATTATGTATCTGAACTCCCAGATCCCTTTGTTCCTCCGCACTCCTCAGTGCCCTACCATTTACTGTGTATGTCCTACCTTGATTTGTCCTTCCAAAATGCAACACCTCACACTTGTCTGCATTAAGTTCCATCTGCCATTTTCTGGCCCATTTTTCCAGTTGGTCCAGATCCCTTTGTAAGCTTTGAAAGCCTTCCTCGCTGTCCACAACACCTCCAATCTTTGTGTCATCAGCAAACTCGCTGATCCAATTTACCACATTATCATCTAGATCATTGACTTAGACAACAAACAATAATGGTCCCAGCACAGATCCCCGAGTCACACCATTAGTCACAGGCCTCCAGTCTGAGAAGCAATCATCCACTACCAATCTCTGTCTTTTCCCACACAGCCTATTTTGAATCCAGTTTACAACCTCTCCACAGATACCTAGCGTCTGAACCTTCTGAACTATCCTCCCATGTGGGACCTTGTCAAAGGCCTTACTAAAGTCCATGTAGACAACATCCACAGTCTTTCCTTCATCTAGGTAACCTCCTCAAAAAACTCTACAAGATTCGTTAAACACAATCTACCACGCACAAAGCCATGCTGACTATCCTTGATCAGCCCTTGGCTGTCCAAATACTTGTATATCCGATCTCTCAGAACACCTTCCAATAATTTACCTACTACTGATGTCAGGCTCACTGGCCTGTAATTACCTGGTTTACTTTTAGAGCCTTTTTCAAACAACGGAACTACATGAACTACCCTCCAATCCTCCGGCACCGCACCCGTGGCTGAGGACATTTTAAATATTTCTGCCAGGGCCCCTGCAGTTTCTACACTAGTCTCTCTCAAGGTCCAAGGAAATATCATGTGAGGCCCGGGGGATTTATCTACCTTTATTCGCTGTAAGGCAGCAAGCACCTCCTCCTCTTTAATCTCTATATGTTCCATGACACTACTGCTTGTTTCCCTTCCTTCCATATACACTATGCCAGTTTCCTGAGTAAATACTGATGCAAAAAATCTGTTTAAGATCTCCCCCATCTCGTGAGGCTCCACACATAGACAACCACTCTGATCTTCTAGAGGACCGATATTGTCCCTTACTATCCTTTTACTCTCAATATACTTGTAGAAACCCTTCGGGTTTACCTTCACATTATCTGCCAAAGCTACCTCATGTCTTCTTTTTGCCTTCCAGATTTCCTTCTTCAGTATTTTCTAACATTTTCTATACCCTTCAAGTACCCCATTTGTTCCTTGTTGCCTATACCTGCTATACACCTCTCTCTTTTTCTTAACCAGATCGCCAATATCCCTTGAAAACCAAGGCTCCCTATGCCTGTTAACTTTGCCTTTAATCCTGGCAGGAACATGCAAACTCTGCACTCTCAAAATTTCGCCTTTGAAGGCCTTCCACTTACTGAATACATCCTTGCCAGAAAACAACTTATCCCAATAGACTCTTCCTAGATCCTTTCTCATTTCCACAAAATTGGCCCTTCTCCAATTTAGAACCTCAACTCGAGGACCGGACCTATCCTTATCCATAATTAACTTGAAACTAATGACATTATGGTCACTGGACCCAAAATGTTCATCTACACATATTTCTGTCACCTGACCTGTCTGGTTCCCTAATAGGAGATCAAGTATTGCATCCTCTCTCGTAGGTATCTCTATATTCTGATTTATAAAACTTTCCTGTACACATTTGACAAACTCCAAGTCAGCTAGCCTTTTCACAGTGTAGGAGTCCCAGTCAATATGTGGAAAGTTAAAATCCCCTACCATTACAACTTTCTGTTTCTTACGTCGGTCTGCTATCTCTCTACAGATTTGCTCCTCGAATTCTCTCTGACTGTTGGGCAGTCTATAATACAACCCTATTAGTGTGATCACACCTTTCCCGTTCCTCAGCTCCACTCATGTGGCCTCTGTAGACAAGCCCTCCGGGCTGTCCTGTCTACGCACAGCTGTGATATTTTCCCTGACTAGTAATGCCACTCCTCCCCCTCTATCACGTCTGAAACAACGGAACCCCGGAACATTAAGCTGCCAGTCCTGCCCCTCCTGCAACCAAGTCTCACTAATAGCAATAATGCCGTAATCCCACATGCCAATCCACGCCCGAAACTCCTCCTTACCTTCAATACTCCTTGCATTGAAATAGATGCACCTGAGAACATTTCTATCACGTACAAACCTTTGATTTCTGTCTATACATGCAGTCCTCACATGACCTTTATCCTCCTCCACCTCATTATCTGCTCTAACACTCTGGTTCCCCTCCTCCTGCAAATCTAGTTTAAACCCCCCGGAGAAGCACTAGCAAATCTACCCGCAATGGCATTAGAACCCCTCCAGTTCAGGTGCAAACCATCCCATCGGAACAGGACCCACCTTCCCTGGAACAAGGCCCAATTGTCCAGAAACATGAAGTATCAATGTAGCATAGGAAAAGTGGGGGACAGTCACCAGTGTAGGCTTGGATCATAGACTGTTCCACGTAGCCAACAAACAGGCAGGCATAGCTGGGACCCAAGCAAGTGCCCATGGCTACCCCTTTTATTTGAAGGAATTGGGGGGAGCCAAAGGAGAAATTATTTAGAGTGAGGACAGGTTCCGCTAGGCAGAGGAGAGTGATGGTGGAGGGAAACTGGTTGGGTCTGGTGTCCAGAAAGAAACAGAGAGCTTGAGGCCTTCCTGGTGGTTCACCAAGTATCCTCCAAGAGGACCACAACCTTGTCGTGGTTTGGAGGCTTGTGTGCCTCTACGACCCAGAGAGCTATGTTGCCTGGAGTCAGGGCTTTATACTTAGTCTCTTGGTGGGGTCACCCATGCCAAACAGGTCAAAGGGTAGAGGCCAAACTAAGAGCAATCTGCCGGTCCTCCAGGTCCGAGGGCTCAGCTCAGGACTAACATTCCTGACTGGTAAAACAAAATTGTTATGGAAAGAGCAATAAAGAATCTTCCTACATCTGAGTGCAACGGTATTCCTGAGGCTCCTTCGGGGACTTGCGTGACTGAAAACTGAGAGGAAGCTACTGAGATGATGAAGGAAGCCTGGAACACCGCCAGCGATGGAGGGCCTTCACTACCGCCCTAAATGTCAGTGGTGTAACAGGCAGTAAGTTAATTTCACCAGGTGTATCCAAGTCCAGAGAATGAGAACGTGGGGAGAAATGAAAAACTTGCCTGCAGCATCGTTACAGACACACAGGTACAGACAACGCACAGTACATAAATTGTACGAGAGTGAAAACCATAAGACATTAAGATATAGGGTCAGAATTAGGCTGTTTAACCCACTGAGTCTGCTGATTTATTACCCCTCTCAACCCCATTCTCCTGCCTTCTCCCCATAACCTTTGACACTTTGATTAATCAAGAACCTATCAACCTCAGCCTTAAATACACCCAATGACTTACCCTGCACAGCCATCTATGGCAATGCATTCAACAGATTCTCCACACTCTGGATAAAGAAATTCCTCCTACTCTCTGTTCTAAATGGATGTGCTTCAGTTTTGAGGATGTGTCCCCAATCCTGGATTCCCCACTATAGGAAACATCCTCTCCACAGCCACTAGGCTTTTTAATGTTCAATAGGTTTCACTGAGATCCCCCCCCACCTCCAATTCTTCTAAACTCCAGCGAGTACAGGCCCAGATCCTCAGAGGCTCATCACAGATTAACCCTTTCATTCCTGGGATCATTTTCATGAACTTCCTCTGGACCCTTTCCAGTGCCAGCACTTATTTTCTTAGATAAGGCACCCAAAACTGCTCACAATACTCCTAGTGTGATCTGACCTATGTCTTACAAAGCCTCAGTATCACATCCTTATATTCTGGTCCTTTCAAACTGAATGCTAACATTGCATTTGCCTTCCTTACCACTGACTCAACCTGCAAGTTAAACTTTAGGGAATCCTGCACCAGGATTCTCAAATCACCTTGCATCTCTGCAAAGGGACTTGATGAAGACCAAAGAAAAAAGACATTTGAGCAATAAAATCACAGAGACAAGACCATGCCAGTGCAAGAGATGGTCTATAGTGCTCTATTACCGAGGTAGGGTTAGGGTTATGTAGGTCAGTTCAAGAACCTGATGGATATAGGACAGTAGCTGTTTCTGAACCTGGTAGTGTGGGACTTCAGGCTTCTGTACCTCTTGCACGATGGTGACAGGGGATGGCCCAGATGGTGGGGATCTATGAGGACAGATGCAGTCTTCTTGGGGAACATGAGGAATAAAGTACATTTGTGAAATAAAAAAAATTGCTGATATCCCTTCGCCACTCTAGAAAGTTCTATGGAGCTGCAAGCATAGTTTTTCAATGTGAAGTCTTGGCCTGCTCTCCCTAGTGGACTAAACAGATCCCAGGATCCAAGAGAGACATTTCCCCTAGGTGTCTATGAGACTATTTATCCACCAACCTGAGTTATCAAGCCAGATAGGTCTCCCTGCTAATTATTTGATTGCAGTTTTTGAAGACTGGAGCTCGAGGCCTAGTGTTCAGGTCCTGTCATCGGAAAGTCTGAAATTTGGACGCCCTGGTAATCAGTCAGAAGGCCCTGTGGTTGAAACCGGGGACCGAAGCCCGAGGTTCAAATCAGAAGTCTAGTAGTCGAGGCCATTGGCCAGAACCCCAAATCTGAACATTTCTGTGAGTCCAATAAGATGGTTGAAGGCCCAATGTCTGAATGTCGGAGTGCACTGGAACCCGAAGAAGAGGACTTGTCTTGAAGTTACAGGACCGTGTATGTGTGTGGGTGAGAGAGAAGAATGGGACTTGTTTTGCTGTTATTGTTTTGTTCTGTTGGACATTGTGAACACTCTGTGCTGACACCTGAAACCGTGGCGACACTGTGCTTCTTTACTTCGTGTTGGTTTCATTGTTGTTGTTCAGTCATTAAGTCAAATCCAACTCTCTGTGACCTCATGCACACCAAGTCTTCTTGTTGGAAGCTGCCTCTCTATAGTCCCCAAGGTCATACTCATTGTCGGAATAATATCATCTATCCATCGTAGCCTCTGCCGTCCTCTCCTTCTTGTACCTACTGTTTTACCAAACATGAGAGTCTTCTCCAAGGAATCCTGTCTTCTCATGATGTGGCCAAAATATTTGAGCTTTTGTCTCATAACCAAGCCTCCCAGTGAGCAGTCTGGCTGTATTGAATTGTTGGATCTTCTTGCTGTCCAACAAACTCTTAACACTTTCCTCCAGCATCCAAGTTCAAAGGCATCAATTCAATTAGTATTCAGCCTTACTAATAGTCCAGCTCTCACAGACATACATCACAACTGGAAATACCATCGACTTTACTGTGCGGATCTCCGTAGAAAATGTTACGTCTCTGCTCTTCAGAATTTTATCTAAATTTGTCACTGCTGCCCTCTCCAGAAGTAAGCACTGTTTATTTTCATGGCTGCAGTTACCATCTATAGAAATCTTAGAACCGAGGTAGACAAAATCCGCCACTGCTTCCCCTTCCTTTCCATTTATTACACCGAGTTAATAGGGCTGGTCGACATAATCTTGGTTCTCTTAATATTGAGCAACAAGCACTTTCTTCTTTCTCTTTGATTAGAAGCTTCCTCAGATCCTCCTCACTTTCAGCCATTAGAGTAGTGTCATCTGCATATCTGAAGTTGTGAATATTTTGTCCAGCAATTTTGATTCCAACACTTGAGTCCTCTACACCAGCGTTCCTCATGATGTGTTCAGCATATAGATTAAATAAGTAGGGTGACAGTATAGAGCCTTGCCGTGCTCCTTTCCCACTCTCGAACCAGTTTGTAGTTGTTCCGTCTTCAGTTCTAACTGTTGCCTCTTGATTACACAAGTTTCTCATTAGATCAGATCAGATGTCCGGGTATCCCCACTTCTTTAAGGATTTGCCATAGTTTATTATGGTTCACACTGTCAAAAGCTTTAGAGTAGGTAAAACATAGGTACCGGTAAATACTTTTCTGGAATTCCCTGGATTTCTCCATTATCCAGCGTAGGTGAGCAATTTGGTCTCTGATGCCTCTGCCTCTTCTAAAACCAGCTTGTACATCCGGCTGTTCTCGTTCCATATACTGCTGGAGTCTTGCTTGCACGATCCTTAGCATTAGCTTGCTAGCATGTGAAACTGTTCGGTAATTTGAACATTCCTTTACATTTCCCCGGGGCCACAGGAGACAGTTAAGTGGGTGGCCGTGAGGAGAGGGAAGGGAGGGAATGGAGGCATCAGGTAGGGGAGAGCACCGCTGTGACTGTCCTCCTTAACAGTAGGTACCCCATTTTGAGTGCTGTTGGGGGGGAGGGGAAATGACCTACCTGGGGAAAGCAACAGTGGTCGTGCCTCTGGCACAGGGTCTGGCCCTGTGGCTCAGAAGGGTAGGGAAGAGGATGGCAGCAGTGATAGGGGAGTCTATAGTTAGGGGGTCAGACGGGCGATTCTGTGGGTGCGAAAAAGAAACAAGGATGATAGTTTGCCTCCCAGGTGCCAGGGTTCGTGATGTTTCTGAGTACGTCCACAATAACCTGAAATGGGAGGGTGAGTTCATGAGGTCGTGGTACATACCAGCGATATAGGTAGAAAAAGGGCAGAGGTCCTGAAAGCAGGATACAGGGAGTTAGGAAGCAAGTTGAAAAGCAGGACCACAAGGGTAGTAATCTCGGGATTGCAGCCAGTGCCACTCGACAGTGAGGATAGGAATAGAATGAGGTGGAGGATAAATGCATAGCTGAAGGATTGGAGTGGGGGCAGGGATTCAGATTTTTGGATCATTGGGATCACTTCTGGGGCAGGTGTGACCTGTACAAAAAGGACGGGTTGCACTTGAATCTGAGGGAGACCAATATCCTGGTGGGGAGGTTTGCTAATGGTATTGGGGAGGGTTAAACTAGATTTGCAGGGGGTGGGAACCGAAGTGAAGAGGCAGAGGACGGGGAGGTTGGAGCACAAGTAGATTCAGCTTGGAGGGAGTTTGTGAGGAAGGCTAGGCAGATATTAGAGCAAAGATGCACTCAGCCTGATGGTTTGAGATGTGTCTATTTTAATGCAAGAAGTATCATAAACAAGACGGATGAACTTAGACCATGGATCAATACATGGAACTATGATGTTTTTTGGCAATTACAGAGACTTGGATTTCTCAGGAGCAGGAATGGCTGCTGAGTGTGCCAGGCTTTAGATGTTTTAAAAAGAACAGAGAGGGAGACCAAGGAGGTGGGGGTGTGGCATTGCTAATCAGGGATAGTGTCACGGCTGCAGAAAAGGAGAAAACTATGAAGTGATTGTCTACTGAGTCGGTGTGGGTGGAAGTCAGAAACAGGAAAGGGGCAATAACTCCACTGGGTGTTTTTATAGACCTCCCCCAATAGTAACAACAATATCAAGGAGCAGATAGGGAGGCAGATTCTGGAACAGTACAATAATAAGTCATGGGATCCAAGGAGACCTTGCTTTGAGAATCCAGAATCGGCTTGCCCAGACAAGACAAAGGGTGGTCGTAGATGGTTTGTATTCTGCATGGAGGTCAGTGACCAGTGGTGTACCTCAGGGATCTTTTCTGCAACCCCTCCTCTTTGTGATATTTATAAATGACCTGGATGAGGAAGTAGAAGGGTGGGTTGCTGATGACACAAAGGTTGGGGGTGTTGTGGATAGTCTGGAGGGTTGTCTGAGGTTACAGTGTGACATTGATGGAACGCAGAACTAGGCTGTGAATGCAGATGGACTTCAACCCAGATAAGTGTGAAGTGGTTCATTTTGGTAGGTCAAATTTGAAGGCAGAATATAATAGTACTGGTTAGACTCTTGGCAACGTGGAGGATCTGAGAGATCTTGGGGTCCTTGTCCATAGGACAGTCAAAGCTGCTGCGCAGGTTGACGGTGTTGTTATGGAGGCATATGCTGTGTTGTCCTTCATCAACCATGGGATTGAGTTCAAGATCCATGAGGTGATGCTACAGCTATAAAAGACCCTGGTCAGACCCCACTTGGAGAACTGTGTTCAGTTTTGGTCACCTCACTACAGGAAAGATATGGATACTATAGAGAGAGAGCAGAGGAGATTTACAAGCATGTTGCCTGGATTGGGGAGCATGCGTTATGAGAATAGGGTGAGTGAACTCGACCTTTTCTCCTTGGAGCGAGGGAGGATGAGAGGTGACCTGATAGAGGTGTATAAGATGATGAGGGGCATTGATCGTGTGGATAGCCAAGGGCTTTTAACCCCAGAGCTGAAATGGCTCACACGAGAGGGCACAGTTTTAAGGTGCTTGGAAATAGGTACCAATGGGGATGTCAGGGGTGAGGTTTTCACACAGAGATTGATGGGTGCGTAGAATGCACTGCTGTCGGCAGTGGTGGAAGCAGATGCCATAGGGTCTTTTAAAAGCCTCTTAGATAGGTACATGGAGCTTAGAAAAATAGAGGGCTATGTATGCACTAGGGAAGTTCTAGGCAGCTCTAGAGTAGGTTACACGGCTGGCACAACATTGTGGGCCGAAGGGCCTGTAATGTGCTGTAAATTTCTATGCTCTATGTTTCATGAAACCCTCCAGCAGGACTCAGTGTTGAATCTTGAACCCATGAATTGCCACATTTACTGCTTGATCTTTTTTCAGATTTTTATTTGGAGATGCCGCACAGTAACAGTCCTTTCCAGCCTATGAGCCAAAGCTGCCCAATGTGGCAGGAAACCGGAGCACTGGGTGAAAACCCACGCAGTCATGCAGTGAGAAGTCCTGAAGTTGTCTATTGATTTTTGAATTCCTTCTTTACATTGTACTGAACTGCTAACCTTTGTAGCCATGTTTGTGGTTTTTTGCAACATAATGCCCTTTGAGTTGTTTGAACTGTTGCCATGGTGCAGGATAAACCCAGTTACTATACTTCCAGTTACTCGGCTTCGTGATCACGTCACTTGGACCAAGTTGCTTTTGGGAGTGAGTTTTACCGGTTTTCAGTTCCCAGCTCCTATGGGCAGATTCTCTTGTGAATTGATGCAGTCCTCCATGCAAGTGTCGGAGAGCCCAGGATTCCCACGCAAGCAGAAGTTCTGAAATGCCTTGCAGGTGTTTGCTGAGGATTTGCTGGATACAGTCTGCACTCGTTTCCCACAGACGTCCTTACACTTTACAAACTCACATTACCAAGTCAGTCCAAGCTTCACTGAAAATCATCCACTATCATTTTTGAGACGAGATGTTGAATGACGAATCAAAACAGAAAATGCAGGAAGCTCTCTCTGGGTCAGGCAGTATCTGCGGAAAGGAAAACAGGGATAACGTTTCAGGCCCGGGACACTTCATTAGATAGAATCGGATGAATGGATTTGAACCTGAAACGTTAACCCTGTTTTTCCCCCACAGAGGCTGACTGACCTGGTGACTATTTCCAGCATTTTCTGTTGTTCTTTGATACTTCCAGCATCTGAAGTTTTCAGGTTTTATTCACAGGCTGTCCCTGCGTAACAATCTTATGGACATCCATAAGTATGAGAAATCTCTCACCAAAATCTAATTTCCATTCTTATGAATGTCAGAGCTAATTTCCCAAACAACTTCCCACACCTCTCTCTCCCTCCCTCTCTCTTTCTCACTCGCTTTCTCCCTTTCCTGAGCAACAAGACCTGCATCGCGTGGTGAAGGCGGCCCAGTGAATTGTCAGGATGGAGCTCCCAGGACTGGACACCATCTATTCCAGCAGACTCAGGAGGAAAGCAATCAGCACAACCAGAGACACCACACACCCTGGCCGCTCTCTGTTTGACCCGCTTCCATCCAGCAAAAGGTTCAGGGCACTAAAAACCAGAACAAATAGACTGAGGAACAGCTTCTACCCCAGAGCTGTGGCCTCCATCACACCACTCCCACAGAACCATGACTGAAACTGTGAGCACACACAAGGACTCAAATACTTGCACTAACGGCACTTTGTGCATTACTGTGATATTCTGGTACTGCTGCAACTTATTTTCTGCTACTTATCTATTTAATACTGTTTTTCTATTACTGCAACACACACAAAATGTTGGTGGAACACAGCAGGCCAGGCAGCATCTATAAGGAGAAGCGCTGTCGACGTTTCGGGCCGAGACCCTTCGTCAGGACTAACTGAAAGGAAAGATAGTAAGAGATTTGAAAGTAGTGGGGGGGAGGGGGAAATGCGAAATGATAGGAGAAGACCGGAGGGGGTGGGATGAAGCTAAGAGCTGGAAAGGTGAGTGTGGCTTCATCTTGACAGTAGAGGAGGCCATGGATAGACATATCAGAATGGGAATGGGACGTGGAATTAAAATGTGTGGCCACTGGGAGATCCTGCTTTCTCTGGCGGACTGAGCGTAGGTGTTCAGCGAAACGGTCTCCCAGTCTGCGTCGGGTCTCACCAATATATAAAAGGCCACACCGGGAGCACCGGACGCAGTATACCACACCAGCCAACTCACAGGTGAAGTGTCGCCTCACCTGGAAGGACTGTCTGGGGCCCTGAATGGTGGTGAGGGAGGAAGTGTAAGGGCAGGTGTAGCAATTGTTCCGTTTACAAGGATAAGTGCCAGGAGGGAGATCGGTGGGAAGGGATGGGGGGGAACCAGTGGACAAGGGAGTCGCGTAGGGAGCGATCCCTGCGGAAAGCAGAAGGGGGGGAGGGGAAGATGTGCTTGGTAGTGGGATCCCGTCGGAGGTGGCAGAAGTTACGGAGAATTATACATTGGACCTGGAGGCTGGTGGGGTGGTAGGTGAGGACAAGGGGAACCCTATCCCGAGTGGGGTGGCAGGCTGATGGGGTGAGGGCAGATGTGCGGGAAATGGGGGAGATGCGTTTGAGAGCAGAGTTGATGGTGGAAGAAGGGAAGCCCCTTTATTTAAAAAAGGAAGACATCTCCTTTCTCCTGGAATGAAAAGCCTCATCCTGAGAGCAGATGCGGCGGAGACGGAGGAATTGTGAGAAGGGGATAGCCTTTTTGCAAGAGACAGGGTGGGAAGAGGAATAGTCCAGGTAGCTGTGAGAGTCTGTAGACCAATAGTAGATATCAGTAGATAAGCCGTCTCCAGAGATGGAGACAGAAAGATCAAGAAAGGGGAGGGAGGTGTCAGAAATGGACCAGGTAAATTTGAGGGCAGGGTGAAAGTTGGAGGCAGTGTTAATGAAGTCAACGAGCTCAGCATGCGTGCAGGAGGCATCACCAATGCAGTCGTCGATGTAGCGAAGGAAAAGAGGGGGACGGATACCCGTATAAGCTTGAAACATGGACTGTTCCACAAAGCCAACAAAAAGGCAGGCATAACTGGGACCCATGCGGGTGCCCATGGCTACACCCTTGGTTTGGAGGAAGTGGGAGGAGCCAAAGGAAAAATTATTGAGAGTAAGAACTAATTCCGCTAGACGGAGGAGAGAGGTGGTAGAGGGGAATTGGTTAGGTCTGGAATCCAAAAAGAAGCAAAGTGCTTTGAGACCTTCCTGGTGGAGGATGGAGGTATATAGGGACTGGAAGTCCATGGTGAAAATAAGGCGGTGGGGGCCAGGGAACTTAAAATCATTGAAAAAATTCTAAGTGTGAAAAATGTCACGAACATAGGTGGGAAGGGATTGAACAAGGGGGGATAAAACAGTGTCGAGATATGCAGAAATGAGTTCAGTGGGGCAGGAGCAAGCTGAGACAATGGGTCTACCTGGACAGGCAGGTTTGTGGATCTTGGGTAGGAGGTAGAAACGGGAAGTGCGGGGTGTGGGAACTATGAGGTTGGTGGTAGTGGATGGGAGATCCCCAGAGCTGATAAGGTTGGTGATGGTATAGGAGACAGTGGCCTGGTGCTCCTTAGTGGGGTCATGATCAAGGGGTAAATAAGAGGAGGTATCAGAGAGTTGTCACTGTGCCTCGGTCAGGTAGAGGTCTATCCATGGCCTCCTCTACTGTCAAGATGAAGCCACACTCAGGTTGGAGGAACAACACCTTATATACTGGCTGGGTAGCCTCCAACCTGATGGCATGAACATTGACTTCTCTAACTTCCGTTAATGCCCCTCCTCCCCTTCTTACCCCATCCCTGACATATTTAGTTGTTTGTTTTTTTTCTCTCTCTCTGCCCATCACTCTGCCTGTTCTCCATCTCCCTCTGGTGCTCTCCCCCCTCCCCCTTTCTTTCTCCCGAGGCCTCCCGTCCCATGATCCTTTCCCTTCTCCAGCTCTGTACCACTTTCGCCAATCACCTTTCCAGCTCTTAGCTTCATCCCACCCCCTCCGGTCTTCTCCTATCATTTCGCATTTCCCCCTCCCCCCACTACTTTCAAATCTCTTACTATCTTTCCTTTCGGTTAGTCCTGTCGAAGGGTCTCGGCCTGAAATGTCGACAGCGCTTCTCCCTATAGATGCTGCCTGGCCTGCTGCGTTCCACCAGCATTTTGTGTGTTTTGTTCGAATTTCCAGCATCTGCAGATTTCCTCGTGTTTGTTTTTTTCTATTACTGTCTTGTTTTTATCTACCACTTTATTTAATTGCCTGAGAGGAAGCCAAACAAAGTTTCATTGTATCTGTGTATAATGACAATAAAGATCGATCATTCATTCATTTCTCTCTTTCTCACTTTCACTTTCGCTCTCCTGCCCTCTCTCCCTCTCTCACACACACACATTCTCTCTCTCTTTCTCTTCCTCTCCCTCTCCCTCTCTTTTTCTCCCCTCCCCCACTCTCTTCTTTCTCATTCTCTCTCTCTCTCTAATTGTTGATGCCTTTTTTTTTACATCGGTGGAAGTGTGGTTAACACATCTGTAGGAACAGAACCTGTACAAGGACTCAACCTGCCCTCTCAAGGAGGAATCAAACTATGGTTAAGGGAACGTTCACTGTCTCCTACACTACCTTTAACAGCCAAACATTGTGAATTCAGCTAATCTGACAGGAATTGAGGGACTGAGTTATAGGGAAATGGTGGAAAGGCTGAGACATTATTCCTTTGAGGGTGGGAGACTGGAAGGTGACCTTACTAAGGTGTATTGAGAGGATGAATGCCCACAGTCTTCTTCCCCTCGAACCTCTCCCTTGAACTCAGTTCCTCAATTCCTGGCAGATTATCTGCATTAATGATATTTGGGTGGTAGAGATAGAGCAGGAGGCATTAAATACTCCCTTACCCTTCCTCCCTTGTACAGGCCAATCCCAGGGTAACCCACAGCTTCCGTTCTTCCAGGTGTCTTTAATTCAAAAATCAAAAAATAATTTGAGACAGACAGACAGAGGCAGAGTGAGACAGACAGGCAGACAGAGTGAGTGAGTGAGAGAGAGACAGACAGAGTGAGTGAGAGAGAGAGAGACAGACAGACAGAGAGAGACAGACAGACAGACAGAGTGAGTGAGACAGACAGACAGACAGACAGAGTGAGTGAGAGAGAGAGAGAGAGAGACAGACAGAGTGAGGCAGAGAGAGAGAGAGAGAGAGAGAGACAGACAGACAGAGTGAGTGAGTGAGAGACAGACAGAGACAGAGTGAGGCAGAGAGAGAGACAGACAGACAGACAAACAGACAGAGTGAGTGAGTGAGTGAGAGAGAGACAGACAGACAGACAGAGACAGTGACAGAAAGATAAATACATATACATTTATATTAGGAAATGAGTTCTGCCATTCATAAGAATGGATATTTGTTACGCAAGGACAGCCTGTGAATAAAACCTGAAAACTTCAGATGCTGGAAGTATCAAATAACAACAGAAAATGCTGGAAATAGTCATCAGGTCAGTCAGCCTCTGTGGGGAAAACAGGGTTAACGTTTCAGGTTCAAAACCATTCATCAGATTCTATCTAATTAAGTGTCCCGGGCCTGAAACGTTATCCCTGTTTTCCTTTCCGCAGATATTGCCTGACCCAGAGAGAGCTTCCTGCATTTTCTGTTTTGATTCGTCATTCAACATCTCGTCTCAAAAATGATAGTGGATGATTTTCAGTGAAGCTTGGACTGACTTGGTAATGTGAGTTTGTAAAGTGTAAGGACGTCTGTGGGAAACGAGTGCAGACTGCATCCGGCAAATCCTCAGCAAACACCCGCAAGGCATTTCAGAACTTCTGCTTGCGTGGGAATCCTGGGCTCTCCGACACTTGCATGGAGGACTGCATCAATTCACAAGAGAATCTGCCCATAGGAGCTGGGAACTGAAAACCAGTAAAACTCACTCCCAAAAGCAACTTGGTCCAAGTGACGTGATCACGAAGCCGAGTAACTGGAAGTATAGTAACTGGGTTTATCCTGCACCATGGCAACAGTTCAAACAACTCAAAGGGCATTATGTTGCAAAAAACCACAGACATGGCTACAAAGGTTAGCAGTTCAGTACAACGTAAAGAAGGAATTCAAATCAATAGACAACTTCAGGTCTTAGTGAAGTATCTTCACTACATGACTTCATGGGTTTTCACCCAGTGCTCCGGTTTCCTGCCACATTGGGCAGCTTTGGCTCATAGGCTGGAAGGGACTGTTACTGTGCATCATCTCCAAATAAAAATCTGAAAAAAGATCAAGCAGTAAATGTGGCAATTCATGGGTTCAAGATTCAAGACTCAAGCTTATTTATCACGTGTACATTGAAACATACAATGAAATGCGTCATCTGCGTTAACTACCAACACAAACTAGAGAAGTGCTGGCAGCAGTCCGCAAGTGTCACCACACATTCAGGAGCCAAATCAGCATGCCCACAATGTTCAGCAAAATGACACAGAACACAGCATCAACGAAACAAGACCCTCTTCTCTCTCCCACGCACTCACATGCACAAGACGAGTTGTCTTCTTCGGGCTCCAGTAGATTTGGACTTGCAGACACTGGGCCTTCAACTACCCCATTAGACTTGGAGAAATTCTCAGATCTGGAACTCTGGCCAATGGCCTTGATTTCCAAACTTCTGATCTGAACCTTGGGCCAACCACTGGACCTTCCAAATGAGCACCAAATTCCACACTCTCTGATGACAGGACCTGAAGTCTAGCCTCAAAACAGCAATCAAATAATTAGCAGGAAAATCCAGTTTTATAATTCAGACTGGTGGATAAATACTCTCATAGACACTTATGGAAAATGCTTCTCTCAGACCATGGGACCTGTTTAGTCCACTATGAGCGAATACTGCCTGGCCTACTGAGTTCCTCCACCATTTTGTGAGTGTTGCTCTAGATTTCAAGCATCTGCGGAATCATTTGTGTTTTTATTAGTGGAATGTGTCGTTTGCAGCAAATCAAATCAGTGAGGAATGTATTGGTGACAACCTGCAAGGATTGACGTGCTTCCAGTGCCAACACCCACAGCTTATTAACTCTAATCCGAGTTTTTGGACTGTGGGAGGAAAGTAGAGCATCTCGAGGAAATCCACATGGTAACAGGGAGAACGTAGAAACTCCTTACAGACAACAGTGGGAATCGAACCCCAATCAGTGATCTCTGGTGCTCTAAAGTGATTGTGCTAACCGTTACACTACCATGCTACCCCTTCTGCTGATACCTACCTATTATGTTCATGTGTTACTTAAAGGTTCATCATTTTCTCATTCGTGCCAATTAGCGCCAAGATCTTTCATTGCAGAATGCAAATGTCAAGTACCCTGGGGTACGCGTCACACACTGAACCAGGCAGATGCCCAGTAAGCTTCACCATGGTGTAATATTCTCTGTGACATATTGTTGCCTCCCCCACCCCACCCCCTTGCCCCAGTGGTCCCTGTCGGAGATGTATCTGGAGACTGGGATGGTCTTCCTGGGAACAGACCATAAAACCATTAGATATAGAAGCAGAATTAGGCCTTTTGGCTCATCGAGTCTGCTCTGCCATTTCATCATGACTGATCCATTTTCCCTCTCAGCCCCAACCTCCTCCTTGTTTCACTTCATGCCATGACTAATCAAGAACCTATCAACTTCTGCCTTAAATAAACCCAATGATTCAGCCTCCACAGCTGCCTGTGGCGATGAATTCCACCGATGCATCACTCTGGCTAAAGAAGTTCCTCCTCAAGTAGATTCTAAAAGGACACTCCTCTATTCTGAGGCAGTGTCCTCTGGTTTTAGACTTCCCCACCATTGGAAACACCCTCTCCACAACCATTCTATCAACATTCAGGTTTCAATGAGATCTGCCCCTTCCCCTTCCCCATTCTTCTAAATTCCAGCAAGTACAGGCCCAGACATCAAACACTCCTCATAAGACAAGCTGTTCAATCTCAGAATCATTTTTGTAAACCTCCTTTCAACCCTCTCCACTGACAGCACAACCTTTCTTAGATAAGGGATCCAAAACTGCTCACAATACTCCAAATGAGGCCTCGCCGGTGCCTTATAACAGCCATTCTCAATGGGGGCCATATGGCCCCCTTGGGGGCCCTGGCACTTTTGAAGGCTGTCACTGACTGAAAACTGTGAGAAGGGGAGCCCCAAGCCCAAAGATTTTTTATTGCCTTTCCCTCAACATATTTGGTTGAGAGCGGATTCTGCGAGGTGGCTTCCTTGACAAAATCCAGGAACAGAATTGATACCGCAACAAGAGGCGACCTCCAATGGTCATTGTCTAACTTGGAGCCCGATATCATGAAACTTGCAGAAAAGCACCAAGCTCAAGGATTGCATTAGGCCTGATAGATGTTTAATTTCATACAGTCTTTTTTTAAGTTTTGTCCAGTATGTCGGAATGTTCAAGTTTTCTTGGTGTTCAATAATAAATGATTTTCTGTCTATCTGTTCGCGTTGTATCCCTGTTTGAAAGGGGGGGCCCTGGAACCTGAGAAGAGCTCCTAAGGGGGCCGTGGCCAAAAAATGGTTGAGAATCACTACTTTATAAAGCCTCAACATT
Source organism: Hemitrygon akajei (assembly GCF_048418815.1). Classification (NCBI taxonomy): domain Eukaryota; kingdom Metazoa; phylum Chordata; class Chondrichthyes; order Myliobatiformes; family Dasyatidae; genus Hemitrygon; species Hemitrygon akajei. The sequence goes on along the minus strand of NC_133134.1, from coordinate 161,543,023 downwards.
ACCTCCTTGCTTTTATATTCTCGTCCTCTTGAAATAAAGGCTAACATTGCATTTGCCCTTCACACCAGCAACTCATTCTGCAAATTAGCCTTCAGGGAATCTTGCACAAGGACTCCCAAATCCCTTTGCTGCTCGGATTTTTTAATAGCTCAGTGATTTCTTCCCCGAAGTGCAGTGGAAGAGGGGGGAAACATGGGATCTCCAATTCACTCTATAACAAAAGGAGGCTATTTGCTCCGTTGAATCTGTGCTGGGCCTTGGTAGAGTAATCCATTCTCCTTCTAATACAAATGAAAGCAACAAGGTGCCACGCTATTACAGTTTGGTCTGTCGGAGTTTGGATCTCTGGATTACTCCCAATGCCACGAGCTAGTGAAGATCAGAACAGGAAGATAGTACAGATGAATGAGTGGCTGAGAAGATGGTGCAGGGAGCAGGGTTTCAAGTTCTTGGATCATTGGAACCTCTTCTGGGGAAGGGGTGACCTGTACAAGTGGATCGGGCTGCATCTGAACGGGAGGGAAACCAATATCCTTGGAGGGAGGTTTGTTAATGCTATCGGGGAGGGTTTAAACTCGATTTGCGGGGGGAGGGGAGCCAAAGTGAAGAGGCAGAGGATGGGGCGGTTGGCGCACAAGTAGTGACAGCTTGTAGGGAGTTTACGAGGAAGGATAGGCAGATGATAGAGGAAAGAAACACTCAGCCAGATGGTTTGAGATGTGTCTATTTTAATGCAAGGTGGGTGAACTTAGAGTGTGGATCAATACGTGGAAATATGATGCCGTGGCCTTTACAGAGACACGGATGACTCAGGTGCAGGAATGGCTGCTGAGTGTGCCAAGATTTGGATGTTTCAAAAAGGACGGGGAGGGAGGCAAAAGAGGTGGGGAGTGGCACTGTTAATCAGGGATAGTATCATGGCTGCAGAAAAGGAGGAAGTCATGAAGGGATTGTCTACTGAGTCATTGTGGGTGGAAGTCAGAAACAGAAAGGCGGCAATAACACTACTGGGTGCTTTTTATAGACCCCCCAATATGTGGCAAATGTTCATGGTATATTTGCATGGCATTCTGCATAGGTATGTTCCATTGAGGCAGGGAAAGGATGGTATGGTAAAAGAACTGTGGCGTACAAAGAATGTAGAAAATCTAGTTAAGAAGGAAAGAAAAGCTTTTGAAAGGTTCAAGAAACTAGCTACTGTCAGAGCTCTAGAAAATTACAAGGGTGCCAGGAAGGAGCTTAAGGATGAAATTAGGAGAGTTAGAAGGGGCCATGAAAAGGCCTTGGTGAGCAGGATTAAGGAAAACTCCAAGGCATTCTACAAGTTTGTGAAGAGCAAGAGGATGAGCAGTGTGAGAATAGGACCAATCAGGAGTGAAAGTGGAAACATGTGCGTGAAGCCGGAGGAGGTAGCGGAGGTACATAATGAATACTTTGCTTCAGTATTCACCAGTGAACAGTACCTTGGCATTTGTGGGGATGACTTACAGCAGACTCAAATGCTTGAGCATATATACATTAAGAAAGAAGATGCGCTGGAACTTTTCAAAAATATTATGTTAGATAGGTTGCTGGGACCTGACAGATACACCCCAGGCTACTGTGGAGAGCGAGGGAAGAGATTGCTGAGCCTCTGGCGATGATCTTTACATCATCAATTGAGATGGAGAAGTATCAGAGGATTGGAAGGTTGCAAACATTGTTCCCTTGTTCAAGAAAGGGAGTAGAGATAATCCAAGAAATTATAGACGTGAGTCTGACTTTACTGGTGCACAAGTCGTGGGAGAAGATCCTGAGAGACAGGATTTATGAGCATTTGGAGAGAAATAATCTGATTAGGGATAGTCAGCATGGCTTTAACAGGTCATGTCTTATGAACCTGATTGAATTCTTTGAGGATGTAACAAAACACATTGATGAAGGTAGAGCAGTGGATGTAGTGTATATGGATTTCATTAAGCTATCTGATAAGGTTCCTCATGCGAGACTCATTCAGAAAGTAAGGAGGCATGGGATCCAAGGAGACCTTGCTTTGTGGATCCAGAACTGACTTGCCCACAGAAGGCAAAGAGTGGTTGTAGACAGGTCATATTCTGCATGGAGATTGATGTCCAGTGGTGTTCTGCAGGGATCTGTTCTGGGACCCCTCATCTTTCTGATTTTTATAAATGACTTGAATGATGAAATAGAAGGGTGGGTTAGTAAGTTTGCTGATGATACAGAAGTTGGGGATGTTGTAGATAGTCAGACGTTACAGTGCGACATCAATAGGATGCAGAACTGGGCTGAGAAGTGGCAGATGGAGTTCAACCCAGAAAAGAGTGATGTAGTTCATTTTGGTAGGTCAAATTTGAAAACAGAATATAATATTAAAGGTAAGACTCTTGGCAGTGTGGAGGATCAGTGAGATTTTGGAATCCATGTTCATAGAACACTCAAAGCTGCTGCACGGGTTGACCGTGTTGTTAAGAAGGCGTATGGTGTGTTGGCCTTCATCAACTGTAGACCTGAACTCAAGAGCCATAAGGTAATGCTATCAGTATATAAGACCTTGGCCAGACCCCACTTGGAGTACTGTGCTCAGTTCTGGTCACCTCATTACAGGAAGGATGAGGATGCTATAGAGAGGGTGCAGAGGAGATTTACAAGGATGTTCCTGGATTGGAGAGCATCCTTTATGAGAATAGGTTGAGTGAACTCGGCCTTTTCTCCTTGGAGTGACGGAGGATGAGCGGTGACCTGATAGAGGTCTATAAGATGAGGAGAGGCATTGATCGTGTGGATAGCCAGAGGCTTTTTCCCAGGGCTGAAATGGCTAACATGAGGGGGCATAGTTTTAAGGTGCTTGGAAGTAGGTACAAGGGGGATGTCAGGGGTAAGTTTTTCACACAGAGAGTGGTGGGTGCGTGGAATGCACTGCCAGCGATGGTGGTAAAGGCGGATACAATAGGGTCTTTTAAGAGACTCTTAGATAGGTACATGGTGCTTAGAAAAATGGAAGGCTATGCAGTAGGGAAATTCTAGGCAGCTTCTAGAGCAGGCTACATGGTCGCAACAACATTGTGGGCTGAAGGACCTGAAATGTGCCATAGCCTAATCACGAGACAATATACAATGACCAATTAATCTACCAACCGGTACGTCTTTGGACTGTGGGAGGAAATCTGAGCACCTGGAGGAAACCCACTCAGTCACAGGGAAACGTACAAACTCCTTACAGACTGTGGTGGCAGGAATTGAAGCTGGGTCACTGGTACTGTAAGGTACGTGCTCACCACTATGCTACCGTGCCACCCCAATGGACATCGATAGGCTCGTGATTTACTGAGTGCATCAGAGGTCACAGGGTGAAGGCAGGAGAATGCAGTGGAGGGGGAAAATAAATCAGTCATGATTGAATGGGCGAGCAGACTCAGTGGGCTGAATGGCCTCATTCTGCTCCTACGTGTTATGCGATTATGTCGAAAGGAAGGAATGTTGTTACAACAGATTCTACAATATAAATTTGCTTTGCACTTAAAAGGGTCGGATCATTTGATCCACTTTAGCTGCTGGGTTCTGGCCTCTCCCACGTTCTCTGGTCTCCCTGTTGGCTACTCCAAGGTACCCTATTCCTACTTTGCACCTGTCCACACATCCTCAGGTCCCCTATCAGAGAAATTCCTTTTGTCCTCCTTCTCTGTTACCTGGACCAACTTGCTTCTCTCCCTCTCACTTCTGATGAAAAGTCTCTGACCTGAAGCGTTGACTCCTCAGATGCTATTTGACTGGCTGAATTTTCCCCTGAGTTCTCCTCGTTTACAAACACAGATGATTCTGCAGATGTCGGAGGTACTCAGTAGATCAGACAATATCTACAGAGGGGAATAAACCATCAACATTTCAAGATTCCTGGTGAAAAGTCTCAGCCCAAACATTGACTGTTTATTCATCTCCACAGATGCTGCCTGACCTTCTGAGTTCCTCCAGCATTTTGTGTGTGTTTATTTCAGATTTCCAACATGTGCTTTGTTTAAATTCCTAGGCCTCTAAAGCACCTCTTCGCCACCTGTGACAAACCAATCATATCCCTAGACATGCAAAGATGTTTAGAGAATAAAAATTGTTCCTCAAGTGAAAAATCCAAATGTCTACAAATTTATAAAAGTTGTATTGAAAGTCTTTATATCTTTTGAACTGTTTTTATTCAAAAATGAATACCTATTGACTTTTGGAGATTACCATAATTAATCAAAGTAAATATTAATTTGACACAATTTTATATCTTGAAGCAACTCAGCCTCTTTTTTAAAGAAAAGTTCATTACACAATCTAGTTAAGTCCTTAAATGTTTCCTTTTACCATAATAAGAACCATCAAGGCCATCTTGATGCCGCAAGAAAATGGCGTGCATCATTACATCCAGTACGTGCCCTCCTCTCATTACCATCTGGAAGGTGGTACAGAAGCCTGAAAGACTCACACGCTCAGTACTTCAGGAACAGCTTCTTTCCCTCGCACATCAGATTTCTGAACAGATCATGAACACTGGGACAAGTAGGGGGTTAGAGGGGGGGCGGAGGAGAGGAGGGGGCTGATGTTTTGCTGCTGTTTGTGCATGGGAGGGGGAAGGGGGCTTTGGGGTTCTAATGATTTTTGTTTCATTCATTCTTTGGGGTTTTTTGTGGATGTCTGTGGAGAGTAAGGATTTCAGGTTGTATACTGTATACATTTTCTGATATCAAATGGAACCATTGAACCAATGAACACTACTTCACTTTTTTCACCTATAGATTTCTTATTGTCCTTTTATGTCTTGCACAGAACTGTTGCTGCAAAACATCAAATTTCACAACACATGTCAGTGACAATAAACCTGATTCTGGTACCAAGAATTCCACAAACTATGGCACAGCCATTTCATGGTTTATTATTATAATAGTGACAGATTTCATATCACAACATGTCATTTGAAAGCATTACTGAAAATATGCGCCATATGGACGGCAGAGAATGTTGTACAGACATTAGTTCTAGGCAGCGTTCTTAAATCCTCCAATGACATTCTGGACAGATGACGGTCTAAACGCAGGCTGCAAGAAATGCTTTAAACAGTATACACCAGGAAATATTAGACCAATTATTTCTTTGTCACAATCTTGGCTCACTTGTTCGTTGATTGCAGAGACAACCAGAGTTAATATTCAGTCAAAGGAACAACCAAAAATATAAAAAAAAGACATAACCCTTCACCCACATAGCAGAGGATGAGTGTATTTGGTTCCGTGTGTGGAAATGTGGAAAACAACTACATCGAGCATTCAGTGGAATTTTAATTACACCTTCAAGAGATTGGAGCAGATGTTCCTGAAGTGATTTTACTTCCGCATGGTAGTGACAGCTATGGTTATAAATCTTGGATGTGGGGCGGAGCCAGGTGCTAATTTTAACCTAACACGCCTGGTGAAATTCCTTCCTGACACGGTGGGTCGTTGACTTTGCAACCACTTGATCCTTCTCTCAGTTAACTTTCATGGGGAGTAAAAGTTAGGCGGATTTGTTAGGGGCATTTGACTGGATCACCTGACTGGTTTCACTCTGGATGGGCTGCGTTGGAATCAGTTCCAAATTTCTGTGGGGGATTCCCTATGAGTTTACTGCCAGAACCATCATGAACACTTAAACCTGGGCATTAACCTTTAAGTTATGTCAGTTCATTGGTAGTTCAACCTAATGGAAGCAAACTTCCTAACTTTGAAGAACTAGGCCTGATCTTACTAATGAGCAGTCACATGTTTGAAAAACCACAAGTCTGCACCTGCATCAAATAGCTCTTGATGTCAAATATTTAGGGAGTGGGGGGAGAAGAAAATCGCAGCTCTCTGCCCTTTTGAGTATTTGCGTCTCTCGTAGAGCTCCAGTCTAGTTTGCAGCAGTAAGGTCAAAGTTCTTTCCTCATTCAGGCAATTAAGGAGCCACCAGACAGCAATTCAAGAAAATGCAAAGAACTGGCTGGATCACAAGTTCCACCAAAGGCCATGCCATATTTGTACCCTTTCCAAAGGCTGATTAGAAGTTGGCTTGTTTTGGGCACAGGGAATTATCAAGGCATCAGGAGAGAGGAGTCTGTGATTGCCCACCAACAGGCTCACCCTGCAATGATTTGCAGAGGTGCTCACCAATATGGGAACTTTGTCCCTTGCATACTCCCACAGCCATTGGAATCCAACCCAACCCCGTGCAATCTCCATCTTAAATCAACAAAAACGTTTAATACAGGGAGTATAGTGTGTTCACCCTGGTTAGGAAACACTACCCTGCCTAATCCCAGAATTTGGTCCATAGTCCCCGTAGGTCCAGTACATGGTTCTTACTACCATTGCCCCCACCACCCTCTCAGGCAGTGAGCTCCTAATCACCACCACTCACTGAGTGAAGCTAGTTTACTTCAACTCCTCTATAATCCATTGTCAATTGCATTAAGTCCTTCCCCACTCCCTGGAGTTTACTCCAAAAACAGGTGCTTTCCATCCATCAATGTCCCTTTTACATCTCAATTGTCACATTAGCCTCCTCTCTTCCAAAGTAAAAGAAGGCCAGCCTAGTTTTTCCATCATTGGTAATTGCTTCCAGCCTTGGCTGTCCTTGTAAATCACATTTCGAGGGAGGTTGCTTAGCCTATAACACAAACTCAGATCTAACACAAAACTCCTAGCGCTTGGCTGGATTTCCATTGCCACTCCAATTGAAAGGACACTCTTTTAATAAAAAAAAAGACCTGGCCAACTTGTCTCGGCCCTGGAGCCTTCCAAGTTTGAGCATCTCTACCTCTTGCTTCTTGTGTGTGCCTGAACATGATTATATTACCACTGGTAGCCAAGTCTCTTCTCAGACCCGATGAAGAGTTTTGGCCCAAAACATCGACTCTTTATCCCTTTCCACAGACTGTGTGTGTGTGTGTGTGTGTGTGTGTGTGTGTGTGTGTGTGTGTGTGTGTGTGTGTGTGTGTGTGTGTGTGTGTGTGTGTGTGTGTGTGTGTGTGTGTCTCCCTTCTCTCAATCCTTTTGATTTCCCTCCCCACATCTCTCTTGCCTTCTCTCATCCAAGTGCTTCCTCACCTGCCCTAATTACCTTGTGTTTGGTGCAAGGCACAATATGAATGGAAGTTGTTGATGCTACGCCCACTACTGCTGTGAAAGGGGGTTTTAATATGATCCCCATTCAGTAACTGGCCAGCTGGTGAAGGAAATGGTGAAAAAGTTCTTCATGATCGTTATAGTGTAGGAGCTCCCTACTGCCAAATTTTGTTGAACTTGAGGTCACATGGACCTTACGCATTTTCCTCTGGTCACTGCATTCTCAACATGAATAAAGATTGGGTAGAAGATGCTCAGTGATGAACGGTCTGAGCTTCGGGGAAACAGGGTGGCAAATCTGTGGAGGCAAGTCATTGGGTGTAGTTGCAGCAGAGGTTGATAGGTTCTTGGATTTATCAGGGCATCAAAGGTTACACAAAGAAGGTAGGAGAATGGGGTTGAGAGATGATATAATCAGCCATGATAGAATTGTGGGGCAGACTAGCCCAATTCTGCTCTGACTTATGGCCCCAAATCTTTGAGGAAAACACAGTGGGACAGCAAAGACTTCAGGCTCCCAAAGGAAGGCCTACAGTAATCAGCAAGTTCTTAATGGGAACTAGCCCACCAGTCTATTCCGGGCACAAAGCTCTCTGCAATTTTGCAAAAAAAAAAAAGAGCAGGATAAAATCTTCAGCCTTGTCGAATGTGGGGCCGATGAAATGTTAATATGTCTTGGTAAGGTGGGTGGGGGAGGGCGACAGTTCCATTTTCAATTCACCATTCTGACACTGAGGGTCGGATAAGCAAAGTGGGGCTTTACAAAGCAAAATATTTCACATTTTTTTTTAAATCACTGGCCTACAGAAATGGTTTTCCATGAACCTTAAAAAAAAGGGCTACATTCTTTCTACTGGGATCTTAGATGTTCCACTAAGACTTGTGCCCTGTGCGCATCACACAGTTGCAGAACAATGCGATCTTTTCCACAGCTATTTTGTAGATGTAGGTCTTGTGTTTGCACTTTGACATCCTTCTCAGCACTATGATGGACGTGTGATACGGCACGCTCGATATGCTGTTATTGATATTCCCGTCGGCTCCGATGCAGCCCTTGTGCAGACAGTACGCTTCCATCAGCTTCCTTGGGTAACGTGCACTGTCTTCATTAATTCTGTTAGAAAAGCAAAATAGCTCAAGATGAAACTGCTACCACTTTTGGTTCATGTGTTCCCCTCCAAATGTATCAAGAAGAAAATACAAAATCCTGAAAATACGTGCCACCAGACTCAAGGACACTTTCTACCCCACTGTTATATCCTAGTACGATAAGATGGGACTCCTGACTTCAAAATCTACCTCATTATGGCCTTGCACTTTATCGTCTGTCTTCACTGCTCTTTCTCTGCCACTGTAATACTCTACTCTGTATTTCATTATTGCTTTTCCCTTCTACTACCTCAATGCACTGATATGATGAAACGGTCTGTCTGGATGACGTCATGGACCTCGATAGTGTCGGGGGTTAGAGCGACACTATTACAGTTCGGGAGCATTGGTGTTAGGAGTTCAATTCCAGTGTCCTCTGTAAGGAGTTTGTACGTCCTCCCCATGGAATGTGTGGGTTTCCACCAGGTGCTCTGGTTTCCTCCCACAGTCCAAAGATGTACTGGTCAGTAGGTTAATTGGTCATTGCAAATTGTCCTGTGATTAGACTAGGGTTAAATAGGTGGGTCGCTGGGCAGCGCGGCTCAGAGAACTGGAAGGGCCTATTCCACAATGTAACTCTAAATAAATAATTATAAAATACAAACACTAGTCTCATTTGCTCAAATCCCTCTACAATTTTCCTGTCCATGTACTTATCCAAACTCCTCTTAAATGTTGTAATTGTACCTGCCTCTACAACTTCCTCTGGCAGCTCGTTCACCCTCTGCGTGAAGCTGCCAGGCAGGTCCCACCCCCACCTGAAACCTTTAGTTTTTGATTCTATTTCACTGGGAAAAAAGATGGCATGCATTTCCTAATGGCAATACACACAAAATGCTGGAGGAACTCAACAAATCAGGCAGTCCCTATGGAGGGGAATAAACAGTCAATATTTCTGAAAAATAGACTGTTTATTCATTTTCGTAGATGCTGCCAGACCTGCTGAGTTCCTCCAGTGCTCTGGATGTGTTGCTCTGGATTTCCAGCATCTGCAGAATCTCTTGTGTTTGTACATTCATCCTATCCAGGCCCTTATGATTTCATTTACTTTTATTTAGAGATACAGCACTGAGCATCTCCTTCCAGCCCACTGAACTGTGCCACCCAGCGACCCACCATTTTAACACTAGCCTAATCACAGGATCAATTAACCTACTGACCAGCTTGTCTTTGGACCACAGGAGCAAACTGGAGCACCCAGAGGAAAACGCCAAGCAGACGAGGACAAGCTTTCTTACAGAGAGTGCCAGAGTTGAACTCAGCACTCCTGATAACCTGAGCATCACACTAACCACGACATCTACCTGGTGCCCCTATACACCACTATAAAATCAGCCCTCAACCTCCCAAGCTCAAGGAATACAGTCCTACCAACCTCTTCTGGTAACTCAAACCCTCAAGTTCTGGCAGCACACTCAACTATTGGAACATTGGGGATGTGTGAGTAAAGTGGAATAACCCTACACAGTCACAGGGAGGACACCCCACACAGTCACAGGGAGGACACGCCACACAGTCACAGGGAGGACACGCCACACAGTCACAGGGAGGACACGCCAACCCCATGCAAACAGCCCAGGTCCCGTTAATAGCTACTGAGGGCCATTGTTCATGCAGACTTAATGTTGGTGCACATCTCCTGCTGCAGGACACACTTCATGGCGTTCACTTTTTGTTTTAAGAATAAATGCTGCAACAGCAGAAACTCCTGACCAACCTGATGGGCGAGATGTTTATGAACTTGCTCTTTCTGGAAACAAACCAAACCGCTAAATACCACTTTACTGACAAGTTCTGGCACACTCCCCGCAATGGAGTGTTAGCAACCATTCAGGCGCCACATCACCAGCATGCCATCCCTCCCCCACCTCCAGCTGTCCCAGAAGAGGTGCTTAACCACTCTCTCCAAGCGCTGAGGTTCCTCCTGCTGAAGATACTTCCCACAATGGAGTTGGGGAGGAACGACCATGATCACCGAATAGCCACAGAGCAATGGAGAGTTACAACTCAGAAACAACACACCCTAACCAACTTCGCTCTACCCTACACCATTCCCCTTAATTCCACTCGCCTAGACATTCAAGCCAATTAAAGTTCAAACTAAATTTATTATCAAATTACATACATGTCACCACGTATGACCTTGAGATTCATTTTCTCGCAGGCACTTACAGGAAATAAAGAAGTGCAATAGAATTTATGAAAAGCTACACTTGAACGAAGACCAGAAAACAACCAACGTGCAAAGACAACAAAGTGGAAATACCAAAAAATAGAACACTGAGAACGTCAGCTGTAAAAAGTCCTTGGAAGTGAACCTGTAGGTTGTGGAATTAGTTTGGAGTTGTGGTGATTGAAGTCATCCACGCTGGTTCAGGAGCCTGATTGCTTAGGGCAATAACTGCTCCTGAACCTGGCGGTGCAGGTCCCGAGGTTACTGCACCTCCTGCCCGATGGAAGCAGTGAGAAGAGCAAGGCCTGGACGGTGGGGGGCCCTGACGGTAGATGCTGCTTTCTTGCGGCAGCACTCTTTGTAAATGCACTCAGTGTGGGGAGGGCTTTCCTTGTGATGGACTGGGCTGTATCCTCACTTTCTGCAGACCTTCCCCTTCCTGGGCATTGGTGGTTTCTACACCAGGCTGATGGGATACTCTCCAAAGACACATGAGATTCTGCAGATGGTAAAAATACAGAGCAACACACAAAATGCTGGAGGGAACTCAGCAGATCAAGCAGCGTCTATGGAGGAGAATAAAGAGTCAACGTTTTGGGCTGAGACCCTCCACTGTGCTGGAAAGGGAAGGGGAAGGCACCAGAAAAAGATTGGGGGTGAAGGGAACCCTCATTATAGGAAGGACCTTTAGAGAGGATGCAGAGGAGACTTACCAGAATGCTACCTGGATTAGAGCATGTCTATGGCGATAGGTTGAGCAAGCTAGTGCTTTTCTCGTTGGTGTGAAGGAGGATGAGAGGTGACTTGATAGAGGTGTACAAGATGACAAGAGGCATTGATAAAGTGGACAGCCAGTGACTTTCTGCGAGGACAGAAGTGGCTAATATGAGGAAGAATAATTTTAAGGGGATTGGAGGAAAGTATACAGGGATGTTAGAGTTAGATATTTCCCCCCCCACCCCCCACAGAGAGTCAGATACATTAGGGATAATTAAGGGACATGGATGCAAGAGAAGTGGAAGGCGATGTGGGAGGGGAGGGTTAGATTAATCTTGGAGTAGGTTAAAAGGTCAGCACAACATTGTGGGCCGAAAGGCCTGTGCTGTTCTATGCTCGATGATCCCTGACTTCCTCAGCAGATTGTTAGTTGCTCCTGATTCTAGTCGCTTGTCTCTCCTCATCTTAGTTGAGATCAGTCCCCTCTCTCCTTTTTTCTTTACTAATGTCTGGTTTTATATACAGTATTTAGCAATTTCCCTTATGAAAACAAGTTCAGTTTACCCTTTTGCCTGTGTTTCTGGACAAGGATTCCTTGGTTTCACATTTGCTAGAGCAAAAATTGAATAAAGAATGCTCCTAACTCTTCCCTTTTTCCTCAGGATGAGAATCACAAGTTTACACACTCAAGGAGTGGACCAGTATAGATAGTGAATGATCACTTCAGTCCAGCGTCCTCCTTATTTTTAGTTGGTCTCTCTAGTCAAAGCTTCTTACTCCTGGTATCTGCTTGCTAAATTTCTTCTACACCCTCTTTTAATCCATCATAAGATTAGCAGGAATCTCTGGATAGTGACCTAGAAGACACCTCAGAGTAGATAACCACGGTTACTGGGGGTATACCCGAAATACACCTGCAGCAAATCCACACGTTTTATTCAGGACAGAGCAGGTGACTGTAATTGGGTGCCCAGTGCAGCTTTCTTTACATTAGTGAGACCCAACATAGATTGGGGGACCATTTAGCTCCGTCCACAAAAGATGGGATTCCCTGGTGACCATACATTTTAATTCTACTTCCCATTCCATGGCCACCTCTACTGCCACAAAGAAGCCTCTCTCACTTTGAAGGAAAAACACCTCATATTCCATCTGGGAACCCTCACAGCCTACTGCCACGAACATTGATCACTCCAACTTCCATTAATTTCTTCCCCACCCCCTTCTCTCTTTTTCCCTTTCTTGTCTGATTACCCCTCTCCCATTCTCTTCCCCTCACTTGCCTATCATCTCCCTCTGGTGACCTTCCTCTTCTTCCATAGTCCACTTCCTTCCTCAGAGCTTTAACTTTTCTACCTATCACCTTCCACTTCTCCATCCACCTTCCCCCTCACCAGATCTCACCTATCACCTGCCAGCTTGTACTTCTTCACCTCCCCTCATATTCTGGCTTCTTCCTCCTTCCTTTCTAGCCCTGATGAAGGGTCTCGAAACTGAAATGTTGACTGTTTATTCCTCTCCACGGATGTTGCCCTTCCTGCCGACCTTCCCCCAGAATTTTGAGTGTTTTGCTCTAGATTTCCAGCACGTGCAGAATCCCATGTGTTTATCCCTTTCCTGTTTGTGGTTAATTGCTTGTTCCTCAAATACTTTCAAGGTTACTTTTGAGGTGTGTAAGGATTTCTGCCTCCAACATACTTTCAGCCAGTGATTTCCACACCAGCACTACTTGTTAAATGTGTTTCTCAGCTGCTCATGGTCCTTCTATTAATTAAGTTTTTCCTGAAATTCCACCAGCAATGCTTCCTGTACCTAATAAAGTGCACACTGAGTACATGTTCCTGGTCCTCTGCTGCTGGAACCCATTCATTTCAAGGTTCAACATGTTGTACATTCAGAGATGCTCTTCCACACATAACTTCTGTAATGTGTGGTTATTTGAGTTACTGTTGCCTTTCTGTCAGCATGAATCATACAGAACGGCTGCTCACTGGAAGTTCTTTTTGATTTTCACACCATTCTCTGTAACTCTAGAGACGGTTGTGTGCGAAAATCCCAGGAGACCAGCAATTTCTGAAACCACCTCACCTGGCACCAGCAATCACGCAAAGGTCAAAAATCACTTGGATAACATTTATTTCCCACTCTGATGTTTGGTCTGAATAACAACTGAACCTCTTGTCCATGTCTGCATGCTTTTATGCTTTGAGCTGCTACATGATTGGCTGATCAGATATTTGCATAAACAAAGTATACAAGTATACCCAATAAAGTGACACCTAGTGTAGGTTAAGACTATTGTCTACCAGTGAGCAAGTCCAAAATACCCTGTAATTACCTGTATGACCAAGGGGAAGTACTCTGTTCTCCAATCCTGAAGGTAAGACTGTGGGAGGCATTGAATTCTTTGCCAGGAATGAACTGCAGCGCGTTGGACCCCCAATGTTTCAGCTTTTTCAACAGATGTTTCTCACCGGGTTCAACACATGAATGCCGGGCTATAATGGATGGGACGGCCACTGACAGCAACACGAGGCACACAAGCCATTCCACCTGCAGAAACTTAAAGAGAATTCCTGGTTACGACTGAGTTCCAAAAGACCTTAAGAGAACCTTCTCATCAACCTTTCTCTGGAAATTCTAACCAACAGGTCTTTATCTCTGTTAAGCTGGTTAAAAGAAATTTTCACTTGAGCAACATTACTGTTCTCAAGTTCAAGTTGTCATTCAGCTATACACGTGTATATTACCAAATGAAACAAGGTGCAAAACACAGTACATACAACGTGTGTGCGTACACACACACGCACACGCGCGCAATCCAAAGGTAGACCGTTCCGATGAAACCGTTTGTAAACCGAGATGTCGTAAAGAGAAGAAGCAATTACCATTAATTTATATGGGAGAAATTTTTGAGTGTTTCCAGACCCAAAAAATAACCTACCAGATCATACCAAATAACACTAACATATAGTAAAAGCAGGAATGATATGATAAATATACACCCTATATAAAGTAGAAATATTGCAGGTACGGTGCAGTTTCAGTTATCAATATTACTTCCTTTCAGAGTCACCTTTCTATACAGACACTCCTGTGCCGAGCATCACTTTATGGTCATACGACTGTGCTATGTATTGATATGCATTACATTTTATAAAAGTTGTGATCTTTATCTTATTGTGGGAAGATGAGGCTTCCCTCAGGGTGCAGCAGCAACATCTTGAATCATGTCTAGCTACCTCCAACCAGATGGCATGGATAAAGATTTCTCCTTCCAGTGAAGGAACTCCCTCCCTGCCTGCCACCACCCTGCCCCCCAAATTCCCATCCCAACTTTTCACTCCTTTTCACCTGCCTATTCCTCGGTGCTGTTCTAACAGAATCCAAACCCCAGGAAAAATGATCAGGCCCCATCTCCAATATTTGAGGTGGAGGGGACAACTTCACTCGCCCCCACCACTGAACTGGACTCACAATCCATCTCATGTTCTCAATATTAATTTTTATTTATTTATCGAGATACAGCATGGAGTAGGTCATTCCAGCTCTCCAAGCTGTGCTGCCTAGCAACCCCCAACAATCTCAAATTTAACCCTAACTTAATCACGAGACTATTTACAATGACAAATTAACCTACCCTGTACATCGTTGGACTGTCGGAGGGAACCAGAGAAAACCTATTCTACAAGGAAGGCGTACAGTGACTCCATACAGGGGACAGCCAGACTGTACTCCATACTCTGAAGATGCCCTGAGCTGCAATAGCATCATGCTAACCACTATGATACTGAGGAGCCTATTTATATCTTTTTTTTCTTTATTTTTGTGTTTGCACAGGTTTTTTTTTTAAAACACATTGGTGGTTGTCCCTCCTGTTGGGTGTGGTCTTTCATTCTGTTTCTTATATTTACCATGACTGCCTGCAAGAAAAAGAATCTCTGGGTTGCATACAGTTCGTGTCACTGCCCTCAGAGAGGCCACGGGGTCCCGATGCTCTTAGAAATATTATCGAAATTCAGAGTTTCGTGGACTTGGCCTCTGTCAGTTTTATGCTTTTTTCGTCCATTCTTTCTTGTTGCCAATTGGCAGGCTGGAGATATGGGTGATCTGTTAGTTTTTGTGCAAGGGAAGGTTTGGGGTTGAGAGTTTCTTTCTGCGCGGGGTAGGGTGTTGTTGCTGCCTTTCAACTACTTCGATGTTTTTTTTCTGTATTTTATGGCTGTCTGGAGAAGACAAACGTCAGAGTTGTATTCTGCATATGTACTTGATAATAAAATGAACTTCTGAAAGTACATTTTACATTGAACTTTTGAACAATGAAATCATCTGATGACGAGACCTTGATGACCTTCCCAACAGGTACCTCCCAGCGACCATCACCGAAACAGACGCAAGGCATGTGTGAGCCTGCTTTCTTCCATCACACTACAATCACACACAAATAACGTACAGTATGTACAAACGTTTGTATTTGTGAAATGCCTTGGGCTATTCAGCATTGTAAGGTGGCGTTTAAAATTAATTCCTTCCGTGACAGAATGTTTGAGAATGCAGGTGTGAACTTGTACCCTCTGTTACATGCTGGAACGCCCAGGAGATTGCAAATACAGGGTGCACTGCTATTCCCAACTCTCCTTCAACAAAGTAGAAGTAATTAAGGTTCACCTGGCCCTAGGGAATACGCATTTTAAAAATACGCCATACCTGTACTCAGATGGTTCAGACTGAAATGACACCGAGCACACAGTCTAGGTCAGGAACTGCGTGTAGGTCAGAGTGACCTACAGTCTTTATCAACAGGACCCAGATGGGGCGAAGGGCCAGAATTCAGAGCTCCATGACTTAAGATTTTGCTTTGCGATGACTGGAGCTTCGCAAACATTCCTCAGACACACTGGAGGTTGCCTTTGAGCTCAAAATGATGCAGTTAACCACAAGATCATAAGCCCATAAGAATCTGATCTGCCATTTCATCATGGTTGATCCATTTCCCTTCTCAGCCCCCGCAACATTTCACACCCTGGCTAATCATACACCCAGGGACCCGGCCTCCACAGCCACCTGTGGCAAGTCTTAAATACAGAACATAACAGCACATTACAGACCCTCAAGCCCATGATGTTGTGCCAACTTTTTAACCTACTCCCTTGTACATAGCCCTCCATTTTTCTATCATCCATGTGCCCATCTAAGAGTTTCTTAAATGCCCCTATTTTATCTGTATCTACCACTACCCCGACAAGGCATTCCACACAGTCACCACTTCCTGTGTAGTGACACCCCCTTTGCTTATCTTCAATCCCCTTAAAATTATACACTCATTAAAACACAGACTTTGCTGAAGCTGGAAATCTGGAGAAACACACAAAATGCCGGAGGAACAGCAGGTCATCTATGGAGAGGAATTAACAGTTGATGTTTTTGGGCCAAGAACCTTCATTAGGACTAGAAACTTTACAGCTTTTCAATCCAGCCTCCCCCCCTCCCACCTTATGCTAGCTTCTTCTCCCTTCCTTTACAGTCCTGATGAAGGTTCTCAGCCCAAAATGTCGACAATTCTTCCTCCCCACAGATGCTGCCTGACCTGCTGTTGCCCCCACATTAGCCATTTCCACCCTGGGAGAAAAATTTGCCCTACAAAACTTGTTCATGCTCGGAGTCAGAGTCACTGAACCCAACAAGTCCACGAGGCATTCAAGCACCTGATTATACCAATTCTACATCTCATTTCATTCTCTATATTTTCTCATCAAGTTCCGCCCCCAGCCCCAGATCCCACAGCTCGCAATATGCAGTGGACAATCTGCCAGCTCACAGGTCCTCAGCAGCAGGGAGAAAACCAGAGGAGAGGATCCAGAAGAAACCCTGGTGGTTGCAGAAAGAACAGAGGATGGGTGGTGGGGTGGAGATACGTCCCTACCAAAGGAGGGTTAAGGCGCTCCTTCCCTCCACTAGCCGGCAGGTCACTGTTGGGCAAGGGGTAGCGCCTGCTTAGCCCCCGCCACCCCCAATCTGGGTGACGTGAAGTCATGGGAGCAGGTGGTGGATGGTCGTATGAGCAGCCGGTGCAGATCACAAGTCCTGGTTATGTGACCACTGACACCAGGCAGACAATCTCTGAAGAGTATTGATAATGGCTGGGGTCACCCGTCTTGTAAAGACACTGCCCAGAAGACAATAGCAAACCACTTCTGTAGAAAATTTGCCAAGAACAATCACGGTCACGGAAAGACCGTGATCACCCACATCACATGATGACGCTAAAGCTCTGACTATCTATAGACACGTAGTGAAGAGTATATTGACTGACTGCTTCACTACCTGGTATGGAATTGGCAATGCCCTTGAACAGAAAATCCTACCGAAAGTAGTGGATACAGGTCAGTCCATCACAGGTTAAGCCCTTCCTACTATTGAGCACATCTGCGCAGAGTGTTGTCAGAGGAAAGCCAGCATCCATCAGGGACCCCCACCACCCAGGCCATGCTCTCTTCTCGCTGACGCCTTCACAAAGATGATACAGAAGCCTCGAAAGTCACACCATGTTCAGGTACGGTTACTACCCCTCAACCATTAGGCTTTTGAACCAATGGGGATAACCTCACTCAACTTCATTTGCCTCATTACAGAACTGTTCCCACAACCTATGGAGTGACTTTCAAGGACTATTAATCTCATGTTCTCAATATTTATTGCTTATTATTATTTCTTCTTGCTTTTCATATTTGCAAAGTTTGTTGTCTTTTGCACACTGGTTGAACACCCAATTGGTGCAGTCTTTCATTGATCCTATTATGGTTATTATTCTACTATGGATTTATTGAGTATACCACAGGAAAATGAATCTCAGGGTAGTAAATGTAACATATTTGTATTTTGACAATAAATCTATTTTGAATGTTTAATGTTTCTGTATTATTGTTCACTTTTTGCCCAAGTTGTTCTTTTATTCCCCTCCCCACACACACATCTGATGGTCTTATTCTGCAGGGAGGTTTCTTTCAATGAGTTCTATGATGTTTCTTTGTTTTGTGGCTGTCTGCAATAAGAGGAATCTCAAGATTGACACACACACACACACACACACACACACTAATTTGAACTTTGTAATTGTCTCCCCCCCTTCCCCCGTGCGTTCCTTCCTCTCACAGAGCTCCTCCAGCAGATTGCTCGTTACTCCGGTGGGATTCGAACTCACAACCTGCCAACTGTGCAGCGAAAAGCCACATTGCAACTGGGACCCCAGTGTGTCTGGGAACGTTGGAGGAGCAACTGGTTCCAGTTCCTCCCAGTCTGTAACAGGAGCGAAACAAATGATTCCAGATGTCTTGAAGCACAGCTCATTCCTTTTCGGGAATAGGGCCAGAGTCGACTCTACTTCCTGAGGAGACTGAGGTCCTTTGGAGTGTGCAGGCCTCTCCTTCACATGTTCTACCAGTCTGTTGTTGTCAGTACAATCTTCCATGTGGTGGTGTGCTGGGGCAATGGCGTCAACACGGGTGATGCCAACAGGCTCAATAAACTGATGTGAAAGGCTGGCTCTGTTATTGGAGTCAAACTGGACACACGGGAGGCTGTGGTAGAATAGAGAACCCTACAGAAAATCCTGGCAATTCTGGACAATGTTTCTCACCCTCTGCATGCCAACTTGGCTGAATTTTTAGTAATAGACCAAGACAAATGCACTTTCCAAAGAGCACTAATGAAGTGATTCTTACTCTCAGCCATTAGGCTCTATAATGAGTCAACCTATAGCAGGGGAGGTGATGACCTCCTCCTGTTAGGCTGCTTGAGGTCATTTATTTTTTTCTTTCTACTTCTTGTCTAATGTATATATCTGTGCACTTGTAATGCTACTCTGACACTGCAATTTCCTTTGGTATCAATAAAGTATCTATCTTCTGTGAAGCAATGATTTAAGATCAATCAGACGTGTTAAAATAGGCTTAAGTAACGTTTAAAATCATTAACTGTAGTGCTAATAAATAGCTCCACCAAATGCAGCATCTTGCACCACCTTTGGTAGAGACGCATCTCCACCCAGCTATCAGAAAGCTAATAAGTAGTTCCACCAAATGCAGCTGGTCGTCGTCATCTAAATAAACATGAATAAGTATGACTTCGCTTAAAACAGCCCCTTTGTTTTTGAGGAAGTTATCGGAAGCAGCTGAAATTACACCAGCGGCTTTTTGAGCTAACATACTGAAAGTGCTTGTGGAAACGTTCCCAGTCACACAGATCCATGGAGCTGGAACGGAGACAAAGCCTCCCCACCACTGAGGACATCTTCAAAAGGTGGTTCCTCTAGAAGGTGGCATCCATCATTAAGGACCCGCACTATCCGAGACATGCCCTCCCTCTTCTCTTCACTCCCATCAGGGAGGTGGTGCAGGAGCCTGAAGGTGCAAACTCAACGTTTTAAGGACAACCCCAGGTTCTGAACAGTCCACAAACCCAACCTCACTATTTTGTTGTTTTTGCACTATTTATTTATTTTTAAATACATCTTAATAAAACCTATAGTTATTTTGTAAGTATTGTAATGAATTGCTGCAGCAAAAAAAAAATTCCTGACATGTGCCAGTGATAATACATCTGATTCTGAATATTGTTCTGTACTAGATAAAACACTGGCAAGCTGAATTGAGACAGATAGGTCACAGAAAATAAAACATGGAACTGTACAGGCACATTGGCCCACAATCTTGTACTGACGTTTTAACCCAGTCCAAGATCAATCTAACTCTTCCCTCTCACATAGCCCTCTGTTTTTACTCCTTCACTGGTGAACTGGTTACCTGAAAAACTTCCTACTTTCCCAAAAAATGACCCAAAATTAATTAACTCATTCGTTACACCCATCTGATAGGGTTGCAGCTCAAAACCACCAAGCCTGCTGGTGGGGCAGGTACATTAGGGACTTTTAAAAGACTCTTAGATAAGCATATGGATGAAAGGAAGATGGAGGGAAGGGTTGGAGTGATCTTGGAGTAGGTTAAAGATCATGGGCTGAAGGACCTGTACTGTGCTGTTCTACGTTTTAAAACTCCCAATGTCAGCTAATAGTGTGACGCAGAGGGAAGCAAAGGAAACTCAGGGAAATTCCTCTCCAAGTTCTGAAAACAGTTACTTCAGCTCCAGGTGGTACGTCACCTTTTCCTCCACATCCTATCTGCACATGCTTAAAATATGGAAGTGGTCTAACTATTGTAAGCACTTTTAGTGTACATTAAGGTCCATTGTAGAATATTGCAAAGTATTATCAATCACGTTATCCACAGGTATCTCTACCCATTGTGTCTACACCAGCTTAAAATGGATTAAACTTAACCCTTTTACACTCTGCCTATTTTCAACCCTTTACCTCTTCCACCTATCCTTCCAGCTTTTCATTTCACCCTCTCCCTTCTCCCCATCTACCCTCATCTAGTCTCACCTATCACCTGCCAGTTTGTGCAACACACACAAAATGCTGGTGGAACGCAGCAGGCCAGGCAGATTAAATCTCTTACTATCTTTCCTTTCAGTTAGTCCTGACAAAGGGTCTCGGCCCGAAACATCGACAGTGCTTCTCCCTATAGATGCTGCCTGGCCTGCTGCGTTCCACCAACATTTTGTGTGTGTTGCTTGAATTTCCAGCATCTGCAGATTTCCTCATGTTTACCTGCCAGTCTGTGCTCCTTCTCCTTCCACCCCCTCACTTTCCAGACCTGATGAAGGGTCTCGGCCTGAAATGTCAACTGTTTATTCCTCTCCATTGATGTGCCACTGGGTTCCTCCAGAATTTTGTATTCGTTGTTCTAGATTTCCAGCATCTGCAGAAACTCGTGTTTCTTCCTTTCCCGTTTGTGGTCACTTGCCTGTTCCTCAAATGTTCACAAGGTACTTTTGAGATGTGATGAGTAATTCTTCCTCCAGCACATTTACAGTCAGTGGCTACTCAATGAATCTTCTCCGAAGATCGTCATCTTGTTGTGCTGGAGAGGCTTGTGTGTTCCTGAGATCCTAAGAGCATTACCATCTGGAGCTTAACTCTTAGTACAGTCACCCATAGAGGTAAGGTCAAGGCAGGAGGTTCCACAAAGAGTGATCAAACCAATGGAACTAGCAAAAGTTCAAGGTACATTTATTATCCAAGTATGTATACCTTATGCAGCATTGAGATTTGTCTCCTTACAGACAGCCACCAAAGAAAGAAACCCAAAAGAACCCATTAAAAAAAAACCCATCAAATGTGCAGAGAGAAAAAAAACAAATCATGCAAACAATAAACTCAATCAAACATCATTCTGAGCTGAAGTCCACAAAGAGAGAACGTCCACAGACCATTAGTTCAGCGCAGAGCAGACTAAACCTTGTGGAGCAGCAAGCTGAACTGGCCCATCCTTGCCTCAGGCCCTGACACCCTGAGTTTTCAACCTGGCTCACAACTAAAGGCTGATTTATAGTTGTGCGTACGGGCTACGCCGTAGCCCTGATTATCATTTCTGTGTCGCTCTATGCCGTAGCGAGCATGCGTTGGTGTGCGTCAAAACGCTAGTTGGCGGTGGGGTTTCTACACCACCGTGTTGAGTTTCTTTGTGAGCGACATGGACGAGGAAATGCATTCCAAACATTTTCGCATGTTGGCAGGTAGATTTGACGATTTGGTTCATCTATTTCGCATCAGTGTACAGACATGGCGGAGAAGAAGCAACCGGGAATGTGTTGGAGGAAATGAGATGCTACCACGTGGACCAATCACAGTTGTTGCAGTCTGCGTCGCTGCGATGCGCCAGTTACTTTTTTTGGGGAGGTGCGCGTCGCCCTACGGCGTAGGGTACACGGTACCTACAGCGTCGATGCGACACTCAAGTATAAATCAGCCTTAAGTCATCGTCCAAACATCAGGTTACCTCCAAGTCCAAAGGGAAGTTACAGGCTATTGCTTGCAATGATCGAAAGAGTGATTAATAAAGTACTTAGTTGTTCCCCTTGTTCATTGACCACCAACCAGAAGTCCCCGAGATTCACCAACGTCATCGTAAACCAGAAGATGATGACACTTCACAACGGCAGTGGAGGAGGAAGGCTGCAGCAGCCATCTTGCATTCCATGCCACTGGGCCCTGACCCCAATCTGTCAAGGACTGTGTGCTGGCTGCCCGTACATTAACCTTCCCAGGTTAAACAAGGTCACGCACAGACGTTCTCCGTTCAGGGAATCTACCCCATCATCCTGGGTACGTGGAAGCCAGGTCAGCCTCTACACCTACCAATGAAACTACCTCTCAGGAGGGCATCACATTCAAATCGAGTGATCAACATTGAATGTACTTCTGTTTCTCAGCTTCTCTCAGTCCTCCTATCGATTCATTTTAATCCATTCTCTGTCCTTTCTCTAAAGGGAAATAGATCTCTTTCATTCAACCTGCTCAGGTTACACCCCAGTTAAATCTCCCTCAGTCATCTTTGTCCAAAGTAAACAATCACAGGTTAGATTGCCTTCAATAACTCAACTCTGGCATACAGTTGTAATTCCGCTCTGCCCCCCCCACCCCTGACTCATGCTAACATGTCCTTCTTAAGGCACGGGGAACAGCACTGTAGCTCAGTTAACTCAATGTATCAACAATCTGCTGGGCGAACTCCAACAAATTGTTGATCTACAATATTAACATGACAAGCGTGAGGAGAGAGAGAGAGAGAGAGAGAGAGGTACAAAGGAGAGAAGGTTACCAAGGCAGGGGCAAGTCTAAAGGAGGTGTACAACTGTGGGGGAGGGGCTCACAATGTTTCCGGCTGAAACCCTGCATTCAGACTGAGAAAGTGGAGACAATGAAGAGAGAGAGAGAGAGAGAGAGAGAGAGAAAAATGGAGTCACAAATAATAAAAAAAATAAAAATCTCCCCTACACCACACTGGCTGCCTTGCCACTCCACGCTCCACTCTCAGTCCTGATGCAGGCTTGCAATCTGAAACATTGACAATTCCTTTCCTTCCCCACAGTGTTGCCTGACCCACTGAGTTTCTCCAGAGGCAAGATCCCACAAACATTATGAGCGGACCAATCAGGCAGTCATCAGAGTGGAACCTCTCTGGAATCTTTGCCTGGACAAGTGTATGTACTTTCCAAGACTGATCTGAAGGATGATTGGATCAGCCATGATCTTGTTGAATGGCAGAGCAGGCTTGAGGGGCCGATTGGCCTACTCCTGCTCCTATCTCTTATGTTCTTATGATACCTCCGACAATGCAGCAGCCGTTCAGTGCCACTGTGTACTGTTACCACAGGCCATAGCGCGCACGCACACACACAAACAAACACTGGAGGAAGCCAGCAGGCCAAGCAGCATCTATAGAAAGGAGTAAAGAATTGACATTTCATGACAAAACTGTTTATTCCCCTTAGTAGATGCTATCAGCCACATCTTCTTGCAACGGGAGCTAGACGTTAAATGTGAAGGGGGTGGGGGAGAGAGTTAAACAGAGGAGAAAGGGCTACTCGACAGGGGGAGAAAGTATAAATGGGATGTACAGGGCAAGTTCAGGTTTGCACAGAGAGTCGAGCGTGCCTGGAATGTGCTGCCAGGAGGCAGCACTGGAACCAGACACCATAGAGGCATTCACAAGGCTGTTAGAGAGATACAGGGAATGCAGGGATGTTCCATCACATCCAGGCAGAAGGGATTTAGTTTAATTTTGCATCATGTTCAGTGCAGTCATTGTGGCTAAATCCCCTCAAAGTCGTCGCACAAGTTGTTAGGGCGGTTAAGAAGGCGTATGATGTACCGGCCTTCATTAGTCAAGGGGGTTTAATTCAAGAGCGGTGAGTTAATGTTGCAGCTCTATAAAAGCCTGGTTAGACCACACTTGGAGCATTGTGTTCAGATCTGGCGGCCTCATTGTTGGAAGGATGTAGAAGCTTCAGAGTGGGTTCAGAGGAGGTTTACCAGGATGCTGTCTGGACTAGAGAGCATGCCTTATGAAGGAAGTCCAAGTGACCAAGAGCTTTTCTTTTTGGAGAAAAGGTGACGATGGAGGCATAAAAGATGCCAAAAAGCATAGATCAATTGGATAGTCAGAGACTTTTTCCAAGAACGGAACTGGCTTATACCAAAAGACCTAGGAGCAGAATTAGGCTATTCAACCCATTGAGTCTGATACACCATTCTATCATGGCTGATTTATTATCCCTCTCAACCCCATTCTCCTGTATTTTCCCTGTGACCTTTGACGGCCTGATTTAATCAAGAACCTATTAACCTCCACCTTCAACAGAGCCAATGACTTAGTCTATACAGCTGTCTGTGGCAAAGAATTCCATAGATTCCCCACTCTCTGGATAAAGAAAATTTTCCTATCTTTGTCCTAAAGTCACTTCCCTCAATTTGAAGGCCATGCCCTCTGGTACTAGATGTCCTCAATATAGGAAACATCCTCTCCATATTCACTAATCCAGATTTTTCAATGTTCAATAAGTTTCAATGAGATCCCTCCTCATTCTTCTAAACTCCAGCAAGTACAGAACCAAAGCCATCAAATGCTCATATGTTACCCCTTTCATTTCTGAAATCATTCTCACGAACTTCCTCTGGACCCTCGGCAATACCAGGACATCTTCTCTTAGATGAGGGACTGGAAACTGCTCACAATAATCCAAATGCAGTAGGAATAAACAAGAGAGACAGCAGACACTGGGAATCTGGAGCAAAGCTGCACAAAAAGCTGGAGAAGGAGATGTGAGTTGACCTTCACCGGGTCCACCATTAAAGAAACGCTGCTGGGGTGAAAGATGCAAAAGCTATAAGAGTGGGTGAGATGTAGGAGAAGGGCGAGTGAAACTGATGGATAATTAATGGAAATAAATAACAAACACAACAGATTCTGCAGATGCTGGAGATCAGGAGCAACACACACAAAATGCTGGAGGAACTCAGCAGGTCAGGCAGCATCTATGGAGAGGAATAAACAATCAACGTTTTGGGCCAATGCCCTTCATCAGACAGTAAATCATCCTCAGAAGGGTACGGAAAGATACCACCCAAAGTTAATACTGCTCTCCAGTGTTCACTCCTTGGAAAAGAAACTGGATTACATTTGTCTGCAACTGAAACTGAGTGAGATGAGGAATTGTTCTGTGCTTATCCCCACAGAAACGTGGTTCTAGGATACCATCACTCTACAGACTATGCCACTCAAAGACGTGCTAATATTACTTTCTGACTGTGTGCGCTGGATTGTAACTGTATATGCTGTGTGTCTATATGCACTGTGTTTTACACCTTGGTCCTAGCGGAACACTGTTTCATTTAGATGTAAACATGTGTATGGTTGAATGACAATACAACTGAACTTGAAATCCTTGGAATAAACCCTTCACAGCATCTGATGCAACAATAGTATTGGACGTTACAGCCGAAAATACTGGTTGGTATAACCCGTTCTCTCCTCTGGATCACCTGGGCTTTAGTACAACTCTCACAGTATACAGTTGCACTGAATGAAGTCTCACAGTTTGCCAAGCAGTATCTCAGACCATTAGTTCAAGGTAAACGTCTTACCAAAGTACATATGTCACCATATACTGTATCACACTGATTCATTCAACTCCAGTTACAGAAAATAAACCTTTGAACTTGTGAAATTACTTCATGTGGACAGATAAGAACTCCCCAGTATACCCTGAGCCCCTCTATAAGAGCTGAAGTTAGATGAAGAAACAATCATGGCATTATTTGGAGAAAGAGAGAATAGGTTCGGGAACAAAACTGGGTTTCGACCCATTACTGACTGGAAACAGTGAAAAGATGCATCGTTATAATAACTAAAAAGAGAAAATCTGCAGATGCTGGAAATCCGAGCAACACACACAACTCAGCCCGCCAGGCAGCATCTATGGAAGAGAGAAGAGTCGATGTTTTGGGCCGAGACCCTCCAGCGGGATTGTGCAGTACTCTGTACAAATAGATGCTGCCTGGCGGGCTAAATCCCTACAGCATTTTGTGTGCGTTCCTCGTTTTAATAACGAACAACACAGTGAAGGCCCCGGGATTAACAGCGCCCGTCTGCAGCACTTGTATTAAAAAAGTTGTCTTTCAAAAGTCAATACAACTTGCTGAGGAACGGGAGCTCCGGTCCCTGGGCAATCCCTCGCAGATCATTACCTTTAAGGTCATTGTTGCAGACTTCCCTCCGACTCGATTTTCACCCTGTGTGGTCTTTTGACGGCAGACTTGTCTCTGCTCTCTGGCTGTAAGAACTGCCTCCCGCTCCGGGGAGCTTTTATTTAGGCGCTCCTTGTGGTTTCGATGCCGGAAACCCCCGATCGTTCAGCGCTCTGCGTCGTTTCAAACCGCGTCAACCCTGGCCAGGGAGTGAAAGGGCGGAGTAGAGATTAGATTGTGACCGTGCCCCCTCTCTACCTTATATGGCAGTGACGGCAGCCTCAGAAATTCCCTTTACCTGGACATTGAGTAGAATACAAGATTATAAAGTATTTGGGTTCAATAGGTTCAGGAATACATCTCACACGTGAAAGAATTACCTCTTTTATAGAAATTCTTGTGTTTTTTTTTTGTAATTTTTTTAAATTGAAGTTCATCAAACATTTCCATAAGATGTATTTCAGACATTGTACATATACATCATATAATCATATATATCACAAATCTCCACAAAGTATTTATCTGCGGTATACACTTATAGAAAAGAGTGGAAAGAAAAAACAAGCAAAAGGAAAGAACTATGTACAAGTAGGGAGTGATTTTTTTTTACAACAGATTCATTGATTTGTGAGAATAAAATCAGGCCTATGAGGGATTATGTAGTTAAACCATTTTTCTCAGTATGAGTCAAATTGTTTCAGCTTATGATTAACAGATGCTGTTATCTTCTCCATTTTGTAAATGTCCATTGTAATTTCCATCCATGTATTTCAAGTTGGGCTCTCCTGTGATAACCATATCCTAGTAAGAGTCTTTTTACCAGCCACCAAGAGAATATTTATTAAATATTTATCTATCCTATTCTTAGTACAAAGGAAGATTCATAATCAGAATCAGGTTTAAGTATCATTGGTATATATGGTAATATTTGTTTTGCTGAAGCAGTACATTGCAATACGTAATAAAGGAACTATAAATAACAATAAGAAATATATTTTTTAAATTAAGTAAGTACTGTAGTACAAAAAGAGTGCAAAAATATTAAGCAGCACACACAAGATGCTGGATGAACTCAGCAGGTCAGGCAGCATCTATGGAGAGGAATAAACAGTGCACCTTTCAGGCAGAGGCCCTTCTTCAGACCTAGTGTCCATGGGGTCTTTGTCCATTCAGACATCTGGTGGCGTAGGGGAAGAAGCTGTTCCTAATGCATTGAGTGACAGACAATCCTGCTGCAACACAAACACAATGCTGGAGGAACTCGGCAGGTCAGGCAGCATCCGTGGAGGGAAATGAACCGTCCACACCTTCATCAGGACTCTGAAGGAATCAGTGTGTGGAGAAAGATCCGTAGGTATTAAAGGTACTGCTGATGTTTCAGGTTGAAGCCCTGCATCAGGAAGTCTAGCTCGTGTCCACAGGAATCTTTGATAATTCCAGTCCCCCCCCACCCACCCCTGCACCACAACACACCACACACACA
Source organism: Hemitrygon akajei (assembly GCF_048418815.1). Lineage (NCBI taxonomy): Eukaryota > Metazoa > Chordata > Chondrichthyes > Myliobatiformes > Dasyatidae > Hemitrygon > Hemitrygon akajei. The sequence goes on along the minus strand of NC_133134.1, from coordinate 161,515,238 downwards.
CACACACACACACACACACACACACACACACACACACACACACACACACACACACACACACACACACACACACACACACGCGCACGCGTGCGCGCAGATACTGCACTGCTCCATCCGCAGAGCTTCTCAGATAATCACCAGATACTGTGCAGATGCAGGAAATCCAGAGTAACGCACACAAAATGCTGGAGCAACTCAACAGGTTAGGCAGCATCTATGAAGAGGAATAAACAGTCGCCATTTTGGGCCCAGACCCTTCTTCAGGACTGGAAAGGAACCAAACCCCAACTTACTGTTGGCACTGTAAAGCATTATGTTAACTGCTACGCTACCATGATGCCCTCTCTGCTAATGTGGCTCACCATAGGACGGTGTGCCAGCTGAGACCTGCCTAATGGGCGTTTCAGGTAGTTGTGGGGAAGACTTCAGCCTTACTTTAAGGTCCTGACGATGTCCTAGGCCCTCCCATATGCCCAAACTCCCTTAAACACAAGAGATTCTTCAGATGCTGGAAATCGGCAATAACACACACAAATTCCTAGAGGAACTCAGCAGGGGAATAAACAGTCTACGTTTTGGGGCTGAGATCCTTCACACTGTTTGTGACAGCAATAGAGTGTAATAAATTGGAAAACCATAAATTACAGTAAGAAATATATAAATTGATTAAATTCAATAAGCAGTGCAAAAAGAGAGCAACGATAGTGAGGCTTTGTGGGCAGGTTCATAGTCCGTTGGTGGAGGGGAAGAAGTATTCCAAGAACGTGTTTCTCAGGTGTCTGTTCCTGGTCTTTGATGGTAATAAGAAGAAGAGAGCACGTTGTGAGGTGATAGGAGTCTTTAATGATGAATGCCGCCTTTTGGAGACATCATCTTTTGAAGATGGCCTCAGTGTTAGGGAGGGCGTGCCCCAGGTGGTGAAGGTCCTTAATGACGGATGTCATCTTCTTAAGGCACTGCCTTTGGAAGCTGTCCATGACAGCGGGCAGCCTTGTGCCTGTGGTAGCTGGCTGAGTCGACAATAGTCTTACCATCCTGTGCACTGGAGGCTCATTACCAGATGGTGACACAACCAGTCAAAATGATCTCCATGTTACATCTGTAGGCATTTGCTAGAGATAGATAAAGATTTTGCGAGGGAATTTCAGGAGATTAGGACTTCACTAGTTGAATACATGGTCAATTCTAGGTGGAGTAATAGGGATCAAAGTCAAATTCAAAGTAAATTTATTATCAAAGTACATTTTCCATATGGGGACTAGACTCCATAGTATCCAGGACATTCTCAGGAGTGATGCCTCAAAAGGGCCACATCCATCATTTAGGGCCCCCATCACCCAGGACATGCCCTCTTCTCACTGCTACCATCAGGAATGAGGTACAGGAGCCTGAAGGCACACACTCAATGATTCGGGAACAGCTTCTTCCCTTCTGCCATCCTATTTCTAAATGGACATTGAACCTGTGAACACTACCTCACTACTTTTTAGTTCTATTTTTGCACTACTTATTTAATTTAACTATTTATATCTCTCTATATATATATACACACACACGGTGCCTATAAAAAGGTTAAAGAGTATTCACCCACCCTACCCCTGGGAAGTTTCCATGTTGTTTTTTTAACAACGCTGAATCACACTGGATTTGATTTGGCTTTTTTAACACTGATCAACAAAAAAAGATCTGTGTCAAAGTGAAAACAGATATAAATTAATTACAAATATAAAACACAAAACAATTGATTGCATAATTATTCACTCAACCCCACCACTTTAATATAACACACCAAATCATCACTGTTGCAGCCAATTGGTTTTAGAAGTCATGTAATTAGTTAAATGGAGATCTGTTTTTGGAGACGTGCGCAGTCAAGGTGTTTCAATGTATTGTAATAAAAATACACCTGTATCTGGAAGATCCAACTGCTGGTGAGTCAGTTTCCTGGAAAAAACTACACCATGAAGACAAAGGAACACTTAAAGCAACTCTGTGAAAAGGTTATTGAAAAGCACAAGTCAGGAGATGGATACAAGAAAATTTCCTAGTCACTGAGGATGAGGTGACCTGATAGACATGTACTGTATAAGATGATGAATGCCATTGATCGTGTGGATAGTCAGAGGCTTTTTCCCAGGGCTGAAATAGCTGCCACAAGAGGGCACAGGTTTAAGGTGCTTGGGAGTAGGTACAGAGGAAATGTGAGGGGTAAGTTTTTTTACGCAGAGAGTGCGTGGAATTGCCTGCCGGCAACAGTAGTGGAGGCGGATACAATAGGGTCTTTTAAGAGACTTTTGGATAGGTACATGGAGCTTAGAAAAATAGAGGGCTATGGATAACCCTAGTAATTTCTAAGGTAGGGACATGTTTGGCACAACTTCATGGGCCGAAGGGCTTGTGTTGTGCTGTAGGGTTTCTATGTAACTCTGGATGAGTTACAAGCTTCAGTGGCTGAGATGGGAGAGACTGCACATACAACTGTTGCCTGGGTGCTTCACTTGTCACAGCCTTATGGGAGAGTGGCAAAGAGAAAGCTACTGTTGAAAAACTCACATGAAATTTTCTAGAGGGCATGTGGGAGACTCTGAAGGTTCTGTGGTCTGATGAAACCAAAACTGAGCTTTTTGGCCTTCAGACTAAACGCTATGTTTGGCATAAGCCAGACACTGTACACCATCCCAACTGTGAAGCATGGTTACGGCTGCATCATGCTGTGGGGATGCTTCACTGCAGCAGGCCCGGGAAGGCTTGTGAAGGTAGAGGGTAAAATGAATGCAGCAAAACACAGGGAAATCCTGGAGGAAAACCTGATGCAGTCTGCCAGAGAACTGTGACTTGTGAGAAGATTTTGTTTTCCATAAAGACAATGACCCAAAGCATAAAACCAAAGTTACACAGGAATGGCTTAAAAACAACAAAGTTAATGTACTGGAGTGGCCAAGTCAGAGTCCAGACCTCAATCCAATTGAGAATCTGTGGCTGTACTTGAAAAGAGCTGTTCACTCACAATCCTCATGCAATCTGACAGAACTTGGGCAGTTTTGGAAAGAAGAATGAAGAAAAATTGCAATGTCCAGATGTGCAAAGCTGATAGAGACCTACCCACACAGAGTCAAGGATGTAATTGCTGCCAAAGGTACATCTACTAAATACTGACTTGAACAGCGTGAGCAGTTATGTGATCAATTATCTTGTGTTTTATATTTGTAATTAATTTAGCTCACTTTGTAGAGATCTGTTTTCACTTTGACACGAAAGAGTCTTTTTCTGTTGATCAGTTCAAAAAAGCCAATGTTATTCAATGTTGTAAAACAATTAAAAATAAAAACTTCCGAGGGTGGGGGTGAATACTTTTTTATAGGCACTGTGTGTGTGTGTGTGTGTGTGTGTGTGTGTGTGTGTGTGTGTGTGTGTGTGTGTGTGTGTGTGTGTGTGTGTGTGTGTGTGTGTGTGTGTGTGTGTGTGTATATATATATATATATAATACTTACTGTAACTCATTATCTTTCTATTGTTATGTATTGCATTGTATTATGTATTGCTGCCACAAAAACAACAAATTTCACGACATATGCTGGTGATATTAAACCTGATTCTGATGTTCTGAATTGTGATTCTGTTACCATATACTAACTTGAGATTCATTTTCTTACTGGCATTTACAGGAAAATAAGGAAATTAATATAATTTATTAAACACTCTGCATAAATATAGACCGACAGGCAACCAATGTGCAAAAAAAGACGTGCAAATAAAATATGTCAGCAAGATTTGGATAGGTACATGGATGTGAGGGGTACGAAGGGCTATGGGTTGGTGCAGGTTGATGAGACAAGGCAGATTAATAGTGTGGCATGGACCAGATGGGCTGAAGGGCCTGTTTCTCTGCTAGAGTGTTCTATGATTCCAAAAAAGAAAAAAACTGAGAACACGCATTGTAAAGAATCCTTGAAAGTACGTCTGTTGGTTGTGGAATCGGTTCTAAGTTGCGGAGAATCGGAATCAGAATCAGCTTTAATATCACTCCACTAGAAAATCCGCAGATGCCTGAAATACAAAGCAACCCATACAGATTGCTGGAGGAACTTAGCAGGTCAGGCAGCCTCTATGGAAAAGAGTCAACAGTCGACATTTCAGGCCGAGACCCTTCACCAGTCCTGATGAAGAGATCTGGCCCGAAATGTTGACTGTTTACTCTTATCCACAGATGCGGCCTGACCTGCTGAACTCCTCCAGAATTCTGTGTGTGCAGTTTAATATCACTGACATATGTCATGAAATTTATTGTTATGCAGTGTGAAGTCGTCCCCACCAGTTCAGGAGCCTGATGGTTGTAGGGTAATAACTGATCCTGAACTTGGGGAGGTGTTTGTACCTCCTGACTGATGAAATCACAGAGAGCAAAGTTGCTCATAGTCACATGTGCCCACTGATCAGGACGGTGTTCAGTAGGAGAGTTTCGATGTTACCGTATGGAAGGAATGTAATAATAGAGTGAAAACTTTTATTGTGTTTGTATCAGGTTCTTCTGCTTACTGCTTCAACAAAGAGGGAAGTTGACAGCAACAATTTTGGGCGGCTATTATCAATTGTCATTTAATGTGTGTAACTGACACTAACTTCAGCATTTTACCTTAAGCTTCCCCAATAGGCTGAGCTGTTTACAGATTTTCTATTTTGAGCAGACAAGAATTTAAACTATTTTCAAAGCAGCCCTGAAATAAAACACTGAAAATTGATATGCTAGGTCACAAGGTACACTGAACCATTGCCTCTGCTACCTGTTAGTCGGATTTTAGGTCATTTCTGCAAAGGTACACACTCAGTGTGTATCACCTATACCGAATGAAGTGGTCACTGAGTGTATGTTTGTGGCTTTCTGCTGCAACTACTTCAGGGTCTGACGTGTTGTGTGTTTAGCAATGTGCTTCTACATAGCACTGCAAGATTATTTAAATTACTGTTGTTTTCCTGTCAGCTTGAACCAGTCTGGCCATTCTCCTCTGATCTAAGAAGGCGATTTTGCCCACAGGACTGCCACTCACTGGATGTTTTTTCGTTTCTCGCACCACTCCCTGGAAACTCTAGAGAATGTTGTGTGTAAAAAAATCCCAGGAGATCAGCAGTTTCTGAGATAATCTAACCAACTCGTCTGGCACCAAACACGGTCAAAGCCACTTAGATCACATTTCTTCCCCATTCTGATGTTTGGTCTGAACAACAAATGAACCTCTTGACCAGGTCTGCGTGCTTTTAGGCATTGAGTTACTGCCACATGATTGGCTGATTAAATATTTGCATTAACGAGCAGGTGCACCTAATAAAGAGGCCATTGAGTATATAGTTCAAGAAAAAAGTAATATTACTTCTTTATTGAAAGTTTGGGAATCGAGTCCTGATGAAGGATCTCGGCCGGAAACGTCAACCCTTTATTCCTCTCCGCAGGTGCTGCATGACATGCTGAGTTCCTCCAGCACTTTGTGTTTGTTCGTCTGGATTTCCAGCTTCTGTAGAATCTCTTGTGTTTAGGAAATTTATTTATGGAATGGCAGTTTTCAACTTAATCCCATGTCTATGCTCCAATCGTAGACTGAAGAGATTCTGCAGAAACCGGAAATACAGAGTAACACACACAAAGTGCTGGAGGAATTCAACAGGAGAGGCAGCGTCTGTGGAAATGAATAAGCAGTCGACATTTCAGGCCGAGACCCTTCATCAGGACAGGAAAAGGAAGGGGTGATAAGGTGGTGATGGGGAGGGGGAGGGGAGGGAGTACACACTAGAAGGTGATGAGTAATACCTGGTGAGGGATAAGGTGGGTGGGTGGATGGTGGAGGTGGAATGAAGTAAGAAGCTGGGAGTTGGTAGATGGGAAAGGCAAAGGTATATAAAACGATGAGGGGTGTAGATAAGGCAAGCTGAGGTTGGGTGGGACTACAACCGGAGCTTATGAGATAAGGGTGAAAGATGAAAAGTTTAAGGGGAATAGGAAAGGAAACTTCTTTACTCTGAGGGTCATGAGAGCGTGGAATGAGCGGACAGCACAATGAGTGCATGCGAGCTCTATTTCAGCATTTAAGAGAAGTTTGGATAGATAAACGGATGGGAGGCGTGTGGAGGGCTGTGGTCCCGGTGCAGGTCGATGGGAGTAGGCAGTTTAAATGGTTCAGCACAGAGTAGATGGGCTGATGGGCCAAATTCTGTGCTGTAATTTTCTGCGGCTGGCAAAGAAGGAATCTGATAGGAGAGGAGAGGCGATTATGGGAGAAAGAGAAGCAGGGGGTGAACCAAAGGGAGGTGAGGGCAGGTGAGGAGGAGGGGTAAGAGGAGAGCTGAAGAGTCATACACTCCAACTCCTGTTTAGCACTCTGATGGTCTCGCTGAGAAATCCGTAACACATGAGCTGTTCACCCACCTCATAATTATTAGATGCTGACCTCCCCCCCCAGGGTAAGATGAAAAGAGGTTGCTGAAGGAATTGAGGTTTGTTATCCATATAATGATTCATAGCCATATAAAGTTTGTCCAGTCATAGTTGTTCCTGATACTTCCTCATTTCAGAAGGGCATGGACCTAGTCAGCTCCATCACGGACACATGCCTCCACACCACTGCAGAGATCTTCAAAAGATTCCACCTACTTTGACCTCTTCTGAAGCATTCATTCCATCACTAGCAGTCATACTTTCAGCTGCCTTGCACCAAGAGCCTGCAATGCCAGACGGAAACTCCTGTTTCTCCTAATCTGAAGGATTCTTTGAGGAGTTTTTGGTCATCAGTCCTCGTTGCACGTTTACAGATTTGTTGGTTTGCAAGAAGCCGGCCTCCATTGTTAAGCCTCCCAGCATTATCTTCTCATTGCTACCATCAGGGAGGAGGTATTGGAGCCCGAAGTCCCATAGTCAATGTATTAAGAACAGCTTCTTTCCCACTGCGATTTCTGAATAGTCCGTGAACCTGTGAACTCTATCTCACTATCCCTCTTTTGCACTATTTGTTTATATATTTATATAACTTAGAGCAAATTTTTAATGTCTTCTACTGTACAGCTGCCAAAAAATAATAAATTTCACAACACACACACAAAATGCTGGTGGAACACAGCAGGCCAGGCAGCAGCTATAGGGAGAAGCACTGTCGAAGTTTTGGGCCGAGACCCTTCCTGACGAAACGTCGACAGCGCTTCTATAGATGCTGCCTGGCCTGCTGCGTTCCACCAGCATTTTGTGTGTGTTGCTTGAATTTCCAGCATCTGCAGATTTCCTCGTGTTTAAATTTCACAACATATGTCATTGCTAATAAACCTGATTCTAATTCTTCCTGCTGCTTTAACAGGGATAGAGTTCCTCTTGTTCCCTCCTACTACCCCACAAACCTCCGCATTCAACACATCGTTCTCCGCAGCTTCCGCCATCCCACCATCAAACACGCCTGCACCTCCCTCCCACTCTCAACTTTCTGCAGGAATTTCCCCCTCTGTGATTCCCTTGTCCATTCATCCCTCCCCAGTAATCTCCCTCCTGGCACGTACCCCTGCAGGTGGCCGAAATGCCACACCTGCCCATTCACCTCCATTGAGGGCTCCAAACAAACCTCCCAGGTGAGGCAGCACTTCACGTACAAATCTGTTGGAGTCAGCTGCTGTATCCAATTCTTCCAACGCGGCCTCCTCTACACAGGTGAAACCTGACATTAATCGGGGGACTGCTTTGTCGAGCACCTCTGCTCCACCTGCCAACTTTTAATTCTGATTCCAATTCCCATTCCGACACGTCAGTCTACGGCCTCCTCTTTTGCCACAATGAGGCCACTTTCAGGGTGGAGGACAATACCTCATTCATCTAGGTAGCCTTCAAACCAACAGCATGAATATCTGCTTTTGCTTCCGGTTTAAAAAAATATTTCCTTCCTCCTTCCCTCTTCTTCTATTCTGCACTCTGGCCTCTCACCTCTTCTCACCTGCCTATCACCTCCTCCTGGTACCCATTCTCCTGCCCTTTCTCCTATGGTCCACTCTCCTCCCCTATCAGATACCCTCTTCTCCAGCCCTTTACTTCACCTAGCACCTTCTAGCTATCCTCCTTCTCCTCTCTCCTCCCACTTTTTTATTCTGCCATCTTCCCCCTTCCTTTCCAGTCCTGAAGAAGGGTGTGGGCCCGAAATGTCAACTGTTTATATTGATTTTCATAGATGCAGCCTGACCTGCTGAGTCCTTCCAGCATTTCGTGTGTGTTGTTCTAATTCTTCTATGCCAATTCCCCATTCCTCTCAATTCCCTGATCTTTCCAAAAAACTATCTATTTCCATTTTAAATATCCCCAGTGAACCAACCGCCACACCCTTCAGGGTTGAGAATTCTGGAGAATCATCTCTTCTCATTCCTGCCATCAGAGAGGAAGTACGGAGGCCTGAACACCCACAGTCAATGTTTTAGGAATATCTTTCCCAGTCTGCCAACTGATTTCTGAATGGTCCTTCTTTCTCTTCGGTTGTCCATCGGAATTCGAAGACGATGTCCACTCCTTTAATGGTGAGATCTTTGATGACTATACAGTCCTATCCCGGACCCACAAGCTCTATTGCAGGTGGGACATGTAGATGTGGTAGTGGTGGTAGTGACGGCGACCATGGCTGCATTTCTCCTGGCTCTCTTCTGCTGTCTTCTGGTTGTTCCTTCCATCTCCAGAACATGAACCCCGTCCCTACACAGCTGTCACCAAGTGTTACGGTCAGCAGCAACATCCTCCAGGTCCTCAGGTCTGATCTTGCACTTCCTCAAAGCATTCTTCACTCAAACTATTCTCATAAGGCATGCTCCCCAATCCAGGCAACATCCTTGTAAATCTCCTCTGCACCCTTTCTATGGCTTCCACATCCTTCCTGTAGTGAGGCGACCAGAACTGAGCACAATTCTCCAAGTGGGGTCTGACCAGGTTCCTATATAGCTGCAACATTACCTCTCGGCTCCTAAATTCAATTCCACGATTGATGAAGGCCTTTTCTCCTTGGAGCGACGGAGGATGAGAGGTGACCTGATAGAGGTGTACAAAATGATGAGAGGCATTGATCGTGTGGATAGTCAGAGGCTTTTTCCCAGGGCTGAAATGGTTGGCACAAGAGGACACAGGTTTAAGGTGCTTGGGAGTAGGTACAGAGGAGATGTCAGGAGTAAGTTTTTTAATCAGAGAGTGGTGAGTGCGTGGAATGGGCTGCCAGCAACGGTGGTGGAGGCGGATACGATAGGGTCTTTTAAGAGGCTTTTAGATAGATATATGGAGCTTAGTAAAATAGAGGGCTGTGGGTAAGTCTAGTAATTTCTAAGGTAAGGACGTGTTAGGCACAACTTTGTGTGCTGTAGGTTTTCTATGTTTCTACGTTTCTTCATCTGATCCTTATAGCGCTTCTTCAGCCTTCCAGCTGAGCGTTGACCACAATGTATAATGGTTGATGAACCATGAAGTATAATGGCCGTGAATGGTCCGTGAACCCATGAACACCACCTCACTATTTTGCTCTCTTTTTGCTCTCTCTTTTTTTAAAATATATTTCTTACTGAAACTTAAGGAATAAGTTTTATGAATTGCATTCTACTGCCGCTGCAAAACAACAAATTTCACGACATATGTCAGTGATAATTAACCTGTTGCTGATTCTGCCCTGGGAGAAGTTCCAATGCAACTCAGTTCCAAGTGACTGCTCCCTAATACATGTCCCCTCATTCACAATTCTCTCATTAATCACAGGAGTTCCCAACCGTTTTTATGCCATGGACCAGTATCATTAAGCAAGGGGTCTGTGGACCCCAGGTTGGGAACTCCTGACTAGTGGAACCAACTCCACCTGTCATATACTCGCAGGATCTTGTGTTTAAATAACATCAACCCTTACTTTTCTAAACTCTGAAGAATATAGATCTATAGTAGATTGCTGGCTATGGGTCAAATGCCTAATTCAGTTCCTATATATTGTGATCTTAATGAACTTCAGAATCAGGTTAATTATCACTGACGTATGTTGTGAAATTTGCTGTTTTGCACCAGCAGCACAGTGCAACAAGTAAAAAGCTATAAATTACAATTAGAAACAAATATACACTGTGTACATAAAATTAAATTAAAGATGTAATGCAAAGAGAAAGCAAAAAAAAATAGTGAAGTAGTGCTCATGGGTTCTGATTGTGGAGGGGAAGAAGTTGTTCCTAAAAAGTTGAATGTTTGCTCAGGCTCCGGTACCTCCTCCCTGATGTAGCTATTATCAGATGATCTGAACGTTGATCCATGTGACTATCCACATGCGCTGGTAGTTTTTGCTGAGGTCAGTCCAATCTCCTTACTTTTCCTCTGTGCTGGCCTCAGGCTAGCTCCTGGTGTTTCTGAATAGAGGAAGATAATTGACTAAGATTTATGCTACAGGGAGGGACTGTGTGGAAGGTGGAAGGACGTTACCGGCATCTGGCAGACCAGGAGAGAGTGTAGAGTGGAGAGCTATTACAAAAGACAATGAGGTGGTGGAACACACTCACTTTGTGATGAGTCAGTTCTTGTTCAGTCTCAAAGCCTCGCCTGCAAGGACTGTCTTCACTTCTTGCTGCCCGACTAAAGCTGTAGTCCACCAAAGAGCCTTACAAAAGAATTTAAGGGTCTTTTGGAAGGACGCACACCAACACCAGTATACATGATGGATCTGATGGATAGGTCATATCATTCAGATGCCGAATTCATGTCTCCCCACACGGATCCTTTACTTCCAGATGAAGGAAAGGAAATACCTTCAAAAATAACATCAAAATCAGCCCGAACAAATTCCAACATTACTTTTAAAAAGTGGGAAGACATTGCACTCAGTGAATAGACTGGAGGAAACCTGTTCAAAGATGGACATGAGAACAATCTCCGCTGTGCTGTAGAGAAGTATGTGGCAGCTGCGAAAGGACAGACTGAACAGCCAAAAGACCCGACCACTGACCACTGTCACCACTTGCTTTGGCCCACACAGCACCAGAATAGGTCGGTCCCGGATCGGCCTCTAGAGTCACCTGAGGACCCACCATTAGACAACCCCTTAGGAGAACATCATACTCGACTCGAGTGATAGCCCACCTGCTACTACTGGATTTCTTCAAGGCTATTTTAGGGGTCGATATGAGTGAGTGGGAAGAGAGAAAGGAGACAAGGAATTCTGCAGTGTTGAAATAGAAATACCCAAGGAATGAATAAGAAGATAAATAACTTGGAACTGTTTTCATTTATAGTCTTCGCCTCATACCTAGTGCGGACCTCTCCCAGTCCTTCATTACCATCGTAGTTTTGATTTTGTAACCAGTTAAGTATTAGCTCAAGAAATTCTGCAGAGGCCGGAAACCCAGAGCGACGCACAAAAAGTGCTGGGGGAACTCAGCAGGTCAGGCAGCATCTTGGAGGAGGGAAAAACTAATGAGAATTTTATTGTTTGCATTTTTATATAATCACTTATATACGTGCAATTGTTCAGTCATTGTTTTCCAGTAATTACAGTATGTCTGCTGCTGTATATTTGCAGAACCTTCTTTGCTTTCCTGTAGCAGGGTATCACGCTACTTGAATGTGGCAATTTAATAGGCTGGTGCTTATCACTGGAATGTTGTTATCATTTTAGCCGGAGCTTGTACTTGTAGAGGACACACGTGACTTCTTTGTTCACTTGTCTGTTTCGTTGTTCATATTTTATTCTTGAAGCACGTAACAAAGCTATCACAAGCCACTGGTTTTATGTCTCATTCTTGGCTTCCGAGAAGCCTCTGGATCACAAATACACCAGGATTTAAAAATACACATGCTTCCTTAAGCTGAGTCAGACTCAAAGTATTAGTGTTGTACTACAGAGATACAGGCCCTTCAGAATCAGAGTCAGGTTTATTATCACCGGCATGTGTCATGAAATTTGTTAACCTAACAGCTGCAGTACAATGCAATGCATGATAATATAGAAAGCAAAAATAAAATAAAATGTAAAAGATGAATAAATAAATAGCTTACACTAAATATATATGTATATTGAATAGATTAAAATAGTACAAAAACAGAACTATATATTTTAAAAAGCGAGTTAGTGTTCATGGGTTCAATGCGCATTTAGGAGTCGAACGGCAGAGGGGAAGAAGCTGTTCCTGAATCGCTGAGGCTTCATCGCCTTCAGGCTTCTGTACCTCCAACCTGACAGTAACAGTGAGAAGAGGGCATGCCCTGGGTGAGGGGGTCCTTAATAATGGATGCCGCCTTTATGAGGCAACACTCCTTGAAGATGTCTTGGATACTGCAGAGGCTAGTACCCCAGGTAGAGCTGATTAACTTTACAACTTTCTGTAGCTTCTTTTGGCCCTGTGCAGAAGCACCCCCTCCCCCTACTATACCAGAAAGTGATGTAGCCTGTCAGAATGCTCTCCATGGTATATTTATGTAAGCCTTTGAGTGTTTTAGTTTCGACAAACCAAACTCATCCATGTTGACCAAGATACCGATATATGCTAATGACATCTGTCCCATGCCCCTCTGAACCTTTCCTACCCATGCATTGCTGCAAATGCCTTTTACGCATTATAATTGGCCCCACATCCACCACTTACTCTGGCAGTTTGTTCCAGATACCCAATTTGCTTATTTTGCACGTCACTGTCAGTCTTCGTTTATGAGATAAAGGAGCAGAATTAGGCCATTTGGCCCATCGAGTCTGCTTCCCCATTTCGTCATGGCTGATCCATTTCCCTCTCAGCCCCAGTCTCCTGCCTTCTCTCTGTATCCGTTCATGCCCTGACTAATCAAGAATCAATCAACCTCTGTCTTAAATATACCCAATGACTTGGCCTCCACAGCTGCTTGAGGTAACGAATTCCACAGATTCACCACCCTCTGGCTAAAGAAGGTGAATCTGTGGAATTCATTGCCTAAAACAGCTGTGGAAGCCAAGACATTGGGTATACTTAAGACAGAGGTTGATAGCTTCATTCTAGATGGGCACCCCTTTATTCTGAGGCTGTGTCCTCTGGCTTCAGACTCTCCCACCATAGGAAACATCCTCGCCACATCCACTCTATCGAGGCTTTTCAACATTCAATGGGTTTCAATGAGATCCCCCCATTTACCGGTATGTATTTTTTATCATAATATTCTATTGTATTTCTTTTTTTCTGTAAATGTCTGCAAGAAAATGAATCTTAAGGTAGTAAATGGTGACATGTACATACTTTGACGATGCATTTGCTTTGAACTTTAAAGTTGAACTTTGAACCCTCTGTGTGAAAAATTTGTCCTTTAGGTCCCGTTTAAGCCTTTCCCCTCTCACCTTAAACAAAATGAAGAGAAGCAAGACTGGAAGGGAGAGGGAATGCACTGCTCTGATAGAGATAAAGGTTATTTATTCTTACCCCACAGTTAGATGTCAGCTACTCAGGTTACTATGGAAACATGACTCTGTTGCTTCATTAGTATCCATAGGCCTTGATTGTAAGAACAATAGAGCAGGGTACAGGCCCTTTAGTACATAATGTAGTGCTGACATTTTACCCAAGATCAGTCTACGCCTTTCCTCCCAAATAACCCAGCGGGTGGCGAATCTGTGGAATTCATTACCATAGACGGCTGAGGAGGCCAAGTCACTGGGTATACTTAAAGCGGAGGTAGGTAGGTTCTTGATTAGTAAGGGTGACAAGGTTATGGGGAGAAATCAGAAGAATGCGGTTGAGAGGGAAAATAAATCGGCCATGATCAAGTGGTGGAGTAGACTCTCCAAATGGCCTAATTCAGCTCCTATGTCTTAAGGTCCAGTCCTGATGAAGGGTTCTCAACATGAAGCATGAACTTGTATTTGTTGAGATACAGCCTTTTTGGCTCCTCGAGCCTTGCCACCCAGCCACCCGCCCTCGATTTAATCCCAGACTAATCACGGCACAATTTACAATGACCAATTAACTGACCGGCTGGTACGTCTTTGGACTGTGGGAGGAAACCGGAGGAAACCCACTTGGTCACGGAGAGAACGTACAAACTCCTTACAGGCAGCGGCGGCAATTGAACCCGGTTCTCCTGTACTGTAAAGTGTTGTTTTCCATGGAAGCTGCCTGACGTAATGAATTTGTCCAGCATTTTGTGTTGACCTGATGCGCCATCAATAACTCACTCCAGACAGGTATATGTAGTTCACCACATGACCTACATGAAATGCTGGCATGATCCCATAGGACATGTTCAAATTGAGAGAGTGAAGCTCACTGAAAAGCTCCCGAACAGTAGCTGTACAGGCTAATAGCTGATAAAGTAGGTGTATGGCGTGCTTTATTCGTTTGACAAGATGAGGCATGGGGTACAAGAGATAGGAAGTAATGAGGTAGCTTTATAAAAAGCCTGGTTCTGCCACATCTGAAGAACTGTATCCAGTTCTGATTATCCCATTAAATTTCAAAAGCCAAATGTTATTATCAAAGTACATATATGTCACTATATACAACCCTGGGATCCATTTTCCTAAGGGCACACTCAGCAAATCTATGGAATAACAACTATAACACAATCAATGAAAGATCAACCAGAGTGTACAAGACAACAAACTGTGCAAGTTCAAATATAAATAAATAACAATAGTAATGAGAACATGAGATAATAAGATAAAGAGTCCTTAAAGTGAGGTCATTCTTTGTGGGAACATCAATGAATGACAGAATTAAAGGAAGGATGTGGAGGCTTGGGAAAAGTTCACCAGGATGCTGCCTGGAATAGAGAGTATGAGTTATTGGGAGGAGTTGGGCAAACTTGGGTTGTTTTCTCCAGAGCCGTGGATGCTGCCTGCAATAGAGAGCATGAGTTATTGGGAGGAGTTAGGCAAACTTGGGTTGTTTTCTCCAGAGCCGTGGATGCTGCCTGGAATAGAGATTATGAGTTATTGGGAGGAGTTGGGCAAACTTGGGTTGTTTTTTCCAGAGCCGTGGATGTTGCCTGCAATAGAGATTATGAATTATTGGGAGGAGTTAGGCAAACTTGGGATGTTTTCTCCAGAGCCGTGGATGCTGCCTGGAATAGAGAGCATGAGTTATTGGGAGGAGTTAGGCAAACTTGGGTTGTTTTCTCCAGAGCCGTGGATGCTGCCTGCAATAGAGAGCATGAGTTATTGGGAGGAGTTAGGCAAACTTGGGTTGTTTTCTCCAGAGCCGTGGATGCTGCCTGGAATAGAGATTATGAGTTATTGGGAGGAGTTGGGCAAACTTGGGTTGTTTTTTCCAGAGCCGTGGATGTTGCCTGCAATAGAGATTATGAGTTATTGGGAGGAGTTAGGCAAACTTGGGTTGTTTTCTCCAGAGCCGTGGATGCTGCCTGGAATAGAGAGCATGAGTTATTGGGAGGGGTTCATGTGCAAAGTTCTAAGGCTGTGATTTCAGCACTGCAGCTCGCAGGGATGGACGACCATTGCATACGTTGAGAGAGTTCCAGTGGCTTGCATCTTAACCACTACACCTCAGGCAGCTGCTGGGTGTGTCACACAGCCGCATGGCAGGAACTTGTCAGTTCTGGTCTGACTTCTGAAGAACCGATTACTCAGCTGTGCATTTCAAAAGAACGCTCCATTTCACAAGAGGCACCTCACTCTTTCTACATCTACATCTCTTTCAGATCATGCCTATTCATCTACACTCTAATGTATAATGCTCTAGCCTGCTCAACCTCAGTAACTCATTTCCTCAAAGCAACACACACAAAATGCTGGAGGAGGAACTCAGCAGGTCAGGCAGCATCTATTGAAATGATTAGATAGTCAATGTTTCAGGCCAGGACCCTTCTTCAGGACTGAGAAAGAAGAGGCAAGATACCTGAATAAAAAGGCAGCAGGAACAGAAGGGGACTAGCTGGAAAGTGTTAAGTGAAGCCAGGTGGGTGGGAAAGGTCAAGGGCTGGAAAAGAAGGAATCTGATAGGAGAGGAGGTGTGAACTATAGGGGAAAGGGAAGGAGGAGGGAACATGTTCAGCACAGCATTGTGGGCAGAAGGCTCTGTATTGCTTCTGTAGGTTTTCTATGCTTCTGTGTTTCTATGCTTCTAAGTAATAAGCATTAACCCTAACCCTAACCCTAGTGCTTCTAAGTAAAAGGCAATAGGCAATAAGCACTACTCAATAATGTTGCAAAAGTCTCTGCTGAATTTGGTTTGCTGATAAATGTCAGAAAGACCAAAGTTATTTTGATAAGCAAAACTGCCATTCAAGCTGACATCTACAGCGGAAACGGCAAGATTGAATAAGTGTCCTTCTTTATATACCTTGGTGAAGAACTAAATGACACGAACGAGTGCAGCAAGGAAATAAGGCGAAGGCTAACAAGTGGCACGCACAAGCACTACCAAACTCTGCATCACTGCCTGGTTCGGGAATTGCACCATCTCAGATCGCAAGACCCTGCAGCGGATAGTGAGGTCAGCTGAGAAGATCATCGGGGTCTCTCTTCCCGCCATCACGGACATTTACACTACACGCTGCATCCGCAAAGGAAACAGCATTATGAAGGGCCCCATGCACCCCTCATACAAACTCTTCTCCCTCCTGCCATCTGAGAAAAGGCACTGGAGCATCTGGGCTCTCATGACCAGACTGTGTAACAGTTTCTTCCCCCAAGCTATCAGACTCCTCAATACCCAGAGTCTAGACTGACATCTTCATCATTTATTATTATATTGAAATTTGTCCTCTACTGTGCCTACTGTCTTGTTGATAAATAAATTAATTGATTAATTAATTAATTATTGTACTTCCCTGCACTGTTTTGTGCACTTTATGTAGTTCTGTGTAGGTCTGTAGTCCAGTGTAGTTTTTGTGTTGTTTTACGTAGTCTAGTGTAGCCTTGAGTTGTCTCACATAGTCTAGTGTAGTTTTGTGTTGTTCCATGTAGCACCATGTTCCTGGAGGAACGTTGTTTCGTTTTTACTGTGTACTGTACCAGCAGTTTATGGTTGAAATGACAATAAAAAGTGACTTGACTTGACTTGACTCTGGAACATCTGGAAAGATAGATCTGTGAGCACTGACACCAAGATACACCTCCTCAAGAGTCTCGTCTGGCCAGTAGCCCTATATAGCTGTGAAACATGGACCCTAAAAGCAGCTGATGGAAAGAAGTTGACAGCATTTGAGATGTGGACATACAAACGGATCCTCAGGGTATCCTACATTGAAAGGAGATCCAACTGGAAAGACTAGCACGAAACCAATACTTCTGGAAACACGAGGAAATCTGCAGATGCTGGAAATTCAAGCAACACACCCAAAATGCTGGTGGAACACAGCAGGCCAGGCAGCATCTATAAGGAGAAGCACTGTCGACGTTTTGGGCCGAGACCCTTCTGGAAACCGTTATCCAAAGGAAACTTCGTTATTTTGGACACATCTCAAGGACTGATGACACACCGGAACGCACTGTGCTTGAAGGCAGAGTAGAAGGAAGCTGCTCCCGAGGTAGACAGAGGACAACGTGGATCGACAACATCAAGAAGTAGTCCAACCTCACCGCCAGAGATACGAGAGGTTTGACCGTCGACAGATCGCAGTGGAAGAAAGTGGTTGCCGAGGCTCTGGCAGAGAATGGCACATGATGTTGATGAAGTAATAGGCAGGTGAGAGCAGGTGAACAGTCAGAGTGGGGGATAGCGGAAGTGGGGAGAGGGGTGAAATTCGCTTACTGGAAGGAGAAATCGATGTTCACGCCATCGGGTTGGAGGCTGCTCAGACGGAAGATAAGGTGTTGCTCCTCCACCCCAAGAGTAGCCTCATCTTGCACTAGAGGAAGCCACGGACTGACATGTCAGACCAGGAATGGGAATCAGAATTTAAATGTTAGGCTACTGGGAAGTCCCACTTGTAGCAGATGGAACGGAATTGCTGAATGAAGTGGTCCCTCAATTCATGACTGGGCTCACCAGTCTACACTGAAGTGTAGGAGGCTGAAGTGAGAGCACTGATGACCGCAGAAAATCTGTAGGTGAAGTGTTGCCTCACCTGGAAGGACAGCCTGGGACCCTGAACGGAGGTGAATGGGTAGGCGTAGCACTTAGGCCACTTGCAGGGTAAGAGCCAAGAGGGAGGAATGGGTAAGGAAATCACAGAGGGAGCGATCCCTGTGGAAAGTGGAGATGGGGGGGAGGATAAAGATATTATTAGTGGTAGGGTCCCTTTGGAGATGATGGAGGTTGCAAAGGACAATGTGATGTCATGGGGGTAGGTAGGGACAAGAGATTGCATGAAATTGGAGCATGGATAGGCACTTTATTTTATTTCCCAACCCTCCCCACCCCACACTCTGACCACACTTCCCTTTGAGCCTCGTCAGTAATTAAATATGCTCAGAACTTTCCTTTTCTTCTCTTTATCTGACTTAGATCTTAACTTTGGGCCTGTGTGTGCAGGGCCTGCACATTCGTCCTGTGTGCACGCCGAAGTCCCCGGGTGCCCCACCTCCTCCCACATCCCAAAGGGCGACACGGTAGCGCAGCGGCTAGCACGACCCTTCTATAGCACAGGCGACCAGGGTTCAATTCCCGCCTCTGCCTGTAAGGAGTTTGTGCGTTCTCCCCCGTGACTGTGTGGGTTTCCTCTGGGTGCTCTGGTTTCCTCCCACAGTCCAAAGATGTACCGGTTGGTAGGTTAATTGGCCATTGTAAATTGTCCCGTAATTAGGCTGGGGGATTAGGGGGATTGCTGGGCAGCGCAGCTCAAAGGGCCAGAAGGGCCTATTCCACACTGCATCTCAATCAATCAATAAATACAGCAAATAGATGTTAGTCAGCTAGTTGACCAGTGTAAATTGTCGGTGAGATCTGGGAAACGCAGAGACAATAAATACGGGACTAATATAACACCATAGGGTAATACAGCAAGGAAACAGGCCCTTCGGCCCATCTCATCTGTGCCGACACAAATCCTGTCTATCCCCGGTGACCTCCCATTTCTTTGCTTGTCGTGTACCTGTTTGTCTGTATCTTACAAAGTATTAAAATACTCTGCTTCCTCTATGCTGTGGGTGCCGCGCTGGGGCATATCGTCGGTGATGTAACCGCAGGTCACTGAGTGTTTGAACATCAGACACCTTCGCACAAGCGACCCGGCCAGGGTTGATCAGCCCCCGGCTTGTGCCCCAGCAGCATTGGTCCACAGGTAACGGCTCTTGATCCTTAGCCATCTGGAGACTCTCTCAGCAGCCTGTGTGATGGCCCTGAGGGCTCTTTTCTTTGCAGCCCCCATAATGGCAAGGAGAGAGTAGGTTCGGCACAGCGAGCAGCCAGCAAAACCTCCACACCATAGCTCTACAGGCTCACATCGTGCCCTCCACCACAACTCTGCCAGTTCCTGGTATTTGCTTTTCCTACGCTCAAACGCCTCTTCAATCCACTTTCCAAGGACTGTCAGTTCCACCATGGCCGCCTGCTTTGCGGTTTCTGACAGAATGACCATGTCAGGCCCCAGGGGTGGTGATGTGATGAAGTCAGTGCTTTTAGGAAGAGAACTCCTAAGGCTCATGAGTCATTAAATGAAATTTTTAAGGCCTTGTATCCATCTCAAAAGAGCAGAGTAACTTGCTCAACCACACAAACTTGTTCTGCCATTCTATAAAGTTATGTCTGAACTGCTGGTAAGCTCAACTACATTCCCATGCACCTCTCACCCTCTCCCTAACAAATGTTTGTTCTGCATCAGTGTTAAAAATATTCAAGCACTATGTTTCCAACTACCCTTTAGGAAAGTATGTCCCAAACACTGTCAACATTTTGAGAAATTGACTCATCTCTCCCTCGCTGTTAAATGGGTTATTTTTAAACAGTGACCCTTAGTTCTCGGTTCTTCCCCAAGAAGAAACAACTTTTCCACGTCCACTGTGTCAAGATCTGTCAGGATTTTAGATGATTCAGTCGTCATCCTTCACTCTTATAAAGCCCAGAAAAGTCAAAGATAAAGTATGCAAACTTCACCATTGACTACTTCCAGATTCATTTTCTTGCAGGCGTTTGAAGGGAAATAAAGAAATACGATAGAACTTACGAAAGACTCTGCATAAACACAGACTGGCAATCAATCAATGTGCAAATAAAATAAGACTGAGAACATGAAAGTGAAATAAGACTGAGAACATGAAAGTAGAGTCCTTGAAAGTGAGTCCATAGGTTATGATGGTTGTTGGGTAATAACTCTTCCTGAACTGGTGACAGATACAAGCGTAGCCTATTCCAACCATTCTCTTTAATACAAAACCACTCCTTCAAAGAACCAGTCTTGTAAACCTTCTTTGAGCTGGCTCCAATACATTTATATCCTCTCCTAAATAAATAAAACCATAAGACCATGAGAGATAGGAGCAGAATTAAGCCATTTGGCTCATCGAGTCTGCTCTGCCATTTTGTCTTGGTTGATCCATTTTCCCTCTTGACCCTATTCTGCTGCCTTCTCCCCATAACCTCATACCCTGACTAATCAAGGACCCATCAATCTTTGCCTTAAATATGGCCTCCTCAGCCACCTGTGGCAATGAATTCCACAGATTCACTGCCCTCTGGCTAAAGAACTTCCTCCTCATCTCTGTTCTAAATGGACATCTGTCTATCCTGAGGTCCCAGACAATAGAATGCATGAGAAACTGTACAAAACAAAGACTGACAAAGAACCAACGTGCAAAAGACAAATTCAGCAAATAAAAAAAATACAAAAAGCATGCGTTGTAGAGTTCTTGAAAGTGAGTCCATAGGTTGTGGAGTCGGTTCAGTGTTGAAGTGAGTGAAGTTATCCATGCTGGTTCAAGAGCCTATGGGTAACATCCTTTTCACACCCACTCTATCTTCGCCTTTCAACATCCGATAGATTTCAATGAGATCCCCCATCGTTCTCTAAATTCCTGAGTCTCCACGAGGGTCTTGCATGACTGGTAGTAGTGAAAACTGAGAGGAAGCTACTGACATGATGAAGGAAGCCCTGAACACCACCGGAGATGGACGTACATTGCTGCCCTAAACGTCCGTGGTGTGATGGCACTAAATAAATAATGCAGTAGAGCATTCGTGGGTTCATGGTCCGTTTAGAAATCTGATGGCGGAGGAGAAGAATTTGTTCCCTAAATCACTGAAACAGAATCAGAATCAGGTTTATTATCACAAGCATGTGACATGAAATCTGTTAAATTAGCAGCAGCAGTTTAATGCAACATGTAAACTAGCAGAGAAAAAAACATTAAAAATAATAAATAAACAAGTAAATCAATTACATATATTGAATAGATTAAAAAACTGTGCAAAGAACAGAAATACAGTATAATAGAGGTAGCTGAGTCGATTCATCTTACTGTCAAAGTATGCACGTACAATTCAACTCTGATATTCATCTTCTCCAGATAGCTATTAAGTACAGAAAGACCATAGGTGTTGATGAAAGAAAAGAAATGAACTCTCCCCCACCCCGGCAAGAAAAAGAAAAGAAACAAAACTCGCAAACCCCAAAATCCCCCCCACAGCAAAAAAAGCGGCAGTAACAGCCCCCAACCCCCTCACCCGTAGACAAAAAGCAGCAACAATAGCAATCCCCAATCTCCTCACCTGCAGAAAAAGCAGTGACAATAACAATCCCTGACCCCTTCCATCACACAAAGAAAAGCGACAGTAGTACCATAATCTTGAACCCCCCCCCCCCACCCTTACGCACAAAAAATTAACAGGTCACCCACCCGCCAATCATCCACTAGAAAGAAAGCCCCATAACTCTGAAGGAAACCAATATAAAATACAGTCCAATAATCACACAAATCGCAGAATATCAGAGACATCTTCATGCCTGCATACGAGGAGAGTGGCTGCACGACCTCTGTGTCCTTCCGTAGAGAGTGACCACCATTCCGGGGCTGACTGCCGCCGAGCCGGCAGCTGACTGTCTCTGTTGGGAGCCATCATTGAGATCCTCCGCATTCAGCTCGAGGCTTCAGTCTTTTTCGCCGCTTCGAGACGGAGTTGCTCTGACCCCATGCCCCATCTCTGGTCTTTTCCACGAGTCAGCTTGTAGTCTCGGTCCTTTTTGCCACCTCTCATCTCTACGAGGCAGTTCTCCAGACACAGCAGAGTGCCGCAGCCTTTGATCGAGTTCCAAACTGAACGTCACAGGCTCTAACAGTTTCTGTAACACAAACAAGGCAAAAAGAACAGGCAGAAGGTGTAGAAAAAGTGAAATAACCGGAGAGATTTGCTACCTGGGAGACGTCGCCCGAGAAATCATTGCTCGCTGGTGCCATCTTGACCAGAAGTCCCTCCGTCCTCTCCTCCTTATCGGTGGTCATGAGAAGAAGACCTGCCCTAGATGCTGAGGGTCCTTAATGATGGACGACGCCTTCTTGAGGTATCGCATTGGAAGCTGTCCTCAATGTGTCCATGATGGAGTCTTAATTACATGCTATACCTGCATGTAAACCTTTGGCAAATCATTCACAAATATGCCCAAAACGCAGAATAAAATGTCATAGTACAGGGAAAGTACAGCACAGGCAAATAGGAAGGTGCAAGAGCATGACGAGGCAAATTCTTTTCAGCGTGAGGATGGTGATTTTGTGGAATTCGTAGCCACAGACAACTGTGGAGACCAAATCACTGGGTATATTCAAAGCAGAGATTGAGAGGCTCTTGATTAATCAGGGCATCAAAGGTTACGGGAGAAGGCAGGAGAACGGGGTTGAGAGGGATAATAAATCAGCCATGATGGAATGGTGGAGTAGACTTGAGGGGCTGAATGGCCGGATTTTACTCCTACGCCTTTCTTTGTGAGGTCAGCAGTCCGTTTGTTATACGTTCAATAGTCAGCAGATTTTGCAAGCATACTCTGGTAAGTTACTTACTATAAAATGTTGAGGAAGACCACTCATCACATCCTGCTTGTCAGATAAAGAGTGGTTTATGCTTTTCCTGCTTCCTGTTACCCAGCATATCTTTGATCCACATCCCTGATTTTACACTCTGACCTTTCAAATGGTGTCTCATGAAATGTCATCAGGAAATCTAAGTCCATTGTCCTCAGTTAGCCTTTTGTTTTGCACAGATTACCTCCCCAAACAACTCCAGTAAAATTATTTCGACATGCCTATGTGCCTTATAATAATAGCACCATGAACAATAACTTTGGACAATCTCGTACAGTATGATAAATATAAAATAACCAATATATCATTTCCTGCTTTCAGTTTCCCTCCCTCTACAATTAAAAGAGTTATATAATTTTTTTACTTCCCTATTTAACACAACCATCCTTTTGAAGTATCTGCCCTACTAAGCTGTGCCACTGCCACTACCATGCACCAGTGTCTTTTAGGCTCTCTCAAGTGGCTTTTAAAGATGGTAGTGTAGTGGTTAGCACAGTGCTTTACAGTACCAGTGACCCAGGTTCAATTCCTGCCACCGTCTGTATGGAGTTTGTATGTTTCCCCGTGATCGCGTGGGTTTCCTCCGGGTGCTCTGGTTTCCGCCCACAGTCCAAAGACATATCGGTTGGTAGGTTAATTGGAAATTGTCCCATGGATGGGCTGGGAGTAAGTGGGGGATTGCTGGGTGGCCCGGCTCAAAGGCTGGAAGGGTGACCCCTGCTCTGTATCTCAGTAGGTAAATGGCACACTAATAGTACACTCAAGCCAAAGATGATGTTCTCCAAAGGAGCTGTCAATTGGTGAGTCCCCAGGTATCTGTAGAGGCCAGTCTGGAATCCACATGTCCAGCATGTTAGGGTGGACTCCCTTAATGGAGAACGCTTTTGTGTGACTTGGTTTAACGTGAGGAGGGTGATCACTGGCAGCCAACGCACAGTTCTCACGTGGTCTGTACATAGCGGCTGTGGTTAAAAAAGCACATCAGCGCCTGGTGGTGGACCTGACGAGGGCTAAGGCACCGGTGACCCCTGTTTCCATCCAAGGGGTCAGTGTGGACATAGTGGAGGATTACAAATACCTGGGGATACGAATTGACAATAAACTGGACTGGTCAAAGAACACTGAGGTTGTCTACAAGAAGGGTCAGAGCCGTCTCTATTTCCTGAAGGAGACTGAGGTCCTTTAACACCTGCCGGACGATGCTGAGGATGTTCTACGAGTCTGTGGTGGCCAGTGCTATCATATTTGCTGTTGTGTGCTGGGGCAGCAGGCTGAGGGTAGCGGACATCAACAGGATCAACAAACTCATTTGTAAGGCCAGTGATGTTGTGGGGGTGGAAATGGACTCTCTGACGGTGGTGTCTGAAAAGAGGATGCTGTCCAGGTTGCATGCCATCTTGGACAATGTCTCCCATCCACTCCATAATGTACTGGTTAGGCACAGGAGTACATTCAGCCAGAGACTCATTCCACCGAGATGTAACACTGAGAGTCATAGGAAGTCATTCCTACCTGTGGCCATCAAACTTTAAAACTCCTCCCTCGGACTGTCAGACACCCTGAGCCAATAGGCTGGTCCTGGACTTATTTCCACAGGGCATGATTAATTTATTATTATTTAATTATTTATGGTTTTATACTGCTATATTTCTTCACTATTCTTGGTAGGTGCGACTGTAACGAAACCCAATTTCCCTTGGGATCAATAAAGTATGTCTGTCTGTCTGTCTTTCACCTCAGACAGTTGAAGAAGTTCGGCATGAGCCCCCAAATCCTATAGACTTTCTATAGGGCACATTGAGAGCATCCTGACTGGCTGCATCACTGCCTGGTATGGGGACTGTACTTCCCTCAATCGCAGGACTCTGCAGAGAGTGGTGTGGACAGCCCAGCACATCTGTAGTTGTGAACTTCCCACTATTCAGGACACTTACAAAGACAGGTGTGTAAAAAGGGCCCGTAGGTTTATTGGGAAGCTGAGTCACCCCAACCACAATCTATTCTGGCTGCTACCATCCGGGAAACGGTACCGCAGCATAAAAGCCAGGACCAACAGGTTCCGGGACAGCTTCTTCCACCAGGCCATCAGACTGGCTAATTCATGCTGATACAATTGTATTTCTAAGCTATATTGACTGTCCGGTTGTATATCTTACTGTACATACTATTTATTACAAATTACTATAATTTGCACATTGCACATTCAGACAGAGATGTAACATAAAGACTTTTACTCCTCATGTATGTGAAGGATGTAAGAAATAAATTCAATTCAATTCAATAAGCTTCAGACGGCATCTCTCTTGTGATCTCAAGAACTCACAAACTTCTCCACCATGTCAAGGTGATGATCCTTGGAGAAGAGAGATAACCTGACATCCTGGTCAGGAGATTTGGGCTGGATAATGCCTATTCCTTGATGGAGATCGATTACACAGCCATTGTCGCATTACTTCCTGTGGGATCATGCTCCTCCTGTGGGGTGGAGCTTAGGAACACGATGGCGCCTAGCGGCGACTCCTTTGCTTGCATCTTTATTTCTATCTTTGATATCACTTTTTTTTTCCCCTTTCAAGGTTCTTTTGAAGACCCTGACCTGGAGTTACTCGCTGACTTCGGTGCTTTGCAGAAATGGGACCCGCCCTCAGGGCCTCACGGTCAGCGGCTTGTCAAGGACGCGGTCTGGAAGACGAGCGCGCCTTCAGGATGCCAGACTTCCGTGGCTCTGGAGGCGGGCTGATTCGAGGCCGGGGCTGCCGCCCGATGTGCCGTGGGGGTACACGGGAGATCGAAAGCAGCGAGCTGGCAGCTGGCCGTGTGCCCAGGGACCAGAGTCGTTTGGGCACAGAGCTCAGTAAAAGCGACGCAACGGATTTTTAACACCGTAACTCAGTGAGCTGTTTTGTTATGTCTCCCCTCTCGCTGCGAAACAGAGACACCTCTTTTTCCCTCATTAGGGAGAGAGAGAGCCTGCGGTATGTCGAATTACCGGGTGAACGAGCAGTCTTTGGGGCTCTGCAAGTCTGTGTCTCTATTGATGCTTTGCTGCACGCTTGAGTGCTCGGTGGGGGACACCAGTGCTTTTTTTTGTTGGTGGGGGGGGGGGTGTCGTTGTTTTGCTGCTGCTTGTGCGAGGGAGGGGGCAGTTAGGGGAGGCTTTGGGAATCTAACATTTAACTGTCACTCATTCTTTGGGGCACCCCTCTTTTTTCGTGGATGTTTGCAAAGAAAAAGAATTTCAGAATGTATATTGTATACATTTCTTTGACATTAAATGTACCTGCTGAAATATATTGAAACCTATTGTACTAAGTGTTTTACTGGTTCAGAGAATGCATACAGTAAACCTTCTGAAATTCTTACTCTTCACAGACATCCATGAAACAGAAGGAAACCCCAAAGAATGAATGACGTAAAAATGTTAGAACTCCAAAGCCCCCCCTCCCACGCACAAGCAGCAGTGTAGCATCAACCCTCCCCAACTCTTTGCGTTATGACTCCGTTGCAATGTACAGACGTGAATTTAAAAGTCTAATGGCTTGTAGAAAGAAACTGCCCTGTAGCTTGTTGGTCCTGGCTTTAGTGCTGCGGTCCCGTCTGCCAGACAGAAGCAGCTGGAACGGTTTATGGTTGGGGGGGGGGGGGGGGTGACCGGTG
This sequence comes from Hemitrygon akajei, assembly GCF_048418815.1. NCBI lineage: Eukaryota > Metazoa > Chordata > Chondrichthyes > Myliobatiformes > Dasyatidae > Hemitrygon > Hemitrygon akajei. The sequence goes on along the minus strand of NC_133134.1, from coordinate 161,488,695 downwards.
TCCCCGATGATCTTCCAGACCTTCTTTCTGCACCTGCTGCTGTAAATGTCCTCAGGTGAGGGAAGTTCACATCCACAGATGCGCTGGGCTGTTTGGACACTGAGGGAGAGGTTGTTATCCTGGCACCACTGTGTCAGGGGTTCACCCTCTCCTCTGCAGGCTGTCTCATCGCCGCTAGAAATAATGCCGATCAAAGTCGTGTCATCTGCGGATCTGATCAGCAGATTGGAGCTGTGTGTGCCAGTGCAGTCGTGGGTGTAAAGGGAGAAGAGGAGGGGACTCAGAGCACAACCCTGGGGGCACCTGGGTTGAGGAGTAGAGGGGCAGAGGTGAGGGAGCCCACCCTCACCACCTGTCAGCGATCTGATAGAAATCTAGGATCCAGCTGCTTTCCTGTGACAGCGTTTTGTGTAGGTGTGCCCGTTCAATGGTGGGGAGGGCTTTACCTGTGCTTGACTGGGCCAGATCCAATACTTTTTATAGGGTGTCTCCATACCAAGCTGTGATGCAGCCTATCGATATACTCTCCACTACACATCTATAGAAATATATCAAGGTTTTAGATGTCATGCTGAATCTTCACAATCTCCTAATGAAGTGGAGATGCTTTCTTCGTAATTACACTTACATGCTGGGCCCAGGACAGGTCCTCAGAATTAACAACACCAAGGAATTTAAAGTGTCTGACCCGCTCCACCTCAGATCTTCTGGGTCGTGGATCTCTGGCTTCGTTCTCCTGAAGTCAATAATCGGCTCTTTGGTCTTGCTGACATTGGGTACATCGCCACTCAGCCAGATTTCCAATCTACGAAAGCAAATTTGAATATGGCTGTGGTTAGCCACACAGTCGTAGGTGTACAGCAGAGGACTAAGCACACAGTGCTGATGGAGATTGTGGAGGAGATGTTGTTGCCAATCCGAACTGACTGGGGTCTGCCAGTGAGGAAATCGAGGACCCAACAGAGCGAATCAGAGACCAACACCCGTCTACGTCTCACGGCGGTGCTTCCAGATGTGAAACCCACCTGGGGCTAAAGTTTTCACTCTCGTCTCCCTCTTGTTATTTGCCAGTTACTTTAGTAACCTATCGTTCAAAGTTCAAGGTAAATTTATTATCAAAGTACATATATGCCACCTCTATTTTAAGATTAAATTTGTTGCGGGCATTCATAGTAGAACAAACAAATACAATGGAATCAATGGAAAACTACACACAAAGACTGACAGACAACCGATGTACAAATTAAGACAAACTACACAAATAAAAATAAATCAATAATTAATAAATCCGTCCGCCCATCCAGAACATATACCAGAGTCCACTGCACAAGCTCTTTGCCCTCCTACTGTCAGGCAGAAGTTACCACAGTATAAGAACAAGGCTGGCTAACAGCTTCTTCTCCCAGGCTGTGAGACTCCTGAACACCCTGATACCACCCAGTACACATTACTTATGACAGCACCAGTAGCTGTTGTATATTTAAATATATATTGTATATGCACTTTACGTCAACTTGTATTTCTACAGAATACTTGCATTATCTGTTAATATTGTTTTATCTGCTGTATCTGATGTACAGTATATACTGTGCTTTGTATCTTTGTCTCAGAGGAACTTTGTTTCACTGAGCTGTATGCACGTGCATAGCTGAATGGCAATAAACTTGAACTTGAAATAATACTGAGAAAATAAGTTATAAAGATTCCTTGAAAGGGAGTGTGCAGGTTGTGGAATCAGTTCAATGCTGAGGTGAGTAAAGATGGTCCACTCTGATTCAGAAGCCTGATGGCTGAAGGGTAGTAACTGCCCCTCTGCCTGGTGATGTGGGGCCTAAAGCTCCAACTTGCCGATGGAAAGTCCTTAGCTGCATCTATGAAGGACAACTTGACAATTTTGATTTCTCCTGTTGATTCTCTACATGAACTTCTCGATAGGGGGTTAGATCAGGGGAATGCAAGTATCCTAGTGAGGCTTCAAAGGATTCTGGGAATCCCAAGAGAAGTAAGTAACATTTGGGAATGCTGAAAATTTGAGATCTGGAGCTTGACTCAGAATGGAAAAAGATAAGTGACAGGGAGTTGGCGGGCAAGCCTGGGTTACACGTAAGGGAGGATGATCCAGTTAGTGTTAGCCAAGGGGCAAAATGCTGGAGGAACTCAGTAAGTTAGGCAGCACTTACGGAGGGGAATAAACAGTCAATGTCCTGGGTTGAGACGCTTCTTTGGGATGAGAAAGGAAGGGCCAGAAGCCAGAATGGAAAGGTTGGTTGGGGGTGGGGGGTGACAGGGAGGTAGATTTTGGAAAGGTGCAAAAATAACAGGGTTGTTTTCATGGGTGACTTCAACTTCCCTAATATTGATTGGCATCTCCTTAGTGCAAAAGGTTTAGATGGGGTAAATTTTTTTAGGTATGTCCAGGAAACATTCCTGACTCAATATGTACAGGCTGACTAGGGGAGACCAAACTGGATCTGGTACCAGGCAACTAACCAGGCCCGGTGTCAGATCTCTAGGTGGGTAAGCATTTCGGAGACAGTGAACACAACTCCCTAACCTTTACAATAGCCTTAGACAGGGATAGGAGCAGGTGTTATGGGACAGTTTATAATTAGGAGAGGGGGAATTGTGATGCTATTAGGCAGGAACTTGGGAGCATAAATTAGGAACACAAGGACTCAGAGAAATGAGCAATGGAAATGTAGATTGTTTAGGGAGCACTTGCATGGGCTTCTGGGTAACCTAACCATTAAAGCATTAAAAGGATGGTAGGGTGAAGGAACCATGGTTGACAAGAGACGTGGAACATCTTGTCAAGAGGAAGAAGGAAGCTTACTTACGGTTTAGGAAACAAGGATCAGACAGGGTTCTAGAGAGTTACAATGTAGACAGGAAGAAGCTTAAGAATGGACTTAGGAGAGCTAGAAGAGGTCATGAGAAGGTCTTGGTGAGCAGGATTAAGGAAAACCACAAGGCATTCTACACATACATGAAGAGCATGAGGATAACTGGAGTTAGAGAAAGGCCGATCAGGGATAGAAGAGAAAATGTGCTTGGAGTGGGGAGGAGGTAGGAGAGGTCCTTAATGAATACTTTGCTTCAGTATTTTCCAGTAAGCGGGAATGTTTGTGAGGGTTTTGTAAAACAAAAGATATGCTTGAACATATTGATGTTAAGAAAAGAGAAGCGCTGGAACTTTTGAAAACCATTAGGATAGATAAGTTCCAGGGGTTGGACAGGATATATGCCTGATTACTACAGGAAGTGAGGGAGGAGATTTCTGTGCCTTTGGCCTTATAATCTTTGTGTCCTCACGGGTGACAGGAGTAGTACCAGATGATTGGAGGGTGGTAAATGTTATTCCTCTGTTCAAGAAAGGGTGTAGGGATATCATCATAATCAAACGCCTGTTACACCACTGGTATTTAGGGCAGCAATGAAGGTCCTCCATCTCTGTCTGTCCTTGGCCATCTTCTCGATTGTGCGCCAGGTGTGGTTCAGGAATCTCATTTCTGCCTCTTCATTGCTGCTTTCGTGACAATTTTGCTTTACCAGTCGGGGTTGTCAACTCTGAACTGAACTCCCAAACCTGGACGACCGGCAGACCTTTGACCTGTTTGGCATGGGTGACCCTACCAAGAGCCAAAGCACAAGGCCCTAACTCCAGCTCTCCAGGTCATTGAGGTATGCAAGCCTCCAAACCCTATGAGGTTGTGGCCCTGTTGGAGGAGAGTAGGGGTAACCCTGAGAATTATTGACAAGTCTTACTTCGGTGGTAGGCAAATCAATTCATGAGCTTGAATTCTTTGAGAATGTGACAAAACATGTTGGTGAAGGTAAAGCAGGGATGTGATGTATATGGATTTTAGTACGGTATATGAGGTAAGGCCAAGAAGCACAGGATTCAGGGAAACTTGGATAAGCGAATTCAGAATGTGATTGCCCATAGAAGACAAAGGGTGTTTGTCGAAATGAATTGACTTTATTTCCTACATCCTTCACGTACACGAGGAGTAAAAATCTTTACGTTACGCCTCCGCCTGACTGTGCAATGTGCAAATTATAGAATTATAGTAATTTGTAATAAATAGTGTGTACAGTAAGATATACAATAGAACAGTCAATATAGCTTAGAAATACAATTGTGTCAGTGTGAATTAATCAGTCTGATGGCCTGGTGGAAGAAGCTGTCCCGGAGCCTGTTGGTCCTGGCTTTTATGCTGTGGTACCATTTCCTGGATGATAGCAGCCGGAACAGTTTGTGGTTGGGGTGACTCAGGTCCCTAATGATCCTTCAGGCCCTTTTTACACGCTTGTCACTGTAAATACAGGTGTCCCCCACTTTACAAATGTTCGCTTTACGCTACTTCACTTTTACAAAAGACCTACATTATTAACCCATTTTCGCATTACAAAGAGGATTTTCGCTTTTATGAAATTTTTTTCCATATAAATGAATGGTTCTTCGCTTTACGCCATTTTGGCTCAAGAAAGGTTTCAGAGGAAAACTCTACCTTTGTAAAGGGTGGGGGGGGGACCTGTATCCTGAATTGTGGGAAGTTCACATCCACAGATGCACTGGGCTGTCCGCACCACTCTCTGCAGATTGAAGGAAGGACAGTTCCCATACCAGGCAGTGATGCAGCCAGTCAGGATGATCTCAATTGTGCTCCTGTAGAAAATCCTTAGGATTTGGGGACTCATGCCAAACTTCTTCAACAACCTGAGGTGAAAGAGGCAATGTTGTGCTTTTTTCACCACACAACCCATATGTACAGACTAAGTGAGATGAAGTGTATTCTGCCTGAAGGTTAATGGATCTGTTCTGGGACCCCTGCTCTTTGTTAGCACACTTAGAATATTGTGCTCAATTCTGGCTGTCTCAATATAGGAAGGATGTAGAAGCTTTAGAGAGCATGCAGAGATTTACCCAGGCACTGTCTGGTATAGAGAATGCCTTATAAAGATAGAATGAGCGAGCTAGGACTTTTATCTTTGGAGGAAGGAGGACCAGAGGTGATTTGACAGAGGTGTACAAAATGATAAGATTGAGTAGATAGCCAGAGAATTTTTTCCCATGGGGCTTAATGTTAAGGTGATCGGAGTAAAGTATAAATAGGATGTCAGAAGTAAGTTACTTACACTGTCGTGGGTGGTGATAGAGGCCGATACATTAGAGGCATTTAAGAACCTTTTATATAGTTTCATGGATGATAGAAAAATGGAGGGTTATGTTAGAGGGAAGGGTTAGATAGAGGGAACCCAGGGGCAGGTGTTAGGCACAGGTTAAAAGACAGACAGACAGACATACTTCATTGATCCCTAGGGAAACTGGGTTTTGTTACAGTTGCATCAACCAAGAATAGAGTTGAAATATAGCAAAATGAAACCAAAAATAATTAAATGATAATAAGTAAATTATGCCAAAGGTTAGCACAACATTGTGGGCCGAAGAGCCTGTACTGTGCTGTAACAGCCAAACATTTTAATTCCGATTCCCATTCCCGTACCGACGTGTTGGTCCATGGCCTCCTCGTGCCGAGATGAGGCCACTCTCAGGGTGGAGGAGTAACACCTTATGTTCCCTCTGGGTAGCCTCCAACCTGATGGCATGAATATCGATTTTCCTTCTGGTAAGCAAATTTCCCCCATCCCCTCTTCCTCTAATCCCCACTCTAACTTCTACCTCATCTCATCTGCCTATCACCTACCCCTGCGTCCCCTCTTTCTTCTCTTTCTCCTATGGTTTACTCTCCTCTCCTGTCAGATTCCTTCTTCTCCAGCCCTTGACCTTTCCCACCCATCACCTTCCTATCTCCCCACCTTTTTATTATGGCATCTTCCCCCTTGTTCTCAGTCATGAAGAGGGTCTCACCTATCTATTAATTTCCATAGATGCTGCCTGACCTGCTGAGTTCCTCCAGCATTTTGTGTGCATTGCTGTAGTGTTATATGTCAATGTTCTAAAATTAGAGGGGGAGTAGGATAGTTCTGTGAGCTAGAATAGACAGGATGGGCTGAAAGGTCGTAAGGAAATATGGGGATGTGGACAAGGAGTTCCAAGTGTAAAACTGAAGGAACGAAAGAAGGCAGAATAACTTGGTGAAAAACACAGAGCAAGAGGGTGGATTGGCCAAGATAGGTTGAGGGATGGGGGGGGGGAGGGTTGTGGAGATTACAGGAACGACACACGTCCTTTATTTCAGGGTGGGTGGAATGAGTGAGGAACTCAAATTAGGAATTGACACCTGAGGAGTAAATGTGGGGTTCAGCACGTACCTCATTGACGAGGAAGCTCACACGTTCCCTGTGACAGATGAAGTAGAACAGGTAACTGGGCTAAAGGTTCATTCATTCAAACACATGGAATGGTCAAAGCCACACAAAACCAGAAAGACAGATTCACATACCTGAGGCACTGCTCTAGGGAACCCAGACTGGGTTTCTACGAAAAATATGCAAATTCCCTGGAAAATTTCTGACCTAATGCATCACATGACACAGCGCACTTGACTGTTGATGCAAATACACAGAGGATGACTTAGTCATTTGTAATCAACCCTTTCTTCAGGTAGAGTGAATAAGGGGACTCTCCAAGTACTTATTTAAAGTCTTTGTCTGAGAACTGCCTAATTCAACTGAAACTTTGCTATCAGAAATTATACCCATTCAAAGGTGGGTTTATATAGGAGGAGTGGGGGGTGGTGCTGTGACTCATTTTCCAGAGATCCCCCTTGCCCTCAGTTTCCACCTTCTCATCCCACTATTTTCCACCATCCCACCCACCCTCTCCCTGAACTTCAATAGAGCCATAGAGCTCTACAGCACAGAAACAGGCCCTTTGGCCCATCTAGGCCATGCTGAACTATTATTCAACCTAGTCTCATCTACCTGCATCTAGGCCATAGCCCTCCTCACCCTTCCCATCCATGTACTTATCTAAATGTTCGAATCAAACCTGCACCCACCACTTTCAGCTGGCAGCTCATGCTGCACTCTCACCTTCCTCTAAGTGCAGAGGTTTCCCTTCGATGTTTCACCATTCACCCTTAACCTATGAATCTCCCGTTCCAGTCTCACTCAACCGCAATGAAAAAAATCAGCTTGTATTTATCTTGTCTATACCCCTCATAATTGTTTATCACATCTCCTCTCATTCTCCTATGCTCCAGGGAATGAAGTCCTAACCTTTCCCTATAACCCAAATCTTTAAGTCCTGACCACATCTTTGTAAATTTTCTCTGTACTATTTTAACCTTATTGATATCTTTCCCTTCTATTCTCCACTCCTTTGCCTACCATCCATCTTGTCCCTCGCCACCCCGTCTCGCATCCATCTTCTACCTTCCCATTCTTCCTCCTGTCTCTTTCTGGTTCCCTTTTCTCCTGTGGCTTCTCACCGATTTACCAGCTCCTCTACTTTCTGCCCAAAAGGGAATCCTTTGGAGTAAAAGGCAACCTGGGAAAAAAAAGGAGAATTTGAAACTCAACAGGCTGAGTGCAGGTCGGTGGGACTAGGTGAGAGTGAGCGTTCGGCATGGACTAGAAGGGCTGAGATGGCCTGTTGCCCTGCTGTAATTGTTATATGGCTATATAGTATCTATCTGCTTTTCATGGATGGCCCCTTAGAACAGGGATGAGGAGGATTTTCTTCAGCTAGAGGGCGGTGAATCATTGTTACGGACAGCTGCGGAGGCCAAGTCACTGGGTATATTTAAAGCGGAGTTTGATAGGTTCTTGATTAATCAGGGCATCAAAGGTTACAGGAGAAGGCAGGAGAAAGAGGTAGAGAAGGAAAATAAATCAGCCATGATGGAATGGCAAGGTAGAGTCAATGGGCTGAATGGCCTATATCTGCTTCTGTGTCTTACGGTCTTATTCTTATGAATGCTGGAGTCACGACAGAGCGGACTTGATGGGTTGAAGGGTTACACATAAGCAAGACATCAGTAAGGTGCCTTTGAGAAGAAGCATATTTAAGTTGAGACAATATTCGGACAAGAACTTGTAAATGCTGTGGAGAATGATGCGCACATCCCCCATATTGAGCAACTGGCCAGGTTAATGCTTATGTTGGATAATTATGTGATGGTTTCAGATTGGCTGAAAGAGTTGAAGATAGATTGGATAAATGTATTTAACATGAGTGCATCACAAATATGCTTAAAGAAGTTTGGATCAATAAGAAGATATACACTTAGTGGCCACTTTATTAGGTACACCTGTTCATTAATGCAAATATCTAATCAAGCAATGATGTGGTGGGAACTCAGTGCATAAAAGCATGCAGGCATGGTCCAGAGGTTCAGTTGTTGTTCAGGCCAAAATTCAGAATAAGGAAGAAAAGTGATCTCCATAACTCTGACTGTGGAATGATAGTTGGTGCCAGATGGGGTGGTTTGAGTATCGCAGAAGCTGCTGATCTCCTGGGATTTTCATGCACAACAGTCTCTAGAGTTTACAGAGAGTGGTGTGAAAAACAAACAGTATCCAGTGATTGGCGGTTCTGTGGATGGAAGTACCTTGTTAATGAGAGAGGTCAGAGGAGAATGGCCGGGCTGGTTCAAGCTGACGTGCAGGTGACAGTAACTCAAATAACCACACATTACAACAGTGGTGTGCAGAACAGCATCCAGCATGTCGAAGACTGAAGTAAATGAGCTACGGAAGCAGAAGACCACAAACATACAGTCAGTGGCTACTTTATAACGTAGACGAGGTACCTGATAAAGAGGTCACTGAGCGTAAACCCTCAACTACAAAGTGAATTTATTATTTAAATACGTATACGTCAGCATATACTACCCTGCTGTTTCATCTTTGCAGGCATTTATTCACAGTAGATAGAAAGAAATACGATGGAATCAATGAAAGGCTGCACACAAAGTTGGACAAACTGTGTAAGTACAAAACAAAAACTAATAATAAATAAATACATTGATATAGAGAGCACGAGTTGTAGAATCCTTGCAAGAGAGCCTTCAGGTTGTGGAATCAGTTCAGAGTTGAGGTGAGTGAAGTTAACCACCCTGGTTCAGGGGTCTGATGGTCGAGGGGTAATAACTGTTCCTGAACCTGGTGGTGTGGGACCTATGGCTCCTGTATCTCCTTCCTGACGGTAGCAGAGAGAAGAGAGCATGGGCTGGATGGTGAGGCTCCTTGAGGATGGAAGCTGCTTTCCTGGGGCAGCCCCCCTCGTGGGTGTGCTCAATGGTGGGAGGAGCCTTTACCCTCTCACATTTAAGAGAAGTTTGGATAAGTACATGGATGGCAGGATTGGGCAAGAGTCCAGGTGCAGGTTGATGGGAGTAGGCAGAATAATAGTTCAGCACAGACTAGATGGGCAGAAGGGCCTGTTTCTTCACAGTAATGCTATGACTCTGTGAAATAATACACACACCTGTCTCAGTAAATATCTGAATATGATGCAGTGTAATAGCTTTAACTCACTGTTAAATAAGGAGACCACATTCCTTGCATCCAATGTGTTTTATTACTTACGTTACATCATTTCACTTACAGATAAACAGTAATATTCTAAATAACCCACCAATGCAAATGTGTAAAGAAATCCGTAATGTTCCAAAATCCCTCTGGCAATATATCTCTTAAGAATGTTCCATCATCCACAAATGAATTTCCAGTTCTTCTGCTCAAATCTACATTTCTATCTCTGCGTGGGCTTCCTGCCGTGGTCTCTCTTTTTTAAGTGTCAGAGGTTTGCCCAGATGATGACGGCCACTGAATATGTGTACCCGTGCTGACAGAACTAGGGATCGGGAAATCCTGGGCTGCCTTCTTAAGGACAGATCAGAACCACAACATCAAAAACATACTTTCTTTATCCCGTGGGGAATATAACAGAGCTAGCATCCAGAGATTCACATTTCAATCCACTGCAACTGAGGAATTTTGACCATCAGACATACGCTCAGTCGCCACTTTATCAGGGTGGTCTGAGTATCTCAGAAACTGCTGGCACCTTCACACACGACAGCCTCTCGGGTTTACAGGGAATGGTCCAGTGAGCAGCCAGTTCTGTGGTCGAGAATGCCTTGTTAATGAGAGAAGGGTCAGACTGGTTCAAGGTGACCTGAAGGCAACAGTAACTCAAATAACCACGTGTCACAACAGTGGCACGTAGAAGAGCATCTCTGAACACACAGCACGTTGAACCTTGAAGTGGGTGGGCTTCAGCAGCAGAAGACCATGAACATATACTCAGTGGCCACTTTATTAGGTACAGGAGGTACTAAAAGAAATGGTCACCGAGTATAGATAACAGCTAACATGACTATAATCTCACCTTCTATCTATGCATAGTAACCATAGAACCACAGAACACTCCAGCACAGAAAACAGTCCATTCGGCCCTTCTAGTCTCTGCCAAAACTTTATTCCGCTTGTCCCATTGACCTGCACCCAGTCCATAACCCTCCAGACCTCTCCCATTCACGTTATCTATCCAATTTATTCTTAAAACTTAAGAGTGAGCCCGCATTTACCAAGTCAGATAACATCGAATCTCCTTGTCTAACAAGAAAGTATCAATCACTGCCTCAAAGATATTCAGTTTCCACTCTGCTATGGGAAGACATTTCCAAAGATTCACAAATTTCTGCAAAAAAACAAAATTTGCTTCACCTCTGTTTTAACAGGTCAACCCTTTGTTTATAAATAGTGACCCCTAGTTCTAGATTCTCCCACAAAGGGAAAAGCACATCTATCGTGGAGAAGAAGAATCTCAAGTTGTAAACTACATATATACTTTGATAATAAAGGAACTTTGAACTTGCCAAACCCCCTCAGAAGTTTATACATTTCAATTAAGTCCTCCCTCACTTTTCTTAACTCCAGCACGTACAATCTTTTCACTGAGAAAACAATTCCAGGTCTTAATCCATTATAAGACCATAAGAACAATAAGACATTGGAGCTCAATTAGGCCATCAGTCTTTGAAATCTGCTCCACCATTCTATCAGGGCCGATTTATTGTCCCTCTCAACACCAGTCTCCTGCTTTCTCACCGTAACATTTGACGCCCTTATGAATCAAGAACCCATCAACCTGCATTTTAAATACACCCAATGACTTGGCCTCCACAGCCATCTGTGGCAATGAATTCCACAGATACACCAGCCTCTGGCCTGAGACTCTTCCACTATAGGAAACATTCTCTGCACGTTCACTCTATCTAGGCCTTTCAAAATTAGGTTGGTTTCAATTAGACCTGCTTTTCTTTCTCTAAACTCTCGCGAGGACAGACCTGCCCATAGGTATCAAACTCTCTTCATGTGTTAACCCTGTCATTCTGGAGATAATTCTCGTAAACCTCTTCTGGATCCTCTCCAAAACTGCTCACACTACTCCAAATGTGCTCTGACCAATGCCTTATAAAGCCTCGCCATTATATACTTGCTTCTATATTTCTAGGCATTTAAGTTTTCATAATTGAATAAATAAGCTAAAATGAAAATCCCATTAATGACAGCTATGAAACTAATTAATATCCTTCTGGGAGAGAAGCTGCCACCTCATTCCTATGTACTTCCAATCCCAGTCTCAATTCTCGACAACCTCCTCAAAAATATTGAAACAGTACAGAGCAAATTTACAAGGATGCTGCCAGGACTTGATTATCTGAGTTAAAAGGGAAAGGTTGAATAAGTTAGGAATTTATTCCCTGAAGCAGAAATTGAAGGGAGATTGATAGAGGTATACAACATTATAAGGGGTACAGATAGGGTAAATGCTAGCAGGTTTTTCCACTGAGGTTGGGTGGGACGACAACTAGAGGTCATGGGTTAAGGGTGAAAGGTGAAATGGTTAAGGGGAACATGAGGGGAAACTTCTTCACTCAGAGCGTGAAATGAGCTATTAGTGGAAGTGGTGGATAGGGGTTCAACTGCAACACTTAGACCATAAGACATAGGGGCAGAATTAGGCCATTCGGCCTATCATCTGCTCTGCAAGAAAGGTTCGGATAGGAACATGAATGGGAGTGGTATTAAGGGCTATGGTCTCGATGCGGGTCAATGGGACCAGACAGAATAACAGTTCGGTACAGACTAGATGGGTCGAGGGGTCTGCAGTAATGTTTTATGATTCTGTGACTCTAATTTGGGCATTTAGGGATGGGAAGTGGCCAGTAGCCTTCTGTTAAGTTAACATTCTGTTAAGTGACTGAAAACACAACGAATCTCACCGGCTAAACCACAGCATGCAATGCTGCTCTGTACTTGATGGTAATACTGGTGCTGGGAAGGACTGGACACTCCGACGAGGCAAGGGTTAAAGGGACTTGCCTCACTGTGCACCAGGACACTTCCGCTCGAGGATAAGCAGAGAACTGAGAACAGCCTACATTCAGTAAGGACAGAGTGCGCCTGTTCAGAAGCACGGGTTGCAAGCTACTGTGAATTCAAAGTACACGTCCAGCCTCAGCTGTTAGACTCACAGAACGTTATTTATTGGGATACAGCATGGAATAGGTCCTTCTGACCTTTCGAAATGCGCCACCCAAATCCAATCCTAGCCTAATCATGAGACAATTTACAATGACCAATTAACCTACTAACCGGTACATCCTTGGAGTGTGGGAGGAAACCGGAGCACCCGGAGGAAACCCACGTGGTCATGGGGAGAACTTATTAAATCCTTACAGGCAGTGGAGGGAATTGAACCTGGTTCGCTGGTACTTCTGCCAACCCATTTACTATCTTCAACTAGGGAGTAAAATCAAAATAAAGGTTTAGTGTCAATCAGTCCTCTGGTTGGATCTCCTCTGAGCAACACATTGCTTCTCAAATGAGCACTTTAACCTTTAGCACGACCCAAAAGGTAAACTGCTGCAGACGCCGGAAGTCTGAGGTAAAAGCCGCAAGTGCTGGAAATGATCGGTGGGCCGAGCAGCTCCTCTGGAAAGAGAAACGGAGTTAACCTTTCAACAGGACTAGGAAATACCTGAAGTGAAGTAAAGCTTCAAGATGCAGAGAATGGGGGGGGGGGGGGGGGGGAGAGAGCAAAAGGGAAGGCTGGTCAATGTGTGGAAACCAGAGATTGCTAAATGTGAGCAGTCTCAGGTCCCTTGCTTAAGAAAAGATGTGCTGACATTGAAGAGCGTCCTGAGGAGGTTCACAAGAATCAACCCAGGAATCAAAGATTTAACTCAAGAGGAGTGCTTGACGGCTCTGGGCCTGTACTCGCTGGAGTTTCGAAGAATGAGAGGGTATTTCATTGAAACCTATTGAATTATGAAAGGCCAAGGTAGAGTGAAAGTGGAGAGGATGCTTCCTTTAGTGGAAAAGTTGAGGACCCGAGGGCACAGTCTCAGAATAGAAGGGCATCCCTTTACAGCAGAGATGAGGAGGAATTTCTTTAGTCACCTGGGATGAATCTGTGGAATTCATTGGCACAGACGGTTGTAAAGGAAAAGTCACTGGGTATATTTAAAGCAGAACTTGATAGTTCTAGATTATAGGCTATCAAAGTCATGGGGAGAAGACAGGAGAATGGGGTTGAGAGGGATAATAAATCAGCCATGACGGAATGGCAGAGCAGACTTGAGGGGCCAAATGGCCTAACTCTGCACCCATGTCCTATGGTCAAAATAGAGAGAATGTGATGGCAGAGAGGAAATTGTGAAAGCTGGGGAATAACAGGAGGTATATATGAAGCACAACTCCGCCATGGGCAGTCCAAAGCCTGGCTGTGAAAGGAGGAGGTTCGGGCGTGGGGCTAGCAACCTTATCCTATAAAAACCCAGAGCTACAGAAGCACCAGAGGAAGCTTCAAAGACCGCATCCCCGAGAGAGGAAGGATCTTCGTCTAGAAGACGTATATAGTCATGAGGTGAAAGCTGCAGTCGGTGGAAGCCACAGAGCCAATCAACCTTCCATCACCAGGAAGAGAGGCTGGCCTAAGAACACCTGGTGATGTGACCTTGAAGCTAACCAGCTGGGCTACATCTAGGGACAACTGGAAAGACTAGCCCAGGAAAGAGGATTCTGGCAATGGCAATGCCCCAGTAGGGTTGATGGGCTGAGGTAAATAAGTATAAAGCACAGAAGGAAATCATTTGTCTATCATACATTGCTAGGTCTCCGCTCAATCCCACTATCCGACTCCATCACCATTACCTTGCAAATTCTGATTCCTCTAGAATTAGACAACAGTTGGCTCATTAAATCACGTGTTGACTTAGTTTTCATTACATTACGAAGCAAATTAGTGCAGTGCTGTGTGGAATGGAAATAGGGGAGGTGCAGACAAGCAAATCATAACTTATCGTTAGTCACACTGGGCTCACAGGTCAACTGCATCCCATCAGCATTTCACAATGAATAATTTCAGCAATCATTTTACATAGTAGCTACTTGTATTTGAGAGTGCAGTTCTTTTCTGAAGAAATCATTTTGGCAATGGTTTGAATGACGTCTTCGGTTCCGGGGGCAACATCAAACGTTTTCGGGGGTGATGCTTTGCTGAGGTGACTCTTCAAAAGTGATGTTGCGCTCCAACGTAAAGGGTTCAGTTGTTGTTGTTTTTGTTTATGATCCACCAAGAGGCTGTAAATGATGAAGAACAGCATGATGGGAGTTAACTTTTACCTCTTGGAGTCCAGATGCCAACACCCCCTCCTTATCAAATCCCCCCTAAACAATGATGCAGTATTTTGTGTTTGTTGAATTGAATTGCTACAACCGTTTGGCCCATTACGCACTGTGCTGTCTCCTCTTAGAGTTCTTCAACTGGCCCACCTACTTTACATATACTCATCGCCCGTAGCCCTGTGCAACACGCACAGAAAATGCTGGGGAAACGCAGCAAGTCAGGCAGCCTCTATGGAGATGAATAAACAGTCAACATTGCGGGCTCAGACGCTTCATCGGGACAAGAAAGAAAGGGAGCAGGAGCCAGAATGAGGTGGGGAAGGGGAAGGAGTACAAGATTGCAGATGAAATGTGAGGGGGTAGTGGGTAGGTGGGGAATGGGGAATGAAGTAAGAAGCTGGGAGGTGATAGGTGAAAGAGGTAAAGGGCTGAAGAATAGGGAATCTGATAGGACAGGGAGAAAGGGAAGGAGAAGGGGAGCCAAATGGAGGTGATGGTCAGGTGAAGAGAAGGGAAGGGATGAGAGGGGATTCAGAATGGAGAATTGAAGAAGAGAGTGCCTCCACTGTGCATCTATAGAAGTTTGTCAAAGTTTCAGATGACATGCTGAAGCTGTGCAAACTCCTAAGAAAACAGAGGCACTGCCATGCCTTCCTTGTAATGGCACTTACCTGCTGGTCCCTTATTACATTATATCTCATGAGCTCTAGCTTTTCTGCCAAGTCTGGCAGACTTTTCTCCCATTTCCCTCAAGGAGTTGTACACCCCTATCAAACCTGCTCTTAACCTCCCCTGCTCCAAGAACCACATCTTCTCTAGATGAGTCTCCTCATTCATAGAACTATGCCAGCAAAATGCCCGCTGGTCCAAGATGATTGTTCAAGGTTCACTTATCATGAAACCATTCAGGTTAGAGTCATAGAGCACTACAGCACAGAAGCAGAACCTCTGAGTCTGTGCCAAACTATTATTCTGCCCAGTCCCATTGATTCTCCATGGTCCTCCATACCCCTCCCACCTACGTATTCATACAAACTTCTCTTCAATGTCGCCATCCAACCTGTGCCCACCACTTCTGCTGACAGCTCATTCCACGCTCTCACCCCCCTCTGAGCAAAAAACATCCCCCTCAGGTTCCCCATTAACTTTTCACCTTTCACCCTTAAACTATGACCTCCAATTCTAGTCTCAAACAACCTCAATAGAAATCACTTGTATTCACCTTAACTTTAGCCCTCACAATTACTTCTATCAAATCTCCCCTCATTCTCCTACGCTCTGGGGAATAAAGCCCTAACCCATTCAATCATTCCCTATAACTCAGGTTCTCAAGTTCTGGCAACAGCCTTGTAAATTTTCCCTGCACCCTTTCAATCTTATTGATACCTTTCCTGTAGGTAGGTGGTCAGAACTGCACACGATACTTCAAAATTCAGACTCAAACGTCTTATACAACTTCAACATAACAGGAGCCGAGGTTGACAGGAGACAAAAAACAAATTCAAATGTAAGCCCCCATGCAATGGTAATGTGGCCCCTGGACATTTGCAGCCCTCAAGGTGCCAGTGTTCTGCTGCTTCACCTCTAAGCCTCAGTGCCTCTTTAACTCCTTTTCCTCCTTTTAAAATGCCTCTTAAAGCTGGCCATGTTGACCAATCATTTCTCCTGATGTGTTTCAGTGTGACTCTTCTGTCAAGCTATCATCGTCATTATTATGTGGCGTGTCGTATGACATGGGAGATCATAGTCCTTGCATGACTTGGCAAAGTCTTCTACAGAAATGGTTTGCCATTGCCTTCTTCTGGGCAGTGTCTTTACATGATGGGTGACCCCAGCCATTATCAACACTCTTCAGAGATCGTCTGTCTGGCGTCAGTGGTCACATAACCAGGATTTGTGATATGTGCCATCCGCTCATATGACCATCCACCACCTGCTCCCCATGGCTTCACGTGACCCTGATTGTGTGTGGGGGGGGGGGGGGGATGAGCAGGTGCTACACCTTGCCCAAGGGTGACCTGCAGGCTAGTGGAGGGAAGGAGAGTCTTACACCTTCTTTTGATAGAGACATGTCCATCCTGCTACTGTTGGTCATTTCTTAATGAGTGGGATGCACTGCATTTAAACTGGTTCATACAGAACAGAAACAGGACCTTAGATCCAAGCCGCACAAGTCAACCAAGATGCCCACCTCAGGTGTGCCTTATCCCTCTTTTGGCAGGGACATACCTCCACCCTACCACTCATATATATTAATAAAAATATTGATGGAGTTACAAAGAAGCTATATTTCATTAGGAGCTTGAGGAGATTTGGCATGTCACCAAAGAGTCCAGCAGATCTCTGGAGATGTACCGTGGAGAGCATTCTAAATGGCTGCATCACCGTCTGGTATGGTGGGACCACTGATCAGGATCAGAAAGAGCTGCAGGAAGTTGTAAACTCAGCCAGCTCCATCATGGGCACTGGACCACCACCCACCCCCAGCAGTGAGAACATCCTCAAAAGGAGATGCCTCAAAAAGGTGGCATCCATCGTTGAGGACCCCTACCACCAGGCCATGCTCTTTTCTCTACATTACCATCAGAGAGGAGATACAGTAGCCTGAAGGCACACACTCAACATTTTAGGAACAGCTTCTTCCACTCCACTATCAGATCCTGAATGGACAATGAATCCATGAACATTACCCAACTATATCTTTTGTTCTACTTATTTAATGTTTAAGAACACACACAAAATGCTGGTGGAACACAGCAGGCCAGGCAGCATCTATAAGGAGAAGCACTGTCGACGTTTTGGGCCGAGACCCTTTGTCAGGACTAACTGAAAGGAAAGATAGTAAGAGATTTGAAAGTAGTGGGGGGAGGGGGAAATGATAGGAGAAGACCGGAGGGGATGGGATGAAGCTAAGAGCTGGAAAGGTGATTGGCGAAAGTGATACAGAGCTAGAGAAGGGAAAGGATCATGGGATGGGAGGCCTCAGGAGAAAGAAAGGTGGGGGGGGGGGGGAAGAAAACACCAGTGGGAGATGGAGAACAGGCAAACAACTAAATATGTCAGGGATGGGGTAAGAAGGGGAGGAGGGGCATTAATGGAAGTTAGAGAAGTCAATGTTCATGCCATCAGGTTGGAGGCTACCCAGCCGGTATATAAGGTGTTGTTCCTCCAACCTGAGTTTGGATTCATTTTGACAGTAGAGAAGGCCATGGATAGACATATCAGAATGATATGTCTGTATCACTTTTGCCAATCACCTTTCCAGCTCTTAGCTTCATCCCATCCCCTCCGGTCTTCTCCTATCATTTCGCATTTCCCCCTCCCCCCACTACTTTCAAATCTCTTACTATCTTTCATTTCGGTTAGTCCTGACGAAGGGTCTCGGCCCGAAACGTCGACAGTGCTTCTCCTTATAGATGCTGCCTGGCCTGCTGTGTTCCACCAGCATTTTGTGTGTGTTGTTGTTTGAATTTCCAGCATCTGCAGATCTCCTCGTGTTTAATGTTTAAGAAATTTCTTTTTATAATTTAGAGACTGTTTTATGTATTGCATTGTTATGCTGTTGCAAAACAACCAATTTCATGACATACGTCAGTGATAACAAAAGAGTTTCTGATTTTGATTTGGAGCTTGTTACCTGCACAAATACACGTATGCTCAGGTCTAATGCAATACTTGCTTGCAGCAGCACCAGGAAGTTTATCTGATTCAAGTATATTACTATTTTAAGGATGCTATAAAAAAAGTGAGCTGTTGTTTTGTAGAGTGCTTCTTTCTGCGGGAAGGAAACTTTGCACATTCCTACCTTGGCTGATGCAATTTATGTAAAAGACTGACTGGTAGGCATCCATTATTCAAATCAAGTGTTAAAAGCCTAATGCAAATTTCTTTGCATTATAACGTAGGAGATGTAAATATCCTTAGAAATCAGATTGCACATTCTTGGGAGTATTAAATACAGCTATTGTGTAGCGGTCACTGAAAGGCCGTTTGAAACATTAGCTACATTTTATTGGATTTTTACGGTGCTTCAGTAGTGTTGCACTTAGCGTGACACTATTAGAGCATCAGAGTTTAGAGTTCAATTCAGGCCCCGCCCATAAGATGTTAGTACACTCTGCTCACAGACTCAGTGCAAACTTCCTCTATGTGCTCCAGTTTCCTCATACAGTGCAAAGACCTGCTGGTTAGTAGGTTAATTGGTCATTGTAAAATTGTCTTGTGTTTAATAGGACAAATTAGGCTGGTGTCAAATAGCCTGCTGTGTTCTACCAGCATTTTGTGTGTGTTGTTGTTTGAATTTCCAGCATCTGCAGATTTCCTCGTGTCTGCTGCTGTCAAATAGGTGGGTTGTTGGGCCGGAAAGACTGGTTTTGTGCTGTATTTCTAAATAAGTAAGTTGGTTTACACCTGACAGCAAGTACAGAGACAGGAGCTCCCATGGGACATTACCTTCGTCTTTCTGCATCTTGTGTCAGTCAATATTCAGAGAGGGACATTAAGCTGCTGTGCAGTCGGCCCTCCTTATCCGCGGGGGATTGGTTCCGGGACCCCTCGCGGATACCAAAAAACACGGATGCTCAAGTCCCTTATTCAACCTGTCTCAGTGTGGTGGACCTTAGGACCCAGCGGAACCCCAGACCTTATTTAACCTGTCTCAGAGCGGTGGGCATTAGGACCCGGCGGCGGAACTCTGAATCCGCAGTGTTTCTGTTCACAAAAATAACCACGATCACGATTGAAAATAAAGTGGAAATAATAAAGCGATCGAAAAGAGGTGAAACGCCATCGGTCATTGGAAAAGCATTAGGCTACAGTCAGTCCACGATTGGAACAATTTTAAAGGATAAAGTGAGAAAGGCCCTGCCCCGATGAAAGCTACAATTGTTACTAAGCAACGCAGTGGTTAAATTACTGGGTTTTGGGGTTTTGTGATTTTGATCCTCCACATCAACCAGGCATGGATGGAGAGCGCGCTCGGGAGCAATCTGTCACTGGATTGAACTTGGGATGAGCCCGGTGCTGAAACATACGTTCTTAAGTGTCTTATATGCATAGAAAGGTAAAATATATGCTATATACTAAGACAAACGTTAACTGACAATAAATAATACAGGATGTACCTGTTCTGACTTACTTAGTAAGAGAACTTTTGATTTTTTAAAAATCCCGATCCACGATAACCTACGCACATCCTCCCGTATACTTTAAATCATCTCTAGATTACTTATAATACCTAATACAATGTAAATGCAATGTAAAATAGTTGTTATACTGCATTGTTTAGGGAATAATGACAAGAAAAAAAGCTGTACATGCTGGAACAACAAGTGCTGGAAGAGCACTTACGGGTTTTCGCGATTCGCGGTTGGTTAAATTTGTGCATGCGGAACTCGCGGGTAAGGAGGGCCGACTGTATATTATCATAGGCATACAGACACGGTGAAATGCCACAGACATTAGCATTTAGTGGCATCACACACTACACAGCAAACAAGACAAATGAAAGTTGACGTTAAATTAACACAAGTTATACATAACTTACCTCCCAAATGCACATAACAACCCGAGTGCACGTTGAGAGACAGAGAAAATGTCTGAGGTGGAAATCTGTTCATAGGCCTTGCTGATGGCTTTTTCCTCCTTCACTCACCGGGCGAAGAGAGGAGACCTGCTTCACCTCAGGATCCTCGAGCTCTGGGTCCTCCTGCTGCTTTCTCTCTGGCACCGGCTGCAACCTTTGCTCTGCCGGTACATGGCATGCCGTGAACTCTCCTCGCACAGCCTGTACCACAAGGGGGTCCCTGCACTGACACGGGCCTCAATCCTCATCTCCAGGGAGGCTAGTTGTGCTTCCCTCTAGGGTCTAGGGTACCAGGGACAACATCCCTGGTAGAGTGCTCAGAGGATGTGCAGACCAGCTAGCAGATGTTCTCACTGACATCTTCAACATCTCCCTGAGCAGCGCCACCGTTCCAACATGCTTCAAGGCCGCCACCATCGTCCCCGTGCCGAAGAAGTCTTCAGTGTCTTGCCTAAATAACTTCCGTCCCGTTGCACTTACATCCATCATCATGAAGTGTTTCGAGAGGCTCGTCATGAGGCATATCAAGACCCTGCTGCCCCTCTCACTGGACCCCCTGCAGTTTGCGTACCGTCCCAACCGCTCAACAGATGACGCCATTGCCATCACCCTCCACCTGGCCCTAACCCACCTGGACAAAAAAGACACATACGTTCGGATGCTGTTCATAGACTTCAGTTCAGCATTCAACACAATCATTCCTCAGAAACTGATTGGAAAGCTGAGCTGACTGGGCCTGAACACCTCCCTCTGCAACTGGATCCTAGACTTCCTGACTGGGAGACCTCAGTCAGTCCGGATCAGGAGCAGCATCTCCAACACAATCATACTGAGCACGGGTGCTCCCCAGGGTTGCGTGCTCAGTCCACTGCTGTTCACTCTGCTGACTCACGACTGTGCTGCAACACACAGCTCGAACCACATCATCAAGTTCGCCAATGACATGACCGTGGTGGGTCTCATCAGCAAGAACGACGAGTTAGCTTACAGAGAGGAGGTGCAGTGGCTAACGGACTTGTGCAGAGCCAACAACCTGTCTCTTAATGTGAACAAAACAAAAGAGATGGTTGTTGACTTCAGGAGGGCACAGAGCAACCACTCCCCGCTGAACATCGACGGCTCCTCGGTAGAGACCGTAAAGAGCACCAAATTTCTTGGTGTTCACCTGACGGAGAATCTCACCTGGTCCCTCAACACCAGCTCCATAGCAAAGAAAGCCCAGCAGCGTCACTACTTTCTGCGAAGGCTGAGGAAAGTCCATCTCCCACCCCACATCCTCATCACATTCTACAGGGGTTGTATTGAGAGCATCCTGAGCAGCTGCATCACTGCCTGGTTCGGAAATTGCACCATCTCGGATCGCAAGACCCTGCAGCGGATAGTGAGGTCAGCTGAGAAGATCATCGGGGTCTCTCTTCCCGCCATCACGGACATTTACACTACACGCTGCATCCGCAAAGGAAACAGCATTATGAAGGACCCCATGCACCCCTCATACAAACTCTTCTCCCTCCTGCCGTCTGGGAAAAGGCTCCGAAGCATTTGGTCTCTCATGACTAGACTATGTAACAGTTTCTTCCCCCAAGCTATCAGACTCCTCAATACCCGAAGCCTGGACTGACATCTTGCCCTACTGTCCTGTTTATTATTTATTGTAATGCCTGCACTATTTTTGTGCACTTTATGCAGTCCTGGGTAGGTCTGTAGTCTAGTGTAGCTTTCTCTGTGTTTTTTTTTTACATAGTTCAGTCTAGTTTTTGTACTGTGTCATGTAACACCATGGTCCTGAAAAACATTGTCTCATTTTTACTATGTACTGTACCAGCAGTTATGGTCAAAATGACAATAAAAGTGACTTGATTTGACTTTGTCTGGCTCCAGTTGTACCTACAGCCAGTGCCCTAACTGGAGAACACCTTGGTATGAAGACCTAGAGATTCTGCAGCCCCAGAATCCATCCCCCTGGGAGTTTGAACCTATCACAGCCCTCACAGTCATCCACTGCAATGAATTCCACAGATTCATCACTAAAGAAATTCCTCATCTCTGCTCTAAAGGGATGTCCTCGTACCCTGAGGCTGTGCCCTCTGGCCCTAAACACACCCACTATCGGAAACTACACATTGCCGCTGGCTGGCCTGCATTTTATTTAAATACAGTTACTGTGCAAAAGGTACATATATCTCCGTACATATATTACGTATGGCAATGTACTGCTGCAGCAAAACATGTCATCAGTGAGTGATGATAAACCTGATTCTGATATCGTTCTCTATTCTGTAATGATCAATAAAACAATTGTGTACAATCAAACGACCTTGGTGTGTCTGTACCCGGCGCCACTCGCCACCCCTGGCACTCCTTCTCCGCCACCTGTTCCACACCGTTCCTGCAGCATTCACCCTCCCCTTCCCAACATACTTTGTATATACAAGATATACCACTCCATGTTGACAAATACAGTACTGTGCAAAAGTCTTAGGCACCTTAGCTGGATATATGTGCCCAAGGTTTTGCACAATACTGTATATTGACTTGTGCTTTTATTTAAATATATTGCCGGGCAGCCACACGTCTAACCTGCAAACAGATCAGATTACAAGCAGTTCTTGGAAATAGCTCCAAGGCCAGATTCATGTTGACTAATCATAGCCACTGTGGTAGGCCAAATCAAAGGTGGTGACGAATTAGCAAAGAGGAGGGAGATTGAAAATCTGGCTGAGTGCTGCCACAACCACCACCTCTCACACAATGTCAGCAAGACACTGAGTATCGCAGTGATCAGCACAACGCTTTACAATCAATGTGCCCACACACACACACATCTTTTGCTACAAGCGCACAAAGGAATTTAAACTGCACACAAAAGGTTGTCACCCTCTACCTCACTGGCATGTTGAGTATATTTCATGATCGTATACAATCACATTTCCTTTTCCAGTTTCTGACGCGGACAACGTTCCAACCAACTTAGAGGAGTACACAGCATCAGTGACCAGCTACATCAGCAAGTGCATCGATGACGTTACTGTGGCCAAGACCATCACTACACACGCTAACTAGAAGCCATGGATGACTGCGGAGCTGCGCGCGCTGCTGAGGACCTGTGACTCCGCTTTCAGAGTGGGCGACAAGGCAGCCCTAACAACAGCGAGGGTCAAACTGTCCCAGGCCATCAGAGGGGCAAAGCGTGCACACGCCCAGTGAATCCACAGCCACTTCCAGGACAGCGGCGACACGAGGCGCATGTGGAAGGGCATCCAGGACATCACCAATTACAGGACAACATCACCTGAATGTGCGGGTGATGCCTCCCTCCCAGACGCGCTGAATAACTTCTATGCTTGTTTTGAGGCAGAAAGCCACGTGTCGCGGAGGAAGTCCATCCCCCCCCCCCCCCCCCAAATGACCAGGTGTTGTGTGTCACCATGGCCAATGTGAAGAGAACCCTGTGCAGGGTCAACCCACGGAAGGCTGCTAGACCAGACAATATTCCTGGCAGAGTGCTTAGAGGATGTGCAGACCAGCTAGCAGATGTTCTCACTGACATCTTCAACATCTCCCTGAGCAGCGCCACCGTTCCAACGTGCTTCAAGGCCGCCACCATCGTCCCCGTGCCGACAAAGTCTTCAGTGTCCTGCCTAAATGACTACCGTCCCATTGCACTCACATCTATCATCATGAGGTGTTTCGAGAGGCTCGTCATGAGGCATATCAAGACCCTGCTGCCCCCCTCACTGGACCCACTGCAGTTTGTGTACCATCCCAACTGCTCAACAGATGACGCCATTGCCACCACCCTCCACCTGGCCCTAACCCACCTGGACAAAAAAGACACATACGTTCGGATGCTGTTCATAGACTTCAGTTCAGCATTCAACACAATCATTCCTCAGAAACTGATTGGAAAGCTGAGCCTACTGGGCCTGAACACCTCCCTCTGCAACTGGATCCTAGACATTCCTGACTGGGAGACCTCAGTCAGTCTGGATCAGTTGCAGCATCTCCAACACCATCACACTGAGCACGGGGGCCCCCCAGGGCTGTGTGCTCAGTCCACTGCTGTTCACTCTGCTGACCCACGACTGTGCTGCAACACACAGCTCGAACCACATCATCAAGTTCACCGATGACACGACCGTGGTGGGTCTCATCAGCAAGAACTCTTTTAGGTTTTTCTGATATCTTAGAACTCATCTTGCTAACAGATACACAAAATAAATCGACATAAAGCACAGAAGCTCACAGGCACGTGTTTAAGCAATGCTGGCTAGAATGCAGTTCCGGGGGAGCTCAGTTGCTCAGCGCGCGCGCTGCCTTTTATCATACGCTGTCTTTTATCATACGCTGTCCTTCATCATACACTGTCTTTTATCATACGCTGTCTTTTATCATACGCTGTCTTTCATCATACGCTGTCTTTCATCATACGCTGTCTTTTATCACGCGCTGTCTTTTATCACGCGCTGTCTTTCATCATGCGCTGTCTTTTATCACGCGCTGTCTTTCATCATACGCTGTCTTTCATCACGCGCTGTCTTTCATCACACGCTGTCTTTCATCACACGCTGTCTTTCATCACACGCTGTCTTTTATCATACGCTGTCTTTCATCATACGCTGTCTTTCATCATACGCTGTCTTTTTTCATAACAGTGAAAACACCTTCCATTAGCGAAAACAGGTAACTAATGTAGGTCTTTCATAACAGCGAGGTGTTGTAAAGCGAACGTTCGAAAAACAGGGGACACCTGTACTGTTTACGTGTGCTTACCCCAAGAAAGACTACCATGACTGTGAAGCCTTGTGCAGGCAGTTGTGTACGTATGCATGTACGTGCCAATTTTTTTTCTCCAAATCGATTTCAGCTGACTGTCTTCCCACTTTTGATAAGTGAAACTACACCGTACATACAAGATTTCTACTTTATATAGGGTGTATATTTATCATATCATTCCTGCTTTTACTATATGTTTGTGTTATTTTAGGTTTTATGTGTTATTTGCTTTGATTTAGTAGGTTTTTTTTTGGGGGTCTGGGAACGCTCAAAAAATTTTCCCATATAAATTAATGGTAATTGCTTCTTCGCTTTACGCCATTTCGGTTTATAAACGGTTTCATAGGAACGGTCTACCTTCGGATAGCGGGGGAAACCTGTATAGCTGATCTCGTAGTAGGCCTGATGACAAACTGCTCTAAAAAGCCATCTCGTAGGCATTCAATAATCTCACTCGCTTGAGATCCATTACCAACCAGATTTTCCCAACTGACGTGCGTGTTGAGATCTGCCACGACTGTCACTACCCCTTTGGAATGCCTTTTCTATTTCCCATCGGTATCTGAGGCCTACAACCCAGCTACTGTTGGGAGGCCTGCCACCAGGGTTCTGTTACCCTTGCTGTTTCTTAACTCTACCCACAAGGATTCAACTTCTTTTGATCCTATACCTCACCTTTCTAATGACTGATGCTGTTCTTTACCAGCAGAGCCACGCCACCCCCTCTGCCTACCTTCCTATCCCTCCGATACAACGTGTATCCTTGGACATTCAGCTCCCAATAGCAACCATCCTTCAGCCATGATCCAATGATGGCCACAACATCATACCTGGCAATCTGTAATATTGCAACAAGATCGTCCACTTTATTTGTTATACTCCGTGCATTGAGATATGACACTTTGAGTACTGTATTTACTACCCTTTATGATTCTGCATCCCTAATGCACTGATACTCACCCTGCTGGCTGCAATTCTGTCTTATCATCTGCCTGCCCTTCCTGGTGGTCTGACTGCATGCTAACTTTGCTTTTTTCCCATCTGTCCTATCCTGAGTCCCTTCACTCCTGTTCTCACACCCCCTGCCAAATTAGTCTAAACCCTCCCCAACGGCTCTAACAAACCTGTCCGCGAGAATATTGCTCCCCCTCGGGTTCAGGTGCAACCCGTCACTTTTGAACAGGTCATACCTCCCCCAGAAGAGATCTCAATGATCCAAGAACCTGAAGCCCGGCTCCCTGCACCAGCTTCTCAGCTACACATTAATTTGCCATATCATCAATCATGTTTCTACCCTCACCAGCGCATGCCACAGCAGCAATCCATAAATTACTACTCGGGAGGTCCTGCTTCTCAGCTTTCTACCTAGCTCTCTAATTTCTCTTTTCAAGACCTCTTTGCTTTTCCTTCCTATGTCATTGGTCCCAATATGTACCAAGACATCTGGCTGCTCTCCCTCCCTTTCCAAAATGCTGTAGATGTGATCTGAGACACCCCTGACCCTGGCACCAGGGAGGCAACGTACCATCCGGGTGTCCCATTCATGTCCACAGAATCTCCTGTCTGTTCATTCCCCTATCACCACTGTTCCTCTCTCCCTTCTGCACCACAGACCCATGCTCAGTGCCAGTAACGCGATCTCTGTGGTATTCCCTTACAACAGCATCCAAAACTGTATGCTTATTAGTGAGGGGAATGACCATAAGGGTGCTCTTCACTAATTACCTATTCACATTTCCATTTCTCCTGACAGAAACCCAGCTACTCACCTCCTGTAACTTAGGCGTAACTACTTCCCTGTAACTCTGATCGATTATCTCTTCACTCTCCCGTACAAGCCGAAGGTCGTCCAGCTGCTGCTCCAGATCCCTAACACAGTTTTCAAGGAGCTACAGCTGGATGCACTTCATGCAGATGTAGTTCCCCGGGAGGCTCTGCGTCTCCCAGGACTCCAGCATCCAGCATGAAGAAGACACAACAGCCTTTTACTACACTAGGTATAGTAAGAGAGAAAAAACTGGAACCTTAACAAGCTACCCAGAGCCAACACCTCCTTTGAACAATTATGAAGAAAGCATGGCAGTACCTCTACTTCCTTAGGGGTTTGTGGAGATGCTACGTGTCACCTAAAACTTTGACAGACTTCTAAAGATGTGTGGTGGAGAGTATATTGATTGGCTGCATCACAGCCTGGTATGGAAACACCAATGCTCTTGAACAAAAAAATCCTACAAAAAGTAGTGGATACAGTTCAGCCCAGTCCATCACAGGTAAAGCCCTCCCCACAAGTGAGCACATCTACATGAAACGCTGTTGCAGGAAAGCAGCATTCAACATTAGGGACTCCCACCATCCAGGACATGCTCTCTTCTCACTGCTGCCATCAGGAAGAAGGTCCAGGAGCCTCAGGACTCACACCAGCAGGTTCAGGAACAGTTAATACCCCTCAATCATCGGAATCAAAGAGGATAACTCCACTCAACTTCACTTGACCCATCAATAAACTGTTCCCACAATCTACAGACTCACTTTGAATAACTTTTCAACAATGTTCTTGATATTTATTGCTTATTTATTTATTATTGTTTTTCTTTCTTTTTGTATTTATGCAATTTGTGGTCTTTTGCACCCCCGGTTGAATGTCCAATTCGGTGTGGTCTTTCATTGATTCTATTATGGATTATTGAGTATGCCCACGAGAAATTGAATCAGCCTTCACTTTATTCCTGCTCATTTGGTTTGCCCAGTCAATAGGCAAGTAAGAATCCTCTATGTATTACCTCTGTTACATCCTTATTTTATTTCCTGATTTATACCACAATCTACATTATTTTGACTATTAGAGGAAGATTGCACAACTCCCTTCTTTGTGTTCTCTCCATTGCTGTTGCAATGCTCCCTCTAAATTGAGATTAGATTTGATTCAGATTATTTATCGCATGTACTGTACATCAAAATTTACAGCGAAGTGTGTCATTTGCATTAACAAACAACACACTAAGGATGTGCTGAGGGCAGCCTGCAGGTGTTGTCACACATTCCGGCACCTACAATGCTCGATAGAACGATACACACTGAGATATATCCCAGGACGCACTGGGGCACGTGATGGTAACCTGGGGACATCAGCTGCTTCGGGTCTTCAACATCAGACCCAGCCAGGGTTGACCAGGCCCTGGCTTGTGTCCCAGCAGCATGCTCCACGGGTCACACCCCTTGATCCATGGCCACCTGGAGGCTCACTCGGCAGTCTCTGTGACAGTCCTGATGGCTCTTTCCTTTGCGGCCCCCGTAATGCTAAGGAGAGGGTAGGTTCTGCACAGCGAGCAGCCGGCAAATCCTCCACACCCCAGCTCTGTAGGCTCACATCGTGCCTTCCACCCCCATCTCTAGCACTGCTCTCCCAGCTCTTGGTATTTGGTTTTCTAACATACAATCACCTCCTCAGTCCGAAAACAGCAAAACTGAACAAGCAACTAAACAACAACAGTAAAACAAGCCCCTGGTGTTCCTCTATCCAAATAATTGTGACTTTTCAACTCAAGAACCACCTTCTTCGTTACCTTTTTCCCATAACAGGACTTTCTTTGCACCTTTTCCATTTTTCCAATCCTTGCTAAAAGTTGATTAAATCTGAATATTTTATTCCCACCATGTCTCTCCAATAACTATGACGTTGCATATCTTATTTCTACCTTTGCTGGTAATTGACCTTGTTATTAATGCTGAAAGCATTCAGACAAAGATAGTGTCCTTTAGGAAAGGTAATGTGCCACCTGTAACCTGTTAGGCCGATAAATGACTCAAGGCCCTCTCTTCATGTTCAATGCGCCCATCACAAAATTCACTCAACAGGTAATTAATTCCACTCATCTGTTATGTGCCCTATTGTAGGACATAGGTGATCATGATCTTTCCATGACCATAAATGTTCTTGGCAAATTTTTACACTTAAGTGTTTTGTCATTGCTTCTTCTGGGCAGACAAGACAGGTGATCCCAGCCATTACCAATACTCTTCAGAGATTGTCTGCCTGGCGTCAGTGGTCACATAACCAGGACTTGTGATATGCACCGGCTGCTCATATGACCTGATTGAGTGGGTGGGGGGGCACTAAGTAGGTGCTACACCTTGCCTAAGGGTGAGCTGCAGGCTAGCAGAGGGAAGGAACACCTTACACCTCCTTTGGTAGAGACATATCTCCACCCTGCTACCCTACAGGTAATATGGGAAGGAAAATCATTCTGCACCTCCCTGATCCCATGATCCACCCTCCTGATGACTCCATTAACATCATTCAAGCCTGACATGCGACTGGCACTTACCGGGGAGTAACATGGTGGTCATGAGCTCTGGGGTCTCCAGGAAGTCCACATTGTTCCTCTGGAAGGTCTTGCTGTGATTTGCTTGCAAGTGACTGAAGTTTGACATTCCGCAGACCAATGAGAAAGGAACAGGATGATAAATTACACTACAATCCATTGCATAAACACAAAAGAGAGAAGCACAGAGCCTTTTAAAACTCCCTGTGTGCTGTTAGATCTTTGACTTGGACTGAGCGGGTTGAGATCTTTGAGATCATTAACCAGTGGTCAAAGAGATTCAGACTCAGATTTATTTATCACACGTACATCGAAACAGACAGCGAAATGCATCATTTGCGTTAACAATCAACAGATCTAGAGATGTCTGTGAAGAGTAAGAATTTCAGGTTGTACACCGTATAAATTCTCTGATATTAAACAGAACCATTTTTAACAGGCTCTTTGACTAGGCAGGAAGCCAGATGAAGAAACCCCCAGAGATACCTCCAACCAAACAATGCAGGGGCAGTCTACAGCTGCAATCTCACATCTCCAGTAACGCGGGTTCAATCCTGACCTCGGGTGCTATCCGTGTGGAGTTTATCCATTTTTCCCATGACCACGCGAGCTTCCCCCAGCTGCTGGTAATTCTTCCCACATTCTAAGACATGTGCGCTAGAAGATTAATTGGTCACTGGACATTGCCCCTAGTGTGTAAGTAAGGAGAAGATTCTGGAGAGAGTTGACGGGAATGTAGGAAGACTAAGGTGAGATGCCTATAAATGGGCAGGGAATGTTGCTGCAGACTCATTGGGACAAAGAAGCTGTTGGGAAGTGTCTATGAATCCACGATTCACTGGAGACTGACGAAGACAGTCTGCCCTGGGGTTAGAGGATTGTGGGCAGCTGGAAGGGAGAGAGGAACAAGATTCTGCAGATGCTGGAAATCCAGAGCCACACACACAACATGCTGTAGCAACTTTGCAGATCAGGCAACATCCATGGAGAGGAGTCAATGTCAGTCTGATCCTGGGGTATATCATTCTCTGTCATATCCTTTAGAGCTTCATTATGAAAATGGCCAGAAACGGCAGGCAGACTCATGAGCTGCTTTATGTCCTAGGTACAGCTTGACATTGGGTATGTTTGTGTACCATAAGAAGAGTCAGCTGATTGAGTCTGGGCAGGAGGGAGGGCCAAGGATATCCTTAGGACTTTAAAGTAAGACTGGAGTTCGTTCCACAACTACCCAAGCCAGGTAACTGCTGGAACCCACCACCCCAAGCTGCAACATCATAGTGTAGAGGGTGGCAGGAGAGCGCAGCAGTTAACGTAACACTTTAAAACACCAGCTGTAAGATCGCGGTTCAATTCTCACCACTATCTCTAAGGAGTTTGTACAATCTCACCCATGA
This sequence comes from Hemitrygon akajei, assembly GCF_048418815.1. Lineage (NCBI taxonomy): Eukaryota > Metazoa > Chordata > Chondrichthyes > Myliobatiformes > Dasyatidae > Hemitrygon > Hemitrygon akajei. The sequence continues at coordinate 161,458,006 of NC_133134.1, read as the reverse complement.
CCACACGAGTTTCCTTCAGGTGCTCCGGTTTTCTCCCACATTCCAAAGACGCACGGTTTAGTAAGTTGTGGGCGTGCTATGTTGGTGCTGGAATCACAGTGACACCTGCAGGTTGCCCCAGCACAACCTGTGGACCATGTTGGTCATTGACACAAACAACGCATTTCACCAGGTTTCAATATACATGTGACAAATAAAGCTAATCCAATGGGTTTCAATAGGTGTATTTAATGTCAGTATACAATATTCATCCTGAGATTCTTCTTCTTCTTCCAATTTAATCTAATCTAAATTCACTCATGTTACAAATGGCCCCACAGCGTAAACTCTGCACAGACTTGTTTTCCAACTTTTCCAGTTCCGATAAAGAGTTTGTCATCTGAAACATCAGCTCTTTCTTGATTAACATGTAGATCATTCATTAGAGCCTCTCAAGTATCTTTGCCCATAGAATTTTATCCATAGTAATAACTGGCGAAATCCCTACCTCCTCCATGAGGTCCTGTCTTGCCAGAGTTCATAGATCAGGAAGCAGCTCTCGTTCCCCAACTTTTGAACAGAAATGCTGTTAATGAAGTACAGATTGAACCTGAGACCGGTGTACAAGACAGTTCCTCCTCCCAATGCTCCCTACTTTAAACCCAGTAATCTCTCAATGAATGTATACCCAGTGGCCACTTTATTAGGTACATGTGACACCTGCTCATGAATGCAAGTATCTAATCAGCCAATCATGTGGCAGCAGCTCAATGCATAAAAGCATGTAGACATGGTCAAGAGGTTCAGTTGTTGTTCAGACCAAACATCAAAATAGGAAGAAATGTGACCTAAGTGACTTTGACTGTGGAATGATTGTTGGTGCCAGATGGGGTGGTGTGAGGATCTCAGAAACTGCTGATCTCCTGGGATTTTCACACACAACAGCCTCCAATGCAGAGATTCTCAACTAGGGGTCCAAAGACAACTTGCTTAATGGTATTGGTCCACAGCATAAAAAAGGTTGGGAACCCTGACTCTAGAATTTAGAGAATGGTGCAATAACATTAAAAAACATCCAGTGAGTCATTGTCCTGTGGGCAAAAACTCCTTGTTAATGAGAGAGGTCAGAGGAGAATGGCCAGACTGGTTCAAGGTGACAGTAACTCACATAACCACATGTTACGACAGTGGTGTGCAGAAGAGCATCTCTGAATGCACAATGCATTGAACCTTGAAGTGAATGGGCTGCAGCAGCAGGAGACTATGAACTTACATTCAGTGGCCACTTTATTAGGTACAGGAGGTATCTAATGCAGTGTCCCCTGAGTGTATATATGCTGATATATCGAGTATAGAATCTGGGAATTTACAGCATTGAATATAGGAGTTGGGAAGTTATGTTGCAGTTATATAAAGCATTGGTGAGGCTGCATTTTAAGTTATAGAGCACTATAACACTGAAAAAGGCTCTTTAGCCCATCTGCTGCTTGCTAAGCAATTAGTCCCATTGACCCCCACCTGGACCATAGCCCTCCATACCCCTCCCATGTATTCACTTATCCAAACTTCTTTTAAATGTGAAATCAAACCCACATCCACCACTTTCACTGGCAGCTCGTTCAACAGTCTCACCTCCCTCCAAGTGAAGAAGTTTGCCCTCAGTTTCCTCTTATTTATTTCACATTTCACCCTTACTCTTTAACTATTGTTACAACCTTGGTCACCTGTTATAGGGAAGACATAATTAAACTAGAAAGATTTACCAGGACGTTGCCTACATTTGGGGTACTGATTTGTGAGAAGAGGTTGAGTAGGACTTAATTTCCTGGAACATGGGAGATGGAGGGGTGACCTGATAGAGGTGTATAAGATCACGAGGGGCCCAGAGAGTATGAAAGCACAGAGTCTTTTTCTCAGGAAGGAAGTAAACCAGCTAAGACTAGCTACAATATGTGCCCGTCCTAGCGTGCAAAATCAGCTCCAGCAGACTGGGTGGATGAGTTCTCCAGTGCAGCAGTTCAGCTACACTTCATGGAGAGCGAAGAGCATGACAAGGCACAGAAGATATCATGGTCATCCACTGCATATGAGGAAGACCCTAGCTTGTGATGCTTGTTCGTACCACTGAACTTGGATTCGGAAGTGCCCCAGTGCAATGACTTTTCCACTCTTAAAAACTATCCCACACAGGTTTTCTGTCACCATTGGATATGGTGGACAACCACCACCACTGCAAGGACTGACTAGGGTCTTTGGGATTTTAGCTAGTATATATACAAGAAGGTTTTGCTGATGTATAAATTATTGTTTTTAAAGAGAAAGTTGATAGGATTTTGATTAATAAGGGTGTCAAAGGTTATGAGAAGAAGACAGACAAATAGCATTGAGAGAGATATAACTCAGCCACTATTGAAAGGAAATCAGGAGAATGAGGTGGGATCTCATTGAAACCTATCAAATGTTGAAAGTCCGCGATACAGTGGATGTGGGGAGGATGATTCCTATGGTGGGGGAGTCTAAGACCAGAGGACGCAGCCTCAGAACAGAAGGACGTTCATTTAGAATGGAGATGAGGAGGAATTTCTTTAGCCAGAGTGTGATGAATTTGTGGAATTCGTTGCCACAGGTGGCTGTGGAGGTCAAGTCATTGGGTATATTTAAGGCAGAGTTGATAGATTTTTGATTGGTCAAGGCATGAAGGGATACAGGGAGAAGGTAGGAGATTGGGGCTGAAAAGGAAATGGATCAGCCATAATGAAATGATAGAGTAGACTCGATGGGTCAATTGGCCTAATTCTGCTCCTATATCTTATGGTCTCATGGTCTAAACCCAATATGCTCCAATAACATTGTGAATGGACACATGAGCAGGCAACTGATTTGGAGACCTTTGTGATCTCAAGCAGCTTCCAAGGACCACAACAGTGAGACCATGCCTGCTTTAACATCGTCTCCATCTAGCTGGTGTTTTGAATAGATGCTTGCTCGGACTTACTGCAAGCTCCCATTCTGACTGGCCGTGGACTCCACATAGCGTTCCAAAGCTTGGCGGAACTCCTCCACCTCCTCCTCCAACACTGACATCTGTCGCTGCACCACCAGAATGTGCTGTGTGAGGGACACAGGAAAGAGGCAGCTTTTAGTTCACCATTCTTGCAGTTGGCAAGCTTATTGTCCTAGACTTGTCTGGGAGGTGAAGACTGAATGGGAGTGCCACAGAGTCACAAAGGCCTTCAGCCCAATATCATCATGCTGACCAAGATATTCATCTAAGCTAGTCCCATTTCAAAATCAGAATCAGGTTTAATATCAGACATTTATCATGAAATTTGTTGCTTTGCAGTGGCAGTACATTGCAATATATATAATAATAAACTATAACTTACTCTCTCTTTCTCTATACATTACATATATATGCAGTACTGCACAAAAGTCTTTGGCGCATACATATAGCTAGGGCACCAAAGATTCTCATACGGTACTGTAGTGATTTTATGTATCGCACTGTTCCGCTACCGTAAAAAAAGGATTAATTTGATGACATATGTGAGTGATGGTAAATCGAATTCTGATCTGGGTCTCTATTTTGGACTGAGAGGGGGAAGGGTCAGGGAGAGGGGAATCATGGTTGGGAAAAGGGGAAGGGAGAGGGGAGGGAGTGGGATGCACCAGAGAGGCATTCTGTAATGGTCAATAAATCAATTGTTTATCTGTGGTCTCCTGTATCTCCACTGGATCATGCATTCTGTTCATTGCTTTTCCCTTGTACTACTTCAATGAGAGGGTATGATCTTTAAGGATGGCAAACTTTTTCACTGTGCTTTGACTGAAGTGACAATAATAAGCCAATTACCAAAGAATGCTAGCTTGCTAACAAAGACCCACAAATTGTGAAGGAGCTAAAACAGCATTTTGTAAGTTAGCACGAGGAAATCTGCATTTGCTGGAAATTCAAGCAACACACACAAAATGCTGGTGGAACGCAGCAGGCCGGGCAGCATCTATAGGAAGTAGGGTCTGACGAAGGGTCTCGGCCCGAAAAGTCGACAGTGCTTCTCCCTATAGATGCTGCCTGGCCTGTGCGTTCCACCAGCATTTTGTGTTTTGTAAGTTAGTTTCCGTTTAGGTGTTAGTACATTATCACAACACCCATGCAGACTCGAGCACTATGAAATCAACAAGCCGGGGGTTAAACTTTCTGATGAACTTACAGTTTTCGTTGCTTCCTCAATCACTTCTTCCTTTAAAGGCTCCAGCCTTGGTGTCTACAAGACAGAGAACAGAGATATTCTACTCCTGTGTCTCTTGGAACAAAAACATTCTACATCCTGGTGAAGGGTCTCAGCCCGAAACGTTGACTGTTTATTCACTCCCATAGATGCTGCCTGACCTGCTGAGTTCCTCCACCAGTTTTGTGTGTGTTGTAGCAAATAGAAGTAGTTATTGAACACATTGCTGCCTTCTGGACACAGCACTGATGGGTCTGCTCCCAACTTCCTCTGCTCTGCACCCATCCTTGGTTCTTTTACTTATCCTCACTACAATCCTCTTTGCTTCACACCATCGTCTCAAAGTTACTCATGCCTGTCTTCGATTCTTCTGTGTCTTTCAGTCCCACCCCATCACTCGACATTTCTGACAATACCTGAGCATTCAGAAATTAAGTGCCCAAGAGATGAATCAGCTTTAAATGTGACACTATTTCCTGTGTCAATACACAAGGCTGCAAAGCATTGGGAGATTACATTAGGAATATTGGGAGCAGTCTTGGGGTGCTGGCATTAGGAATGAAAGGTTTAACGTACTTTTGAGGGTGTTAGTTTAGAAGAATGAGGGAATCTCATTAAAACCTATCAAATATTGAAAAGACAAGATGGTGTACATTGACAGGATGTTTCCTATTGTGGGGGAGCTTAGGGCCTGAGGACACTGCGTCAAAATACAGAAACAAGGACATCCCTTTGGAATAGAGATGAGGAAGGCATTTTTTTTAGCCACAGGATGTCGAATCTGTGGAATTCATAACCACAGACAGCTGTTGGTGACCAAGTCATTGGGTATATTTAAAGCGGAAGTTGATAGTTTCCTGACTAGTAAGGGTGTCAAAGGTTATGAGGAGAAGGGACTGAGATGGAAAATAAATCATCATAATTGAATAACGGAGTGGACTTGATGGGCATTGTGGCCTAATTCTGCTCCTATAAATTATGGTCTTATTAGTATTGCTTTCTGTTGAAAAATCTCAAAGCTTTTCATTGGCTGTAAAAGTCTAATTTCATAGCTTGGAGCTATCAAAAGAGTAAGTTATCACTCCTAGTGTCTTCTGTCAAAAACACAAGAGCTTCTGCAGCTGCTAGAAATTCAGAGTGACACACACAAAATCCCCGAGGAAATCAGCAGACAGGTAGCATCTATGTAGAGTGATAAAACATCGATGTTTCGGGCAGAGACCCTTCATCAACAGTGACAGGGAAGGGGGCAAGAAATCAGAAAAGGAATGTGGGTGGAGGGGGTTGAGTACCATCTGGCTGGTAGTTGGTGAGACCAGGTGAAGGAACAAAAAGGGTGGGTGGGTGGGGAAAGGGGATGAAGTAAAATGCTGGGAAGTGATAAGTGGAAAACGGAAAGCATGAAGAGAAATAAATCTGATAGTAGAGGACAGTGAACCATGGGAGAAAGGGAAGGAGAGGGAGATACAGAGAGAGGCAATGGGCAGAGGACGAGAACAGTAGGTATGGGAGGAGAAACCAGAATGGGGAGTGGAAAAAGAGAGAAGGGGGAGAATGGAGGGAAATTGTTGAAATTTAGAGCTATCGATGTTCATGCCATCAGATTGAATGCCACCTAGAAGACGTATAAAGTATAATTTCTCTAACCTGAGAGTGCCCTCAATCTGACCATAGAAGAGGCCATGAACTGACATGTCTGAATGGGAATGGGGATTTGAATAGGTGGTCACTAGGAAATCCCAGTGTTTGTTCTGGATGGAGCAAAGATGTTCAGAGTGATAGTTGTTGGATGATGGGTTTGTAGTTTGGTGTTGGATTTAGTAGACCGGTGTTGAGTGTTGGCTGACAGGTTTGTGGGTAGATGCCAGGAGATAGGTGACAGGTTCTTGGATTAGAACTAGTTGTTGGGTGATGGGTGTTCCTTTGTAGATTGGTGTTGGTTTGTAGATTGGCGTTCGGTGATGGGTGTTCCTTTGTAGATTGGTGTTGGATGATGGGTGTTCACTTGTAGATTGGTGTTGGGTGATGGGTGTTGTTTTGTAAATAGGCTTTGGGTGATGGGTGTTGGTTTGTAGATTGGTGTTGGGTGATGGGTGTTGGTTTGTAGATTGGCTTTGGGTGATGGGTGTTGTTTTGTAGATTGGTGTTGGGTGATGGGTGTTCGTTTGTAGTTTGGTGTTGGGTGATGGGTGTTGTTTTGTAAATTGGCTTTGGGTGATGGGTGTTGGTTTGTAGATTGGTGTTGGGTGATGGGTGTTGGTTTGTAGATTGGCTTTGGGTGATGGGTGTTGGCTTGTAGATTGGTGTTGGTTTGTAGATTGGCTTTGGGTGATGGGTGTTGGTTTGTAGATTGGCTTTGGGTGATGGGTGTTGGTTTGTAGATTGGTGTTGGGTGATGGGTGTTGTTTTGTAGATTGGTGTTGGGTGATGGGTGTTCGTTTGTAGTTTGGTGTTGGGTGATGGATGTTGTTTTGTAAATTGGCTTTGGGTGATGGGTGTTGGTTTGTAGATTGGTGTTGGGTGATGGGTGTTGGTTTGTAGATTGGCTTTGGGTGATGGGTGTTGGCTTGTAGATTGGTGTTGGTTTGTAGATTGGCTTTGGGTGATGGGTGTTGGTTTGTAGATTGGCTTTGGGTGATGGGTGTTGGTTTGTAGATTGGTGTTGGGTGATGGGTGTTCGTTTGTAGTTTGGTGTTGGGTGATGGGTGTTGTTTTGTAAATTGGCTTTGGGTGATGGGTGTTGGTTTGTATATTGGCATAGAATGATGGGTGTTCGTTTGTAGATTGGCTTTGGGTGATGCGTGTTGGTTTGTAGATTGGTGTTGGGTGATGGGTGTTGGTTTGTAATTTGATGTTGGGTGATGGGTGTTGTTTTATATATTGGCTTTGGGTGATGGGTGTTGGTTTGTAGATTGATGTTGGGTAATGGGTGTTGTTTTATATATTGGCTTTGGGTGATGGGTGTTGGTTTGTAGATTGGTGTTGGGTGCTGGTTTGTAGGTTGATGTTGGGTGATGGGTGCTGGTTTATAGGTTGGTGTAGGGTGATGGACGTTTGTGAGGCCTTGTGTAGATTGGTGATAAGTAATGGATTTTGGGTTTATAGGTTAATGTTGGATAATGGCTTCCAGGTTGGTGTGTAGTCATGGGTGATGGATTACAGGTACATCCCAGAGTCTATGTTGCCCAGTCACCTCATCTACAATAAGTCTCCTACCTTGCACTCCAACCTGTCGATCAGCTGCTGCAGTCTGTTGACCTGGGTCACCCATTGACTCGCTGGCTCCACACAAACACCTAGTGCAAGGAGAGGGATGGTTTAGATGGCCATTCGGCTCGCTACCACCTCATAACCGCACACCCATGGTATCTGGGTAAACTCGATCCAAGTCTCCTCAAAGCAGCCAATCAGAGCCATTGGTTTACCAGCTAGTGGGAATCTATGAGGAATTTACTTTCAGTCATTGTTTCCCCCATGTTTTGAACAGTAATTCCTCGATCTACAAACACCCAATTTACTAGTTCTAGCTAGAAACCGTTGACTTTGTGCTCGAAAGTCCAGTTCAGGCCAGACGGCCAGAGCCTGGGTCTGCAAATCTGTGCAAGTCCTCTGGGGAAGTTGGGCCCCCAGTGTCAGCGAATCCACTGGAGGCCAAAGAAGACGACCTGTGAGGTTAGAGGATGTGTATGTATGTGGGTGGATGAGAAGCAGCGAGGAATAGGGCTTGTTTCACATTGTTGCTTTGTTGCTTGTTGTGTTCTGTTTTGCCTCATTCCGTGTTGTTGTGGGCATGTGATGTTGGTAATGGAGTGTGTGGAGACACTTGCGGGCTGCCCCCAGCACATCCTCAGGTGTGTTGGTTGTTAAGCAAATGGCACATTTCACTGTGAGTTTTGATGTACGTGTGTGATAAATAAGGTGGCAGGAATCGAACCCTGATCTTACAGCTGGGCCGTAAAGCCTTGCACTAGCCGCCACGCTACCACACTGCAAAGATGTTTCAATTAAGCAGCCCAAACACGTGCAATTCAAGCCTTCATTAAAGATTTACTTTGTGTTTCTCTGCTGTGTGTGTTTATGTGCACAGGCGTGTGTGGGAGAGTACACAGTATGTTTGTACACGAGCACATTTGTGTGTGCATCAGTGCACGTATACGTCTTGCAGTGTGCCACCAACTCCAGCAGGTGTCAGTGTTTACAAAGAATTGCCACTGAGATCACTACTGGGTTCAGCTACCAGAAATAAATATATTTTTAAAGCTGTGATGCTCATTCCAGTTTTCCACAAATATAAATGCCAGTGATCTGATTAGCCTGACGCACAGCTTGAAATATGAACAAAGATGTCCTGTGCACCCAGACCGTCACATCCTGCACGTTCCCAAACTCCCACAAGCACCCATACCTGAGTGAAGAATCCCAGAGTAAGGGTCACTGGGAGACAGGCAGATAGTCTTCTGACCCCTGCGGCCATATCTCCTCACAGGCCGGTAAACCAATGGGACATCGGGCATCTCTGCTTCCTGTCTGTGGAAGCAAACACAATATCCATTGTAGAGTTGCACTGTACAGAAGGAGACCATTCAGCCCATTGTGTGTATGCTGATCTTTGTCACAGGGACATCAGAATTAATATCACTGGCACATGTTGTGAAGTTTGATGTTATGCAGCAGCAGGACATTGCAACACATAATATTAAAAACTGAATTATTATTGTAAATTACAGTAAGAAAGTTAAATTAAATAAGTAGAGCAAAAAGAGAAAACATAGTAGTTCATGGGTTCAATGTCCATTCAGAAATCAATGGCAGAGGGGAAAAAGCTGTTCCTGAATTGCTGAGTATGTGCCTTAACTCTGGCTGGTACAATAAAAAGACGCCATTGTCATCACCCTCCACCTGGCCCTAACCCACCTGGACAAAAAAGACTCATATGTTCGAATGCTGTTCATATACTTCAGTTCAGCATTCAACACAATCATCCCCCAGAAACTGATTGGAAAGCTGAGCCTACTGGGCCTGAACACCTCCCTCTGCAACTGGATCCTAGACTTCCTGACTGGGAGACCTCAGTCAGTCCGGATCGGGAGCAGCATCTCCAACACCATCACACTGAGCACGGGGGCCCCCCAGGGCTGTGTGCTCAGTCCACTGCTGTTCACTCTGCTGACCCACGACTGTGCTGCAACACACAGCCCAAACCATATCATCAAGTTCGCCGATGACATGACCGTGGTGGGTCTCATCAGCAAGAACGACGAGTCAGCTTACAGAGAGGAGGTGCAGCAGCTAACGGACTGGTGCAGAGCCAACAACCTGTCTCTGAATGTGAACAAAACAAAAGAGATGGTTGTTGACTTCAGGAGGGCACAGAGCGACCACTCCCCGTTGAACATCGACGGCTCCTCGGTAGAGATCGTTAAGAGCACCAAATTTCTTGGGGTTCACCTGGCAGAGAATCTCACCTGGTCCCTCAACACCAGCTCCATAGCAAAGAAAGCCCAGCAGCATCTCTACTTTCTGAGAAGGCTGAGGGAAGTCCATCTCCCCCCCACCCCCCATCTTCATCACATTCTACAGGGGTTGTATTGAGAGCATCCTGAGCAGCTGCATCAGTGCCTGGTTTGGAAATTGCGCCATCTCAGATCGCAAGACCCTGCAGTGGATAGTGAGGTCAGCTGAGAAGATCATCGGGGTCTCTCTTCCCGCCATTACGGACATTTACACTACACGCTGCATCTGCAAAGCAAACAGCATTATGAAGGACCCCACGCACCCCTCATACAAACTCTTCTCCCTCCTGCCATCTGAGAAAAGGCACTGGAGCATTCGGGCTCTCACAACCAGACTATGTAACAGTTTCTTTCCCCAAGCCATCAGACTCCTCAATACCCAGATCCTGGACTGACACCTTACTGCCCTATTGTCCTGTTTATTATTTATTGTAATGCCTGCACTGTTTTGTGCACTTTATGCAGTCCTGAGTAGGTCTGTAGTCTAGTGTAGTTTTTTTTCTGTGTTCTTTTTACGGAGTTCAGTGTAGTTTTTCTACTGTTTCATGTAGCACCATGGTCCTGAAGAATGCTGTCTCGTTCTTACTGTGTACTGTACCAGCAGTTTTGGTCAAAATGACAATAAAAAGTGACTTGACTGGGTGATGAGGATCCTCAATGATGGAGGCTGCCTTTTTGTGGCCCCCTCCTTGAAGATGTCCTGGATACTACAGGGGCTAGTGCCCATGATGGAGCTGACCGGCCTTATCATTTTCTGCAGCTCATATTGATCCTGCACAGGAGACACCCCCCTCCCCACCACCACCATACAAGACAGCAATGCAGTCAGTTTGAGTGCTCTCCAAGGTACATCTGTAGAAATTTGCGAGTGTCTTTGGTGACAAACCAAATCTCCTCAAAATCCTGATGAAATACAGCCATTGTCATGCCTTCTAGGGAGGCACTGTGTGACACTGTGACATCCAGGGAGTCAGAGTGCACAGAGCAAGGAAGCAGGCCCTCTGCCCCACTGAGTCTGGGTAGCACAGTGGTTAACGTAACACCGTTACAGTGCCAGCACCCCGGGTTCAATTCCACCGCAGTTCACAAGAAGCTTCCTCTGGGTGGTCCAGTTTCTTCCCATAGTCCAAAAACGTACCAATTAGCATGTTACGTAGTCACATGGGTATAATTAGCAATTTGGACCTGTTACTTGCTGTATCTCTATATAAAATTTTTTAAAAATTAAAGTAAAACACCTTGGAAATTCTTAAGAAACCATTTATCAAGGCAATGATAGGGAAGGGTTATTGTTTGGCTGTCTGAATTGAAATAGATGAGCGTCTTAAGTTAAACTTTGAAAAGAGTTATCTTAATGGATTCAAATCTTTGATTGGAGTATTGCCTTTAACATCTCTGGGTTGTTCCAAATATGTGATCAGGGCTGAGAATCCAAGTGTTTGTTCAGATTCCATGGGACACCAGACGAACATATTGTTCAATTCTCCCTTGTCTGTTCCAAGTCTGGTTGAACATAGCTGTTCAGTGAAACTCTCACTGGTCTCTTCAGTCACCAAATAAAGACAACTGAAGAAAGAATAAAGAAGCTGTTGCTTCTCACTTCAACGTCTTCAATCTTCTGTTGTCCAATAAAAATCTGTTATAAATTAAATTATTTTCAATTAACTTGAGAGATAATGCAAAACAGGTGATAATTATTTAATAACTCATTTAGAGACAGAGCTTTATACAGCAGTGACACAGGCTCTTCAACCAAACTAGTCTCTGCTGACCTTTGTGCACCTGCTGACAGGACTCCTACACTAGATTAGGCCCTTCATTGATCAGGGTTGACCACGGATGTTGCGTCCTAGCTAGGGTAGTACAGTGAGCTGTTGCCCGTGTAGCAAGATCCCCCTCTCGTCACAGCTGATGAATGCAAAGGAACGGCAGAGATTGATACAGTTTGACACTAGCAGTGTCACAGGAGTTGCCAGTCCACATTGAACTCAAAGTTAGACTGCATTAGGGACGCCAGCTGTGGATTTTTCCCTCCGGGTTTTCCCCCCGTAGCCTTCCCCGTGAGTGGGGAATGCAGCGGAGGTCAGAGATCAGATTTTTCCCTTCTCCGAGATCAGTTGCCAATCAAATGCCCAAAGCGACTGGCTCTGAGGCACCAGTAACCCGCCTTTACTCCTTCTCCTGTCAGCAAAAACAGTTCCGCCGGGTTTAGTAGCTAAGCCACACGTGAAGCCCAGGAGCTGGACTTGGTTGTCAGAGGCTATTTGAGTTGCACGCCATTGGGAGCGTTTAACATGTAGTGAGAGCTTATCCCCATTACCACCCCCGGCTGTAACAACCTTGAAGAATCAATCATACACTAATCTCATTTTATTCTCCCCACATTTCCATCAATGATCTCTAGATCCCCCCCACACTCATTTACACAATTGAGGCAAACTTACAGTGGCTAGGTAACCTACCAACCCACAGATCTTCGGGGTTTGCCTTTCTCCTACTCCCTTTCACAAAAGGGGATAATGACACTCATTGTATTTCTGGTATTCCCACGACCAAAGGTCTCACTTTAAGGACTCTTTATCTTGTTATTTCATGCTCTTGTTATTTATTACTATTAATTTACATTTGCATTTGCAGAGCTTGATCTAGTTTACAGTTACTGTTCTATAGATTTGCTAAGTACTGTATGCCCACAGGAAAAAAGAATCTCAGGGTTTTATGTATGTATGCACAGTCGGCCCTCCTTATCCGCGGGGGATTAGTTCCGGGACCCCCCCGCGGATACCAAAAAGCGCGGATGCTCAAGTCCGTTATTTAATCTGTCCCGGTGCGGTGGTCTTTAGGACCCAGTGGAACCCCGGACTTTATTTAACCTGTCTCAGTGCGGTGGACATTAGGACCCGGCGTCGCAGCTCTGAATCCGCAGTGTTTCTGTTCACGAAAATAATCACGATCACAATTGAAAATAAGGTGGAAGTAATAAAGCGATCGGAAAGAGGTGAAACTCCATCGGTCATTGGAAAAGCTTTAGGCTACAGTCAGTCAACGATCGGAACAATTTTAATGGAGCATGTGAAAGGCCCTGTCCCGATGAAAGCTACAAGTATTACTAAGCAACGCAGTGGTTTAATTATTGAAATACGTATGTTTCTTAAGTGTTTATATGCATAGAAAGGTAAAATATGTACTATATACTAAGAAAAGCGTTTGACTAACTGATGCTAAATAATACCGGATGTACCTGTTCCAACTTCAAATACAACTTAAAGACGGACTCAGGAATGGAACTCATTCATAACCCGGGGACTGCCTGTACTTTTGAGTCATTTCTAGGTTACTTATAATACCTAATACAATGTAAATGCTATGTAAATAGTTGTTATACTGTATTGTTTAGGGAATAATGACAAGAAAAAAGTCTGTACATGCTGAAACAAGAAGTGCTGGAGAGAGAACTTCCGGGTTTTCCCGATCCGCGGTTGGTTGAATCCACGCATGCGGAACCCGCGGATAAGGAGGGCCGACTGTACTCTGATAATAAATCTTACTTTGAAATTTGAACCATCAGGCTGGAGACTCTGATGCATACAGACAAGAACGTTCAGGATGGGAAACAGCTTCTTCCTACAGGCCATTAGATTTCTGAACTCCCTGCTGCATCACAGTCGAAATGTCAACGGTTAATCTGTTCTGTACTGGCTTACAATATTTAATTTATGGACTTTACTTTGTTTGTATATGTGTCATTCATTTGTAGATGTTATTCTTACTTTCCCAAGTTATTGTGTGTATTATGCTTTACTCCGTGGTCCAGTGAGATGTTGTCTCATGTGACAATATACACGTATATAGTTAAATGACAATAAACTTTATTTGGCTTCATTAAGTTTTCCACCAAAAAGCAAAATCAAACTCTTTCTCTTGATCCAGCAGCACTACCACCAAGAACCTAATGGTGGCAGCATTGAGCTACATGATATGCCTACAATGATTTCGAGAATACTAGTAATCTGCAATATGTTGGTGTTAATCCTAGATTACTGCTAAATTATCACTAATATGCGGGGTATTAGTACATTATTGTCACATGTACCAAGGTAGGAGGTAAAGGTTAGATTGATCTTAAAGTAGCTTAAAAGACTGGCACAACTTTATGGGCTGAAGGTCCTATACTGTGCTGTAGTTTTCTTTGTTCTATACAGTGAAAAGTCTGTCTTCAATACTGTTTTTTAGATCAGATCATTACATATTGCATTGAGCAAGAATGACTCACGCTACCAGGTTCAGGAACAGTTACCAACCCTCAGCCATCAGGCTCTTGAACCAAAGGGGATAACTTCACTCAAACTTGCCCCCATCATTGAAATACTCCCACAACCTATGGACTCACTCTCAAGGTCTCTTCATCTCATGTTCTCAATATTCATTGCTTATTTATTCCTTATTATTGTTTATTTATTTTTATATTTGCACAGTTTGTGTCTTTTGCACACTGGTTGAATGTCCAAATTGGTGCAGTCTTCCATCGATTCTGGCTTTACTGCGTATGCCCACAACAAAATGAATCTCGGGGTTGTATACGGTGACATAGATGTACTTTGAACTTTGAATAAGGTAAAACAATAACAATGCAGAATTAAGTGTAAAATCTACTGAAAGAAAAGTGCATTACAGGTAAATGATAAAGTGTAAGAGGAAGGTGGAGGCCAAGTCCGATTTCTTTATTTATCCATCCATCCATCTATCTATCTATTTATCTTTTTAGCTGTAGTGCATAATAGACCCTTCCAGCCCTTTGAGTCGTGCCCGCCCAGCAAGTCTCGATTAACTCTATGTTGAAACAAGAGATCCATTCAAGAGTCTGATAACAGTGGGTTAAAAGCTGTCCTTGAGTCTGGTGGAATGTGCTTTCCGGCTTTTTATCTTCTGCCCGATGGGAGAGGGGAGAATAGAAAATGTCTGAGGTGGGTGGGGTACTTGATTCTGCTGGCTGCTTTACTGAGGCAGTGAGAAGTACAGACAGTCCATTGAGAGGAGGCTGGTTCCAGTATGTGCTCGGCCAATGTGAATTCTTTTTTTCTTTTTGAACTCTCAACAGGACAACTAATAATCAGCAGGTTTTCTAGGTTAGAGCGAAGTCCGAGTTGGGTTATTAAGTGCTAATTGACACCACATTCAGCAGACTTGCACATAATTGGGAATGAACGAAGCAAGGTATCAGGATGATTCCCACCTGAGGATCAGGGCAGTTCAACAGGTTTAGTGCTAATTCTGAACTCGTTAGTTAGGTTAGTGCAAATACTGAGATTGTCTGCTAGTTTATTATTATGTTAGAGTAATCACTAAACAACTGTGAGATTAGAAGTAATACAGGGCTGGTTTATAAGACACACAAAGGTATTAATGTAATCATAGTATTAACGGTAAAACGCTTGGCAGTGTGGAGGATCAGAGGGGTCTTGGGGTTCAAGTCCATAGGACGCTCAAAGCAGCTGCGCAGACCCTTCATGATGTCATAAGTTTTGATGAAGGGTGTTAGTCCACATTAAGTCATGAGTCCTGCTTATGGATCCTGGCCCAAAACATCGGCTGTTTATTGAACTCCATAGACGCTGCCTGATCTGCTGAGTTCCTCCAGCATTTTGTGCATGTTGTGATGGATTTCCAGCATCTGCAGAATCTCTTGTGTTTATGACGATGTTTTATTGCTAATTATGAGCATGCTTACTGGATTACTAACATTATACGTGAGTGGAGGGATGTTTTCTGGGCAGGGAGAGGATGTTTCCTATAGTGGGGGAATCCAGGACCAGAGGACACAGCCTCAAAATACAAGGATGTTCTTTTAGAATGGTGATGAGGGGAAATTTCTTTAGCCAGAGGATAGCAAATCTATGGAATTCATTGCCACAGACAGCTGTGAAGGCCAAGTCATTGGATAAACTTAAAGTGGAGGTTGATTGGTAGGTTCTTGATTAGTAAGAGCATCAAATGTTCCAGGAAGAAGGCAGAAGAATGACGTTAAGAGGGATAATAAGTCAGCCATTTTGGAATGGTAGAACAGATTCGATGGGCTGAAAGGCCTAACTCTGCTTGTTAGGTTTTCTTGTTTATTGCTGGGTATGTGCAGGTTTGCTAGTTTATAGCTGGTCATGTGTGTTTTTTGCAAGGTTATTGCCAGTTATGTGCAGGTTTACGAGTTTCCGATGAGCCCTGACGTGGGTGGCTGATTCAGCAGCAGATGCGTAGTACGGCGGGACCCACCTCTCTCGATTTGTCTGCTCCTCGATGGTGTCCATGGCGCACTCCAGGGAGCTCTGGAGGGAATGCAGCTGTTCCAAGGTCTCTCGGAGGAGGAAGCGGGTCACGAACTGCTCCAGCATCGAGGAGCTCTGGTACTCCTGGCAAAGGAGAGAGACTCAGTCAGATACCAGAGGTTCAAAGGTCATCCTGGCAGCACAGTAGCATAACGCTATTACAATACAGGGGCAATCCAGGTTCAATTCCCTCTAATGTCTGTAGGGAGTGTATAATTGTTATTACTTTGCAACTTAATTTTAAGCCTGCTGGTATTTTATATAACTACCTATATACAAGTAACTGTTCTGTATGTTTCCTAGTGGTCACAGTATGTATATACAATTGTATTTTGGATAACTGCCTATATACCTGTATCAACACAGGTGATGCCAGCAGGCTCAATATACTGATTAGAAAGGATGACTCTGTTATAGGAGTCAAACTGGACACACTGGAGGCTGTGGTAGAACAAAGGACCCCACAGAAAATCCTGACAATTCAGGACAATGTTTCTCACCCTCTGGATGCCACCTGGGCTAAACAGAGGAGCACTTTTAGTCATAGACTAAGACAACTGCACTATTCCAAAGAGCACTACATGAGGTCATTCTTACCCTCGGCCGTTAGGCTCTGTAATGAGTCAACCTATAGCCAGGGAAGTGATGCCCCTGCCCTGCTAGACTGTTTGAGGTAATTTATTTTTATCCTTTCATACTTCTCTTCTAATATTTGTATATCTGTGCACTTATAATGTTGCTGTGATGCTGTAATTTCCTTTGGGATCAATAAAGTATCTATCTCCATACATGTATCTTCAGTATGTGTGGTAGTATGTATCTGCAATTGTTCAGTGTGTCCACTAGTGGTTACAGATCTTTGTATCATTCCAGAAGTTTCTTGGTATCACATTATTTAAGTAGGGGCAATCTGATTGGTTAACTCTTATCTACATATTTTAATGGAATGTCTGGTTGTCTGGGCTATAAGAATGGCTGATCATGTTGGCCTGCCGTCTTTTTCTTGAGTCTGTGTGGATAGGTCTCTATCAGCTGTGCACATCTGGACACTGCAATTTTTCCCCATTCTTCTTTTCAAAGCTGCTCAAACTCTGTCAGACTACATGGGGATTTTTTTCAAGTCTAGCCACACATTCTCGATTGGACTGTTTCTTATTGTCTTTGCTCGATTGGTCCGTAATAAAACAGATTGTGAAGCAACAAGTTTTGTGCCTCTTTTGTGACTTCTGAAAGAACCTTGGATCAAAGCCATTAGAATCCAATAGGAGTTTGTACTGAAAAGCAGAATGGATATCCCAAAGAGGTAAAATCCAGTGGAAAAGGGCAAATCTTGCTTTTTGTTACATTCTTCAGGTATTGCAATCATATTGCTAGGCAGTGGGTATTAAGGACCCACTCTAGATCAGAGATCTGCCCTCCCCCATCCTTCTGTATTCCATCAAGTACAGGTCCAGAAGCATCAAAATCTCACTACCTTGGTCCTCCATATCACTCCTATTAAATAATACTCAACAGGGGATGAAATATGCTCTTAATGCCAATGTTCAACCAGCGGTGAAAGGGACCTCAACTCTTTAGCCAAAAGCCTCTGGAGCCTGAGGCTGACCTAGTCTGATAGTGGCATGTTTGACAAAGCAGCACTCCTACATTACCGCAGTGGAGTGCCAGCTCCTAATTTCCCAGTCACGTATCTGGAGCTGATATGTACCCACTGTGGCCACTTTATTAGGTACACTTGTACAGCTGCTTATTAATGCAAATATCTAATCAGCCAATCATGTGGCAGCAACTCAATGAATACAAGCATGCTGATGTGGTCATGGGGTTCAGTTGTCATTCAGGCCAAAATTCAGAATAGGGAAGAAAAGTGATCTAAGTGACTCTGCCTGTGGAATGATTGTTGGTGCCAGATGGGGTGGTCTGAGTATCGTAGAAACTGCTGATGTGCTGGGATTTTCATGCACAACAGGTTCTAGAATTTACAGCGAATGCTCTGAGAAACAAAAAGCATCCAGTGATTGGCAGTTCTGTGGATGAAAACACCTTGTTAATGGGAGAGGTCAGAGGAGAATGGCCAAACTGGTTCAAGCTGACATGTAGGCGACAGTAACTCAAATAACCACACATTATGACAGTGGTGTACATAAATGAATGCACAGCATGTCAAACCTTAAAGAGGATAGGCTAAGGCAGCAGAAGACCATGAACATACACTCAGTGGCTGATTTATTTAGTATAGGAGGTACCTAATAAACTGAGTGTTTCACTGATTGACAATCCCTAAACCACAAAGCTCAGCCAATGCACACAAAATGCTGGAGGAACTCAGCACGTCAGGCAGCTTCTATGGAAGTGGATAAACAGTCAATGTTTCAGGCCAAGATCCTTTATCAGGACTAGGAAGAAAGTGGGAAGACGCCAGAATAAGAAGGAGAAGTGAAGGGAAGGAAGACAAGCTAGAAGGTGATAGATGAAGTCAGGTGGGCGGGAGAGGGGGGACAAAGTAAGAAACTGGGAGGTGATAGGTGGAAAAGGTAAAGGGCTGAAGAAGAAGGAATCTGATAGGAGAGGAGAGTGGACCATGGGAGAAAGGGAAGGAGGAGAGGAAGAATGATAGGCAGGTGAGGAGAGGAGGGAAGAGTCCAGAGTGAGGAACTGAAGAAGGGGGAAATGGGAGAGTGAAAGAGAAAAAATTACCAGAAGTTGGAGAAGTCGATGTTCATGCCATCAGGTTGGAGGCTATCCAGATGGAATACTGTATAAGGTGTTGCTCCTCCAACCTGAGTGTGGTCTCATCACGAATGAACAGAAGACTACGGACTGACGTGTCAGAGCAGGAATGGGGATAGGAGTTAAAATGGTCACTTCCAGCGCTCAATTCTGTGGCTCTTTTTAATTAGATTATTTCACAGACCAATCCATAACCTCAATAAGACAACATTGAAGCTAGACTGGCTCCAGGCTTCCTTCCAAGCACAGATGCATGAGGGGAATTGAAACAAATGAAAATAAATGTAGACAAACTAATTTAAAATTACAATGAACCATTGCTGATGATTATGGAAATGTGGCGATTTATTTCATCCAATTTAAATGTAATGCTCTCAAACTATCCTACTTACTGGCAGCACTTCATTTAAAATATTTAAGTGGTATGCCACACCTCAGAGCGCAAATTGCAAACAATTTCACATGTTAAAGAAGGGTGTAAATTTAAAACAATTACTATGTTGCTCCGAGCGAATTCAGGGAATATGGCAAGCATCTTGCTAATATAACTGGCATTACATTACAGGGACAACACACGCAAAATGCTGGAGGAACTCAGCAGGCCAGGCAGCATCTATGGGGAAAAAATACAGTCGACATTTTGCGCTGAAACCCTTCGGCAGGACAGGAGAAAAAAAGGCTGATGAGTAGATTTAAAAAGGGGGGGGAGAGCAGGGGAGAGAGAAACTTGGACGGGGAGGAGCTGGGAAGTTGATTAGTGAAAGAGGAAGAAAAACGGGGGGAGGAGCACCAGAGGGGGGCGACGGGTGGGCAAGGAGATAAGGTCAGGGAGGGAGAAAGGGATTGGGGGGGGTGTTGGGGGCATTACCAGAAGTTTGAGAAATCGATGTTCATGCCATCAAGTTGGAGGCTACCCAAACGGAATATAAGGTGTTGTTCCTCCAACCTCATCACAACAGTGGAGGAGGCCATAAATGGACATATCGGAATGGGAATGGGCCTGCTGAGTTCCTCCAGCACTTTGTGTGTGTGTGTGTTGCTCGATTTCCAGCCTCTGCAGATTTTCTCTTGTTTTACATTACCTGGAAGCCATGATAGTTCATCAGAATCACTTTATTGCCAGTATGAGAAACATACCAGAGTTAATTGTTGTTCAGTGCCGAGCATAAATCACAGGACGATACCAAAACAGACAACACAATAGCAACCGACAACTTAGAAGACAAGAGTGCAAACAGCCGTGAGCAATCAACAATTAGCAGAATGGTCACATGTGCAAATGTCAATAATTACACTTAAATAAAAGTGAATATATGAACAGACTATCAGAGCAGGAAAGACTATTTAACAGATATGGTGCAGAGTATATATATGTATCCATAAATAACACTGAGATTCATTTTCCTGGGGGCAATCTGTAGAATTGTAACTACAACAGGATCAATGAAAGACTAACCGGAGTGCAGAAGACAACAAACTGTACAGATGCAAATATAAATGAATAGCAATAAATAACAAAAGCATGAGATAGTGAGATAAAGAGACCTTAAAATGAGATCATTTGTTGTGGGAACAGTTCAGTGGATGGGCAAGTGAGTGTAATTATCCTCTTTTGGTGAGGAGCAGTAATTGTTCTTGAACCTGGTGGAGCGAGTTCCTGAGGCTTGTGTACCTTCTCCCTCTTGAGTGTAATTATCCTCTTTGGTTCAAGAGCCTGATGGTTGATGAGTAGTAACTGCTCTTGAACCTGGTGGAATGAATCCTGAGGTACCTTCTACCTAATGGCAGCAGCGAGAAAAAGCATAAGGCCTTTATGTGAGGATCTCTGATGATGGATGCTCCTTTCCTACAACAGCATTTCATGCAGATGCGTTCAATGGTTGGGATGGGTTTTCCAATGATGTACTGGGCTGAATCCACTACCCTTTGTAGGATTTTCCGTTCAAAGGTGTTGGTGGTTCCATACCAGGCCAGGCTGTGATGCAGCCCGCCAATACCTCTCTACTACACATCTATAGAAGTTGTCAAAGTTTTAGATGTCATGCCGAATCTCCTCAGAGTCCTACGGAAGTAGAGACGTTTGAGTGCTTTCGTCGCAATCCCACTTACATGCTGGGTCCATGACAGATCCTCTGAAATAGTAACACCCAGAATTTAAAGTCTCCACCTCTGATCCTTTGATGAGGACTGGCTCATGGACCTCTGGTTTCCCTCCTCCTGAAGTCCACAATCAGTTCCTTGGTCTTGCTGACATTAAATGAGAGGTTGTTGTTATGACATCACTCAGCCAAATTTTCAATCTCCCTCCTGTATGCTGATTCATCACCACCTTTGATACAGCCCAGAACAGTGACAAACTAAAATAATGAATTGGAGTTGTGCTTAGCCTCACAGTAAAGCGAGTAGAGCAGGGTCTAAGCACACAGCCTTGTAGTGGACCTGTGCTGATGGAGATCGTGGAGGAGATGTTGTTGCCAATCCGAACTGACTGGGCTCTGCGAGTGAGGAAATCCAGGATCCAATTGCACAGGGAGGTGTTGCGGCCAAGGTCTTGGAGTTTATTGATTAGTTTTGAAGGGATGACAGTATTGAATGCCGAGCTGTAGTCGATAAGGAGCATCCTGATGTATGTATCTTTGCTGTCCAGATGTTCCAGGCTTTTGTGAAGAGCCAATGAGATGGCATCTGCTGTGGACGTGCTGCTCCAGTAGGCAAATTGGAGTGGATCCAAGTCCCCTCTCAGGCAGGAGTTGATATGTTTCATCACCAGCCTCTCAAAGCACTTCAACACTGTGGATGTAAGTGCAACTGGGCAATAGTCATTGAAGCAGATCACCACACTTGGGCATCGGTACAGTGGTATGCAAAAGTTTGGGCACCCCTGGTCAAAATTTCTGTTACTAAGGCCAAAAAGTTCTATTTTAACTTCAGCAGTCCACAGGACTTGTTTCCAAAATGCATCAGGCTTGTTTAGATGTTCCCTTGAACTTTTTGAATAGAACTTTTTGGCCTCAATGAGCAAAGGTATGTTTGGAGAAAAAAGGGTGCAGAATTTCATGAAAAGAACACCTCCCCAACTGTTAAGCACGGGGGTAGATCGATCATGCTTTGGGCTTGTGTTGCAGCCAGTGGCACGGGGAACATTTCACTGGTAGAGGGAAGAATGAATTCAATTAAATACCAGCAAATTCTGGAAGCAAACATCACACTGTCTGTAAAAAAGCTGAAGACGAAAAGAGGATGGCTTCTACAACAGGATAATGATCCTAAACACACCTCAAAATCCACAATGGACTACCTCAAGAGGTGCAAGCTGAAGGTTTTGCCGTGGCCCTCACAGTCCCCCAACCTAAACATCATTGAAAATCTGTGGATAGACCTCAGAAGAGCAGTGCATGCAAGATGGCCCAAGAATCCCACAGGACTAGAAGCCTTTTGCAAGGAAGAATGGGCGAAAATCCCTCAAACAAGAATTGAAAGACTCTCAGCTGGCTACAGAAAGCATTTACAAACTGTGATACTTGCCAAAGGGGGTGTTACTAAGTACTGATCATGCAGGGTGCCCAAACTTTTGCTTCGGGCCCTTTTCCTTTTTTGTTATTTGTGAAACTGTAAACCTCAAACCTGTTCCACCTCTCCCCAGTTCTGATGGATGCTCTGTGATGCTGTGTGCCTCTGATGCTGCTGTATGTAAGGTTTTCATTGTATCTGCTTATACACTTACTGTGCATATGACAATAAACTCACTATAACCTTGAAACATCAGCAACGGGGAGGATTAAATCTGTATTCCCCTTCAGAACTGCTGCCAGGCGTGGTGAGTGTCTCCAATGTTTTCTGTTGACATCTGGGTAAATGTAAGCACCTTTGTCTCACATATACTCAGTGGCCATGTTATTAAGTACACCCATATACCTGCTCATCAATGCAAATATCTATTCAGCCAAAATGAGACAGCAACTCTGCATAAAAGCATGCCGACGTGGTCAAGAGGTTCAGTTGTTGTTCAGACCGAACATCAGAGTAGGAAGAAATAGACTTTGACTGTGGAATGATTGTTGATGTCAGAAACGAGAAAAACACCCAGTGAACGGCAGTTCTGTGGGTGAAAGTACCTTGTTAATGAGAGAGGTCAGAGGAGAATGGCCAGACTGGATCAAGCTGACAGGAAGGTGACAGTGACTCAAATAACCACGTGTTACAACAGTGGTGCGGAGAAGAGCATCTCTGAACCCACAACACATCAAACATTGAAGCGGATGGGCTACAGCAGCAGAAGACCATGAACATTCACAGTGGCCACTTTATTAGATACAGGAGGTACTTAATAAACTGCCCACTGAGTGTAGGTTTTTCAATGCATGTGTTTATAAATCTAATGTACATATGACAATAAAACTCATCTATGACCTTGAAACATTAACAATGTAGAGGATTAGATCTCTTCAGAATTGCTGCCAGACATGGAGCGTCTCTCTGACACATTCTGTTGTTATTCAGGTAAGTGCAAGCATCTTTGTCTCACATATTTAAATATTTATTGAGTTCAATGCCACAACCATTACAAACGTAAACAGGAATGACTTACATTTTTTTCTCGAGACCTTGCTATTTCACAGAGGATAACTGTAAAAATATTTTTATTACAATGGATATTGGACTTGCAACTTTCTGAAAGGGTGGGTGGAGGGAAAAATCCCCTTCGCATCCACCACCTGTTACATAGAGATCATAAAACCATAAGACACAGGAGCAAAATGAAGCTAGCTGGCCAATCGAGTCTGCTCCACTATTCAATCATGGCTGATTTACACTTTATTAGGTACCTCCCGTAATTAATAAAGTGGCCACTGAGTCTACGTTTGCGGTCTTCTGCTGCTGTAGCCCACCCACTTTAACGTTCGATGTGTTGTGTGTTCAGAGATGCTCTTTTGCACACCACTGTTTCAAAGCATAGTTATTTGAGTTACTATTGCCTCCCTGTCAGCTTGAATGAGTCTGCCCATTCCGCTTTGACCTCTTTCATTAAAATAGGTAGGCCTTTTCACCCACAGACCTGTCATTCACTGAATGCTACTTGTTTTTCACGCCTTTCTCAGTAACTCTAGGGGACTGTTGCGCGTGAAAATCCCAGAAGATCAACAGTTCCCGAGAAACTACCTGTTTAGTACCAACAATCATTCCACAGTCGAAGTTACTTAGATCATTTCTTCTCCATTCTGAATTTTGGTCTGAACAACTACTGAACCTCTTGACCATGTCTGCATGCTTTTATGCATTGAGTTGCTGCCAGGTGATTGGCTGATTAGATATTTGCACTAACAAACAGGTGTACAGGTGTACCTGATAAAGTAGCCACTGAGTGTATTATTCCTCTCAACCCCATTTTCCTGCCTTCACACAATAATCATTGATGCTCTTACCAAACAAGAACTTATCAACCTTAATCAAGAGCTTAGAGGGTTAAGGTCTCCGGTCTGTAAATTGGATTAGCCTAAAATCTATTAATGGTCAACATGGATAGAACATCTCCAAGAGGACTATAACCTTGCCATGGCTTGGAGGCTTCTGTGCCTCAGTGATACAGAGAAACAGGTTGGCTGGAGTCAGGGCTTCATGCTTTGGCTCTTGGTAAGGTCGCCCATGCTAAACAAGTCAAAGCGTAGAGGCCGGACTAAGAGTGGTCTACCAATCCTCCAGGTTCAGGAATTCGATTACGGGCTAACAATCCTGACTGGTCAAAAATGGCACAAAAACAGCAATGAAAGAATACCTTCATTGCTGCCCTAAGTGCTAGCGGCATAACGTGCACTAAGTAAGTTGTGGTCAGAATAGGTCAAATACCTTTTTCTGTGCTGTAGGTTTCTATAAGCCTCTGAGATAGCGCAGCTCTGCTACAGTAGGTACTCTGTCGCACCCACAAAGCGCCATCAGGCTCCTAAAGCAGCAACTTCACTCACCGCAATGCTGAACTGATTCCACAACCCACAGACTCCCTTTCAAGGACTCTCCAATTCATGTTCTCAGTATTATTTATTACTTTTTTTATTTGCACAGCTTGCCTTCTTTGGCACATTGGTTGTGTGTCAGTCTTTGTGTGTAGTTTTTCCATTGATTCTATTGTATTTCTGTGTTTGTCTGAAAATGCCTGCAAGAAAATGAATCTCGGTGTAGTATAGAGTGACATATACATATCTTGATCATAAATTTACTTTGAATTTTGAACAAAAGGCAATAGTATAGTGGCAAATGAGTGTCCTTGGTCTTGGTGGCTGAGCGGCGAATTTTGGTCAGGACAACAGAAGCAATTCCCTGAAAAAGTATCTAGTACTTTCCCAGTGTACATGACGAATACATTCTTCTCAGGCTTCCAGCTCGGTACAAGTATCAACTTTAAGCCATTGAAATAAAACTAGGGAAAAAGAATTTTAACAAAGATGAAGGTCTCGTTCTAAGTAGGGATAGTGGAAAACTGATTGGATGAGGACTAACCAATCAGGAGGGACCAATGATGGGGGTATATATACGACCGGACTAGACATGCCCAGGCATAATCCCTGATGAAGATGGCAGAGTTTTTCATCAAAATGTCAGTTGAAATTGATACCTGTACCCAGTTGGAAGCATAAGAAGAGTTAATTCCCTGAAATTTCATTGGTACGAATGGCCGGATTGTAAATGTTTGTCTGAGTGGGGAATTAAATGGGAAGCATGCCAGCATATTTACTTTCTCAGGAGGTTAAACTTGATCCAGCTCACTGGATTTTTTTATTCTGATGTTTGGTCTGAACCTCTTGACCATGTCTGCAGCTTTTATGTATTGAGTTGTTGACACATAATTGGCTGATTAGATAGTTGCATTAACGGGCACATGTTCAGGCATACCTAATTATGTGGCCATTGTAGACAGCATAATTTAGATTAAGAGGGGAAAGGTTTAATAGGAACTTGAGGGGCAACTTTCTTTCATAGATGTGGCATGAAGGTCAAAGCCCAGAGCTCAATGAGTCTGGAGGGAGGAAGTCCAAAGGTCAAGCCTCAAAATCTGGGCCAGGAACTGGAGGACAGAGACATGTTCTCTACGAGTCTGAGAGTCCAGGGCCAAGAGAGACCGGAGATCCAGAAGTGGCCTTTCCTGGGGTTCAAGCCCTGTTGGTGTGTGTGAAGAGAAGGAGGAAGGGGGTTTGTTCTGCTTTTGGTGTCTTGTTTCATTCTGTTGCTGCCAGTGTTCTGCTGAACATTGTGGGCACAATGACCCTTATGGGATGTGTTGGTTTTTAATGTAAACTACGCTTTTCACTAACGAGGTGGAGGGTACGCCTCTATCAAAGGGGGTGTAAGGCGCTCGTTCCCTCCGCTAGCCTGCAGGCCACCCTTGAGAAAAGTGTAGCACCTGATTAGTGCCCCCCCCCCCCCCCCCGCCTTGATCCGGGTCACGTGAAGCCAGGGGAGCAGGTGGTGGATGGTCATGTGAGCAGCCGGTGCAGATCACAAGTCCTGGTTATGTGATCACTGATGCCAGGCAGACAATCTCTGACATCCTCCTGACCTGGAATTAACTTCTCAAGAGATCACTCTTCCTCATCCTCACCCCAACGTTAGACCTGTGTCTTTTCCAGTTAGAAGCCTGTGACATGATGTCTAGGCCCATGATTCATCCTGGTTACTGTCTCCCTGCAGTGGCTCCAAGAGGGAGATGGACTAGGCCTTACCATCTCAAATAGAGCCTCTACACTCTTGGATTGGTTTTCATCACCCAAAGGGCATCATTGAGAATCTTCCCCCAATGACATAATCTGGGTGGCGTGGTAGTGTAGCGGTCAGTGCAACATTTTATACCACTGGTGATCGGAAGATCAGGGTTCAATTCGCAGCACTGTTTGTACAGAATTTGCATGTTCTCCCCATGACCACATGGGTTTCCTCCGGGTGTTCTGGTTTCCTCCCACATTCCAAGGACGTACGGGTTAGGATTGGTAAGTTGTTGGCACGCTATGTTGGAGTTGGAAGCATGGTAACACTTGTGGGCTGCCGTCAGCACACAAGTTGGTCGTTGATGCAAAAGATGCATTTCACTGTTTGCTTCAATGTAACATGCCACAAATAAAGCTAATCTGTAATCTTTATCTTTAATCTTTAACGGGTAGATTGCACATAGAGCCCCACTGGCCTTGTTATTTCATCTGCCTTTCTCCTGCCTCCCGATGAAGTGGAGAGTGAGGGGTTGACTAAGGAGTGGTGTTTCAATCAATCATGAAGTCTAACTAGATAAGGCCATAAGATCATAATATACAGGAGCAGAATTAGGTCATTTGGCCCATCAAGTCTGCTCCCCCATTTCATGATGGCTGATCCTTTTCTCTCTTAGCCCCAATCTCCTGCCTTCTCTCTCTATCCCTTCCTGCCCTGACCAATCAAGAACCTATCAACCTCTGCCTCAGATATACCCACTGACCTGGCCTCCACAGCTGCCTGTGGCAATGAACTCCGCAGATCTTGGCCACGGAGACTCAGCAGGTCAGGCAGCATTTATGGAGAGGAATGAACAGTCGATGTTTTGGGCCAAGACCCTTCATCGGGACTCATCATCTGATGAGTATCCTCAGCATATTTAGTTTTTATTTTGGGTATCCAGCATCTGCAGTTTTCCTCTGCTTCCTTTGTTCTTGTGTAAAATGTCACTGAGATCTTTTAGCACCCATTTTTATTCATGATTCAAGATTGTTTAATGTCATTTCCAATACACAAGAGAATGAAGTAATTGTTACTCTGGATCTGATGCAGCACAAAATAAACACAGTAAGATAAAGAACACAATAATCTAAAATACACAATGAATATAAACCCGTAAGATAAACTTATACACAGACTGATTGTATGTCCATAGAGTGACGCTAGGCGCAGGAGTGCCTATACACAAGGTGACTCTGACAGGAAATGATAAAGTAGTGGCGGTTTGGGGGGAGGAGGGGTGGGTTAGTGGGTGGAGGTGTTGATCAGCCTCACTGCTTGGGGAAAGTAACTGTTCTTGAGGCTGGTGGTCCTGGCGTAGATGCTACATTGCCTCCTCCCTAACAGGAGTGGAGCTTACAGTCCATGAGGAGAGTGGGTGGGGATCCTTCATGATGTTACCGGCCCTTTCCCGGCACCTTTCTGTGTATATATGTTTTATGAGCAAATTGTTCATAAATTTAATTTAAATTTAAGGAATTAAACAAGCAACTGCAGAATCATTTTACACTAATGCGTAAGGATAAATGACACTGGTTTGCTTCACAGTTCTGTAACATCTAAAAATGCATTAGCAGCCAGACCTCTGGTAATCTTTGTTGTAACGCAAGAAGCATAATAGATTATTTCCACACCGAAAGCTTTGATAAATATTGAAGGGATAAAGACCAACTAATCCGTTGTAATGATGTGAATTGAGGGATGAATGTGAGTCAGAATAACCACATTTCAAATTAAGGTCCAATTAATGTCAGAAGGGGAACAATGGTGCCGTGCATAATGACTGATGTCTGTAGAGGAATGTCAGGTATACTGAGGTCAAGTGCCCACAGAAATTCCTCAGTCGATTTCACCCAGAACTAATCAGAGTTCATTTAGGATTTTCTCAGGAAAAAGGATGCAGTAGATTCAATTTCCATGCTGCTTTGCCATTGATGGGAGCTATTCCTAAGTGTAAGGGGAACCGCGGCCAAATCTCCCACACATTCAGCTGTCGTCCACTGAATCCAAGCTCTGTGTGAAATTCCGCTTGAAAACCTTGTAAGATTGACTCAGGGAATCAGAATAAATGGTTAGAAAGTGATTCACGGGTGGCAGAGTAGCATAGCGGTTACTGTAATACTTTACAGCGCCGGCTAGAAGATTGGGGTTCAATTCCCACCACCGCCTGTAAAGAGTTTGTATGTTATTTCCGTGACTGCGCGGGCTTCCCCCCACATTCCCATGACATACGGTCTTGGGCATGTGATGTTGGCACCTGAAACATGGCAATGCTTGCAGGCTGCCCCCAGGCATATCCCCGGACTGTGTTGGTCATTGACGCAAATGGCACATTTCACTGTATGTTTCAACGCACATGTGACAAATAAAATTAATATTTCTTTAATCTTCCAAAAGAACATCAGTTTGATAATCCTTATGTGTTTCAGTCCAGTCTGACATTTATTTGATCATTTACTATTTTAGTGCTCTATATGAGAATGGGGATTCCTCCATCTCAGCTCTCTTTGAACTGGTGTGCGTCCAACATAGAGCAGGCTTACTACCTCTTTCAAATTCCAAAGCCAAATGGTAATGCTGGGCTTTCGGCGTCTTGATTCATAGATTCAAGAGGTTTTAGAACATGAAAAAATGCCTTCAATCCAACTTGTCTATGCCAACCAAGATTCCTTTCTAAACTGATCCCCGCTGCCTGTGTTCAGCTAATTTCCTATCCATGTGCCCATTCAAATGTCTTTCAAACATTATAGGTGAAGGGGGAAAGGGGTGGGGGGGGGGTCAATGCTTTTGCTGCTGTTTGAGTGAAAGGACGGGGAAGGGGGCTTCGGGGCTTCCATGTTTCTATCATTCATGCTCTGATGTCTGGGAAGAGTATGATCTTCAGGTTGTATACTGTATACATTCTCTGATATTAAATGAAACTTTGAAGCTGTCTCTGCCTTATCCTCTGACAGCTCGTTCCACTAACCTCTGTGTGAAAACTTGCCCCTCAGATCTTCGAAAACATCTTTCCCTTCTCACCTTAAAACTCTGCTCTCTAGTTTTAGACTCCCCTATCTTGAAGAGATTGGCACTGGCAAACAACGTGACCAATGGCAACGTCTTTCAGACAGCTCACGAAACTACTTCTTTTCCTTTCAATATGATTCTGCTGCTATTGGAACCTGTGATTTACATGTTCATAGTGTGTTTTTGGGCTGATTGAGTGATCCGGTGCTCTGCTGTCTCCGAGGGAGTTCAGTGAGGTTTGGAGCGGAGTGTGCAGCCTGGAGAACGTGATCCACTCCATTTTTTGCCGACTAGAGAGGAGAGCAAGATTGAAATCAACATGGAAGGGGAGTGGGTGCTCAGCACCGCCTGCCTGAATTTGACCAGTCTTGCTCGCTGCTGCCTGACAAAGGTATCTGTGTTTGACTGGCCTCTCTCTATCACTCATTCCTGCCAGAGGAATGTGCCGGTGTCTGACCCGTCCCTCTCTATCGCTCACTGTTCTCAGGGGATGGTGCCAGAGTCCTGGGTCTTGGGCAAGGTTTAATCAAAGTGGTTTGTGGATTGGGCTCTGTGGTTCATGTTACCTGGGGTTCACCTGGGGATACGAATGGACAATAAACTGGACTGGTCAAAGAACACAGAGACTGTCTACAAGAAGGGTCAGAGCCGTCTCTGTTTCCTGAGGAGACTGAGGTCCTTTAACATCTGCCGGACGATGCTGAGGATGTTCTACGAGTCTGTGGTGGCCAGTGCTATCATGTTTGCTGTTGTGTGCTGGGGCAGCAGGCTGAGGGTAGCAGACACCAACAGAATCAACAAACTCATTCGTAAGTCCAGTGATGTTGTGGGGGTGGAACTGGACTCTCTGACGGTGGTGTCTGAAAAGAGGCTGCTGTCCAGGTTGCATGCCATCTTGGACAATGTCTCCCATCCACTCCATAATGTACTGGTTAGGCACAGGAGTACATTCAGCCAGAGACTCATTCCACCGAGATGTAACACTGAGCATCATAGGAAGTCATTCCTGCCTGTGGCCATCAAACTTTACAACTCCTCCCTCAGAGTGTCAGACACCCTGAGCCAATAGGCTGGTCCTGGACTTATTTCCACTTGGCATGATTAACATTATTATTATTTAATTATTTACAGTTTTATATTGCTAGATTTCTACACTATTCTTGGTTGGTGCGGCTGTAACAAAACCCAATTTCCCTCGGGATCAATAAAGTATGTCTGTCTGTCTGATATGATGTGTTTCTAGTTTCTGGGTACTCCTTTTTTATCACTATTTTGTGTGGTTTTGATTGGGGCAGACTGGCTCTGTGTCCTGCAGCCAACAAACGACACAGTGCTAAATTGAACTGAACTGAACTAAACTTCATAAGCATTCCTAGACTGTTTCAAAGGTTTGATGATTCATATTCTGTGTTATTGTTGTGCTATTATTGTGTGATTTATTCTTTTTTTGTGGGTTTTGGTGTTTGATATTTTCTTTGAATGGGTTCTAAAGTGTTTCTTTGTGCTGTGGCTGTCTGTGGGAAGATGAATCTCAGGGCTGTTCGCTGCATACATAGCTTGATAATAAATGTTCCTTGAATCTTTTGGAAAACAGATGTATACATTCCTGGATCAGCATGGGCAAAGTCTTGTTATCAGGTCATATCTCCACCATCAGTGTGATCAGCAATCCTCAAATGCCTGTTACACCACTGGCGTTTAGGGCAGCAATGTCTGTCCTTGGCCATCTTCTCTATTGTGATCTAAGGTCCCCATTTCTGCCTCTTTGGTCTCCCGCGTTTCTTCCACCCTTCAGGGATCCAATGAAGAGCTGTTTTAATGATGGAGCTGGCCTCTCTTCTCATCACCCTCAGTGTGAGATGTGTAATTAATGACTAGGATTTGCTGAAGCAATATATCTCAGAGGGGCCCTGCCAACTGGATCTACTTACTGTATGTAGGTTTAGGTCAGGGGTTCCCAACCTGGGGTCCACAGACCCCTTGCTTAATGGTATTGGTCCATGGCATAAAAACGGTTGGGAACCCCTGGTTCAGATGCTGTCATATTTGACCACAAGGTAAATGATAATATTGAGATGATGAGACCACAGGGCATTTGGTGCCTAGCAGGAAAAGTTATCTCATGTGACCGCATCACATTCTGAAAGACCGGCGAATGAATTCCCCCTCACACTTTGAACCGTCAGTAACATCCTTTGATCAATTTTTCTGCTTTAGCCCATAAAAACATGCAGTGTGCAATTAACGTTCCAGGTTGGGGACTCTATACTTCCAGCCTTTCAGTTAGAAGGCAGCAGAGACCCACTTCCATTAAGTTGCTATTTTTACAGCTGAACATTTTCTGCGAATGCAGGCACTGAAGATTTCCACAGCAGCAAGGAAATTAATGAGTGGCTCATGGTTCACTGACGCAGTGTTGCAAAGCCACAGTTGGACTGCACCGGCCTGGTTCTCACTGAATGCTACCACAATTAAATACGGACAATGCAGCGGCAGAGAGCTACTGGGATTCTCACACAAGTACAGGCTTCCTTAGGTAGCTTGATTGACCTTCTAACATCCCAAAGCTTTTCTGCCATGGAGTAGGTGCCGCTTACTTAGGATGGGTTTAGCTCAAGCAACAGACAAGGAGCTCAAAGCCATCCAGGAGAAAGTTCTCCACAGATGGCCATACCCTGCTGTCTAAGTCGGTGATAGGAAGGCAAATGCAATGTCGGCACTCATTTCCAGAGGACTGGAATATAAAAGCAAGGATGAAATGCTGAGGCTTTATAAGGCATTAGTCAGACCATATTTGGAATATTGTGAGTAGTTCTGGGCCCCTTATCTAAGAAAGGATGTGCTGGAATTGGAGGAGGTTCATGAGAATGAAAGGGCTAATGTATAAAGAGCATCTGATGGCTCTGGGCCTGTACGCAGTGGAGTTTAGAAGAAGGAGGGGGGATCTCATTGAAACCTACCAAATATTGAAAGGCCTAGATAGAGTAACCGTGGATTAGGCTGTTTCCAGTAATAGGAGAGCCTAGGACTAGAGGGCAAGGCCTCAGACTAGAAGGACATCCCTTTAAAACAGATGTCCTATCTAAATTAGGTTTAATCTTAACCAAATCCTAATAAGATTAGGAATTTATTTAGCCAGAGGCTGGTGAACCTATGGGACTCATTGCCAGAGAGGGCTGTGGAAGTCAAGTCAGGTTAAAGCAGATTTTGACGGGTTCTTGATTAGTAAGGGCATCAAAGGTTACAGGGGGAAGACAGGAGAATGGGATTGAGTGGGATAATAAATCAGCCATGATGGAATGGCAAAGACTCAATGGGCTGAATGGCCTAATTCTGCTCTTTATTAATGGGATTCCCTTCCTACCTTCCCTTCACAACAACATTACACTACTGACTAATGTACTGATTACACTACTGACTAATGTACTCCAGTAAGCATCTGAAAAGAAATACAGTCAACAAGCAGGTTTAAAATGGTGGCTTCCTGCAGTGCAATATATAGTTGGCAACAAAAAATAGATTTACTGCTGCAAAAAATACTACATTAACTTTTGAATGGGTCTTCAGGGACTTTGCTTTAGTTATTGTTGCTAAAACTGAAAGGTTTAAACCCTGCTTGTGCTGTATAACATATAGTATTGTATTGAAATCTTATCCATTATTCTACTGAATTTCAGAAGGAGAATTCAGCATGGAGACATCATGACTTTACACGTTTAGCATCATGCTCCAAGGACACTTTAGGAGTTAGTTATCAATATAAAAGGGGCTTATTTATCAAAATGGTGGCTGCAATGCTTGGATGAACAAGCACTGGGATAAAGGGCACAGACATATTAAATTAAAAGTTATCCAGATACAGGAGAGGGAGGGAGGGGGCAGGGAGGAGAGGAGAGAGGGAAGGGAGAGGAAAAGAGGGAGAGGAAAGGGGAAGGGGAGAGGAGGTGGAGGGGGAACAGGAAATGTGAGAGGGGTTAAAGGCAGAAGAGACAAGAGATGGAGAGATGGGGAGAGGAAGGGTGAATGAGAGGGGAGGGAAAGGGATGAGGGAGAAAGAGGAAGGGAGGGGAGGGAGAGGAATAAAGGGAGAGTGGGAGAGATGGAGGGGAATGGGGACCGGGAGGCGGAGACTTGCTTCTGGTGCAGTGACTTCTATGTACGTAGGTGAAAATGATTTGCAGAACTGTGGGAATGAGCAGTTTACTAGGAACTGTCATTGACCTGATACACCAAAGGCCTCCTTTTCCACTGTAATTCACACCCTGTCTCAGTTAATTTGACATCAGGCACAAAATATTATTGCAGTGTGAATCACGATGGTTTCTCGAGTACTCGGGACCTGGGAGAGGATCGGGAATGTTATTCAGCAACGACAGACTCTTTGAGATTTGACTGCACTGTGACGTACCTTTTTGGTTTTGTCCATGGCCTTGAGAATAGAGATATTGAGCTGGTCCAAAGCAGACAGGACACTTTCATACTCCCCCATGTGCTCGTAGAAATACTCTGGAAAAAGCAAAAGTTACAGCTTTCAGGTCTTTCAAACTCAGGGCAACTCGTTTGTCTTCATACAATGCGCGAGAGTGGGACTGAAGGACGCCACAAAATGGTTTACAGTCAAGGATCAAGATCCAAGGTTGTTTGTCATTCTTCAGTCCGTGAGTGTAAAGCAGAACAAAATGATTGTTACTCTGGATCTGATGCAGCATAAGAAACGCAATTAGGACTGTTACAATGGGAAAGAGCTTCTTCCCCCAGACCGTGAGACGACTGAACTTCCTGTCACCACCCGGGTCTCATCACTTATAACCATATAGCACGGAAACAGGCCATCTCAGCCCTTCTAGTCTGTGCAGATGAAGCACCAGTAGTGTTACACTGTTTACTTTTTAACTTGTGTCATAAATGCATCTTATTACTTGTTAATTTATTTGTGGTAATATTACTTAAGTGTTGTGTTTGGCACTGTCCTTGTATGGGGTTGAATGATAATAAACTGAACTTGAACAATAAGCATTAAGAACATATAGTAATGAAAAAAATAGATACAGTAAATATAACATCTCCTCTTCACTGATAATCAACACTGGTGCACTCCAGGGGTGTGTGCTTAGCCCACTGCTCTACTCTCTCCACACCCATGACTGTGTGGCTAGGCATAGCTCAAACACCATTTATAAATTTGCTGATGATACAACCATTGTGGGTAGAGTCTCAGATGGAGACGCGAGGACGTATAGGAGTGAGATACACTAAGTGGTGTCACAGCAACAACCTGGCACTCCATGTCAGAAAGACCAAAGAGCTGATTGTGGGCTTCAGGAAGGGTAGGATGAGTGAACACAAATCAATCCTCATAGAGGGATCAGAAGTGGAGAGAGTGAGCAGCTTCAAGTTTCTAGGTGTCAAGATCTTTGAGGATTTAACCTGGTCCCAACATATCAATGCAGCTATAAAGAAGGCAAAACAGTAGCTATATTTCATTAGGATTTTAAGGAGATTTGGTTTGTCACCTAAAACACTCAAAAACTGATACAGATGTACTGTGCAGAGCATTCTGACGGGCTGTATCACTCAAACACGAGAAAATCTGCAGATGATGGAAATTCAAGCAACACACACAAAATGCTGGTGGAACGCAGCAGGCCAGGCAGCATCTATAGGAAGAAGTACAGTCGACATTTCGGGCAGAGACCCTTCATCAGGACTAACAGAAAAAAGAGATAGTAAGAGATTTGCAAGTGGGAGGGGGAGGGGGAGACCCGATATGATAGGAGAAGACAGGAGGGGGAGGGATGAAGCTAAGAGCTGGGAAGTTGATTGGCTAAAGGGATACAATGCTGGAGAAGGGGGAGTATCATAGGACGGGAGGCCTAGGGAGAAAGAAAGGGGGAGGGGAGCACTAGAGGAAGATGGAGAACACAGGCAAGGAGTTACTGTGAGAGGGAAAGAGAGGGGGAAAAATAATTAAAAATGAAAAATTATGGATGGGGTAAGAAGGGGAGGAGGGGCATTAATGGAAGTTAGAGAAGTCAATGTTCATGCCATCAGGTTGGAGGCTACCCATACGTTATATAAAGTGTTGTTCCTCCAACCTGAGTGTGGCTTCATCTCGACAGTAGAGGAGGCCGTGGATTGGCATATTGGAATGGGAATGGGACGTGGAATTAAAATGTGTGGCTACTGGGAGACCCTGCTTCCTCTGGCAGACCGAGCGTAGGTGTTCAGCGAAACGGTCTCCCAGTCTGCGTCGGGTCTCACCAATATATGGAAGGCCACACTGGGAGCACCAGACACAGTATATCACACCAGCCGACTCACAGGTGAAGTGTCGCCTCACCTGGAAGGACTGTCTGGGGCCCTGAATGGTGGTGAGGGAGGAAGTGTAAGGGCAGGTGTAGCACTTGTTCTGCTTACAAGGATAAGTTCTGGGAGGTAGGTCGGTGGGGAGGGATGGGGGGGGGACGAATGGACAAGGAAGCCGCATAGGGAGAGATCCCTGCTGAAAGCAGAAAGTGGGGGCGAGGAAAAGATGTGCTTGGTGGTGGGATTCCGTTGGAGATGGCGGAAGTTACAGAGAATTATATGTTGGACACGGAGGCTGGTGGGGTGTACGGAGAGACTGTATCACTGTCTGGTATGGTGGGGGGGAGTGGTTATCGCACAGGATTGAAAGAAGCTCGAGAATGTTGTAAAATTGGTCAGCTCCATCATGGGCACTAGCCTCCATAGTATCCAAGACATCTTCAAGGAACA
Organism: Hemitrygon akajei; assembly: GCF_048418815.1. Lineage (NCBI taxonomy): Eukaryota > Metazoa > Chordata > Chondrichthyes > Myliobatiformes > Dasyatidae > Hemitrygon > Hemitrygon akajei. Next base: position 161,421,742 of record NC_133134.1, on the reverse strand, counting down.
GTGCCTTAGGTAGGCAGTGTCCACCGGTAAGGATGCCCATCGCCCAGGATGCCCTCGTAACACTGTTACCATCAGGTAGGAGGTACAGAAGCCTGAAGGCACGCACTCAGTGATTCAGGAACAGCTTCTTCCCCTCTACCATTCAATCCCTAAATGGACATTGAACCCATGGACACTACCTCACTACCTCTTTATTTCTGTTTTCTTGCACTACTTTTTTAACTTAACTATTTAGTAGATATATATTTTTATATATATTTAAAGTAACTCAGTTTTTTCCTCTATATTTATTTATCGTGTTTTTCATTGTACTGCTGGTGATATTAAATCTGATTCTGATTCCACAAACAACGATGTAGTAACGACTGTACAATCAGTGTAGGTCAAGAGCTCCCACTGCTGCTGGCTTTTGACTCTGGTGAGTACGTGAACACTGAGCAGTGTAAAGGTTAACATGGCTGCCTCATAGCTGCAGGCGTCCCTGGATCAATCCTGACATCAGATGCTCCCAGTGCAGAGTCGGTGCTTTCTCCCCGTGACCATGCCCCTTTCCTCTGGGGGGGGGGGGGTCTCTGATTTCCTCTCCCATCCCCGAGATACACTGGCATATTAATCATGCCTTCTATAGAAAGAAATTCAGAAGGAACTGATGTATATATGAGGGAATAACTATTTTATTTAGAGATATGGCACGGTCCAAGGCCCTTCCAGCTCAACAAGCCTGCTTCAACCAATTCAAAGTTCAAAAGTTTGAAGTAAATTTATTATAAAAGGACATATATGTCATCATACACAACTGTCAGATTCATTTTTCTTGCAGGCATTTACAGGAAAATAAAGAAATAGAATAGAACTTAAGGAGACTACAAATAACAAAGACTGACGAACAACCAATGTGCAAAATAAGACAAATTATGCAAATAATACAAAAAGTATATTAAAAATACTGAGTTTGTAAAGTCTGTGGAAGTGAGGTTATGGAGTCAGTTCAGAGTTGAGGTGAATGACGTTATCATGACCCTGATAGTTGTATGGTAATAACTGTTTCTGAACCTGGTGGTGTGGGACCTGCCTGATGGTGGTAGTGAGAAGAGAGCTTGGCCTGGATTGTGGGGTCCTTGACGATGGATGCTGCTTTCTAGTGGCTGCACTCCTTGTAAATGTGCTCAGTGATGGGGAGTTACTTGCCTGTGATGGACTGGGCTGTACCCCACTACTTTTTGTAGACCCATGTGACCAATTAACCCACTAACCCGTACATCTTTAGAGCGTGGGAGGAAAGATCAGCACCCAGATGAAACTCACACTGTGACGGGGAGAACACACAACACCCTACAGACAGCTTGCTCACTCGCCAGGCTAACATCTGGATGATGAACTACTGCAAGCTAATGCAATGTTATTACTGCCCAGAATTAGGTTTAGTGGACACAAAATACACTGCAGATGCTGTGGTCAAATCAACACGTACAAACAAGCTGGATGAACTCAGCAGGTCGGGCAGCATCTGTTGAAATGAGCAGTCAACGGATGCTGCCTGACCTGCTGAGTTCATCCAGCTTGTTTGTACGTGTTGATTAGGTTTAGTGATTCTGGAATCAGGACTGACGAAGTGACTCAACCCAAAACGTCAACTCCATTTCCCTCCACAGATGTTGCCTGACCTGCGATTTCTCAGAGCATTTTGTGAGAGCTCTCTCTCTTTTGCCCATTACACCACTGACGTTTAGGGCAGCAACGAAGGTCCCCCATCTCCGGCAACGTTCACGGCTTCCTCCACCATGTCAGTAGCTTCTTCACTACTGTCAGTCATGCAAATCCCGGGTGGAGGCTCAGGAATACCGTCACAATCAGATGTAGGATTCCTCATTGCTGTTTCCATAACAATTTTATTTAACCAGTCAGGGCTGTTGGCTCTGAGCTGAACCCTCAAACCTGGAGGACCAGTGGACCACTCTTAGTCTGGCCTCTACCTTTTGACCTGTTTGGTATGGGTGACCCTACCAAAAGCCAAAATATAAAGCCCTGACTCCAGGCAACATGGCTCTCTGGGTCACTGAGGCACGCAAGCCTCCAAACCACGACAAGGTTGTAGTCCTCTTGGAGGAGAATTTTGTGTGCATTGTTCAAAACTTCCAGCATCTACGGAATCTCAAAATGAAGTTGAGAGGATATTGCTGGGACTGGAAAATGATAGCTTGAGGAGAGACACTCTGTGCTGAGCTAGATTATTTTGAAGAAAGAAGACTGAGGATTTAAAGTGAATAAAATCAAGAAGGTCCATGACAGAAGAAACAGGAAGGACCAATTTCCCCATGAAAGGGACATTAAAGACTTAGGTTTAAGTTCACAGCTGGAAAAATGAGAAGGGAGTTGAGAGAAAAAAAAACCAAACATAAGAAAGTCTGCAGCTGCCGGAAATCCAAAGCAATTCACAGAAACTGCTGGAGGAACTCAGCAGGTCAGGCAGGACCTATGGAAATGAGTGTATAGTCGATGTTTCAGGCCAAGACTTTTCGATCAGGACTGAGAAGGAAGGGGGAAGATGCCAGAATAAAAAGGCGGAGAGAGAGGAAGGAAGCTAGCTGGAAGGTGATAGGTGAAGCCAGGTGAGTGGAGAAGGTCAAAGGCTGGAGAACAAGGAATTCTGATAGGAGAAGAGAGCAGACTAGCAGATAAAGGGAAGGAGGAAGGGACCCAGGGAGAAGAGGCAAAAGGCCAGAGTGGAGAAGAGGGGAAGGGGTGGGGAAAATACTGTTCCTCCATGAGTGATTGGGGACTGAAGTTCTCTGGAAGGGTGCGAGGTGTGGATACAGCCTTCGCCACTACCCACACCACCTACATGAAGCAATACCTCAAGGAGGCAGCATATCTCATCAAGAATCCCACTTTCTGGGCCCTGCCTGCTGAATTCCCACAACTCCAGTTTCAGGACCAGCTACAACCATCAGGTCCCTGAACTACCTGCACAACCTTGAGGATTTGACAACAAACTCAACTTGACTTAACTTGACAGAGGCAGAAACCCTCCTTCACTCACACTGAACCTGAGTGAGCACTTGAAGAACCACTACTAATCAAGAGTGGGGGACGTGGGATTAATCTATTGTCTGTTTTTGGTCAGCATGGGAATGACGGGCCAAGTGGCTTCTTCCTGGCAGTAAATTTCCCTGTTCCTGTTTCCTCTACCTGTGAGTTCAGGAAGAAGGGAACGGTTAGTAACTGAGTCGTGTTCTTTGATGCTGTTTACTCTTCAATACATCAGCTGTCTCCAAACGATTGATGCATAACCTTGCTTAACAAGTCTCAGCAACTGACCGGGAGCCACATCATTCTCTAGGCTCGAAGGATCAGATTTGACAGACTGACTGAGTTCATGGAAGACGCATCTCTTCAGAGGAAACGCCACCAGGTCTGCGGGTTGTTAAAGAGCCCAGGAACATGAGCGAGAGCCTTCATTACTCCCCGAGGATCGATCCAAATGCAAATCACTAAGTGAAATAAAGCAGCATAAAGGACTAGCAGAATATGAAAGGGATAATACTTGTGACTTACCACATAGTTCTTCCGTGTCCAAGTTGCTGTTGGAAGGATCAAGAAAAATTAAATCAGAATGACACAAGCAATAGCTATAATTATTAAAAACATGAATTGCGAATGTAAACACTTAAAACAGTAATATAACAATTTTAGGTTGGTAAGCTCAGATTGAGAGATGGTGACTTCTGGCATTGTGGGGAGCAATAACACAGAGGAAGGCCCTTTGGCCCATTAAATCAGTGCCAGCCATTAATAACCCATCAGCACTAACCCCACACCTTTAAGAGGACCGCAACCTTGTCATAGGGTTTGGAGGCTTGCGTGCACCAGTGACCCGGAGAGCTATGTTGGCTGGAGTCAGGGCCTAATGCTTTGTCTCCTGGCTGAGTCACCTATGCTCAACAGGTCAATGGGTAGAGGCCAGACCAAGAGCGGTACACCGGTCCTCCAGGTTCAAGGATTCAGCTCAGGACTAACAACCCTGACTGGTAAAACAAAATTGTTACAGAAATAGCAATGAAGAATCCTGAATGGAATGGTATTCCTGAGTCTCCACTTGGGATTTGCATGCCTGACAGTAGTGAAAACCGAGAGGAAGCTACTGACATGATGATGGAAATCCTGAACACCAGCGGTGTAACGGGCAGTAAGAACAAAGTACTAACCCCACAGTAGTCCCACTTTTATTTTCTCCACATTCTCATCATCTCTCCCAAGATTCTAACACTCACTCGCACACAAGGAGCATTTCGCAGTCACCAATTAACCTACCAATCTGCTGTCTATTGGATACGGGAGGAAACCCGAGCACCTAGAGGAAACCCACAGGGTGTCAGGGAGAACACGTACGCTCTCTGCAGAACACACTGGAGGTCAGGATTAATCTGAGTCCCTGGTACTGTGAGGTAGAGATTCTTCAGGCTCTGTTTCTGTGCAGTTTTATTAGTCTTCTGTGACTGAAATATATCCTATGTGTAACCCTACAGATCCTCCCATCACTATCCCTCAGTCTATTCCCTCTTTGGAACAGAACCAGAAACCTAGGCAAGTGTGTTCAGCTCCTTCCTAAGTTACAACCCTTTGACCTACAGGAGGTACCTAATAAAGTGACCGCTGAGTGTACGTTCATGGTCCCTGCTGCTGTAGCCCATCCACTCATGGTTTGGAGTGTTATGTGTTCAGGGATGCTCTTCTGTACAGCACCGTTTTAATGTCTGGTTATTTGAGTCACTGTTGCCTTCCTGTCAGCTTGAACTAATCTCGCCATTCTCCTCTGACCTCTCTCCTAAACAAGGCATTCTTGCCCACAAATTGCTCACTGGATGCTTTCTTGCTTTTTGCACCATTCTCTGTAAACTCTAGAGACTGTTGTGCGTGAAAATCCCAGGAGATCAGCAGTTTCTGAGATACTCAAACCACCCCATCTTGCACCAACAATCATTCCACAGTCAAAGTCACTTAGGTCACATTTCTTCCCCATTCTGATGTTTGGTCTGAAGAACTACTGAGCCTCTTGACCGTGTCTGCGTGCTGTTAGGCATTGAGTTGCAGCCACATGATTGGCTGATTAGATAGCTGCATTAACGAGCAGGGGTACAGGTGTACCTGACAAAGTGGCCACTGAGTGCAAATGCAGTCTGTCCGTATAAAGAACTGTTCGGAGGTCTAGTGGGATGGATTTGCCATCTGTTCCTGTGAATAAACAGTAAACCATGAACCTGGGAACAATGGGTAGGGTGCTCGACCCTTTAAGCTTAACCCAGGGTTCAGTTGGATCACCTCGATCTTAATCCCGGCACTGTTATTATCTGTTTACAGAACAGAGGTATTGTTGGCTATCTTCCTGAACTTCTACATCTGTTCTGTAACCATTAATAGCTTTTCCTAACAAAACCCTTCCGATCAGTTTTCACACTTCCGACACCAGAAGTGTGTGTTTTTTGGAGAAGACTGCTGCAGACCGCCACTACTATTTTTTTGTTCTCTGACATCATCCATCAATGCTGTAGAAACTCTGATAATCAGGGGCTCTCAGGGTTTTGGTGGTGCTGGTCTGGCAGATGTTCCGGGCTACTGGATATTATTCTTATTAATTCACCTTTAAATCACTTCACTTAGATGTTAGATAGTATGTGCCTTTCCTGAGTTATGAACACCCAAGTTGTCTAGGACTCTCCCTAGATATGAACAAGTCCCCACAATATTATTAAGTTCTGAAGATTGACATGTGTCCTTAAGTTTGTTCCTACTAATGGCAGAATTTGGTTCTTCTCTCTCTCCACATTTAGTAATTCTTTTTTCTTACTAGTTTCAAGTTCCTTAAGGTTGTTATAGCCGGGGGTGGTAGTGGGGACAAGCTCCCACTACTTATTAAATGCTCCCAATGTTATGCACCTCAAATAGCCTCTGACAACCAAGTCCAGCTCCTGGTTTTCATGTGTACCTTAGCCTGGCAAAACTATTTCTACTGACAGGGGCTGGGGCAAAGGCAGGTTACTGGAACCTTAAAGCCAGTCACTCAGGGCAGATGGGGCTCATCAGCCATGGTAGGCAGTTAATCCAGGAGAAGGAAAACTCTGATCTCAAATCTCCGCTACCTTGTGGCAACAGCCACTCACGGGGAAGTCTTCAGGAGTAAACCCCGAGGAAAAATCAGAACTGGAGTCCATAAAGCAATCTTAGGTTGAGTTCAATGCTGACTGGCAACTCCACTGGTGCCAAACTGTGTCGGTGTCTGCCGTTCCTTTGGATTCATCAATCGTGTGGAGAGGGGAGCCTGCTACAAGGGCAACAGCTTGTTCTCCATATTGTACTGCCCTGGCTTGTGTATCTAGACAGCTAGGATGCAATATCCATGGTCGACCCGATCAATCAGAAACAACAGCCCCCACCCACTTCTCCTGCCCTCCCTGTGAACTACCCAGGCAGAATCAACAGAAAACCACACAACACCAATTCTATCACAGGCTCCGCTGGGTGATACGTACTCAGTGTGGTGTTTATCGATCTTGTGAAACAGCTCCCGTAATTCATCGGTGCTCAAGACGCCATCAGCAAAGTAGGCTTTGAACTCATCGAAGGATAATTTTCCATCATCTGTAAGAGGTAGGGAAGGCAGGCTGTAAAATTATCCACAGGGTTTTAAGAGAATTTGGTAGGTTTTAGCCCAGTCTAATGCACTCACACAAGAGCTGGTCATTAAAGCATACATGTATCAGCAATGTCCATGTTAGTGCGCTGTGATAGTGGTACACTGTCAGAGTGCTGTGTGTTGTATACTGCATGTGGTATACTGTTAGTATACTGTGTGTTGTATACTGTTAGCACACTGTGTGTGATATACTGTTAGTACACTGTACATAGAATACTTATAGTATACTGTGTGTGGTATACTGTTAGTGTGGTATACTGCGTGTGATATACTGTTAGTATACTGTGTGTGATATACTGTTAATATACTGTGTGTGATATATTGTTCATATATTGTGTGATGTATAATGTTAGTATACTGTGTGTGGTATACTGTTAGTGTGCTGTGTTTAGTATGCAGTTCTCATGCTCCTGCAGTCAATTATTGCTGTAAAATTTTATGGAACAGAGATAACAGCTACCAAAATAATAAACACAAGAGAGATATAACATTTAACTATAGAATAATAGAATAGAAATAGAATAGAATTGAATAGAATATTTCCTCAACTCACCATTCTTGTCTGCCCTTCGAAATATCTGCAAACAGTAAGATTGTAAACATTAATCTCACACAGTGACAACAGCCAAAGCATTGTAACAAAACTGAATGCTTATTGTATCAGCATTAAAAACTAGGTATTTATTTATTTTATTGATTTTTATTTAGAGATACAGCATGAACAGGCCTTTCCGGCCCAGTGAGCCACACTGCCTAAAAAACCCTGATTTAACCCTAGTTTAATCACAGGAAAATTTACAATGACCAATGAACCTACTAACCGGTATTTCTTTGGACTGTGGGGGGACACCGGAGCACCTGGAGGAAACCCACGGGTTTACAGGGAAACTGTACAAACTGCTTACAGATAGCGCCAAGCTCCAGCACCCTGAGCTGTAGTACCGCCACGCTAACCACTAGCTACGCGGTGCCCCAACTAGCAACAACTAGGTAATTCTGGTCAGCATGAAGTAGGAATATTCCAGAAAGGAGCAATGGACAAAGGATTTCAGTTGGATGACTTAAAACCATAAGCCTTGACGGGAAAGCAAGTATTATTCTCCATGGAGAAGATTTGATAGAGGCTGACATGGTTACCATGGTAGCATAGTGGTTAGTGTGGTGCTATAACAGCTCGGCTGTTCTGGAGTTCGGAGTTCAATTCTGGCACTGTCGTGTAATTAGTCTCTGACCATCCTCCCTGTAGAATGAGTGGGGTTTCCACAGGTGCTCCTGTTTTCTCCCACAGTCCAAAAACATACCGGGTAGGTTAACTGGTCATCTTAAACTGCCCCGTGATTCGGCTAGGGTTAATCGGAGTTGTGGGGGGTTACTGGGGTGCTGTGGCTCACAGGGCCGGAGGGGCCTACTCCACACTGTATCGCTAAATAAATAAATCAATCTATAAATGACCTTGAAAGTTCCAGATCGGGTGGAAAGATGCACTTTGTTCACAGAATGGAGACACAAATCCAAAAAATGAGAAAAACAAACAGAAATGTGACGGAGAGTTTTTTTTTACACCGCGTGGTTATGAACTGCAATTCACTGCCTGCAAGGAAGAGAGAAAGGGAACAATCAGGAATTTCAAAGGAAAACTGGAAAGGCATTTGAGGATAAACGCCAACTCTTTATTCCCCTCCATAGGTGCTGACTGACCCGCTGAGCTCCTCCAGCATTTTGTGTGCGTTGCTGAGGAAAAATAACCTGGCAGGTTACGGGACTGGTGCTGATGAGGCTGAAGAGAGGGCCGTCATCAACTCATTGGGCTGAAGAGCGGCCTTCTGCACCGTAGCAACTCCTTGTGTTTTTCCATATACATCAAGTTGGTTTATAGACAATCTGCAACAAGTGCCTTGCCAGCTGCCCCCAACATATCCTTGGTCATCGATACAAACAACGCACTTTACTGAATATTTCCATGCGTGCGTGATAAAGAAATGTGAATCTGAATCAATATTGCGAGGAGGAGAGAGCCGTACTGAGCAAAATCCTGCGGCAGTTGTACAGCGTACAGAGTAGTTCAACTGGGAGCATCTTGGGCAGTGCAGTCTCAGTACCAGGGACAGGCCCCATCTACCCTACAGCACAGTGTGGCTTTGCTGGGTTGATTGTTGAGGTAAGGGGGCTTATCCTGGTTGAAGAAGTTAAAGCTGGGCCGCACTGGGGCCGCATGGTGCATGGTGGCTCGCATAATGCTTTACAGTACCAGCGACGCAGGTTCATTCCCGCTGCTGGCAGCGAGGAACTCGTACGTTTTCCCCGCGACCGTGTGGGTTTCCTCCGGGTGCTCTGGTTTCCTCCCACAGTCCAAAGATGTACCTGTCCGTAAGTTAATTGATCATTGTAAATTGTCCCATGATTAGGCTAGGATTAAGTCGGGGGATCACTGGGTGGCTCAGCTCCAAGGGCCAGAAAACAAACCATAAATAAATAAACAAACAAACTGAAGTTTAGAAAAAGGAGAGGGTACCTCAGTGAAATATTCAGCTTTCTAGGAGCGATTGATGGTAGATGATGAAGGACTGTTTCCTCTAACTAAAGAAATTCCTGAGTCTCAGTGTTGGGACCCGCCCCCCCCCCCCCCCCCACCTTTGAGATGACGACACATCTCTTTACAAACGGGCCTATCTCTGCTCTTCCTGTGTCTCTCTGAATCATTCTCTCTCATTCACTCTGTCTTTTCTCTTTCCTGGTCATCTTCTGCCCTTCTCTCCCTCTCTCATTATCTGCTTCTCTCGGCCCCTCAGTTTCTCCTTCTGTCACTATCTCTCTGGCCCCTCTGTTTTCCTTCCCCCCTCGCTCTGTCCTCCCCATCTGTTCCCTTTCTCCCTTTCTGTTCTCTTCCCCCCTTCTGCTTCTCTCTGTTTTCTTCTGTACCCCATTTCCCCGTCTCTGCTCTTGCTCTGTTGCCCCTTCCCCCTCACTCACTTGAATATTTTGTTCTCTTTCTCTGTTCCCCACTCTTCACTTTCTCTCTGTTCCTTTCTTGCTTTCTTGACATTGAATCCATGAACACCACCTCACTACTTTTTGTAATTTTTGCACAACTTCATACATATATCGTACCTAGATATATTTACTGCAATTCACTATGTTTCCCTCTTTTATTAATGCATTGTACTGCTGCCGCAAAGACAACAAATTTCACGACATATGCCGGTGATATTAAACCTGATTCTGATTCTCTTGCCAGAGAGATGCTTTCATTATTGTTGAGAGTCTATTTGGCTTAAACCCAAGTAATGCTGCTGAATACACTAAACCAGGACTCAAGCAGATAAATGGCCTCAACATCAAATGTGTATCAATGATAACTAATTTGCCTCTTGAAGCAGTGATAAGATTGATTATCAATTTCAGTTCATCCATTAAAAAGTACTTACTATTGAAAGCATGCTCCATCTAGTAGTGAAATTGCATTGCTCAATAAATAAATAATTGGACCATAATTCTTAGTGTTGCCATGGCAACTGAGTGAGTCAGCTGGAAGCCAGAGAGGGTGAAAGAATTGAAAAAAAAATTCACTGCAATTGGAAAAACCCCAGAGGAATTGAGGTGGAAAGGATCTCATTATCCAGCTAAAAGTACCACAAAGGGGTCCTGGATATCAGAGTGGTGCCCCAAAAGAGTCCAAAGGGAGTGCAGAGAAATGGGATTGCCCCTGTTTCTTTTTGGTGTGTTTACACATAGACCCAAGTGTCCTGCAAAAACAAAAATGACAAATTGGTCAAAAGGACACCAGCTCTGAAACAGGACCTAAGACCAGAGGACACAGCCTCAGAATAGAGGGACATCCTTTTAGAACAGAGATGAGGAGGAATTTCCTTTAGCCAGACAGTGGTGAATCTGTGGAATTCATTGCCACAGGTGGCTGTGGAGGCCAAGTCTTTGGGTGTATTTAAGACAGAGGTTGATAGATTCTTCATTAGTAAAAGGCATGAAAGGACAAGGGGAGAAAGCAGGAGACTGGGGCTGAGAGGGAAATGATCAGCCATGATGAAATGGTGGAGCAGACCCATTGTGCCAAATAGCCTAACTCTGCTTCTTTATCTTATGGTCTTATAGTCTCTGAGCGATTCCTGATTGGGAGGTTTACTAGAATTTCCACATCCCTAAGCACCTCACTCTGCAAGGACCCAGCCTTGGGCGAGACCTTGGCTTCAGTGGAGGAGGGGAAGACTGCAGGGAGAGGGAGTCAGCTAGCTGGTGCTAGTCTAGTTGGGAACATCCTGCACGTCAGAACAGTTGGAAAACCCACCAAGCCCAATGGACGGAGTCTACCTACATTCGCCAAGAGTACACTTTACTAGGAATGAAATATTCCTTATTCTTTTGTATTTATTGAGTGATGCAGCACAGTAACAGGCCCTTCCGGCCCAAGGCATCCACACCGCCCAATTACAGACATCCCACCTCTCCTGGAAGTTCTGGGAGTCTCCCACACATTGATAGCAGCTCCCTGACGCCCGCAGATTATATACAATATCCTGGAAATAGATTCTTTTGAGAGTGAGCGAGCAAGGGAGGGAGAGAGGGAGAGAGAGAGAGAGAGAGAGGGAGAGAGAGGGGGGAGGGAGAGAGGGAGGGAGGATGGAATAAAAAAAAAGACTCCATGATAATATAATATAATAAAATGGTGAATCTTGTGAATCTGATGTCTTGCAAAATTAACAAATTCATTGACACAGACTGCTATGAGGTTGAGATTTCCAACAAAATGCTCAAATCTGCCAAGCAAGCCACATCACGGTCCAAGGAAAGTTTGCAAAAGGAATAGAAAAGCTATTTGCATTAGCATTGAGACTGCCAACAAAATACTCAACAAGAAATATGTGTGTGTGTGTGTGTGTGTGTGTGTGTGTGTGTGTGTGTGTGTGTGTGTGTGTAAATAGCTTCAATATGTGATCAAATAAATTGTTGTGTTCTTTCATAATCAAATTTCCTGTATACATACACCCTTGGAGGGGGGGATATGGGGTTGTGGGGGGCAGGGGTGGTGGTGCTACCTCCCTGAAATGAGTTTTTGCAGGGTGGACCCTGTACATCTTTGAAATGTGGGAGGAAACCCACGCGGTCACGGGGAGAACATACAAACTCCTTATAAACAGTGGCAGCAAACTGAACCTGGGTTGTCGGCACTATAATCGTCTTACGCCAACTGCTACGCTACCGTGCTACCCTGATAATGAACTGACCTGAAGGGAACGGTTCCTCGACTCCTCATAAAGAGCAGCCAGGCACTCTGCAACACCCCGGTGGGATGCTCACGGAAATGTACTTTAGGCAGAAGTCTGGCTTCCTTAAGAGAATTTAGAAAATATTGAAATATTGTAACAGACTATTGAGGTAATTAAAACAGGGTTTCATACACCCTTGGATTACAAATAAAAGCAGGTGTTCTGGTAGGCTGCAGTGTGGCTTATCTTATGCACTTTGACTTTGCCAGTTTCTTATTAAAAAATCTCTCTTCTTCCTTTGTTCCTTTCCTCCTTCAATCTATCGAGCATTCTATCTATTCAGCAATCTATCAAGCTATCTATCTGTATGTCTATCCATCAAACTACCTATCTGTCTATCCGTCTACAAGATATCCATTTATCTGTCTATGTATCTGTCTATTTATTTATCTATCTATCTGAAACCCTGCTGGTTTCCTTGGCTGTGTAGACACTCTCCTGTCCCGCCAAACCCGTGACATTGAGACGGCCACCCCACCCCACCCCAAACTCCAGTTTGTGTGGACGCTGTGTAATTTGCTACCCTGTTACAACTCAGTGCCAAGAAATAGCAGACACCACACTGCGTACCATTAAAAGAATTATATTCATGAAGGGTTAGTAAAGAAAAGCAAAAAGAAAAGGGCCCACCTTAATTAAACAGTCAGATGTGCACAAGCTGGAGCCCAACGTTTCACCATATTCACTGAACCTCAGTCGTCTCGGCACCTGACTCCATCGAATCCCGGTCCCACTCCGGGTCGAATCCTACGACCCGTTCTCTCTACATCTCCCGACAAACAAAAGCCCCAAGCCCAACCTTAGTGTCCCTCACCAGAAAAATCTCCTTTCACTTCCACCATCCTAATTGGATGGCACACATTTCTCATCATCCCGCATCTTCAACAATAACCCAGACAGGCGGACAGCAGAACAGTCTGCTCTTACAGAGCTGCTAAACGAAATATCTCCAGCATAACAGTAAGAATGTGAACCAGGGCGTTACACACCTATCTATCAGGGAGTCCCTTGAGTACCATGCCAAGAATGAGACTCAATGCCCTCTGTTCAGCTGACATTGGGATTAGCTTTATTTGTCACATGTACATTGAAACATACAGTGAAATACACGGTCTGCGTCAACGACCAACACGGTCCAAAGATGTGCGCAAACTTTCGGCGCCAATGTAGCATGCCTGCAACTTATTGACCCTGACCCAACTTCTTTTGGAGATGAAGCTGCGGGTGCTGGGCAGGGTATACCCTCGCGGCCTTCTTCAGCCTCCTCGCCCATCTTTCTCTGATCACAGTTCAATTATTTTCCTCTGATGCTGCCACATTCTGTCCTTTATTCCGCCTCTCTCAGTTATTCCGTTATTGTCACTTCACCATTTCTTTTTGCACTACCTCAGACTGCACGACCATCCCATAGCATAGCAGTCAGCACTAGGCTATTACAGTACCAGCGACACAGGTTCAATTCCCACCACTGTCTGTAAGGAGCTGGCACGTTCTCCCCATGACTACGTGGGTTTCCTCTGGGTGCTCTGGTTTCCTCCCACATTCCAAAGACGTGCAAATTAGTAAGGCATAGGCACGTTGTTTACAGACAGACAGACATACCTTATTGATCCCGAGGGAAATTGGGTTTCGTTACAGTTGCACCAACCAAGAATAGTGAAGAAATATAGCAATATAAAACCATAAATAACTAAATAATAATGTTAATCATGCCAAGTTGAAATTAGTCCAGGACCAGACTATTGGCTCAGGGTGTCTGACACTCCGAGGGAGGAGTTGTAAATTTTGATGGCCACAGGTAGGAATGACTTCCTATGACGCTCAGTGTTACATCTCGGTGGAATGAGTCTCTGGCTGAATGTACTCCTGTGCCTAACCAGTACATTATGGAGTGGATGGGAGACATTGTCCAAGATGGCATGCAACTTGGACAGCATCCTCTTTTCAGACACCACCGTCAGAGAGTCCAGTTCCACCCCAACAACATCACTGGCCTTACAAATGAGTTTGTTGATTCTGTTGGTGTCTGCTACCCTCAGCCTGCTGCCCCAGCACACAACAGCAAACATGATAGCACTGGCCACCACAGACTCGTAGAACATCCTCAGCATCCTACACCAGAAGCATGGCGACTCTCACGAGCTTCCCCCAGCACATCCTTGAACAATGTTGTTTGTTGATGCAATTGATGCCTTTCACTGTATATTTCGACATACATGTGACAAATAACGCTAATCTTTTCCAATGTACTTCACTCTATTCTGTTGTTTTATGCTCGTCACAATATTTATTGTTGCATTTAATATCAGCATTTATTCTGCGAGCTTTATGTGAGCAAGGAATTGATTGCACTCTGCTGTACACGCCAAAATACTGATCTGATCTGAACTGACACCGGCTGTGGAATTTGCTTTGCTGAACTCTGCCACATGCAATTCTCCATCCGTGTGGGCCAGACTACAGGGCGTATCTGGACTAATGAGGCCACTGCCTCTATCTCGTGGAGGCTACCGGCATTTCCCAAGTTTTAGACCATAACACCATAAGACATAGGAGAATTAGGCCATTCGGTCCATCGAGTCTGCTCTGCTCTTCCATATTGGCAGATTTATTTTCCCACTCAACCTCATTTTCCTGCCTTTTCCCTATAACCCTTGACACCCTTACTAATTAAGAACCTATCAACCTCCAATTTAATTATATCCAAAAACTTGGTCTCCGCAGCCATCTGTGACAATGAATTCAGCAGATTCATCACCCTCTTGCTAAAGAAATTTATCTTCATCTCTGTTCTAAAGGCCCATCCTTCTATTCTGAGATTGCCCCTTTGGTCCTACACTCTTCCACTACTGGAAGCATCTTCTCCATGTCCACTCTATCCAGTCCTTTCAATATTCTGTAGGTTTCAATGAAATCCTCCGTCATCCTTCTAAACTCAGGCCCAGAAGCATCAAAGACTCCTCATACATTAACTTTTTCATTCCTGGGATAATTCTTGTGAATTTCCTCTGGACCCTCTCCAATGCCAGCACATGCTTTGTGCGCAAAGGAGCAGACAGTCTAACACCTCACCAGTTCCTTCTTCCCCTTCATTTCAAGCACTTCGATGCGGAGTGAAAGACGCCTGTGCATGAGCTCATTTTAACATGGGGTAGCCCTTACCCATCAGCTGTTGAAAGGACCTGTTCGAGCAAGGGTTTAGTTCACTGGCAAATTGGTCCAAGATGTCTGAGGACCAGACTCTGCTGTGTGAACTTTACATAACGGCTACAACAACATGGACATGACCACCTACGCAGGCACACACACACACACACACACACACACACACACACACACACACACACACACACACACACACACACACACACACACACACACACACACACACACACACACACACACACACACACACTGCAATGGGCGGAGGCTACAATGTCAAAGTGTATAAAGTTTGACTAAAACACCTAGCTGTTTAGGGTAGTGTGCTCATCAGAATAAATTGGTGAATCCAGAGTTCAAGGATTGGAGTTCAGGGTCCTGTCATCGGCTCGACCTGAGTTTGATAAAAGAGCAAAGCCTGAAAGTCGATCGGAATTCCAGACATCGAGGCCCGATAGCCGAAGTCCTGGGTGTGTATGTGTATGTCTGCCAGACCAGTGGGGAAGTTGGAAGACCGATGCCCACGACTCTGCAAATCCAGCGGAGGCTGAAGGTCCGGAAGCAGCCTATCCTGGGGTTGGAGGACTGTCTTTGTGTGTGAGTGGGCGCGTGGGTAGGTGGGAGGGAGAAAGGTGCTTGTTTTGCATGTTGATGGTTATTTGCTGAACACTGTGGACATGCTTGTTGGCGGCAGAATGCATGGTGACACTTGCCGGCTGCCCCCAGCACACACTTGGGTTGTGTTGGTTGTTAACACAAGCAAAGTACATCTCTGTAAGTTTCGAAGTATGCATGGTAAATACATGAATCTAAATGTGAAACTGAAATTTGGAAAAGTCAAAATTTGGGTATATAAGCCATTTGCACAAGTCCATGTATGCACAGGTGCGATGAAAAATTAACTTGCAGTAGCATCAAATGAACATAACTTCAGATACACAATATTCACAAGGAAAAAATGCATATAAAATTATAGAAGCAAGAACAAAGGAACTCAGAGTCCATTGTAGAATGATGTGGTCAAAGTGTTGCTATACTGAGCTAGTGATTAGCATTGTGCAGGTTGGTTCAAGAACTGAATGGTCAAAGGAAGGCAGCTGTTCTTTTCAATTCAATTCAGGCTTCCATACCTCCTGACTGATTCTAGCTACAAGAAGATGTATTTAATATTTTAGTTTCAGAATCTGAATTAGGTTTAATATCGCTGGAATATGTTGATAAAATTGTTAACATTGCAGCAGCAGTACAATGTAATACATGATAATATAGAAAAAAAATTGTGTGTGTGTGTGTATATATATATATAGAGAGAGAGAGAGAGAGAGAGAGAGGTTCATTAGGCAGTGTTGTCCATTTAATTAATTACAGGTTACATGTAAAAACACACAAATTGCATATGTCATTATGTTCCCATATGTTACATGTGCACCTCGTGTAAAGTAAATTTGAAGTTGACTCTCATTGTGGACTCCCACATCTTCCTTTTAATTAGTTCAATGTTTTGAAGCTATAAAACATAACAATGGTAAGGCCAAACGATTGAAAAGGGTATTGCCCACTCACCTCTACTCTGGCTGGTTCATTAAAACTCTTAATTCCTCAGTAGAACGAAAACACAGCAACATCACTCAGTATTACACAGAAGTAATTAATTTACTAGGGAAATTCTCTGAATTCTCTGTTTCCTTTGATATTATTAATCAATTTTGAATTAGAGTTTCATTACTCCTGGCAGATATTAAATTAAAATCATATAATTTGTGAAGTAATTGAGTCTTTAAATTTGCCTGGTGATGTGGTGTTTTTGTCTAGAAACCTGCTACCATTTCGAATAGAGATCACTTCACTTGGTAAGAAGCTTTGTGGTTTTATGTTGAATTCATCGGTTATTACAGTTACTCTGGTTCAGGGTATGATACTCATTGTCTAAGCTGGAACTGAGAGAACAACATCCAAAAATTCCAGCTACACCAGGGAAGTTAGAGCCTGTGCAAAAGTCTTAGGCACATGTATACATACATATACACCAAAGTCTCTACTTCTTCAATGTGGTGAACTACATATACCTATCTGGATACGAGCCCCCCTGCTGACTGCTCCTGTGGCTCCTCCCACAGACCCCGGTATAAAGGCGATTGGAGCCACAGACCCTTCCTCAGTCTCCAGGATGTTGTTTGGTGGTCGCTTGTTGCTTGTGCTTTCTTCCAGCTAATAAAAGCCTACCTTAACTCACGTCTCAGAGTTATTGATGGTGCATCACTCAGAAGGCTAAGGCACGTCCCTAGTGACGCTTAACTAAATTTTTGCAGATGCACATGAAGATCATCTTGTCCACAAGAATCACAGCTTGGTATGTCAAGCCCGTAAGAGATTACAGAGAGTTGTGAATGCCGTCCAGTCCAGCTCACAAACTAACCATTAACCGTGTGTGTATTTCCCACTACCTGAGGAAAGCAGCCATTCAGAAAGGGTGGCCCGGTAGTGTAACACTTCTACAAGGCCAGTGACCTGGGATCAGTCCTGCCGCGGACTGGGAGCAGTCCATATGTTCTCCCCGTGACTGGTTTCACCTCACATTCCAAAGACGAACAGGTTAGCAGGTTAAATGGCCACGTGGTACCAGTAGCATGGTAGCGCAGTAGTTGGCACAACGGTTTACAGTACAAGTAACCCAGGTTTAATTCCCGCTGCTGACTGTAAGGAATTTGTATGTTCTCCCCGTGGCCGCATAGGTTTTCTCTCGATGCTCCAGGTTCCTCCCAAGGTCCAAAGATGTACTGATTGACAGGTTAACTGGTCACTGTAAACTGTCCTGTGATTAGGCTAGGATTAAACAGGCGGTTTGCTGGGGCCAAAGGGCCAGAATGGCCTATTCTGCACTGTATCCCAATAATTAAATAAATAATTGGGCAGCATGGGCTTGTTGGGCCAGAAGAGCTTTATCAAATAAAATAATCGAGAGTCCTGCTGAGTTCCTCCAGCTTTCTCTGTGTGTGTGTGTATTGCTATGGATTTCCAGCATCTGCAGAATTTCTCCAATTTATAATCTAGGACTCTTTCCACCACAGACATTCCCTCTGCTCCCCTCTGCTGTCAGTCAGAAGATACAGAAGCCTGAAAGCACGTACCACCAGGTTCAGGAACAGTTTCTACCCTGCTGTAGAAAGACCTCTCATTAACTAAAGACAAGCTCTTGATCTCGCAGTCTACCCATTGTGGGTCTAATTTGTCCACCTGCAGTGCATTTGCTCTGTAAATATAACACTTTTACTGTACTCTTCTTCTCTTCTACCACCTCAGTGTACTTACTCATGTAAGGAATAATCTACTTGAAAAGTACACAAACAAAAGTTATTCACTGTATCTCGGTATACACTTGGAGGCCACTTTATTAGGTACACCTTTACACCTGCTCGTTAATGCAAATATCTAATCAGCCAATCACATGGCAGTAACTCAATGCATAAAAGCATGTAGACATGGTCAAGAGGTTCAGACCAAACATCAGAAAAGGGGAAGAAATGTGATCTATTTGACCGCAGAATAGTTGTTGGTGCCAGGTGGGGTGGTTTGAGTATCTCAGAAACTGCTGATCTCTGGGATTTTCATGCACAACATCTTCTAGAGTTTATAGAGAATGGTGTGAAAAACAGGGGGGAGAAAACATCCAGTGAGTGGCAGCTCTGGGGGTGAAAACGCCTTGTTAATGAGAGAGGTCAGAGGAGAATGGGCAGACTGGAAGGCAACAGTAACTCAAATAACTGCATGTTACAACAATGGTGTGCAGAAGAGCATCTCTGAATGCATTAACACGTCAAACCTTGGAGTGGATGTGCTGCAGCAACAGAAGACCATGAACATACACTCAAGGGCCACCTGATTGGGGAGATGAGGTACCTACTGATTATATTTGACAATAATGAACCAATTCCTGCTCCAGTATATACAAAAGATACAGAAAGCGTTTTCCTTAAACATTAAAATTAGTTAAGCTAATTCATAAACAAGAAACGACAGATGCTGGAATCTGTAATATCATTCAAAAATGTTCGAAACACTCAGTGGAACTTATGGCATCTGTGGAAAGAGGAACAGTTCACTTTTCAGCTCGTTGTACGAAAGATGCCATCAAACATTAACTCAGTTTTGCTCTCCACAGGAGCTGCCTGATGGCTTAGTGCTTCCAGCAATTTCTGTTTTATTTCAGTATCAGCACTCTGCAGAAGTAACCGTCGAGAGACAAGATTCACTGTTGTAAATAACAAATCTCAGTTCCCTGCTTTTACTAATTATTCATGTCGCCTCCAGGATACAGATTGAGGTAAATAGCCTGTGTCAGGACTCAGCGAAGTACAACCCTGTTCTGCAGCCAGAACACTGGAGCAAAATACCTTCAGTAATCTGGGTCACCGCCGAGGAGGAAATGTTGCAAACCTGTTCTGCATCAGTGCTGCGTGTACCGTATCAGATCCACTGCCAGAACGCGGCAAGTGCGCGTGCGGCTGCTTGATAGCGCAGTGACCCAGCTGGGCCTCCTACACGTGGTCGAGCAGGTGGGGCTCATCAGCCGCGGTTGGCAGCTCATCTAGGAGAAGGGAAACTTTGATCTCAAACCTCCGCTGCCTTGCGGCTACACCCACTCATGGGGAAGGCTTCGGGAGTAAACCCCGAGGGAAATGTCTGGAGCTGGAGTGCCCTAAGGGAGTCCTATGTTGAGTTCAATACTGACCGGCAACTCCTGCGACGCTGCTGGTGCCAAATTCTGCAAATCCTTTTGATTCATCGGCAGCTTGGAGATGAGGAGACTGCTAGATGAGCAACAGTTTTCTCTCCATATCGTACTGCCCCGGCTTGCATATCATGTAGACAGCTGGGACACAATATCCATGGTCAACCCCGACCAACGGAGGGGCTCCTACTCCTCCTACACGTGAAGGGCGTTATTTCATGCAGGCCTTTGAGTGCACACGTTCTCAAATGGGCGGGCCATGTGCATCGCTCCCACACTGTAAGATGTCCAGCATCTATCATTGCTAATGTGACTCATTAAAAACTGTCAATCATACTACTCCATTGTCATTCTTGCTCAATGCATACATAACACTTTGGTAACGAGGACCAAAACAAGAATGGTCACTCTACTCTAAGAACGTAGTCTGTTTTGGGCTGCAGCTGTGGCAAAGCTGACCACCAGAAGCGAGGCAACACTTGTGGTCTGCCCCAGCACATTCTCCAACTGCATTAGTCATTGAATACCATCATTCCCACAACCCTGATTGAGAAGTTGCAGAACCTGGGCCTCTGTACCTCCCTCTGCAATTGGATCCTCAACTTCCTAACCAGAAGACCACAATCTGTGCGGATTGGTGATAACATATCCTCCTTGCTGACAATCAACATTGGCACACCTCAGGGGTGTGTGTTTAGCCCATTGTTCTACTCTCTCTGTACACATGACCGTGTGGCTAGGCATAGCTCAAATACCATCTATAAATTTGCTGATGATACAACCATTGTTGGTAGAATCTCAGGTGGCGACAAGATGGCGTACAGGAGTGAGATTTGCCAACTAGTGGAGTGGTGTCGCAGCAACAACCTGGCACTCAACGTCAGTAAGACGAAACAGCTGATCGTGGATTTCAGGAAGGGTAAGACAAAGGAACACATACCAATCCTCATAGAAGGATCAGAAGTGGAGAGAGTGAGAAATTTCCAAGTTCCTGGGTGTAAATTTAGTTGGCTCCATCTTGAATACTGGCCTACAAAGGAACCAGGACATCTTCAGGGAGCAGTGTCTCAGAAAGGCAGCGTCCATTATTGAGGACCTCCAGCACCCAGGGCATGCCTTTTTCTCACTGTTACTGTCAGGTCGGAGGTACAGAAGCCTGAAGGCACACACTCAGCGATTCAGGAACAGCTTCTTCCCCTCTGTCATCCGATTCCTAAATGGACATTGAATCTTTGGACACTACTTCAATTTTTTAAATAAAAAGTATTTCTGTTTTTGTACATTTAAAAAAATCTATTCAATATACATAATTGATTTTCTTGTTTATTTATTATTATTTTTTCCTCTGCTAGATTATGTATTGTATTGAACTGCTACCGCTAAGTTAACAAATTTCACGTCACACGCCGGTGATAATAAACCTGATTCTGATTCTGACACAGACAATATATTTTGCTATATGTTTCAATGTAAATCTGACAAATAGAGCTAATCTTACATCATATCTTCCCACTTTCCTCCACGACTCTCTTTTTCCCTCATCCCCACTCGCAGACCCATCCCTGTCCCCTGGCAATTTCAGGAGGACGTGCAACACAAGTCCGTAACTTACTAACCCTAACCCATACACCTTTGAACTGTGGGAGGAAACCAGAGCACCCGGAGGAAACCCACACAGTCATGGGGAGAACGTACAAACTCCGTGTAGCCGGCGGCAGGTTTGAACCTGGTTTGCTGGCGCTGTAACAGCATTACACTGACTGCAGCGCCTATCTTTCTATTCTAGATCTCAAAATTTACTCAAATCCTCTTGGTAAATGTGCAAAATCATTTAAAAACCTTTCCTGTTTGACAGTGGAAGTACGTCATCCATCCCCTCATGAATTAAAGACCCAAAAACCAAGTACAGTGCTATACAAAAGTCTTAGGGACGCATATATAACTAGGGTGCCTAAGAATTTTGCACAGTAGAGCGAGTTTGTAAATCTGGAAGGAGCAAAGTATGTTGGAATGGCGAGGGCGGAGTCTCATGAGAGGGGTGTTAGACACCCTAGCTATATATACCACATGTGTCTAAGACTTTTCAACAGTGCTGTAGATATGGGTCACAGAACAATTTTACCAATGTTGGCTCTCATTAGATGTAAAAAGAGATGGGGCCTCCACTTCAGCCTGAGCATTCCATATCTGTAGCTGAAAATCCAATGTTGCTGTGCAGAGATATTTAAGTAATGTCACATGACACTAATTTCCTTGTAATGCCTAACTACAATCCACTCATACTTAGACTTTGTTTTCTGTGGGTGGTCGGTGGGTTTATGGATGGAGCTGTTCATCAGCCTGCCAGGCTTGGGTGAAGTATCTACTCCCTCCCAAACATGTTGCAGAGATGGTGCCACTAATCAGGTTCCTTGTCTTGGCACAACAGAAAACTTTCAATGTTCAAAGTTCAAAGTAAATTTATTATCAAAGTGCATATATATCACCCTGAGATTTGTTTTCCTGTGGGCATACTCTATAAATCCATAACAGAATCAATGAAAGACGATTTGTCTTTTGTTCATCCAGTGTGCAAAAGACAACAAACTGTGCAAACACAAAAAGAAAGAAATATTAATAATAATAAATAAATACTTCAAGCAATAAATATTGACAGCATGAGGTGAAGAGTGCTTGACAGTGAGTCCACTAGTTGGGGGAACATTTCACTGATGGGGCAAATGAAGCTGAGAGACGTTTATCCCCTTTGGTTCAAGAGCCTGATGGTTGAGGGATAATAACTGCTGAACTGTTAATAACAATAATTGTTTAATCAGATTTCCAGCCTACTAGCGACCTCCTGGTTTACGGTGCCTATAAAAAGTATTCACTCCCTCCCCCCCAGAAGTTTCCATATTTCATTGTTTTACAACATTGAATCACAGTGGACTTAATTTGGCTTTTTTAACACTGATCAACAGAAAAAGATTATTTCGTGTCAAAGTCAAAACAGATCTCCACAAAGTGATCTAAATTAATTACAAATATAAAACACAAAATAACTGATGGCATAAGTATTCACCCCTTTTAAATGACACACTAAATCATCACTGGTGCAGCCAATTGGTTTTAGAAGTCACATAATTAGTTAAATGGAGATCTGCTTTTGGAGACCTGTGTACAGTCAAGGTGTTTCAATTGATTGTAGTAAAAATACACCTTTATCTGGAAGGTCCAACTGCTGGTGAGTCAGTATCCTGGCAAAAACTACACCATGAAAATAAAAGAACATTCTAAGCAACTCCACGAAAAGGTGATTGAAAAGCACAAGTCAGGAGATGGATACAAGAACATTTCCAAGTTGCTGAATATCCCTTGGAGTACTGTTAAGTCAATCAACAAGAAGTGGAAAGAATGTGGCACAGCTGTAAATCTGCCTAGAGCAGGCCGCCCTCCAAAGCTGAGCGATCGTGCAAGAAGGGGACTAGTGAGGGAGGTCACCAAGAGACCTATGACAACTCTGAGGAGTTACAAGCTTCAGTGACTGAGATGGGAGAGACTGCGCATACAACAACTGTTGCCCGGGTGCTTCACCAGTCGCAGCTTTATGGGAGAGTGGCAAAGAGAAAGCCACTGTTGAAAAAACTCACATGAAATCTTGGCTAGAGTTTGCCAGAAGGCATGTGTGAAGCTCTGAAGTCATGCAAACATTAAAAAAAAAGACAGGCGGTAAACACTGAAGATAAGACATCAAGCCACAAAGACATTGAAACAGTCATGGAGTATTCAGTTCAATTTAGCTTTGTGACGCTCACTGGCTGCAGGCCAGAGCCAGTCTGCTCCACTCAAAATCACACAAGATAGAAATAAAATAAGGAGTGAGCAGAAACCAGAGACACATGGTAACATGAACCAGAGTCCAATCCACAAATCGGATTGATAAAACCTTGCCTGAGTTCCAAGACTATCCTCCAGCAGTATCAAGGGAAAGGGGGAGAGAGAGAGACCATTGAAACACAGGCCCCTTCCTCTGGCAGCAACCTTGGTACGACGAGACGGACATGGCGAAGCTGGAGAGGAGTGTGTCCGTACCGTGCAGAAGGATGGCCTGGTGTGGGGGGCCTCCAAGCTGGTCCCCGTCAGCTACGGCATCAAGAAGCTCCAGATCCAGTGTGCGGTGGAGGACGACAAGGTCAGCACCGACGAGCTGGAGCAACAAATCATCAAGTTTGAAGATTGTGTGCAAAGAGTTGATGTCGCTGCCTTTAACAAGGTCTAAAGTCAGCTAGTACTTTGAGGTACTGAGGAATAACGGAATTCTGTGTAGGAGGTTAAAAAAAAATGCAGGCAGACAGCAGCAAACACCCACTTGTCTTCCACTCTCTCCTTGTTGATTCTAATCATGCTCGGCTCTTTAAGGCCAGTTCTCCGGTGGCCACCCATTTCGATTTGACTCCTCACTCCTATTCTGACATGCCTGTCAATGGCCTCCTCTGTCACAGTGAAACCAACCTCTAGTTAGAGGAATAACACCTCATATTCTGTCCTGGCAGCATAAAATATAGAAGCAGAATTAGGCCATTCAGCCCATCGTGTCTGCTCCAACATGAACATTGATTACCCCCCTTATCTTCTCCTCACCTCCCTCTGGTTCCCCTCGTTTTTCCCTTGCTCCTGTGGTGCACTGTCCTTTCCTATCAGATTCCTTCTGCTCTTTACTTCTCCTGGCTTCTCACATCATTCCCCGACCCCCTCCCCAACTCCCCTCACCTGGTCTCACCTATTACCTTCCAGATTGTACTCCTCCGCACCCCCCGCCATCTTATTCTGATTTCTGGTGGCATTACGAGTAGATAGGGTAGTAAAGGGAGCTCTTTGCCCATTGGCCTTCATAGATCACAGCACAACAATCGGCACGTTATGTTGAACTTATATGACAGTGGTCAGGCCGAATTTGGAGTACTGTGTGCAGTTCTGATCATTTACCTACAGGAAACACAATGGATTCCGGTTAATTATGCCATCAGTTAATTGCGACAGCCATTTATTGGGGACAACTCTTAAAGAACAAAAACTAATCAGGAAAACAGCCGTGATTCCCTTTGTATATTTCAGACACTATGCTGCTTAATTGGACAAGAGACTGTTGCCAAACAGATTCTAACTAGTATCGGTCATGCGTACTTGTGTGGTCGTTAGATATTTCACTGTGCTTAGAGTGAAAAGTTTTTAATCAGCACCAGTTGTGTGTGTTTGTGTTCAAAAACAATGGTTTCTGTCACTGAGGGTTGGTGAGAAATTGTTTTACTCACTACAGTTCCAAGCATTCAATCTTGGAGATACCAGAAACAGCTGGAAGTGAAAATGAAAATATTTCATTACTTCAAGACAGGAACTACAAAGAATTTGAAGGTATCAACAATCAACTTGAATGTTACTATGAAAATGAAGATTTGGAGGATGCAATCATTGAAAGCATTATATGAAGGTGGTCCATTATCTGTACTAGGTGTCAGCACTGATTTTGTTGATTTACAGTCAATCAAAAGAACACAAGAGTCTAGACTAGATGAATTCCTCTGTCAATAACACACAGTTTCATTGTACTGTAGTAGTATTGGTAGCGTTCTAAACTGTACAACATTTCATTTAAAAGGTACTTTGTCTTTTTATACCTTCTTAACTATTTCCATGAAACTTCAGCTAATTGGGGCAGCCGCTTAATTGGGCCAAAATGTACTGGTTCTGATGTGTCCCAATTAACCAGAATCCATTGTGTATCAATAAACTTGAAAGAGTGCAGAGAATATTTAAAGTGACATTGACAGGAGTTATAGGGAAAGGTTGAATAGATTAGGACCTTATTCAAGTAGGAGAATGTGGGGAGATCTTACAGTGGTATACAAATTATGAGGGGTATAGATAGGGTGATCGCATGCAAGTTTTTTCCTCTCAAACTGGGTGAGAATAGAAGTTGGGGGTCATAGATTAAGGGTGGAAGGTGAAATATTTAAGGAAGTCAGAGGGAGATTTTCATTCAGAGGATGGTGCAAGTGTAGAATGAACTGCCACTGGAAGTGGCAAATGAAGGTTCTACTGTAACATTTAAAAGCAGTTTGGATAGGTACATGGATGGGAAAGGCATGGCCCAGGTACATGTAAATGGGACTAAGCAGAAGATGAGGTTAGCATAGACCAGACGGGCCTTTGGCCAGAGAGATATGTCTCTACCAAAGGAGGCATAAGGCACACCTTCTCTCCGCTAGCCTGCAGGTCACCCTTGGGCAAGGTGTAGCACCTACTTAGCCCCCCGATCGGGATCACGCGAAGCCATGGTAGCAGCTGGTGAGATGGTTGTATGAGCAGCCAGTGCACATCACAAGTCCTGGTTATGTGACCACTGACAACAGGCAGACAATCTCTGAAGAGTATTGATAATGACTGGGGTCACCCATCTTGTAAAGACACTGCCAAGTAGCTTTACAATGGCAAACCACTTATGTAGAAAAATTTGCTAAGAACAAACAAGGTTATGGAAAGACCATGATCACCCATGTCATATGACATGGCACATAATGACAATGGTGACATGTATATTACCATATACAACCCTGAGATTCATTTTCTTGTGGGCATCCTCACTACATTTAAAAAACATAACTGGCTGGACTCAATGGAAGACAGATCCCAGCAGGACGGACAAACAGCCAGTGTGCAAAAGACAACAAACTGCATATACAAAAAGAAAAAAATCAATAAATAATATTAATAAATAAATAGCAATAGGTATTGGGAACATTAGATGAAGAGTTCTTAGAAATGAACTCTTCATAGGTTGTGGGAACAGATCAGTGATGGGGTGAGTGAAGTTATCCACATTTGTTCAAGAGCCTGATGGTTGAGGGATAATACCTGTTCCTGAACTTGGTGGTGAAAGTCCTGATGGCAGGAGCAAGAAGGGAGTATGTCCTGGGTGGCAGGAGTCCCCGGTGATGGACGCTGCTTTTCCGCGACCACACCCTGTGTAGATGTGCTCGGTGGTGGGGAGGGCTTTGCCCGTGATGGTCTGGGCCGTATCCTTTACTTTTTTGGTCTAGCTGACATTGAGCAAGGGGTTGTTGCTGCAACACCACTCAGCCAGATTTTCAATCTCCCTCCCATATGCTGAGTCGTCACCACTTTGGATTCGGCCAACGACAGTGGAGCCATCAGCAAACTTAAATACAGCATTGGAGCTGTGCTCACCCTCACAGTCATAAGGATAAAGCGAATAGTGCAGGCCTAAGCACACAGCCGTGTGGTGCACCTGTAGTCTTCCTGGGCTGTAGTACTCAAGCCTAATACTTAGATCATTCTGGAGTCTCTTTGGCACAGGGACTGACACATCGAGCTTGTTCACCATTTTCATCTGCAATCTAACTTCAGCTGTTTTTTCATAAATCCCTTAACAACTTGTGTAAACAAAGTCCTATCAATCACAGGTCTAAATTTACAACTGACTCGATAAAAATGCCTCTCGCAGAACGGATGCGAATTTCACACATTCACTGCGTAGAGAAGGACTCTTCGACTTCAATGTTGAAAGGCCTGGCCTGGCTCTAGTAAACCCTTGTCTTGGATGCTCCAACCAATGAAAATAGCTCCCCTTGGTAAAGCTGAAAGTTCAAAGTAAATTTATTGTTAACATACATCTATGTCACCATATAGAACCCCGAGATTCATTTTCTTGCAGGCATTCACAGTAGAACAGAAATACAATAAAATCAATGAAAAACCACAAAGACTGACCTACAACCAATGTGCAAAAGAAGATAATCAATGTAAAAACATAAAAAAATAAGTAAATAATATTGAGAACATGAGTTACAGAGTTTATGGAAATGGACCTTTAAGGCCTAAATGCCTCCAGAATTGTATGATTTTGGTCTATTATTGCACCAGGCACCAGTACTTAGTTGAGAAGGTAGGGAGGAGTGGGAGTATTTCAACCCCTCTATCCCACTCCACCAACTGGCAAGATTGCCAGCCTCCACACCGTTCTATGACCCTATCCCTTATTTCTGGCAACTTTATAAGCTTTTTAAGAACATATGAACATAAGAACTAGGGGCAGGAGTAGGCCATACGGCCCATCAAGCCTGCTCTGCTATCCAATAAGTTCGTGGCTGATCTGTCCGTAAACTCAGCTCCATCTACCTGCCTTTTCTCCATAACCCAATTAAGGAATTAACCCCACTATGTAAAAATCTATCTAACTGTATCTTAAATATATTTAGCGAAGAAGCCTCAACTGCTTCCCTGGGCAGAGAATTCCACAGATTCACCACTCTCTGGGAAAAACAATTTCTCCTCAACTCTGTCCTAAATCTTCTCCCCTGAATCTTGAGGCAATGTCCTCTAGTTCTATTCTCAACTTTCCACTTCTATCTTATCTATCCCTTTCAAAGTTTTGTATGTTTCTATAAGATGCCCTCTCATTCTTCTGAATTCCAGAGAGTATAGTCCCAGGCAACTCAATCTCTCCTCATAGGTTAACCCCTTCATCTCTGGAATCAACCTGGTGAACCTCCTCTGCACTGCCTCCAAAGTCAGTATATCCTTCCTCAAATATGGAGACCAGAACTGCTCACAGTACTCCAGGTGTGGCCTCACCAGTGCCCTGTATAGCTGCAGCATGACCTCCCTGCTCTTTAATTCAATCCCTCGAGCATTATTGCCTTCTTAATAACCTGTTGTACCTGCAAGCCAACTTTTTGCAATTCATGCACAAGCACTCCCAAGTCCTTTTGCACAACAGCATGCTGCAATCTTTCACCATTTAAATAATAATCTGCTCTTCTATTATTCCTTCCAAAGTGGATGATCTCGCATTTACCAACCTTGTATTCCATCTGCCAGACCTTGGCCCACTTACTTAACCTATCTATATCCCTCTGCAGACTCTCCACATCCTCTGTACAATTTGCTTTTCCATTCAGTTTAGTGTCATCGACAAATTTTGCTATGCTACACTCAATCCCCTCTTCCAAATCATCAATGTAAATGGCAAACAGCTGCAGGCCCAGCACCGACCCCTGCGGCACCCCACTCGCCACTGACTGCCAACCAGAGAAACACCCATTTATACCAACACTCTGCCTTCTATTGGTTAACCAATCCAATACAAGCCATTACACTTCCTCCGACTCCATGCACCTGTATCTTATTTATAAGTCTCTTGTGCCACACCTTATCGAACGCCTTCTGGAAATCCAAGTATACGACATTCACCTGTTCCCCTCTATCCACTACACTCATTATCTCCTCAAAGAACTCCAGTAAGTTTGTCAAACAGGACCTGCCCTTTCTGAATCTGTGCTGCATCTGTCTAATGGAACCACTCTTTTCTAAATGTTTCGCTATTTCTTCCCTAGCGACAGCTTCAAGCATTTTTCCCTACTACCTTCAGTTTTCCTGTAAGCTGAGGTTGGCCGCACTTTCCTGTCATTTTTGTGCCTTAAAATGTTTGCTGCAAATTCTATATTTATTTCTTTAAATGGTTGGATGCCTAATGTCTACAGGTCTTAGAGTCAGGAGGTCAGAGGGCAGAGGGCCTGTATGTGGAGTCTTGTCTATGTATTTCGGGGAGGTGGTGGCCTGTTTTATCGTTGTTGCTTGTGTTGTTCTGCTGAACATTGTGGGCAAACTATTCTGGCACCAAGCCCATGGCCACAGCTGTGGACTGCTCCCAGTACATCCTTAGGTTGTGTTGGTTGTCAATGAAAACAACATATTTCACTTTATTTTTCGATGCACTCACGTTTGGGCAGCACAGTAGCGTAGTGGTTAGCACAGTGTTTTACGGTACCAGAGACCCGGGTTCAGTTCCCAGCGCTGCCTGTAAGTTGAAGGAGTTTGTACGTTCTCCCTGTGACCGCTAGGGTTTTCTCCTGATGCGCTAGTTTCTTCCCACAGTCCAAAGATGTAACGGTCGGTAGGTTAGTTGGTCATTGTAAAACGTCCCGTGATTAGGCCAAGGTTAAATCGGGGGTTGCTGGTTGGCACGGCTTGAAGGGCCAGTAGGGCCTACTCCACACTGTATGTATCTATCTGAATCTGAAATGTTGGTATTACCTGTCCACTGTCCCACTCTAAAGTACTTTCCCAAACCAGCTCAACCAACATACACACACACTATACCCACATAGTTTCCCTTGTTAACATTGAAAATACAGGCTTCAAATTGAACGACATCATTTTCAAACTTTTAAAATCTGAGCGTGCTGTGGTCACTTTTCCCAGGGGCTCCTTTACAACAAGATTGTTATTGACATTTCCTCATTGCATGAACCTAGATCTAAGCCAGCCTGTTCCCTAGTTGGCTCTTTAACTGGGTTACTGCCTTTAATAAAAGGTGTTCATAGCTCAATCTTATTATTTGTATCTGCGAGCAGCAATAAAAAGAGCCTACAGGTAATAGCTCCTCTGCTTTTAATATCTTGAAAAATGTAATCATACTTTTAAAGTCCAGGGAATACAGCACTACTTTATCTAATCTCAGGAATTAACTTTTGACCCAAGCATTAACTTG
Source organism: Hemitrygon akajei (assembly GCF_048418815.1). NCBI lineage: Eukaryota > Metazoa > Chordata > Chondrichthyes > Myliobatiformes > Dasyatidae > Hemitrygon > Hemitrygon akajei. The sequence continues at coordinate 161,391,332 of NC_133134.1, read as the reverse complement.
AAAATTTACACTGCAAATATTTTTTCATTTTTCACATCTTCTTATGACTAGGGGGAAATCATTTGGCCCATTAAGTCTTGCCACCTTTTGGAATGTTCTCCTCACTGTCATGCCCCTTTTATTCTGCACAACCGTTCCCTTTCGCATGCTCAGCAGCTCCCTCCAATCTTCCTTCCACTCATCTACACCGGGGAGGTAATTTACAGGGGCCAACCAGCATAACAATCTGCACCTCGCACATCTTTGGGAAGTGGAAGGAATCCACAACAAGGAATCGATTGTTGATTTCAGGAAGGGGAAGTCAGGAGAACACACACCAGTCCTCATTGAGCTTCAAGTTCTTGAGCATCAACATCTCCGAGGATCTATTCTGGGCCCAACAGATTGATACAATTATAAAGAAGGCACACCAGCATTTAGAGTTTGAGAAGATTTGGTATGTCACCAAAGACTTTCGCAAATTTCTACATTACTGAATCAACTCCATCATGGACAATCACTTCCCAGGATCCAGGACACTGTCAAGGAGGATGCCTCAAAAAGGTGGCGTCCATCAATAAGGACCCCATCACCCAGGACATGCCCTCTTCTCATTGCTACCATCAGGAGGAGGTACTCAATAATTCAGAAACAGCGTCTTCGCCTCTGCATTAGATTTTTGAATGAACACTAAACCTATGAACACTACCTCACTACTTTTTTTGTAGTACTTATTTGATTATATCTATCTATATATGTATACACACACACTTCTTACTGTAATTCACAGTTTTGTTATTATGTAGTGAAATGTACTGCTGCCACATAACAACAAACTTCACGATATATCACGGAGATATTAAACCTAATTCTGATTTTGGGACATACGTACTGTGGAGAGCTCTCTAACCGGGTGCATCACTGTCTGGTAAGGAGGCGCCACTGCACAGGATGGAGGAAAGTGCAGAGGGTTGTCGACTCAGCCGGCTCCATCACAGTCTCCTCCCCACCATCCAATACATTTTCAAAAGGCATTGCCTCAAGGAGGCAGCATCCATCAGAAAGGGCCCTCACACTTGGCTCTCTTCTCCGTACCGTCAACAGGGAAGACATGCAGGACAAAAAACACACACACACACACACACACACACAAAATGCTGGAGGAACTCAGCAGGTCAGGCAGCATCTATGGTAATGAATAAACAGTTGACATTTTGGACCAAGACTCTTCTTCAGGACTGGAAAGGAAAGGGAAAGATGACATAATGAGATTGTGGGGGGTGGGGCAGGGGAAGGAGGCTAGCTAGAAGGTAATGGGTGAAGCCTGGTGGGTAGGAAAGATAGAGGGCCGCACATTTTCAAAAGGCAATGTCTCAAAAAGATTGCAGCCATTATTAAGGACCCTCAACTTTGCCTGGACATGCCCTCTTCTTCTTGCTACCATCAGGGAGGAGGTACAGGAGAAGATGCACACTCAGCATTTTAGGAACGACCTCTTCCCCTCCACTGTCAGATTTCTGACTGGTCCATTTTTCTCACTTTTTTGCACTATTTTTTATGGTTTATATTTTTTATTATAACATAAAGTATTTTTTTAGGTATTGTACTGTACTGTTGCTGCAAAACAGCAATTATGTCAAATATGCCAAAGATTCATAGACTCAAAGAAGATCTATTATCAAAGTCTGTATGCAGTTTCCAAACCTGAAATTCATCTTCCCACAGACAGCTGTGAAAGAAAGAAAACCCTGGAACCTGTTCAAAGAAAAGCATCAAACCCCCAAACGCACAAAAAAAGAACAAATTGCACAAATGGAAAAACAAAGAACGGAAAACACAGAATATAAATCATCAAATCACTACGTGAAAGAGTTCAGTTTCAGCTCAGTTCAGTTCATCCTAGCGCTGTGTTGTTTGTTGACTACAGGCCGCAGAGCCAGCCCACCCCGATCAAAATTGCACAAAATAGCAACTAAAACAAAAAGAGCACCCAGAAACCAGGAACACATCATAACATGAACTCCACAAAATACATCGGACAAACACTGCCGAATATTTAACACTCTGCCACCACCCTCTAACAGCAGCAAACGAGAGGGAGAGAGAGACCAGATGAACACAGGCATCTTCCTCCAGGAGCAATAAGTGAGAGCGAAAGAGGGAGAGGCCAGTTACTCACAGGCAGATGCTGCTGAACACCCACTCCCCTTCCGCTCTTGTCTTCCTTACTGATTTCAATCTTCCTCGATGATCGGCGAGAAAAGGAGTCGATCACAGGCTCGCCCAGGCCTCACACTTGGTAATAAACCTGATCCTGATTCTAATTCATTCACAGGGAGAACATGCAAACTCCACACAGGCGGCATTGAAGATCACTGAAGCTACGTAGCAGCAGCATTAACTTCTCTGTCAGGTGAGCACTCATCTGACCAGTAATACGTCTGCTATGAGTTGTCTACGGTCTAACCATGGTTTTGTGACAAAGCAGATTGAATATAGATAGGGTAAATGCAAGCAGGCGTTTTCCACTGAGTTTGCGTGGGACAACAACCAGAGGTCATGGGTTAAGGGTGAAGGGTGAAATGTTTAAGAGGAACATGAGGGGAAGCTTCTTCATTCAGAGGGTCCTGAGAGAGTGAAATGAGTTGCCAGTACAACAGGTGCATGCAAGCTCAATTTCCACATTTAAGAGAAGTTCGGATAGATACACGGATGGTAGGGGTATGGAGGGCTATGGTCCTGGTACAGGTCAATGGGAGTAGGCAGTTTAAATGTTTTAGCATGGACTGGATGGGCCAAAAGGCCTGCTTCGGTTCTGTACTTTTCTATGACTCTATGACTCTGCTTCTACTCTATGGAATTAGTATTGGTTTATTATTGTCGCATGTGCTGAGATAGTGAAAAGCATACTGTTCATACAGATCAGATCATTAAACTGAGCATTGAGCTAGACTCAAGGTGGAACGTTAGCAATGCAGAATAAAGTGTAACATCTACAGAGAAAGTTCATACATGTAAACAATAAGTACAAGATCACGTCAAGGTAGATTTTTGAGGTCAAGAGTACAGCTTATTGTACAAGGGGACTATGTAATAATCTTACAATAATAAGATAGAAGCTGTCCTTGAGCCTGGTGGTGTGTGCTTTCAGGTTTTTGTATCTTCTGCCCAATAGAGGAGCTGAGGGCTGGAGGTCAAACCCAGAAATCGCTGGTGACTCACCTACACCAATTCAGACACTGATGAAAGTCATTGGGATCTCACAATTCCCCATGCACCACAACCACAATGAACCACTCAGAGGGCATTAAAGGTCATAGCCAACACAGCAAGAAACAAGTGAGGGGGTGATCTCTACATCAAAGCTCTTGGAGCAGGGGAAACACAGGAAGGCCATTCACCTTTTCAGATCTCTAAAAAGACTATCCAATGAGTCACACTTCCGTGCTCCATCCCACAGCCTTGAAGCATTCAACTCTTTTTTCCAATGTTACAACCGAATCTGTGCCTAATCTCTAGCTATTCAGGTCTTGTTTTTAAGACTTTCAGCGTTTTTAATATTTATTGTGAAAATTCAATCAGGGACTCGCTCATAATATCCTCGTCAACTATATCAGATTCAAGTGCCTCGTATTTCCAACTAACCAGATTGTGCGGACAGAACCATCGAGTCTCATGCACCATCCATTTCCTTCATGTGCAACTAACCACGGTAACCAGCTCTGCGGAAATTGTGCAATTTAATATTTGATGTAAACATTTAACCTGGTGATTGTGTGTGTCTGTCCTCAAGCAAAGATTTGATCTGTTACAATTTCTGTTTTCTTTACTGGATATACAGTATTCCAGCCTGAGGAGATGCTGATTTTGCTATCTAAAGGGTGGATTCAAAGATTCAAGACTCAAAGTACATTTATTATCAAAGTATGTATGCAGTATACAACCCTGAGATTTGTCTTCCCACAGTCACAAAACAAAGCAGGACCATGGAATCAACCCGTTCAAAGAAAATTATTAAAACATCAAACCGCCCTCCCCTCACTCACAAAAAAATTGCACAAATAGCAACAAAAAAGTGAAAACAAATAATATAAAAAACAAAATCAAAAGGTATATTTCAGTTCAATTCAGCTCTGTGTTCATTTTCTGAAGCGGTACTGACTGAAAAATCGCCCAAAAGTAATAACAAAAGAGAGCGACCAGAATTAGAACTGGAACTAGGAAAGATCATAAAAATTGGATTAAACTTTGCTCTGGCACAATCCGCAATACCGTCAAGGGAGAGAGAGAGAGAGATCACTCAAGCACAAGGACCTTCCCTTGGGAACAGACAAGAGGCCGCCAGCACACAGTCACCTTTCCCAGCAGCAAGGAGCTGATAGAGTGCTCTGAAAACTCGCTCACCCTCCACAACCTCCTTGATAATTTCAATCTTTCCTGGTGCTTTAAACGGCGAGGGATGGAGTCAGTCATGGGCGCGACCTCTGCTTTCGGAGTATTCACTCAGTCTAATATCAAGTCACCATGAAGTGCCTGGTCCAGAACAAAGCTTTGCTCCTTGCAGTCTTCACATCCCAGCCTTGGTCATGAAACTTGTCCATTGATCTTAATGACAGACTGTCATGACTAGCACTGGAAATATTGTCGTGCAATCTGAAGTGACTGAATGTATGCCCCGACTCTCTCTTTTCCCCTTTTCCACTGAGCAGAAGATACCTAAGTCTGAAAGTGCATACTGCCGCCTTGCCCAACGGTGACCTGCAGGGTAGCTGATGGAAGGAGCACCTACACCTTGCTATCATGCTGGAAAACATTAGTCTACGTTAGCCCAATACACGCCACAGTTCCATAACCTCCAAGGTATTTTCTGGCGTGGTTTGAGGTTGAACATTATTTCATTGTCTTTCCCTGAAGAACCTAGGGATATTTTACTCTGCAAAAGGTGCTTACAAATGCCACTAATAAATAATCGATCGGGAATGGCCTTTGATTGCTCCTTTCTCTTTGATTGGAGTACAGGTTAGGTAGAAGCAGTCCACTTCACAGACAGAAGACACAAGGCTGCTGCTGCTGGAATCTGGAGCAACACACAATCTTCTGGAGGAGCGCAGTGAGTCCACAGGTTGTGGGAACAGTTCAGTGATGGGGCAAGTGAAATTGAGTGAAGTTATCCCCTCTGGTTCAAGAGCCTGATGGTTGAGGGGGAACCACCGTTCCTGAAATTGGGGGCGTGAGGCTCCACCCATCCCAGGCCCAGAGCTATCAAATGCTTCTCATACACTAACTCTCCCATTCCCAGGATCATTCTTGTAAACCTGCTCTGGACCCTCTCCAATGCCTGCACATCTTTTCTTAGAAAGCCCAAAACTGCCCCAGTAGGTGATAAATGACCCAGCTGAGTTCCTCCAGTAGATTATTTGTTGCTGCTGTAAGACTAGGGTTCAATTCCTGCCGATGTCTGTAAGGAGTTTGTACATTCTCCCTGTGCCTGTGTTGGTTCCTCCAGATGTTCCAGTTTTCTCCCAATTAACCAAGACATACAAGTTATGGTAGTGATCAGTGGGCATGCCACATTGGTACCAGAAGCATGGCAACACCAATACAAGCTTCGCTGATTTGATTTGATACATTTCACTGTGTGCTTCGATTTATGTGACAAATCTTTAGCCAGGACTACTAGACGGTCTGCCTTCCAAGGCTGTAGTCTCTCCGCTTGTGTTATAAAATATCTTCCCCACTTAATGGCCCGTGATTATTATTGAACTTTCACTCCCCATATTCAAAACTGCTCAACCAAACGTTCCACTTTTCACTCCCTAATGACCGAGGACACACACCAAAAAACTGCTGCATTTGAAATGTACGTGAAGCTTGAAGAAGCTATTTTCTGAAATTAGAAGTATGAGCAGCATAATGGAATCTGTCAGCTTGCCTTTGAGTCAGAAATCTTTCAACCTGAACTGCAAGAGATGAACATAACAGCCGGGCCAACACTTCAGTACTGTACCACAGTAGACAGACAATCTGCTGGAGGAACTCAGAGGGCCACGCAGGATCTGTGGGATGGAAGGAATTGTTGATATTTCAGGTCAAAGCCCTGCATCACAACGTACTGGAAATAGAAATTGGTTCTTAGTCTCTTGTGAAAATTATGTAACAACATCATCTCTACTTGTTATGCTTCTCTTCAGAAATTCTTTCTCTCCAAAGGATTTTTATAATTTAGAGATACAGCATGGTAATGGGCCTTTCCAGTCCAACGAGCCCACAATGTCCAATTACACTCATGTGACCAATTACCTACTAACCCATACGTCTCTGGAATGTGGGAGGAAACCCAGGCACCCAGAGGAAACTAGTCCACGATCAATCTAAACCTTCTCTCCCACACAACCCTCCATTCTTCTTCCACCCACGTCCCCAAGAGTTTCTTAAGTGTCCCTGATGTGTCTGCCTGTACCACCCCCTTAGTCAGTGTGTTCCACTCATCAAATCCTCCTCTGCTCCAAAGAGAAAAGCCTTAGTTTGCTCATTCTTTCCTCATAAAACAGACTCTTTAATCCAGGCAGCATCCTGGCAAATTTCCTCTGAAACTTCTCTGAAGATTTATATAATGAGGTGACCAAAACTGAACACCATACTTCAAGTGTGGTCTAACCAGAGCTACGACACTACCTCGTGGCTCGATTTCAATTCCCTGACTAATCAATCTAGAGACCATAGGCCCTCTTCTTGACTAATGAACTGAGAAACCATAGGCCCTCTTAACCACCCTATCAAATTGCAGGGCTACTTGGAGGCATCTATGGATTCTTCCACATTCTCTCTACTTTCCCCTCAATTCCAACCGCACCCCCCCCCCCCCCCCAAAAGCTTCACCACTCACATACATACTAGGGTCAATTTACAGTGATCTAACAACCTTCCAATGTTTGCTCAGTCCTGAAACTACAGCACCCAGAGGAATCCCACACTTTCACAGAGCGAGCATGCAAACTCCACAGAGACAGCACCAAGATTGAACTCAGGTTGCCAGAGCTGTAAAGCAGCGATTCTACCAGCTATGTCATTATGCCAGCTCCCCCCCCACCCCCATAGGTGACTCCGGAACCACATCAATGTGATTGGACCATAAATGGTCCATCAAGAGCAGTTAAAGATGGGCCAGGTTCTTAATAATGACGGAGGGAAAACAGCCCATGGGGATCAAAGTGTAGAATCCAGAATTTGTCTCCTGGCGGACATCTGTAACTGAGCAAGGCACACCAAATGCTGGACAAACTCAGCAGGTCAGGCAGCGTCTATGGAGATGAATAAACAGTCAACGTTTCAGGCTGACACCCTTCTTCGGGACTGAAAAGGAAGGGGGGAGATACCACAATAAAAAGATGGGGGAGGGGAAATAAGCTAGCTGGAAGGTGATAGGTGAAGCCAGGTGGGTGGGGAAGGTCAAGGGCTGGAGAAGAAGGAATCTGATAGGAGAGGAGAGTGGACCATGGGAGAAAGGGAAGGAGGAGGGGACCCAGCGGGAAGAAATAGGCAGGTGAGAAGAAGTGAAAGGTCAGTGGGGGGAATAGAGGAAGGTGGGGAGGAGAATTTGTTCACTGGTAGGAGAAATTGATATTCATGCCATCAAGTTGGAGGGTACCCAGACAGAATATAAGGTGTTACTCCTCCACCCTGAGGGTGGCCTCATCTCGGCACAAGAGGAGAGCATGGATCGACACGTCGGAATGGGAATGGGATTAAAATGTTTGGCCACCGGGAAGTCCCACTTGCGGCAGATGGTGGGGAGGTGCTCGACCCCCCCCCCCCCCAATTTATGATTTGAAAGGAAAAAGTTCTTCCAGTAAATTTACAGACCAAATGATTTTATAGAAATTCAGTTATGTAAAGCTTTTTCTGCTTTTGGAATTGACTTTAACTGGGGTGAAATGTGTTTGTGACAATTGCTAGATTGTTTCCCATCAGTGGAAATTAAATCAGGCACTGTCCAGAGACTTTGCATGCCTGATCTGATGTATGTGTCCCATTGAATGGTCCCTTTGAGGATTGCTGGGGAAACTAGACCAGGTTTTGTGGGGACAGCCACCACTGGGGGAGGGGGGGGGGTCTCATCGGGCAACTGGATTTAGATTGAGGCTCGTCCTTGCTACATAACACTGCTCACTGCCCCATGCACCGCAGTCCTGATTGCTCCAAATGGCACAGCTCTGTGACCCCAGACTCTTAACCCTGACCTCTGCATCCTTTCTTCTTGAGCTTGCCTTCCTCACTGACATAATCTTTACTACTGGGTAACACGTTCTCCGTTATGTGTGTGGTGTTTAAATGATTCAGCATGGACTCGATGGGCCAAACGGCCTGTTTCGTGCTGAAGTTTTCTATGACTCTATGACAGATCTCACCAATGTAGAGGAGGCTACGTTGGGAGCACCAGACAGAAATAATGTCTCTAACTTGATCTTCTTCCGAAGATTCCTCTTGGCGGCGTGGTCAACAATTGTCCCTCACACAACCCCACTAAAAGACAGCCATTAGACCATATCTACAGCAGCTCGTCCTGGGGTTGGAGGGCCGTATGTGTGTGCAATTGGGTGGGTGGGAGGTTGGGAAAGGGGTTAGTTTTGCTCTGGTGGTTGCCTGAGTTCTGCTGGACACTGCAGACATGCTATGTCTGTGCCAGAATGTGTGATGACCCTCCCCCAGCAAATCCTTAGGCTGTGGTGGTTGTTAACGTAGACAATGTATTTCACTGAACGTTTCAATATACATGTGACAAATAAATAAACAAAGTTGAATCTGAATAAGAAAAAGGAACAGAAGTAGACACTTTCCCTAAGCAGTACGGCTGATCAATGCCCCACCCGCTAACCCACCCCACCCCACATCACCACTACTTCACTATTTCCTGTCAGTGTCACTTTATGTACAGACGCTCCTGCACCTAGCATCACAAATCTATTTATATATAATTATGTAATTATATTTATTCTCTTTTTTATTATTGTGTTCTTTATCTTATTGTGTCTTTTTGTGCTGCATTGGATCAGGAGTAACAACTCTTTCATTCTCTTTTACACTTGTGTACTGGAAATGACATTAAACAATCTTGAATCTTAAATGGCTTTTCAAAATGACATTTTAATCCCCAGAGATTCCAGATAAAATCCAGGATTCATGACAGTTTAATTGCTAACTCAGCTTTCCTTCTGTGGCAACCTGAGTTAAGTTTCCACCCACACTGTTAATCTATCAGTCAGGACCACCTATTCCACCTTCAGAACATTACTCCGTACCTGCCCCCGCATCAGCTCATCTATGACCGAAACCCTTCACTGCGCTTTGCAGAATTGTGAGAAGTGCTGGGAGGATTATTGCAGACTCTCTCCCACGTATCAGAGATATTTATCAGGAGCACTGTGTACACAGGACGCTTAGCATTGTCAATGACCCCTCCCATCCATCCAGCAATCTCTCTGAACCCCTACCATCAGGCAGGAGGTACCTTAGCACCAGGACAAGGACTGTTAAAATAGGAAACGAGTTCTTCCCCCAGGCCGTGGGACTATTGGACTCCCCACCAACACCCAGATCTCATCATGCACAAAGCACCAGTAGTGTTATACTATTTACTTTTTAACTTTTTAACTTGTGTTGCAAACGCACCTTATTATTTATCACCTTGGTCTGGAGGAATGTTGTTTCGTTTGGTAGTATACATTATGTGTTGTGTGTGAGTTATACGTACAGTGATGTGCACCTTTGTCTGGAGGAACGTTGTTTCGTTTGGTAGCAGACATCTATACAGCTGAATTGCAATAAAATGGAACTTGAACTTAAACTTCCTGAATTTTCCAGGGTGCTTTTCATAGACTGAACTCATCAAACTCCCTGAATCCCGCATCATAGCTTCAACCTGGTTTCAAACACCTATCACCTGTGTGCTCACTCACCAAGCTTCCTTCACTGAACAGTACAGCACAGTTCCAGGACCTTTGTCTCATGATATTAGATTAATTTGTCACATCTACATTTGTGGTGAACTACATATACCTGTCTGGACACGCCCCTCTGCTGACTGCTCCTGTGGCTCCTCCCACAGACCCCGGTATAAAGGTGATTGGAGGCACTGCTCCTCCCTCAGTCTCCAGGATGTTGTGTGATGGTCTCTTGCTGCTGATAGTGCTTTCTCTTCCGGCCAATAAAAGTCTATCTCTCGCCTCACGTCTCCGAGAGTTATTGATGGTGCATCTACATCAAAACAATGAAGCATCCAGGGATATACGCCACTTGCGTCAATGACCAACAGAGTCCGCGAGTAAGTGCTCTGGGCAGCCTGCTTCCACCACCAACATAGCATTCCACAACTTGCTCTCCCATACACCTTTGGACTCGCATGTCCTTATAAACCTCTACCTGATGTTATGCTGCATATACCCCCATCCTCTGCACATACAGTCACTTGAACACCTCTATCTTATTTGCCTCTTACAGTGAATGCCAGGGACCCACAATTCTCTGTGTAAAGTACTTTCTCCTCAAATACCTTTTGATCTTTAAATGCATGCCCTCTAGTATTAGGCATTCAGCTCTGGGAAAAAGATTCCAGTTAACTACTCTGTCAATGCCTCTCATAATCTGATAGACCTCTGTCAAGTCTCCCCTCAGCTTCTGCCACTCCAGAGAAAACAACGCAAGTTTGTCCAACCCCTCCTTATAGAGCATGCCCTCTAATCCAGGCAGCATCCTGATAATCTGCTTCTGCTCCCTCTACAGAGATTCCACGTTCCTCCAGTAAGAGGGTCAGCAGAATCAAGTAAAATACTCTAGATGTGGCCTAACCAAAGCTTCTTGTTGGGCAATCTTCAATTTGTCTACATTTACACACACAAAATGCTGGAGGATCTCAGCAGGTCAGTCAGCATCTGTGGAAATGTATAAACAGTCGACGTTTCAACTGAGAACCTTCATCAGGACTGAGATGCAAGGGGGAAGATGCCAGAATTAAAGGTGGGCGGAGGGGAGAGAGACTAGTTGGAAGATGATAGGTGAAGCCAGGTGGGTGGGAAAGGTAAAGGGCTGGAAAAGAAGGAATCTGATAGGAGAGGAGAGTGGACCATGGGGTCAAAGGAAGGAGGAGGGGACCCAGGGGGAGGAGATAAGCAGGTGAAAAGAGGTAAAAGGTCTCCAGAATTCCTTCCCCGAACTTCTCTAACTCTAAAATCAGCTGCTGAACCACACTTTTGATCACCATCCTTAATATCTCTTGTGCAATGATGTGTCAGATTCTAAATATTTTAAAGACATAAGACTAGCTTTATCTGTCACGTTCATCGGAACATACAGAGAAATTCGGCATCTGTGTCAGTGACCAACACATCTGAGGGTTGAGCTGGGGCAGCCTTGCCATGCTCTGGTGCCAGCACAGCATGCCCACAATTTACTAACCCTAACCCGTATGTCTTTGAAATGTGGGAGGAAACCGGAGCACCCAGAGGAAACCCACACGGTCACAGGGAGAACGTACAAGCTCTTTACGGTCAGTGGGGGGAATTAAACCCGGGTTGCTGGTGCTGTAAAGTGCTGCGCTGACCGTTATGCTACCGCGCTGCCCCACTGTGCCAAAATGTTCCTTGCACACAGTGTGGAATGATGAACCGGTTCCAAGTTACTGCAGAATTGGAAGCTGTTGCTGTTGAGGTGAGCGACCGTAGACCAGGCCATCAATTGAACCTTTGATCCGTTTAAAGCTTTAGGCACCGTTTTAAAGCCATTCAGCAAAAGATTAAAAGGGAAAACCACAAAGAAGAAAGCAAAGGGGGAGGAAAAAAAAAGCTTTGATTCTTTGTTGCTTAGGATAAAATAATTCTCAACAGAGAGAAAAATCAACTGTGACTTTGAAATTACTCAGGGAAGAGCTGGCAAGGTAGATGATGGCCAGCTGCTGTTTTTATCCTTGGTTCAGTGGGAGGGGAAGGGGAGAAATCAGTGTTACTGAAGCACCTCTGAGAGTCGTACTCTCCTACTGCACGGGAAAAAGCCCTTCGTCCCAAATTGTCTACTCTGTCACTGTACTTGTTTATACTGGTCTCATTTATCTACATTCGGTCCATAACCTATACCGAAATGGAGCAATATTCCCACTGGGAGAATAGCAAGGGAGAAATAAATCAATTACATAAATGAAGATGCAGTATGATCCACCTCATTAGACGCCACGGTAGCGTAGTGGTTAGCACAATGCTTTACAGTGTAGGCAACCCAGGTTCAAATCCCGCCGCTGCCTGTAAGGAGTTTGTACGTTCTCCCCATGGCTGTGTGGATTTCCTCCGGGTGCTCCAGGTCCCTCCCACAGTCCAAAGATGGACCTGTTGGTAGGTTAATTGGTTGTGATTAGGCTGGTGTTAAATGGGGGTTGCCCCAATCTACACTGTACCTCAATACAATTATTTCATCATAGAGTTTTAATGCATCATTCATGCTCCCACTGTTCTGCACCCCATGTCTAAATTGATTGAACCAGCTTGACCCTGGCCTGAAACATCAGGGTTTTCCCTCTTATTGCTTGCTCAGTCTTCATTACAGTTTGGCCAGGACCAAGACATTGAATTGATTGTGGACTTCGGGAAGGGGATGTCAAGGGGACACACATCATTCCTCACGGAGGTGTTAGCAGTGAAAAGGTGTCACATTTCTGGGCGCCAACATCTCAGAGAATCCATCCTGGGCCCGACAGCTTGATGAAGAGAGCATTCCAGCAGCAATACTCTTCTGAGTTTGAAGAGATTTTTCTGTGGTATCAAAGACTCTAGCAAATTTCTACAGATCTGCATACTGACTGGTTCTATCACCGCCTGGTATGGAACCTGCAATGCGCTGGAATGCAAGAGGCTGCAGAGGGTTGTAGACTCAATGAGCTCAGTCAGGGGCACATTGAGGATTGCTTCAATAAGCAGTGCCTCAAGAAGGTGTCATCCATCATGAAGGACACTCCACATGCCCTCTTCTCATTACTACCATCAGGGTGGAGGTACAGGAGCCTAAAGACCCACGCTCAATGTTTTAGGAACAGCTTCATTCACTCTGCCATCACATTTCTGAGCTACCTGACCATTCCTCTTTTATTTATTTTACTGTAAGTTATATTCCTTGCTTATGTCCTGCACAAAAGAGCACATTTCACAATATGCAGTTTGTCAGTGATAACAAACCTGATTCTGAAATTGCTATACAATGGCAGATTAGATTCTCAGAAGGATGTAAAGGAAAATGCACCCCATTAAGCCCCTGACAACTTTTCAAATGATTTTCCAACAAATCTGACAGCCCCAGAGCTCAACAAATATTGCCCTCCTCAGGTACTTCCCGCAGAATTACTGAATTCCCCCACCCCCACTATATTCTGGGTCACCAAACTCAGCCAGTAGTTTCTTCTCCCACCCTGCATGGTAGAACCACTGCTTCACATCACCAACGTTCAAAGTTCATAGTATGTATACATTAAACAACCTTGAGATTCAGCTCCTTACAGGCAGCCACAGAACAAGAGACCCAAAAGAGACCAACAAGCACCTAACGTGCTGAGCGAGAATAAAGAAAAATAAACACAAATTGTGCAAATAGCATATCGAAAGTGAGTCTTCAGACAAGAAGCCCAGAGCAGGCACACAGCCTCATTCTCAGTTCATCACACCGTGGAGTACATGTCGCGGAGCCCGCAGGCACGGAGCTGGAGCAGGCCACAGCCTCAGCATTGGTGCAGTGAAAAATGGAACAAAACTGTCGCTGAGCAGTGAGCAGAACCGGCCTGACCCTCACCTCTGGTCACAGCACCTTGCCTTTAAAATACATCCAACCCAGCCAAACATCAGAGACCCAGGTTCCATCTTACCTTGGGTAGCGTGCAGAAATTTGACTTAAAACATTACTAATAACACCTTTTCTGAAGAAAATTGTGGTAAACTATCGCCATTAACAACGAAGAAGCAAGCGAAGGTGAAGCTGGTCCGAAGGATGGGCCGTGTAGGTGCATCGCAAAGCCGAAGCACAACGTGTTCAAGATGGGGGTCGCAGATGGAGTTGGTATCACTGTTGGAGATGGAGTTGGAGTGAGCGGTTTAGAGAGGAGTTGACGAGGAAGAGTTTCGATGCCCGTCCACCTACTCCGGGTGATAGGTTGGATTGCTCCAAGCGTTGAGCCGATTTGGTGAGATCGAGAACGGCTTTGGGCTGGGGAGCCCAAGCATATGACAACACCAGGGTCTGGGTCCTAGAGTGAGGTATTATCCAGTACTCAGATAATTTAAACACCAGTCCAGATAGACTGAGGGTTAGGACCGGAGGCGAGGGTCAGGCTGATTTCACTCACTCTCTCGCGATGTTCATTCATCTCTTGGCGGTGAACTGCTCTGGCTGCTGTGCTACTGAGGCAAAGGTTTGGGCCTACTCCGGCTGCTCCAGGGAGTGGATCTAAGGACTCAGTCTGGTTCAGAATGCTTCTATTGTTTGCATGATTGTGTGTTTTTCTTTCTCTTTCTGTGCAGTGGTCTTGGTCTTTCTTTTGCTTAACTGGGTTCTTCGACTTTCTTGCTTTCTGGCTGCCTGTGAGCAGACAAATCTCAAGGCGTACAATTTATACATTCTTTGGTAATAAATGTACTTTGAGTCTTGGAACACGCAAGCTTTTCCTGCTACCACCCCCGTTTCATCCACGTGCTGTGGTTTCCTCCTACATCCCAAAAAGCTTGCTGATTGGTTGGTTAACCCCTCTCTGAAAATTGCCCCTCGTGCGTAGGTGAGTGGTAGAATCTGGAAGGGGGAGTGGAGAAAAATGTAGCCACAATCTAAAAAGACGGGATTAATGCGGGGTTGGTGTAAAACAAGTGCTCGATGGTCTGTGCAAATTGAATGGGCTGAAGGTCCTTGCTGGATATTTATATGACTTAAAGGTTCATTTCAAGTCAAGTCAAGTCGCTTTTTATTGTCATTTCAACCACAACTGCTGGCACAGTACACAGTAAAAATGAAACAACTTTATTATCAAAGTATGTATGCTGTATACAACTCTGAGATTCATCTTCTCTAAATAGCCACGAAACAAAGAAAACCATGGTTGTTGTTGAAAGAAAATCAACCAAATGTAATGAGGTCACCTCAGTTCTTTAGCTAACTGGTTTAAGTCAGTGTTTACTGATGCATCCTCCACTGGAAACGTGTCTTTTCTCAGTCCACCAACAGTCCTCACGACGCTGTTTCATCTCCCTTTTCCTTCCCACTCTAGGCAGCAAAGACCCAGTTCCTCTCCTCAGAGCTGGGGAAAAGTCTGCTGTTAATTGGCAGCCATGTGGATCAATTGCAATCACCCCTTTATTAGTTAATCACCACCATGTCATCTCTAGCTCAGCATATCCTCTTCACTGAAGGCTTCCTGTTGCTCAGCCCCATGAGCTGCTCACTAGTGATGGATTCCTCTTCAGATCTCAGAGACCTGACCTACTTTTTTTATTGCAACTGAAGATGCAAGAAAAACAACAATAAACAGAGCCCAGAGGGGAAATCATGAACACATGAGATTCTGCAGATGTTGGAAATCTTGAGCAAAACACACACACACACACACACACACACACACACACACACACACACACACACACACACACACACACACACACACACACACACACACACACACACACACACACACACACACACACACACACACACACACACACACACACACACACCCTCCCCTGAGGGAACTTAGCAGGTCAGGTAGTATCTAGGGCAGGGGTTCCCAATCTTTTTTATGGCATGTACCCCTGTCATTAACCGAGGGGTCCATGGAATGCCTGATCTAGGGAGAGGAATAAACAGTTAAATTTTCAAGCCAAGACCCTTCATCAGGACCCTCATCCCTTCTCCTCACCCTATTACCTCCCAAAGGTGCCCTTTCTCCTTCCCTTTCAGGGACCACTTTCCTCTCCTATCAGATTCCTTCCTTTTTCAGCCCTTTACATCCTCCACCTATCACCTCCCAGCTTCTTACTTCGTCCCCCTCCCCCTCTCCTGGTCTCCCCCATCACCTACCAGCTTGTCTCCTAGTCCTCCCACCCCCCCACCTTCTTATTCAGGCTGCTTCCCCTTCCTTTTCAGCCCTGATGAAGGGTATTGGCCCAATGTTGACTGTTTATTCCTCTCCATAGATGCTGCCTGACCTGTTGAGTTCCTCTAGCATTTTATGTGTGTTGCCCGGTGTAAAAGAAGCAAACCATCTTTTTACCCTGTTGCAATGTAGCAGAAGAAATTCTGATGACACCGAACCTGTTTGAAAATTACATCCTCAAATATTTTTATTTCACACAGAGAATGGTAGATGCCTGGAACATGATGCCAGTGGAGGTGGTAGGAACAGACACTGAAGTAAGACATTTAGACAGGGTCACGAACAGGCAGGAGATGGAGGGATATTGACTGAGTTCAAGCAGCTGGAAATAGTTCAATTTGACCTCGTGGTAAGTACAAACATTGTGGGCCAAATGGCCTATTCCCCTGTTCCATGTTCTACATCCCACACAGAGAACACCAGAGCATCAAACCTACAAAATACCCCAAAGCTACAAAGTTAGTACTGTAGGGAGGGGCACACAGTAGCACAATGTTAACGTAATGCTACTATAGTGCTACTAACCAGGGTTCAATTCCCAGAAGGGCCTGTTACTATCCCTAAATAAATAACATTTCAAAATTCAAAGTAAGTTTATTATCTAAGTGTGTATCCTCACGGCATGCGCCTCAAATAGCCTCTGACAACCAAGTCCAACTCCTGGCCTTCTCGTGTGGCTTAGCCTCTAAGCCCGGCGGAACTATTTCTACTGACAGGAGAAGGGGCGAAGGTGGGTCCTGGCACCTTAAAACCAGTGCTTCGGGTAGATGGAGCTCGTCAGCCTGGGAAGGCAATCCATCTAAGAGAGGGAAAACTCTGATTTCAAACCTCCGCTGCCTTGCGGCCATACCCACTCATGGGAAAGGCTTCAGGAGTAAACCCTGAGGACAAATCCAGAGCTGGAGTCCCTAAGGCCGTCTGACGTTACCTTCAACCTCGCTCTGGCAACTCCTGCGATGACACTGGTGCCAACCTGTATCGGCCCTTGCCCTTCCCTTGGACATCATCAGTGGCGTGGAGAGGGGAGACTTGCTGCCTGGGCAACTGCCGGTCTTCCATACAACCCTGGCCAGGCCTGCGCCCTGGAGAAGACTTTAGTTTAGATCCATGGTCTCACAAGACCTTCAGATGCCACCATATGTCACCATACACTCACTCCACTGATACTCATTTTCTTGCAGGCATTCATAGTAAGTAGAAATAAACAAAACAGAATAAATGAAAACTGCACAAGACAGACCGATAAAACAACCAATGAGCAAGACAACAAACTGGGCAAATAGAAATAAATAAATAAACAAAACAATAAATATCGAGAGCAGGAGTTTGCGAGTATTAAATCTGAGTTCATAGGTTGTGGAATCAGTTCAATGTTGGGGTGAGTGAAGTGAAAAGAAATAGATAGAGGCCCTCCACTGGACAGAGTTGACCTTGGATGTTGCAACCCAGCTGTCCACGTGATACGCAAGCCAGGGCTCTCTGATACGGACAGCAAGCTGTTGCCCACGTAGCAGGCTCCCCCTCTTCTTCTCGCAGCTGATGAACCCAAAGGAACGGCAGAGACTATTACAGTTTGGCACTTAGGGACTCGTGCTCCAGACTTTTCCTAAGGGTTTACTTCTGAAGCCTTCCCCATGGGTGGGTATTAACCACAAGGCAGCAGAGGTTTGAGGTCAGAGTTTTCCTTCTCCTAGATGAGCTGCCAACCACGGCTCAGAGCCCCATCTGCTTGAAATGGCTGGTGTTAAGGTGCCAGTACCCTGCCTCCGGCCCTTCTCTTGTCAGTAAAAACGGTTCCACTGGGCTTAGTAGCTAAGCCACACATGAAGGCCAAGAGCTGGACTTGGTTGTCAGAAGCTATTTGAGGCACGTGCCGTTCAGAGCATTTAATAGGTAGTGGGAGCTCGTTCCCACCATCATCCTTGGCTATAACATCCTTAAAGAGCCAATAAATAAATAAACAGAATTTCAGACTGAAAAACAACAGTATTTCATCAAAAAAAGGAAGCTGCATCGTGTAGCAGTACCTTTCTCTGCGGGGTCACTTTCTTACAAATTCACCACTAAACAAATATGGTGACAACGTGGATTAGTTCGTCATGGGCAGCCGTGAAGCTCTATCCATCTCAGATTTAACTCTGAATCAACGCGGCACGATAGCGTAGCGGTCAGTGTAACGCAGTTACAGCGCCGGTGACCCAGATTCGATTCCGCTGCTGTCTGTAAGAAGTTTGTACGCTCTCCCCGCGAACGCGTGGGTTTCCTCCGGGTGCTAATTGGTCACGCGGGGGTAATTGGCGGCACAGGGCCAGGAAGGCCTGTTACCGGGTTGTATTTCTAAATAAAAAATAAATACAACTATCCTCATTCAGTTTTGTTAACTGTCATAATCTCACCGAAGGCCTTAGTCGTTCTGCAAAGCAAGTTCATTCTTCCATGGGATATACAGTAGGCGAGGCCCGCGGTTACACCCCATCTCTAATTGCCCTCGAGGAAGAGGTAATGAGTCAGTTTCTTGAACCACTGTAATGGTTCCGGTGAAGCAGCTCAGGGGGTTTTGAAGATAAATGAACAGCAGTACATTCTCACTTTCGATGGTGAGAGAGAGTCTGCTGATTCTCAAGCAGAGGGTGAACTCAAATCGGCGATGCTGGAGGCTGTAACATCAAAACAGCAAAACTGTGGACCTTTCCCCTCAGTGTGGCAGCAGCAATCTCTCTCTCTCTCTCTCATTAGTGAGATAGAGGGCTTGTTGGGATGGAGAGTAGCTTTTGCTGGTCTCTGGGGGCTTGCGATTGCTTGCATGGGGGGGTGTGTTGATGCTGTTTGCTGGAACAAGTGGGGCGACGGGGAGAGGGGAAGGTTGATGCTTTACTGCTGCTTGTGCATGGGAGGGGAGAAGGTGGCTTTGGGGTTCTAATGTTTCCCTGTCATTCATTCTTTGGGGTTGTTTTTTCTCTTGTTTTGCGGATGTCTGTGAAGAGTACAAATTTCAGGCTGTATACTGTATACATTCCCTGATACTAAATGGAACCACTGAACCATTTAGGAGTGGGACGACAGTGTAGTGGTTAGCCTAACGCTTTTACAGCGCCGGCAACCCAATTTCAATTCCCGTTGCTGTCTGTAAGGAGACCGCGTGTTCTCCACATGACCGTGTGTGTTTCCTCCCACATTTCCAAGCATATACGAGTTAGCAGGTTAATTGGTCACATGGGTGCAATCGGGCTCATTAAGCCGAATGGGTCTGTTACTGCGCTGTATCTCTAAATTAAAATTCACTAATAATTCTCAGTGAACATCACGAGGAACAGTTCATAGAACCACAGAACACTACGGCACAGTACAGGCCCTTCAGCCCTCCATGTTGTGCCGACCCATATAATCCTTAAAAAAAAGTACTAAACCCACACTACCCCATAACGCTCCATTTTTCTTTCATCCATGTGCCTGTCCAAGAGGCTCTTAAATACCCCTAATGTTTTAGCCTCCACCACCATCCCTGGTAAGTCATTCCAGGCACTCACAACCCCCTGTGTAAAAAACCCCTGATGTCTCCCCTAAACTCCCCTCCCTTAATTTTGTACCTATGCCCTGTTCATGTGCTGCTGTTTGTCAGATCTGGTTGTGCACACGTTCACGGCGGCGTTGCATCATGGGCTAAAGCAGTTTGTTGGCCGCGAGGCAGAATGCGCTGTGTGGTGGTGAAGGACATTCAGACAAATGCAAGTCTTTCTACCTTTCTTCAATTCAATAGGATTGCAGCAACGCCACCAAAAATAACGCGGCCCTATTGAATAGGCAAAATATCAGACAGCAGAGAGAAGCTCAGAGCGTGGGCTGCCAGCAGCACTGACCTTCAAAGCATCATGACCTGTTCTGTCGCTCTAAAGCACCAGTTGATACCTTTTCTCTGGTGCTGCCTTGTTCAAGGAAACAACAGAATATTAACGTCAGGAAAGTTTCAAGGGAGGCCGAGTTCTGAGAGTTAAATAACAGCTTTTTAAAGTATCCACAGCAAAGTTCAGAGCCAATTTATTTTATTTAGAAATGCAGCGTGGAATTTTATTTACAATTCCAGCTCAAATAGCCATGCCATTCAGTAGCCCACCTATTTAACATTAGCCTAATCACAGGACAATTTACAATGAGCAATTAACCTACCAACTGGTACAACTTTGGACTGTGGGATAAAGCCAGAGCACCCAGAAGAAACCCATATGGTCTCGGAAAGAACATACAAACTTTCTTACAGAGGACGCTGGAATTGAACTCCAAACTCCGCTGCCCCCTCCGCAAGCTGTTGTTCTCTCCTTTCCATCCATCAGACTCACTCTTTCTCTGCTCTCTCACCCTCCAAGTAAATGGAGGTGGTAAAAAAAGATGTAAATAAGATTAAAAAAACTGCAGAGAACATTTACAAGGGTGTTGCCGGGACCTGAGGATCCAAGTTAAAGGGAACGTTTGAATAGGTTAGGACTTCATTCCCTGGAGCACAGGAGAATGAAGGAAGATTTGACAGAGGAACAGTATACAACATTTTGAGGGGTATAGATAGGGTAAATACAAGCAGGCTTTTTCCACTGAGGTTGGGTGAGATTATAGCTAAATGTCATGGGTTAATGGCGAACAGTGAGATGTTTAGCGGAACATGAGGGGAAACTTCTTCACTCAGAGGGTCTTGAGAATGTGGAACAAGCTGCCAGTGGAAGTGGTGGATGTGGGGTTGATTTCAAAATTTAAGAGAAGTTCGGATAGGGACCTGGATAATAGGGTTATGGTCATGATGCAGGGCGATGGATCAGCACAGACTAGATGGGCTGAAGAGCCTGTTTCTACGCTGTAGTATTCTGACTTTACAGACAGGGTCAGAGGCAAACCCAACCCACTGACAACTTCCAACTGAAGGTGCACAAGAAATTCTCTCACCTTAAATATAGGATGGAGTCATCGCAGGCTGATGGAGCACAAAGGGTGAACCAGATGGAGTCTCAGAGTCACAGAACAGTGCAGCAAGGATACAGGCCCTTAGGCCCATCTAGTCCCTACTGATCACATTATATACACACTAGTTCGGCCCTTATCTTTCTTGGCCCCCTCCCTCCACGTATCCAAGTGCTTCTTAAATGATACTATTGAACCCACCTCAACCACCTCCTCTGGCATCTCGTTCCATATACTCACTACTCTCTACATAAAAAAAGCCCCTTTTAAAAAACATTTCCCTTTTCACTTTTACCTCTTGTCAACTGCCTATCACTTCCCCCTGGGTCCCCTCTTCCCTCCCTTTCCCCCATGGTCCACTCTCCTCTCCTATCAGACTCCTTCTACTCCAGCCCTTGCCGTTTTCCACCATCACTTTCCAACTAGCCTCCTTCCCCTCCCCGCCCCCACCTTTTTATTCTGGCATCTTTCCCCTTCCTTTCCAGTCCTGAAGAAGGGTCTCGGTCTGAAACAGTTTACTCATTTCCACAGATGCTGCCTGACCTGCTGAGTTCCTTAAGCATTTTGTGCGTGTTGCTTTGGATCTACAGTATCTGCAAGTTTTCTCATGTTTATAAGACTGTAAGACCACAAGATGTAGGAGCAGAATTAGGCCATTAAGCTCATCGAGTCTCCTCTGCCATTTCATCATGGCTGATCCATTTCCCTCTCAGCCCCAAACTCCTGTCTTCTCCCTATATCCCTTTCATGCTCTGACCAATCAAGAATCTGTCAACCTCGGTGTTAAATATACGTAAAGACTTGTCCTCCACAACTGCCTGTGGCAAAGAATTCCACAGATTGATCACATTCAGCATAACATAGAGTTTATGATATACCCCATGCCCTCTAGTTTCGAACTCCCTCACCTTAAGTAAAAGATTTTTACCATCCACCTCATCAAAGCTCCTCATAATTTTAAACACTTCTATAAAATCGCCTTCATTCTCCAACACTCCAAGGAATAAAGACCCAGCCTGGCCGACCTCTGTCTATAACTCAGACTCTCTAATTCTGGCAACATCCTCAAAAAATATCTTTTCTACACTTTTACCAGCTTAACTGCATCTGTCTTATTTTATTTATTTGTTTTATTTAGAAATACAGCACAGTAGCAGGGCTTCGCAGCCTAATGAGCCTGGGCCACCCAATTACACCACGTGACCGATTAACCTGTAATCCTTTGACTGTGGGGTGGGGGGGGGGGGGAGTACTGGAGTACACGGAGGAAACCCAGATGGTCACAGGAAGAACATACAAACCCCTTGCAGACAGTGGCAGAATTAAAAACGGGATGCTGGCACTGTAACTGTGTTATGCTAACCGCTGTACTCCTTGCCACCCAATACTGGATCTGAGATCAGGTTCCATTTTTAATTCTCTCCGTATCAATCACAATTAGATTTCATATCATTGGCATTATGTCATGAAATTTGTTGTTTTGCAGCAGTACGTTGCAACACATAAAAGTAAAGACTATAAATTACAATAAGAAATGTATATAAAGTAAGCAAATATATATAAAAAGTAAGTAGAAGAAAAAGAGAGCAAAAAATATGTAGTGAGGTAGTGTTCATGGGTTCATTGGCCATTCAGTAGCCTGATGGCAAAGGAGAAGAAGCTGTTTCTGAAACGTTGAATGTGTGTCTTCAGGCTCCTGTACCTTCTTGATGGTAGCAATGAGTAGAGGGCACGTCCTGGGTGGTAAAGGTCCTTCATGATGAATGCCAGCTTCCTGAGGCATCTCCTTTTGAAGATGTCCTCAATGCTGGAGAGGCTAGTGCCCATGATGGAGCTGGCTCTCAGCACTCACAGGGAAAAAGCATTTACTGAGCTGGATCTTGGGGTGGCCGTGTGGAGATACGTCTCTTCCAAAGGAGGTGTAATGTGCTCCTTCCCTCCGATAGCCTGCAGGTCACCCTTGGGCAAGGTGTGGCACCGGCTTGGATGCCCCAACCCCCCCCCCCCACCCCGTTCAAGGGCACGTGACACAATGGGAGCTGGTGGCAAATGCAGTGGGTGCATATTACACATCCTGGTTAAGCAACCACTGACACCAGTCAGACAGTCTGTGAAGAGTATTGACAATGGCTGAGGTTACCCATCTTGTAAGGACACTGCTCAGAAGAAGGCAATGACAAACTACTGATGTAGAAAAACTTGCCAAGAACAATCATGGTCACGGAAAGACGTTAGTGAATCAATTGGCTTTTAATAACAGCTATTTCTGAGACAACTTACTGTCAATTATGCCACTGGCATTAGGGCAGCAGTGAAGGTCCTCCATCCCTGGCAGTGGTCAGGGCTTCCTTCATCGTGTCAGTAGCTTGTTTTTCACCACTGTCAGTCATACAAGCCCCAGCTGGAGACTCAGGAATACCACCGCACTCAGATGTAGAAGGTTTCTTCCCTACTGTTTCTGTAACAATTTTGTTTTACCATCAGGGTTATTAGCCCTGAGCTGAACCCCCAGACCTGGAGGACCAGTGGGTGAATCTTACTCTGGCCTCCACCCCTTATCAAAGCACCAAAGCGTAAAGCCCTGCCTCCAGCCAACATGGCTCTCCAGGTCACTGAGGCACTCAAGCCTCCAAACCACAACAAGGTTGTGGTCCTCTTGGATTGTCTTAATGTTGACAGCACCTCACAGGAACCAACCACCCCGCTACAGACTCTGTCTAACTTCTCACCGACTCAGTCAAAGACCCCACCTGCCCCAGGCATTCTCTCTTCTCCCCTCACCCATCAGGGAGACGGTACAATATCATGACAGCACACAGACTATCGGGCTCAACGACAGCTTCTATCTTACTGTTATCTGGCTCTTCGACAGACCTCTTGTACATTAGGATGGGTCCTTGGCCTCACGATCTACCTAGTTATATGATCTTGCACCTTATAGTTAACCTGCACTCACTGTTTCGATAGCTTTGACACTTTATTCTGCATCGCTATTGTCTTACCTTATTCCAGCTCTGTGGAACATCACTGTGTAATGATTTGATCTGTATAAACAGTATGCAAGACAAGTTTTTCCACTGTATCATGATACAAGTGACAATAACAAACCAATGCAAAGTATTACTTTATTAAACCTCTATCACCTATGGTGGGAATTGCACATGTGCATCTGGCTCCTGGTGTTAGTCCAATGGCTTAACTGCCGTGCTACCTAGCTCTTTGGTGTCAGACTTCCTAACATCTTTGACTTAACATTATATTCCATTGACACTCTGTGACAGAGCAGACAACGATGCCATGAATTAGTTAGATCTCTTTTCTCTTGCTTCGGGGAAATGGACTGAAAGCTGAATAAGGAAAAAGAACACCGCACACTTATTTCCTTGAACCTTCCCAGTTATTCAATTAGATCACAGTTAATCTGTATCTCGAGTTTAAATAGCTGCCTTTGTTCCATCTCCCTTAATACCTTTACCCAGCAAGAACTAATCGATGTGATTCATTAAAAATTCAGCAACCACAACCTTTCGGAGGATGGAGTTCCAGATTTCTACCGCTGTTCATGTGGGGATGTTTTTTTTGTATTTCATTTTTAAGATTAGAATCCTCCTGCACCACCCCCACTAGGGGAAACAAGTATTCTGGTTCCCCCACCAGGGAAAACAGATTCTTCTGATTGAAATGGCATTACCAGTTGAAGCACTTCAAAGGGCCTGAGAGAGAACATGTCCAGCTCATAATTTAACACCACAGATGCAGGTAACAGTCTGATGAACTTGCATTGCACTTCACTTCAAAGGCAATATCCCCTCAAAGAGGTTGGCATTCACAGCTAAACAGACTACAGCAGGAGACTATCCCACCCTCACTGCTCATGACTGTTCATGTCACTCCCATGGAGGGGTGGGGGGGGGGGTCACCCACCTACAGGAAGGATGTCAATAAAGTTGAAAGAGTACAGAAAAAAATTTACAAGGATGCTGCCGGGACCGAAGGACCTGAGTTATAAGGAAAGATCGAGTAAGTTTTGATCTGTTTTGTTCATTTCCTTTTTTTGCGCTGGAAGAGGGACTTGAGGGGTGGGATGTGCCTGATCTGTTTTGTACATTTTTTTTGTTCGGGAGGTGGGATTTGGGGGGGGGGGGGGTCAATGTGCCTAATCTGTTTTGTTCTTTTTATTGTGCAGTAGGAGGAATTTGGGGGGGGGGGGTCGTCAATGTGCCTGATCTGTTTTGTTAGTTTTTGGTATGGGAGGTGGGATTTGGCGGGGGGACAATGTGCCTGATCTGTTTTGTTAGCTTTTTGTGTGGGAGGAGGGACTTTGGGGGGGGGGTCAACCTACCTGATCCGTTTTGTTCATTTTTGTACAGGAGGTGGGATTTGGGGAGGGGGGGTCAATGTGCCTGATCTGTTTTGTTAATTTTTTGCACGGGAGGTGGGATTTGGGGGGGAGTCAATGTGCCTGATCTGTCTTTGTTTTTTTTTGTGGGGAGCTGGGATTTGGGGGTTAATGATAGTGCTGCCTTTCCTTTCTTTCGTCGTTTTTCACGGCTACCTGGAGCATTGAAGAATTTCAGAGTTGTATACTTTGATAATAAATGAATCTCTGAACCTTTGAAGTTAGGATTTTATTCCTTGGAACGGAAAAGATTGAGTGGAGATTTGATAGAGGTATACAAAATTATGAGGGGTATAGATAGGGTAAATGAAAGCAGGCTTTTTCCACTGAGGTTGGGTGGGACTACAACCAGATGTCATGGGTTAAGGGTGAAAGGTGAAAAGTTTAAGGGGAATATGAAGGGAAGTTTCCTTACTCAGAGGGTCATAAGAGTGTGGGACAGGCTGCCAGCGCAAGTAGTACACGCGAGCTTGATTTCAATATTTAAGAGAAGTTTGGATAGGTACATGGATGGTAAGGGTATTGAGGGCTATGGTCCCAGTGCAGGCTGAAGGGAGTAGACAGTTCAAATGGTTTGGCATGGACTGGATGGTCCAAAATGCCTGTTTCTGTGCCGTACTGTTCTATGACTCTATTGGGCCATGTAAATCCACGCCAGACTCAAAAATCAGTTACTTACCCCAACCTGTAAGGGTGATCAACACCTCCACCCACTAACCCACCCTCTGCACCCTACACCACCACTACTTTATCATTTCGTGTCAGTGACCTTATGTACAGACACTCCTGTGCCTGGTGCCACTTTATGGACATACAATCAACCTATTTATACAAGCCATCTTACAGTATGTATTTACAGTTATTGTGTTTTTATTATTATGGACTAGAATATAAAAACAAGGATGTAACATTGAGGCTTTATAAAGCACTGGTGAGGCCTCACTTATAACCATATAACAATTACAGCACAGAAACAGGCCATCTCGGCCCTTCTAGTCCGTGCCGAACGCTTACTCTCACCTAGTCCCACTGACCCGCAATATAACCATTGAAGCATTATGAGCAGTTTTGGGCCCCTTATCTAAGAAAGGATGTCCTGACATTGGAGAGGGGTTAAAAGAGGTTCACAAAAATGATTCTGGGATTGAAAGGTTTGTCATATGATATCTCTGGGCCTCTACTCACTGGATCTCAGAAGAACGAGGAGTGAATTCATTGAAACCTATTGAACGCTGAAAGGCCTCGACAGAGTGGATTTGGGGAGGATGTTTCCTACGGTGGAGGAGTCTAAGACCAAAGGACACAGTCTCAAAATAGAGAGGCGTCCTTTTAGAATGCAGATAAGGAGGAATTTCTTTAGCCATGGAGTGGTGAATCTGTGGAATATATTGCCACAGGCAGCTCTGGAGGCCAAGTCATTGGGTATATTTAAGCCAGAGGTTGATTGGTTCTTGATTGGTCAGGGCATGAAGGGATACAGGGAGAAGGCAGGAGATTGGGGCTGAGAGGGAAATAAATGGATCAGACACAATGAAATGGTGGAGCAGACTCGATGGGCCAAATGGCCTCATTCTGCTCCTGTGTCTTATGGTCTTATTGTGTTCTTTATCTTATCGTATTTTTTTGTGCTGCATCGGATCCAGAGTAACAAATTATTTTGTTCTACTTTACACTTGTGTACTGGAAATGACATTAAGCAATCTTGATCATGCTTGATAACGACATCCAAAAGAGAATATTTCCTCAGATGAAATGCGTCTATGGCCTCCTAACATAAACCCTATTCAAAATACCTCTCTTTGAAAGCTTTACAAGTAGAAGGATGCAAAATGCTGCTTTAAAAAAATCAGAAATTATTTATAAGCACGAGAGATTCTGCAGATGCAGGAAATCCAGGACATCACACACAAAATGCTGGAGGAACTCAGCAGGTCAGGCAGTGTCTGTGGAGGGGAATAAACAGTCGACGTCTTGGGCAGAGACCTTTCATGAGATAGTTGTTCACCAGAACATAGAATAGTACAACACAGTACACGCCCTTCAGCACACAAAGTTGTGCACACCTTTAAACTACTCTACGATCAATCTTACCTTTCCCACCCACAATGCCTCCTTTTTCCCTTCATCCACGTGCAGAAATTTTGTACCAATTTTGGTTTTTAATTATCTTTACCAAGAGGACTGCAGTAGTTCAAGAAGGCAGCTCATTACCACTTTCTCAAGGCAAGTTAGGAAAGGAATCAAGCGTGGGTGTAATGATGTTCATGATGAACAAGCAGCAAAGAGCTGCTTCTGTGAACCCCCCACAACCCTTCCTGGAGCTGTTCATGTGCCAGGTTGGAGCCAGAAACCTGGAAGACCTCACCATCTGCTGATCTGCAAACGGTGCTGTGGTCCACGTTTCGGTTGATGGGACTAGGCAGAAAAACAGTTCGGCACAGACTAGATGGGCCAAAAGGCCTGTTTCAGTGCTCTATGTCTACACCACTGGGTTATAAAACCATAAGGCATAGGAGCAGAATTAGGTCCTTTGGCTCACTGAGTCTCCTCCGCCATTCCATCATGACTGATCCATTTCCATCTTAACCTCATTCTCCTGCCTTCTCCCCATTACCTTGCATGCCCTGACTAATGAATCTCCACCTTAAATGCAGCCAGTTACCTGGCCTCCTTGTAGCAAAGAATTCCACAGATTCACCACCCTCTGGCTATAGAAATTCCTCCTCATCTCTGTCTAAAGAGACATCCTTGTATTCTGAGGCTGTGTCCTCTGGTCCTAGACTCCCCAACCATAGGAAATATCTTCTCCATCCTCTGGTCCTAGACTCCCCAACCATAGGAAATATCTTCTCCATCCTCTGGTCCTAGACTCCCCAACCATAGGAAATATCTTCTCCATGCCCTGTCTATCTAGGCCTTTTTATATTTGATAGAATTGAATGACATCCCCTCTTCATTCTTCTAAACTCCAGTGCGTACAGGCCCAGAGCCAGCCACCAAACACTCGTCATAAGTTAACCCTTTCATTCCTAGGATAATTCTCGTGAATCTCCTCTCGACCCTCTCTAATTCCAACACGTAACTTCTTTAAAAAAATGGGCCCAAAACTGTTCACAATATTCCAAATGTGGTCTGACCAATACCCTTTAAAGCTCAGCTTATAAAGCCTTGGGGTCACAGCCCACACGGGCAGAATGAAGTTCTTGCTATTCTTCTAACTTCCCTTTGGCCTCATCCTGGGATTGGAGAAAGCAGAGGATAGGGAGGTTGGCGTGAGACTAGTAATAGCCAGCAACTAGACCCACCTATACAGAAAAGCCATAATGGGAGTTCCGAACCAGCTGGATCTGGTGGGAGTAAGTGCCTGCGGATTTCTGCCAGACATGGAAAAGATTTTGGCTCCCTGGATGGTGGTGAAGGAGGAGAGTAATGACAAGTGTGGGACCTCCTCCTGTTAGAGTGGAAATTGCCAGGGGTCAGGGATAGGAGTGAGGGAAAAAGAGAGTCATGGAGGGAATAGTCCTTGTGGAAAGTGGAAATGGTGGGAAGGCAAGGATAGGATGAAAGGTTAGCTCTACTTGTCACATTTACATCAAAATATTCAGAAAAATGTGTTGTTTGCCTCAACAACCAACACAATCCGAGGATGTGCTGGGGGCAGCCCGCAAGTGTTGCCTTGCTTCTGGTGCCAACAGAGCACGCCCACAACTCGATAGCCCTGAACCGCGCGTCTTCGGGATGTGGGAGGAAACGGGAGCACCCGAGGGAAACCCACAGAGTCATGGGAAGAATGTACGAACTCTTTACAGAGAGCCGGGGGAAACGAACCCCGAGCGCCAGCACTGTGAAGCATTACGCTCACCATTACGCTGTTGCAGCCGGCGGGAATGGCGAAGGACGATACGCTGGACCGCAGAGGCTGGTGAAAAGCGTGGACCAAGGGAACTCAAACCTGTTGTGCCTGGGAAGGGGAGGCAGGGTGAGAGCAGAAAGCAAGGAGGGAACTTGAGTGAGGGCCCAGTAGAGGGGAAGCACGTTTCCTGAGAATATCTCCTTTGGGGGCGCCAGGGTAGCGTAACAGTTAATGTGACGCTATGACAGCTCGGAGCATCGGGAATTCAGGGTTCGGTTGATCTGGAAGGAGCTTGTATGTCTTCCTCGTGAGTATGTGTGTTTCCTCCGGTTTCTTCCCACAGTCCGAAGACGTAACAGTTAGTGGGTTAATTTATCCTCTGTGATTAGGCTTGGGTGGGTGGCTGGGTGGTGTGGCTCTCTGGGTCGGTCGGACCTGTTCTGCGCCGTACCTCCAAATGAGATAAAATCTCACCTGTCCAGGAACAGAAAGTGTCATCTTGAGAACAGATGCCACAGAGACGGGGGAGCAGACAGAAAGGGGTGGAATTCTTTCAAAGCACCGGTAGGGAGCAGTAGTTCAGGCAGAAAATGTCAGTGATAGTTTGTTTTCTGAGACGGAGAGAGAGAGAGATCAGAAGAGGGAGAGAGGGATAGAACAGCCATTGCCACTGGTAATGTGCCTTTAAAAGTAAGATAAGCTCCAGTAGATCCAGTACGGAATTCAAGAGGAATTACTTTCCCCAGAAAGGGATTTGGATGTGGAACATCCTATTTCTGTATCCCAGCAACCAACTATGTAGAACTGGTTGCAGTCTCCTGCTTGGGTCCTGCAGCGTATCATCCCCCACGGAGCTAGGTATTTACTTTCACCCATCACAATCCACTTAGTTGGTGCCTTTCTGCATCTTAATATACTCACGGCTAGCAGGCGATCTTTATTTTAATCTTTCTCTGAGTGTCGCACTGCGGCACACGCAAAGCAACAGACCACGAGTCTTTTAACTTTCCCATTATTTACACACCTTGTGACCAACGCTTCCTTCAAACAAAAGCACCAGGCACCATTCTTTCCTACTCCAGCTGGTTGACGGGTAAATCACAGAGGCTGCTTCTCACCATCGCAAAGTTAACACTCCTGTCAGTCACAGAGATATTAGGTGAGCTCAAAGGGGCCAATTTTGGTAAGGGGGGGGGGGAGAAA
This sequence comes from Hemitrygon akajei, assembly GCF_048418815.1. NCBI lineage: Eukaryota > Metazoa > Chordata > Chondrichthyes > Myliobatiformes > Dasyatidae > Hemitrygon > Hemitrygon akajei. The sequence goes on along the minus strand of NC_133134.1, from coordinate 161,360,789 downwards.
AAGGCAAGGCATTAAAACACATTTTGAGTGGAACAGAGAGGTAGAGTATATAAGGGGTAAACCAGTGCAGAGTCCACAGATGAGGAGGATGATAGGGTGGGAACAGACTGGATTTAACACAGTAGCATGGACAGGGGTCTTCAAAGTTCAAAGTCAATATATTATCAAAGTGCATATATGTATGTCACCATGTATGACCCTGAGATTTATTTTCTTGCAGGCGTTCACAGTAGATCAAAGAAATACAATAGAATCAACGAAAAACTACACACAAAGACTGACAGACAACCGATGTGCAAAAGAAGACAAACTGTGCAAATACAAACAAATAAATAAGTAAATAAATCATACTGAGAACATGAGATATAGAGTACTTGAAACTAAGTCCATAGGTTGTGGAATCAGTTCAGAGTTGAGGTGAGTGAAGTTAATCACACTGGTTCAGGAGCCTGATGGTTGAGAGGTAATAACTGTTCCTAAACCTGGTGGTGGGGAACCTAAGGCTCTTGTACCTCATGGCTGATGGTAATAGCAAGAAGAGAGCGCGGCCTGGATGGTGGGGGTCCTTGATGATAGATGCTGCTTTCCTGTGGCTGTGCACTGTGTAGATGTGCTCAATGGTCATCACTGAGGCGAGACCCAGCTTGTCCAGATGGCCCGTTAAAGAGAAAAGGTTGAGAAAGCAGCCGGCAGGGTCTAGTGGGCTGAAGGGCCTCTTTTTGCACTGCACAACTGCGTAGAGTTTAAAAGGAGTCAACAGTTCTGATAGAATCACTGAAATGTTCACAGTGGCAGTACGGTGAGCAACCAAAGGATGCTGATTTAAGACAGCAGTGATGTGAACAAACATTTTTTGTTCATGCAGTGTGCTGTTCTGCTGTGTAAAGGGAAGTAGAATTAATAACAGCCTTCCAGAGGCATCTCAGTAAGTACTTCAGAGGAAAAACAATTCACCACTACAGAGAAAGAGCAAGCGGGTGGAATTGAAAGATTTATAGTTTTTTTTAAAGAGACCGATTAGCTTTATTTGTCATCTATGCAGTTCTGTACAAAAGTCTTAAGGCACAGATATGTACAGGAGCCTGAAGGCACACACTCAGGGATTCAAGAACAGCTTCTTCCCCTCTGCCATCTGATTTCTGAATGGGCATTGAACCCTGAAACGCTTCCTCACTTCTTTTTAATTTCTGTCTTTTTTCTTAACTTAACTATTTAATAGACAAGTATATACTTAATGTAATTCAGTTTTTTCCTCTATATTATTTATCATGTATTTTATTGTACTGCTACCTGTAAAGTTATATTAAATCTGATTCTGATATAGCCAGAGTACCCAAGACTTTTGCACAGTACTGTAGTAATTCTATGTCTTGCACTGTATTGACGGCACAAAAAAAACCCTAATTTCATGACATATGTGAGTGATGATAAACCTGATTCTGATATGGGTCTCTATTGTGGACTGAGAGTGGGAAGGGGGCAGGGAGAGGGGAATCATGGTGGGAAAAGGGAGAGGGAGAGGGGAGGGAGTGGGAAGCACCAGAGGGACATTTTGTCATGATCAATAAACCAATTGATTGCAATTGAATGACCCTGCCTGGTATCTCAGGGCTGGGTATGTTTACACGCTCACCACTCCCTGTGCCTGGTACTCCTTCTCTGTCACCTGTCCCACACACCTCCTGCAGTGCTCCATCCTCGCCATTCCCAATGCCCTTTGCTCCCACCAGACTTCCAAACTTGCTCTCCGCTCCACGTTGACAAATATGATACCGTGCAAAAGTTTTAGGCACTTTATATGTGTGCTGTATATCGAAACACACAGTGAAATGCATTGTTTGCATCAAATCAGATCGGTGAAGATTGTGGTGGGCAGTCCCAGCAAGTGTCACCACGCTTCCAGTATCAATGCAGCAGGCCCACAACTCTCTAGCCCTGATCGTACATCTCTGGAATGTGGGAGGAGCCCAGAAGAAACCCAGGAAGAACAAACAAACTCTTTACAGACAACCACAGCAATCAAACCCAATCTCACAGTCAGTGCTATTGATGCACCATCAATAACTCACTCTGAGACGTAGGAAGCGAGGTATCGGCTTTTATTGACTGGAAGAATGAACAACACTACATCCTGGGGAATGAGGCTGGGCAACAGGCCTCAGTCGCCTTTATACAGGGGTCTGTGGGAGGAGCCACAGGAGCAGTCAGCAGGGGTCTGTGGGAGGAGCCACAGGAGCAGTCCAGACAGGTATATGTAGTTCACCACAGCTATAATGCATTGTACTAACTGCTACGCTACTGCTCGGACCACAGAACAGAAAAGATGACTGCACCTGGGAATAAACCGAGACGTGATGTGCCAAGTGCCCTCCTTCGCTACTGTATAGCTTTATTTGAATATAGACTAATTGGGCCAGATGGGCCAATTCTGTTCTGTAGACATAGCGGAAAAGAACTGAGAAGATAAGATGTAGCATTAAATTTCACTGGAACCATGAGAGCACCATGTGAGTTCTATTCATAGCTCTGGTCACACAATAACTATTCCACAGTGACGAGAACTAGAACCCAGAAGTTGCAATTACCAGGAAAATGTAGACAAGCTGAAGGTGTTTTCTCTTTAGGAGTGGTAGTTAAATTATGAGCCGGAAAAGTCTTCAAGACAATGGAAGGGATTGAGAAGAAATTGCCACTTGAGGGGGGACCACATTTTGGCTCATAAAGTTAAGATAATCACTAATGAAATCCAGTCAGGAATTTAGGAGGAACCTCTTTCCTTGGAGAAAGATTTGGACGTGGACATCATCATCACCAGAACTAGCAGAGATGGATACTAATATGTGTCGACTGGCTGCATTACTGCCTAGTATGGAAACACCAATGCCCTTGAACTAAAACTCCTACAAGAAGTAGTGGATATGGCCCAGTCCATCACGGGTAAAACCATCCTGACCACTGAGAAACTACAAGAAGCGCTGTCTCAGGAAAGCACCATACATCATTGGAGATCCCCACCACCTAGGGCATACTCTCTTCTCGCCGTTGCCATTAGGTACAGGAGCCTCAGGACTCACACCATCGGGTTCAGGAACAGTTATTACCCCTCAACCATCAGGATCTTGAACAAAAGGGGATATTTTCATTCAACTTCACTCGCCCTATCACTGAACTGTTTCCACAACCAATGGACTCACTTTCAGGGACTCTTCATCTCATGTTCTTGATATTTATTACTTATTTATTTACATTATTGTTTCTTCTTTTTGCATTTACACAGTTTGTTGTCTTCTGCGCTCTGATTAAAGGCTCTAGTTGGGTGGTCTTTCATTGATTTGGTTACAGTTATTTTACAATAGATTTATTGAGTATGCCCACAAGAAAAAGACTCATATATATACTCTGTAATAAAATTTACCTTGAATTTTGCAGAAAACTTCTAAAAACACAGCAGAGGAAAGGCGTGCAGGAATAAGGTGTTCTGGTAATATTACTCAATGAGATTTAGTGGGAGGGGATTTATGTGGAGCATAAACATTGGCATGGAACACTGTAATGAATGGAATGTATAATAATTCCCAGAGGAAGAACAAGTGGTCTTCCTGCAATCCTGTGAAACAGATGGTGTCACACCAGACACCTTCTCCCAGTCCTCACTTTGTACTGATGACATGAGGACTTCCTTATCCACAATACCTTTTAGGAATCCAAATCACTTCCTCAGGAGGCTAAAGAAATTCAGTATGTGCCCATCAACTCTGTCCATGACCACAAGAAACGGCAGACCTGTGAATTAGCTGCCCCATCTGTCTACACTGCTCACTGTCTCAGTAAAATAAGCCAGCATAATTAAAGACCTCACCCTCTCCTCTTCCATTGAGCTGAAGATACAAAAGCCTAAAGGAACCGCAAAGACAGCTTCAATCCCACTGTTACCAGAGTCTTGAGAAATCCTCTTGTATGATAAGATGGATGCTCAGCCTTAAAATCTACATTTTTATGACCTTGCACTTTATCATTTACATGCACTAAACATTTTCAATAGCTTTTACACTTTATTCTGCATTGTTATTCTACCTCAGTGCACTGCGTAATGATCTGATCTGTATAAAGAGTATGCAAGACAAGCTTTTCACTGGTACGTGACAATAATAAACCAATATCAAAACCAATCATAAACAAATTTAAGCAACCAATGTCAATGCCTGAAATTTGAACGGAGCTTTTTTTCTCTACTGGATGAGGCCATGTAAATTCTTGGCACGTTGAGCTGAGGAGAGGACCACATGCAAATTTCACATCCAGCCCTATTCCACATTCAGTTGAGTCATGGGAATAGTTCACTGGATGGTGAACTGCAGACATTACATTTTAATTCAAATTCCCAAATTCTAACTGCGTACCACAGGATTTTATAGTTTTGACAATAGGAAAAGCTCACTGCATCTGCCCATCACTTCTTTCTGGTGCCCCTCCTCCTCTCCCCTTTCTCCCATGGTCCACTTCGCTCTCCGTCAGATTCCTTCTTCTTCCGCACTTTAACTTTTCCACCTTTCCCCTCCCAGCTTCTCATTTCATCCCTCTTCCCCCACTCATACACCTGTTCCTCATCTTGTCTTAAAGTTCAAAGTAATTTTTATTTTCAAAGTACATATATGTCACCACATACAACCCTGAGATTCATTTTCTTGTTGACATACTCATTAAATCTATGGAATTGTAACTGTACCGGGATCAATGAAAGACCACCCAACTACAGCATTCAACCAGAGTGCAGAAGATAACAAACTATGTAAATGCAAATGCACACCTTTCACTTGCCAGCTTGTAATCCTTCCCCCCCCCCCATCTTCTTATTCTGGCTTCTCTCCCAACCCCCCCCCAAAAAAAATTCATTTCCAGTCCTGATGAAGGGTCTTGGTCCAAAAAGTCAACTGTTTATTCCTCTTGATAGATGCTGCCTGACCTGCTGAGTTCCTCCAGCACTTTATGCTCTGAATTTCCAGCATCTACGCAATCTCTTATGTTTATAATGTTGCTTTAGTACTGACCACCTGATACCTTCACATCCTGTAAGTGCCTGAACCTGACCAAAGGGAGATAATCTGGACAATGAAACAACAGGTAAAATATAACACTCAACCCAACTCCTTTCCTCAGTCCAATCTCTACTCCCACCCACGACCCACAGACCTTTCCCTTAGTCGGTCCTTCACTTCCACCCCAAACCTCTCTGCCAGTCAAAATTCCAGTGGCAGCATAACCCTATCAAAACCCCCATTGCCAGTCTCATTTCACACTCCAACACACAGGTCAACTCCACTCCCATCCCACTCAACCTCTCCCTCAGCCCAAACTCTAAGCCTACCCAAACTTCATCTCCTCCTTAGTAAACCCACCTTCAGAAACTCCATCAACCAAACTCACATCCCAACCTCCACTTCAGCACAAATCAAGGTCCAAAGTCAATTATTATCAAAGCACACATATGTTACCATATACTCCTTCTGCCTTCTGATTCAGTAACTTGCAGCCAGTTACAGCAGGAAAGAAATCCAACAGAATTTTAGTACTTATTTCAAGAGGCAGAATGGAAACAGGCCTTTCCGGCCCAGTGAGCTCACATCATCTGATTATACCCATGTGACTCATCGATCTACTAACCCATACATCTTTGTCGACTGGTGGTGCAGTGGTATCTGCACCGGACTTTGAGGTGAATGGTCCCGGGTTCAAATCCGGTCAACTCCTTGCACGCTTTCCAGCTGTGCTGGGTTATGCGTTAAGCTAGTGGCTCGCCTCATAAAAAAAAATTCAGGCAAATGCTAAAGAAATGGCGCAGTTGCTGCCCGTTGCACTACAAGGCGTGGAGAGGATCAAAACAAAATCCATATGTCTTTGGAATGTGAGTGGATACCAGAGCACCCGGAGGAAATCCACACAGAAAAACACAAACTCCTTACATGCAGCAAAGGATTTGAACCTGGGTCACTGGCACTGTAATCGTGTTATACTAACCACATTACTGCTGTTCAGCCTTATGCAGTGTCACAGTTGAATTATTTTAAAAGGTTAGGATTCATCATTTGCCTGAATGGAGTCAGGTTAAGACAAATATTGATAACCAATGTATAAAAAAAGACACACTGTGAAAATTTTAAAATAACAATACTGAGAACATGAGTTGTAATGATCCCCCACCCACATCTAAACACCCAATGGACACCCCAACTCCTCCATCAGTCCATCTACCACCTCAGTGCCACTTACACTCCCACTTCAACCCCATCCCCCAGCCAGATTCTCCACTCATCTCCTGTCCCAGCTCCCACCACAGCCCCATCTCTCAGCTCCCTCACTCCCACCTCAAACCCTGCCCCACCCACACTGCCACTCTCTCTGCAGCTCTGCCCTGCCCAGCCCTTGCCCCCAAACTAAATCCAACCCTGATGATGTCGGTTTGATGTCACCGTCCCAGCAAGGGCCGGCGACAGAAGGACAGCAGACTGCTTTGTTCAATGGATTACAGATTCCGCTCCACAAACCCTACTCCTTCTCCAAAGCAGCGGATATTCAAATTAGCAGCTGCCTCCATTCATCTGCAGAACACGCAAATTAAAATTCCTGGTCCGAGCCAAACGTTTCCTTGGCAACCACGTTGGCACCAATGAGCAGGAGACATGAACCAGCCAACTAAAGAGTGTTCACAGCTAAGATATTGTTATAGGGACAGGGCTGCCCTCATGGTGTCTTGTAACCCTACAGCACGCAGGCTGTTTTACATACAAGATACATTAAGGACATTTAATAAACTCATACAAAGACACATGGATGATAAAAAAAGGAGAGCTATGTAGGTGGGAAAGATTAGATTAATCCTCGAGTAACAGATTAATTTGATATATTAATCATAGAGTGAAATTAATTTTAGAATACAGGGTCAGCACAACATCGTGGGCCAAGGGGCCGGTACTGTTCTATATTCTTTGTGCACCTCGCATCTACTGCTACTTTCTCTAAGCTAGGAGATTCATCACTCGCATTGGTTTTAAAGTAGGCCAATTGGCCTGCTGAGTCCATGCCAACTCTTTGACGGAGCTTGTGTCTCTTACCCCAGCTGCCTACTCTGGCGCTGGGCTAAGGGTGGGGAGGAGATAGATATTGCCTGGATGAGAAGGCACATGCTAAGAGTTGCACAAACTTGAGTCGTTCTCTCTGGATTGGCAGAGGCCAAGGGAGGAGACCTGACAGAAGTTTATAAGATCACAACACCATTAGACATAGGAGCAGAATTAGGCCATTCAGCCCAGTGATTCTGCTCCGCCATTCCATCATGGCTGATTTATTTTCCCTCTCAAACCCATTCTCCTGCCTCCTCCCCGTAACCTCTGACACCCTTACAACCTCCACTTTAAATACACCCACTCAATGGGCCTCCACAGTTCTCTGTGGTTATAGGCTCCACAGATTCTGGCTACCTTCTGGCTCAAGAAATACCTTTTCATCTATGTTCTAAAGCAGGGGTTCTCAACCTTTTTTATGTCATGGACCCCTACCATTAGCCAAGAGGTCCGTGGATCCCAGATTCGGACACCCTGTTCTGCAGGAACATCCTTCTGTTCTGAGGATGTGGCCTCTGATTGTAGACTCTCCCACTATTGGAAACATGTTCAGTAGATCTGCTCTGTCTAGTCCTTTCAATATTCAGTAGGCATAGATATATACCCAGTCCTTTCAATATTCAGTAGGCATAGATATATACCCAGTCCTTTCAATATTTAGTAGGCATAGATATATACAAAGTCCTTTCAATATTCAGTAGGCATAGATATATACCCAGTCCTTTCAATATTCAGTAGGCATAGATATATACCCAGTCCTTTCAATATTTAGTAGGCATAGATATATACCCAGTCCTTTCAATATTCAGTAGGCATAGATATATACCCAGTCCTTTCAATATTCAGTAGGCATAGATATATACCCAGTCCTGAAATGTTGACTGCTTATTCATTTCCAGAGATGCTACTTGACTTGTTGAGTTCCTCCAGCATTGTGTACGTGTTCCTCTCGATTTCCAGCATCAGCAGAATCTCTTGTGCTTATGATATATGGTTTTAGTTTTGATTTTGTGGTTTTATTATTGTCACATGTACCAAAATACAGCTACAAGACTCTCTTTCTCCAAGAGAGAATATCTTGGAGGGTGTGTGTTTAAGATGAAGGAATCATTTCAAAGGAGATGTGAGAGGCAAGTTGTTTTTTACATATAGTAAGTGGCAGACGTCTGGAATGAGCAGCCAGGCGTGGTGATGAAGGCAAGTACGAGAGAAATGTTTAAGAGTTAATGGATAGGCACAGGAAAGTACAGAGAATGGAGGAACATGGACATTGTGTAGGCAGAAGGGATTAGTTTAGCTAGGAATTTAATTACTCATTTAATTAGTTCAGTGCAATATCTTGGGCCATAGGTCCTGTTCCACTGCAACATTGTTCTGCGTTTTAAAGTGACAACGTACCACAGTCTTTTTATTTAATGTTGCAATTACACCGTGAAATAGTCACATCATAATTTAATATATCACAGAAATTTACATATAAAGTATATTATTATATATTAGCGCATTATCAGTTGTGAATAGGCCCAACAAGTCTCCTGGGCCTGATAAGTTGCACACCAGAGTTCTAAAAGGATTGTATACTTCTAAAATTCTCAGGTTGTGGCATAGTGTTAGCACTTTGGAAGAGTGGAAATACAAGAGCGTTTGTTAAAAGAGGAGAAAGAGGCAAAGTACTGAATACTTACTTACTGCCCGCTACATCGCTGACATTTCGGGCAGCAAAGAAGGTCCTCCGTCCCTGTCTGTCCTGTCTATTGTGCCCCAGATGTAGTTCAGGGTCCTCATTTCTGCCTCAATGGTGCGTCACCAAGTTGCCTTTGGTCTCTCACGTTTCCCCCACCTTCAGGGTCCAATGAAGTGCTGTCTTGATGATGGAGTTGGCCTCTCCTCTCATCACGTGCCCAATCCATCTCCAACATTTCCTCACAGTAACTGCGATGTCTTCTTGATGACGTACGGGGATCAGGCAAGTACAGCTTGCACACCAAGGTGAAGCTGCACACAGCTGTACTCTGCCCGGACTCTTGTGCGGACCAGAACGCTGGTGCATGACAGAGAGTGGCCTTGCCAAGCTGTCGTCATTCCACACCACAAGCCTCCAAAAGACCCGCCATGGTTTCTGGCCAGGAAAGTTTTCCAGCCACGCCCTACTCCTTCAGGGTCATCAAAGTACTGAACAATGAAGATTAATTATAGTTGGTAGCGTTCAACCCTATGTTCTGCTCATTGAATTCTCCAGTTTCAGGTAACCCACATCTCCAGAGCTCTGCTCCCACAAACACTCACCTGTTTATTTACTTTCCTTCTCCTTCTGTTCATCCCCCTCATCCCTCCCCATCTGGTTCCACCTATCACCTTCCAGCCTCTGTCCCAAACCCTCTCCACCATCTTTTTTCACCTGCAGCTACTTTCCTTCAACCAACCAGGACACCCATAACCTTAGCTCAAAAACAGAGCACTGTTAGTCTCCTCTTAAACAACCATGGACATGCCTCTGTGTACTGTATATTTGTGCAATACTGTTTTGTTTTGCACTCCCTATTTTCCTATTCTCTATCTTAAATAATTAATATAGTCGGCCCTCCTTATCCACGAGGGATTGGTTCTGGGACCCCTCGCGGATACCAAAAATCGCGGATGCTCAAGTCCCTTATTCAACCTGTATCAGTGCGGTGGACATTAGGACCAGTGGGGCGGAGCTCTGAATCCTCAGTGTTTCTGTTCACGAAAATAATCACAATCACGATTGAATATAAAGTGGAAATAATAAAGTGAATGGAAAGAGGTGAAACGCCATCAGTTATTGGAAAAGCATTAGGCTATAGTCGGTCAATGATCAGAACAATTTTAAAGGATAAAGTGAGAAAGGCCCTGACCCAATGAAAGCTACAATTATTACTAAGCAACGCAGTGGTTTAATTATTGGGTTTTGGGTTTTTGATCCTCCACATCAACCCGGCATGGTGGAGAGCGCACTCGGGAACGATCTGTTACTGGATCGAACTAGGGAAATTCCGTTCCCGAGCCCGGTGCTGAAACATACGCTCTTAAGTGTCTTATATGCATAGAAAGGTAAAATATATACTGTACTATATACTAAGACAAACAGTTGACTAACTGATGCTAAATAATACCGGATGTACCTGTTCTGACTTACTAAGTAAGAGAACTTCCTATTTTTCCGATCCCGATCCACGATAACCCACGCACATCCTCCCGTATACTTTAAATCATCTCTACATTACTTATAATACCTAATACAATGTAAATGCTATGTAAAATAGTTGTTATACTGCATTGTTTAGGGAATAATGACAAGAAAAAAAGTCTGTACATGCTCGAACAACAAGTGCTGGAAGAGCACTTCCGGGTTTTCGCAATTCGCTGTTGGTTGAATTCGCGCATGCGGAATTCGCGGATAAGGAGGGCCGACTGTATTATATAATTTAGGTTCCTTAATTTTATATTCCTTTTTGTAATTTTCTATGTCCTGCACAGTACTGCTGCCACAAAATTAAAAAATTCACAACATATTTCAGTGGTAATGGTTCCTTAAGGTTGTTACAGCCAGGGGTTATAGTGAGGAAAAGCTCCCACTACCTATTAAATGCTCCCAATGGCCTGGGTCTCAAATAGTCCGGCTCCTGGCCTTACCGTGTGGCTTAGCTACTAAACCCAGTGGAACTGTTTCTACTGACAGGAGAAGGGGAAAACGTGGGTTACTGGCACCTTAAAACCAGTCTGCCGATGGAGTTCATCAAATATAGTTGGCAGCTCATCTAGCAGAAGGAAAACTGATTTCAAACCTCCGCTGCCTTGCAGCTATACCCACTCACAGGGGAGGCTTTGGCAATAAACGTAGGTGAAAAATCTGGAGCTAGAGTCCCTAAGGGTGTCCTACATTGATTTCAATGCTGACTGGCAACTCCCACGACGCCGCTGGTGCCAAACCGTACCGGTCTCTGCCGTTCATTTGGATTCACCAACTGCGTGGAGAAAGGGAGCCTGCTGCACGGACAACAGCTTGGTCTCCATATTGGACAGGCCTGGCTTGCGCATCACATGGACATTGGTGACGCAAAATCCATGCTTGACCCTGAACAATGGAGAGGCCTCAGCAATATATAATTTATGAATATTTTATGTATAGTATGCTGTTTGAATCTGTGTGCATTTGATGCAGCCAAAAGTTATTCATTGTAACAGTATTTAAACATGTGACAATAAACTCTACTCAAACATGGTTGATCCAGCGTAAGTTTCTTATAAAATCCCAATTTTCCAAATCAAACCACTTTTGAAAAACTTATCTTAGGAAAAAGTGATCTCTGGGTTTTCGGAGTGCTGTCACCATCCTACTCTGAGGAACGGGGCAGCCAATCAGTGCACAGCAAGCCCCCCAGAAACAGGAATGAAATCACAATGAAATGACCTGCATTTCCAACCGAGGGATAAACCCTACCAAACACACCTGGGGCCAACCCATTCGTTCTTCTTTGAAATTGTCACCTGTCCTGAGAGGGTCACTGAGCCAGAGTAAAATGTCGAGGCCCGGGAGCAGAAGATGAATTGGTGTTCAGCCCACTACCCCGTGCCAGCCAAGACCCCCCACCTGAGACCGGTCAGTCTGCCTGCATTTGATCCGCCTCCCTCTCTTCTTGGTACCACCATTGGGCGGGAGGTGCAGGAGTCCAGGATCCCACACCACCTGGTTCAGGAGCAGTTGTTACCCTGCAACCATCAGCCTCCTGGACTGGCTTCATTTGTCACAGTGCTGAACAGTCTCTGTAGTCTGTGGACTCACCTTCAGGATCTCTGCACCCTGTGGACTCACTTTCAGGGTCTCTGTGGCCTGTGGAGTCACTTTCAGGATCTCTGCAGCCTGTGGGCTCCCTTTCAGGGTCTCTGAGGCCTGTGGACTCACTTTCAGGGTCTCTGCAACCTGTGGACTCACTATCAGGGTCTCTGTGACCTGGGGACTCACTTTCAAGGTCTCTGAGGCCTGTGGACTCACTTTCAGGGTCTCTGAGGCCTGTGGACTCACTTTCAGGGTCTCTGCACCCTGTGAACTCACTTTCAGGGTCTCTGAGGCCTGTGGAGTCACTTTCAGGGTCTCTGAGGCCTGTGGACTCACTTTCAGGGTCTCTGCACCCTGTGGACTCACTTTCAGGGTCTCTGAGGCCTGTGGAGTCACTTTCAGGGTCTCTGCGGCCTGTGGACTCACTTTCAAGATCTCTGAGGCCTGTGGACTCACTTTCAGGGTCTCTGCACCCTGTGGACTCACTTTCAGGGTCTCTGCAACCAGGGGATTCACTTTCAGGGTCTCAGCAGCTCATGTTCCCAGTATTATTTGCACATTGGATGTTTGTCAGTTTGTTATATGTGGTTTCAGAATCAGAATCACCAGCATGTGTCGTGAAATTTGTTAAGTTAGCAGCAGCAATTCAATGATAGATAGATTGATAGATAGATAGATAGACAGATACTTTATTCATCCCCATGGGGAAATTCAACATTTTTTCCAATGTCCCATACACTTATTGTAGCAAAACTAATTACATACAATACTTAACTCAGTAAAAATATGATATGCATCTAAAATCACCCTCTCAAAAAGCATTAATAATAGCTTTTAAAAAGTTCTTAAGTAGTTTACTTAAATACATTGAGTCCTAACCCCGGCACTTTAACATATCTTACTCCTGGCGGTTGAATTGTAAAGCTGAATGGCATTGGGGAGTATTGATCTCTTCATCCTGTCTGAGGAGCATTGCATCGATAGCAACCTGTCGCTGAAACTGCTTCTCTGTCTCTGGATGGTGCTATGTACAAGGTTTTCCATAATTGACTGTAGCCTACTCAGCGCCCTTCGCTCTGCTACCGATGTTATACTCTCCAGTACTTTGCCCACGACAGAGCCCGCCTTCCTTACCAGCTTATTAAGACGTGAGGCGTCCCTCTTCTTAATGCTGCCTCCCCAACACGCCACCACAAAGAAGAGGGCGCTCTCCACAACTGACCTATAGAACATCTTCAGCATCTCACTACAAACATTGAATGACGCCAACCTTCTAAGGAAGTACAGTCGACTCTGTGCCTTCCTGCACAAGGCATCTGTGTTGGCAGTCTAGTCTAGCTTCTCGTCTAACTGTACTCCCAGATACTTGTAGGTCTTAACCTGCTCCACACATTCTCCATTAATGATCACTGGCTCCATATGAGGCCTAGATCTCCTAAAGTCCACCACCATCTCCTTGGTCTTGGTGATATTGAGACGCAGGTAGTTTGAGTTGCACCATATCACAAAGTCCTGTATCAGTTTCCTATACTCTTCCTCCTGTCCATTCCTGACACACCCCACTACGGCCGTGTCATCAGCGAACTTCTGCACATGGCAGGACTCCGAGTTATATTGGAAGTCTGATGTGTACAGGGTGAACAGGACAGGAGAGAGCACGGTCCCCTGCGGCGCTCCTGTGCTGCTGACCACCGTGTCAGACCTACAGTCTCCCAACCGCACATACTGAGGTCTATCTGTCAAGTAGTCCACTATCCAATCCACCATGTGAGAGTCTACTCCCATCTCCGTTAGTTTGTGCCTTAAGATCTTGGGCTGGATGGTGTTAAAGGCACTACAGAAGTCCATGTAGAGAAGTTATGTATTATGCAATACATAATATAGAAAAGAAGAAAAATAATAATAATAAGTACATCAATTACAGTATACATATATTGAATAGATTAAAAATCATGCAGAAAACAGAAATAATATATATTTAAAATGTGAGGTAGTGTTCAAGGGTCCAATGTCCATTTAGGAATCGATGGCAGAGAGGAAGAAGGTTGTGGTGAACTACATATACCTGTCTGGACACGCCCCCTGTTGACTGCTCCTGTGGCTCCTCCCACAGACCCCTGTATAAAGGTGATGGAGGTCTGAGCCCGGCCTCTCAGTCTCCAGGATGTAGTATGGTGGTCACTCACTGCTTGTTCCTTCTTCCAGTCAATAAAAGCCGATACCTCGCCTGTACGTCTCAGAGTGAGTTATTGATGGTGCATCAAAGCTGTTCCTGAATCACCAAGTGTGTGCCTTCAGGCTTCAGTACCTCCTACCTGATGGTAACAGTGAGAAAAGGGCATGCCCTGGGTGCCGGAGGTCCTTAATAATGGACGCAGCCTTTCTGAAGCATGGATTCCACTGTGTTTCTTTGTTTGTACGTGCCTGGAAGAAGCTGAATCTCAAGATTGTATCTGATATATATACACATTGATAATAAATTCACTTTGAACTATTAAACTTTGAATCCTTGGTTTAAGAGTTCATTGGGTTTTGTGGCTATCACTGAACACATCTCATTGGGTAGATCACAGTCACAGAAATATCTGTGGGAATATTGTAAATGGTGAAGTCTGGATGGAATCATTGCTGATAGGGTTGGGAGGTTTGGATTGCTGGCTCGGTCACATGTGCAGTATTGTGTGCAATTCTGGTCACCAAGCTACAGGCAAGATGTCATTAAACCAGAAAGGCAGTAGAAAAGAGCCAGAGTGACCTTCCCCGGACTGGAGGGCTTGAGTTATAAGGGAAGTTTCGAAGTTCATTTGTTATCAGAGTACTTAGGCACATACAGTATATACAGCTAGGGTATCTTCGACTTTTCCACAGCCCTGTAGTAATTTTATGTATTGCAATGTACCACTTCCGCAAAAAAAAACAAATTTCATGAGTGATGATAAACCTGATTCTGATGAGTCTCTATTGTGAATTGTAAGTGGGAAAGGAGTAGGGAGAGGGCAATCATGGTTGGGAAAAGGGAAGGGAGAGGGGAGGGAGCCAGAGAGACATTCTGTATGAAGGTTCTCAGTCATCCTGGTCATTATATAGCAAGCAGTAGTAAATCAAGGCAACTGGATTTGCTGTGTTGTCTAGAAGACGTTCACCACTGATCTGAGAGGTTTCTTCAGTTCTAATCCATAGTGGGTATTTTTCCGGTTTATAAACTCTGTGAGTTGTTTAAAGGTACTGTATAGCAATCACATGAGGGTCGTTAAGAGTTGTAGAGGGAATAATAGGATCATTAATCTTATCTTTGCATGAATGGAGCTGTGAACTGTTGTGGAGACACTGGGGTAGAGATGTTAGGACTGCGTTGTAAGTTCCTGATAGGTGGTGTCGTAGCCCACCCTCTCTGTAGAGGGATGGGTTTTCCAGTTCGACAAAGATGGCCTATTTAACCCCTCTTTCAAACCACCTGTCCTCTCTGTCCAAAATGAGCACATTGTTATCACCCCTCAGGGATCGTGGAGAGCAGGGAAGTGTTTCTGAAGACGAGACCAAATCCCATCTCAGCTTCTTATGAACAACAGGAAATTAACTTCAGAAGATATTAAAGGAGAAAGTGTTGGAAACTTTATTCACCATATACATTTACACATATGACAGATTTGCTGTGACTCGTTGGTGCAACATGCAACAAAAAACAACAATCGACAATTAGAAAGAATTATATAAAAGCTAAAGCCAGAGGTTAAAGTACAGATATGGAATAAAATGTGTATAAATACCAGCATGAATTTACAATGTAAACAGCTTTATAAAAAGTGGATTAAAGTGTTTACTGTGCGGTGCAGTTGTGGGAGTGGGAATGAAGGGTGGCTACTTGAATGGTTGATCAGATTAACTGCCTGGGGAAAGAACCTTTTAAGATGGAATAAAGTTTTTTGGTTTAATAGCCCCATAGCGCCTTCCACAAGAGAAAAGAAAACTTGCTGGGTGGGTAGTGTCCGTAATAATTCTTCCTGCCCACATACAAGCCCTGCAGTGATGGTAGACTGCAGCTGATTACCTTTCTGCTGGCCTCACTATACTTTCCATATATTACTCAGCAGGTCAGGCAGTGTCTGGAGTAGGAGTTACATGGTCTCCGACAACTGCACAGACCCTCGCCCCCATACTGCAGAATCGCCTGGTAAAGCCACCCAGGGGAAGAGGCGCCAGAAGCGGTGTGAGAGAAAGCAGAAGCACGACAGGCGGACTGGAACCCATGCTAGGTTAATAGACAGCCCTGCAGGCTGGCTCTCCCAATAATGCTGCCCTCCAGTATTCGCTCCCTGAAAAACAAACTGGATTACCTTCAACTGCAACTAAACCAGACTGAGATGAGGAATTGCCAGATGCTTGTTCTTACAGAAACGTGGCTCCAGGCCAACATCCCATGTACCATCAATCTTCAGGGCATGCCACACAAGGACTTGAGCTAACCTTATTTTGTGCTTTATCGTAACTATTTATGCTGTGTGTTTTGCACCTAGGGCCCAGGCGGAAGATGTTTCTTTTAGCTGTATACATGTATTTGGTTAAATGACAATAAACTTGAGCTTGAGAAACAGAATTACGGTGGCACAGTAACATAGAGCTTAGCACAACGTTTTACAGTAGCGCCAACCAACGCTCCTTCTAAGAAGTAAACGCACACACACCTTTTTTGACGAGTGCACAAAGGAATGTAAACTGTACACAAAATGTTGTCACCCTCTACCTCATTGGCATGTGAAGTTTATTTCACGATTGTATTCAATCACATTTCCTTTTCTGGTTTCTGATGCGGACGGTGTTGAGAACTTGAAATTTGCAATGATTCGTCTGCAGATTTTAGAACTTGCTTATTTATCCTGTTTTTATTGAAGAAATTATTGACTCACTATTTTAAATTCCAAATGGCATGAAGCACAAAAGAACTGCAAGTTAATTTAAAGTGAATTGTCTTAATGAAACAGTAGAAACTGCTACACTGAAAGCTCATGAGGTCAGGAACATGCAGCTACGAGAAATATTTATGTACAATACAGAAACTGGTGTTACCTACGTGTATTGTCACAATGCCAAAGTTGCTGGAGAATTTGCAAGTGGGAAGAAGTGGAGTGATATTTGGAAACTTGGCTTTTTAAAGCATCATTTAGCAAGCAAATCTCATATGGACGGTGTGCAGAAGCTCCGGCAAGAAAATCCTTCATTATCTGCCACAGGCCTGCTACATATGTTTTGTGAGAGTGGAGATGAACGAGAGCGAAAATGATCAAACCCAGAGGAGATCAATGTTCTTATTGTCAGTGTTTTGCTAGCTATTAAAATGAATACCTATATATATGTAAAATTCAGTGCACACACGTTGTTGTCACCGGGCAAAAAATTGCACTGCGCAAGGTTTTTTGCACACACTGATCATTACAAATTAAAGGGTACATTGCCAACGACCTGGGTTCAGTTCCTGCCACTGCCTGTAAGAAGTATGCACGTTTTCCCTGTGACCACGTGGGTTTCCTCCGAGTGTTCCAGTTCCCACCCTCAGTCCATAGACACACCAGTCGGTGGGTTAATTGGTCATTGTAAATTGTCCCATGATTAGGCTGGGATTAAATCATGGATTACTGGCCAACGCGGCTGGAAGGGCCTATTCCAAGCTGTATTTTAATAAACAAAAAAATTAATTATTTAATGATCCAAGTTAATGAATCAGAACCTGAATCAGAATCAGGTTTAATATCACCGGCACCTGTCGTGCAATTTGTTAACTTTGCAGCAGCAGTACAAGGAAATACATGATAATACAGAGAAAAAGAAAACTGCAAATTACAGTAGATAAATAAATCATTAAATTAAATAAGTAGTACAAAAAATAGGGAAAAAACGTAGTGTGGTAACGTTCATGGTTCAATGTCCATTCAGAAATCGGATGACAGTGGGAAAGAATCTGTTCCTCAATCAGTAAGCCTTGATCAGCACTGTACTTTCCGCTCCGCAGATGCTGCCTGACTGACGGTATCTTTCCAGGACTCTCTGTGCATGATCCGATTACCAGTACCAGCAGCTCTTCCTTCGCTTTGCAGATCCCAAACCTTTTGGGATCTCCTGAGGTGCTGAAAAGTGATGCAGAAATGCAAGCACTCTCATTCTTTACAGATATTTTCCTAGCTGGGCTTATAATGGAAACTAAGGTTCAAACCTGTCAAAGAGTAATTACACCTTCCTGTCAGTGCTGATTGTGATGTGTCAGTGTTATAACATACAACTCCGCTTCAGTGCAGCAGTCACCTTCACTACTCTGCATCCCAACTGCCATAAGCATTGCTATTTAATAACATAATTATCTAAAATTAAAGTGTGCTATATAAATTTAAGGAGGATGTAATGAATGCCTGAATTATATCTATGCACTTTGTTCTACGTAAATTCCACCCACTAGCCCATCATTTGATGGCTATAGAGAGTGGCCACTTTATTAGGTACACCTGCTTGCTAATGCAAATATCTCATCAGCCAACCACGTGGCAGCACAAAAGCATGCAGACATGGTCAAAAGATTCAGTTGTTGTTCGGAATGATCATCAGAATAGAGAAGAAATTCTAAGTGACTTTGACCGTGGAATGTTTCTTGGTGCCAGACGGGGTGGTCTGAGGACCTCTGAAATTGCTGGTCTCCTGGGATTTTCACACACATTTGTTTTCTAGAATTTACAGAGGACAGTGCAGGAAACAAAAAAAAACAGAGTGGCAGTTCTGTGGGTGGAAAAAATACCTTATTAATGAGAGAGGACGGAGAATAGCCAGACTTGTTCAAGGTGACAGAAAGGCACCGGTAAGTTACATAACTGTGTGCTCCAACAGTGGTGTGCAGAAGAGCATCTCTAAATGCACAACATGCTGAACCCTGAAATGGATGGACAATAACAGCAGGAAATGACAAAAATACACTCAGTGGCACTTTCTTAGGTACAGGAGGCTAACGAAGTGGCCGTTCGGTACATACTTGGTGTTTGAATGACCTTTCCAACTCTCCCTCTTCCCTCATCTGTTTATTAACTCCTTCACCTGCTCAGCCCCCGATCAGGGTCACATGAAGCCACAGGAGCAGATGGTGGATGGTCGTATGAGCAGCTGGTGCATATCCCAAATCCTGGTTATGCTACCACTGATGCCAGGCAGACAATCTCTGAAGAGTACTGGGGTGGGGTCACCCATCTTCCAAGGACACTGCCCAGAAGAAGGCAATGGCAAACCACTTCTGCAGAAAAATTTGCCAAGAACAATCACGATCATGGGACCATGATCGCCTACATCATACGACGCAGCACATAACAATGTCATACAACACGGCACATAATGATGATGTCATACGACATGACACAAAATGACGATGATGACCTGGATCTGTCTATCATTTGGCCTCTCTCACTCAACCCTTGCCTTCCACTTTTTACACTGGCCATCACCCCCATCCTTTCAGTCCAAATGAGGGGTCTCGACCTGAAACGTCAGCTGTCCATTTCCTTCCACAGATGCTGCCTGACCTGCTGAGTTCCTCTAGCATCTTGTGTGTTGCTTCAGATTCCAGTGACTGTAGGCTCCTGGCGTCTCCACATAAGGAACTCTCGGCAATCCAGTCAGGTATCAGGTGCCAGTAGAATGCAGGCATTAGGGCAGTGGTAAAAGGATACTTAGAAGATTATTATAATTTGGCAGATTTATTTGAAATATTTGCAACTTCTTGGAGTGGATTATAAGGTCAGCAGAACATTGTGGGCTGAAGGGCCTGTACTGTGCAGTACTGTGCTAATAAATTAGGACAACGTCAGACTAGTGGATGAAAAAGAAATACATGCAGATGCTGGGAAGATAAAATAAATAATAAAATGCTGGTAAAACACAGAGGTCATGCAGCATCTGTGGAAAGAGAGACAGAGGAAAGGTTTTAGAGTGAAACGTGTAGGTTGAGAACAATTCGATTGAAAGAAAGTATGGGGGGGATGTCAGAGGTAGGGTTTTGTTTTACACAGAAAACAGTGGGGGCATGGAACACACTGACAGTGGTGGGGATGGTGTTAGAGGCTGACAGATTAAAGATACTCAAGAGACTCTTAGGGAAGCACATGAATGATAGAAAAATGGAGGGCTATGTGGGAATACATGGTTAAGACTGATTTTAGAGTAGGTTAAAAAGTTGGCACCATATTATTTATTTTTATTGAAACATAGTGCAGAGCGGGCCCTTTTGGCCCTTTGAGCCATGCTGTCCCAGTAACCCCAACTGACCCTAATCTAATCATCAGGCTGTTTTACAACGACCAATTAACCATCTTTGGATTGTGGGGGGAACCGGAGGAAACCCACACATGCCACAGGCAGGATGTACATTCTCCTTACGGAACAGTGCTGGAACTGAACTCTCGACTCCAGAATGTACTTCCTGCCCATTACTCCAGAATGTAGTACTTACTTCCTGTCCATTACTCCAGAACGCAGTACTTACTCCCTGTCCATTACTCCAGAACGAAGTACTTACTCCCTGCCCATTACTCCAGAATGCAGTACTTACTCCCTGCCCATTACTCCAGAACGAAGTACTTACTTCCTGCCCATTACTCCAGAATGCAGTACTTACTCCCTGCCCATTACTCCAGAACGAAGTACTTACTTCCTGCCATTACTCCAGAACGAAGTACTTACTCCCTGCCCATTACTCCAGAACGAAGTACTTACTCCCTGCCCATTACTCCAGAATGCAGTACTTACTCCCTGCCCATTACTCCAGAACGCAGTACTTACTCCCTGCCCATTACTCCAGAACGAAGTACTTACTCCCTGCCCATTACTCCAGAATGCAGTACTTACTCCCTGCCCATTACTCCAGAACGCAGTACTTACTCCCTGCCCATTACTCCAGAATGCAGTACTTACTCCCTGCCCATTACTCCAGAACGCAGTACTTACTCCCTGCCCATTACTCCAGAACGCAGTACTTACTCCCTGCCCATTACTCCAGAACAAAGTACTTACTCCCTGCCCATTACTCCAGAATGCAGTACTTACTCCCTGCCCATTACTCCAGAACACAGTACTTACTCCCTGCCCATTACTCCAGAACGCAGTACTTACTCCCTGCACATTACTCCAGAACAAAGTACTTACTCCCTGCCCATTACTCCAGAATGCAGTACTTACTCCCTGCCCATTACTCCAGAATGCAGTACTTACTCCCTGCCCATTACTCCAGAACAAAGTACTTACTCCCTGCCCATTATTCCAGAATGCAGTACTTACTCCCTGCCCATTACTCCAGAACGAAGTACTTACTCCCTGCACATTACTCCAGAATGCAGTACTTACTCCCTGCCCATTACTCCAGAACGAAGTACTTACTTCCTGCTCATTACTCCAGAATGCAGTACTTACTCCCTGCCCATTACTCCAGAATGAAGTACTTACTTCCTGCCCATTACTCCAGAACGAAGTACTTACTCCCTGCCCATTACTCCAGAACGAAGTACTTACTCCCTGCCCATTACTCCAGAATGCAGTACTTACTCCCTGCCCATTACTCCAGAACGCAGTACTTACTCCCTGCCCATTACTCCAGAACGAAGTACTTACTCCCTGCCCATTACTCCAGAATGCAGTACTTACTCCCTGCCCATTACTCCAGAACGAAGTACTTACT
The DNA here is from genome assembly GCF_048418815.1 of Hemitrygon akajei. Taxonomy (NCBI): domain Eukaryota; kingdom Metazoa; phylum Chordata; class Chondrichthyes; order Myliobatiformes; family Dasyatidae; genus Hemitrygon; species Hemitrygon akajei. The sequence goes on along the minus strand of NC_133134.1, from coordinate 161,339,176 downwards.
CCCTGCCCATTACTCCAGAATGCAGTACTTACTCCCTGCCCATTACTCCAGAACGCAGTACTTACTCCCTGCCCATTACTCCAGAACGCAGTACTTACTCCCTGCCCATTACTCCAGAACAAAGTACTTACTCCCTGCCCATTACTCCAGAATGCAGTACTTACTCCCTGCCCATTACTCCAGAACACAGTACTTACTCCCTGCCCATTACTCCAGAACGCAGTACTTACTCCCTGCACATTACTCCAGAACAAAGTACTTACTCCCTGCCCATTACTCCAGAATGTAGTACTTACTCCCTGCCCATTACTCCAGAATGCAGTACTTACTCCCTGCCCATTACTCCAGAACAAAGTACTTACTCCCTGCCCATTACTCCAGAATGCAGTACTTACTCCCTGCCCATTACTCCAGAATGCAGTACTTACTCCCTGCCCATTACTCCAGAACGAAGTACTTACTCCCTGCCCATTACTCCAGAATGCAGTACTTACTCCCTGCCCATTACTCCAGAATGCAGTACACTCCCTGCCCATTACTCCAGAATGCAGTACACTCCCTGCCCATTACTCCAGAACGCAGTACTTACTCCTTGCTCATTACTCCAGAATGAAGTACTTACTCCCTACCCATTACTCCAGAACAAAGTACTTACTCACTGCCCATTATTCCAGAATGCAGTACTTACTCCCTGCCCATTACTCCAGAACAAAGTACTTACTCCCTGCCCATTACTCCAGAACACAGTACTTACTCCCTGCCCATTACTCCAGAACACAGTACTTACTCCCTACCCATTACTCCAGAACGCAGTACTTACTTACTGCCCACTACTCCAGAATGCAGTACTTACTCCCTGCCCATTACTCCAGAACACAGTACTTATTCCCTGCCCATTACTCCAGAATGCAGTACTTACTCCCTGCCCATTACTCCAGAATGCAGTACACTCCCTGCCCATTACTCCAGAATGCAGTACACTCCCTGCCCATTACTCCAGAACGCAGTACTTACTCCTTGCTCATTACTCCGGAATGAAGTACTTACTCCCTACCCATTACTCCAGAACAAAGTACTTACTCACTGCCCATTACTCCAGAATGCAGTACTTACTCCCTGCCCATTACTCCAGAACACAGTACTTACTCCCTACCCATTACTCCAGAACGCAGTACTTACTTACTGCCCACTACTCCAGAATGCAGTACTTACTCCCTGCCCATTACTCCAGAACACAGTACTTACTCCCTGCCCATTACTCCAGAACACAGTACTTACTCCCTGCCCATTACTCCAGAACACAGTACTTACTCCCTGTCCATTACTCCAGAACACAGTAATTACTTACTGCCCATTACACCACTGGCATTTAGCGCAGCACTGAAAGTCCTCCATCTCTGGTGGGGTACCTCCTTCATCGTGTCAGTAGCTTCCTTGGTTTTCACTACTGTCGGTCACACAAGTCCCAGATGGAGGCTCAGGAATACTGTCACACTCAGATGTAGAAGGATTCTTCATTACAGTTTCCGTAACCATTTTGTTTTACCATCAAGGCTGTTAGCCTTGAACTGATCCCCCGAACCTGGAGGACTCTTAGTCTGGCCTCTAGCCTTTGACCTGTTTGGCATGGGTGACCCTACCAAAAGCCAAAGCATAAAGCCCTGACTCCAACCAACATAGTTCTCTGGGTCACTGAGGCATACAGGCCTCCAACCAAAGGACAAGGTTGTGATCCTCCTTGGAGGTCCAGGAACGCAGAGTGGGTTCAATTCCAGTGCTGTTCTGTGGGCTGAAGGGCCTGTATTGTGCCGTACTGTTCCATGATCTATATTTATATTATATAAGGATAGATAATAGATCAGACACTCAGCATTTTTGGGATTCTCATTGAGGTAGTGACAGAAATGACAAAATGGACTAAAATGTATTTGAACAATGCTGATTTGCTTTTGTATTAACGGCAGTTCTGCTAGAACATGCTGGTGCAAGATCCAGAAATAGTCCCTGTTGAAATGAAGATTTAATTAATCCTTAAGGGACAACCGCCAGCTCTTCTGCAGCACGCCTACCAGAGGCACGAGGTCAGGAACATTCAACAATTTACCCAGTGAGTCATGTATATTATAAAAAAACGTTTGTGTGGCTTTTTTAAGAAAAGGGAGAAGACTGCATTTGGAATTATTTCAGAGCATTTGACGCATAATGTTGAATGTTTTGATCACAGTGAGATCCTGTAAACAGAAATATAGTTGACGCACTAGAAAAGGAGGACGTTCTGCCCACTATGCCTGTTCTAGCTCTTTGGCAGAACTCTCCGATAATCGTGATCTCCCTCTCTCACCTCTACCTCTGCGAATATTATGCATTTCCACTTTGAAAGAATGTGTTGAACTTGATTCCATTGGTCTGGCAGCCAACTTATTTCACCCCTTGGTCTCGTACATTTCAGATTTTATATCCCAAGCACCTTAAAACTCCTTCTTATTTGACAAGGTGAATGGGCAGCGCAGTAGCAATTAACGTATTGCTTTAAAGCACCAGCAGTCAGTAATTGGGGTTCAATTCCCGCTGCCGTCTGTAAAGAGTTTGTAATTTTCCCCGTAACCGCGTGTGTTTCCTCCTAGTGCTCTGGTTTCTTCCCACACTCCAAAGATATGCAGGTTATGGTTAGTATGTTGTGGGCATTCTATGTCTTTCACCAGAAGCATGCTGGCACTTGCGGGCTGCCTCCTGCACATAAATGGACTGTGCTGGTCATTGATGCAAATGACACATTTCACTCTATGCTTCATCTGACATACATCTGACAAACAGAACTGATCATTAAAAAAAGTCCCTGCATGGTTCAGGGACAAGGAAATCATAGCTTACAGGAAGCAGAGGGCAACGGTCAAAGATACTTTTCTGATTAGGAGTTATTTTTAATTATTGAGATACAGCGTAGAATAGGCCCTTTTGGTCTTTCAACCCACGCTGCCCAGCAATCCCCCGATTTAATCCTAGCCTAACAACGGGATAATTTACAATGAGCAATTAAACTTCCAACCAGTATGTCCTTGGACTGTGGGGGGAATCCCGTGCAGTCACAGGGAGATCGTACAAACTCCTTACAGGCAGCGGTGGGAACTGTAGCCAGGTCACCTACACTGACAATCGTTGTGCTACTGTGCCGCCCCAGTTTGTGACCCGAATCGGAATCACATTTATTATCACTCACTTCAATGACACAGAAGTTGTTGTTTTACAGCACTACAGTGCAAAGGCAACAATTACCGTAAAACACAAAATAAATTCCACAAGGAAGGGTTTACCAGGCTGTGCTCATGGGCTCATGGGCTGTTCAGAAATCTGGTAGCAGGTGGGAAGAAGCTATTCCTGAATCGTTGGGTGTGAGCCTTCAGACTCCTGCACCTCCTCCTCAACGGTAGTAATGCAAAGAGTGCATGTCTTAGATAGCGGGGGTCCTTAATGATGGATGCGCCTCTTTAAGGTGCCGGGTTTTGAAGATTACCTTGGATGTGGAGGGCTGTGCCTGTAACGGAGCTGGCTGCATCTACAACTCTCTACAGCAGGGGTTCGCAAACTGTCACCCTTCTTGTAAACACACTGCCCAGAAGAAGGCAATGGCAAACCACTTCTGTAGAAAAATTTCCCAAGAACATTCATTGCCTAAGACCATGATCACCTATATTATAGGACACGGCACATAATGATGAATGTGTAGACACTGGAACCACCAAAATAATGACAACCTTAGCTCAGTTAGAAAAACATCTTCGAATTGGAAATCTCATATGATCAGACCACAGTTGGAATATTGTAGGCCCCTTATCTAAGAAAAGATGTGTTGATATTGGAGAGGGGCTAGAGAAAGCTCACGAGACTGATTCTGGGAATGAAAACATTAACATACAAGAAGTGTTTGATGGCTCAAGGCCTGTACTCTCTGGCATTTACAACAATGAGGGGGGAATCTCATTGAAACCTACCGAGTATCAAACAGCCTGGATAGTGTGGATGTGGGGAAGATATTTTCAAAAGGGAGGGAAGCTAGGACCAGAATGCACAGCCTCAGAATACAACAAAGTCCCTTTAGAATAGAGATGAGGAAAAATTTCTTTAGCCAGAGGGTGGTAAATTCAACGCTACTGATGGCTGTGGAGGCCAAGTCACCGGGTGTATTTAAAGCAGAAGTTGAAAGATTCTTGATTAATAAGGTTGTCAAAAGTTATGGGGAGAAGGCAGGAGAATGGGGTTGAGTAGGATAAGCAAAGCTGCCATGGTGAAATGGTGGTTAATTCTGTTCCTATGTCTTTTGATCTTATAAAAGCCTAAACCAGATGTACTCAGCAGGGCAGGCAGCATCTGTGGAGAGGGAGACTGAGTCCACGCTTCATATTCACCTGAAACCTCAATACTGCTTCTCCCACGCACCCCCCACCCCCGCCAAGGTGCTGCTTGGCTAGCTGAGTATGTCCTGTCTTATTTAGTAACTATTAAACCTAATTAACTACTTCCAGACTATGTTTGACAGATGTTTAGATGAGGATTATTGAGACATTGGCACTGCAATGTGCAGACAGCAATGGTCTGAAGAAATATTAGAAAAGACTTCAGGATTTCAGCAATTAATTAATTGTGCTCAAGGATTCTATTTTAGCAATTCTCTTCCTGTCAAACTTTCTGACAAGTTTCCAGGGTACATCTTTGTCTGCTCGTAAGTCCTGTGCCAGATACAGTGAGAGCCAACTGCAGTGCTGTGCTCCCTCAGCTAACCTTGATTACTTGTTTTACTAATTAACTTCTGGGCTGATTTTGTGTTATGTCACGGTATGATATTTCCACTTTCCACACTTGTTAATGTAATCACTTCCAAGTGGGAATTACAGAATCGGGTGACAATTGGTCTTTAATTAATAGCACAGTAATGAAGTATTTATAACGGAGGAACAGGCCATTCAAGCCAATCTTGTTTACAGCCCAGTTCATCACAGGAGAAGCCCTCCCCACCATTCAACACCTAAAACTTTGACAAACTTCTATAGCCTGGTATGGAAACACCAATACCTTTGAATGGAAATTCCTATTAAAAGTAGTGGCCATGGCCTAGTCCATCACAGGTAAAGTCTTTCCCAGCATTGAGCACTGTCACAGGAATGAGGCATCCATCATCAGCGACCCCCACTGCTCTCTTCTCACTGCTGCCATCAGGAAGAAGGTAAAGCAGCCTCAGGACTCACACCACCAGGTTCTGGAACAATTACTACCCCTCAACCATCGTACTCTTGAACAAAAGGGAATAACTTCACTCGCCTCATCACTGAAATGTTCCCACAACCCATGGATTCACTTTCAAGGACTCGCCTTCTTTCCAGGACTTACTTTCGAGAACAAAACACATTGATGAAGGTACAGCAGTGCAAAAATGGATTTCAGTAAGGCATTTGATGATAAGGTTCCCCGTGCAAGGCTCATTCAGAAAGTAAGGAGGCATGGGATCCAAGGAGACCTTGCTTTGTGGATCCAGAATTGGCTTGACCACAGAAGGCAAAGGGTGGCTGTAGATGGTTTGTATTCTGAATGGAGGTTGGTGACCAGTATTATTCTGCAGGAATCTGTTCTGGGACCCCTCCTCTTTGTGATTTTTATAAATGACCTGGATGAGGAAGTAGAAGGGTGGGTTAGTAAGTTTGCTGATGATACAAAAGTTGGGGCTGTTGGGGATAGCCCGGAGAGTTGTCAGAGTTTACAGCGGAACATCAATAGGATGCAGAATTGGGCTGAAAAATGGCAGATGGAGTTCAACTCAGGTAAGTGTGAAGAGGTTCATTTCGATAGGTCAAATTTGAAGACATAATATAGTATTAATGGTAAGACTCTTGGCAGCGTGGAGGATCAGTGAGATCTTGGGGTCTGAGTCCATAGGACAGTCAAAGCAGCTGTGCAGGTTGACAGTGTTATTAAGAAGATGTACGGTGTGTTGGCCTTCATCAACCATGGGATTGAACTCAAGTGCTGTAGGGTAATGTTAAAGCTACATAAGCTACAAATATTAGACACTTGGAGTACTGTGTTCAGTTCTGGCCACCTCACAACAGGAAGAATGTGGATATTATAGAGAGAATGCAGAGGAGATTTACAAGGATGTTCCTGGATTGGGGAGCATGTCTTATTAGAATAGGTTGAGTGAACTCGGCCTTTTCTCCTTGGAGTGACGGAGGATGAGAGGTGACCTGATAGAGGTGTACAAGATGATGAGAGGCATTGATCGTGTGGATAGTCAGAGGCTTTTTCCCAGGGCTGAAATGGCTAACACGGGGGCATAGTTTTAAGGTGCTTGGAAGTAGGTACAAGGGGTGTCAGTGCTAAGTTTTTACCTTTGGAATGCACTGCTGGCAACGGTGGTAGAGGTGGATACAATAGGGTCTTTTAAGATGCTCTTAGATAGGTACATGGAGCTTAGAAAAATAGAGGGCTATGCCGTAGGGTAATTCTAGGCAGTTTCTAGAGTAGGTTACATGGTCGGCACATCATTGTGGGCCGAAGAGCCTGTAATGTGCTGCAGATTTCTATGTTCTATGTTCTCATGTTCTCAATATTTACTGCTTATTTATTTAATATTTCTTTCTTTTTATATTTGCAAAGTTTGTTGTCTTAGTGCGGTCTTTCATTGATTCTGCTATGGTTATTATTCTATTATGGATTTATTGCGTGTTCCCAACCTGGGGTCCAAGGGCCCCTCAGTTAATGGTAGAGGTCCATGGCATAAAAAAGGTTGTGAACCCCCGAGTTATTGAGTATGCCTGCAATAATATGGTGACATACAGGCATGTACTTTGATAATAAATTTACTTTGAACACGTTTACACTACCAGGAATGCTACCGCAAGACAGCAGCATCCATCAACAAGGACCCCACCATCCAGTCCATGCTCTCTTCTCACTACTATGTTCGATCAGGAGGTACAGAAGCCTTGGATCCCGCACCACCAGGTTCAAAACAGTTATTATCCTACAACCATCAGCCACCTGAACCGGAGAGATACTTCACTGTTCTCAACCCTGACTCAACACCACAACCTACAGACTCAATTTCAAAGATTCAAAGTATATTTATTATCAAAGCACATATGAGATTCATCTTCCAGCAGGCAGGCAGAAAACAAAGAAACACCATGGAATCCGCTCAAAGAAAACATCAAACACCCAACATGCAAAAAAAACTCTACAACTCATGTTTTCAGTATTACTTTTTTCAAAATTATTCGCTCAATTCTTTTGCACATTGGTTGCTTGTCAGTCTTTGCTTACGTATGGTTTTTCATAAATTCTATTGTATAGTGGCTCTTTGTTTTTCTGTAAACGTCTGCAAGCAAACGAGACTCAACGTAGTATATAGTGACATACAGGTACTTAGAGAATAAATTTACTTTGAATTTTGACCTCAACTGGCCCATCCACTTCTCCCCAGTAATTTCCTCTCCACGTGTCTGTATTTGCTTCTTACTCTATAGTGGGTGCAGAGATTTGCAAGAGTGTTACCAGAGCTGGACAATTACTATTACTTTCCTTGGAAGAAAGGAAACAAAGGGAATTTTTTTTTTTAAGATGATCTTTATTTGTCACACGTATGTCAAAATATCAGTACATGACCAATGCAGTCTGAGAATGTACTACAAGGAGCACACTAGTGTCGGCACACTTCCAGCACCAACATAGCATGCCTACAACTTACTAACCCTAACCCGTACATCTTCGGAATGTGGGAGGAAACCGGAGCACTTGGACTAAACCCACATGGTCATACAGACCAGACAACAGCAGGAATTGAACCTTGATCGCTGGGGCTGTGAAGCATTACACTAAGCACTACGATCCATGTCGTAATTACCACATTCAGATGTGTAACATAATGGAAGGTGAAGAGGTGAGTGGAAAAGAGATACACACACACTTTATTGTGTTCTTCCTATACCTAATAAAGTGTCCACCCAGTGTATGTTCATGGTCTTCTGCTGCTGTAGCCCATCCACTTCAAGGTTCAACGTGTTCATGTGTTCGCAGATGCTCTTCTGCACACCCACTGTTGTAACACGTGGTTATTTGAGTTACTGTCATCTTCCTGACAGCTTGAACCAGTCTGGCCATTCTCCTCTGACCGCTCTCATTAACACGGCATTTTTGCCCACAGGACTGCTGCTCGCTGGATGTTTTTTTGTTTTTCACACCATTCTCTGTAAACTCTAGAGACTGTTGTGTGTTGAAAATCCAAGAAGATCATAAGTTTGAGATACTCACACCACCCTGTCTGGCACCAACAATCATTCCACGATCAAAGACTTTTAGATCACATTTCTTCCCCATTCTGATGCCCGGTCTGAACAACTACTGAACCTCCTGACCACGTCTGCATACTTTTATGCTTTGAGTCGCTGCCATGCTGATTAGTTATTTGAATTAACGAGCAGATGTACAGGTGTACCTGATAAAGTGGCCATTGAGGTTTGGGGGTTCAGCTCAGGGCTAACAATCTTGACTGTTACGGAAACTGCAATGAAGAATCCTTCTACATCTGAGTGTGACAGTATTCCCGAGTCTCCACCTGGGGCTTGTATGATTGGTGGTAGTGAAAACCGAGAGGAAGCTACTGACACGATGAAGGAAGCCAAGACCACCACCAGAGATGGATGACCTTCATTGCTTCCCTAAACTCCAGTGACGTAATGGGCAGTAGGTAAGTAAGAAAGGAAGAGTCAAACTATACCTGTGTGAATCCAGGTATGAACTCTGTGATCTCTCTCAGAGGACAATGCCAGAACCTCACAAGGTGTCAGACCCAGAGGGTGTACCTGGTGCGGCTCTGAAAACCCCCGCCAGCCAACTGGTTGGAGTGTTCTAGGACATCTTCAATCTCTGACTGCTGCAGTTGGAGTTTCCACCTGCTTCAGTCATACAGGTGCCCAAGAAGAGTTGGTAGCTGCATCAGTGACTGTCGCCCAGTGGCACCCACGTCCGCTGTGATGAAGTGCTATGAGAGGTTGCTCCCACTGCAATTTGCCTTTTGCTGTAATAGGTCTACAGCAGATGCAGTCTCACTGGCTCTCCACTCAGCCTTGGAACACCTGGACAATAGCATTTCCCATGTCAGGCTGCTATTTACTGATTACAGCTCAGTGTTCATACCATCACCTTCTTCATACTAATGAACAAGCTTCAAAACTTGGGCATCTGTACCTCCCTTGGCAACTGGATCCTTGACTTCTTAATCCGGAAACCATCAGTGTGAATCAGAAATAACATCTCCTCCTCGCTGACAGTCAACACAGACACAGCTCAAGGATGTGTGCTTAGCCCACTGCTCTAATCTCTCTACACTCATGACTGTGTGGCTAGGCACAGCTCAAACACCATCTATAAATCTGCCAATGATACAAGTGTTATTGGCAGAATGTCAAATGTTGATGAGGTGGCGTACAGGAGTGAGATAGATCGGGTGGCTGAGTGTTGTTGGAATAACAATCTCACACTCAACGTCAGTAAGACCAGTGAACTGAATGCAGACTTTGGGAAGGTGAAATCCGGAGAACATACAGCGTTCTCACGGAAGGGTCAGAAGTAGAAAGGGTGAGCAGCTTCAGGCTCCTGGGTAATAAACTTCTCTGAGGATCTACCCTGGGCCCAGCATATTGACAAAGGCATGCCAGCAGCTATATCTCATCATGAGCATGAGGAGATGTGGAACGCCCCAAAGTCTCCAGTGAATTTCTACAGATGTACCGTGGAGAACATTCCAATTGCTAATGAGCAGAACTGGAAGAAGCTGCAGAGGATTGTAAACTCCAGCTTCATCATGGGCACTAGCCTCCCCCCATCAAGGACATCTTGAAAGGAGCAATGGCTCAAGAGGTCGACATCCATCATGAAGGGCCCTCACTATCCAGGACAAACCTTCTTCTCACTACCACCACCAGAGGCCTGAAGACACAAACCCAACATTTCAGGAATAGCTTCATCCCCTTTGCCATCAGCTGTCTGAACAGCCCATAAACCCATGGACACTACTTCAGTATTTTTCTCTCTTATTGCACTTTTTATATATTCTTATTTTCATTTATCTTAACTTTTATGTATTTCACTGTATTGCAGCCACCAAACCACAGATTCTTTTTTAAATCTTTTTATTAATTTTCAAACAAAACATAAGAAAAAACCCCAACAAATACAGAGAGCTTGAGTACATAATTAATAAGGTTGAAATGCAAATACAGTTAATAACACAGATATAATAACCTCCCAGACTTATACTGTATTTACAAAAATTAAAAAAAAAAAAAAAAAACTAACAACAGCTAACCTAACCAACATGGGCTATTGTATCATATCCAGTATACACAGTAGTGTCAATAACTCTACACCTCTAACCAAATAACTAAAGGTGATAAGAAAAAGGTTTGGGGAAAGGTCAGTTTAACTCATATGAAAATGTTGAATAAATGGTCTCCAGGTTTCTTCAAATTTGACCGAAGGGTCAAAAATGACACTTCTGATTTTTTTCTAAACTCAGACAATATATAGTTTGGGAAAACTATTGAAATGTAGATGGGGGATTAATTTCTTTCCAGTTCAATAGAATGGATCTTCTAGCCATTAATGTAACAAATGCAACCATCCACCGAGCTGAAGGGGATAAATAACTGTTATCCACCATTGGTAAGCCAAAAATTGCAGTAATAGGATGAGGGTACAAATTAATACTCAAAATGTTGAAATGATACTAAAAATACCTTTCCAGAATTTTTGCAAGCAAGGGCAAGACCAAAACATGTGGATCAAAGAGTCCACTTCAGAATGGCATCTACCAAACCACAGATTTTATGACAATGATAATAAAGTTTTGGGCCTCTTATCTAAGAAAGGATGTGCTGACATTGGAGAGGATTCAAATGAGTTTCATAAAAATGATTCTGAGATTGTTAGGCTTATCGTACGTGGCGTGTTTGACGGCTCTGGGCCTGTATTCACTGGAATTCAGAATGACGGGCAACCTTACTGAAACCTATTGTATGTTGAAAGGCTTTGATAGAGTGGATATGGAGAAGATATTTCCTATGGTAGGGGAGTCTCAGACCAGAGGACACAGCCTCAGAATAGAGGGGCATCCATTTAGATCAGAGATGAGGAGGAATTTCTTTAGCCAGAGAGTGGGGGATCTGTGGAATTCATTGCCACTGGCAGCTGTGAAGGCCAAGTCATTGAGTATATTTAAGGCAAAGATTGATAGATTCTTGATTAGTCAGGACATGAAGGGTTACGGGGAGAAGGTAGGAGATTGGGGTTGAGAGGAAAAATGGATCAGCCATGATGAAATGGTGGAGCAGACTCGATGGGCCAAATGGCCTCAGTCTGCCCCTATATCTTATGGTCTAAACCTGATCCTGATTCCAATATTCACCAACATAATTTCTCCTGCCTCAGTATGTAGGAGACCCACTTTAAACTTTGCTAACTTTTTACTTTATACATATTTGCTGATGCTTTTATATGCTGCTTAATTTATATATATATATATATATATACATACATAAATATATACACACACACACACACACACACACAGTATAACCAATATACCTTGTCTTCTATTTTTTCTTTCTACATCAATTTCTTGGTCCTCAGCTGAATTCTTTAATTTTCCCAATGGACCAGCTGAATGCTTTTATTTCCTAAATTAAACGTCTTTTCCTACAATCTAATATTAGAGTCACTGAGTCACAGAGAGATGAAGTATGAAAACAGCCTCTTCAGCCTATTGGGTGTACTCCCGCTATCACACCCACCGCTACACCTATCCCACCATTACCTATTTTAGTCTTGCCACTTTTCCGCTGAGAAGTTCACACAGCCAACAGCCGAGGTCAGGATCGAACATGTGAGCGCAGTAATTAAAGCTGCTGCCTCACACCTCCATCAAACCTGGTTCGGTCCCAACCTCTGAAAGGTTCTGTATTGGTAAGGAAGTTGAGGGTTACAGGGAGAATGCGGGAGAGTGGCGTTTAAAAACTAACTCAACCATGCTTGGATAGCAAAGCAGACTTGATGGGCTGAATGGCCTAATTTTAAAATCAAAAAATTTGAAGTAAATTTATTATCAACTTACAAATATGTCACTATATACAACCCTGAGATTCATTTTCTTAGAGGCATTTACAGTACATACAAATAAAACACATTTGGCCCTTTGTACCCCCTTGCTAATTGCAATTGTACCCACCTTGATGACTTCCTCTGGCAGCTCATTCCATGTACTCACTACCCTGTGTGTTTAGAAGTTACAGGGAGTCTCAGGCCTCGTTTCAATCTCTCTCCTCTTGTATCTGTGCCCCTTTTGGACTCCCTAACCCTGGGGTAAAGACCTTGACCATCCACCTCATCCAAACCCCTCATGATGTTATAAACTTCTATGAAGTTCTTTCTCATTCTGCTAAGCGCTGAGGGATAAGGATCCAACATGGCCAACCTCTCCCTATAATTCCCTATGTTTGGGTTTGCTCCCATGTCCAGGCTAATTGGTCACCAGAAGTTACCTATAGAGTATAAGGTGAGTGGAGAGGGGGGGGGGGGGGGGAGTTGGGAGTTGATGGGGACGTAGAGAGATCGCTGATTGGTTGCCTGGCGAACTTCGTGCCTTGTGGTCTGGAAATTTGCCCACAAAAAGCGACGAGATTTCCTCCCCACATTGCAATTGAGTTTCTGTAATGGCGACCAATCAGCTGATTGATAAGTGTATAAAGGCCAAAAGCATTCAGAGGACACCACAGCTAACAGCACACTGACGACGTCTCCTCGTATGGTGATGAAACATCTGCAAGTAAATTGCCAAGATCGGCAAACAACTCAACCCAACCATCAACCACTTGAGCTACACATTTTTCAAATTACTTCCAGGAACTCGAAAACTTCTGTAGATGGACCATGGAGAGCATTCTGACAGGCTGCAACACTGTCTGGTATGGGGGGGGGGGGCTACTGCACAGGACTGAAAGAAGCTGCAGAGGGTTGTAAATTTAGTTGGCCCCATCTTGGGTACTGGCCTACAAAGTACCCAGGACATCTTCAGGGAGCGGTGTCTCAGAAAGGCAGCATCCATTATTAAGGACCTCCACCACCCAGGACATGCTCTTTTCTCACTGTTACCATCAGGGAGGAGATACAGAAGCCTGAAGGCACACACTCAGTGATTCAGGAACAGCTTCTTCCCCTCTGCCATCCGATTCCTAAATAGACATTGAACCCATGAACACTAATTCACTTTTTTAATATATATTACTTCTGGGTTTTTTGCACGGTTTTTTATCTAGTCAATATACATAGACTGTAATTGATTTACTTATTTATTATTATATTTTTTTTCCTCGTCTATATGATGTATTGCATTGAACTGCTGCTGCTAAGTTAACATATTTCATGTCACATGCCGGTGATAATAAACCTGATTCTTATTCTGAACAGGTTATCAAGGACCATCAGAACTGAAAAGTACAATATTTTACACATCTATGCATTAAGGATATGGAAAGAGCCACTAGGTAATAGCCCCAACAACACTACTATAATGAGAAGGATGTTGCACTTGCTGTCTCTTTGAAAATTGCTAAGCTGATTCAAACATTAGTTTGCTTTCCCTTTTATCTGGAAGACAAGTCGATATGATATTAGATTATGAGTAATGAAATTAACCCATTTAAATTCACATTCAGCAAAGATAAAAATGTTTCAGGAATAGCTTTGTCCCCTCCACCATCAGATTTCAGAATGGACAATGAACCCATAAACACTACTTCACTATGTTTGCACTAATTGTTTAAATATATATATTTCTTATTGTAATTTATATTTTATGTACTGAACTGTACTGCTGCCACAAAACAAATTTTACAACATGATAGTGATAATAAACTGATGTACTTCGAAAGAATCTACAGAAGTTTCAGTGAGATTATTACACGTATTTAATATTTCATTAGAAACCAGTGCTGCACCAGAGGACTTGCATACAGCTAGTGTAACACCCATATTTAAAAAGGGGAGGTGATGGTAGACAGCGTCCAAGGAATTACAGATCAGTCCGCTGAAAACTGGTGGATAAATTTTGGGATCCTTACTAAAGAAAATAAACACACAGTGTAATCATTAATAATCTAAACGTATTCCAAAAGGAAAAAGACTGCTTGACCCAGCTTCCAGAAGAGGCAACAGAGATCAGAGGCAGCATTACTCGTGTCACAGATGTAGTATGTCAAGATTTCCAGAGTCTTTCAATAAGAGCCCCCACAATAGATAAATGGAAAAGGTGGAAACAGGGAGCAAGAAGCAGAATGGACTGCCACCTGATTTAAAGAGAACAGAGAGTTAGGTGAACCGACTGTTGTTTATAATGTAAGAATGTGGATGGTGGGTCAGTGCAGGGGTCACCACCACTGTCCCCTTTAAGCTGCACGGGTGCGCGGCCACGCAGTAACGGAAATGTTCCCGCGTACGTCACCTTTGTTGCCGCGCAGCCGGATTAAAGACAGATGAGAAAACGTTCATGATATCTGGAAGATTTTCTTCATTATACCCTTCAACTAATAAATAAAATCAAATGTACATGATTTTCATTCTAAATATTCATAGTATGCATATTACAAAAGAAATCATTTAAGGTGGCGTGCACTTTTCAGGCCAGGTTAAAAATTTCCTGCTGAGAGCAATGGGTGGTCTGCACAGCTGTAAAAAATATCTAGAGGGAATGTTGAAGTGTTTTAACATGGGGGGGGGAAGAGTTTAAAAGAGATGTGTGAGGAGAGGGAGAGGGGGGGGGGGGAAGGAGAGAGGGGGAAGGAGAGAGGGGGAAGGAGAGAGGGGGAAGGAGAGAGGGGGAAGGAGAGAGGGGGAAGGAGAGAGGGGGAAGGAGAGAGGGGGAAGGAGAGAGAGGGAAAGAGAGAGAGGGAAAGAGAGAGAGAGAAAGAGAAAGAAATACACAGGACGGGAGGAGAGTTGGTGGAGGAAGCAGATACAACATTTAAGAGACACTTAAATGGCACTAGCCTCTTGAGCATCAAGGACATCTTCAAAATGTGATGCCTCAAAAACACAGCATCACCCTCATCACCCAGCACGTGACTCTTCTCATTGCTACCATCAGCGAGTAGGTACAGGAGCCTGATGACACACACTCAACATTTTAGGAGTACCGGTAGTTCTTTCCCTTCTGCCATAAGGTTTCTGAATGGACAATGAACCCTAGAACACTACCTCACTATTTTTACTCTCTATTTTTTTTGTGTGTGCCATACTCTACCAGAGCCTCGACAACCACTTTTTTTTTCAAGTGGTTGTCTTGGAGGAAAGATTCTGTGAGTAGTTCCCCACGTCCTTCTCACAGCGCAGTGGGTTTTTTTTTTTTTACGAGGCCGAGTTGCGAGCTCGACACTCAACCTGGCACGGATGGAAAGCGTGTCCGGGAGTGACTCGACTGGATTCGAACTCGGGAACCTTCACTTCGGAGTCTGGTGCTGATGTCACTGCACCACCAGCCGGCAGTACCCTACTAATTTCATTATATAGCTCAAATACTATCTATAAATTTGCTGAAGAGACAAACGTTGTTGGTAGAACATCAGATGGAGATGAAAGGGTATTCAGGAGTGAAGTATACCAGCTAGTTGAGTGGCGTTACAACAACAACTGGCACTCAGTGTCAGTACGATGAAAGAGCTGATTGTGGACCTCAGGAAGGGTCAGACAAGGGAACACAAACAAATCCTCATAGAGGGATCAGAAGTGGAGAGAGTGAGCAATTTCAGATTCCTAGGTGTCAAGATCTCTGAGGATCTATCCTGGTCCCACCATATTGATGCAGCTATTAAGAAGGTAAGACAACAGCTATATTTCATTAGGAGTTTGAAGAGATTTGGTTTGTCAAATAAAACACTTGTAAACTTCTACAGATGTACTGAGACAGGTTGGGCTGCATCACTGTCTGGTACGGGGGGTGGGGGAAGGTAGGGGTCTACTGCACAGGACCGAAAGAAACTGCAGGAAGTTGTAAAATTAGTCAGCTCCATCTTGAGTGCTAGCCTTCATTGTACCCAGGACATTTTCAAGGAGCAGTGCCTCAGAAAGGTGACGTCCATTATGAAGGATCCCCAGCACCCAGGGCATTGTCTTACTGTTACCATCAGGAGGGAGGTACAGAAGCTTGAAAGCACACACTCAGCGAATCAGGAACAGCTTCTTCCCCTCTGCCATCCAATTCCTAAATGGACATTGAACCCATGAACAATATCCCACTTTTTAAAAAATAGATTATTTCTGTGTATGCACTATTTTAATCTATTTAATATGCATATACTAACTGTAATTGAATTACTTTTTTTTCCTGTTTATATCATTTATTGCATTGAGCAGCTGCTGCTAAGTTAACAAATTTCACCACACATGACGGTGATAATAAACCTGATTCTGATTCAGATTTATAAGCATAAAATTAATTAAGTACTGCAAGAGAACAAATATTATGTACAATATTTATGCTTCTTATTGTAATTTATAGTTTTTTAATGTAATGCAATGTATTGCTGCTGCAAGACGATACATTTCACAACAAATGTCAGTGATATCAAACATGATTCTGATTCTATCATATGGCTCGACGGCAGTGTAGCAGCTAGTGCAATGCTTTTACAGCATGGGATGTCGGAGTTCAGAGTCCAATCCCAACACGCTCTGTAAGCAGGCTGTACATCTACCCGTGGAAAGCGTGAGTTTCCCCCTGGTGCTCCGGTTTCCTCCCGAGTCCAAAGATCTACCAGGTAGGTTAATTAGTCCTTGTTAATCGTCCTGTGATTAGGTTAGGGTTAAATCGGGGTTGTTGGGGGTTGCTGGGGCAGTGGGGCTCAAAGAACTGGAATGGTCTACTCTGCACTATATCGCTAAATAAGTAAGTGAACAGGTAGGAGATGGAAAGAGGCAAATGGAATTAGTTTACATTGGAATCATGGGTGGCACCGATCACAGATACCATGAGGTTGTAGGGCCTATTCCTGTGCTGTACTGTTCTATGTTCACAGTTTGCATTCATGATTTAGACTCTGGTATCTTGATATATTACATCTGTGACATGACCAATATCCACCCTCTCTGAATAGTGCCAAATGGGCAGAGAGTAGTACAGAGGAAGACTGCATCAAGCCATAGTTAATGAATCTGAAGAATGGGAACAAATAATTGGCAAATTAAGCTCGACACAGAAAAAATGTGAGATCGGACATTCCAACAGAAAAATAGGAATATGGACTTTTAGGTGTGGTGAAGAGATAAAAAGATCTTGGCGTGCAAGAAATAAAAAGCTACAGATGCTGAAAATTTGAAATAAAAACAGAGAATGCTGGAAATATTCAGCAGGTCCATGAAGAGAGAAACAGACTTCTGATGACAATCACTGCTCCGAAACAACAATACTGCTTTTCTCTCCACAGATGCTGCCTGACCTACTGAGCACTTCTAGTATTTCATGTTTAATTCATAAGTATCTATTTATTTTCAAGAAGCTGATTCCTGTACACAAAATTAGTTTTAACAGATATTAAGAGGAACTGATAGATGGATGAAAATTATTTTTGCTGAATGCAAAGTCTAGGATGAGGAGGGTAAAATCTCAAAATTGGAGCCAGGTCTTTCAGGAGTAAAATTGGGAATTAATTCTGCCAATTGATTTTAAATGAAATCAATTCAATTGAAGATAATAGAAAATAGGAATTCATTTCGTCAAATGGGAATTGATGCTCATTCATTGTTAAAGTTAAATCTGAAGCTGATGGACTTTCATGAACCAGATGTATGTGTAGAATGTACAGAGCTAGGTCCACACACAGTGGCCATTTTATTTGGTACACCTATATACCTGCTTGTCAATGCAAATATCTAATCAACCAATCATGTGGCAACAACTAAACACATACAAGTTTGTAGGCATGGTCAAGAGGTTCAGTTGTTTGGACTAAACATCAGAATGGGGAAGAAATGGGATCTAAGTGACTTTGACTGTGGAATGATTGTTGGTCCAGATGGGGTGGCTTGAGGAAACTACTGATCTCCTGGGATTTTCACACACAAGTCTCTAGAATTACTGAGAATGGTACAAAAAACAAAAAAAATCTAGTGAGCGGCAGTTCTGTGGGCGAAAATGCCTTGTTAATGAGAGAGTTCAGAGGAGAGTGGCTAGAATGGTTCAAGCTGACAGGAAGGCAACAGTAACTCAAATAACCACATGTTACAACAGAGGTGTGCAGGAGAGCATCTCTGAATGCACAACACATCGAACCTTGAAGTGGATGGGCTACAGCAACAGAAGACCATGAACATACACTCAGTGGCCACTTTACTACATAAGGTAGGTGCCTAATAAAGTGGCTACTGAGTATGTGTGACAAACAACAGGGCTAATCTCTGTGGCACACCATTGATCACAGACCTCCAATGTGAAATGCAACCCTCCACTCCACTCCACTCCCACCCTCAGCCTCTTACCAGCAAGGCAGTTTTGGATCCAGCTTCTCACTCACCTTGCATCCTCTGTGATCTAACCTTCCAGACCTATCCAACATTCGGGATCTTGTTGAAGGCCTTGCTAAAGTCCACGTAGACCACATCTACCATGCTGCCCTTGTCAGTTCTCCAGGTCAGTTCTTCAAAAGTCCCAGTATATTTTGTGAGATACATCTTCCCACACACAAAGCCGATTGTGAAGAGAATTTTAGTAATATTAAATGCAGATGATAGATTGATTAAAATACTATTCTTAAAAACTGTGATATTAATACTGCACTTAACCAAGTTAGGTCTCTGAAATATTTCAGGTAAAAAGGGAAAAAAAAGTTTAAAATGCTCCCTGGTTGTAGTAGTAGTGCAGTCACTCAAGTCAAGTAAGGTGTTCTCCTAAGGGGTTGTCTATTGGTGGGTCCTCTGGTTGCTGTAGAGGCTGATCGGGGATCCACATACTCTGGGGCAGAGTGGGCAAGGGTAAATGGTGGCTGTGGTCAGACGTTGGGCCTTTTGGTTGTTCATTTTCCCCTCTTGAAGCTGCCTTGTTCTCTGTGGCACAGTCCAGTTTACTCTCATTGTAGCTCCTCCTTGAACAGATTTCCTCCAGGTGTCACACACAAAATGCTGGAGGAACTCAGCAGGTCAGGCGGCATCTATGGAAAGGAATAAACAGTTGACATTTTGGGCCGAGACCTTTCATTGGGACTCATCAGGCCCTGATGAAGGGTCTCAGTCTGAAACATTGACTGTTTATTCCTTTCCATAGATGCTGCCTGACCTGCTAAGTTCTTCCAGCAATTTTTGTGTGTTGTCTTTAATTTCCAGCATCTGCAGATTTTCTCATATTTGTGCTCCCTTCAGATGTATCAATGGAGTGCAACATCTTCCCAGTTTTTAGACGTAATGTTGAATTTCTTCAGGCTGATTTTGATGTTATTTTTGAAGCATTTCTTTTGCCCACCAGGGGCTCACTGACCTTCCTTCAGCTGGGAGTAAATGATCTGCTTAAGGAGACATGAGTTTGGCACCTGAATAACATGACCTCTCCATTACAGTTGGTGGTGCTTTATCATGGTGGAGATGCTGTTCATGTTGACTGCCTCCTGTACGCTGATGTTAGTGTGTCTATCCTTCTGACTGATCCTAAAAATCTTTCATAAGATTCTTTGGTGATATTGTTCCAGGACTTTCAGGTGTCTACTGTAGGTGGCCCATGATTCAGCTCTGTACGGTACAGTAGGAAGGGCGACTGCTCTGTAGACCAAATGTTTTGTTTGGACCTGTAGTTCACGGTCTTCAAAGACTCTTTTCCTTAATCTGGCATAGGCTTCACTAGCAGTACTCAGCAGTTGATCTCTAAGCCAATGTCTGCTTTTGTTTGGTTAAATGGGTTCAGGGAGCACCAAGCTCAAGGTCACCCCTGTGCACTGAACATGGGTACTCTGTAAAGCCATCATCCAATCTGCCTAGCTCTTCAGCAAGTTCATCCAGGGGTGTGAGGAGAAACAATACAGTGCAGAGGAACAGAATGTTTTACAGCTGAAACATGCTAGTCAGACAACCCAGTGCCGGAGCAGGGGAGCACCAGACTATTATACCACTGGACAGAGGCAAAACTGAGACCACCCAAAAGACCATAGGAGCAAATTAGGCCATTCGGTCCATCGAGTCTGTACCAGCCCAGCAGTCTCATAGGGTACTTTCCCTTGCTGCCCTGGCCAACATTCTCTCCACAACACCCAGACTCTAAAAAGCGGTGTCTCAGCTGTTTGGTGTGACAACTGCTGACCACCAGAAACTGCGGAGAGTTGTACACTCAGCTCAACACGTCACGGAAACGAGTCTCCTCTCCCTCCATGAACTCTGTACCTCTCACTGCCTCAGTACAGCAGCCAGCATAATCAAGGGCCCCTCGCCCCCCACCCACACCCCGGACATTCTCTCTTCTCCCTCTTCCCTCTGAAAGAGACTGAGAGCACCGCACCGCCATTGAATTTCCCTGATAAGATGGACCCTTGACCTCAGGATCCACCTCGTTACCATCTGCCTACTTGCCCCGCGCTCTCTCTGTAACTTTAACACTTGATTCTGCATTGTTAGTGTTTACCTTGTTCTACCTCAATGCACCGTGTAGTGATGTGATCTTTACGGACAGTATGCAAGACAAGCTTTTCGCTGTGTCTCCGTACATGTGACAATGACAAACCAATGATCTCCTACGTCTCCATCAGAGCGATGACCCCCTTTCATTCAAGTTCCCCACTGACCGGGGTGGCCGGAGTGGAGGGCGAGGGGGTAAAATAAGCCGCGGGAGGGGTTGTACTTTGATGGGCGGGTTTAAAAATGCAACTTTCACTCTGAACTGTTAACACTGCCGGCGCCGAGGGAAGGGGACGAGTGGACGGGATGTCAACTGCTCTCTGCCTGGAGGAACCTTCCAAAGGCTTTGGGAATATCAATGAAGCAACGCGCGGTCAACTCGACAATCTCCATTTCCTCCTGAATATCAAACAACAAACCGATGGACTTGGCACGCCTTGGTACTCACGTCGATGAACACCGGAACGGCGGCGATGGCGTGGCTGGCACTGGGGTTGTTTCCAACGTGTTTTCCCGTCTGCAGACATAGTGTGATCATCTCGCTACAAGCCATCATCTCTGGTCGGAGTCGGGGGAAGAAAAACGGTGAACTCCAATTTACCCAAAGAAAAGCAAAGCTGATTTGACTTTTTTCCCCCCCTTGGATTGTTGTTTCCGCCCCTTTCTCTATGGGTTGAGAAGTCTGTCCTTGTTAGTTGTATGGGCAGCTAGCTGCATTTGAGGGGAACACGGGGAGGAGATGCCTCTGCCTGACTCACTTGCTCCTCTCTCCCTCTCCACCACAGAAAACACGCTCAGCACCAGCACAACTTCCACGCTCTGTGCCTGCCCACTCCGCCGATTGGCTCTTCCAGATCCGCTGCTGGATGGCCATTGGTGCGCTCCGACTGCCAATCATTCCGGACCGCCGCCCCTCCTCGCCAGCCGGATCAGAAGACCGCTTCCTCACGGGAAGATTTTTAAAGGGAGATGATTCTTCATGACGCTGAAAGATCGGCAGGTTCCTGAAGAAGAGTCTCGGCCCGAAACGTCGACTGCTTGCTCATTTCCAGGGATGCCGAGTCCCATATATTACTATCTTCGAAACTTTTATTGTAAAATGCCACAATTATTATTGAGAGAGGGTTGCCGAGGGTACGACAGTGGATGTTGTCTACATGGATTTTAGTACGGCGTTTGACAAAGTCTGATAGGAGGCTGATACGATAGATTAAGATGAATAGGGTCCGCGGCAAATTGGTCATTTGGATTCAGAACTGACGTGCGCATAGAAGAAAGAGGGTGGTAGTTGAAGGGACTTATTTGAGCTGGAGGTCTGTAATTAGTGCTGTTCCACAGGGATCTGTGCTGGGACCTCTGCTGTTTGTAGTGCATATAAATGACCTGGATAAAAATGTAGATGGGTGGGTTAGTACGTTTGCGGATGATACCAATATTGGCGGAGCTGTTGATAGTGTAGAAGAGTGGCAAAGAATACAGCGCGAGATAGATATGGGCAGAGAAATGGCAGTTGGAGTTTAACCCAGAATAATGCGAGGTGCTGCACCTCGGTAGGGCAAATGCAGGGAGGCAGTACACTGTTAATGGCAAGATCCTTAACAGCGTTGCTGAGCGGAGAGATCTTGGGATCCAAGTTCATAGCTCCTTGAAAGTGGCTACACAGGTCGATAGGATGGTTAAAAAGGCTTATGGAATACTTGTTATTACTAGTCAAAGCATTGAGTTCAAAAGTCAGGAGGTTATGTCACAACTTCATAAACTCTGGTGAGGCCACATCTGGTGTATTGCATACAGTTCTGGTCACCCCACTATAGGAGGGATGTTGAGGCTTTGAGGGGGTGCAGAAGTGATTTACCAGGATACTGCCTGGTTTAGAGGGCATGTACTATCACGAGAGGCTGGATAAGCCTGATTTGTTTTCTGTGTAGCGCCGGAGGCTGACAGAGGTTTTCAAGATTGAGAGGGCATAGATGGAGTAGACAGGAAGTATGTGTTTCCCAGGGTTGAAATGTCTAATACCAGAGAGCTTGCATTGGAGGTGAGAGGGGTAGGTTCAAGGGGGATGTGAGGGGTAAGTTTTTCACTCAGAGAATAGTGGGTGCCTGGAATGCGCTGCCTGCTATAGTGGTAGAGGCAAATACATTAGAGGCTTTTAAGAGACATTTGGGTAGGCACATGAATGTGAGGAAGATGGAGGGATATGGACATGGAGTGGGTAGGAGGGATGATTGTTTGGGTGTTTTTGATTTGCTTTTTAGCTGGTTCAACACAATATTGTGAGCTGAATGGTCTGCTCCTGAGCTCTACTGTTCTACATTCTAAGTTCTGTTAAGTTATACACCAGGGTATTGGTCCAGGTCATGAAAAAGGTTGAGAACACCAGTTATAGATGTAGTTGCAGAGTCATACAGCAGAGAAATAGGCCATTCGGCCCATCTGCTCCATGGTGACCAGGATGCTTCATCCAAGCCAGTCCCATCTGTCAGCATTTGGTCCAAACCTTCTAAACCTTTCCAATCCAAGTAAATCAGTAAATTGGTCACATGTACAGTAAAAAAAACTTTCCATGCCATGCCATCCATACAGATCATTTCATCACAACAGTGCTTTAAGGTAGCATAAGGGAGAACAATAACAGAATGCAAAATAAAGTATTACAGTTAGATAAAGTGTGGTGCAGGAAGACAATAAGAAATCAGGTCATAATGAGGTGGATTGTGAGGTCAAGAGCCCATCTTATCGTACTAGAGGGTCTAGCTTTCTAAGTGTTTTTAAAAGCTTGTTATTGTTCCTGACTCAATCACTTCCTCTGGAAGCTCATTCCACTGACTTACTATCATTTTTTGTGTGAAAAGGGTTGCTGCTCAGGTTCCTATTAAATCCTTCCCTTCTCACCTTAAACCCATGTTGTCTGGTGCTTGATTCACCAATCATGGGAAACAAAAACTAAATGCATTCATCCTATCTATGTCCCCCCCCCCCCCCCCAACCCTTCCAAGGATTGTCACTTTGTCGTGGTGGAGAGGCTTGTGAGTTCCTGAGATCTGAGAGCAATGTTGTCTAAAGTTTATCATCTGATGCTTAGCTCCTGGTAGGGTCACCCATAGTGGTAAGGTCAAGGGAGATGTTCCAGACAAAGAGCGATCCAACCAGGAACTCAATGGAGGAGTTGGCGGAAGATGATGACACATCACAATGGCCATAAGGGCGGAGGAATGCTGTAGCAATGAAGGGTCCCCAAACATTTTGCATTCCATGCCACTGGACCATGACCCCGATCCATCAAGGACTTTGTGGTGGCTGTCCGTACATTAGCCTCCACACACAAAACAGAGTCACACAAAGGCATTCTTCTTTAAGGGAATCCACCCTAACACCCCAGTTATGTGGATACTATAGACATCTGAGGACCCACCAATTGACAATGCCTTTGGAGAAGATCATACTCTATTTGAGTGGTCACATCGCCACTACCTATGCCACTTATGATTTTATTGATCTCTAAAAAGCCACCTCTCAGTCTCCTACAAACCAAGGAATTAAGTCCTATCCCATCTAACCTCTCCCTGTAACTCAGTTCTTCATGTCCTGGCACAAGTTAGAGACACAAATCTCTTGGTCTTACAGGCAGCAGTCACCCATCCTTGCCCTCCTGTATGGCTCTGAGATCTGGGGTCTCTGTAGAAGAAGAAAAATCCCACTAGTTCACCGAGAATACAAGTGAACCAAAGTCAGTGCCCTCTCAACTTGAACAAGGCTTTGGAGAGGCTGCACCTAGAGTGCTGTGTACTTTTTTTTGGATCACCTCCTTTTCAGAAGGATCTCATTAAGCTGAAAAGATGGGGAAAAAATTACTATAATGTTGCTGGGAGGGGGGCTGAGTTGTAATAACATAAGACATAGGAGCAGAATTAGGCCATTCAGCCCCTTGAATCTGCTCTCCCATTTGATCATGGCTGATCCATTTCCCTCTTAACTCCATTCTCCTGCCTTCTCCCTGTAACCTTTCACGCCCTGACTTATCAAGAATGTGTTAACCTCCACCTTAAATACACCCAATTTAGACTACACAGCTGCCTGTGGCAATGAATTTGACAAATACACCCCCGGCTAAATAAATTCCTCCTCATCTCCATTCTAAAACAGACATTCCTCTATTTGAGATTGTGACCTCTGAACCTAAACTCCCCCACTATAGGAAACATCCTCCCTACATCCACTCTAACTAGGCCGTTCAATATTCAATAGGTTTCAATGAAATCCCCCTAATTCTTCTAAACTCGTGAGAACAAGGTTGGGCAGGACAGGATTTGATTCCTTGGTGGCATCACAGGAGGTGTATAAAGTTATTATTTAGCAATATAGTACTGTAACAAACCTCTCCAGCCCAACAAACCCACCCTGCCCCTAGGCCTCATATGGAGCCAGTGATCATTAATGGAGAATGTGTGGAGCAGGTTAAGACCTACAAGTATCTGGGAGTACAGTTAGACGAGAAGCTAGACTGGACTGCCAACACAGATGCCTTGTGCAGGAAGGCACAGAGTCGACTGTACTTCCTTAGAAGGTTGGCGTCATTCAATGTTTGTAGTGAGATGCTGAAGATGTTCTATAGGTCAGTTGTGGAGAGCACCCTCTTCTTTGTGGTGGCGTGTTGGGGAGGCAGCATTAAGAAGAGGGACGCCTCACGTCTTAATAAGCTGGTAAGGAAGGCGGGCTCTGTCGTGGGCAAAGTACTGGAGAGTATAACATCGGTAGCAGAGCGAAGGGCGCTGAGTAGGCTACGCTCAATTATGAAAAACCCTGTACATAGCACCATCCAGAGATAGAGAAGCAGTTTCAGCGACAGGTTGCTATTGATGCAATGCTCCTCAGACAGGATGAAGAGATCAATACTCCCCAATGCCATTCGGCTTTACAATTCAACCGCCAGGAGTAAGATATGTTAAAGTGCCGGGGTTAGGACTCAATGTATTTAAGTAAACTACTTAAGAACTTTTTAAAAGCTATTAATGCTTTTTGAGAGGGTGATTTTAGATGCATATCATATTTTTACTGAGTTAAGTATTGTATGTAATTAGTTTTGCTACAGTAAGTGTATGGGACATTGGAAAAAATGTTGAATTTCCCCATGGGGATGAATAAAGTATCTATCTATCTATCTACACCCATGAGACCAATTAACCTACAAACTCACTTGTCTTTGGAATGTGGGAGGAAACTGGAGCACTTGGAGGAAACTTGTGTTGTCAAGGGGAGAACGTGCAAACTCCTTACAGACAGTGGCAGGAATTAAACTCAGGTCACCGGTGCTGTGATAGCGTTACACTAACCAATACGCAACCGTGCAGCTCCTGAGGGAAACAGATGGGATGAATGCAAAACCCTTTCCCCCAGGGAAAGAGAATGAAAAACTAGAAAGCGTAGGTTTAAGGTGAGAGGGTAACCACCTGAGGGGAAATATCTTCATGCAGAAGGTGGTGGACGTACAGAACGAGTTGCCAGAGGAAGTGGTTGAGGCAGGTTTTAAAACAACTTTTAAATCTATTGAGAGGGATGTAAGCCAAGCACAGACCGACTGGGCCCATTCAGATGGACATCTTGATCAGCATACATGAATTGGGCCAAAGGGCTTATTTCTCTACTGTTTTTCTCTTTGACTCAAAGGACATCCCGAGTGTTGAGGCTGAGGCCCTCATTACTCTCAGCTGCACATTACTCACATGTAACATGCCGTCATGGGAAGAGCTTCATGGATATGTCCAACACCGCCTTGGAGAAGGGCAACGAAGAGCACGGGACAGGCCCTTTGACCCACGATGTTCTGCCAATCCTTTAACCTACTCCAAGATCAATTTAACTTTTCCCTCCTACAGAGTCCTCCATTTTTCTTTCATCCATGTGCCTATCTAAGGAACTTCTATCAGGTCTGCACTCAGCATCTGTCGCTCCTTGCAAGTACCAGCCTTTGGTATCATTGAAGTACCAGAGTGTGTTTGTCATCAACAGAGCTCAGTACAGCAACTGCTCTGCTCATGATCACAAGAAGCTGCCAAATGGACTCGCGCAACTAACCAATGAACTCACTTTCAAGGACACTTCATCTCATGTTCTCAATATTTACTGCTTATTTTTAATTTCTTTTTGTATTTGCACACTGGTCGAAGCCCAAGTTGGTGCGGTTTTTCATTGATTCTGTTATGGGTTATTATTTTATGGATTTATTGAGTGTGCCTGCAAAAATGGATGTCAGGTTTGTACATGGCAACATATACAGTTAAGTACTTTGATAATAAATTTACTTTGAACTTTTGAGTTGCGGACACTGCTCAGCACATCACAAGAAGTAACCTCCCCTCCGTGGACTGCATCAGTGAAGCAGCCAAAATAATCTAAGACCCTGCCCATCCCAGACACTGTCGCTTCTTCCCTCTCCCACCTGGTAAACGACACAAAAGCTTGAAAGCACATACCATCAGGCTGAAGGACAGCTTCTATCCCACTGTTATCGGACACTCGAACAGACCTCTTGTATGACAAGATGAACTCTTTACTTCTAAATCTACCTCATTATGATCTTGCACTTTAGCTTTTATAGTTCATTCTGCATTGTTGTTGTTTTACCTTGTTCTAGCTCATTGCACTGTGTAATGATCTGTTCTGCAAGCTTTTCAATGTACCTTGGTACATGTGACAATACATCAGTACTGATCATGTCACAAATTTCCAGCCATGACACTATTGTTAGAGAAGTCTAGGTAAGTGGGACTTGAACCTGAGAACCACAGAGGCAAGGTCTATCCAGAGAGTCAAGCACTCAAACGCAATTCAGAGTAGGAGTGCTGCACTATCAGAGTACCGTCCTCTGATCTAGGTCCCATCTTCTTCTCTTGGGTAGCTACAGATCTCATACACTTTCCTTTGAAGATCAAGGATGCATAGCTGAGGACCCTCCAGGTTATTGAACCCCTGGTTAATATGACTGGAATTAAATCACAGAGCTTGCGTTTTGCAAAATTGGATGCTTCTCTGCCAAAAAAAAAAAGACAATGATTTTTCAATATTTTTAATTTTCATATTAATCTTTATACAAACCAAATATATTATATATTTACATACATACACACCCAAACAAAGACACATACACAAGCAACCAGCTTATTTTTATCTGCATAACAAAGGCAGAATAAATTCACTTGAGAAGTCTCTCACAAATAAAACTTTGGAGGAATTCCATGGATCATAGTTTGGTTCAAGGAGAACTCAGTTGGCGTCATTCACCTTAAGTGTCTATTGGATTGGTTTAAATTTGGTGTTCTACCCTTGCAGAATGTAAGTAACCTTACCTGGCCTGACAACTACCACCCCCCCTCCCCCAAGTCCGAACCCAGCACTTGATCCAACAGAGGGGAAGGCAGCCTAATGACTCCCGAACTCACTGGGTATGGGTTCCAGACTCCGGGGGGGTGCGAGTCCTGGATGTTGAGCAAGGAGAAAGAGCAGTGGGCCTCTCAGGGTTGAACAGCTTGTGATCGTACACGAACAATTCTCAAGAAATCCATACTTTTAAAATGGCTTTAAAACAAATTCCAGCTTTTAAACATATAGATTAGCCAAATTTTAAAAGGGCAAATTAAAGAAATAATAAAAAAATAATTTAAGTAAAATAGACAGTGATTTGCATTTGTCAGTTACTTCAAAGATATCAGTAAAGTTGCTGCTCTTACGGGGTATGAAGAAGAGGTGGGGGCAAAGTTGCAGAGTACATTTAGACATCCCCTGAAACTGGGCAGAAAAAAGAACGACACTGCCTGGTGTGATGAGGGAGGGGCAGAATGGAAAGAGCAAATAAGAATGCAAAAGGAAGAGATGGATCAGACACCACCCCAACAGCCAGTGAGATTACAGCTGACCCCATGCCTCATGTGCTCTTTCACGACCAATTCACATCTTCATTAATCCATTGGTGCCCAAAATCTTCCCCATCCCAACCAGGCATACGCCCCACGACAGGGCAACCACATCTCCATACATCAGAGCAAAACATTCAGAAGCTTCTAAGTGAAAAGCTTGCTGGCAGACAGGCAGAGGCAATGAAAGGAGGCTAACCACCTAGTAGACAAAAGCAGACGCAAGTAGGGCTGGACCGATGTCCAATTACTTCTTCTCAATCATGTTTTGATGTAATTCAACCTGGTGGAGATGCTGAAGTTGGCAGAAAGTCTTTTAAAAATTGATGCACTTACAGTGAACAACATTTACCAGGTGGGGAAGTTCAGTTATAATCTTTTTTAATGTATGTTTTGCCCAAAGTATCTGGATGGAAATCAGTTAAAGTGTCTAGATAGGGATTCACTGCATAGGGGCTCTCAAGATGTACATTCACCCCATCTAGTGGATGATGCATGAACAACAGGCCAGGAAGTTCAGACACACACAGAATGAAGGAACTGTGGAGGGAAATGAACAGTCAATGTACTGTATCAGTGCAAATCCTGATGAAGGGTGTTAGTCCGTAACAGCAGCTGTTCATTTCTCTCCATGGGTGCTACCCGATCCGGCATCTGCAGAATCTCTTGTGTCTCCAGCTCAAACACTGCAGTGGGTAGCTTTTTCCAAGACACTGGGGTTAACTTTTGGTAACCTGCCTCTGATAACCTTTAGCTCTAGGAGAGGCTTGCGAGTCAAAGTTGAAGGAGGTTAGTATCGAGCCTGCCCTCCCCTGCATCCGTTCTGAAAACCCTAATTAAGTTAGTGCCGGGAGCATGAGTTGGGACAGGGTACAGGACTGCAGGCTTGCACACACCACTGAGCAAACAGAGGCAGGTACATCAGCTTCATTCTCAGGCCTTAGCAACGTGGGGAGAAGGGTTCCATGGTGTGCCCCAAAACCATTTCAATGAGGATAGGATATCACTTGCCTTCACCAGAACAGAGGTTATTTGATTTGTCAAGTCCATGCTATCTCCCTGAGCAATCCCATTTTTCCACCTACTTCCATACACTCTGTTCTCTCTCAACCCATTGTCTCCCCTCAGTTCTCAGACACTAGGAAGTCTATTTTAGTGGATGTAGAAATATACAAGGTTAATACTGTTTCAAGTAAGTGTTTCACGGCCAAGTGATGGGAAGCAAAAATAAATGTAGATGCTGGAGGTCTCCAACAACCTGCACCCAATAGGTCCGGCAGCCTCTGTGGAGAGATTAACAGCTAGCGTTTTAGGTTGAAAATCCTTCACCAATACTCCTGTTGACAGATCTCTGACTTGAAACGATTAACACTGTTTCTCTAGTCCGCAGATACTGTCCAACCTGCTGAGTGCTCCCAGTGTTTTATTTCACAAGGCCAACGGTTCTCCGGCTTGCAAACGTCATAAGCAAGAGATTGAGAGCTAGTTCCTGCAATCAATAGACTTGCGCTGCCAAGCTACACTGTTGTTTCATACACTCCACAGGACAAGCCAGCTAAAATAAAACCACACCCAAAACAGTACCTTCTGCTAAAACTCAGTCAGGCCGATAAAACAGGTAAACTTGGTAGTCAAGGTCAAAGACATGGAAAGGACACCTCATCAGTGGTGAGGTACAGGCAGCATCATGCCCGGTGGCCGAGGGATCAAATCCACTGCCTCTGGCCCACACGGGTTCACCTTATCACTTTGATCATGGGGCGAAGAGCGGTAACCGCTCACTCCCCACTACCCTTGGACTGAAGGGAATGCTGGAGGAATTCAGCAGGTCAGACAGCGTCTAAGGAAAGGAATAAAGAGCTGATTCTTGGACTGAATTACCGACTTGACCATTTCATGAGGCAACGTAGAGTCAACCATTGTGAATCTGGAGTCATGAATGCCAGGTCAGTTAAAGCCAGCATTCATCCTCCTCAAATTCCATAAGCTGGCAGTCTACGACCATTGCCACTTTTTATGAATTCCATTTTTTTTTCCTATTTCTGGAACTTAATTTCTGTAGTTGCCTTGTCTGTAACCTTCTTGATACCCAGCCGTTGGTAAATGTGGCCTGTGACACCAAAGACAGAAAGACCCCGGGTGCACTAGTTCATGGACTAGTAATCCAGAATGGGCTAACAATCATCATCCCGAGTTCAAATCCCACCCAGATAGAAGAACAGACTCAATATTCTTAGATTAGGTTAGATGGCCTACTCTGAATTATGTCCTTGTAAAATCTGTTTAATTATAATTTAATTAATAATCTAATGGGGAGGAAATCCTCTAGCTTCTCATTGACTTAGTGGTGACTCACCCACTAATCACCATTACATTAGGTTTTATTTTAAAAGGAACACGGGGGTGGGGGGGGGGGGGGTCCTGCTCCCTTTTGCACATCAGCAACCAAGTTTTGACTGGTGTGACGACTTTTAATAACTTTATCAACCGATCCCAGAGATGTTTGTTAAAATAATTTTAATAAAAATAGGATGTACATTGCTCAACTCTTAATTCTTTTATTGGGGCGAGATCCTAATGCTAAAGATAAAAGTATTAGAGAGAGTTGGAGAACTTTTA
Source organism: Hemitrygon akajei (assembly GCF_048418815.1). NCBI lineage: Eukaryota > Metazoa > Chordata > Chondrichthyes > Myliobatiformes > Dasyatidae > Hemitrygon > Hemitrygon akajei. The sequence continues at coordinate 161,307,962 of NC_133134.1, read as the reverse complement.
ATTGTTAATGTGCAAAATGTGTTAGGAACAGGGTTTATTTTAAAACTGCGTAATTAAATGGTTATAATTCGAACACTGTAGAAAGGCTTGCAGCTAGGAAAAGCGTTTTTAAGATTGTACAGGAGAGGTAGACGAGGAGTTACTGGGGAATTAATGGGCGGCCCAGTGAACAACTGGAAAGTCATCGAGTTTGACTGCCCGGACCAGGTTAGGTCAGGGGTTTGGGGGTGCATTAATATAAAAATGATGTCCAAATTCAATAGTTGGGCAAAGAGCTTTACACCCCCAAAACAATCAGAATACATCACAGACCCATTCCTGCGATCACTCCCAGTAAGAAATACATTAGCCTTGCCAGACCCCAATATGGACAAGATATGTAAGTGATGTGGAGGTGTTAAAGGAACAATAAAATCTATGTGTTGGGCTTGTCTGCTTCTTTTTTTTAAAAACAGCCTCCTACCAGTTTAAGGGCAGTTTGGTAGCGTAGCAATTAGCACGATGCTTTACGGTACCAGGCACCCAGGTTCAATTTCCAGAGCTGCCAGTAAAGAGGTTGCACTTTCTCATGACCGTGTGGGCTCCCAGCCGGTTGGTTGGTTAATTGGTCATTGTAAATTGTCCTGAGATTAGGGTAGGATTAAAATCGTGGGATTGCTGGGTGGTGTGAAGGGGCCAGAAGACCCTATTTTATCTCAATAAAATGGAGAAGTAATAATGTTAAAACCAGTCATGGGATTAAAAACAATAAAACAGGGAAAAAAGGCAGAACCACTGGATAGATAAAACTCCCAAAAATATAAAGCCAGAGTTTAGACCGTTCATTGTCAGTTAAACAGCTGTGCATTCTTAAGCATAATAAGATTAAAAGTTTTTGTGTTTTAGGGGTACTGAGGCAAGTTTTAACTGCTTTTAAAGAACAAGCTTGTTTTAGATCTGGATGAATGCCTGACGTTTTTGTTTTATTAAGGCTGGAAGAGCGGTGGTCATTGAGAACAATTCAGGATCCATGTGCACTGCTTCTTTTGAGAAGATGAACAAGTATAAACACCTGGTGTTGACAGCTACGGACAATATAGGAGTTACCACCGTCGAGCTCTTTGGTTCTATTATTGGCAAAAGGAGAACATGGTTTTCAGAGAATTCAAAGGTTTTAGATTTCCTGGGCATCTAAGAATATCAAACCTTCATCGTTCAAACTACTCAAGCTGTGTTCAAGAAGTACAGTACTGTGCAAAGGTTTTTGGCACCTATATATAGAATCTGACTCAGGTTTGATATCACCAACATAGCAACCCTAACCCTAATGCAGTACTGTAGTAATTCCATGTTCTGCACTGCGCTGTTGCAAGAAAAACAAACAAATTTCATGACGTATGTGAGGGATGATAAACCTGATTCTGATATGGGTCTCTGCTGTGGACTGAGTGTGAGAAGGGGGCAGAGAGAGGGGAATCCTGGTTGGGTAAAGGGGAAGGGAAAGGGGAGGGAGCGGGAAGCACCAGAGAGACTTTCTCTAATGATCAATAGATTTGGAATCAAATGACCCCACCTGGTGTCTCAGGGCTGACTGTGTCTGCACCCGTGCCAACCCCCCCCCCCCCCCCCACCCTGGCACTCCTTCTCTGGCACCCGTCCCACACTCCTCCCGTGGCACTCCACCCTCTCCATTCTCAACATTCTTTGCTCCCGCCAGATTCACATTGACCAATACAGTACTGTGCAAAAGTCTTAGGCAACCTACCCCTACATATGTGTGCTCAAGACTTTTGCCCAGTACTGTACATTCAGCATTTTATTATTTTTAATGCATGGTTAAGCTTTTAAAACTTTGAGTGTTTATCTGTGGTAGTTTCTGGGTGCTTTAGTTTTGGTTCTCCACCAAGAGGACCAGAGCCTTGTCATAGGGCTTTGGAGGCTTGCATGCCTCAATGACTCAGAGTGCTACGTTGGCTGGAGTCAGGGCTTCTGTGCTTTGGCTCTTGGTAGGGTCAAACAGGTCAAAGGGTAGAGGTCAGACTACGAGCGGGTCTACCGGTCCTCCGGGTTCAGGGGTTCAGCTCAGGGCTAACAACCCTGACTGGACAAACAAAATTGTCATAGAAACAGCAATGAAGAATCCTTCTACATCTGAGTGTGACGGTATTCCTGAGTCTCCACCTGGGGCTTGTATAACTGACGGTAGTGAAAATTGAGAGGAAGTACCTGACACAATTAAGGAAGCCCTGAACACCACCAGAGATGGAGAACCTTCATTGCTGTCCTAAATGCCGGTGGCATAATTGACAGTAAGTTTCTGTTGTGGTTTATTTGATATATTGCTTTATATTTTCATGTTAGTTTCAATTTTCCTATTTTATCTCATTTTTGATATTTTGCACTGTTACAAATAAATGTGCATTAACTCTTATTTTTGTCTCAGCACATCTGATGATGTATTTTGGTAAACGTAATTGAACGGTCTAAACCCTATATTTTTTGTGTGTCTGTCCATCCAGTGATTCTGTCTCATTTTTTCTGTTTTATTGTTTTTAACCCACAGCTGGTTTTAACAGAAGTAAGCTTTCCTGAAGGAGACAAGCTCGGAATAGGGGCTTTGTCCCATTCAAGAGCCACTTCTTGTCCTATTCTGCAGACAACAAATAAGCTCCTGTTGAAGATCAGGGGGAAAAAGAGATCTGAACCATCAGGTCTGCCAAGCTCCAAGTCTCCGAGTGACAGGAGAGAAGGGCTCACCTCCAGATTGAACCAAGGAATGGGGCAAAATATTCATCTCCATTGACTTTGGAGTTAGATTTCCGGATAAGATGCTGCAAGAAAGATGATTGTAGAAAATAAAAACAGTGCAAGGAGTAGAAGATGGTCTTAGGAAACGGGGATTGGGCATAAATGGGGTTTTTTTGGTTCATGATTGGCAAGGTGTAACAAATGATGGGCACAGATATCACCGCAGGAACCTCAAATCTTTTATAACAGCAAATGATTTGGATGAAGGCACTGAAGGTATGGTTGCTAAGTTCACCGATGACGCAAAGATGAGAAGGGAAGGAAGGTGTGAAGAGGACCCAAAGAAAGAGCAAGGGGTCATGGACAAATTAAGAGAGTGGGTGGGCAAAGATCTCTCTAATGCAGTACAACGCAGGGAAAAGTTTTTAAAAAATCCTTTCTGGAAAGGAAAATTAAAAATACATTGAAGATTGTAGAAATCCGAGGAATCTGGGTAATGTTATGCACAATTTGCAATATTTATTTCAACAAAATCTGCCGGAAGAAGTCAGTGGGTCAAACACGAGGGAGGGGGGTCCTGTTCCTGACTGTACAAAGAGAAGCTTCTTCAGTTCTCAAGACACAAAATAGGCTTCTGTTGAGTGTTAATGGGGAAAAGTAGATCTGATTCAAATTCCTGGGTGTCAAGATCTCTGAGGGTCTAACCTGGTCCCAACATATCGATGCAGCTAAACAGAAGGCAAGACAGCAGCTATATTTCACTAGGAGTTTAAGGAGATTTGGTTTGTCACCTAAGACAATTGAAAACTTCTATAGACGTACTGTGGAGAGATTTTGACAGGCTGCATCACTGCCTGGTGTGGGGGAGGGAAAGGTTTACTGCACAGGATCAAAAGAAGCTACAGAAAGTCATAAATTTAGTCAGCTCCATCATGGTGCTAGCCTCCATAGTATTCAAGACATCTTCAAGGAGCAGTGCCTCAGAAAGGTAGCATACATTATTAAGGATCCCCATCACCCAGGGCATGCTCTCTTCTCTTTGTTAGTACAGAAACCTGAAGGCATACACTCAGCGATTCAGGAACAGCTTCTTCCCCTCTGCTATCTGATTCCCAAATGGACATTGAACACTATCTCAATTTAAAAAAAATATATTATCTGTTTGCACTATTTTTAATCTATTTAATATACATATACACACTTACTATAATTGATTTACTTATTTTTTTCTATATTATCATGTATTACCTTCAACTGCTGCTGCTAAGTTAACAGATTTCACAGCATATGCTGGTGATAATAAACCTGATTCTGATTCTTAACTATCAGGCCATTGGTTTCCTAAGCTCTTTAGAGAGCTGGTTTCACTTCCAGACGCTGGAGATAGGAATGGTGGGGGCGGGGGGGGGGGGGGGGGGGGGGGGGGGGGGGTGTTGCAGGGAGGGTCTGTCAATGTTGAGTTCCTTCAGAAGATTTTTGTGTCAGACTCCGAAGTCCGCAGTTTATGTCTTGCTGAAGGAACTGAATGCAAAGTAAGGAGGCTATACTTCAGCTCCACAGGGCAACGGTAGGACTACACCTGGAGTACTGTGCGTAGTCTCTCTATTCAGGCGCTAATCTGTAGGAAGCAGTTCAGAGGTTTACTGGGTTAACACCTGGAAGAGATTGGACAGGCAAGGCTTGTATCTGCTGGTGTTTAGGAGAAGGGGGAACTTGACTGAAATTAGATGAGGGGGAATTTTTTTTTAAAAATCACAGAATTATTACATCTCATTGAAGCTGTGATGCAATTATATTAAATAATCTGAAATAAGTTAAATAATCTGATAGAATTTTTAGAAAAGAGACAGCAGAAAGGGCAAGTGATAAATGTCACATACAGTACATTGATTTTGAGGAAGGCAAACTCAGCCTCATTCCCTGCTCTTTCTCCACAGCCCTGGTAAATTATTCCCTCTCAAATGTCTATCCAATTCCAGGTCCAAAGTCCTGATAACTGACCCCATCACCAGTTCAGGAACCAGCAGTACATTCCAACTCCCAAGGGGACACTAACAGGGTGGATGTGGAGAGGACATTTCCTCTTGTGGAAGAATCTGGAATTAAGAAGTCACCCTTTTGACAGATGAGGCCATTTTCTTTTGTTTCCCTCTAAGAGTTTGAGTCGTCAGCAACTCTACAAGAGCAAGTTGGATAATTAAAAGTGGGGTGACAGGTAGTTACAAGATTGGGGGGTAGGTCCAGGGCAATAATTGGCTTGGATTATAGTTTGGGAATAAATAACCGAACAGCAACACGACAGAGGAAACAGGTGAGGAGGAGATGATGTTCACACTGTGCAAGAATACAAGGTGATGGAATTAGGGAAGGAGGCCATTATACTCATACTATCCACACCAGCCAACTCTCAATCTGTAGCTAAGGACACATTAATGTGTCCATAAGCATGGATGCCCCCCGCACCCTTTCTAACAGCAAGTTCCAGATACCCCAACCACACACTCCAACTCTCCTAGACTGACCTGACTGATGGAGTTTGGTCACCAGCCCTAGCGAGATCCTTCCCACTCACTATGCGATCTATCCGAGGGTTAAAAACATGAAGACCAGATCACGTGCCGGGCAGTTCAGCAGCACTTGAACTTTACTTTCAAATTTGTGCCGATGGAATAAAATTGAAAGCATTCTACCCCAGAAAACATGGAAAAGAGCAAAAGGAACCTCGAGGCGAGGGTCATTAAACTCAGCACGTTCTCATTCCCACACCAACATGTCTGCTCTCTGCTTCCTCCACTGCCAAGAAGAGGCTGAATGTGAATTTGAGTACGAGTGCCTCATATTCTGTCTGGGCAGTCTTCAACACTAATATAAACTTCAACTAACCAATTCTATGTCCCTTTTCTCTATCCTCCTGATACACCAGAACCTCATCACCCTCTCTCCTCTCCACTCACCCACTGCCCACATACTCCTCCTACTGGTTCTCCTCCCCATCTCCATCTCCTGATTCCACGTTCCACCTTCGCTCTCCATCAGATTCCATCATCTCACTTCCACCTATCACCTCCCAGATTCAGACACTGTTCCCACTCTCCCTCCATCCCTTACTTGACTGATCAAATTCTCGCACCAGGATCCACCTACCAGCTCTTGGTCCACCCTTCCCCTCCATCTTTTCTTGCTTGCTATCTCCCCACCCCCATCTTCAAGTCCAGGTGCCTCCATATGCTGCCTGACCGCTAAATTTCTCCGATGCTACATGTGTTATTTGAGCACAGCATGGCAGGCCGACTAAGCTAATAAAATGCAAGCAAGGCCCTGAGGTTCATTTACAAGTTCCATTACACTAGTTAATTTGCTCGTGGAGATGTGCTAGTCTCTATATAAGCAGGTGAAAGAAGGTACACTGGCAGAAGTCTAAGACAGATATCCAATTACTGAGTGATTACCTCTAACCATCGATAAAAACTGGATAGGTTTGAGGTTTCTCTTCTGTAAAAAAAAGATCAAACCTCACTTAAACTTATAGTTGCAGTGGGCTGTCACTTGTGGGAGAACCCCCACCCCCCCCTTCCAGGCCAGAGGCTTACACTTGGTACAGATTTGATCATAAACCTATTGGAAGCACGAGAAATTTATAACTATTTAAAAATTCATTCCAAACCACAAACTAGAGACAAGGAGACTGAATAGAAAACATCTTAGATTCCTTCAAAACTGGGATACAGGAGGAAAATATAGTAGATAGAAAGGTTGCTAAGATGCAAGATATGGAGTGAGGGTATTGATGGATTGAATGGCCTGCTTTATACTGTAATTTTAAGGAATGGATCACTGGTAAAGCCGGGCATTGTTTGGTCCTTAGTTTAATACCTAATTTGAGCACGATTAACCATTCTGATTTTTGGGTAATTGCTCTGAACCTTGGAGCTGGTGGAGATGAATCAAATCCTGCCTGGGTGAACTATGACACCTAATGGTAAGTTCAGGGTATGGTGTCTTCCGCAGAAGGATAACCTGTCACGTCACTGTCTACAGGACAGGAAAGGCAGGAGGAAAATAGATTGCTGATTGAGCTTAGACCAGGGGCACCATGGAACCCCCCCGCCTCATTGCGATCCAAGTCAGCGACCACACAAGACCAGAACTGAAACTGAATGGTAATGGGGCAAATTTGAAACACTCCCTCAGACTAACGTGCACACAAATTGAGCTTAAAAACTCACCAGACAAATCCATCTCACTCTGGGAGGGCAGGAGGTACAACGCAGACTCAGGAAAAGGCAAAATGGAAGCAAGATCTCAACGAATGTCTGAATACTTATCTAAAGTGCTGAGTGCTTGAGAAGAGGGAGGTGAAGGGCACTGCAAAGAGGGGGAGCAGAAGAGAGAATTCTCAGACTTGAAAGACTAAAATATTAATACACAGAGGGAGGCCATTTGGCCCATTGCTCCTATTCTAGGACATGTCTCTCCTCCAATTATGCTCTGCTCAAATACAGCAAACTGAAAAACTGTGGTTCCTAGGCCACTCCCCATATCTTTGGACACCTTTATTTGCAAGCGGAGCACTTGATACTTGGGATCCAGGATGTGGGCAAGGGAGAGTGGGAGGGGGGGAATAGACAACTATTTTCGCCGTTTTATTTTATATAAAAAGTTGCTAAAACCAAAAGTAATAAATACAGCAGAGGTTTGGAAGGTGAATCCTCGCCATGAAATGCTCAGGAGAATCCCAGCAGGAAAAAAAAAGTGCTTCAGGAGTTTGGGAAGGTGGCTGGGACAGGCTCTCCGAAGCAGTCCACTACCCCAAGAGGATTCAGGACCAGTCAGATCCCTCCACTGAAATACATCAAGGGGTCACTGTTCTTCAGGAACGCGGATAGATTTCTCTGCCACAAGCTGAAACTCTGAAACTCGTGTGGCCCTGATGGGCTGATTTGTCGGCCCAGCTTCTGGGCTGAAATATCACTGCAACCCAAATCAGCCCCACTTGCCAGAAAGCTTGACCCCTCCACCCTGACCTCCAAGTCAGCCCCACACAATCTAAACACCCCCACCACAGGCTGCAAAGCAAATGGTCACACTGCCCCTCAGCACTGTTAGTCTTGGGGGAGGTGGGAAGAGTAGGGGGGGGGGCTAATCCACCACCAAGGGAGTCAGAACTAGGAGCAGTCGTGTGGTAGACAGGCAGGTTGGAGGGGAGGTGAGTGATGTAGAAACAGGGATAGGAATCACAGCAGGGCGACACAGAACCGGATTTCAGCAGACTCACAGCCCCTCACTCAGAACTTCAAAGTCTGCGAAGTGTCAAAGGGAGATCTGGGGTTGAAAGGGTAGGGGCAGTCAGTATGGAGAGGGGTGTGAGGGGGAGATCTGGGGTTGAAATTGTACACAGGCTGTCAGTATGGAAAGAGGTGTGAGGGGGAGATCTGGGGTTTAAGTGCAGGGACTGTCAGTATGGAGAGGGGTGTGAGGGGGAGATCTGGGGTTGAAATTGTACACAGGCTGTCAGTATGGAAAGAGGTGTGAGGGGGAGATCTGGGGTTTAAGTGCAGGGACTGTCAGTATGGAGAGGGGTGTGAGGGGGAGATCTGGGGTTGAAATTGTACACGGGCTGTCAGTATGGAAAGAGGTGTGAGGGGGAGATCTGGGGTTTAAGTGCAGGGACTGTCAGTATGAAGAGGGGCGTGAGGGGGAGATCTGGGGTTGAAGTGGTACGGGCAGTCATTGAACTCAGCAGCTCTGAATCTACCTCCCATCACACCCCCCGGCAAGCCCGTACTCTGCAACTCTCACACCTCACACGACTGACGCCAGTGGTACGGAGCGGGGACCGAACCTGTCCCCACAGGGTGGGTGGTGCCAAAACCCGTCGCCCTCCCCACGCCCACCCGCCACTCCCACCTCCCTTCCACGCCAGTGTTGGAGAGAGCGAGGTTTCCAGCTGTCAAAAATCGAACCAACCCGCTAAGTGCAAAGCAACAAAGATTGCTGGGAGGCAGAGAAAGTGCTTGCCCGTCGGGGGTCCATGCTTACCGTGACACAGCCAGAGCACGAGATACTCCTGCTGTGGACTGAAGATGCTTCGGCGGCAGTGCTGCGTCAATCTGTGTGGGGTTGGGGCCGAAGCACTGTGGAAGGGAGAGGAAAGCAGGACACAAGTGCACAAAATATTCCCCACAGACGGGGGAAGCAATAGGGAATCGCCTCCCTTGTACGCAGGGGACGTCTGAACACCAGCTGGAATAATCGCCCACGTCTCCAAATGCCTCCACAGGAACCTGAACAAGATATGGTCATCCTCGAGAAATCTACCTGCAGCCTGGATCGACTGAGTCAGAGGCAGTGAGGGGGTGAGGGAGGAGAACGGTGGGGGAGGAGGGGAGGCAGTGGCAAACACTCCAAGCACAGGGGCAACACAGAACCGGACCTCAGCAAACCCACAGCCTCTCACTCAGAACTCCAAAGTTTGCAAAGTGTCGAAGTTGCAGTCAAACAACTCGCTGATACCCTCGCCCTCGTCCAACCCGAAGTGGTAGTCCTGAAGCAGCGGGGGAGAGAGGTTGATGAACGTGTCGTCAAACGGGATGGAGGGAAGGATGTCTTCAGGCTGCTGCAGGAGGGAGGCAGCGGAGGTCAAAGGTGAGAGGTTAATGTCCACCAATGACGGAGGCGAAGTGTCAAGGTGCGTCTCTGTGAAGACACAACATTGGGCGTCAGTGCAGTCAGACCTCCCCCAACAACCAAAAGGGAAATCAGGTTAAACCAAAAGAAAAGACACAACACTGCATGGTTACAACTAAACTGAAATGCAAACTAATCAGGAAAAACGGAAATAAAGACACCTCTGAGTCAGTACCTGGGGTGAAGGTTAGTCTAAACTTTTGCACTGCAGGGACCCATCAGTGAAATGAAGATTTGCATAACTTGCAATTGTCAAACAAGGCATTCTTACAAATAAAAGGCAGGCATTTCTTTCATAGTCTTAGGGACCGCAAAGGAGGTCTGCAGGAGTGCCTGAAGTCCTACAGTAGCAGGTTCAGGAATAGTTACTTCCATTCAACCCTTCAGTTAATGAACTAACCTGCATAACTTTAATCACTCCCTTAGTACAGCAACTGTATGAAGACTTGGCACTAAAATGAACAATTTTTGTGCTAATTGCTTTTCTCTCAGGCAACAGGCCCAGCCCAAATGAGCCTGGGCTGACCAATTACACCCCTGTAACCAACTAACCTACTAACCTCTTTAGAATGTGGGAGGAAACTCACACGGTCACAAACTCAGCGACAGCTGCGGGATTTGACCCTGCGTAGTTGGCACACTATGAAGTGTTCTGCTACCGCTACGCTACGGTGCAGCCCGAAATTTTGTACAATTTATGTTTTCCTCGTGAATGCAGTAATGTGCCTGTGATGCTGTTTGAAAGTAAGTTTTTCACTACACTGGTACATTAGGATAAACTTTGACCTTGAAAATTAAAACATTTAGACCATAAGATATCGGAGCAAAATGAGGCCATTTGGCCCATCGGGTCTGCTCCACCATTTCATGATGGCTGATCTATTTTCCCTCTCAGCCCCAGTCTCCTGCCTTCTCCCCATATCCCTTCATGCCCTGACCAATCAAGAATCTATTAAACACTGTCTTAAATATACCCAATGACGTGGCCTCCACAGCTGCCTGTGGCAACAAATTCCATAGATTCACCACCTTTTTGCCCTAGACTCCCCTACCATAGGAAACATCCTCTCCACATCCACTCTATCTAAATCCTTCTGACTTCAATAGGGTTTCAGTGAGATCCCCCCCCCCCCCCCACCCATTCTTCTGAATTCCGGTGAGTACAGGCCCAGAGCCATCAAACAGTTCTCAGATGTTAACCCTTTCATTCCCAGAACCTCCTCTGAACACCCCCCTCCAATGGCAGCACATCCTATCTTAGATAAAGGGCCTAAAATCTGCTCACAGTACTTCAAGTGAGGCCTCACCTGTGCCTTATAAAGCCTCAACATCACATCCTTGCTAGTCCTCTCGAAATAAATGCTAACATCGCATTTGCTTTCCTCACCACCGACTCAACCAGCAAATTAATCTTTAGGGAATCCTGCACAAGGACTCCCAAGTCCCTTTGCGCCTCAGATTCTTGAATTTTCTCTCCATCTAGAAAATAGTCTACACTTCAGTTTCTTCTACCAAAAGTGCATGACCATACACTTCACATCTGCCAAGTATTTGCCCGTTTTCCTCATCTGTCCAATTCCCTCTGCATCCTCTGTTTCCTCAAAACTACCTGCCCCTCTACCTATCTTTGTATCAAAATATTGCCAAATATTTGTGAGGGGTCAGATGAAATACCTAAGTGCTTCTTTTGAAGGACAACATCTCTGGAGTGCAGCACTCCCTCAGTAACACATGGAAGCTTCCTTCTATAAAGAACAAAGTGATTGAAGAGCAGAAAAGTGCACAAACCTTGGTCTTGACAGGAAGGTGGCAAGAGGGTCGTGCCCTGGGAAGTGCTTCCTGGTGTTTCCTGGTGGGTGAGCTTGCAGAAGCTGCCCGTCTTGATGGGGCTGACTTTCACAGGGCTGCCGAGTGACTTCACGGGACTACAGGAGCCCGAGCTGCTCTCAGGACAGAGGAACACATCCACTGGGCCCTTGCTGCTTTGCAATGAAATCTGCAGTGCCTACAGATGAAGGCACACCCACAAGGTTACGCACAGTCATAGAGCAATACAGCATAGAAATAGGCCCTTCAGCCCTTCTAGATGGTGCTGAACTGTTATTCAGCCTAGTCCCATTGACCCACACCTGGACCCCAACCCCCATCCATCCATATACCCATGCAAAACAATTATTTATTTATTCATTCATTCATTTATTTACTGGTTGAGATACAGCACAGAACAGCCCTTCTGGCCCTTCAAGACATGCCGCCCAGCAATCCCCTGATTTAACCCTAGCCTAATCACTGGACAATTTGCAATGACCAATCAACCTAACAACCGGTACGGCTTTGGGCTGTGGGAGGAAGCTGGAGCGCCCAAGGAAATACACACAGTCACAGGAAGAGCATACAAACTCCCGGGTCACTAGTACTGTAAAGCATTGTGTTAACCACAACGCTACCCGGGCCACCCCACAAACTTCTCATAAAGATTCCAATTGAACTTGCATCCTCCACCTCCGCTGGCAGCTTGTTGCACACTCTCACCACCCTCTGAGTGAAGTAGTTCCCCTTAAACAGTTCACCTTTCACCCTCAACCTATGACCCCTGGTTCTGCTCTCACCCAACACCAATGTTCTGCAATCTGTTGCTACTACATCATGGAGGAGGTACAGGAGCCTGAAGAAACACACGCAACTCAAAGGAAGGTGTAGAGTCTCTATGGGTTGAGTTAAGAAATGGCAAGGGTAAAAGGACCCTAATGGCAGTTGTACACGGGCCTTCAAACAGCAGTCGGGATGTGGATTACAAATTACAGCAGGAGACAGAAAAGGCGTGTCAGAAGGGCAATGTCATGATAATCATTGGGGAATTTAACATGAAAGTGGATTGGGAAAACCAGGTCAGTACTGGACCTCGAGAGAGAGAATTTATAGAATGTCTAAGGGATGGCTTTTTAGAACAGCTTGTTGTTCAGCCTACTAGGGGATTGGCTGTGCTGGATTGGATGTTGTGCAATGATCCGGAGGTGATAAGAGAGCTTAGGGTTAAGGAACCCTTGGGGAACAGTGATCATAATATGATCACATCCACACTGAAATTTGAGAGGAAAAATAAAACCTAATGTGTCGGTATTTCAGTGGAATAAAGGAAATTACAATGGCATGAGAGCGGAACTGGCTGAAGTTGACTGGAAAGGGACATTTGCAGGAAGGACAGCAGAGCAGCAACGGCTGGAGTTTCTGCGAAAAATGAGGGAAGCGCAAGACAAGTACATTCCAAATAAGAAGAAATTTTCAAAGGGAAGGAAGACACTACCGTGGCCGACGAGTGAAGTCAGAGCCAAAGTAAAAGCAGAAGAGAGGGCGTACAAGGAAGCCAAAGTTCGTGGGAAGATAGAACTTGCAGAAGGAAGCTAAGGTCATTCAGAAGGAAAAGATGAATTATGAGAGGAAGCTGGCGAGTAATATCAAAGAAGATACTAAGCGCTTTTTTAAGTATATAAAGGGTAAAAGAGAGTCGAGGCTAGATATAGGACCAATACAAAATGACGCTGGAGATAATGTAATGAGAGATGCAAAGATGGCAGAGGAAATGAATGTGTATTTTGCATCAGTCTTCACAGTGGAAGATACCTGCAGTATACCGGACATTCAAGAGTGTCAGGGAAGTGAAATTTGTGCAATGAAAATTACGACTGAGAAGGTGCTCAGGAAGCTTAATGGTCTGAGGGTGGATAAATCTCCTGGACCTGATGGAATGAACCCTCAGGTTCTGAAGGAAGTAGTTAGAGAGATTGTGGAGGCATTAATGATGATGTATCAAGAATCGATAGATTCTGGCATTGTACCAGATGACTGGAAAGTTGCAAATGTTACTCCGCTATTTAAGAAGGGTGGGAGGCAGCAGAAAGGAAACTATAGACCTGTTAGCCTAACATCAGTGGTTGGGAAGTTGTTTGAATTGATTGTTAAGGATGAGATTAAGGAATACCTGGAGGCACATGACAAGATAGGCCAAAACCAGCATGGTTTCCTGAAAGGAAAATCCTGTCTGACAAACCTACTGCAATTTTTTGAGGAAATTACAAGCAGGGCAGACAAAGGAGATACAGTAGATGTGGTGTACTTGGATTTTCAGAAGGCCTTTGACAAGGTGCCACACATGAGGCTGCTTAGCAAGATAAGAGCCCATGGAATTATAGGGAAGTTACTAGCATGGGTGGAGCATTGGCTGATCGGCAGAAAACGGAGAGTGGGAATAAAGGGATCCTATTCTGGCTGGCTGCCAGTTACCAGTGGAGTTCCTCAGGGGTCGGTGTTGGGACCGCTGCTTTTTATGATGTATGTCAGTGACTTGGACTACTATTAATGGATTTGTGGCTAAACTTGCTGATTATACTAAGATGAGTGGAGGAGCAAGTAGTGTTAAGGAAACAGAGAGCCTGCAGAGAGACTTAGATAGTTCAGGGGAATGGGCAAAAAAGTGGCAAATGAAATACAATGTTGGAAAGTGTATGGTCATGCACTTTGGTGGAAGAAATAAATGGGCAGACTATTATTTAGATGGGGAGAGAATTCAAAATGCAGAGATGCAAAGGGACTTGAGAGTCCTTGTGCAGGATACGCTAAAGGTGAACCTGCAGGTTGAATCAGTTGTGATGAAGGTGAATGCAATGTTGGCATTCATTTCTAGAGGTATAGAATATAAGAGCAGGGATCTGATGTTGAGGCTCTATAAGGCTCTCATGAGACCACACTTGGAGTATTATGTGCAGTTTTAGGCTCCTTATTTTAGAAAGGATATACTGACATTGGAGAGGGTTCAGAAAAGATTCACGAGAATGATTCCAGGAATGAAAGAGTTACCATATGAGGAACATCTGGCAGCTCTTGGGCTGTATTCCCTGGTGTTCAGGAGAATGAGGGGTGATCTCGTAGAAACATTCTGAACGTTAAAAGGTCTGAATAGATTTAGAAATGACAAAGTTATTTCCCATGGTAAGGGACCCTAGGACAAGACTTCAGGATTGAAGAAACAGAGATGTGGAGGAATTACTTTAGTCAGAGGGTGGTAAATCTGTGGAATCTGTTACCATGAACGGCTGTGGAGGCCAAGTCATTGGGTGTATTTAAGGTAGACATAGATAGGTTCTTGATTAGCCAGGGCATCAAAGGCTGGAGGAACTGAGCAGGTCAGGCAGCTTCTATGGAGCAAAATGAACAGTTGAAATTTCAGGCCGTCCCTTCATCAGGTCATAATATAGGATCAGTATACAAAAGTTTGAGTAAATGCATGCAGGCCTTTTTCCCTGAAATTGGGTGAGAATGAACTAGAATTCATAGGTTTAGAATGAAAGGTGAAATAGCTAAGGAGATCAGGAGTGGGGTCTTCACTCAAAGGATGGTGCCCTCCACTGAGCACATCTGCAGGAAGCATTGTTGCGGGAAAGCAGCATCCCTTATCAGGGACCCCCACCATCCAGGTCACGCTCTCTTCTTGCTGCTGCCATCAGGTTCAGGAACAGTTATTACCCTGGACCATCAGTCTCCTGAACCACAGGGGATAACTTCACTTGCCCCATTGTTGAGATCTTCCCACAACTAATACACTTACTTTCAAAGACTCTTCATCTCATGTTTTCAATGTTCATTGCTGGCTTGCCTGCTTATTTAATTTTAATTTTTATTATTATTTCTTTATTTTTGTATCTGCACAGTTCATTGTCTTTTGCACACTGGTTGAATGTGCAGTCTTTCATTGATTCTATTATCATTATTATTCTATTATGGATTTATTGAGTATACTCATGGGAAAATGAATCTCAGGGTTGTATACGGTGACATATATTTACTTTGATAATAAACTTACTTTGAACTTTGAGTGTGGAACGAGCTGCCAGTGGAACTGGTAGATGCAGGTTCAATTGTAACTTTTAAGAGCAATTTGGATAAGCACACGGACAAGAGGGACATGGAGGGACTATGGTCCAGGAGCAGGTAGATAAAAGACTGTTTGTGGCCCTAAATGGTGGAGAGGGAGGAGGTGTAGGGGCAGGTGTTGCACTTGTCACACTTGTAGGGATGAATACCATGAGTAAGATCTGAGGGAAATGACGAGTCACATAGAAAGTGATCCCTATGGAGAATGGAGGGAGGAGGGATCTCTTTCCTTAATTGCTTGATTCCTGACCCCCCCTTTTCCTTCCAACACCACCAATATTTGTTTTTAAATTGGCAATGGTTAAATTAAACCATTTCAACAAAACCAATGCTTGCAGGACTTTTCCCCAGGATATCTGGAGTTAGCTTAACCACGTCAGAGAGCCGGCCGCCTCTGTGAGGAGGAACTTGGCTCTGTGTCAAGTTCAGCTCCGTGCGCACCGTCACCAGGCCTTACCTCACTGGGATCAGTCACTTGCAGCTTCGTGTCGGCAGGAGCTTTAATCACCATCACCATCTCCTCAGACAAGTCCTCAATGCTGCGCAAGTCTTGGCAGGTTACATAAGCAAACGTGCAATAAACAAAGGTTAAGGAACATTTTCAGACTGCAAGAACCAGGCGGGTGACATCAGAGATGCGTGCCCAAATTCCATCAGAGCAGCTGGTATTCCTTAATTCAAATAATGAAATTAAATTTAAATTAAAAAGGTGATATCAGTAATGGCTGTCACAAACTACTGGGCTGCTGAAAAACCCTCATTAAATATACAGTATAACAGGATAGCACAGGGACAGGGCTTTTGGCCAAGCATGTCCACGCTGGCCACAGCTGCGTCTAAACTAATCTCCTCTGCCCTCACAAGGTACGTGTTCCTCTATTCCATGTCTATCTAAACCTTTCTTTATCAGTACTATCATATCCTTTTTTACCATTTCCAGGATAATCAGTGCATTCCAGGCACCTACCAGCACTGCGGAAAGAACATCTGCCTTACAGATCTCCTTCAAACTTGCCCTCTCTCACATTCTAGTACTTAGTATTTCCACTCTGATGAAAAAGACTGATTGCCTGCCTTACCTAGGCCTCTCATAACTCTATAAACTTCAGCCCTCCAACATTCCACTGAAAACAATCCAACAGCATCCAAATCCGACTTAACAACAGCAACCAGCCTTCAGACCTGAGTGTGGATAGTGGATTAATTCAAAATGCAGCTGAAGACCAGGAAACACCCAACTGACTGAGATGTCTGCAAGTTCATGAAACCAATCAACATCCCATTGCATCAACAGGACTCAGCCATCAGCACTGAGAGTAAACTATAGACCAGGAGACACCCAAATGACTGCGATATCTGCATATGCATGAATGTAATCAACACCCCTCCACACAAAAATGATTCTTAGACCACAGAAGCTAACGCTCATTTTGGGTACATTGGTGGGAAGATCCAGTCATTTAAAAACTACATGCAAGTCGAAAGAAGCTTTGTGAGGGCATTGTAATGACAGAAACCTTTGATCGTCAACATATAAAAATGTGCTCTAATGTTGGATCGAGGAGTGACTCCAGAGGCTGTCAGCTCGTGTTTGTTCCCCAAATAAAGACTTTAATGACTTTATATCAACCAGCTGAGACTCTCCGATGACTTCGTTCAACAACAAATCCGGGCACTACCTGGTGAAACTCTGCTGCACTGTCTCCAAATCATCCACATCCTTCCTGTATTGCATCAACTAGAAATGTGACCTAACTAAAGTATTATTCAGCTGTATCGTGACACCCCGACCTTTATACTCAATGCCTGGCCAATGAAGGCAAGCATTCCACTCGTGTCGCTGTAGAATCTCACCTTAATATTCCTCCGTACGTCAGTGCGCTTAAGGATCCTTGCATTCCTTAGATTTGAACTGGTAAAATGCACTACCTCAAACTTGTCTGGATTAAACTCCATCTGGCATTCCTCTGCTAAAATCTCCAACCGATCTATATCCTGCTCTGTCTATTCCTACCTGCAGCTTGAATTCTCATGCCACCATGTTAAATCAGACCTCCTGCATTTCATCCAATCACGTACACGTATTACAGACCAATGGCATCTAGGGATGGGAATACATCATTGCCCTGACCAACCCTCATGATGGCTAAAGCTTAACTCAGCTCTGAAAAAGCCGGCAGGCCAATCAGTTCATGAGGATATTAGAAATGGCTAACACCATCAAAAGTCCTATGGACAACTAAACTGATGAAATATATTACCCTGCACAAGACCACACAATCAACACTACGATGTAATTACACCCAGCGGTACAAGACTACAGAGGTTAGACTGCAGGTAGCGTAGCGGTGAGCATGATGCTACTACGGCTCGAGGCATTCTGGAGTTTAGAGTTCAATTCTGGCACAGTCTGTAAGGAGTTCGTATGTTCCCTCTGTAAACTGCGTGGGTTTCCTCCAGGTGTTCCGGTTTCCTCCCACAGTCCAAAGACATAACGGTTAGTAGGTCAATTGGTCATTGTGAATTCTCCTGTGATTAGGCTGGGGTTAAAAAGGTGGGTTGCTGGGCAGCTCAGCTCATTTTCATGGTTAGTCCATTAAGCAAGCGGTCCGTGGAGCCCAGGTTGGGAACCCCAGCTCTAAATAAATAAATTAGGACTAGACAACAGAGCTCAGGGCCAGTAGTCCAATGAGACGAACTCAAACCCCAATGCAACAGCTAGTCAATTTTGACGCGAGCAATTAAATAAATCTATTAAAAGAAAGGGTAGTCATGATATCCAGGATGTGACCAAAAACTTATTTGGTTCAGAAATGCCCTTCCTGCAGATGATACGTGACTCCACATCTCTCGAAACGGTTGGGTTGCAAATGGCTCCTTAGACTGGGGACAAATAGGTAGGGATAGGCAGTAAATACTGGCAGAACCAGCAATGCCCACCTCCTGCAAGTAAATAAAACTATATCCAAAGATCTGTGTTACAACAAGAAGTCGCAAGGACTACTCTTGGATCTGCTTTCGTTGGAGTCTCAACCCAACATGTGGAGCACCGACATTGGGGTTAGATCAGTGATAAACCCAAATTACTGGGTGTGCTGACAGCAGCACAGAGCACATGATATTTGCAGCTAATGAAGCTCTGGCACCGGTCTAGGGGAAGGATATCTCTGGCTCTCCGTATCCTCGGTCAGTAGCTTCAGCTGTAGAGTGCAGCTCTGGATCAGCTCCTCCAGCTTGCGATCGCTGTCATCCAGCTCAGCTAATTCCTTCACCAGAGCCTGGTACCGGGCAGACATGTCACCATCCAGGAACTGGCTCCCTCCCCTGGAGAGGAAGAGAACAGTGGAGAGATGCCACAGGAGTAGCGGGCAGCGGCGGAGTCGGCCCCAAGTCACACCCAGTTCAGGAGCTGCAAGGTTATGTGGCAGTTTAGACCACACTTGGAGTATTGTGTTCAGATCTGGTCCCCTTCATTAGAAAAAGGACGTAGAAGAACTAGAGAGGATACAGAGGAGATTTACCAGGATGGTTCCCGGACTAGAGAGAATGCCTTGTGAGGAGAGGTTACACAGGCTAGCAGTTTTCTCTTTGGAGTGAAGAAGCAACTCTATTGAGGGGTACAAGATAAGAGGCATAGATAGAGTGCAGAAGCCAGAGACTTTTTTTTACCAGGGTGGAAATGGCTAACACAAGTGGGCATAATTTTAAGGTGGCTGGAGGAATCTTTAGGGGGAGTGTTAGAGGTAGCAAATCATAAGCACAAAAGATTCTGCACGTTAGCCTAGGGTTTTAAAAAACTCAGAGTGGTAGGTGCATGGAACATGCTCCCAGGAGCCGTGATAAGAGGCAGATACATTAGGGACGTTTAAGAAAGCCACAGATAAGCACATGGATGAAAGGAAATTGGATAGTTGTGGGGGAGGGAAGGGTTGGGCTGATCTTAGAGTAGGTTAAAAGTTCAGGTTAAGAGCTTGTATTGAGCTGTAACTTCTCTGACAGAAGCCTAAACGTCATTACCCCCCAATCTTACCTCACCTCACACAACATCTATCCAACACGCTCAAACAGACCAATAAAACCCAGTTGCACCGGCTTGTCAGGAATCACACTTCGACAGCAACATGCATGAAATGTCCAAAATGGCCATTCAAGATAGACCTTATCTCTGGATTCCCCGAGCAACAGAGGAACCATTTCTACGATAAAGGTGAACTCTTTATCTCACAACCCACCCCGTCGTAGCACTTTGTTTACCTGCGGTGCACATCCCCTGAAACAGTAACACTACAGTATGTTCTGCATTCTGTTACTGTTGTCCTTTTGCATTGCCTCAAAGTTCAAAGTGAATTTATTATCAAAGTACATATATGTAAATGTGTATGTACGTAAACATATGTGTGTTATATATGTACAAGAGAGTGAGAGATGTGTGTGTGTATAAATGTGTGTATGTGTTTACGTGTATGCGTTTATCACTGACATGTGTCTTGAAAATTTGTTGTTTTGTTGCATCAGTGCAGTGCAAGAAAAATATTACTTTAAGTCACAATAGAAAATAAAATAATGCAAATGAGGAAAAGCGAAGTAGTATTCCAGTTCCTATACACCTTCACCAACCCCCCCCCCGGAGAGCCTTAAAGCTCTCCACTTCTTTCTGGACACCAGACCAATTGCCCCCCACCACCGCTCTCTTCCATCTGGCAGAACTGGCCCTCACTCTTAATAATTTCTCCTTCAGCACCTCACACTTTCTTCAAACTATAGGTGTAGCCATGGGCACTCGCTTGGGTCCCAGCTATGCCTGCCTTTTTGTTGGCTACGTGGAACAATCTATGTTCCAAGCCTACACCCTAATTGCTCCCCAACTCTTCCTACTTTACGTCAACAACTGCATTGTTTCGCTTCCTGCACCCACACTGAACTCATTGACTTCAATTTTGCCTCCAACTTCCACCCGATCCTCAAGTTTGTCTGGTCCACTTCTAACACCTCCCTCCCCTTTCTTGATCTCTGACTCTATCTCTGGAGACAGTCTATCTACTGATAAAGAAGGCAAGACAGCAGCTATACTTCATTAGCAGTTTGAAGAGATTTGGCACGTCAACGAATACACTCAAAAACTTCTATAGTTGTACCGTGGAGAGCATTCTGACAGGCTTCATCACTGTCTGGTATGGAGGGACTACTGCACAGGACTGAAAGAAGCTGCAGAAGGTTGTAAATCTAGTTAGCTCCATCTTGGGTACTAGCCTACAAAGTACCTAGGACATTTTTAGGGAGCAGTGTCTCAGAAAGGCAGTGCCCATTGTTAAAGACCTCCAGCACCCAGGGCGTGCCCTTTTCTCACTGTTACCATCAGGTAGGAGGTATAGAAGCCTGAAGGCACACACTCAGTGATTCAGGAACAGCTTCTTCTCTCTGCCATCTGATTCCTAAATAGACATTGAATCTTTGGACACTATCTCACTTTAAAAAAAAATACAGTAATTGTTTTTGCATGTTTTTAAAAAATCTATTCAATGTATTTACTTGTTTATTTATTATGTTTTATTATTTTTTTTTCTCTTTCTGCTAGATTATGTATTGCTTTGAACTGCTGCTACTAAGTTAACAAATTTCACATCACATACCAGTGATAATAAACCTGATTCTGATATCTTTCATAAACCCACTGATTCTCACAGCTTCCAGGACTATACACCTTCCCACCCTGTCACTTGTGAAAATGCCAGTCCGTTCTCTCAGCATCTGCTCTCAGGATGAGGCTTTTCATTCCAGAACTAAGGAGATGTCCTCCCTCTTCAAAGAAAGGGGTTTCTTTCCTCTACTATTGATGCTGCCCTCAGCCGCATCTCTTTTGTACCTGTCTACCCTCACCGCATCCTCCTGCCACCACACCAAGGATAGGGTTCCTCTTGTCTTCACGTACCACTCACTAGCCTCCATGTCCAGCACATAATTCAGCGTAATTTCTGCCATCTCCAACAGGATCCTGCCACCAAGAGCATCTTTCCCTCTCCCCCCCCCCCCCCACTTTCCACAGGGATCACTCCCTACATTACTCCCTTGTCCGCTCGTCTCTCCCCACTGATCTCAGTCCTTCCAGGGGAGCCTATTGGGATCATCTACTGTATCCAGTGCTCCTGCTGTGGCCTCCTAAATATTGGTGAGATGCAACATAGACTGGGAGACCCCTTTGCCAGAAAAAGCAGGATCTCTTGGTAGCCACCCATTTCAATTCTACTTCCCATTCCCATTCTGAAACGTCAATCCATGACCTCATCTATGGCCACAATGAGGCCACACACAGGTTGGAGGAGCAACATCTTATATTCTGTCTGGGTAGCCTCCAACCTGATGGCATGAACATCGATTTCTCAAACCTCTGGTAATTGCCCCACCCCCTCACCATTCCCCATTCCTTTTTCCCTCTCTCACCTTATCTCCTTACCTGCCCATCACCTCCCTCTGGTGCCCCTCTCCCCCTCTTCCATGGTCTCCTGTCCTCTCCTATCAGATTCCCCCTCTCCCAGACCTTTATCTCTTTCATCAATCTACTTCCCAGCTCTTTACTTCACCCCCCTCCTTCCTGTTTATCACCTATCACTGAGTAATTCTTCCTCCCCTCACCCACCTGCTTACACTTACTTCTCCCTTTCCTTTCCAGTCCTGAAAAAAAGGTCTGGGCCTGAAACCTCATCCGTTTATTCATTTCCATAGATGCTGCCTGGCCTGCTGAGTTCCTCCAGCATTTTGCGTGTGTTGCTTTGGATTTCCAGCATCTGCAGATTTTATAGACAATAGGTGCAGAAGTAGACCATTCGGCCCTTCGAGCCTGCACCGCCATTCTGAGATCATGGCTGATCATCTACTATCAATACCCGGTTCCTGCCTTGTCCCCATATCCCTTGATTCCCCTATCCATAAGATATCTATCTAGCTCCTTCTTGAAAGCATCCAGAGAATTGGCCTCCACTACCTTCCATGGCAGTGCATTCCAGACCCCCACAACTCTCTGGGAGAAGAAGTTTTTCCTTAACTCTGTCCTAAATGACCTACCCCTTATTCTCAAACCATGCCCTCTGGTACTGGACTCTCCCAGCATCTGGAACATATTTCCTGCCTCTATCTTGTCCAATCCTTTAATAATCTTATATGTTGCAATCAGATCCCCTCTCAATCTCCTTAATTCCAGCATGTACAAGCTCAGTCTCTCTAACCTCTCGACAGTCCGGACATCCCAGGAATTAACCTTGTGAATCTACGCTGCACTTCCCCTACAGCCAGGATGTCCTTCCTTAACCCTGGAGATCAAAACTGTACACAATACTCCAGGTGTGGTCTCACCAGGACCCTGTACAAATGCAAAAGGATTTCCTTGCTCTTATGCTCAATTCCCTTTGAAATAAAGGCCAACATTCCATTAGCCTTCTTCACTGCCTGCTGCACTTGCTCATTCACCTTCAGTGACTGATGAACAAGGACTCCTAGATCTCTTTGTATTTCTCCCTTACCTAACTCTACACCGTTCAGATAATAATCTGCCTTCCTGTTCTTACTCCCAAAGTGGATAACCTCACACTTAATCACATTAAACGTCATCTGCCAAGTATCTGCCCACTCACTCAGCCTATCCAAGTCACCCTGAATTCTCCTAACATCCTCATCACATGTCACACTGCCACCCAGCTTAGTATCATCAGCAAACTTGCTGATGTTATTTTCTCGTGTTAGCTCAGAGATCTACTGGCAGAAGAATAGAACATGTACCTAAAATTTTGAGTATGCATCTTCAGCCTGGGCCCAAAGCTCTGGTCTTCCCTTCTCAAGTCTCTCTCTTTCTTCTCAAAACCCATTTCTTTAAAATCAAACTACAGTTCACCTGCCTCAAATCTCCTCAATGCAGCAAGATCCTCGAGGTCATTTAATGAACGGCCAACAAGCCACATCCAAAGCAGACAGTGGCTCAGATCACCATGGTGATCATGGTTCAAAGTGAATTTATTATCCGAGTATGCACACGTCGCCCTGAGATTCATTTTCTTGCAGGCATTCAGTAGTGCAAAGAAATACAACAGATCAATGAAAATTTGGACAAACAACCAATGTGCAAAAGAAGACAAACTGTGCAAACAGACAAGAGTGAATAGATAAATAATACTGAGAATGTGAGTTGTAGAGTCCTGGAAAGCGAGTCCATAGGTTGTGAAATCAGATCAGAAAGCTCAAGAATAGAAACCACCTGTAAGGAAGACGATTAAGCAGATCCCCACCCCCTCCAAGGACAATAGCACAGAAGCCGTAGGTTACTAGTTTTGTGAGCGTAGGGTCTGGACAGAGCACACACAATGGTGCAATCCTTGCAAGAAAGACGCTTCTGCTTTTACTCAGGAAGGACTCAATCAATTTCCTCTTACACTGCCAGAAGTGTGTCTGTTTTCATACCCATGGTGGTGCTCCTATCGCAAAACAACAACCCCATTTCACAACACAGGAGATTCTGCAGATGCTGGAAACGCAGAGCAACACACACTAAATGCTGGAGGAGCTCAGCAGGTCGGGCAGCGTCTATGGAGCAAAATTAAACAGTCAATGTTTTGGGCCAAGACCCTTCTTCAGGAACTAGAAAGGAAGAGAGAAGATGCCTGAATAAAAAGGTGGGGGAAGAGGAATTAGGACTAGCTAGAAGGTGATAGGTGAAATCAGGTAGGTGATAAAGGTAAAGGGCTGGAGAAGAAGGAATCTGATAGGAGGGAGAGTGGACCATAAGAGAAAGGGAAGGAGGAGGAGACCTGGGGGAAAGTAATAGGCAGGTGGGAAGAGGTAATAGGTCAGAGTAGGGAATAGAGGAGCGGGGGATTTTTTTTTAATTGGAAATAGTAATCAATATTCATGCCATCAGGTTGGAGGCTACCCAGATGAATACAAGGTGCTGCTTCTCCACCCTGAGAGGAGGCCATGGACTGACATGTTGGAGTAGGATTTGGAATTGGAATTAAAGCGTTTGGCCACCAGGAAGTCCCATTTGTGGCGGATGCAGCAGAGGTGCTTGACGAAGCACCTCCCACTTATACATCCGATAAGAGCACGAGCCATCCCAGATGGTGAAAGGATTCAATTTCTACAAAGGTCTGTCCATTAGGTAATCCTATTCCCAAGTCAGAAAATGCACCAAAACCACTCGATATGGTAACCGTACCTCCCTCCACAACAGTGCTGTAATGAATGGTGTTCATGAGATCCATTTAACATATACATTTACTTATTTAGAGCATTGTTTGTTTGTCTGTCCTTTATTAGGTAGTTTTTCATAAATTCTATTGTACTTCTTTACTTTCCTGAAAACCCCTCAAGTCCCAAACCACCAGAACAGTTATTTCCCCTTCAGTGATCAGGGTCCTGAATCAGTGTGGATAACTTCACTCCCCTGAACACTGAACTGATTCCACAACCTATTGTCTCACTTTCAAGGACTCTACAACTCATGCTTTCAATATTATTTATTATTATGATTGTATTGGCACAGATTGTCTTCTTTTGGGTGTTGTCAGTCTTTCTTTGTATGTAGTTCTTCACTGATTATATTGTATTTGTCTGTTCTACTGTGAATGATTCCTAGACAATGAATCCCAAGGTAGCTAGGGTGCCTGAGACTTTTGCTCAGTACTGTAGTCATTTTATGCATTGCACTGTACTGCTGCTGCAAAAAACAACAAATTTCATGATGTATGTGAGTGATGATAAACCTGATTCTGATGTGGGTCTCTATTGTGGAATCATGGTTCAGAAAGGGGGAGGGAGCGTGAAACACCAGAGAAACATTCTGTAATGGTCAATATACCAATTGCTTGCTATCAAATGACATTGTCGAGTGCCTCAGGGATGGGTGTGTCTGCACCCATGCCATCTTCTACCCTGGCACTCTTTCTCTGCCACCAGCCCCACACCCTCTCCATTCTGACATTCTTTGCTCCTGCCAGAGTTACAAACTTGCTTTCCACTCCACATTGACAAATACAGTACTGTGCAAAAGTCTTAAGCACCTTAGTATATATATTAAGACTTCTGCACAGTAATGATAGTAACTTTGATATGAACTTTGACTTTATTGTCTTCTCCTGCCAAGTTACAACGATACAGAATCAATGGTTGGTTTCAATAGGTCTGATGCATCAGTGGATGTGGCGTTATTAAACAGCCTAACAGCAACTGCTTGTCCGTTTCCAAATAAACTCTCTTAAGTGACCTCCCACTGTGAAACTGGCAGCCCCTGTTTTTAGGAGGTAATGAGGTCTAACTATTGAGGAGAGGTTACACATAAACAGTTCTTGCTGAATTTAATAATATTTTTGGGATATTTTAGATATATACGAATGTCCATATGTCAGGCATTTACAATGCTAGGACAGACTGAGTCAATTCTCCGAGGAATTTAATACATCAGAATCAGATTACTGACATACATCTTGAAATTTGTTTTACCACAAGAAATATTTTTAAAAATAAATAGGGAAGAAAGGGAACAAAATCTTGAGGTAGTTTTCACGAAACATATCAAAAATCTGATGGTGGAGGGGAAAGGATTGTTAAAATGGTGAGTGTTTGTCTTCAGGCCCCTGTACCTCCTCTCTGGTGGCAGTAATGAGAAGATGGCGTATCCTAGGTGGTGAGAGTTCTTCACAAGGGATGCCGCCATCCTGAGTCATCGCCTTTTGAAGATGTCCTCGATGCTGGGGAGGCTAGTGCCCATGATGGAGCTGGCTGAGTTTACAACCCTCTGATGCTTTTTCCCATCCTGTGCAGTGGCCCCTCCATACCAGACAGCGATGCAACCAGTCAGAATGCTCTCCATGGTACATCTGTAGACATTTGTGAGAGTCTTTGATGACACACCAAATCTCCCTAGCTTCTGCCATGCCTTCTTTGTAATTGTATCCGTATGTTTGACCCAGGATAAATCTTCAGAGCTGTTGACACCCAGGAACTTGAAACTGCTCACCCTTTCCACTGCTCTCCCCACGATGAGGACTGGTTTCCCCTTCCTGAAATCCATAATCAATTCCTTGGTTTTGCAGGTGTTGAGTGCAAGGTCAATGTTGTGACACCACTCAACCAGCCGATTCATCAGTCAACACGTCACCATCCAGAAGAAATCTGACAGTGTGTGCAGATGGCCAAAAGGCCAACACAAAACTACAAGTGGCTTCTTAAGGTGAAGGAAGAGAAAAAAGGTTAAGGAGGAATTAGAGTCCAAGACCAAGGTAGAGCTATTAACATAAAGATATATGATTCAGGGTCAATAGAAACCTAGCACTGGAGATCCCCAATAGTTGCTCAGGATTAGAGAATCAAACATACGATCATCTTTGCCCATTGCTACGTCCTTTGATGGACAAAGAGTACAACAGGTAGAAATACAGCCACTGATGTGCCTTCTTTGTAATTACATCACTATGTTAGGCCCAGGATAGATCTTCAGAGATGTTGACACCCAGGAACTTGAAGCTACTCACACTTTCACTGCTGACCCCTCGATGAGGATGGGTGTGCATTATCGGCCTTTCCATCAGTGTCCTTTGTACAAGAGAGAAGCCCACTACCTACTCACTGATTGGCCAACAGATCAACGACCCCCAACGATCAGGGTCATGTGAAGTCATGGGAGCACATGGTGGATGGTCATATTAGCAGCTTGTACATATCGCTAGTCCTGGTTATGCGACCACTGATGCCAGGCAGCAGACAGACAATATTTGAAGAGTATTGATAATGGCTGGGGTCATCCGTCCTGTAAAAATACTGCCCAGAAGGCAATGGCAAACCACTTCTGTAGAAAAAATTGCCAAGAACAATCGTGGTCATGGAAAGACCATGATCGCCTACATCATAGGACATGGCACAAAATGAACGAATAATGCCTTGTTTTGTTTTTGCACTGTTCTGCTGAACATGGTGGGCATGCTATGTTGATACTAGAGCGTTTGCCAACACTGTGGGCTGCCCCCAGTACATCCTTAGGTTGTGTTGGATGTTAAATCAAACGACACATTCCACTGTATGTTTCAATATACATGTGATAGACAAATGCGAGTTTGAAATTGTGGCTCTGTTAGTGGCCATCATAGATAATCTGAACTTGAATCTGAGCTAGTCTCTAAAGTGGCTTTAGTGACACACGGTTTTTAGATAGAGCGAATAATTAATAATCTTAAAAAACAGTAACAGTAGTCCAGCCGGTACAGCTGCTGCTTCACAGCGCCAGCAACTCAGGTTCAATCCCAACCTCGGGTGCTGTCTGTGTGGAGTCTGCATGACCACATGGGGCTCCCAGCTACTCCTGTTTACTCCCACGTCACAAAGATGTGCAGGTTGGTAGGTTAACTGGCCGCTTTAAATTGCTCTTAGTGTGCAATGGGCTAATAGACTTCAGGGCTACTAGTTGGTTAACCATTCAGAGTTGAGATGGGAGGAAATTTCCTCCCTATGAGTTGTGAACCAAATTCTCAGGCAGAGCTTAACAGGCTGCTCACCGGTTTGGGCTTTACCAAGATTATTCTATCAAAGCATCAAAGCCTTGGACCAAATAGACAAAATCCTAAAGGAGAAACAACATTATTAACACAAGAGATTCTGCAGCTGCTGGAAATCCAGAGTAACACATACAAAACGCTGGAGGAACTCAAAAGGTCAGAAGGCATCAATGGAGATGATTCTTGATTTTTCCCAGTACTGGTAAAACATGGATTGTTTATTCTCCTCCACAGAGGCTGCCAGACCTGCTGAGTCCCTCCAGCAGACTGTGTATGAAGATTGCCTGCCACTGTGATCAAGATAGGATTTGACTGTAGGGCCACGATCAAAACTGAACTCCGTGACAATCCCAGCCCTAGAGCTTCTCTACCCGGTGTCCTTGACCCAACAACCTCCACCTACTTCGTCAGCTTCTTCGGCATATTCAAAAGACGATGCCTCATGAAGGCCACATCCAGCCATAGTAGCGCAGCGGCTAGTGCGACACAATTACAGTTCAGGCCGTTGGAGTTCAGAGTTAAACTCCTGCATCTTCTGTAAGGAAGTCTGTACATCCTTCCCATGAGCTCCTTGGTTTCCTACGGGTGTTCCAGTTTCCTCTGAAGACATAGCGTTAGTAGGTTAACTGGACATTGCAAATTGTCCTGTGACTAGGCGAGGGTAAAAACAGGTGGGTTGCTGGGCAGCTCGACTCATTGGGCCGGAAGGGCCTGTTCCACACTCTCTCTCTAAAATAAGAACATCTGGGACTTGTCTAATCATCTGGTTCTAATAACCACATGGGATGAGATACAGAAACCTAAAGACCCACACTCAACAATTCAGGAACTTCACCTCCACCATCAGATTTCTGGACAGACAATGAACACCACTTTGTTGTTTCCTTCTGTTCTGCATTAATTTTTGTACCTTGTAATAATTTTATGTATGGTCACTCTGCTATTGCCAAACAACAACAAATTGCACATCATCTCAGTCAGTGATTATAAATCTGAATCTGATGAGGTCAGAAGTGAATATATTCCCTAATTAGAGCACAAAATTAGATGCTCAGTTCCTCTGGAGCCCATGTAGTATGCAGCATGATCTAGACAAGATTCACCCATGGGCTAAGTGACACGTAAATGAAAAATCTAAAAAACTGCAGGATGCTGAAATCTTAAAATTGATGTAACATGCTGTAAGGTTTCACTGATAATGTAATAGTTTCTCTGTAGCAGCAATGTTTGGGTTATGACTGGAGATAACAGGGTTAGGAATGCTGTTGTTCTTTCTTGTGAGTCTGGAAGAGAGATTTCCACAGTCTTTTGCCAGGGAGAGATGAGGAGAGAAGACACAAACAGAGAGAGTTGGTAGACCGCCGGACAGGGTGGACTTGGAGTGAGGGTCCGAAGGACAGCGATGACTGGAGGTCGATGGTGGACGAACGGCTTATCAGTGAGCTCCAACACTGCGCAACAGACTGTTTCATAAGACTGGGCCCTTTTTTACTTCTTTCATTTTCTTTACTAACCATATAGACAAAGTAAGAATTATAAAGCTTAATTGTTTAATCAAATATTGTGTACTGTTTCTTATTTCAAGGTACTGATTTGTAACAGGGTACACATCGCGCAGCATCCTCCCAAATGAGATTTCTTAAGTTTGGCTGGGCCGGGGGCTATCACCCCTTATATTAAGCCGCTAGCCGAAGCGAGAGTTACATTTTAAAAAATCAAAAAATGTTAGAAATGCCCAAGTTAAGTTGCATCTGTGGGAAGAGATAAAGAGTCAAATAAAGGGGTGGCATGGTAGTGTAGTGGTTAGCACAATGCTTTAGGTGAGAGGGGTTCAATTCCCACCACTGCCTGCAAGGAGTTTGTATGTTCTCCTTGTGACCGCGTGGGATTCCTCCGGATGCTCTGGTTTCCTCGCACAGACCAAAGACGTTCCAGCTGGTGGGCTAATTGGTCATTGTAAATCGTCCTGAAATTAGACTAGGATTAAATCAGGGGATTGTTGAGTGGCAAGGTCCAAAATTCCTGGAGGGCCTATTCTGTGCTACACCTAATTTCAGGTCAAAGACCCTTCATCAGAACTGAAAAGAAACAATAATAAAATAACAAATAGGGGAAAAAGACAATCTAAAATCAATAGGTTTGTTTCTTCTCTCCCTGGGATGGGACAGCACATTCAGCTCGACCTGTCAGGCACGCATCTACTCTGCATTATGCAATTCCTACATTCTTTACTCAGTGTTCTCACTCTCAAACTGCTCCCACTCACACAGATATGCAGATTGCTCTCGCATAGAGGTATGCCAGATAAATTAATAATCTTATATCTGACTTATATCTGACTTCTGAGAGCCAAATGCTTAATGGGGTATGCAGGAATGGTGGATGGTTGAAGTCAGGATGTAAATCAGCCAAGGCCCTGCTGGATACAGGCTAAAACTCATTGTGTTGAAAAGCCCTCCTCTTTCCATTATCATGCTTCGTTATATTGGCTTCATTTCATCGGGAGTTTGAGGAGATTTGCTATGTCACCAAAGACTCTAGCAAAGTTTTACAGCTGTCCTGCAGAGAAACATTCGAACTAGTTGCAGCACTGTCTGCTATGGAGGGGCCATTGCACAGCATCGGAGAAAGCTACAGGAAGTTGCAAACTCAGCAGCTCCATCACGGGCACCAGCCTCCCCAGTAACGTGAACATCTTCAAAAGGCAATGCCTCAAATAAGCATCATTAAGGATGCCCATCTCCCAGGACATGCCCTCTTCACGTTGCTACCATCAGGGAAGGAGGTACAGGAGCAGGAAGACAGACACTCAAACATTTTAGGAACAGCTTCTGCCTCTCCATCATAAGATTTCTGAATGGACAATAAGCTAACTCACAAACACTATTTTTTGCTCTCTTTTTGCACTATTTATTTAATTTAATATTTATTTACATATTTCTTATTGTAATTTACAGTCTTTATATATTTCACTGTACTGCTGCTGCAAAACAACAAATTTCAGGACATATGTCAGCGATATTAAATCTACTTCTGATTGTTTAAGCAGTGACAGATGTTCACATATGGGATTAAAGCTGTTTGACAATGTCTTTTAATAAAATCTCCCTGGGTGCTTACGAGCTGGTGCTGGTGGGGAGAGGTGCATTGCCAAAAGCTCAGTTTGTGGAAAAGACACAAAGAGAGCAGCTGCATCACTGCCTGGTTCGGAAATTGCACCATCTCAGATCGCAAGACACTGCAACGGATAGTGAGATCAGCTGAGAAGATCATCGGGGTCTCTCTTCCCACCATCACGGACATTTATACTACACGCTGCATCCGCAAAGGAAACAGCATTATGAAGGACCCCATGCACCCCTCCCTCCTGCCGTCTGGGAAAAGGCTCCGAAGCATTCGGGCTCTCACGACCAGACTATGTAACAGTTTCTTCCCCCAAGCTATCAGACTCCTCAATACCCGAAGCCTGGACTGACACCTTGCCCTACTGTCCTGTTTATTATTTATTGTAATGCCTGCACTGTTTTTGTGCACTTTATGCAGTCCTGTGTAGGTCTGTAGTCTAGTGTAGCTTGCTGTGTTGTTTTTACGTAGTTCAGTGTAGTTTTTGTACTGTGTCATATGTAACACCATGGTCCTGAAAAACGTCGTCTCATTTTTACTATGTACTGTGCCAGCAGTTATGGTCGAAATGACATATAAAAGTGATTTGACTTTAACTTGACTTGAGAGTGGTGTAATGTGAGTATTATTAAAAGTAAGTTAATACTAATCGGAAAACTGCTGGTAGCAAGAGGCGGGATCCGGGGTTGGCGGGGTCTTTACTTCCGCTCTTTTTACTCCCGGTATGCATTGTATATAGTTCCACCACCCGTGCCGCACGAGGTACCTGGAAGCCTCTGTATTGTAAATATCATTTGCCGTCCCAGATAAAGATGCTCTTTTGGCCATCAAGTTGTCGAGTGGGCTTTTGAAAAGTGGAAGTTACCACATATTTTTGACAACGAGGCAAACTGGTTTTGTGGATATGCCAGCTGTGAGCAGACGAGGAGCCTTATGTTCGGGACTATCAGTGAGTTCGCAGAGCGAACCAAGGAGTGGCCGGAGTATGAGGAAAGGTTGGGACACTTTTTCTGTGCTAATGGAATTACTGAGGAGGCTAAGAAGCGCTCTATTCTCCTGAGTATGTGTGGGGCAAAGACTTACAAGTTGATAAGGAACTTAGCTACACCGCGGAAACCCGGAGAAATTCCATATGACGAACTGGTCAAGCTCGTGGGGAACCACCGCAATCCGAAACCTTCGGTGATAGTCCAACGGTTCAAGTTTCACAGCCATGTCCGGAAGCCAGGTCAGTCTGGGGCCAATTTTGTGGCCGAGCTTCGGCAGCTGGCGGAGCATTGTGAATTCAGAGCCGTGTTGGATGACATGCTCCATGATAGATTAGTATGCAGCATTAATAATGATGCCACACAATGTCATTTTTTGGGGGAAACCCCAGTGTTGACTTTCAAGACAGCCCTAGAGATTTCCCAAGGCATGAAGTTGGCTGCTGATAATGCCAAGGATATCCAGAAAGGGCATGGGGGTGGGGGGGTCACAGTTGGCGACAGTGCACCAAGTCAGGAGGGAGACTGGTAAACAGGCAAAGCGGGTGGAATGTTTTCGGTGTGGAGGAACGCACTATGCAAATGTTTGCAAATTCAAAGATACTGTCTGCCATGCTTGTAGCAAAAAGGGACATTTAGCTAAAAAGTGCAGGAGTTTAAGGGTAAGGTTAAGCCTGGGCAGGGGAAAGCTCAACAGACTCAGGCAGCCACACATCACCTAGGAGAAGCAGATGAGGAGGCAGCGTGTGCCTACAACATGTTTGGGGTGGAAATGGATGAGGGACCACCTGAACCATATTATGCCACAGTCACTGTCAAGGGAAAGGACATTAAGTTCGAGATTGATTCAGGGGCTACTGCATCGGTCATTAGTGAAGAGACCTACAGGAGGACATGGGGGTCCAACCTGCCTCCCATCAGACCGTCAAAGCTCAAACTCAGGACCTATACAGGGCAGCCCATACCTCATTTAGGGGTGTTATATGTGGATATTTCGGCCAGGGGCCAGAAGGCTGAAGCCAGGCTGGTGATAGCTAAGGGCAGTGGGCCCAGTCTTTTGGGCCGTGATTGGCTTCGCAAAATCCGGCTCAACTGACATGAAATTAAATATGCACACGTGACGGAAGAGCATGAGGTGCAGCGTGCAGATGAAGCTGCCGATGGCAACGTGAGTGACAGACATAGTCCGGACACATTTGAGAGTGAGCTCGCAGCGCAGCTTGTGGCTTTTCAGCTGATTACAGGAGCAATTGAAGTTACCCCCTCGGCACTGAAAGCCAGCACGCCACTTCTAGTACAGTGAAGCAGTGACCCAGCTCTTGTACCACCTGCCCAGTTACAGCAAGGTGCATCTCAGCCTGATGATCCTACTAACAGGAACCTGCATGTGAAGCCAATCGTAACAGTAGCAAACGGGGCACCCGCAGGCGATGTAAGAACAGAGCCCCCAGGACCACCAGACAAGCATTCAGAAAGCACTCTAAGTGATTTGACAAAGAAGGTAGAATTTTCAGGAGATGGCGGCCCCCTGGGAATCCATGTGGTGCCCTTTAACTCTACACTGAGCGGAAGATTCCTTGGCCTGAGTATTCGTGGTATTGAAGAGAACAGCCGTTCAAGAAAAGAGAACCTGCTCCAGGAGAGTGAATGTATCATCAAAATCAATTACTGTGATTTAACAGACAAGACCTTTGTTCAAGCACAAGAGGTTTTCCGAAACACATTGCAATTTCCTGCTGTTGAACTCCAGATAGTTCCAAGTTATAACAAGGAACTTTATGAAAAATTTGCAATTGGGTCTATTCTGAGCCACGGTCGTGACGATGATTCAAAAACCAAAGTTCCTCCTTCAGTGCGTTCCACGCTAGGTGGCAAACCTGCAGATGCCGTTTATCCCAGTAATGCTGAGAATAGATTGCCACCGATTTCAAAGAAGCTCAGTAGTCCAAAACAGTTAAGGAGCAATGACCACGTAATGCATACCAGGAAAGTACATCCACCAGTGACTTTGCCAGAGGGAGAGACGCTGGCAGAGTCCCCTGAGGAGGATGGACATTCTCACGCAGACTGCTCTCATCCCCCAAACACCAGATCCACCCAAAACATCCTCACCAGCGGTGCCTGCTGGGTCACCGTGCGTAGATCGCAGCGCCCACGCAAACCTCCTGACAGACTGAATCTTTGATTGGATAGATTTTCTGTTGTTAGATTGAATGGTGAATTTGCCATTTTTTTTTTTTTTTGGTGTTTTTGTATTGGTAACCTGTTGCTAATGATACCACTGTTTTTATTTCCCAGTTCTTCTTTATTTGGGGAATGTTGGATTTTAAAGGGGGAGAAGTGTTGTAATGTGAGTATTATTGAAAGTATGTTAATACCAGTCGGGGAGCTGTTGGTAGCAAGAGGCGGGATCCGGGGTTGGCGGGGGTCTTTACTTCCGCTCTTTCTACTCCCAGTATGCATTGTATATAGTTCCACCACCCAGGCCGCACGAGGTACTTGGAAGCCTCTGTATTGTAAATATCATTTGCCGTCCCAGATAGAGATGTTCTTTTGGCCATCAAATTGTCGAGTGGTCTTTTGTGAAGTAGAAGTTACCACAGAGAGGAAACTAGTTGATCCAAATACCACAGGGAGAGGATCAAGACGGGACTTCACTGACATCAGAAAACATTCCTACAGATATGGAGACTGAACAATATACAGTAACAACCTATTGTGGACCAGAGGACACAGCCTCAGAACTGACGTCCCATTAGAACAGAGATGAGGAGAATTTTCCTCACACAGAGGTGGTGAATCTGTGGAATTCATTGCCATGTGTAGCTGTGGAGGCCAAGTCATTGGGTATATTTAAAGCATAGGTCTTTTGTCCTACCATGATAAATATTCAAAGCAGGGAATCTTTTGTCAGTTTTCTTCGGAGTTTGTTGAGAGCTCGAAACAGCGAGCAACTGGTGACTTGTTGTAAGACAATAAGTCACTAGGAGGAGGATCAGGCCATCAAATCCGTTCCACCATTCCTTCATTATCCCTCTCAACCCCATTCTCCTGCCTTCTCCCCATCACCTTTACCAATCAAGAACCTACCACCCTCCACTCTAAATAGACCTTTTAAAGAAATGAACATTGTAAATAACGTGCACCAACTCTATTCAACACCAGAGCCAATTTCTACCCTGACCCCATTTCCTGTCTCAGCCCCGCCACATTCTTTGTCCAACACAAACCGTAGAAGTCTTCTGTCAAATATCACAGACCTCACGAAGGACACAGAACATAGAATAGTACAGCACGGGAACAGGCCCCTCAGCCTACCTTGATGCCAATGAACCAATTCCATCTGCCCTGAATGAGATCCTTAACCCTTTCACCACTGCTTATTTGTGTCTTTGCCTAAAAGCCTCTTAAAAAAGGAGCTGTCGGCCTCCCCTCTCGCTGTGGCAGCGGCGGTCTCTCTCTCCTCCTCGCTAATGAGAGAGACACAGCCTGACTGAGCTGTCAAAGTATGGGGACGAACAGCGGTCTCTGATGGAATCTGGATCATGTCTCTGGGGGCTTTGCTAACTTCTTGCATGGTGGGTGATAGTGGGGGGGGGCTGATGCTTTTGCTGGAGAAAGTGGGGGGGCTAGTGCATGGGAGGCGGTGGGAAGGGGCTTTGGGTTCAGCGTTTAGTGTCACTCGTTCTTTGGGTTTTGTTTTCTCTCCGTTTGGTGGACGTCTGTGAAGAGTAAGGATTTCAGGCTGTATGCTGTATTCATTCTCTCATCTTAAATTGAACCACATGGAGGATCCCACTCCGCTGTGTGTGTGAAGCAGCCTTCCCCAATCACCTCCGTAAATTTAAAACAATCCTTCCTCTTTCTGGCATCACTATCCTTTCCGTCAGACTCAAAACATCTCAACCTTAATCTTTAAATCAGGAGAATACAGATTTGGAAATGCTGCAAGATGTCTTTATCTAACCCAGTTTCCGCTGACATCATTCTATGGAGGACTCAGGCCAAGGACGACACCACAAGGCCCGACACCCAGACAAGGCTGCAGAACTCCAGGTGGGGTTAACCAGCTTTGATCAGATGCAAATAACCTCTTTGCTTACACCTGAAAGGGTTAAAATAGAAAATAGGTGCAGGAGTAGGCCATTCGGCCCTTGGAGCCTGCACCGCCATTCAGTATGATCATGGCTGATCATCCAACTCAAAACCCTGTACCTGCTTTCTCTCCATACCCCCTGATCCCTTTAGCCACAAGGGCCATATCTAACTTCCTCTTAAATATAGCCAATGAACCAGCCTCAACTGTTTCCTGTGGCAGAGAATTCCACAGATTCACCACTCTCTGTGTGAAGAAGTTTTTCCTCATCTCGGTTCTAAAAGGCTTCCCCTTTATCCTTAAACTGTGACCCCTCGTTCTGGACTTCCCCAACATTGGAAACAATCTTCCTGCATCTAGCCTGTCCAATCCCTTTAGAATTTTATACGTATGAGGAGTGTTTGATGGCTCTGGGCCTGTACCTGCTGGAGTTCAGAAGAGTGCGGGAATTGGGGGGTGGGGGGGGGGGGGGAGTTCTCATTGAAACCTATCGAACATTGAAAGGCCTAGATAGAGTCCCTGGCTATGGGTAAATAGCCCCACTGCCTTGTGGGTAGCCTCGGGAGAGACGAAGGCTGCGGGAGTAAACCCAGACAGCAAATCCGGAGTGGAGCTCCTAAGGCAGCTGGATGTCACTGAACAACCTTCCGGCAGCTTCTGCAGGCAAGCTGGTGCAAAACGCATTGCTTTGCTCTCCTCTGAGCTACACCGGTGAGGCCAAGAGGGGGATCTTGACCACGGGGCATCCCAGTGTCTCAATACCTTCTGCCCAGGCTTGTGCTCTGTACAGGTCACACCAGTGCCAATAAAACTCTTGTCCTTCAAAACAGATGGTCGCTATCATCATCATCAGATAGACTGGATGTTTCCTGCGGTGGGGGGATTGAATCTAGGACCAGGGGACGCAGCCTCAGAATAGAGGGACGTCCCTTTACAGCAGAGATATAGAGGAATTTCTTTAACCAGACAATCATCCCTCAGAAACGGATTGGAAAGCTGAGCCGACTGGGCCTGAACACCTCCCTCTGCAACTGGATCCTAGATTTCCTGACTGGGAGACCTCCGTCAGTCCGAATCGGGAGCAGCATCTCCAACACCATCACACTGAGCACGGGGGCCCCCAGGGCTGTGTGCTCAGTCTACTGCTGTTCACTCTACTGACCCACGACTGTGCTGCAACACACAGCTCGAACCATATCATCAAGTTCACCGATGACACGACCATAGTGGGTCTCATCAGCAAGAATGATGAGTCAGCTTACAGAGAGGAGGTGCAGCAGCTAACGGACTGGTGCAGAGCCAACAACCTGTCTCTGAATGTGAACAAAACAAAAGAGATGGTTGTTGACTTCAGGAGGGCACGGAGCGACAACTCCCCGCTGAACATCGACGGCTCCTCGGTAGAGATCGTTAAGAGCACCAAATTTCTTGGTGTTCACCTGGCAGAGAATCTCACCTGGTCCCTCAACACTAACTCCATAGCAAAGAAAGCCCAGCAGCATCTCTACTTTTTGCGAAGGCTGAGGAAAGTCCATCTCCCACCACCCCCCCCCCCATCCTCATCACATTCTACAGGGGTTGCATTGAGAGCATCCTGAGCAGCTGCATCACTGCCTGGTTCGGAAATTGCACCATCTCGGATTTCAAGACCCTGCAGCGGATAGTGAGGTCAGCTGAGAAGATCATCAGGGTCTCTCTTCCCGCCATCATGGACATTTACACTACACGCTGCATCCGCAAAGGAAACAGCATTATGAAGGACCCCACGCACCCTTCATACAAACTCTTCTCAGTCTAGTGTAGTTGTTTCTTTTTCTCTGTGTTGTTTTTTACGTAGTTCAGTCTAGTTTTTGTACTGTGTCTTGTAACAACATGGTCCTGAAAAACATTGTCTCATTTTTACTATGTACTGTACCAGCAGTTATGGTCGAAATGACAATAAAAGTAACTTGACTTGACTTGAGACTCTGTGGTATTTATTGGCATAGATGGTTCTGGAGACCAAGTCACTGGGTATACAGTATTTAAAGTGGGGGTTGATTAATAAGGGCACCAAAGAGTACAGGGAGAAGACAGGAGAATGGGGTTGAAAAGGATAATAAATCAGCCATGATGGAATGGGGAAACAGGCTCTAGAGGCTGATCAGAAGTGGAGAGAGTGAGCAGTTTCAAGTTCCTGGGTGTCAAGATCTCTGAGGATCCAACCTGGTCACAACATATCAATGCAGTTATAAAGAAAGCAAGACAGCTACTATACTTCATTAGGAGTTTGAAGAGATTTGGCATGTCAACAAATACACTCAAAAACTTATATAATTGTACCGTGGAGAGCATTCTGACAGGCTGCATCACTGTCTGGTATGGAGGGGCTACTGCACAGGACCGAAAGAAGCTGCAGAAGGTTGTAAATCTAGTCAGCTCCATCTTAGGTACTAGCCTACAAAGTACCCAGGACATCTTCAAGGAGTTGGGTGTCTCAGAAAGGCAGCGTCCATTATAAAGGGCCTCCAGCACCCAGGGCATGCCCTTTTCTCACTGTTACCAACAGGAAGGAGATACAGAAGCCTGAAGGCACACACTCAGTGATTAAGGAACAGCTTCTTCCCCTCTGCCATCTGATTCCTAGATGGACTTTGAACCCTTGAACACTACCTTACTTTTTAAATATGTATTATTTCTGTTTTTTGCACGATTTTTAATCTATCCAATATATGTATACTGTAATTGATTTACTTATTTATTATTATTATTATATTATTATTTTTTCTTCTTCTAGACTATGTATTGCATTGAACCGCTGTTGCTAAGTTAATAAATTTCACGTCACATGCCGGTGATAATAAACCTGATTCTGAATGGTCTAATTCTGCTCCTATGTCTTATAGTCTAAATGTTGCAGATCCACCTCCCCTCCATCCCACATAAAATCTCATTCAACATTTTCCAGGACCTCATGCTTTCAGCAGGTCATAAACACAAAAGATTCTGCTGATGCTGGAAATCTTGAGCAGTTCACACACAAAATACTGGACCAGCCCGAGATGTGATAGTTCTCCCTTCCTCAAATAAAAGTTCTCTGGTGCAGGGCCAATCAATAGGTTAGATTAATCAATGGCAGGTCAGGCAGTATCTGTGGGGAGGAATAAACAGTCGACATTTTGGGCCGAGACCCTTCATCAGGACTGGAAAGGAAGGGGCCAGAAGCCAGAATAAGGTGGTGGGAGGAGGGGGAGCAGTACAAGCTGGAAGGTGATAGATGAGGCCAGCTGAGCTGTTTAAGTAAAAACTTTTAGCAATTTTTGTATTAGCCTTTCTTGCTATTTAGTCCTGACGAAGGGTCTCTGCCCGAAATGTCCACAGATGCTGACTGACCTGCTGAGTTCCTCCAGCATTTTGTGCTTCTTGCTATTTAGAACCTTTTATTATCTGCCCAAATATGACCTTATCATCCTTAGACACAGTTCCTGAGGCACAGGAGATACAATCCTCGGCAGTGCTACACCCAACCGATTGATCAACCCTGCAGCAGTGAACTGCCTGAACTTAATTTGAGGAGGGAGAGAGGATTATCACACGACGGGCTGGCCTTGTCAGTCCCTGCTGCTCACGTTTTCCATGACAACAATCTCCCCTCTCTCTGCCACCAAGTTGTACTGGGTGCATAAGAAACCAAGCCACTTTTAAATATTAATTAATAAGGAGTTGGCAACATGGGTATGAAATGAAAAACAAAACTGCAGATGTTGGAGATCAGAAACACAAATAGAAAAAGCAGGAAAAGTCTCTACCAATCAGGCTGTATCTGCGGAAAGAGAAAGCTGATGTTTCACTCTGAGAATCTTCTCTCTCCACAGATGCTGAGCTTTTCTAGTATTTTCTGTTTCTGAGGAAAGACAGTAATCACTGGAAAAACATTTACCATCAGCCATAAGGCATGAAATAGGAAAAACAAAGAGGAAGAATTCTTTCACCAGAAAGCTGCAGTCGAAGTTACGCTACCTGAGGGGGTCGGAGGCAGAGTGGGAAAATTACTGCACAAGCAGCCAAGGTTCTGGACCACTGCTCCATGGTCATGAATTCAAATCCCACCTTTGCAGCTGGGGAGATTAAATTCTTAACTAAATAAATACGGATTATTTTCCTTAGAAGTTTAATCAACTGGGTAGCGGGGTGGAGATATGTCTTTACCAAAGGAGGTGTAAGGCGCTCAATCCCTCCGCTAGCCTGCAGGTCACCTTTGGACAAACTGTAGCACCTGCTTAGCACCCCGAGTCACGTGAACAGCGGTGGATGGTCACAGGAGCAGGTCCTGGTTATTTAGGGTCACAAGTCCTGGTTATGTGACCACAATGCCAGACAGACAATCTCTGAAGAGTATTGATAATGACTGAGGTCACCTGTCTTGTAAAGACACTGCCCAGAAGAAGGCAATGGCAAACCACTTCCATAGAAAAAATTGCCAAGAACAATCATGGTCATGGTCATGATCGCCTACATCATATGAC
This sequence comes from Hemitrygon akajei, assembly GCF_048418815.1. NCBI lineage: Eukaryota > Metazoa > Chordata > Chondrichthyes > Myliobatiformes > Dasyatidae > Hemitrygon > Hemitrygon akajei. The sequence continues at coordinate 161,267,380 of NC_133134.1, read as the reverse complement.
ATGGCACATAATAATGATGTCATACAACACCGCACATAATAATGACATCATACAACACAGCACATAATGGAAAAAAAACCTCAGTAACATTAACCATCAGATTATTGTATTATTGTTAAGAATCAATAGATTTATCAATTCCTTTCATCAAGCAAAGCTATACACTACACAGCTTATGTGCATCATGTATGACTGCAGACCAATGTTCCCTCCAATTTGTAATGACCAGTGTGGCAAATTCTTGTGCTGTGCAATTTTTTGCTCAGTAACAACATGTGCACACTGAACAATTTCTTCAATAAAAACACTATAAATAAGGCAGTTCTAAAATCTGCAGACAAATCATCGCAAACTCTGCGCTGTCAACACCGTCCACGTCAGAAACCGGAAAAGGAAACGCGATTGTGAAATATACTTGACATGCTAATGAGGTAGAGGGTGACAGCCTTTTATGCGCAATTTAAATTCCTTTGTACGCTGGTAGCAAAAGATGTGTGTGTGCACACACCTCAGAGGGGACATTGACCCAGAGCCAGTAATTTGGTTGATTTCTCACTACCAGCTTTTGCACATTGGCTGCTTGTCAGTCCTTGCTCTACAGTGAATGCCTGCAAGAAAATTAATCTCAGGGTAGTGTACAGAACTTTGATAATAAATTTACTTTGAACTTCAAACCTGCATCATTCAAGGAGCAGTTAAGGCAGAGATCCCCACATTCCACAACCAAATCAACAAACAGAAGTTCAAAGTGTTTTTTAGGATCCCTACCACCCATCTCACAATCTCGTGTCACAAGAATATCAGGACTGGGACTGCCAGGCTGGGGAACAGCTTCCGTGCATCAAATGCCCCAATTTTACATTCCCATGCTGAATCCTGAACACTAAAACGACCCTAAACAACCGGCTACAGTTTTGCAATTACAAGTTCACACAAAAATCCCCAAATTGCAGTCAATTGCACAGAGATGTGGGTAGTAACAGGAGTAGCTACCGTTACCCCTGTCCCAGAAATAAGAGGAAAGTTTTTAATTGTGCCATGGACTGGACACTGAAGTGATATTATCAAAAGCTGTCCTCAATTCAACATTCTGCAGAGCATGAAACTGTATTTGCATTACAATTATATATTAAATAGAGGTCTTGCCACAAGGAAAGTGAGATGTTTAATATTTAGCTGTGTAGTGCAGTACATGCATTTTGAATTATATTTTATTAACTCATTTGTAGTAGTATTTTTTTTAACGTACTGCTGTGTGATACGTTTTGTGGCTACACTGTGGTCCAGGGGAGCGTTGTTCATTTGGTTGTATGTACTGTACGTTCAGTCAGATGACAATAAACTTGAACTTGACTCTTAGCCACAAACACGAGAAAATCTGCAGACACTGGAAATGCAGGGCAACACACACAAAATGCTGGAGAAACTCAGCAGGTCAGGCAACACCTCTGGAAAAGAGTAGGCAGTCAACGTTTCGGTCTGACACCCTACATCAGGACTGGAAAAGAGCAAACAGTTGACGTTTCGGGTTGAGACCCTTGATCAGGACTCTGGAAAAGATCCTGATAAGGCTGTCAGCCTGAAATGTCGACTGTTTACTCGTCTGCATAGATGCTGCCTGGCCTGTGTGTGTGTGTTGCTTTGGATTTCCAGCATACCTCCTTTTGTATTTTGGTTGCTGGTCCTTATTTGTGTTCAGTTGTTCGTTGATTCTATTGTATTTCTTTGTTCTACAGTGAATGCCTGCAAGACGATGAACGTACTTTGATAATAAATTTACTTTGAAATTTTATGCTCTGTCAATCAAGGAGAAATTAAGGGGGGACAGGGATCAGCAGGGGTTCCCACAACCAAACAAACCAACTGAAACATACAGGAGAGACGGATGAACTGGCTGTCAAACAGGGAACAGCCTGGTGGACTGTACCCAGGAACAAGGGGCCGAACAGCCCACCAGTGACTCAGCTGCTCTAACAAAAGGAGCAGCAATCCAGCTTAGTACCGGCTATAACACTTACAGCCACTGAATGTGGTTCTTAGATTTCTTGGTGATGAGTTTGATGCCCTCCAGCACGTTGGTGATGTCGTAGATCCTGCGCTTCTGCACCTCGAGGACCTGCGCCGCCCAGTTCAGGTCCAGCACGCCGTCGGGAGACTGCCCCAGCAACTGGATGAAGCGCTTGGTGATCAGGCTGAGGGAGGTGTCGTACCGCGTCTTCTCCACTGGCGACTTCAGGCCTGACAGGGAGAGGACATGCATAGCATTACCAAAACAGACATCCAGCTCCACAGCAACCTCCTCCTCACTTCACCAAATCCATCAGCCATTCCTCCATCTCTCACTCGCTGGTGTCAAAGAACATCAGAGCACAGTACAGGCCTTCGGCCCTTGACGTTGTGCTGATCTGATATCTTCATGACTACTCTCAACAATCGGCAATTACGTGGAGCCTTTTACGATCTCTGGGTGTCTCAAAGAACTTTACGGCTAATCAGCTACTTTTAAAGGGTAGTCATTGCCATAACGTAGAAGTATTCTAGTTTGAGATGACACTGGGGAGGGCGAGCGACAGATTACTGGTGGTTCCCAAAGCAAGAGATACTACTAAATACTTTATTATTAACACCTTTCCTGTGGAAAAAAAACTCGTGGTAATAAATCACCACAAAAAACGAAGAGGCGAGACTGAGGGTCAAGGCGTGCAAGTTGAGTGCAAAGTCGGAGCGAGGTGGGGGCATGTCTGAAGAGAAGTATTCAGAGCGAGGCCAAGACATAGTCAAGATGGAGTCGGGGCACGTGAGGTGGAGAGAAGTCAGAAGGGACAAGTTTTGGGGCCAATCTTGATTAATCTAAACTCCAGGCCAATTTGCAAATACCATAAGACATCGAAGCAGAATTAGGCCATTTGGCCCATCAAGTCTGATCTGCCATTTAATCCTTTTTGCCGCATGTCAACCCCATTCCCCAGCCTCTCTCCTTCCCCCCCCCCCCCATAACCTATAAATCTCTGCCTTAAATATACCCAACGACCTGGCCTCCACAGCTGCACGTGGCAACAAATTCCACAAATTCACCACTCTCTGGCTAAAGAAATTTCTCTGCATCTGTTTTAAATGGACACCCCTCTATGCTAAGGTTGTGCCCATTTGTCCTACACTCCCCCACCACGGGAAACATCTTTTCCATATCTACTCTGTCTAGGCCTTTCAGCGTTCGAGAGTTTCAATGAAAAACTTTGACTTCCCTTGTCAGTCACCGTTGTACTATTCTGCCATTTGAGTATTTATTTTTGGAATACATCTTTCCTGCACCTTCCTCATTTTTCCCAGAAACTTATGCCATTGCAGCTCTGTTGTCATCCCTGCCAGCAGTTCCTTCCAATTTACTTTGGCCAATTCCCATCTCATACCACTGTAATTTTTTTTACTCTACTGAAATACTGCTACGTCAGATGATGTCAGAAAGTTTGGATACAGGCTGGAGTGTGGTGACGGGGTCCAGAGCTTATTGACACAACAGGGACCAGGTCTTAGAGCAAGCGACGACCCGAAATTAGGACGATATAAGTGCTGGGCCGGATGGTTTGAAAAGGCAGGGTGTCAGGACCGGAGGCGAGGGCCAGGTCGGTTCTGTCGCCGCTCCGTGACATTTACTCCGCTCTCCTTGGCGCTGAGGCTGAGGCCTACTCTGGGCTTCGAGCCAATGGACTCACTTTCATTCTGAATGTGGTAGCTTGCTTTTACTGTTTGCGTGACCTGTTCTCTTTTCCTCTCTCGCTGGGCATTCAGTGTTTTTTGGTCCTTTTTTTATTTTGGGTTTCTTGTTTTGTGGCTGCCTGTAAGCAGACAAATGTCAGGGTTGTGTACTGTATATGTGACCCTCTCACCAGAACCCGTATCCCAGCTTAGCCTGTCAGCCAATTCTGCTAACAGTCACTAGACTCAGCGGCCACAGTATAGGTCCAGAGTCTGTATGATTTGGGGTTCAACCAAACAGGAACGTTGGAAATTCCAATGAAAGAAACCTCAATTTGAGCAAATGTTGTGTAAATACTGCACATACACAATTATCAGTTGGCACGAAATAACACATTGTACACCGCATAAAATTATAAACAAAGTATATTTACTGATTTCAGCTTTATCAAACAGTTAATAGTTAAAAAAATAAAAGGGCCCAATACAATTAAGCCAGTCTAAATGTGCACATAAACAGAGGAGATGTCAGGGCTAAGTTTTTTTTACTCAGAGAGTGGTGAGTGTGTGGAATGGGCTGCTGGTGACGGATATGATAGGGTCTTGGATAGGTACATGGAGCTTAGAAAAATAGAGGGCTACGGGTGACCCACGGTAATTTCTAAAGTAGGTACATGTTCAGCACAGTATTGTGCTGTAGGTTTTCTATGTTTCTGTAAACGTTGGAACTCATTTCTGTAGCCGCTTTACTCACGGCACTATATCCTCATTACCATCCACAGCCAGGACTCCCCCCCCCCCCCCCCCCCCATGGACTTTGTGTCGCAAAGCACTCCTTGCATTAATGTCTTCCCTTCGGATTGGATCCTCCAGGTGTCTTCCCTGATCCTCTCGCCATCTCCCCTGATCCTCTCTCCGTCTCCCCGATCCTGTCCTCTCCACATCTCCCGCCAATAGACCACAAACCCGACTGCTGTCTGTCAGAAATTTCACTCCACCCAACTCTCTCTAGAACCTTCTCTCCATCCCGCCATCCTGAGTGGCAGACAGCATGGTTCCTTATCTTTAGCTGAAGGCAAAACACTCTTACCAGCAGGACACACTACTTTTACAGAAACTTGCTAAACTAAAATACCTCACAGAACAGCAGTAGAAATCTTAACCAGGGCATTATACTCTCGCCCCACCAAAAATAGTCATGTTCTCATGACTTTGGAACTTATTAAACCATATTAGTAACACAGTATTCAAATGAAGTTCAGGATGTGGAAACCATAGAAAGGGTGCAGAGGAGATTTACAAGGATGTTGCCTGGATTGGGGAGCATGCCTTACAAAGACAGGTTGAGTGAACTCGGCCTTTTCTCCTTGGAGCGACGGAAGATGAGAGGCGACCTGATAGAGGAGTATAAGATGTTGAGAGGCATTGATCATGTGGATAGTCTGAGGCTTTTTCCCGGGGCTGAAATGGCTGCCACAAGAGGGCACAGTTTTAAGGTGCTGGGAAGTAGGTACAGAGGAGATGTCAGGGGTAAGTTTTTTTACTCAGAGAATTATGAGTACGTGGAATGGGCTGCCGGCAACGGTGGTGGAGGCAGATACGATAAGGTATTTTGAGAGACTTTTAGATAGATACACGGAGCTTAGAAAAATAGAGGGCCATGGGCAATTTCTAAGGTAGGGACATGTTCGGCACAACTTTGTGGGCCGAAGGGCCTGTATTGCGCTGTAGGTTTTCTGTGTTTCTATTTCAGAAACCGCAACCCCTCCAGTCCATTTATAAATGGAAGTGATCTATCTCACCGTTGGGATGGATGCTACAATCTGTTTCCCCAGTACGTCACATGCCAGCCTAACTGGGGGGCCTCCTGACTCTGAGACCCCCCCCTTATCTCATCGCCAGCTTCTTCAGCCTCAGACACTTGTAGTGACTGTTCCTGTTTACCTGGGGATGCCTTCCAGTCTATTACTCACACCATCCGGCAGCTTAGCTCCCCAGCAGCCTGACTGAACAGCTTCATCCCTAACTATATTGTTTCAGCACCCTCCCCCGCACTATTTATTATCATGTCTGCCTGTCCACTGGTAGCCCCCTCCTCGTTGCATCCAAGTCATGGCTGAGAGATTCAGAAATGTCAATCAATTCTTGGGGAGTTACCAAACTCCCATTTCCTCATCCCGAGACCATGCAGAACACATTGGTTGGTCCCTCTTCGGGTCTTTCCACGGAAATCGGACTGGCAGTAAGTTGCCTTTTTGTCCTTCTAGTTCTCCTGCTAGGTGTAGTTTCCGTGTCAGACTCTAGTTTAACATGTACTTCCTGCCCTAGGGGTAGAAGCTGATTCCAGTGGAGAATTTTGACAGGGCCATTCCCATCCTCTGGCTCCACCCCGGAAAACTGGCGAATTTGGCATTTGGCTCTCCACGACGCAAAGCATAGACACCAAGTGGTCAACCAACCTATGTTTCCCTAGTAGCCCCAAATTTTTTATTAAAACAATGTCTCCAGGCATCAGTTGAGAGAACCTAATCTGTTGATCTTATCTCCTTGTTTCCTTGGTTTTTCTTGGTAGCAGAAACTGCTGCTAGCTCATAAGCTTTTTGCCTGTCAGACACGTTATCAGCTGCAAGTCTTCACCGCCGGCTCCAAAACAGAGATCCACAGGTAACAACACACACAAAATGCTGGTGGAACGCAGCAGGCCAGGCAGCATCTATAGGGAGAAGCACTGTCGACGTTTCGGGCCGAGACCCTTCGTCAGGACTAACTGAAAGGAAAGATAGTAAGAGATTTGAAAGTAGTGGGGGGAGGGGGAAATGCAAAATGATAGGAGAAGACCGGAGGGGGTGGGATGAAGCTAAGAGCTGGAAAGGTGATTGGCGAAAGTGATACAGAGCTGGAGAAGGGAAAGGATCATGGGACGGGAGGCCTCAGGAGAAAGAAAGGGGAGGGGGGAAGCACTAGAGGGAGATGGAGAACAGGCAAACAACTAAGTATGTCAGGGATGGGGTAAGAAGGGGAGGAGGGGCATTAACGGAAGTTAGAGAAGTCAATGCTCATGCCATCAGGTTGAAGGCTACCCAGCCGGTATATAAGGTGTTGTTCCTCCAACCTGAGTTTGGATTCATTTTGACAGCAGAGGAGGCCATGGATAGACATATCAGAATGGGAATGGGATGTGGAATTAAAATGTGTGGCCACTGGGAGATCTTGCTTTCTCTGGCGGACCGAGCGTAGGTGTTCAGCGAAACTGTCTCCCGGTCTGCGTCGGGTCTCACCAATATATAAAAGGCCACACCGGGAGCACCGGATGCAGTATACCACACCAGCCGACTCACAGGTGAAGTGTCGCCTCACCTGGAAGGACTGTCTGGGGCCCTGAATGGTGGTGAGGGAGGAAGTGTAAGGGCAGGTGTAGCACTTGTTCCGTTTACAAGGATAAGTGCCAGAAGGGAGATTGGTGGGAAAGGATGGGGGGGACGAGTGGACAAGGGAGTTGCGTAGGGAGCGATCCCTGCGAAAAGCAGAAAGGGGGGTGGAGGGAAAAATGTGCTTGGTAGTGGGATCCCGTTGGAGGTGGCGGAAGTTATGGAGAATTATACGTTGGACCTGGAGGCTTCATTAACTTTGCCTCCAACTTTCACCCTGCCCTCAAATTTACCTGGTCCATTTCCGACACCTCCCTCCCCTTTCTTGATCTTTCTGTCTCCATCTCCGGAGACGGCCTATCTACTGATATCTGCTATAAGCCTACAGCCTCTCACAGCTAACTGGACTATTCCTCTTCCCACCCTGCCTCTTGCAAAAAGGCTATCCCCTTCTCACAATTCCTCTGTCTCCGCCGCATCTGCTCTCAGGATGAGGCTTTTCATTCCAGGACGAAGGAGATGTCTTCCTTTTTTAAATAAAGGGGCTTCCCTTCTTCCACCATCAACTCTGCTCTCAAAAGCATCTCTCCCATTTCCCGCACATCTGCCCTCACCCCATCCACCCACCACCCCACTCGGGATAGGGTTCCCCTTGTCCTTACCTACCACCCCACCAACCTCCGGGTCCAACGTATAATTCTCTGTAACTTCCGCCACCTCCAATGGGATCCCACTATCAAACACATTTTTCTCTCCCCCCCCTTTCTGTTTTTCGCAGGGATCGCTCCCTACGCAACTCCCTTGTCCACTCATCCCCCCTCCCCATCCCTTCCCACCGATCTCCCTCCTGGCACTTATCCTTGTAAACAGAACAAGTGGTACACCTGCCCTTACACTTCCTCCCTCACCACCATTCAGGACCCCAGACAGTCCTTCCAGGTGAGGCGACACTTCACCTGTGAGTCGGCTGGTGTGGTATACTGCGTCCGGTGCTCCCGGTGTGGCCTTTTATATATTGGTGAGACCCGACACAGACTGGGAGACTGTTTTGCTGAACACCTACGCTCAGTCCGCCAGAGGAAGCAGGATCTCCCAGTGGCCACACATTTTAATTCCACGTCCCATTCCCATTCCGATATGTCTATCCATGGCCTCCTCTACTGTCAAGATGAAGCCACACTCAGGTTGGAGGAACAACACCTTATATACCGGCTGGGTAGCCTCCAACCTGATGGCATGAACATTGACTTCTCTAACTTCCGTTAATGCCCCTCCTCACCTTCTTACCCCATCCCTGACATATTTAGTTGTCTGCCTGTTCTCCATCTCCCTCTGGTGCTTCCCCCTCCCTTTCTTTCTCCTGAGGCCTCCCGTCCCATGATCCTTTCCCTTCTCCAGCTCTGTATCACTTTCGCCAATCATCTTTCCAGTTCTTAGCTTCATCCCATCCCCTCCGGTCTTCTCCCATCATTTCGCATTTCCCCCTCCCCTAACTACTTGCAAATCTCTTACTATCTTTCCTTTCGGTTAGTCCTGACGAAGGGTCTCGGCCCGAAACGTCGACAGCGCTTCTCCCTATAGATGCTGCCTGGCCTGCTATGTTCCACCAGCATTTTGTGTGTGTTGTTGTTGTTTGAATTTCCAGCATCTGCAGATTTCCTCGTGTTTGATCCACAGGTAATCTTGTTTCGCACATAGTATGGTGAGTATCCAGTAGCTTAATTCCGTGTACAGTTGTAGCAGTGCACCAAATGCCCAATATGCTGACTCCACGTGTTCTTTTAGTTGGCATCCAGGGTTCCAAGTATGTCTAACGATGTCGAGTTGAACTCTTAGGTTGAGGATCACCTTGAGGATAATATGGCGATGTCCTTGACCTCCAAGCACGCTCAGTAACTCGTATGAACCGACACTCAAAATCCCTTCCCCAATCACTGTATATCCTTCTTGGGGGACCATAAAGAACAAAATACTTCTCCTATTGCACTTCGGCAACAAGAGGAAATCCATATATACTAAATCAAGTGGCCCCGCTCTCCGTAAATGAGATAATGGAACAGATCTTGTACGCAGCATCTTCCTCCAAATGCATCGGATACACGACTTACAGTACTCTTCAACCTCAGGCTTCATTCGGGACCAATACATCTGATCTTGGATCAATCCGTAGGTCTTGTCAAACCCCAAATGACCCAAGCCATCGTGAACCGACCTTAGTACAATCCTCTGGTACCTCTCAGGCAAAACCAACTGGGAACGCCGAGGTCTGTCTGGAGGAGACGTGATCCTGTATAAAACTTTATTGCTCAGCTCCAGTGTGTCCCATTCCCCCATCAGTATGGGATATGGTAGGGTGTTGTGTCTTCTCAACTTGGGTCGCATCCCCTTTGACAACAGATGACCAAATGGCACCTATACAAGAGTCGTTTTACTGGGCTGCAGGACCCAAGGCAGGCAAGTGCTTCATATCCAGAGCAGTCAAGCTGGGTTTACAAAGCCCAGGTACGAAGTATCATGGAGTTTGCCTGCTTCTCATGGATGAATGCCTCACAGAGTGTCCTCAGCCAGCTTGACTCCATTCAAAGAAAGGCTCTCAGGATTACAGGTGTAGGTGAAGCCACAGCTGGTGAGAAGCTAGCCATCAGTAGCTTACACCACAGACGACAGGTTGCTGCAGCTGCTGTGCTGTACAACATGCACTCCAGCCACAGCCCTGCAGACCTTCGCGAGATCATGAGAGACGGCGCACCACACATCAAGTTTATCTACGCCTGCTCATGCTGTATCTATGCCTGATGCGAGAACCTACACGCTGGATAGAAGCTTCCTTCACTGTGCTGTCAGAATCTTGAACAGCCTTCCAGATGCTGTGGTTGGAAACATCTGCGACGGTGGGGTCCAAGCCTTCGAGAGTCGAGTGCACAAACACCGATCGTCTCTGGGAGGGAAGTCACATGCTTCTTCGTAAGCCATCATGAAGGGGAATGGGATGGCAATGCTTGGTTGTTGGCAGGTAGGGTTAATACCCGACTTTCAAGAGCACTTGTGAGTTGTGTTCTGGCTGGACTTAGTCCTTAAACTGCTGGAGATCAGTGCGGAAAGAACAGGTGCTGTTTTCTCCCGGTAGGGATTAGTTTTTAGTTCCAAGTGCTCCTGCCATGTTTTGTCACCCTGCAACCTTATCCTTCAATCTCTCTGAATTATGGAGGACAGCATGTGTATAAATGTCTCTCTCCAGCAGACTTCATCATGATCATCAGGATTCCAGTATTTCTACTATTTTTTTTTAAATTGTACATATAATTTTTTTGTGTTCTATCATTGAGCAGCAGCGAACCATCTGATTGGCCTATCAGAGCTCTCTTTAGGAACTAGTTGACTCGATCAGCATTTCTGATTTGGCTATTGTTTACGATTGCACTTAATAAATGAAAAATTATATATATGCTTGTGGAATGGCAGGACTAGAAGCTCTCAGATGATCCACAGCTCTATCAGCCATAACCTTGCCTCTGATTTCCCCACTGCGGAAAACTGGAACGTTGCTTTAACACCAGAGGCAGGAACGTCCTCTCACTCTTCGTCCATTTCCGGTATCCCATGCAAAAGTCGGGTCAACACATCGGTGTCTGTGTTCCCACTTCCCGGCTGAAATCCTAAGCAGACGCCGCCAACCAGCGACGACTGGTGGCACCCAACTTCACCATGGTCAGAATATAGGGCAGTGGATTGTTGTCGGGCCTCACCTTGAACTTGGCAACATACAGTCACTTAGCATCCACCACAGCCCATTTCAGTGCCAGAAATTCCAATTTGTGCGTAGAGTAGTTTTGTTCGGAGGATAACAGGCTCCAGTTGATGAAGGGAACAGGTTTCAATCCTTTACCTTGGTCCTGATATAGGACACCACCTAAGGCCCTCAAGCCTGGCGTCAGTATGCAGTACATAAGGCAACTGGGGCTTTAGTCAGCAATTCTTCTAGTAGTTGAAAGACCTCCTCACATTTTGCATCCCACCTTTACCCAAAAGGCTCAGATAAATTTAACCTCCTTCTCTTTCATTCTCCCCCCTGCCTTCCATGGCGGGGTGGGGGGGGGGGGGGGTAACCACATAGAAGCTGATTCAGAGAGTGGCTGACTCGGGAGTAGTCCTTCACAAATCTCCGGTAGTACCCACAGAATCCAAGGAATGAATGTAGGGGACTCACGTTCTTGGGCCTTGGCCATTTGGTCACCTCCTCTATCTTGCACAGATCCAGAGCTACTCCATCCTGTGAGACCACGCGTCCACCGTAGTTAGCTGACGTCTTACAGAACTGGCATTTGTCCAGTGACGGTTTTAACCCTTCAGCTTTCAGGTGATCCAACACCTTCAGTAGCCTCGTTTCATGCTCCTCCAGTGCTGACCATGAGCTCATTCAGATACACCAGTACTTCAGGCAGGTTCATGTCCCCAACAGTCTCCTCCATGACATGTTGGAAAGTAGCTGGTGCTCCTGAAATGCCTTGGGGCATTCTTTCAACTGAAAGAATTCAAGTGGACATACAGATGCCATCTTCTCTTTACCAGCTTCACTGATAATACCCACTCTTTAGTTCGAACACACAAAACCTTTTTGCTCCCCTCAGGCAGGCGGGAGCATCCTCCACTTGTGGAACAGTATACTGGTTGGGGATTGTATGTCGGTTCAGTGTCTGATAATAAACACACTTGTATCTTCCCATTCTTCCTCCTCACCACCGCTGTGGGTAATGCATCGGGACTCCTCGACTCAGTGACAATCCCAGCTTCCTTCAGTTTCAGCCGATGCCGCTGAACATCTCCCACCTCCACCTGCGCTAACAGTCAAGATCTTCCTCTGCCACTCAGACAGTGTGGCAAGTACTCTTGGAGCAACCCACATCAAACTTGTCAGTAGAAAAGTCACCGTCTGGGAAAAGGCACCGAAGCATTCGGGCTCTCACGACCAGACTATGTAACAATTTCTTCCCCCAAGCTATCAGACTCCTCAATACCCAGAGCCTGGACTGATACCTTACTGTCCTATTGCCCTGTTTATTATTTATTGTAATGGATGAGCTGTTTTGTGCACTTTATGCAGTCCTGGGTAGGTCTGTAGTCTAGTGTAGATTTTTTCTGTGCTGTTTTTTTTTACATAGTTCAGTCTAGTTTTTGTGCTGTGTCATGTAACACCATGGTCCTGATAAAACGATGTCTCATTTTTACTACATACTGTACAAGCAGTTATGGTCGAAATGACAATAAAAAGTGACTTGACTTGACTTATTTGTAGATAACCTCTTCAAATCTCAGCATCCATTATAACCACAATAATAAGTGCCTTAATCACCTTCCCCAACACTAGTTTAACCACTGGCTTAAACACACAAACTGCTTAATCAATCCTAAAACAGCATCCAAAACCCCCACAAGTGTACCCCTCTCACCAGCATAGCTCGTCAGTTAACTCCGTCAAGAGCCACATGACTCAGTGAGAGCAAGTCACCTTTCTAAACAATACACATCTAGGGTCGGTGGATTTGAGGTTCAATCAAACAGGAACATTGGAAATTCCAATTAAAGCAACCACAACTTTAGCGAATGCTGTGTAAATGCTGCCCATACACAATTATCGGTCACCAAGAAATAATACACTGCATAAAATTATGAAGAAGGTATATTTACCAATTTCAGCTTTATCAGTTAATAGGAAAAAGAAAAGAAAAGAAATGGGCTCATTACAGTTTAAGAGTGCACATAAACGTTGGAGCTCACTTCTGTATCAGCTGGGTGTACCGCTTTACGTATGGCGCTGAATTCTCATTACCAATCACAGGTAGAACTTCCCTTCGTGGACTTTGTGTAGCGAAGAACTCCTCGTATTAAGGTCTTCCGTTCGGATGGGTCCTCCAGGTGTCTCCCCTGATCCTCTCCTCTCCGCAACTCCAGCACTAACCCAACGGCTCTCCGTCAGAAGTCTCTAGAACCTTCTCTCAATCTCACCCTGACTGGCTGACACAACATTCCTAAGTTGGACAATATAGCTCCTTATCTTTAGGTGAAACCAGAACACTCACCAGCAGGGCACACTGCTTTTACAGAAAACTGCTGAATTGAAATACCTCACAGCATAGCAGTAGAAATCTTAACCAGAGCATTACATACATATACTTTGATAATAAATATAATTTGAACTTTATAATAGCCAAATTGCATACATCAAGCTCCAGTTGCACACACAAAATGCCGAAGGAATTCAGCAGATCAGGAGGGGAATAAAGTCAACAATTCAAGCTGACCCTTCGTCAGACAAGTCGCTTACAGATCACAGCATACCTCTACCAGAAGTCTTGCCCTTCCCTTTCACCGCATCCACCTCCACGGCCAGATATTGATGATCACTCTCCAGATCCAGCTTCCTTTTCACCTGCGAGACATAAGAAACCACGTGACAGTCCACTCACACATGGAATAAGCTATGGAGAAAAACCAGTCTAGCCGGTTCCTGCTGACACAACCAGCCTCCTCCGAATGTCTCCCCTCATCCATATTTAAACCTGACTCTCCATTCCTTGCCCACACTACCCTTGAACCTTCAGCCACTCTCTGTGGCACTTCAAGGTCAATGTTCTCTCCTCCAAGAGATTCCCTACTGATGGGATGATGGGAAAAATGCAGGTTGAGGGCTATTTCCAATTTGTCTTGGCTAAGTGGACATAGATGGAGAGGTATGGACGGCTATGATCCAGATGTGGCTTGATGGGACTAGGCAGAATAACAGTTCGGCATGGGAGACAATTCCTCCAAGAGGACCACAACTTTGTCGTAGGGTTTGGAGGCTCGTGTCCTCAATGACCCGGAGAGCGATGTTGGCTGGAGTCAAGGCCTTGTGCTTTGTCTCCTGGTGGGGTCACCCAGGCCAAACAGTAGAAGATATACTAAGAGTGGTCCACCAGTCCTCCAAGTTCAGGGGTTCAGCTCAGGGCTAACAACCCCGACTGGTAAAACAAAATTGTCACAGAAACAGCGATGAAAAATCCTTCTACATCTGAGTACGACGGTATTCCTGAGCCTCCACCCGGGACTTGCGTGACTTACAGTACTGAAAATTGAGAGGAAGCTACTGACACAATGAAGGAAACTGTGAACGCCACCAGAGATGGAGGACCATCATTGCTGCCTTAAACACCAGCGGCGTAACAAGCAGCAAGTGGAGTAGACTGTCCAAAAGGGCTATGTCTGTGTCGCAGTGCTCTGAACTCTAAGACTATGCTTGTGTATCAGGGAAGGGTTAGATCGATCTTGGAGTAGGTTAAAAAATTAGCACAACATCATGGGTCGACTTTTTCTATATTCTATTGCCTGTACTGAGAAAATTTACATCTCCAGCACCTGAATTATAGGGACAGATTGAACAAGTATTTCTTCATTCCATGCAGCATAGGAGAATGAGTGGAGATTTGATAGCGGCGTACAAAATTATAAGGGGTATAGACAGGGTAAAGGCAAGCAACCCTTTTGCAGAAGTTGGGTGAGATTTGAACTAGAGGTCATAGGTCAAGGATGAAAGGTGAAGTATGATGGTGAAAGAGTAGTGGGAGTGCGGAATAAGCTGCCAGCGGAAGTGAGGGACGTGGCTTCGATTGCAACATTTAAGAGGAGTTTGGACAAGTACATGGACAGGAGGGGTGTGGAGGACTATGGTCCAGGTGTGGCTCAATAGGGCGAAGCAGAATAACACTTTGCAATGGACTAGATGGGCCAAAGGGTCTGTTTCTGTGCTGCAGTGCTCTGTGACTCTGTCTCAACATCCCTCTTCATTTTGATCAAAGAAGCCACTCCCTCTTCTGCTTTCAGGTGGGGACAGTAAATGGGTTTCTGGCTCTGCCATGTCACTTCCGAGAGGTATTAATCAGAGGGCAAAAACACGGTGGAATTAAACAGTCGAAGTGGGAAGCCCAGATGAGATCATCTAGCGCCCGCACTGCCGCATTAGCGGAAATTAGTTTGAAATATAATCCCCCACAGCACCCAATACTGAAGAGCGCTGGATTCCAATCTAGTATCAGCTCACACGGAAGGGAAAAGGAGGAGGAGCTAGTGCCTAAACTTTTAATTTTAGTGCAACGTATTGAGACGTGGATCAAGGAAGAGAATTTGGAACAAGACCACTCTGTTGCTCTCTCCATAAAAACCTGCCAACTGGCTGCGTATTGGGACAATATCCTTTGATTTAAGACTGCCAGCGTGTGTTGGATTTTGCTCTGGAAGGAGCTTGTGCAGATGTTTCCTTTATATATCTTTTCATTCCACCACATTCGACAACTGCTCCTCGCGTGCTGGACCTTGCTGGGGGCACGAGGGGCAGCCGGCCACTATTGACGTCGCTACAACGCAGCCTCCATTCATTCACTTTCCCCAAGCTGCATGCCTTTCTACCACAGCTGAACACTGCGTACATCATTTACAACACCTTGTGCAACATTGGAGAGGTACGTGGATGGGAGGGGCATGGAGGGCTATGGTCTAAGTCTAGGTGTAGGGCACACTTGCCTTTATTGGTCATTGCATTGAGTTCTATAGCCAGGAAGTTGTGTTTCGGGATTATAAAACTCAGGTTAAGCCATACTTAGAGAACTGCCTTCAATTCTGGGCACTCCATTACAAGGAGAATGAGGAGGCTTTGGAAGGGATGCAGCGGTTCATCAGGATGCTGCCTAGCTTGGAGGCTAATGAGCAACGGTTAGACAAACTGGGGTTGTTCCCTCAAGAGCAGTCGGGGCAGAGCGGACTTGGCCCAAGGTTAACAAAATGTCGGGCATACATAGACAGCCAATATCCTTTTCCCCAGGGCAGAACTGACTAGTGCTAGAGGACATGGTTTTAAGGTGGGAGGGAGGGAACATTCAAAGGAGATGGGTGGGGCAAGTTTTACTTTCAGGGTGGTGGAGGTCTGGAATGCACTGCCAAGAGGCAGATACCATAGGAGCATTTAAGAGACTCTTAGTTAAAAGACTCGTGACCACCTACACCAGGAAGGTATATAGCCAATGTGCAGGGTGCAGAGATCAGATTAACTGGTTTCATTACTACTGCACAACATTGTGGGCTGAAAGACCCGTCCTGTGCCACGTACCCAAAATACTGGAGGAACTCAGCAAGTCAGGCAGCACTTATGGAGGGGGATTTTGACCCAAAACGACTGTCTATTCTCCTCCACGGGTAAGACCATAATATACAGGAGCAGAATTAGGCCATCTGGCCCATCACATCTGCTCCGCCATTTCATCATGGCCAAACCAATTTACCTCTCAGCCCCAATCTCCTACCGTCTGCCAGTATCCCTTCATGTCCTGACCAATCCAGAATCTATCAATCTCTGCCTTAAGTATACATAAAGACTTGGCCTCCACAGCTGCCTGTGACAAAGAATTCCAGATTCATCAACCTCTAGCTAAAGAAATTCCTCCTCATCTCCGTTCTAAAGAGACACCCCTCTATACTGAAGCCTTGTCCTCTGGTCTTGAACTCTCACATCACAGGAAGCATCCTCCCCACATCCACTCTATCAAGGCCTTTCACCATTTGATAGGTTTCAATTAGGTCACCCCTCATTCTTCTGAATTCTAATTCATACAGGCCTAAAGCCATCAAGCACTCTTCACATGACAAGCCAAGCAATCCTGAAATCATTTTTGTGAACCTCCTTTGAACCCTCTCCAGTTTCAGCACATCCTTTCACAGATAAGGGGCCCAAAACTGATCACAATACTCCAAGTGAGGCCTCAGCAGTGCTTTATAAAGCCTCAACATTACTTCCTTGCTTTTATATTCTAGTCCTCTCGAAATGAATGCCAACATTACACTTGCCTTCCTCACCACCGACTCAACCTGCAAATTAACCATTAGGGAATTCTGCACATGAACACCCAAATCCCTTTGCAATTCAGATATTTCTATCTTCGCTCTATTTAGAAAATAGTCAACCCTTTCATTTCTTCTACCAAAGTGCATGATCGTACACTTCCCGACACTATTCCATCTGCCACTTCTTTGCCCATTCTCCTAAACTGTCTAAGTCCTCCTGTAGCCTCCCTATTTCCTCACAACTCCCTGCCCCTCCACCTTTCTTCATATCATCTGCAAACTTTGCAACAAGACCATCAATTCAATCATCCCAATCATAGTGTCAACACAGACTCCTGTGGAACACCACTAGTCACTGGCAGCCAGTCAGAAAAGGCTCCCTTTATCCCCACTCTTTGCCTCCTGCCCGTCAGCCACTGCTTTATCCGTGCTAGAGTCTTACCTGTAATACTATGGGCTAAGCAGCCTTATGTGCAACACCTTGTCAAAGGCCTTCTGAAAATCCAAGTTCACCACATCTACCGATTCACTATCCTGCTTGTTATTTCTTCAAAGAATTCCAACAGATTTGTCAAGAAAGATTTTTCCTTGAGTAAACCATGTTGAATCTCGTCCACAGAAACTCCTGTCCATTCCCCTAACGAACAAATCCCCTTTCACTGTGGCATTCCTCTTCTTCCCCCTTCCCTTCTGAGTCTCAGAGGCAGACTCAGTGCCAGTGACTTTCCTCTGTTAGGTCATTCCCCACCCCCCCCAACCCCCCGGCAGTACCCAAAGTGGTATGCCTGTTGTTGAGGCCACAGGGGTACTCTTTTAACCCCTTTTCCCTTCCTGACTGTCACTCAGTTTCCCCGAGTCCTGCACCTTGGGTGAAACGACCTCTCTGTATGTCCTATCTCTCACACCTCAGCCTCCCGAATGATCCAGAGTTCATCCAGTTCCAGCTCCAACTCCTTAACGCGGTTTGTTAGAAGCTGCAGCTGGATACACTTCTCGCAGTTGTAGTGGTCAGAGATACAGGAGGACTTCCTGCCTTCCCACATTCCACGTGGGGAAATTGCACTATCCTGCCCGGCATCTCCGCCTAGGTCTACGGATAAGGAAAAAAGGAGCTTTTCTTTGCTTTGCTTCTCTGACTGATCACCACTCTGTGCAAAAAAAGAACAGGAAATCTGTCTACCTACAGGAAAGATATCAATAAGTATTGAGTTCAGGAGTCAGGACGTTATGCTGAAGTTGGCAAGCCATTGGTAAGGCCTAATTTGGAATATCCTGAGCAGTTCTGATCACCTACTTACAAGAAAGAGATCCAGGAGATTGAAGGAATGCAGAGGGAATTTACAAGGATGTTGCTGGGACTTAAGGACCTGAGTTACAGGACAAGGTTGAATAGGTTAGGACTTTATTCCCCGGAGCAGAGGAGAATGAGAGATTTGATAGAGGTATACAAAATGATAAGGGGCATAGACAGGGTATACGCAAGCAGGCTTTTTCCACTGCAGTTAGAATGAAAGGTCATGGGTTAAGGGTGAAAGATGAGATGTTTTAGGGAAACCTGAGGGGAAATTTCTTCACTCAGAGGGTGGTGTGAGCGTGAAACCAGCCCTCAGTGAAAGTGACAGATGCGGGTTCGATTGCAACATTTAAACCACAAGACACAGGAACAGAATTAGGCCATTCATCCCACTGAGTCTGCTCCCCCATTTCACTGCCGATTCATTACCTGTCTGCCCCATTCTCCCTGTAAGCATTGGCATCTTGGCCAATCAAGATCCTATCAACCTCCGCCTCAAATATACCCATTGAAGTTTGGGTAAGTACATAGATGGGAGAGGTATGGAGGCTACGGCCCAGCTGCAGGTTTATGGGACTGGGCAGAACAGGCATGGACTAGATGGGCCGAAGAGATCTGCGACTCTATAAAAACCTGCTCTCCACGTTTCCTCCAAAGTTCCACACTCTCACCTTAAACGAACGCACACCCTCTTGTACTTGACATTTCTAGGCTGGGAGAGAAAGATTTTGACTGTCCTCTCT
This sequence comes from Hemitrygon akajei, assembly GCF_048418815.1. Taxonomy (NCBI): domain Eukaryota; kingdom Metazoa; phylum Chordata; class Chondrichthyes; order Myliobatiformes; family Dasyatidae; genus Hemitrygon; species Hemitrygon akajei. Next base: position 161,248,412 of record NC_133134.1, on the reverse strand, counting down.
TATCTGTGCCTCAGGCATGGGCTTAAACAGCAACAGGAATCAAACATGGCCTTCTGGTTCGGTACTGGCCTGCACACTTTTCAAAGTCCGCCACTGCAAATCACAGGAACATTCTGAAAGCTATTCTATAAAGCCTCACATTGCTCCGCTCTGAAACACGATTGCCCACTTCTCCAGAAGAAATAAGTCACCAAGACTTCAAGGTGGAGGCGTTGCTGTCCAGGGACTTAAGAGATGGGCTCAGGCCTCTGAAATAGGCCTTTGCATTTAGCAGAACTCTGAGACTAATGAATAGGAGAGGAAGGCCACTTTCAAATGCAAAACCTCCAGCAGTTTAAAAAGCTTTGGGCAACTAACCAAAGTTTCCTTTTAAATTCACTAAGTGTGCAACATTTTATGAGGCAAGGCATGCTGTGCCACTAAAACTAGGACTGTGATCACTGCCACTGTAGCCCAGGCACACCACAGTGGGAGCAGAGAGGGAGACGATGCATTTTCCCTGGGGATCCTGGTCCGGATCACCATTCCTGTTACAACTGAAGGACTTTTGTTTACTCTCCCTGCCTGCCAGGCAATTACGTTTTAGAGCAGCTCAGTGCCTGGGAAAGCACTTGTGCGATGAGCTCCCAGCTTCACAGAGATGTAACACTGAGGCTTGGGTCAGACCACATATGGAATATGGTGATCAACTTTGGGCCCTATATCTACGAAGGGATGCACTAGCATTGAGGGAGTCCAGAGGAGGTTCACGAAAGGTTTAACACACGAGGAGTATTTGATGGCGCTGGCTCTGTACGCGCTGGAATTCTGAAGAATGAGGGGGAATCTCAGTCCTTTTGAAAGGCCTAGATAGAGTGGATATGCAGATGATGTTCCCAGTTGTCCAAGAGTCTAGGGCCATAAGGCATGGATTCAGAATACAAGGACATCCCGTCAGACTGGAGATGAGGTTAATTTCTTTAGCCAGAGGGTAGTGAGTCTGTGGAATTCGTTGCCACAGACAGCGGCGAAGGCCAAATCATTGGGTATATTTAAAGCAGAGATTGAGAAGTTCTTGATTAGTAAGGGTGTCAAAGTTTATGGGGAGAAGGCAGGAGAATGGGCTGAGAGGGGTAATAAATCAGCCATGATGGAAGGGTGGAACAGAGAACAGCCTAACTCTGCTCTTATGTCTAATGGTCACAGGTTTACCCAGCATGCCTCACATCCCTTCTGCTGTCCCAGGTTCTAAGGCTCTCAGAGCAAGGCATGCAATGCAACACCAACCACGTGTTTCCATAACGCCTCCGGACGTACGCATGACAATACAAACACAAAGAAATACACACCCACAGATATGCATGCACATACACATCCCTACACTTAACTCAAGAGTCTACGTGTACACGTGTGGGCATGTTCTACGGGGACACGTACATGGTCTCCAGGATCACGTGTACACACACAGGCATGGTCTACAGGGGACACACTCAGAGTCATGGAAGAACACAGCGGGCTTACAGGCCCCTCTGCCCATTGAGTCCATGCCAACCAGTGCCCAACAAGCGAGTCCCAACTTCCTGCGTTCAGAACGCATCCCTCCATGTACCTACGCGAGTCCTCTGAGAGAAGCACTACCTTGTTGATGATGAGAGGCATAGATCGAGTGGACAACCACAGACTTTCCCCCAGAGCAGAAATGGCTAACACAATGGGTGATTAGAGGAAAGTATAGGGGGGGCATCAAAGGCAGGTTTTTACAGAGACGGTGGTGGGGGTATGGAAAACTGCTCAAAGGGTGGTGGGAGGGGCAAATACATCAGCGACTCTTAGATAGAAAGATGGAAAAGTGGAGGACTTTGTAGGAGGGAAGAGTTAGATTGATCTTGCAGCAGGTTAAAAGTTTGGCAGAACGTGATGGGCCAATTGGCCTGCAGTGTGCTGATCTTTGTTCTAGTCCTGGCAACATCCTCGTAAAACTTCTCTGCATTCTTTGCAGTTAAACACAACTCTCCAATGAAAAGTGACCAAAATTATACACAGTTTTTGAAATACAGCCTTACAAATGAACTCTACAGCTGCAGCATAATATCCCAATTCCTATACTCAGTGCCCTAACTGACAGAGGGCAACACACTAAACTGTTTTGGCACCACCATTTTCAACAAACTGCACCCCCAAGTCTCTCTGCTTGATTACTCTTGCCTTAGCATTCACAATATAAATCTTGATTCAGTCTGAGCTTCCAAAATTCATCACCTCACACTTAACTGCATTGAAATCCAGCTGCCGCACCTCAGCCAACTTAACAACTCATCCCTAACCCTTACCCTAGGTAATGTCTAAGGTAAGGACATGGTTGGCACAGCTTTGTGGGCCGAAGGGCCTGTATTGTGCTGTAGGTTTTCTATGTTTCTATCCACAGGGATACAAACGCATAGAGTCCTGATCCGCAGGAGGTACACACGGACTGACATGATTTACAGGAGGGAGATGGAGAGGGCGAGACAGACACAGTCATTGCCTACAGGGGATACACACACACACACACGCAGAGTCATGATCAACAGGAGACAGACATACACACAATCAAGATCTGCAGGGGATACACACACAATCTATATCTACAGCAGATACACACACACACACACAGTCATGATCTACAGGGGTTACACACACACAGAGCATCATGATCTACATGAGATGCACATACACAGTCATGATCTACAGGACATACACACACTGACACACACACAGTCATGATCTTCAGGGGTTACACACACACAGAGCATCATGATCTACAGGAGATGCACATACACAGTCATGGCCTACAAGGGATAAACACACAGTCATAATCTACAGCAGATACACACAGTCATGATCTACAATGGACACACACACAATCATGATCTGCAGGAGAGAGAGAGAGACACACACACACACACACACACATACAACAGTTATGATCTACAGGAGACACACACGGTCACAATCTACAGGTGATGCAGACACACTATCATGATCTACAAGGGATGCACACAAACACGCAGTCATGATCTACATGGGATATACACACACACAAAAACATGATCTACAGGAGGTACACACACACAGTCATGAGCAACAGAAAATACACAGGCAGTCATGACCTACAGGGGATACACACACACAGTCATGACCTACAGGGGATACACACACAACCATTATCTACAGGAGATACACGCAAACTGATGATTTGCAGGAGATACACACACACAGTCATACTCTACAGGAGACACTCACAGAGTCATGATCTACAGGAAATACACACGAACACAGTCATGATCTCAAGATAGTCACAAACAGTCATGATCTACAGGGGATACACACACAATCATGATCTACAGGAGACACACAGACACAGTCAAGTTCTGGAGGAGATACACACACAAACATTCATGGCCTACAGTGGACACACACACACACAGTGATGATCTACAGGAGATACACACAGTCATAATCTAGAGGAGATACACACACATTCATGATCTACAAGGGATATGGACACAATCATTATCTACAGAAGACATAAATACACAGTCATAATCTACAGGAGAAAAACACAGGAGTCATAATCTAAAGGAGACACACACAGAGTCATGATCTGCAGGGGATACACATGAACACAGTCATGATCTACAGGAGATATACAGGCACAGTCATAATCTACAGAGCACACAGACATAATCAACAGGTGATACATACAATCATTATCTACATGAGATACAGACAGAGACATTATCTACAGGAGATATGTACACACAGTCATAATCTACAGGACACAGAGACACACTGTCATGATCTATACGGGATACACACACACAGTAATGATCTATATGGGATACACACAAACATAGTCATGATCCAGAGGAAATATGCACACACAGTCATGATATACAGGAGCTACATACACAATGATCTACAGGACATACACACACCCATACAGTTATGATCTGCAGGTGTTACACACACACAGAATGTCATGATCTGCAGGAGATACACACAGAGTCATGATCTACAGGACACACACACACACAGTGTTAATCTACAGAAGATACACACAGTCATGGTCTACAGGAAATACACATACACATGGTCATGATCTACAGGAGATACACACACCGTCATAATCTACAGTGGACACACACACAGAGTCATGATATATAAAGATACCCAGACAGTCATGATCTACAGGACACACACAGTTATGAACTACAGCAGACACACACACACACACACACACACAGACATGATTTACAGATACACACAGTCATGAACTACAGGAGATACACATAAAATCATTATCTGCAGGAGATACACATACAATCATTATCTGCAGGAGATACACATACAATCATTATCTGCAGGAGATACACACAGTCATGATCTACAGGAGATATGTACACATAGTCATGAACTACAGGAGATATGTACACATACAATCATTATCTGCAGGAGATACACATACAATCATTATCTGCAGGAGATACACATACAATCATTATCTACAGGAGATACACATACAATCATTATCTGCAGGAGATACACACAGTCATGATCTACAGGAGATATGTACACATACTCATGAACTACAGGAGATATGTACATAGTCATGAACTACAGGAGATAGACACACACAGTCATGAACTACAAGAGACACACACACAGACATGATTTACAGATACACACAGTCATGAACTACAGGAGATACACATAAAATCATTATCTGCAGGAGATACACATACAATCATTATCTGCAGGAGATACACACAGTCATGATCTACAGGAGATATGTACACATAGTCATGAACTACAGGAGATATGTACACATAGTCATGAACTACAGGAGATACACACACAGACATGATTTACAGATACACACAGTCATGAACTACAGGAGATACACATAAAATCATTATCTGCAGGAGATACACATACAATCATTATCTGCAGGAGATACACATACAATCATTATCTGCAGGAGATACACACAGTCATGATCTACAGGAGATATGTACACATAGTCATGAACTACAGGAGATATGTACACATAGTCATGAACTACAGGAGATACACACAGTCATGAACTACAGGAGATACACACACACAGTCATGAACTACAAGAGACACACACACAGACATGAACTACAAGAGACACACACACAGACATGATTTACAGATACACACACAGTCATGATCTACAGGAGATATGTACACACAGTCATGAACTACAAGAGACACACACACAGACATGATTTACAGATACACACAGTCATGAACTACAGGAGATATGTACACACTCATAAACTACAGGAGATATGTACACATAGTCATGAACTACAGGAGATACACATAAAATCATTATCTGCAGGAGATACACAGTCATGATCTACAGGAGATATGTACACACAGTCATGAACTACAGGAGATACACACACACAGTCATGAACTACAAGAGACACACACACAGACATGATTTACAGATACACACAGTCATGAACTACAGGAGCTACACATAAAATCATTATATGCAGGAGATACACATACAATCATTATCTACAGGAGATACACATACAATCATTATCTGCAGGAGATACACACAGTCATGATCTACAGGAGATATGTACACACAGTCATGATCTACAGGAGATATGTACACACAGTCATGAACTACAGGAGATAGACACACACAGTCATGAACTACAAGAGACACACACACAGACATGATTTACAGATACACACAGTCATGAACTACAGGAGATACACATACAATCATTATCTGCAGGAGATACACATACAATCATTATCTGCAGGAGATACACACAGTCATGATCTACAGGAGATATGTACACATAGTCATGAACTACAGGAGATATGTACACATAGTCATGAACTACAGGAGATACGTACACATAGTCATGAACTACAGGAGATACGTACACATAGTCATGAACTACAGGAGATACACACACACAGTCATGAACTACAAGAGACACACACACAGACATGATTTACAGATACACACAGTCATGAACTACAGGAGATATGTACACACTCATAAACTACAGGAGATATGTACACATAGTCATGAACTACAGGAGATACACACAGTCATGATCTACAGGAGATATGTACACATAGTCATGAACTACAGGAGATATGTACACATAGTCATGAACTACAGGAGATACACACAGTCATGAACTACAGGAGATACACACAGTCATGAACTACAGGAGATATGTACACATAGTCATGAACTACAGGAGATACACACACAGTCATGAACTACAAGAGACACACACACAGTCATGAACTACAAGAGACACACACACAGACATGATTTACAGATACACACACAGTCATGATCTACAGGAGATATGTACACACAGTCATGAACTACAAGAGACACACACACAGACATGATTTACAGATACACACAGTCATGAACTACAGGAGATATGTACACACTCAAACTACAGGAGATATGTACACATAGTCATGAACTACAGGAGATACACACACAGACATGATTTACAGATACACACAGTCATGAACTACAGGAGATACACATAAAATCATTATCTGCAGGAGATACACATACAATCATTATCTGCAGGAGATACACATACAATCATTATCTGCAGGAGATACACACAGTCATGATCTACAGGAGATATGTACACATAGTCATGAACTACAGGAGATATGTACACATAGTCATGAACTACAGGAGATACGTACACATAGTCATGAACTACAGGAGATACACACACACAGTCATGAACTACAAGAGACACACACACAGACATGATTTACAGATACACACACAGTCATGATCTACAGGAGATATGTACACACAGTCATGAACTACAAGAGACACACACACAGACATGATTTACAGATACACACAGTCATGAACTACAGGAGATATGTACACACTCATAAACTACAGGAGATATGTACACATAGTCATGAACTACAGGAGATACACATAAAATCATTATCTGCAGGAGATACACAGTCATGATCTACAGGAGATATGTACACACAGTCATGAACTACAGGAGATACACACACACAGTCATGAACTACAAGAGAGACACACACAGACATGATTTACAGATACACACAGTCATGAACTACAGGAGCTACACATAAAATCATTATCTGCAGGAGATACACATACAATCATTATCTACAGGAGATACACATACAATCATTATCTGCAGGAGATACACACAGTCATGATCTACAGGAGATATGTACACACAGACATGATCTACAGGAGATATGTACACATAGTCATGAACTACAGGAGATAGACACACACAGTCATGAACTACAAGAGACACACACACAGACATGATTTACAGATACACACAGTCATGAACTACAGGAGATACACATACAATCATTATCTGCAGGAGATACACATACAATCATTATCTGCAGGAGATACACACAGTCATGATCTACAGGAGATATGTACACATAGTCATGAACTACAGGAGATATGTACACATAGTCATGAACTACAGGAGATACGTACACATAGTCATGAACTACAGGAGATACACACACACAGTCATGAACTACAAGAGACACACACACAGACATGATTTACAGATACACACAGTCATGAACTACAGGAGATATGTACACACTCATAAACTACAGGAGATATGTACACATAGTCATGAACTACAGGAGATACACACAGTCATGATCTACAGGAGATATGTACACATAGTCATGAACTACAGGAGATATGTACACATAGTCATGAACTACAGGAGATACACACAGTCATGAACTACAGGAGATATGTACACATAGTCATGAACTACAGGAGATACACACACAGTCATGAACTACAAGAGACACACACACAGACATGATTTACAGATACACACAGTCATGAACTACAGGAGATATGTACACACTCATAAACTACAGGAGATATGTACACATAGTCATGAACTACAGGAGATACACATAAAATCATTATCTGCAGGAGATACACAGTCATGATCTACAGGAGATATGTACACACAGTCATGAACTACAGGAGATACACACACACAGTCATGAACTACAAGAGACACACACACAGACATGATTTACAGATACACACAGTCATGAACTACAGGAGATACACATAAAATCATTATCTGCAGGAGATACACATACAATCATTATCTACAGGAGATACACATACAATCATTATCTGCAGGAGATACACACAGTCATGATCTACAGGAGATATGTACACATAGTCATGAACTACAGGAGATACACATACAATCATTATCTGCAGGAGATACACATACAATCATTATCTACAGGAGATACACATACAATCATTATCTGCAGGAGATACACACAGTCATGATCTACAGGAGATATGTACACATAGTCATGAACTACAGGAGATATGTACATAGTCATGAACTACAGGAGATAGACACACACAGTCATGAACTACAAGAGACACACACACAGACATGATTTACAGATACACACAGTCATGAACTACAGGAGATATGTACACACTCATAAACTACAGGAGATATGTACACATAGTCATGAACTACAGGAGATACACATAAAATCATTATCTGCAGGAGATACACAGTCATGATCTACAGGAGATATGTACACACAGTCATGAACTACAAGAGACACAAACACACATACATGATTTACAGATACACACAGTCATGATCTACAGGTGATACACACTGTGTCATGATATATAAAGATATCCAGACAGTCATGATCTACAGGACACACACAGTTATGAACTACAGCAGACACACACACAGACATGATTTACAGATATACACACAGTTATGATCCATAGAATATACACACACACCAGCCATTATCTACAGGAGATACACAAAGTTATGATCTACAGGGTACATACACAATAATTAACTATAGGAGATACACACACACACAGACAGAATTTACAGATATACACAGAGTCATGATCTACAGGAGATATGTACACATAGTCATAAACTACAGGAGATATGTACACATAGTCATGAACTACAAGAGACACACACACAGACATAATTTACAGATATACACACACAGTTATGATCTACAGGATATACATACACACCAGCCATGATCTGCAGGGTACATACACAATTATTAACTATAGGAGATAACACACACACATAATCATGATCTACAGAGAATGCATACACACACCTGTCTGCGTTCCCATTCATTGTCTAGTCAGATACAAGTACAGTTACTGATGGATACAGATTGATGTAAAATACTTAACCCGAATCATTCAGGCTGAACTCCTAGCTGACTAATCACAATGGTACTCCCTCACCCTACTCTCTCTCTCTCACACACACACACACATGCGCGCAGTCAGCTCCAATTACCGGTGGGCGACCCAGGGGCGGCCGCTGTCCCCATTCGGACGACCCGGGACCCTGGGGAGTAGCAGCGAACAGCAGCACCCTGCGTGCAGCCTCGGCGCCCGCCCGCTCTGCCTCCTCGGCCCGGCCGCTTGCCGGTGAAGAGAAGATCAGGAGCGATTGGCCGAGCAGTCCGCGGGCCCCGTCGGCGGCGGTGGCAGCGGGCTCCGGCTTTATGGCAACCGGGAACGTTTCTTTGGACATTGTCCCTTATAAGGAACGGGTGCCGCGAGAATGAAAGACTCTTTAAAATGTTATCCCCGTATCTTTACGGCGGCAAGTTGTGGTCCTGGCTGCAGAGCGGAGTGTCTGGGGTGCTTCGTTTGGGGCAGCGGTCCCGAGCACCGATGCTGCGGTGAAGGGAGAGGGGGTGGGGGAAGCCTCCAGCCCCGCACACGATCCAGGAAGCAGTCAGCACCGGCACTGCTACTTTTACGCGCCAAATATTTGCCGCGAAACAACCCCGCTGTAACAATTCCCCTCCTGGCCACGCCCCGCCCGCCCTCCATTGGGCGGCATAATCCCGCCCCCTTCTCTGGATTGGTCGGGCTTCGCCTCGCTCACTTGCTGCCGGCGGGCGAAGCCAATCGGCGGCAAGAGCTCGACCCTTTCCGGCGACGCTGCGAAGGCGGGTTGGTTTGAAGTTGCAGAGGGAAGAAACCAGGAAGTTCAAACCAGAGCTCCCGGCTGCCGCACCGAAGACAGGATAAGATTTGTTGCTTAGCTGGCAGTATTAAGGACATTAGTTAGGAAAAATAAATAAATTATTGTCCAAAAGAGAAGCAACTGGAGAGTTCATCGGCCTTCCAGAAATCTGATTGAATGGAAGAAGCTGTTGCTGAATCATTGAATGTGGGTCCCTTCTCCTCGATGGTATCTCGATCAGTTATGGAGATGGCCTGAGGAATGTCAAATGGACTCACCTTCAAAGACCCTACAACTCGTTTATTTATTTTTGTCTTTTGGTTGTCAGTTTTTACGTGTAGCTTTTCATAAATCATATTGTATTTCTTTACTTTCCAGTCAGTGCCCGTAATAAAAATGAATCTTAAGGTCGTATCGGTTCAAATATGAGTATTTTCATAATAAATTTATTTGACTGATTTTGAAATGGATTTCAACTTAGATAAGTGTGAAGTGATTCACTTTGGACAGTCTATGAGATTATGATTCTGTACAGTCTATATGATTCACTGTGGTAGGACCCATACAGTGAATGACGGGACGCTGACAGTTGCGGAGGATCAGAGACACCTGGGAGTACAAATGTACATATCACCGCAAGCAGCTGCACAAGTAGGCATGGGGCTGAAAACCTTTAGCAGAGACATTATTCTACAGTTATATGGTAATTAGTGAGGCCGTACTTCAAGTATTGTGTGCAGTTTTGGTCACCCTTTTATAGGAAAAACATCAAGCCAGAGAGATTTCTAAGGATACTGTCTGGACGAGAGGGCCTAGAAGTGGTTGGCCACATAGGATCTTTATTCCTTGGAGTGTAGGAAACCTCATAAAAGTTTATAAAAAATTATAAATTTTGGGGCTGAGAAGGAAAATGGATCAGCTATGATGAAATGGCAGAGCAGACTCGATGAGCCAAATGGCCTAATTCTGCTCCTATATCTTATGGTCTTATATAAAAATTAGGTGTATGGAAAGGATGGTCATAGTCTTTTCTCCATGGCTGCAGAGTCCAAAATGAGAGGGCACAGATATAAGAGAGGAGAGATTTAAAGAGTTCTGAGCGGTAACTTCTTCACACAGAGGGCCGTGAGTACCCGCGTACAACTGCAACATGTAAGAGATGTTTGGATAGGTGCATCAAGGGGTGGAGCTTGAGTTATGGGCAACTAACATGGACCAGCCTGTTTCTGTACTGCATTATTCTATGACACCAGATATGGATAACAAAATCTTCTCCCACTGTACTGGCTGCACTAAATCTCAAGCACTTTGCCTTGCTCCAAAAAACCTGAGAAAAGCTTTGAGTTTCATGCCATGCATACTGACCTTTTCAAAACATACATCAAGATAGTACAATAAAAGAACATAGCAAAATAGACACACAAATAACTGCAAATGCTGGAGATCAGGAGCAACACATAAAGGTCCTGGAGGAACTCAGTGGGTCGGGAGTATTTACGGAAGGAATTGGACGGTCAATATTTCAGAATAAGGCCTTTCTCTGGTCTTCATTGGGATTTGAGTCCAGATGAAGTTTCTCAACCCAAAACGTTGACTATCCATTTCCCTCCATAACTGATCCTTCAGGCTACTCTAAGATCAATCTAACCCGTCTCTCCCACATCGCCTCCCATTTTTAAAAATCATCCATGTGCCTATTTAAGAGTTTCTTAAATGCCCTAATGTAGCTGTCTCTCCTAGCAGTCCTGGTACGATGTTCCATACACCCAACATCCTCTGTGTAAAAAAACTTAACTCTAACATTCCCCCCCATACTTTCCTCCTATCACCTTAAAATTATGGCCACTTGTATTAGCAATTTCCAACTTGGGGGGAAAAATCTCTGGCTGTTCATTGTATCCATGCCTCTTATCATCTTGTACACCTCTATCAAGACACCTCTCATCCTCCTTCACTCTCGGTTAAAGCATGTAAGGCCCTAAGGTAGTGCGATAAAATATATATTGAAATGTTTCCACCAGTGGGAGAGGCTCAAATAAGGGAATACAATTGAAGACAAAGTGACATTCATTTAAATCTGAAGAGCAAAGGAATTTCTTCATGCAGAGGGTGGTGAATCCCTGGAAATCTCTGCCCAGACGGACTGTGAAGGCTAGGTCATATCAAAGTTCAAAGTAAGACTTATCATCGAAGTGCCTATATGTTAGTTGTGAATCATGGGCATGCCATGAAGGCACCAATGCAATGGTGATACTTGCAGGCTGCCCAGCACAATCCTCAGACTGTCTGAACATTGATGGAAAACTTTGTATTTCACTGTACGTTTTGATGTACATGTGACAAGCTAATCTTTTCATCAGAATTTATTACCTTGAGATTCATTTTCTTGTAAGCATTTACAGAAAAATAAAAAAAATACAATCTAATTTATTAAAATTACAGAATTTATGAAAATACAGAAATAAAGACTGACAAACAAATAACGTGTGAAAGAAGGCAAATCGTGCAAATTAAAAATAAATTGTAAAGAGTCCTTGAAAGTGAGTTTAAAGGTTGTGGGGTTGGCTCAGTGTTCAGGTGAGTGAAGTTATCCATAGTGGTTCGGGAGCCTGATGGTTCCAGGGTAATAACTGCTCCTGAACCTCGTGGTGTGGGACCTAAGGCTTTGGAGGTGTTTAAGGAGGTGGATAACTTTTTGAAATAAGAGGGAATTGAGGGCTATCTGGAAGTGGTAGATTTGAGAGTTGGGACAGATCAGACATGATCATATTAAACGCCAGGCTGTGAAACTTCCAAACACCCGGCTACCACCCAGTACCCGTTATTTATGTCAGCACCAGTAGTGGTAATACTGTGTATATTTAACTACATGTCACTTTTGCACTTTACGTCAACTTGTATTTCCACAGAATACTTCTTTATCTGTTAGTATTTTTCTGTTAATTTAATATTATGTGATATATGTACTGTGTTGTGCACCTTCATCTCTGAGGAACGATGTTTCATTTCGCTGCATACATGTGTTCGGCTGAATGACAATAGACTTGCAGTTGAAGTTATAGATACGTGGGCCTTTGAAATGTTGGGGCAGTGCTATCAATGAGCTAACAGGGTCAGCATCAGCAGCAGCATAAAAGTCAATAAAAAGCGGTGGTAGATACAGCCTGTTCCATCACAAGTAAAGCCCTCCCCACCACTGAGCACATTTACAAAGAGCATCCACTATCCTGGCCATGCTCTTTTCTCACCGATGCCATTGGGGAAGAGGTACAGGAGCCGCAGTGCCCACATCACCAGGTTCAGGAAGTTATTACTCTACGACCATGAGACTATAAGATAAAGGAGCAGAATTAGGCTATTTGGCCCATCGAGTCTGCTCCGTCATTTCATCATGGCCGATCCATTTCCCTCTCAGCCCCAATCTCCTGCCTTCTCCCTGTATCCCTTCATGCCCTGACTAATCGAGAATCTATCAGCCTCTGCTTTAAATATACCCAGTGAGTTGACCTCCACAGCTACCTGTGGCAACAAATTCCATTATCTGGCTGAAGAAATTCCTCTTCATCTCTGTTCTAAATGGACGCCTCTCTATTCTGAGGCTGTGTCTTCTGGTCCCCCACCATAGGAAACATCCTCTCCATATCCATTCTATTGAGGCCTTTCAACATTCAATAGTTTTCAATGAGCTCCCCCCTCATTCTTCTGAATTCCAGTGAGTAAAGGCTCAGAGCCATCAAACGTTCCTCATATGATAAACCTTTCAGTCCTGGAATCCCGGAACCAGTGTGGATAACTTCACCCACCGTATTGGCTGCACGATCTATAGGTTCACTTTAAAGGACTCTACAACTCAGTATTAATTCATTTATTTATGTATTTGTTCTTTTTTAAATCGAAGCAAGAGGCAGAGAGTGAAGGACTAAAGACATCTCAAAGTGAAGCCTTTTTGTTTTACTTATCAGGGAAAAGAGGCTAGACTGCGCAGGCACGTGATGTAGCGCGCCAAAGGTTTTAAAAAAGACTGCCAAATACAGCACCCATCGTCGGAGTGGACTGAGGCAGAGTGGGACGGCTTTGGCTCAACAGGCTTCAGTGTGAACAGGCAGAGGCGAAGGTAGGTTCCGGTAAGTTTTGTTTTGTTTGTTTAGACTAGAGAGAGTGTGAGGCAGGATGTTCGAATACTCCTCTTGCTGGATGTGGGAAGTGACAATGACACCTGCAAGAAGTGCATCCAGCTGCAGCTCCGAACAAACCACGTTAGGGAACTGGAGCAGGAGTTGGATGACCTCCGGATCATTCGGGAGAATGAGGTGTTTATAGAAAGTAGTTTCAGGGAGGCAGTTACGCCAAAGGAGCAGCACACAGGTAATTGGGTTACCATCAGGCGAAGGAAGGGGAAAGGGCAGGTAGAGCAGGGCTCCCCCGTGGCCATTCCCCTCAACAAGTATACTGGTTTGGATACTGTTGGGGGTGATGACTTACCTGGGACAAGCTGTAGCAGCCGGATCTCTGGCACTGAGTCTGGTTCTGCAGTGCAGAAGAGAGGGGGGAAGAAGAGGGGAGTGGTAGTGATAGGGGACTCAATAGTTAGAGGTGCAGACAGGAGGTTCTGTGGTCGTGACAGAGACTCCTGGATGGTTTGTTGCCTCCTGGGTGCCAAGGTCAGGGATGTCTCTGATCGCGTGCACAGCATTCTGAAATGGGAGGGTGAGCAGCCAGATGTCATGGTACACATTGGTACCAATGACACAGGAAGAAAGAGTGAAGAGTTCCTGAAGAGTGAGTATAGAGAGCTTGGTAGGAAGTTAAAAAGCAGGACCTCGAGGGTGGTAATCTCAGGATTGCTACCTGTGCCATGTGCCAGTGAGGGTAAGAATAGGATGTTCTGGAGGATGAACACGTGGCTGAGGAACTGGTGTAGGGGGCAGGGTTTGAGATTTCAGGATCATTAGGACCTCTTCTGGGGCAGGTGGGACCTGTACAAGAGAGACGGGTTACACCTGAACTACAGGGAGACCAATATCCTTGCAGGGAGGTTTGCTAGTGCTATTGGGGGGGGGGGGGGGGTTTAAACTAGATTTGCAGGGGGATGGGAACCAGAATGCCAGAGCAGATAGTGGAGCGGGGGTGAAAATAAATTATGTTAAAGGTTCATGCAAAGTCACAAATAGAAGGGTTGTGTGTGGTGGTAATAATCTACTGAGGTGTGTCTATTTAAATGCAAGGAGTATTGTGGAGAAGGCTGACGAGCTAAGGGCGTGGATTGACACATGGAATTACGACATTATAGCCATTAGTGAAACTTGGCTACAGGAGGGGCAGGGCTGGCAGCTTAATGTTCCAGGGTTCCGATGTTTCAGACGTGATAGAGGCAGAGGGATGAAGGGTGGGTGGGGTGGGGGGGTGGTGGCATTGCTAGTCAGGGAAAATGTTACAACAGTGCTCAGGTAGGACAGATTAGAGGGCTTGTCTACTGAGGCCATATGTGTGGAGCTGAGAAACAGGAAAGGTATGACCACATTAATGGGGTTGTATTATAGACCACCCAATAGTCAGCAAGAATTGGAGGAGCAAATCTGCAGAAAGATAGCAGACAACTGCAGGAAACATAAAGTTGTGATAGTAGGGGATTTTAATTTTCCACATATTGATTGGGACTCCCATACTGTTAAAGGTCTAGATGGGTTAGAGTTTGTAAAATGTGTTCAGGAAAATTTTCTAAATCAATATATAGAGGTACCCACTATAGAGGATGCAATATTAGATCTCCTATTAGGAAATGAGTTAGGACAGGTGACAGAAGTGTGTGTAGGGGAACACTTTGGTTCCACTGATCATAACACCATTAGTTTTAACTTGATCATGGATAAAGATAGATCTGGTCCTCGGGTTGAGGTTCTAAACTGGAAAAAGGCCAAATTTGAAGAAATGAGAAAGGATCTAAAAAGCATGGATTGGGACAGGTTGTTCTCTGGCAAGGATGTCGTTGGTAAGAGGGAAGCCTTCAAAGGAGAAATTTTGAGAGTGCAGAGTTTGTATGTTCCTGTCAGGATTAAAGGCAAAGTGAATAAAAATAAGGAACCTTGGTTCTCTAGGGATATTGGAACTCTGATAAAGAAGAGAGAGATGTATGACATGTATAGGAGACGGAGCAAATAAGCTGCTTGAGGAGTATAAAAAGTGCAAAAAATAAGAAAGAAATCAGGAGGGCTAAAAGAAGACATGAGGTAGCTTTGACAGTCATGGTGAAGGATAATCCAAAGAGCTTCTACAGGTATATTAAAAACAAAAGGATAATAAGGGATAAAATTGGTCCTCTTGAAGATCAGAGTGGTCGGCTATGTATGGAACCAAAAGAACTGGGGGAGATCTTAAATGGGTTTTTTTTATGTCTGTATTTACTAAGGAAACTGGCATGGAGTCAATGGAAATAAGGCAAGCAAGTGGTGAGGTCATGGAACCGATACAGATTGAAGTGGAGGAGGTGCTTGCTGTCTTGAGGCAAATCAGAGTAGATAAATCCCCAGGATCTGACAGGGTATTCCCTCGGACCTTGAAGGAGACTAGTGTTGAAATTGCAGGGGCCCTGGCAGATATATTTAAAATGTCTGTATCTACAGGTGAGGAGCCGGAGGATTGGAGGATAGCTCATGTTTTTCCACTGTTTAAAAAGGGCTCTAAAAGTAGACCGGGGAATTATAGGCCGGTAAGTTTGACGTCGATAGTAGGTAAATTATTGGAAGGAGTACTAAGAGATAGGATCTACAAATACTTAGATAGACAGGGACTTATTAGGGAGAGTTAACACGGCTTTGTGCATGGTAGGTCATGTTTAACAAATCTATTAGAGTTTTTCGAGGTTACCAGGAAAGTGGATGAAGGGAAGGCAGTGGATGTTGTCTACATGGACTTCAGTAAGGCCTTTGACAAGGTCCCACATGGGAGGTCAGTTAGGAAAATTCAGTTGCTAGGTATACATGGTGAGATAGTAAATTGGATTAGACATTGGCTCAATGGGAGAAGTCAGAGAGTGGTAGTTGGGGATAGCTTCTCTGAGTGGAGGCCTGTGACTAGTGGTGTGCCACAGGGATTAGTGCTGGGTCCATTGTTATTTGTCATCTATATCAATGATCTGGATGATAATGTGGTAAACTGGATCAGCAAATTTGCTGATGATACAAAGATTGGAGGTGTAGTGGACAGTGAGGAAGGTTTTCAAAGCTTGCAGAGGGATTTGGACCAGCTGGAAAGATGGGCTGAAAAATGGCAGATGGAGTTTAATACCGACAAGTGTGAGGTATTGCACTTTGGAAGGAAAAACCAAGGTAGAACATACAAGGTAAATGGTAGGGCACTGAGGAGTGCAGTAGAACAGAGGGATCTGGGAATACAGATACAAAATTCCCTAAAAGTGGCATCACAGGTAGATAGGGTAGTAAAGAGAGCTTTTCGTACATTGGCCTTTATAAATCAAAATATTGAGTATAAGAGTTGGAATGTTATGGTGAGGCTGTATAAGGCATTGGTGAGGCTGAATTTGGAGTATTGTGTGCAGTTTTGGTCACCGAGTTACAGGAAGGATATTAATAAGGTTGAAAGTTAGGAAGTTAGTTAGGAAGATTTAAAAGGACAGAAATCCTGATTTGGGTTTAATTTGGAGAAGGAAGTCTGAGAATCAGAACGGGAGTGCGGCGGGAGCCATTTTGATTTTTTTCTTCTTCTCATTGGAGTTAAGAGAGGCGGGACTGCGCAGGCGTGTGACGTCCGGCAGTGAAGTGCGGAAGATTTAAAAGGAACACAGCTTTATACAGCAGGCAGCATCGTTTAGCGGGCAGCGGAATGAGCCGGAAGCAGAGTGAAGGCTTAAGGGCTTTGGCTCAATGGGCTTAGGCAGAAACGGGTGAGGCAAGGTAGATTTAGTTTTCAGTTTTTCCTGTTATTTGAGGAAAGGGGGAATTATGAGTGTGAGGGCAGCTTGTTGTTCTTGGTGTCGGATATGGGTGGTCCTGGAGTCTCCTAGCCTCTCGGACGTCCATATCTGCGCCAGGTGAGCTGAGCTGCAGCTCCTAAGGGACCGTGTTAGGGAACTGGAGCTGCAGCTCGATGACCTTCGTCTGGTCAGGGAGACTGAGGAGCTGATAGAGAGGAGTTACAGACAGGTGGTCACACCAGGGCCACGGGAGGCAGACAGGTGGTTCACGGTTAGGAGAGGGAAGGGGAAGAGTCAGGTACTAGAGAGTAACCCAGTGGCTGTACCCCTTGACAATAAGAACTCCTGTTCGAGTACAGTTGGGGGGGACAGCCTACCTGGGGGAAGCAACAGTGGCCGTGCCTCCAGCACAGAGTCCGGCCCTGTAGTTCAGAAGGGTAGGAAAAGGAAGAGGAAAGCAGTAGTAATAGGGGACTCGATAGTTAGGGGGTCAGATAGGTGATTCTGTGGATGCAGTCAGGAGACCCGGATGGTAGTTTGCCTCGCTGGTGCCAGGGTTCAGGATATTTCTGATTGCGTCCAAGATATCCTGAAGTGGGAGGGTGAGGAGCCAGAGGTCATGGTACATATTGGTACCAATGACATGGGTAGGAAAAGAGAAGAGGTCCTGAAAGGAGAATATAGGGAGTTGAGAAGAAGGACCACAAAGGTAGTAATCTCGGGATTACTGCCTGTGCCACGTGACAGTGAGAGCAGGAATGGAATGAGGAGGAGAATAAATGTGTGGCTGAGGGATTGGAGCAGAGAGCAGGGATTCAAGTTTCTGGATCATTGGGACCTCTTTTGGGGCAGGTGTGACATGTACAAAAAGGACAGGTTGCACTTGAATCCTAGGGGGACCAATATCCTGGCGGGGGGATTTGCTAAGGCTACTGGGGAGACTTTAAACTAGAATGGTTGGGGGTTTGGAATCAAATTGAAGAGACTAGGAGAGAGGAGGTTGGTTCACAAATAGAGAAAGCTTGTAGACAGTGTGTGAGGGAGGATAGGCAGGTGATAGAGAAGGGGAGTGCTCAGACCGAAGATGTAGGGGAGAAGGAAGAAAAAGATAATAAAGTTGTTTGCGCTGTTAGGAATAAACAGAGAGTAAGAGATGGAGAATTTCTTAAATGCATCTATTTTAATGCTAGGAGCATTGTAAGAAAGGTGGATGAGCTTAGAGCATGGATTGATACCTGGAAATATGATGTTGTAGGTATTAGTGAAACATGGTTGCAGGAGAGGTATGATTGGCAACTAAATATTCCTGGATTCCATTGCTTCAGGTGTGATAGAATCGGAGGGGCAAGAGGGGGAGGTGTTGCATTGCTTGTCAGAGAAAACATTACAGCGGTGCTTTGGCAGGATAGATTAGAGGGCTCATCTAGGGAGGCTATTTGGGTGGAATTGAAGAATGGGAAAGGTGTAGTAACACTTATAGGGGTGTATTATAGACCAACTAATAGGGAGTGAGAATTGGAGGAGCAAATTTGTAAGGAGATAGCAGATATTTGTAGTAAGCACAAGGTTGTGATTGTGGGAGATTTTAATTTTCCATACATAGACTGGGAAGCCCATTCTGTAAAAGGGCTGGATGGTTTGGAGTTTGTAAAATGTGTGCAGGATAGTTTTTTGCAGCAATACATAGAGGTACCAACTAGAGAAGGGGCAGTGTTGGATCTCCTGTTAGGGAATCTCCTGGTAAAGTGCTTATTTGGGGAAGGGCTAACTTTGAAGGGATGAGGCAGGAACTAGCGAGAGTAAACTAGAAACAGATGTTCAAAGGGGAAAGCACAGAAGTAATGTGGGAGAAGTTTAGGGAGACTTGAGCTTGGTTCAGGATAGGTTTGTCCCACTGAGGCAAGGGAAAAATGGTAGGAAAAGGGAACCGTGGCTGACGAAACACGTGTGGCAACTCATCAAGGGGAGAAAGGAAGCATATGTTAGATATAAGAAGCAGGAAGTAGGAGGCACTCATGAGAAATATAGGGTGGCCAGGAAGGAGCTAAAGAAAGGACTTAGGAGAGCTTGAAGGGGGCATGAGAAGGCCTTGGCATGTAGGATTAAGGAGAACCCCAAGGCATTCTATGTGTATGTGAAGAACAGGAGGATGACGAGAACAAAGGTGGGACTGCTAAACGATAAAGAGGGCAACATGTTCCTGGAGGTGGAGGAGGATGGGGAGGTCCTAAATGAATACTTTGCTTCAGTATTCACAAGTGAAAAGGATCTTGATCAGGGTGAAGTCGAAATAGAGCAGGCCTGTGTGCTGGACAATGTGGAGATTACGGAAGAAGAAGTGCTGGATCTTAAAAACATCAAGATTGATAAATCCCCAGGGCTGGATATGATAGACCCTAGGTTGTTGTGGGAATTGAGAGAAGAGATCGTTGGAGCATTAGCTATGATCTTTGAATCCTCTTTGGCTACAGGGGAAGTGCCGGAGGACTGGAAAATGGCAAATGTAGTTCCCTTGTTTAAAAAAATAATAGGGAGAAACCTGAGAACTATAGACCGGTGAGTCTTACGTTGGTGGTCTGCAAACTACTGGAAAGGATTCTTAAGGATAGGATCTACGAGCATTTGGAGAAGTACAGTCTTCTCATGGATAGTCAACATGGCTTTGTGAAGGGAAGATAGTGCTTCACGAGCCTGATTGAGTTTTTTGAAGAGGTAACAAAAGAAATTGATGAGGGTAGGGCAGTGGATGTGGTCTACATGGACTTTAACAAGGCATTTGACAAGGTCCCTCATGAGAGACTCATCCAGAAAGTCATGAGGCATGGGATAAGTGAAACCTTGGCTGTTTGGATAAAAAATTGGCTTAAAGGAAGAAAGCAGAGGGTAGTTGTGGAAGGAAAGTATTCTGCCTGGAGGTCAGTGACTAGTGGACTGCTGCAGGGATCTGTCCTGGGACCCCTGCTATTTGTGATTTTTATAAATGACCTCAATGTAGAGGCGGAAGGATAGGTGGGTAAGTTTGCGGATGACACTAAGATTGGAGGAGTTGTGGATGGAGCTGTAGGTTGATGAAAGTTACAAGAGGATATAGACAGGCTGCAGAGTTGGGCAGAAAAATGGCAGATGGAGTTCAATCCGGACAAGTGTGAGGTGATGTATTTTGGAAGGACAAATCAGAAGACTGAGTACAGGGTTAATGGTCAGTTACTTAAGAGTGTGGATGAACAAAGGGACCTTGGGGTTCAAATCCATACATCCCTCAAGGTCGCTGCACAGGTTGATAGGATAGTTAAGAAGGCCTATGGGATGCTAGGCTTCATTAACGGGGGGATTGAGTTCAAGAGTAGAGAGGTCACGTTGCAACTCTCCAAATCTCTGGTGAGACCGCACTTAGAGTATTGTGTTCAATTCTGGTCACCTCATTACAGGAAGGATGTGGAAGCTATGGAGAGGGTGCAGAGGAGATTTACCAGTATGTTGCCTGGTTTGGAGAACAAGTCATATGAAGCAAGGTTAGCAGAGCTGGGACTTTTCTCTTTGGAACATAGAAGAATGAGAGGGGACTTGATAGAGGTCTACAAGATTATGAGAGGCATAGATAGGGTGGATAGTCAGTACCTATTTCCCAGGGCACCAATAGCAAACACCAGAGGGCATATGTACAAAATTAAGGGAGGGAAGTTTAGGGGAGACATCGGGGTAAGTTTTTTTACACAGAGGGTTGTGAGTGCCTGGAATGACTTGCCAGGGATGGTGGTGGAGGCTAAAACATTAGGGGTATTTAAGAGCCTCTTGGACAGGCACATGGATGAAAGAAAAATAGAGGGTTATGGGGTAGTGTGGGTTTAGTACTTTTTTTAAGGATTATATGGGTCGGCACAACATGGAGGGTTGAAGGGCCTGAACTGTGCTGTAATGTTCTATGGTTCTATGGAATGAGATAGGTCAGGTGTCGCAGGTATGTGTTGGGGAGCACTTTGGGTCCAGTGACCACAATGCCGTTAGTTTCATTAACTATGGAGAAGGATAGGACTGGACCCAGGGTTGAGATTTTTGATTGGAGAAAGGCTAACTTTGAAGAGATGCGAAAGGATTTAGAAGGAGTTGATTGGGACAAGTTGTTTTATGGGAAGGATGTAATAGAGAAATGGAGGTCATTTAAAGGTGAAATTTTGAGGGTACAGAATCTTTACGTTCCTGTTAGGTTGAAAGGAAAACAAGAGGATGAGAGTTGAGAGTTAGGGGGCAAAAGTTTAAGGGTAACACGAGTGGGAATTTCTTTACTCAGAGAGTGGGTAGCTGTGTGGAACGAGCTTCCAGTAGAAGTGGTAGAGGCAGGTTTGGTATTGTCATTTAAAGTAAAATTGGATAGGTATATGAGCAGGAAAGGAATGGAGGGTTATGGGCTGAGTGCGGGTCAGTGGGACAAGGTGAGAGTAAGCGTTCGGCACGGACTAGAAGGGTCGAGATGGCCTGGTTCCATGCTGTAATTGTTATATGGTTATATGGAAAGATTAAAAGTTTGAGAGAGCCATGGTTTTCAAGGGATATTGGAAACTTGGTTCGGAAAAAGAGAGATATCTACAATAAATATAGGCAGCATGGAGTAAATGAGGTGCTCAAGGAATATAAAGAATGTAAAAAGAATCTTAAGAAAGAAATTAGAAAAGCTAAAAGAAGATATGAGGTTGCTTTGGTGAGTAAGGTGAAAATAAATCCAAAGGGTTTCTACAGTTATATTAATAGCAAAAGGATAGTGAGGGATAAAATTGGTCCCTTAGAGAATCAGAGTGGACAGCTATGTGTGGAGCCAAAAGAGATGGGGGAGATTTTGAATGATTTCTTTTCTTCTGTATTCACTAAGGAGAAGGATATTGAGTTGTGTAAGGTGAGAGAATCAAGTAGGGTAGTTATGGAAACTGTGATGATCAAAGAGGAAGTACTGGCGCTTTTAAAGAATATAGAAGTGTATAAGTTTCCAGGTCATGACAGGATATTCCCTAGGACCTTGAGGGAAATTAGTGTAGAAATAGCAGGGGCTCTGACAGAAATATTTCAAATGTCATTAGAAACGGGGATGGTGCCAGAGGATTGGCATATTGCTCACGTGATTCCATTGTTTCTAAGAGTAAACCTAGCAATTATCAGCCTATAAGTTTGACGTCAGTGGTGGGTAAATTAATGGAAAGTATTCTTAGAGATGGTATATATAATTATCTGGATAGACAGGGTCTGATTAGGGACAGTCAACATGGATTTGTGCGTGGAAGGTCATGTTTGACTAATCTTATTGAATTTTTTGAAGAGGTTACTAAGAAAGTTGATGAGGGTAAAGCAGTGGATGTTGTCTATATGGACTTTGGTAAGGACTTTGACAAGGTTCCACATGTAAAGTTAGTTAGGAAGGCTCAATTGTTATTTATTAATATTGAAGTAGTAAAATGGATTCAACAGTGGCTGGATGGGAGATGCCACAGAGTAGTGGTGGATAACTGTTTGTCAGGTTGGAGGCCGGTGACTAGTGGTGTGCCTCAGGGATCTGTATTGGGTCCACTATTGTTTGTCATATACACGATGATGGGGTGGTAAATTGGATTAGTAAGTATGCAGATGATACTAAGATAGGTGGCGTTGTGGATAATGAAATAGGTTTTCAAAGCTTGCAGAGAGATTTAGGCCAGTTAGAAGAGTGGGCTGAAAGATGGCAGATGGAGTTTAATGCTGATAAGTGTGAGGTGCTACATTTTGGTAGGACTAATCAAAATAGGACTTACATGGTAAATGGTGGGGCATTGAGGAATGTAGTAGAACTGAGTGATCTAGGAATAATGGTGCATAGTTCCCTGAAGGTGGAATCTCATGTGGATAGGGTGGTGAAGAAAGCTTTTGGTATGCTGGCCTTTATAAATCAGAGCATTGAGTATAGGAGTTGGGATGTAATGTTAAAATTATACAAGGCATTGGTGAGGCCAAATTTGGAGTATTGTGTACAGTTCTGGTCACTGAATTATAGGAAAGATGTCAACAAAATAAAGAGAGTACAGAGGAGATTTACTAGAATGTTACCTGGGTTTCAGCACCTAAGTTACAGAGAAAGATTGAACAAGTTAGGTCTTTATTCTTTGGAGCGTAGAAGATTGAGGGGGGACTTGATAGAGGTATTTAAATTTATGAGAGGGATAGACAGAGTTGACATGGATAGGCTTTTTCCATTGAGAGTAGGGGGGATTCAAACAAGAGGACATGAGTTGAGAGTTAAGGGGCAAAAGCTTAGGGGTAACATGAGGGGGAGCTTCTTTACTCAGAGTGTGGTAGCTGTGTGGAATGAGCTTCCAGTAGAAGTGGTAGAGGCAGGTTCGATATTGTCATTAAAAAAAATTGGATAGGTATATGGTTAGGAAAGGAATGGAGGGTTATGTGCTGAGTGCAGGTTGATGGGACTAGGTGAGAGTAAGCGTTCAGCACGGACTAGAAGGGCCAAGATAGCCTGTTTCCGTGCTGTTATTGTTATATGGAAAGAGTGCAGAGAAGGTTTACAAGAATGTTGCTGGGACTTGAGAAACTGAGTTACAGAGAAAGGTTGAATAGGTTAGGACTTTATTCCCTGGATTGTAGAAGAATGAGGGGAGATTTGATAGAGGTGTATAAAATTATGATGGGTATAGATAGAATGAATGCAAGCAGGCTTTTTCCACTGCGGCTAGGGGAGAAAAATAAACAGAGGACATGGGTTAAGGGTGAAGGGGGAAAAGTTTAAAGGGAACATGGGGGGGGGCTTCTTCACACAGAGAGTGGTGGGAGTGTGGAATGAGCTGCCAGATGAAGTAGTAATTGCGGGCTCACTTTTAACATTTAAGAAAAACTTGGGCAGGTACATGGATGAGAGGTGTATGGAGGGATATGGGCCAGTTGCAGGTCAGTGGGACTAGGCAGAAAAATGGTTCAGCACAACCAAGAAGGGCCACAAGTCCTGTTTCTGTGCTGTAATTTTCTATGGTTCTATAGTACATGGTGACATATGCATAATGCAGACTTGGATAATAAATTTAGTTTGAACTTTGGTAAAGCTCTTCTAAGCTTATTTATTAAACAGTACTATCTGATTGAGGATGGACATCACCCAGTAGTCATATTCACAGCTGACGAGTCAGCAGTTAGCTACCAATAAAAACCTGCTCGGCGGTTGCTAGGCTGAGCTATTGGGAAGAGCGGCTGCGTTATCAGTTCACAGTTCAGCCCAAAACTGCTCCAAACTTCTTTCACTTTCATACAGTTGTGTTGCAGTTTTATTGATCAAAACAGGTGATAGATGCAGACTACTGCCATCGGTAAACAGGCAAGGCAGGACAGTCTGTTTCTCTGCCTAGACACCTAGGGCTGTAAATGTACTGAAGTTTCTGCAACAGAAGAGCACACAACATGGAGCCTCAAGGACATCAGTCAATGTATCTTAAATAGAGGATTTTAAAGTAAGTTTTGCTTCGCATCTCTAACACAGGACCTTTAAGACAAAATACTGTTTCTTGTGCTGATTTCCGTCATTGGAGACGAATTGATAGTTGTTTGAGTTGACCTTCAGAGAGACTATTCGAACTGGAGGAAAGAAGAGACGAGCACATAAAGGCTGTGTGTTTTTCAGTCCACATGAACCAGTGACTGGTTTTCTCTATCATTAATCAAAGGAGAGGACTTAATTCTCCATGACCACTTAGCCCATGCCATGAGGTCTTATGGGACATAGTCACCCAGCTGATAAATTGGAGATCCACTCGCTCAGAGTTTTTAAAAAAATAACCATATTAGCAGCGTTGGAGGGGGCAATGTTCTGTTAAAACCGTTCAGTGCTCAACAATTCAGCAATGTTCCATTTTCAGATTTTGTACGCTCTTTGGAATTGCAAGGTACGTTTTCCACAGTATCCAGAGTTATGGACTGCTGGTCCGCAGACACAAGTTCAAATCTCACAAGGTTTTTACATTCTAGCATTAAATAACTGTAATTATAATCTGGGTCAGCAATAGAACTATCAAATTGAAATAAAAATCTAGTTTATTAATAGCTTTCGGGGCGGGGGAGAGAAAGCCTGCCATCTGCAACCGGTTTGATTTGTGCGATTCAGACCTATGAATCTGGTTGACTCATACCTGGCCTCTCAGCTCAAGGGCAACATGAGGGTGGCCCTGCCTACCTCAGGTTTGAGTGAGAACAATTTTCCTCCACACACCGACTCAAACTATCACACAAAATCATCCACTTTCTAATTAAAAATTCATTCAGTTGTTCACCCTGAATCAGCCTTGCTTAACAGCTAATTTGCCAAAGGCAGTTCTGTAGTACATTATGAACACAAGAGATTCTGTAGATGCTGGGAATGCAAAGCAACACCCACAAAATGCTGGAGGAACCCAGCAGCTCTGGCTGTACCGATGGAGAGGAATAAACAGCCAGCATTTAGGACCGAAACCCTTCATCAAGACTGAAAAAGTGGGGGAGGGAATGAAGTAAAAACTGGCAAGTGATAGGTGAAGCCAGGTGAGGGGGAAGACAGGTGGGTGGTAGCTGTTGTGATATTTCCTGAGTCCAAGTGTGATTGAACTGCGTGGCATGCATGGGACTGCAAGAAACCATGCATTGACTTTGCGTGGCGACAGTAATGGGCTGGTCCCAACTTTAGAATGGTGGTTGTTAACACAAACAACCCATTTCATGGTATGTTTCCGTGTACATGTGATTAATATATCTAAATCTGCTGTAATATTTCACGAGCAAGTCTAAACCTAATCTCACCCATCATCCATCCACAGTTTAACTGTTTGAAAACCACTCTAGGTCACCATTCCTCGTCCTAGCCAGTGACAGCCACAATTTCTCTGTCTGGCTGAGTACATCCCTTGCATCACATGAGATGTCTTTATCGACCTACCACCAGACCTTCATCACCTCCAATGCATCCATCTGCATGGCCTTCCCAGCCAATCAGAACACAAGCACCTAATTAGATGACGCACCAAACATTTATTTACATACTTATTTACTTAAGCCGATCACCCCTACTGAGCCATAGGCTGCTGATAGTGGCTCACCAGCCTCTGACCTGGGCCAGTCTTTCAAACTGTCAAACTTTTCAAACTGTAGCCAATTTTTGAAGATCCCTCCTCTCCCAGGGATGAGGTTTTCAGAGCTTCTGCTGGCTTTCTGATAGTTCTGGGTTTTTACGGAATGGCTTCCTAGCATCATGCCCAACACTCCTCTTTTTGAAACGGGTTTAAAAAGTTATTTACCCATCTCCAATTGTTTAACATTAATAAACAAAAGCAATCATAGATTTATCCACCATATTTCTCCAGCAACAAAGAATCTGAGGGACTGTGGGAGGAAAGGAATTTGCTGACGTTTCAGGTTAAGATCCTGATTATTTCTTCAGAAAAGCCTTTAGAATAGTGCAGAGGAAAAAGAGTACACGAAAGGCCCAAAGCTTTGTCGAGGATTCAAACCACCCATCCCACAATCTGTTTGACCCCCAGGAAGGAGGTACAGGAGCATCAGGACTGGGACTGACAGACTGGGTAACAGCTTCTTCCCTCAGTCTGTGACACTAATGAATACCCTGTCACCACCAACGTCTCATCACTAGGACAGCGACATGTACTGCTCACTACATGCACTTTAAACTATAGTCTAATAACTGATTTATGGTAATATTGTTTTATGTGCAAAGTGTGTGATATAGGTTTTGAGGATACACTGTGGTCTGGAGGAACATTGTTTCATTTGGTTCTATATATGTATATAGTCAAGTCAAAGTCCTGTCCTGAGTCTTTGTGGCTCCTCATGCCGGTTTCTGTGGCGTGAAGCGACTGAGAGTACGAGACTCCCCCCCCTAAATAGGACGCCAGTCTATCGCAAGGTTGGCCCCCAGCACTTTTTTTGCCAGTATTCATTTTTCAGCTGGGTAGACTGGAGCATTGTGTGGTTAAATGCCTTGCTCAAGGACACACACGCTGCCTCGGCTGAGCTCAAACTCACGACCTTCAGGTCGCTAATCGAACTCCCTAACCACTTGGCCACATGCCACACATATGTACAGTCAGATGACAATAAATTTGAACCTTACCTGGTTTGATACTGAACATTGTCTTATTGCTATTCCCTGAAGAACCTTGGGACATTTCACTATCCAAAAGTCACTTACAAATGTTGCTCATAGATAAGCAACTAGCGATGGACTCTGATTCTTCTTATCTGCTTGATTTGAGTAGAGGTTGGTCTGAATTAGTCTTGAACTTTATCATCAGTTCCTGGAAAGCCCAGGGCACCTGTGGATGGCTGGCAACGAGAAGTTGGACCAAATCCAGTTACAGATGACACCAAGCCTCTGATAACAAAGCACGAGTCATTTGAATGGTTGCCCATCATCATGACGTGAACTGCACAATGAAACCTGTGCAAGAGTTTTTAAAGTGGAAAAGCCTTTGCACTGGGACAGCTCCACTCTCTCAACCTCGAAGGCTAGGTCCAGTGGTCTCACTGGGGTCTTCCTTGCTTGCAGTGGATGACCATGACTTCTTCTGTGCCTTGTCGTGCCCTTCCTTTTCCAATCTCAATACTTATTACTTATTTATTTACTTGTGCTTGCCGTCTTATATGTACTATATTGCCTTGGCCCCAGATAAATGCTGTTTTGGCTAGCTATATTCATGTATGGTTGATTAACAGTTAAACTAGAACTTGAACTTATTTATTATTATTATCCCATTGTTTCTTTTCTGTATTTGCACAACTTATTGTCATTTGCACATTAGTCTATCTTTGCTGTGGGCAGTTTTCATTGACTCTATTGTGTTTCTTTGTATCTAATATGATTGCCTGAAAGAAAATGAATCTCTGGGTAGTACATGGTGATGTATACAGTATGTATTCTGATAATAAATTTACTTTTGAACTTTGAAGTGGGCAGAACTGCCTTCCTGACTGTTGGATCTCCTCTGCCCAGTCCTCTGGGGCTGACTTAACATTCTAGGACAACCATGTCCCCATTTCACTGGGATATGAGGCCCACAAGCTACCCTCACCTGGTTTAGCCTGCCTGCTAATGCAGTGTATCGTGATGTAGTCACTGTGCATGTAGACAGCAACTTGCAGTACAGGTCAGAACTTAATATACAGTTGGGACTAAAGGTGAGTGAGTTACCCCACAATGGACACAACAAGCCCCCTTTATCAGAGGTGTTACCACTCCCTGGACAATCCATGTCCGCTCTTCTCCCCCCAATCTGTGAAAACAGGACCAGCAACTCAGAAAGGCACAGCCTTTAAGATGAGTGAGAGCAATTTTGGATTTAGCATATATCACAAATTACTTAAACTGATTTCAGCAACCAATCTTCAGATCCGAATACGAACTGTGGATTAAATCTAAAATGCAGCTCTGAACAATGGGTTCCTAAGAACTGCGAACCACACTTAATTGGAAGACCAGACAATGCTCATTTAATTACTTGGGTGTCTGTGGGTGCAAAGAAGTAGGTATGAAGGTTATGTGTCTTTCAAAGGAGGCATTGTAAATATGGAATTGTCCTTTAATCTTCAGCATATAAAATGTCATAGTGTTGGTTCAAGGAGGCCTTTTTCTGCTGAAAGGGGTCTCAATATAATGCCTGCTGTGTCTTATTTTGTTGAATGAAGAGACTGCTTCATATCTCCCAGTACTTCTCTCTGGTGACTTTCTTCACACCACAACAAAATACATGCTCAAGAAATACTATTTGTCACCACTGAAAATGCTCGAGCCACATTGATGATAAACAATAAAACAGATGAAAACCATTTTTACTATAGCATTTAATAGATTGTTATTGCAATGAGCAAATTCAGTTAATATGACAAACTGAGATGAAAGCCATCTTTGATGACATGTTAATGAAATTTACATTAAAATTCTTGCCTCAACTCAGTTTTAATATTTAAAGTTTAAATAAATGGACACAACAATCATCTAAATTCAAGGGAATTCATTCTTAGTTTGTTGAACAACTAATCCCATATAATCCAAGTGTTATTCTGGTACCTCCAAGAGGACTACAAACTTGTCATAAGTTTTGAAGGCTTGCGTGCCTCAATGACCTGGAGAGCTATTTTGGCTGGAGTCGGGGCTTGGATCTTGATGGGGTCACCCATGCTAAACAGGTCAAAGGGTAGAGGCCAGACTAAGTGTGGTCCACTGGTCTTCCAGGTTTGAGGATTCAGCTCAGGGCTAACGACCCCGAGACTGGTAAAACAAAATTGTTAAGGAAACGGTAATGAAGTATCCTTCCACATCTGAGTGTGATGGTATTCCTGAGTTTCCACCTGGGATTTGCATGACTGACAGTGAAAACTAAGCTACTGCCATGTTGAAGGGAAGAGAAGAAGGACTTTTACTGCTGCCCTAAACATCAGCGACACAAGGCAGTAGAGTAGTTCTGGTGATCCTGGATTGCAGACCCTCTCTTCCTAAGGTATGGTCCCTGGAACTACTCATTCTTTTGCGGGTGTAATCAGCCAATGATCTATGTGACTGTAAAATAAAACTCTTCACCCCTGGCATTCTAGTTTTCTCAATTTTCTCTGAATTTCATTAATTAACAAAGGAACTACAGATGTTCAAAACCTGAAATGAAGTGCCAAAGATACTCAAGCAGATCAGGCAGCATCTACAGAAAGAAACAAGAGTTAGTCTATCAGGTTTCAGGTCTGAGAGCCTTCATTAGAACTCTAACTGCTTCTCTTTCTACAGATGCTGCTCGACTGGTGAGTATCAGAGCTCATGGATCAGCTTCAAAAGGCCAGAAGCCTGCCCACCAGAGGACATCATCGAAAGGCTGTGGCAGTGCTTCTGTGCTCGATGACTATGAACCGTGGAGAGCATTCTGACTGGTTGCATCACCGTCTGGTATGGAGGCACCAATGCACAGGATCTGAAAAAAGCTGCAGAGGGTTGTAAACTCAGCCAGGTCCACCAAGGGCACCGGCCTCCCTACCATCGAGGACATCTTCTAAAAGTAATGCCTCAAGAAGGCGGCGCCTAACATTAAGGATACTCACCACTCAGGACATACCCTCCTTTCATTACTATCATCAGGGAGGAGGCACAGGAGCCTGAGGTCACACACTCAACATTTTAGAAACCGTTTCTTCCCCTCCACCATCAGACTTCTTAATGGTTTACGAACCAATGAACACTACCTCACTACTTTCCTCTCTATTTTCCAATTCTTTTTATATATATTTCTTATTGTAGGAAATAGAATATTTTTGTATTGTATTATACTGCTGCCAGCAAAACAACAAATTTCATGACATGTCAGTGATAACAAAACTGATTCCGATTATTTTCAAGCACAATTTATGTTGATGAGGGGGCAAGGGGTGGAATGAGCAAAAGGAATGTCTGTAATACAGTGGAGACTAAGATTCTCCAGATGAGAAATGCTGTTGTTGCCCTCAAAAGCAATGTGATGAAGACTCAGATTTATATATCGTACATTGAAAAAGTGAAATGTCCCATTTGCACTTAACAACCAACACACGCTAAGGATGTGCTGGGGGGCAGCCCACAAGTGTCACCG
This sequence comes from Hemitrygon akajei, assembly GCF_048418815.1. Classification (NCBI taxonomy): domain Eukaryota; kingdom Metazoa; phylum Chordata; class Chondrichthyes; order Myliobatiformes; family Dasyatidae; genus Hemitrygon; species Hemitrygon akajei. The sequence continues at coordinate 161,216,760 of NC_133134.1, read as the reverse complement.
TACATTCCGGCACCAACATGGCAGGCGCACCACGTTCAACACAACATAACAGAACGAACCAAGCAACAGCTGCAAAACAAGCCCTATTCCTCCCTCCCATTCACATACAAAGTTCTCTGACTCCAGGACAGGCTGGTCAATCACAGCTGACTGGACTGAGAAAGTACAGAGGGAAATGAATGAGGGCAGTGAAGAGAATATAAACACACTGGAACTGCAGAACACAAGAGCTGTGGAAAAAGTGAAATCATCGAGGAAAGAGGAGAATTCAGCAAATAAACAGCAACTGTGGAGAGAGCAGAACTTAGTTATAATGCTATATGTGAATGTCTTAACTATTCTGCTTACTATCTGTACTTGTTCATATTTTAATAGTTCCCTCATGTCCTCTGCTTCTCACTTTACAGATGTTGCTCCATCCCTTACAGGTCCAACACAAAAAGTTTCACATTTTGCCATAGGGATAAATTGGGTAATCAGTCAGAGTCTTTGCTCCCCAGAGTGGAAATGTGATGATTTGCATTTAAGGTGAGAGTGGGGAAGTTTGAAGGAGACATGGAGGGCATATTTTTAACCATTATAGAGCACTACAACACATAAACAGGCCCTTCAGCCCATCTAGTCCATGATGAACTGTTATTCTGTCTATCCCCATCAACCTGAACTTGGACTGTTGCCCTCCACACCCCTTCCATCCATGCACTGTAACTACGCAAACTTCTTTAATTTTGTAATTGAACCTGCATCTGTCACTTCATTGGCAGATGTCACTGGCAGCTCATTCCACACTCGCACCACCCTCTAAATGAAGAAATTTTCCCTCAGTGGACCCTTAAATATTTCACCTTTAACCTATGACCTCCAGTTCTAGCCTCACCCAACCTCAGTGCAAAAGCCTGATTGCACGTGAGAGTGAGGAACGAGCTGCCAGGCAGTGTGCAGTCAATCCAGACAATAAAGGTCTTTGAAGAGCACAGTGCATCTTTATATTGCAGGGTACCGGAGCCATTTGGTACACAGAGACAAGGAGGTAAATAAGGGAATCTAGGGTGACGTTTAATATCTGTCAGCTATTTTACAAATTTTGAAGTATTGTTGGTTTATAAACATGCAAAATCTATTGACACAATACACCAGATATGGCCTCACCAACATCTTGTATAATTGCAGCGTGATGTCCAGATAGCACCTACCTTTGCTTCAACTTGGAGTTTATTGTCATTTATGTATATTCCCAAAAGGAACAACATTCCTTCAGACCGAGGTGCACAACACAGTACATATAACTCACACATGACACAAATAAATTAAAAATATTCATCAACAAATTTAGATGATAGGTTAAAATATCAAGTATCCAAGTTGTTTATTAATAGAATGATTATCTGCAGAACCAAAAGCGATCTTTGCAGGATACAAGGCGATTGGAGGCTTGGCTCATCGGTGCTGCCCCCTCCACCGCTGCAACTCCCGCCCGCCCAGTCAATTTTAACACTGCCTTCAATTTCTCAAGTTTCAATTATAACCAACTGTCTCTGAAGGACTTCTGTGAAATATTCAGAAGGTTCATGTCGAAGTCAACCCAGGCTAGGCCTTTCACAGTGAACAGCAGGGCCTTGGAGAACTGAGTGGCATGGGAGTACACATACATAGCTACCTGGTATCACAGGGGGATGAAGAGAATAGCACGCTGGCCTTCAACAGACAGGATGCAGAATATAGGACTTGGGGCACCATGTTGCAATTGTACAAGAGTCATAAACCAGCTTCTTCCAGTTGGTAGAATGGTTTTGCTGAGACTAGGAACAGCAACAAAGTCTGTGTAGGATGGTAGCAGGGAAATATGCCAGTGGAGAGCCTACTTTGCACTCAGAATTTTTTATCCCCCCGTACTTCCTTAGGCACATCATATGCAAGGAGTTCCCAATTAGATGAAACAACTTCTCTGTTCGCTACAGTAGATGCACACAGTCCTGAAGATTAGATACAGACACCAGTCGGGAGAAGAGCCACCAGTGCCCCCCCCCCCACCCCATCTCTGCCTCCATATTAACCACCAACTCACCAGCCTCTGCTGGATCACTAGGTAGGTCATGTGAATTTTGAACTTAATATTTAAAAAAAACTAAAAAAAAGCTACGTCCAGTGCTACAATCATAGTCGACACCAAGTGGTGCCTACAGCAGCATTAGTAAGGTCTGAATCTAAACCATTACAGCATGAGGGAATATGAGACTGGTCAGAGTATTCCTGAAAGGAAGTACATTGTCAACCGTGCTTAGTTTGACACACAAGAGATTCTGTGAACGCCGGAAATCCAAAGCAACACACCAAATGCTGGAGAAACTCGGCAGGTCAGGCAGCATCTATGGAGAGGAACAGACAGTCAACGTTTCAGGCTGAGTTTCTTTATCAGGACCGGGAAGGAAGGAGGAGGAAGCCAGAATAAGAAGGTGGGGGGTGGGGGGGAAGAGTGCTGATGAAGAAGGTAAGTGCTAGGTGAAACCAGGTGAGGGGGAAAGATAGGTGATTGTGGGAGAGAGATTCAGAACTCAGCAAATCAGACCCAAAACATTGACTCCATAGATGTCTGACAACATAACAACCTCACTCAATTTCAATCTCTCACCCAGGACATGTTCTCTTCTCACTGCTACCTATCGTCAAGAATATACAGAGCCTCAGGACTCACACCACTAGGTTCAGGAACAGTTATTACCCCTCAACCAAAGGGGATAAATTTACTCAACTTGATTTGCCCCATCATTGAAATGTTTCCACAACCTATGGACTCACTTTCAAGGATTCTTCATCTCATGTTCTCAATAACTATTGCTTGCTTATTTATTATTTTATTTACTTATCAATCTATCCTTTTTTTTTCTTTGTGCATTTCCGCAGTTTGTCGTCTTTTGCACACTGGTTGAACACCCAAGTTGGTGTGGTCTTTCATTGACTCTATTAAGGTTATTATTCTATTATTGATTTCAAAGTTCAAAGTACACTTTATTATCAAAGTTTGTATAAATTACACTAACTTGAGCTTCTTCTGCTTAACAGGCAGCCACAAAAACACAAAAGAACCCAATTTAAAAGAAGGTAATGCCAACAGGAAACTGAAATCTTCGACTTGTACATGATGACATATTATGTACTTTGAACTTTGACCAGCAGAGTTCCTCCAACATTTTGTGTGCATTGCTCCGTGCTTAGCCTTTCTGCTTTGGAAAGGTAACTTACCTACACACATGTTTAGTAAGTGTCAAAGTTTCAGAGATACCTTGAGCCCTACTGTGATGGACTTGTGAGCTGATCGGTAAATTGCATCAAGTAAGTAAGGCCTTCAGGAAGAGGGAAAAAAATTAATGTAGTAAATCTGAAAGTATCGTCCTGATTTGCTTTGGTCTTTATCTCATTGGCCAGTCCTCTTTTTGTTGTGAAGCAGAAAGTCCGATAAATCGTGCCAAATATTGCTGTCGTCGTAAAGGTAGGACATAGATGACTGGAGAGACGGTTGCAGTGTGTGTGGGTGGTACTCAAACAGCCACAGGACGAGACCCCACACCAACGCAGCAAACAGCGGGAATGGGTCCCGCTTTGTCTCCGGGAAGTAACCCTTCTCGACCGCCAGGCGAGAAAGTCCAAACAGAACGCGGGACAGCAGGTACATGTTTATCTGTTAAGAAATAAAATGGAGAGAAGTAACAGGGTGCTTGTTAAGATGAAAGATACCCATCAACAAACGTGGGGAAGGAGGGAGTGAGGAAAATTTGGATTTAGGCGCCATTTTGGCAACCAATAAAGTGACTTTTAATTGAGCAGAACAAATCTTTTCCTGAAATAACATCAATCACGTGACTATGAGGGGTATAGAGGGCTAGGGAGGCGGGACTTTGGGTTCTAACATTTAACTGTCATTTATTCTTCAGGGCCTCCATGGATATTTGCGAAGAAAAAGAATTTCAGGATGTACAGTTGAAGTCAGAAGTTTCCATACACCTTAGCCAAATACATTAGAACTTAGTTTTTCACAATTCCTGACACTTAATCCTAGAAAACATTCCCTGTCTTAGGTCAGTTAGGATCACTATTTTAAGAATGTGAAATGTCAGAATAGTAGTAGAGAGAATGATTTATTTCAGCTTTTACTTGTTTCATCACATTCCCAGTGGGTTAGAAGTTTACATACACTTTATTAGTATTTGGTAGCATTGCCTTTAAATTGTTTAACTGGGGTCAAATGTTTTGGGTAGCCTTCCACAAGCTTCTCACAATAAGTTGCTGGAATTTTGTTCCATTCCTCCAGACAGAACTGGTGTAACTGAGTCAGGTTTGTAGGCCTCCTTGCTCACACGTGCTTTTTCAGGTCTGCCCACAAATTTTCTATTGGATTCAGGTCAGGGCTTTGTGCTGGCCACTCCAATACCTTGACTTTGTTGTCCTTAAGCAATTTTGCCACAACTTTGGAGGTATGCTTGGGGTCATTGTCCATTTGGAAGACCCATTTGTGACCGAGCTTTAACTTCCTGGCTGATGTCTTGAGATGTTGCTTCAATATTTCCACATAATTTTCCTTCCTCATGATGCCATCTATTTTATGAAGTGCACCAGTCCCTCCTGCAGCAAAGCACCCCCACAACATGATGCTGCCACCCCCATGCTTCGCGGTTGGGATGGTGTTCTTCTGCTTGCAAGCCTCACCCTTTTTCCTCCAAACATAACAAAGGTCATTATGGCCAAACAGTTCAATTTTTGTTTCATCACGGCAGAGGACATTTCTCCAAAAAGTAAGATATTTGTCCCTACGTGCACTTGCAAACTGTAGTCTGGCTTTTTTACGGCAGTTTTGGAGCAGTGGCTTCTTCCTGCTGAGCAGCCTTTCAGGTTATGTCGATATAGGACGTGTTCTACTGTAGATATAGATACTTGTCTACCCGTTTCCTCCAGCATCTTCACAAGGTTCTTTGCTGTTGTTCTGGGATTGATTTGCACTTCTCGCGCCAAAGTATGTTCATCTCTAGGAGACAGAATGCGTCTCCTTCCTGAGCGGTATGATGGCTGCGTGATCCCATGGTGTTTATACTTGCGTACTATTGTTTGTACAGATGAACGTGGTACCTTCACGCGTTTGGAAATTGCTCCCAAGGATGAACCAGACTTGTGGAGGTCCACAATTTCTTTTTCCTGAGATCTTGACTGATTTCTTTTGATTTTGTTTGTAAACTTCTGACCCACTGGAATTGTGATATAGTCAATTAGAAGTGAAATGATCTGTCTGTAAACAATTGTTGGAAAAATTACTCATGTCATGCACAAAGTAGATGTCCTCAACGTCTTGCCAAAACTATAGTTTGCTAATATGAAATCTGTGGAGTGGTTAAGCAATGAGTTTTAATGACTTCAACCTAATTGTATGTAAACTTCTGACTTCAACTGTATGTTGTATGCATTTCTCTGACATTAAATGTACCTATTGAATTACACATTGTAAACGCTGTCAAATGCAATGAGGTAATTTAAACAAAAAAATATCTATTTATGTTCATTGAAGATTTAAGCACTGACCAGGGCACATTGACTATAAATTTACTAGCAAATAGATTCTTCCAGTAAAATGTAACACACTGAGATATAAATACCATAGATGCCGGATTATAAGCCGCTACTTTTTCCCCACGCTTTGAACAGCTTTGAACACTGCGGCCTTTACTACGGTGCGGCTAATGCATGATTTTTTTTCATGCCGCCAAAAATATTTTGCCTCGTAACAGTAGACCAATAAAATTGATGAGTAGTTCTCAGAGGTCCAATGAAATTGTACGATAAATCAAGCGCACTTTCACAATTAAATTATTGTAAATCAGTCATTTGTACTCACCCTCATCAACATGGAAAACACTCGAAGAAAAGCATTGTGCTGCCTTTATGGCAGTTATTTAGTTTATAATATTTTCGCTTAGTAATTCATTTGTTAGTATTTTCTAGTTAAAGTTAGAAGTGTTAAGTATATTTGTTTTCTGTACTACATCCCGGGATACTATGATGTCACATCCGGTTTCGCCGTGTCTTGTGGGAAATACCGGTTTGCGATAAACGGGAAGGTGGGGGCATTAGGCGAGCGCATTAGACCCGAGCGAAAACGCTGCTTTTAAGTTAAAGGCGATCAATAACTTTTCCTGGTAGGCTGCAGTATATATATTTTTTTACCAGTCGTTAGGAGATATTGGAATGTTGTTCGTGCACTGTTCAGTAAAAAAGTATACGCAACGTAATTTGTGTGTTACCGATACGTATGTATATTTAAAAGTAGCCATGTTACAGGCACGGTTCGAAAAAAAGCATTTGCAATATGTATTTGTTTATGTTACCATATGGATTTAATTAAAAGTTAAAAAATCCTCACGTGTAATATCTTTCTGTGTAAATATCTCATATTACAACGTGGGACACCTGCGGCCTAAAATCCGGTGCGGCTTGTACAAGTACAAAATTGATTTTCTTTCTAAAATTAGAGCCTGCGGCTTTTAATCAGGTGCGCTCTGTAGTGCGAAATCTACCGTAGTTAAATTGCTTCAGCCATGTAGCAGCTCAAAGCGCCACCTCCAGGTAAAACAAGATACTGCGGATGTAAAACAAGGGTGAAGGGCTCTCAACGGTTCCCAATCACAGTTACCAAAAGTTTCAAATGCACCATTGTGCATCACCGAACAAGGAAAATAATAATTTTTTTCTTTACCTGACTGTTGATGTGGTTGTTGTCTCCGAACACCAACCAGCCTCCAACACAAGCTGCCAGGAATGAGTGGAGTTGTGCCTTCTCACTCTGCCACCAGCGCTGCACTGCCAACAGAGACTTGTACGTGAAGACAAAGAGGGCCAGGTTTCGCGAATGAGTATAGGTGGCGAGGGCGATGGCTTTCAGTTTGTCCAGGAGGCTGAATGCACAATGAGAAACATGAGGATAACAGATAAAATTCTTCCTCTGCTCTCTTCACTGATGTTTTTACCCTACCCAAGGGTAAGGAGAACTTTGTGCTTGTTTCAGTGGTGCATTTACCCACTGCACATCACTTGTTATGGGTTTTGCTCTGCCGATGGGAAGTTCCTCAGGAGTATTTCAAGTCTAAACAGGCTAACAAACATACACAAAATGCTGGTGGAACACAGCAGGCCAGGCAGCATCTATAAGGAGAAGCACTGTCGACGTTTCGGGCCGAGACCCTTCGTCAGGAGTTAGTCCTGATTCTCGGCCCGAAACGTCGACAGTGCTTCTCCTTATAGATGCTGCCTGGCCTGCTGTGTTTCACCAGCATTTTGTGTGTGTTGCTTGAATTGCCAGCATCACCAGCATCTGCAGATTTTCTCGTGTTTGCTTAACAAACATACCCCATCCTTCCTGTAGGGAACATTCACTGTAAGTGTAGTGGTTACTGCCACACATTAGAGCACCAGCGATCACTGATCCTGCCAATGTCTGTAAGGAATTTGTATCTTCTCCCCTTGATCGCGTGATTTTCCTCTGAGTGCTCTGGTTATACCATAAGACACAGGAGCAGAATTAGGCCATTTGGCCTATTGAGTCTGTTCTGCCATTCCATCATGGCTGATTTATTATCCCTCTCAACACCATTCTCCTGCCTCCTCCCTTTGATGCCCTGACTAATCAAGACAATATCAACCTCCACTTTAAATAAACCAAATGCCTTGGCCTCCACAGCCTTCTGTGGCAATGAATTCCACAAATTCACCACCGTCTGATTAAATAAGTTCCTCCTCATTTCTGTTCTAAAGGGATGCCCATGTAGTCTGAGGCTGCGGCCTCTGGTCCTAGACTCCCCCACAACCAGAAACATCCACTCTATCTAGGCTTTTCAATATTCAATAGGTTTCAATGAGATCCCTCATTCTTCTAAACTCAAGCAAGTACAGGCACAGAGCCATCAAATGCTCCTCGTACTTTAGTCCTTCCATTCCCATTCCCACAGTCATTCTTGTGACCCTCCTCCGGACATCTCCAATACCAGCACGTCTTTTCATAGATAAGGGGCCATAATAGCATGGTACAATGCTATTACAGCTCGCGGCATTCTGCAGTTAGGAGTTCAATTCCAGCGCTGTTCTGTAAGGAGTCTCTGTATGTCCTCCCTGGAATGAGCAGGTTTTCCCTGGGTGCTCCAGTTTCCTCTCGCAGTCCAGAAACATACCGGCTAGGTTAATCGGTTGTTATAAGTTGTCCCGTGATTAGGTTAGGGTTAATCAGGGTTGTGGGGTTGCTGGGGCAGCATGGTTCAAAGGGCCAGAAGGGCCTGTTCTGCACTCTTTCACTAAATAATAAAACTGCTGCATTCCTCCCACATCCCAAAGATGTAGAGGTTAGTGATGTGTGAGCACTGGTGGCAGTGCAAAACTTGCCGGCTTTTCCAGCACATCCTCAGAATGCGCTGGTCGCTGATGCAAGCGATGTGCTTCAGTGTATATTTTAATGTACATGTGACAAATAAAGCTAATCTCTCACACGCAGAGTTACAAAACAACTTCTATTTACAATAGAGAGAGAGGTCACTCGTGTACAGCATCTCCTCAGTACCAGGGTGCAATGTGCAACTGGTGCTCAAACAGGACGTGTGTGGAATACACACACATATCGCCTGCACTGTATTAGTGTGCTGGGCACATTTCACATTCTTATGGGATTAGATGAAGAAAGATCTGAACAGGAAGACTGAACTTTTATGACTAAGATCACATACAGGCATTGGAGGAATTACACACTCCAGAGTGAAATACATTAAATCTATTTGAGCAAACTTCTGGAATAAGAAACACAGGAAATTTCATTTACAAACAGGTAGGGGGTAGGAAAGGGGTTTGTTTTGATGTTTTTGTGTCTGTTTATTTTTATGTTGTTCTGCTGAATATTGTGGGCAAGCATGATGGCACTGGAGGCGTAGCAACACTAGTGGGCTGCCCCCAGCACATCCTCAGACTGTGTTTGTTGTTAATGCAAATGACGCATTTTACTGTATGTTTTGATGTACATGTGATAAATAAGGCTAATTTCATCGCTTCGTGTTTAGAGACAAACATGGCAGTTACAACATCAACAATATAAACTTAGCATACATCAGGTACTTACCTTCCTTTCTTAAACAGGAATGTCATCACAAGAGCGTGTGGGGCTCGAATTTTGGCTCCATACCTTGAAATTTTAAAAAAGTGCAAATCAATATTGTACACAAATGGCATTTTTGTCTGTAACAAAATGGAACCTGTATTGTACCAGAGTGCTTTGCAACTGGTGATCATGCAACATTATGCCAATAGACCCTGAGTATATGACAAACTGCAGAAAGATTAGCAGATTCAGTTACTGAAAAAATGCCAAGTACACTGATTAAACGGGTGAACAGAATGCACCTTGTCCTTGAACTAAGGCACTGGTAGTTTCACTTGTGTATAAAGGAAAGACTACGCTATTTTTTCAAAGCTATCACCAGCTCTTATACAGAGCAAACACGAGGAAATCTGCAGATCCTGGAAATTCAAGCAACACACACAAAATGCTGGTGGAACACAGCAGGCCAGGCAGCATCTATAGGGAGAAGCACTGTCGACGTTTCGGGTCGAGACCCTTCGTCAGGACTGAGTCTCGTACAGAGCTAGTTTTCCCTTGCTGCCGATAAAATAAACATGCTTACGACCGATCCACTCGAGTTAATTGTTATTTGTTATAAGAGGTAGCAAAAAGGTGCTCGGTAGGTTTAAACAGCCATGGAGTCTTCAGTGCACATCCCCAGCAACATTCGCATCCCATAATATATCAAAACTACTCCTTGTATAAGCAGGATGCTCAAGCAATTCCCCTGGGGAAAATCCTCCTGGCTAGCTATTTCCAGGACAATGAACTCACAGGGCCCTTTACTTCAAGTGCAGCTAATTGTTGATTATCGGACAGCATGGAGGGTCACAGTCACAAGCAGCGTACAACGTGCTGAGGTAGCAAGGACCAACATGCTCGTCAATAAAAGAGCCAGAAGAAAAGCCAGAGCTGCATCACCCAGACCATCTTCCTCCTTCACCTGCAGCCGCTCCAGAAAGTGCAAATAGACCAAGTCCACAACCCCAAGAACCATCAGAAAAAGTGTCACACCATCGCCTCTCGACACGTATGGATGCCACCGCCAATTTCCAAAATTGTAATCCCTCCCGAAGCACCAGAACAGGGAATAGAAACTTCAGTTCTGACCCCACAGCAGAGGTGTGTGGCTTCAGCCCCCTCTTGATGACCGCGGACCATTCACTAACATCTGCAGAACAATCCATACATTTTGTGACCACCTGGTCCATAAATGAAAGCTCTACAACCAGGGGTTCCCAACCTTTCTTTTAATGCCATGGACCAGAACTATTAAGAAGGGGGTCTATGGACCCCAGGTTGGGAACCCCTGTGCTAGACAAACCAAAATGCATCAATTACTGTACACTACAGAACACATCGACTCACCTATTAAAAAGCTGCTGCTGGAGAAATCTCATTCCCCATTAACGATCTGGAGAACATTGGCTGGATTGAGAGACTGGCTTGACAGAAAATGGTTTCTCACATTAAAGGAAAAAAAATCAGAGACCCAGCGAAGTTTTGGATGAAAACCTGCTCCTTTGGGGGGTTTTCCCCTCAGCACAGGTATACAATGACCACATGAAAGGAATGGTCAAAATTATTGAGGAAATCATCACCTACAATACTGCCTGGACAGGAAAAGAAATGGATAGAAGTTGATCTCAAAAAGGGAAGCTCTGATCTCACATGCAAAGCAGATGTGCAAGAGCCATTTCAATCCGTCATTTTTAAAAAATTAACAAGTAGCAATATGCAAAAATACAAGCACATGGACGAACAGAAACACACTAAAATAAAAATCAGGTTGACTAAAAATAAAACTCATTCCTAATGATTGTATCTTGGGATCTGTACACGACAACTTCCAGCTGCCCACTCTTCCCAGTGAGGCAATCACCGCATTCAGCAAGGTTGAAGGAAGGTAATGAACAGGAAATAAAAGCTACTTAAAGAAACATTAACATTAAAATCCAAATTTTTGTAAGTGTAATTCCTATCTGCAAGATTATTAATTCCAAACTGTGCTTCAGATTTTAGGAATGAGGAAACCAAAGGAGTTGAACTCCAGACACGCATGTGTTCTGGTGATGGTATGAATTTTCTCCACAAATTAAGAGTGATTACCACAATTTGAATTACCAAGTGCCGTAGGATAACGTAGTGGTTAGTGTAACGCTAATACGGTGCCAGCTTGTAAGATTGGAGTTCAATACCCGCCACTGTCTGTAAAGAGTTTGTACGTTTTCCCCGTGACTGTGCGGGTTTACTCCTAGTGCTCTATTTTCCTCCCAAATTCCAAAAACATACAGAAGTCATTTAGTGAGTTGTTGAACACTTGCAGGCAGCCCCCAGCGGCATCCTCAGACTGTGTTGGACATAGATGCAGACAAGACCATAAGACTTAGGAGCAGAATCAGGTCCGCCATTCACTCATGGCTGATCCTTTTTTCCCCTCCTCAGCCCCGCTCCCCAGCCTTCACCCTGTAACCTTTGACGATGGTGTCCAAACAAGAATCTATCAAGCTTTACCTTAAATATACCCAACAACATGGCCTCCACAGTTGCCTGTGGTAATAAATTCCACAAATTCACCACCCTCTGGCTAAAGAAATGTCTTCACATCTGTTTTAAATGGACGCCCCACTATCCTGAGGCTGTGCCCTCTTGTCCTAGATTCTCCCACCATGGAAAATATCCTTTCCACATCTACTCTTAGTCCTTTCAAAATTCGAAAGGTTTCAATGAGATCCCTCCCCCCCACCCCCCCCAATCCTTCTAAATTTCAGCGAGTACGGACTCAGATGATAAACCTTTCACTCCCGGAATAAGCCTTGCGAATCTCCTCTGAACCCCCTCCAATACCAGCACAACCTTTCTTAGATGAGGAGCTCAAAACTATTCACAATACTCAAGGTGATGCCTCACCAGTACCTTATAAAGCCTCAGCATCACATCCTTGCTCTTATATTCTAGACCTCTTGAAATGAATGCTAACATTGCATTTGCCTTCCTCACCACCAAGTCAACCTGCAAGTTAACCTTTAGGGTGTTCTGCACAAGGACTCCCAAGTCCCTTTGCATCTCAGATTTTTGGATTTCCTCATTTAGAAAATAGTCTGCACATTTATTTCTACTACCAAAGTCATAACCATGCATTTTCCAGCATTGTATTTCATTTGCCACTCTCTTGCCCATTCTCCTAATCTGTCCACATCCTTCTGCAGCCTACTTGTTTCCTCAACACCACCAGACAAGGATCCTTTCATTCCTACTCGCAGCCCCCACCAATCAGCCAATGCTCTAACCATGCCAGTAACTTTCCTGTAATACCATGGGCTCTTATCTTGGTAAGCAGCCTCATGTGTGGCACCTTGTCAAAGGCCTTCTGCAAGTCCAAATATACACATCCACTACATCCCCTTTATCTATCCTATGTGTAATCTCTTCAAAGAATTCCAACAGGTTCACCAGGCAAGATTTTCCCTTAAGGAAACCATGCTTTGTCCTATCTTGACCTGTGCAAGACCATTACTAAAGCCTCTACAACCTCTACCGCTACCTCTTTCAGAACCCTAGGGTGCAGTTCATCTGGTCTGGGTGACTTACGTACCCTGAGGTCTTTCAGCTGTTTGAGCACCTTCTCCCTCGTAATAGTAACTGCACCCACTTCTCTGCCCGCACATCCTTCAACACCTGGCACACTGCTAGTGTCTTCCACAGTTGAGACTGAGCAAAATACTCATTTAGTTCATCTGCCATCTCCTTGGCCCCCATTATTACTTCTCCAGCCTCATTTTCTAGAGGTCCTATATCCACTCTCATCTCTCTCTTAATTTTTTTTTAACATACTTGAAAAAGCTTTTACTATCCACCTTGATATTGTTTGCTAGCTTGCTTTAATATTTCATCTTTTCCCTCCTAATTACCCTTTTAGCTGCTCTCTGTAGGTTTTTAAAATCCTCTGTCTTCTCAATAATTTTTGCTTTGTTGCATGCCCTCTCCATTGCTTTTACATTAGCTTTGACTTCCCTTGTTGACCATGGTTCTTCACTTTTGGAATACATTTATCTTTCATCTTCCTAATTTCCCCAGAAACTCACACCATTGCTACACTACTGTCCTCCTTGACAGCAGCTCCTTCCAATTTACTTTGGTCAACTCCTTCTCATACCTCTGTAATTTCCTTTACTCCACTGAGATACAACTATCTTCCAAACAGATGTCTCTTAAATATCTCCCTTCTTCTTGAACTATGGCTTTTCCTTTCCCATCGTTAAAGCCTTTGAATGCATCTCATTCTCTGCTGTCATTCCTTCTCCTTTGAGATAGAACAAGGACACAGTTACATTGGTCTTCACTTTCCACTCCACTGGATGCTGCATTCAACAAATCACTCACCACAGTTTCCACATCTTTAAATAGATTCCACCAACAGACACATCTTTGACTCTGCTCTGCTATCAGGAATCATTCCCTTTGCAACTTCCTGATCTACTCTCCCTTCCAACAATCACTTCCCTTCTATGAGCACTTTGAGAGCATAGATCATGAAACAGGGTGGCAGAGGAACAGGCTGCTCATCCGGTAATGTCTGTGCTGACCATAATACCAATTTAAATTAATCCCATCTTTCTGCACGTGATCTATATCCTTGCTGTTCAGGTATTTGTCCAAATGCAGCAATTGATTTGTACTTCTTCAGATGTAGCACCCCGCATTTGGTGTTCACATTGATGTAGAGAAAACCGCAGATAAACCGAACACAGACCAGGTGACACTGTGCACAGCACCTGCATTCACTCTGCAGGAATGACCCTACCTTTGCCATTCCCTGCCACTTTAACTCTCCATCCCACTTCCACCCTGACTGATCGAGCTATTGCCTCCTGCATTGTCACAACACAAGTTTAAGAAACGGCAGCTTTTTTTTTGTTTGGGTACACTGCAGCTTCTGGACTCAGTGCTGAATTCTATAACGCCAGGAAACTGTCTATATTCTTACAAACAAGCTGGATGAACTCAGCAGGTTGGGCTGCATCCGTTGAAATGAGCAGTCAACGTTTTTGGGCCAAGACCCTTCGTCAGGACTGAAGGTCCTGCTGAGTTCATCCAGCTTGTTTGTATGTGTTGATTTGACCACAGCGTCTGCAGTGTACTTCGTGTTTACTGTCTATATTCTTTTTCTTTCCTTCTTCCCCCCGGGAGTGGAGAAACCAGGCATATCTACTCTGTATTTTGCACATCCCACATTCCCTCTCCTACATTAGCACCCTCGACCTGCTCATTGACCAGAAAACCTTGTCCCCATTCACTCAGTTTCCTCCACTAGATACAACCCACCACCCTCCATGATGCTTAAAAAGTTTCTTTCCTCTCATTCCTGATGAGTTTTCTCCAACCTAAAATATTTCTTCTGTTTCTCCTCCCACAGATGGTGCCTGACTTGTTACTTCCTCCATTATATTTAAATTTTTGATTATCAACAGTTTTGTTTTGATTTTTACTTCCCTTAATCGATGTGGATATAACAGCAGTAACAAACCCCTCATTACTAGAGATCAGATCAGGAAACAGACACTATGTGTGCTGGACACGGGAGACTAATCCAGGTAATTAAGCCCTTCCCCGGTGCAGCAACCCCCAGACGACTAACCCCCTTCCCCGGTGCAGACTCCTGGCAATTAACCCCTTTCCCAGTGCAGATCCGTGGTAATTAACCCCTTTCCAATTACTGACACAGGTAACTAACCCCATCCCAAAGTTGACTCCCTGGATGTTAACTCCTTCCCTATTGTGAACCCAGGGTTGATACCAGTTAATTACCCCCTCAAATATTTACCACAGGTAATTAACCCCTTCCCTACTGTTAACCAGCAGGGTGATGTTGAGCCATATAATAAACTACCTTGCCTCTCTTATGGCGCTTTACCCACACAATAAACTCACACCATCCCGTTGCGGAATCCCTTGACAGCGGCCAGAGCTCCATGGAGCCGGCGCTGACGCAGCAGTCGGTTCAAAGCCCGGAGGGCGACAGCCACTGATTCCTCTGGTCTCATTGCTTGCGGTCCTGTTACATCGACGGACCGGAAATCTCGGTCCAGCCACCAATCCTCTCCGTTAGGAACCGGCATCCAAACATCCGTTCCCATCATAGGAACAAAGTTCCCAAAACTCTGGGTCCCTGGAAATTAGTTTAAATAGTGGCATGTAGGGTTTGATCAAATATTGTTTGATTTCAAATTCTATTTTTACCTCCTGACGATCAACACTGGCACACCTCAGGGGTGTGTGCTTAGCCCACTGCTCTGTCTGTGTGGCTAGGCATAGCTCAAATACCATCTATAAATTTGCTGACGATACCATTGTTGGTAGAATCTCAGGTGGTGACGAGAGGGCATACAGGAGTGAGATGTGCCAACTAGTGGAATGGCGCCCAGCAACAACCTGGCACTCAATGACAGTAAGATGAATAAGCTGATTGTGGACTTCAGGAAGGGTAAGACAAAGGAACACATACCAATCCTCATAGAGGGATCAGAAGTGGAGAGAGTGAGCAGCTTCAAGCTCCTGGGTGTCAAGATTTCTGAGGATCTAACCTGGTCCCAACATATTGATATATTCATAAAGAAGGCAGGACAACAGCTATACTTTATTAGGAGTTTGAAGAGATTAGGCATGTCAACAAATACACTCAAAAAATTCTATAGTTGTGTGGTGAACTACACATACCTGTCTGGACTGCTCCTGTGACTCCTCCCACAGACCCCTGCTGACTCCTCCTGTGGCTCCTCCCACAGACCCCTGCTGACTGCTCCTGTGGCCCCTCCCACAGACCGCTGACTGCTCCTGTGGCTCCTCCCACAGACCCCCTGCTGACAGCTCCTGTGGCTCCTCCCACAGACCCCCTGCTGACTCCTCCTGTGGCTCCTCCCACAGACCCCTGCTGACTGCTCCTGTGGCTCCTCCCACAGACCCCTGCTGACTGCTCCTGTGGCCCCTCCCACAGACCGCTGACTGCTCCTGTGGCTCCTCCCACAGACCCCCTGCTGACTGCTCCTGTGGCTCCTCCCACAGACCCCCTGCTGACTGCCCCTGTGGCTCCTCCCACAGACCCCTGCTGACAGCTCCTGTGGCTCCTCCCACAGACCCCCTGCTGACTGCCCCTGTGGCTCCTCCCACAGACTCTGCTGACCGCTCCTGTGGCTCCTCCCACAGACCCCCTGCTGACAGCTCCTATGGCTCCTCCCACTGACCCCCTGCTGACTCCTCCCACAGACCCCCTGCTGACTCCTGCTGTGGCTCCTCCCACAGACCCCTGCTGACAGCTCCTGTGGCTCCTCCCACAGACCCCTGCTGACTCCTCCCACAGACCCCCTGCTGACTGCTCCTGTGACTCCTCCCACAGACCCCCTGCTGACTGCTCCTGCTGACTCCTCCCACAGACCCCCTGCTGACTGCTCCTGTGACTCCTCCCACAGACCCCTGCTGACTGCTCCTGTGGCTCCTCCCACAGACCCCTGCTGACTGCTCCTGTGGCTCCTCCCACAGACCCTGCTGACTGCTCCTGTGGCTCCTCCCACAGACCCCTGTCTGACTGCTCCTGTGGCTCCTCCCACAGACCCCCTGCTGACTGCTCCTGTGACTCCTCCCACAGACCCCTGCTGACTGCTCCTGTGGCTCCTCCCACAGACCCCTGCTGACTGCTCCTGTGGCTCCTCCCACAGACCCTGCTGACTGCTCCTGTGGCTCCTCCCACAGACCCCCCGCTGACTGCTCCTGTGGCTCCTCCCACAGACCCCTGTCTGACTGCTCCTGTGGCTCCTCCCACAGACCCCCTGCTGACTGCTCCTGTGACTCCTCCCACAGACCCCTGCTGACTGCTCCTGTGGCTCCTCCCACAGACCCCTGCTGACTGCTCCTGTGGCTCCTCCCACAGACCCTGCTGACTGCTCCTGTGGCTCCTCCCACAGACCCCCCGCTGACAGCTCCTGTGGCTCCTCCCACTGACTGTGGCTCCTCCCACAGACCCTGCTGACTGCTCCTGTGACTCCTCCCACAGACCCCCTGCTGACAGCTCCTGTGACTCCTCCCACAGACCCCTGCTGACTCCTCCCACAGACCCTGCTGACTGCTCCTGTGGCTCCTCCCACTGACCCCTGCTGACTGCTCCTGTGGCTCCTCCCACAGACCCCTGCTGACTGCTCCTGTGGCTCCTCCCACTGACCCCTGCTGACTGCTCCTGTGGCTCCTCCCACAGACCCCTGCTGACTCCTCCCACAGACCCCTGCTGACTGCTCCTGTGGCTCCTCCCACAGACCCCCTGCTGACTGCTCCTGTGGCTCCTCCCACAGACCCCCTGCTGACTGCTCCTGTGGCTCCTCCCACAGACCCCCTGCTGACTGCTCCTGTGGCTCCTCCCACAGACCCCCTGCTGACTGCTCCTGTGGCTCCTCCCACAGACCCCCTGCTGACTGCTCCTGTGGCTCCTCCCACAGACCCCTGCTGACTCCTCCCACAGACCCTGCTGACTGCTCCTGTGGCTCCTCCCACTGACCCCTGCTGACTGCTCCTGTGGCTCCTCCCACAGACCCCTGCTGACTGCTCCTGTGGCTCCTCCCACTGACCCCTGCTGACTGCTCCTGTGGCTCCTCCCACAGACCCTGCTGACAGCTCCTGTGGCTCCTCCCACAGACCCTGCTGACTGCTCCTGTGGCTCCTCCCACTGACCCTGCTGACAGCTCCTGTGGCTCCTCCCACAGACCCTGCTGACTGCTCCTGTGGCTCCTCCCACAGACCCCCTGCTGACTCCTCCTGTGGCTCCTCCCACAGACCCCTGCTGACTGCTCCTGTGGCTCCTCCCACAGACCCCCCCCTGCTGACTGCTCCTGTGGCTCCTCCCACAGACCCCCTGCTGACTGCTCCTGTGGCTCCTCCCACAGACCCCCTGCTGACTGCCCCTGTGGCTCCTCCCACAGACCCCTGCTGACAGCTCCTGTGGCTCCTCCCACAGACCCCCTGCTGACTGCCCCTGTGGCTCCTCCCACAGACTCTGCTGACCGCTCCTGTGGCTCCTCCCACAGACCCCCTGCTGACTGCCCCTGTGGCTCCTCCCACAGACTCTGCTGACCGCTCCTGTGGCTCCTCCCACAGACCCCTGCTGACAGCTCCTGTGGCTCCTCCCACAGACCCCTGCTGACTCCTCCCACAGACCCCCTGCTGACTGCTCCTGTGACTCCTCCCACAGACCCCCTGCTGACTGCTCCTGTGGCTCCTCCCACAGACCCCTGCTGACTGCTCCTGTGGCTCCTCCCACAGACCCCTGCTGACTGCTCCTGTGGCTCCTCCCACAGACCCCCTGCTGACTCCTCCTGTGACTCCTCCCACAGACCCCTGCTGACTGCTCCTGTGGCTCCTCCCACAGACCCCCTGCTGACTGCTCCTGTGGCTCCTCCCACAGACCCTGCTGACTGCTCCTGTGGCTCCTCCCACAGACCCCCCGCTGACAGCTCCTGTGGCTCCTCCCACTGACTGTGGCTCCTCCCACAGACCCTGCTGACTGCTCCTGTGACTCCTCCCACAGACCCCCTGCTGACAGCTCCTGTGACTCCTCCCACAGACCCCTGCTGACTCCTCCCACAGACCCTGCTGACTGCTCCTGTGGCTCCTCCCACTGACCCCTGCTGACTGCTCCTGTGGCTCCTCCCACAGACCCCTGCTGACTGCTCCTGTGGCTCCTCCCACTGACCCCTGCTGACTGCTCCTGTGGCTCCTCCCACAGACCCCTGCTGACAGCTCCTGTGGCTCCTCCCACAGACCCTGCTGACAGCTCCTGTGGCTCCTCCCACAGACCCTGCTGACTGCTCCTGTGGCTCCTCCCACTGACCCTGCTGACAGCTCCTGTGGCTCCTCCCACAGACCCTGCTGACTGCTCCTGTGGCTCCTCCCACAGACCCCCTGCTGACTCCTCCTGTGGCTCCTCCCACAGACCCCTGCTGACTGCTCCTGTGGCTCCTCCCACAGACCCCCCCCTGCTGACTGCTCCTGTGGCTCCTCCCACAGACACCCTGCTGACTCCTCCCACAGACCCCTGCTGACAGCTCCTGTGGCTCCTCCCACAGACCCCTGCTGACTGCTCCTGTGGCTCCTCCCCCCTGCTGACTGCTCCTGTGGCTCCTCCCACAGACCCCCTGCTGACTCCTCCTGTGGCTCCTCCCACAGACCCCTGCTGACTGCTCCTGTGGCTCCTCCCACAGACCCCCCCCTGCTGACTGCTCCTGTGGCTCCTCCCACAGACACCCTGCTGACTGCTCCTGTGGCTCCTCCCACAGACCCCTGCTGACTCCTCCTGTGGCTCCTCCCACAGACCCCCTGCTGACAGCTCCTGTGGCTCCTCCCACAGACCCCTGCTGACTGCTCCTGTGGCTCCTCCCACAGACCCCTGCTGACTGCTCCTGTGGCTCCTCCCACAGACCCCCGCTGACTGCTCCTGTGGCTCCTCCCACAGACCCTGCTGACTGCTCCTGTGGCTCCTCCCACAGACCCCCTGCTGACTCCTCCTGTGGCTCCTCCCACAGACCCCTGCTGACTGCTCCTGTGGCTCCTCCCACAGACCCCCCCCTGCTGACTGCTCCTGTGGCTCCTCCCACAGACCCCTGCTGACTCCTCCTGTGGCTCCTCCCACAGACCCCCTGCTGACTCCTGCTGTGGCTCCTCCCACAGACCCCTGCTGACTCCTCCTGTGGCTCCTCCCACAGACCCCTGCTGACTCCTCCTGTGGCTCCTCCCACAGACCCCCTGCTGACAGCTCCTGTGGCTCCTCCCACAGACCCCTGCTGACTCCTCCCACAGACCCCCTGCTGACTGCTCCTGTGACTCCTCCCACAGACCCCCTGCTGACTGCTCCTGCTGACTCCTCCCACAGACCCCTGCTGACTGCTCCTGTGGCTCCTCCCACAGACCCTGCTGACTGCTCCTGTGGCTCCTCCCACAGACCCCCGCTGACAGCTCCTGTGGCTCCTCCCACAGACCCACTGCTGACTGCTCCTGTGACTCCTCCCACAGACCCCCTGCTGACAGCTCCTGTGACTCCTCCCACAGACCCCTGCTGACTCCTCCCACAGACCCTGCTGACTGCTCCTGTGGCTCCTCCCACTGACCCCTGCTGACTGCTCCTGTGGCTCCTCCCACAGACCCCTGCTGACTCCTCCCACAGACCCCTGCTGACAGCTCCTGTGGCTCCTCCCACAGACCCCTGCTGACAGCTCCTGTGGCTCCTCCCACAGACCCTGCTGACAGCTCCTGTGGCTCCTCCCACAGACCCTGCTGACTGCTCCTGTGGCTCCTCCCACAGACCCCTGCTGACTCCTCCTGTGGCTCCTCCCCCCTGCTGACTGCTCCTGTGGCTCCTCCCACAGACCCCCTGCTGACTCCTCCTGTGGCTCCTCCCACAGACCCCTGCTGACTGCTCCTGTGGTTCCTCCCACAGACCCCTGCTGACTGCTCCTGTGGCCCCTCCCACAGACCCCCTGCTGACTCCTCCTGTGGCTCCTCCCACAGACCCCCTGCTGACTGCTCCTGTGGCTCCTCCCACAGACCCCCCGCTGACTGCTCCTGTGGCTCCTCCCACAGACCCCTGCTGACTGCTCCTGTGGCTCCTCCCACAGACCCCCTGCTGACAGCTCCTGTGGCTCCTCCCACAGACCCCCTGCTGACAGCTCCTGTGGCTCCTCCCACAGACCCCCTGCTGACTGCTCCTGTGGCTCCTCCCACAGACCCCTGCTGACTCCTCCTGTGGCTCCTCCCACAGACCCCCTGCTGACTGCTCCTGTGGCTCCTCCCACTGACCACTGCTGACTGCTCCTGTGGCTCCTCCCACAGACCCCTGCTGACTCCTCCTGTGGCTCCTCCCACAGACCCCCTGCTGACTGCTCCTGTGGCTCCTCCCACAGACCCCTGCTGACTCCTCCTGTGGCTCCTCCCACTGACCCCTGCTGACTGCTCCTGTGGCTCCTCCCACAGACCCCTGCTGACAGCTCCTGTGACTCCTCCCACTGACCCCTGCTGACTCCTCCTGTGGCTCCTCCCACAGACCCCTGCTGACTGCTCCTGTGGCTCCTCCCACAGACCCCTGCTGACAGCTCCTGTGACTCCTCCCACTGACCCCTGCTGACTCCTCCTGTGGCTCCTCCCACAGACCCCTGCTGACTGCTCCTGTGGCTCCTCCCACTGACCCCTGCTGACTCCTCCTGTGGCTCCTCCCACAGACCCCTGCTGACAGCTCCTGTGACTCCTCCCACAGACCCCTGCTGACTGCTCCTGTGGCTCCTCCCACAGACCCCTGCTGACAGCTCCTGTGACTCCTCCCACTGACCCCTGCTGACTCCTCCTGTGGCTCCTCCCACAGACCCCTGCTGACTGCTCCTGTGGCTCCTCCCACTGACCCCTGCTGACTGCTCCTGTGGCTCCTCCCACAGACCCCTGCTGACAGCTCCTGTGACTCCTCCCACTGACCCCTGCTGACTCCTCCTGTGGCTCCTCCCACAGACCCCTGCTGACTGCTCCTGTGGCTCCTCCCACAGACCCCTGCTGACTGCTCCTGTGGCTCCTCCCACAGACCCCCTGCTGATTGCTCCTGTGGCTCCTCCCACAGACCCCCTGCTGACTGCTCCTGTGGCTCCTCCCACACCCCCCTGTATAAAGGCGACTGTGGGCTGCTGCTCTCCCTCATTTTCCCAGGATGTAGTGCTGTTTATTCTTCCAGTCAATAAAAGCCGATATCTCACTTCCTAAGTCTCAGCGTGAGTTATTGATGGTGCATCACTGACCCTCTCCACCTCTGATCCCCCAATGAGGACTGGCCAATGGTTTCCCCCACCGGAAGTCAGTGATCAACTCCTTGGTCTTACGGACTTTGAATGAGAGGTTGTTGCTGTGGCACCACTCAGCCAGATTTTCAATCTCCCTCCTATATGCTGGTTCATCGCCACCTTTGATTCGGCCAACATCAGTGGTGTCATCAGCCAACTTGGACATGGCATTGGAGCTGTGCTTAGCCTCACCGTTATGAGTGTAAAGCGAGTAGAGCAGGGGGCTGAGCACACTGCCGTGTGGTGCACCTGTGCCGATGGAGTTTCTATAGGAGATGTTGTTGCCAATCTGACCTGAGGATTCAAGGAGGTATTGAGGCCAAGGTTTTGAAGCTTATCGATTAGTTTAGAAGGGATTGAATGCCAAGTTGTATTCAATAAAGAGCATCCTGATGTATGCATCTTCACTGTCCAGATATTCCAGGGTTGAGTGACGAACCAATAGGATGGCAGCTGCTGAGGAGCTGGTGTGCCGGTAGGGGATCCAAGTCACTTCTCAGGCACGTTTCAGCACCAACCTCTCAAACCACACCATCACTGTGGATGTAAATGCTATTGGATAATCATTAAGGCAGGTCACCACATTCTTCTTGGGCACCGGTACAATTGAAGCCTGCTTGAAGCAGGTAGGTACGTCAGACTGCCGAAGTGAGAGGTTAAAGGTCTCACTGAACACTGCTGCCAGTTGATCAGCACTGGTCTCTAGTACTGGGCCAGGTACCCCATCGGGGCCGGACGCTTTCCATGGGTTCACTCTCCTGAAGGACGCCGTCATGTCAACCTCAGAGAATGAATTGGGGGGCTGTGGGAGTTCATGAAGTGTCCTCCAAGTTTTGACAGTCAAAGTGAGCACATTAAGGCATTGAGTTCAGCTGGGAGTGAAGCTTTGTTGTCACCTAGATTGCTTGATTTCAGTTTGTAAGTGGTGATAGATTCAGGCCCTGACACGGCTGTCAAGCATCCTTCACTGATTCAAGTTTAGTTTGGGACTGCCAACTTGTTTCAGGTATGCACCACTCTCTGGTGCATATCGGCTGCTATTGAACTTTATATTTGCTATATCAATCTTCACTGTGGAAGACACCAGCAGTATGGTGGAAGATCCAAGTGCCAGGGAGCATGAAGTGTGTGAATTTGCCATATCTAGAAAGAAGGTTCTTTGAAACTGAAAGTCTGAAGGTAGATGAGTCACATGGACTAGATGGTGTACACCCCAGAGTTCTGAAAGAGGTGGTGAAGAGATCGTGGAGGCATTAGTAATAGTCTATCAAGAATCACTAGAAAATTGCAAATGTCACTCGACTCTTCAAGATGGGAGAGAGGCAGGAGAAAGGAAATTAAAAAGGTTCAAAGGTTCATTTTATTGTCAAAGTATGCGTGTACAATACAACTCTGATATTTGTCCTCTCCAGATAGCCACGAAATACAGAAAAACCATAGGTGTTGATGAAGCAAAATATATCAACTACTCCCCATCACCAACCAGCACAAAAAAAGAAAGGCCCCAAAATCACCGCCTCCCCACAGCAAGAAAAACAGTGACAATAACAGCCCCCGACACCCTCTCTTGCATAAAAAACACAGTCCACTTAGTCAGATCTCAGTGGTTGGGAAGATGTTGGAGTTGATTACTAAGGATGAGGGCTCAGGGTACTTGGAGGCACATGATGAAATAGGCCATAGTCAGCATGGGTTCCTCAAGGGAAAATCTTGCCTACAAATCTGTTGGAATTCTCTGAAGAAATAACAAGCAGGATAGACAAAGGAGAATTGGTTGATGTTGTGTACTTGGATTTTC
Organism: Hemitrygon akajei; assembly: GCF_048418815.1. Lineage (NCBI taxonomy): Eukaryota > Metazoa > Chordata > Chondrichthyes > Myliobatiformes > Dasyatidae > Hemitrygon > Hemitrygon akajei. The sequence continues at coordinate 161,192,972 of NC_133134.1, read as the reverse complement.
AGAAGGCCTTTGACAAGGTGCTGCACATGAGGCTGCTTAGCAAGCTATGAGCCCATGGTACTACAGGGAAGATCCTAGCATGGATAAAGCTGTGGCTGATTGGTAGAAGGTAAAGAGTGGGAATAAACAGAGCCTTCTCTTGTTGGCTACCAGTGACTAGTGGTGTTCTACAGGGGTCTGTGTTGGGACCGATTCTTTTTACATTATATATCAGTGATTTGGATGATGGAATTGATAACTTTGTTACAAAGTTTCAAGTCAAGTCAGGTCAAGTCAACTCTTATTGTCATTTCGACCATAACTGCTAGTACAGTGCATAGTAAAAATGAGACGTTTTTCAGGACCATGGTTTACATGACACAGTACAAAAACTAGACTGAACTACGTAAAAAACAACACAGAGAAAGCTACACTAGACTACAGACCTACACTGGACTGCATAAAGTGTCACTAAAACAGTACCAGCATTACAATAAATAATAAACAGGACAGTAGGGCAAGGTGTCAGTCCAGGCTTCGGGTATTGAGGAGTCTGATAGCTTGGGGGAAGAAACTGTTACATAGTCTGGTCGTAAGTGCGCGAATGCTTCGGAGCCTTTTCCCAGATGGCAGGAGGGAGAAGAGATTGTATGAGGGGTGCATGGGGTCCTTCATAATGCTGTTTGCTTTGTGGATACAGTGTGTAGTGTAAATGTCCGTGATGGCGGGAAGAGAGACCCTGATGATCTTCTCAGCTGACCTCACTATCCGCTGCAGGGTCTTGCGATCCGAGATGGTGCAATTTCTGAACCAGGCAGTGATGCAGCTGCTCAGGATGCTCTCAATACAACCCCTATAGAATGTGATGAGGATGGGGGGTGGGAGATGGACTTTCCTCAGCCTTCGCAGAAAGTAGAGACGCTGCTGGGTTTTCTTTGCTATGGAGCTGGTGTTGAGGAACCAGGTGAGATTCTCTGTCAGGTGAACACCAAGAAATTTGGTGCTCTTTACGATCTCTACCGAGGAGCCGTCGATGTTCAGCGGGGAGTGGTCGCTCCGTGCCCTCCTGAAGTCAACAACCATCTCTTTTGTTTTGTTCACATTAAGAGATAGGTTGTTGGCTCTGCACCAGTCCGTTAGCCACTGCACCTCCTCTCTGTAAGCTGACTCATCGTTCTTGCTGATGAGACCCACCACGGTCGTGTCATCGGCGAACTTGATGATATGGTTCGAGCTGTGTGTTGCAGCACAATCGTGGGTCAGCAGAGTGAATTGGATGATGGAATTGATGACTTTGTTGCAAAGTTTGCAGATGATATGAAGATAGGTGGAGGGACAAGTAGTTTGGAGAAAGTAGTGAGCCTAAAGAAGAACAGATTAGGAGAATGGGCAAAGAAATGGCAGATGGAATACAGTGTCGGGAAGTGTATGGTCATGTACATCGGGAGAAGAAATGAAAGGGTTGGCTATTTTCTAAATGGAGAGAAAATACAAAAAAACTGAGATGCAAAGGGACTTGAGAGTCCTTGTGCAGGATTTCCTAAAGGTCAATTTGCAGGTTGAGTCTTTGGTGAGGAAGGCAAATGCAATGTTAGCATTCATTTCAAGAGGACTAGAATATAAAATCAAGGAGGAAATGTTGAGGCTTTATAAAGCACTGGTGAGGCCTCACTTGAAGTATTGTGAACAGTTTTGGGCCAAAAAGGATGTGCTGAAACTGGAAAAGGTTCAAAGGAAATTCATGAAAATGATTCCAGATTTGAATGGCTTGTCATATGAAGAGAATTTTATGTCTCTGGGCCTGTAGTCACTGGATTTCAGAGTGATGGGTGACCTCATTGAAACCTATTGAATGATGAGAGGCCTTAACAGAGTGAATGTGGAGAGGATGTTTGCTATGTTGGGAGAGCCTAAGACCAGAGGACGTGGCCTCAGAATAGAGGGGCAGCATTTTAGAACAGAGGTGAGGAGGAATTTCTTTAGACAGGAAGTGGTAGATCTGTGGAATTCGTTGCCACAGGTAGCTGTGGAGGCCAAGTCTGTATGTATTTTTAAAGCAGAGGTTGATAGATTCTTAATTGGTCAGGGCATGAAGGGATACGGGAGAAGGCAGGGGTTGAAAGGAAAATTGGATTAGCCATGATGAAATGGCGGAGCAAACTCAATGAGTCAAATGGCCTAATTCTGCTCCTGTGTCATATGATCTTATGGTCTTATATACCTTAACTCCAGAATACGCCCTAATGAAATAAATTTCCCAAAGATCTTATCTTTATGACATTTCTAATGGTGGGTTTGCTTTGCACAAACGAACTTCAATGTTTACTACATTCCTGCAGTATTTTACTGAGATTAATGTGCTGGGGTGCATTTCTTGAAAAGGATTGAAAGGTCACAGTACAAGTAAAGGTTTTTAAAAATTTACTTTATGTTCTATTTTTAGCACAGCACTTGATGTTTTGAATTGCTCCTACCTGTGTTGTTCGAATGCCCTGGTGAACTTATTTCAAAATCTAAATTATAGTCAAGATTTTATTGAGATCTCCTTAACCAGGATATTAAAAATAGCACAAGGAAAGAAATTGTACCCATGTAATCTGACGCAGTGAGCACACTTCATTCTGCCAACTGTACACATAAAATATTGGCTGTGCTGGAGTTAGTTGTAAAAGTTCAGGTTACTTGAAGTACCGTGATGTTTATTTTAGTCACCAGTATCTAGGATCTAGAACTCGTAAGCAAGGTCACAATTTTAAGATATTCATTCATACTCTCCGTGGCTACTTTATTAGTGACACCTGTACACCTGCTCCTTAATGTAAATATCCAATCAGCCAATCAATATGGCAGAACCCAGTGCATAAAAGCATGCAGACATGGTCAAGAGGTTCTGTTGTTATTCAGGCAAATATTGAATTGGGAAGAAATGTAATGACTTTGACTGTGTCATCGAGGCGGTTCGAGTATTTCAGAAACTGCTGATCTCCTGGGACTTTCACACACAACAGTCTCCAGAGTTTAGAGGGAATGGTGCAATAAACAAAAAACATCCAGTGAGCAGCAGTTCTTCGGCAGAAACACCTTGTTAATGAGAGAGATCGGAGGAGAATGGTCAGGCTGGTTCAAACTGACAGGAAGGTGACAGTAACTCAAATAACCACACGTTACAACAGTGGTGGGCATCTCTGAATTTACAACACATCAAACCTTGAAGTGGTTGGCCTACAGCGGCAGAAATTCATGAACATACACTCTGTGGCTACTTTATTAGGTACAAGAGGTACTTAATACAGTGGCCTCGGAGTGCACAATACAGTGCAAAGGTCTTAAGTACATACAGTATATGTATCCAGGGTGCCGATGACTTTTGCACAGTACTGTACTTGTCAATGTGGAGCGGAGAGCGAGTTTTCAAATCTGGCAGGAGAAAAGTACGCTGGGAATGGTGAGGGTGGAGCCCTGTGAGAGGAGTGTGGCAGAGAAGGAGGTCCAGTGGTGGGGTGTGGCAAACCCAGCCCTGAGACACCAGGCAAGGTCATTTTGATTCCAAGCAGTTGGTTTATTGATCATCACAGAATGTCTCTGTGGTGCATCCTGCTCCCTTCCCCTTTTCCCCAACCATGATTCGCATTCCCACTCTCAGTCCACAATAGAGACCCATATCAGAATCAGGTTTATCGTCACTCACATACATCATGAAATTTGTTTTTGCAACAACCACAGCAGTACAGTGCAATACATAAAATTACTACAGTACTGTGCAAAGGTCTTAGGCATCCTAGCTATATATATATATATACCTAAGAGTGGATATTCAAATTCTTCCATTACTTTGTAATCTCTTCCATCCCCATAACCCCCCAGGAAACCTGTTCTCCTCCAATTCTGGTTTCTTAAACTTATATGGTCATAAGCTTGTTCCATCTGTGTAATCTCTAACTTGACGACTTGAACGTTGATTTCTCTAGCTTTTGGTAATTTCTTCCCCCTGCCCCTTCTCTCTTTTTCCATTCCCCATTCTGGCTCTCCTCTTACCCCTTCTCTTCTCCTCTTCTGTCCTCTGGTTTCCCTCCTTCTTCCCTTTCTCCCAAGGTCCACGCTCCTCTCCAATCAGATTCCTTCTTCTTCAGCTCCTAAACTTTTTTCCACCTATCATCTTCCAGCTTCTCATTTCACTCCCCTCCCCCCCACACCCACCTTCCTTCTTACCTAGCTTCACTTACCACTTGCTAACTTATCCTCATTCCTCTTCCCTTATATTCTTATTCTGGTTTCTCTTCCTTTCCAGTCCTGAAGAAGGGTCTTGGCCCAAAACGTTGACTAATTATTCCCTCCTTAGATGCTGCCTGAGCTGCTGAGTTTCTCCAGTATTTTGTCTGCCTTGCAATTGTCATAAGACCTTTGACCAAACTTTCTGACACCTGTTCTGTTATTTTGGAGTAAAATTCTGATTGCTAGCATACTTGTGAAGTGCCTTGGGGCATTTTGCAAGGTTAAAGATACTATATAAATACAACTGTTTCTCTAAGTATTTATTTTTCAGGAGCTGGTTATAGCTGGCAAGGGCAGCATTCCCCCCCACCCCTTTCAAATTTCCAAAGTTCAAAGTTCAGAGTAGATTTGTTATCAAAAATTTGTCATGATATACAACCCTGAGATTCGTTTTCTTGCAGACTAACAGAATTATTGAAAGACGGCACCCAATGGGGTGGACAACCAGGGTGCAAAAGACCACTAACTACTCAAATAGAAGCTGAAGGCTTGGCTGGCCATTTGAAAATAGGCACATTGCATGGGTTACAGAGTCACCAGCCAGTTAAGGATGTCAGATTTCCTTCCTTGAACAGCTTTAGTGGACTCAATGGGTTTTTAGTGATAGGAAAATAGAGGATGCTGAGACTAAGAGACCAAGGGTTTCATTAACTGTTTCATGAGAAGCTGGAAGTTTTAAATTGCAGAGATGTGAAGATTCATTTTCAGTTTCATTTATTTATTACATTTACATCAAAGCGTACGGCGAAATGCATTGTTTGCAGTAACATGTATCACAACCTAAGGATTTGCCACAGGTCCTGGCATCAACACAGTATGTTCACAATGTTCAGCAAAACAACACAGGGAACAACAGGAAAAAAAAACCACAATGGTAAAACAAACCTCGTTTCTCCATCCCTCTCACCCACCACTCAAACTCCGACAGACCTCCAACTGTGGAATAGGCCACCTCCAGACCTCCAGACCTACAGCCCCTGGCACAGACTAGGAGACTCACACACATTGAACCTTGGACTTCCAGACAGCACAGGACCACTGGCCCACGGGCATCTTGTAGAGAGCATCTGTAATAGAGCGCAGAATTAAGCTATTTCAAGCTGTGCTAGGTTTGTTGTCATGTACCTGTGTTATACTGATGTACAGGTACAATGAAAATTTATTATTGAAGTACGTATACTATATACAGACTTGAGATTTGTCTCCTTACAGGCAGAATCAGAAACAGGTTTATTATCACCAGCATTTGTGGAGTAATTTGTTAATTTAGCCCAGCAGTTTAATTCAGTACATAATATAGAAGAATAAATAAATAAATTGATCGATTACAGTATATGCATATTGAATAGATTAAAAATTGTGCAAGAACAGAAATAATATATACTAAAAAAAGTGAGGTAGTGTTCACAGGTTCAATGTCCATTTAAGAAACGGATGGCAGGGGGGACGAAGCTGTTCCTGAATCACTAAGTTTGTGCCTTCAGGCTTCTGTACCTCCTACCAGATGGTAGCAATGAGAAAAGGGCATTCCCTGGGTGCTGGAGGTCCTTAATAATGGACGCTGCCTTTCTGAGACATCGCTCCTTGAAGATGTCCTGGGTACTTTGTAGGCTAGTACCCAAGATGGAGCCAACTAAATTTACAATCCTCTGCAGCTTCTTTCAGTCCTGTGTAGTAGCTCCCCCCATTCCAGACAGTGATGCAGCCTGTCAGAATGCTCTCCACAGTACAACTATAGAAGTTTCTGTGTGTTTTTGTTGATGAACCAAATTCTTTAAACTCCTAATGAAGTATAGTTGCTGTCTTGCCTTCTTTATAGCTGTGTCGATATGTTGAGACCAGGTTAGGTCCTCAGAGATCTTGACACCCAGGAACTTGAAACTGCTCACTCTCTCCACTTCTGATCCCTCTATGAGGATTGGTATGTGTTCCTTTGTCTTACCCTTCCTGAGGTCCACAATCAGCTCATTCACCTTACTGATATTGAGTGCAAAGTTGCTACTGTGACACCATTCTACTAGTTGGCATATCTCACTCCTGTATGCCTGTGGTGAACTACATATACCTGTCTGGACTGCTCCTGTGGCCCCTCCCACAGACCCCCTGCTGACTGCTCCTGTGGCTCCTCCCACAGACCCCCTGCTGACTGCTCCTGTGGGCTCCTCCCACAGACCCCTGCTGACAGCTCCTGTGGCTCCTCCCACAGACCCTGCTGACTGCTCCTGTGGCTCCTCCCACAGACCCCTGCTGACTGCTCCTGTGGCTCCTCCCACAGACCCACTGCTCCTGTGGCTCCTCCCACAGACCCTGCTGGACTGCTCCTGTGGCTCCTCCCACAGACCCCTGCTGACTGCTCCTGTGGCTCCTCCCACAGGCCCCCTGCTGACTGCTCCTGTGGCTCCTCCCACTGACCCCTGCTGACTGCTCCTGTGTCCCCTCCCACAGACCCCTGCTGACTGCTCCTGTGGCTCCTCCCACAGACCCCCTGCTGACTGCTCCTGGGCTCCTCCCACAGACCCCCTGCTGACTGCTCCTGTGGCTCCTCCCACAGACCCCTGCTGACTGCTCCTGTGGCTCCTCCCACAGACCCCTGCTGACTGCTCCTGTGGCTCCTCCCACAGACCCCTGCTGACAGCTCCTGTGGCTCCTCCCACAGACCCCTGCTGACTCCTCCCACAGACCCCTGCTGACTGCTCCTGTGGCCCCTCCCACAGACCCCCTGCTGACTGCTCCTGTGGCTCCTCCCACAGACCCCTGCTGACAGCTCCTGTGGCTCCTCCCACAGACCCCTGCTGACAGCTCCTGTGGCTCCTCCCACAGACCCACTGCTCCTGTGGCTCCTCCCACAGACCCCTGCTGACAGCTCCTGTGGCTCCTCCCACAGACCCCATGCTGACTCCTCCCACAGACCCCTGCTGGACTGCTCCTGTGGCCCCTCCCACAGACCCCCTGCTGACAGCTCCTGTGGGCTCCTCCCACAGACCCCTGCTGACTGCTCCTGTGGCTCCTCCCACAGACCCCTGCTGACTCCTCCCACAGACCCCTGCTGACTGCTCCTGTGGCTCCTCCCACAGACCCCTGCTGACAGCTCCTGTGGCTCCTCCCACAGACCCCTGCTGACAGCTCCTGTGGCTCCTCCCACAGACCCCTGCTGACTGCTCCTGTGGCTCCTCCCACAGACCCCTGCTGACTGCTCCTGTGGCTCCTCCCACAGACCCCCTGCTGACTGCTCCTGTGGCTCCTCCCACAGACCCCTGCTGACAGCTCCTGTGGCTCCTCCCACAGACCCCTGCTGACAGCTCCTGTGGCTCCTCCCACAGACCCCTGCTGACTGCTCCTGTGGCTCCTCCCACAGACCCCCGCTGACAGCTCCTGTGGCTCCTCCCACAGACCCCCTGCTGACAGCTCCTGTGGCTCCTCCCACAGACCCCTGCTGACTGCTCCTGTGACTCCTCCCACAGACCCCTGCTGACTGCTCCTGTGGCTCCTCCCACAGACCCCTGCTGACTGCTCCTGTGGCTCCTCCCACAGACCCCTGCTGACTGCTCCTGTGGCTCCTCCCACAGACCCCTGCTGACTGCTCCTGTGACTCCTCCCACAGACCCCTGCTGACTGCTCCTGTGGCTCCTCCCACAGACCCCTGCTGACTGCTCCTGTGGCTCCTCCCACAGACCCCCCGCTGACTGCTCCTGTGGCTCCTCCCACAGACCCCCTGCTGACTGCTCCTGTGGCTCCTCCCACAGACCCCCTGCTGACTGCTCCTGTGGCTCCTCCCACAGACCCCTGCTGACAGCTCCTGTGGCTCCTCCCACAGACCCCTGCTGACTGCTCCTGTGGCTCCTCCCACAGACCCCTGCTGACTGCTCCTGTGGCTCCTCCCACAGACCCCTGCTGACTGCTCCTGTGGCTCCTCCCACAGACCCCCCGCTGACTGCTCCTGTGGCTCCTCCCACAGACCCCCTGCTGACTGCTCCTGTGGCTCCTCCCACAGACCCCCTGCTGACTGCTCCTGTGGCTCCTCCCACAGACCCCTGCTGACAGCTCCTGTGGCTCCTCCCACAGACCCCTGCTGACTGCTCCTGTGGCTCCTCCCACAGACCCCTGCTGACTGCTCCTGTGGCTCCTCCCACAGACCCACTGCTCCTGTGGCTCCTCCCACAGACCCTGCTGACAGCTCCTGTGGCTCCTCCCACAGACCCCCTGCTGACAGCTCCTGTGGCTCCTCCCACAGACCCCTGCTGACTGCTCCTGTGGCCCCTCCCACAGACCCCCTGCTGACTGCTCCTGTGGCTCCTCCCACAGACCCCTGCTGACTCCTCCTGTGGCTCCTCCCACAGACCCCCCGCTGACAGCTCCTGTGGCTCCTCCCACAGACCCTGCTGACTGCTCCTGTGGCTCCTCCCACAGACCCCCCGCTGACAGCTCCTGTGGCTCCTCCCACAGACCCTGCTGACTGCTCCTGTGGCTCCTCCCACAGACCCCCCGCTGACAGCTCCTGTGGCTCCTCCCACAGACCCTGCTGACTGCTCCTGTGGCTCCTCCCACAGACCCCCTGCTGACTGCTCCTGTGGCTCCTCCCACAGACCCTGCTGACTGCTCCTGTGGCTCCTCCCACAGACCCCCCGCTGACTGCTCCTGTGGCTCCTCCCACAGACCCCTGTATAAAGGCGATTGAGGCCTGAGCCCGGCCTCATTCTCCAGGATGTAGTGTTGTTCATTCTTCCAGTCAATAAAAGCCGATATCTCACTTCTTACGTCTCAGAGTGAGTTATTGATGGTGCATCACTGCCCTCTCATCTCCATCTGAGATTCTACCAACAATGGTTGTATCATCAGCAAATTTATAGATGGTGATGCACCATCAATAACTCTCGGAGACGGGAGGTGAACGATAGGCTTTTAGTAGCATCAAAAGGGAGCACGGCATCTTGGAGACTGAGGGAGGGGCAGTGCCTCCAATCGCCTTTATACAGGGGTCTGTGGGAGGAGCCACAGGAGCAGTCAGCAGAGGGGCGTGTCCAGACAGGTATACATAGTTTACCACAGATGGTATTTGAGCTATGCCTATCCACACAGTCATGGGTATATAGAGAGTAGAGCAGTGGGCTAAGCACACACCCCTAAAGTGCACCAGTATTGATTGTCACTGAGGAGGAGATGTTATCACCAATCCACACAAATTGTGGTCCTCCAGTTTGGAAGTTGAAGATCCAATTGCAGAGGGGAGCCACAGAGGCCCATGTTCTGCAACTTCTCAATCAGGATTTTGGGAATGATGGGGTTTAAACGCTGAGCTATAGTCGATGAACAGCATCCTGACGTAGGCGTTTGTGTTGTCCAGGTGATCTAAAGCCATGTGAAGAGCCATTGAGATTGCGTCTGCCGTTGACCTATTGTGGTGAAAGGCAAATTGCAATAGGTTCAGGTCCTTGCTGAGGCAGGAGTTCAGTCTAGTCATAACCAACCTCTCAAAGCATTTCATCACTGTCGATGTGAGTACTACTGGGCGATAGTCATTAAGGCAGCTCACATTTTTCTACTTAGACACTGGTATAGTTGTTGCCTTTTTGAAGCAAGCAACACAAAACAAAGAAACCCATTTTAAAAAAGGAAAACCCTCAAACACCCAATGTGTAGGAGAAAAACAAACTGTGCAAACAATAAAAGTAAGCAAATAGCATTCAGAACTGAAGTTCACAAAGGTGAATCCACGGCCGTGAAGCCAGTCAGCAAAGCAGCCAATCCAGGAGCCCGTTAGTTGCAGGCCACAGCTTCAGTTCAGCACAGAGACAAGTAAACCTCGAGGACCAGTGAGTTGAACACCAGCTTATCCCTCGCCTCCACTTTGTCCATCACCTCCATCCACAGCAGCTTGAACTTTCCAATCTGACCCGGCACTTAAATTGGCCAAACAGTGGGTCTTTCTTTGCTCTCAAAACACGGACCCTGACACTTTGATATACTCTTGGGCCCAGGACCAGCCACCTCAATTTGGCCCATAACTGAACTTTCCAATTTGGACCAGTGCTTAAATCTGGCAAAAACCCGGTTTGTTACTCACTATTGTGCTTGGGCCCCTGGACTCTGCCTTGCCTCGGTTCTGTTGCTTGGATCGCCTGCAAGTCCATTCCCGCAGCCAAACACGGGCTCATTCCCTGCTCTCAAGCCTGGATCCTGCTGCCTCAGTTCAGCTTGAACGCACCATGCTGCAATCATCCGTCACCATCGAGACTTCAGTTCACAGCACAAAAATGCTAGGTCGTACATGTGGTGAACTACATATACCTGTCTGGACACACCCCCCTGCTGACTGCTCCTGTGGCTCCTCCCACAGACCCCGGTATAAAGGTGATTGGAGGCACTGCTCCCCCCCTCAGTCTCCGAGATGTTGTGTGATGGTCTCTTGCTGCTGACAGTGCTTTCTTCCAGCTAATAAAAGCCCATCTCTCACCTCACGTCTCCGAGAGTTATTGATGGTGAATCAGTACAGGCAGTTCAAAAGCACAACTCCGAAAGGGAAATTACATTACTCATTCTCATGTAAATGATGATAACTGACGTAACTAATAGTCATATGATGTGGGCGATCATGGTCTTTCCATGTTTTTCTACAGATGTGGTTTGCCATTGCCTTCTTCTGGGCAGTGTCTTTACAAGATGGGTGACCCCAGCCATTATCAACACTCTTCAGAGATTGTCTGCCTGACGTCAGTGGTCACATAACCAGGACTTGTGATATGCACCGGCTGCTCATATGACCATCCACCACCTGCTTCCATGGCTTCACGTGACCCTGATCAGGGGGCTAAACAGGTGTTACACCTTGCCCCAGGGTGACCTGCAGGCTAGCGGAAGCAAGGAGTGCCTTATACCTCCTTTGGTAGAGATGTATCTCCACCACGCTACTCCCACAGTACATTAGGAACATTAATTTATAAACCTCAGATCTCAGTCTGTACACCAGGATCATTATGTTGCTAGGGTGTGATTTAACACTCAGCACATTAAACCTTGCCCACTTGTTCCATTATCTTCAGGTAGATCATTAAACACTAAACCATGAACCATCTCATCTGTGACCTTCATCAGTTCATTGCATACAGGTGCTATATTATACTACACCCTTTAGGGAGGCCATTAAATGTGACAAATATGGTACAAAGTGAACTCCACCTCTAGTTATATCTGCAAGCATTATTCCAACGTGTATTTAATCCAGTGACAACATAAGCTCACTTAAACCTGGCTGTTCAAGTCTGTGCTGTTATAGAAGGCTGTTTAAATATTCCCATTGTAATTGACACTCTCAGCTCCACTTTCAAAGGTCAAAGTAAATTTATTATCAAAGTATGTAGACATCACTGTGTACTAACCTGAGTGTCATTTTCTTGTAGGCAATCACAGTAGAGCAAAGAAAAGCAACAGAATCAATGAAAAATACACAGAGAGACTGGTAAACAACCAGCGTGCAAAAGAAGACAAACTGTGCAAATACAAAAAAAAAATCATAATAATAAATAAATATTGAGAATATGAGTGGTAGAGTCCTTGAAAGTGAGTTCATAGTTCATGGATTCAGTTTGGAGTTGAGGTGAGTGAAGTTATTCATGCTGGTTTCAGGAGCCTGATGGTTGAGGGATAATAGCAGTTCCTGAGCCTGGTGGTGTGGGACCTCCTTCCCGATGGCTGTGGTGAGAAGACAGCATGGCCTGGATGGTAAGGGTCCTTGATGATTGCTGCTTTCTCATGGCACCTATCTGAATAAAAGCAACATGTTTGTTTCTGATCCAACTATTCCCCATTTTGTTCTCTAAAGAATATATTTACAGTAAAGGGACGTAATCTAGTCCAGTATGAAGGAGTTGTGGAGCAGTCAGAGTCGTTCAGGATCAAGGATCGACTTTATTTGCTGCATACATTTGCATATATTAGGATTTATGCATGTACTATTCATATAAGGAGTGGTGCCTTGGAAGGTGGTGTCCATTATTAAGGACCCCCACCACCAGGGCATGCCCTCTTTCTCATTGCTGCCATTGGGAAAGAGGTACAGGAGCCTGAAGGCACACACTCAGCGATTCAGGAACAGCTTCTTCCCCTCTGCCACCCGATTCTTAAATGGACATTGAATCCATGAACACTAACTCACTACATTTTATTTGTATGCAGTAAGTATGCAGATGATACTAAGGTAGGTGGCGTTGTGGATAATGAAGTAGCTTTTCAAAGTTTGTAGAGAGATTTAGACCAGTTAGAAGAGTGGGTCTGAATGATGGCAGATGGAGTTTAATGTTGATAAGTGTGAGGTGCTACATTTTGGTAGGACTAATCCAAATAGGACATACATGGTAAATGGGTAGGGCATTGAAAAAATGTAGTAGAACAGAGTGATCTAGGAATAATGGTGCATAGTTCCCTGAAGGTGGAATCTCATGTGGATAGGATGGTGAAGAAAGCTTTTGGTTATGTTGGCCTTTACAAATCAGAGCCTTGAGTAGGGATGTAATGGTTAAAATTGTACAAGGCACTGGTAAGGGCCGAATTTGGAGTATTGTGTACAGTTCTGGTCACCGAATTTGTAGGAAAGATGTCAACAAAATAGAGAAAGTACAGAGAAGATTTACTAGAATGTTACCTGGGTTTCAGCACCGAAGTTACAGGGAAAGGTTGAACAAGTTAGGTCTTTATTCTTTGGAGTGTAGAAGGTTGAGGGGGGACTTGATATTTAAAATTATGAGGGGGATAGATAAGAGTTGACGTGGATAGGCTTTTTTCCATTGAGAGTAGGGGAGATTCAAACAAGAGGACATGAGCTGCGACTTAGGGGGGCAAAAGTTCAAGGGTAACACGAGGGGGAATTCTTTACTCAGAGAGTGGTAGCTTGTGTGGAACGAGCTTCCAGTAGAAGTGGTAGAGGCAGGTTCGGTATTGTCATTTAAAGTAAAATTGGATAGGTATATGGACAGGAAAGGAATGGAGGGTTATGGGCTGAGTGCAGGTCGGTGGGACTAGGTGAGAGTAAGCGTTCGGGGAAGGACTAGAAGTGCCGAGATGGCCTGTTTCCGTGCTGTAATTGTTATATGGCTATATGGTTATTTCTGTTATTTTGCACTACTTATTTTAACTTAACTATTTAATAAACATACGAGGGGTGATTGATAAGTTCGTGGCCTAAGGTAGTAGGAGAAGAGCTATACAGCTCTTGTTACATGCACATGCAGGTCAACTCTTTGAGTGATTATGCAGAAAGTTTGAAGTTAATAACTCATCTCCTTCTACCTTAGGCCACGAACTTATCAATCACCCCTGCTGTGGACACTTTCTGGAGGTCCAAGATCCGTATGCTCCACGACCGCTGGACTAAGTGTGTAAATGTAGGAGGGGACTATGTTGAAAAATAAATGCTAGGTTTTCTAAAATTGACTCTTTCTACTTTAGGCCACGAACTTATCAATCACCCCTCGTATGTACTTAATGTAACTCAGTTTTTTTCTCTATATTTATTTATTATGCATTCATTGCACTGCTGCCTAAAAGTTAACAAATTTCTTGACATATGCTGGTTATAATAAGTCTGATTCTGATTCTGATTTGTATTTTAGAGGACCTGTCCTGGGTCCAGCATGTAAGTGCAACTGTGAAGAAAGCACCGCAGTTTAATCTCCGCAAACTCCTTCCTTAGGAGTCTGCGGAGATTAAACGTGACATCTACAACTTTCAAAAACTTCTACAGATTTGTGGTGGTGAGTATATAGACAGGTTGCATCACAGTCAGTGCCCTTGAATGGAAAATCCTACTAAAAGTAGTGGATACGGCTCAGTCCATCATGGGTAAAGCCCACCCCACCACTGAGTGGGTCTATATGAAATACTCCCACAGGAAAGCAGTATCCTTCATCAGAGCCCCAGCACCATCTCTTCCCACTGCTGCCATCAGAAAGATAGTACCGGAGCCTCAGGACTCACACTGCCAGGTTCAAAAACAGTTATTACCCCATCACCCATCAAGCTCTTGAACCAAAGGAGATAACAACACTCAACTTCACTTGTCCCATCTTTGAAATATTCCTACATCCTATGGACTTACCTTCACTCCAATTCCATTCTTATTTCTCTGAGAATTTGAGGACAGTTAGTGTGTTACCAAAGGCTCTTAGTAAACTTTCACACTGATACATTGGAGAGCATTCTGACAGATCAGCACAGAGGATCCAATGTTCGGTGGTTGCAAGAGGCTGGAGAGGGTTGTAAACTCAGCCAGCTGCATCACGGGTACAAGCCTCCCCACCACCTAGAACATCTTCAAAAGGCGGTGCCTCAAAAACGCAGCATCCATCACTCAGGGACCCTCATCATCCACGACATGCCTTCTTGTTATTACAGATCAGGGAGGAGGTACAGGAGCCTGACGACCCACATGCAATGTTTTCAGATTTCTGAATGGCCATGAACACTATTCAGATTTCTGAACCCATGAACACTACCTCAGTGTTCCTCTTTCACACTGCTATTATAACTTCTATGTTGATGCACCATCAATAACTCTGAGACGTGGGTTAAGGTAGGCTTTTATTGGCTGGAAGAAAGCACAAGCAGCAAGTGACCACCACACAACATCCTGGAGACTGAGGAAGGGGGCAGTGCCTCCAATCGCCTTTATCCAGGGGTCTGTGGGAGGAGTCAGCAGGGGTCTGTGGGAGGAGCCACAGGAGCAGTCAGCAGGGGTCTGTGGGAGGAGTCAGCAGGGGT
Source organism: Hemitrygon akajei (assembly GCF_048418815.1). Taxonomy (NCBI): domain Eukaryota; kingdom Metazoa; phylum Chordata; class Chondrichthyes; order Myliobatiformes; family Dasyatidae; genus Hemitrygon; species Hemitrygon akajei. Next base: position 161,177,972 of record NC_133134.1, on the reverse strand, counting down.
CTGTGGGAGGAGCCACAGGAGCAGTCAGCAGGGTCTGTGGAGGAGTCAGCAGGGGTCTGTGGGAGGAGCCACAGGAGCAGTCAGCAGGGGGTCTGTGGGAGGAGTCACAGGAGCAGTCAGCAGGGGGTCTGTGGGAGGAGCCACAGGAGCAGTCAGCAGGGTCTGTGGGAGGAGTCAGCAGGGGTCTGTGGGAGGAGCCACAGGAGCAGTCAGCAGGGGGGGGGGCTGTGGGAGGAGCCACAGGAGCAGTCAGCAGGGGGTCTGTGGGAGGAGCCACAGGAGCAGTCAGCGGGGGTCTGTGGGAGGAGCCACAGGAGCAGTCAGCAGGGGTCTGTGGGAGGAGCCACAGGAGCAGTCAGCAGGGGTCTGTGGGAGGAGCCACAGGAGCAGTCAGCAGGGGTCTGTGGGAGGAGCCACAGGAGCAGTCAGCAGGGGTCTGTGGGAGGAGCCACAGGAGCAGTCAGCGGGGGGTCTGTGGGAGGAGTCACAGGAGCAGTCAGCAGGGTCTGTGGGAGGAGCCACAGGAGCAGTCAGCGGGGTCTGTGGGAGGAGCCACAGGAGCAGTCAGCGGGGGGTCTGTGGGAGGAGTCACAGGAGCAGTCAGCAGGGGTCTGTGGGAGGAGCCACAGGAGCAGTCAGCGGGGGGGGGGGGTCTGTGGGAGGAGCCACAGGAGCAGTCAGCGGGGGGGGTCTGTGGGAGGAGCCACAGGAGCAGTCAGCGGGGGGGGGGGGTCTGTGGGAGGAGCCACAGGAACAGTCAGGGGGGGGTCTGTGGGAGGAGCCACAGGAGCAGTCAGCAGGGGTCTGTGGGAGGAGCCACAGGAGCAGTCAGCAGGGGTCTGTGGGAGGAGCCACAGGAGCAGTCAGCAGGGGTCTGTGGGAGGAGCCACAGGAGCAGTCAGCGGGGGGTCTGTGGGAGGAGTCACAGGAGCAGTCAGCAGGGGTCTGTGGGAGGAGCCACAGGAGCAGTCAGCGGGGGGGGGGGGTCTGTGGGAGGAGCCACAGGAGCAGTCAGCGGGGGGGGTTCTGTGGGAGGAGTCAGCAGGAGCAGTCAGCAGGGGGTATGTGGGAGGGGCCACAGGAGCAGTCAGCAGGGGTCTGTGGGAGGAGCCACAGGAGCAGTCAGCAGGGGGTCTGTGGGAGGAGCCACAGGAGCAGTCAGCAGGGGGTATGTGGGAGGGGCCACAGGAGCAGTCAGCAGGGGTCTGTGGGAGGAGCCACAGGAGCAGTCAGCAGGGGGTCAGTGGGAGGAGCCACAGGAGCAGTCAGCAGGGGGTATGTGGGAGGGGCCACAGGAGCAGTCAGCAGGGGTCTGTGGGAGGAGCCACAGGACAGTCAGCAGGGGGTCTGTGGGAGGAGCCACAGGAGCAGTCAGCAGGGTCAGTGGGAGGGGCCACAGGAGCAGTCAGCAGGGTCAGTGGGAGGGGCCACAGGAGCAGTCAGCAGGGGTCTGTGGGAGGAGCCACAGGAGCAGTCAGCAGGGGGTCTGTGGGAGGAGCCACAGGAGCAGTCAGCGGGGGGGGGGGTCTGTGGGAGGAGCCACAGGAGCAGTCAGCGGGGGGGGGGGGGTCTGTGGGAGGAGCCACAGGAGCAGTCAGCAGGGGGTCTGTGGGAGGAGCCACAGGAGCGGTCAGCAGGGGTCAGTGGGAGGAGCCACAGGAGCAGTCAGCAGGGGTCTGTGGGAGGAGCCACAGGAGCAGTCAGCAGGGGTCTGTGGGAGGAGTCAGCGGGGGGTCTGTGGGAGGAGCCACAGGAGCAGTCAGCAGGGGTCTGTGGGAGGAGTCAGCAGGGTCTGTGGGAGGAGCCACAGGAGCAGTCAGCAGGGGTCTGTGGGAGGAGTCAGCAGGGGTCTGTGGGAGGGGCCACAGGAGCAGTCAGCGGGGGGTCTGTGGGAGGAGCCACAGGAGCAGTCAGCAGGGGGTCAGTGGGAGGAGCCACAGGAGCAGTCAGCAGGGGGTCTGTGGGAGGAGCCACAGGAGCAGTCAGCAGGGGGTCTGTGGGAGGAGCCACAGGAGCAGTCAGCAGGGGGTCTGTGGGAGGAGCCACAGGAGCAGTCAGCAGGGGTCTGTGGGAGGAGCCACAGGAGCAGTCAGCAGGGGTCTGTGGGAGGAGTCAGCAGGGTCTGTGGGAGGAGTCACAGGAGCTGTCAGCAGGGGTCTGTGGGAGGAGCCACAGGAGCTGTCAGCAGGGATCTGTGGGAGGAGTCAGCAGGGGGTCAGTGGGAGGAGTCAGCAGGGGTCTGTGGGAGGAGCCACAGGAGCAGTCAGCGCGGGGGGGGGGGGGGGCGTGTCCAGACAGATATATGTAGTTCACCACATATGTATAGTACAATACAGTTGCCACAAGACTATGAAGTTCATGACAAATGTCAGTGATAATAAGCCTAATTCTGATTCTGAACATACCCTCTCTTGCATGCTCACAACTCCCTTTTGTGTCTCTGGCCACTTGCCTGTAGTGTATAAGTAATATAAGTATATAATAGTGTATAAGTAATATATAAGTAATATTTGTGTAATCTTGTGTATATATATTGATTAAGTACTCTTGTTCACTTGAATAATTCATTACAGGTTGTATGTATAAATACGTGAATTGCCTATGACATCACACTACCACAAGATACATGTGCACCTCACTTAAAGTAAATACAAAGTTGGACACGCATTCCCAGACTCCTGTATCTTCCTTTGAATTAGTTTATTGTTCTGAAGTTACAAAACATAACATTGACATCAAGGTATTTTTAAAATGAACCCAAAGACAGATACCGTGCTGTTGAAGTGCAGTGAGATGTTCGAACAAAAAAAAACACAGCAAGAGACAGTCAAGTTAAAAAAAACTCTAAGTACATATATGTCACCAAATGCAACACCAAGTTTCATTTCCTTGCAGGCATTCAGAGTAAATGCAAAGTAACACAATGAAAGACCGCACACAACAAGACACCCAGACAGCCCCGATGATGTTGAGATCAGGGCTCTGTGGAGGCCATGCCCTCAGACCAGATAAAAAAAACCTAGGGTGCCTAAGACTTTTGCACAGTACCATACACCAAAATGTACAGTGAAATGTGTCATTTGCATTAATAACCAACACACCCAAATGTCAGTACCTCCAGCTAAACTCTGTCTTTTTGTGTTTTCCCCCTGGCTCTCAGTCTGTGGTTTTGTATTGCCATGTGCTCCTGTCCCCGCTCCTGCTCTACTCCGGCCCCTGTATCACTGAGTACTCTGTCTCTCATTATTACCCGTATTGCTGCCACCCATGTCTCATTGTGCTCCACCTATCATCTGCCTCTCTGTTTATTGCTCAGTGTATTTCAGTCCTGTGTTTTCACCTGTTTGTTGCCAGATTGTGCCAGTGATTTTTCCTGAGCCTTTCCAGCATTTGTATCTGTACTCTGTCCATCTGAATATCGACTCTGCCTGTTTTCTGGTTCTAGTTTCTGGATTTCTCTGGATGTTTTGATCTCTGAATGAACTTTGACGCCGACTTTGTTTGCACCTCGGGATTTGTTACTCAATTAATATCACTGTGTGCACAGTACTGGGTCTGTGATTGGAACCCTGCTCCAGCATCCTGACACCCAAGCATGTGCTGGGGGAAGACGGCACGTTTCACTACCCATTCCAGCGTCAACGTAGCAAGCCCACAATGCTCAGCAGAACAACTCAGAACACAACAAGACAACAACAGCAAACCGAGCCCTGTTCCTCCCACACATCCACGCACAGACACTGTTCTCTAACCACAGGGCAGGGCTTCCTCTATGGCCTCCGCCCTCTGGCGGACTTGTCGATTCACGGATATTGGGCCTTCGACTTCCCAGTGGACCTTCAGAAATCGGCAGATTGGGCTGCAGCCATTGGGCCTCAACTTCTGGGCTTTCATCTGAGCCTCTGAATGACCTTGATATGTGTCTATGCCACTGGATCCCTTGTACATCTGCAGAGTGTGATGACATCAGCCCTCGTCTTCAATATTCACTTATGAGGCACCTTTGTACAGTGAAAGGCAACTCAAGGAGTTACCAAATGAAGTACAGGCATTGAGGCAAGAGAGATTAAAGCAAATGACCAAAATCAAAGCAAGGTGGTGGGTGATAGGTGAAATAGGGAGAGGGGAGGGGTGAAGTAAAGAGCTGGGGAGTTGATAGGTGAAAGAAATAAAGGGCTAGAGAAAGGGGTATCTGATAGGAGAGGGTAGAAGACCATGGAATGAAGGGGCAGGAGCACCAGAGTGTTGGGCAGGTAAGAAGCTAAGGTGAGAGAGGAAAACAGGAATGGGGATGGTGAAGGTGGGGCGGGGGTTGCAAGTTCAAGGAATCGATGTTCATGCCATCAGGTTGGGGACTACCCAAGCAGATATAAAGTGTCGCTCCTCCAACCTGAGTGTGGCCCCATCCTGGCAGGAGGTGGAGGCCATTAACCCCATTGGATTCGCCCTGCCTCCCAGCAGTTCAATCCCAACGGGTGACACGGTAGCATAGTGGTTCGCGTGGGCACTTCATAATACAGGGGACTCGGGTTCAATTCCTGCCACTGCCTGCAAGGATTTTGTATGTTCTCTCCACGTCCGCATGGGTTCCTCCCACAATCCAAAGACGTACAGGTTGGTAGGTTCACTGATCGTTGTTAATTGTCCCATGATTAAGCTAGGATTAAACTGGGGGATGCTGGGTGATGCAGCTCAAAGGGACAGAAATGCAAACTCAGTGCTGTATCTCAATAAATAAGTTCCATTAACACAATGAGATTTGCAGATGCTGGAAATCCAGAGTAACACACACAAAATGCTGGAGGATCTCAACAGATCAAGCAGCATCTTTAAAGAGTACAGATCTGAATCCTGATAAAGGTTCTCAGGCTGAAACATCAACTGATTATTCCTCTGCTGAGTCCCAATTGTTCCATGCCTCTTCTAATTAATCCTTATATTCACTCTTCTACAAGGCCATCAACTTCCTATGATTTCTTTTGCCTCTTACCGACACTAAGAGGTGATTTAACCCATTAAATCCCAGTTCATCTTGGGGAGGAAGCCGGAAGACCCAGTGGAAATCCACAAGGTCACAGTCAAGACAAACAAACTCCACACGGTTGACGCCTGGGCTCTCTGAAGCAACAGTGTTAACTCCTGCACTACCATAGTTAATGCAAGTCAAAGGCAGACAGTCTGCCTAGGACTGTAAGCAACACACACAAAGCACCGGAGGAACTCAGCAGGTCAAGCAGCATCTATGGAAAAGAATAAACAGTCAACATTTCAGGCTGAGGCCCTTCTTCAAGACTGAGAAGGAAGAGGGAAGGTGAGAGGAGGAGAAAGAGGCTAACTGGAATGTCGCTGGGACTGTGTCATAATAAACAAATCTAACAATTGCAGAGCAACACACACAACTCAACAGGTTAGGCAGCATCTATGGAGAGGAATAAGCAGTCAATATTTTGGGCCGAGACACCTGTCAAAGAAGTCCTGATGAAGATCTTGATGAGAAATGTCAATTCTTTATTTCTTTCCATAGATGCTGTCTGACCTGCTGAGTTCCTCCAGCATTTTGTATGTGCCACGCTGTATTTCCTGCATCTGCAGAACCTCTTGAGTTCTAAAAATTGCAAATCCTTCACAGGGAAATCTCCAGGCCAAAGTGCTCTGTAAAACTATAGCTGTGTGACTGATAAGTAGCGTGTGTATGGAAAATGACCAACAAAATGTCTGGGTTAATTACAGCGCTCAGTCTAACCCAGCCCACAGAGCATTCATCAATCAGGACAACTTTACACTCTTGTAATCCACTCCTTATTCCCTTGTTGTGCCATCTGTCGTGGGGCCAGCAGATCGATTGAAACTCATTTTATCTTTCACTACAGTTCCTGTAGATCAGAAGGAAAACCATTAAGCGATGTTCTGTAAGAGGCATGACCAAAGTTGTAATGCAAGACTTGTAATCAGTTTAGCAGACATTACCACTGCCAGGCAGCAGTAAAGGGAACCGCAGAGCCTGTAATAACAAGTGTAGAGCATCATTCCAATTATCTCCAGATTTACAATTAACAGACTGCAGAGAAGGAGCCGGAAACGAAATGTAACCTATCAAATGTTGAAAGGCATCAATAGAGTGGATGTGGAGAGGATGTTTCCTGTAGTGGGGGAGTCTATGACCAGAGGACACAGCCTCAGAATAGAGGGGTGCCCTTTTAGAATGGAGATGAGGAGGAATTTCTTCAGCCAGAGAGTGGTGAATCTGTGGAATTCGTTGCCACAGGCGGCTGTGGAGGCCAGTTCACTGGGTATGTTTAAAGCAGAGGCTGATGGATCCTTGATTTGTCAGGGCATGAAGGGATACAGGGAGAAGGCAGGAGACTGGGGCTGAGAGAGAAATGGATCAACCATGGTGGAGCAGACGCGATGGGTCAATTGGCCTAATTCTGCTCCTATACCTTGTAGTCTTACACAGTAACCCAACTGAGTAAAATATAAAATAACCCTAGTATAAATAATTAGCTCCCAGTAAACTGCCATTTATATTAAATTAGAAATTCTAAGTTTCTACATGAACATTGAGCCCATGAACACTACCTCACTATTTCATTTCTGTTATTTTTGCACTATTTATTTTAACTCAATTATTTTAATAGACGTATATACTTAATGTAACTCAATTTTTTCTCTATATTCATTTATCATGTATTTAATTGTGCTGCTGCTGTAAAGTTAACAAATTTCATGACATATGTTGGTGATATTAAACCTCATTCCAGTTCTGATACTGATAGGGATATTCCCGGGAAGGAAGAAGGAGGAATATAGCTATTTATGATTCTCTTGTTCTTTGCATCTCCTTCTTTTGTTAAACATCTATGTCTGTTTTTATTTCTAATTTTCCCATTGCCCTCTACCGCTCTCTGCATTACACACACACACAGATACACACACACACACACACACACACACACACACACACACACACACACACACACACACACACACACACACACACACACAGTTGTATATGGGTGACATATATGTACTTTGATAATAAATTTACTTTGAGCTTTGATTCTCCCTGTACTTGCTGAGGGTAACTGAGAACCAAGTTCATTGGGTCTGGAATCATATACAGAGTGGATCTGCTGGCCGGGTTCCCTCCATAACAGGTGTACACTCAGTGGCCACTTTATTAGGTACACCTGTACACCTGCTCGTTAATGTAAAAATCTAAACAGCCAATCATGTGGCAGCAACTCAACGCATTAAAGCATGCAGGCACGGTCATGCGGTTCAGTTGTTGTTCAGACTAAACATATTTAACCCTAGCCTCATCACATGACATGTGGAGGGAAGAAGCACTTTACACTTCCATTGGTGGAGACGTTAACTCCAACCCACCACCGAAACTTTATATCATATCTAAATTTTAGAATAGATGATTTGCTGGACAAGCGTGTACAGTATGAGCCAAGCAAAATGGACAGAGTTAAGGTACCTGTTAGACTGGATATTATTCAATTGCAGAACGGGTTGGATTTCCTATGTTCCTGCCAGCTAGTCAAACAGAGGTGAACAAAAGATTTCTGCTGCTATCACACATAGCACAGCCCAAGTATTAGGAACTTGTGCCCCAAAAAAGGGTAATGCCACCTGTTGCAGCTGCAGCATGCAATGTTGAGTGTGTGTCAGCATGGGATGAGTTTTCAGCCACTAAGAGCACAAGAGGAGGGAGCAGTGGTTAGACACCCACGGGATTGCACTTTAGACCTTGGTTTCCACTCCCACTGGCCTTTGGTTCCCTCGCATATCCCCTAAATTAGAAACAGAATGCCAGAAAAGTTAATGGAAAGGTTGTGGAGACAGATGTTAAGGCCTCAGTCAAAGTCAGGGATTAAAAGGTTGAGCATGATGTGACTAGTGTCCTGGGGTGCGTATATTTCAATGCAAGAAGTATTGTAGGAAAGGCAGACAGGCTCAGGGCTTGGATCAACATCTGGGATTATGATTGATGCACCATCAATAACTCACTCTGAGACGTAGGAAGCGAGGTATCGGCTTTTATTGACTGGAAGAATGAACAACACTACATCCTGGGGAATGAGGCTGGGCAACAGGCCTCAGTCGCCTTTATACAGGGGTCTGTGGGAGGAGCCACAGGAGCAGTCCAGACAGGTATATGTAGTTCACCACAATGATATTGTAGCCATTAATGAGGCTTGGCTGCAGAAGGGGCAGGACTAGAAGCTCAGCACTCCAGGGCTCTGTTGTTTGAGATGCGACAGAGCGGGAGGGATTAAAGGAGAAGGGGCAGTGTTACTAGTCAGGGCAAATGTCACTGCAGTACTCAGGGAGAACAGGCTGGAGAGTTGTCTAGTGAGGCATTATAGGTGGAACTGAGTAATAAGAAAGATATGACCATGTTAATGGGGCTACATTACAGACCACCCAACCGTCGGAGGGATTAAGAGGAACAAATTTGTAGAGAGATCACAGACTGTAGCAAGAAACATAAGGTTGCTACAGTAGCTGATTTTAACTCTCCACATCTTGATTCTGACTCCCATACTGTAAAAGGACCTGATGGGATAGAGTTTGTCAAATGTGTTCAGGAATGTTTTCTTAATCAGTACATAGAAGCCCCAATGACAGAATGTGCAGTACTTGATCAGCTATTAGGGCATGTGACAGGGCAGGTGACAGAAGTTTGTGTAGGGGAACTCTTTGCATCCAGTGATCGTAATGCCATCAGTGTCATAGTAAGTATGGAGAAAGGCCAATGGTATCAGAAATGATCAGGCAAGTGTGGATTGGGACAGGCTGTTTTCTGGCAAACGTGTACCTGATAAGTCAGAGGCCTTCAAATGTGAAATCTTGAGAGTACAAAGCTTGTGTGCGTCTGTCAGAATAAAGGATAAAGGTAACAGGTGTAGGGAACCTTGGTTTTCAAGAGATATTGAGATCCTGGTAAAGAAATAAAAGGAGGCGCATTGCGGGTATAGGCAGGGAGAGACAAATAAGGTGCTTATGGAGTATAAGAAATGCAAGAGAACACTTAAGAAGAAATCAGAAGGGTTAAAAGAAGACATAAGGTTTCCTTCGCAGATAAGCTAAAGCAGATTACCAGGGGATTCTATAGAGCAAAAGGATTGCAAGGGACATAATTGGCCCTCTAGAAGATCAGAATGCTAATCTATACATGGAGCCAAAAGAGATGGGAGAGGTCTTAAATGGATTTTTGCAACTATACTTAATCAGGAGATGGACGCAGAGTCTATTAATCTCCACTTTGAATGTATCCAATGACCTGACCTCCATCTATGCTGAGGTTGTGCCCTCTGGTCCTAGATTCCCCCACTATAAGAAACTTCTTCTCATGTCAACTCTATCAGGCCGTTCTATAGATCGAGTGACTCTGTTTTCATAGCTCTTTGGAGGAGAGAATTCCAACATCCCCTCTGAGAGAAGAAATTCCTCTTGATCTTTCCGTAATGAACAGGTGGCTTCTTGCTTAGATGACATTTAGCATGTCATCCAAAACTTTGACAGATTTCTTGTCGATGCACAGTGGAGAGTATCATGACTGGTTACATCATGGACTGGTGTGGAAACACCAATGCCCAGGAACAGAAAGTCGAACAAAAAGTAGCCCAGACCATCCCCATTGAGCACATTTCCAAGGAGCATTGCCGCAAGAAAGCAGAATTCATCATCAGGGAGCTCCACCATCTTAGCTATGCTCTCTTCTTGCTGCTACCTTCAGGCAGGAGATGCAGGAGCCTCAGGTCCCACACCACCAGGCTGAGGAACAACCTCAACCATCAGGCTCCTGAAACTTCACTCACCTCAGCAATAAACTGATTCCACAACCTACTTTCAAGAACTCTACAACTCGTCTTCTCAGTATTATTTTATTATTTATTATTATTTTTATTATTACTATTTTACCATTTGTCTTCTTTTGCACATTCATTATTTGTCAGTCTTTGGTATTTTCAGTTTTAAATAAATTCTATTGTATTTTATTATTTTCCTGTAAATGCCCTCAAGAAAATGAATTTCAAGGCAGTATATTCAAACATATAAATACTTTGATAATAAATTTACTTTGAATTCACTTTGAAACCGTAACCACTTGTTTTGGATTCCCCCACATACTCACAATGTGTAACTTATTAGAACATGCATGTTTTGATGTGATCACTTCTCATTCCAAAAAACATAGGCCCAAAGAACTCCAAAGACTATAATCCCAACCCGCTCGCCATTCCTCATAGAATAACAATTTAATTCCAGGAATTAACTCAGCGAACTTTCTCTGACCTGCCTTCAATGCAAATATACCCATGGCAGAATTCCAGGCAACACCATGTGAGAAAGACTAGGGGATATTCTAGGTTAGTTCCTGTGATTGCTGCCTCTGAACTCTAAAGAATATAGGCCCAGCCTGCTCAGCCATTCCTTAAAGAACAACCGTTTCATTCCAGGAATCAACCCTGGTTTGTTGCAGCGATATAAGACCTTGGTTAGACCCCACTTGGAGTACTGTGTTCAGTTCTGGTCACCTCCCTACAGGAAGGATATGGATACTATAGAGAGAGTGCAGAGGAGATTTACAAGCATGTTGCCTGGATTGGGGAGCATGCCTTATGAGAATAGGTTGAGTGAACTTGGCCTTTTCTCTTTGGAGCGACGAAGGATGAGAGGTGACCTGATAGAGGTGTATTAGATGAAGAGAGGCATTGATCGTGTGGATAGCCAGTGGCTTTTTCCCAGGGCTGAAATGGCTAACACAAGGGGGCACAGTTTTAAGGTGCTTGGAAATAGGTACAGGGGGGATGTCAGGGGTAAATTTTTCACACAAAGAGTGGTGGGTGTGTGGAATGCACTGCCAGTGAAGGTGGTGGAAACACATAGAATAGGGTCTTTTAAGAGCCTCTTAGATGGTACATGGAGCTTAGAAAAATAGAGGGCTATGCGGTAGGGAAATTCAAGGCAGTCTCTAGAGTAGGTTACATGGTTGGCACAGCATTGTGGGCCGAAGGGCCTGTAATGTGCTGTAAATTTCTATGTTCTGTGTTAACCCAGTGAACCTTCCCTGACCAGCCTCCAATGTAAACGTACCCATGGCAACTATGTGAAAAGAAGGAGCAAATACTCTAGGTTCCTTCCTGTGATGATTGTGGAGTCTCTGCGTCAACAGTTATCCTTTAGAGGATTGAGACGAGGAGAAAGCTGACCACAGAGAGGGCTGGGAAACTTTGGAATTTACCACTCGAGATGTAGACGACCTATTGCTGATGAATGAGATTGTGGAGTATGCCTGGCAGCTGTTAGGGGAAGTGCTCCCTTGAGTCTGGTAGGTTGCTGTGACTTAAAAGACTGTGTCACGTGGTTATATCCTGTAACCTTGTTTGTATCATGTTTACAGTTCAGCTGAATACTCTCTCGGGCATTAGGCATTGGATCTGTTTATTTGAAGTTCTGTGCCTGAGTAAGTAAATGCGGGCAGGGCGTACTGCACTGCAGAACAGTTCAAACTGAACACAAGGTTTATTTGAAGCCATTTCCAGTACACATGTGTAAAATAGAATGAAATAACTGTCACTCTAAATCCAATGCAGCACAAATAAAACACACAATAAGATTTTTAAAAACATAATAAATATAAATGTATAAGATAGGTCATATGCAAGGGAAAATCCGCAGATGCTGGAAATCCAGAGCAACACACACAAAATGCTGGAAGAACTCAGCAGGCCAGGCAGCATCAGGCCAGGCTGAGTCCTGATGAAGGGTCTCGGCCTGAAATGTCAACTGTTTACTCTTTTCCATAGATGCTGCCTGGCCTGCTGAGTTCCTCCAGCATTTTGTGTGTGTAACACAAAATGGATCTCGGCCCAAAACGTCGACAGAGCTTCTCCCTATAGATGCTGCCTGGCCTGCTGCGTTCCACCAGCATTTTGTGTGTGTTGCTTGAATTTCCAGCATCTGCAGATTTCCTCATGTTTCGTGTGTGTAGATAGATTATATACATAGATTTTGTTTATGTCCATAAAGGTACCGGAGTGTCTGTACATCAGGTGACTCTGACAAGAAGTAGTGGTGGGTGGGGGTACAGAGGGGTGGGTTAGTGGGTGGCGGTGTGGAGCTTGGGGAAAGAAACTGTTTTCCAGTCTGGTTGTCCTGGCATGGATGTCACGTAGCCTCCTCCCTGATGGGAGTGGGAAAAGCAGTCCATGAAGAAGGTGGGTCGTATCCTTCATATTACCGACCTTCTCAGGTAAATGTCCTTGACGACGGGTAGGTAGGTGCCAGTGATACATTAAATACACAACAGAGATGAATGCGTATTGGACACGCAGGGAGATCAAAGGATTCAGAGAAAGACAGGAAAGAGGATCTGAGATGGAACATTGACAATTATATTAAAATATGGTCCTGGCTCAAATTGTCTAATTTGACCTGTATCATGCCTTACAGCAAGGTCAAATGATCTCTCACTCCATCGGTGTCGATTGGTGTTTCCGGTCAATGTGGCACACTTTAAGAGAGATAACTCAGAAATAATCTTTATTATTTGTCAATAAAATAAGGGATCAATTTCCCTCTTTTGACAGCGTTTCTCCCTATAGATGCTGCCTGGCCTGCTGTGTTCCATCAGCATTTTGTGTGTGTTGTTGTTTGAATTTCCAGCATCTGCAGATTTCCTTGTGTTTGCTCCCTCTTTAGAAACTATCTTTGAACAAGAAATGTTGTGTATAGTTTTTCATTTATTCTATAGTATTTCTTTATTTTGCTGTGTATGCCCGCAAGAAAATGATTCTCGGGGTTGTATATGGTGATTGGTAATAAATTTAATTGAATGTTTATGTTCTTTATGCACTTCTAATCCCGCAAAGGTCCACAATGAACTAATCCCGTGAAGAGTTACAATGCTTTTTTCTTCTATCCTCAATTGGGTATAGATTCCTGATTTAAACTCAGGTTAAGATTCTAGGCTGAGGTATTATTATGATGATCTAAAAAAGATACTGTAAAATAGATCTGCTTCAAATTTTATTCCGGGTATTGTAACATTGTGGGTAAGATACCAGACGAGTAACCAGGGGCCTGGAATACCGCGCAGATGCAAAAGAAACATTCTCGCGCGGGTCTGGCGAAGAGCTTTAAAAAGCAGGAAATTTTTCAACAGAAGTCTTTGGTTGGAGTACTGCACAGATTCAACAGAAGAGTTTCTGCACAGGTCCAATGAAGAGCTTTTGAAAAAAAGCCCAGCCTCTATAAAAGAGGGGTGCCACCTAGAGAAACGGACGTTGCAGTAGTCTGAGGAAGAGTGGTAAGGCTTCGGCTCAACAAGGCTTTGGCGAGAACAGACAGAAGCAAGGTGAGCATTCCTAATCTCTTACATCTTTTTTTTTTGAGAGTACAGGGGGTATGTCAACTGTCCTGCTCTGGGTGTCAAATGTGGGATTTCCAGGAGACTACTGGTCACATCGAGATGCAGCTCCTTAGAGACCATATTAGGGCACTGGAGCTCTAGCTCGATGACCTTCTGCTTGTTTGAGAAAGTGAAACAGGAGCGACAGGGAGGTAGTCACCCCAAGACTACATGAGGTAGATAAATGGGTGACTGTTAGGAAAGGGAAGGGAGAACTTCAGATTGTGGAGAGCACCCCTGTGGCCATCCCCCTCAACAATAAGTACTCCATTTTGAGTATTGTTGGGGAACACAACCTACCTGGGGGAAGCAACATCAGCTGTGCCTCTGGCACTGAGTCTGGCCCTGTGGCTCAGAAGAGTAGGGAACTGAAAGGATGGCAGCAGTAATAGGGGATTCTATAGTCAGAGGGACAATTAGCAATTCTGTGGACATGAAAAACAAAAACAGATGGTAGTTTGATTCCCAGATGCCAGGGTCTGTGAGGTTTCTGTTCGCGTCCACAATATCCTGGAAAGGGAGGGTGAGCAGCCAGAAGTCGTGGTACATATTGGTACCAATGACATAGGTGGGAGGTCCTGAGAAAAGAATACAGTGAGTTGGGAAGAAAGCTGGAAAGCAGCACCTCAAGGGTTGTAATCTCAGGATTGCTGACTGTGCCATGCGACTGTGAGGATAAGAATAGAATGAGGTGGCAGATAAATTTGTGGCTGAAGAATTGGAGCAAGGGGCAGTGATTCAGATTTCTGGAGAGTTGGGACCTCTTCTGGGGTAGGTGGAACCTGTATAAAAGGGACGGGTTGCACCTGAATCTGAGAGGGACCAATATTCTTGAGGACAGGTTTGCTAGAGCTGTTGGGGGTGGTTTAAACTAATATGTCAGGGGGATGGGAACCAGGATGACAGAGCTGAAGATGAGTCAGCAGGTTTACAAGTAGATGATGGGTGTAACATGAATGTAAGGAAGGACAGGCCAAAGATTAAGTACAAATGCAGACAGAGCAAAGAATTAAATTGCATCACAGAGGCAAAATTCAAAAGGGCAAAGAATGCAGGTGGACAAACTCATGGCACAATTAAAGATTGGTCGGTATGACGTTGTGGGCATCACTGAGTTGTGGCTGAAAGAAAGCCATAGTTGGGAGCTTAACATCAAAGGATATACTTTGTACTGAAAGGACAGGCAGGAAGGCATAGGCGGTGGTGTGGCTCCGTTGGTAAATTATATCTTTAGAAAGAGGTGACATGGGATCAGGGAATGTTGAATCTTTGTGGGTGGAGTTAAAAACTGCAAGGGTGAGAAACCATAAAGGGAATCATATATAGGCCTCCAAATAGCAGCCAAGATATGGGGTTAAGATTGCAAAGGGAGCTGGAAAAGGTATGTAATAAGGGTAATGGCACCATTGTAATGGGAACTTCAGTATGCAAAGGGATTGGGAAAATCAGATTGGTTTCGGATTGCAAGAGAGAGGATTTGTTGAATGTCTATGAGATTACTTTTTAGAGCAGCTTGTGCTTGAGCCTACTTGGGGAAAGGCCATCTTAGATTGAAATAACCCAGATCTTATTAGGGAGTTTAATGTAAAGGAACCATTAGGAGGCAGTGATCATAATAGGATAGAATTCATACTGCAACTTGAGAGGGAGAAGCGTAAGTCACATGTATCAGTATCACAATGGAATAAAGGGAATTACAGAGGCATGGGAGAGGAGCTTGCCCAGGTGGATTGGAGGAGGATACTGTCAGGGATGACGGCAGAGCAGAGATGGCTGAATAGTTCACAAGGTTCAGGGTCCCACAGAGGAAGAAGTTCTCAAATGGCAGGGGTAAGGCAACGGAAGTTAAAGGCTACATAAAATCCAAGAAAAGGGCATATGAGATAGCGAAAGTGAGTGGGAAGTTTTTTAAATCCCACAAAAAAGTGATTTAAAAAGCTATAAAGAAGGGAGAAGATTAAATATGAAGGCAAACTAGCCAATAATGTAAAAAAGGATACTGAAAGATTCTTCAGTTATACAAAGAGTGAAAGGAAGGTGAGAATTGCTATTGGACCACTGGAAAATGATGCTGATGAGGCAGTAATGCGGGACAAAAAAACAGCAGGTGAACTTAATGGGTACTTCACATCTGTCTTCACTGTGGAAGACACTAGCAGTGTGCCAGAGGTCTGTGAGTGTCAGGGAGCAGGAGTGAGTGCCATTGCTATTACAAAGGGAAAAGTGCTAGGCAAACTCAAAGGTCTTAAGGTGGATAAGTCACCTGGGCCAGATGGACTACATCCCAGAGTCCTGAGAGAGGTTGCTGAAGAGATAACAGATGCATTGGTCATGAATCTGGCATGGTCCTGGAGAACTGGAAGTTTGCAAATGTCTCTTCAAGAAGGAAGGAAGGCAAAAGAAAGGGAATCATAGGCCAGTTAGCCTAACCCCAGTGGTTGGGAAAATGTTGGAGTCAATAATAAGGATGAAGTTTTGGGCTTATGGGAGAAAGACGTGTCTCCATTTCACAGTGATATTAAATATGCCAGTGATATTAAACGCAAATTTAAGAGAGGTTTGGGTAGGTACATGGACAGCACTGGCTTGGAGGTATATGGACTGGATGCAGGTAGATGCGACTATGCAAAAAATCAGGTCAGCATAGACTTAGGCACAGGTATATAGATAGGGTGCCCAAGGTTTTGCACACTATTGTATTTGTCAACGTGGAGCAGACAGCAAGGTTGTAAATCTGGTGGCAGCAAAGCATGTTGGGAATGGTGAGGGTGGAGCGCCTCGGGAGGGGTATGGGACAGGTGGCAGAGAAGGAGTGCCAGAGGTGGGGGGTGGTGCAGGTGCAGACACACCCAGCCCTGAGAAACCAGGCAAGGTCAATTGATTCCAAAACCTTGGTTTATTGATCATTACGGAATGTCTCTCTGGTGCTTCCTGCTCCCTCCCCTCTCTCTTTCCCTTTTCCAACCATTATTCCCTCTCCCTGCCCCCTTCCCACTCTCAGTCCACAATAGAGACCCATATCAGAATCAGGTTTATCATCACTCAGGTATGTCATGAAATTTGTTTTTTTTTGCAGCAGCAGTACAGTGCAACACATAAAATTACTACAATATATACATGCCTAACATCTTGCACATTTATCAAAAACAGGTTTAATATCACCAGCATATGTTGTGAAATTTGTTAACTCAGCGGCATCAGTACAATGCAATACTTGATTAATAGAGAGAGAAAATACAAATTATTAATAATAAATTAATTAATAGGTAAATCAATCACAGTAAGTATATATGTGTATAATAAATAGCTAAATTAAAAATAGTACAAAAACAGAAATAAATAAAAACAAAAAAAGAGTGAGACAGTGTCCAAGGATTCAATGTCCATTTAGGAATCAGATGGCAGAGGGGAAGAAGAAGCTGTTCCTGAATCACTGAGTGTGTGCCTTCAGGCTCCTGTACCTCCTTCCTGATGGTAGCAATGAGAAGAGGGCACGTCCTGGGTGATGGGGTCCTTAATGATGGACGTCATCTTTCTGAGGCATCACTGCTTGAAGAAATCTTGGGTACTATGGAGACTGGTACCCAAGATGGAGCTGACTAATTTTACAGCTTTCAGTAGCTTCTTTCAGTCCCACCCACCAACACCCCCTCCCCATACCAGACAGTGATGCAGCCTGTCAGAATGCTCTCCCCAGTACATCTGTAGAAGTTTTTGAGTGTCTTAGGCCAAATCTCCTCAGACTCCTAATGAAATATTGCTACTGTCTTGCCTTTTCCATAGCTGCTCTGATATGTTGGGACCAAGTTAGATCCTCAGAGATCTTAACACCCAGGAACTTGAAATTTCTCACTCTCTCCTTTTCTATATATAGACTTTTACACTGTACTCTGTGTCATTAAATGGGTTGTTTCCTGGCATTAGTAATATGGCCATTATTGTATATTACCATCTTTCATGTAAAACTGTCCATTCATCCTCCACTCAAATCAAAGTCGAAGTCTAGTTTATTGTCATATACACAAGTACCTGACAAGTAAATGCCATCATACAAGCAACATCCCCATTTGAGGCCCTCTGTTGGTCAGGGTCAACCATGGATGTTTCGTCTCAGCTGTCTGTGATTCGCACGTCGGGGGAGTACCATATGGAGAGCAAGATGTTGCCTATGTAACAGCTGACGAAGCCAAAGGAGCGGGAGAGATCGACACAGTTTAGCACCAGCGGTGTTTCAATAATTGCCAGTCAGTGTTGAACTCAACGTGGCTCTGCCCTAGGGACTCCAGCTCCAGATTTTTTCTTTGGGTTTTACTCCCGAAGTCTTCCCCACCAGTGGGTATAGCCGCAAGGCAGCAGAGGTTTGAGATCAGAGTCTTCCTTCTAGATGAGCTGCCAACCACGGCTGACAGACTCCATCTGCCCAAAGCGACTGGTATTAATGTACCAGTAATCCGCCTTTGCCCCTTCTCCCGTCAGTAGAAAGGGTGCCACCGGGTTTAGTAGCAAAGCCACACAGCTGGCCTTGGTTGTCAGAGGCTATTTGGGACGCACGCCATTGGGAGCATTTAAGAGGTAGTGGGAGATAATCCCCATTACCACCAACCCACCCCCATCCCGGCTATCCACAAGAACGCATAAATTATACAGACATAAATTATACACAGCTTTACAGAAACACAATTATAAAAATTTGAAAGAACACAATTAGAACAAAAAAGAACAACGGGAACATGGCCCGATTGGTCAGGATCTTTGACGATGGACCTTTCCTTCTAGAGTCAGCACCTCCTGCCGATACTATCGCTGCTACTGCTGGTGCAGACAGATGTGCCCGTGGACTACTGGGCAGAGTCCTCGACTGTCTGCAGCTTCTTACATTCTTGTGCACTCTGATTGGCTGTACCAGACCATGATGCAGCCAGCCAGTCAGAATTCTTTCAGCAATGTGTGTGTGTGTGTGTGTGTGTGTGTGTGTGTGTGTGTGTGTGTGTGTGTGTGTGTGTGTGTGTGTGTGTGTGTGTGTGTGTGTGTGTGTGTGTGCGTGCGTGCGCATTTGTAGTACATCATATCAATACTACCATTGGTAGGGAGAGACGTTCAAAGTTCAAAAATTCAAAGTAAAATTATTATCAAAGTACATATAAGTTACTATATACAACCCTGAGAGTCAGTTTCTTGCAGACATTCACAGTAAATACAAGAAACACAATAGATTCAATGAAAGACTGCACCCAAACAACCAATGTGCAAATTGTGCAAAAACTGTACAAAAAGAGAGAAAAATAGAGATGATGATAATAATAAATAAATAAATAAGCAATAAATATTGAGAGCATGAGATGAAGAGTCCTTGAAAGTGAGTCCATTTATTGTGGCAACAGTTCAGTGATGGGCCAAGTGAAGTTGTGTGAAGTTATCCTCTAGGGTTCAAGAGCCTGATGGCTGAGGGGGAGTAACTGCTCCTGAACCTGGTGGTGAGCGTCCTGAGGGTCTTGTCACAAGCAAGAGAAAATCTGCAGATGCTGGAAATCTGAGCAACACACAAAATGCTGGAGGAACTCAGCTGGCCAGGCAGCATCTATGGGAAAAAGTACAGTCAACGTTTCAGGCCGAAACCCTTAACCCAGCCTGCCGAAGGGTTTTGGCCCAAAACGTTGACTTTGCTCTTTTCCTCGATGCTGCCTGGCCTGCAGAGTTCCTCCAGCATTTTATGTGTGTTCCTGAGGGTCCTTACGGTAGCAGCGAGAAGAGAGCCTGACCTGGGTGGTGGTGGTCCCACTGATGGATGCTGGTTTCCTGCTGCAATACTCAAGTGCTGTGGTGGGGATGGTTTTACCCATGGTGGACTGGGTAGTATCCACTACTTTTTGTAGGATTTTCCATTCAAGGTGTTCCCATATCAGGCTGTGATGCAGCCAGTCAACGTACTCTCCAGCACACATCTGTGGAAGTCTGTCAAAGTTTTAGATGACATGCCGAATCTTCGCAAACTTCTATGAAAGAAGTTCAAGCACCACTGTGCTTTCTTCATAATGGCACTAACTTGCCAGGCCCAGGACAGATCCCCAAAATAGTAACACTGAGGGATTTAAAGCTCCCTCCACGTTGGATTCCCCTGGTGGGGACTGGCACTCTGCTTTCCTCCTCCTGAAGTCAATAATCATCTCCTTGGTCTTGCTGACTTTGAAAGAGAGATTGTTGCTGTGGCACCATTCAGCCAGATTTTCAATCTTCCTCCTAAATGCTGATTTCGTCACCACCTTTAATTCGTCCAACAGTGGTGTCGTCAGCAAATTTAAATGTGGCGTTTGAAGTACCTGTGATGTGTTGTGCTGAGTCCATTACTCTTCACACAAGACGGTGTGGGAGAAGGTTTGGAGAGTTGTGCTCGGCAGAGCACAATGGATGATGAAGAATAGTTTATGATGATTACAGTCACTTCTAGATTCAGGTTTCAAGATTGTTTAATGTCATTACACAAGTGTAACGGAAAATGAACTAATTGCTATTCTGGATCCAATGCAGCGCAAGAATTGCAAAAGATAAAGAAAGCAATTAAAAAACACAATAAATATAAATACATAAGCTATCTTAAGTATGTGGATATATTGTATGCCCATGAAGTGATGCTAGGCACACGAGTGTCCATACATTAGGTAACCAACAGGAAATAATAAAGTACTGGTGGTGGGGTGCATTAGTGGGTGGACGCGTTGATCGACCTTACTGCTTTGGGAAAGTAATTGTTTTTGAGTCTGGTGGGGTCCTGGCACGGATGTTATGTAACCTCCTCCCATATGAGAGTGGGACACTCTTTATGTTCTGAAATTAATTTTGACCATTGATTAGATATCTTATTGAATTATTGCACCCAAGTCAGGATTTCAAAGGTGATTTGTTGTCTGGGAGGTATATTTGAATTACCTGAGGCAACAGGAGTGCAAGCCTTTCCTCAACCTGTTCAAAATTGAAGCTCAACTTTTATAGAGCTCCGCTTTGTGTCTGTGTTTTGAGTTAGCGCTGGATAGAGCGACTTGGTACTTTAGTAATGAACACTCAGTTGAGGATGGATGGGGAGAAAACATGGTACAGTCTTAAATCTAGATGAGGTATTAGAAGGAATTGTTATAATCTGTAGCTGAAGAAGGACCTACAGAAAAGGTTACCATCCTGGGCTTCTGGTAGAACTTCTAGGATGGCATGGTATTGTAGAACTTAAAGCCAGCTCTCAGGTTGGGCTTTGTTCCAATGATGTATGGTTAGAGTTAGTGAGATATGAACATGCTTTGTTGGTGCCAGAAGTGTGAGGACACTTGTGGGCTGCCCACAGCACTCACGGACACGAAAAACATAACACTGACTCACTGATTTGATTTGATGCAAACGACGCATTTCACTGTACGTTTTGATGTACGTGTGACAAATAAGCTAATTTTTAAAAAATCTTTTCTTTTACTTCAACACAAGAGGGCGCTTTGGGTAAAATTTAGTGATATAATTGTGAACAGCTATAACATTATTCTTCAGCAGTGAAACCCCTACTGCTCACAGATGGTAAAATAAACCCTCTTTCCCAGTTGTAAATACTACAGCCCTCTCACTTTAAGGAGTTTGTTCTCCCTCCAGACTGTGAGCAGCCCCAAGGCCAGGAATATTTTTAAATTTATTTTTACATTCTTCAGTGAAATTTCTAACCATATTATTAAAACCTCACAGACTCCCTGTAATCTTTGGCACCTCCTCTGCCCTGCCAGGGGAGCCACTGGTCTGCCCCATTTTCCATTTCAATTCTGATCTCCAAGTACTTTTCAAAAATAAGTATCTGGATTTATTTATCACCCAGTGTAAAAGTTAGTGTGATTTAAATTTTGTTTGTGATTAGATGGGGCAAAAATTGGCCTCAGGATACTCAGTAGAAGTGAAGAAAATCAGACAGAGGTTTCTCTCGCTGCCTCTCCTCCCACTTCTGAGAGATCCTGGAGTGGACTTTATAAGACACAGCAGAATGTGGCCATTTGGTCCATTGAATCTGCTCCACCATTCGATCACGCCTGATTTATAATTTCTCTCAACCCCATTCTCCTGTCTTCTCCTCACATCTTTTGATGTCCTTATAACCTATCAACCTCCTCTTTAAATAGATCCAATGAGTTGGTCTCCACAGCTGTCTGTGGTAATGAATTCCACAGATTCACCAGCCTCTGGCTGAAGAAATTCCTCATCTCAAAGGTTCATTTTATTATCAAAGTATGTATGCAGAATACATCTCTGAGATCTGTCTTCTCCAGACAGCCATAAAATACAGGAAATGATTGAACGAGTTGAAAAAAAGACATCAATCCCCCTCACAAAAAGAAACAGAAACAAAAACCAGCAAACCCAACCCCACCTTCGCACGCAAACTAACAGATCATCCACATGGAGATACAACAACAAGAAAAATCAAACCCCAAACCCCCAGCCTGCAACAAGAAAGAACTGGAAGAGGCCAATATGAACTACAGTTCAATCCGTAAATCTCAGAATTTCAATAAAATCTCCAAGACCATTGGGAGCCAGCAACCCCTCTGAGGGAAGGGGCTCAGAACAGTGCTCCTTCGAGGGCAGCGACACGAATCAATTGTCCTTCCGAGGGCAGCAACACAAACGAGCAGCCTCTCCATAGGGAGAGAATTGAACCACTGGCCCCTCCGACAGCAACAACACGGATGAGCAGACCCTCTGTGGCAATGACACGAACAAGAAGTACCTCCGAGGGCAGCAACATGAACCAGTGGCCTCTCCTGGGCGGCAACTCGAGCCACCGGCCCCTCAAAGGGCAATGACACAAATCCAGCGGCTTCTCCGAGGAAAGTGACTCGGACCAGCAGCCTCTCTGAGAACAGATCACCCTCCTCTGCTTTTGCCTCAATGTTTCAATCTTTCTCGGTGCTTTAATCGTTGAGAAATGGAGTCGACCATGGCCCCCCCATCTCCTCCCTGAGCTCCTCTTTGTAGAAGCTCGTGCTGGCCTTTCTCTTGGGGACAGCAGAGTACTAGCTCACCCGATCGAACTACAGGAAACTGCTTCCAACAGTTTCAAAAACACAATTAGTAAAGTAAAAGGAATAAATAGAGGACATAGAAAAACTGAAATGATTGACTATCTGGAAGATGTCACCCGAGGGATCATTCGCTGATGCCATCTTGACCTACATGGAGATTCTCGTATTCCAAGGCTCCCCAGATACTGGAAACATCCTCTCCACATCTCCTCTATGCAGGCCTTTCACTATTCGATAGGCTTCACTGAGATCCCTCATCATTCTTCTAAACCCAGTGAGTGCAGGCCAGAGCTATCAAATGCTCCTCATACATTAACCCTTTCATTCTGGAATTATTCCTGTGAACTTCCTCTGGACCTTCTGCAATGCCAGCACATCGTTTCTTAGATAAGGGGTTCGATGCTCACAAATCTGCTCACTTCAGAGGGTAAATGAGTGCATAGATGCAAGAGATTCTGCAGGTGCTGGAAATCCAGAGTAACACACGCACACACAAAATGCTGGAGGAGCTCAGTGTGGTAAACTATGTGTATATCTGTCTGGACACGCCCCTCTGCTGACTGCTCCTGTGGCTTCTCCCACAGACCCTGGTATAAAGGCGATTGGAGGCACTGCTCCTCCCTCAGTCTCCGAGATGTTGTGGTCACGTTTGCAGCTAATAAAAGCCTATCTTTTGCCTCCCGTCTCCCAGAGTTATTGATGGTGCATCAATCAGCAAATCAGTCACCATCTATGGAGAGGAATAAAGAGCTGACCTTTCGGAGAGGGATAACTGGCCATAACCCCTACTACTTCAGCCAAAATCAGAATCAGGTTTATTATCACCAGCATGTGACGTGAAATTTGTTAACCTAGCAGCAGCAGTTCAATGCGATACATAATCTAGCAGAGAGAGAAAAATAATAATAAATAAAATAAAGCATAATAATAATAATTATTATAAATTAACAAGTAAATCAATTACACATATTGAATAGATTAAAAAACATTTTTTTAAAAACAGCAATACTGTATATTAAAAAAAGTGAGGTAGTGTCCAAAGCTTCAATGTCCATTTAGGAATCGGATGGCAGAGGGGAAGAAGCTGTTCCTGAATCGCTGAGTGTGTGCCTTCAGGCTTCTGTACCTCCTACCTGATGGTAACAGTGAGAAAAGGGCACGACCTGGGTGCTGGAGGTCCTTAATAATCGATGCTGCCTTTCTGAGACACCACTCCATGAAGATGTCCTGGGTACTTTGTAGGCTAGTACCCAAGATGGAGCTGACTAAATTTACAACCCTCTGAAGCTTCTTTCAGTCCTGTGCAGTAGCCCCTCCATACTAGACAGTGATGCAGCCTGTCAGAATGCTCTCCACGGTACAGCTATAGATGTTTTTGAGTGTATTTGTTGACATATCAAATCTCTTCAAACTCCCAATAAAGTATAGCCTACCAGAAAAGACAGTGGAACAGCAATGGCAGGTATTCTTGGAAATAATGCAAAAGGTGCAAAATCAGTTCATCCCCCAGAGAAGGAAGGATTCAAAGGGGGGAAAGGGGCCACAGTGGTTGACAAAGGAAGTCAGAGATTGCATAGCATTAAAAAAAAAAGGAAGTATGACAGAGCTAAGGTAAGTGGGAGGACAGATGATTGGGAAGTTTTTAAGGAACAACAGAACTTAACTAAAAAGGCAATACGGGGAGAAAAAATGAGGTACGAACGCAAGCTAGCCAGGAATATAAAGGAAGATAGCAAAAGCTTTTTTAGGTATGTGAAGAGAAAGAAGATAGTTAATAACACTGTTGGGCCCTTGAAGAATGAATTGGGTGAAATTGTTATGGGAAACAGAGAAATGGCAGAAGAATTTAATGAGTACTTTAGATCTGTTTTCACTAAGGAAGACACAAGCAATCTCCCAGATGTATGGATGGGCCAAGGACAAAGGATAACAGAGGAAATGAAACAGATTGACATTAGGAAGGAAACGGTGATGAGTAGACTGATGGGACTGAAGGCTGACAAATCCCCAGGTCCAGATGGTCTGCATCCTAGAGTGCTAAAGGAGGTGGCCCTGGAAATTGCGGATGCATTGGTAATCATTTTCCAATGTTCCTTAGATTCAGGATCAGTTCCTGAGGATTGGAGAATGGCTAATGTTATCCCACTTTTTAAGAAAGGAGGGAGGGAGAAAACAGAGAACTATCGACCTGTCGGCCTGACATCGGTGGTGGGGAAGATGCTAGAGTCCATTATTAAGGATGAAATAGTGGCATATCTAGATAGCAGTGATAGGATTGGGCTGAGCCAGCATGGATTTACCAAGGGTAAATCATGCTTGACTAATCTGTTGGAGTTTTTCGAGGATGTAACCAGGAAGTTAGACGGGGGAGATCCAGTGGATGTAGTGTACCTCGATTTTCAGAAGGCATTTGATAAGGTCCCACATAGGAGATTGGTGGGTAAAATCAAAGCTCAGGGCATCGGGGGGAAGACATTGACATGGATAGAAAACTGGTTGGCAGATAGAAAGCAAAGGGTAGCGGTGAATGGGTGTTTCTCGGAATGGCAGGTGGTGACTAGTGGGGTGCCACAGGGCTCGGTATTGGGACCACAGGTGTTTACAATTTACGTCCACGATTTAGATGAAGGCATTGAGAATAACATCAGCAAATTTGCTGATGATACTAAGCTAGGTGGCAGTGTGACATGTGATGAGGATGTTAGGAGAATTCAGGGTGACTTGGATAGGCTGAGTGAGTGGGCAGATACTTGGCAGATGATGTTTAATGTGAATAAGTGTGAGGTTATCCACTTTGGGAGTAAGAACAGGAAGGCAGATTATTATCTGAATGGTGTAGAGTTAGGTAGGGGAGAAATACAAAGAGATCTAGGAGTCCTTGTTCATCAGTCACTGAAGGTGAATGAGCAAGTGCAGCAGGTAGTGAAGAAGGCTAATGGAATGTTGGCCTTTATTACAAAGGGAATTGAGTACAAGAGCAAGGAAATCCTCTTGCATTAGTACAGAGCCCTGGTGAGACCACACCTGGAGTATTGTGTACAGTTTTGGTCTCCAGGGTTAAGGAAGGACATCCTGGTTGTAGAGGAAGTGCAGCGTAGATCACAAGGTTAATTCCTGGGATGTCTGGACTGTCTTACGCAGAGAGGTTAGAGAGACTGGGCTTGTACACGCTGGAATTAAGGAGATTGAGAGGGGATCTGATTGAAACATATAAGATTATTAAGGGATTGGACAAGATAGAGGCAGGAAATATGTTCCAGATGCTGGGAGAGTCCAGTACCAGAGGGCATGGTTTGAGAATAAGGGGTAGGTCATTTAGGACAGAGTTAAGGAAAAACTTCTTCTCCCAGAGAGTTGTGGGGGTCTGGAATGCACTGCCTCGGAAGGTAGTGGAGGCCAATTCTCTGGATGCTTTCAAGAAGGAGCTAGATAGGTGTCTTATGGATAGGGGAATCAAGGGATGTGGGGACAAGGCAGGAACCGGGTATTGATAGTAGATGATCAGCCATGATCTCAAAATGGTGGTGCAGACTCAAAGGGTCTACTTCTGCACCTGTTGTCTATTGTCTATTGTCTTGCCTTCTTTACAACTACATCAAACCAATTTTTTTGGAATCCAGTGACCCTGCCTGGTGTTTTAGGGCTGGGTGTGTTTGAACCCGCACCTACTCCCTCCCCCAGCACTCCTTCCCTGCCACCTGTCCCACACCCCTCCCACAGCGTTCCACCCTCACCATTCCCAACATTCTTTGCTCCTGCCAGGCTTACAAACTCGCACTCCGTTCCACATTGACAACAACAGTACTGTGCACGCACAGCATGCTGGAGGAACTCAGCAGGTCGGCCAGCTACTGTGCGAACGTCTTCAACACCCTCAGGCATATGTGCCTAAGACTTTTGCACAGTGCTGTAGTCTACGCTGACCTGATTTCCTGCATAGTCCCATCCACCTGCATCCAGTCCATATACTTCCAAGCCAGTGCCGTCCATGTACCTACCCAAACCTCTCTCAAAACTTCTCTCTACAGTCTTCTGAGCTGCTCCCAGCATATCCTGGGGTGTGTTACTTGTTATCACAAAAGACGCACTTCACTGCATGTTTTGATGTAATGTGATACGTAAACTTGAATCTGAATCTAAATGTTTCAATTCATCGTGAATCTACCACTTGCACTGGCAGGTAATTGTACACTCGTTCCACCCTCTGAGTGGAGAAGTTTCCCCACAATTTTCCCTTAAATATATTACTTTTCACCTTTAACCTCGTCTCACCCAACATAAGAGAAAAGAGCCTGCAAGCAGGTAACGCTATCTGGCTTCTTCCCCTTCCTTTCCAGTCCTGGTGAAGGTCGGCTGTTTATTCCTCCTGTTTAAATCCTGCCTGATTTTCTGAGTTCCTCCAGCATTTTGTGTGTGTGTGTGTGTGTGTGTGTGTGTGTGTGTGTGTGTGTGTGTGTGTGTGTGTGTGTGTGTGTGTGTGTGTGTGTTCCTCTGCATTTCCTGCGTCCGCAGTATCTCTTGTGTCAATGCCTGCATTTACCCTATCAATACCCACACCTTCTTCCCTTCCAGAAAAGGGAGAGTTCGATTTCAAACATATGATAGTCCCTCAAGGCTGTTCCACCAGTCAGTAAGAACTTGGCTGCCCCTGTGCCACTTTCTTTGGTCACCCCGAATACAGTCGGAAACTGGGCAGCACCGTTCCCTCTGAGCTCTGTGACCACACAGTAACTGAAACGCTCCCACGCACGTACCCTCTTTTACCATGCAGCTGGAACTTCCTTATAGATTCATGTTAACGTAATTTTGAAATTATGCTAATATAATCGTGATATACCCTGCAATTAATTATGCATTAATGAATTTAATCCGTATTTTTTCTAAATGATAAACGTACTACAACCATTACTTTGAAAAGCTTTAGAGGTTCAACGTATTTACATCGTGAGTGCTTCGAGTTACAACACTGTCACGAGTTGTAACAACAAACACAGGACGGAAGTTGGTAGCTCATGTTAATGAACCACCAGCCCGTGACTCCAGACCACATTCACCAGTTTTAAACATCCAGTAAAATGGCTGCGCTAGGCATTAAATTAAGTAAGCGGCGCAAAAAGAGAGCAGAATAGTACGTGGTGAGGAAGAGATTATGGGTTCATCGTCCATTCAGAAATCTGATGGCAGAGGCGAAGAAGCTGTCCCTGAAAAACATTGAGTGCGTGCCTTCAGCCTGTTTGGGGCATCGCCTTCTGAAGGTGCGCTCGATCGTAGGAAGGTTAGTGCCCACGATGGAGCTGGCTGAGCTTACAACGTGCTGCAGCCTTTTCCAATCCTGCGTAGTAGCCCCTCATACCAGATGGTGATGCAGCCGGTTAGAATGCTCTCTATGGTGCAATTGTAGAAATTTGCGAGTGTCCTTGGTGACAAACCAAATCTCCTCAAACTCCTAACGAAACATAGCCACTGTTGTGTCTTCTTTGTAACTGCATCGATGTGTTGGGCCCAGGAGAGATCTTCAGAGATGTTGACACCCAGGAACTTGAAACTGCTCACTATTATTAGCAATTACTGTTGGCCTTGGCAGCAACACCAGCTTACTGTGAATCACTCAGACAGATCAGCTTGCAGAACGTGCCCCATTCCCCCTTGCAGTGTGCGGACCTCACCCCCGGAACGCAGAACTCCAAGCAGCTGCATGTGGCTCTGGGGAAACTGCCATCCTCCTCACCCAGTGTCTATCAAAAGTTTAACAAAACAGAAATAGTTTTAATGAGAACACAGTGAGTCGTATCTTAGATATGAAGACATTATGTGCCCGGTCATGCAGTGTGACCTGAAGCCCTCTGGGGTTTGGTCCAGGAAGGTGTTCCATGAGCTGAGCCAAAAGAAGCTCATCAATTTTATTTTTAGACTTAGAAACATACACACACACATATACCGTATGTACCAATACATGCACACCATATACCGTACATACCAACACACACACATCATATACAGTACACACCACACACACATATACTGTACTTACCAATACATGCACACCATATACAGTACATACCACACACACATATATATCGTACATACCAACACACACACACCATATACAGTACATACCACACACACATATACCGTACATACCAATACATGCACACCATATACAGTACATACCACACACACATATACCGTACTTACCAATACACACGCACACCATATACAGTATACACCACACACACATATACTGTACGTACCAATACACGCACACCATATACCGTACATAACACACACACACACACACACACACACACACACACACACACACACACACACACACACACACACACACACACACACACACACACACACACACACACACACACATCTCCTTTGCTTCAGGAGCCTGATGGTTGAGGGGTAAAAACTGTTCCTGAACCTGGCATTATGAGTTCTGAAGCTCCTGAACCTTCTTCCTGATGGTAGCAGTGAGAAGAGAACATGTCCTGGGTGGTGAGGATCTTTGATGATGGATGCTGCTTTCCTACGACAGAGTTTCATGTAGATGTGCTCAGTGGTTGGGAGGGCATAGAAATCTACAGCACTTCACAGGCCCTTCGGCCCACAATGTTGTGCCAACTATGTAACCTACTCTAGAAGCTGCCTAGTATTTCTCTACCGCATAGCATTACCAAATACCGATTCAAAAGGGAGAATTTGCAGGAAGTGCCTGGTGAGTTTCCCAGCATGTATCAGTCCACTAACTTCAGGAGATTGCAAGGGCATGTGCTCAGCCCACTGCTCTACTCTCTCTACACTCACGACAGCTCAAGCTCTATCAATAAGTTCGCTGATGACACCACTACTGTGGGCAGAATCTCAGGTGATGACAGGAGACTTCTAGTAGTGAGATCGATCGGCTGTTGCAACAACAACATTAGCAAGACCAAGGGGGGAGGAGATTACGCAGCACCAGAGTCGTCTTGACATACAGAGACTCCTCTGCCTAGTCTCACTTTATGGACATACAATCAATGTATATAGGCTATCTTATGTATTTACATTTATTGTGTTTTTCAAAGGTTCAAAGGTCGAATTTAATGCCAGAGAAATGTATACAATATGTATCCTGAAATGCTTTTTCTTCGCAAACATCCACAAAAACAGAGAAGTGCCCCAAAGAATGAACGACAGTTAAGTGTTCGACCCCCAAAGTCCCCCCCAGCTCTCTTCTCCCACGCGTAAGCGGCAGCAAGCAACGGACCCCCTCCCCCCACTGGCTAAAGAAAAGCAAGGGCCAGCACCGCCACCGAGCACTCGGCTTGAGCAAAGCCACAGCGGAAACACAGACTTGCAGTTACTGCACCCCAAAGACTTCACGTTTCATCCGACATACCGCCGATTCTCTCTCTCCCTAATAAGGGAGAAGGAGGTGTCTCCGTCTTTTCCCCAGTGAGCGGGGAGACGTAACAAACAGCTCGCCGGTTTACGATGGTAAAAGTCCGTTACGTCGCTTTTTCCAAGCTCTGTGTCTTTTTTTATTGTATTCTTCATTTTATTGTGCTGTATCAGATCCGGAGCGATAATTATTTCAACTCCTTTACACGCGTGAACTGGAAGTGACATTAAACAATGCTGAATCTCGGAATTGATTGTGGTCTTTGGGAAAGAGAAGTTAGGAGAACACACGTCAATCCTCACTGTGGGGGTCAGTGGTGGAAAGGGTGAGCAGCTTCAAGTTCCTGGGTGTCAACATCTCAAAGGATCTGCCCTAAACTCAACACACTGGTGTAATCACCGAGGCAATTTGAGATTTGGTATGGCACTAAGGACTCCTGCAGATTTCTACAGATCTACCGTGCGGTTAGCATCACTGTCTGGTATGGAGACTCCCATGCACAGGATCATGATGGGCTGAAAAGGTTTGTAGGCGCAGAAGCTCCATCAAGGGCACAACCCTCCCCAACACCCTCATCTGGCGGTTCCTCAGGACCCTCACCATCCAGGACTTGTCCTCTTCCCATTACTACCATCAGGAAGAAGTCACAGGAGCCTGAAGAAGCACACTCAATGTTTTAGGAGCGGCTTCTTTCCCTCTGCAATCAGATTTCTGAACAGTCCATGAAGCCACAATTCCTGTTATTTATCTTTTGCGCTATTTATTTTTTCTAAAAAAAAATTCAGAATCGGAATCAGGTTTATTATCACTGGCATGTGATGTGAAATTTGTTAACTTAGTAGCAGTTCAATGTAATACATAATCTAGCAGAGAGAGAAAAAATACCAATAAATAAAATAAAACATAATAAATAAACAAGTATATCAATTACATATATTGAATAGATTTTTTTAAATGTGCAAAAACAGAAATACTGTATATTTTAAAAAAGTGAGGCAGTGTCCACTTGTGTCCATTCAATATCCATTTAGGAATCGGATGACAGAGGGGAAGAAGCTGTTCCTGAATCGCTGAGTGTGTGCCTTCAGGCTTCTGTACCTCCTACCTGATGGTAACAGTGAGAAAGGGGCATGCCCTGGGTGCTGGAGGCCCTTAATGACTTGCTCTGTACTGTTGACACAAATCAAAACATTTCATGAATACGTCAGTGATAATAAATGTGATTCTGGTAGTGTCTCCATGGTCTGAATCAATCTGCTTATATACCTGGCAGTGTGCAATGGACAATGTTCAGAAAGTACCCGGCATGGTCACCAGGTGGCGCAGCAGCTCAGCAAAGCATTCGGTTATCACAGCCTGAAAGAAAGTGTTCGATCCTATCGTTAATCTGACAAGGAACACACACATCTTAACAGTCCTGATGTGGGTTCTCAACCCCAAACATCAACAATCCCTTTTCCTCCACAGATACTGCCTGATGCCCTTGAGTTCCATCCTTAGTTTTGACCCCAGATTCCAGCAATTC
This sequence comes from Hemitrygon akajei, assembly GCF_048418815.1. NCBI lineage: Eukaryota > Metazoa > Chordata > Chondrichthyes > Myliobatiformes > Dasyatidae > Hemitrygon > Hemitrygon akajei. The sequence continues at coordinate 161,146,581 of NC_133134.1, read as the reverse complement.
AGAATGAGAATCTGAATTATTATATTGAAGGGTCTCGGCCCGAAACATCGACAGTGCTTCTCCTTATAGATGCTGCCTGGCCTGCTGTGTTCCACCAGCATTTTGTGTGTGTTGTCTGAATTTCCAGCGTCTGCAGACTTCCCCATGTTTGCTGAATTATTATCACTTACTTCAAGTGATATTGCAACTGCGATTTAATATTTTCAGAAGCAGTACAGTGCAAAAGGTGTTAAATTGCCATAAATCGAGGCCTGAGAGCTTCTCTTGGTCAAAGTCGACCGTGAATGTTGCGTCCGAGCTGCCTACATGGTACGTGAACCTGGGCAGTACGATACGGAGAGCACGCTGTCGTCCGTGTAGCGAGCGCCCCCTCTCCCTGCTGCTGATCCGAAGGAATGGCAGAGACCGACACCCTTCTCAGTACTACCACCAGAGAGGAGGTACAGGAGCCTGACGACCCTCACTCAACGTTTAGGACCAGCTTCTTCCCCTCTGTCAGCTGATTTCAGAACGGCCCCATGAACCCATAAACACTATCTCATTATTCCATCTTTGAACGGCTTGTTTTTTGTAACTAATCGTTATTTTGACATATTGCAATGCCTGCTGTGCCCCGTGCCACTAATATGATGAACTGACACCAAGGCTTTTGGCCTACTCCGGGTCGCTCTGCAGTCCAGACCTGAGGACTCGGAATGCTGTTGTTCACACATATATAAACATTGTTTGATTAAACATTCTTCTTCATTTAAATCATTACAGGTTATATGTATAAATATGTTAATTGCATACCCCATCACACTACCACATGATATGTGCAGTAATATGATGAACTAGTTGGCACATCTCACTCCTGTACACCCTCTCGTCACCACCTGACATTCTACCAACAATGGTTGTATCATCAGCAAATTTATAGATGGTATTTGAGCTGTGCCTGGCCACACAGTCATGGGTTTAGAGGGAGTAGGGCAGTGGGCTAAGCACACACCCCTGAGATGCGCCAGTGTTGGTCGTCGGTGAGGTTCCGTGTGACAAATCAAGCCAAAATTTCATCTTTAAGCGGAAACTGAAACCAACGTTCGGCTCACAACTCCGTGCCAGCCAAGATCTCCCACCTGAGCCGTCCCGTCTGCCCACGTTTGACTCGTGTCCCTCTCTTCTCACTAGCACCGCTGGGCAGGAGGTGCCGGGATCTTGGGTCAATAGACAATAGGTGCAGAAGTAGACCATTCAGCCCTTCGAGCCTGCACCGCCATTTTGAGATCATGGCTGATCAATTCCTATCAATACCCAGTTCCTGCCTTGTCCCCATATCCCTTGATTCCCCTATCCATAAGATCCCCTATCCCACCAGGTTTGGAAGGAGCCTCACTCGCCTCAGTACTAAACTGACTCCGCAGCTGTGAACTCACCTTTGGGAACTCTGCAGCTTGCTTGTTTACTTTTTTTTAAATCATTTACATGATTTACATGTTTCTTTGTCTTGTGGGAAGCGGGTGAATCTCAACGTTGTATGATATACACGGTTGTACATGGCATACAATAACATGATGGTTGTCCACCATGTCCCACGATGACGGGAAGCCCCGTGTGGGAGAGATTTCAAAGTGAAAAAGCCGTTGCACGGGGGCAGTTCCACTCTCTCGACCTCGGAGGCCCAGGCCCAGAGGTACGAACAGGCGGCACAAACTGGGGTCTTCCCTGGTTGCCTTGGATGAGCATGTCGTTCTTCTGTGCCGCGTCCTGCCCTTTGCTGCCCACAGGGAGTTACAGCACCACCATCCAAGCTGTTGGATCTCACTGTAGATCTCACGTGGCCAGTCCACCGGAGCTGACTTCTCATGCTGGGACAGGCATATCCCTACCTCACAGGGGTATGAGGCCCGCTGGCTACCCTCAACTGGTGTAGCCCGTCTGTCAAAGCGATGAACTGGGGTGTGGCTGCTTTCACATGCAAACAGCTACTTGGAGCCACCGGTGAGAGCTGAGTGCCCGGTGGGGACCGAAGGTGAGTGAGCTGCCCCGGAATGGACAGGAAAACCCCTTCAGCAGAGCTGCTACCCCTCCATGGACACTCCATACACCCCTGGCATATAATATAAAAGGTTGCATGTGGTGTAAACTCCAAGGGTAGTCGTAGCTGAAGGGTGGTAGTGGGGACGAGCTCCCACTGCTAAACAAATGTTCTTCATGGTGTGCGTCTCAAACAGCCTCTGACAACCAAGTCCAACTCCTGGCCTTCACATGTGGCATAGTTGTTATGCCCGGCGGAGCAGTTCTCACCGACAGGAGGAGGGGCAAAGACGGGCCACTGGCACCTCAAAACCAGTTGCTCCGGGCAGATGGGGCTCGTTAACCACGGATGGTAGCTCATCTAGGAGAGGGAAAACTCCGATTTCAAACCTCCGCTGCCTTGCGGCTATACCCGCTCACGGGAAAGGCTTTGGGAGTAAACCCTGAGGAAAAATCCGGAATCGGAGTCCCGAGGGTGGCTGACTACTGTACCCAGCACCGGCACGGCAACTCCTGCGATGCTGCTGGCACCAAACTGTATCGACTTCCCTCGTTCCTTTGGACCTGTCATCAGCACGGAGAGGGGGGGTCCCACTGCATGGGCAACAGACGGATCTCCATATCAACTCTGCCCTGGCTTGCACCCTGGAGAGGCCACTCCCAGTGACTACCAGAGATGCAGTACCCATGGTCGACCACGACTGACGGAGGCCACTATATGTGGTATACAATACACATGTTTGTATATGGTATACATACTTTGAACTTTAATGTTAGTGAATGGTACTGTATATGATAAGATGGACTCTTGACCTTACAATCTACCACATTATGGCCCTTGTCCCTTATTTTCTGCCTGAACTGCACTTTCTTTGTAATTGCTGTTAGGGTGAGTTCTGGGTTTAGGGTATTTAGCAAAAGCTTAACTTCAGCAACCAATCTTTAGAACTGAACATGGATTGTAGATTAAATTTAAAATGCAGCTCTGGACAATAGGGTCCTGGAGCTGAGGACAGTACATAATTGCAAAACTATTCAATGTTGACTAGCATTCATTTTGGGTGTGGGTGCAAAGAAGGAGATGTGAAAATTATATGTAATTCGAAGGAAGCATTGTAGATATATTGTAACTATAGTATTTTCCTTTCATCTTTAGTATACAAAATGCCATATGTTGTTAAACAGGCCTCTTCATCCAGAGCGTGTCTCATTTTGTTAAATAAAAGACTGCATTTATATCTACTGGCTGTGCCCCTCTGGTAAATTTGTTCACTCTACAACAACTCTATACTGCCTTCTGTTATTGTTTTACTCCTTGTATTATCTCAATATCCTGTTGCAATGAAATGATCTGCATGGATTGCATGCAGAACTAATTCTTTCAGTGCACCTTCATACATGAGACAACAATAAACCAGTTTACCAATTTTATTAACCTTCTCGAAGATTCAAAGGCTTCACTGGTGCTCTGGAGATACCACCTAAAGTGCTTTGACATGTCTAAAGTATACAGGACAGTAGACCATTTGGTAGGTTAATTGGCCATTGTAAGTTGTCTCCTGATTAAGCTGAGGTTAAGTCGGGGATTGTTGGATGGTGCGGCATGAACGGTCGGAGGGCCTGTTCTGTACCGTACCTCAATAAATAAATGAAGTCTCTACTGTCCATGTCAAATCCAGGTTATTGTCATGTTACTGCTGCAAACAAGTTTGTACTTGTACCTGGTACCTCACTGTACTTATACGATGAGGTACAGGTATAATTACAATTTGCTTACAGCAACGTTGAAGGAACGTAGATTCAGATTGCATGCGGAACATAAATTATGTAAGAGACCAAAGAAAAACACTATGCAAGACAAGACATTAGTGCAAAGAAAACACAACCAGAAACAAGTTTCCTCCAGAGGGCGAGTCTAGGACCAGAGGGCACACACACAGAATACAAGGACATCCCTTTAAAATTGAGATGTGGAGGAATTTCTTCAGCCAGAGGGTGGTGAATCTGTGGAATTCATTGCCACAGGCGGCTGTGGAAGCCAAGTCATTGGGTGAACTTAACGCATAGGTTGTTTGGTTCTTCATTAGTCAAGGCATCAAAGGTTACAGGGAGAAGACAGTAGAACGTGGTTGAGAGGCATAATGAATCAGTCATGATGGAATGGTGGAGCAGACTCGATGGGCCAAATGGCTGAATTCTTATGGTCATATTTCTTATGGTCTTTGTCCATTTGGTGACAAAAGCAGTTGACATAGGCTCAGTACTGCAATTGAAGCCTTGATCTTCAAACCCATTTTCTCAGATGAACTAAGGCACCAGGAAGAGTGGTGATGCTTGGCTTTGCTGAGAAGTGGATCCTAAGATGTGGAAGGTGATCTCACGCTGGATCTTCATGAGGAGTGAAGTCAGCGAGCTCGAAGTCGTGGGCCTGATGTCTGCAAGTCTGGGCTACAGACTGGAAATCAGAGGCCCAGAGGTGGCCTGTCCTGGGGTTAGAGACCTGTCAGGGTATGTTAGTGGGTGGGAGAAATGGGGCTTGCTTTGCAGTCGTTGTTGTTGTTTGTGTTGTTCTGCTAATCACGCTGTGCTGGCGCAGAACGTGCGGTGACACTTGTGGGCTCCCCCCTGCACACCCTTGGCTGTTAACGCAAACAACGCGTTACACTGCATGTTTCGAGGTCCCTGTGACTCACAAATGAACCTGAATCAGGAGCTGGTGAGTTAGTCGGCGTCCTTTTATTCAGCCGACATACAGTGTACCTCTCAGTGAACAAGTCCACAACAGCCGGGGCTCGGTTTCCGTGTGAACACTTGTGCAAGCGTCCTTTGTTATCGGTAAACTGATGACCGGGGTTGGAATGGAGGCGATGGGCTTCGAACAGTTTCCCATTTGTCCTGTAGCTTCACTCCGGCAGATGCTTCGTGGAGGGCGACGTGCAATACAGAGCTGAGGTCGTTTGAGAAAAGCTTTGGGCAAAGTCTGTACTGGGACTGAGTCAGTCGAGGAGCCGTTGGATAGAATCAAGGCTGAGGTGCCAAGAGGCAACAGACAGAGAATGAGGAAGAATTTCTGAGGGCGGGCACGTTTGAGAAGAATCCACCCACCTGGCTTCACCTTTACCCTCCCCCCCACCCTCTTCTGCTGGCTTCCTCCCCCTTCCTTTCTAGTCCCGATGAGGAGTCGCAGTCCAATATGTCGGCTGTTTATTCATTTCCATAGATGCTGCCTGACCTGCTGAGTTCCCCCGGCATTTTGTGCAGGTTACTGCATTCCCAGCATCTGCAGAATCTCTTGCGTTTATGAGAAGAATTTCCTTCTAAGGGTTTTATCAAGATTAAGGATGGCAGTGGTTAGAAAAGCTTGGAGACACAAGGGAGATGGCAGATACTGAAAATCTGGATCGACACTACAAAACACCAGAAGAACTCAATGGGTCAGGCAGCATCTACAGAGGGAAATGAGCAGTGGATGTTTCAGGTTGAGTTCTGATGAAGGGAAAGCTGCAGGCTTCAGGCATCCAGTCCTCCCCTCACTGCTACAGCTGGTGGAGGGAGTAAGGAGATGAGTAAACAGCAGGAAAGAGAAAAAACAAATCAAAGCAATCATTGTGTGTCACCATTCTATAGGGAAGGATATGGTATTGCTGGAGAGGATGCAGAGGAGATGCACCAGGATGTTGTTGAAATAGAAGGCTTTGGCTCTGGGAGAGAATGGAAAGGTTAGGTTTTATTTATTGGGAGATTGGATAGGCTGGAATTTAGTTATTGGGAGACTGGATGGACTGGGATTTTGTTATTGGGAGACTGGATAGGCTGGGATTGTTCTCATTGGAATGTAGGAGACTGAGTGGAGCCCTTGTTGGAAGTATCCTGGAGATGTGTGAATATAGCAAGAACTAGTCTTCAGGTCTGATTGTAAATTGCAAGCAGTAAATTGAAGTAAAAGCACACCTTTGCAAATAAACATTACTATCTGTGGAGCACAGTCTGGCCCACAGTCTAAGAGTAATGGTTTGCAAAACTGTGACCGTGAAACTTCACATATGTATCAGTCAAACATTAAGACAACCGAGCTATGTTAATTCACATGCATGAATCCAGACAACTGTGGGTTTAAGTAATGTATACTATTGTAAACAATTTCAAGGAAGCTTGCAACTTTGATTAGCATGGATGAGCATCTTGGTTAACGTGGACGAGTTGGGCCAAATGGTCTAATTCCAAGCTTTATCCCAAAACACTGCTCCAGCTTTTACACAAACACCAAGTTCCATCCATGTGTGACCGAGGCTTAGTGGTTACCCGCATTGTCAAGCTGGAAGAAAGTACCGGAATCTCAGGACCCACAGCACCCACACTCAGGAGCAGTTACTATCCCTCAACCATCAGGCTCTCGAACCAAAGGGGACAACTTCACTCGTCCCATCGCTGAAATCTTCCCATAACCAATGGACTCACTCTCAAGTCCTCTTCATCTCATGTTCTCAATATTTATTGCTTATTTATTTATTATTATTGTTTCTTCTTTTTGTATTTGCACAGTTTGCCCTCTTTTGCACACTGGTTGAACACCCAAGTTGGGCAGTCTTTCATTGATTCTGTTATGGTTATTATTCTATTATGGATTTATTGAGTATGCCTGCAAGAAAATGAATCTCAGGGTAGTATATGGTGACATATATGTTCTTTGCTAATAAAATTTATTTTGGACGTTGGTTGATGGCTCAAGTTATTTAACATAAAAATCCAAGTTGGGATAGAAGTTGGTTAAGTCACTGAATCAAAGCTATATTCGCATCTTCAGACTTGCAACTATGAACCTACTTGTTTTCTAAGTTTGTAGGGATGATTCTGTGGTCAGCATGAGGAGTTAGGGGACAACTCAGGGTGTAGGGAAGGGATGAGATGGAGCTAGAGGTCAGGGGCAATTAATCAATTTAGAGGTTTGGGCAGGATTCGGTGTTCAGAGTCTGGGTTGGCAGTCCAGGGTCGCCACCAGTCCCGGGCACTCAGAGTTGGTGAGCACGGAGGTAGTGTCCCGAAGCTGTCGCAACCAGGCGGTAATCCCCCAGATCACCAGGGCTAGAGGTCTGTGCGAGTCTGGAAGCTGATGCCTAAAGGCCAAAACCAGTGATCAGTGAGTTCTGGGGCCCAGCCAGAACAGAGGCTGGCAAATTCCAAAGTTGGAGGCCCAATATCTACGGGTCTGTTTCCAGGCCAAGGGTTTGAGGCCTGCAACCGGCCTGTTCTTAGGTTGGAGGCCTGTTTGTGTGCATCAGTGGTTGGTGAGAGTGTGGGAAAGGCACATGTCTTGCTGTTGTTGTCGTGTTTTGCTTTGTCGATGTCAGTTATGTTGCTCTGAACATTGTGGGCATGCAAAGTTTGATGCCCAAACGAGTGGCGATACTCGCGGGCTGCCCCCAGCACATCCTTGAATGTGCTGGTTGTTAACACAAATGGCGCATTTCACTGCATGTTTCGACGGACATGCGATAAATTAATCTGGATCAGATTCTGGATGCATGTAAGATAACCCAGATGAATTTTGGAAGGGCGAAGAGATGTTCACTCAACTCTGCCGCACAATCAACATCACTGAAGGACAAATTATCTGGTATTTTCTGTCTTGGAAACCTGCTGTGAGCAAACTGACAACTGCATTTCCTAATTTAACAACCGGAGCTGTGTGTCCAAGCTGGAAAGCACAATGGGATATCCTTGAAAGAGAACACAGAGCTCCTGTGTATACAGTGGAAAGAGTGGACACACTGCCCTCTCGCCCACCCTGTCTACCAGCTGCCCCATCTGTGGAGGAGTCTGTTCTTCCCACGTTGACCTCATTAGTCACCTTAGAACTGAAAGAGAAAACAGAACGTGATCATTCATTCTCAGTCCCAAGGTAATCTACTTAGTAGATGATTATGTAAGTGCCAGTATTTCTTTTACTATCCTTGAAGAAAGTGGGTTTATGTGTCACTAATACATCGAATTATGGAGGGAAGTGTGTCATTTGCATCAATGACCAACCCGGCCTGAGAACGTAAGGAATAAATATCACTGTTACATAGAAAGTACAGTGCAGGCAGACAAAAAGAGGTAAGTAAGAGCCATAGTATGGTAGATTTTGAGGTCAAGAGTCCATCTATAGTCCTAAGGGACCATTCATTAAAGATTTAAAATGAGCTTTATTTGTCACATGTACATCGAAACAGTGAAATGTGAGACCCCTTGCTTGGATTTCCAGCATCTGCAGATTTCCTCTTGTTAGTGAAATGTGTTGTTGCGTCAACAGCCCACACAGTTCGAGAATGTGCTGGGGCAGACCATAGATGTCATTGCGCTTCAGGCACCAAGAAAGCATTCCCACGATTTACTAACCCTAACCTGTACATCGCTGGAATATGGGAGGGAGCCGGAGCACTTGGAGCAAACCCAAGTGGTGACAGGGAGAACATAGAACATGGAAATCTGCAGCACATTACAGGCCCTTCGGCCCACAATGTTGTGCCGACCATGTAACCTACTCTAGAAACTGCCTAGAATTTCCCTAGCGCATAGCCCTCTAATTTACAAAGCTTCATGTATCAAACTTCTTACAGACAGCGGCGGGAATTGAACCCCAATTGGCGATCGCTGGTGATGTAAAGCATTGGGTTAACCATATGCTAACATCTGTAACATCTTGCTCATTAGTCACTTCAGAAGCAAGCGGAAAACAGAGTGGGAGTAGGTCATTCTCAGTCCCAAGGGACTGCCCAAAATGTCTACATTAGTTCCCATCTTTCTCCCACTGTCTTTGAGCATATGGTGCCCACTGATCCACTTTAACATCCTGTCTTCAGGTCATTCCACGGGCTCCCTGTCTTGATGGCCAACACAAACCAGATCGAGAAGGCTATAGTGGTTAGGGCAATCACCTTACAACGCCACTATAAGATCAGGGTTCAATTCCCGCTGCTGTCTGTAAGAAAGTTTGTTCATTATACTGTGTGGCGCACTTCCTCCGAGTCCTCCAGTTTCCTCCCACATTTCAAAGACATACAGTTCAGGTTAGTGAGTTGTGGGCATGCTGTGTCGGTGCTGGAAGTGTGGTGAATCTTGTGGGCTGCCCAGTACAAGTTTTGCTGATTTGATTTGAAGCAAACAATGCATTTTACTGTATGTTTTGATGTAGATGTGACAAATAAAGCTAATCTTTCTTTCTTCTTTCTCTCTCTTTCTTTCTCACTCTCACTTTCTCTCTCTCTTTCTTTCTTTCCCAGTAGTAACTATGAAAATAGTAACTATGTAACTATGAAAATGGACAAGGGAGAGACAGTGGATGTAGTGTACCTGGACTTCCAGAAAGCTTTTGATAAAGTTCCACATAGGAGATTAAAGTTCCACATAGGAGATTAGTGGGCAAAATTAGGGCACATGGTATTGGGGGCAGAGTACTGACATGGATTGAAAATTGGCTGGCTGACAGGAAACAAAGAGTAGCGGTTAACGGGTCCCTTTCGGAATGGCAGGCTGTGACCAGTGGGGTACCGCAAGGTTTAGTGCTGGGACTGCAGCTGTTTACAATATACATTAATGATTTAGATGAAGGGATTAAAAGTAACATTAGCAAATTTGCCGATGACACAAAGCTGGGTGGCAGTGTGAAATGTCAGGAGGATGTTATGAGAATGCAGGGTGACTTGGACAGATTGGGTGAGTGGGCAAATGTATGGCAGATGCAGTTTAATGTGGATAAATGTGAGGTTATCCACTTTGGTGGCAAGAACAGGAAGGCAGATTACTATCTAAATGGAGTCAAGTTAGGTAAAGGGGAAGTACAATGTGATCTAGGTGTTCTTGTACATCAGTCAATGAAAGCAAGCATGCAGGTACAGCAGGCAGTGAAGAAAGCTAATGGCATGCTGGCCTTTATAACAAGAGGAATTGAGTATAGGAGTAAAGAGGTCCTTCTGCAGCTGTACAGGTGTGAGACCACACCTGGAGTATTGTGTGCAGTTTTGGTCTCCAAATTTGAGGAAGGACATTCTTGCTATTGAGGGAGTGCAGCGTAGGTTCACAAGGTTAATTCCCGGAATGGCGGGACTGTCATATGTTAAAAGATTGGAGCGACTGGGCTTGTATACACTGGAATTTAGAAGGATGAGAGGGGATCTGATTGAAACATATAAGATTATTAGGGGATTGGACACACTGGAGGCAGGAAGCATGTTCCTGCTGATGGGTGAGTCCAGAACTAGAGGCCACAGTTTAAGAATAAGGGGTAGGCCATTTAGAACAGAGATGTGGAAAAACTTTTTCACCCAGAGAGTGGTGGATATGTGGAATGCTCTGCCCCAGAAGGCAGTGGAGGCCAAGTCTCTGGATGCATTCAAGAGAGAGTTAGATAGAGCTCTTATAGATAGCGGGGTCAAGGGATATGGGGAGAGGGCAGGAACGGGGTACTGATTGTGTATGATCAGCCATGATCACGGTGAATGGCGGTGCTGGCTAGAAGGGCTGAATGGCCCACTCCTGCACCTACTGTCTGTTGTCTATAACCAGACAGTTTGGTTTTCCTATTAAACTGCCTTTTTTGGAAAAACCTTCAGTCACAGAAAGAGTTAACTGTATAACACAATCAGAGAGCAATTACAAATTAATATCCAGGACAATACCTAATCCCCCGATTAATGTTTACAGAAGCAATTATGCAGCCATTAAGAACTGGTAGGTATTTTGCAATCATGCTGTGCACAAATGAAGCGATACAGTTCCTGCAACTGTGACCGATCTTTTGTCCGGTTTTTACATTTCCTTGGTGCAAAGTACTCTGGATGTCCAGAAAGGGAAATGCAAGGCAGCGTACAAATCCAAGTCTTTACATCCTGAAGCCAGTAAAATGGGCAAAAACATTAGAATCTGAGTATCCGGTCCAAGCCCAAGGGGAGTCAGGCTGGGGTCGTGTCTGACCACATGGTACAGGGGAGATAAGAGAGAGGGACAAGGAGAAAGAGAGAGAGAAAGCTAGAGGCTATGGGCAAAGAGAGAGGGTGTGTATGTGTGTGTGTGTGTGTGAGTGTGTGAGTGTGTGTGTGTGTGTGTGTGTGTGTGTGTGTGTGTGTGTGTGTGTTGTGTGTGAGAGTGTGTGTTTGTGTGTGTGAGTGTGTTTGTGTGTGAGAGTGTGTGTGTTTGTGTGTGTGAGTGTGTTTGTGTGTGAGAGTGTGTGTGTTTGTGTGTGTGTTTGTGTTTGTGTGTGAGAGTGTGTGTGTTTGTGTGTGTGTGTGAGAGTGTGTTTGTGTGTGTGTGTGTGTGAGAGAGAGTGTGTGTTTGTGTGTGTGAGTGTGTGTGTGTGTGTGTGTGTGTGTGTGTGTGTGTGTGTGTGTGTGTAAGAAAGATTCCCAGGCAAAGGTTGGCATGAAGTAAGAGAGTTAGGCAGAACGAGTCTGACAGGCAGAGAGAGGGTGGTAATGATCGTGTGAGAGGGAAAGAGAATTAAAAGAATAGAGAGATGGAGACTAGCAGAAGGCAGTGGAGACAAGGAAGGCAGTGAAAAAATAACAAGGATGATGGAGCAATTCAGAGTGTATGTACACTGAAGAGATTCTGCAGATGCTGGAAACCCAAAGCAACTCGCAGAAAATGCGCAAGAGCTAGAGAAGGGAAAAAAAGAGAAAGAGAGGGAAGATTGCAAGCAGAGTGAGAAATAAGAGAGGGGGAGAGAGAGAGGAGATCACAGTGTGAGTGAGGGACAGAGATAGAGAGGGGGAAAGCTGACAAGGAAAGGAGATCACAGTGTGAGTGAGGGACAGAGATAGAGAGGGGGAAAGCTGACAAGGAAAGGAAATCACAGTGTGAGTGAGGGACAGAGATAGAGAGGGGGAAAGCTGACAAGGAAAGGAGATCACAGTGTGAGTGAGGGACAGAGATAGAGAGGGGGAAAGCTGACAAGGAAAGGAAATCACAGTGTGAGTGAGGGACAGAGATAGAGAGGGGGAAAGCTGACAAGGAAAGATCACAGTGTGAGTGAGGGACAGAGATAGAGAGGGGGAAAGCTGACAAGGAAAGATCACAGTGTGAGTGAGGGACAGAGATAGAGAGGGGGAAAGCTGACAAGGAAAGATCACAGTGTGAGTGAGGGACAGAGATAGAGAGGGGGAAAGCTGACAAGGAGAGGAAAGAAAATCAGTGTGAGTGAAAGAGAAGGAAAGAGAGGGAAAACAAATTTGACAGGGAGAGAAAGGAAAATCATAGTATGAATGAGAGAGGGTGAGAAAGAGAAGGAAAGAGAGAGAAATCAAATTTGACAGGGAATGAGATAGAGAGAAAGAGAGAGGGAGAAATAGAACAAAACTGACAGGGAGAGGAAAGAAATCAAAGTATGTCTGAGTGTGAGAAAGGTTCACAGGAAGAGGGAGGGAAGAAGGAGAGAAAGAAATAGAAGGATTAGTGAGACATTAATTGTCTCATAAATACTGCCGCTCAGCTTGAATCTGGGCTAGTCATAGTGGCTCCAGTTTTATATCCGCACAGATCTCCACAAAACATTTCCAAATAAGTTGTTCCATTCACACTCAAACATGTTTTCTGCTTTTTTTTTGGCTCGTTATCTCCATGGTGCAATCTCCCTTTAAGGGAGTTCCCATGCTTTTCCCGGAGCGCTGGAGCTGCAGCTGGTCGTCAGCTAGTGGTAAAGTAAACGCTCTGTTGGCTCTGTGCTTGTGTCAAGGGCAGGAAAGGCCGCGCAAGGCCAGACTGACTGGCGCCTGGGAACACCTGGAGAAGTTCAGGTTAACTGCATTCCTATGCACACAGCTGATTCACAGGATTAAATATACTAATCCTTTGTCAGCAGATGTGGTCCCAGTACAACTCCGGGCACCGCTCGAATCAGCCTGCGGCACATTTTAAAGAAAAGTTCCTTTTTTAGCACAATTGAAACCGTTTCTCCTCTCGCTCGCTCAAGAATAAGGAGGTCTGAGGGAGAAATGTATTTTTAATGAAACTAAATTAAGATTTTGACGCATTCCCTAATTGAGTATTTTATATAAAATTATATTTGTGTGTAAAAAAAATCTCTTAAGCTACAACGAATATTTTTGAGAGAACTGACTAAAAATAAGGATTTTAATTTTAAAAATCTGTATTGTTAACATTTTAAAAGTACTTCATATACAAAGTAAAAACTTTCTTTTAAAAAATGAAAATATCTGGAAGTAGAGAAAATCACGTCACATTTTTGTTTTAAGATTTTTTTATAGATATGAGAGAAGATTCAGTGTTACGCATTTTATCTATATGTCATTAATTCTTCCTAAGTATAGAGTTAAAAATGAGTATAGCTGATTCTTTTAACAGGCTTAGAATTAAAAAGGATTGCAAGAAGCAAATGCTGGAATTCTTTCATTTTATTGTCGTAGCAAGAGATGTCATTTTGTTGTATTTCAGAACGATAAAAGAGGGTGCATGAGACATTGTCTCTATCCTGGACCAGTCCCTCATGTTGTCTCCAGGTATAGCCCATGTTCTTGGTGTCAGTTTCTCCTCCAGGGGCTCCCAACCTTTTTTATACTATGGAGCTTTACCAGTAACAGAAGGGTCCGTGGACCCCAGGCTGGAAACCCTTAATCAAGGCAAAGAACCCTCCTTTCCCAGGGATGAGGGGTCTTTGGAGCTTCTGCGGCTCGGGATTGCAGCCCCGTGCGCCCATCTTCCCCCTTTCGCACCTGTGTTTGGGTCTGTCTGTGCTGGAGTTGTTCTGTATTCGAAAACCCCGAATCTGATAGTGATTGGGGGTGCAGGGCAATCTCTGCACCCCCAATTACCTCTTCCTGTAATCATGTGAAAACCCCACCAACCAAAGGTTTAAATGGATGGCAAATCTCATCAGAGCTTTTTATCAGATGTCAGTCACTACTCATTCTGAACCACAGGAAAGCGGAAACAGAATTAAATTCCGCAGCAAATGTTACACTATATTGCGGGCTCAGGTCAAATGACACATCCTACTGTTTTAAACAGCAGGAATTCTCTCCCACGATGGAATGGCCACCTCCCTTACAGTCGTGTGTAAAGCTCATCTTCCCCCTCCCCCAATTTAAATGTTAGTGACCCATGTATTGATTTTGCTTTAATTTCGTTTAAAAGGCAAAATAGCCGCTTTTTATGGTGTCCCCCCCCCCCGAAAAACTCCTTTCTGTACCCATCTAGCTCTCATGGAAAGCAACTCAATTACCCAAGGGAGATACACACGCCTTTCCCAATGGCATTGTTCTTGAAAAAGAACCAACAGGGAGATGTTTTATTGATTTAAATTCCATCAGCCTATATAGTGATGACACTAGAAATCCTAACCATGATTCCTGCCTTGAAGCAGGCGCGTTTTAATCAGGGGAGATGAAATAATACTTGCAACTCCCGCCCCTAAACTTTCATGTAGTGTCATGTGTGGTACTCGTCTCCCAATGTATTAACTTTCACTAATCACGTGTACTTACCACCAGATGAGTGTAGCTACCAAACCAGTGTTCTTGGGAAAAATCTGAGTGATTGGATCACTGCCAATGCTAGGGGAGCACAAATGTAATTTGGCCACTAGTATGAGGATTTTTTGAATTTATAAACTTTGTAGAACAGCTTCTATTCCCGGAGACGAACCTATGTACACTAACCTCACCTTCTTGCACTAAACGTGAATTGTAATATACTGCTGCACGAAAATGATTTTATGACATGTTAGTGCTATTAAATCTGATGCTGAAATACACTATTATACAGAAATCTAAAATTTCCTTCAGTAAAGTTAGGATTTAGGACTGCTACAAACTCGTACCAACTCTTCATTTATACAAGAGATGCATAAATTTACAACAAATGTACAATTTCACTAGTTTTATTTCAGTAACATTTGAAAAAGATCAATAGTATTTTAAAAAACGATTTAGTACAACATTGTTGTAAACATTTCAATACACACTTACAAAGTATAAGATTTACAACTTAATCACCCATAGATCTCTAAGGATGTTACAATCACGTAATTCTAGACTCCCAACAAATGTTTTAACAGCCTGCGATGTGATGTTGTCATCAGGAGTGGTCGCACGCATCAGGATGGCGCGGCCGACTTGTAACTGCCGTTAAATCTGATGCCAGGAGAACTAAAACTGTCTTCTTCCCGGCTGCCGAGTCACCTGGACGGGACGGGATGGAGACTTAAAATCAAAGGACCCAGAGTCCCGGAGGCTGGCACCAAGTGCCGGACCCCCTACGTGCCAATCAAATGGCACACGAGTCCCAAAACATGATAGAATTGTCTTTTTCCTCGCATGTTCTCCTCTTAATACCCCTCCTGGGGGCTGCGGAAGGACACACTGTTGTCCATCGCCGGATCATCTAATACTTCACATCTGAATACTGATAAGAGAAGAGATGAGCGTTAAAAATCTCAACAAGTTACATTGAATATAAACCTCGTGGATACCGCCCTTCCCCGTCACTTATTAAGACAATGTTCCTAAATAAACCCTAGTTGTTAAAAACGCGCAAAACCGAAGAAACTCGGGACAGACAGCATCTCGTCCTCGCCACCATTTTGTAGACAACCACCAGAAGTTACACAAGACGCCAGCGTGGAATAACCCGAGTCCCTCCAGCGTCGCGTGCGACACTCGGTGGAGAGTCAACACGACACTCGAGAGGGATCGATTGCTGCCTCACCCGAGTCCCTCCAGCATTTTGTATCTGAATTTCAGCATCCGCACAATCCCTTGCGTTTATGAAATTCAGTGCTTTACTCTCAACGCAAACACCCTACAAGTTTTTAAACTACGAACTGAACAAGTTCAAGCACAATTTGATTGCGCAGCATTAGAAGTGCTCCGTTATACATACCTCAAGTTGGTTCGCTCAGCGACACAGAATGCGGTCATCGCTAACACAGGGAGCCTAGAAAGGAAAACAAATAAAGATTAAGCACATCAACAAGGGATAGTTTCGTCATATTAATTGCATTTAACCAAGTTTGCCCGGAAGCAATCACAAAGTTTAAGTCCTTACCTCTGTTGTGATGACAGTGACATCGGCGTTAAGTGGGGTTCGGGACACGGTTGTGCTCCCGGTGGCCATACCCGACTGATCGTCCAACTCCAGCTGCAGGTCCCAGATGTAGTCGATGACATGCTGGAGGATCTCCACCTTGCTGACCTTTTTGTTCTGGGGCAGCGTTGGCACCAGCTCCTTCAGCTTACTGTAGCAGCCGTTCATGTCGTACAGGAACATGGTCATCTGCTCGTCCAGCAACGGGGGCATCTTGCACTTGGCGATAGAGATGCTCTGCTCCGACAGACACCGCACCATGTCTTCATTGCAACCCTGCCGCTTAAGGGAACACGAACTGCTCACCACTTTCATTTTCCCGGGCAAGAAAAATGCAACGAGAAATTAAAGATAAAGACTAGCTTGAGCAAGGCTGCGATAAGTCCGGGGCGGCCGTGCGCTTTCCTATATAGCCCCGGCGCGCACAGTGGGCGTCGCCCAATCGGAAAGACTGCCTCCAGCCCCCAGCCAATCACATCTGGCGGCTGGGACGGACATGCGCGGGGTTTGCTACCTCCCTCGGCCAATGGCAAGCGCGGGCTGCCTCGGGATTTGAACATTTGTCAAGAAGGGGCGGGAGGTTTGGAAACGGGGAAGAGCTCTCGAAAGGAGATGAATGTCGTAGTTTGGTGAAGATGTGGGAATGCAGCTGTTTGTGTCTGGGGAGGGAGGGGGTGGTTGTGCAGGTGGGGGTCGCTGCGGGGCGTGGGCGGAGAAGTAATTCATGAGAATTATGCTCGTCAGATGTGTGCAGTGAAGGTTTTTGATATTTCTAGGCCCTCTTGATTTTACCAACAAAACTCCCAACTTAAAAAGTGGTTAGAATGCAACTCTCGTTGCTATTGCTATTTAACGTACAATTTAGTGCGTTTACAGTTACCATAATGAATTAAACCAAAACGCTGCTAAGCAAAATATAAAGGAATTTACCAATCTTCCTGAAGCACTTCTAGTAAACTCATTTTAATATGTTTACAAGTTCTCATTTGAATTCGTCACAAAGATCTGTATCGGTGGATTTAATACTGAGGTAGTGAAATAGTACTGTTGTATAGAAATGGGTTATTTCGTTCCAATTTTAAGTAGTTCAATATTTGGTAAAATATAGATTTTCATCATAGCTCAGCTGATCAGCTTATAGTAATTTTAAAATATTAAAGTGCATTCCATATAAAATTATTTGGAATATTAGTTTTACTTTGCAGTGTTTTCTTTTCCACATGGGAAAACTGAGCAATGTTGTACAGATTCAATCCATTTCTAGGAAAAAGAACAGCATTTTCCCACTACTCGCCGGTTCCCCTTTAAAAACGACTAAACAACTCGATTGCCTGCAGACTGGCAGGCGCCAGCTTCGTGACGTCACCCATTCATACAGCCTTGACGCCTGTCAAGCTGGCGCCGCGCAGGCGGTCACCATGGAGACGCGCACGCCAATCAACCGCACTACAAGGGCGCCGAGCTGCCAGCAATTAACTGGCAATCATCTGCACCCTGATAAATCGCCCTTTAATTTGTCACCTTAACCCCTCTTAAAGAGTTTACACCCGCACACCTGCAAAGCCGTATTGTTGCTTGTGTTTTGGACTACGGAGTTCGCATGATTCGAATGCTTGCTGTTGCTAAATGCTTGCAGCAAGATATGGAAAGGGGGGTGGGGAGAAGGGAAGAGACGTTTTCAATTGAAAGCTTATGGTTCAATCTGCATTGCAATACATAAACCAGCTGCAGAGTTCGCACTGCAGGATAGCAGTTAACACATTATAAAGAGATTACCCTTTTATTTCTCTACAATCGAGTGTACATTTTAAATCGTAAATTAAAAAAAAGAAGCCTGCAATTTATATATTTCATAACACGATTTATGCAAACTGTACGATTCCCAAACAAGCACAAATCAAAACCACGTTTGGAGGAAGGGATATTAGAGGCACATCTGTATTTCCCTGCTTACATCTGTGAACGTGGAATGCGCTCGTTAACAGGATAGCCCTGAGTGTTGATATATGGAGTGAGGGGGACTTGTACACATCGCGTGAAAATCGCTAATTTTACATTTTAGGGAAGAAACATTTCCAGATGATGCTTTTTTTGATATGACAGGGGAAAATGTGTTTGGAAAATATGATTTTCACATACATTGATTCCAAATAGAACATTTTCCAAACACGACTGCCCCGCAAGTTCATTAACCTAAGCGCCAAACTTTTTTACATGCAATCTTGTATCGTGAATGGGGATGCCATGTGTCACAATGAAATTGAATGCAAAACAGATTAAAATCAGGGGTAGCTAAAACTGACAGGAATTGGCTGCATTAAATGCCACTTTCCTCACATTAACTTTCTGCAAATGTCAAGTCCAGTGTGGCATCTCGAGTCTTTTGTATTGTTAACTTGGAAAATTATGAAATTATATATTGTCTTTTTTTCTAAGAAGTTACACAAAATGGTGCATTTGTGGTGTAATTAGATGGGAGTTGTATTATAAAATTAACGCAATAAAAAAGTGAAAAGGGAAATCAGCGACCTGAAGCATTTATCAATATATCATTATAAGAATAAATATATTCATCTGTGAGATTTTTACCCTGTCAGTTTTGAAAACTGAAATCTTAACTTTCACGTACGTTTGCCTTTTGCAAGCCCTGCTTCAGGTCATAGCTCACAGGCTGTGCCCAGGACTGCAAGGGCGTTAGAACAATAGGGGGATAAGGAGCGAGTTTGTGGGAGAGATTCAGGCTGGCGACGCTCTGTCTGAGCCTCCCCTTTGCTCTTAGCTCTTTGTTCAGCTGCAAAAACTATCAGCGTTTCCTATTGCCCTTCAACAATGACCCAGCCAGATGGGTCTTCACCCACCCCCTTCTCTCAAACTAATCTTATTTACAGCGCCTCAGACAAAATATGTTTTTTTTTAAATGAAATACTTTAATCTCACAGAGAAGAGAAAAAATGTCCTGCAAGCTTACCAAATAGTAAGACTAATAAAGTTAGATTCTGCTTATAGCGCTCAGAAATAAAGACAAATAACACTTTAATACATGTAATGGTTCTTCCTGCCTCTGAAATACATGATGTACCTTCCAGCCAAGAAGGTTATGTTGTAGACAAGATCCAAGGTCCCTGGCAATGGTCCAGTTCAACTGGTTACTAAGGCCTCCTGGATCAAGTGTGCTTCTCTCCTGAATTAGCAGCTCAAGGCGATGATTGGCATCAGCAGCTCGCGAACTGGGCACAGGCTGAGCCGGGGTTTGCTCTCCTGCCTGGGGGCGGAGGTCAAATATAAGGGGAAAGTAGCGGTGGTGGTTTGGTCACTCACGTTGAGTACGATGTTCCCCTAAGGGGTTGACAACTTCCATCTATTTATTTATTGAGATACGGCGTGGAACAGGCCCTTCACGCCCTTTGAGCCGTGCTGTGCGGCGACCCCCCCCCCCCCCCGATTCAACCCTTGTCTAACCATGGGACAATTTATAATGATCAATAACCTACCAACCAGTACACCTTTGGACTGTGGGAGAAAACGCACGGAGTCACGGAGAGAACGTACAGATTCCTTACAGGCAGCGGCGGGAATTGAACCCTGATCGCTGGCACTGTGCTAAGCACTATGTTACCATGCCACCCAGCTGGTGGGTCCTCAGGGGCCTGTAGAGGCTGATCTGGGATCCACATACCCTGGTGCAGTGTGGGCAAGAGTAAGTGGTGGCTGTGGGTAGTGGTTGAGTCTTTAGGTTGTCAGTCTCTCCTTTCACAGCTGAGCCAAGTATACCAATAATGGCTGGACCCTTATGTGCCAAAGGTTCTTGGGGTGCATCACTGTACTGGGGGGGGGGGGTAGAACTACTGCACAGGACTGAATGAAGCTACAGAAAGTCATAAAATTAATCAGCTCTATCTAGGGTACTAGCCTCTGTAGTATCCAAGACATCTTCAAGAAGTTATGCCTCAGAAAGGCGACGTTTATTATTAAGGACCCCCATCACCCAGGGCATGCCCTCTTCTCATTGTTACCACCAGGAAGGAGGTACAGAGGCCTGAAGGCACACACTTAGCGATTCAGGAACAGCTTCTTCCCCTCTGCTATCCGATTCCTCAATCATGCACTGTACTGCACTGAGCTGCTGCTGCTAAGTGAACAAATTTCATGACGCATGCCGGTGATAATAAACCTGATCCTGACGTCCAAGCATCTGTAAAAGTGGTAACGCTGTAGATTGAGAGGTGAAGGAGGTGGGTGGCAGGCTTGTCTCCATCACTAGGTCCGTAACGTAACTGAGTAGGGAACCACACACAAAGGTGCTGGAGAAACTCAACTGGTCCGGCCGGCAGCATCTACGGAGGGAAATTTGATCATCGATGTTTCAGTTCAGGCCCCTTCATAAGCCCAAAGTTAGAAAGTCATGTTGCAAGCATACTGTTTCCCACATGAGGTGTTAGGGTGTTTTGGGGGGTTAGAAATATATAGCAGAACACTAACTATTAACTTCAGCCACCAATCTACAGATCTGAATATGGACTGCGGATTAAATTGAAAATGCAGCTCTGGACAATGGGTTCCTAAGAGCCACGTATCACAGTTAATTGGAAAACCAGACAACACTGATTTAATACCGATTTGGGAATCAGTAGTGTGGGTACGTAGAAGGATGTGTGAACATTATATGTAATTCAAAGGAAACATTGAAGATACGTTGTAAAAATGGAATTGTCCTTTGATCTTTAGCATATAAAATGTCATGTAATGTTGGGCCAAGCAGGCCTCTTCTATTGAAAGGGTCTCAATATGATGCCGGTCGTGTCTCATTTTTTCCAATAAAAGACTACCGGTACTTTATATCTACCTGCTACTTTGTTCACGTCACAACACAGGGGTCCATCATTTTAAAGTGATTGGAGGAAAGTATAAGGGGGATGTCAGAAGCAAGTTTTTTTTAATATAGAGATTGGTGAGTGCGCGGAAGGGTTGGTGGTAGAGGCAGATACACTCGAGGCATTTAAGAAGCTCTTGAATAGGCACATGGATGACAGAAAAACAGAGGGCTATGTAGGAGCAAAGGGTTAGATTGACCTTAGAGTAGGTTAAAATGTTACAGTCTGTACTGTGCCGTAATGTTCTAAATAGGACTTTGGTTAAGCTGCACTTGAAGTATTGTGGCCCCAAAACGCAGCATTCATCATTAAGGACCCTAATCACCCAACATGTGCCCTCTTCTCATTGTTAACATCAGGAAGGAGGTACAGGAGTTTGAAGTCACACACTCAATGTTTTAGAAATCGCTCCTTCCCTTCTGTCATCAGATTTTTGAACGGACAATGAACCCACAAACATTGCATCACTATTTTTTTGCTTTCTCTTTGCACATCTTATCTAAATTTATGTATGTACTGGGAGGCAGGATGGAGATACATTTCTGCCATAGGACGTGGAAGGCACTCCTTCCCTCCGCTAGCCTGCAGGTCACCTTTGGGCGAGGTGTAGCGCCTGCTCATCCCCCCCCCCACCCCACCGCCGATCAGGGTTACATGAAGCCATGGGAGCAGGTGGTGGGTGGTTGTACGAGCAGCCGGTGCAAATCACAAGTCCTGGCTATGCGACCACTGACGCCAGGCAGACAATCTCTGAAGAGTCTTGATAATAGCTGGGGTCACTCATTTTGTAAAGACACTGCCCAGAAGAAGGCAATGGCAAACCACTTGTGTAGAATTTGCTAAGAACAATCATGGTCGTGGAAAGACCATGAACACCCATGTCATACGACACGGTACATAACAAACAAATATAATAATTATAATTTGCAGGTTTTTTAATGTATTACAATGTACTGCTGCTGTAAACAACAAAATTTCATGACATCCTATATGCCAGTGTTATTAAACCTGATTTAGAGTGCAGTTCTGTTTGCCCCATTACTGAAAGGATGTGGAGGCTTTAGAGAGGGTTCAGAAGGGGTTTACCAGCATGCTGCCAGTATCCGAGGGTTTTAGTTATATGGAGAGGTTGGAAAAACTTTAATTGTTTTCTCAGGAGTGCAGGAGGCTGAGGGGAGGCCTGATAGAGTTTATAAAATTGGAGAGGCATAGACAGGGAGAATCTTTCGGGATAGAAATCTCAAATACTGGAAGTCTTAGCTTTAAGGTTGAGGGGAGGGTGAAAGTTTAAAGGGAATACCCAGGGCATTTTTTTTAAAACACAGAGTGTAGTAGGCACCCAGAAGGCACTTCCAAGGGTGGTGGTAGAGACAGATACGATGGTGGCATTAAAGAAGCTCGTAGTTAGGAACATGAACAGGTAGGGAATGGATCATTTACGGAGAGAGGACGAGTAGGTAGGCAATTTTTTCACTGAGGTATAGGAGAATGAAGAGTGATTTAATACAGGTGCACAAGATTATGAGGCTTGGGTAGTCAAGAGTTAGAGGGCATAGTTTACTGCTGGGAGAGGAGAGATTTAATAAGAACATGAGGGGCCACATTTTCACCCGAGGATGGTCCGTAAATGGAATGAGCTGCTAGAGCGAGTGGTTGAGGAAGGTACATTAACAACATTTAAAAGGTACCTGGACAGGTACATGCATAGGAAAGGTTTAGACCTCGATTTAGGGGGATATTACGGTGCTATGCAATTGAAAATCTCCATTACAACTATGCACTTTGTGCTGTTGCAAGATCATCATGAATGGATCTTAAGTTACATTGATGTTCTGGCACCAATCTGTTCTTTCAATGTTTTCGCAGACCGAGAGCATGTTTGACTGTAATGCAGTGATTGCAATTGTTTATGTTACAAACTCCAACCTAGCGATAAAGGCAATTGCTAGTAAATACCAGTGACAAGCAGCTGTGCAGGCTAGGGCCAAAGGTCCAATCATGGAGAACTTCCACCTCACCTCAGCAAGTGGAAATGCTTCCAGCCAGTCAATTATTGACAGATTTATCACTCACAGATTAGCTCTGGAAATCTATTTATACTTTATAACATAGTGCTTTATGGCGTTATTAATTTTTATGGATGAACCTTTCTTGCACCTCAATATCAGTGATCGAGCTTCTAAACTCTAACATGACTTTCCTGGTCACCAGCCAAAGAGTTGCCACCTGGAGTATACCGCCCCATTTGGACAAATTCCTGGACGATAGATCATGTGACTTCCTTCTCCCAATAGGCTGCCCAGTTGAGCTATCAGTAAAGCCTAACAAGGAAGAGCATTAAGTTCCACACCACCAGATTCAGGAACAATTATTACCCTTCAACCATAAGACATAGGAGCAGAATTAGGCCATTCGACCCATCAAGTCTGCTCTGCCATTCCAACATGGCTGATTTATTATCCCTCTCAACGCCATTCTCCTGCCTTATCCACATAACCTTTGATGCCCTGATTCATCAAGAACTTAACAATTTCCGCCTTAAATTGACTTGGCCTCCATAGCCGTCTGTGACAATGAATTCCACAGATTCACCACCCTCTGGCAAAAGAAAATTTTCCCCATCTCTGTTCTAAGTGATGTACCTCTTTTCTGAAGCTATGCCCTCTGGTCCTAGACTCCCCCACTATAGGAAACATCCTCTCCACATCCACTCAATCTAGACCTTTCAATATTCAATAGGTTTCAATGAGGTCCTTCCTCATTCATCTAAACTCCAGAGAGTACAGGCCCGGAGTCATCAAATGCTTGTCAATGTTAACACTTTCATTCCTAGGATCATTTTCGTGAACTTCCTCTAGACTCTCTCCAATGCCGAAGGTGCTAGTAATTGGGATTAGTATAGAAAGACCCTTTCAGAATCAGAATCGGGTTTAATATCACGGACATATGTCACAGAATTTGTTGTTTTATGGCAGCAGCACAGTGCAGTACAGACAGACAGACAGACATACTTTATTGATCCCGAGGGAAACTGGGTTTTGTTACAGCCGCACCAACCAAGAATAGTGAAGAAATATAGCAATATAAAACCATAAATAATTAAATAATAATAAGTAAATTATTCCAAGTGGAAATTAGTCCAGGACCAGCCTATTGGCTCAGGGTGTCTGACACTCCGAGGGAAGAGTTGTAAAGTTTGATGGCCACAGGCAGGAATGACTTCCTATGACACTCAGTGTTGCATCTCGGTGGAATGAGTTTCTGGCTGAATGTACTCCTGTGCCTAACCAGTACATTATGGAGTGGATGGGAGACATTGTCCAAGATGGCATGCAACTTGGACAGTATCCTCTTTTCAGACACCACCGTCAGAGAGTCCAGTTCCACTCCCACAACATCACTGGCCTTGCGATTGAGTTTGTTGATTCTGTTGGTGTCTGCTGCCCCAGCACACAACAGCAAACATGATAGCACTGGCCACCACAGACTCGTAGAACATCCTCAGCATCGTCTGGCAGATGTTAAAGGACCTCAGTCTCCTCAGGAAATAGAGACGGCTCTGACCCTTCTTGTAGACAGCCTCAGTGTTCTTTGACCAGTCCAGTTTATTGTCCATTCGTATCCCCAGGTATTTGTAATCCTCCACCATGTCCACACTGACCCCTTGGATGGAAACAGGGGTCACCAGTGCCTTAGCCCTCCTCAGGTCCACCACCAGCTCCTTAGTCTTTTTCACATTAAGCTGCAGATGATTCTGCTCGCACCATGTGACAAAGTTTCCCACCGTAGCCCTGTACTCAGCCTCATCTCCCTTGCTAATGCATCCAACTATGGCAGAGTCATCAGAAAACTTCTGAAGGTGGCAAGACTCTGTGAAGTCCGAGGTGTAGATGGTGAAGAAAAAGGGAGACAGGACAGTCCCCTGTGGAGCCCCAGTGCTGCTGACCACTCTGTCTGACACACAGTGTTGCAAGCGCACGTACTGTGGTCTGCCAGTCAGGTAATCAATAATCCATGACACCAGGGAAGCATCCACCTGCATCACTGTAGCTTCTCACCCAGCAGAGCAGGGCGGATGGTGTTGAACGCACTGGAGAAATCAAAAAACATGACCCTCACAGTGCTCGCTGGCTTGTCCAGGTGGGCGTAGACACGGTTCAGCGGGTAAATGATGGCATCCTCAAGTCCTAGTCGGGGCTGGTAGGCGAACTGGAGGGTCTAAGTGTGGCCTAACCATAGGCCGGAGCTGCTCTAGAACAAGTCTCTCCAGGGTCTTCATGATGTGGGAGGTCAATGCCACCGGTCTGTAGTCATTGGAGCCACTGGGGCGCGGCATCTTCGGTACAGCACAGGAACCCACTGGAGACTCAGGCTCAGGTTGAAGACCTGGTGAAGTACTCCACATAGCTACCTAAATAATTTAAATTACTATATATATAACTAACTATATTACTAAATTACTATATATATAACTATTCATCATCAGCATTGTTATGTGCTTTGTAAGGGGTACAAGCTGGTAGGTGATAGATGAGAGCAGGTGAGGTGGAAAGTAGGTGGGTGGAGGAGGGGGGAATGAAGGGAGAAGCTGGGGGGGTGATAGATGGAAAAGGTAAAGGGCTGAAGGAAAAGCATCTGATAGGAGCGGAGAGTGGACCATGAGTGAAAGGGAAGGAAGAGGGGCACCAGAGGGAGGTGATGGGCAGGTGAGGAGAGAGAAGTATTAAGAAGGGAGCAAGAGGGAGAAAGGAAAAATTTAATGAGATTTCAGGAAATTGATGCTAATGCCGTCAAGTTGGAGGATGCCCAGGCAGAAGATGAGGTCTTGCCCCTCCAGTCCGAGTGTGGTCTCATCGTGAGAGTTGAGGAGGCCATGGACTGACAAATTGGAATGGGAATAGGGATTGAAATTAGAAATGGTTGGCCACAGGGGGAAGATTGGAATTAAAATGGTTGGCCACCGGGAAAGTCAGTTTTGTACATTAACTTTGCAGCACATTTATACTGGAGATGATGTTTGCTGTTGGACTCACGTGCAAGCAACATTCTTGTGCTGAAGCAAAAAAAAACAACTACACAGAAACCACTGTCCCAGTGCAGACTTGTGTTTGTCTGGCAAACCAACCCCCCCCCCCCCCCCCCACCAATCCTTCAATTGCTAGCCTTAACTCCGATAAAAAGAATCTTTTTCTCATGTGCTCCTGGCTGCACAAAACTGGAAACTGGACAGAGGGCAGGTCTGGTAGACTCCCTAGTCCTGTAACGGAGTCACTGTTCGCGTACTGTACTGTGTACTGTGCTGAGCACAGGTTCAGCCAGTGTGACCCCTCTCACACAGGAGTCCCAGGGTGGTTAGTTGAACAGCTTGCTTCCCTATTCACGGCACCTTCACTGAACCCAGTTCCCACACAGTTATCAAAGCACTTAATAGCTTATAATTAGCTCGCCATCTGGTAGCAGGACTCTGTAGCTATGCACTGATGGTATGCCCAGATCTATTGAGAGGAGGGATATTGTGCATTGGAATGCTTTCCACTTCAGTGGCCATCGCCTAGAGAATGGGTACAAATACAATATCAGGGGGATCTGTGTACAATGAGACCCAGTGTCATTGCTTGTAGTCAGCCCAGTAGCTGTACTCTTCAGTGCCATAAACAACACTGAATCTAGTTAATACCAGCTTAATGACTGAGTTAAATGTACTCATTACCACATAAGCAGTGATCTTCGTACAATGGCTGGTCAAAGCAATATGGAAACTTTTTTTTTCATATTCACCGCAGTTAGATTAATCTGACACCTGCTCATCACGAATTATTATTTCTGATCTGCGACGTTCGAGGTTCAAGATTATCGTTCTTCAGCACATGGGTGTGAAGGAGAAAGAAGTGATTGTTACTCCGGATCCGATGCAGCATAAATAAACACAATAAAAAATAAAGAACAGAATTGTAAAAAACACCACAAATATAAAAGTAGTATAAACACAATCCTCTAAAACACAAATATAACTGTTATATCCATAGGGTGATTGCACGGACAGAAAGGGATGCTATCGAGTGGCAGGGCCCGTCTCCAAGAGCAACAAACGACCCAAGGCTTGGATGACTTGCGCGCCAGGCCGGATCGAAAAGGTCAGGGTGTTGGCGCCGGAGGTGGGGCTCGCTGCTCTGCGAGGCTTACTGGTCTCTGCACTGAACTGAGGCCGTGGCCTGCAACTGACAGGCTCCGGGACTGGCTGCAGGGATGACTGTCTTCATGGCTATAGACTCAACTTTTGTGAACTTCAGTTCCGAATGCAAGTTGCTTACTTTTATTGACTGCATTATTTGTTTTTTTTTCTGCATGTTGGGTGTGTGATGGTCTTCTATTTTTATGGGTTCTATTGGATTTCTTTGTCTGGTGGCTGCCTATAAGGAGCTGAATCTCAAGGTTGTATAATGTATACATACTTTGTTAATAAATGTACTTTGAACTTTGAAGTATACGTAGTGATGGTGGGGTGGGTTAATGGGTGAAGGAATGGATCAGACTGACAGCTTGGGGAAATTAAATGGCTTTGAGTTTAGTCAAGTCAAGTCAAGTCAACTTTTATTGTCATTTTGACCATAACTGCTGGTACAGTGCATAGTAAAACTGAGACAACGTTTTTCAGGACCATGGTGTTACATGACACAGTACAAAAACTAGACTGAACTACGTAATAAAAAAAAACACAGAGAAAGCTACACTAGACTGCATAAAGTGCACAAAAACATTGCAGGCATTACAATAAATAATAAACAGGACAGTAGGGCAAGGTGTCAGTCCAGGCTTCGGGTATTGAGGAGTCTGATAGTTTGGGGGAAGAAACTGTTACATAGTCTGGTCGTGAGAGCCTGAATGCTTTGGAGCCTTTTCCCAGATGGCAGGAGGGAGAAGAGATTGTATGAGGGGTGCATGGGGTCCTTCATAATGCTGTTTCCTTTGCGGATGCAGCGTGTAGTGCGAATGTCTTGGTAGTGTAGTGGTCCTGGTGCAGATGCTGCATAGCCTCTTTAGGACAAACAGTCCTAAAGCTAACTTTAACTTGTTCTCTACATGTTTATTTTTATAGCTTTCTGCACCTGTAATCCAAGTATCTCTCTTGTCTGAATGCGTGCCCTTGATAGCATACACTGACTGAAGGCCTCAGGTGATGCATCCAAGTGATTATTATGTGACTGGGATCTGCCTGTCTATTTTACTGAAGGCAGTTACGCAGTTGGATCTGAAACTTTTCTCATCTCTACCGACCCTAACCTTAATGCATTTGCCTTGAATGAGGTCCTCTGAAAGTGGAAAACTCTTCTTAACTGACTAACATATAGTAAGGATCCTGAACTTAAACTCCTTTATTAAATCCATTTTTTCTTTAACCTTCTTGGCTCTTAGATCTCCAAAACCCAAAGATCCCTCATTCCTGCCACCATTCTAATTGGATCTTTCTGCTCCCTCTCCAGTGCTCTACATGATGCCCAGAACTGAACTAGGCACATCAGCTGAGACCCAGTCAGGATTTTCTTCTCATTTTTCCACCAAGGAAAAATGCCCAGAGTATTATAAGGTTTTGTATGAAGCTTTTCAATGTCCTGTAAAATTGTTATAGCACAGGTGGCCATTCAGGCCATTGAAATCATATCAGCTCCCATTCAATCCCACTCCATCCTTCGTGCCCTGCAAATTATTTTCTTAATATGTCTGTACAATTACCTTTTGAAATCGCCGTTTAATTCTGTTTCCACAGTCAGTTTGGATTGACATCTCCTCCATGATCTCCATCAGCACAGATGCCCCATACAACTGTGCGATTAGCCCCCTGCTCTACTCACTTTATGCTTATGACTGTGAGGCTAAGCACAGCTCCAATGCCACATTCAAGTTTGCAGACGACACCACTGTTGTTGGTCGAGTCAAAGGTGGTGATGAATCAGCGTCTGGGAGGGACATTGAAAGTCCGGCTGAATGGTGGCACAACGACTCACTCAATTTCAGCAAAACCAAGGAGCTGATTATTGATTTCAGGAGGAGGAGACTGGAGGTCTGTGAACCAGTGCTCACCAGGGGATCAGAGGTGGAAAGGGTAAGCAACTTCAAATTCCTTGTTATTAGTATTTCAGAAGATCAGTCCTGGGTCCAGCACATAAATGCCATTACGAAGAAAGCATGGTAGTGCCCCTCTTAGAAGTTTGTGAAGATTCGGAATGTCTTCTAAAAACGTTGGCAGATTTCTAAGGCTGTGTGGTGGGGAGTATATTGACTGACTGCATCATAGCCTTGTACGGAAACACCAGCAGAAAATTCTACAGCATGTATTGGATTCAGCCCAGTCCATCACAGGTAAAGCACTCCCTACCACTGAGCACATCTACATAGAGTGCTGTCTCCGGAGAGCACCACTCATCATTACGGGCACCCACCATCCAGGTCAGCAAGGTGGTCCAGGGCCTCAGGGTTCCAACCACCAGGTTCAGGAATAGTTACTACCCCTCAACCATCGGGCTCTTGAACCAGAGGGGATAACTTCTCTCAGCTTCATTCACCCCATCACTGAATCTAGTCCCATAACCTATGGATTCACTTTCAAGGACTCTTCAGCTCAGGTTCTCAATATTTATTGCTTATTTATTTATTGTTATTACTTTTTGTATTTACACAACCTGTTGTCTTTGATTGATTGTTTGTCTGGCTTGTTGAGTGCAGTCTTTCATTGATTCAGTTGTGTTTCTTGTAATTATTGTGTATGTCCAAAAGAAAATGAATCTCAGGGTTGTTTATGGAGACACATATATACTTCAATAATAAAATTACTTCGAACTTCACAAGCAGTGAACTACAGAGCAGAATCCGAATCAGAGGCAGATATATCATCATTGACACGTGTCGTGAAATTTGCTGTTTTGTGGCAGTTGCACAGTGCAAGACATATAATATAAATTACAAATACACACTCACACACACACACACACACACACACACAGTGATTGATAAGTTTATGGCTTAACGTAGGAGGAGTCAATTTTAGAAAACCTAGCACATTTATTTTTCAACATAGTCCCCTCCTACATCCCTGCAAACGGAAGAAGTGCTACACCTGCCCCCACACTTCTTCCCTCACCACCATCCCAGGCCCCAGACAGTCCTTTCAGGTGAGGCACCACTTCACCTGCAAGTCAACTGGGGTGATATACTGTAACCGGTACTCCCGATGTGGCCATTTATACATTGGGGAGACCCGCCGCAGACTGGGAGACCATTTCGCTGAACACCGGCGCTCAGTCCTCCAGCAGTGGCGGGATCTCCCTGTGGCCACACGCTTCAATTCCACAGACCACTCCCACTCCAACATGTCTGTCCATGGCCTCCTCTACCGTCAAGATGAGGCCGCGTGCAGGTCGATGGAGCAATACCTTATCTCCCGCCTAGGTAGCCTCCTACCTGCCGGCATGAACATCCAACTCACAGACCTCCGTTGATACCCCGGCCCCCCCTTACCCCATCCCTATCTATAATTTTAGTCTGGTTCTCTTTCTCTCTCTTTTTCCCCCCTCACTATAATCTCCCCACAGCCCTACCTTTCTTTCTCTTTTATTTCCCATATTCTCCACCTTCCCCCTAGCCCATTTCCCTCCAGCCTATCACTTCCCAGCTCTCTACTTCATCCCTCCCCCCACTTCTTATCCCCCCCTCGACCATCCCATGTTACTTCACTCCTGATTAAGGATTTCGGCCCGAAACGTCGTCACTACCTCCTCCCATAGATGCTGTCTGGCCTGCTGAGTTCTGCCAGCATTTTGTGGTTTTATTCCCCTCCTACATTTACACACTTAGTCCAGCGGTCATGGAGCATACGGATCTTGGACCTCCAGAAAGTGTCCACAGCAGGGGTGATTGATAAGATCATGGCCTAAGGTAGAAGGAGATGAGTTATACAGCTCTTGTTACAAACACATGCAGGACTCCTCTTTGAGTGATTCTGCGGAAAGTTTGAAGTTAATAACTCATCTCCTTCTATCTTAGGCCACGAACTTATCAATCACTCCTAATGAGTTATTAACTTCAAACTTTCCGAGATCCTAGGCATCCAGATCCGAGCTGCACTCTTAGGCCGAGCTTTAGGCATGCTGAACAACAACGGACAATCGTGGAACCCCTGAGAACGGGTCCCATTCCCCCAAAGAACCGTAGTCAGTGTGTAACTCTGGGTCAGGGTCTTCAAAAGAACCCTGAAAGGGAAAAGTAGATATTAAAGATGGAAGTAGAGCTGTTTCCGTAGGTGCAAGCAAAGGAATCGCCATTAACCCTCCTAAGCTCAACATACTTTTATAGAAATTTGTGAGAGTCCTTGGTTCCATACCAACTCTCCTCAAACCCCTAATGAAATATAGCACTGTCGTGCCTTCTTTGTAATTGCATCAGTACATTGGGTTCAGGATACATTTTAAGATATATTGACTCCCAGGAACTTGAAGCGGCTCACCCCTCAATGAGGACTGGTGTGTGTTCCCTCAGCTTC
The DNA here is from genome assembly GCF_048418815.1 of Hemitrygon akajei. Classification (NCBI taxonomy): domain Eukaryota; kingdom Metazoa; phylum Chordata; class Chondrichthyes; order Myliobatiformes; family Dasyatidae; genus Hemitrygon; species Hemitrygon akajei. The sequence continues at coordinate 161,115,084 of NC_133134.1, read as the reverse complement.
CTCTTCCTGAAGTCCACAATCAACTCCTTGATCTTACTGGTGTTGAGTGAAAGGTTGCTGTTGCGACACCACTCAAACAACTGGTCTATCTCGCTCCTGCACACCTCCACATCCAATCTGAAGTTCTGCAGACAATAGTTTGCAGCTTTATAGATGGTGTGATCTGTGCCTCACCACGCGATCGCGGGTGTAGAGAGAGTAAAGAGTAAAGCAGGGGGTTGAGCATGCATCCTTGAGGTGTTCCAGTATTGATTGCTAGTGAGGAAGAGATGCTATTATCAATTTGCACAGCCTGTGGACTCCCGGTGAGGAAGTCAAGGATCCAGTTGCAGGGGAAGGTACAGAGGCCCAGGTTTTGGAGCTTGTTGATTACAACTGAGGATATGATTGTGTTGAATGCTGAGCTGTAATCAATAAACAACAGCCTGATGTAGATTTTGCTATTGTTCAAGTGGAAAGCCAGTGAGATTTATCATAACATTTGTTAATTTGTGGCAGCAGTACAGCGCATTGCATAAAATACACTGCAAATTACAATAAGAAATATTATTTTCAATTAAATAAGTAGTGCAAAGAGAGAGCAAAAAGAGTCCGTTCGGAAATCTGATGGCGGAGGGGAAGAAGCTGTTCCTAGAATATCAAGCATCTTCGGGATCCTGTATCTCCTTGCTCACGGATATAATAAAAAGGCATGTCCTGGACCTTAATCATGGATTCTGCCTTTTTGAAGATGTCCTCATTTGGTGTGGAAGCTGGTTCACATGATGGAATTGGCCGAGTTTATAACCCTCTGCAGGTTTTTCCAATCCTGTGCAGTGGCCCCTACATACCAGACAGTGATCATAATTACCCACTGCACAAACAAAAACTTTTCCTCATGTTCATCTTGTATGCTTTGCCTAATATTTTCATTCTGGACACCTGGCCCTTTAATCATATACTAATGGAAGAAAATTCTCTCTGTCTAAACCCATCATGATTTTGCACATGTCTTTTAAATCTCCCCCCCCCCCCCCAGGAAGAATGGCCACAGCTACAGTGTTTATAAAAAGTATTCACCCACATTGAAAGCTATCATGTTTTATTATTTTACAACATTGAATCAGTGGATTTTGTGTCAAACTGAAAGCAGATCTCTACAAAGTGATCTAAATTAATTACAAATATAAAACATAAAATAATTGATTGCATAATTATTCACCCCCTTCAAGTCAGTATTTAGTAGATACGCCTCTGGCAGTAATTACAGCCTTGAGTCTGTGTGGATAGGTCTCTATCAGCTTTGCACATCTAGACACTGCAATTTGTCCCCTTTCTTCTTTACAAAACTGCTCAAGCTCTGTCAGATTGCATGGGGATCATGAGCGAACAGCCCTTTTCAAGTCCAGCCAGAAATTTGCAATTGGATTGAGGTCTGAATCCAAGACATTAACTTTGTTTTTAAGCCATTCCTGTGTAGCTCTGCTTTATGCTTGGGGGGGTCATAGTCTTGCTGAAAGCAAATCTTCTCCCAAGTTGCAGTTCTCTTGTAGACTGCATCAGGAAATCTATTAATCCCCAAAGCTAGTAGTGCAGGCTGCATTTGCTTTCTTTTAACCTCATATGCTTCACATTGTAAAATAATGTGTTCAACCGTGTCATAACGATAACACCTGCACACCCCAGAGTGGTGTTTTCCAACAAGATACAAGGAATAATTAGGCATAGTGTGCCAACTCTAACTCCAGTCAGTACAATTCCTTCTTTTCTTGTTTAACTCCCTTCTGCCATCAATCCCACAGTTTTGTGTATTCTGTAAAGGAGTCTCCCCTTATGCCCATTATCCCTCAGGTCTTGCCATAATCCTCTAATTCTTAGCCCCACCAACCCCTTAACTTCTGATTTGCTAGGTGGAAGGTTTATATCCACAGATGAACTTTTAACAGCTTTTTTGGCCAAACAATCAACCTGTTCATTCCCCTCAACACTTCTCTGTGCAGGGAGCTATAAGAAAGAGACATGTAGACCAACACCGTGAACATGAAATAAAGTTCGAAGAGCTCCCAGCAGTAAATCAGACCAACTGCTAGAATGACCTGTTTTAAGACTAGTCAAAACTGATAAAGTATCTGAGCAAATTACAACTTTGCAAGGACCGATTTCCTCCACCCACGGTAAGCCCAAAATGATGGCAACCATTTCTGCGGTGTACACTGATAAATAGTAAGATGTTTCTTTATTGTCACCTGCAATTCAGGAACAAAAACAGCCACACCGACATTCCCTGTTAAATCATCTTTTGAACCATCAGTAAAAATGGTTAATTTTCCTTAACATACTGATGAATCATACTCAGGAATATCAGGACCCTAGAATTTCATTAAATCATGCAACTTAAAATCAACTAAAGGCATTGGAAAAAACCATAGTGGGGTTACCAAAAAAGCTACAGTGGGACTAATCACATAATCCAGCAAACCCATATTCCTAGCGTGATGAGAACCCTGCCACTCTTCTTGTGATGTTCCCAACAGTCTTCCAACACACTCGTAACAGGGTGATCATTCCTCTGCCCCCGAGTTAACCCAGTATGTTCACAACAACTTTACCCTCCACAACTGTAAAGTAATTGTCTCATTTCAATCAGTAAAGCTGAAACAGGAGATGACCTTACTGCACCACAACAGTATTAAAACCTGAGCTTGTATCATATCCAAACATTTTCAGTTTGAAGATGATGATGATGATCCATAAGCCACACAGCCATAATCCAGTACTGATCTAATTAAACAAATATATATAGTCAGAGATTTTCATGTAGCACCCCAAGAATACCCACATAGACACCCAAGGTTATTTAATGCTCCTTTACATTTGAATTGAATTGAATTTCGATTTATTGTCATTTAGAAATCACAACTGCAATGCAGTTAAAAAATGAAACAACGTTCCTCCAGAATGATATCACAAAAGCACACGACAAAACAGACTACACCAGAAAATCCACATAACGTTTGTCAATTATCTAACTGATACAGTGCTTCCATGTCAGCTTATTGTCCAGCCTCATGCCAAGAAATTTTACCACTGACACTTCAAGAGTTTGACCACATGATTTCAAGTTAAGTGCAGGTCTATTGATCCTCTTTGTAAAATGTGTTTTAGCTACTGAAAGCTTAAAACCCCAACTATATGCCCATTGTTCTACCTTATTATTCGCTAATTGCATCCTATATGCAGTTAAATTGAACTTTTTTCCTCTGATCCATAAAGCTCCATCATCTGCAAAAGGTAGGTCGGCTTGTGACACAATGACATCAGCGCCGGACTCCGGAGCGAAGGTTCCCGAGTTCGAATCCAAGTCGGGCCACCCCCGAGCACACTTTCCATCCGTGCCGGGTTGAGCATCGAGCTAGCCACTCGGCCTCGTAAAAAATACAAGGGTCGAGTCAGGAATGTTCATATCGTGACCCGGTTAATCCGAAAGGAGACCAATCCTGACACCACGTGCCAGACAATCTGCAAAAAGTGAATTACACAACCCCAGTACCTATCTCAGAGAAAATATCATTAATCATAATATTAAACAATAAAGGGCTGCAAATACTGCCTAGTGGAGTCCCATTCTCTATCTCATAGAAGCCCGAATATACCTGTTCTACCCTTATCTGCACTGACCATCCAAGTAAGAAACTCAAAAAATTATAGAGCCTTCCTCCCACTCCAAAGACAGACCGACAGGCAGACAGACAGACAAACATATTTTATTGATCCCGAGGGAAATTGGGTTTCGTTACAGTCGCACCAACCAAGAATAATGAAGAAATATAGCAATATAAAACCATAAATAATTAAATAATAGTAAGTTAATCATGCCAAGTGGAAATAAGTCCAGGACCAGCCTATTGGCTCAGGGTGTCTGACACTCCGAGGGATGAGTTGTAAAGTTTGATGGCCACAGGCAGGAATGACTTCCTATGACACTCAGTGTTGCATCTCGGTGGAATGAGTCTCTGGCTGAATGTACTCCTGTGCCTAACCAGTACATTATGGAGTGGATGGGAATCATTGTCCAAGATGGCATGCAACTTGGACAGCATCCTCTTTTCAGACACCACCATCAGAGAGTCCAGTTCCACCCCCACAACATCACTGGCCTTAGAAATGAGTTTGTTGATTCTGTTGGTGTCTGCTACCCGCAGCCTGATAACCCAGCACACAACAGCAAACATGATAGCACTGGCCACCACAGACTCGTAGAACATCCTCAGCATCGTCCGGCAGATGTTAAAGGACTTCAGTCTCCTCAGGAAATAGAGATGGCTCTGACCCTTCTTGTAGATATCCTCAGTGTTCTTTGACCAGTCCAGTTTATTATCCATTGGTATCCCCAGGTATTTGTAATCTTCCACTATGTCCACACTGACCCCTTGGATGGAAACAGGGGTCACCGGTGCCTTAGCCCTCCTCAGGTCCACCACCAGCTCCTTCATCTTCAAAAGACCCTCCCTCCATAACATATCTTATGCTTTTCCTATATCAAAAAATACAGCTTTTACAACTTCTTTACTTAATGTGCTTTTCTTGCTATCATCTTCCAAACAAAACTGAATCCAACGTCATTATATCCTTCCAAAATCTGATCTGATAAAACACTATATCAGCTCTTCCACCCCACTCCAAAGTATAATTCAACTGCTCTATTCCCATATGTTCCATAAGTTTACACAAATGGGACGTTAATGATATTGATCTATAACTAGAAGGATCTGATGGGAGGTTTCCAGGTTTTAGAATAGGGACTACTACAGCCATCTTCCATGAGGGGGAGGAAGATGGCCAAATTTCCAAATACCATCCAAAAATTTTAATATTATCTTAAGAGAATGTTAATGTTAAGAGAGTGTTAAGAGAGGCCATGTTTAAACATTGTTGCTCAGTCGTTTAGTCAAGTCCGTGATAGGGTTTTCATGGTGAGATATGGAAGCAGATTTCCAGGCCTTTCTTCCACACAGATACTGCTGCTGTCCAGGTTGGGACCTGACTGGGTTTGAACTCAGGACCATCTGCCTTGAAGTCCAGCGCTGATGCCACTACACCACCAGCCGGCCCTCTGTTTAAACATATGTAAACCTGAGGTTCGGCCAGCACGCGTTTATCTAGGGGAAGACAGCCTCTGACTCAGCCAAACTGAGAAATCTCGTTTGTGTGGATGCTGTCTGATGTGTTGCCCGGTTACAAATCCAAACTGCAAAATATCAGACAGTACACTGTATGCAATTAAATGATTGAACTTTATAAATCTTAATCTGACTATGGGGTTAGTAAAGAAAATTAAAAAGGGCCCATTTTAATGAATCAGTCTAAAGTGCACATTGGAGCTCACGGAATCGTCCATTCGATCCCCATCTACCTCCTCCGAGCGTCACTGACCGTCAGACCCTCGCTCTGAGTCCACTCTGTCCAGCGGTCTACCAGCTCTTTCCATTACCGTCTTCTCTCTTCATCTCTCGCCAACTAAAGACTGCAAAATCCCTGCTCCCAGACCCACAAGAACAACATGCCTCTCATTGGCCCCCATTATCTCTAGTCATAACCCAAACATTGCTGCTACAGAGAAACCATTACTCTAGCAGTGAAACATTACAATGCATTACACATACAATAACATACATCATCCTTTCCTGGAGCCGTCTGACCTGTACTATTAATATCTTCCATAAATTCGCACTAAGAAAATTCTACATCACTAATACTATCATTGCTATAGCTAGCTTCCAATTCATCAGGGTATTCATTTAGAACCTTATATCCCTACATTGTTTAGCCTCTTCACTTAAATTATCTTGATTATGAATTGCAGCAATTGACTGAGCCAGTAACCTTCTCAGTTTCAGTAACAATTGTATCACCTTCTTTAATCAATACCGGAATGTTATTAGCCCTATGAATCTCCTAAGTTTTTTAACATCATTCCCCAAACATCCAAGTTTAATACCCTTTCCAATATTATCACAATATGACCACCAGAAAACCTTTATCACAATCTCCACTACTTTCCTCACCACAGCCTGTGTCCTTTCATACTTAATAAGGTCACTTGGAGTGTGATGCTTCTTAACTTTCCTAAACACCTTATTTCTCTCTCTAATTACCTCTACACACTCCTCAGTCCACCATGAGTCCCTTTCTCCTATTAATGCCCTTTTTGATAGGAATCACATCCACCGCAGTTTGATGAATAACGTGACATAACCTTTCCTTGCAGAAATGTACATCATCCTTAACATTTGGCCCTGATAGACATTCGTCACATAAAACCTTAAACCTCCCTCAATTTGCTTTACCAAAATTACACCTCTTCAAAGTGGCCTGTCCCCAAATCCAAACCCAAGTTTATAGATAGAGGAAAATGATCACTGCCCAGTGATTCATGTCCCATGATATCCCACTCCCTCACTCCAGCCAGAATGCTCGAAACTAAAGTTAATCTATAGTAGTTTCAGAACATTAAATCTCGTGCCCCTCCAACATTAAGATACACAAGATGTGAAATATCTAAAACTTTTTTCTACAAGCAAACCATTACCATCATTCTGTGAACAACCCCACAGTGAACTATGTGCATTAAAATCCCCACACCATACAGCCCTTAGTGAGCTAGAGCCACGAACACTTTTCAACAAATCAATCGAGAGATTTCCACAAGGGTTGTAAAAGTTTACCACTTTAATACTCCTACCTGTTGAATCAAATACTTCTACTACAAGTGCCTGATATACTTAACTTAATCCACCACACTATGTCCTATCCCTTTCCTTATAAAATTTGCAACACCACTGCTGGTACTAACTGATCTATCATGCCTAATTACAATGTAATCCTGCAAAGAAAAACTTGAATATTGTAACAACCAGGTTTCCTGAATACATATAACTTCAGGTGGATTTGATAAATCAAAAACATACTTTTTAATGTCTTGACCATTGGAAATCAGGCTTCTTGCATTCCACTGCAATATTCTTACGCCCATTATGTATCTTCACAAGGAGACTGAAATACAGATACCCCACCCATCAGAGCTTCATTTACAGCTTCCCACGTAACACCTGTTATACCCAGATACTTGTCAGCAGTTTTCACAATAATTTTAATTTTCTCAGTGTGACTAGATGTCTGAGCAGTACAATTCACCACATCCATTATGAACACCACAAACTTCATTTTATCAACTAGTAAAGTATCTTTAGTAAGATGCCGACATACAACCTCTGACTTCACATTCTGTTCACCGACTGGTAATATGTTATCAATGTTTTGATTAACTTTTTGCACAGCCTCCACTTAAAACACACCAAACTGTACTTTAACCTGTTAAACTTCAGCTGCCTTCTTAAATAACACATCTTCTATAAGGTGCACTATGTTCTCCTACGCAATTACAATTAAACTTTACACCTTCACAATCTTCATATTTATGTTCCCCACAACAATTACTACGTCTTAGCTTCCCATGACATATTGCCGCAACGTGCCCAGACCGTTGACATTGTAACGTTTAAGCAGGGGTGGAGTACAAGCTCAAACAACTGACATACCCCAAATGAACTTTATCAGGGAGCTTCACTTCACCAAAACATATCAATATAGATAAACTGTCCATCCTTTCCCCATTTCTGATTACTTGCAATCTCTTTACCTCCTTAATCTTGCCTCCTAGTAAATGAGATTTAACCTTTTCTGTCAAAATCTCCACCGGAACGCCCATTATAACACCCCCAAAACCTCTATTTTCATTAGGCAACATAGATACTATCTTCTTGCCAAGTAAAGTCTTCAATCAAAATGCTTCTCACACTCCTTTTTATCCTTACAAATGATTAACACCTTCCCTCCTCTTAAAGTACAAGCACAATTTATATTCCCTATAGCCGATTTTAACTCTGTAGTTAACTTAATGGGATTGACAGAGGACAGCTGTTCTGGGTCAAATTTAAACAATGTCTTGGAAGTCTTTTCTTTTTTCAAAATATCCAGCCCTTCCTCTCCTTCACTTGAAATCATTCCAATATTTTTCTGTTTTCCAGGTCTGGATTAAACTTCATTCCACCCTCACCCAAACCCTCCATTTGCAGTTCCTTTTCCAGATTACTTTTACTACAATCATTTGAAACACATTGACTGCACGCAAGTGATCTCTATTTAACTAACTACGTGCCTTCAGAAACCAATTGGCTGCACCAGTGATGATTTGGTGTGTCATATTACTGGAAAGGGGGTGAATGCAATCAGTTATTTTGTGTTTTATATTTGTGGTTAATTTAGATCACTTTGTGGAGATCTGTTTTCACTTTGACACAAAAGAGTCTTTTTCTGTTGATCAGTGTCAAAAAAGTCAAATTAAATCCACTGCGATTCAATGTTGCAAAACAATAAAATATGAAAACTTCTGGGGGGGGGGTGTTGAATACTTTTCACAGGCACTGTACAAGGTGTACAAGGTCTCCCTCTACCCAGAATACTTGCCCCATTTCAGAATCAGAATCAGGTTTATTATCACTGAGAGGTGGCATGAAATTTGTTTGTGTTGCAATTCATAAAACGTACTATAAATTACAATAAGAAATATATATATAATAGGTAGATAGGGTAGTTAAGAAAGCTTATGGGGTGTTAGCTTTCATAACTCGAGGGATAGAGTTTATGAGTCGAGAGGTAATGATGCAGCTGTATAAAACTCTGGTTAGGCCACACTTGGAGTACTGTGTCCAGTTCTGGTCGCCTCACTATAGGAAGGATGTGGAAGCATTGGAAAGGGTACAGAGGAGATTTACCAGGATGCTGCCTGGTTTAGAGAGTATGGATTATGATCAGAGATTAAGGGAGCTAGGGCTTTACTCTTTGGAGAGAAGGAGGATGAGAGGAGACATGATAGAGGTGTACAAGATATTAAGAGGAATAGACAGAGTGGACAGCCAGTGCCTCTTCCCCAGGGCACCACTGCTCAGTACAAGAGGACATGGCTTTAAGGTAAGGGGAGGGAAGTTCAAGGAGGATATTAGAGGAAGGTTTTTCACTCAGAGAGTGGTTGGTGCATGGAATGCACTGCCTGAGTCAGTGGTGGAGGCAGATACACCAGTGAAATTTAAGAGACTACTAGACAAGTATATGGAGGAATTTAAGGTGGGGGGTTATATGGGAGGCAGGGTTTGAGGGTCGGCACAACATTGTGGGCTGAAGGGCCTGTAATGTGCTGTATTATTCTATGTTCTATAATAAGTAAGTAGTGCAAAGAGAGAGCAAAAATATTGAGGTAGAGTTCATGGCTTCATGGACTATTCAAGAAAACTGATGGTGGAGGGGAAGAAGCTGTTCCTAAAACACTGAGTGTGCATCTCCAGGCTCCTGTACCTCCTCCTTGATGGTAGTAATGAGAAGATGGCACGTCCTGAGTAGTGAGGTCCTTAATGATGAATGCTGCCTTTGAAGATATCCTCAATGAAGCTAGTTCCCATGATGGAACCGTATAGAATTTTCTCTACTTCTGCAGAAATATGACCTAAAATGTGATCAGATCTTCACGTAAGTCCTAAAACTAGATAAAGAGAGCCCAATTAATAAACAAAAACATGATAATTGTTAATTTATTTTATTGAGAAAAATGATTGCATATTTCATGTATTTGTTGGAAAAAGTATGTGAACCTCTGTGGTAATGCCTTCTACAAAAGCCATTGGGAGCCACACGTTCCAGTCAATGAGAAGAGACTGGAGGTGTGGGTTGTAGAGGTGCCCCGCCCTATTAGAAAGACACACAAAGTCAGGTTAACAGAGCCTGCTCTTCTCAAAAAAGATCTGCTATGTGCACCATGCCTCAATTAAAACAACTTTCAGAGGACCCTAGAAGAAGAATTGTAGGGATGCCTGAAGCTGGAAAGGCTATAAAAGCATTTCCACAGTAAGAGAAATTGTCTACAAATGGAGCAAATTCAGTACTGTTGCTACTCTCCCTAGGAGTGGGCATCCTACAAAGATCACACCAAGAGCACAATGTGCAATGCTGAAGGAGGTGAAAAAGAACCCAAGGGTAACAGCAAAAAACCTGCAGAAATCTCTAGAACTTGCTAAAGTCCCTGTCCAAGTGTGTACTGTAAGAAAAAGACTGAACAAGAATTGTGTTCACGGTGTTGTGTTCTTTATACGTACTGTGGGTTACAAAGAACAAAACATATTCTGGAAGAATTAAAACTAGAACTTTTATATAACAGCAAACAGCAACCATGTTTAACACTTCCACGCTTCTAGATCATTCTTTCATTTCTGTGCATGCTCAGAACCCCATCCAATCACGTTTCTTACACATGTCACGTGATATCACTACATCTTCCTTTCCTTAAAAATAAAACAATTAGCAACATTAATCAAAACAAATGCATAATTTAACGTGCCTCTATCAGTCTCTCTGGGGGTTTACGAACACAAGTAGACCCTCTCAGTGGTTCACACCGTTCTTGTGTTTTGTTGTTATTTCCATGTTTTGTCTGGTCTGCATCAGTTAACGGAAACTCTGAAACTGGCTCTTTCTTGAGGTCTTTGAGAAGAAATCGCAATTTATTCATTAACTGTGTAATCTCTTTTTTATACTGAGACTTCATCATTTCAATAAAACTTCTCAGTTCCTTCACTTGTGCTTTCACTTCCTCAATTGGATCCTGGCTCTTGCCACTCTTTGGCTTCAGATCAGTATCGTACTGTACCGGCAAGTTTGGTTTCGGTGGCTGATGCTGATAACAAAGGGATGGGTCTGGGATCTTTCTTTATGACTTCTTTTACTTCTGCCACATTGGAATCAAATTCTGTTCTCTCTCGCTCTTTCATCAAGTCACTGTATTCTGACTCTGCGTCACTGTCCAGGACTAAGACTCTTTACACCAAACTCAGTCCCTCACAGGCAGATAGACCCAGTATTGCCAGTACATCTTTTTGGCACGACCACAAATGAAAGCATGTGCTCAATATTTTTTGTGTGATACTTTTGCCACACATGTTCCTTTAACTGGAATGTCTGCACCTGAATACCCAGTCACTTTTATATTTGTCTGATGTAACTTTGGTCTTGGCTTTAATGCATTAAACTCAGATTCTGCAAGAACATTTACTTGTGCTCCAGTATCCAGTTTAAACAGAATATTGTTTTGATCCACTTGCAATGGAATAGTCCAATCATTCTTACTTTGTTTGTTTTCACAAAGCACATCAATATAAAACTCCTCAAGTTCATTGTCAAGCACTGCATTTACGTGTTTTATTTTCTTTCTACTTCTGCAACAGCGTGAAAAATGATTACTCTTACCGCAGTGATTGCACATTTTTCCATACACTGGACACTTTTTAGATTGACACTCCCACTCACAGCAATCACAAAGTTTTTTTCTTTAAGATGATGTCTTGCTCTCTGTCGGTTTTGTTGCCGTTTTATTTTCTCTGACATGTTCGCACTTTACAGCATCCACGCAGCTCTCAATAAAAAAGGTCTTTAGCCTGCAACGTTACGGTCTCCAAAGCTTTGCAGAGAATCAAAGCTTTTTCCAAATTTACGTCTGGTTCTCTTAAGAGTCTTTCTCTCAGACCATTACACAGAATGCCACAAACAATTCTGTCTTTAATGAGAGAGTCCGTCAGCTCTGCAAACTCGTATGTTTTACTGCGGTTTCTCAACTCGGTAACAAATTGATCAATCGTTTGACCAGCTTTCTGCTTGCATGTAAAGAATTTGTATTGTTCATACGTCACATTGTGCTTCGGTATACAAAATGCTTCAAACTTGTCGATTATCGCTTTTAGATTCAAATTATCTCCATTTTCAAAAGTAAAATGGTTATATATCTCAATTGTGTCATCCCCAATCATGTGGAGTAGAATGGCAGCTCTCATCTTTTCTGATTTTTTAATCTGCTCCGATCTCCGATAAATAAATTTCAAAACGCTGTTTAAATTTTTTCCAGTCAGCTGAAGCGTCGATGGGGGTTGCAAAACTTCCATTTTTGAAGCTGTTAGCAAACACGAAAAAGTTTGCGCTCTTTTTTTTTCAATTATCCTCGATTATCCCGTTTCTGTATTATTCTTCCAGATCCCACTCCTGACACCATGTTGTGTTCTTTATACGTACTGTGGGTTACTAAGAACAAGCCATATTCTGGAAGAATTAAAACTAGAACTTTTACTTAACAGCAAACAGCAGCCACGTTTAACACCTCCACACTTCTAGATCATTCTTTCATTTCAGCGCATGCGCAGAACGCCGTCCAATCACGTTCTTACATGTGACACGTGATATCATCACACATGGAAGGACACCAGGGAGGAAACCACTGCTCTCCAAAAAAAAACATTGCTGCATGTCTCAAGTTTGCAGAAGACCACCTGGACATTTCAGAATGCTTCTGGGACAATGTTCTGTGGACAGATGAGACAAAAGTTGAACTTTTTGGCAGAAATTCACATTGCTATGCTTGGAGGAAAAGGGCACCAAAACCTCAACCCAGCTGTGAAGGATGGTGGAAGGAGCATCATGGCTCGGGGCTACTTTGCTGCCTCAGGGCCTGGTCAGCTTGCAATCGTTGAGAGAACAATGAATTCAGATTCAGATTCAGTTTATTGTCATTTAGAAACCACAAATGCAATGCAGTTAAAAAATGAGACAAAGTTCCTCCAGAATGATATCACAAAAGCACATGACAAAACAGACTACACCAGAAAATCCACATAACGTTTGGCAATCCCCAATCCAGAGACCGGAGAGGGTGCTGCGTATTAATATCGCGCTACCATCTTAGCGCGTTCCCCGGAAAGGAGCTCCAAATCCACCAGACAAAAACAAGACCAAAAACTAAAGCTACAGGACCTGCACAAAACCACATAGTTACAACAGTGCAAACAATAGCATAATTGATTAAAAAAAACAGACCATGGGCACAGTAAAAATAGTCCAAAGATGTTAAAAGACTATAAGTTCAAAAGAAACCACCACACAGTTTCCACAAGTCCTCCGGGTCCCGATTGATTCATCATCCCACGCCGGCGGCAGAAGGGAATACCCCCGCTATGGACTTCCACGGCAGCGCCCGACTCAGCCTCGCAGACGCAGCTCACAATGGAAGCTCCGTCGAAACCAGCCTCGCAGACGCAGCACACACCGGAAGCGACCTGACCGCAGCGGACTCCGAGTCCATCGAACCTCCGAGCCTCCGACCATCCCCTCCAGCACAGCTTCTCCGAGCACCATCCTCTGTCGAGCATATTAAGGCACCCCCGCCAACGGCCATCGGCCACGCGACCCCGAGGACTGGGGGCCTGTTCTTCCCAGCAGAGACCCGGACCTCACAGCAGCAGCAGCAGCAACGAAGATGGTCTTCCTGGAGATTTCCAGAGGTTCCAGATGTATCAAAACATTTTACAAGAGAACGTCAGGGTAGCAGTCCATCATTTAAAGCTTAATAGAAATTGGATGATGCAGCAAGACAATGATCCAAAAGACAAGAGCAAATCAACAAGAGAATGGTTTAAAAAGAAGAAAATTTGGGTGTTGGGATGGCTGTGTCAAAATCCTGATCTTAATCCTACAGAAATGTTGTGGAAGGACCTGAAGCAAGCAGTTCATGCAAGGAAGCCCACCAACATCCCAGAGCTGAATTCAGTTTTGTAAGGAGGAATGGCCTAAAATTCCTCCGAGCCGATGTGTAGGACTGATCAACAGTTACCGGAAACGTTTGGTTGAAGTTATTGCTGTACAAGGGGGTCACACCAGGTACTGAAAGCAAACGTTCACACATTTTTTCTAACAAGTACATGTAATATTGCATCATTTTTCTCAATAAATAAATGTACAAGTCTAATTTTTTGTGTTATGTATTTAATTGGGTTCTCTTTATCTAGTTTTGGAACTTAAGTGAAGATCTGATCACATTTTAGGTCATATTTATGCAGAAATAGGAAAAAATCTCCAGGGTTCACAAACCTTCTAGCACCACTGTATGTCTTTGGAATGCAGGAGAAAAGCTTGAGTACCAAGCAGAAACCCACATGGTCACAGAGAGAACATACAAACTCCTCTACAGACTGATAGCAAATGGAGAAGTAGAAGGAAATACATCAGTTGGTAGAAGGTGACAAGGTGAGGGGAATTGGTAGAACATTACCCTCAGCTATATTTCATTAGGAGTTTGAGGAGATTTGGTATGTAATCAAAGACCCTAACAAAGTCAAGTGAAGTCATTTTTTATTGTCATTTTGACCATAACTGCTGGTACAGTACACAGTAAAAACGAGACATTTTTCAGGACTATGGTGCTACATGAACCAGTACAAAAACTACACTGAACTACGTAAAAACAACACAGAAAAAAACTACACTAGACTACAGACCTACACTGGACTGCATAAAGTGCACAAAACAGTGCAGGCATTGCAATAAATAATAAACAAGACAATAGGCACAGTAAAGGGCAGTAAGTTGGTGTCAGTCCAGTCTCTGGGTATTGAGGAGTCTGATAGCTTGGGGGAAGAAACTGTTACATAGTCTGATCGTGAGAGCCCGAATGCTCCGGTGCCTTTTCCCAGATGGCAGGAGGGAGAAGAGTTTGTATGAGGGGTGCGTGGGGTCCTTCATAATGCTGTTTGCTTTGCAGATGCAGCGTGTAGTGTAAATGTCCGTGATGGCAGGAAGAGAGACCCCAATGATCTTCTCAGCTGACCTCACTATCCGCTGCAGGGTCTTGCGATCGGAGATGGTGCAATTTCCAAACTAGGCAGTGATGCAGCTGCTCAGGATGCTCTCAATACAACCCCTGTAGAACGTGATGAGGTATACGTGGAGAACGTTTTAACTGGTTGCATCCCCATCTGGCTTGGAAGCTTACAACTCTCTGCAGCTTACTTCGATCCTGCGCAGTAGCCACCCCACCTCCCCCACTCCCCCCCAACACCAGACGGTGATGCAGCCAGTGAGAAAGCCCTTCACCTGGAGAAATTTGTAAGTATTTTCAGTGACAAATGAAATAGAGCTGCTATTGTGCTTTCTTTGTAGCTGCATCGATATGTTGGATCCAGGAGAGATCCTCAAAGATATCGTCACTCAGGAACTTGAAACTGCTCACTCTGATCCCTCTACGAGGAT
Organism: Hemitrygon akajei; assembly: GCF_048418815.1. Lineage (NCBI taxonomy): Eukaryota > Metazoa > Chordata > Chondrichthyes > Myliobatiformes > Dasyatidae > Hemitrygon > Hemitrygon akajei. Next base: position 161,099,931 of record NC_133134.1, on the reverse strand, counting down.
TGGCGTGTGTTCCCCCATCTCACCCATTCTGAACGGTAGAGCATTCCTATGAAACCTTTCTTAAAGCGAAGAACCATTAGTTTATATAGAAAAATTTTCGTAAAAGTGAAAATTCTTTTTGTAATGCGAAAATAGGTAGGTCACTAATGTAGGTCTTTTGTAGATAGATAGATAGATAGATACTTTATTCATCCCCATGGGGAAATTCAACATTTTTTCCAATGTCCCATACACTTGTTGTAGCAAAAACTCATTACATACAATACTTAACTCAGTAATAATATGATATGCATCTAAATCACTAACTCAAAAAGCATTAATAATAGCTTTAAAAAAAGTTCTTAAGTCCTGGCAGTTGAATTGTAAAGCCTAATGGCATTGGGGAGTATTGACCTCTTCATCCTGTCTGAGGAGCATTGCATCGACAGTAACCTGTCGCTGAAACTGCTTCTCTGTCTCTGGATGGTGCTATGTAGAGGATGTTCAGGGTTTTCCATAATTGACCGTAGCCTACTCAGTGCCCTTCGCTCAGCTACCGATGTTAAACTCTCCAGTACTTTGCCCACGACAGAGCCCGCCTTCCTTATCAGCTTATTAAGACGTGAGGCGTCCTTCTTCTTAATGCTTCCTCCCCAACACGCCACCACAAAGAAGAGGGCGCTCTCAACAACTGACCTATAGAACATCTTCAGCAAAGCGACGTAAAGCAAACATTCGTAAAGCGGGGGACACCTGTATTAAGTGCAAGGTCGTTACTGTGACACCATTCAACTAGCTGATATATCTCACTCCTGTACGCCGTCTCCTCACCATCAGAAATTCTGCCAACAATAGTTGTATCATCAGCAAATGTATAGATGGCATTTAAGCTGTGCCTAGCCACACAGTCATGGGTGTAGAGGGAGTGGAACAGTGGACTAAGGACACTACACTTCAGTACAGGCCCTTCAGCCCACAATATTGTGCTGCCCTCATAACCTACTCTACAGTCAAGCTAGCCCTACCCCCAATTAGCTCTTTATTTTTCCATCTTCAGTGTGCCTTTCTATGAGTTTCTTAAACGTCCTTTTTGTCTCTGCCACTATCACAACCCCTGGTAGCACATTCCAAGTACCATCACGCTCTGCGTAGAAAAACCTCCTTCCGACGTCCCCCCCACACCTTACTCCACTTACCTTTAGGTTATGCCCCCATCCTCTGTATTAGCCATTCCAGCACTGTGAGAAGTCTCTGGCTGTCCACTCAGTCTATGCTGCTTATCGTCTGGTACACCTCTGTCAAGCTTGGTAATTGGTCTTGACTTGAAACATTGTCTGCCCATTTCTCCACAGATACCGCCCAACCCACTGAGTTCCCCCAATGCCTCGTGTGTTGCTCCAGGTTTCAGTCTCTGAGTTTTTGCCAGGGCTGCTCCCCAATCCCTGGTTGCACTTCAGCCTCACTCTTCAGAACTTTGGGCACTCACAGTCAGGGAATGTGTGATGGGTGGATAGTTTTGAGGGGGGGGGGGGGGGTTTCCAAATTCATTGGAGGAGCCTTCTCATCAGTCTGCTCCTGGCCTGAACAAGTTGGGTGGCACAGTAGCGTAGTGGTTAGCACAACACTTTACAGTACCGGTGACCTGGGTTCAATTCCTGCCGCTGCCTGTAAGGAGTTTGTATGTTCTCCCTGTGACCTTGTGGGTTTTTTCCGGGTTCTGCGGTTTCCTCCCACATTCCAAGGACGTACCGGTTGGTAGGTTAATTGGTCATTGTAAATTGTCCCATGATTAGGTTAGGATTAAGTTGGGAGCTTCTGGGCGGAGCGGCTCGAACGACCAGAAGGGCCCATTCCACTCTGTATCTAAATAATTAAAAGTACACCGGTCCAGGTAGTGGGATGTCAAGTGGTCGCTTCGTGGGTTAGCCTAGTGAGGGAACACGTAGAGTTTACCGGCTCTCTGGAGCCATTCCAAGACTGATGGACGCCACAGGACTAGCAGAGCTAAAGTATATAAGAGCAGAATCGGGCCATTCAGCCCATCACATCTGTTCTGCTCTTCCATCATGGCTGATCTGTTTTCTCTAAACCCCATTCTTCGACCCTCTCCCCATAACCCTTAAAATCCCCTAAACAAAAATATTTTATGTTTTATTTTTAGTTAGAGATACAGCGCGGTTTCAGACCCTTCTGGCCCCTGAGCTCGCGCTGCCCATTTATACCCATGTAATTAATTGACTGACTAACTGATAAGTCTTTGTAATGTGGGAGGAAACCAGAGCACCCAGCGGATACTGACATGGTCATGGGGAAAACATACAAACTCCCGACAGACAATGGCAGGAATTGAACCTGTGTTACTGGTGCTGTAATAACGTTACGCTAACCACCTTGCTAGTGCCCCCCATTTGAATTCAAAGATTATGCAAATACTGTAAATATTCTATTGAAATTATTTTATTAGAAAGTTTGAACCTGGACCCAACATATTGGTGCAATCATGAAGAAGGCAAGCCAGCATCTATACTTCATTGGGAGTTTCCAGAGATTTGATATGTCACCAAACACTCTTGAAAAGTTCAACAGATGCATGGCGGAGAACATTCTGACTCATTGCATCACTGTCTGGTAAGGAGGCGCCACTGCACAGGATGGAGGAAAGTGCAGAGGGTTGTCGACTCAGCCGGCTCCATCACAGTCTCCTCCCCACCGTCAAATACATTTTCAAAAGGCATTGCCTCAAGGAGGCAGCATCCATCAGAAAGGGCCCTCACAACACGGCTCTCTTCTACGTACCACCACCAGGGGAGACATACAGGACAACGCATACAAGTTGCTGGAGGAACTCAGCGGCAATGTTCCCTCTAACTTGTAATGACCAATGTGTGCAAAAAATCTTGCGCAGTGCAATTTTTTGCCCAGTGACAACAACCGGTGCACACTGAACTTTATATAGAGAGGTATTCATTTTAACAGCTAGCAAAACACCGCCAATAAGAACTTTGATCTCCTCTGAGTTTGATCATTTTCACTCATTCATCCTCATTCTCAAAGAACATATGTAGCAGGCCTACAGTAGGTAATGAAGGATTTTCTTGCCGGAGCTTCTGCACACCGTCCATATGAGATTTGCTTGCTAAATGAGGCTTTAAAAAGTCAAGTTTCCAAATATCACTCCACTTCTTCCCACTTGCAAATTCTCCAGCAACTTTGGCATCATGACAATACATGCAGGTAACACCAGTTTCTGTATTGTACATAAATATTTCTCGTAGCTGCATGTTCCTGACCTCATGAGCTTTCAGTGTAGCAGTTTCTACTGTTTCATTCCGCTTTAAATTAATTAGCAGTTCTTTTGTCTTTCACACCCTTTTCTTCTTTGGAATTTGACATAATGAATCTATAATTTCTTCCAAAAAAGAACAGTATACATAAGCCATTTCTAAAATCTGCAGACAAATCATCACAAACTCCACATTGTCAACATCATCCACCATCAGAAACCAGAAAAGGAAATGTGATTGTATACTATTATGAAATACACTTAACATGCCAACAAGGTAGAGGGTGACAACATTTTGTGCGGTTTAAATTCCTTTGTGCGCTGGTAGCAAAAGATGTGCGCGTGTACACATGCAGGAGTCTCAGAGGGAGCATTGTTCAGCAGGTCAGGCAGCATCTACGGAAATGAACAAACAGTCAACGCTTTGGGTCAAGACCCTTCTTCAGGACTGGAAGGGAAGGGGGAAGAGGCAGAGGAAGGAAAGTGGAAAGGGAAAGTTTGAGGAAGGGATGGAGGATAGCTAGAAGGTGATAGGTGAAGCCTGGATATAAAAGCCTGAAAGTCCACACTCACTGTTTTAGCTAGCTATCTGTTTGTTTCAAAGTTCAGAGTAAATAAATTTATTAATGAAGAATGAATATGTACTACCATGTGATTAATTTTCTTGCAGGCATTTATAGAATAGTAAACCTCCAAGAGGACCACAAACTTGTCGTAGGGTTTGGAGGCTTGCGTGCCTCAATGATCCAAAGAGCTATGTTGGCTGGAGTCAGGGCTTTCTGCTTTGGCACAGGGTAGGGTCACCCATGCCAAACAGGTTAAAGGGTAGAGGCCAGATTAAGAGCGGTCCACCGGTTCTCCAGGTTCAGGGTTCACCTCAGGGCTAACAACCTTGACTGCTAAAACAGAATTGTAACGGAAACAGCAATGAAGAATCCTTCTACATCTGATTGCATTGGTATTCCTGGGTCTCCACCTGGCATGAGTGACAGTAGTGCAAACTGAGCTATGACATGATGAAGGAAGCCCTGAACACCACCGGAGATGGAGGACCTTCATTGCTGCCTTAACCATAATGGGCTGTAGAGAGGAAGAGTTACAGTAAAATAAAGAAAAAGAATAGCATTTATGAAAAACTGTGAGTAACTAAGGCTGACAAACAACCAATGTGCAAAAGAAGACAAATAGCGCAAATAATAAAAATAATATTAAGAACATGATTTGTTGAGTCTTTGTAAGTGAGTCTATTGGTTGTGGAGTCAGTTCAGTGTTGAGAGGAGTGAGGTTAATCACTTCTTTGTCTATTAGTTTTTGTAACTTATAGTTGTTTATGAATTGAATTGAATTGATTTTATTTCTTACATCCTTCACATACATGAGGAGTAAAAATCTTTACGTTATGTCTCCATCTAAATGTGGCATGTGCAATTTATAGTCATTTGTAGTAAATAGTATGTACAACAGGAGAGTCAATATAACACGGAAGTACAACTGCACAACAATTTTGATGGTATACGTCAGTGATTCTGCACTGCAAACCCAGTGACTGGGTATCGTACAATCCTTGCCTGTATCCTCGCCTGCTGACACCTTTCGGCTGCTAAGGGAGTGGTTTTGTTTAGCGTACACACGCACACAGTGTGAGATCACAACCCCACCCAGAGAGCCAAACCCTGGGAAAATGGAACAGGTGTTCGGGGCGAGCCAAGTCAAAGAGACGCAGAGGAAGGAAGGTGCAGAGGTTGCGGGGGTGGGGGGGGGGGGGGCACGACTCCAAGGCTCTCGCAGCTCCTCAGTGCGGAAGGCTAATGGCTTAATTATCATCTGAATTCTGGGAAAGGCTCGCCTGATCCCAACGACGAGCAAAAAGCCTCTCTCCATATGGTACGCGCTCCGCTCCAAAAGGAGATCATAGTCATTTCTGCCGGTGGAAAGTTTGGTGTCCGACCATTGATCCAAAAGCCTTTGAGTAAAGCGCATCCAGTGGAACTTACAGCACAGTAACTTGTCTCTTTCATTACCGGACTGGACCACACAGGACAAACCCTTTGGTTCTCAGGCTCTGTGATTTTTTAATTGGAGCCTGTGACAGCTTTTAAGGCTCTTTTCTCTTTCTAACTTTGCTACTTCATGCAATAAAATCCCTGCTGGAAAAGTAAGCTAGAACTGAAAACAATTCACCTCACCACAGGTTGGATTGCTAGACTGCACTGAATTAATTAGCCTCTGCTGGGGTAATTAGGGAGAAGACATTCGGCCCATCTACCATCTTCTAGAGTCTTGAAATGATTGAAGTACATGAAGATGAAGTTTAGCTTTATTTGTCACACGTACAGTGAAACATACAGTGATGCAAAGTGCATTGGTCGCCCACAGGAAAATGAATCTCAGGGTTGTATATAGCGATACATATTTTCATTGATAATGAACTTAAATTAACTTTGTACAGCCAATATGGTCTGACGCTGCGCTGGAAGCAAGTATTCACCATGTTTCTGGTGCCAAAGTGGCATGCCCACGAAGTACTAACCCATATGCCTGTGGAATGTGGGAGGAAACCAGAGCACCTAGAGGACACCTGAGCAGTAACGGGGAGAACGTGAAAACTCTTTATGGGCAGTGGCGGAAATTGAACCTGGATCACTCGCGCTGTAAAGCAATACGCTAACCACTATGCCACCTTTAACTGATCAGCTGATGTATTCGGGACGTGGGAGGAAGCCAGATCCTGGCGGAGAACACCCATACAAACCATCATGAGAATGTGCAAACTCCACACAGACAGCTCCGGAGGTCAGGATTGAACCGGGCATCCCTGGAGATTTGAGGAAGCTACTCCACTAACTGCTTTACTGTGCTGCCCAGTCAATGGGATTTCGTGGGGTCTGAGCTTAGGGGGGCATGGGGGGAGGAGTTAATAAGTCTTTACTGCATAGCAACCACACCTGATATATCCTTTGTTTACAGGAACACAGACGGCATGGATTTGATGGTCTGAAAGTCCTCCTACTATGTCATATGAGGAGGTATTTTAAGAATCAAAGTTCAAAGTAAATTTATTATTAAAGTACATACAGTATATGTGACCAGAGACAGATGTGAGATTTATTTTCTTCCAGGCATTTACAGGAAAAAAACAACATACCAGTGAATTTATAAAAACTGTATGTAAACAGACAAAAACTAGCAAACACTAATGTTCAAAAGAAGACAAACTGTGCAAATAAAAAAATAATACTGAGAACATGAGTTGTAAAGAGTCCTCTTGAAAGCGAGTCTGAAGGTGATAGAATCAGTTCAGTGCTGAGGTGAGTGAAATTGTCCATGCCGGTCCAGGAGCCTGATGTTCGAAGGGTAGTAACTGTTGCTGAACCTGGTGGTGTGGGACCCAAGGCTCCTGTACCTCCTGCCTGATGGTATTAACAATAAGGGGGCATGGCCTGGATGGTGGTGGTCTTTGATGAGGGATGCTGCTTCCTTGTGACAGTGCTCCTTGGAGGTGTTGGCAATCGTGGGGAGGGTTTTGCCTGCGAAGGTCTGGGCCGTATCCACCATTTTCTGTTCCTGGACATTGGAATCCTTGAATATGACAGTAACTACATACTAAAAGTACATAGCACTGAAGCACTTTGGAACATTTTGGAACAGTTTACAAACTGCAAATGTCTTTTTAAAATTTGCGTGTTTCAAACCTGCCTGTTGCTTTACGCGAATTCAATTTTATTGTCATCTGACTGTACATATATAGAACCAAACGAAACAACATTCCTCCAGACCATGGTGCGCCTACAATACATATATCACACACATCACACGTACTGGTTGGTCGGTTAATTGGTCACTGTAACTTGTCCCTTGATTAGGTTACATTTAAATCAGGGTTTGCGGGGCAGCGAGGCTCAAAGGGCCGGAGGGGCTACTCGCCAATGTATTTGAATAAATAAATAAATAAATAAATAAAGAGTACAGTAAACAAGACCTCACACCGCGGTGGCAGGGTATTCACTAGTCTCACTGTCAGTCTTGGTCCTGATGCTTCTGTATCGTCCTGACGGTAGCGGGTCAAAGAGATTGTGGGATGGGTAGTAGGGATCCTCAACAATTTTCCTACTCTTTCCTAGCCAAGGGGCCACAGGGACTGACTATGTCACCAGAACTGTCACCCAGGCTGTTCAGGAGACCGGTGACCAAGTCTGGAGATACTTTGACTGTCTGCATCACAGTGCCATAATGCATAACTCTCTCAAAGAGCTGCCACAGGCACAGAACATAGAACAGTACAACACAGGAACAGGACCTTCAGCCCACTATGTTGTATTAAATAAATTAAATTAGTAATCAAATGCCCAACTGAACTAATCCCTTCTGTCTACACAATGTTCATCTCCTTCCATTCCTCTCACATTCATGTTCAAAGTTCAATGTCAATTTATTATCAAAGTACGTACTGTATATGTTAGCAATATATTGCCTTGAGATTCATTTGCTTGTAGGCATTTGCAGGAAAAATAAATACAATAGAGTTTTAAAATCTACACAGAGGCAAACAAAAGCTGACAAACAACCAACGTGCAAAAAAAAAATCTCTGGGCAAATAAAAAAATATTACTGAGAGTACGAGCTGTAAAGGGTCCTTGAAAGTGAGTCTGTGGGTTGTAGAATCAGTTCAGAGTAGTGGTGGAGGAAGTTATCTGTGCTGATTCAGGACCTTGATGGTTACACGGTAACAATTGACCCTGAACCTGGTGGTGTGGAACCTCTGCACCTCTGGCCCCAATGGTAGTAGCAAGAAGAGGGCATGGCCTGGATGGTGGTGGTTTTGTATATTTCAGTAATATTTGAATAATATTGTAGATCTATTGTTTGATTAAGCATTCTTTGTTGTTTACATAATTTATTATGGTTTATACGTAAAAGTATGTGAATGGCACACGTCATTACACCACAAACAAATGTACACATGTTTATCTCCAGGCTCCCTTGTTTTCCTTTCAATTAGTTTTTATGTTTTGGAGTTGCAAAACGTAACAGTGGTATCAAGGAAGTTTGATACGAACCCAAGATGACTACCTATATGTTGAAGTGCAGTGAGACGTTTGGGTTAAAGAAAACACAGCAAAATGGCTGAGTTTTAAAAAAGCAGCATAGAAAGTGTTTCTTCAATAAAGGAGACGGAGACAATCGAGTTCGAAAAAGTTAGAAAATGGAAGAATTCACTGGTCCATAGACAGTGATAGTCATGTGATAATAATAATTATTTTAAAAAGCATAAAAAAGCTAGCTACATCGTAAAGATGGATGTGTTTGATTGCACAAGGGATAACTGGTTTTTGCATACTGAGCAAATTGAGCAGTATTTTGAAGCAAATGGAGCAGCCGATGAGAAGCTGATGCCAGTGTTGCTGAGTGCATTGGAATTAAAGGCATTCAGTTTGCTTAGAGGTTTGGCTGCTCCAACTGATCCAGCCAAAATGTGCTTTGCTGATATTGTGAAAGTAATGTGGCAGCATTTAGAACAGAAACCATTGTTGATTGTAGAATGCTTTAGGTTTCATAAGCAGAGCTAAAAGGTGGCTGAATTGAAGAAATTGTCTGAATATTGTAATCTTGGTAATGGGTTTAACAATGCACTGAGAAATTGTTTAGTTTGTGGAATCTTACAAGAAAGCATTCAAAAACACCTTCTATCTGAAACACAACTTACATTTAAAAGAACAGTTGAGATTACTGTACAAATGGAAGGAGCAGGCAGAGATGCAATTGAGTTGCAGTTGGAAATGAAAGTGAGCCTGAACAAAATTTCAGTGTCTAAACCAAATCTGTCCAGGCCAAATTGTGTTTCTGTTGTGACAGGGGATCACGTACACCAGACCAATACAGTTTCAAAGGCAAAACTTCCACGGAATGAATTTGAGCAGCATTTCAAAGATATTGAACTGAAGCCTGCAGACAGCCAACTAAGAACTTACACTGGAGAAAAGATAACTCCTGTGAGAATGACAGTTGTGAGAGTGAAATACAACAGCCACCAAGCTACGTTGGGCTTGCATGTGGTAAGAACAGGAGGGCCAGCATTTTGAGGCCGTGATTGGCTGAGACAACTCCAGCTTGATTGGAGAGCCAGCCACCATTCACATGCCACATACCCTGCAATAGAGTCATCTAAAGTGAATTAAGAAAGGTAATGGATGATGTCACAGCAGTGTTCAAGGATGTCATTGGGAAAACTCAAACATGTTAATGGTAAAATAGTGTTAAATGAAAATGCCACTCCCAAGATTTGCAAAGCCCATCTGCTTCCTTATACTATCTGTGATAAAGTAGTCAGTGAGCTAGATTGCATGGAAGCAGAGCAATTCTTTCCAAGGTTGAGTGGAGCCCATGGACAACACAAGTGGTCCCACAAGCCAAGAAGAATGGGTCTGTCAGGATCTGTAGTGTTTTTAAGTCACCATAAACCCAGTACTAAAGTAGATCAATAATCTCTGACCGGGATGGAGGATATCTTTGCAAACCTTTCTGGAGAGAAACACTTCAGCAAAGTGGACTTAGCTGAGACCTAACTACAGATGGAGATGGCAGAAGGGTCCAAAGTGTTTCTCACCATAAACATTCACGAAGGGCTTTATCACTATGATAAGCTTATTTTTGGAGTAGCATCTGCATCTGCGCCTGCATTTTAGCACCAGGTGCTGCAAGACTGCCCAGGCACTCAGTGTTACCTGGATGACTTCATTGTTACCAATAAACATGACAAGGAGCATCTCCAAGATCTCAAGATAGTGTTAAAAAAAAGATAAGAAGATTCAAAGGTTAATTATTCTATCAAGGAATACAACTCTGAAATTCTTCAGTTCTCCTGGTAGCCATGAAGCTAAGAAAAGAAAGACAGCACAGTCCCACCTCCCCACAAGATAAAAATGAACTAAAAAAATCAGGCACATCAACCCCAAATCAGTCCTCCTGCACAAAAACCGAGCAAAACAGATCAGGCACATCAACCCCCAAATCCCTCCTCCCACACAAAAAAATAAACAAAACAGAAGTTTATGGACTCAGAGCACACAGCAACAAGTGTGAATTCTTTAAACCAAGTATCACTTACTGTGGTCACACCATTGATGCACAAGGATTACACAAGTGTGTTGAGAAAATTCAAGCAGTGGTAGATGTCCCAAGACTAAAGGATGTGTCACAGCTGTGATCTTTTTTAGGATGTGTTAATTACTATAACAGGTTCCTGCCAAACCTGGCTACCGAGTTCCACCTCTTGATCGGGAAGAAAGGGCAATGGACAAAGCTGTGCTTGGTGGATTTCCAAAAGGTAAAGGAAATGGTGATGTCACTGTACTCTACATCATCATCCGCATCATCTGGTGAAGCTTGCCGTGCACTGATCAGTATGCTAACGAGAAAGGTGTCCAGAACTGGCAGAGCCACTTTCAGCAGTCCCAGAGTTTTTTCCACAACCACCACAGAGGAAGCCCCAGAACCTGGGATCGTTTAACAGAGCCGGAACTTGAGATTGTTCTCACAGCCACAAGTCTCAGCTGCCACGTAGAGTGACCTCCCTTGTCAGGAAAGACATTATCCCACAAGAGTAAGAAATCCTCCATAGCAAGTCAATCTTCAGGCCTGAAAGGAACAATTAAAATTTACTATGCTGTGGGTGTCTGTATTGTAGTTGTATTATATAGTATACCGTGTATATGGTTGTGATGCATTCTAAATTGAGTTGGAGTTTATAGCTAAGCAGGGAGGAGTGTTGCGTATTTAATATTTGAGTAATATTACAGATACATTGCTTGATTAAGTATTCTTTGTTGTTTGCATAATTCATTCCGGGTTATATGTAAAGGTACGTGAATGGCTTATGTCATTACACCACCACATCATAAATATGTGCCTCGCTTAAGGTAAAAACGAACATACCCACATTTATCTCCTGGCTCCCTTGTTTTCCTCTCAATTAGTTTTTATGTTTTGGAGTTAGAAAACTTAACAGAAGTCTTTGAGAATGGATATTGCCTTCTTGTGGCAGCATTCCTTTTAATGTGCTCACTGGTAGGGAGGGCTTTATCTGTGATGGACTGGGCTGCATCCACAGCTTTCTGTAGTCTTTTCCATTCCTGGGCATTGGTCTTTCCATATGAGGTCTACCTAAGATCCTCTTGCACACTTCTAACGTCACCCCTATAGGTGCATTCCAGGCACCTATGGCTCTTTGTGTAAAAAGTTGCCCCAAACATCTCCTTTGAACTTAACCCCCCCCCCCCCCCTTACCTTGAATGCAAGTCCTCTGGTATTAGACATGAGAGGCTCCATTGCTTTTGAATTCTGTAATTCTCGGTTAGTACCTGATACAGGTGGCCCCACCATGCTATGACCTTTTGAGTAACAGGAAGTCTTCCTTACAGAATTCATAACATAAACAGGAGAAAACCTGCTGATGCTGGAAATCCAAAGCAACACACACAGAATGCTGGAGGAACTCAGCAGGCCAGGCAGCATCCATGGAAAAGAGTCAACAGCTGAGGTTTCAGGCCAAAACCCTTCATCAGGATGGGAAAATAGGAGGAGAAGTCAGAGTATGAAAGTGAGGGGAGGGGAGGAAGGAGTGCAGGGTGGTAGGTGAAGGTTGAAATCATGTTAATCACACCTACTTGCCATGATTAACTTATTATTATTATTTAATTATTTATGGCTTTATATTGCTATATTTCTTCACTATTCTTGGTTGGTGCAGCTGTAACGAAACCCAATTTCCCTCGGGATCAATAAATTGTGTCTGTCTGTCTGTCAAACTGGGCAAGGTGTAGGGGGTGAAGTAAAGAGGTGGAAAGTTGATTGGTAAAGGAGATTAAGCACTGGAGAAGGGGAAATCTGATTGGAGAGGACAGAAGACCATGGAAGAAAGGGAAGAGGGAGGAGCACCAGAGGGAGGTGATGGGCAGGCAAGGAGATAACGTAAACACAAAGTGTACTGCAGATGCTGTGGTCAAACCAAGACGTACAAACAAGCTGGATAAACTCAGCAGGTCGGGCAGCATCCGTTGAAGTGAGCAGTCAACGTCTCGGGCCGAGACCCTTCGTCAGGAGATAACGTGGAGGCCATGGACTGACATGTTAGAATGGGAATGGGAAGAATTGAAATGAGTGGTCACCAGGAGATCCCACTTTTTATGGCATTTACAACAATCTGAAGAAGTGAATAAAATCATAGAAATTATATAGCAATAAAACAGCAAAAATCGCAACATTTTTTCACATTTCTTGACACACGCACAGATGATTCAGCTTCAAGTTACCAAAAATTATGATGTACCCTGTTTTCTTGGAACATAGCATCCTCTTCCCACAACACAGGGATCGCACATATTTTCAAAGAGTCAAAGATTCAAAGTACATTTATTATCAAAGTACATATGCAGTGTACAACTCTGAGATTTGTCTTCCCTGACAGCCACGAAACAAAGCAACACCATGGAACCTGTTCAAAGAAAACAGAAAACCCCCCATTGCGCAAAAAGAAGAACCAATCACGCAAATGGCAAAGAAAACAAGCGAAAAACACAGAATACAAAACATCAAACCACAAAGACATTGGAACAGCCTGGGAATGTTCAGTTCAGTTCAGCTCTGTGTTGTTTCTTGACTGCAGGCTGCGGAGCCAGTCCACTCCAATCAAAATCACACGAAATAACAATAGAAGATGAGTACCTGTAACCAGAAACACATCATAACATAAACTACAGAGTCCAATCCACAAACAGAGTTGATTTTGGGCAGCACGGTAGGGTAGTGGTAACGTATTGTTAATAAAGTGCCAGCAGTTTTGCCACTGTTAGTGAAGAGATTGCATGTCCTCCCAGTGACCACGTGGGTTTCCTCTGGGTGCTCCAATTTCCTCCCACAGTCCAAAGACGTACAGGTTAGTAGGTTGTAATTGGGTATCATGGGCTTGCTGGGCCAGAATAGAGATAGATAAATATTTGAATCATAGAGGTTTCGATCAGCATCACAGTAGAGGAGCTGAGGTCACCACAGGTCAGTCGTGATCATGTCATTCACAAAATGTCGAAACATACAATGAAATGTATTGTTTGCATCAACGACCAGCACAGTCCGAGGATGCGCTGGGAGGAGCCCGCAAGAGTTGCCATGTTTCTGGTACCAAGGTAGCATGCCCAAAGCTTACCAACCCTAACCCGCACACCTTGGAATGTGAGAGGAAACCAAAGCGCCTGGAGGAAACCCACATGGTCACGTGGAGAATTTACAAACCCCGTATAAGCACAGCGGGAATTGAAGCGAGATTGCTGGCGCTGTAAAGCGTAACGCCAGCTGCTATGCTACCATACACACCAACTCAGGGATATTTAAACATGGTAGATGGACAGAAGAGATTCCGCAGATGCTGGAAATCCAGAGCAACGCAAACAAAAAGCTGGAGGAACTCAGCAGGTCAGGCAACATCTATGGAGAGGAATAAACAGTCAACAGTTGGGCCTTCATCTGGACACCAGGTACTGTAAATATGCTGAACCATCAGGCTCCTGAATCACTGTGGATAACGTCACTCACCTCAACACTGAACTGATTCCACCATCGATGGACTTTAACTCAAGTTCTCAGTATTATCTATCTATCCACATATTCATTTATCTATCGAGCTATTTATTTGTTTGTTTGTTTGTTTGTTTGTGTGTTTGTTATGTTTGCACAGCTTGTCTTCTATTGCACGTTGGTTCTCTGTCCATGGGCAGGTTTTCATTGATTCTGTTGTAATTTCTTTGTTCTTCTGTAAATGCCCGCAAGAAAAAAGCAAATCTCAGTATCTGGTGACATGTGTGTACTTTGATTTAATTTAATTTGAACTTCGATGCTGCATAAATAGAAGTTGCTATTGAGTCTCTTTTTAATCTAATTCGCTAAGATATAGTTTAGTTGTTTATTTTTGGGGCAAACGGGCCTGACCTGACGAGGTTGCTTTGCATTTTCTCCTTGCTAATGTTTGAATTTCCTTTCTCTGCCCTCCTGCTCTCTTTCTTTCTTAGGTTCAGAAGCACTTGTTCACTGAAATACCTTTTCTTTCGCCCTTCTCTTTGAGCTCCTGTGAAGCTGACTGTTTTTTTTCCCAGATGGTTACCAGCGAAGGGGGGAATATTTTCTCATGCCTCCAGCACAAGGAAGTTTTATTCTTCAGATGCTAAGCCCACTTCAAATGCAAATGGAGCGAAGTTTCCCTACTCTGTTAGCATAACAATGATGGGAAAGCTGGAGATTCAAACCGGCCTTTATCAACCGAGTGAAAGAATTGGAGGTTCACAATATCAGAAGCCAAGGAACCAGTGGTGAGTATTTTTGCCCTGCCAGATTTAAATAAGGGAGAGACGTTATGAAAAGCAATATAACGTCAGATTAAGGTGTGCTATAGAGGACTCTGTTTTTTTATTAATGAATCCTCCACACGTACCCTCCCCCACCCCCTGGGACACAGGGATTTTTTTTGTTAATGAAGGTTTCACAGAGTTGGTTTGAGAGATCAGAAACAGAATCAGGTTTATTGTCACTGACATATGCTGAGGAATTTGGCAGCGTTAGAGTGCGAGACTTTTAAAAAATTACTCACGGTAACCCACACAAAATACTGGGGCAACTCAGCGGGTCAGGCAGCATCTATGGAAATGAATAAACAGTCGACGTTTCAGGCCGAGACCCTGCGCTCAAAAATTACTCTTAATTACAATTTAAAGAGGAAGTGTATGAGGGGAATAATGAGATTTCAGATCTATTTATCACATGTACATTGAAACATACAGTGAAATGCATCGTTTGTGTCAACAACCAACACACCCAAAGATGCACTGGGGGGTGGGGGCACATATTTGGGTGCCAACGTAGCATGCCCAACAATGTTCAGCACAACAACAACACTACACAAGGTCACCGTGGTAGCATAGTGCTTAGCACAACACTTTATTGTACCAGTGACCTTCAATTCCTGCCGCTGCCTGTAAGGAGTTTGTATGTTCTCCCCTTGACCGCATGGGTTTCCTCTGGGTGCTCTGATTTCCTCCCACAGTCCAAAGACATACCAGTTGGTAGGTTAATTGGCCACTGCAAGTTGTCGCCATGATTAGGCTAGGACTAAATCGGGGGATTGCTGGGCACAGCTCGAAGGGTCAGAGGGGCCTACTCCACGCTGAATCTCGATGAAGTAAAATAAAATAAAAAACGGAACAACACAAGCAATACAAGAACAGAACAAAACAAAACGACAGTAATGCAAGCCCCTCTCACCACCCCTCACACGCCACAGGCCTGCAGGCCTCCAGTCCTAGGTCCTGGACTTTTAAACTCACCGAGGCCTCTAAACTCTAGTCTCTTGCCCACATCTCCAGACTTGCAGATAGCTGTGTATTTAATATTTCAATAATATCTGAGCAATATTGTAAATACAAACGTACATTGTTTGATTAAGTATGCGTTGTTTACAAAATTTAAAAAGTAAAAAATGAACTAAAGACATGTTATTCCCAACTTCATGTTTTTCTTTCGATTAGTTTTATGTTTTGGAATTATAAAACATAACACAGACATCAGGCTTCCAATAGTGTTCAACTGCTCATGGGCTATTCAGAAATCTAATGCCAGAGGTGTTGAAGTTGTTCTTAAAATGTTGAGTGTCAGTCTCATGTAAGGTTTATGCTTTAATGCCTCTTTTCTCCCTTTTAAAGGTGGCTGGGGTCCTGCCAGAGTCTGTGATCTACAGCTGCACTCAAACTGTGGTTCTACACAGTGGTGGGTTCTCGCTTCTAAAACTCGGGAACAAGCTGGCATTTTTATATCTCCAGGAGAGGCCGGTAAAGTGTGCACCTTCGGGGCCTTTGGGGGTGAAGCCTTAGGAGGCCCCTGTGGACAAATCGATTCCTCGCCAATGTCGCCAACTGGAATGTCATGGAGATAGGAACATCGAGACAGCGGGTGCAGCTGTTGGAGGCCTCTGCACTTGAGCAATCTCTCTCTCTCTCTCTCTCTCGATGGAGGTGGAGAGAGGACCTGCTGGTTCTCGAGTTGGATGAGCTTGAATAAGTGTCGCTTCAGATTGTAACATTGCAACAGTGACCTGTTGGTCTCCCTCTCACTGTGGAAAGGGTTCTCACCTCTCCGTTCCTCGTTAGTGAGAGTCTGTGACGTGTTGAACTTCTGGGCTATTAACTGTAGTTCTTTGTTGGATTGCATGGGCTCTCTGGGGGCCTTGCTTGGTGGGTGGTGGGCACTGTGCTTTCTGCTGGAACAAGTGGGAGGAGGGCAGAGGGGAGGGCTTTGCTTTGGTGCTACTTGTGTGTGGGAGGGGGTGGAGGGGCTCTAATGTTTCTTCAGTCATTCATTCTTTGGGGTTTTCTGCGGTTTCATGAATGTCTGTGAAGAGTAAGAGTTTCAGGTTGAATATTGTATCCATTCTCTGATATTAAATGGAACCATTGAAACATTGAACCTTACATGGGTTTGCAGTGAAACAGAGGCTGGTGGGTTTAAGATCCACTCTGGAGATATGAGCTCTCTCCTGACCCTGCAGTACCATGGGGCTCACACCACTGAGAATGCTACGTTGTAGTTACGTCAGCAGCCTAGGTTGGACATAAGAGTTCCTTCAGCAATGTTCTGAGGAATAACCGTGAAGGCTCTCTCTGGTGTATTGATAAATACTTGCCTCTCAATCAATATTAGTAAAGGTTACTGTTTTTAAAGATTAACTTTATTTGTTACACATACATCGAAACATACAGCAAAATGTGTCATTTGTGTCAACAACCATGGATGTGCCACAAGTACTGTCACAGATCCGGCGCCAACAATGCATGCTCCCAGCCTACGATCCCTAACCTGTAGGTCTTTGGAATGTGGGAGGAAACTGGAACACCCAGAGGAAAGCCATGTTGCCATGGGGAGACAGCGGTGGGATTCGAACCCTGACTGGTGATTGCTGGCATTGTAAAGTGATTGCACTATCCAATATACTACTGTACCACCCCAATAACCTTCCATCTAACCATTCAGAAATCCTGGTAGCTCTCCTTCAGGTTCACCTGGTAATGGTTACAATTCTCTCCTCTAATATACCATAAGGTATAGGAGTATCATCAGGCTATTCAGCCCACTGAGGATTTTTTCAACGGCATTCTGCCTTCTCCCCATTACCTTTGACTCCATCACTGTTCAAGAACCTGTCAATCTCTGCCTTAAATACTTGACCTCCACAACCCTCTGTAGCAACAAATTCCACAGATTCACTGCCCCCCTGGCTGAAGAAGCTCCTCGTCAGTTCCTTTATTCTGAGGCTGTGCCCTCACGTCTAGACTTTCCTACAAATGGGAGCATCTTCTCTGCATCCACTCTATCCAGCCCTTTCAGTATTTGGTCGGCTTCAGTGAGATTCACCTGGTCATCTATCGACTACAGACCCAGAGACATCAAGTTTAAGCCTTTGATTCCCGGGATCTTTCTTGTCAACCTCCTCTTGACCCTCTCCAGGACCTGTCCATTGCTCCTTAGATGCGGGGCCCAAAATTGCTCACAATATTTCAAATGCAATCTGACCAACACCTTATAAAGCCTACACGAGTGAATCTGCAGATGCTGGAAATAAATAAAAAACACAAAATGCTGGCAGAACTCAGCAGGCCAGACAGCATCTATGGGAGGAGGTAATAACGACGTTTCGGGCCGAAACCCTTATAAAGCCTCAGCAGTACATTCCGGTGCGCCTAGGCGCGATTCGAGTAGCAGCAGTATTCTCAATGGATACGATTAAATATTCCTGTCTCAGCCTGACACAGCTAAAATGCAAAACTGCTTCCAAGGTCAGTACAGTCAACAAAGTTGTCTTAATGCGTTCAAATGAACCGACAGAAACAACGTTGATTGTGGTCGGAAACGCCCTCGTTGACACCTCGGAGGAAGCGTGGGCGTAGAGCGGGGTTATAAATGTGTTTAAAGAAATGAGGTTTTAAACTCTCTATGTGGACTATCTTGCTGGTGAACGTGCAGTCTCTGGTGAATAAAATCGATGATCTCAGAGCCAGGGTGCTGAATCAGAGGGACATTAGGACCTCTGTGTCCTTTGTTTCATGGAATCCTGGTTAACCCCTTCCATACTGGATGCAGTGATCCAAATCGACGGGTTTACTATACAACATCAGGATGGATCTATAGAGTCTCTCAAAAGCAGAGGTGGAGGAGTATGCCTCATGATTAACTCTTCTTGGTGCACAAATATATCAGTGCCGTCCCAATTCTGCTCACCAGACCTGGAATATCTAGCAGTAAAGTGCTGTCCTTTTTACCTACCACGGGAGTTCTCTGGGGTCATTTTGGTAGCAGTTTACATTCCACCTCAGGCCAATATCAAACAGGCTTTAGATGATCTGAGCAATGGAATTAACATGCACAAAACAGTGCACCTTAACACCTTCACCATCGACTTAGGAGATTTTAACCAAGCCAGTCTGAAAAAAATCACTAAGCAACTACCATTAATAGATCACTTGCAATGCCAGAGGAAACAACACACTGGACCACTGTTACACCACCATTAAGAATGCCTGCCGTGCTATTCCACGCCCTCACTTTAGTAAGTCTGATCACCTGGCTGTACTTCTACTCCCTGAGTATAGGCAGAGACTGAAGACTGCAGCACCAGCAGTGAGGACCAAGAAGGTACGGACAAGGGAAGCACAGGAACACCTACAGGACTGCTTTGAATCAGTGGACTGGACTGTATTCAGGGATTCATCTTCAAACCTGGATGAGTATGCTGCAGTTGTTACCGACTTCATTAAAACCTGTGTGGATGAGTGTGTGCCCACAAAGTCTTGCTGTACATTCCCAAACCAAAAGTCGTGGATGAACCAGGAGGGACGTCGTCTGCTGAAGGCTAGATCTGTGGCATTCAAGTCTGGTGACCCAGGCCTGTACCAGAAAACCAGGTATGATTTGCGGAGGGCTATTTCAAGGGCGAAGAGACAATTTTGTACGAGGTTGGAGGCAACGTCGGATGCACGAGAACTCTGGTAGGGTCTGCAAGACATTACTTAGAAACACAGAAACTTAAAATACCTACAGCATAATACAGGCCCTTCAGCTCACAAAGGACGAATATGTCCTTTCCTTAGAAATTACCTAGGGTTACCCATAGCCCTCTACTTTTCTGAGCTCCATGTACCTGTCCAGGGGTCTCTCAAAAGACCGTATTATATCCACCTCCACCACGGTCGCTGACAGCCCATTCCACTCACTCACCACTCTCTGCATGAAATAACTCACTCCTGACATCCCCTTTGTATCTACTGCCAGGCACCTTAAACCTGTGCCCCCTCGTGCTAGCCGCTTCACCCCTGAGAAAAAGCCTCTGACAATCCACACGATCAATGTCTCTCATCATCTTATACACTTTCTACAAAGTGAACCCCTATAGCGTGAATGGCAGTGATGCTTCACTACCAGATGAACTCAACACCTTCTATGCACACTTTGAAAGGCAGAGTATAACTACAGCTGTGAAGATCCCTGCTGCACCTGATGACCCTGTGATCTCCGTCTCAGAGGCTGATGTTAGACTGTCTTTAAAGACAGTGAACCCTTGCAAGGCGGAAGGTCCCGATGGAGTACCTGGTGAGGCTCTGAAAATCTGTGCCAATCAACTAGCAGGAGCATTCAAGGACATTTTCAACCTCTCACTGCTACGGGCAGAAGTTCCCACTTGCTTCAAAATGGCAACAATCATACCAGTGCCTAAGGTGAATAATATGATCTGCCTTAATGACTATTGCCCGGTAGCACTCACATCGACAGTGATGAAATGCTTTGAAAGGTTGGTTATGACTAGACTGAACTCCTGCCTCAGCAAGGACTTGGACCCATTGCAATTTGCCTATCACCACAATAGGTCAATGGCGGATGCAATCTCAATGGCTCTTCACATGGCTTTAGACCACCTAGACAACACAAACACCTACGTCAGGATGCTGTTCATCGACTATAGCTCAGCATTTAATACCATCGTTCCCACAATCCTGATTGAGAAGTTGCAGAACCTGGGCCTCTGTACCTCTCTCTGCAATTGGATCCTCAGCTTCCTAACCGAAAAGCCACAGTCTGTGAAGGTTGGTGATAACATATCTTCCTCACTGATGATCAACACTGGCACACCTCAGGAGTGTGTGCTTAGCCCACTGCTCTACTCTCTCTATACCCATGACTGTGTGGCTAGGCATAGCTCAAATACCATCTATAAATTTGCTGACGATACAACCATTGTTGGTAGAATCTCAGGAGGTGACGAGGGGGTGTACAGGAGTGAGATATTCCAACTAGTGGAATAGAGCCGCAGCAACAACTTTAGACATCAGTAAGACGGAAGAGCTGATTGTGGACTTCAGGAAGGGTAAGACGAAGGAACACATACCAATCCTCATAGAGGGATCAGAAGTGGGGAGAGTGAGCAGCTTCAAGTTCCTGGGTGTCAAGTCCTCTGAAGATCTAACCTGGTCCCAACATATCGATGTAGTTATAAAGAAGGCAAGACAGTGACTATACATTATTAGGAGTTTGAAGAGATTTGGTATGTCAACAAATACATTCAAAAACTTCTATAGTTGTACTGTGGAGAGCATTCTGACAGGCTGTATCACTGTCTGGTATGGAGGGGCTACTGCACAGACGGGCAGCTTCCATTATTAAGGACCTCCAGCACCCAGGGCATGCCCTTTTCTCACTGTTACCATCAGGTAGGAGTTACAGAAACCTGAAGGCACACACTCAGCGATTCAGGAACAGCTTCTTCCCCACTGCCATCCGATTCCTAAATGGACATTGAATCTTTGGACACTACCTCACTTTTTTTAAATATACAGTATTTCTGCTTTTGTATGTTTAAAAAAATCTATTCAATTGATTACTTGTTTGTTTATTATTATTATTATTATTTATTTTTTCTCTCTGCTAGATTATGTATTGCATTGAACTGCTGCTGCTAAGTTAACAAATTTCACGTCACATGCTGTTAATAATAAGCCTGATTCTGATTCTGATTATTGCATTTCTATTTGAATATAACCTCCATGATCCCTGTGTTCTCTTCCTACCCTCTAGGGCCTGTCCTGCATTTTGTTCCACCTCACCAGGCCAAAGGGGTTTGAATTTTCCCTTGGCACTTACCTAGAGTTTTCAAAAATCAGAATTATTACTGACATTTGCCATGAAATTTATTGTTTTGTGGCAGCAGTAAAGATCAAGACATAAAAAATAGGTTACGTAAGTTTAATAAAAAGGGATAACTACACTCACTTGCCCCATCATTGATAAGTTCCTGCAGCCTTTACAACTTTCTCACTTTAAAGACTCTCTTTATCTCACTATCTCATGTTTTCATTATTTATTGCTATATATTAATATTTACATTTGCAGTTTGTTGGCTTCTGCACTCTGGTTGATCTTTCACTGATGTTGTTATAGTTATAATTCTATAGATTTGCTGAGTATGTCCTCAAGTAAATGAATCTCAGGGCTGTATATGATGATATATATGTACTTTGATAGTAAAATTACTTTGAAATTTGAACTTGAAAATAAATAACTAATGCAAAAGTTCAACGTAAAAATGTATTATCATATATGTTACCACATACTACTTTGAGATTCAAGACGAATCATGAGATGGAAGTGATGGGGAGCACAAAGGAGGAGTAAGTTCTCGGCACAGGAGATCCTGCAGAGGCTGGAAATCCAGTGCAACACACACAAAATGTTGGAGGAACTCAGCAAGTCAGGCAGCATCTGTGGAGAGGAATTAACAGTGAATGTTTTGGGCCAAGACTCTTCATCGCTACTGGAGAGGGAAGGGGGAAGAAGCCAGAATATATTGAGGTCAGCGTAGGTTAACTATAATCATATTGAGTGGCAGGATAGGCTTGAGGGCTGAATGGCCTACTTCGGCTCCTATTTTCTTGTGCAGCATCACAATCCCCACCATCAGGGTACAACCTCAAGAGATGGTGGTGCCTCAAGAAGGCAGCATCCATCATTAAGGACCCTTACCATTTGGTCATGACCTCTTTTAATTTCTACAGTCAGGGAGGAGACACAGGAGCCTGAAGATACACACTCAGTGATTTCCTTTCTGCCATCATATTTCTGAGCAGTCCTTGAACCTACAAACACTACATCACTATTCCATTTTTTAGCTCTATTAAGATATGTTGTAATTTATAGTAATTGAACTGTATTGCTTGGCATATAAGTCAGTAATAATAAACTTATTCTGATTTTGAAAAGTTAAAGCTAAATCTTTCTTCTCTCACTTTAAACCTATGTTCTCTAATTTTGGATTTCCCTATCCTAGGAAACATACCTTTACTCCTCACCTTATCGATGTCTCTCATAATTTTAAAGACTTCTGTAAGGTCATCCCTCATTCTTCTTCATTCCAAAGAATAAAGACCTAGCCTGGCCAGACTCTCCCTATAACCCAGGCCCTCAGGTTAAAGGTAAATAAGCAGTGCAAACATTTTAAAATTAGATATACAAGCAATAAATATTGAGAATATGAGATGAATAGTCCTTGAAAGTGTCCCCCCCCCTCCTCCAGCCACCTACCTTCCCACTCATCTGGTTTCACCTTTCACCTTCCTGTTTGCACTCCTTCCACTTCCCCACTTTCTTATTACAGCTTCTTCCCCCTTGCTACATCCTTGAAAATCTTTTCTCCATCCTCTGCTAATCATTCCTACAACAGGTTGACCAAAATTACACACTGCATTGAACTGTCTCCTGTTTGATATGATGCCTTATTAACAATGAATTACAGAGTCAAAGAGCATTACAGCACAAAAAGAGGCCCTTTGGGCCATCTAGTTAGTGTCTACCTATTTTTCCAGTCCCATCTACCCGCACCCATCCATGTACCTATCTTAATTCCTCTTGATGGCAGCATGTTTCACACATACACCACCCTCTGAATCAAAATAGGGACTCACTTTCAAAGACTCTCCATCTCATGTTCTCAATATTTATTGCTTATACCTGTATATTTATTTGTTTGTATTTGCACAGATTTTTGTTCTTTTGCACACTGGTCGTTCGCCCATTTTGTTGTGCGTGGTCTTTCATTCATTCTATCGTGTTTCTTTATATTTACTGTGAATGCCCTCAAGAAAATGAATCTCAGGGTTGTATATGGTGACATATGTGTAATTTGAATATAAATTTACTTCGAACTTTGAACCTTCTGAGTGAAGAAGTACCCCAAATATTTCACTGACTATTTTCTGGTATCTAAGAGAGAAATGTATGCACAGTAAGGGTGGTGCTGGATCAACACATTGGAAGAAGTTTGAAAATCTAGCTGAGTGGTGCCACAACAACCTTTCACTCAATGTCAGCAAGACTAAGGAGATGATTATTGACTTCAGGAGGAGGAGTCCAGAGATCCTTGAGCCAGTCCTCATCAGGGAATCAGAGGTGAAGAGGGTCAACAACTTTAAATTCCTTAGTGTTACCATTTCAGAGAACCTGTCCATAATCTGCCATTATGAAGAAAGCACAGCAGTGCCTCTACCTTCTTAGAAGTTTGCATAGATTTGACATGTCATCTAGAACTTCGACAAACTTCAGTAGATGTGTGGTGGACTGTATATTGACTGGTTGTATCATGGCCTAGTATAGAAATACTAACGCACTTGTAAGGAAAAACCTACAAAAAGTAGTGGATATAGCCCAGTCCATCACGGGTAAAGCCCTCCACACCATTGAGCACATCAAAACGGAGCATTGTCGCAGGAAAGCATATCGATCATCAAGGAATCCCACCATCCAGGACATGCTCTCTTCTCACTGCTACCCTCAGGAAGAAGGTTCAGGAGCCTCAGGACCCACACCGTCAGGTTCAGGATCAGTTATTACCCTCAACCATTGGGCTCTTGAACCAAAAGGGATAACTTCATTCAACTTTGCTGAACTATTCCCACAACCTGTGGACTCACTTACAAGGACTCTTCGTCTCATTTTCTCGATATTTATTGCTTATTCATTTATGATTACTATTATTTCAATTTTCTCTTTCTTTTTGTACTTCATTGTCTTTCTGAACATTGGCTGTTGTCTGCTCTGTTGGGTGCAGTCTTTCAGTTGTGTTTCCTGTATTTACACACAAGATGAGGAATCTCAGGGTTGTGTATGTTCTGATAATAAATGTACTTTGAACTTTGAAGGGTACAGAGGCAACATTATAGTCCACGACCTCTATCAACACAAGGCAAAGTCTCACCGGCAACACTTAATTCCAACCCCATCTGCATTCCTCAGTCTCTTAAACTGGAGCATGCTGAAAAACAAAGCGGATGTTTCCTGGGATAAACAACTTCTCTAACGTGTGAACAACATTGATTGTGGATCAGTAGCTAATGACAGAACACTTTGAGAAGTGTTGATTAAAACAACAGGAAACGTGGGCCAAGTCATCACATTTGGTAAATACTTAGCATGTTACAGCCTGTCGGTCTTGTAGACAATACCAATGAATTGATATATCAGTTATTTTAGTCTTATCGGATATTCAATGTGATTATAAATAGCTTCCCCAGTGTTCTATCCCTAGCAGGGCACTATCTCCAGTGTGTCCCAAGACTGTTTCACTCAGCAGACCAATTAGTTTACTCTTTTCCATGCCAAAGGGTTATTGTCTCGAGACTGACAGGATGTATTTCCGATGGACTGGACTGCAAAGTGGTGAAAATTTTCACTTAGCAGCAACTTACCCTGAAATAGCATCATTAGCTCAGCAAAATACATCAAGAAAACAAAGGACAGCTTTCATATCGGACATTTTGCAACCTCCAGATGACCCGCAGCACCTTCAACTTCTAATTAATTAGTCGGGGATTGAGTCCAAATGCTTTAGATGATGTTGCAGCTCTACAAAGCCCTGGTTAGATCACACTGGGGGTATAGTGTTCAGTTCTGGTCACTTCATTATAGCTGGGATGTGGAAGCTTTAGAGAGGGTGCAGAGGAGGTTTACCAGGATGCTGCCTGGATTGGAGAAGATGTCTTATGAGGAGAGGTTGAGTGAGCTAGGGCTTCCTCCTGAACTTTCTTTTCTCAGATTATACTTCTTTTCATAATATATACAATATATTATGCCTTAATGACTACCACCCGGTAGCACTCACATCGACAGTGATGAAATGCTTTGAGAGGTTGGTCATGACTAGACTGAACTCCTGCCTCGGCAAGGACCTGGACCCACTACAATTTGCCTATCGCCACAATAGGTCAACGGCAGATGCAATCTCAATGGCTCTCCACACGGTTTTAGACCACCTGGACAACACAAACACCTACGTCAGGATGCTTTTCATCGACTATAGCTCAGCATTTAACATCATCATTCCCACAATCCTGATTGATAATTTACAGAGCCTGGGCCTCTGTATCTCCCTCTGCAATTGAATCCTTGACTTCCTAACCGGAAGACCACAATCTGTGCAGATTGGTGATAACACATCCTGCTTGCTGACGATCAACACTGGAACACCTCAGGGGTGTGTGCTTAGCCCTTTGCTCTACTCTCTCTATATCCATGACTGTGTGGCTAGGCATAGCTCAAATACCATCTACAAATTTGCTGATGATACAACCATTGTTGGTAGAATCTCAGATGGAGACGAGAAGGAGTACAGGAGTGAGGTATGCCAACTAGTGGAATGGTGCCGCAGCAACAACCTGGCACTCAATGTCAGTAAGATGAAAGGGCTGATTGTGGACTTCAGGAAGGGTAAGATGAAGGAACACATACCAATCCTCATAGAGGGATCAGAAGTGGAGAGAGTGAGCAGCTTCAAGTTCCAGGGTGTCAAGATCTCTAAGGATCTAACGTATTGAAGCAGTTATAAAGAAGGCAAGAAAGTATTATTTATTTCTATGTGCACTTTATGAATTCTTTTGCAGATCAGTTGTTTGTCAGTTTTTGTTTATGTATAGTTTTTCATAAATTCTGTTGTATATCTTTTCCTATAAAAGCATGCGAAAAAATTGAATCTCAAGTTTATGTAAGGTGGCATATATGTAGTTTGATGATAAATTGATTGATTGAGAAACAATGTGGAATAGGCCCTTCTGGACTTTCGAAACGTGCTGCCCAGCATTCCCCTGATCTAACCCTATCCTAAATCACGGGACAATTTACAAAGCATGAAGTAACCTACCAACTGGTACACCTTTGGATTGTGGGAGAAATCTGGAGCACCCAGAGGAAACCCATGCGGTCACGGGGAGAATGTACAAACTCCTGACAGACAGCGGTGGGTATTGAACCCGGGTGGCTGGTGCTGTAATGCATTGTGCCCGCCACTATGCTACTTTAACTTTGACTAAACATGACCCTGGCATGCTAGCCATCATGGAGTGATAGAGTCATGCAGTATAGAAATAAGCCCTTAGGCCCAAAATATCCTCACTGACCAAAGTGCTCACCAAGCTAGTCCCGTCTATATACTCAAAATCTTTCCCATCCGTATATCAGCATTCATCAGCTCAAAGTTCAAATTTCAAAGTAAATTTTATCGTCAAAGTATATACATGCTTCCATATCCCACCTTGAGATTCATTTCCTTGCAGGCATTCACAGGAAAATAAAGAAATACAATAGGATTTATGAAAAACTATACTTAAACAAAGACTGACAAACAACCAATGTTCAAAAGAAGACAAACTGTGCAAATAAAAAAATAATACTGAGAACATGAGTTGTAAAGTGAGTCTGAAGTTCATAGAATCAGTTCGGAGTCGAGGTAAATGAAGCTATCCATGCCAAAACAAATCAAGACTGCAGTGTTACTAAGCTGGTGATTTCTGCTCCTGGAATTATGTTACTTCCTCTTTGTATTGCTCAGCAACATACTGGATTTTGCATAGCATCCTTAACAACACAAACCATCCCCAGGAGCTTCAAAACAATGACTGTGAAACCAAGTTTGACATCCTGCCACTTACGTACATTGTCAGTCTGATGTGGGTGAGTTTTGAGGGGCATCTTAAAGAGAGGGAGAGAGAGACAGCGAGAAAGAGAGAAAGAAAGAGGGAGAGTGACAGAGGAAGAGAGAGAAAGCGGAAGAGAGAGAGAGGAAGAGAGAGAGGGAGAGAGAAGGGAAGAGAAAGAGAGAGAGAGAGAAAGGGTTAATAAATAAAAAGAAAGAGGGACTCAGAGTATGATGGAAAGGAAAATAGAAACCATTTTAGAAATAGAGAGAGAAGGAAAGGGGGAAAAGAGATTTAGAAAGATGAAGAGAGAGATAGAGAAACACATAAAGAGAGAGAAGGGTGGATATTGAGAAATGGTGGGGTAGAGATTTTGTATCATGCACATGTTCTCGTGTATGAGAGAGAGAAAAAGGTAGTTAAGGGGGGAGAGAGAGAGAGAGAGAGAGAGAGAGAGAGAGAGAGGAGAGAGAGAGAGAGAGAGAAAGAGAGGGATGGCTCTAAACTTGAACAGACATGGCCATTGATGGAAGACAGGCGACTTGGCGTTCCAGAATTAGAGGAATGTGTTACTTGAAGGGTTGTAGGATTGTATAAAATGGAAGGGAAAGTCTAGTCCAACCCTGAAGCTAATTTGAAGACAGGGATGATGTTTTAAATAAATGACTGCTTGTATTGTAGGAAGAGCCCTCGTCATTTGTGTGTGCTCCTGGTAATTTCTGGGATCTGTCACCTGTTTAGAATGACATCAGCTTGGCTGACCTACCAGCAGACAATCCACATGTTTCTTGGACAGGAGATTCATCATTGTTAAGAAAATTTGGTTTAACTCTGAAGTCGAGTTGTGACATGATGATTTGAATTCTGGTGCAGCTGGGTTGGGGGGGGGGGGTGGAGATGGGAAAGGCCTCAGATCAGGATACTTGTCGTTCTGGAAGGAGGGAAATGAGATCACATTTGTCATCTTTTGCGTCGGTGGCATTCAATCATCACGGAGCCTGAGGGTGGAGGGGGAGGGAGTGGAGGTGGGAATGAAGATCTCTGCAGAATGATTCATGACGTAGTGTTAATGCCTGTGGTTTTTGTGGCTTTTTCACCTGTTTCCTATCTGAAGACAGTCTGGCAGGAAGGCAACGATATAAAAGGAGGTTGGGATGAACAGACCTTGATTTACTATCAGTAAGTTAAATGATACACTGTGGAGAGCATTCTGACTGGCTGCATCAGTTGTAAACTCAGTCAGCTTCATCATGGTTGCTAGCCTCCATAGCATCCAGGACATCTTCAAGGAGCGATGCCTCAAAAAGGAGGCGTCCATCATTAAGGACCCCATCACCCCAGACATGCCCTCTTCTCATTGCTACCATCAGGGAGGAGGTACAGAAGCCTGAAGACACACATTCAACGATTCAGGAACAGCTTCTTCCCCTCTGCCATCCGAATGGACATGAACCCATGAAGACCACCACACAACTTTTTTTTTGCATTATTTATTTAATTTAACTATTTACTCATGACATATGCTGATGATATTAAACTTGATTCTGATTGTGAAGAAGGTGGCTTACATCATTAAGGACTTTCACCGTCTTGGACGTGCCCTCTTCTTATTACTACCATCAATGAGGGGATACAGAAGCATGAAGATGTACACTTAATGTTTTAAAAACAGCTTTCTATTTATTTATCTGTCTATCTATCTATCTATCTATCTATCTATCTATCTATCTATCTATCTATCTATCTATTTATTTATTTATTATGCACTGCAGAATAGGCCCTTCCCACAAAGGATATTACTTCCTACAAAGTGAAACCCAGTAGCATGAATGGCAGTGATGCTTCACTACCAGATGAGCTCAACACCTTCTATGCCCACTTTGAAAGGGAGAACACAACTACAGCTGTGAAGATCCCTGCTGCACCCAATGACCCTGTGATCTCTGTCTCAGAGGCTGACATCGGGCTGTCTTTCAGGAGGGCGAACGCTTTTATGACGGCAGGTCCCGATGGAGTACCTGGTAAGGCTCTGAAAACTTGTGCCAACTGACTGGCGGGAGTATTCAAGGACATTTTCAACCTCTCACTGCTACGGTTGGAAGTTCCCACCTGCTTCAAAAAGGCAACAATTATACCAGTGCCTCAGAAGAGTGGTGTGAGCTGCCTCAATAACTATCATCCAGTAGAACTGATAACTACGGTGATGAAATACTTCGAGCAGTTGGTCATAGCAAGAATCAACTCCTGCCTCAGCAAAGACCGGGACCCACTGCAATTTGCCTATAACCACAATAGGTCAACGGCAGATGCAATCTCAACGGCTCTCCACACAGTCTTAGATCACCTGGACAATACAAACACCTACGTCAGGATGATGTTCATTGACTATAGCTCAGTATTTTAACTCCCACGGTCCTGATCAATAAACTACGGAACCTGGGCCTCTGTACCTCCCTCTCCTACTGGATCCTCGACTTCCTAACTGCAAGATCACAGTCTGTGCAGATTGATGATAACATCTCCTCCTTGCTGACAATCAACACTGGTGCACCTCAGGGGTGTGTGCTTAGCCCACTGCTCTACTCTTTATATACCCATAACTATATGTCTAGGCATAGCTCAAATACCATCTATAAATTCTCTGATGACACAACCATTGTTGGCGGAATCTCAGATGGAGATGAGAGGGAGTACAGGAGTGAGATATAACAGCTGGTTGAGTGGCATCACAGCAAGAACCTTACAATCAATGTCAGTAGGACCAAAGAGTTGATTTTGGACTTCAGAAAGGATAGGACAAGGGAACATGCACCAATCCTCATAGAGGGATCAGAAGTGGAGAAAGTGAGCAGTTTCAAGTTCCTGGGTATCAAGATCTCTGAGGATCTAACCTGGTCCCAACATAAAATTGCAGCTATAAAGAAGGCAAGACAGCAGCCATATTTCATTAGGAGTTTGAGAAGATTTGGTTTGTCACCTAGAACACTCAAAAACTTCTACAGGTGTGCCATGGAGAGCATTCCAACAGGCTACATCACGGTCTGGTATGTGGGGGCTACTGCGCAGGATCGAAAGAAGCTACAGAAAGTTGTAAAATTAGTCAGCTCCATCTTGGTACCACCCTCTGTAGTATCCAAGACATCTTCAAGGAGCGGTGTCTCAGAAAGATGGTGTCCATCATTAAGGACCTCCCACCACCTAGGACTTGCCCTCTTCTCATTGCAACCATCAGGAAGGAGGTACAGAAGCCTAAAGGCACACACTCAGCGATTCAGGGACAACTTCTTCCCCTCTGCCATATGATTCCCAAATGCACATTGAACCCATGAACACCACCTCCTTATTTTTGCACTATTTTTAATTTAACTATTTAATATGCATATATATACTTACTGTAATTGATTTGCTTATATTTTCCCTATGTTATCATGTATTGCATTGAGCTGCTACCACTAACTTAACAAATTTCATGATGTATGCTGGTGATATTAAACCTGATTCTGATTCTGATTCTAAATCCCCTGATTTAATCCTAGCCTAATCATGGGACGATTTTACAATGACCAATTAACCTACCAACCGGTACGTCTTTGGACTGTGGGAGGGAACTGGAAACCCACATGGTCACGTGTGGAATGTATAAACTCCTTACAGGCATCAGCGGGAAATGAACCTGGGTCACTGGCACTGTAAAGCGTTGTGCTGACCACTACACTGCCGTGTTCTTGCTCTCCGCCATCAGATTTCTGAACAGTCCGTGAATTTATGCACGCTATTTTGCTCTTTTTTTTGGTACTATTTATTTCTTATGTATCCTCCTTGTAATTCATAGTATATTTTCTGTATTCTCCATACCAAACTTCACGAGGAAACACACGCAAAACGCTGGAGGACGCTAGCATTTTGTGTATGTTCCTTTGGATTTCTAGCATAAGCAGCTTTTTCTCATGTTTGTAATAAATTTCGCAACATATGTTAGTGATAACAAATCTGATTCCAATTCTGAAATTTGCTTTTTTGTAGTAAAGGCATAAAAATTAAAATGAATTGAATTGAATTAACTTTATTTCTTACATCGCTCATACATGAGGAGCAAAAATCTTTACGTTACGTCTCCATCTAAATGGGCAATGTGCAATTTATGGTAATTTGTAATAAATAGTACATACAACAGGACAGACAGTTTAGCATAGAAATACAATTGTATCAGCATGAATTAATCAGTCTGATGGCCTGGTGGAAGAAGCTGTCCCGGAGTCTGTTGGTCCTGGCTTTTATGCTGCGGTACCGTTTCCCGGATGGAAGCAGCTGGAACAGTTTGAGGTTGGGGTGACTCGGGTCCCCAGTAATCTTTCGGGCCCTTTTTTACACACCTGACGTTGTAAATGTCCTGAATTGTGGGAAGTTCACATCTACAGATGCGCTGGGCTGTCCGCACCACTCTCTGCAGAGTCTTGCGATTGAGGGAGGTACAGTTCCCATACCAAGCAGCAATGCAGCCAGTCAGGATGCTCTCAATTGTACCCCTGTAGAAAGTCTTTAGGATCTGGGGACTCATGCCAAACTTCCTCAACCGTCTGAGGTGAAAGAGGTGCTGTTGTGCTTTTTTCACCACACAGCCGTTATATACAGACCATGTGAGATCCTCAGTGATGTTTATGCCATGGAACTTAAAGCTGTTCACACTCTCGGTCCCAGATCCGTTGATGTCAATAGGGGTTAGCCTGTCTCCATTCCTCCTGTAGTCCACAACCAGCTCCTTTGTTTTTGCGACATTGAGGGAGAGGTTGTTTTCTTGACACCGCTGTGTCAGGGTGATGACTTCTTCTCTGTAGGCTGCCTCATTATTATTTGAGATTAGGCCAATCAGTGTAGTTTAATAATTAATAATTAAAATTTAATAACAGATTGGAGCTGTGGGTGGCAACACAGTCATGGGTATACAGAGGGTAAAGGAGGGGGCTTAGGACACAGCCATGAGGGGCACCTGTGTTGAGGATCAGAGGGGTGGAGGTGAGGGAGCCCACTCTTACCACCTGCCGGCGATCTGACAGGAAGTCCAGGATCCGGCTGCACAAGGCAGGGTCAAAGTGGAGGTCTCTGAGCTTCTTGTCGAGTCCGGTGGGAATTATGGTGTTGAATGCTGGACTGTAGTCCAAGAACAGCATTCTCACATAAGCATCCCTCTTCTCCAGATGTGTAAGGACGGTGTGTAGAGCTGTGGCTATTGCATCATCTGTCGATCGGTTGTGTCGGTAGGCAAATTGTAGGGGGTCCAGTGTGGGTGGTAGCAAGCTGCAGATGAAGTCCTTGAACAGCCTCTCAAAGCATTTGCTTATTATTGAGGTGAGAGCAATAGGACCCCAGTTGTTCAGACATGTTACCCTGGTCTTTTTAGGCACAGGGACAACGGTGGATGTTTTGAAGCAGGAGGGCACTCTACACTGGGAGAGGGAGAGTCTAAAAATGTCTGTAAACACACCTGCCCGTTGTGCTGCGCACCTGGTCCCGCAGCCTTGCGACTGTCCACTCGTTGGCAACACCTGTGTACCTCAGCCTCAGAGATGACCAAGGTGCAGGTCACTTCGGCCGCTCTCCGCAGGGGCTCAGTGTTGGCGACATCGAACCGAGCGTAAGAAAGATTTAGCTCATCTGGGAGAGAGGCAGCGATGTTGGCAGCACCACTGCATTTAGCCTTGAAGTCTGCGAATGTGTGCAGACCTTGCCATAAGCTGTGTGTGTTACTGGTGGAGAGTTGTGTCTGGATAATTTTAGAATCAGAATCAGGTTTAATATCACCGGCATGTGACGTGAAATTTGTTAACTTAGCAGCAGCAGTTCAATGCAATACATAATTTATAGAGAGAAAAAAATTATAAATAAAATAAAACAATAATAATAAATAAACAAGTAAGTCAATTACATATGTTGAATAGATTTTTTTTTAATGTGCAAAAACAGAAATACTGTATATTACAAAAAAGTGAGGTAGTGTCCAAAGCTTCAATGTCCATTTAGGAATCGGA
This sequence comes from Hemitrygon akajei, assembly GCF_048418815.1. Lineage (NCBI taxonomy): Eukaryota > Metazoa > Chordata > Chondrichthyes > Myliobatiformes > Dasyatidae > Hemitrygon > Hemitrygon akajei. The sequence goes on along the minus strand of NC_133134.1, from coordinate 161,066,605 downwards.
TGACAGAGGGGAAGAAGCTGTTCTGAATCGCTGGGTGTGTGCCTTCAGGCTTCTGTACCTCCTACCTGATGGTAACAGTGAGAAAAGGGCATGCCCTGGGTGCTGGATGTCCTTAATAATGGATGCTGCCTTTCTGAGACACCACTCCCTGAAGATGTCATGGGTACTTTGTAGGCTAGTACCCAAGATGGACTTGACTAGAATTACAACCTTCTGCAGCTTCTTTCAGTCCTGTGCAGTAGCCCCTCCATACCAGACAGTGATGCAGCCTGTCAGAATGCTCTCCATGGTACAACTATAGAAGTTTTTGAATGTATTTGTTGACATGCTAAATTTCTTCAAACTCCTAATAAAGTATAGTCGCTGTCTTGCCTTCTTTATAACTACATTAATATGTTGTGACCAGGTTAGATCCTCAGAGATCTTGACACCCAGGAACTTGAAACTGCTCACTCTCTCCACTTCTGATCACTCTATGAGGATTGGTATGTGTTCCTTCATCTTACCTTTCCTGAAGTCCACAATCAGCTCTTTCGTCTTACTGTCATTGAGTGCCAGGTTGTTGCTGCGGTACCATTCCACTAGTTGGCATTATCTCGATCCTGTACACCCTCTCGTCACCACCTGAGATTCTACCAACAATGACTGTATCGTCAGCAAATTTATAGATGGTATTTGAGCTATGCCTAGCCACACAGTCATGGGTACAGAAAGAGTAGAGCAGTGGGCTAAGCACACATCCCTGATGTGCGCCAAAGTTGATCGTTAGCGAGGAGGATATGTAATCACCAATCCGCACAGACTGTGGTCTTCCGGTTAGGAAATCAAGAATCCAGCTGCAGAGGGAGGTACAGAGGCCCAGGTTCTGCAGCTTCTCAATCAGGATTGTGGGAATGATGGTATTCAATGCTGAGCTATAGTCGATGAAGAGCATCCTGACGTAGGTGTTTGTGTATGGGTGCCATACTCTGCCAGAGCCTCAGCAACCACTTTTTTTTTCAAGTGGTTGTCTTGGAGGAAAGATTCTGTGAGTAGTTCCCCACGTCCTTCTCACAGCGCAGTGTTTTTTTACTAGGCCGAGTTGCTCGACACTCAATCCGGCACGGATGGAAAGCGTGTCTGGGAGTGGCCCGACTGATGTCGCTGTGCCACCAGCCGGTGTTGTCTAGGTGGTCTAAAGCCGTGTGGAGAGCCATTAAGATTGCGTCTGCCGTTGACCTATTGTGGCGATGGGCAAACTGCAATGGGTCCAGGTCCTTGCTGAGGCAGGAGTTCAGTCTAGTCATAACCAACCTCTCAAAGCATTTCATCACTGTAGATGTGAGTGGTACCGGGCGATAGTCATTAAGGCACACACATATTCTTCTTAGGCACTGGTGTAATTGTTGCCTTTTTGAAGCAAGTAGGAACTTCTGCCCGTAGCAGTGAGAGGTTGAAAATGTCCTTGAATGCTCCTGCTAGTTGGTTGGCACAGGTTTTCAGAGCCTCACCAGGTACTCCGTCGGGACCGTCTGTCTTTTTTATATTGCAAAACAAAAAGGAATCCTGAGATAGTGTTCACGAGTTCATGGACTTTTCCGGAATCTGAAAGCAGAGGAGAAGAGGATTCATAGAGGAATGCCGTACTGAAACGGGCCCTTTGGCCCACTACACCCATGCTAATAATCGGGCTCTGGTTGAAGCTCTCCATTACAGACGTTGTGCCCCAGCTGTCCGTGAGATGCAGACACAAGTGCAGTACGATATGGAGAGTAAGCTGTTGCCCGTGTAGCAGGCTCCCCCCCTCCACGCAGCTGATGAATCCAAAGGAACGGCACAGACCGCTACAGTTTGGCACCAACAGCGTCACAGGAATTGCCAGTCGGCATTGCACCGCCTTAGGGACTCTAGCTCCTGAATTTTCTTCAGGGTTTGCTCCCGAAGCCTTCCCCATGAGTCGTTATAGCCACAAGGCAGCGGAGGTTTGAGATCAGAGTTTTCCTTCTCCTAGATGAGCTGCCAACCACGGCTGACAAGCCCCATCTGTCTGAAGCGACTGGTTTTAAGGTGCCAATAACCCACCTTTGCCCCTTCTCCTGTCAGTAGAAATGGTTCCACCAGACTTACTAGCTAAGCCACACATGAAGGTCAGGAGCTGGACTTGGTTGTCAGAGGCTATCTGAGATGCACGCCAACTGGATCATTTAGTAAGTAGTGGGAGCTTATTCCCATTACCTCCTCTAGTTATAACAATCAAAGGAGCCATCAAGCACTCAATGAACTAATAATCCTATTTTTTATTCTTCCCACCAAACAATCTGCTGGAGGAACTCAGGGGATTGAGCAGTATCTGTGTGTGTGTGTGTGTGTGTGTGTGTGTGTGTGTGTGTGTGTGTGTGTGTGTGTGTGTGTGTGTGTGTGTGTGTGTGTGTGTGTGTGTGTGTGTGTGTGTGTGTGTGTGTGTGTGTGTGTGGGGGGGGGGGGGGTTGGGGAAGGAATTGTCAGTGATTCAGGTTGAAACCTTGCATCAGGATTGAGAGTGGGGGGGGGGGGGGCAAGATGACCGAACTAAAGTGGGGAAAGGGAAAGGGAGTGGTGAGACAGGAAACCCAGGCGACTGGTGAACCAAGGAGGGGTAGTACACGCTCATTCTCACCACGCACTGGGGGCAATTTGCAGTGACCGATACACTTACCGACCCGCATGCCACAGGGCATGGCGAATCTGTGGGAATTCACTGAGTGCGGGTCTTCAGGGTCCTGCACCACCTCCCTAATGGTAGTAATGAGAAGAGGGCATGTCCCGGATGGTGATGGATACCGCCTTCCTGAGGGGAAGCCTTTTGAAGATGTCCTGATTGGTGGAGGAACCCAGTGCTCAGCAGACCTGGAGGTGGAAAGTCTAAAGGTTGAAGACCAGGGATGAAGCCCTGGAATTTCTGCTGGCTTTTTGCATCATGGTCTGCACCTGCGGACAACTTGGAGGACTGGTCCAGGATCAGGGAATCTGGTGAGCTGCTGTCGGCAGACGATGCACAAGTAGGGATGATAGGCCTAACTAAGTTAATGCTTGTTAATGCAAATATCTAAGCAGCCAATCATGTGAATGCGACTCGATGCATAAAAGCACGTAGACATGGTCAAGAGGTTCAGTTGCCGTTCGGACCAAACATTAGAATGGGGAAAAAATGTGATCAAAGTGACTTTGACCGTGAAATGATTGTTGGCACCGAATGAGGTGGCTTGCGTATCTCAGAGAGTGCTGATCTCCTGGGATTTTCAACAGTCCTTAGACTTTACAGAGAATGGTTTGAGAAACAAAAAACATCCAAGTGAGCGGCAGTTCTGGGGGTGAAAACGCCTTGTTAAAGAGAGAGGTCAGAGGAGAATAGCCAGACTGGTTCAAGCTGACAGGAAGGCAACAGTAACTCAAATAACCACGTGTTACAACAGCGTTGTGCAGAAGAGCATCTCTAAATGCACAACACGTCAAACCTTGAAGTAGATGGGCTACAACTGCAGAAGATCACGAACATACATTCAGTGGCCATTTTATTGGGTTCAGGAGTGTAATGATTTGTAACTTCAAAGCATTAAATTAATTCAGAGAAAACATGGGAGTCCGAAGAAAACAAGCGTAGTTCAAGTTTACTTTAAGCAAGGCGTGCAAGTATCTAGGCCAGGGGTGGGCAAACATTTTGACTTGTGGGCCACAAAGGGTTCTAAAATTTGACAGGGGGGCCGGACCAGGAGCAGATGGACGGAGTGTTTTGGTAATACACCTCATAAGAGAAAATAAAATATCATGAGATATGTAGAAAACATGTGCTTTAATTTCAATTGAAAATGAACAAATGCATTACAACAAAATATCTGTCTTTGAAGTCCCATGGTATTTAGCTATTTATTGAAATGACTTTTAAAACACTGAAAATTAAATGAATAAAATACAGCTTTTTTTAATAGTAACAGTTATTATTTTAAAGCACTGAAAATTCTGTTATCCTTCAAGATATTATCATCATCACTCTCCTCCTGACTGTCTTTATTTCAAAAACGGTAGGAGATGCAGGTCTACTTGTCTTGCTCCTTCTTATTCAATTGTCCCCTGTGCCAAAACTCAACAACGACCAGCACAAGGACAGAACAGTGACAGCGCGCCAGTATGCGGAGCGCGTTATTTGACCTGGAGCGCATTTTTTATTTTGAGAACGTATGTGCACCTGCGCACTACTCATGTCCATCACTTAACAGAAATGACATGTAACATGTAAGGCTTATTGAAAAAAATATTTTCAAATGCATTTTTTACATAACACAACGAAGAAACTTATTTTTAATTTCAGTGGGAACAGTGTTGTTGGTCTCCCTTTTTAGCCAGCGCATCAAAGTCTGGATTTAGTTTTGTTGTGGTGATTCTCAGGATGGATCTGAGGTGTTAACAAGGTTTATTAATATAATTTCATCAAGTTCTGCGGGCCGGATTAAAAAGCTTAACGGGCCGCATATGGCCCGCGGGCCGTAGTTTGCCCATGCCTGATCTAGGCAATGAACATATTTTACACATAACCTGTAATTAATTATTTAAACAAACAAGAATGCTTAATCAACCTATATATACACAAAGATCACTCAGATATTATTGAAATATTAAACACACAACAAAGAGGTACCTAATAAAGTGGCCACTGAGTGTAACCCTTTCATGTTCCATTTCCCAATAAAAGGGCTGAATTTCTTCCCTCCTTCAGTCTTTTATGAGTAATAAACAGAATGAAAATGGATAAAAGTACATTTATGTTCAATGCCACCTTGACCTTTCCTCTGTATTACCACAAGGTTTTATAGTCTGTATAATCTAGGCAGGATATGCAGACAAGGATTCACCAGGATGATGCAGGGACTTGAGGACTTGAGCTATAAGGGGAGGCTGAACAGACGGGGACATTTTTCTCCCTGGAGTGTAGGAGGGAGAGGGGTGACCTTGTAGAGATATATAAAATCATGAAGGGTGTAGGTACGTTTCAAGCTTTTTATCAAAGTACATATACGTTACCATATACTACCTTGAAATCCATTTTCTTCCCGGATTTTACGGGAAAAATAAATAATACAATAGATTTTTACCCAAAATGACATACTAACAGACAAACACCAATGTACAAATGAAGACAAACTGTGGAAATAAAAACAATACTGTGAACATGAGTTTTAATGAGCCCTTAAAAGAGAGTTTGTTAGAATCAGTTTGGAGTAGTGGGGAATGAAGTTATCCTCACACTGCTCCAAAAGAGGATCCTAGTGCTCAGGGGAAAACCACTCGGCCACAGGGAGAACGTGTGTACAGAGAACAGCGGGTCGCTGGCGCTGTAATAGAGAGGCCCACAGTTGGTCGAGGTTGTGTTTTAGCTGTATTGATGATATGCAAGCCAGGCCAGTATGCTGTGGAGAGCAGGCTGTTGCCCACGTAGCAGGCTCTCCCTCTCCACGCAGCTGATGAGTTCAAAGGAACGGCAGAGACCGATACGGTTTGGCACCAGCGGCGTCGCAGGAGTTGCCGGTCAGCGCTGAGCTCACTAGGTTCCTTAGGGAGTCTTAGGGACTCCACCTGCAGATTTTTTTCTCGGGATTACTCCCACAGCCTTCTCCATGAGTCGTTATAGCCACAAGGCAGCGGAGGTTTGAGATCAGAGTTTTCCTTCTCCTAGATGAGCTGTCAACCATGGCTGACAGGCCAAAACTACCTGAAGCGGCCAGTTTTAAGGCACCGCTAACCCACCTTTGCCCCTTCTCCTGTCAGTAGAAACAGTTCCGCTGGGTTTAGTAGCTAAGCCTCACGTGAAGGTCAGGAGCTGGACTTGGTTGTCAGAGGCTATTTGAGATGCATGCCATTGCGAACATTTAATAGCTAGCGGGAGCTTATCCCCACTACCACCCCAGCCCCGGCGATAACAACCTTAAGGAACCAGGTGCCTGTTTCCGTAAGGCGCTGTAATAGCATTACTCTAACTGCCTCGTTGCCATGCTGCCCCGATACTTTACAATCTCAATGTAATTGCATATGGCACAATCAGTCACGACTGCATGCAAGCTAAAAGCTTTTCAATGCCTCTACGTCCATGTGACAATCCTGAATCAAAGTTCAAAGTAAATATAGTGCGTATATCTCTCCACATACTGCCCTGAGATTCATTTTCTTGTGGGCATTCACTGTAGAACAAAGAAATACAATAAAATCAATGAAAATCTACACGCAAAGACTGACAATCAATATGCAAAAGAAGACAAACAGTGCAAATACAAAAAAGGTAAATAAGTAATACAGAGAATATGTTGTACACATGCAAATTGTTGTTCTTCTTAAGCCCTTTGGGTGCCAAAAGCAGCTCGCCAGAGCCCGCAGTCCTGGGTCAAAGTTTGATTGGCCCTGTGGCTTCCATTTTGACCACATGACAATTTCATTTGTCTTCTAGATGAAGATCCTTCCTCTCCCAAGGATGCGATCTTCAGAGTTCTGTTGGTGTTTCTGTAGCTCTGGGCTTTTATGGGATGAGGTTGCTAGCCCCGTGCCCAACCCTTGTCCATTCACAGACGGGCTTGGGGCTGTCAATGGTGGAGATAGAACGTACCAATACCAACAATAAAAGCCTGATGCATACACCTCAGGAGAAAAGGAGGAAAAGTTGAGGGAAGTGAGCTTCCTTGGAGCATTTAGCAATGGAACCGCCAGGCTAAGTGCCAGTTGTTTTGTGGGAGAGAGAAGTCATGCTCAGCGTTTCACAAGAGCTTCGAATTGAGCAACAATCTGCTTTATTTCATGCAGTTTCTCCAGTGCGTCCCCAGGGGCGGGAGATTTGATGTCACCATCCTTTGAGCTAACTGTAACATTATCTGCTTGTGCTGGCGATGTTGCCAGCACTGTGAATGTAGAGCCTGTTCTTATTCTGCAGGTGAGTATGTAGGTCAGGACGCTAGACCTTCCCCTTCCTCTTCTGTGAAAAATGATTTTCTTTCTCCACCTCTTTAATGGCGGATCAGAAAAAAAACAATAGAGTATTTCGGATGTCAAACTCGTTAACCCAGCACCGGACCAGGCAGCAGTCTGCGTCTAGATAAAACACAAGGGACTCAATCTTGTACACAGACATGAATCCAAACCCTGCTGAAGATTTCTTAAAAAACTAGAATTTCTTTAATAAACTCAGAATCAAAATAAGGTTTATTATCACTGACATATGTCATGAAATTTGTTGTTTTGAGGCAGCAATACAATACAATACATAAAATACACTGTAATTTTCTGTAAACTATATACTATATATATCTTATTGTAATTAATGTTATGTTTTATACATTGCATTGTACATATGCAGTACATTTAGTATTGATTGTAATGTTATACAACATAGCCCTGTGTGCTATTGAAAACCGTATATTCTCTGTACCAGAACTTACTGAAAAAATGTGGAATTACTGGAAGGGAATCTGTACGAAAGCCTCATTTCACATAGATTTCCAGGGTGACACAGTAGCATTGTGGCTAATACAGTTACAAACGACCTAGGTTCAGTTCCCACCGCTGCCTGTAAGGAGTTGGTGCGCTCTCTCCGTAACCGCACGGGTTTCCTCCGGGTGCTCCGGTTTTCTCCCACAGTCCAAAGACGTACCAGTTGGGTGGTTAATTAGTCATTGTAAATTGTTCCGTGATTAGGATAGGGTTAAATCAGGGGATTGTTGAGTGGCATGGCTTAAAGGGCCTATCCTGCACTGTATCTCAATAAATAAATAATTTTATAATATTTCTACACTAGAGAGCTATACTTTTGTGATCTCACAGGATCCTGATCCACCAATAGCTCCCTTTTCATTTTTTTTATCCTCTGGCTCTAACCCCTCCTCGGTCTCACCCCTGTCTTGTTCTATAATTTCAGAAAATTTCCAGTTAAGTTGGCACTACTGAACGTGTGTAACAGCTTCAGGTAGTCAAAAAGTTAAGAAATCTGACTAAAAACAACACTGAAAGTACCTTTTCTGAGGTAAGTTGTGTTAAATTATCATCCTGAAGGGTCGAGTTCTGGGGATGAGCCAAGATTGTGTTTTGCAAAATCGCTGCAGGTGCCAGTACAGCTGGTCCGGGAGCGAGGTTGAATCGGTCTGGAAGCTGAGAGGAGAAGTCGGGGTCCAGGTAGAGGAGATTCAATGTCCATACAGCTGGTTCAGGAGCAAGGCTGGATCACTCTGGGCACCAAGAGGAGAAGCTGAGGCCCAGGACCAGACAGAGAAGTTCTGATGCTCGTACAACTGGCCTGCGTGTGAGGTTAGATCTCTCTGGGCACCAAGAGGAGAAGCCAGGGCCTGGGCAGAGGAGATTTGGTGCCCGTAGAACTGGCTCGGATGAGAGGTCAGATTGCTCTGGGTGCTGAAAGGAGAAGTCGGGGCCTGGGATGGGGCAGAGGACATTCAGTCCCCATACAACTGGCCCAGGTCTGAGTCGGATCATTCTCAGCACTGAGCTGATTTGAAGAACTTGATAATGGCTTCATGCTGGACGGTGGGATCTGAGCCTGGAGTGAGCTGCTGGGCGGCATGGTCTAGGCCCGGAGCCTTTCGTGGTAGCCAGTACTAGTGCGAGATACAATATGCTGTTTGGACAATTTAAATGCCGGTCCAGATTGGAGGCGAGAGCCAACTTTGCTCACTCTCTGTGACATTCACTCCTCTCTCCGGGTCACAGAGCCTTTTACTGTTCCGTCACTGGGTCAATCTAAATGCCGGCCCAGATAGATGAGACAGAAGAGACAGGGTGCTTATCAGAACGAGAACCGATATAGTATAAGTAACAATAAATATATTTAAAAATAGTGCAAAAAGAGACAAACAGTAAGACAGCGTTCATGGGTTCACAGACTGAGCAGAAACCAGAATCACGTTTATTATCACTGACATATGTCATGAAATTGGTTGTTTTGCAGCAGCAGGAGACTGCAATCCATAAAATATACCACAAATTATAATAAAATGTATGTAAAGATAAATAAGCAGTGCAAATTGAGAGATTGTGTTCACAGACTGTTCAGAAATCTGATGGCGGAGGGTAAAAAGCAGTTCCTAAAAGGTTGATTGTGGGTTTTCCTGCTTAGCCCCTCCACCCCTCCCCACCAAATCAGGGTCACGTGAAGCCATGGGAGCAGGTGGTGGATGGTCAATATCACAGGTCCTGGTTATGTGACCACTGACGCCAGGCAGACAATCTCTGAAGAGTATTGATAATGGCTGGGGTCACCCGTCTTGTAAAGACACTGCCCAGAAGAAGACAACGGCAAACCACTTCTGTAGAAAAATTTGCCAAGAATGATCATGGTCATGGAAGGACCACGGTCACCTCCGTCGTGACACAGTGGATAACATTGATGATGATGTATTGCAGCTGAATAATGCTACACCCTGGCTTGCCAATGGTCTTTGAGTGTTACGGACTATCAAAGTCACTTGTTGCATGTAAATATGGGACTTTTAAGAAGTAAGCCACACCCCATGCATTGTAAATATCTGTTTTGCACGGACCGGAGCAGCATCGCAATCTCCTTGTCTACAGCAGTGACGATAAAGTTCTATTCTATATAATACAGGTCGCAGTTACAGAGAAGGTGCAGTGTAGGAAGCCAACACGATGTGAGGCCATGATGTGGTAGATTGTGAAGCCAAGAATCTATCTTGTTTCCCAAGGTCCATTCATTAGTTTTATAACAGTGGGATAGAAGGTGGCTTTGAGGCTGATGTATATGCTTTCACGCTCTGCTGCCCGATGGGAGGGGGAACAGAATGGATGTCTGTGGTGGGAGGAGTTTTTGTATTTCTGTTTTTTGTAATATTTTTGATGCATGTGGCGCTCATGCACTGCAGCAAATTCCCAATACATGTAAATATATAGGGCGAATAAAAGTGATCCTTGAGACATTACAGTAAGTAAACAGAGATGGCTAACCAAGCTTTAACCCAAGAGATTCTGCAGCTGCCTGAAACCGAGAGTAACACACACAAAATGCTGGAGGAACTCGGTGAGTCAGGCAGCATCCATGGAAATGAATAAACAGCCGACACTGGGGGCTGAGACCCTTCATCAGGACTGGAAAGGAAGGGGTGGGGGAGATCCTGAATAAAAAGGCAGGGGGTGAGGTTGGAAAGGAGGACAAGTTAGAAGGTGATAGGTGAAGCCAAGTGGGTGGGGGAGGGGGAATGAGGTAAGAAGCTGGGAGGTGATAGGTGGAAAATTCAATGGTCTGGAGAAGGTGGAATCTGATAGGAGAGGAGGGTGGACCAGGGGAGAAAGGGAAGGAAGAGGGGCACCAGGGGGAGGTGATGGACAGATGAGGAGAAAAGGCAAAAGCCCACTGTGGGAAGCAGAAGAAAAGGAAAGGGGGAGGAAAAAGTAAAGAGAAATCAAAGTTCATGCCATCAGGTTGGAGGTTACCTAGATGGTATATGAGGTATTTCTCCTCCGCCCTGAGAGTGGCCTCATCGTGGCAGAAAAAAAGACGATGCACTGACATGTCAAAACAGGAATGTTGATACGAATTAAAATGGTTTGCCAAAGAGAAATACTGCTTTCTACAGATGGTGTAGAGGTGCTCAACAAAATGGTCCCCCAATCTATATTGTATCTCACCAATGTAGAGAAGGCCACATTGGAAACGCCGGATACAGTAAGTGACCCCAAATGATTCTCAGGTGAAGTGTTGACTCTCCTGGAAGGACTGTTTGGGACCCTGAATGGAGGTGAGAGAGGAGGTGAAAGGGCAGGTGGAGCATTTCTGTCACTTGCAGGGATATGTGCCAGGATGCAGATTGGTGGGGAGGGACAAATGGACAAGGGGGTCACGGAGGGAGCAATCGTTGCAGAAAGCGGAAAGTGTGTGCAATTACTTGGGTGGTGGGATCCCATTGAAGGTGGCGGAAGTTGCGGAGAATGATGTATTTGATGTGGAGACTCATTGGGTGGTAGGTGAGGACAAGAGGAATCTATCACTGTTAAGGTGCTGGGAAGATGGGGTGTGCATGGATGTCTGGGAAATGGAGGAGATGTGGGTGAGGGCAGCATCTTTGGTGGAGAAAGGGAAACATTGTTCTTTGAAGAAGGAGGACATCTGCAATGTCCTGGAAAGGAAAGCCTCATCCTGGGAACAGATGCGGTAGAGACGAGGGAACTGAGAAAAGAGAATAGCATTTTTACAGGCGGCAGGGTAGGAAGAGTTATAGTCACAACAGCTTGGGAATCGATAGGTTTATAAAAGAAGTTGGTCGACAGTTTGTCTGCGGAGGTGGAGACATAGAGACCGAGAAAGGGGAGGCAGGTGTCAGAAATGACCAACTGTCCACTGCAAATCTCCCCTGAAGAAGTTTACGTGCAAGGTATCTTCAGGAGCTTAATTCAATTGCAAAATATTGCAGATGCGAAGCATTTGAAAAGAGAACAGGAAATATTTTGCAGGTCAGGCAACAACCATAAAGAGAGAAAAGCAGTTAATATTTCAATGGACTCAGGTTCCAGTGGTTCCTTAAGGTTGTCATGGCCGGGAGGAGGGGTTAGTAGAGGTAAGCTTCCATTACCTATTAAATGCTCCCAATGCCGTGCGTCTCAATAAGTCTCTGACAACCAAGCCCTGCTCCTGGCCTTCACATGGTAGCTTAGCCTCTAAGCCCAGCAGAACCGTTTCAACTGACAGGAGAAGGGGCAAAGGCAGGTTATTAGTGCCTTAAAACCAGTCACTTCAGGCAGGTGGGGCTCATCAGCTGTGGTTGGCAGCTCAGCTAGGAGAAGGAAAACTCTGATCTCAAACCTCCACTGCCTTGTGGCCATACCCACTCATGGAGAAGGCTTCAGGAGCAAACCCTGAGGGAAAAATCCAGAGCTGGAGTCCCTAAGGCAGTCCTACGTTGAGTTCAATGCTGACTGGCAACTCCTGCAATCTTCTGTTGCCATACTGTTTGGGTGGGTCTGCCATTCCTTTGGGCATGGAATGGGGGAACCTGCTACATGGGCAATATCTTGTCTCCATATTGTACTGCCCTGGCCTGCGTATCACGTAGACATCTGGGACGTAACATCCTCCATTGACCCCGACCAATGGAGGGCCTCCCAGGTTCCAGTCCGTTCTAGTGAAAGCTCATTATCCTGAAGCACTCTCTCTGGCTCTCTCACCACAGATGATGACTGACCTGCTGAGTATATACAGTCTTAGAGTCACAGAAACAGGCTCTTTGGCCCATCTAGCCCGTGCTGAAGCATTTAAACTGCCCACTCCCATTGACCTGCAGCACTCCATGCCCCTACCTATCCAAACTTCTCTTAAGCGTTGAAATCTAGCTCACATGCACCACTTGGTCTGGCAGCTCGTTCCACACTACCACGGCCCTCTGAGTGAAGAAGCTTCCCCTCATGTTCCCTTTAAACATTGCACCTTTCACCCTTAACCCATGACCTCTAGTTGTAGCTCCAAACAGCCTCTGGAGCTTTCTGTTTTCATTCTGAATCAGAATCAGAATCAGGTTTATTATCACTGACATGTGTCGCGAGATTTGTTGTTTTGTGGTGGCAGTCCTGTGCAAGACATTAAAAAAAAAACAATAGTTGAGTAAATTGTGCAGAAGACAAATAATACCATCATTCGTTCGTTGACCTTTCAGAATTCTGAAGGCTGAGAGGAAAAGCAGTGAGTGTGGGTTTTCAGGCTCTCGTACCTCCTCCCTGATGTTAGGAATGAGAAGAGACATGTCCCAGATGGCAAGGGTCCTTAATGACAGATGCTGCCTTCTTGTGGCATGACCTTTGGAAGATGTCCTCGATGGTAGGGAGGTTTGTGCTCACGATGGAGCCTCTAGTACAGTCTTCTTCCTACTAGAGGGCCAGTGTGTCTAACACTCCACCAATATTCCACCCTGGTCTAACATTGCATGCATCAGTCCATACCTGTTGGATCACCATGGACTTTAATCCCCAACATAGCAGCAAAACCTCACACTAACCAATCGCAAAACGCTGGAGAAACTCAGCAAGTCAGGCATCATCCATGGAGGGGAATGAACAATCAACGTTTTGGATGGAGACCCTTCATCGGGACATTTATTCCTCTCCATAGGTGCTGCCTGACCTGCTGGGTTTCTCCTGCATTTTGTGTGTGTTGCTCAAGATTTCCCACATCTGCAGAGTGTCTTTGTGTTTACTCTGACCAATTATTCCCTCGATGCTGTTTGACTGAGCTGGTTGCGTGTAAATTGCCCCTGTGCCTACCCACCTTCCCTGCACTTCAGGAGTGTCACTCCATTGGTCTGGTGGAACAACCCGAGTTTGCACAGGCTGCTATTCAACCGCAGTTTTCTCCTTCTGCTGTGGGAGAATGTTACTGCGAGGCGCCAGAGGAGATTACATAGAAAAGTCTTTATCCATTTCTGAGATACAACCTTCATTATCAAGGCTGACATTTATTGCTAATCGCTCTCTGCCCTTGAACTGATTAGCGTACTGGGCCACTTCAGCATCAGCCTCATTGCTGAGGGGCAGGATGAGTCCAGTCTTCTAAGGCAGAAAATCAGAGCAGATTTTCTTCCTTAAAAGATGTTACCAAAGCAGAATTCTGCAATAATCCAGTTACTTTGCTGTTGCAAATGCTCCCCAGTGTCGACGACACCTTCAAAAGACGATGCCTCAAAAAGGCAGCATCCGTCATTAAGGACCCTGAGCACCCAGGACATGATTGTCCTTGTTACTAGCCTCAGGGTGCAGGTCCGGGAGACTGAAAACCCACAATCAACCTAGCAGAAGGCAAGAGCACCTTGCACCGCCTTTGGTAGAGACGTGTCTCCACCACACCACCTTTTTAAGCATCCATCACTTTTTGAAGGTGTCCTCGACACTGGGGTGGTGAATGCCCGTGATGGAGCTGGTTGAGTTTGCAACCTTTTACAGCTTTTTCCGAGCCTGTACAGAGATCCCCTCCGTAACAGATGACAGTGCAGCCGGTCAGAATGCTCTCCGCGGTACGTCTGTAGAAGTCTGCTGCAGTTTTGGGTGATATTTTGTGGGCCGAAGAGCCTGTATTGTGCTGTAGGTTTTCTACGTTTCTGTATAACAAATATCCTGGAGGAGTATTTGATGGTGCTGGGCCTCTACTCGCTGGAGGGGATCTCATTGAAACCTAACAAATATTGAAAGGTCTGGATAGAGTAAATGTGGAAAGGATGTTTCCTATAGTGGGGTAGTCTAGGACCAGGTGGGCACAACCTCAGAATGGAGGGACGTCCATTTAGAACGGAGATGAGGAGGAATTTCTTCAGCCAGAGGGTGGTGAATCTGTGGAATTCATTGCCACGGACAGCTGTGCAGGCCAAGTCGTTGTGTATATTTAAGGTGGAGGTTGATAAGTTCTTGATTAGTAGATTACAAGGAGAAGGCAGGAAAATGGAGATAATTAATCAGCCATGATGGAGTGGTGGAGCAGACTCAATGGGCTGAATGGCCTAATTCTGCTCATATATCTTATGGTCTTATCTCAGGCTGTGATATTTGTTGAATTCCTCCAGCATTCTGTGTGTGTTGCTCAAGATTTACAGCGTCCACAGATTCTCTTGTGTCTGTTATCAGCAGCCTAATGTCTCGCTGCCGTGCCCTGTTTATTCAGCTAATGCTATCGACAAGATTACAACAAGACATTTTGTTGCAACACAAGAAGATCATGTTATCCTCACTTGTGCAACCACAGCATGGCTAACTCTATTAACTCGCTTAATTACATTAGAGATACAAGGGATGGCAGACGCTGGAATCTGGAGCCACACACAAAATGCTGGCAGAACTCTGCAGGCCAAACTAAGTTCAAAGTTCTAAGTAAATTTATTATCAAAGACATAGATGTCAGCATACATAACACTCCTCCAAGAGGACCACAATTTTGTCGTGGGGTTTGGAGGCTGGAGTCAGGGCTTATGCTTTGGCTCTTGATAGTGTCAAACAGGTCAAAGGGTAGAGACCAGACTAAGGCCCTCCAGGTCTGGGAGATCAGCTCAGGGATAACAATCCTGACTGGTAAAACAAAATTGTTATGGAGGTGTATAAGATGATGAGAGGTATTGATCATGTGGACAGCCAGAGGCTTTTTCCCAGGGCTGAATGGCTAACATGAGGAGGCATAGTTTTAAGGTGCTTAGAAGTAGGTACGTAGAGGATGTCAGGGGTAAGTTTTTCACACAGAGAGTGGTGGGTGTGTGGAATGCATTGCCAGCAACGGTGGTGGAAGCGGATACAATAGGGTCTTTTAAGAGACTTTTAGAGAGGTACATGGAGCTTAGAAAAATAGAAAATTCTAGGCAGTTTCTAGAGTAGGTTACTTGATTGACACAACATTGTGGGCCGAAGGGCCTGTAACGTGCTGTAGATTTCTATGTTTGTGTTATGGAAACAGTAATGAAGAATCTTTCTGCATCTGAGTGTGACGGTATTCCTGAGTCCTCACCTGGGATTTGATTGACTGACAGCAGTGAAAACTGAGAGGAAGCTACTGACACGATGAAGGAAGCCCTGAGCACCCACTAGTGATGGAGGACCTTCACTGCTGCCCGAAACTCCAGCAGCGCAACGGGCAGGAAGTAAGTATATACAACTCTGAGATTCATTTTGCGTTCAAGGGTATTAGTGCTTCCATAGCGGGCTGTGATGCAGCCAGTTGTCTATGGAGGGAGATGGTCAGTTGATGTTTTGACACAAAATGTTGACTGTTCTTTTTGCCCCCATAGGTGCTGCATGTCCTCCTGAGTTCCTCCAGATTTTTGTTTTGTTGCCTGATCATACAGTACTGAACACAACATTCTTCGGCACATATACAGTATATAGCTAAGGTATCTCAGACTTTTGCACAGTACTGTAGTACTTTTATGTTTTGCACTGTCCTGCTGCAAAGAGAAAACAAATTTCATGACATTTGTGAGTGATGGTAAACCTGATTCTGATATGGGTCTCCCCTGTGGACTGAGAGTGGGAAGGGGGCAGGGAGAGGGGAATCATGGTTGGGAAAAGGGGAAGGGAGAGGGGAGGGAAGTGTAGTTTAATGTAATGAGTGACAGATAACACATATTGTCTACAATGGGAACTATTCTATATAACTGTCAAACTCTGTCTCAGCCGTCTTTACTTCCTGAGGAGACTGAAGTACTTTAGCATCTGCCGGACGATGCTGAGGATGTTCTATGAGTCTGTGGTGGTCAGTGCTATCATGTTTGCTGTTGTGTGCTGGGGCAGCAGGCTGAGGGTAGCAGACACCAACAGAATCAACAAACTCAATCGGAAGGCCAGTGATGTTGTGGGGGTGGAACTGGACTCTCTGACGGTGGTGTCTGAAAAGAGGATGCTGTCCAAGTTGCACGCCATCTTGGACAATGTCTCCCATCCACTCCATAATGTACTGGTTAGGCACAGGAGTACATTCAGCCAGAGACTCATTCCACCGAGATGCAACACTGAGCGTCAAAGGAAGTCATTCCTACCTGTGGCCATCAAACTTTACAACTCCTCCCTCGGAGTGTCAAACACCCTGAGCCAATAGGCTGGTCCTGGACTTATTTCCACTTGGAATAATTTATTTATTTATTATTTAATTATTTATGGTTTTATATTTCTACACTATTCTTGGTTGGTGCAACTGTAATGAAACCCAGTTTCCCTTGGGATCAATAAAGTATGTCTGTCTGTCATTGAGTTGTGTTCACTTTAATGGTGTCGAAAGTAGTGATGTCAGTGTAAGGTGACTGCTTTTGTTTTGTTTGTTATGGAAGTAAAAGGGTGTGGATTTTGTTAAGCACATAAAGTGCCTCTTGCATCCTTTATTCACAAAATCCTAGAAGATATTCTGTAGTGATCAATAAACCAATAGTTTGGAAACGAATGATCTTACTTGGTGTCACGGGGTTGGGTGTGTCTGGACCCACGTCACCCCCCGCCCCAGCACTCCTTCTCTGCCAGCTGTCCCACACCCATCCCAGAGCACTCCACCCTCGCCATTCCCAACAGCCTTGCTCCCACCAGATTTAATCAGATGACACAAAGGTTGGTGGTGTGAGCAGTGTGGAGGGCTGTTGTAGGTTACAATGGGGCATTTGCAGGATGCGGAGCTGGGCTGAGAAGTGGCAGATGGAGTTCGATCTGGAAAAGTGTGAAGTGATTCACTCTGGAAGGCCGAAATTGAAGGCAGAGTACAGGGTGAATGGCAGGATTCCTAGCAGTGTGGAGGAACAGAGGGATCTCGGGGTCCACGTCCATAGATCCCTCAAATTGATTGGTTAAAAAGGAGTATGGTGTATTACCCTTCATTAGTCAGGTGTACATGGGGTGTCCAGGGAGGGGCAGCACCTCTGGCAAAAGGGTGTGTCGTGTCCATTCCAAGGCAGCTTACTCACCTTTAGACCCCACCGGACACTCCTGTGGCTCCAGGTAGCTGTTTTCCTGTGACAGCAGCCACACCCTGGTGCACTGCTTCGACAGACAGGCTAAACCAGGCGAGGGCAGTTGGTGGCCTCATTCCCCGCTGAGACAGGGCATGCATGTGAAGTCAGTGAGAAAGCGGTTCTGCAGTGCTCCGTGAAGAGCTAAGGGCGTGGCAAGGGAAGAGGACATCATGATCATCTGCTGTAACCAAGGAAGACCCCAGCTTGTGACGACTACTTGTGGCACTGGATCAGGACGTCTGAGGCTGAGAGAGTGGAACTGACCCAGTGCAATGTCTTTTCCACTTTAAAAACTCTCCCACACACGCTTCCTGTCATCATCGGACATGATGGACAGCCACCTGGTCAGGAGAATGAATCCAAAAGCAATAAGGTAGTGTTGCAGCTCCATAAAACTGACAACAGCACACTTGGAGTATTGTGCTCGGTTCTGGTTACCTCATTATAGGAAGGACATGGAAGCCTTAGAATGAGGGCAGAGGAGATTGACCATGATGCTGTCTCCATTAAGTGTATGTGTTATCAGGATAGGTTGAGCAAGCTAGGGGTTTTCTCTTTGGAATGAAGGAGATGAGAGGTGTGAAGGGGAGATGTGATAGAGGTGTTGAAGATAATAAGAGAGTGGATATCCAGCGCTTTTTACTAGGCTGGCAATAGCTAATGCAATAGGGCACAATTTCAGAGTGATCGGAGGAAAATTGGAGGTAAGGGGGATATTAGAGGTAATTTTTTTTACACGGAGAGAGGTAGGTGCATGGAATGCACTGCCGGGGTGGTGGTAGTGGCAGATACATTAGAGGCATTTAAGAGACTTTTACATGGGCACATGGTTGATAGAAAAATGGAGGGCTATGTGGGAGGGAAGGGTTAGATTGATATCGGAGCAGGTTAAAGTTTGGCACAAGATTGTGATCCAAAAGGACTATAATTTTGCTGTATTGTTCCACTTGGTATGTTCAAAGTACACAACCATGTCCAAACTTTTGAGAAACTGTTTGAGCATCATTTTATATGGATCAAGTCAGGGCTCCAGGGGCAGGCAACGTCTGTGGAGGGAAATGGACAGTTGATGCTTTGGGTCAAGACCCTTCACCAGGACTCACCCAGCTTGAAATGCTGACTGTCTTTTTCCCCTCCGCAGATGCTGCCTGACCCACTGAGCACCTGCAGTGCTTTGTGTGTTACTCCAGATCCGGCGTTTGCAGAGTTTCTAATTTGTGGGCGTGCTACGAAGTCGCCGGAAGCACGGTAACACTGGCAGGCTGCCTCCAGTACATCCTTGGACGTGTTGGTTGTTGTTGTAACCCAATGCATTTCGCTGTATGTTATGATATACATGTGACAAACAAAGGTAATCTTTCTTTCTTTCCTTCCTTCTTTTCTTTTTTCTTTCTTCCTTTCTTTCGCCTGCGTTTTACGTAATCCTTCTATCTAGACCCATGTTTGTTTGGACTGTATATAATTGCTGGGAATGCCCTAGGATAACTTCCTCTGACAAGCATGCTCTGCAGCATGCAAAGTTATTCGGGTGGTAACACCATGGATCTTGTTTGCCAGCGGTGCAGAATTTTGATTTTGCTTAAACCTGTTTGCAAAAGAGTTAAGTGTGAGGTTAGACCTTGTAAACGGAACAGTCATCTGACTCCCTCACACCGGAGACCAGCCCACTGTGCTGTCCATCTGATAGCCACCAACTGTGTCCCACAGATATGGAATTTCATTTATTTCACAGAAGGAATAAGGATACTGAATATCTTCACACCTTATAATGAAAGATAGGTCGGAACTGCTGACAGGTAACAGGAGCTCAAGGTTCAGGTGACACCACATGTGAAAAGAATTGTGTCATTTACATACACTTTGGCTGACTCTTGCAGAGTCATACTTTCTAGTTCAAAGCATGCTCTCAGTGGCCATTTTATTAGGTACACCAGTATCCCTGTTCATTACCACAAATATCCAATCAGCCACTCACGTGGCAGCAACTCCATGCATCAAAGCGGATGTGGTCAACAGGCTCAGTTGTTGTTCAGACCAAACAACAGAACGGGGAAGAAATGTGATCTAAGTGACTATGACTGTGGAATGATTGCTGGTGTCAGATGGGGTGGTTTGAGTATCTCTGAAAAAGTTGATCTCCTGGGATTTTCATGCACAACGATCTCTGAATTTTTTTTTACAGAGAATGGTGCGATAAAGGAAAAAACATCCAGTGAGCCACTGCTCTGTAGGGGAAAATGCCGTGTTAATGGGAGAGGTCAGAGGAGAATGGCCAGACTAGATCAAGCTGACAGGAAGGTGACAGTAACTCAAATAACCACACGTTACAACAGTGGTGTGCAGGAGAGCATCTCAGAATGCACAACACATTGAACCTTGAAGTGGATGGGCTACAGCAGCAGAAGACCACACCGGGTTCCATTCTTGCTCCTTATAAAGTGGCCACTGAGTGTATAGTGTACCCATAACAAATATACCTTGAAGTTTAGAAAGTTCTGAATTTTCCTGAACTCCCACACTGGGTAAAGGAAACCTGGTGACAGGAAGGCCTTCGGAACAGAAAATACTTGTGACAGCTGAAGAGTTAAAGAAGGGTTGACGAAATAAGAATTTCATTTGTAAGAAAAGAAGGAACAAGAAGCTTAGGTGATTCTTATTGCAGATGTCTGATGAGAAAAACTGACTGCAGTAACTCAGCATCCGAAACTGGCCCTGAATCTTGGTTCAAGTTTCCTTCTGCTTGCCAAGTAGGACTAGTTATTGAACTCAACCAGATTAACCTTTCACTCTCCAGTAACCAGTTGGGATGAACTATTGTTGCTGCAATTATGTCTTCATAAAATATAACCAAGCAGATCAGAGCACCTTGATGATTGTGTCAATAATCACTGTCATACACGGAGAAGATAGGCTGTACTTGTTACACGAACATTGAAACATAGAGTGAAGCGTGCTGTTTGTGACAACACCAACACAGTCCGAGGATTGTCCTGGAGGCAGCCCGCAAGTGTCACCATACCTCCGGTATGAACGTGCTCACTAACCCTTGCTAATCTGTCAGTCTTTGGAACATGGGAGGAAACTGGAGCACTCGGAGGAAATGCACACGGTCATGGGGAGAACGTACAAATGTACAGACAGTGGCGGGTATTGAACCCAGATTGCCGGCTCTGTGAAGAACTGCGCTGCTGTGCCACCCACCAAAGCTACTGCACCCACAGAATGGAAGCAAGACTTTCGGCCCGTCTAGTATGTACTAACTGTCAAGCATACGTTATTATTATGGTTATTATTCTATTGTTGATTTATTGTGAATGCCCACCAGAAAATGAATCTCAGGGTTGTAATGGTGGCATACATGTACTTTGATAACAAATTTACTTTGAATCTCGAACAAGAGGAACTTGCAAACTTCACACAGTGTCAGAGGTCAGGATTGAACTTGCAGTGCTGCCATTTGTATTTATATTTATTTTATTTCTTCCATCCAAGAGAATAAAAATCCTTATGTTGTGACCTCATCACAATGTACAAGCAATAAAAAGGGGAAATGTGGGAGGATATTGCCCAAACACTGAGATTGTATACATAGATAGATAGATAGATAGATACTTTATTCATCCCCATGGGGAAATTCAACTTTTTTTCCAATGTCCCATACACTTGTTGTAGCAAAACTAATTACATACAATACTTAACTCAGTAAAAAAATATGATATGCATCTAAATCACCATCTCAAAAAGCATTAATAATAGCTTTTAAAAAGTTCTTAAGTCCTGGCGGTAGAATTGTAAAGCCTAATGGCATTGGGGAGTATTGACCTCTTCATCCTGTCTGAGGAGCATTGCATCGATAGTAACCTGTTACTGAAACTGCTTCTCTGTCTCTGGATGGTGCTATGTAGAGGATGTTCAGAGTTATCCATAATTGACCGTAGCCTACTCAGCGCCCTTCGCTCAGCTACCGATGTTAAACTCTCCAGTACTTTGCCCACGACAGAGCCCGCCTTCCTTACCAGCTTATTAAGACGTGAGGCGTCCCTCTTCTTAATGCTTCCTCCCCAACACGTCACCACAAAGAAGAGGGCGCTCTCCACAACTGACCTATAGAACATCTTCAGCATCTCACTACAGACATTGAATGACGCCAACCTTCTTAGGAAGTACATTCGACTCTGTGCCTTCCTGCACAAGGCATCTGTGTTGGCAGTCCAGTCAAGCTTCTCGTCTAACTGTACTCCCAGATACTTGTAGGTCTTAACCTGCTCCACACATTCTCCATTAATGATCACTGGCTCCATATGAGGCCTAGATCTCCTAACATAATCGTTTTGTATACACATATGTATTGTCAGATGCAATGTACAATTGGATATGCAATCAGATCGATGTGTATTGATAAATTTAATGGCCTGGTGAAAGAAGCTGTTCTGGAGCCTGTTGGTCCTAGCCTTAATGCTATGTTTTTGACAGAATGATCATGTCAGGCCTCAGGGATGATAATGTCAGGGAACTTTAATTGCTTGCCAAGGTTGACCTTCAGACGTTGTGGTGAGCAAACCTGGTGGAAACCTGGGCTGAGGCTGTGGTTAGTCTCCAAAGGCCGTGGGTGTCTGGTTTGCCTTCAGCTTCGTGTTGTTAATGGCCGAGGAGATATTTTCTGCCACTGCCTTCAGCACCTGGCCGTGAAGGCAATTAGCAGAGGTACTTATTGAATGCTTTGCTTCAGTATTCACTATGGAAAAGGATCTTAGTGATTGTAGTGATGACTTGCAGCAGACTGAAAAGCTTGAACATGTAGACATTAAGGAAGAGGATGTGCTGGAGCTTTTGGAAAGCATCAAGTTGGGTAAGTCACCATGACCAGATCGGATGTACCCCAGGCTACTGTGGGAGGAGATTGCTGAGCCTCTGGCGATGATCTTTGCATCATCAATGGGGATGGGGGAGGTTCTGGAGGATTGGAGGGTTGCAGATGTTGTTCCCTTATTCAAGAAAGGGACTGGAGATAGCCCAGGAAATTATATACCAGTGAGTTTTACCTCAGTGGTTGGTATGTTGATGGAAAAGATCCTGAGAAGCAGGATTTATGAACATTTGGAGAGGCATAATATGATTAGGAGTAGTCAGCATGGCTTTATAAAGTGTAGGTCGTGCCTTATGAGCCTGATTGAATTTTTTGAGTATGTGACTAAACACATTGATGAAGGTAGAGCAGTAGATGTAGTGTATATGGATTTCAGCAAGGCATTTGATAAGGTACCCAATGCAAGGCTTATTGAGAAAGTAAGGAGGCATGGAATCCAAGGGGACATTGCTTTGTGGATCCAGAACTGGCTTGCCCACAGAAGGCAAAGCGTCGTTGTAGATGGGTCATATTCTGCTTGGAGGTCGGTCACCAGTGGTGTGCTTCAGGGATCTGTTCTGGGACCCTTACTTTTCATGATTTTTATAAATGACCTGGATGAGGAAGTGGAGGGATGGGTTAGTAAGTTTGCTGATGACACAAAGGTTGGAGGTGTTGTGGATAGTGTGGAGGGCTGTCAGAGGTTACAGCGGGACATTGATAGGATGCAAAACTGGGCTGAGAAGTGGCAGATAAAGTTCAACCCAGATAAGTGTGAAGTGGTTCATTTTGGTAGGTCAAATATGATGGCAGAATATAGTATTAATGGTTAGATTCTTGGCAGTGTGGAGGCTCAGAGGGATCTTGGGGTCTGAGTCCATAGGACGCTCAAAGCTGCTGTGCAGGTTGACTCTGTGGTTAAGAAGACATATGGTGTCTTGGACTTCATCAATCATGGAATTGAATTTAGGAGCCGAGAGGTAATGTTGCAATTATATAGGACCCTGGTCAGACCCCACTTGGAGTACTGTGCTCATTTCTGGTTGCCTCACTACAGCAAGGATGTGGAAGCCATAGAAAGGGTGCAGAGGAGATTTACAAGGATGTTGCCTGGATTGGGGAGCATGCCTTATGAGGATAGGTTGAGTGACCTCGGCCTTTTCTCCTTGGAGCGACGGAGGATGAGAGGTGACCTGATAGAGGTGTACAAGATGATGAGAGGAATTGATCATGTGGATAGTCAGAGGCTTTTTCCCAGGGCTGAAATGGTTGACACAAGAGGACACAGGTTTAAGGTGCTGGGGAGTAGGTACAGAGGAGATGTCAGGGATAAGTTTTTTATGCAGAGAGTGGTGAGTGCATGGAATGGGCTGCTGGCAATGGTGGTGGAGGTGGATACGATAGGGTCTTTTAAGAGGCTTTTAGATAGGTACATGGAGCTTAGTAAAATAGAGGGCTATGGGTAACTCTAGGTAATTTCTAAGGTAGAAACATGTTTGGCACAGATTTGTAGGCCAATGGGCCTGTATTGTGCTGTAGGTTTTCTATGTTTCTATGATACCAGTGGTTGTGGCCTTCTCCCAGGGCTTTTGGGCAGCTGCTGAGCGATGTGTCCCAGGGTCCCTCTGCCGGAGTAGAGAGGATGTGATGGTGCCCTTTTGCCCCAAGCAAAAAGGTTCGCTGGGCTAGGCATGACGCTGCCTGGACCATGAACTTGATGCACTGGGGATCTGCCTGCCAGATGTTGGAGCAGGAGATCTGCTTCAGTGCACCCTCCCGCCTTGTTCAAACTCCCTCCTGCTATCACTTCCTCAGCAGCTGCTCGCACCTCTTCCTGAACCAGTTTGCGTCTCTACCTACCTTGGACCCGCTTGAAGCAGGTTGAAGAGAAGTTGCCCGGTCTGATCAGAGCCCCTGTCCCTACCAGATCCATGTGCCTCAGATGTGACTCAGCCATCTGCACTGCATCCAGGGCTCACTTCCTGCCTGTCTGGACCCCCAAGGCCTGCTGTCGAGACTTTGGGGGTGCTGGAATCTCTGTAGAGCTGCAATTCTTTTGTAGGGGAGATCATAATCTTCTCATTCAGGCTATAGAAGGTAAGATGCAGTTTATTCCTCTTCCCATGTAGACCAGTGCTGCCCAGACTACGTGGGAGGCCCAGCCATTTTTGAAGATAAGCTTTGATCTTGCCTTCAAGATCCTCAGCCATCGATGTGGGTTTCTATTGGCCAGAGGATTTGGTGGATGATGCCATTCCGGTAGATACAGGCCTTAAACTTGCCTGGGAGGCCTGATTTCTCCACACTGGTAAGCCAGACTTCTGACTCCTTGGTGGGGTTTTCCGGACAGCAGCCACATCGCTCAGGCTGCAATCAAAGACCTTCCTCAGGTTCTTGACTGGTTTCTCAGAGATTGATGGGATAGCACTACCATCCAAGGAAAAACTGAATTTGTCAGTGTGTCTGACTTTGTTTAACACCAGAGACCCGGATTTCTCTGGCTTAAAGCTCATTTTTGCCCATGCAATGAGCCTCTCTGGCCCCTGCAGGATCCACCTACTGCCTGGGAATGATGTAGTTGCCATTGTCAGAGGCCATGAGGGCTCTGATTGGGGGCTGCCACTCACCCGTCATAGTCAGAGTGCCTCTACACTCCACTTCAGCTACCTGAACCAGCACGTTCATGATCACCGAGATTGTTCTCGAGCTGATGAAGGCTTGAAGGTAAACAGCCCTGAGATTCGTCCTCCCACAGACAGCCGCAAAACAAAGAAACACCATGGAACCAACCCACTCAAAGAAAAACATCAAACCACCCTCCCCTCCACGCACAAAAACTTCAGGCAAGCAGCAACAAAAGAAGGGCGAAAAACACGGAACATGAAACACAAAATCAAAAGGCATACTTCAGTTCAGTTCAGCTCAGTGTTCATTAGCTGCAGGCTGCCCTGGTTCAAAAGTAGTAATCAAAAAACGTGACCGGAACTACAACTATGCCACCAGCTCCTGATATTTGTCTTCCTTACGCTCGAGGAGCTGGTGGTGGACCTGAGGATGGCTAAGGCACCGGTGACCCCTGTTTCCATCCAAGGGGTCAGTGTGGACATGGTGGAGGATTACAAATACCTGGGGATATGAATTGACAATAAACTGGACTGGTCAAAGAACACTGAGGCTGTCTACAAGAAGGGTCAGAGCCGTCTCTATTTCCTGAGGAGACTGAGGTCCTTTAACATCTGCCGGACGATGCTGAGGATGTTCTACGAGCCAGTGCTATCATGTTTGCTGTTGTGTGCTGGGGCAGCATGCTGAGGGTAGTGGACACCAACAGAATCAACAAACTCATTCGTAAGGCCAGTGATGTTGTGGAGGTGGAACTGGACTCTCTGACGGTGGTGTCTGTAAAGAGGATGCTGTCCAAGTTGCATGCCAAATGTACTGGTTAGGCACAGGAGTACATTCAGCCAGAGACTCATTCCACCGAGATGTAACACTGAGCGTCAGAGTAAGTTATTCCTGCCTGTGGCCATCAAACTTTACAACTCCTCCCTCGGAGTGTCAGACACCCTGAGCCAATAGGCTGGTCCTGGACTTATTTCCACTTGGCATGATTAACTTATTATTATTTAATTATTTATGGTTTTATATTGCTATATTTCTTCACTATTCTTGGTTGGTGCAGCTGTAACGAAACCCAATTTCCCTCGGGATCAATAAAGTATGTCTGTCTGTCTGTCTGTCTGTCTGTCTGTCTGAATGCCTCCTCAATCCAGTTTTGCCAAGGTACTGTCAGTTCTACCATCGACATCTGCTTCGAGGTTTCTTACGGAATGACCACGTCAGGCCTCAGGGATGGTGATGTAATGAAGTCCGGGAACTTTAATTGCTTGCCCAGATCGACTTTCACTTGCCAGTCAGACGCCGTGGCGAGCAAGCCTTCTGGTGATCTGGGTTGAGGCTGAGGTTGGTCTCCAGCTTTGACAAATGCTATTGGCTTTCAGGGTTGGCGGAGGTACCTACTGTTGCTAATGGGCGAGGAGATATTTTCTGCCTCTGCCTTCAGCACCTGATCATGATGCCAGTGGTAGCATTATACCACAGCATAATGATCCTGGCTCTGTCATAAATAACGTGTTCTGGGTTCAAAAGTTCAAAGTTTAAAGTAAGTTCTGTTATCTTTGTAGGCATACTCAGCAAATCTATAGGATCCTTACTGTAGTGTTCTCGCTCGGGTGTAACGGAACCCGAACTAAACACCGAGGTAAACCGTCATTAATGAAAACAGGGTCGCAGTAAGATTAACCATTTACTGTTCACTCTTCCACATTAACATATGGTGAAAACTGTTGATAAAACAATACAAGATTGGTACAGTATTTGTTTCCCTCTAGATATCACACTTACATCGTAAATACTTGCAAAGGTAAAACTACAACAACTACATTGCATTAAAGTGCAGCATACAGTCAGAATCTACTTACGCCATTGACTGCTTTAAATACACTTCAACACGACTATCCGCAACTCTTTAACTAACGAAAACATAAACCTTATCGACCGTCGTTACTTTTAACAAAATCAGCGTTAACATTTTAATTCAACATATCGATTATCTATGAACTTACAGCGTTGCTCCACTGTGATTTCTAATGCGTAGAAGACAACTTTTC
Source organism: Hemitrygon akajei (assembly GCF_048418815.1). Lineage (NCBI taxonomy): Eukaryota > Metazoa > Chordata > Chondrichthyes > Myliobatiformes > Dasyatidae > Hemitrygon > Hemitrygon akajei. The sequence goes on along the minus strand of NC_133134.1, from coordinate 161,039,621 downwards.
TTGCGCTGGACTCGCACATGTGAGCTCCCACCTTTCCGTTTTTCCCAAACTGGTATTTTCCCACAATACGCGGCGAAACCGGATGTGACGTCATCGCATGCCGCGATATATTGCAGACAATGAACATACTTAAACAATCCTAACTTTAACTAAAAAATACTAACAAATGAATTACTAAGCGAAAATATTATAAACTAAATAACTGCCATAAAGGCAACACAGTTACTATAACAGGATCAATGAAAGATCAACCAGAGTATAGAAGACAACAAATATGCAAATACAAATATAAATAAATAGCAATAAATAATGAGAACATGAGATAAAGAGTCCTTAAAGTGAGATTGTTGGATGTGGGAACCGAGAAGGCCCCAAGGTTTGATCGATTTAAGTGCTGTACTGGATCACAGAGGGTTGCAGTTCAAAGTGAGGCCCCAAGGTTTGATCGATTTAAGTGCTGTACTGGATCACAGAGGGTTGCAGTTCAAAGTGAGGAGATCTGGACACCAGAGCTTTTTGAAGCGACAGAACCTGATATTTGAATGTTGGTTTAGATTGAAAAGGTCAGGGTGTTGGAGTTCAAGGTGAGGGCCAATGTCAGCTCACTGATCCAGGACTCAGCTCTGCACTATGGGGCCCTCTTTGCCGATTTCAGATCGGAACGCTATTTGCCTGCAGTTATTGTTTCGCACAAATTTTTTTCTCTCTCTCTGCGCATTGGGTGTTTGACAGTCATCTTTTTTTAATGGGTTCTTTGGGATTTCTTTGTTTTGTGGCTGCCTATAAGGAGACAAATCTCAATGTATACATACTTTGAACTTTTGAATATCTCAAGAGATGAATATCCCCTTCTATTCAAGGGCCTGATAGTTGAGGGGTAGTAACTGTTCTTGAACCTGCTGGTGCAAGTCTTGAGGCTCTTGTACCTTCTACTTAATGGCAGAAGCAAGAAAAGAGCACGGCCTGGGCAGTGAAGATCTCTGATAATGGATGTTGCTTTCCTACGGCAATGTTTCATGCAGATGTGCTCAATGGTGGGAGCACTTCAAGTGTATGACCACTTGGATCATCTTGCATTGAAATGGACTTTTTTTTTGTTCTAATTGCGTTGCTTCCTGTAAGAACAGTGCACAATTTGTGTTTAATTTAGATTTTTCTCGTGAATGTTGATTATATGAACCTCTTGCCTGTCATGTCCCTGCAAAAGAGTTTTTCATTGCACCTGTGCGCTCATGGTCTTGTTAATCGTTCAAAAGACAGTAACGCTCGGCCAGTCCAGCTCATGACTTTAGTAGTGCTGGAACAGCAGATCTCCAGATTGTTGGGGGGGGGGGGGGAGGTATTTCTTTTACCTCTTCAACACATTTTTAATTCATTCATCCATATTTAATAAACTAAAGTTGGAACCAGGAGAGCTGCAAGAGAGCTCAGAAGATGCAGCCTCATCGAGGGTGATTTACTCACTACATTATTGGTGATTAAAATTGATACAGAGGGATACATTTTTCAGTCAAGTGTCTGAATATACCCTGAGTGGCTGCATTCATTTGAATATAAAAAGCCTTTCAATGACAGATTTTATGAACCGTCCTCAAATTCGAGTTGTACAAAAGGACACTGCAGCACAGTTATTTCTAAATACAGTGAATTCCAGTTAATTGGTCCATTAGTTAAATAGGGCAGCCACTTATTTGGACAACTCTTAAAAAACAAAGCCTAATCAAGAAAATAGCCAGGATTCCCTTTGTTTCTCTGGGACATTATGTCACTTAATTAGGGCAGGAGATTGTTGCCAAACAGTTTCTAAACTAGTGTCAGTCACGTGAACTTGCGTGGCCATTAGTCACTACACCATGCTTACAGCAATCAGAGTTTAAGTAGCGTCAATTGCATGTGTTTGTGTTCAAAAAGCAGTGATTTTTGTTACTCATATTTGGCAAGCAATAAGCAGTAAGACAATTTAGAACTGTTTTGCTCTCTGCGGTGTCAAGCATTCAGGCGTGGAGATGCCAGATACGGCCGGGAGTGGAAACAAAACGATTTCGCTACTTCGACAAATTTGGGACTATGAAGAATTTGAAGATATCGCCAATCATCTTGAATGTTACAATGAAAATGAAGATTTGAGGATGTAATTGTCAAAAGCATTGTACGAAGGCAGTCTGATATCTACACCAGTTGTTCATGGAAATTTTGTTCATTTACAGTCAACCAAAAGAACATGGCAGTGTGTTGCTTGTCTGCCGTATCCGAGGGTGACAGTGAGACCTGTGTGGGAGAGTTTTTAAAGTGGAAAATCCATTGCACTGAGACAATTCCGCTCTCTTGACCTCAGGGGTCCAGGTCCAGTGATTGAGTAGTCATAACAAACCGGGGTTTTTGTTGGTTGCAGTGGATAACCACGAAATCTTTGTGCTTTATCATGCCCTTCACTAGGACAGACATGCCCCTATCTTACTGGGGTATGAGGTCTGCCAGTTATCCCCACCTGGTTTAACCCATCTGTCCAAGCGGGGTACGGGGATGTGGCCGCTGTCACATGCAAACAGCTACTTGGAGTCACAGGTGAGAACTGAGTGTCCGGTGGGGACCAAAGGTGAGTGAGATGCCCCAGAATGGGCACGACAAGCCCCTTCACCAGAGGCACTACCCCTCCCTGGTTCACGGCAATATACACTGGATGAATTCCTCCATTAATAACTATTATGAACTAATACACAATTTTATAGTATGGTAGTAGCATTGGTAGTGTTCTAAATTGTTCTAAATTTCATTTAAAAACATAATTTGTTGCTCAGTTAAAGGGTAGTTTGTCTTTTTTATTCCTTTTTAACTATTTCCATGAAACTTCAGCTCATTGCAGCAGCCGCTTAATTGGTCAAAATGTATTGGTCCCGATGTGACCCAACTAACAAGAATCCACTGTAATTACTTAAAGAACTATGAAATGGACTAACAGAGGAACTTTTTTTACAGTCTTGTCTGTTGGCCTTGCACAGATAAGGACCTGGAAGATCATGCGCATTAGAAGCACAACTCCAAAGGGGAAATGGTTCTCAGGCTGCTCAACTGTGTACATGTAAACTACTGCTTCAAGCTGCTGCTGAAGGTCCATCCAAAACTTCTGGGCTGGCATGGTAGCGTAGTGGTTGGCACAAAACTTTACAGTACCGGCGACCCGGGTTCAATTCCCACCGCTGCCTGGAAGGAGTTTGTATGTTCTCCCTGTGACCGTGTTCAAAGCTTCCTCTCACAGTCCAAAGGTGTACCAGTTGATTAGTATTGGATGGCAGGAAATAAAAAAATAAACATGACATTAAACCCAAGTTTGACCATGTAGACTGTCTGAAAGTTCCAAATGATTTTGCAAGAAGTAGTCTCAGTGATGTAGTAGGTGCAGCTGGAAGGTAGTACCCTCAATGACTCAGAGCCCTTAGTAAAAGAGGCGAGGAAGAGGCAAGACAGTGCAACTAAAACATCCAGGAAAAGGCAAACAACAGAGACACTGCCTTTCTCAGCAGATGTTTTCAGTGAGGTTCAATGAGGCATCTGTCCCTGCAGGAAGGCAGCCTGAAGTGCAGGGACCCAAACCTAATCAGTGAGGTGTGGCAGGATGCCGGAGAAAAATCAAAGGAAGTGGCTTGTGGCTCCGACTGGTCTGATCTCCGAAAGATGGAGACAGCAGAGAGGAAGGGCTCTGCGAGGCTGGAATTTATCACAAGAACTCAACTCGGATTCCCAGGATGTGAGATCTGACCTGCACCAGCTGTGTGTGTGTGTGTGTGTGTGTGTGTGTGTGTGTGTGTGTGTGTGTGTGTGTGTGTGTGTGTGTGTGTGTGTGTGTCTGTGTGTGTGTGTGTGTGTGTGTGTGTGTGTGTAGGGGGGTTGTATGTGTGTGTGGGGGGGGGTGTTGTGTGTGTGTGTATGTGTGTGTCTGTGTATGTATGTGTGTAGATATGTATATGTTTGTGTGTGTCTGTGTGTGTGTATGAGTGTGTGTGTGTAGGGGGGTTGTCTGTGTGAGTATGTGTGTGTGGGGGGGGTGTTGTGTTTGTGTGTGTCTGTGTATGTATGTGTGTAGATATGTATATGTTTGTGGGTGTCTGTGTGAGTATGTGTGTGTGTGTGTGTGTGTGTGTGTGTGTGTGTGTGTGTGTGTGTGTGTGTGTATGTATGTGTGTAGATATGTATATGTTTGTGGGTGTCTGTGAGTCTGTGTGAGTATGTCTGTGTATGTATGTGTGTAGATATGTATATGTTTGTGGGTGTCTGTGTGAGTATGTCTGTGTGTGTGTGTCTGTGTGTGTGTGTCTGTGTATGTATGTGTGTAGATATGTATATGTTTGTGGGTGTCTGTGTGAGTATGTCTGTGTGTGTCTGTGTGTGTGTCTGTGTATGTATGTGTGTAGATATGTATATGTTTGTGGGTGTCTGTGTGTCTGTGTGAGTATGTCTGTGTATGTATGTGTGTAGATATGTATATGTTTGTGGGTGTCTGTGTGAGTATGTCTGTGTGTGTCTGTGTGTGTGTCTGTGTATGTATGTGTGTAGATATGTATATGTTTGTGGGTGTCTGTGAGTATGTCTGTGTGTGTGGGGGGTGGTGTGTGTGTGTGTGTGTGTGTGTGTGTGTGTGTGTGTGTGTGTGTGTGTGTGTGTGTGTGTGTGTCTGTGTATGTATGTGTGTAGATATGTATATGTTTGTGGGTGTCTGTGTGTGTGTGTGTGTCTGTGTGTGTGTCTGTGTATGTATGTGTGTAGATATGTATATGTTTGTGGGTGTCTGTGAGTATGTCTGTGTGTGTGGGGGGTGTTGTCTGTGTGTGTGTGTGTGTATGTGTGTGTCTGTGTATGTATGCGTGTAGATATGTATATGTTTGTGGGTGTCTGTGTGAGTGTGTGTGTGTGTGTGTGTGTGTGTTTGTGTGGGGGAGTGTTGTGTGTGTGTGTGTGTGTGTATTTCTGTAACTCTCTTATTAAAAGAACGAGCTCCAACTCAACATCTGGCACACACACTATGTCATTCCAGTGCTCCGTTTAACAATATAACTTCCACCTAATTAGTAACACTGGGTGACTACAGCAGCCTTTCAGCAATGCAGAGGTTCGTAACGAGGTCAGTACTTTTCCATATAAAGTATTGGGCTGCTCTCCAAATCACCACATATATAATCACAGAGCCATAATTGGGCATCATGTTATTGCCCTCATAACTACTGCAGAATGTGTGTGGAAGAGCAGGGATTGGTTGTGTGGTGTTAAATCAGCACCAAAGCTGAATGTGACTCTGGTCCTTGTTAAGCAGCTTATTGGTTAATGATATCCATTTGGGGCACAGTGACTTTCACTTGGGCACAACGTCAGGATTGGTTTGGTGATAACAAATTAGAGGTAGAACAGCTTCTCTCTAAGAAAAGGAAGGCCTTTTGTGCCTGGCAGGATGACATCGGTAGCAGGGCCAAAAGAGAACTTAATCCAGAGCCATGGCAAATGTCCAGTGCAGGGTGAGGGAGCTAGAGGAATTTTGGTGGACTGAGAAAGCTTTGGAAAGCCAGAGAGTGACAGACTCTGGTGACATGTGAGGCTTCTTCAGTGCCACCAAAACAGTCTGTGGTCTAAGTTACTTCAGATTAAAGCCCCCTGCGCTCAAAGGATGTGAAGAACTTGCTAAAAGATTGGAAGAATATAAAAAATCCATGGAAAGAGCACTTTCAAGAGCTCCTTAACAATGAGAGCATTGCTGAAACAGAGGCCACAAACCAAATAGTCCAGAGGTCTATGAGAAAATATACAGGGGAGCCTCGTGATGCCTCCAGGAACCTGCAAAGCAACAAAGCCATTGGTCCTGATGGGATCCCAGCAAAGATCCTTAAGGAAGGTGGATCACCACATATATGCCTTGCTCCTGAAAGACTGGGAAAAGGAACATCTGCTCTCAGAGCTAATAGTGACCACATTCAAAAAGGGAGACAAGGCGGAGTGTGGCAATTTCAGAGGCCTCTCCCTCCTGTCAACAACAGGCAGAGTGTTTGCACGTATCCTTGTCAACCAACTCCTTCCATTATCTGACGAAGCACTCCCTGAATCACAGAGTGGTTTCCACCCGTCTAGAGGTACCACAGACTTAATCTTCACAGCACATTGATTACAGGAAAATTGCCATGAACAAACTTGAATTTGGCTTTCATAGATTTGGCAAAGGCATTTGATACAGTAGACCACCAAGCTCTCTGGCATACACTATCAAGACATGGCTGTCCTGACAAGTAGTGATGAATACTACATGATTGCATGTCAGCCACAGTACTCAGTAATAGGTGGCACTGAATTGGAACCCTTCACTGTCAAAGCAGGAGTCAAACAGGTTGTATCATTGCACCCCACTCTATTTGCCATCCCTGTTGCTGCAGACCTTCACCTCATTGGCCAACACGTGCCACAGGGAATCCCAAATGTCTATAGATAGATAGATAGATAGATACTTTATTCATCCCCATGGGGAAATTCAACTTTTTTCCAATGTCCCATACACTTGTTGTAGCAAAACTAATTACATACAATACTTAACTCAGTAAAAAATATGATATGCATCTAAATCACTATCTCAAAAAGCATTAATAATAGCTTTTAAAAAGTTCTTAAGTCCTGGCGGTAGAATTGTAAAGCCTAATGGCGTTGGGGAGTATTGACCTCTTCATCCTGTCTGAGGAGCATTGCATCGATAGTAACCTGTCGCTGAAACTGCTTCTCTGTCTCTGGATGGTGCTATGTAGAGGATGTTCAGAGTTTTCCATAATTGACCGTAGCCTACTCAGCGCCCTTCGCTCAGCTACCGATGTTAAACTCTCCAGTACTTTGCCCACGACAGAGCCCGCCTTCCTTACCAGCTTATTAAGACGTGAGGTGTCCCTCTTCTTAATGCTTCCTCCCCAACACGCCACTACAAAGAAGAGGGCGCTCTCCACAACTGACCTATAGAACATCTTCAGCATCTCACTACAGACATTGAATGACGCCAACCTTCTAAGGAAGTACAGTCGACTCTGTGCCTTCCTGCACAAGGCATCTGTGTTGGCAGTCCAGTCTAGCTTCTCGTCTAACTGTACTCCCAGATACTTGTAGGTCTTAACCTGCTCCACACATTCTCCATTAATTCTCCATTATAGAACGGACAGCAGCCTTTTCAACCTCAACTGATTCAAGGCCAAGAACAATGTCAGGACCAGCACTATCGTTGAGTTTCCGTATGTAGATGAAACACCATCACAGCACACTCTGAAGAAGAACTCCAATGTATCCTGAATGCTTTTGCCAAGGCATATAGGGCCTTGAGTCTTGTTTTGAATATAAAAAACACACAGGTCCTATATCAGCCATTGGCCAACTAGCCATTTATCCAGCCCTCCATAAAAATTGATAATATCGCCCTTGAAAATATAGACTGCTCTCCCTCCTTTGGTAGCATTCGCTCCTCAAAAGCAGACATTGCCTGAGCAGTGCTATTGAAGCTACGCAAGATTAAAGAACAGAGTCTTTGAAGACCGTGACCCACAGGTCCAAACAAAACATTTGGTCTACAGAGCAGTCGTCCTTCCTACTGTACCGTACAGAGCTGAATCATGGGCCACCTACAGTAGACACCTGAAAGTCCTGAAACAATATCACCAAAGAATCTTATGAAAGATTTTTAGGATCAGTCGGAAAGACAGACACGCTAACATCGGTGTACAGGAGGAGGCCAACATGAACAGGATCTCCACCCTGATAAAGCAACCCCAACTCTGATGGATAGGTCATGTTATTCAGATGTCTAACTCATGTCTCCTTAAGCAGATAATTTACTCCCAGTTGAAGGAAGGTCAGTGAGCCCCCGGTGGGCAAAAGAAACTCTTCAACGATAGCATCAAAATCAGCCTGAAGAAATTCAACGTTACGTCTAAAAACTGGGAAGGTGTTTCACTCAATAGATAGAGCTGGAGGAAATCTGGTCGAGCGGGAGCTGCGCTACATGAGAACGACTTCCGCTGTGCCCCAGGGAACAAGCAGGAGCTGTGAAAGGAGAGTCTGAACAGCCAAAAGACCCGACACCAACCACAGCCTCCACTTACTCGTGCCCACACGGCACCAAAAAATGTGGATCCCGGATCATCCTCTACAGTCACCTGAGACCCACCGATAGACAACCCCTTCGAACATCATACTCGACTCAAGTACTCGCAATACTACTACAGTTTTAAGGTGACTGGAGGAAAGCATGGGGGATGTCAGAGATATGGTTGTTTTACACAGAGAGCAGTGGGTGCATGGAATGCCCTGTCAGGGTTGGTGGCAGAGGCAGGGACATTTCAGAGCCTCTTACATGGGCACCTGGGTGAAAGGAAATAGAAGGGGCTATGTGGAAGGGAAGAGTTAGATTGACCTTAGAGCAGTTTAAAAGTTCAGCACCCGATCACAGGCCGAAGAGCCTGTACTTGCTGTAGAGTCCTATGTTCTATAACTGTTGCAGGAGGGTTACCGAGCAACAATTGACACTCGGCCGCAGAGAAAGATACAGGAACAAGTTACCTTAAGCTTGAGATATGGGGTGTGCAGGGAAGGGTCTTGTCGTGTCCGCTCCAGGGAGCTCACTCTCCTTTGGTCTCCACAAGACACTCAGCCCTCAGCTGTCGCTCCAAGTAGCTGTTTGCAAGTGACAGTGGCCACGGGTAGCCTGTGGCCTCACACCCTGGTGAGACAGGGACACGCCTGTTCTAGCATGCAAAGTCAACTCAGGAGGACTGGGATCTACAGTGAGGTGCAACGGCCAGGAAGCCGGTTTTGCGACGCTCCGTGAAGAGCGAAGGGCAGGGCAAGGCATCATAGTCGTCCACTACAACCAAAGAAGATGCCAGTTTGCGACTCTCGATTGTACCTCTGGACCCGACCTTCTGAGGCTGAGAGAGTGGAACTGCCACAATGCAATGGCTTTTCCAGGTTAAAAACTCCCCTGCACAGGTTTCCTGTCACTGTTGGACGCGGCACACAACCACCATCAGTCAAAAAGCTACAGTTAAAGGGGGAGAAGGTGTTACGGAGGCAAAGTTTGTGGCGGGAATTCCGGAGCGCTGCTTCCGCTTCTGTAGTTTCAGCCACCAATCGGAAACCAATTAAATGTGGGAATTGGTAAAGTACCGTCATGGAGGCGAGAGAGCTGGGAGGGAGTACAGAGAGATCAGAAAACAATGAGGGCAGTAGGGCCAGTGTAACTCTATTCCAGTGCCAGCAATCCAGGTTCAATCCCCACCACTGTCTGTAAGAAGTTTGTACACACACACCTGCCCCCACCATTCTGGGAGATCTTGTTTCCTCCCACATTCCAAGGATGTACGGGTTAGTAAACTAATGAACTTGGTAACAGCAGGGTATGAACCTCAAGGTGGTATATATTAATATACCGTACAGCATATGTACTTCAGTAAGAAATCTACTTTGAATGTTGAACCGGATCAGGAGATATGGGTCTGTTAGAGGGATTTACCCCTTTGTGACAGTGATACGCACAGAGAGAATCTGGAAAAGGGAGTTGAGGTTGAAAGAAAAGTCAGGTATGATTTTATTGAAAGACAGGGAGACATGGCAGAGCCTTGCATCTACACATCGTTCCTGAGTAATGAACTGCTTCCATTCATTTAAAGTCGGAAAATAAAGCAAAATCGTTTGATGTGTTCACCGCACCCTCGCTCATTGTAATGAGCACATGCGACTGATAAGAAAGAACAGTTACTCAAAGTGGGGAGAAGGAAAACTACTTACTACCATTTGTAGGAACGTCAGACAGACAGACTTTATTGATCCCGAGGGGAATTGGGTTTCGTTACAGCCGCACCAACCAAGAATAGTGTAGAAATATAGCAATATAAAACCATAAATGATTAAATAATAATAAGTTAATCATGCCAAGTGGAAATAAGTCCAGGACCAGCCTATTGGCTCAGGGTGTCTGACACTCCGAGGGATGAGTTGCAAAGTTTGATGGCCACAGGCAGGAATGACTTCCTATGACGCTCAGTGTTGCATCTCGGTGGAATGAGTCTCTGGCTGAATGTACTCCTGTGCCTAACCAGTACATTATGGAGTGGATGGGAGTCATTGTCCAAGATGGCATGCAACCTGGACAGCATCCTCTTTTCAGACACCACCGTCAGAGAACACATGCACATACGTCAGATTTATCGATAGTACTTTAGGGGAGCTCACTCAAACTGTATGTCAAAGATTCTATAAGCCAGGCATTCTTAACCCATCATTTTCTTCTCCATATTCCACAGTCCTCTACAATACAGGAGACCATTCAGCCCACCAAGTCTATGCTGGCCCACAGAGCAATTACCATGGGGTGGCACAGTAGCGTAATGCTTAGTGTAACACTATTACGTGCCAGCGATCTGCAACTGGGGTTCAATTCCAGCCGCTGTCTGTGTAAATGTTTACATTCTCCCCGTGACTGCATGCCTTTCCTTCCCGATACTCCGGCTCAGAACCATAATCAGGTTTAATATCACCAGCACATGTCAAGAAATTTCTCATCCTTGCGGCAGTAGTACAATGCAATGCATAATAATAGGGAAAAACGTGAATTACTGTAAGTATATGTATTAAATAATTAAATTAAATAAGTAGGGCAAAAGTAGAATTGTAGGAAGTAGTGTTCATGGAACCAAGGTCCATTCGGAAAGGAAGAAGGGAAGAAGGTGTTCCAGATTTCCCCCGACATTCCAGGGGTACAGGTCAGTCAGTTGTGCGCAGGCTGTGCTGGTGCTGGAAGCATGTCGACACTTGCGGGCTGCCACCATCACGTCCGCGGACAAATGATACACATATCACTATGTGTTTCAATGTTCCGACATACATGTAACAAATAAAGCTAATCTATCTATCAAATCTAAATACCTACCCCATTCCTCACCGGTTCCCTCTGTAACCTATTCTCCCCATGAGTGTTTCGTTGTTCTTCAGCTGTAACAAAGGACACAGCCTTGTTTGGAAGCTCCAGGTGTCTCCTGGTGATGATTAATGCTCAATTTTATCAAGACATGTTCACAGTCCACCTCCAGGCAGAGCGTAGCTACCACAATCTTGGCCCGGGTGCCGAATCCCTCCTTAAAAATCTCTGCTGATTCACTCCTCACTGTGGCCACGACGGATCCTAGTCCTCACATCACAAAGATGAACAGGAGCGCTGAGTCACCCCTGGCTATCCCGAAGTGACAGCTAGAAACGGGCTGCTGGAGGAACTCGGTGGGTCAGGGGGCATCTGACATTTGGGCTGAGACTCTTCATCTGGACTTCAACAGCAGCTGGTTATTTGCCTGTAGGATCTATCACTAACCTCCCTTCGCTTTCTCCCAGAATCAGGTGGTTGTCAGCATCGCTGAAGACCAATCCCAAGCCCAACCTATTGGTGCAAATACAAAAAGGCATGTATACTTCATTAGGAGGTTTGGTATGTCACAACTTTCTACAGATGTACCGTGCCAGCATTCTGACTAGTTTCATCACCATCTGCTACGGAAGAGTTACTGCACAGCACTAGAAAAAGCTACAGGAGGTTGTAAACTCAGCCAGCTCCATCATGGACCCTAGCCTCCCCAGTATCGAGGACATCTTCAAAAGGCAGTGCCTCAAGAAGTTGACATCATCACTAAGGACCCCCGTCACCCAGAATATGCCCTCTTCCCATTTCTACCATCAGGGAGGAGATAGAAATGCCTGAAGACTCAATGTTTTAGGAACAGCATCTTCCCCTCTGCCATCATATGTCTGAATAGACCACAAACTCACGAAAAGTTCCTCACTTTTCAAAGTTTGATGTTCAAAGTAAATCAGGTGGCACGGTAACTTAGTGGTTAGCACAACTCTTTACAGTGCCAGCAACATGGGTTCAGATCCCGTTGTTGTCCGTAAAGAGTTACTACATTCTCCCCGTGACCACATGGGTTTCCTCAGGGTGCTCCAGTTTCCTCCCAGAGTCCAGACACTTAACAATTGACAGGTTAATTGGTCATTGTAAGTTCCCTCATGATTAGGCTAAGGTTAAATTGGGGGTTGCTGGGCAGCTTGGGTGGAAGGGTCAAAATAAATAAATAAATTTATTATCACAGTACACATATCTCACCATATACAACCCTGCGATTCATTTCCTTGTGGGCATTCAAGTAAGTACAAGAACCGTAATAGAATCAATGAAAGACTGTACCCAACGGGACGGACAAATAACCAATGTGCAAAAGAAACGAGCTATCAAAGACAAAAAGAATAATAATATTTTCCAGGACAACTCTTGAAGTCCATTATGGTTTTGTCGAGCTTTAAACTTGCTTTCTGATTTACTGAGTCAGATGAAAATAGGGTTTCAAATATGAAACAATCAAATGAACTATACCTTGACACACCTTCTGTACGTGGACAATTTGAAATTATACGCTTCATCAATAAAGCTAAAGCAATTAATTCAAATTCAGATACTATTTTCTAAAGATATAAACATGAACTTTGGACTGGACAAATGCAGAACATTAAACATAAAGAAAGGTGCAATAGAGCTAACAGAATACAGAACAGGGCAGCAGGATACGATACAACCGATGGAAGAATGTGAAACATACAAGTATCTGGGATAGCAACAAGCAAAGAACTGGATCACAGTGTGATAAAGGGAAAATGTTCGACAGAATTCACTTCAGGGTTTAAGAATTTCTGCCAACCAGAGCTCAACAGTAAAAACATAACAAAGGCAATAAACACTTTCACCATGCCCATATTAATGTATTCTTTTGGCATAATATCTGGGTCTGAAACTCATCTAGAAAATTTACAAAGAAAAATAAGAACTGAAATGACACATTTTAGAAAACACCATTTACACTCGAGCACACTTAATTCAACAGTACTTCGAACAGAAGGAGAAAAGGGAATAACAAACATTAAAAATTTACACAACAGTCAGATAAGACTTCCAAGGATATATTTTCATCAACGAAAACAGGATTCAACACTCCATGCAAGTATATACAACTCTGATAAGAGGTACTAAATTTAAATGAAAGCACAACCCAGAAAAATAAAGAAATTATCACTATTGAAGAAAAAGTTAACCAGTGGAGGAGCATGACCCTCCATGGAAGACATTCACATAATCCGAGCAGGCTGGATGTTGACAAGGAAGTGTTGAACGCCCGGCACATAGTTGGAGACCTCTTCCCAGAAACAGTGGAGTTCCTTGTGATAATACAAGACCAGATGGCTATCACAAAAAAAATATCAAAAATACATAATAACACACCAAGAAATTCAGGACAATAAATGCAGAAAATACCGAGAGGAACCAGAAATAATCCAACGCGTTCCAGGATCCTGCAGCAGTTTAACTCAATCTGATTACTGACACAGGCACAATCGAGAGGCAAACATCCCTCAGCAAAATCTTCCTTTAAATCACAAACTCATAAAAGACCCTGTACCTTCCTATAAAAACAAGCCTGATCCACTTTTCGAGTCAGAGACCTACAAATTATACTATGACAGACCCGTTGTTACAGATAGGGCAATCCATAATAACTGCAGAGATAATAATACAGGATAAACAATCAAGTACAAGTTACTTACATACAGCCATTCCAAACACACGTAACATACAGAAATCAATAAGTGCAAACACCAGAAATATGCTGAATTAAAAGAGGAAATTGAAAGACTGTGGAACATGAACATCATTCCAATAGTAATATTGACAACTGGTATCGTCCCAAAGTCACTACACAATAGCATTAAACAATTAGGCCTACACAGTTATACTTATGTAACTCTCCAGAAAGCCACAATACTAAACAATATTAGAGTAGTCCAAAGGTTCCTACAATTGAGAAATGAGTGTGCTTGGCTATGCCTGTACCGCAGGCTTTACCAGCTCGAGCTGAAATAAAATAAAAATACTAATAAATAAATAAGCAACAAATATTAAGAATATGAGATGAAGAGTCGTTGAAATCGAGTCCATAGATGTGAGAACAGTTCAGTGATGAGGCAAGTGAAGTTGAGTGAAGTTAACCCCTCTGTTTAAAGAGCCTGATGGTTGAGGGGTAATAACTGTTCCTGAACCTAATGGTGCTCTCTGTTTGCACTACTTGTTTATTTTTTATATTTTTAAATTGTAACAAAGTAATTTTTGATCATTGGTACTGTATTGCTGCAGTAAAACGACAAATTTCACAACATACACTCAGTGGCCACTTTATTAGGTACACCTGTTCACATGCTCATTAATGTAAATATCTAATCAGTCAATCATATGGCAGCAATTCTATTTGCATAAAAGCATGCAGACATGGTCAAGAGGTTCAGTTGTTGTCCAGACCAAACATCAGAATGGGGAAGAAATGCTGTGTAAGTGAATTTGATCATGAAATGATAGTTGGTGCCAGATGGGGTGGTTTGAGTATCTCAGAAACTGCTGATCTCTTGGGATTTCCATGCACAACCGTCTCTAGGGTTTACAGAGAATAGTGCAAAAAATGCACAAAATACAGTGAGTGGCAGTTCTGTGGGCAAAAAAAAAACCTTGTTAATGAGAGAGGTCAGAGGAGAATGGCCAGACTGGTTCAAGCTGACAGGAAGGTGAGGCGTTACAATGGTGGTGTGCAGAAGAGCATCTCTGAACGTGCAACACATCAAACCTTGAAGTGGATGGGCTACAGCAGCAGAAGACTATGAACGTACACTCAGTGGCCACTTTATTAGGGAAGGGTGGTACCCAATGAAGTGGCCACTGTGTATATATTCAGGAAAAGGAAGTTTCCTCATGGCAGAAGACCACGCCAGGTTAACCAGGTGTACCTAATAAAACGGCCACTGACTGTGTGTCAGTGATAATTGACCTGATTCTGAGGCAGGTTCCTGGTGGGTCAGCCTCCGAGCCTTAACTCAAGTAAGTCATTAAAGTAGGATCGAAAAGCTAGCAGGTAATCCTGAGCCTACCATAAGGCAAAAGCACAGCTGAATTGTCATGTATCACATGCTGAGGTGAAAGCGGTGGTGTGGTGCTTGTTTACAGCAGAGGGTTAATAGTAATAGGAACACGCTGTATCTGAATTCCTTGTAAATAGCAGCCAACAGCCATTATCTCTGTTAATGGAAGCAAGCTCCTGAGTCCAGGGGCTAACCAACCTTGGTTTCATCATCCGTACCGCCTGAAAACGCATCAACTTGCTTATTTTATTGGCAAGGTGCCCAGTGTTAGGGTGTATTCTGGCAATATGCAATATAGTAAATATTAATTTCAGCAGCAACCGATCTTCAGATCTGAATATGGATTGTAGGTTGAATTTAAAATGCAGCTTGGAATAATGCTCTTCCTGAGCTGCATTCCAGAGTAAATTACAGACCAGGAAACACACAGTTGTCTGCATATGCATGAGCGCAATCAACACCACATTGGCCTAACATTCTGCATACAACTCGGAAGAAACAATAATTAATACTCATTTTGGGCGTGTTGCTGTGAAAAATCCAGGTATTTGAAAAATGACATGTAACTCATAAGAAGCATTATTGAAGGCATTATGAATTGTCCTGTTACCATTCCTCTTTAACGTATAAAATGTGCTGTAACGTTGGGTCGGGGAGTCTTTCTCTCTCTTGTGTGTGATAGTCAGCTTGTGCGTGCTCGAATAAAGACTTTTATATGCACCAGGTGCATCTCTCCAGTGATTTTGTTCACAGTCACGATCCCCAGTACATGGAATATTTAGTCAGAGGGTGGTAAATTTATGGAATTCATTGCCACAAAAAACTGAGGATGCCAGTCATTGAGTATATTTAAAGTGGAGGTTGATATGTTCTTGATTAATCAGGGTGTCAAAGGTTACTGGGAGGAGGCAGGAGAATGGGGTTGAGAGGGTTAGTAAATCAGCCATGATGGAATGAGGAAGCAGGCTTGATGGACTGAATGGTCGAATTTTGCTCCAATGTCTTATACAACAAACAGGGGCTGTTTGGTGATTACATTATTTTTAGAAGAAGATTAATTCTACTCTTTGTTTTGGTAGATATTTGTTCAGTGCAGTTCAGAAATAAAACTGCAGCCAGTTTCACAAGCCCCAGATCACTTCATAGCCAATGGTTTATCTTTGGATATGTGGTCACACACAGAACATAGCCACACCAGCTTCAATTTTAACGGTGCGCGTACACTGTTTAACACCCAAAGGTACTTCACAAGAGAGTTATGGGTCAAAAATGGACAGCAAGCCTTGAAGGTGTCGGAGAGTGCAAAGTTCAAAGTAAATTCATTATCGAAGTATGTATGCGAAAAACAACCTTGGGATTCATTTTCTTCAGGCACCCACAGGACAACAAAGAAATACAATAGAATCCACACAAAAAACACACCCAACAAAGATTGAGAAAAATCCATTTTGTGAAAGAGGACAAATTGTGCAATTAATAATGAAAATTGAACATATAACACATAGAGCATGGGCTGCACAGTGTGAGAGCCCGTTCAGTGCTGAGCTGAGTGAAGCCAGCCCAGGGCAGCAACTGCCCCCAAACTTGGCAGCGTGGGACCCGAGACTCCCGCACTCCTGCCCAATAATAGCAGAGCAGACTCAAATAGCCATCCAACCTAATTGTGCTCCTATGTCTTATGGTCTAAGCTGACTAGAGATGAAAGCACTGATGAGCAGACAAGCAGAGAGGCTTAAGGAGGGAATTCCAAAGACTGGGATGGCTGTTCCCACCTTTGTGTCATGTCCACTTGGTTAGCAAAGATGCTTGGCGGTGTAATTATATTCATAAAATCATACAGCATAGGAATATGTCCTTCAGATTGCCAAATCTGCTCTCTTATTGGCAGTAAAACTAAAGCAGGAACATCAGCTGTTTCTCTCACCACAGGTGCTGACTGACCTCTTGAGCATTGCCAGCATTTTCTCCGTTTTGTTTCAGATTTTCAGCATCTTCAGTATCTTTTATTCAAATTTGCACTCAACATGATTTTTATTTTTATTTGTGGCTGTATATTTTCCTAAATTGTAGCTACATGTGTTATTTGTGCAAGGTGCTACTTGCTTCAGGTAATGTGTTTTGCACCTTGGCCCCAGAAGATCGCTGTTTCATTTGGCTACGTTCATATATGGTTGAATGATATGAAACTTTGATCTTGTTTTATTCATTTCATTAACCCTCCCAGACTCTGCTACTCAACCACTCATTAGGGGTAATTTATGGAGGTTGTCCATCATGTCTGACAATGACAGGAAACCTGTGTGGGAGGGCTTTTAAAGCTGTTACACTAGGGCAGTTTCACTCTCTCGACCGCAGAAGTCCGAGTCTAGTGGTATGAACAAGTGTCACAAGCCAGAACCGTCTTTTGTTGCAGTGGATGACCTTGACGTCTTCTGTGCCTTGTTATGTCCCTGGCTCTCCAGTGTGTTGCAGTACCACCTCCCTACCCATTGCCCATTGCCCAGAGTTGGCTTGGCATGCTAGGACAGGCATGTTCCTCTCTCACTGGGGTACGGGGCTACCAGCTACCCTCACCTGGTTTAGCCTGCCCGTTGAAGCGGTGTAGCGGGATGTGGCTGCAGTCACATGCAAACAGCTGCTTGGAGCCACAAGTGAGAACTGAGGGCGCGGTAGGGACCAAAGGTGAACGAACTGCCCCAGAATGGGGCATGTTTGTCCAAGCATGCGAAGTCAGCTCTGGCAGACTGAGGGGGGGGGGGGGGTTAATCAAAAGTGGCTAATTAACTACCAGTCTGCACAAATTTGCAATGTGGGAAGAATTCAGCCACTACTGTCTGGTTTGATGCAGTATCCTTTCCCAACATACAAAAACAACAGCGACCTACTGCGAGATCAGCAGTACAGGTCAGTGGCTGTACACTGCCTCAGTGCAGGATCTATATACGTCCAGGCCCAGGAAGCTGGCATGAAAAATCACTGCAGATACTCCGCACCCTGCAAAATTCCTTTTCTAAAAACCCCCTTCAGCAAAGTGTTACAGGGCTATTGAAACAAAGAAAAATCACGTAATCTTTAAAGTTTCTTCCCCCAAGCAGTTAACCATTCCAGTTAGAGCCCCCACACCCTATCGTCTCTCCCCAAGCCCTCTAGTTCCTGATAACAGGATAAAGACTGCACATTCACCCTAACTATGGCTTTTGACACCCAGTCCCATTCTCCTACACGCCAGTGAAAAATGTCTCAGCCTATACAACCTCTATCCATAACTCAGCCCCTCAAGCTTCACCCCACTCAGTCCCACCATCCTCGTAAACACATGCTAGTATTTATTTATTTATGCACTTTAACATATAATTCTTTATTCTTTATCATTGTTGAATGATGTTGCTACCTGTTGCATGTTGCTCCCTGACCAACACACAGCAGCAAATCCCTGGTAATGCAGGAGGAAGTCAGCATCTATAGAGGGACATAAAGAGTTGAGGTTCCGGGCTGTCACCCTTCATCGGGCCAGCCAATTCTAATACAGTGCTTCTCAACCAGGGGCCCATGGCATTTAAACTGTAAATATATTGTAGGTATGCGTACTTCGCAACCACCAACATTGAGTTGGGGCTCACTTTAAGAGGCTGGTCTGACGTGATAACGTAACAATGTGAAGTTTTTTACCGCGCTTTATGCTCTGCATTTTGTTGAGAATAAAGTAAGTTGTTGCGGTTTCCCCTAAACTTAAAACGGCTCTGCTGTTTTAATTTACGAAAACCTACAGTATCATGCAAATGTAATTGGTCCTTGAATAGAGTACCTGGAGGAATCCCATGCGGTCACAGGAGGACCATGCAAACTCCACATGGAAAGCACAGGAGGTCAGCATTGAATGTGGCTGCTGGAGCTATGAGACAGAGGCTCTACCAGCTGCTCCATTGCGTCAGCTGTAAGCAAACACCAGGCAGCAGACTGAACTGAACACACACACTATACAGACTCCAGCCTCAAACCAGCACCTTACATTGCTTGGCCACACTAACTTGGCAGGGCAACTGTTTTAATATCAGCACAACATTTGTCTCGCCATATATTAATCCATTTATTTACAGTGTAAAGACCATAAACACGCAATTCAATGCAGATTTAGGACAAGTTGTCTGCCAACTGATTTTAAGATGGAAAAACACTTCCAGAATTAAAGCAGGGTCAAGTTAATGAATGAATTTGGGAAATACGGTGGCTTGGTTTTGACTAGTTGCCAGTGGTGGAGGAATTAAAACCAGATCCTATAAAACTAACTGCAGAACAGAACCATCGGGTGGTGGGGTAGAGTTATGTCTCTACCAAAGGAATTGTAAGTCCTTCCCTCTGATATCCTGCAGGTCACCCTTGGACAAGGTTAGCACCTGCTTAGCACCCACCCCTCTCCCCCCCACCCCGATCAGGATCACGCGAAGCCATGGGAGCAGGTGATGAATGTTCATATGAGCAGCTGGTGCACTGACACCAGGCAGACAAACTCTGAAGAGTATTGATAATGGCTGGGGTCACCTGACTTGTAAAGACACTGCCCAGAAGAAGGCAATGGCAAACCACTTCTGTAGAAAAATTTGCCAAGAACAATCATGGCCATGAAAAGACCATAATCGCCCACGTCATACAACATGGCATATAATGATGATGAAGGTGATGAAAAGAACGAAGGTCTGACCTGGAGATTTGTTGCTTTTGTTTATTACTGTTCTAAAAGAGTTGAAGTTAAAATAATGCTCCTGATGCAGCCTCCTCTACATTGGTGATACCCGTCATAAATTGGGGGAATTCTTCGTCAAGCTCCTCCGCATCAATTGCCACAAGTAGGACTTCCTGGTGGCCAAATATTTCAATTCCCATTCCCATTCCCATTCCAATCCATGGCTTCCTCTTGTGTCAAGATGGGACCACCTCACAGGGGAGGAGCAACACCTTATAATACGTCTGGGTAGCCTCTAACCTGTTGGCATGAATATTAATTTTTCCTTCTGGTGAACAGATTCCCCCCCCCCCCCACCCCCCATTCTCCACTCTAACTTTTACGTCTTCTCACCTGTCCATTACTTACCCCTGGGGCCCCTCCTCCTTCCCTCTCTCTTATCGTTCACTTTCCTCTCCTATCAGATTCCTTTTTCTCCAGCCCTTGACGTTGCCCACCCACCTGGTTTCACCTATCACCTTGCAGCTGGGTGCACCTCCTTCCCCTCCACCCACCTTTTTATTCTGGCATCTTCCCCCTTTCTTCTCAGTCCTGGAGGGGTCTCGACCTGAAATGTTGACGGTTTGTTCATTTCCATTGATACTGCCTGATCTGCTGAGTTCCTCCAGCATTTTGTGTGTGTGGCTAAAATAAATTCTGTCCAGATGGAGCGTCCCAACCATATGCATCGATTGTCCATTTCCCATCTCAGATACTGCCTGACCCGCCGAGATCCTCCAGCTTCTTGTGTGTTGCTACAGGATTCCATCATCTGCACTCTCTTGTGTCTTTAAAATAAATTCTGTCTGTCATTAAAAATCAATAGCAATGTGAGAGCTATATTGAAGACAAGATCTTCGTAGTGTAGTGGCACAGTATAATTGCTTTACAGTGTCAGTGTCAGGGCTCAATGCCCGCTGCAGTTTATAAGGAGGTTGTATGATCTCCCCGTGACCAGTTTCCTCCCACGTCCCAAAGACATTTGGCTAGTGTCAGTAAGTTGTGGGCTTGCTACGTTGCTGACGGAAACATGGTGACACTTGCTGGCTGCCCCCAGCACTTCCTCGGACTGTGTTGGTCGTTGACTCAAATGACACATTTCACTGCATTTTTCAATGTTTTAATGACAAATACAATTAATCTTTCTCAAGTCAGAGTGATTGATTTGGGAAAGGTTTTGTGTCAAACTACTAATCAGAGCTTATTGTTGGTGCCATTCAGAAATGACTGTCCTGATAACTCTGAGTGAAATAACTCACATTACTATCACGTTATCCATACCAAAGTCTCAAATCTAACTCATCTGTTGGATAATTCTATAACAATAATAACTATTTATAGAGCGCTTTTGATACATTAAGGTGCAGGTTCAAAGTGCTTTACATAGATTGCAAAGATAAATCAATATTGTCATAAAAATACGGGACTAAATTAAAAATCATAAGTCAAACATTATAGAGAATAAAATGAAATTAGACATATATTAGGTAGCCTAGTGGTTAGCACAACACTTTACAGTACCAGCAACCCGGGTTCAATTCCTGCCACTGTCTACGTGTACGTTTGTACGTTCTCCCTGTGACCACGTGGGTTTTCCTCCGGGTGCTCCGGTTTCCTCCCACACTCCATAGATGTACCGCTTGGTAGGTTAATTGATCATTGCAAACTGTCCTGTGATTGGGCAAGGATTAAATCGGGGGATTGTTGGGTAGTGGCATGGTTTGAAGGGTGGGAAAGGCCTATTCCGTGCTGTATCTCAATAAATAAATAAATGTAATCAACATCAATGGGCATTGAATAATTGTCTAAGTAGGCCAAATTCAAAAATGTGGGCTTTTAGAAGTGCTTTGATACTAATGGGTAGTTTAGTTCTGGGAATTCTTATGACTATGAATGTACTAAGCTTTGCCAGTGTGTAATGGCCCAATAAAAGATAAGTCCAGCTGCTCCATGCAGAGATGGGTTGTTATCAACAATAGTACCTTGTATTCGTTTGACAGTGTTAATGCAACAACATATTCCAGTCTGTTTAATGGGAGCTTTATCAGAAATTATAAAAAACTGGCATGTTTAAGGAGTCAATAGGGAATATGACCATGGTTAAAGTGCTACACTCACAAAATGTTGGAGGAACCCAGCAAATCAGGCAGTATTTATGGAGGGGAATAAACAGTTGATATTTTTGGCTGAGACCTCTCATAGGGACTGGAAAGGAAGGGGGTAGAAGCCAGAATGAGAAAGTAGGGGGGAAGGGGAGGAGGACAAGCTGGCAGGTGATGGGGAAGGTAAGTGGGGGGGGGGCAATGAAGTAAGAAGCTTGGAGGTGATAGGTGGAAGAGGTAAAGAGCTGAAGAAGAAAGAATCTGATAGGAGAGGAGAGTGGACCACGGATGAAAGGGGAGGACGAGGGGAACTAGAGGGAGCTGATGGGTAGGTGAGGAGAAGAGAACGGGTGAAGGGGTTACAAGTCCCTCTGGTTTCCCTCCTCCTTCCCTTCTTTCCATGGTTCACTCTCCTCTCCTATCAGATTCCTTCTCCTTTAGCTCTTTACTTTTTCCACCTGTCACGTCCCAGCTTCTCACTTAATCTCCCCTCCCCCATAGACCCACCCTCCCCGGCCTCACCAATCTCCTGCCAGTTTGTACTCCTTCCCCTTCTGCCACTTTCTTATTCTGACTTCTGCCCTCTTCCTTTCCAGTCCTGATGAAGAGCTTTGGCCTGAAACATTGACTGTATATTTCCCTCCACAGATGTTGCCTGACCTGGGGAGTTCCTCTAGCACTTTGTGTCTGTTGCTTGAGATTTCCAGGATCTGCAGAATCTCTTGTGTCTGTGGGTAAAGAGCTAAGTTTTAAGGGTTGGATCTACTCGGTGACTGAGACTGGTGTGAAAAACAAAAAAACATCCAGCGAGTGACAGTTCTGCGGGTGAAAACGCCTTGTTCATGAGAGAGGTCAGAGGGGAACGGCCAGACTGGTTCGAGCTGACAGGAAGGTGACAGAAACTCAGATAACCACACATTACAACAGTAGGGTGCAGAAGAGCATCTCTGAACGCACAACATGTTGAAGTGGATAGGCTACAGGAGCAGAAAACTACAAACATTCATGTTATAAGGTACAGAAAGTACGAAACAAAATGGCCACTGAGGGCGGCTAAATAACATTTTTGCCTACAAAGTAATCTAAAATGTGGTGACAGTTATAGAAAATACTGCAGCCTACAAGGCACAGCAAGATCCCGTAAAAAGCAACGATTGTGTCCAGTTAGTGGTGCTTATATATTGACTAGGTCACTGGGGAATCAAGGACCACCTACCATCCAGGCCATGTTCTCTTCTGGCTTCTACCAGCATGCAGGAGGTACAGAAGCCTCGAGTCCCACACCACCAGGTTCGGGAACAGTTATTACGCTCCTGAGCCGGTGTGGATAACTTCACTCACCTCAACTCTCAACTGATTCCACAACCTACAGCCTCACTTTCAAGGATTCTACAAATCACGTTCTCTGTATTTTTTTTTAGTGTTTGCACAATTCATATCCTTATAAATGTTGTAATTATTGTAGAGACTCGCTGCCTTTGTGACCTCTTCTCAGCCAACGAAAAGAGCAAAAGGTCATGGTCTCTTCTCACTAGGACCATCAGCCAGGAAGTCCCACGTCCCTAGGTTCAGGAACAGTTACTACCTCACAACCATCAGGTTCCTGAAGCAGCTTTGGCACAGTGGTTGTTTCTCAGTCTTTGTGTGTGTATATTTTTCCACAGGTTCTTGGTAATTCTTCATTTTCCTGTAAATGCCTGCAAGAAAATAAATCTCAAGTTAGTAAATGGTAGCATATACATATTTTGATAATAATTGACTTTGAAATCTCCTCTGTTCCTCTGACAGGACACTGGTTTAACATTTCATCTGCAGGACAACCCCGTCAACTGTGCAATGTTCCTTCTGTACTACACTGACGTTTGAGTGGGATTTTTGTGGTCGAGATTCTGGATTTGATCTTGAACCCACAACCTCCCAGCTCAGGGCTACCCACTGAGGCAAAGGTGGCCCACCCACCCAAAGAAAAGAAAACTCTCCCTGGATCGGACTGACAGCTTGCTGCCATCTATTCTACTCTCTTGCATTTGCAAGAACCTTCTCACAGGCAGCTGCCTGTCATCAGATCACTTCAGCTGGGCTGGGTGAGGGTGAGGTGTGTGGGTGTTAGACCGCAGCTACCTTAGGAACGGAGAGTTACTAACCACGGACACTGAGGTCCTCTCTGTTGCACCAGGAGGATAAACAAACTTGCTCTCCTTGAGTTCAACACCATCTGCTGGCATTTCCTGAAGTGGATGGACGCCGTAAAGAAGCCTTTATATTTCTAAAAATATTTCTTGAACACGATGTGCATTCTTTTTGTTGTTTTAAACAACTACGCCCTTCGGGAAGTGCCTGGATGCTTCACAGTCCTTAAAGAGCAGTTTGATTTATTTCTCATTTGCGGACAGTACCTCAGGGTCAGAGCCAGGGCTAGAATCAATAAGCTGTCTGCAGCGCAGCTTCCCTGTGGGTTGCAGAACAGAGAGATGATACACATCAAGCCCTCCTCCGTGCAGGAGAAGACTGAGGAATGACCTACTCAAAAATTATCAAGCTTCCCGCAGCCAGAATTCTCCACGGGGTGTGGTAGCATCATGGTTAAATTACTGAACAAGCAGACAGCGTTCATTGATCCAGAGATTATTCGAGCTCAGATCTCCAATCTCACTAAGGCAGCTGGAGAATTTAAAAGCACGTAATTAGATAAATATGCAATTTTTTCCAAAATTCTCTAACAGTAACCATGAAACTACTGGATCGTTGTGGAAACTTATCTGTTTAACTAATGTCCTTCAGGGAATGTAATCTGCGGCCCTAACCTGGTTTGGTCTACACAGGGCTCTCAACTAGAAAATGTGGTGGGCTCTTTACTTCCTCCTCAGTTCAAGGACATTAGGAACAGAATACAGAAGGTAGAACAATGCTGCACGGTGCAGGCCCTTTGTCCCACGATGTTGTGCCGACCTTGATACCTACTCCAAGATCAATCACAGCCAGCAGCCAGCAGGCTTCCGTGTAGCTTTTTTTGTGGATTCTATTGTGCTTCTTTCTTCTGCAGGTGTCTGCAAGAAGACGAATCTCAAGGTTGTATAGAAGCATACATACTTGGATAATAAATTTGAACATTTGAACTTTGGACTCAGTCAGCTCCGTCGTGGGCACTGGCCTCCTCACCATCACTTCAAAAGGTGGCACCTCTAGAAGGTGGCATCCATCATTAAGAACCCTCACCACGTGGAACATGCTCACAAGTCATTCACACCACAGGGGAGGAAGCACAGATGTGTGAAGACACACACTCAGCATTGTAGGAACAGCTTCTTCCCCTCTGCCATTAGATTTCTGAATGGTCCATGATGAACCCATGAACATTACCTCACTATTCCTTTAGAACTTTGACAGACTTCTATAGATGTGCAGTGAAGGGTATACTGACTGGCTGTGTCACAACCTGATATGGAAACACCAATGCCCTTGAATGGAAAATCCTGCAAAAAGTAGTGGATATGGTCCAGTCCATCACAGGTAATGCACTCCTCACCATTGATCATATCTACATGGAGCGTTGTCGCAGGAAAGCAGCATCCATCATCAGGGACCCCCCACCACCCAGGACATGCTCTCTTCTCGCTACTGCCATCAGGAAGAAGGTACAGGAGCCTCAGGACCCACACCACCAGGTTCAGGAACAGTTAATACCCCTCAACCATCAGGCTGTTGATCCAAAGTGGACCAACTTGATTTCACTCAACTTCACTTGCTCTATCATTGAAATCTTCCCACAACTAATAGACTCACTTTCAAGGTCTCTTCATCTCATGTTCTTGGCATTTATTGCTTATTTATTTATTGTTATTATTTCTTCTTTTGTATTTGTACAATTTATCTTCTGCACTCTGGTTGAACACTCTAACTGGGTGGTCTTTCATTGGTCCTGTTGTGGTTATTATTCTATAGACTTATTGAGTATGCCCACAAGTAAATGAATCTCAGGGTTGTATATGGCAATGTATATATGCTTTGATAATAAATCTACTTTGAACTTTGTACTTTCTGCAGTTAAAAAAAAATTGCACTGTCCTGCCATCACAACAAATTTCATGGCATGTGTCAGTGACGATAAACGTGAATCTGATTTTGTATTCTGATCTAGGCCAGGTCATCCTCTTGAGTCTACTGTCAGGCAGGAGATACAGAAGCCTGTAATCTGACACCACCAGCTTCAACCATTCAGTTCTTTTTTTAAAAACTTTTTTTATTGAGTTTTCAGATAATTACAGAAAGAAGAAAAAAATACCTTCCCCCCTCCCCTTAGCCCCTCCCCCCTATAGAACATCCCTATAGAAAAAGAAAGAAAGAAAGAATGCCTGGATATCGGAAGATCCCCACATGCTCCACGGAGTTCGTAATAACTTTAGTATATATATTTCTTTCTTTCCCCAAATAACCAATTATTTTATCTTCAGAGCGCCTATATATTTAATCCTGTCTTTTGTAAATAAGGGTGCCAAATTTTCAAAAATGTTTCATATTTATCTTTTAAATTATAAGTACTACCTCAGTATACCGACACTGTGACCACTTTACACTACAATGGACTTTATTTCTTGTTCTAAATGTATTCCCTCTTGTATAAATTGTGCATAAATTATGTTTAATTTGTGTCTTTTTTCTTGTGAATGTTGTGCATCTGATGCTGTTGCAAGTTTTTCATTCCACCTGTGTATCAAAGTTCGAAGTAAATTTATTATTAGAGTATATACATGTCACAATATACTACCCTGAGATTGATTTTCTAGCCAACATTTGCAGTAACTATGAGGAAACACAATAGAATCAGTGAAAAACTACACACAAAGATGGATAGCAACCAATGTGAAAAGGCCAAAAACTGTGCAAATAGAAAGAAACCTGAATAATAACAATAAATAAATAAGCAATAACTATCAAGAACATGAGACGATGAGTGCTTGAAAGTGACTCCACTTGACTTGCCATAAAGTTTATGACAATAAACATTACTTAGTCTTTGAGCTGGAGGGGATTAACTTTGCTGACACATTCCTGTTATAATAACAGCAACTGCTTTTCACTGGATGGAGAGTGACGTGGTATAAGAGGAGCAGAATTAACACAAATCTTTCTGCTCACTCAGTAAGTTTACTTGCTCCCTTGAAACGGCTCTCTAACAGGCCCTCAAGTGGTAGGGTCGAGATGGAGTTGAGGAAAGTACCCTGGGTTTGGGTAGGATTGGGATGCACAACGTTGGAAAAGGCTGCAGAAAGCTGTAAACTCAGCCAGCTGCGTCATGGGCACTAGCTGTCCCAGCATCAAGGACATCTTCAAAAGGCGATGCCTCAAAAGCGCAGCATCCGTTACTAAGGACCACCCCCCCCCATCACCCAGGACATATCCTCTAGTTATTGCCACCATCATAAAAGAGGTACGGGAGCCTGAAGACACACACTCAACGTTTCAGGAACAGCTTCTTCTCCTCTGTTATCTGATTTCTGAATAGACAATAAACCATAATACCTAATGATATAGAAGCAGAATTAAGCCATTTGGTCCATAGAACATAGACATCTACAATACATTACAGGCCTTTCGGCCCACAATGTTGTGCTGACCATGTAACCTACTCTAGAAACTGCCTAGAATTTCCCTACTGCATAGCCCTCTATATTTCTAAGCTCCATGTACGTATCTTAGAGTCTCTTAAAAGGCCCTATTGTATCCGTCTCTACCACCTTCGCTGGCCGTGCATTCCACACACCCACCACTCTCTGCGTGAAAAACTTACCCCTGACATCCCCTCGGTACCTGTTTCTATGCCCCCTCGTGTTAGACATTTCATCCCTGAGAAAAAGCCTCTGGCCATCCACACGATCAATGCCTCTCATCATCTTATATACCTCTATCAGGTCACCTCTCAACCTCCATCACTCCAAGGAGAAAAGGCCGAGTTCACTCAAACTGTTCTCATAAGGCACGCTCCCCAATCCAGGCAACATGCTTGTAAGTCTCCTCTGCACTCTCTCTATAGTATCCACACCCTTCCTGTAGTGAGGTGACCAGAAATGAACACAGTAATCCAACTGGAGTCCAACCGAGGTCTTTTTCGGTGTAACATGACCTCACTGGCTCTTGAACTCTATCCCACAGCTGATAAATGTCAACACAACACACATCTTCTTCTTCTGCCTTCTTAATGGTCCATTGAGTCTGCTCCTCCAGTTCATCATGGCTGATCCATGTCCCGCTCAGGCCCAACCCCTTGGCTTTTCCAAGTCATGCCCTGACTAATGAAGAATCTAACAAACTCAGCCTTAAATATACCCGATGACTTGGCCTCCACAGCTGTCCATGACAATGAGTTCCACAGATTCACCACTCTCTGGCTAAAGAAATTCCTCCTCATCTCCGTTCTAAATGGACGTCCCTCTGGTTTTAGACTCCCCCACATCCACTTTATCGAGCCCTTTAAACCCATGTACACCACCTTACTATTTTTCTCTCTTTTTGCACTACTGATTTAATTTTATAATATATATTTCTTATTGTAATGTATAATTTTAAATATTATTATGCATTGAAATGTAGTGCTGCTGAAAAACATCAAATTTCTCGACATATGGTAGTGATATTAAATGTGACTGTGATTCTGAAAATGGGATCTCGATGGTTGGCATACAGTCAATGGGCCCAAGAGCCTCTTTCTGTGCTGGATCTCTCTATGAGTTTATGTTTCTGAACCATTACTATCTAAAAGAATAAAAACAAGCTGTTGGGAAAATCGCGGATCAGGCAATATCAGGAAAATGGGCAGATGACATCTCGTGTCAAAGCCCTTCATCAAGACCCTTTAAAAGGTATTGATGCAGCCTAGTATTAAAATTTCCTGCATGATATACTTCAGGTCAATTACACTTTATTCTCCATTGCTATTGCTCTACCTTCAATAGGACATTGAAGAAGATGGCATTGCGAACAAAGCTGACGTCCTTCAAACAGTTTACGAAACTTCCTTTTACTTGCTTTACGTTTTCTTCTCCTTTGAAATATCACTCAGATACTATTGGAACTCGTGAACTACATTTTGATGCTCTGTTTTCAGGCCAATTGAGCAATCTGGAGTTTTGTTGTCTCCAAAGGAGGTTGGTGAGGTTTCGAGCGGAGGGTGCGGTCTGGAGGCCAAGGAGCCAAGAGATGGGGCGCGAGCCCATGTCTGACTCCATTTCTCGCCGATCTTACCAATTAAAGTGCTGAGCAAGATATCAATGAGGATGAGTGCGGAAGGCGAGTGGGTCAATGTTTGACAGGTCTCTCTCTCCCTCTCACTCGCTGCTCTTGAAGGAAGGTGCCTGCATTTGACCGATCTCTCTCCCCATCTCGCTGGATGCTGTTGGGGGATGGTGCCAGAGTCTTGGGTCTTGGGCAAGGATTGTGGATTGGACTCTGCAGTTCATGTTACGACAGACAAGAGAAAATCTGGAAATCCAAACAACACATACAAAATGCTGGAAAACTGATGAAGTGTCTTGGCCAGAAACATCAACTGTACTGTTTTCCATAGATGCCGACTGGACTGCTGAGTTCCTCCAGCATTCTGTGTGTGTTTCTGGTTTCTGGTAATTCCTTTTTTTAATCGCTATTTTGTGCGATTTTGATTGGGGCGGACTGGCTCTGTGGCCCTGTTCATACCACTTATAATTGTGCATGCCTCTATCAAATCTTCCCTCATCTTTCTACATTCTAGGGAATAAAGTCCGAATCTATTCAGCCTTTCCCTATAATTCAAGTCCTCATGTCCCAGCACCATCCTTGTAAATTTGCTTTGCATTCTCTCACTCTTACTTACATCTTTCCTTGCAGGCAGGTGACCAAAAGTGACACAATTCTCCAACTTACGCCTCACCAACGTCTCATACAATTTCACCATAGCATTCGAACATACCCTGTTCTATCTGGGTGCGCAAAATTCTGAGGGGTACAGACAGGGTAAATGCAAGCAGGTTTCTCCAGCTGAGGTTGGATGAGGTCATGGGTTAAGGGTGAAAGGTGAAACGTTTAAGGGAAACATGAGGGGGAGCTTCTTCAGGGGGTGGTGAGAGTGTGGAACGAGCTGCCAGGAGGAGTGGTATGCAAGGTTGATTTCAAAGTTCAAAATAATTTTATTATCAAATTACATATATATCTCTACATACACCCCTCAGATTCATTTTCAACATCTAAGAGAAGTTTGGATAGGTACATGGATGGGAGGGGTATGGAGGGCAATGGTCCAGGTGCGGTCGATGGGACTAGGCAGAATAATAGTTTGGCATGGACTAGATGTGCTAGATGGCCTACTTCTGTGCTTGTAGTGCTCTACGACTCTGCCTCAATGCACTGTGTAATCATTTGATCTGTATGAACAGAATCTACTCAACAACAGGTATATAACTTTGGATACTGTTGTGGGGGGGATGACCTAACAGACAAAAGTCACAGTGGTCGGGTCTCTGGCACCGACTCTGCCTCTGCGACTCAGAAGTGAAGTGGGGAGAAGAGGCACACAGTGGTGATAGGGGATTCGTTAGCTAGGAGAACGGACTGGAGGTTTTGTGGTCGAGAATGAGATTCCCGGATGGTATGTTGCCTCCTGAGTGCCAGGGTCCGGGATATCTCCAATCATGTCCTCAGCATTCATAAGTGGGAGGGGGAAGAGGCAGAAGTTGTGGTCCATCTAGGTACCAATGAGATGGGTAGGACCAGTGATAAGTTTCAGCATAGGGAGTTCAGGGAGTGAGGAGCTAAGTTAAAGCGCAGGACTTCCAGGGTTGTGATCTCAGGTCACATGCCAGTGAGGCTAGAACTAGGAAGATTATACAGTTCAATATGTGGCTAAGGAGTTGGTGTAGGAGGGAGGGCATAAGATTTCTGGATCATTGTGTTCTCTTCCAGGGAAGGTGAGACCTGTACAGAAGGGATGGTTTGCACCTGAACTGGAGGGGGACTAATATCCCAGTGGGAAGACTTGTTAACGTTGCATGGTAGGGTTTAAACTAGAGTTGCAGGGGAATGGGAACCAGAGTGCCAGAACAGTTAGTGGAGAGGTTGTGGAGGCAGATGTTGGTAAGACCCCAAAGTTAGGAATCAAAAGGTTGAGCATGGCAACTAGGTCCTGAGCTGTGTGAATTTCAATGTAACGTTGAGTATCATAGGAAAGGCAGATAATAGTGCTGAAGACAAGTAACTGGGGTACAAACAGAGGCAGTGTGTAGAGAGGAGAGGCTGTTGATAGGGCAAAATTGCAGTCAGCAGGATGAGATGCAATGTAAAAGGTGGACAAAATAGGAAAGGGTGAATGAAGATGTAGCTGAATGCATGCCGTATACAGAATGTGAGAGGTGAACTTGCAGCACAGTTACAGATTGGCAGGTATGATGTCATAGGCATCACGGAGTCATGGCTGAAAAATTGTAGCTGGGAGCTTAATGTCAGGATATACATTGTTTTGAAAGGACAGGCAGGAAGGCAGAGGGAGTGGCAATGCTTTGTTGGTAAAAAAGAGAAATCAAATCATTAGGGAGAGATGACATAGGTTGGAAGCTGCTGAATCATTGTGGATAGAGCTAAGGAACTATAAGGGTAAAAAGACCTTGATGGGAGTTGTAGACAGACCCCCAAACAGTAGTGAGGATATTGCCTATAAATTACAATGGGTGATAGAAAATGCATGTCTAAAGCCAATGTTACAATAGTCATGGGGGATTTACATATGCAGGTAGATTGGGAAAAACAGGTTGGTGCTAGATTCCAGGAGGGGGAATTTCTAGAGTGCCTACGAGATAGCTTTTTAGAACAGCTCGTGAATGAGCCCTCTAGAGGATCAGCTGTTCTGGATTGGGCGTTATGCAATGAACTAGAATTGATTAGAGAGCTCAAGGTAAAAGAACCCTTAGGGTAAGTGATCATAACATGATCAAATTCACCCTGAAATCTGAGGAGAAGCTAAATTCAGATGTATCAGTATTACAGAGGCACGAGAGAGGAGTTGGCCAGAATTGATTGGAAAAGAACACTGGCAGGGATGATGGCAGAGCAACTGGAATTTCTGGAAGCGATTCAGAAGGCACAGGATATACACATCCCAAAGAGGAAGAAGTATTGTAAAGGAAGGATGATACAACCATGGCTAACAAGAGAAGTCAAAGCCAACACAAAAGTCAAAGAGCAAAGAGCATATAATAGAGCAAAAATTAGTGGGGAAGTTAGAGGTTTGGAAAGCTTTAAAACACTTACAGAATACAACTAAAAAAGTCATTGAGAAGGTAAAGATGGAATACAAAAGTAAGCTAGCCAATAATATTGAAGAGGATAAGTAAAGTGTAAAAGAGAGGTGATATGAAACTGCTGGAAAATGAAGCTGGAGAGGTAGTAATGGGGGACAATGAAATGATGGATGAACTAACCAAGTATTTTGCATCAGTCCTCACTGTGGAAGACGCTAGCAGTATGGTGGAAGTTCCAGGTGTCAGGGGGTATGCAGGATGAGTCGGTGGTAAGGATGGCATTCATTTCAAGAGGTTTATAATACAAGAGCAGGGATGTGATGCTGAGGCTTCATAAGGCACTGGTGAGGCCTCACCTTGAGTATTGTGAACAATTTTGGACTCCTCATCTAAGAAAAGATGCGCTGGCATTGGAGAGAGTTCAGGGAGATTCACAAGGATGATTCTGGGAATGAAAGGGTTACCATATGAGGAACATTTGATGGCTCTGGATCCGTATTCACTGGAATTTAGAAGGATGAAGGAGGGATCTCATTGAATGTTGAAAGGCATAGACAGAATAGATGTGGAAAGGACGTTTCCCGTGGTGGGAGAGTCTAGGACAACAGGGCACAGCCTCAGAATAGAGGGGCTTCCATTTAAAACAGAGATGCGGAGAAATTTCTTTAGCCAGTGGGTGGTGAATATGAAGAATTTATTGCCACAGGCAGCTGTGGAGGCCAGGTCGTTGGGTGCATTTAAGGCAGAGATTGATAGGTTCTTGTTTGGACATGGCATCAAAGTTTATGGGGAGAAGGCTGGGGAGTGGGGCTGAGGAAGGGTTAAATTGTGACTGAATGGCAGAGCAGACTTGATGGGCCAAATGGCCTAATCCTGCTCCTATGTCTTATGGTCTGATGGTCTAATAGCTGATCAATTTGAACATTACATTACATCACAGCAACAGCTCAAAATATATAAGATATCCTATAAGTACAAAAATAATTCATAATTCTTGGTGCTAAAACTAAGGTATATAATACATTAATTAAAGGCATTGTAGCAGGCTGGTACGCTTTAACTCCACAGGACAACGGCAGCTACACATCAAGGTGTGCACTTTATTCCGGACAAGCAACGCGACGCACTAACAGGTGTTGCTGATGTCATAGAAACACATATACTATAGATGATATTTTGCCCTACATGCTTATGGTTTCTTTACATATTACACATTAACACACTGAACTGCTTCCCCCTTGAAAATAAGCATTTTACTATTGACCACAAACATACAGAACGTACTTACTTACTGCCCGTTACGCCGCTGGTGTTTAGGTCAGCAATGAAGGTCCTCCATCTCTGGGGGTGTTCAGGGCTTCCTTCATCGTGTCTGTAACCTCCTCTCGGTTTTCACCACCATCAGTCATGCAAATCCTGGGCGGAGACTCAGGAATACCGTCGCACACAAGATGTAAATATCTTTATTGCCATTGCATAGCGCAATTTGTCATGCACCAATACGGCGAAAACGAGTTTGCAACTCTCGTACTCAATGCTGTAAAACAACAAATAAAATAAATAAACAATAAATAAAATCAAGTAACCAGCCAGTACAAGCAATGTCCAAGTAGGCAAGCTGCACACCCTGCAGCAATAACTCACACCCTGATTCCCGAAAGCCTGCGCAATGGTTACAAGGTTCAAGTCAGGAGTATGATGGAATACCCTCCACTCAACTGGATGAGTATAGTCCAGCGTGTCTTCCATGGAGCCTTCCTGAAATTTGTTTCCTGAGAACCTATGGCTATGTCCCTATTTCAGATCTGTGTAAATCAGCCATGATGGAATGGCAGAACAGACTCGATGGGCTGAATGGCCTAATTCTGTTCCTGTGTTGTATGGTCGCATGGCATGAAATGTGTGAAGTTGCCACAACCAGAGAGAAGATTCTTTGGAAACTGAAAGGTCTGAAGGTAGATAAGTCACCTGGACCAGATGGTGTACACCCCGGAGTTCTGAAAGAGGTAGCTGAAGAGATTATTAGTAATAACCTTTCAAGAATCATTAGCTTCCAGAATGGTTCTGGAAGATTGCAAAATTGCAAATGTCACTCCACTCTTCAAGGAGAGAGGCAGAAGAAAGCGAACTATAGGCCAGTTAGTCTGAACTCAGTGGTTGGGAAGATGTTGGAGTCCATGATTAAGGATGAGGTCTTAGAGGTACTTGGAGGCATGTGATAAAATAGGCCATAGTCAGCATGGTTTCCTTCAAGGGAAAATCTTGCCTGACAAATCTGATGGAATTCTTTGAAGAAATAACAAGCACGATAGACAAAGGAGAATCATTTGATGTTGTATCTGGTAAGGCTCTGAAACAAACTGGCGGGAGTATTCAAAGACATCTTCAACCTCTCACTGCTACAGGTAGAAGTTCCCACTTGCTTCAAAAA
The DNA here is from genome assembly GCF_048418815.1 of Hemitrygon akajei. Classification (NCBI taxonomy): domain Eukaryota; kingdom Metazoa; phylum Chordata; class Chondrichthyes; order Myliobatiformes; family Dasyatidae; genus Hemitrygon; species Hemitrygon akajei. The sequence continues at coordinate 161,005,103 of NC_133134.1, read as the reverse complement.
GGCAACAATTATACCAGTACCTAAGAAGAATAATGTGAGCTACCTTAATGACTATTGCCCGGTAACACTCACATCTACAGTGATGAAATGTTTTGAGAAGCTGGTTATGACTAGACTGAACTCCTGCCTCAGCAAGGACTTGGACCCATTGCAATTTGCCTATCACCACAATAGGTCAATGGCGGATGCAATCTCAATGGCTCTTCACACGGCTTTAGACCACCTGGACAACACAAACACCTATGTCAGGATGCTGTTCATCGACTATAGCTCAGCATTAATACCATCATTCCCACAATCCTGATTGAGAAGTTGCAGAATCTGGGCCTCTATACCTCCCTCTGCAACTGGATCCTCGACTTCCTAACCGGAAGACCACAATCTGTGCGGATTGGTGATAGTATCTCCTCCTCGCTGATGATCAACACTGGTGCACCTCAGGGGTGTGTGCTTAGCCCACTGTTTTACTCTCTGTATACACATGACTGTGTGTCTAGGCATAGCTCAAGTACCATCTACAAATTTGTTGACGATACAACCATTGTTGGTAGAATCTCAGGTGGTGATGAGAATCTCAGGACTGAGATATGTCAACTAGTGGAGTGGTGCCACAGCAACAACCTGGCACTCAACGTCAGTAAAACGAAAGTGCTGATTGTGGACTTCAGGAAGGGTAAGATGAAGGAACACATACCAATCCTCATAGAGGGATCAGAAGTGGAGAGAGTGAGCAGTTTCAAGTTCGTCAGTGTCAAGATCTCTGAGGATCTAACCTGGTCCCAACTTATCGATGCAGTTATAAAAAAGGCAATACAGCAGCTATACTTCATTAGGAGTTTGAAGAGATTTGGTATGTCAACAAGTACACTCAAAAACTTCTATAGATGTACCGCGGAGGACATTCTGACAGGCTGCATCACTGTCTAGTATGGGGAGTGGGACTACTGCACAGGACCAAAAGAAGCTGCAGAGGATTGTAAATTCAGTCAGCTCCATCGTGGGTACTAGCCTGCAAAGTACCCAGGACATCTTCAAGGAGCGGTGTCTCAGAAAGGCAGCAATTATTATTGAGGACCTCCAGCACCCAGAGCATGCCCTTTTCTCACTGTTACCATCAGGTAGGAGGTACAGAAGCCTGAAGGCACACACTCAGTGATTCAGGAACAGATTCTTCCCCTCTGCCATCCGATTCCTAAATGGACATTGAAGCTTTGGACACTACCTCACTTTTTAAATATATAGCATTTCTGTTTTTTGCACAATTTTTAATCTATTCAATATACACATACTGTAATTTATTTATTATTATTACTTTTTCTCTTCTATATCATGCATTGCATTGAACTGCTGCTGCTACGTTAACAAATTTCACGACATATGCCAACGATAATAAACCTGATTCTGATTGTGTACTTGTATTTTCAGAAGACCTTTGACAAGGTGTTACACATGAGGCTGCTTAACAAGCTACAAGCCCATGTAGTTACAGGAAAGGTTCTTGCATGAATAAACCAGTGGCTGATTGGCAGGAGGCGTAGAAGAGATGTCCATTTAGAACGGAGGTGAGGAGAATTTCTTAAACCAGTGAGTGGTGAATCTGTGCAATTCTTTGCCACAGGCAGCTGTGTAGGCCAAGACTTTATGTATATTTAAGGCAGAGGTTGATAGATTCTTGATTGGTCTGGGCATGAAGGGATACCGGGAAGAAGGCAGGAGTTTGGGGCAGAGTGGAAAATTGGATCAGCCATGATGAAAATACCAAACTAGTTCCAATGACCTGAGTGTTTCCAGCATTTTCTGCTTTTATTTTAGACCTGTGGCATTTACTAATACAAGATGCCTTTGAGGCAGGAAGACAGAAACAGGGCTGGCTACGTTGGTCATCCAGATTACAGTATGTGATAAGACCAAAATTGTGTTCTGTCCCCTTCATTTGGAGGTTCAAGCTCCCTTGAGAAATTTTGCAGTCTGCCCTCAGCTGTGTAGTGTAAAGGGAGACCCCTGTATTGTCCCAAGATGCCACCTTTCTTTGGAGTGACTAAACAAATGTCTTATCTGTCCTCTCAGGTAAAAGGTTCTCTGGCATCACACAAAGCAAAGTAACGAGATTTCCTGGGTCAATATTTATCCGTCAAACAATAAGATTAACACAGATTGTCCGGTCTTTGTCATATTCCTGTTTGCAGAAACATGCTGTGCACAAAGCGACCTTTTGCATCTGGCTGATAGGAGAGAGGGGAGAGGGGATCACAGATTTTCTTGCTCATTCACAGAATGTAGATATCATTCGAAGGCACCCGGGAGAGGCTTAGAATCAAAATTCAAAGTAAACTTATTATCAAAGTGCATATATGTCACCATATACAACCCAGAGATTCATTTTTTCAGGCATACTCAATAAATCCATAATAGAATCGATGAAAGACAGCACCAACCTGGGTGTTCACCCAGTATGCAAAAGACAACAAATTGCAAATACAAAGGAAAGAAATAATAATAAATAAACAAATAAGCAATAAATAGCAAGAAAATGAGATGAAGAGTCCCTGAAAGTGAGTCCATAGGTTGTGGGTATATTTCAATGATGGGGCAAGTGAAGTTATCCCCTTTGGTTCAAGAGTCTGATGGTTGAGGAGTGGTAACTGTTCCTGAGCCTGGTGGTGTGAGTCCAGGGGCACATTTCAGTGCCAACATAGCATGCCCAGAACAACACAGAACGCAGGACAGAGCTCAACAGGCAACGAAACAGCAACGGCAGAAACAAGCCCCCTTCCTCATTCCCACACACCTATACACACGGTCATCAAGACAGGCCTCCAGATGTCTAACTTCCAGGCTTCGGCCACTGGGATTCGAATTCAGGACTTTCAATTGACCTTTGGTATTGCCCCTCCCGGACTAGCCTGACTCTGGAGCAACAAACAGTCTGCTCATCTGGAGGGGGTGGGGAGGGACTGTCAGCGTTTCAGGATGAAACCCTGCATCAGGATAATTCCTTTCCCCGCACCAATGCTGAGCTCCTCCAGCAATTTGTGAGATGTTTGCCTGCACACACATTGGGCTAGAAGATAGATAGATAGATAGATAGATAGATAGATAGATAGATAGATAGATAGATACTTTATTCATCCCCATGGGGAAATTCAACTTTTTTTTTTCCAATGTCCCATACACTTGTTGTAGCAAAACTAATTACATACAATACTTAACTCAGTAAAAAATATGATATGCATCTAAATCACTATCTCAAAAAGCATTAATAATAGCTTTTAAAAAGTTCTTAAGTCCTGGCGGTAGAATTGTAAAGCCTAATGGCATTGGGGAGTATTGACCTCTTCATCCTGTCTGAGGAGCATTGCATTGATAGTAACCTGTCGCTGAAACTGCTTCTCTGTCTCTGGATGGTGCTATGTAGAGGATGTTCAGAGTTTTCCATAATTGACCGTAGCCTACTCAGCGCCCTTCACTCATCCATGGTTACACCTTATCTTTGTACTGGTTTGATTTCTTTCGTATTCATTCTGCCTCACTGTATGGGGTAGTGCCTCTGGTGAAGGGGCTTGTCGCGTCCAATCTGGGGCCGCTCTCTCACCTTTGGTCCCTACGGACACTCAGCTCTCTCCTGGGGCTCTGAGTTGCTGTTTGAATGCGACAGTGGCCACAACCCAGTACACTGCTTCAACAGGCAGGCAAGGCCAGGTGAGGGTAGCTGGCGGTGAGACAGGGACGTGCCTGTCCTAGCATATGAACTCAGCTCTGGGAGACTGGGCGGATGAGATCTTCAGTGAGATCCAAAGGCCAGGAAAATGGCGCTGCAAAACTCTGTGGAGAGCAATGGGCGTGCAAGGCTCAGAAGAACGACATGCTCATCCACGGCAATCAGGGAAGACCCCAGTTTGTGATGCTTGTTCATACCTCTGAACCTGGACATCTGAGGTCGAGAGAGTGGAATTGCCCCAGTGCACCGGCTTTTCCTCTTTAAAAACTCTCCCGCGCAGATTCTGTCACCGTCGGACACAATGGACAACCACCTATTTTCAATATGATGTTCAACGATTGTCTCATTTCTATATACTTATATGGTTATATACATTATATTCGTGTATATAGTTAAATGGTATTAAACTTGACTTGATGTTCAATATGTCAGTCCTCAAGGGTGGAAAATTTTAAAAGGTTCACTGATAGTTCGCTATTCCCCTTTTGCACTATTCATTTATTTTATTTTTTATTGTAACATTTAATGATTTTTTAAATTTTGTATGGCACTGTACTGCTCCCACAAAACAACAAGTTTCATGACGTGTGTGAGTGATAATAAACCTGATCCTGATTCTGACATCGAGGCATTCACAGTGGAACTAAGAAATACAGCAGAGTCAATGAAAAACTATACATAAACCAAGACAGATAATCAATGTGCAAAAGAAGACAAATAGTGCAAAGAGGAAGTATATGAACAGACAGAGAGATAACTAAATAACTGGATGGATGGATGGATTGAGTGGATGAATGGATAAATGAATATAAAGGTAGATACATAATACTGAGAGCGTGAGTTGAAAGTGAAACCATAGGTTGTGGAATCACAAACAAGAGAAAATCCGCAGATGCTGGAAATCCCAGCAACACACACAGATAAATTCCTCCAGCATCTTGTGCATGTTCCATAGGTTGTGAAATCAGTTCAGAGTTGAGTTAATATCACTGACATATCCCACAAAAGATGCCAGCGTTGCAGCACTTTCAATGAACTCTTGACCACTCTCTCACTACTTAATTTTTATATAGATAATTCTTATAGTAATTGATGGTATATTTTACCTATGTCTCTGTACTGCTGCTACAAAATTTCACGATGATAAAAGCTGATTCTGAATCAGATTCCTTGTTTAGAAGTCTGGGTCAATGGGAACAAGGGTGATTAGTGGTCAGGACGCCATGCTGGTTAGGATAAACCACAAGTTAAACTTACTCCCAATGTGTGGCTGTTCTAGCCGTTGATGCTGTCCTGCTGAAAGTGATTTGGTGGGTACAACCTTCAATTCCGTAGACAGCCAAGGGAATTCAAACTTAAACCTAGTGGAGGCGTTAAAGGTTCTGAAATAAGAGACAGCAAACAGAATTGGGCCAGATCCTTTTTTTTAAGAGATTAGGTTGATTTGTTTCTGGGCAAGACTTGGACTATTGCCCAGATTGCAAGGATACAGATCCTGGAGACACTCCGTACAACTAGACACTGTAATCTAAGCCTGAAAAGTTTCCCTTTTTAAAAAAAAGTCCCAAGAGTGATGAATTCCAAGTACTGTATACTCAGGAAGCCATTTAGTTCTGTTTTACTTCAGAATTTTTGTGTTACTACAAGTTAACACTATTTTGTTTAAAAAGTCTCGCGTTTTTCTCACCCAATTTGCCCATGGACTGTTTGACCCACTCCCATCAGGGAGGAGGCTACGTAGCGTCCGCACCAGGACCACCAGACTCATAAACAAGCAACACACACAAAATGCTGGTGGAACGCAGCAGGCCAGGCAGCATCTATAGGGAGAAGTACAGTCGACGTTTCGGGCCGAGACCCTTCATCAGGACTAACTGAAAGGAAAGATACTAAGAGATTTGAAAGTGGGGGGGGGGGAGGGGGAAATGTGAAATGATAGGAGAAGACACCGCGGTGGGGGTGGGGTGAAGCTGAGAGCTGGAAAGGTGATTGGCAAAAGGGATACTGACTCAAAAACAGTTACTTTCCCCAAGCAGTAAGGCTGATCAACACCTCCACCCACTAACCCATCCCACCACATCCCACCACCACTACTTCAGCATTTCCTGTCAGAGTCACCTTGTGTACAGAGACTCCTGTGCCTAGTGTCACGTTATAGACATACAATCAGTCTATGTATATAAGCTATCTCATGTATTTATAGTTAATGTCTATTATTTTGTTATTGTGCCTTATTGCCTTATTCATCTTATTGTGCCTTTTGTGCCACATCGGACCTGGAGTAACATTTATTTTGCTCTCCTTTACACTTTGCTTATTGGAAATTGCTATTAAATAATCTTGAATCTTGAATTCCAAATATACCCAGGAAGCTGTTTCTGTTTTACACTGGAATTTTTTTTAACTACAAGCTTCACGCTATTTTGTTTAAACACTCCCGCATTTTTAATGGCGACAGGAAGGAAATCCCTTTGGGCAGTTGAAGCCCATTGGTTCCTGTGAGCCAAGCAGCAGGATCGCGTGGCCCTCGAAGGGTTAAAGCCCATCTGACCGGAATCTGCAGCTACCACATGGCAAGGCGAACATTAACATCCTGGCTAACAGCTGGCCAGACTTTCTGGAGCCTCTCATCAAGCGGAGAATCTACTGTAGTGGCCGGCTGACTTCCTTACTCAAACATGTCCAGGTGTAAAGCCTTTCTGTGATCCAAAGGCATCTAGGGAGAAGCTGTGTAAACACCGGGAACACTACCCTGGGGAGGACCTTTAGAACAACAGCTTCACTGAAACACTCAAGCCCACTTACAACAGGCTGCCAGCAGTATAGAGGGGTTTGTCACTGGAACATGTGTGATATTGATACCGGTTTTTACTATTGTCACATGTACAAAGATACAGTGAAAAGCTTGTCTGTAATTATACTGCTTATTTTATTTATACTTTATTTTAATTAATCATACTTTAATTAATTAAATTATTTCGCACGTTTCACTGTTTTCATATGCCCGTCTGTAACCTAGAAGAGTTCCTCTTGCCAAGAGTCACTTTTGGCATTTTATCGTCTCCTGTCAGTCAACTCATGCACAGATATTCCAGCAGCTAACATCACTTAAAATGAAGTTATCTCAGAGTTGCATATAGTGACATATACATACTTTGATAATAAACTTATTTTGAACTTTATGTACATACAATCAGTCACACTTGTACATTATGTTTTGTCAGATCATTTTTATATTTAAATTTATTGTGTTTTATTTATGCTGCATTGGATCTGGAGTAACAATCATTTCGTTCTTTACACTTGCGTACTGAAGAATGACAGAAACAAACTTGGCAAAGTACTGGAGAGTTTAACATCGGTAGCTGAGCGAAGGGCGCTGAGTAGGCTACGGTCAATTATGGATAACTCTGAACATCCTCTACATAGCACCATCCAGAGACAGAGAAGCAGTTTCAGCGACAGGTTACTATCGATGCAATGCTCCTCAGACAGGATGAAGAGGTCAATACTCCCCAATGCCATTAGGCTTTACAATTCTACCGCCAGGACTTAAGAACTTTTAAAAAGCTATTATTAATGCTTTTTGAGATAGTGATTTAGATATCATGAATCTTGTATGCTTCTGTTGTTGGTTGGTGGACAGCCGTCTGTCTCAAAGGGCAATGGGTGATGATGATCACTGCAAGCCTGGGTGGAAGGTATGGAGATCCTGAGATGCCCAGTTGTCAAGATCTCCCATTCACCCTCACCAGTGTGGTCCAAAGGAAAGCTTATGAGGCAATATATTTGGCACCAGCTTGGCTGCAGGAGCTGCCGGAGGATGTTCAATGATGTCCAGATGCCTTAGGGGCTCCATTCTGGATTTGCTGTCTGGGTTTACTCCCCTAGCCTTCGTCTCTCCCGAGGCTGCCCACTGGGCAGCGGGGCTATTTACTCATAGCTGGGGATCTGGTTCACGAGCACCAGGGCGTGTCTACACACCGATGTAGTGCAGGGGCTACACTTGCGTGCTATGTGTGCAGGGGCCAGACCTCCTCCCCATCCTCTGAGGTTCAGCCCGAGTCCGAAAGGAGTTCAGTTTCTGTGTGTTGCCAGTGAGGAGGTACTACGTGAGGATTGCTGTTAGAGAGGCTGTGTACTGGCAGGGAGAGACTTACACATTCAGGTCTCCTTTTCGCGAGACTGCTAGCCGGCGGTAGAAGCTGAAAGTGAGAGCGACAAGCACTACCCACGACACTACCATATAGGATGCATCAAAACAACTATTTATCACCTATGTTTCTATGTATACTTGATAAATAAACTTGAATGTTCATTATACAAAATACTGTTTATGGAGATCAAATTACTAAACAGTGCATTATGCTAGAACACGGATTCCCAACCTGGGGCCCATGGACCTCTCGGTTAATGGTAGGGAATAAATAAAGTTGTGAACCCTCGCTCTAGGATGAGGTGTGAAAGAAAGAGCAGTGCAGGTAACCGATGAAGTGCAAGAACACAACGAGGTGGATTACGAGACTAAGAGTTCATCTTGTTGTAGAACAGGTCATTCAGGAGCCTGATAACAGTGGGACAGAAGCTGTCCCTTGTCCTGGTGGTACGTTCTTCGTGCTTTTGCATCTTATGCCCTTAAGCAGTGTGGAGGAATGGAGGCATCTTGGAGTTTAATACTGACTATCTTTTCTATACCCTTCAGCAGTTTGTATACCTCTGTCAGCACACCCCCCCCCCCCCACCAACATAGTCCACTGCAAAAAGTGCAAACTCCTTGATTTGTGGTTCTTTCTTGATAAAAAAAAAATCCTTCCTCTCTGACTGAGGATTTGGTTCCATGCTTAAAGCACAGGAGCCTGAAGGCACACACTCAGTGTTTTTGGAGCAGTTTCTTCCCCTCTGCCATCTGACTTCTAAACGGTCCATAAATCCATGAACACCTCATGATGAAAAGGCGATGCCTCAAGAAGGCAGCGTCCATCATTAAGGACCCTCAACACTCGGGACATGCCCTCTTCTTATTACTATCATCGGGGAGTCTCACACTCAACGTTTTAGGAATGGCTTCTTCCCCGCCACCATCAGATTTCTGAACAGTCCATGAACACTACCTCACTATTTGATTTTTGGCGATGTCTATCTATTTATTGTTGTGTGATAGTAATTCACAGTTACGGTTTATTATACTGCACCACGGTAGTATAGCAGTTACCACAACACTTTACAATGCCAACAACCAGCCATTAGGGTTCAATTCCTGCCGCCCTCTGTAAGGAGTTTCTACGTTCTCCCCGTGACTGCGTGGGTTTCCTCCGGGTGCTCTGGTTTCCTCCCACAGTCCAAAGACGTACGGGGTAGGGTTAGTAACGAGTGGACATGGTCTGTTGGCACCGGAAGCAGGGTGGCACTTGCGGGCTGTCACCAGCACATCCTCAGACCGCGTCATCCAAAAACAACGCGTTTCTCTCTGAATTCCGATGTTTCGGTATACATGTGATAAATAAAGTCAATCTTAAATCTTATATTGCTGTCACAAAAACAACAAACTTCACAACATATGTCAGTGAAAATAAACCTGATTTGGAATCAACATTATAGTCACGAAAAGACTGGTGTTAAGTACTGCTGACTTTTGATTCAGTTTTATGAAGTGCTCGTGGGTTCAGTGTTCATTCAGGGGAAGAAGCTGCTCCTGAAATGTTGAGTGTGTGCCTTCAGGCTCTTGTACCACCTCTCTGATGGTAGCAATGAGAAGAGGGCATGTCCTGGATGATGGGAGTCCTTAATGATGGATGCAGCCTTTTTGAGGCATCGCTCCTTGGAGATGTCCTGGATGCTGGGGAATCTAGTGTTTATGATGGAGCTGGATAACTTTCTGCAGCTCTTTCTGATTCTGTGCAATGCTCTTCCACAGCAGACGGTGATGCAACCAGTCAGGATGTTCTCCACGGTATCCTTGGTGACATACCAGTTCCCAAAGTCAAAGTTCATAGTAAAGCTTATTATCAGAGCAGATAGATGTCACCACATGCTACCCTGAAATACTTTATCTGTGGGCATACTTAGCAAATCTATAGAACAGCAACTGTAAACAGGATCAATGAACAACAAACCATGCAAATGCAAATTTAAATAAGTAGCAATAAATAATGAAAACATGAAGCAACAAGATAGAGTCCTTAAAGTGAGACCATTGCTTGTGGAAACACCAAAAATCGAATGAGTGTAGTTATCCCCTTTTGTTGAAGAGCCTGATGGTTGAGGGTAGTAACTGTTCTTGAACCTGGTGGCGCGAGTCCTGAGGCACTTGTACCTTCTACCTGATGGCAGCAGTGAGGAAAGAGCCTGGCCTGGGTGGTGAGAATCTTTGAGGATGGATGCTGCTTTTCTACAGCAATGTTTCATGTAGATGCGTTCAATGGTTGGGAGGGTTTTACCCGTGATGGACTGGGCTGAATCCATTACCTTTTGTATGATGGTTTGCTGAAAGGCATCGGTGTTCCCGTACCAGGTGGCAATGCAGCCAGTCAGCACTCTTTGCACCACACATCTATCAAAGTTTCTCATGATTTTTGATGACATGCCCAGTCTCTGCAGACTCCAGAGGAAGGAGAGGCGTTGTTGTGCTTTCTTTGCAATTACATTTACGTGATGTGTCCAGGATAGGTCCTCTGAGATAGTGACACACAGGAATGTAAAGTTATGACCTTTTCCACCTCTGATCTCCCAATGAGTATTGGCACATGGACCTCTGGTTCCCCTCTCCTGAAGTCTACATCAGCTCATTGGTCTTGCTGACATTGAGTGAGAGGTTGTTGTTATGACACCACTCAGTCAAATTTTCAACCTACCTCCTTTATGCCCATTCATCACCACCTTTGATTTGGCCCACAACAGTGGTGTCAACTTGTATATGGTGCTGGAGCTGTACTTAGCCGAACAGTCATTGGTGTGAAGTAAGTGAGTAGAGCAGGGGGCTAAGCACACATTGTTGTGGTGCACCTGTGCTGATGGAGATTGTGAAGAAGTTTCTGCCAATCTACAAGTGAGGAAATCCAGGATCCAATTGCACAAGGTGGTATTGAGGCCCAGGTCTTGGAGTTTACTGATGAGTTTTGAGGGGATGAGCTGTAATTGATTAAAAGCATCCTGATGTATGCATCTTTGCTGTCCAGATGTCGCAAGGCTGTGTGAAGACCAATGAGATGGCACCTGCCGTGGACCTGTTGCTTCAGTAATCAAACTGGAGCAGATCCAAGTCACCACTCAGACAGGAACACAGCCTCTCAAAGCACTTCATCACTGTGAAGGTGAGTGCCGCTGGGCGATAGTCATTGAGGTAATCTTGGATGGGCAATAGTCTTGGCCACCGGTACTCCTCAAACTCCTAATGAAATAGCTACTGTTGAGCTTTCATTGTAATTGCACCTTTATGTTGGGCCCAGGTTAGATCTTCAGAGATGTTGACACCCTGGAACTTGAACCTGCTCACCCTTTCCATCTCTCATCTCTGGTTTGTGTTCCCACAACTTCCCCTTCTTGAAGTCCACAACCAGTTCCTGGGTCTTACTGATGTTGAGTGCAAGGTTGTAGCTGAGACACCATCCAACCAGCTGATCTAGCAAGCTCACCCACCATCCAGACCATGCTCTCTTCTCGCTACTACCGTCAGAAAGGAGGTACAAGAGCCTTAGGTCCCACACCACCAGGTTCAGGAACAGTTATTATCCTACAATTTTCCAGCTCCTAGAACAGAGCCAGAAAGTTGTAAGATAATATCTGTTCCTGAACCTGGTGGGCTGGGACCGAAGGCTCAGCTGTGAACTGATTCCACAACCTGGGGACTATTTCAAAGACTTTACAACTCATGTTCTCAGCATTATGCATTTACTTTTTTTTTTAGATAGATAGATAGATAGATACTTTATTCATCCCCATGGGGAAATTCAACTTTTTTCCAATGTCCCATACAGTTGTTGTAGCAAAACTAATTACATACAATACTTAACTCAGTAGAAAATATGATATGCATCTAAATCACTATCTCAAAAAGCATTAATAATAGCTTTTAAAAAGTTCTTAAGTCCTGGCGGTTGAATTGTAAAGCCTAATGGCATTGGGGAGTATTGACCTCTTCATCCTGTCTGAGGAGCATTGCATCGATAGTAACCTGTCGCTGAAACTGCTTCTCTGTCTCTGGATGGTGCTATGTAGAGGATGTTCAGAGTTTTCCATAATTGACCGTAGCCTACTCAGCGCCCTTCGCTCAGCTACCGATGTTAAACTCTCCAGTACTTTGCCCACGACAGAGCCTGCCTTCCTTACCAGCTTATTAAGACGTGAGGCGTCCCTCTTCTTAATGCTTCCTCCCCAACACGCCACTACAAAGAAGAGGGCGCTCTCCACAACTGACCTATAGAACATCTTCAGCATCTCACTACAGACATTGAATGACGCCAACCTTCTAAGGAAGTACAGTCGACTCTGTGCCTTCCTGCACAAGGCATCTGTGTTGGCAGTCCAGTCTAGCTTCTCGTCTAACTGTACTCCCAGATACTTGTAGGTCTTAACCTGCTCCACACATTCTCCATTAATGATCACTGGCTCCATATGAGGCCTAGATCTCCTAAAGTCCACCACCATCTCCTTGGTCTTGGTGATATTGAGACGCAGGTAGTTTGAGTTGCACCATATCACAAAGTCCTGTATCAGTTTCCTATACTCCTCTTCCTGTCCATTCCTGACACACCCCCACTATGGCCGTGTCATCAGCGAACTTCTGCACATGGCAGGACTCCGAGTTATATTGGAAGTCTGATGTGTACAGGGTGAACAGGACCGGAGAGAGTACGGTTCCCTGCGGCGCTCCTGTGCTGCTGACCACCGTGTCAGACCTACAGTCTCCCAACCGCACATTTATTTGCACAATTTGTCTTCTTTCACATATTGGTTGCTTGTTGGTCTTGGTTTATGTATAGTTTTTTCAAAAATTCCATTGTATTTCTTTATTTTCTTGCAAATGCCACAAGAAAATGAATCTAAAGGTAATATATAATACCATAAGACCTAGGACAGAATTAGGCCATTCAGCCCATCGAGTTTGCTCCACCATTTCACCATGACTGATCCTGGATCCCAATCAACGCCATACACCTGCCTTCTTGCCATATCCTTTGATGCCCTGACCGATCAGGAAATGATCAACTTCCACCTTAAACATACCTACGGACTTGTCCTTCACCGCGGTCTGTGGCAGAGCTAAAAAATTCCTTCTGACCTCTGGTGTCATGATGTCATACAGTAAATGATAATAAATTCACTTTGTCTTTGACTTTCACTTGAAGTGAAAATAATTTACTCGTCAGCTACTCGCTAACACTTTTAATTAACATTCTTAGTTATTGATCTCTCTGGTAAGGGAGCTATGACCTTCCTGTTCACCTAAGCTGGTTGTAGTTTTATATAGCTCAATTAAATCTCACTGCTTCCTTCGTTCCAAAGAAAATAACTAATGGAGTGTAACAATTTCTCCTCATAACAAAGAATTTACAGCCTTGGAAATGTCCTTGAAAGTGTAAAATGTAAAGAAGTGGAACCATCTCAGGTGCTTGAGAAATCGGCAAGGAACAAAATGGATTCCAAAACAGAGAGGAAGAGATCAGGAAGATGGCCAGAATATTTAAGATGGAGCTGGTGCCGCTAGGGCTGCTCAGACGATGCCAGTGTTTATGGCTAATAGATGAAGGAGAGAAGATGGAGGGAGTGAAAACAAAAAATCAAGGGATGTGTTAAAGCCATGGAGTGCAATTACATAGAGCATAGAAATTTACAGCACATTACAGGCTCTTTGGCCCACAATGTTGTGTCAATCATGTAACCTACTCTGGAAACTGCCTAGAATTTTCTATTTTTCTAAGCTCCATGTACCTCTCTAAGGGCCTCTTAAAAGACCCTATTGTATCTGCCCCTACCACCGTTGCTGGCAATGCATTCTACACACCCACCACCCTCTGTGTGAAAAACTTACCCCTGACATCCTCTCTGTACCTACTCCCCAGCACCTTAAAACTGTGCCCCCTCATGTTAGTCATTTCAGCCCCGGGAAAAAGCCTCTGGCTGTCCACATGATCAATGCCTCCCATCATCTTGTACACCTCTATCAGGTCACCTCTGATCCTCCGCCGCTCCAAGGAGAAAAGGCCAAATTCACTCAACCTATTCTCATAAGACATACTCCCCAATCCAGGCAACATCCTTGTAAATCTCCTCTGCACTCTCTCTATAGTATCCACACCCTTCCTGTAGTGAGGTGACCAGAAATGAACACAGTAATCCAAGTGGGATCTGACCAATTCATAGCTGTTGCTGAAGCTGAAAGCAATATTGGAGAACATCTGTGGTGAGCGAGAAACTGGTACGTGTGGTAACTAAACAACAGAAAGAACCCGTTCCAGTACAAAATGAATAAGGTGACAGAGGAATCGGTTGAGGCAGGTATCATGGCATCATTTAAGAAGCACTTGTGTAAGGACATGGAGAGATGGACCATCAGGGTTATAAGACCATAAGCCAGGAGCAGAATTGAACTATTTGGCCCATCCAATTTGCTCTGCCATTCCATCATGGCCAATTCATTATCCCTCTGAGCCTCACTCTCCTGCCTTCTAACCGTAATGATTGACACCCTGACTAACTAAGAACCTGCCAACCTCCACTTTAAATATACCCAATGACTTGGCCTCCACAGTTGTCTGTGGTAATGAATTCCACAGATTCACCAACCTCTGGCTAAAGACATTCCTCATCATCTCTGCTCTTCCAATTGAAGATGGTGCTGGTGAATCTCAGCGACTTCTGGCTGGTGGCCAAGGAAACGAGGAAAACAACTCAATACCTTGTAATCTTTCTTTTTCTGGCAAACGATCTTTGCAAACAATAGCCTGTAACTTCCCTTTGGATTTCGAGGCAACTTGATGTGGCAAAACTGAGGCAAGGCAAGGCAGCGGGCCCATCGCCAAGAGCGGAGAAGGCCTGAGGTTCGATAGATTTAGGCACTGGGCCGAAATGGATAGATCACATATAGGCTGAATCGAGGTGGTGGGATCCAGGCCCCAGAACATACTGAAGCAACTGAACCCAGTGTTCTGATAACAATATAGGCACTGAGCCAGATTGAAAAGGTCAGGGTGTCAGGACCTGAGGCGAGGGACAGCCCAGTTCAGCTTGGGGCTCTGCTCTGCACTGAACTAAGGGTCTTTGTAGATTTCAGTTCAGAACGCTTTCTGCTTGCGTTTATTGTTCGCATGATTTGTTTTTCTCTCTCTCCGCACTTGTGTTTGACGGTAATTTTTAATGGGAAATTTTGGGTTTCTTTGTTTTGTGGCTGCCTGTTAGGAGAAGAATCTCAAGGTTGCATAATGGAAGGGTCGGGCAGAGGTTTAAGGATGACTGGAGGCCAGAGACTTTGAAACAGAGATGTGGCAGAAAGATGGACAGTCGACTTTTTGGGTGAAGACCCCTCATTTGGACATCAACGTTTCTGGTGGAGTTAACTCACCAGGAAGGATTTTCAAGGATCAATGCCTAAAAAGGACAGTGTCCGTCATTAAGGACCGCCATCACCCAGGACATGCTCTCTTCTCATTGTTACTGTCAGAAAAGAGGTACAGGAGCCTGAAGGCACACACTCAACAATTCAGGAAAAACTTCTTCCCCTCTGCCATCCAATTCCTGAATGGACATTGAACCCGTGAACACTACCTCACTACATTTTTTATTTCTATTGTAGCACTACTTATTTAATTATTTAATATATATACTTACTGTAAGTCACAACTTCTTTCCTTTTCTATTATTGTGTATTGCATTGTATTGCCACCGCAAAGTTCTCAAACTTCGTGACATATGCCAATGATATTAAACTTGATTCTGACTCTGACAACCCGAAATGTTGACTGCTGATTCCTCTCCATAGAAGCTGCCTGACCTGCTGCGTTCCTCCAGCAGTTTGTGTGTTCCATGCATGTGAGGCGGGCAGATTGACTGTCCTCTGTGAATTGCCCCTGTGATGGAGGTAAGTGGCATAATTCTGGATGCCGTTGCTGGGAAGGAGGAGGAGAATAAAATTGTATTAATTAGCGTGAAGATCGTTGAAGATCAGCGGTGAAGAGCCCGTTTCTATGCCACGACTCCACATCTCTGTCCACGTGAGGGGTTGAGCAGAAGTCAAGCCTCTTTAAACATCAGCAGTCAGCGATCGCCCTGATCTGGGTGAATGCACGCAGCAAGCATTAAACCTGACAAGCACCACAAACCCTTCCTGCTGTGTCCGCTTCTCCAATTCCGCTGGCCAGTGGCGGATGCTGCCGAGTTTAATCCCCCTCATCCAGGCCGCAAGCCTCTGATAATGGAGGTAATTAGACAAGCCTCTTGCGCTGAGTCTCCATGCTGAACCCATTACAGCTGTTTGTGATATTTACTGAGTACCAGGGAGGCTACCAGTTCACATCTGGAGTCTAGACTTACTGACTCTATGGGCTGGGCTCCCTCGGACTGTTGCATCCCCTGTGATCGGCCACTGTTTGCTTAGGTGGCCCGTGGGTAATTGGTATCAAAGTAATTCGCTCCATTACAGGGCTCTCTTTCAGGGACGAGGAAAACAGAAAGGGCTCCATATATCACCAGAGGGAACGTCTGCCGGACACCTTTGCTTCAAGTTACCGCCCTGTGCTAAATTGCTTCCACAACTGGATGCTCGGAGGCCAAAATCTGGCCAGGGAGAAAAAGCTTCTGTTAAAGGCAGCACAACTCCAGGATCCAGCAAGAAATAGCTTTGCTGTCTAAACTCGCTCGACAACTCGATTGCTGAAAATGTGGCAAACATCAGAGGGCACGCTAAAACACGCCCAATTACCAGGGGCTTCGATTGTGGAACATAGAACAGTACAGCACGAGAACAGGCCCTTCAGCCCACTATGTTGTGCTGATCCAATTAAATTAGTAATCTAATGGACAATCTAACTAATTCCTGCTGCCTATATAATGTCCATATGCTTCCATTTCTTCACATTCATGTGCCTATCTGAACATCTTTTAAAAGTCTGTAATGTATCTGCCGCTACCACCACCCCAGGCAGGGCATTTCAGGTACCCTCCACACTCTACTTGCCCCCCATGTTTACCACCTCTCACCTTAAGCGTATGCTCAGATGTCAGTGTAGGGACACCTAACACATTTCTTAGAAGCTCACCTATGGAGAGGAATAAAGAGTTGACGTTTCTGGCCGAGACCCCATCAGGACTGGAAAGGAAGGGGGTAGAAGACAGAATAAGGAGGAGGGCAGAGGGAAAGGAGCATGAGTTGCCTATCACCTGCGAGTTTGTACTCCTCGTCTTCCCCCATCTTCACATTCTGGCTTCCAGTCCCCCCCCCTTTCTTTCCAGCCCTGATGGAGGGTCTCGGCCTGAAACGTCGACTCTTTATTCCTCTCTATAGACGCTGCTCAGTTCTAGAATCGTGAAATTTGTTCCAGGCTCCTGTACCTCCTTCCCAACGGTAGCAATGAGAACAAGGCATGACCTCCAGCATTTTGTGCGTGTTTCTCCGGATTTCCAGCATCTGCAGACTCTCTTGTGTTCACTTTCCGTGCTGAGCAGATCTCTCAGTGACATCCAAGCATTGCCTTTTATTCCGCCCTCCATTGTGTCTGTCTACACTTCCAGCTGCCTCAGGAAAACAGCCGGCAAAATGAAAGACCCGTCCCTCCCCTTCTCTCTCCTCCCATCGAGCAGAAGACGGAAAAGCCTGAAAGCATGTACCGCCGGGCTCAAGGACAGCTTGTAAGATGCAGAATGAGACGTGCGAACAAGCTGGATGAAGTCGGCAGGTCGGGCAGCACCCGTTTCAGGTCGAGACCCTTCGTCAGGACTCAGTCCTGCTTGTTTGTACGTCTTGATTTGACCACAGCATCTGCAGTGTACTTTGTGTTTAAGATACAGAATACTTCTCTAGGACTATAGAATAGAACATAGAATACTAGGGGACATAGCCTCAAGATTCGGGGGAGTAAATTTAGGACGGCGATGAGGAGGAACTACTTTTCCAAAGAGCGGTGAATCTGTGGAATTCTCTGCCCAATAAAACAGTGGAGGGTAAGGGTTGGGTAGATTTTTGCATGGGAGGGGAATTAAGGGTTACGGGGAAAAGGCAGGTGGGCGGAGATTAGTCTGTGGCCAGATCAGCCATGATCCTATTGAATGGTGGAGCAGGCTCGATGGGCCAGATGACCGACTCCTGCTCCTATTTCTTATGAATGGATTCATGACCTCCTCTAACTCTACCTGCACTGCACCTCCTCTGTAAGTAACTCTTCATCCTGAGAACTTTACTGCGGACTTCTCGTAATGATAACAAAATAAGAGTTAGGAGTAGAACTAAACCATCCAGCCCCGTGTCTGCCATTCTACCATGGTTAATCTATTACCATGCTCAACTCCTTCCCCTGCCGTCTCCTCGTAACCTTTGACACCCTAATTAATCAGGAACCTATCAACCTCTGCTTTACATGAACTCAATGGCAATGAGTTCCACAGGTTCACAACCCTCCTGGCAAAAGAAATTCCTGAGGCTTTGCGCTCTAGTCCTAGACTCCCCCACTACAGAAAACATCCTCTCTACACCCACTCTAACCAGGCCTTTCAATATTTGATAGGTTTCAGTGAGATCCCCCCTCATTCTTCTAAATTCCAGTGTACAGGCCCAGAGCCATCAAAAACTCTTCACGTGTTAACCCCTTCATCCCTCAGGTCATCATGAACCTCCTCTGAACCCTCTCCGATGCAAGCACATCTTCACTGAGACAAGGGGCGGAAAGCTGTTCACAATACTCCAAGTGCAGTCCCA
The DNA here is from genome assembly GCF_048418815.1 of Hemitrygon akajei. Lineage (NCBI taxonomy): Eukaryota > Metazoa > Chordata > Chondrichthyes > Myliobatiformes > Dasyatidae > Hemitrygon > Hemitrygon akajei. The sequence goes on along the minus strand of NC_133134.1, from coordinate 160,986,483 downwards.
GTGCCTCATAAAGTCTCAGCATACCATCCTTGCACTTTTATCCTTTCCCATCCCTTTGAACCTCCGGCTTTTGAATTTCCTTCCCGTTTAGAAAATAGCCTACATCTTTATTCCTTCTACCAAAGCACCTGGCCGTACATTTCCCTGCACCATATTCCATCTGCAGCTTCTTTGCCCATTCTCCCAGTCTGTCCAAGTCCTTCTGCAGATTCCCTGCTTCCTATGTGCCCTTCCACCTAACTTTGTGTCATCCACAAACTAGGCCACAAAGGCATCAATAAAATATACCCTTGAGTTCACAATCGACTATCTCATTGTGATCTTTCACTTGTTTACCTGCACTGTGCTTTCACTGTTCTTAATGCCTGTTACACCGCTGCCGTTTACGGAAACAATGAAGGTCCTTTGTCTCTGGTGGTGTCCAGGGCTTCCTTCATCGTGTCAGTAGCTTCCTCTCGGTTTTCACTACCGTCAGTCACATAAGTCCCGGGCAGAGACTCAGGAATACCATCACACGGATGTAGAAGGATTATTCATTACTATTTCCGTAACAATTTTATTTTACCAATCAGGGTTGTAGCCCTGAGCTGAACCCCTGAACCTGGAGGACCAGTGGGCCACTCTTAGTCTGGCCTTTTCCCTTTGACCTGCTTGGCATGGGTGACCCTACTAAGGGCTAAAGCACAAAGCCCTAACTCCAGCCAGCATAGCTCTGTGGATCATTGAGGCACGCAAGCCTCCAAACCCTACGACAAGGTTGAGGTCCTCTTGGAGGAGATTCTCTGCAGCTGTTAGTTAATTCTGCAATTGATTGTTCTAGTGTGCTCAACCTCACTGCGCCATGTGATGACTTGATCTGTATAAAGAGTTTGCAAGACAAGCTTTTCACTGTATCGTGGTACCTGTGACAATAATAAGCCAGTATCCAGTGTGTAGGTGTCTCCGGACGGTGACGCGACCAGTCAGAATGCTCACCACCGTGTATGAATTTGCCAGAGCCTTTGGTGTCATACCACACCTCCTCAAACTCCTGATAAAGTGCAGCTGCTGGTGTACCTCCTTCACGATTGCTTTAATATGTTGAGCCTCAGTCGAATTAAAATTAGGGCACTCATCCCCCCTGAAACTTGTCCTAGCATTCATGAGCTCTTTTTGAGATTATTACTGGTACAGTGAGAACTTGTTTTATATGCCGTCCACTCAGATAATTGCATGACAAGGCTGCATTGAGGTAGAGCAGGGCAAAACGGTAACAATGCAGAATAAAGTGAGACAGTTACAGAGAGAGTGCAGTGCAGGTGGGCAATAATGTGCGAGACCATAACAAGGTAGACTGTGAGGTCAAGCCGCCATTCCATTGTGCTAGGGAACCATACAACAGTGGGATAGAAGCAGCTCTTGAGCCCAGTTGGCCTGTCTCTGCTTTCAGGATTTTTTTGTGTCTTCTGTCCGAAGGAAGAGGGGAGAAAGGAGAATATCTGGTGGGGGGGGGGATGGGACCTTTGATTATGCCGGGGGCTTTACCAGTGCAGTAAGGATTCCATGGAGGGGAGGCTGTTTTCGTGATGTGCTGAGCTGTGCCCACAACTCTCGGTAGTTTTTCTCACGGGCAGAGCAATTGCTTAATCAGGCCTTGATACATCCAGGTACATCTATTGTGCATTGATAAAGAGTTGGTGAGGGTCAGAGAAGAGATGTCGCTACTCTTCCATGGTCTTCCACACTCGTTGCTTTCATAGAGGGATCAGAAGTGGAGAGAGTGAGCAATTTCGAGTTCCTGGGTGTTGAGATCTCTGCGGATCTAAACTGGTCCCAACGTATCGATGCAGCTACAAAGAAGGCGCGGCAGCAGCTATATTTCATTAAGTGTCTGAGCAGACTTGGTGTGTCATCAAAAACACTTGAAAACGTCTGTACATGTACAGCGGAGAGCACTCTGACAGGCTGCATCTCTGTCTGGTATGGAGGGGTGGGAGCTACTGCACAGGACCGAAAGAAGTGACAGAAAGGTGCAAAATTAGTCAGCTCCATCATAGGCACCTGCCTCCGTAGTACCCAAGACACCTTCAACGAGCAGTGCCTCAGAAGGGCAGCATCCATTGTTAAGGACCCCCATCACCCAGGGCATGTGCTCTCCTCACTGTTACCATCAGGAAGGAGATGCAGAAGCTTAAAGACACACACTCAGCGATTCAGGAACAGCTTATTCCTGAGGGACATTGGACCCATGAACAATACCTCACTCTTTTATATATCATTTCTGTTTTGTACTATTTTAAATATATTTAATATACATATACATACTTACTGTAATTGATTTGCTTATTTATGTGTTTTTTTCTTTCTATATTATCAGGTATTGCATTGAACTGCTGCTGCTAAGTTCACAGATTTCACAACAGATGCTGGTGATAATAAACCTGATTCTGATTCTGAATCACTTATAAGCTACTCAATCAAACCCACAAAATCCACAGTCTTTCCCAATTCGATTCATTAATGGCTTCGAGGTTAAGAACCCTGTGTCTACTGTAGTGAATCCTCTCAATGGTTTTAACACCTTAGTCAGATCTCAGAATCAGGATCAGAAAGACTTCATTGCCAGAATGTGAAACGTACCAGAATTGATTGTGGTTCAGTGCCAAGCATAAAGCACTGGACAATACCGTGACAGACAACGCGGGTAGCAACCAACAATTTACAAGATAATACTGCGAAGAACCTGAGCAATAAACAATTAGCAAAATGGTCACATACGCAAACATCAATCACCAAACGTAAATAAAAGTGAACAAATGATTATCAACAGAACAAGGAGATATGCTCTCTTCTCATTGCTACCACCAGGGACGAGATACAGGAGCCTGAAGGCACACAGTCAGCAATTCAGGAACAGCGTCTTCCCCTCTGCCATCCGATTTCTGAATGAACATTGAACCTATGGACACTACCTCACTACTTTTTAATTTTAGTTTTACACTACTTATTTAACTATATATATATATATATATATATATATATATATATATATATATAGACACTGTAAATCTCGTTTCTCATCTATTATTATTAGATCATAGGGCCATAAGACATAGGAGCAGAATTAGTCCATTCAGCCCATTGACTCTGCTCCGACATAACATCATGGCTGATCCCGGATCCCACTCAACCCCTTACACCTGCCTTCTCGCCGTATCCTTGGATACCCTGACCGATCAGAAAACAATCAACTTCTGCTTTAAATATACGCATGGGCTTGGCCTTCTCCGCAGTCTGTGGCAGAGCATTTGACAGATTCACTACTCTGTGGCTAAAAGAGTTCCTCCTTACTTCTGTTCTAAAAGGTTACCCCTTGATTTTGAGGCTGTACTCTTTAGTTCTGGATACCCCACCATAGGAAACATCCTCTCTACTCCACCCTATCTAGTCCTTTCAACATTCGGTAGGTTTCAATGAGATCCCCCAGCATTCTTCTAAATTCCAGTGAGTACAGGCCCAAAGCTGCCAAACACTCCTCATGTCTTAACTCCTTTAATCCCTAATCATCCTCATGAACCTCCTCTGGACTCTCTCCAATGACAACACATCCACTCGGAGATATGGGGCCCAAAACTGTTGGCAATACTCCAAGTGTGGCTTAACTTGTGTCAATAAAGCCTCAGCATTATCTCCTTGCTTTTATAATATATTTCCTTTGAAATAAATGCCAACATTGCATTTGCCTTCTTTATCACAGACTCAACCAGTGAATTAACCTTCTGGGAGTCTTGCACAAGGATTCCTAAGTCCCTCTGCACTTTGAACCTTCTCCCCATTTAGATAACAGTCTGCACTATGGTTCCTTTTAACAAAATGCATCACCATGCATTTCCCAACACTGTATTCCAACTTCCACTTCTTTACTCATTCTTCCTATTTGTCTAAGTCCTGGTGCAATCGCATTGCTTCCTCAGCACTACCTACCCCTCCGCCTACCTTTGTATCATCCGCAAACTTTGTCACAAAGCCATCAATTCCATTGTCTAAACCATTAACAAACAATGTGAAAAGAAACGGTCCCAATACTGACCCCTGAGGAACAGCACTGGTCACCGGCAGCCACCCAGAAAAGCACCCCTATTATGTATTGCAATGTACTGCTGCCGCACAGACAACAAATTTCACAACATTAAACCCGATTCTGATTCTGAAAGACAATTTATTGCGTGTTGTGCAGGGTGAAGTTTGGTTGAGAAGCTGGATAGTTACAGGAAAGGAGCTTCGGGAATGGCGTGTAGTCCTGGCGGTGATGGACTTGTATCGTTTCCCTGATGGCAATTTGGTGAGGAGGCGACTGCTAGGGTGGGTGGAGACTTCCTCAGCTCTTGTCTTTGCTCTAGTGACGAACAGGTCTCCCTGAGGGAAGGTTTCAGGTGAAAACTAAGCTTGTTGCCTACTTAGAGGTATTTCTTTTTCTCCTTCGCTTGTGCAGCCCGACTCAATTCTGGAAATGTTGCCAGAAGGTCCCTGATCCAAAAGTAATTTGATTTTGGCCCGTACGAAGCTTGCTTGTCCTGCCAAGATCCCAAGGGAAGTTGACTCTGCTCCAGAGGGAGAGCTAATTTTGAGGTCCTGGAACTCCTCCGAGCTTAAACTCTTGCCCCAGCTGTTCAGTGGATGGGTTGGTAGGGGACAGATGTGCGGTCACCCTACCGGAACTCACAATCAGAATCAGATTCAGTATCACTGACATGCACTCTGTCATGAAACTTGACCACACTTCAGTGCAATACATAAAATATACTGTAAATTACGATAAGAAATATGTATAAAAATTAAATAAGTAGTGCGAAAAGAGAGCAAAAATAGTGAGGTAACGTTCATGGGTTCACTGTCCATTCAGAAATCCGATGGCGGAGGGAGTGTGAGTCTTCAGGCTTCTGTACCTCCTCCTAAGTGTCCTAGGTGGCGGAGGTCCTACCCTTTTGAGGCATTGTGTTTTGAGGATGCCCTCAATGGCTGGTGCCTATGGGAGCCTGCTGAGCCTGTAACCCTCTGCAGCTTCTTCCCATCCTGTACATTGAAGCCTCCATACCAGGCTGAGGTGTAGCCAGTCCACGGTACATCGGTAGAAATTTGCCAGAGTCTTTGGTATCAAATCTCCTGAAACTCCGTATGAAATATAGCTGTTGGCATGTCTTCATGCAATCGCCTCAAAATGTTGGGCCCAGGATAGATCTTCAGAGATGTTGAACCCAGCTGCTCACCCTTTCCATTCCTGACACCCCCCCCATGATACAGCCCAGTGTGTGTTCTCCCTTTCTGAAACCCACAGGCTTTATTCTGAATCAATTCCTCCTTGTTCTCAATATCCCCCACTTCAGGAAGCACCATCACTCTGACAATCACTTTCAAAATCTTGAGCAGAAAGCAAAGCGCTGGAGGAACTCATTGGCAGGCAACATCTGTGTGGGGCAAACTCTTAACTGCCCCAACAAGAATCAGCTCTGGGCCTGTACTCACTGAAGTTCAGAAGAATGGGGGGGGGGGGGGGGGGGGTTGCGAGGATCTAATTGAAGCCTATCAAATATCGAAAGGCCAAGGCAGAGTGGATGTGAAGAGGATGTTTCCTACAGTGGGGAACTAGGACCAGAGTCAGAATAGAGGGACGTCGATTTAGAACAGAGATGAGGAGGAATTGCTTTAGTCAGAGAGGGGTAAATATGTGGAATTCATTGCCACACACAGCTGTAGTGGTCAAGTCACTGGGTGTATTTAAGGAGGAGGTTGATAGGTTCTTGATTAGTCAGGGTGTCCAAGGTACGGGGAGAAGCCAGGAGAGTGGGATTGAGAGGGATAATATATCAGCCTTGATGGAGTGGCAGAGCAGCCTCGATGGGTCAAATGGCGTAATTCTGCTGCTATGTCTTATGGGCCTAAGATCACCTCTCTGTACTGATCCAACACATCTTTCATCTGCACCCAGATCTGCCTCTCTCCCAGATGAGCTAAATCCTTCTTACGCTCGGTTCGATGTCGCCAACACTGAGCCCCTGCGGAGAGCGGCCGAAGTGACCTGCACCTTGGTCATCTCTGAGGCTGAGGTACACAGGTGTTGCCAACGAGTGGACAGTCGCAAGGCTGCGGGACCAGGTGCGCAGCACAACGGGCAGGTGTGTTTACAGACATTTTTAATCTCTCCCTCTCCCAGTGTAGAGTGCCCTCCTGCTTCAAATTATCCACCATTGTCCCTGTGCCTAAAAAGACCAAAGTAACACGTCTGAACAACTGGGGTCCTATTGCTCTCACCTCAATAATAAGCAAATGCTTTGAGAGGCTGTTCAAGGACTACATCTGCAGCTTGCTACCACCCACACTGGACCCCTACAATTTGCCTACCGACACAACCGATCGACAGATGATGCAATAGCCACAGCTCTACACACCGTCCTTACACATCTGGAGAAGAGGAATGCTTATGTGAGAATGCTGTTCTTGGACTACAGTCCAGCATTCAACACCATAATTCCATTGGGTTTGACAAGAAGCTCAGAGACCTCAGCCTTCACCCTGCCTTGTGCAGCCGGATCCTGGACTTCCTGTCAGATCACTGGCAGGTAAGAGTGGGCTCCCTCACCTCTACCCCTGTGACCCTCAGGGCTGTGTCCTAAGCCCCCTCCTTTACCCTCTGTATACCCATGACTGTCTCGCCATCCACAGCTCCAATCTGCTAATTAAATTTGCCGACAACACTACACTGACTGGCCTAATCTCAAATAATAATGAGGCAGCCTACAGAGAAGAAGTCATCTCTCTGACGCGGCGGTGTCAAGAAAACAACCTCTCCCTCAATGTCACAAAAACAAAGGAGCTGGTTTTGGAATACGGGAGGAATGGAGACAGGCTAACCCCTATTGACATCAACGGATGTGGGGTTGAGAGGGTGAACAGCTTTAAGTTCCTCAGCATAAACATCACTGAGGATCTCACGTGGTCAGTACCTACCGGCTGTGTGATGTAAAAGGCAGAATAGCGCCTCTTTCACCTCAGACAGTTGAAGAAGTTTGGCATGAGCCCCCAAACCATAAGAACTTTCCACAGGGGCACAATTGAGAGCATCCTGACTGGCTGCATCACTGCCTGGTATGGGAACTGTTCCTCCCTCGAGTGTGGATGTGGACAGCCCTGAGCATCTGTGGACGCGAACTTCCCACAATTCAGGATATTTACAGTGACAAGTGCATAAAAGGGCCCGAAGAATCACTGGGGACCTGAGTCACCCCAACCACAAACTGTTCCAGCTGCTACAATCTGGGAAACGGTACCACAGCATAAAAGCCAGGACCAACAGGCTCCGGGACAGCTTCTTCCACCAGGCCATCAGACTGATTAATTCATGCAGACACAATGGTATTTCTAAGCTATTAACCAATTGTTTCTGTTGTACATACTATTTATTATAAATTACTATAAATTGTACATTGCATATTCAGTCGGAGACGTAACGTAAAGATTTTTACTCCTCATGTATGTGAAGGATATAAAAAATAGTCAATTCAATTCACCTGTAAAAAAACTCTCCTACTTTTACACTTCATACCCTTAACAATAAAGACCCCCATTCCATCATTTTCCTAACTGGGGCGGCATGGTAACGTACGTGGTAGTTAGCACAACGCTTTACAGTACAGGCAAACCTGGGTTCAAACCGCTGCTGCCTGTAAACAGTTTGTATGTTCTCCCCGTGACTGTGTGATTTCCTCCGGGTGCTCCGGGTTCCTCCCACAGACCAAAGACATACCGGTTGGTAGGTTAATTGGTCATTGTAAGTTGTCCTGTGATTAGGTTAGGGTTAAGTTGGGGGTTTCTGGGCGGAGCGGCTCGACGGGTCAGAAGAGCCTGTTGCCCATTGTAATTCAATAAAATAAAAAGTATCTACTCTGTGTATCTCTTTGCTAAATTTGCCGATGATACAAAGATAGGTGGAGGAGCGGGTAGTGTTGAGGAAACAGAGAGCCTGCAGAGAGACTTAGATAGTTTAGGGGAATGGGCAAAGAAGTGACAAATGAAATACAGTGTTGGAAAGTGTATGGTCATGCACTTTGGTGGAAGAAATAAATGGGCAGACTATTATTTAGATGGGGAGAGAATTCAAAATGCAGAGATGCAAAGGGACTTGAGAGTCCTTGTGCACGATACCCTAAAGGTGAACCAGCAGGTTGAGTCAGTTGTGATGAAGGTGAATTCAATGTTGGCATTCATTTCTAGAGGTATAGAATACAAGAGCAGGGATGTGATGTTGAGGCTCTATAAGGCACTCGTGAGACCACAGTTGGAGTATTGTGGGCAGCTTTGGGCTCCTTATTTTAGAAAGGATACACTGACATTGGAGAGGGTTCAGAGAAGATTCACGAGAATGATTCCAGGAATGAAAGGGTTACCATATGAAGAACATCTGGCAGCTCTTGGGCTGTATTCCCTGGAGTTCAGGAGAATGAGGGGGAATCTCATAGAAACATTCCAAATGTTAAAAGGCCTGAACAGATTAGATCTGGAAAAGTTATTTCTCATGGTAGGGGATTCTAGGACAAGAGGACACGACTTTAGGATTGAAGAATGTCCTTTTAAAACAGAGATGCGGAGAAATTACTTTAGTCAGAGGATGGTAAATCTGTGGAATTTGTTGCCACGAGTGGCTGTGGAGGCCAAGTCATTGGGTGCATTTAAGGCAGAGATAGATAGGTTCTTGATTAGCCAGGGCATCAAAGGTAATGGGGTGAAAGCGGGGGAGTGGGGATGATTGGAAGAATTGGATCAGCCCATGATTGAATGGCAGAGCAGACTTGATGGGCCAAATGGCCTACTTCTGCTCCTATATCATGGTCTTATGGTTTGTGTTCTGACTACCATGGTTTTCAGATTCCTCAGTGGCACAATAAATTGTAGTCTAGCCATGATTAATAGTGACTTATTTTATTGTTCTTCCTTTCCACCATTAAACACCATCACTACAATACACGTATAAGCAGTATTCACGGGATATACATGAACTAAACAAATTGTACTCAATTTTTCAGGAAAGAGCACAACTGGAACAAAAAAAAGTTTATTTTGCTGCCAAAAGTGGTCTTAGTTTTACTAATTTATACTGTTTAGGGTTTTGCTGTTTTTTTTCAAGAATCAAGTGGTTGAAGGGAAGTTCTTGAACCTGGGGGTGGGGGGGTGGGGGTTTGGTCTTCAGGATTCTGTACCTCCTGCCCAGTGGCAGCTACTAGAAGATAGCATATCCCGGATGGTGGGGATCTTTGATGATAGATGATGCCTTCTTGAGGTGGCATCTCCTGCAGATATCTTCAAGGAATGTGACGGTGGTGTATTGAACTGCGTTCTCCAGGTTACATTCAGATTGAAGTATCAGCTCATAAAGCAACTCATCACAATACTTCCAACCATACATCTCAGACGTTTGTCAGAGAGTTCAGTGACAAGCCAAACCTCCTTAACCTTGTAAGAAAATAAAGACGCTGACACACCTCCTTGAGATTCCTTCCACATGCTGGGCCCAGGACAGGTTATCAGATCTGCTAATGCCCAGGAATTTAAAGCTGCTAACTCGCGAGGTGAAGAGAGCTTGAAAGTGAGTCCATTGGCTTGGGGAACATTTTATCGATGGGGCCAGTGGATTTGAGTGAAGTTGTCCCCTCTGGATCAGGAGCCTGATGGTTGAGGGGTAATAAACCTGGTGGTGTGAGTCTTGAGGCTCCTGTACCTTCTTACTGATGGCAGAAGTGAGAAGAGAGCATGACCTGTGTGGTGGGGATCCCTGATGATGCACGCTGCTCTCTTGTGATAGCATTTCAAGTAGATGCGCTCAGTAGCTCCTAACACAGGAGTTCTCAAACTGGGGTCCACGGACACCACGGCTAATGATAGGGATCCATGGCATAAAAGATAAGGTTGAGAACCTCTGTATTAGGAATTTGCGAATAAAATTGATCCTTACCGACATGCGCAAAACGCTGGAGGAACTCAGCAGTTCAGGTAGCATCGATGGAAAACAGTAAACAGTTGACGTTTTGGTGGTGGGATTGTGGGGGGGGGGGGGGGGAAGATGGGTAGAGATTTGTTCACTGGAAGGAGAAATCGATATTCATGCCATCAGGTTGGAGGGTACCCAGACAGGATTTGCTCCTCCACCCTGAGGGTGGCCTCATCTTGGCACGAGGGGAGGCCATGGATCGACACGTCAGAATGAAGTCAATTCCATTTTGTCCCCCCTTGGTTCAGTCCCTTCCTACCTACATCCGCTCACTCAATGTGCTCTCGACCCCTTCTATAACTTTCACTTCCCTGGCCCTGATCATTAAAATGATGAAAACAGCAGGCAACAATGAGTTAACACTGAGGTTAAATATTCATAAGTTTACTTCTGTTAAAACACTATTGCTTAAATACAGCTCCGTTCATTAGCACGCTAAAAAAAAGAAATCTCGCCTTCACTACCTGCTCCTGCCTACTATATTGGAACTGCCCATGTGAGGCATTCTCTCAGTGACCCTTGCTTTGACCTTTACGAGGACAGAAATGAGTATTTGTTCAGTTTTACAATCAATCTTGGAAGTTACTTTTGAAGGAAATGTTCCTAATTTGCATGAAAGACCGTTGCTGTGAATCCAAAGATTCGCTTTAATGTATTGTCTGCCTGTGAATAGATTTTTTTCGCTCTCTGCCTGGGAGCGATCAATGGGAATTACAGATGAATGTTTTTGATGGTTTGTAGCTCAATAGCTCCCCCTCGTGGCTAGCTCAAGACAGCAAGCTCGAGGAAATCTGCAGATGCTGGAAATTCAAACCACACACACAAAATTTTGTGTGTCTTGTCAAGACAGCAAGAACATTTTTCAAAACAACATCCGCAAATTGCTGGCAGAATTCAGAAAGTAAGCAGAATTTATGGCGTGGAGTACACAATCGCTGTTTCGGGCCAATACCCCTCATGTTAAGGAACTGGAGCTGCAGCTGGATAACCTTCAGCTCATAAAAGGAATGAGGTGTGGTAGATAGGAGCTACAGGGAGGTAGTCACCCCGAATTTGCAGGAGGCAGGTGCCAGGGTGACTGTCATGAGAAAGAAAGGGTATAGGCAGTCAGTGCAGTGTATCCCTGCCCTGTGGTATATGTAAGTATATTGCTGGGGGGCGGTGGGGGTGACACAACCCACTGTGGGGAGCTGCAATGACCTGATCTCTGCAACTGAGTCTGAGGAGAGAAAGGGACTGCAGAAGTGACAGAGGATTCCATAATTAGAGTAGCAGACAGGAGATTCTGTGGACGTGAAAGAGGCACCGGATGGTACGTTGCCTCCCAGGTACCAGGGTCAGGGATGTGTCGGACTGGGTCCACAGCATTCTAACGGGGGTGGGTGGAACTGTGAACAGCCAAAACTTGTGCTACATATTGGTATCGATGACATAGATAGGAAAAGGGAGGAGGCCCTGAAAAAGAGATGATAGGATGTTAGGTAGAAAGCAGAGCAGGACTTCCAGGGTAGTAATCTCTGGATTGTTGCCAGTGCCACATGCCAGTGAGGGTAAGAATACGATGATTTGACCAATGAATGTGCGGCTGAAGAATTAGTGCAGGGAGCAAGGTTTCAGATTTTTGGATCATTGGGATCTTGCCTGGGAGATGTCTGACCTGCACAAAAAGGGGTATCAGCATCCTTGTGAGTAGGTTTGCCAAAGCTGCTAGGAATCATTTAAACTAATTTGGCAGCAGATGACAACAAGATGGGCTGAGGACGGGGCAGTTGGTATACAACTAGATGCCGTGTGTAATAAGACTGTGAGGAAGGACAGGCAGATGACTGGGCAAAATTGCAGTCAGTGGGATGAGTTAAAGTGTAAAAGAGGGCCAAAATCAAAAAGGGTGACAAATACAGGACTGAAGGTGTTATATTTGAATGCACACAGTATACGGAGTAAGGTAGTGCAGTCAGATATGACACCGCGGGCATCACTGAGCCGCGGCTGAAAGAAGATCAGAGTTGGGAGTTTAACAGACAAGGATACACACTGAAGCAAAAAGACAGGCAGGTAGGCAGAGAGGACGGGGCGGCTCTGTCGGTAAAAAATGAAATCAAATCCTTAGGAGGAGGTGACATAGGATCTGAAGCTGTAGAATTCTTGAGTTAAGAAACTGCAAGACCCTAACGCAAGTTGTATACAGGCCCCCGAACAATATGCAGGGTGACTGGGAAAATCAGGTTGGTGCTGGATCCCAAGAGATGGCCAATGAGATGGCTTTTTAGAGCAGCTTGTGGTTGAGCCCACTAGGGGAATGGTATTTCTAGATTGGGTGTTACGTAATGACCCAGATTTGATTAGAGAGCTTAAGGTAAAGGAACCCTTAGGAGGCAGTGATTATATTGCAATAGAATTCGCCCTACAGTTTGAGAAGGAGAAGTTAAAACCATATGTATCAGTATTACACTGGGGTAAAAGGATTAACAGTCGCATGAGAGAGGAGCTGGCCGAAATTGACTAGAAGAGGACCATGACACAAAAACAGCAATGGCTGGAGTTTCTAGGAGCAATTTGAAAGATGCAGGAAAGATACATCCCAAAGATGAAGAAGTATTTTAAAGGAAAGATTTTGCAACTGTGGCTGACATGGCAAGTCAAAAACAGCATAAAACCAAAAGAGAGGGCATATAATATACCAGAAATTAGAGGTAAGGTAAAGGATTGGGAAGCTTTTAAAAACCCACAGAAGGCAACACAAAAAACATAAAGAGAAAAGATAAAATATGAAGGTAAGCTAGCCACTAAAAGAGGACACAGAAAGTGTTTTCAGATATGTAAGAGATGAGAGTGGATAACGAACCACTAGGAAATCACACTGGAAAGGGAGTAATGGGGTACAAAGAACTTGCTGAGGCTACGTCCACACTACACCAGATAAATCCATAACCAAAGCCTTTTTCTCTTCGTTTTTACCCTCCGTCCACGCTAAAACTGCGTTTTCGTCCCCTGAAACTGGAGCTTTTCAGAAACGCTCTCCAAAGTGTGTATTTTTGAAAACTCCGGATTGGCCGGATCAGTGTGGACGGGGTAACTGGAGAAATCTGAAAACGCTGTCAGACGGCAACGCGCCATTTCATTGTTTTCTTGAACGCAACCTAACAATTCCAGAACAGACAGCAACGAGACTGAAGCCAGAAGAGTTAGAAATGTACTCACCAAATACTTTGACCCATAACTTACTGAATAAATAAGTATACTCAGTTTGCCCTGTTTTCTGTCCTTGCTCGTATGAAGGTGGTTTACCTATTTATGCAAGTACTTCTCTGACAATAGATGTGTAACAGCCTAATGTAACATTGTATGGAAATACAAGATAATACTGATGCAGACATGTTTTATACATTTAACAAGGTGCTTTATTAATGCAACAGAGTTAGTCAGTTTTTCAATGTTCGTCATCAGCCAGGTCAATCTGTCCGTGAACTCCCTGTCGGTTGCCTCCATATGCTCCAGTATTTGTTTTTTTTTAGTTTTAAGTTCTCCTGCATGGGAGCCAACAGCTGCCCATTATTTAAGTTTTTCTAGTCTGTAACTGAACAAACATGCACCATCTTCACAGCGAGATTCAACACCAAACATGTCGCTTGTTTTCGGTAGATGTGTCCTGCGCATGTGCAGTAGGAGGAGATTCGCTGAAATCTCCATTTCAATGTGGATAGAGATATTTTCAAAAACGCATAGTGTGGACGCCTATCATTTTTACACGAAACTGGCGTTTTCAAAATTATCCGGTCTAGTGTGGATGTAGCCTAAGTATTTTGTGTCAGTCTTCACTGTGGAAGACATTAGCAGTATGCCTGAAATGCCAGAGTGTCAGGGGGCAGGTGTGAATGTCTTTGCTATTACTAAGGAGATAAGTCACCTCAACTAGATGGACTAGTTCTGAAAGATTGGCTGAAGAGATTGTGGAGGCATTAGTAATAATCTTTCAAGAATCACTACATTCTGGAATGGTTTTTGGAGACTGGAAAATTGCAAATGTCACTCCATTCATTAAGAAGGGAGGAGGCAGAAGAAAGGAAATTATACAGTCAGAATCAGGTTTATTATCACCGGCATGTGATGTGAAATTTGTTAACTTAGCAGCAGCAGTTCAATGCAATGCATAATCTAGGGGAGGGAGGGAGAGAGGGAGAGAGAGAGAAATACATAAAACATGATAATAAATGAACAAGTAAATCAATTACGTATATTGAATAGATTTAAAAGAATGTGCAAAAACAGAAATACAGTATATTAAAAAAGTGAGGTAGCGTCCAAAGCTTCAATGTCCATTTAGGAATCGGATGGCAGAGGGGAAGAAGCTGTTCCTGAATTGCTGAGTGTGTGCCTTCAGGCTTCTGTACCTCCTACCTGATGGTAACAGTGAGAAAAGGGCATTCCCTGGGTGCTGGAGGTCCTTAATAATGGACACTGCCTTTCTGAGACATCACTCCTTAAAGATGTACTTTGTAGGCTAGAGCCTAAGATGGAGCTGGCTAGATTTACAACCTTCTGTAGCTTCTTTCAGTCCTGTGCAGTATACCTTCCATCCATACCAGGTAGTGATGCAGCCTGTCAGAATGCTCTCCATGGTACAACTATGGAAGTTTTTGGATGTATTTGTTGACATGCCAAATCTCTTCAAACTCCTAATAAAGTATAGTCACTGTCTTGCCTTCTTTATAACTACCCTGATATGTTGTGACCAGGTTAGATCCTCAGAGATCTTGACACCCAGGAACTTGAAGCTACTCACTCTCTCCACTTTTGATCCCTCTGAGGATTGGTATGTGTTCCTTCATCTTACCCTTCCTGAAGTCCACAATTAGCTCTTTCGTCTTACTGTCATTGAGTGCCAGGTTGTTGCTGCGGCACCATTCCACTAGTTGGCATATCTCACTCCTGTACACCCTCTCATCACCACCTGAGATTCTACCAACAATGGTTGTATCGTCAGCAAATTTAGAGATGGTATTTGAGCTATGCCTAGCCACACAGTCATGTGTATACAGAGAGTAGAACAGTGGGCTAAGCACACACCCCTGAGGTGCACCAGTGTTGATCGTCAGCAAGGAGGATATGTTATCATCAATCTGCACAGATTGTGGTCTTCCGGCTAGGAAGTCGAGGTTCCAATTACAGAGGGAGGTACAGAGGCCCAGGTTCTGCAACTTCTCAATCAGGATTGCGGGAATGTTGGTATCAAATGCTGAGCTATAGTCGATGAACAGCATCCTGACATAGGTGCTTGTGTTGTCCAGGTGGTCTAAAGCTGTGTGGAGAGCCATTGAGATTGCGTCTGCCATTGACCTATTGTGGTGATAGGCAAATTGCAATGGGTCCAGGTCCTTGCTGAGGCAGGAGTTCAGTCTAGTCATGACCAACCTCTCAAAGCATTTCATCACTGTCAATGCGAGTGCTATCAAGCGATAGTCATTAAGGTAACCTACATTATTCTTCTTGGGCACTGGTATGATTGTTGCCTTTTTGAAGCAAGTGGGAACTTCCGCCCGTAGCAGTGAGAGGTTGAAAATGTCCCTGAATACTCCCGCTAATTAGTTGGCACAGGTTTTCAGAGCCTCACCAGGTACTCCATCGGGACCTTCTGCCTTGCGAGGGTTCACTCTCTTTAAAGAGAGGCCAATTAGCCTGACTTCAGTGGTTGGAAAGATGTTGGGTTTATGATGAGGTTTCGGAGTACTTGGAGGCACATGGCAGAGTATCCCAAAGTCAGCATGGTTTCCTTAAGGAGAAATCTTGACTGACTAATTTGTTGGAATTCTTTGAGGAAATAACAGACAGGATAGAGAGTCAGTGGATCTTGTTTATTTCAGAAGGCCTTTGACAAAGTGCTACATATGAGGCTGCTTAAGAAGAGACCATGGCATTACAGAAAAGATACTACCATGGATAGAAGAAGGCTGTCTGATCGGCAGGAGGCAAAGAGTAGGAATAATGGGGGCCTTTTCTGGTTGGCCGCCGGTGATTAGTGGTGTTCCGCAGGGGTCAGCGTTGGGACCACTTCCTTTTCACGTTACACGTTAATAATTTGAATGAAGGAATTGATGGCTTTGTGGCCACGTTTGGAGACAGTATGAGGATGGGTGGAGGAGCAGGCAGTGTTGAGGAAGCAGAAAGTCTGCAGAAGGAAATAGATTGGGAGAATGGGCAAAGAAGTGGCGGATAGGAAATGCGTGGTCATGCACTTTGGTAGACGGATTAAAGGCACAGACTGTTTTCTAAATGGGGAGAAAGTTCAGTCAGCTTGCAGGTTGAGTCGGCGGTGAGGAAGGCAAATGCAATGTTAGCATTCATTTCAAGAGGACTAGAATATAAAAGCAAAGATGTATTTCTGAGGCTTTATAAGGCATTGGTTAGACTGCACGTGGGGTACTGTGAGCAATTTAAGAAATTAAGAAAAGATGTGTTGGCATTGGAGAGAATCCAGAGGAGATTCATGAGAATTATCCCAGGAATGAAAGGGATACCATATGAAGATTGTTTGGTGACCCTGTACTTGCTGCAGTTTATAAGAATGAGGAGGGATCTCATTGAAACCCATGGAGTATCTCTCATCAGAGATCCCCACCACCCAGGTCACGCTCTCCGCTGCTGCCTTCAGGTAGAAGGTACAAAAGCCTCAGGATTTGCTCCATCAGGTTCAGGAAAAGCTATTGTCTATCAATCAACAGGCTCTTGAACAAAAGGGGGATAACTATATTCACTTGCCCTATCACTGAAATGTTCCAACAACCAATGGTCTCATTTTAAGGAATCTTTACCTCATTATCTCACGTTCTCGTTATTTATTGCAATTTATTTCTATTTGTATTTGCAGTTTGTTGTCTTCTGCACTCTGGTTGATCTTTCATTGATCCTGTTATAGTTACTATTCTATAGATTTGCTGAGTAAGCCCGCAGGAAAATAAATCTCAAGGTCGTATATGGTGACATTATGTACTTTGATAATAAAATTTACTTTAAACTTCAAATATTGAAGGTCTAGATAGAGTGGATGTGGAGAGGATGTTTCCTATAGTGGAAGAGTCTAGGACTGGGGCGGTGGTGGTTACAGCCTTAGAATAGAGGGATGTCCATTTAGAATGTAGATGAGAAAAAAATACTTTAGCCGGAGGGATGGTGAATCCGTGGAATTCATCACTACAGATGACTGTGTAGGCCTAAGTCATTCTGCATAATTAAGGCAGAAATTGATAGATCCTTGATTAATCAGGGCATCAAAGGTTATGGGGAGAAGGCAGGAGAATGGGGTTGGGAGGGATAATAAATCCGCCATATTGAAATGGTGAAATAGACTCAATGGGCCAAATGGCCTATTTCTGCTCCTATGGATTTGGGCTGGAAGGGAGGGGGGCAAAAGCTAGAATCCAGGGCGGTTTTCGAAACTTCTGTCTTTGCCCTAGTTCAGTCACATGATACGGTGTCAAGTCGTGCTGATGATCGCAAAAGATTGTGCAGATGCTGGAAATCCAGAGTAATGCAAACGAGAAGCTGCAGGAACCCAGCAGATCAGGCGGCATCTATGGAGCAGAATAAAGAGTCAACATTCTGGGCCAAGATCCTGAATCAGGACTGAAATTGTAGGAAAGTAGCAGTTCCTGAACCTGGTGGTGTAGGATTTCAGCCTTCTGTACTTCAAAGCGGCAGCTCAGAATAAGGATTGGATTCAAACCCTTGCAAAGCTCAATGGATTAGCAGTCCATGGCCTTAAACTATTGGTAGAGAGGATAGTCAGTATAAAGAAGCGAGGGGGAGGTGTGACTCATGGGGCCACTAGATAATTGGTGGGCTTAGGAGAGTTGAGGGATGAAAGTATAATTGGGTAGGTTAGTAAGTTCGCAGATGCTAGTTCAATTGGTAGTGTTGTGGATACCACAGAATATTGCCAAAGGATACAGCAGGACATAGATCACTTACAGATATGGGCAGAGAAACGACAGACGCAGTTTAACCCAGCCAAATGAGAAGTGTTGCACTTAGGGAGATTAAATATCAAGTGAGAGTACACTGTTAATGGCAAGACCCTTAGCAGGTCAGAGAAACCTTGGGATCCAAGTCCATAGCTCACTGAAAGTGGCTACACAGGTTGATAGGGTGGTAAGGAAGGCATATGGTATGCTTGCCTCGAGTTGATGAATTAAGCTCAAGAGTTGGGAAGTTTTGTGGCAGCTTTACAAAACTCTAGTTAGGCCACATCTGGAGTATTGTATTCAGTTCTGGCCACCCCTTTAAAGGATGTGGAGGTTTTGGAGAGGATGCAATAGAGGATTATCAGGATGTTGCCCAGATTAGAGGACATGTATTAAAATGAGTGAATGGACAAATTTGGGATATTTTCTTTGGAGCGGCAGAGATTGAGGAGAAACCTGACAGAGGTTTACAAGATTATGAGACACATGGATCTGGCATGGTTTTTTTCCAAGGGTGAAATGGGGCAGACATTTAAGGTGAGAGGGGGTACATTCAAAGGAGATGTGTAGTTAAGTTCTACACTCGATTCAGGAACAGCTTCTTCCCTCTCTGTCATTAAATTTTGGAACAGTCAATGAACTCATGAACACGTTTTTTTTTTGCACTACTTGATTATTTTTGGAATTAATATTATTTTTATGTGTTTGCACCGTACTGCTGCTGTAAAGCAACAGGTTTCATGTTATATAAAACAGTGAAAAACAATCTGATTCTGATATGTCAAATTGTCTGTAACCTGCGGAGACCCAGAATATGAAAGGGTGCCCTCTGGTGGCACAGTGAATAAAGTGTTACTACCCTTTCTGAAGTTCAAAGTTCAAAATAAATTTATTATCGAAGTGTGTATAGGTCATCATATACTACCCTAGAACAAAGAAATACAATAGAATCGATAAAAACCTACACATACAAAAAGACTAATGACAACCAATGTGCAAAAAAAGACAAACTGAAAATAAAAACTAATTACAATACTAATATATAACTAGGTAAAAGAACACGGCTGTGTGGGTAGGCACATTGTCCCTGCCTGCTCCTGTCCCACTGAACTCATGTCTTCCTCCCTCAACTCCATTCTATCCCTCTTGATTCAGTCCCTTTCCACTTACATCCATGACACTTCTCAGCTCTTGAATTCCCCAGTAACTTTCAATTCCCTGACACCCTCACTTTCATCCTGTATGTCCAGTCCTATACTCTTCTATCCCCCATCAAGAAAGCCTTAAAGCTCTCTTCTTTCTCAGTAAAATCAACCAGTTCCCCTCCTCCTCCTGGCAAAACTAGTCCTCACCCTCAACAATTTCTACTTCGGTTCCTTCCATTCCCTCCAGACTTGAGGAGAAGCCATGGGCACCCGCATGGGTCCCAGCATTATCTGCCTTTTTGTTGGCTGCATTCCATATTCCAAGCCTTTCCCCGCGATGATTCCCAACTCTCACTCCACTACATTAGTGCTGCTTCACGAACCCATGCTGAGCTCGTCGATTTCATCAGCTTTGCCTTAAACTTCCACCCTGCCCTTAAATTCACTTGGTCCATTCCCGACAGCTCCCTCCCCTTTCTTGATCTCTCATCTCCATCTCTGGAGGTAAGCTGTCAACCAACATCTTTTATAAACCTATCAATTCCACAGCTATCTGGACTATAACCTCTTCCTGCCCAGCCTCCTGCAAAAATACTATTCCCTTTTCTCAGTTCTTTCTTCAACACGAAACATATCTACCTACTCCTCTCTGCTTCCCGCAGAGATTGCTCCCTTCGCGATTCCCTTGTGCATTCGTCCCTCCGCACTAATCTCCCTCTCTGCATTTATCCCTGCAAGCAGCCCAAGAGATACACCTGCCCATACACCACCTCCCTCACCTCCATTCCAGGAGAGGCAACACTTCACCTCTGAATCTGTCGGTGTCATCCAGTGCTCCTGACGCAGCCTTCTTGACATTGGTGAGACCCGTCATGAATAGGGGGGACTGGTTCATCGAGCACCTCCGCTCCATCTGCCAAAAGTGGGATTGCCCTGTAGCCAAACATTTTAATTTGCATTCCCATTCCAATATGTTAGTCCCTGGTCTCCTCTTGTAGCAAGATAAGGCCACCCTCGGGGTGGAGGAGCAAGTTTATATTCCACCTAGGTAGCCTCCAACCTGGTGGCATGAATATCGATTTCATTTCTGGTATAATTCTTTCCCTCCTTCCTTCTTCTATTCCCCACTTAGACCTTTACTTTTCACCTGCCCCCTGGGTCCCCTCCTCCTTCTTGTTTATGGTCCACTCTCCTATCAGATTCCTTCTTCTCCAGCCCTTATTTTTTCTACCCACCTGGCTTCCCCTCTCTCCACCTTTTTATTCTAGCATTTCCCCCCTTCCTTTTCAGTCCTGAAGAAGGGCCTCAGGCCGAAACGTCGACTGTTTATTCACTTCCATGGATACTGCATGATATGCTGAGCTCCTCCAGCATTTTGCGTGTATTGATTTGGATTTCCAGCATCTGCAGACTTTCTTGTGTTTGAAATGTCACTGAGTAGCTACCTTTGTCCCACTCCCAGGACATTGGTGTGAAGTGCAATGTCACCTCAGCCGCAGCTTACAAGGACGTTGGACGAGCCTCAGACATTTCACTCTCTGTGGTTTCATTAGACACTACCATTTGCCTGAATGTGGGAGAACCCTACTGTTAGGACATAAAGCAAAATATCAATTTCAGCAACCAATCTTTTGACCTGAATGTGGACTGTAGATTAAATTTAAAATGTAGCTCTGGACAGTAGGTTCCTAGAGCTGTGAACTGGAGTTATTTGGAAAACCAGACAATGCTGATTTAATATTTGTTTGGGTAGTACAAAGGAGGAGGTATGAAAGTTATATGCAATTCAAAGAAAGCATTGTAGATACATTGTAAATATAGAATTGTCCTTTGATCTTTAGCATATAAAATGTCATGTAATATTGGGTCAAACAAGCCTCTTCCTCCAAGAGGGTCTCAGTATGATGCCTGCTGTCTCATTTTTTATCGATTTAAAGACTGCTTCATATCTACCAGTTACATCTCTCTGGTGACTTTGTTCAAAGTACAACACCTACTATGGGTTTTTCTTTTTGAAATGGTTTTGGTGAACTCTACTAATGACAATAAATAAATTCAGAGACAGCAGCAATGCTTAGAGAGTATTCAGAGTGGTGCACACCACCGTTTATTGCAAATCAATCACAGCTCCTCCCGAGAGGAACCAAGGTTTACTACAATGAGTAAAAGCAAGAGAACGAGGGGTGGGAACAGAGGGCAAGACTAGACAAAATATAAGAAGGTGAACAAAGAGCAAAACCAGCTTAAAATTAAACCCCATCCCACCAGGTATTTTAACAACACCTAATCTCTAAAACATTGTGCACACACTGCAAAGGCGAATCCCCCAATTAAGAACAAGATCAGATAAGGGATTTCCATCCTTCCTGGAGAAAAATGTAATTAAAGGGATTCTATCAGCACCACACGAGAGCTTCAGATGTAAACATGTATTCATTTATTCATCACCTTTTTAAAAAAAAGCTTGGAGAAGTCAATAAACAAACAACATACTGCCCCACCACAAAAAATTCCATCAAATGCCTGGGCTGTTTGTTGCAAATGTATATTTTGACGCCTTAAAACATTATTCTCAGTCGAGTTTTTGGGACATGGCAGCACTGAGGAAATCAAGACCAGGCACCCAAGGACAGACTGAACACCTTTGACCAGAAGCAGCAAATTTAGAAAGCAGATTGAACTTGGCAAATTTATGTCCTGGTTTCACACAATCAACTACTACTGGAGCAATGAATCACTTCCCATTAGTTATTCTGTGTGTTGAGTCAAACAAAGGTGAATTGGTACCAAATTCCAACAGTGAGTGATACTACAATGTTTTTGATGTCGGTGTGTAGTAGTGTAGGACATTTAGAGACACTCATTTTGGGAGGAGACTGTATCACTGAAGATTATTTAATAAACACCATTAAGATTTTGAAGACCATTAAGATTGAAAATATTTTCTATTAAAAGATACCATTAACCCAGTTAAACCGAATAGAATATGTGCTAAAAAAATATTTTTGCAGACCTTCACCATCATTCTGAAAAGGTAATCTTTTTATCAACAGGCAGTAAATATTCAGTCATGATGTGCTCAGGAGAGAGATACATGGTTAACAGAAGTACAAAGTCTCAATGTTCACTAACTAGTTTCAGAGATAATACTTCTGAAAGTCTCCACCTTATGACATTTATTCAAATTGTGTCCAAGGGCCTCGGATATCCAAACCACAATTCTGACGAAAATTTGACAATAAAGAATCGCTCCCATTGTTCAAACTCTTAACACTCTGCAAACTTGTCCTTTCCTACTCTTGCACTGTGGTGACTATATGTCACAGCTCAAACATTTTAATACTTAAATCTGCAAAAATTCCTAACTAATGAATGCAAAACCAAAGCTTAAGATGCTGAAGATAACACTGAGGTGTGCAGCTTCAAATCTGTAAGGAAACAATCTGTAACACAAAATGCAGAATCAGAAAGACTTGCAGCACATTATATGAAAGCCAAGATGCTAAATCACAGCCCTACTACACGGACTAAAAATGACCAACATCCAGGTTAGATCAGCTCTTTAAAAATTAATGCACCAGGAGTCAGTACTGTGGGACATAATAGGGATGACTGGTTGTAAATAGACAGAGTTTGCAGCTAGCATGGAAAGTTCTAATGGATTTTCTTCACTATAGTCTGGCCACCTAAACCAAGCAGGACTGTGTGAAATTAAAAATCATAAGCCCTTGGTCTTGGGTTGGTTTGGAAGTGGAAGTGCTGGGTCTTAATTTTATACCTGAGCTGACCTCTATCTAGGTCATTCATTTAAATAATCTTTGTTCTCCTTAACTGGTCCTTGCTCTAGTTCCACTATTGACAACTGCTCCATCAGTAAGTCTGGGGTTCCTGGACCCCTTGGTTAATGGTAGGAGTCCTGGACATAAAAAAGGTTGGGAACCCATGGTATGGATTCTTGCCTCCATTACTTAAGTGTAGCAGCTCAATACACCATCACTGTAATCCAATTCCCTTGAAGAAAGCCAAGTAAAATATAAGGCAAAGAAAAACACAATCCCCAGGATACTGCAATGTCTCGTCATTGATTCAAGAATCACAGAAAATATTCAGCGTGAGACACAACAACCCTTGATGTGATTGATTTCTGATTTGAAATCAATGTGGTGGTGGGTCAGTGAAAGGAACAGTGACAATACTGGGTCTTAGAAAACAAGAGATTATCTCAGAAGTGTGCAAGGATCTGAGTTAAGGGTAGATACTGAGAAGCTAATTCCTCTAGCTAGAAAATCTAGAACTAGGGAGCATAGCCTCAATATGGTGTAAACTAAACTCCTTTCATCTCCACACCTCAAAAGAGCCGATTGATATTAGGAACCAGGGTGAACCTGAGTAGATAGAAGATTATCAGGTCATTCCACCGACTCAAATCCTCAATTCTCATCCGCCAGACACATTGGAACAAGTAGGGTAAGGCAGTAAAGGGAATACAATCAATCACTGGTAGAAAAGGAACAAACAAAGCAAGGCAATACAACTGCTTAAATCAGATATGGGTCCCTTCACAATACTACAGTGCTGCACAGGCATGACATTCCTCTCTACAAAGGAGTTGAAATACAGTGCCATACAGGGCTTTCCCAGTTAATGAAC
This sequence comes from Hemitrygon akajei, assembly GCF_048418815.1. NCBI lineage: Eukaryota > Metazoa > Chordata > Chondrichthyes > Myliobatiformes > Dasyatidae > Hemitrygon > Hemitrygon akajei. The sequence goes on along the minus strand of NC_133134.1, from coordinate 160,962,712 downwards.
AAGTTCCACTTCTTAAAAAAAACACAGATGCCCTTAAGTTGATTTTACCCATAACTTGGAAAACACACAAATAAAATCACACAGCATGATAAATGTATTTCAACATTATTGTATTAAAATACTATCAAAAGCACACAATTACTAAAAATGGAAAGAGAACGAGAGGGGGACTAGTTCTGCTGTACCCTAGCACAAAACTCTATACATATGTCAGCCTAAATAATATTATGGGAGCCTGTTCACAGGTAGGGTTGTCCACAAGTCCAGTATTCGTAACATAGAAACGGCCTGTATGACATTAATAGCAGCTGATGTTTAAGCTTTCTGTGAAAATCAAAGCTACAAAAGGATTTATGTGGCAGTTTATCTGGGCATCTTTGTGACGTTGTAGTAGCTTGGTTTAAACAAACAAATGCAGGAAAATAAATGGCTCATAAAAAGTGACTCTAGCATACAGAATAAATACAAAATTTCAGTAGGTTACAACAGATTAATTTTAATATTCTCTAATTAAATTTCAGTGTTTCAGGTGTGGCATATGTGCAAGTTTGCAAGCTGTATCTATTATCAATAGTCAAGTGTTTAAAAAAAGTTCTTCCATTAAACACTAACCCCCCCCCTTTTAAAAAAAACACACAGGAATCGAACTGAAAGCAGTCATGTAAAAAACAGCCGAGGTATTTATTTTTTTAAAAATAAATACAAATTTTATTACATGAACTAGGTGAACACCTGTCTAAAAATTCAGTTTTCTGCATTTGTTTGTGAAAACAGAAGGTACTGGTGCCTTTGAATTCAAAGTGTCATGATCATTTAAAGCCATTTGAAATAAATAAAAAGATTACAGATAGGCACTGGTGCAACCCCTCAGGTTTCTTCTTCGAAACAATCAGTTGGCACATTCATTGAAAACACCAAGCAAAACTGAGTAACTAGCATCATAGCATGATGTAATGAAATACTTTTATCCCCCATTAATAGCCAGGGACATAAGACACACATGACCACGTCATTACAATTAGGCATCTGCACAAAATGAACACAGAACAGGCAGCTGGGAACGTTTTTAAAAAAAACGATCGATTGCTCTGTGGCACGTCCCATTACTGCTCCTTTTTGATTTCCTTCTGGTCACCCTTGGTTTCATCCAAAGTTGCTTTGTCAGGGATGTCAGCCTTTTCTTCGTACCTGCAGTAGAGATGATAGGAAAGTTAAAGCATTCTGTAGAAGTTCACTCATTCAGCACTGAGACTTTCAGAACTGCTGGCTCTTCACCCAGAACCATAGCATTTTAAGAGTTGGAAATGGTGATTCAGCATGATGCTCGATTCATAGGATTCCTGCCTCCCCAGACGTCTCAACTAGACAACAGCCAGGATCAGAAACAACTGTTGAAACTGAGACAGAAAACCAATGGTGCCCACTGTCCACACCTCCCAAGTTCAAATGATTAGATTAAAAAATAGCTTTAGTTGTCACAGATACATCAAAAGGTAGTGAAATGTACCATTTTGCATCAAAGCAAATCAGTGATGATTATGCTGCCCCCAAGTGTCACTGGCAAATGTTCCATCAATAACATACTCACTAACCCTAACCATACCCACAAGAAAATAAATCTCTAGGTTGTATATGGTGACACGTGTACTTTGATAATCAAATTTTTTCTTTGAACAAAGCTTAATTTTGAATGTTTTGCTAATCTTTAATCTATTTTAAGTGATGCACCAAGCAGTAACATTTAACTCCTAATGCTGCAGTGTGCATTTAACCAATTTAGGGCAAGTCCTTTTTTTTAAAAAATTGGGGATGGGCTTGGCTTTTGCTCATCTGTGTTGATTCTCTCAATTTAGGTAAAATTTAATGTTAGCAGCTGCAGCTAGTCAGGGGGAAGGAATCCAAAGATGTCATGCCTATTATTGATCCAGCAACATCTACTGAGAGATTTATGTGTGTGGAGAAATGCCAAGGACAAGCTGCCCTGACAAGTTTGACGAGAAGCTTCAATCCAGCTACCTGCCTACAATCCTATCAAATCTCAAACTAAGCTTTTGAGGTTCAATGGTAAAGGTAGGGAAGGAAGGTCCAAAAGACATTTGTTCTTGTGGTACAGAGCTCCAGTGAGGAAACAGCAGTCAAAGTTGGACTCCTGGACCAGTACGATGTCAGATTTTATCCAAATCACAGCTCTTTGTCAAATTTAGAACACAACCGAAAAATATAGGATGTTGCCCAAACCATCAGCTGTTTACTCCCTCAATAGATGCTGTCTGGTTTGCTGAGTTCTTCCAGGATTTTGTGTGTGTTGCTCAATGATTTCCAACATCTAAACAATCTTGTGTTTAGGATGTGGAATTATTTCTCAGCATCCAATGCCTGCAACAATTCAACTTGAAACTCTTGACCTTTACTCAAAACCTTTATGGTTCACCTTTACCAACCACGCAAGCTCACCAACTCTCAAATTTCTGTTGCTCCATATCTAGCTTCTTGTTTATCAGATATTCACCTCCCCTATTCAGCCTTTTGTACCATTCAATGAGATCTGTTACAACAACAACCTTGCACTCAATGTCAGTAAGACCAATGAACTGATTGTGCACTTCAAAGAAGGGGAAATCGGGAGAGCACACATCAGTTTCAAGTTTCTGGGTGCCAACATCTCTGAAGATCTATCCTGGGACCAACATATTGATGCAATTATGAATTAGGCACACCAGCATCTACATTTAATTAGGAGATTAAGAAGATTTGGTAACGAATTTCTATAGATTTGTCACCTGGTAGGGTAAATGTAATGCACAGAATAAAAAAAAACTGCAGAAGGTTGTAGAGTCAGCCAGCTCCATCATGGTCACTAGTCTTCCTAGTTCTTCAAAGTAATCTTCTTCGAGGACTTCTTCAAAAGGCGATGTCTCAAGGTAGCGGCATTCATCACGTAAGATCAGGACATGCCCTCTTCTCATTACTACTATCAGAAAGGAGCCTGAAGACACACACTCAACATTTTAAGAACAGCTTCTACCCCTCTGCCACCATGCTTCTGACTGATCCATGAACCCATGAGCAGTACCTCACCTTTTGCTCTCTTTATGCATTACTTTTTTAGTATATTTCTTATTGCAACTTGTCATAATTTTTATGTAATGCACTGTACTGCTGCTGCAAAACAACAGATTTCCCAACATATGTCAGTGATAATGAACCTGATTCTGATTTTCTGAGAGAGTAGTGAAACAGTGAAATTCTCTGCCCAGGGAAGCAGTGCGTGCTACCTCATTAAGTATATTGAAAGTACAGTTAGATATTAGTAGTAAGCCTCCGTTAGCCTTAATAGACCATAAATTTGCACCTTGGAAAGTTTCCAGGGTGCAAGTCTGGGCAAGGATTTTTTTAAAAATGGAAGACCGGCAGTTGCCCAAGCTGCAAGTCTCCCCTCTCCACACCACCGATGTTGTCCAAGGGAAGGGCATAAGGGACCCATACAGCTTGGCACCGGTGTCGTCGCAGAGCAATGTGTGGTTAAGTGCCTTGTTCAAGGACATAACACACTGCCTCAGCTAAGGCTCTAACTAGCGACCTTCATCCACTTGGCCAGTTAGATATTACTGCTATTTAAAGCTACACAGGCACAACAGAATCAGCCAAAGACAACAGAACCAACAAAAAAAAACTTCCAATTGCTTCTCTGTTTGGAGGTAACTAATGTCAACAGAGCAAAAAACCTTGTTCCAAAATAGTACACATCAGGAAAAAGTCAATGCCAAACAAGAAGTCGTGGTACATATTGGTACCAACAACGTAGGTAGGAAAAGGGAGGAGGTCCTGAAAACAGACTACAGGGAGTTAGGAAGGAAGTTGAGAAGGAGGACCTCAAAGGTAGTAATCTCGGGATTACTGCCTGTGCCATGCGACAATGAGTATAGGAATAAAAGGAGGTGAAGGATAAATGAGGGATTGGAGCAGGGGGCAGGGATTCAGATTTCTGGATTATTGGGACAGCTTTTGGGGCAGGCGTGACTTGTACAAAAGACAGGTTGCACTTGAATCTGAGAGGGACCAATATCCTGGCGGGGAGGTTTGCTAATGCTGTTGGGGAGAGTTTAAACTAGAAATGCTGGGGGGTAGGAACCAAACTGAAGAGATGGAGGAAGGGTAGGCAGGTGATAGAGAAGGGATACACTTAGACCGATGGCTTGAGATGTGTCTAATTTAATGCAAGGAGTATCATGAACATAGTGGATGAGCTTAGAGTGTGGTTCAGTACAGTACTTGGAGCTATCATGTTGTGGCCATTACAGAGACTTCAATAGCTCTTGGCTTTGTAAGGCACTTGGCTCTACTGGGTGTTTTTCATAGACCACCCAATAGTAACAGGGACATCGGGAGCAGATAGGGAGACAGGCTTTAGATGTTTCAGAAAGGACAGGGAGGGAGGCAAAAGAGGTGGGGGCGTGGCACGTTGATCAGAGATAGCGTCACGGCTGTAACGGAGGAAGACATGGAGGGATTGTCTACGGAGTCTCTGTGGGTGGAAGTTAGGAACAGGAAGGGGTCAATAACTCTACCAGGTGTTTTTTTATAGACCACCCAATAGTAACAGTGACATCGAGGAGCAGATAGGGAGACAGATTCTGGAAAGGTGTAATACTAACAGGGTTGTCGTGGTGGGAGATTTTAATTTCCCAAATATTGATTGGCATCTCTCTAGAGCGAGGGGTTTAGATGGGGTGGAGTGTGTTAGGTGTGTTCAGAAAGGTTTCCTGACACAATATGTAGATAAGCCTACAAGAGAAGAGGCTGAACTTGATCTGGTATTGGGAAATGACCCTGGTCAGGTGTCAGGTCTCTCAGTGGGAGAGCATTTTGGAGATAGTGATTACAATTCTATCTCCTTTACCATAACATTGGAGAGGGACAGGAACAGACAAGTTAGGAAAGGGGAAATTGGAGTAAAGGGAAATATGAAGCTATCAGGCAGGAGCTTGGAAGCATAAATTGGAAACAGATGCTCTCAGGGAAATGTATGGCAGAAATGTGGCAAATGTTCAGGGGATATTTGCCTGGAGTTCTGCTTAGGTATGTTCCAATGAGATGGAAAGGATGGTAGGGTACAGAAACCATGGTGTACAAAGGCTGTTGAAAATCTAATCAAGAAGAAAAGCAAAGCTTACTAAAGGTTCAAAAAACTAGGTGATGATAGAGATCTAGAAGATTATAAGGCTAGCAGGAAGGAGCTTAAGAATGAAGTTAGGAGAGCCAGAAGGGACCATGAGAAGGCCTTGGCAAGCAGGATTAAGGAAAACACCAAGGCATTGTACAAGTATGTGAAGAGCAAGAGGATAAGACGTGAGAGAATAGGACCAATCAAGTGTGACAGAAGAAAAGTGTGGATTGAACTGGAGGAGGTAGCAGAGGTACTTAATGAATACTGAAGCAAAGTATTCATAATGGAAAAGGATTTTGGCAATTGTAGGGATGACTTATAGCTGACTGAAAAGCTTGAGCATACAGACATTAAAGAGGATGTGCTGGAGCTTTCGGAAAGCATCAAATTGGTTAAGTCTCCATGACCGGACAAGATGTACCCCAGGCTACTGTGGGAGGCAAGGGAGGAGATTGCTGAACCTCTGGCAATAATCTTTGCATCATCAGTGGGGACAGGAGAGGTTCCAGATGTTGTTCCCTTATTTGACAAAGGGAGTAGAGATCGCCCAGGAAATTATCGACCAGTGAGCCTTACTTCAGTGGTTGGTAAGTTGATGGAAAAGATCCTGACAGGCAGGATTTATGAACATTTGGAAAGACATAATATGATTAGGAATAGTCAGCATGGCTCTGTCAAAGGCAGGTTGTGCCTTACGAGCCTGAATGAATTTTTTGAGGATGTGACTAAACACATTGATGAAGGAAGAGCAGTAGATGTAGTGTATATGGATTTTAGCCAGGTATTTGATAAGGTACCCCATGCAAGGCTTATTGAGAAAGTAAGGAGGCATGGGATCCAAGGGAACATTGCTTTGTAGATCCAGAGTTGGCTTGTCCACAGAAGGCAAAGAGTGGCTGCAGACAGGTCATATGCTGCATGGAGATTGGTGACCAGTGGTGTGCTCGGGAATCTGTTCTGGGACCCCTTCTCATGATTTTTATAAATGACCTGGAAGAGGAAGTGGAGGGATGAGTTAGCAAATTTGCTGATGACACAAAGGTTGGGGGTGTTGTAAATAGTCTAGATGGCTGTCAGAGGTTCCAGCGGGACATTGATAGAATGCAAAACTGGGCTGAGAAGTGGCAGATGGAGTTCAACCCAGATAAGTGTGAGGTGGTTCATTTTTGTAGGTCAAATATGATGGCAGAATATAGCATTAATGGTAAGACTCTTGGCAGTGTGGAGGATCAGAGACATCTTGGCGCCTGAGTCAAAGACACTCAAAGAAGCTACGCAGGTTGACTCTGTGGTTAAGGCGGCATACGGTGCATTGGCCTTCATCAACCATGGGATTGAGTTTAAGAGCCGAGAGGTAATGTTGCAGCTATATAGGACCCTGGTCAGACACCACTTGGAGAACTGTGCTCAGTTCTGGTCACCTTACTACAGGATGTGGAAGCCATAGAAAGGGTGCAGAGGAGATTTACAAGGATGTTGCCTGGATTGGGAAGCATGCCTTATGGGAACAGGTTGAGTGAACTCGGTCTTTTCTCCTTGGAGTGACGGAGGATGAGAGGTGACCTGATAGAGGTGTACAAGATGATGAGAGGCATTGATCGTGTGGATAGTCGATTCATTACCACTGCAAGCAATGTTCCAGCTCATATCTACTCTCTGCTCAAAGTTTTTCCTCATAATTTCCTCAAAACCACTGGTCAAAATTATAAATCAGTAAACTTTTATCCTTAAACTCATTCCCTCACTGAATTCTCCTGTAACTGACCATGCCCATATTCTCATCACTTCCTCAACATACCTGCACAAGGGTCAATCTACAATCAAATACTCTAGTAACACCACTTTGGGATTCGAAAGGAAAGCAGATCTGGCAGGGGAGTGTACGAGTCACAGGGAAAGCATGCAAACTCCACACTGACAGCACTGGAGATCAGCTTTGAATGTGAGCTACTGGAGCTGAGAGAGCAATTTAACCATTCTTTTGGGCCCTATGTAAATAGTTTCCCCTCTATTCACCAGCTATCACCTTCTTTAACAAACATCCTATAGCTGATTCTGTTAATTTTATTTATAAATCATTGGGCAACCTCATGCATTGGATGAGGTATCATAATCAGATTTAATAACACCAACATATATTGGGAAATTTGTTGTTTTGCAATAGCAGTACACTGTAATACAAAATAATCAAACACTGAATTACAGTAAATATATATTTAAAAGGTTATATTAAATAACTAGTGGAAGAAAGTAGTGAGATAGCATTCATAGATTCAGTCCCCATTCAGAAATTTGATGGCAGAGGGGAAGAAGTTGTTCTGAATCGTTGAGTGTGTGCCTTCAGGCTCCTGTACCTCCTCCCTGATGGTAATGATGAGAAGAGGGCATGTTGTAGGTGATGGAGATCCTTAACGATGGATGCCATCTTTTTGAGGCATTGCTCCTTGGAGATGTTCTAGATGCTGGGAGATGAGTGCCCATGATGGAGCTGACTGAATTTACCAATGTCTGTACTTATTTCAATCCTGCGTAGTGCTGCCACCCCTATACCAGACAGTGATGCGGCCCATTAGAATGCTCTCCATGATACATCTGTTGAAAACTGAGAATGTTTTTGGTGACATCGCAAATATCCTCAAATGCCTAATGAAATACAGCCGCTGCTGTGCCTTCTTTGTAATTGCATCGATATGTTGGGCCCAGGAGAGATCCTCAGAGATGCTGATACCCAGGAATTGGAAATTGCTCACTCTTTCAACTTTTTATACCGCTATGAGTACTCATTTTACCCTTTCTGAAGTCCATAATCAACTTACTTTTTATACTCCTCCCTAACAAGAGATTCACTGAATAGACAAATTCAACAACAGTAGGAAATATAAACAATCTTAAATAAATAATGCTTCAGATACTTTGCCTCTTGTTAACTACTGTGGGTGAACTGTCCATAGAAAAGGCTATTTGCTTCACTGCATTTCCAGTTGAGTTAGTATCGTGCCAAATTGCAAACTCAAAAGTAATTATCAGTGTATGAGACAGCTACCACATTAATATATTCGACTCCTATTCCTCAAGTTTACAGCAATTAAGTAGCTCATTAAAATCTGATATTACAACCAGATTCCTCTTTAAAAGGTATAAATGCAAGATAAATGTTTAACTAAATAATTTATCATTTGGAAAAGATTAGTTAATATCTCTATTTTTTGTAAGACTATCTTTATTATTTACCTTTCTCAACCACTTAGTTTGATTTCTCACCTTGCTGTGCATTACTGGTTTTATTTCAAAAATGTAACTTTTATAACCACATAACATGGTGCTCATTTTCTTCTGTAATTGTGAAATCACTTGAAAGTTTAAATTATTTGGGGCCTGGCTTCATCTCTTTCAGAGAGTTTACTTTTAACTGGAGGTAACTCTTGTTTGACTGTGCTTTCCTCCACTTGCAGATGTCTGGGCATCAGAGGCAAATAGAATAAGAGAAAGCATAAAATATTCTGTGTTTAAGTGAACCCTCCCCCCATCCCCCCACCAGTATTGAAAAGTTTATTTGTTGAAAGGAAAGGAATGGGTCCATCTTCACATGGGAACACAGGAAAGCACCTTAGTACATCATGTGTGCTCACTAGTAGGCCAACTTAAGGCAAATTTTACCAAAGCATCCGCTCCATAACTCAACATTCTACTAAAAATGTTAACCACTTCTAAAGATATTAATATACGGTACTGTATTTGTCAACATGGAGTGGAGAGCCAGTTTGTAAATTTGGCAGGAGCAAAGGATGTTGGGATGGAGAAGATGGGGTGCCGCAGGAGGACTGTTGGACAGGTGACAGAGAAAATGTGTCAGGGACATGGTTAGCATGGGTGCACACACACAGCCCGCCCTGAGACTCCAGGCAAGGTAATTTTATTCCTAACAGTTGGTTTATTGATCATTACAGAAAGTCTCCCTGGTGCTCCCCACTCTTTCTCCTCTCCCTTCCCCTTTTCCCAACCATGATTCCCCTCTCCTTGCACCCTTCTCACTCTCATATCAGAATCAGGTTTATCATCACTCACATGTCATGAATTCTTTTTGTGGCAGCAGTACAAAACAATACATAAAATTACCACAGTACTGTGCAAAAGTCTAAGGCACCCTAGCTATATATATGTGCCAAGACTTTTGCACATTACTGTATGTACGAACACTCGAACTTGCTGTACCATTTAATGAGACCATGTCAAGGCCCTGACTGTCACTCCACTCTGCATTTCCATTTACACTCAAACTGTTCAGCCCCTTATCCAAATCCATTGAATCCTGGCTTAAAAATATTCAAAGCCTGCTTCCACCATCTTTTGAAGAGTGTTCCAAAGACTCTCAACCCTCCAAGAAAGTAATTCACCGCAATCCACTTAAAAGTCCATGGCTTTGCCTTTCAGTTACCACTCCTAGTTATAAATTCTCTCAAATGAAAACATTCTCTCTGTATCTACTATCAGTACTTGACATGTTTCAGTTAAGTCATTCCAGCAAACACAAGCTGAGCCGGCCTGACCTTTCCAGCTAAAAGTCTGGTAAAACCGCCCTGAATTGCTCCAGCACATTACTATCATTCCTTAAATAAGGAGACTAATGTTGTTCAGCATTGCAAGAAGTCATGAATACCTAACCCACTGCTGCTCCATGAACTCTCAAAGGACTACAAGAGACTTGCCTGTGACAGAGGGAGTTACGCTTTTGCAGCATCAAATCTCAACAATGTACTATAAAGCTGGAGTATAAACCTCCCTCATTATATACTCAATTAAACGATAGGATATACATAGGAAAATTAGGCAATTCGGCTCATCAAACCTGTTCTACCATTCCATCGTAGCTAATTTATTTTCTCTCTCAACCCCATTCTCCTCCCTTCTCCTCGTAACTTTTGATGCCCTTACTAATCAATCAAGGAGCAATCAATCTCCACTTTAAATACACCCAATGGCTTGGACCACAACCATCTGGCATGAATTCCAGATTCACCACCTTCTGGCTAAAGAAATTCCTTCTAATCTCATTACTAAATGGATATCCTTCATTCCGAGATTGTGCCCCACCTCCGAGACTCTCCCGCTACTGGAAACATCCTACCATGTATATTCTAGTCCTCTTGAAATTAATGCTAACCATTGCATTTGCCTTCCTTACTATCAAATCAATCTTTAGGGGATCCTGCACTAGGACTCCTAAATCCTTTTGTATCTCAACTTATGAATTTGCTCCCCATTTAGAAAATAGTCTATTTCCTTCTACCAGAGTGCATGACCATACACTTCCTTACATTGTATTCCATCTTCCACTTAATTTTCCCATTTACTTGCTGCATGTAAACACAAGACAGCAAACACTGGAAATATTGAGGAAAACCACACAAAATGCTGAGGAACTCAGCAAGTCAGGCAGCACCTATATAGGGGAATAAACAGTTGATGTTTCAGGTACAACCCTTCATCAGGACTCTCAGCCTCAATGACCTCAAATATCTTTTAGTCACTGCAATAATCTTAAAAATAAAAACCATCACCTTTACCTCAATCACTAAGTGGCAAAGATCCACCAATTCTTCCTAATCTCCATTATTCCAAAGACAACAGCTTGGCCTTTGTCTTGTCTCGTTTCTTCTAAACTATATTTCCCTGGTACAAAATAAAAACAAAAAATTCTGTATGTACTCATCAGATCAGACCACACCTGACAAAGGTGTCTGACATGAAGCTTTTGAGGTGTTTCTCTTCCCACAGATGCAGCCTGGCCTGGAGATTTCCATCTCCAACATACAAAGACTGATCGATTTATAGTGCTCCAACCTTGCAAGGGTTACTGGCTCCAGACCAAACTCCTGCCTTCTTCATGGGAGAGGACTCTATGGTTATGTTCGCTGTATTATTTGTGTACTTCTCTTTTTACTGTTTGCACGATTTGTTCCTGTTTTATACAGTGGACATTTGTCCATTTTGGCTGCATGGTGTTTCTCGTGAATTCTGTTGTCTCTTTGTTTTGTGACTGCCAGACCCAATGCAGCACAAAAAAAACAAAAGATAAAGAACATAATAATAATTTTAAAAAATACAGTGGATATACAAGATAGTTTATGTACATTGATTTTATGTCCACAATGTGACACTAGGCTGTTCATAAGGTGACTGGCAGGAAATAATAAAGTAGTGGTAAAGTTAGTGGATGGAGGTGTTGATCAGCCTTGCTGCTTGGGGAAACTGTTTTTGAGTCTGTTGGTCCTGGATGCTACGTGGCCTCCTCTCTGATGAGAGGGGGACAAACAATCCATGAACAGGTGTGTGGGATCCTTTATGATGTTACTGGCCCTTTTCTGGCACCTTTCTGTATATCTGCCCTTGACACATACTTTAGTAATAAATTTACTTTGAATAGTTATCAATGCTCTACTGAGCAAACATTGAAGTTTACAGTGACTGAAATTAAGATTTCTAAAACTTAACCAAATGGATAAAGAGTTTTTCTTATTTCAGGCAAACTCAATTTCATTATTAGGACCAACTTTGCTGATTATTCAGTAGACAGAGGGAATTAACCATCAGAAATTAGGAGGCATTGCTAAATCTGAACCTCTTAAATGAGAAGTTGTTAAGCTGTAAAGCAGTCTTCTGATTCCATACTGTATGTACAGTACTGTACAACAGTCAGGTACATATATAGCTAGGGTACTAGACTTTTGCACAGTACTGTAGTAATGTTACATATTGCACTGTACTGTTGCCACGAAACAAGAACAAATTTCATGACATACGTGAGTGATGATAACCTGATTCTGATATGGGTCTCTATTGTGAACTAAGAGTGGGAAGGGGGCAGGGAGAGGGGAATCATGGTTGGGGAAAAGGGAAAGGAGAGGAGAGGAGAGTGAGTGGGAAGCACTGGAGAGAATCTGTAATTAATTGTTTAGAATCAAATTACCTTGCCTGGCGTGTCAGGGTTGGATGTGGCTGCACCCATGCCACCCCCTGCCTCTGATGCTCCTTCTCTGCCACCTGTCCCACACTCCTGCTGTGGTGCTCCACCCTCACCATTCCCAACATCCTTTGCTCCCGCCAGATTGAGAAACTCACTCTCTGCTCCACATTGACAAATACAGTACTGTACATACAATGGAAGTTATGGTAGTGGTTTGGTGGACAATGTTATTGCATTCTCACAACTGTCTTCAACATCTGGAAGCAGATGCTGAAACACACCCATTCACAACACAAATCAGTGCAGTTGGTGCAGGATGTTCATGCTAAAGGATTAGCAATTAAAGTACCAATCTCGCTACCTGAAAAATCGCAGGCAAGCTTTGCTGAGAGCACGTTAAGGTCATGCATCTGAAGCTATGACTTAAATGGATTAAAAGCTCCTCCTTCAAATGAAGAGCAAATTAAAAATCAAACCATACACAAAGGGGAAAAAGCACACACACTCACACAAGTCTCAGTAGCTTGTACTGCATCAGCATGCTGGAGATATTACTATACAGGCAAAGCGTTGCAAGAAGTCATGAATACCTGACCCGTTGCTGCTCCACAAGCCCTCTCACAGGACTACATGGGGCTTGGGTTCGTCCGCCTGCGGCGGGGGGAGTTAGGCTTTTGCTGCATAGAGTTGGCCAGACTAGCAGGGGAGCCCGAAACAGTGGGGAAATGGGTGAGCCTTGGCGTGTGTGGCAAGACCTCAGCTGAAGACTCGTAGCTGATTAACAGAACAGAGAATGGAGGAAAGGGATAGGATAAGAGAAAGAACAAAAGAGGAAGCTTCATTAAAAGAAAGAGAACAAACAATTTATTAAGTGCAAATACAGAATCCTCAGCAAAGGAATACAAACCTGATGCATCTAATTCCATTCCAAATTTGGATCTTAGAATCAGCACCGGAAAGAAATCTCAATCTTTCAATGCCCCAGGCTCAGGATATCCACTGAGGCCAAAATTGAAATGCAGCCATTTTGAGAAAGGTATTAAATATGAAGGTCACATTAACCAATAATTTGCCACTTTAGCATATGCAGCTAGGAATGGACAGCAAGCACAGAATCATCCTGTATTCCACTTTGAAATATTACATTATCCATTGTACTAGAAATTACAGAGATGCGCAAACTTTGTATTTGACATTGCAATTCATTCCAAAATTGACTTTGTTCAGTTTTGTTCCGAGGTTCCAGAAGACTGGAGTAGATATTCCTTCACTTACAACGCACACAAAATGCTGGAGGAACTCAGCAGGCCAGGCAGCAGCAAAGGAAAAAAATAGTCGACATTTCGAGCCAAACCCCTTTGGCAGGACTGGAGAAAAAAGCTGAGTAGATTTAAAAGGTGGGGAGGGGAGAGAGAAACGGTAGGTGATAGGTGAAACCTGGAGGGGAGGGATGAAGTAAAACGCTGGGAAGTTAATTGGTGAGACGAGGTGAGAGAGGGAAAAGGGGTGGAAAATGGAGAAGAGGGAGGGGGTGTTGGGGGCATTACTAGAAGTTTGTGAAATTTATGTTCATGCCATCAGGTTCGAGGCTACCCAAACTGAATAAGAAGATGTTGTTCCTCCAACCTAAGTGTGGCCTCATCACGACACTGGAGGAGGCCATGGATGGCCATATCGGAATGGGAGTGGGAAGTGGAATTAAAATGGGTGGCCACTGGGAGATCCCACTGATTCTGGCGGATAGACTGTAGATGCACAGTGAAGCAGTCTCCCAATCTACGATGGGTCTCACTGAAGTACAGGAGGCCACACCGAGAGCACAAAACACAGTAAGTGAGCCCAACAAACTCACAGGCTAAGTGTCGCCTCACCTGGAAGGATTGTTTAGGATTCTGGTTGGTAGTGAGGGAGGACGTGTAGGGGCAAGTGTAGCTCTTGTTCCCCTTGCAAGGATAAGTGCCAGGAGAGAGATCAGTGGGGAGGGAGGTATGGACAAGGGAGTCATGTACGGAGTGACCCCTGTGGAAAGCAGAAGGTAGGGAGAGGGAAAGATGTGCTTGGTGGTGAGATCCTGTTGGAGTTGGCAGAAGTTTAGGAAAATTATGTGCCGGACACAGAGGTTGGTGGGGTGGTAGGTGAGGACAAGAGGAACCCTATTCCTGGTAGGGTGGCGGAAGGATGGCGTAAGAGCAGATGTGCGCTAAAATGGAAGAGATTTCCTTCATTTTCTGTCTAATAGTAGTTCAAACTCCCTCTATTTTATATTTCATAGCCTTTTCCAAAAAAAGATTCCATTGATGTTCCTGATTACTGATCTTAACAGCATGGTTTCACCTCCTTAATGGAGGATTCCAGCAATTCCCCAGCATACAAGATTTATACATTATTTCTCTGGAATGAACTTGGGGATTTTGGGCTGGGGGTGGTGCAGCAGCAATAAATGTTATAGCTATGTACTGTCAATCCCTGACTGACATTGGAGACTAGTAGCGGGAGCTGCAGAGAAAGCTGCTTTTCTATTTTTAATTTCCCTTTTGAAACAAGCAACAATGTAGACTCAATTACTCAGGAGCAACACAGAAAATGCTGGAGGAATTCGGTAGTCAGGCAGCATCTATGGAAGGGAACAAACAGTTGATATTTCAAACAGAAACCCTTCATTAGGACCGAAAAGAAAGAATTTCCAACATCTGCACAACCTCTTGCATTTATATTTACTCGGTTTAAGACTTTGACGTTTCAGCACTACAAGACTGATATGTTCATGATTCACTGATATGATTCACCAATAAGGTTTCTCCCCTTGAGGATGCCAACAAACTAGTGACCACTGAAGATCCTTTTTAAAATGTGTCCAGAATACTTCTATATAGTTCTTCATTCAGTAATCCTTTGATACTGGTTCAAGCTGAGGCAGACATTCACAATCTGACAAGGCTACAAGAAGTGAGTAAAGCAAATTCAACCTCAGCTTATATTTATACATCCTCCAGAAATACATTTAATTCTCAATTTAAGGAGCTACCATCAGCACCCATTTAATCTAGTCTCTGCTCTATTAGAGGCTTTGTCTTTTAGACCATAAGACCATAAGATAAAGGAGCAGAATTAGGCTCTTAGGCACAATGAATCTGCTCCGCCATTTCATTGTGGCTGATCCAATTTGCCTCTCAGCCCCAATCTACTGTCTTCTCTCAGTATCCCTTCACACCCTTTCTTCTGCCTCTCTCCCTTCTTGAAGAGTGGACTGACATTTGTAATTTTTCCAGTCTTCCAGAACCATTCCAGCATCTAGGGATTCTTGGAAGATCATTACTAAAGCCTCCACAATCTCTTCAGCCACCTCTTTCAGAACCCTGGGGTGTATACCACCTGGTCCATGTGACTTACCTACCTTCTAACCTTTCAGTTTCTCAAGAGCCTTCTCTCCAATTATGGTAACTGCACACACTTCATGACCCTGACATCTGGAACTTCCCCATACTGCTAGTGCCTTTGAAGGTTGATGCAAAATACTTATTCAATTTATCTGCTATTTCCTTGTCTCCCACTACTACCTCTCCAGCATCGTTTGCCAGCAGTCCGATATCCACTCTTGCTTCTCTTTTACACTTTATGTATCTGAAGTTTTAGTATCCTCTTTAATATTATTGGTGAGCTTAATTTTATATTCCATCTTTACCTTCTTAGTGACCATTTAGATGCCTTCTGTTGGATTTTAAAAGCTTCCCAGTCCTCTAACTACCCACCAACCTTTGCTCTATTATATGCCCTCTCTTTGGCTTTTATACTGGTTTTGCTTCTCTTGTTAGCCACAGTTGTGTCATCATGCCTTAAGAATACTTCTTCCTCTTAGGGATGAGTATAAATTATGCCTCCAAATTGCTTTCAGACAATCCAGCCATTGCTGCTCTACCATGATCCCTGCCAGTGTTCTTTAACTATCAAATCTGGCCAACTCTTCTTTCATCCCCCTTTTTAATTCCCTTTACTCCACTACAATACTGATACATCTGACTTTAGCTTCTCCTTGTTAAATTTCAGGGTAAAATCAATCATATTATGATCACTTTTTCCCCCAAGTGTTCTTTTACCTTAAGCTCTCTAATTCTGGTTCATTGCACAACATCCAATCCGGAACAGCTGATCCCCAAGTGGGCTCAACCACGAGCTGCTCTGAAAAGCCATCTCATAGGCACTCTAGAATTTCTCCCTCTTGGCACCAACCTGATTTTCCCCAATCTACCTGCATACTAAAACCCCCTGACTATTGTAACATTGCCCTTCCGACGTGCATTTTCTATTTTGCATTGTCATTTGTATATCACATCCTTACTACTGTTTTGGAGTCTGTACAACTCTCACATCAGGGCCTTTTTACCCTTGCAGTAGCTTAGCTCTATCTACAACAATTCAACACCTTCCAACCTCTTTCTAACGACTTTTGTTCTCTTTTATTTTTCTCTTTCTCTACAACTTAATCTTTCAAAATTTCCCCCGATTCTGATGAATTGACCTTAGCAACACACACAAAATGGTGGAGGAACTCAGCAGGCCAGGAAGCATCAGGCTGAAACCTTGATTGTACTTTTTTCCACAGATGCTGAGTTCCTCCAGTATTTTGTGTGTGTTGCTCAGATCTCCAGCTCTGCAGATTTTCTCTTGTCTGTAACCCAATACCTTGACTTTGTTTCTTCCTTTGTAGATGCTGTCATACTTGTTGGGTATTGCAAGCATTTTCTTTTTCTCTTTTAAGGATTATGGGCAGCTCAGGAAAGGTCAGTATTTATCACACATCTCTACCAAAGAGGGTGTAATCTGCAGGTCTCCCTTGGGCAAGGGGTAGCCACTCCAATAAGGATCACGTTAAGCCATGGGAGCAGGTAGTGGATGGTCACATTAGCAGCTGGTGCATATCACAAGTACTGGTTAAGCAACCACTACTCTAGACAGACAATCCCTGAAGAATATTGATAAATGCTGGGGTCACCCATCTTGTAAAGACACTGCCCAAAAGGTAATGGCAAACCACTTCTACAGAAAAAACTGGCAGGAACAATCATGGTCAAGACCACGATTGCCCACATCACACAACACAGCACATGATGATGATGATGATGAGGAAGAAGAGGAGGAGTACAGAGTGAGCCAGCTTCCGACACAACAGCTTGCCTCAGATGAGACAGGGGTTAAAAACAATCATCCAGATTCTCTCTACTGACCACTTAGCAATTCTTGTGTAAGTAAGGGCAGATGTCGGTGGAATAAACTGTACAACATGCGGCTGCTGATGTCTTCATAATAAAAATTTAGCAACATAGCAATCAAAACAAAGGCATGAAGAATAACCATACAGACATGAGACCCAAACAATCACATCTGTTCTTTCAAAGGACAAGTCTGAAGGTTTAATGAAACTATAAAATTTAGTTCAAGGGAAACAACTTCCTTTCCAGGTCACTGTCAAAAGAGATTTTCCAATACAATGTGGATTGCTTTTTGGGCATCTCCCAGTAATTTCAGAACAAACAGGATCAAAGAATACTTATCAGCACAAAACTTACACATACACTGATTTCCTGTATAATGTCAAAACAGATGCACCAAATATATGGTAGATAAAAACCTGGAGCATAAAGAATAACTGGTCTCAAAAGGAAATATCAATAAGTGACAGTGCAAAGGGTAAAGGGACATAAAGCAACTTGAACAAAGCAACCAGACAAAACTCTCAGATATTTGCCAAGAATGAAAGTTGAGGTACGACAGTGGAAGAAATACAGGCTATAATCCAGCACCAAGGTGAAGAAGCCAATTTGATTTGCAAACCATTTTATACAAGTACAGTTGCTCTCAGTTATTTTATGGAAGAATTGAATGAGAGACAATTATTCAGAACTCTTACGAAATCTATTCCCAGCTCTGAGAGGGACTCAATGAACCTTGATTTCGTTATATTTTGGCAAGGTGGTGCAGTGAACCATGGCGACATGTTGTGGGATGCTTACAAAACTTCTAAATGTACTCTTCTGAAATACTCTCACTGCAATCTGCAGCCTGTAGTTTCCCAAAAGTAATGCACTTTTGAACCATCTTAATGAACTAGCAATTTTACAATCTTCTGAAGGACTCAATGCAATTAACTCTCAAACATACAGGTGTGGCACCTTTATGGAGACGAAGGTACATCGCCATGGCCAGAAGTGAGGGAGGAGGGGAGGAATCCAAGCCAGACTGAAACACTAAGGAATGAACCTCCCTCTACCCAGCAACTTGTCAGCCAAGTTCCCAGTCACTGCAGAACAAGACTGAGAACCTCTGGCCAAGATTGCAGTATCAGAGGGAAATGAGGAATTGCTCTGTTCTCTGTTTCACAGAGACATGGCTCATTCCAGACATGCCAGATATATTAGTAAGACCTGAGGGCTTCTCAATACACAGAGTAGACCACACCGCTGATCTGGAGAGAGAAATGGTAGGATCTGTGTTTCATGATAAACTCTTTGTGGTGCCTGAACACAGCAGTCCTGTCACACCCTTGACCCCACCCCCAGAACATCTAATTAAGTGCTGACCATTTTAGTTAACCTTGGGGATTCTCCTCCATGATCCTGACTGCAGTTTACATAATGTCAAAGGCCGACATTAAGCAGGCACTCGAGATTCTGTGTGCCACCATCAACAAACAAGTAACAGTCTACTCCAAAGTCGTTCAAGCAATCGTCAGGGACTTCAATCAGGCTTCATTGAAGAAATCTCTGCCCAATTATCATCAACATATCACCTGCAGCACCAGGGATCCCAACACATTCAACAAATGCAATACTACAATTAAGAATGCCTACCATTCCATGCCTGGACCACATTTCAGGAAACCCTATCACTTTCTGATCATTGAAGGTAGGAAGAGGCTGCCCTCCTCTTACCTGCATACAGAGGTTAAAGAGCAAGGCTCCAGAGATAAGGACAACAAAGAGGTGGCCACGGGAGGCAGAACAGCGCTTATGGGATTGCTTCAAGTTAGTGGACTGGACCATGTTGAAGGACTCAGAGAAGTTGAACAAATACACTAAGGTTGTCACAGACTTTATAAAAACAGTTGTAGACAAGTGTGTCCCCTCAAAATCATTCAGTCTTGCCCAACCAGAAGCCTGGATGAACTCTGTGTTCTGCTGTTGAGGGACAGACTACGGCAATCAGGTCTGGTGACCAAATAAATTTCAAAAGATCCAGGAACAACCTCCACAAAGCCATTTCACATGTGAAGTGGGAATTCTACACCAAACTTGAATCACTGAAGGATATTCGGTAGATGTGGCAGGACTTGAATGCTATCACCTCCTACAAATTGAAACCAAGCAGCATAGGTAACAAAGCTTTGTTCCCAGATGAGCTCAATGCTTTTTATGCTTACTTTACTGTCAAACCATGAAGCAACCTTAAATTGCCACAGCCCCAATAAACCTCTGATTTCAGTCTGAGGCCAACATTAGAGCATCCTTCAGGAGAGTGAACCCATAGAAAGCATCTGGCCCAGACAGGGTAATTGGCTGAGTATAAAGACCTGTGTTGTTCAGCTGACTAGAATGCTTACCAATATCTTTAACTTGTTGCTTTGGTGGTTTCAGGTACCCTCCTGCCTCAAGCAGGCTTCAATTATACTGGTGCCCAAGAAGAATGTGGTAACCTGCCACTATGATTATCATCCACGCTTTAAAAGGATAGTGATGGAACACATCAACTCCCACCTGAGAAGAGATTTGAATTTGCTCCGTTTTGCCTGGCATTACAACAGGTCAGCAGCAGATGCCACTTCATTGGCTCTTCACTCAACCCTGGAACATCTGGATGGTGAAGTGAGGATGTTCTTCGTTGACTGAAGCTCCGCATTCAGTATGATCATCTCCTCAAAACTAATCAATAAGTTTCAAGACCTTGGCCTCAATACTTCCTTGTGCAACTGGTTCCATGATTTCCTCACTTGCAGACACCAGTTAGTTCAGATTGCCAACATCTTCTCCACGATCTCCATCAGTACAGGTGCACCACAAGGCTGTGTGCTTAGCCCCCTGCTCTACTGGCTTTATATTTAGGACAGTGTGGCTAAGCACTGCTCCAATGCCATATTTCAGTTTGCTGATGACACCATTGTCATTAGCCGAATCAAAAATGTTGATGAATCAGCATATCGGAGATTGAAAATCTGGCTGAATGGTGCCAATAACCACAATCTCTCACTCATTGCCAGAAAGAATAAGGAGCTGATCATTGACTTCAAGACGAGGAAACCAAAGATCCATGAGCTAGTCCTCATTGCGGGATCAGTGTTATCATTTCAGAGGATATGTCCTGGGTCCAGAGCGCAACTGTCATTATGAGAAAGTACAGCAGTGCCTCTTTTCTTAGAAGTTTACAAAGTCTCGGCAAGATACCTTATGCTTTGACAAATTTCTACAGATGTGTGGTGGAAAGAATACTGACTGGTTGCACTAAGGCCTGGAATAGAAACACCAATGTCCTCGAATGGAAGAACCTACAGGAAATATTGGATACAATCCATTGAGCACAGGTAAAGCCCTCCTCACTATTGAGCACATCTACAAGAAGCCCTGTTGCAAGAGAGCAGCATCCATTAAGGACCCCCAACATCCAAGCCACACTCTCTTCTCACTGTTGCCATCAGGAAGTAGGTAACACACCACCAGGTTCAGGAACAGTTATTACTCCTCAATCATCAGGCTCATGAACTTTACTCACACCATCAATTAATTGTTCCTGCAACCTGTGGACTCACTCTCAAGGACTCTTCATCTCATATTCTCCAATTATAGCTTATTTATTTATTATTATTTGTTTTTGTATTTACACAGTTTATCTTTTGCACATCAGTTGGGGACATTCTTTCATTGATTCTAGTGTTTCTTGTATTTATGGTGGATGCCCATAATTAAATTAATCTCAGAGTTGTATATGGTGACGTATATGTACTTTGATAACAAATTGAACTTTGAACTTCTGGTAATTTTGCTCCCCCCCACTCTCTTTTTCCACTACCCATTCTGATTTCCCTTTTATCAAGTCTCTTCTCATCTCCTCACCTCCTTCTGGTTCCCCTGCTTCCCATTCTCCTGCGGTCTGTCATCTCCTATCAGATTGCATCTTTTTCTGCTCCATAACTCTTCCAGCTATCACTTCCTAGCTTCTTGTTTCATCCATCCTCCCCAACCAACCCTCCCACCCACCTTCCCCCCACTCCCCCTTTCACCTGGTCTCAACCATTGTCCTTCCACCCCCCCACCCCCCACCTTCTTATTTTGGTTTCTCTGCCTTTCCATTTTAATCTCAATGAAAGGCCTCGGCCCGAAAATTGACTCCATTGGTACTGCCAGACCTACTGACTTCCTCCAGCATTTTATGTGCATTGATCAACTCCTAGCTGTTCTGACAGACCGGCCAAAATGAATTTAAAATACAAAGTGATTGTTACGGAGGTATCAAAAGCACGCAATAGATGAGATCACATCCCATGATAGCTGAATTCTCCCCAATTTAGAATGTGATAATCCAAAGATATAAAAGAATAGAAAGCCAGCCCAGGAGTTTTCTTTATAACATACCAACTTTTCTAAACAGAACTGAATGTTCCATATTTGCAGTCAAACTGCCCAGTTCCCCTTTATAAATTTAAACAGTAGGAACCTTTACAAAGCTTCCTACTATCCTGTAATATTTTTACTGGGATCTCAGTTATTCCGCTCTAGCCAAAAAAACAAATCAAAAAGAGAATAACTTTGGGCAACTGCCTTAGTATTGCTTGACAAAACAAGACAAGAATGGGTTTATGCCTGTTTTCCCGTTGTACAGATAAATTTTGAATTTCAGGTGTTTTCAATGGATCAGTAGTGAAGTCGCATTAACTGTGACTGTTTCTGGATTAATTGGACATCAAAGATTAAGGTGGAGATTTGGTATGGCTGTTACTCTACAGCTTGAGAACAATCAGACAGTTTGTCTTTGCAGCTGGCTGAGTATGAATGCCGATCAACCCAAGAGAATTAATGAGGCAATGCCTTTTCACATGATGTTTATATCTTAAGAGTCAGAGAAATATAAAGTACAGAAACAAGCTCAAGCCCAACTTATCCATACCAACCAACATGCTGTGGGATTTGACCGCTTCATTCTTAGACTGGACTGTTGAATTGTTATTTTCCTTGCAGTTTAACAAATATCTGCTTGTAATTTGTTGTTCTTGTATGCATGCAACAGTGTAAAATGCTTCCTAGAGGTCAGAGGATATATGAATTTGTTCAATGTGTCTCCTAATATTTATAATTCTAGAAAGCTCTGGAAGTGGCATTATTCGAATGAGTTTTCTCATTGGTTGATTCTTATCGACAAATTTGAATGGAATTTTTTTTTATCCAGAGTAACGATTGCACCATGCTGAGCACCACCTTTTGACTCTCCCCCCCTCTCTTTAATTACCAGATCTCTATTGCTGTCTGTTCAACTAGCACTTAGTAAAACGATCATAAAACAACAATTTTAGTACCTCTCTCGTGACTTCTGAAAGAACCTCCAATTTTTAAACATCAGAATCTAACAAAATGCAGTCAGCAGGATGGCTACCAAGTTTAAAGGCTTAGAATATTTACTTAGAGATACAGTGCATCTTCGAGACATGCCTCCCAGCAACCCCTACAAAGTGGAAATTTTTGGCGCCTAAACGAAAGGGACAAGATTCTGATTCCTGTTCCGATTTGTCTGACAGAAAACTTAACTCTGGCTTCAACATCAGCAGATGGGAGTTAGGACTGAGGAACTACTCCTAACTCATTACTATTTAAAAAAAATAGATCAGTAAAAAGAAACAAGCCGCTAGAGCCACATGCAAGCCAGTACAGGATCCAATAAAAAAACTAAATGCACAGAAGCAACGAAGCACAGATTAAAAAAAAAATTAAATGTGTGCAAGCCAACAGTGCACATGAGAAAACTTAAATACATGCAGGCTAGAACAGCACAGAAAAGAAACTGAATTTGGGTCGCAGGACATCCTAATCTAATTTCAGCTGCAAACTTATTTTGCGATTGTAGTTAAAGTAAGTACAAATTAAGACTGAATCAAAACAATGGCCAAAGTTGTAAAACCTACTATGAGCTCTGACCTGAATAAAACATCTCAGTTTGATAGTTTGGACCATCAGAACGAAAAATGCCAACAATGTTAAGTTTATTAAGAATAAGGGGGCATGCAGTAAAATCCAGAAAACTGCTGAGGGGAAAGGAAAACCCTGGAGTGGCTACTGGTGATTGAAAGATAAGACCACGTGATCAGTTTGATCAAACTCACGAACAAATTAAAAACTTAATGGAGTAAAGATTTTCACTAGTCGATTGGGAAAGAACACGAGACACTATAAACTACAAAAACAGTATGATAGAGACAGTAAAAAGTCTAAAGAGCAAATCGCTGCATTAGCTGCACCAGTGAAAATAAAACATGATAAAATTGAAGTACACTTCCTGCTGCTGCCTGGAAAGTGTTTGCATGTTCTCACTGTGACTGCATGGGTTTCTTCCGGGTGCTCCAGTTTCCTCCCACAGTCCAAAGACATACTGGTTGGTAGGTTATTTGGTTAACTGGTCATTGTAAACTGTCCTGTGATACGTGTTGGGGTTAATTCGGGACTGCCATTACAGGTCAGGAGTGGCTCACGTAACACACATAATGTTAGGAGGCCGGAATGCGAGGGAGGGGGGAGCGAAACTGGGGACCCCGCTACACCGAAACTACTAGTGTCACGTGATACAGTAAACAAAAGAAACAGGTAACTCGTGAGCATATGGCTGCGGGCCAATAAGATGGACACAAGTGCCCGATATTACCTAATATGTAGCGGGGTTGTGCTGGGGGGAAAAGGGGTATAAATAAGAGCAGATTGTAAGGGGAAAACAGAACGCCTTCTCCAGCGACTCCGTGGATTCGCTGTGCCAGTTACGAATTCTGCAATAAAGCCACGTTTTTGTAATATTCCGGTGTAAGCTGTCTCTCTTCCTAAACGAACACAGGGCAGAATTTCAAGCCCAACATTTGGTGACCCCGACGTGGGGAGGGAGAGACAACACAGGCTGGCGGGTCCGACAGCAGACAACTTGCGGCCGCAAGCTCGACTAAGGTCAGGAAGTGCCTGTTATATCAAAGACTTCCACTAGATAGTTAAATCACTGAGTTAGATCTTGTCTGCTGACGGATCCTCACCAACCCCAAATTACCCTGGGAGAGATCATTCCCGGTGCAGAATCGTGACTGGTAAGTACTAACTCTTATCTGTTTTTAGGAAGATCCTCCGCCCGTGGAAAAGTCTTCTGAGTGAGGGTACCCGCCGCCCACGATGGGCATAAAAGTCTCAGGAGTGAGGAGGAGGAGAAAGTGTTCCGCGGTACACCTTAGTGCACGGGGATACTGACGGCGCCTACCTTAGACTGGTTGTTAAGAGGAGAAATCTCCCACGCGAAGGTCAGGTTTTGAAAGGCGACCGTCCCATATTTGATCCTCTCTGTGTACTAGGGAGCCATGGAGCACTTCAATTTCGAGTTACCGAAACTCAGACATTTGTGTGTTGAGTAACAGAGTATATGAGAGTTTTTAGAAATATGGTAAAATTGATAACTGTGCGAGTTCAATAAACTAACAGTGAGCAGCCGCAGGGGTCGGACACCATCAAGGTAGGAGTGGAAGTGTTCCTCCGAGGCCGGGGAAGCTCACCTGGAACGGAAAACGGTGGCATGGTCCATACCCTGTCACCGAGGTCTCCAACAGGGCATTAAAAGGTAAGAAGGGAGGGGGACAATAACTGGCACCATTTCTCGCACTGCTCCAGGACAAAGAAAGGAAGACCGATTGATCCCGACTCCGACATAGAGGAGGAGGAAGCCGAGGAAGATGACGCCATGGAAAACCCTGATATGGGTAGGAGTAATGCTCCTAGGTAAGGCGCCGATGGCCGAAGCGGGAAGGGGAGGAGATGCGTGCGGAGCGAATATCATCCTTAATGCGGACCCTCATACGGGTAGGACATTCCAGTTCGACCTGTGCGATGTGATCAACTGTTGGGGCGACAAGAAAGCCTGGACTGGGTATAATGTCTACATGTGTCCATTCACCTTGGGATACCCGAACCCATGGGTAAAGGAGTGTAGCGCATGGATAAATGTATGGTGGTGGACAGGCCCAGACCAGTCCTGGCTGGATAATAGGCCAAACAATCGAGGGTCCTCCAAACCCTACTATGAGTTTAAGAGGAAGGTGAGCCTTTACAGGGGCTCTGTTTGGGGAAGAAAGCAGGGAGTGAACCCGTTAATCCTGACACTCAAGGAAGAAATACACAACCCTTTTAGTATGAAGGGATGGTCGTCACAGACCTGCTCCACTCGTCGCGGGTCAGAGGTCAGGGAGCATGGGGCGGGGGGGCGTGCTCTATCTGATCATAAGGGCGGACGTGACAGGCCGAGACCCATGGGGAATTATCCGGATCAATCTGGGAACCCACACAGACCCAGGATTGGGTCCCACAGCCAGCCCTGTTCTGGTAAAGAGTTCGGACACGAATAAGATAACTCCCCGGGAGTATATTGCAATTGAGACAGGGTACGTGGAAGCAAACGCCTGGGTTGACCGAGTGGTCCAATACACCACCCAGGCAGCGATAGGGGACTGCTGGGTATGTGCTACGGGGAAACCCACACTCCTCATGAGTCCCAGCCCCTTCAAGGAAGGAAATGACACCTTCCGTTGCGCCCTCGAACTCATGTCACTAACCAACCCCTCTGCCGGGTGTAAGTCCTGGGAAACCTATTTCCCCATGGCCCCGGCCAATGTGACCCCACCAGCCTTTAGGGTGGACCCGATCAGGAACATCACTTGCGTTACTAACCTGTCCCCGTCGGATCAGCCCTACAGAGTGGGCAACCTACCTGACAGTGCGTGTTCTACCTGGATCAGTCTTACTGGCACCGAAAACGCCACCATGCTGACTGTCAGCAGAGCGGACCTCTGGTGGTACTGTGGGAAACGGGTCCTATATAATTGGCTACCTGTAAACTGGGAGGGGACCTGCACCCTGATCACTCTAAATGTACCTCTTTTCATTGCGGCAAAGAATCCAGGGGACTACACCCTCAACCCAATCCCTGATGAAATCGGGAGGTGGTATAGGAACAAGAGGGCGCTCACTGAAAGGGGGGAAAGGAACCCCGATGGGATATGGATCGATGCTATCGGTTAGGCTAGAAACATCCCGGACGAATATAAACTGGCAGACGAGGTAGCTGCAGGCTTTGAGAGCTTTCCACTTTTTTCAGCCATATTCCCAATCACGACCAATAAAAATGTCAACCGGATCAACCTGATCCACTATAACGTTCAGAGGCTGGCTAATCTAACCAGGGACATCGCGGAAGCTGTCCACGAGCAGCTATCACAGACGTCCCTAATGACCCTGCAGAACAGAATTGCCATAGATATGATCTTGGCAGAGAAGGGCGGAGTGTGCGCCCTGTTTGGTGACATGTGCTGTATGACCATAGCGAACAATACAGGCCCGGACGGATCACTAACCAAGGGCTTGACTAAATTGCGATCCCTGGCCAATGAGCTAAAGCAACAATCAGGAGTCAATAACCCAGTGCTGAATTGGTTGAAACGTACGTTTGGGGAATGGGGGGTCCTACTGGGACAGTCGGCTCTAGGACTGTCTATTTCAATTGCTATCTTTATCACGTGTGGTTGTTGTTGCATACCCTGTATTAGGACCCTAGTCATCCGGACTATAGATCGAGCCTTGACTGGAAAGAATGGACCTCCACCGGCGTACCAGGCACCCTTGTTCCCGGTGGAAGGGGAGGACACGGCCCTCCCGGAAAGCGGACGCGCTATGGGAGGACACGGACTGAAATGGACCATGGCAAGGGGGGGATTGTGAATTTGTTCTTGAATAAGCTTTCTGAAATGTTGCATGCTTCTTGTAAAAATTGCGGATGTTTAGGGAACCCCTACCCAAATTTTGTGACCCTAGGTCGGACAAATCAGGATAAGCAAATAGGGAGGACACGCCAAAGAGTGCCGGGGGACGCTCACCTCTCTGCCTGATCCCGGCAGCCGCGGAAAAGATTGTAAGGGATGTGGGGATGTGGCCTCTGGGAGGCCAAGGGAGGGAGTGTTGGGGTTAATTCGGGACTGCCATTACAGGTCAGGAGTGGCTCACGTAACACACATAATGTTAGGAGGCCGGAATGCGAGGGAGGGGGGAGCGAAACTGGGGACCCCGCTACACCGAAACTACTAGTGTCACGTGATACAGTAAACAAAAGAAACAGGTAACTCGTGAGCATATGGCTGCGGGCCAATAAGATGGACACAAGTGCCCGATATTACCTAATATGTAGCGGGGTTGTGCTGGGGGGAAAAGGGGTATAAATAAGAGCAGATTGTAAGGGGAAAACAGAACGCCTTCTCCAGCGACTCCGTGGATTCGCTATGCCAGTTACGAATTCTGCAATAAAGCCACGTTTTTGTAATATTCCAGTGTAAGCTGTCTCTCTTCCTAAACGAACACAGGGCAGAATTTCAAGCCCAACATACGCTAGGATTAAATCGGGGGATTGCTGGGTGGCATGGCTCCAAGGGCTGGAAGGACCTATTCCACACTCTACCTCAATAAAAAAAAATTAAAATAATAATTTTATTAAAAGTCTCAGAGCAAACTGAGTCAATTTCAAACAGTGCATCCATAACTTCAAGTGGGTGGCCCTGCTAGTGACACTTCTACTGACATTACTATTAAAGCTCCAACCTGGGAAGCACCATCTACATTCAAGAGTCCTCCAAGACAGTGACACCATCTAAACTCCAAAGAATTACAAGATAGCACTAGTGACCAATGGTGATGTTCTACAGACAGCTGACAAAACCAGTAAATACTTTAGCATATACTTCTTCTAAACTGTGATTGCTGCAGCCTGTAACTTCCCTTTTAAAGATGCTCTTTGGAACCAACTAAATGACCTGGTGCTTTTGCAATCTCCTGGGGTATTCGGCAAATTAGAATCTCGAGAGTGCAGGTACAGTTAGGGTGGCCATCGCTGTGAGTGGATTCTGGAGACCTGATGATGGAAGTAAACCTGTGGTTGGCTCCATTACTTCACACTGATTAAAACATCGAACAAGATCGAAATCAGCAACAAGAGTGAAAAATGAAAAGGCGTTCAGTGCCATCTGCCTGCATTTGACTGGTCACCCACCTACCCAAGGAGTCTTGGGTCCCACACTGCCTGATTTGGGAACAATTGTTGCTCTGCCAGCCATTGGGCTTTAGCAGCTCCAGGTTTGGAGGCTCTGAAGTTCACACTTCATGTGCTTTTGTTTAATTTTGTTTAACTTGGGAAGATGTCGGAGTTGATTATTAAGGATGAGGTCTCAGGGAATTTGGAGGCACATAATAAAATAGGCTGAAGTCAGCATGGTTTCTTCAAGAGAAAGTCTTGCCTGACAAATCTGTTGGAATTCTTTGAAGAAATAACAAGCAAGATAGACAAGGGAGATTCAGTTGATGTTGTGCACTTGGATTTTCAGAAGACATTTGACAAGATACCACACGAGGTTACTTAATAAGCTACGAGCCCATGCTATTACAGAAAAGATTCTAGAATGAATAAAGCTGTGGCTGATTGGCAGGAGGCAAAGAGTGGAAATAAAGGGAGACTTTTCTGGCTGGTTGCCAGTGACCAGTGGTGTTCCACAGAGGTCTGTGTTGGAACCGATACTTTTTGTTATATTTCAACGATTTAGATGACAAAATTGATGGCTTTTTGCAAAGGTTGCTGACAATATGAAGTTAGGCAGAGGGGCAGGTAGTTTTGAGGTAGTAGAGACGCTACAAAAGGACAGATTAGGAGAATGGGCAAAGAAATAGCAAATCGGTAAGTGTATGGTCATATATTTTGGTAGAAGAAATGAAAAGATGAGTATTTTCTAAATGGAGAGAAAATACAAAAAACTGGGATGCACAGGGACTTGAGAGTCCTTGTTCAGGATTCCATAAAGGTCAACTTGTAAGTGGAGTTTGTGGCGAACAAGGCAAATACAATGTTAGTATTCATTTCAAGAGGACTAGAATATAAAAGCAAGGATGTAATGTTGAGACTTTATGAAGCACTGGTGAGGCCTCACTTCGAATAGCGTGAGCAGGTTCACGAAAGTGATTCGTGGATTGAATGGCTTGTTGTATGAAGATTGTTTGATGTCTCTGGGCCTGTATTTACTGCAATTCAGAAGAAAGAGGGGTGACCTAATTAAAACTTATTGAATAGTGAAAAGCTTTAAAAGAGTGGATGTGGAGAGGATGCTTCCTAAGGTGGGAGAGTCTAAGACCAGAGGACACAGCCGCAGAATAGAGGGATGTCCTTTTAGAACAGAGATGAGGAGGAATTTCTTTAGCCAGAGAATGGGGAATCTGTGGAATTCTTTGTCATAGGCAGCTATGGAGGCTAAGTCTTTACGTATATTTAAAGGCAGGGTGATAGATTCCTGATTGGTCAGGGTATAAAGGGAGATGGGGAGAAAGCAGGAGATTGGGACTGAGGGGAAAACTGGATCAGCCATGATGAAATGGCAGAGCAGACTTGAGGGGCCAAATGACTTGATTCTGCTCTTATACCTTATGGTCTAAAAGAACCGATTCTAAATACTGATGCCCCCTCAATGATCGAGGTTGGAATTTGAATGGCTGAATGAGTCTTAGTCACTGGGACTGAAATGCCAGCATCAGGAAGCATGGCTCCTAGTAGTACCTCTGCTGAGCAACAGGTAGAACTGAAAGCTTTCACTGAAACCTGTAAGTTGACAGAGTGAAAATCAGCCCATCTACAGTGAGCAGTGATATGCTTTTGGAGTTGTTCATAATTTTGGAAACTTATGAAGACAAAGAGGATCTCTTACAGGTGCAGGAACCCCAATGAAAAATGGCTAACTAGTACAAGAACTTATGGATGTCATACAACTGGTGGAAAGTTAAACAGTTATGGGTATGGAAATATGGCACTAGTCACAGACTGGTATCCCAACTGTGTTGCTTCCTTATCTGGTACAACAAATACACTCCCTAGGACACACTGGAGTGGAAAAGATGATCAAAAGATTCTCCTGATGGTGGTGGAATCCAAAGTTCAGGCCACAAGCTCGATGAACAGATGTATGACATGCCAGAGAATGAATCCTGGAGAAGCAGAAGGGCTGGCATAACTAAGCGCTCCACACCTGCTGGCCCATTTTTACATTTACAGGTGGAGTACATTTCTTTGCCAAAGTGCCAAGGATACGCAGATGTACTGATAATAGTGGATAGGTTTTTAAGATGGATGGATGCAAGGAAAGCCACTGCAACACACAACAGCAAAAACTCTGATCAAAGGCTACATACCTAGATGGGGATTACCATGTCACATCGACTTTGACCAAGGAACACATTTCACATTTGTTATATTTTTGCCTATTTCCCTACTTACAATTGGCCAATCATATCCATAAAGAAGCAGCTAAAATACATCAATCTGATGGATTGGATTTCTTTCACTGGATTATTTATGTCAATATTTAATGTCATATTATTCATATTAATATGCCTTATTATAAATTTTACTTGTTTAAATGCTACCATTAATAGAATAGTTCAAACTTACTTAAGTTTGTCTGCCTAACAATGACAATCCTATGAATATTTTGAAGTATACCCTTTGATATTTCCTAACTTTGGTAGCTTTTAATTATTTTATACTTAAAGTAGATACCACAAGTTTTTCTGGCTCAGAATTTTCAGATGTAATGATTCTAAATATGTGATTTAGAATGGGGGGGGTGAGAAAAAAGATCGTTGGATGCAACTGTTTAACTCCAATTAGACCATTTCATGTTTTTTCCCTTTGCAGTTTAACAATCAATTATCTGCTTGCATTTAAGTTGTTTTTGTATGCATCTAACAGCTTAATATCTTTCCTAGTGGTTACAGTGTGTATATGCAATTGACAACGCGTCTCCTAATGGTTATATTGGCATAATTCCATAAAGTACCGGAAGCTTTTCTTGGTGCTGCATTATATGAATGAGAGTTTAATCATTGGTTGGCTCTTATCTATGAATTCAAATGCATGTTTATTATCTGTAATATAAAGAGCTGCTCCATGCTGAGCACCATCTTTTGACTCTCTTCAATTAGTAGACCTCTAACACTGTCCGTTTTCAACTTTGTTCTATTAACACTTAATACAACAATAAAACAGTAACAAGTTTTCTGCCTTTTTCCTTACTTTTGAAAGAACCTTGGATTAAAACAACAGAATCCAGCAATGCTTATCCAAGCTAGTCCCCTTTGCCCACATTTGACCCATATCCCTCTGCAAGTTTCCTATCCATGTACTTGACTAAAATGTCTTTTAAATGTTAATGTCATTGAGTCACAGAGCAACAACACAGAAAAAAAGGCCCTTTTGCCCACCAGCTAGTCCAAATATCCTGCATTTGGCCTATATCCCTCCAAGCACCCACCACCTCTTCCATGTACCTATCCAAGTGCTTCTTGAATGATACTACTGTATCTACCTGAATCACTTCCTCTAGAAGCTCATTCCGTATATTCACCACCCTCTGTGCAGAAAAGTTGCCTTTCATGTTCCCTTTAAATCTTCACCCTCTCACCCTAAACCTATGCCCCTTTCTTTTGGACCCCCCTTAGCCTGGGGTGGGGGACAAAAAGTGGGCATCAGCCTTCAAAGTTCAAAGTAAATTTATTATCAAAGTGAATATATCACCATATACAACCTGAGGTTCATTTTTCTTGCGAGCAATCACAATAAATACAAGAAACACAATAGAATCAAATGAAAGACTGTACCCAACAAGACAACCAATATGCAAAAAAAACTGCAAATATAAGAAAATAATAATAATAAAGCAATAAATAAGAGAACATGAGACGAAGAGTCATTGGAAGTAAACCCATATGGTGTGGGAACAATTCATTGATGGGGCAAGTAAAGTTATCCCTTTATCAAGAGTCTGATGGTTGAGGGGTAATACCAGATCCTGCACTTATGGTGAGGGTCTTGAGGCTCCTGTACCTTCTTCCTAATGGCAGCAGCAAGAAGAGAACAAGGCCTGGATGGTGGTGGTCCTTGATGATGGATGGTGCTTTATCTATACTTCTCAAAAGTTTAAGGAGTTCTATTGGGTGGCCCCTCACTACCTGCTTTCCAAGGAATAAGGTCCAAGCCTGGCCAAGCCCTATGATTCAGAGCCATTAGTTCTGGCAACATCATCTTAAATCTTTTCTGTACTCTTTCCAGTGAAACCTTATTTTTCCTACAACAGGGTGATCAAAACTGAACTGCAAGTGTGCCCTCACCTACTGCAACACAAAGTCACCATTCCTTCAGTCAGTGCTCTGACTCTGAAGGTCATTATGCTAAATGTCTTTTACAGCATGGTGATGCTGCTTTCAAGGAACAAAGCACTTCTAATCCTAGTCCCTTCTGTTCCAATTCACTCCCAAGTGTCCTGGTTTATTATCAAGGTTAACAAATGTTATTATTCCTGCTTAAGCATTTTCTCTGACAGCTCATTCCATATTCATCCTACCTTCTGTGTTAAAAAGTTGCTCCTCAATTTTCTATTAAGTAGCTTTCCTCTCACCTTAAACCTATGCCTTCTAGTTCTTGATGCTTCAAGCCTGGAGAAATAGACTGAGTATTTGTTTTACACACCTCTACAATGTCACTCAACAGCCCACACTCCAAGAAATAAAGTCTTAACCTACCCAAATGCTCCCTATTAACATAGTCATATGTACTGAGTCCTTATGAACTTTCTCATGGCTGGTCAAACTCTTACAGTTCACCGAAAGATTCTTACCAGGTCTGGTGCTAAGCCAGTTTTTTAAAAAAATCACTAATATCTCAGGCAAGTACTTTTAGTTAATATAAAAATTATATGAAAAATAACCAAAAGACAGCAGCAACAAACCTACTGAAACCTCGTCCTGATAAAGTTTTCGCCCTGGAACATTAACTATTTCTCTTTCCATTGATGCTCACTGACCTGTTGACTTCTAACATCTTTTTAAAAATTAATGATAATTCCCCAGAGATGTGCACAGGCACTTCTAGTGGAGCAACTGGGAATAAAGAACTAATGCTTTTGTGGCTGTTATTGGGGATTTTAATCATATTTCTCTGAAGGTAACAATACTTTTTATCAATGTCTGCTGCCCTACACAGGACAATAGAACACTGGACCTTCCGTATGGGAATGTAAAGGACACGTACAGTACCACTGCCCTTCCCCTACTTGGCAGATCTGATCACAACCTGGTCCTGCTAACACCCAGGTAGATGGCTCTTGTCCAGTAGCAGCCTGTGTCAACAAGGATTGTAAGCAGCTGGACTCAAGTTGTTAATGAGACACTGCAGGAATACTTAGGAGGACAGTCTGGGATGTGTTATGTGAACCACGGAAGACATTCTGACAAAATGACTGATTGTATCACAGACTATATCAACACCATCTTGCCAGCCAGGACTGTACGCTGCTTCCCCAACAACAAGCCCTGGATCACCAGTGATCTGAAAGAACTTTTGAATATGAAGAAGAATGCTCGCAGGTCTGGAGATAGACAAGTACTGAGGTGAGTACAGAGTGAACTGAGGGTAAAGCTGAGGGAGTGCAAAGAATCCAACAAGAGGAAGCTGGAGTGCAAGCTCCAGAAGAATAGCATAAGGGACGTGTGGTCGGGCATGAAGCAAATCACTGGCTTCAAGGTTAATGAAAGGAAGATAGAGGACTGCCTGGATAGGGTCAACGAATTGAACACGTTTCTCAGCGGTTCAGCATGGGACCTCCTGCTGACCCTCCCCCACTTGTCCAAACCACACACTCTCCCTGCCCCCAAAGCTTTCTCCTTCACCCCTCCCTACCCCCTGGTGAGTGCCTGTGTTCCAAATCCCCTAACTTTGGAGTATCCTGCCTCCATGGGGATGACCAACTTCTCCCGCCTGACTGTGACTGTAGGTCAGGTTAAGAGACAGCTGGAGAGACTACATCAAGACAAGGCTGCAGAACTGGGTGATATCAGCCACAGGGTACTGCTGAAGGCCTGTGCCAGCCAGCTGGCTGCAAAGGATGGACATAGACAAATCCACTATCTCCTGGATTACTGACTACCTGACAGATAGATCCCAGTTTGTACAGCTGGGTAGCTCTGTCTGAGATGGTGTGAGTGACACTGCAGCGCCTCAAGGGACTGTCCTGACTCCGTTTCTGTTCGCACTGTACACCTCACTTTCAGTACAAATCTGAATCTCATCACTTGCAGAAGTTCTCTGATGATTCTGCGGTGGTTGGGTGTATCAGAGATGGGCAGGGGTCAGAGCACAGAGGGCTGGTGGACAAGTTTGTGGAGTGGCGCGGGAAGAATCACCTGCCCCTGAATGTGACCAAAAACAGGGAGATGGTGATTGATTTGAAGAGGAAGAGGACTGTGACGAGTCCTGTATACACTCTGGGAGAAGGTGCAGTGGTGGAGAGGTACAAATACTTGGGTGTTCACCTCGACAACAGACTCGGCTGGAAAACCAACACCAAAGCTGTTTAAAAGGGAATGAGCAGACTATTTTCTACGGAAGATGAGATCTTTCAATGCGTGCAGCAGGATGTTGGAAATCTTTTACCACTCTGTTGTAGCGAGTGCAGTCCTCTTTATTGCCATATGTTGGAGGAACAGCATCGGTGCTGATGATTCAAAAAAACTAAATGAATTAATCAAAAATGCAGGATCCATACTTGGCTACAACCCGGACTCTTGAGTTAGTGATGGAGAGGAGGTCACTAAACAAACTGTTATCCATCATGGACAATCAGGCACATCCTCTCCATGACTTACTGAATAAGCAACACAGCATCCTTTCAAACAGACTCATTCAGCTCTGCTATCACAAGGTTCGTTACAGAACATCTTGCCTACCAAATGGAA
Source organism: Hemitrygon akajei (assembly GCF_048418815.1). NCBI lineage: Eukaryota > Metazoa > Chordata > Chondrichthyes > Myliobatiformes > Dasyatidae > Hemitrygon > Hemitrygon akajei. The sequence goes on along the minus strand of NC_133134.1, from coordinate 160,927,500 downwards.
TAATCATATACAACAGTTAATCTCTATGAAATAGGAGAACACATATCAAAATACAATAGTCTGTTTCATTATTTTGGACATTATTGCATAGTAATTATTGTGCATATTATTCTGTACTTGTAGTTATTATTATATTTATTATTATTAAATATTATTGCTAAGTGTGTTTTTAAATGCTGCTGCTGCTGTAACAAAATAATTTCCCACTTGGGATCAATAAAGTACTTATTATTATTACTACGTTAAGTCTATGCTACAGTTGCTTGCTATGTTGGCGCTGGACTGTGAGGCAGCACTACCCCCCCAGCATATCCTTGGATGTATTTGTTGTTAATGTAGATAACAACATTATCTACATTATGTTTTGATGCACATGTGATAAATTAATAAATCTGAATCTGCATTGATAATGAACAAGTCATGACACTAGGAAATGTAGTGGGACATGGGGGAATCAACACCATAGATCAAAATGGTCAGAGAAGCAAGATGCACAGTGGGAAACTTACTCGCAGTACAACCTGTGGCACAAAAATGTAGAAACCAAATCCAATGGGCAGACAGTGATGGTAAGGGAGCACAGGAGGGCTGGCAAACTTAACTGCATTTATCATAATGGAAAATCCTCACAGGTTCAGATGTGGTTAGAGTATGAAATTGGAATTATGAAATTGCAATCACAGAAACGTGATTACCAGGGCTGACAACTCATTACGTACATTTAAAGCAGAGGTTGCTATATACTTAATTAGTAAAGGCGGCAAAAGTTACAGGGAGAAGGCAGGAGAATGGGATTCAGAGGGAAAATGCTATTATCAAATGATGGAACAGACTCTATATGCTGAATTTTGTGCCCATGTCTCATAGTCTTAACATCACTAGGTGCAAGTCTAGGAGCATCGAGTCATAGAACTTAACTGCTCATTAATAGTCTAATCATAAAGAAAAATATACCATGAACTACAAAAATATTCTATATAAACTAGAAATGCAATATCAAGTGGCAGAAGTATATTACATTTAGTTTCAAGAAATCAGCAAAGTTTGCTTTTGTTGCTACAGACAGTATAATAACTGCTGCTCCTCCCTGCTATCCATGAACTTCCACAGGTGACAGTCAGATTTTGCCAAGTGGTTTTGCGGAAGTGCGGTTCATAGTTGCATGCAATATTAACAAACGTGTAAAAAAAACTCTGTAGACAACTTACTTCTGACATCTCCCCTATACTTTCCTCCAATCAGCTTAAAATTATGTCCCCTTGTATGAATGTACAATGTTAAAGGTGACTGAGGAAAGACGGGGGGGGGGGGGGGGGGGGGGGTGGTGTGTGTGTGTGTAAAGTGCCCTGCCAGTGGTCATGGTAGAGGCAGATACATTTGAGGCATTTAAAATTTTTTTATCTGGGCATATGAATGATAGGAAAATTGAGTTACATAGGAAGAAAGGGTTAGATTGAGCTTATAGATTTAAAGGCTACAGAGCCTGTACTGTACACCTACGTGCACCAAGAGACAATATGAATTGAAAATCAGTTATTATACAGCAATCAAAACTCTTACCTCAACATGTCAGTAAGTTCTCCTTTAACCACAGCAACAATCACCGGGAATCCAATACAAGCAGGCACCAAGTAGAGCAGAGCAGGCTGACAAGTAAAAGATGTATTTACATTTCAAAGGAAATTATTTCACTACACAATTTCAAACTATTGTGACTTTGGCATGAACTCAGTGCACCCAAGAACAGATTTCCAGAATGGATTCAATCACATTTCTCTGTAACAGGAAATACACTCAATGGCCATTTTATTAGGTACACCTGCTTGTTAATGCAAATATCTTATCAGTCAATCATATGGCAGTAATTCAATGTATAAAAGCATGCAGACATGGTGAAGAGCTTCAGCTGATGTTCAGGCCAAACATCAGAATGGGGGAGAAATGTGATTTCAGTGGCTTTGAGTGATTTACTGCGGTTGATTGCTTTTTTAATAGTTTCCAATTTTTAGGTCAGTGATGCATTGCACATAACAGATCTGGGGCTCTCACTAATTTTTGCAATCCACCAATAAAAATTGGATAGAATGGGAATGTTAGTTGCATGAGCTATACCAAGCCATTTTATGCATCACTGACATTGTCTGCTTGGGGTAAAAATAGCACATGGAGATGTAACACTTTACAGTGCAAGCTGCAAGATCAGGGTTCATTCCTGTCACTGTGGGTAAGGAGATTGTACATTCTCCCCATGATCGCATGGTTTTCCTCTGGTTTCCACCCACATTCCAAAAACATACACATTAGTAGGAAGTAAGTTATGGGCATGCTACGTTAACACTGGAAGCATGGTGACACATACGAGCTAGCTCCAGCACATCCTTGGAATGTGTTGGTTATTGACCCAATCAACACACTTCACTGTGTGTTTTGATGTACACATGACTGATAAAGTTAATCATCTAATAGGGGCATGGTGTCATGGGACAATGCAAGTACACCACTGTCTTCAAGATGGGGGATTGGCTGAAAAAAACATTGCATTTATTGCCCACTACCAACTACTTTTGATATGAGATACTGTAATTTGATCAGAGGACAATTAAGAAACAATCATATCATTGTATTTCAAGTCACATGCCAAATTAAGAATGTCAGATTTCCTTCTACATAGCTGCCCTTGAGCCTCGTGTCTTTGATGTGCAGCTTGTACATATACCAGACTATATAATAATTACATTTCCCATGAACTACTAGCACAAGGATACCAATTAAAATTCTACAAACAAAAGCAAGGATGTAATGCTCAGGTATTGTTCGTACCGTGTTTGAACTATTGAGCGCAGTTTTGGGCCCCTAAGAAAGGATGTGCTGGTATTGGAGAGGATCCAGAGGTGGTTCCCAGGAATGAAAAGGGTTTATATATGAGGAGCAGTTGACTGCTTTGGCCCTATACTTGGAGTTTAGAAGAATGGGGGGGGGGGGGGGGGAATCTCATTGAAAACTATCAAACATTGAATAGCCTCAATAGAATGTTTCTAATCATGAGGAAGTCTAGGCCTGAGGGCACAGCCTAAGAATTACAAGCACATCCCTTTAGAACAGATGAGGAGGAATTTGCTTTTAGTTGGAGTGTGGTGAATCTGTGAAATTCATTGCCACAGATGGCTGTGGATGTCATTATTGAGTATATTTAAAGCAGAGGGTGATAGGTTCTTGATTAGAAAGGACATCAAAAGTTACAGACAGAAGGAAGAAGAGGGTTGAGAGGTATAATAAATCACCCATGATTGAATGGCAAAGCAGATGCAATAGGCAAATGGCCTAATTCTGCAACAATGTCTTATAGTCTAATTGGATGAATTCCCCTTGTGGACATTAGGGTACATATGCAATAGATAAGATAGCAAGTTCATCTTTTACTGCATCAAATACGGTTGGCAATTTTTGAAAAGAAACAGATTATATTTATGGTATACATTTAACACAATAGTAAGCTTGGTAGTGTAAGCATGGGCTTTGTAGAAGTCTTGCAACTCTTTTGGTTAATAGCGATTATGAATCTAGCTCTCGAGTCAGATTACAATGAAACCCACTACACTTTGGCAACTCATATTGTGCATGACACTATGAATCATTCTATAACTGGTTCCACAACCAGTAAGGAGCGACTTTAAAAATCAAAGCACAAGCAATATTTAAAACCACAAAGGATAATTTACCTGTGCATGCTTGAAAGTGTGCATTATATATATGGTAAGTCCAAGACCAAAGACATAAGCCAAGAAGCTGGTGTAGAAGTACGTTCGACTATTCTTCTTCAAACTGGTAAAGAGCAGGAAAAGTACATAGGTTGGCAATTTCTGTACATCGATTGTTTAACAGTCTAAACTTCAATCCAAGGATTTCATTACCACAACCAGCAGATATTCCACAAATGACTAATAAAGAACAAGCCAAATTCAAAACAAGGGCAAACATTGCTCTCTGCCATTTTAAGCATCTCCCCCCTGCACCTCTACAAGCAAAGGCAGATAGGGCAATTGGAATACTTGTTTAACCTACAACTAGATCAGAATAGCTAATAAGCAGAAAGCCACCAAGAGTAGGAAAGGCTCTGTCTTTAATATCTCCCTGAAACAGTCCACTTTCTCTGCAGGCTTCCAGGCAGCTACCATCATTCCAGTGCCCAAGAAAACGGCAACTGGCCAGAGATTACTGCCCCATGGCAATGACTTCAACAATCATTTAGTGCTTTGAGCGACAAGTAATGGATCGTATAAAATCCCACCTTCCAGTTACATTGGACCCTTCCCTGTTCGCCTACTGCTCAAACCAATCCACTAATGTCATAGCTTTTGACCTCTACACCACCCAGTCCCACCTTAAAGATGGTGCCTCATACACCAGGATGTTGTTCAGCGATTTCAGCTCAGTGTTTAACATGATCATCTCTCAGAGGCTGGTGGGTAAACTGTCAGTGGGACTCAACACCTCTTTCTGAAACTGGAACTTTTGACTTCTTGATGGAAAGACCCCAGTCAGAAGAGTTGGCAGCAATATCTCAAGCTCCATTACACTGAGCACCGATGCCCCCGTGAATGTGTGCTTAGTCTGCTACTGTCTCATAAATGCACTGCCAGATTCAGCTCAAACTGTAATATTAAGCTCACTGATAATATTAGTCCTTGGCCTCATCAGCAATAGAAATGAGGTAGAGAGGCAGGTAAAGTGCTGTGAAAGCAACATGCATCTCAGCACGGACAAGACAAAAGAAATGATTGTGGACTTCAGGAAGGCACAAGCCAACCACTTTCCATTGCATATCAATGGCTGTGCCATGGATACAGTAAAGGGCATCAAGTTCCTGGTGTGCACACAACGGATAATACAACCTGGACCCATAACACCACCTCACTGGTCAAGACACAGCAGCCGCGATAGCGAGGAGATTGAGGTGTAACAAGGTTCCCTGCGCAGTCTAATAACTTTCTACAGGAGCACCATTGTGGGGATACAGAAGCTGCAAGACATCGGGCTGTAAGATTCTGTAGAGGATAATAAAAATCAGCTGAGATAATCGGCCTCCCATTCCCCGTATTTGCGACATTTACTGGAGCTTTGCAGGTGAAGGGTCAAAGCTTTGTGGAAGATAACCTGCCACCTATCCCACAATATCTTTGACACACTACCATCAGGAAGGAGGTACAGAAGCATCAGGACTAGGACTGACAGACTGGGTAATAGCTTCTTGCCTCAGGCTGTGAGAGTAATGATACCCTGCCACCGCTGAGGCCTTGTCACTGGGACAGAGAACTGTTGACCTGTGCTGCGCTTTACTACATGCATTTTGAATTATATTTTATTAACTTATTTATAGTATACTATTGTGGTTTTATGTGCTGTGTGATCCATTGTGTGGGTGCATCATGGTCTAGAGGAACATTGATTCATTCGATTGTATATATGTACAGTCAGATGACAATAAACAAACTTGAACTCATCCTATTCAAGGATTTTGACTGTATGATGCTACAACTAGTCTCATATGAAGATCAAGATGATGCTGGGTTGCAAGTACAATAACGTCTGAAGTCAAACTAGCTGCTGGAAAACATTTCTTGCAAATATACAATTACATGTGAATAAAACTGAAGCACTTTACTCAACGTTCACAACATGGACAAAATACAAAATGATGCCATGAAAAGGAAAGACAGAAAAAGGACGGAAAAGGGAAAATTAATACTGCAAGGGAATTGAGGATAAGTAAAAAAGAGTGCAACTTTAATTATACTGTACATCTGGCATTCTAAGAATAATCATTCCAAATAACTAAACAAACAGTTTCATTAATTTATGACCATGAGCAATTTAATCGGTTTTGAAAACGCTAATCTAATTTCCTTACTGACTCTGCATTACCCAATTACTACTGACAGATTAGTGAAGTTTGATTAACATTGTCAAAACCATTCAGAATCAACATGATCTAAAATTTGGCCATGTATAACTTTGCTCACATCTTCAGGCAGCTTACCTCACATCAAAACGAAGGAGAAGGGCGATGAAGATACCTAAGTTTAGACAAGAAATTAAAAAAAAAATCAGATAACTGCCCATTCAGAATTGTACTAAATTGACATCAACTGTCCCTTTATGGTAACAAGTTGCACATTCCAACACTCCATGAGTGAAGAGAATCATAACACATAACACCACTGTAATGAGTATTGTGAGCAGTTTTGGGTCAGAGAAAGGGTGTGCTGGCATTGGAGAGGCTTCAGAGAATGATCCCAGGAATGAAAGGGTTAATGTACAAAGAGCATTCGATGCTTTGCTGGGGTTTTGAAGAATGAGAGGGGGAATCTCATTGAAACCTAACGAATACTGAAAGGCCTACATAGAATGGACATAGAGAGGATGTTTCCTATAGTGGGAGAGTCTAGGACCGCGGACACAGCCTCAGAACCAAAGGATGTCTGTTTAAAACAGAGATGAAAAGGTATTTCTTTAGCCAGAGAATAGCATATCTTGAATTTATTGCCAAAGATGGCCGTGAAGACCTAGTTATTGGGTATACTTAAAAGTGGAAGTTGATAGGTTCTTGATTAGTATGAGCATCAAAGGTTTACAGCGAGAAGGTAGGAGAATGGGTTGAGTGGAATAATAAATCAGCCATGATTGAACAGTAGAGCAGACTTGATAGATGGGATGGCCTAATTCTGCTCTTGTTTTAATGGATATACAACAACCATTATCATTTCATCCAACCGTTTTATCGTCCTGCAACAGACAGCAAGCTTTGTCGTCAGCTACACCTTATTTTGTGATCTCTAGTTTTATTAAATTTAATAATTTGCATCGAGTTAATGGATTAAATGACTAGTGTTAATAGGCTTTACAAAAAAAGGCAAATGAGAAAACCAGGAGGAGCGGTGGATGTGAGACCTACTCCACCTCCACAGAAAGGTGAACCCACCACTAGGATTAGGAGACTGGTTGCAGCCATCTAGCCATTTTCTGCTATGTATAGATCAGAGAAACTTATGGCTTCAGTGTGTTAGGCTGTGCTCAACAGCAAACCAGTTATTGCAGGGTCAGATATATTTCCAGTGATTGTCTCTAACTTGTGAAAATTTCTCTGATGTTGGTTGTATTGAGAACAATAAGTTCCAGAAAAGGTCAAACAATCTTACTCTGGGGATCTGTTTCACAAATAACAGCTGGGGATACAGGAAAGCAGATTAGAGGAGAGAATGAGATTAGAGGTTGGGGAAAAACCTGTTCTGTGTGCACGTTTCTTTCTTTTGGTAGGGAACTCTGAGATGGAACCATGACATGGGGAATGGAAAGGAGGTGCAGATATTTGAAGAAAATGGGTTTCCAATATTAAGAAAGATTAGTTTTGCTTATCATGTTGGTGTTAGAGTTACCCGAAACCTACTTCATACAGTTTGCTCTGTACCCTATGTTATACAAGGTAAAGAACACCACAAGCACCGAATATACCTTCTCCTATGTCTATAGGTGCGGCATGGCATCATAGTGGCTAGTTTAATGTTTTACAATGCCAGCTGTAAAATGAGGGTTCAATTGCTGCCAGTCTTTTTCTACCCCATGACTGCATGGGTTTGCCGAGTGCTCCAGCTTCCTCCCGCATTTCAACGACATACAAGTTAGGGGTAGTGAGTTGTGGGCGTACTACGTTGGTGCCGGAAATATGGCAACAATTGCAGGCTGCCCCCAGAACACAGACTGTGTTGAACTTTGACATAAAATAATGTATTTTCACTGTTTGTTTTGACGTCCATGTGCCAAATAATCTAAGATTATTATTTTTATCAATTCAATTCATAACATCATGATCACTATCCCTCTTCCCACCCAGTTATTCTGCCTTGATAGTGATGTGCTCTGGCTCAATATCATACTTGCCAAGTTTTCACAAAGTCCATAAGACAATATCAGACACTCCAGATTATGCTGACTAGAGCTCCCAACAAGCTTAAGATGGCTTGTAAAAAAAACCCATTTGTTTCAGACAAACATCAGCAGAGGAAATCTGCTGCCCTTAGAGCAGGGGTTCCCAACCTTTTTTATGCCATGGACCAATATCATTATAATGTCCTCTGAAGTGACCTTGGCCACTCTGTTCTGGCACTATGAAAGATAAGCAATAAATGCTGGCCACAAGGTTGAAGTCCATTATCTTGAAAAGTTTACAAATAACCAATAATGCATATAGTGGGCTCCAAACTCTCCCACATTAGATTGGCAGCTGGTACAATGCCACATCAACAATGATGTGAGAAGGGCATTATACTTGTAATTTTAAAATAAGACGCAAGAGCAGAATTGGGCCATTCAGCCCATTGAGTCTATCCGCTATTCCATCATAGCTGATTTATTATCCCTCTCAACCCTATTCTCCTGCCTTCTCCTTGTAACATTTGGCACCCTTACTAATATGCAAAACTAAAATGGTGCATGACAAGAATCGCTTAAGGAACATTAGCTAATTTGAGCTCGTGTTAAAACTGAGAACAGCATGGTATTTGACACCAACACATTTAGGCCAATTGTCCAGAGCATGAGCTGAATTGACAGCAGTTACTAAACATTATGGATTCCTTAAAGAAAGCTCAATTACCTGGAATGACGATGTCTCCTAAGCCAAGCATTGCAAAATTATTGGCTGCAAGCCCTTTCTCGAGTAGATCTTGAGGGAACAGCACTAAATAAACAAAAAAATAAACATTACTATCCAACCTTGAGAGAAAAAGGGAAGCTGCAAAAGGTACTATTGCCCCATAAAATCATGAAATACAAAGTTCAGGAAGCAGGGAAAGAAATTATCAAGTTAGTTTTTCTTAGTAGTCTTAACTTTTAGAAGTTAAAATATTCTGTGCAGGTGATGCTCCTCTTTCCCCTCATACCTACTGTCAATGCTCATAATGGAAGAATTGTCAGAACTACAACAGTCTGCTCAGTCTGTTCAAACCATAATCCATCATCTTTAGTTGGTCCAGTGAGAAATATGGCAGTACTGAAGGCCCCTTTTAAAAAGGGAGCAATCTTGAACAATGTTTTAGGTGCATTCCAGTGCCAGACTGTATAAACACAGAGCAGCTGGGATGTCCTGCAGCTTGACGGGAATGTTTGCTTTTGTACATCTCATTCCAGTCCATGCTGTGCACAGTGATATCGCCCAACCGCAGGCCATCTGGAATCTAACCACCAGCTAGAGTGATGCTAACAGTTTCTAATTCTATTCTCATGCAGCTGCTCTGGTAAGCAACGGGCCAGCATCTTGGCCAAACTGATCAAAAACAAGGTCTGTTTATAAACACTCACCCAGATTCTACTTTCAGACAGAAAGTCCAAAATGTTGCTGTGAAACTTAATACCATTTATTACAATGACACAAAAGACATTTCAAAGATTTGGAATATCTACAATTGGAGAAAGAGTAATTTGAAGTATTTTAAACAATTAAAGGTCCCTCAATACATCCCCACAGATAAATAGAGTTTAAGAATTAGCTCTCAAAACACTGAGATTGAGGAACAGAATTCGGCTATTTGGCCCATCAAGGCTGCTCTGCCAGTTCATCATGGTTGATACAATTCCCTTTCAACCTCGATTTCTTGCCTTCTCTCCCTGTAACCCTTCATGCCCTGGCTAATCAATAATCTAGTGACCTCTGCTGGTAAACTTCGTTTAACAGGCACCAGGACTTAAAAGTGAGAGGCTCAAGATTTTGTTGTTGATCCTTGATCTTGGATTCAGGGTAGGCAGGATGGTAGCTTGGGAAGCAGCTTGATCCCCCTGCAAGATGTAGCATTTCAAGGGACCTGATGGTCTCCCCGTTGACTACATCTGTGGCAAGTGCACAACTGTGCAGCTTCAGACCGACCAGGCCAAGAGCTGGAGTTGGCTCTGGAGGTACTCTGGATCATCTGGGAAGCTTCATCTGGGAGGTGGTCACAAGCAAATTACAGACTTCAGATAGATGGATAAGAACCAGAAGAAAGGGGAGTAGGCAGTCAGTGCAGGGTTTCTCTGTGGTCATTCCCTTAAGTATTGCTTGGTGGGGTGGGATGGGGAGGAGGAGGGCATGACCTATCAGGACAAAGCACCAGCAGGCAGATCAATGGCTCTGTGGCAGGCTCTGAGACTCAGCGGAGAAGAGTAAAGTCAGGGAGAGGACTAGTGATTGGAGACTTGTTGATCAGTGGGACAGACAGGAGATTCTGTGACTGCTAAAAGTGTCAGCATGATGTACTCCCTGGAGCCAGGTGCAATGACAGCTGCAGAATATTCTCAAGGAGGCTGAGCAGCCATAGGTCATGGTGCACACTGACAAAAGTGACATATGTATAAAAGGACAAAGAGATCCTGCATAGTGAATATGGGAAATTTGGAAGCAAGCTGAAAAGCAGGACCTCAAAAGGTAATCATCTCTAGCTACCTCTCACACACGAGCTAATCAGGACAGGAACAGGAAGACAGAACAGAAGAGAGGTTGAGGAAGATGAACCAGATTTTAGTTTCTTCAACCAACGGAACCTCTTCTGGGGCAGGATAGAACGAATTGAAGGCAAAGCAGTGAATGTGGTGTTACATGGATTTTAGTAAGGCATTTGACAAGGTTCCCCACAGTAGGCTCATTCAGAAAGTCAGGAGACATGGGATCCAGGGAAGCTTTGCTGCATGGATTAGGAATTTGCTTGCCCACAGAAAATAGAGTAGTAGTAGTGAATGACTTAGATAACGGAGTGGAAGAATGGGTTAGTAAGTGTGCAGGTGACATGAAGATTGGTGGTGTTATGGATAATGTAGAAGGTTATTGTAGGTTACAACTGGTCATCAATAGGATGCAGAGCTGGCAGGTGGAGTTCAAATCTGGAAAAGAGTGAACTGATTCACTTTGAAAGGTTGAACTTGAAAGCAGAGTACAGAGATCCTGGTAGGATTTTTAGTAGTGTGGATGAACTGTATCTCAATGTTCCCTTGAGTCATACAATTTGCTGTATACTCTTGTATTTAACCATCCATAGTGCACCACCTCACACTTGTCTGGATTAAACACCACCTACTATTCTTTTGCCTAAAATTCAAATTCATCTGTATCTCATGATGTTTTGACAACCTTACTACCTATAATAGGGTGACAAGGTGAAGATATATCTCTACTAAAGGCACTCCTTCCCTCCACTAGCCCGCAGGTCATCCTTGGGCAAGGGGTAGCATCTGCTTAGCCCTTCCACCCACCCCGCTCCACCCAATCTATGTCACATGAAGCCATGGGAGCATGTATTAGCACCCGGTGCATATCACAAGTCCTGGTCATACAACCACTGATACCAGGCAGACAATCTGAAGAGTACTGATTTTGGCTGGGGTTACCCATCTTGTAAAGACACTGCCCAGAAGGAGGCAAAGGCAAACCACTTCTATACAAAATTCAGCCAAAACAATCACAGTCACGGAAAGACCATAATCTCCCACATCATATATAATGAATGAAATATCTAAAATTCCACCAATGTTTGAGTTACCCACAAACTTGATAATCAGACTGTCTACCAAATTATTATATATACTTTAAAGGGGTCCCAGCACTGATCCTGCAAAGCAGCACTGATCACAGACCTCCAAGTATGGGCAACACCTCTTCACCACTACCCTGCCAAGCCAATTCTGAACCCAGCCTACCAACTTACCATGGATTCTCTATGACTTAATCTTCTGGATTAGTCGGCCCTGCAGGATCTTAAAGGTTTTAAAAAAATGTGCACCAAGATGATATCGTTTGCCATATCCATCTAAATGTTAACCACCTCTGCAACAGAGCTTCCCCCACACAGACATGCTGACTACCCCCATGCAAACAAACCTGTGGAAATTCAAAATGCAAGCAAGAACTTCTCCAATGTTTTCCCTACCACTGATCTAAGGCAAAACACCTGAATTGTATGAAAGAAATTATTTACATACAAAAGCAGCACTGTCCAACCAGCTTCACTTATCCTCCCTATTGGATTCCTCCTTCTCCGGCCCTTTACCTTTCCCACCCACTTGACTTCCACTATCACCTTCCAGCTAGCCTCCCAACTCCCCCCAACCTTTTTATTCCAGTGCCTTGCCGCTTCCTTTCCACTCCTGAAGAAGCGTCTCAGTCCAAAACATTCGCCATCCATGTTGCCTAACCTGCTGGGTTCCTTACATGCTTTGTTACCCTTTCTCCTTGCTGATTATTAAATACAAAAATATCCCACTTAATAAAAACATTCTATCCATGATTCCATGTCTGTCTTCAATCCTGTGACAACCTAGCCTATTCTAAAACATTAAGCGAATGCTTTAATTTAGCTAGTATCACATCCTTATCAAGGCTTCCCAAAACATCCCTGCTTTTAACATCATGAAATATAGCTGACAACATACAAGTTGTGGGACCTTGCGATATGTGTAAAGATCAACACACACAAAATGCTGGAGGAATTCAGCAGGCCAGGCAGCATCTATGGAAAAAGTACAGTCAACGTTTCAGGGCAAAAACCCCACTTTTCAAATCTACTCCTCAGTTTTTTTCTCCAGTCAAAACTGCCAAAGGGTTTCAGCCTGAAACGTTGACTGTACTCCCGCCCGCCCCCGCCATAGATGCTGCCTGGCCTGCTGAGTTCCTCCAGCATTTTGTGTGTGTTGTTTGGATTTCCAGCATCTGCAGATTTTCTCTTGTTTCTGTAAAGATCGTATGTTTCTGGTCAAATGCTGGCCACGGCACACAAGAATTCCTTATCTACTCTTCAAATTAGTGCCACAAAATCGCTGACGTTGGAGAACATTTGTGTTTTTGGTTTAACAGCTCCTTCAAAAGAAGGCACTTCCAAAACTGCAACAGTGTGCACAGAGTAAGCCAATCCAGTCTCTCAAAGGCAAGCTTAAATTGCCAGAGAGATGCAAACTTATAAAGGTTAACCTCACCAGATGTGTGGTACAAATAGCAAATATATAAACAGGGAATTAAATATTTATGCAAGGTAAGAAACAGAAGGCCAATTCATTCAGAAACACCTGTATTTTTCTTCATTTTTGGAACTATAGTCATGGAAGATGCTTTTAATTCTGCTGCAATGTCCTCTTTTACTTCTTGGCATAACTACTATTTTCACAAGCCTCACAGACTAATAGCAAGAGCATAACTTGCTTGCTAAAAGAGCACTTGCCAAATTATCTGCAGTAGCCCAAGAGGGAAAAGGAGTTTAATTTACAACAAGCACAGTAAAAGTATTTTATCCTACGACAAGGTGATTTTTGTTCCTGCAAGGTTTTGCCAAATTTGGGAAAATATGAAATTAGTTTAAAATGGGAAGATTTTAAGTCTAAGATTGGAATTGAATTCAAGTCCAGTGGGACAGGGCTCCCTCTAGGGGGTGTACACTGCACTTAAAATAACACTGTTCTGAAAAGTCCATGCAGTCATCACCTCAGACGTGATTAACAGAACTGCAAATGTTAAAGGTGTAATAGTTCATTATCTGCAAATAAGTAAATTTGACTAGTGGGTAAACATCAATTTTAGTGAGACAGGCTTCACCTTGTCAGTAGTTATTATAAGCTAATGATTGGATGAATCACACCCTTGCCACAGGGTAAGAGGAGTTTTTACTCTTTACAGAGAATGATCACAATCAAACAATCACAAGGTCTGTAAGAATTGCGTAATTATTTGATTTGTGATTTAAAATACATTCTTGGAGAAGTTGCATGATTCAAATTAATTTATTTTTTGTATCAATAAAAGAAAACCAGAGACTTGGCACCAGCCTTTCTGATGAAAATTTTAAGCTAATGGATTTGATAATTTTTTTTTCCCAATTAATTCTCACTTTTCCTCTACAAGTAGTGATTACAATTCTGGCAATTCCATTTGCCCAAAAATTAACTGAGCCATTCGAGCAAAATTAGATGGCAGATGCTGGAAATACAAAATAAAAAACAAATACTAGAAGAACTCAACACGCCAGCTAGCATCTGGAGAAAGAAGAGAGCCAAAAATCTTTCATCTGATGAAGTTTCATCGATGTAAAACAATCAGCTGGGACACAGACCTTAAGATATAGGTGCAGAATTAGGCCATTTGGCCCATCGAGTCTGGTCCACAACAATGATTATTGCTATGGTCAATATTTACACTCAGTGACTGCTATTAGGCACACCAGCTTATTTATGCAAATAGCTTATCAGCCAATCATTTGGCAGAAACTCTATGCATAAAAGCAAGCAGACTTGGTCAAGATATTCAATTGTTCCAACCAATCAGAATGGGGAAGAAATGTGACCTGAGTGACTTGGACCATGGAATGAATGTTGGTGCCAGGCAGAGTAGTTTGAACATCTCAAACAGCTGATCTCATGGGATTTTCCCAAGTTTACAGAGAATGGTGTGAAAAACAACAAAAACACCCCATGAGCAGCAGTTCTGTGGGTGATAATGCCTTGTTAATGAGAGAAGTCAGAGGAGCATGGCCAGACTGGGTCAAGCTGATAGGAAAGTGACCCAAAATAGCCACACACATACAACAGTGGTGGGCAGAAGAGCATCTCTGAATGTGCAACATGTCAAACTTGTAAGTGGATGGGCTTCAACAGCAGCAGATCACACCAGGGTGCACTTCTGTACCTAATAAAGTAGCCAATGAGTGCATCTGCACCTCTGTTGTAGGGCATCACTTGTTGTCAAGTTAATGCAGGTATAATAACTGTATCGCCCAACTGTTGGACCAGAGATTGCTGGTAAAGCATTAACTGAATACTTCTCATCTGTACCCACAATCAGGAACACTGTGGTTGAAGAATTCGGTAGGGGGGTGGGGAGGGGGTGGGATGGAAGGGGCAGGATATTGCAAATTCCAAATCTCACTGGGTTGGGAGTTGAAAGTAATTCTTACTGAAGTCTCCTCCAACTCTCCTACCCTTCCTTTGAACCTAGGTTTTTGGTAATACAGTGGATTTCAGTTAACTAGGACACATCGGGACCAATACATTTTGGCTCAATTAAGTGGCTACCCCAATTAGCCGAAGTTTCATGGAAATAGTTAAAAAGGTATTAAAAAAAGACAAACTGAATATAACAAATTAGCTATTTAAATGAAATACAGAACAAATTAAAAGACTAATAATGCTGCTACGGTACTCTAAACTATATTAGTTCCTAATAGTTGTCCGAGGAATTCATCCAGTGTATGCACTGAACAAAATCAGTGCCGACACCCAGTGTAGATATTGGTACTGCCTTCAATGATGATTGCATCCTCCAAATCATGACTTTCATTGTAACATTCAATATAACTGTCAATGTAACTGTCAACAGCTTCAAATTCTTCATAGCTCTTAACTTCAAGTAGTGAAATCATTTCATTTTCACTCCTGGCTATTTCTGACATCTCCAAGTCTGAATGCTTGAAACCACCATGAGTAAAAAAGTTCTGAATTACTTTACTGCTTACTTCTCACCAACTATCAGTGACAAAAAATAACTGCTGTTTTAAAGCAAACTTTAAAATTGTTTGCTCTATAATGGTGTACCGTCTAACGGCCACACAAGTGTCCGTCCCTAAATAAATACCGGGAATCCTGGAAATTTTCTTAATTAGTTTTTGCTCTTTAAGAGCTGTCCCAAATAAGTAGCACCCTGATTAACCAATGACTCAATTAAGCAGAATCCACTAGTCATCCCTGCCATGGTGAAAACCCTCTCACCATCTTCCCCATCTATTCCCCTTATTCGGAAACCATCAGATTCCAAGGAAAACAAATCCAGCCTATTCAGCGCAGTCTAATAGCAGAATTACTGCATCCACACAAGGTCGTGGTGTGCTTTCTCTGCATAGCCTATGGTGCGGCAACCAGAACTGCAGACAGCTGTGCCTTAAATAATGATTTCTATTTTTGTATGATAAACTCCCTGTTCTTACAGTATTTTCTTAGAGTGATAGAGGCAGGTACTTCATTACATTTAGGTATCTAGCTAAGAAGTTGAAACAGAAGATCACGGGAGATTGCAGGCCCAGAACTATGAAATGGGATTAGTATGCATCGGCACTTGGTGGTCACAATGAACCGGTTGAGCTAAAGGGTTCCATTTTTGGGGTGTATGACAAACTTGACCAAACTTCAATAAACTTCCCTCCTTTAAGGCAATGCTAAAATTCTGCCACAACTGAAGTTCTACTTTCCCAAGAAATTCTCAAGAGGATCAGAGTAATCATTTGCAGTTTATCAGCATAGACAAAATCCTGGCAAATTAATACACAACAGAAGCTTCACAGAATCTCATCTTTGCCTCCCCATACATCAAATACAAGCAGTTTCCAGTCGCTCCCAAAGGAGGATGGAGAACAGTAGTTTGAAGCACTGCTTGATACGAGTTTGAAACTGGTATAATCAGCAGGAAACAAGAATCCCCTAAGCCACCAATTTACTGCAAAGGAGAGAATCAATTTTGTCTTGTCTGGCTTCAAACACAGAGCAATGCTATCTCACATTTTCAATCTTCATTTACTTCTTTCTGAATCATCCTGAGGAACAGGTTCAATATAGAGTATCTTAGCTCTCAAGGAAAAGGCAGAGAAAGCTACCTGACCAGCAGTCAAGCAACACTTGATAGATCACTGGTTATGCCAAGTATTTAATTGCTAAATAAGAAAGGAATAATCAAGATATCTTTGCTATTTGTTTGCAAGCAGTTTGCTAAACCAAGCAGAGTTGAAAGTGGTTTTAATTACTTATCTTAGAAAATCCTTATCAGACTTAAAACAACACCTGGTGCTGCATTTGTCAAGGAATATAATGTTGTGATCAACACATGTTAAGAATAGACTACTGTGGTACTCACATTTAATTGGTGCTTCAAATGACTTGGCAACAGTTACCATGACATTTGTGCCAAATACCTGTAAGCAAAGATTTAAAGGATTTAAGTATTCAGTTTAAATAACTCCAAGATGCAAGTCCCTTTCACCAAACCCAATCCAAAAATAACAGTATAATGACATTGAATTAGGAATAATTCAGTTGCAATTTTGTTTGAAAAACATAAATATAGTAAAACTTTGCAAAACAGACTTAACCAAAATTAATGAGTGGAATGTAATATTAACATCACTTATTAAACACCTTGCCTTAGATCATATTTACAATTGGTTCAGCAAGATTTGTCACAAGGAAAAAACAGTTTCAGTATCTTCATTTTGGAGGTCTGCCATATGTTTAACTACCATTGTTGTAACTCAAGGATGAAATCACAATGAAACCTTTACAACTCAAATGAGGTATATATTTTGCATTCTCCAGTATTCTAATGACTACACAGAAACACAAGCTTTCTAGTTAATTATTACTGTTACTAAACAAAAAAGTAACTTGAAAGTAATTGTTCTGAAATAAAAATGAATAAAAATGTTATTTAGGTTAACAACAATACTCATTTAGAATATGGAAAATTCACCTAGTCTCCCACATATACAACAAGGCTTGGCCTTGAACACAGCTTTGGCTCATTGTTTAACACAGTCACCCCAGAGTTAAAAGGTTGTAGATTCCAGAAAGGTACAAGCTGATATCTATACAGAATGTTTACTGAGCGCTAAATTGCTTATGGTACTATCAGATATTACCCAAGATCCTGACTTTACTTAGCAATAAAAAAGCCAAAGCATTATTTCAAAGAGAGGTGGGTTCGTTACTCCTCAGTGTTCCAAGCAATTTTTATCCCTCGTTTTCCATTTCCACTGCAGACGATGTCCAAGCTGTTAAAAAATTCCTACATCTCAACTTTCCCTCAGTCTGTTACTGAGTGGGTTCCCGACAAACTGATCGGAATTTAATAACACTGGCCAGCAACTTGATTGCTGCCCAACATGCAACCTATCAGGATTGCAAGCGAGCTAGCTGGAACTTAGTTCAGGATCATTCATTTCCTACTATCTAGTTGATTACAGATTCCAGGCTGACATTGAGTTTGTTGTATATGGAGAAAATAGGCCCACCCACTCGAAACATACAGAATTCCTAAAGGCATTGACGCAATACACGTTGAATTGCTGTCAGGTCATCCTAGCCATGGAAAACAATGTTCTGCAGGCAAGGACAGACACAGAATGAAAAAAATACTAAGGTTTTAAAATTCACTACCCAAGTGGCCAATAAAAGATATTAAAAATAAATCATGTTTTAAAAAAAAATATTTAAGGGCAGGAAGGGATATTGGTGTTAATGCAGAGAAGTTTCACATAAAAGATTATTCTTAACCCTACTGAAAGGATGGGCAAGCGTGAAGGATGAATATCTTATATCTACTTAGATTTTTTTTAAATTTAAAATTAAAAATGCATTTTAAATATCATTTCCATGTTTAATGTATCTTTTGAAAGACAACTGATTAATGTTTTCCTTTAATAAGCTGGTAAGGAAGGGGGGCTCTGTCGTGGGCAAAGTACTGGAGAGTTTAACATCGGTAGCTGAGCGAAGGGCGCTGAGTAGGCTACGGTCAATTACACATAGCACCATCCAGAGACAGAGAAGCAGTTTCAGTGACAGGTTACTATCGATGCAATGCTCCTCAGACAGGATGAAGAGGTCAATACTCCCCAATGCCATTAGGCTTTACAATTCTACCGCCAGGACTTAAGAACTTTTTAAAAGCTATTATTAATGCTTTTTGAGATAGTGATTTAGATGCATATCATATTTTTTACTGAGTTAAGTATTGTATGTAATTAGTTTTGCTACAACAAGTGTATGGGACATTGGAAAAAAAAAGTTGAATTTCCCCATGGGGATGAATAAAGTATCTATCTATCTATCTAAATACATTATATTTCAACAAAGAATCTGAGGTAATTGAACAGGACAACTTACATCTTAGAAAAAGATTTAAAACATTTCTGTTGACATAGCCTTTGTAACCCAGATGGTCCATGCCTGTGTATCTCAGATCACTTTTAATATAAGTTGAAGACACCTTATCCAAGATACTTGGGGCCGGAAGCTTTACAGATTTTGGAATATTTGCATCTACATAATGAGATACCTTGGGGTTTGGACCCAAGTCTAAACACAAAATCCATTTACGTTACATATATAGCTTACCCTGAAAATAGTTTAAATTTTTTTTTACAATTTGGTGCATGAAACAATGTTTATATTGAACCATCAGAAAGGCAAGTTATCACTACCCCAGCCACCTAGGTGGACAGTGGCTATTTGGTATCGCCATAATCCTGTCTCTAAATTTGTGTTTCCAGTAAACAGACTGTCTGACACTTGTTCATCACACATGTACTGATGCAGCAGCAATCATCAATGATCTTTGCAAACTCAATGAATTTCTCTGTAGCTTTGTCATCAGCACATGCTTTATGAGCACCAATCTTTAAACAAAAATTAATGCTGTGCCTTTCTTAAATTTCTGCAACCAGCCTGCTAAATATTCACAATTACCTTCAATTTTTAATCATGACAGATTTTTGCTTGTTTCATCATCAGCATGCCATTAAAGAGTACATGTTCACACCATTGCTGACAAATCCAATCTTTCAATTCATAATCAAGATCTTCAATTTTTGCTTTATTCAGTGTTTCTCTATTTTTCATTAACTTCTAATCATTACACATGTGAGGATACTCCTCAGAATTGTCTGTGGTGCAGTGACATTTACATCACCTGGGAACCCCAGAGCTTTGTGGAATTTTCCATTTGTGACTTTGTGTCAGCACGCAAATTTTTTTTTTTCAGATTTCAGAGGTTTTCAGATTTTGGAATTTTCGATTGGGGGTGATCAACACTGTATTTAATCTATTTGTCACACATACATTGAAACATCAAAATATACACTGAAGTTGTTGCTTTGCATCAAAGACAAGCACAATCTGAGATATGGTGGGGCAGCCTGAAAGTGTCACCAAGCTTCTGGCACCGACGCAGTATGCCCACATTTTGTGAACCCTAATCCATACATCTTTGGAAACTGGAGCACCGAAAGGAAACCTACTGGGTCACAGGAGAGTATACAAACTCCATACAGACAAAAGCAGGAATTCAACCCTGATTTTACAATGGGCACTGTTAGTGTCACACGAACCACTATGGTTTGGTGTCACCCTAAAAATAAAATGAGTGCTCCATATGAGGCTCAAACTCAGTTGGTGGACTCCTGGCTGAAATGAGGATGTTGGCTAATTGCATTTTTCACCAAGCGAGATGCAGTGGAACATAATCAAGGAAGCAACAAACCCACTTACCCAGAATACATCATAGATAAACAGCCCACCGAGGAGAATGCACCCCGTGCTGACATTGTTGAGATGAAGGAGTTCAACACCATTGAGAGCAAAGGCTAATCCAAACAGATTGTTGGCAATCCAATGCTGCAATAGAACAGGAAAAGACCATTAAAATTAAAAGGCAGTTAAAAGTACAGTATTGTACAAAAAATTGTGAGGGGTGGAGATAAAGTGGATATAAGTCTTGAGGTTGGGTGAGACTAGAACCAGAGGACATAGATTAAGGATGAAAGGTGAAATTAAGGGGAACATGAGGGGGACTTCTTCACCCAGAGGGTGGTGAGGGTGTGGAAAGAGCTACCAGTTGAAGTGGTGGATACGGGTTTAATTTCAACACTTAAGCCAAATTAGGACAAGTACATGGATAGAAGGGGTATGATCCAGGTGCAGATTGATGGGACTAGGTAGAATAACAGTTCAGCACAGACTAGATGGCACAAAGGCCTGTTTCTGTGCTGTAGTGCTCTATGACACTACATTCCAGAATGTCTTTAAATGTATTTTGCCGCACACTTTATTCAAATCATCTTCTAATACAAGCAATACTCCTTTACATATATTAACAGTCTATCAGTAACATTAATTCATATTTCACAAGTCAGGTTAGATGTAATCAAACATGAAACACTGACACATTACAAAATATTACAGTGACATGTTTGGTGCAGTTGATAGTCCAAGCACTTTGTCCAGATGCTAGTTTAAGGATGCTGGAAACAGCAGTACTTTTAGTTATTTGGTTAAATGAGGACCAACTTCATTTCAAGAGGACTAGAATATAACCATATAACAATCACAGCACGGAAACAGGCCATTCCGGCCCTCCTAGTCCATGCCGAACTCTTAATCTCACCTAGTCCCACCTACCCGCACTCAGCCCATAACCCTCCACTCCTTTCCTGTCCATATACCTATCCAATTTTACCTTAAATGACACAACTGAACTGGCCTCTACTACTTCTACAGGAAGCTCATTCCACACAGCTATCACTCTCTGAGTAAAGAAATACCCCCTCGTGTTTCCCTTAAACTTTTGCCCCCTAACTCTCAAATCATGTCCTCTCGTTTGAATCTCCCCTACTCTCAATGGAAACAGCCTATTCACGTCAACTCTATCTATCCCTCTCAAAATTTTAAATACCTCGATCAAATCCCCCCTCAACCTTCTACGCTCCAATGAATAGAGATCTAACTTGTTCAACTTTTCTCTGTAACTTAAGTGCTGAAACCCAGGTAACATCCTAGTAAATCGTCTCTGCATGCTCTCTAATTTATTGATATCTTTCTGATAATTCGGTGACCAGAACTGTACACAATATTCCAAATTTGGCCTTACCAATGCCTTGTACAATTTTAACATTACATCCCAACTTCTGTACTCAATGCTCTGATTTATAAAGGCCAGCGTTCCAAAAGCCTTCTTCACCACCCTATCTACATGAGACTCCACCTTCAGGGAACTATGCACTGTTATTCCTAGATCTCTCTGTTCCACTGCATTCCTCAATGCCCTACCATTTACCCTGTATGTTCTATTTGGATTATTCCTGCCAAAATGTAGAACCTCACACTTCTCAGCATTGAACTCCATCTGCCAACGTTCAGCCCATTCTTCTAACCGGCATAAATCTCCCTGCAAGCTTTGAAAACCCACCTCATTATCCACAACACCTCCTACCTTAGTATCATCGGCATACTTACTAATCCAATTTACCACCCCATCATCCAGATCATTTATGTATATTACAAACAACATTGGGCCCAAAACAGATCCCTGAGGCACCCCGCTAGTCACCGGCCTCCATCCCGATAAACAATTATCCACCACTACTCTCTGGCATCTCCCATCTAGCCAATGTTGAATCCATTTTATTACTCCAGCATTAATACCTAACGACTGAACCTTCTTAACTAACCTTCCATGTGGAACTTTGTCAAAGGCCTTGCTGAAGTCCATATAGACTACATCCACTGCCTTACCCTCGTCAACATTCCTCGTAACTTCTTCAAAAAATTCAATAAGGTTTGTCAAACATGACCTTCCACGCACAAATCCATGCTGGCTACTCCTAATCAGATCCTGTCTATCCAGATAATTATAAATACTATCTCTAAGAATACGTTCCATTAATTTACCCACCACTGATGTCAAACTGACAGGTCTATAATTGCTAGGCTTACTTCTAGAACCCTTTTTAAACAATGGAACCACATGAGCAATACGCCAATCCTCCGGCACAATCCCCATTTCTAATGACATCTGAAAGATCTCCTTCAGAGCTCCTGCTATCTCTACACAAACTTCCCTCAAGGTCCTGGGGAATATCCTGTCAGGACCCGGAGATTTATCCACTTTTAAATTTCTTAAAAGCACCAGTACTTCCACCTCTTTAATTGTCATAGGTTCCATAACTTCCTTACTTGTTTCCCACACCTTACACAATTCAATATCCTTCTCCTTAGTGTATAAAATAAAGTATGTAAATGTTAAGGCTTTATAAGGCATTGGTAAGGCCTCACTTGGAGTATTACGAGCAGTTTTGGGCCCCTTATCTCAGAAAGGATCTGTTGACATTGGAGAGGGTTCAAAGAAGGTTCACGAAAATTATTCTGGGAATGAAAGACTTGAGGAGTGCTTGATGGCTCTGTACTCACCTGAATGAGGGAGGATCTCATTGAAACTGATTAAATGTTCAAAAGCTGAGATAGAGTGGATGTAGAGAAGATGTCTCCTATGTGGTGGGGGGGGGGGGGGCAGAATCTCAGAATAGAGGAACACTTGTTTAGAATAGAGATGAGGAGGAATTTCTTTAGCCAGAGGTTGGTGAATCTGTTGAATTTATTGCCAAAGGTCATTGGGTGTATTAGGTTATAGGAAGACGGCAGGAGAATGGAGTTGAGAAGGATAATAAACTAGCCATGATGGGATGGCAGAGTGCTTGATGGGCTAAATGGCCTAATTCCACTCCTATGTCTTACAGTCTTAAATGGAGTTCAATACAAAATTACATGCAAATCAATCACAGGTCATCTACAATTGTTGTCAAATGAAGTCTGTGCAGTGTTATGCCCCTTTATGTAGACAAGGGGCAATACATCACTTTAATTGGTGGAGGCTGCAGAACACAAGTGGAATTTCTCCAACTTAAGCTAAAGTTGCTGTCCAGTCTACTTAATATGAAGCCAAATTTAGAGTTCTTTTAAAACTTACCTACATCTTTACTGACAGAATTAATTTTTATATCCTCTGACTCCTTTCAAAAAAAAGTTCCAGGAACATTACCTCTTTAATCCAAATGACCATTCTTGTCTGTTTTGTGGAATTTTCCCCCATCACCCACAATTAAATACTATTTCCCCTTCAGATACACTCAGTTAAAACAGAGAATTTAAAATACAATTTCTATTCACCCTTCATTACTAGTCATATTAAAAAACTATATTAAATCATTCTTGCAGATAATCATCTGCAAAAGGATACAAAACAATGTTCGTCAAAGTTCGTCAAAATGTTCACAACTTTTTTTTGTAAAATCTTTACATTTATTTACAACAAATACACAGAATCCAATTTCAGTGATAGATACTTAAATATTGGATAAATGAAGATGTGTAGTTAAGTAATGAGACATTTAGAACATTACTTTCATGTTACAATGCTTTGAATTGATTTGTCAGAATGCTATTTTCTACCTTTATGTTAATCCCATGAGCAGTTACAGTAATGAAAGAGGAACAATTAGCAGTAATGACTTGAAGCTTTACATTACATTTCTAACTGACCCAAAAACCCAACCTCTTGCATTAATAGCCTACTTTAATGTTGCAGTTATATAGGAACCTGGTCAGACCCCACTTGGAAGTACTGTGCTCAGTTTTGGTCACCTCACTACAGCAAGGATGTGGAAGCCATAGAAAGGGTGCAGAGGAGATTTACAAGGATGTTGCCTGGATTGGGGAGCATGCCTTATGAGGATAGGTTGAGTGAACTCGACCTTTTCTCCTTGGAGTGACGGAGGATGAGAGGTGACCTGCTAGAGGTGTATAAGATGTTGAGAGGCGTTGATCGTGTGGATAGTCAGAGGCTTTTTTCCAGGGCTGAAATGGTTGCCACATGAAGACACAAGTTTAAGGTGCTAGGGAGTAGATACAGAGGAGATGTCAGGGGTAAGTTTTTTACTCAGAGAATGGTGAGTGCGTGGAATGGGTTGCTGGCAATGGTGGTGGAGGCGGATATGATAGAGTCTTTTAAGAAACTTTTGAATAGGTACGTGGAGCTTAGAAAAACAGAAGGCTACAGGTAAGCCAAGTAATTTCTAGGGTAGGGACATGTTCGGCACAACCTTGTGGGCCAAAGGGCCTATATTGTGCTGTAGGTTTTCTATGTTCCTAAAAAAAAAAACTTTTAATACCATAACTCTACCAATCCTACCAGAGGACCTGTTAACCCAGCTTCTACCTGTGCCCTTCATTCCCTGAAGATGCACCCTCCTGCACTCAGCTTGTCAGACATTGCTCAAAGCCAAGTTTCTGAGCAGTAGCCCTAAATGCAGGTATTAGAAAGGATCCAAGGTTCACAGACAAGTGGTGAAAGTTAATGAAGGCCATTCAACTAATTTTATGACAGATTAATAGAATAGAAGCAAAAGCACTTAAATCATGGTTGCCTATTCAGAAAGGCCTGAACTCCATTTCCCCATTAGGTTTCAGACAACTTTGATTTCCACAAGTTCCATACCACACCCATTACAAATGTCACTTTGTTTCTTGAAGACAAGAAACTGGAGCTACAAATCAGATGCTGAAGATACTGATTTTCAGCATCTTCAAATGCTTCAATCTTCAAATCTTCAAATTTGTGGAGGAAAATGGACCATCCACATTTCGAGTCATCTGAACTGAAAGATGAGGAAAGAAAGCCACGTAAGAAGGTGAAGAGAAGAGCTGCCAAGTGATAGGTGTATGCACAAAAGAGGTGACAGAGGAGCATAGAAAACTGGAAATAGCAGAGGCTGGGCGGTAGTAGATGGAAGCAACAAAGCACAGATAACTGCAGGTGGGGTGGACAGATGCGGACAATGCATACCCCACTTCCAATAAAGTATGTCTGTCTGTTCCCTTATTTGATTCTGCCTCGGTCTTCCTTTCCTATAAGATGCCATCATCTGCAGTCTTCTGTCACCTGTCACATTCAAAATATGGACTTCCATTTTCTTCCACAAATGCCGCCTGACCTGCTGAGATCCCCCAGCAGTTTTTCTTTGCTTCATATTGTTTCTGTCAGTTTTCACTTTCACAGCTCTTCATGATACACAGGTCAAAATGTATCTGAACAGACTTTTAGAAGGCTAAGTGAAAACAATCCCAGAATATATTTTTTTAAATGTAGCTGAAATTAAAATGACTTAAATGACCTTAAGTTCATAAATAATTGACCACATTCAGGAGAACAGAGCACGCACTTCGCCCAGAGACATGGAAACTTACTATGGCCCAAATCAGCTAACAATGAGAGCAGAACCATTCATATTAAAACTCTGGAAAATTAGCAACTACATGCTGTATTGTACTAAACTGAGCACGTTCCACTAACTGGATATAGTTACAGACAGAGATCATTCAACACTAACAAAATTATTACTTGATATGTTGCCCTTACCTTTTTCAGCAAGTACCAGACTCCAATCACACTGCTAAAACCCAAACAGACAAGATCTTTGGTGTCAAACTCATAGTTGATGATTTCTAGAAAAGCAAATATATACTGGTTTAAGAAAAACTTAATACAGGCCCCAGTGAGGTTTTGAATGTTCAATTTATGGAAGCCCCATATATAAAAGCAAGCACAGAGATCAGCAGGATGAATTTGCTGGCTATTGGGTAGGATGAGGCATCTCTCCACCTGAGCACCAACAATCAGAGGTTTAGTGTGACCCCAGCAAAGCCAAACGTTAGCAGGTTTTTGCTGAGCCCTCACTCATTTTATCAGAGGTCACCGGCAGCTGCTTTTCCCTGAACCTACTGTTCAGATGCTCCTCTCTTTTCATTTCAGAATTATGAATAGTTCTCAGGAATGGAATCGTGTTATTAGCTCTGCATTGCTTGTACTTTTTCTTTTAGTGCTTTTCAGGAAAATACCCATCACTCTTTTTTCCCCCAACTGAACACTACAGCTTTGGTCAGAAACTCTAAAATCATTGACTAAAGTTGCTGCTTCCTTAACACCAAACCATGGGTCACCAGTGATGTTGAGAGGCGTTGATCGTGTGGATAGTCAGAGGCTATCCAGTGACTCTTCACAACCACAAAAGAGCCTTTAGATCAGGAGACAGGGAAGAATTGAAACGTGCAGAGGGAGCTAAAAGAGAAGATCAGGGTAGCTAAAGAGGAATACAGGAGAGAGCTGGAGAACAAACTGGGGCAGAGTAGCACACGGGAGGTGTGGAGAGGCATGAAGAACATCACTGGCTTCAATCAGCCCAGCTATAGAGCCTGGAAATTGAACCATAAATGGGTTAATGAGTTAAACCAATTCTTCAATAGATTTGACAACTGCCCGCCTGTTCACACCTCCCTCAGCACACCAGTCCAGGTGCCAAAGCACCCAATGCTCCTTCAGCACTAAAACCTCCCCCCCACCCCCTCCAATTCAACATGTAGATGAACACAGGCTACGATTATCTACATCCCCACTCCTTGCCCTCCACCTACCATCCACAGCACCACACACCAACTGCTATCATCCTGATTTCACCTCCTCCAGCCGCCACCTTCAATCAACTTCCCAGTCATCATGGACTTGCGAGAGAGAAGGGCTCTGAGGAAACTCAGACATGGCAAAACATCGGGATTGAGGATATTAATTTTACATGTCTTCAATTTGGGTGCTTTCTCAATTATCTTTTTTGTATTATATTATTATTGTATGTTTATTTTTGCACTGTATTAATTTTCTTCATTTTGATTTGGGGTTTTTCTTTCTATCTGTAGTGATGTAGAAAATGCATAAAAAAACTAATTTTAAAAAAAATCGGGATTAGATGGTGTGAACCTCAAGGTCCTGAAGGAGTGTGCTGAGCCGCTGTGTGGAGTTCTCCAGTGCATTTTCAATCTGTGTCTCAGCCTGGAGTTGACACTGCTGATATCTACCCGCTGAACAGAGCCTACTCTCAGAATGTTGAAGAAGTTTGGTGTGGGCCCCCAAATCCTAAGAACTTTCTATAGGGGCAAAATTGGGAGCAACCTGACTGGCTGCATCACTGCCTGGTGCCTGGTATGGGAACTGTACTTCCCTCAATAGTAGGACTCTGCAGAACTTCACACTATTTGGGACATTTACAAGGACAGGTGTGTAAAAAGGGCCCGAAGGATCATTGGGGCCCAAGTCACCCCAACCACAAAAAAACTGTTCCAGCTACTACCATTGGGGAAAACAGTAGCACAGAATAAAAGCCAGAACCAACAGGCTCTGGGCCAGCTTCTTCCACCAGGCCATCAAACTGCTTAATTCATGCAGACACAGCTGTATTTCTGATTTACTGACTATCCTGTTGTACACACTATTTATTATAAATTACTATAAGTTGCACATTTAGACGGAGACATAACATCAAGATTTTTACTCCTCATAGATATGAAAGAAGTAATAAAGTCAATTCAATTTAATTCAATTTCCATTTGGATAAGAAGTGCAGCACTGTGAGAATCATGTTGTCTGATTTCTCAAGTGCCTTCAATACCATACAGCCCTCATTGCTGGGAGAAAAGCTCCATTCAATGCAGGCTGGCACTTGTATCCGGGATAATGGACTATCTGACTGGCAGACCACAGAATGTGCAGCCTCAGAGCTGTGTTTCAGACATGGCTATATATAGCACTGGGGGCCCACAGGGCTCCCTTCCTCTTTACTCACAATACCTTGGTCTTTCGATACAACACTGAGTCATGCCATCTGTAGAAATTTTCCGATGACTCAGCATAGTTGGGTGTATAAAGGGAGGACAAGTAATGAAAACAGGGCCCTGATGGAGGACTTTGTCAAATGGTGCCAGCTGAATCATCTGCAGCTCAATATCAGTAAGACAAAGGAGATGGTGATGGACTTCAGGAAGACTAGCCTGCACTATTCCCTGTTATCATTGAAGATGAGGACGTGAATGTGGTAAGAACACCTGGATGATAGACTTGAGTGGAGCACCAACATACAAGAAGGGCCAGAGTCACTTCTACTTCCTGAGGAGACTGAGATCCTCTGGAGTGTGCAGGCCTCTCCTTCATATGAACTATCAGTCTGTTGTTGCCAATTCAATCTTCTATGCAGTGGTGTGCTGGAGCAATGGCATCAGCACAGGTGATACCAACAGGCTCGATAAACTGATTAGAAAGGCTGGCTGTTATAGGAGTTAAACCGGACACACTGGAGGCTGAGATAGAACAAAGGACCCTACAGAAAATCCTGGCAATCTCACCCTCTACATGCTTCCTTGGCTGAACAGAGGAGCACTTTCAGTAATAGACTAAGACAACTGCGCTGCTCCAAAGACCACTGTATGAGGTCGTTCTTACCCATGGTCATTAGCATCTATAATGAGTCAACCATAGCCAAGGAAGTGATAACTTACCACAAACAGTCTAACAGGAGTGGGGTTTTTTTATTCTTTCTTACTTCCCTTCTAATATTTTTATATCTGTGTACTAGTAATGTTACTGTGACACTGCAATTTCCTTTGGGATCAATAAATTATTGATTGACCAGCAGGTCATTTTAATGATACATTTTTCCAATGATTCCATCAGCTCCAACTTTTAGTAGATTATCTCCAAACACGTCAGCCTTCAATACTAAGCTTATTCAGTCTTCACATTTTTTTAATAGAAGTTGATCCCAACCCTGAAAGCACCAGGGAAAGCTAGTATCACTTTCTCAAGATGAGTATTAATGGAATTTTAACAGAAAATCCCCATCAGGAAACTTTTAATTTCAGTTGTGTGGTGAACTACATATACCTGTCTGGACACGCCCCCCTGCTGACTGCTCCTGTGGCTCCTCCCACTGACCGTGGCTCCTCCCACAGATCCCGGTATAAAGGCGATTGGAGACACCACCCCGGCCTCAGTCTCCAGAATGCAGTGTGGTGGTCAATTGCTGCTTGTTCTTTCTTCCAGCCAATAAAAGCCGATATCTCACCTCACGTCTCCGAGAGTTATTGATGGTGCATCAAGTTGCAACGACATCATGTTGGATTGGCCACCACCACTCACTGCCTCGCATACCTCAGCTGGAACTATGTGATCTTACAGATCCAAAGCTCGTTACTTCCAACACAATACATACTCCAGTTCTCCAGAGCAATATTTGCCACTTACTTTAGGCAAGAAGAAAAATGTTCACAGTGGCAACAACAAAGAGAAACACCTTAGAATATGTAAAGTAATTTTATCTTTTTGCCCTTACAATTCGATGGTGGGCAAGATAATTCAGAACTAGAACAGCTGGTTTTACTAATCTCTCATTAAAGAATCATTCATGTTATCCTCTTAATTAAAGGTAATCATATACAGATTTAGCTAATGAGATAAGCAGGGTAATATAAATAACTTAGATGAAGAAATTTGGAGGAAAGGATGAGAAGTGACTTGATGGAGGTATATAGGAGCCATTGACAGAATGGACAGCAAGGAAATTTTCCCAAGGCAGACATGGCTAACACAAGGGGATATAATTCTGAGGTGACTGGAGGAAAGTATGGGGTGGCGGGGAGGAAGAGGGATGTCAGAAGTATTTTTTTGAAACAGAGTGGTGGTTGCATGAAATGCACTGCCAGGAGGTGGTGGTACAGGCAGATATATTAGAGACACCCAAGAGACTCACAGATAGGCACATGGATGAAAGAAAATAGGAGGTCTCGGTAGGAGGGCAGGGTTAGATTGATCTTGGGGTAGGTTCAAAGACTGGCACAATATTGTGGTCCAATCAGCCTATTCTGTGCTTTAACATTCTATGTTCAAGTACTTACCCTCCTTGGATTCCCCTGTTCCCTGAGTAAAAAGCAGCTGGTACTGTTTGTTTGGTACACTTGCAGGAATCACTTTATTCATAGCTGGACTGAAACAAAAGAACAAATCAGTTCACTTTGTTTCCCAAATCCCTCCTTTGCATTAATTATTACTAGAAAATGGAGAATAATATTGGAAGTTTTACCTAGGTACAATAATCACACAAAAATTTCTCATTAGCAACTAATGTCTTTTCTGGTTACACTCCATTTTCCGATGACTGTTCGCCATACTGAGCTACATAAAGGAGTTTAAAAGTAGCTGAAGAACCATCAGCCCTGATCAGTGTCACCACATGGTTCTGAAAATGTAATAGTAATAATTTAAAAAGCACTTTTTATACAATATAGTTCAAAGTGCTTTACAATGGGGTATAGTGCAAATATGAAAATAAAAGACAAAATTATGTTAGTTAAAGTAAGGTTAAATAAACAAGTTTTGAGCTGGCATTTAGAAGTGTCAACTGAGTCTGCATCCCTTATCATCTTAGGTGTCGAATTCCACAGTTTAGGAGCATGGCAGAAGAAGATCTGAGTCAAGCAGGATTATAAAACAAAAGCAATTCAGCCATGTAATGAAGGGAGATTACAATACTCAACTTGTTAAATTTCATTGAGCATAATGACTTCTTCCTGCTATGGAGGGTAGGGTGAAAGGAGAATGAGAAGGGTTTGGTGCAATTTGTCAGTATTTTGCGTGGTCAAGTATACATGAACTGGCGTAGCTGGGATGAAATAAGAGCCAAAAGCCAAACATCACCCATAAGAAAATTTGTTCGTTATTTTTGTACAGTTCAAGCAGCTCTCAAATCACAAGCCCAAGGATACAATTTTGATTAAATTTAGCTTTGTCAGAGTAAAATTAGACTTTTACAGCTCTGTTAGAATAATCCCCAATTCCTATCTAAAGTACCAAATAGACATTAAGTTAATACAGTCAGCCCTCCTTATCCACGAGGGATTGGTTCCAGGACCCCCCCGCAGATACCAAAAGACACGGATGTTCAAGTCCCTTATATAAAATGGTGTAGTATTTGCATATAACCTATGCACATCCTTCCGTATACTTTAAATCATCTCTAGATTACTTATGCTTCTCTGTGGATTGTCAACTTGTCGTGGGTGGAGAAGCTTTGTGGTCCTGAGATCCCAAGAGCGATGCCGTCTGGAGCTATGCTCCTGGTAGGGTCACCCTTGGCGGTAAGGTCGAGGGTGAGGTCCCTGACAAAGAACAATCCAACCAAGACCTCAATGGTGGAACAGGCAGACGAAGTTACTTCGAACTCAGCGGCTGTGAAGGGAGATGAAGGCTGCAACAAATCCATCATCTCCAATCGCCATGGTTTCCATGCCACTGGAATCAGTTGGTTGATTTGTGAATTACCCTGTGCTTCTTGGAGTGCAACATCAGGTACATGTTAAACAAATACACGCAAACAGAAACGGAATGAAGACCATCATCCTCGACCTCGAGGGATAGCCACGATGACGAGATTACTTATAACACCTAATACAATGCAAATGCTTAGGGAATAATGACAAGAAAAAAAAGTCTGTACATGTTCAGTACAGACGCAACCATCGCAGCTCTTCTGGGAACGCTGATGCCGCCTCGACATCAGCCGATGCCGACTCTCCCGGGATCTTTAAGTTCTTGAGGCTGTAGCGCTTTACATAGCTAGCCAGCCATCCCTTACTAGCCTTAAACTCCTTCCTCTCGCGCACAACACAAGTAGCGAACGAGCGAGACACGAGGTGAACAATGCTCAAACAACGAGTGCTGGAGAGAGAACTTCCGGGTTTTCCTGATCCGCACGCAGTTGGTTGAATCCATGCATGCAGAACCCACGGATAAGGAGGGCCGACTGTATTGAGTTACACAGACAGAATAAGTTGCCTGAAGTTAGATTTTTTAAAGCAGAAATGTCAAAACTTGGGAGGCTTAGACATGAGAAACTAAAAACCAGCTCAAACAGAACTCATTTTTGAGTTGTTACTGGGCCTTTTACATCCAGTTTGACAGATATTTTTGCATTTCAAAAGTCTCTCAGCACTGCTTAAGCATCCAACTGTTAACCCATCTGTTCCTCTCCTAAAGTAAGGCATTAACCTAAAACCTATCATTCAAAACCGCTTGCAATTAAACAAAACCAACATCATAAACAAGAATAGGTGAAGAAATTAAGTACAAAGAACCATCAGGTGAGACCATTTCTCACCTCATTGCTTTAGTTTTGCTCTTCAGAGATACAAAAGTTAAAATATAAAGATTAAAGATTAGCTTTGTTAGATGAAATGTATTGTTTGCGTCAACAACCAACACAGTTTGAGGATGTGCTGGAGGAAGACTGCCAGTGTTGCCGTGCTTCCAGCACCAACATAGCATGCCCATAACTTATTAATTCTAACTCTTACGTCTTTAAAAACCAGAGCACCTGGTGAAAACCACGGTCATGGGGAGAATGTACAAACTCCTTACAGAGAGCAGCAAGAATAGAACCCCAAACTTAACACGCTGTAAAGAGTTAGGCTTACTGCTATGCCAATGTGTTATGTTCTGTACATAGCACAGGTCTTGAAAAGGAAAGCTTTTCATTAGCAGCAATCTTCTAAAAAGTTAAAATCCAGTCAGGAGCTGAACACCAGCTACTTTCTTCCAGTTCACCTTCCCCAATGACAGATGCTGTGAAATTTTTGAAATACTTGAGTCAAGCAGCCACTGCAGAGTGAGAAACAATTGCTCTTGCAGGTTAATGGTCTTGGATATTTTGGATGAACACGCGACAGTAACCACTCATTTCACTTTCCAGAGGCTACTCGACCAGCTGAGGATTCCCAGCACATTAAGTTCAGGCTGCCAGCAGCTGCTGTGTTTAGACTCTGGATTCCTTATTTCACCATCTCTACCATGTGGAGGGGAAAGTTATGCTGTTGTAGGGCTCTCAGTACCAATAACTGTGGTGTTAACTGTTCAGGCTAACAAAATGGCTTCTCTGTATCGCTATAATGAAATAGCTTCTCTGTAATGCTACTTAATGCTGTAATGGGTTTCTGTATCTGGAATGGTCCCGTGAGACGAGGTGTGTTTTATAACTGTGGGGAACAGGGTCACTTCAGACAGGAATGTGACCGGCCGGGAGCCCCTCGGAGGGACACTCCACAGGTGTCCCAGCAGTTGGGGAGGGGGGGGGTCAGGAAACTTAGAGGAGACCCAGTGAGAGAACGGCCTGGAGTCTCTGGAAAAACATGTTCCCAGCAATATGCCACAGGACCCCTAGAGGAAAAGACCCTATCCCAGAAGGATTGGTGGGACCACGATCCAGTGTGTCAATCCAGAGAGGGAATAGATGTAAAAGCCATACTCGACACTGGGTCGGTCGCAGGTCACACTACTGTACTGGTCGCTCAATCAGTATTTGTCGCTCTTACCCTTGATGCCCTGGAAATTTGGGGCATCGGTGCTGGTGATTACTCATACGATGGTTATTTGTCCGTGAGGCTGGAGTTCCTAGAGGCTGAGGTGGGAGTGTTTGAGGCTCATGAGGCCTTTGTGCTGGTTTGCCCGGACCCAGTTGCGACTGGAGGTTTATCAATTCTGATTAGGGACCAACACCCCAATTGTGCAGAGACTTCTGGGGGTCTGCAAGGAGAAGGTGGGTGAGGACTTTTTGGAGACCCTGTCAGTGCACCCAGTGTTTCAAGCTGCCTTTAAGGAGGTGTGTGGTCACATGGGGCGGGACAGGGCATTGGAAAGAGGAACTGTATGGTGTGCCCAGTCGAAGCCCAGGGTGGTACGACCTGGGGAAGTAGTGAGAGTGATGGGGATCCCCAGATAGTCCGGGGTGCCTGAGGGTGAAGCCTTTTTAGTGGACACCCCAGAGGATCTCGAGAGGGAATCGAGATTCCCATCTGGGGTGCTGGTGAGACCTGAGCTGCAGAAGCTCTCAGTGGTACAGGCACGCTAGGTGGTGGTGAACATCAGGAACACCACTCAACGGGAGATCACTTTTAAACGAGGGATGCCCCTGGCGCATTTGTTCCCGGTGACGGTGATGCATAGTACCCCCCGTGAGGCTCGCGGGGAGAGAACCATTGGAAAACAAGGATAAGTTGACTGCTGGGGCGTTTAACTTTGGGGCCTCACCTGTGCCGGAGAGTTGGAAGCGGAGGATGGTGGAGAAGATGTTGAAGCTGGAAGATGTTTTATCCCCTAGATGAGTTTGACGTGGGCTGTTCCAGGAGCACTCGCCACACCATCCAGGTGACTGAAGACACCCCATTTCGAGAAAGGTCGTGGCGACTGGCTCCTGCAGACGTGGAGGATATGCGGCAGCATTTGTGCAAGTTGATGGAAGCTGGGATCATTTCGGAGTCCCGCAGCTCTTATGTGTCCCCGATAGTTGTGGCCAGGAAGAAATCGGGAAGATTCATATATGTGTGTGGACTATAGGACCCTGAATAGGCGCACCATCCCTGACCAGTATATGGTCCCCAGGGTCGAAGACGCGCTGGCCTGTCTGAGTGGGGCGAAGTGGTTCAGAGTGTTGGATTTCAAGTGGATATTACCAGATTCCGATGAGTGAGGCGGATAAGGAGAAGATGGCCTTTATATGCCTTCTGGGATTTTACCAGTTCGAAGGGATGTCCCAGGGCATATCAGGGGCCCCTGCCACCTTCCAGAGCGTCATGGAGAAGACTGTGGGGAATATGAACCTGCTTGAAGTGCTGGTATATTTGGACGACCTGATAGTATTTGGATCCACCTTGGAAGATCATGAAGTGAGGCTAATGAAGGTGCTCAACCGGCTGAAAGATGAAGGGTTAAAACTTACCCTGGCCAAGTGCCAATTTTGCCAGGCGTGTTAGCTGTGTTGGACATATAATCTCGCAGAATGGAGTAGCTACAGACCCGACTAAGATCGAAGCAGTGACCAACTGGCCAAGGCCCCAGACTATGAGCACTCTGTGCTCATTCATGGGTTCTGTGAATACTACCAGAGATTCATGAAAGGCTACGCCAAGGTGAGCCATCCCTTGAACCAGCTTCTGTGTGGCTACCCCCCTCTGGGATAGAAAGGGAAAGGGAGGAGAGGACAGGATGCTGGAGAATATCTGAACTCGGCAGAGCCCTTCGGACAGAGATGGGATGACCAATGTGAAGCGGCTTTTCAGTCACTGAAGGAGGTGCTGGCTTTTGCGGACATCCAATTGCCCTATGTGCTACACACTGATGCCAGTCAGGAGGAGTTAGGGGCCATCTTGTATCAGAATCAGGGCGCCGGGCTGAGGCCGGTAGCATTTGTCAGCCGGAGTTTTTCACCCTTTGAGAGGAACTATTCCACCCACAAGTTGGAGTTTCTGGCGTTGAAATGGGCGGTGGTGAATAAGCTAAGTGACTATCTCTACGGGGCCAAGTTTGAGGTGCGGACGGACAACAACCCACTTAACTACATCCTGACCTCGGCGAAACTGGATGCCACCGGTAGTCTGTATATGATTTTAGCCTGAAGTACTGGCCAAAAAGCCGGAATGTCAATGCGGACGCTCTGTCCCAACGGAGGCATGAGGACATGGAGGGGGACGAGGAGTGGGAGAGCATTCCTACATCCGGGGTGAAGGCCATGTGTCAGTTTGCTATCACCGCGCAGGCCGAGGAAAAGGAGAGGCCAGATCGTGCAGTGGACCCATTGGGGGGTGTCCGGTGACGCCCTACCCCTAGTTTACTGTGACATGACTGCTCTGTAGACCCCACAGCTGCCAGAGTTGAGTCCTGGGGAAGTTGCAGCTGCTCAGCGAGATGACCCTGGCATTGGCACTATTTGGCAGTTAAGAAGGGGGACGTGGCCCAGGTGGAGAAGACACAACACAGCTCAGTGTCTCTGTTACTGAGAGAATGGCCTCGGTTGAAGTTGAAGAACCAAATGTTATACTGGGTAATGTCACCCACTGACCGATCTTGGTGTTGGCAGCTGGTCCTGCCTGAAGTATCGGAGGGTTGTGATGAAGTCACTGTATGATGACTCTGGACACTTGGGGGTGGAGAAGACCTATGGGTTACTCAAGAACTGGTTTTATTGGCTCCGAATGAGGTTGGAGGTCGACGAGTACTGTAAGTCCTGTATACGTTGCATACGCCGGAAGACGCTGCCTGTGCAGGCTGCTTCATTGTCGCACTTGCAGAGTGTGGGGCCTTTGGATCTAGTGTGTATGGATTTCCTGGCCATAGAACCCAATACCAGCAACACGGCGAATGTCTTGGTCATCACAGACCATTACACCAGGTATGCTCAAGTGTTCCCCACCAAGGATCAGAGGACAATTACGGTGGCAAAAGTGCTATGGGAGAAGTATATTGTGCATTATGGCCTTCACTGGCAGGTACATAGTGACCAGAGACAGGACTTTGAGAGCAGGCTCATCTATGAGTTACTGGATATACTGGAAATTGAGAAATCGAGGACCACGCCCTATTATCCATAGGGCCATCCCCTACCTGAGAGGTTTAATCGGACCCTGCTAGACATGCTTGGGACTCTGGAGATCAGCAAAAAGAGTCGATGGAGTCAACATATTGGACATCTGGTTCACTGTTACAACTGTACACATAATGACGCTACTGGGTATTTGCCCTATCATCTGATGTTCCGGTGCAAGGCAAGGTTGCCCATTGACCTCCGTTTCAGGACAGCCGCAGGTAAAGTATCACCGAAGCCTTACTTGAAGTATGTGGCTGACATGAAGAGAGAGCTTCAAAGGGCTTATGAGTTGGCTGGGGAGGCAGCCGCCAAGCAGAATCAGGGAAATAAGAAGTGGTATGACCAGAAGGTGAAGTTCTCCCAACTCCTGCTGGGAGACTGAGTCCTCATAAGGAATTTGGGATTGTCTGGGAAACACAAGCTGGCTGATCGCTGATCAGACATGCCTTGTGTGGTAGAGTCAGTTGCGCAACTTACCGGTCTTCCAAGTGCAGCCCAAGGATGGGAAGGGGCCCGTCAAGATTCTCCATCGGAATCATCTGTTGCCTCTGGGGTGAGATGTACGAGTGGGAGCCCGAGGTGCCAGCTGCACCTAATACTAGGACTTTGCGTCCACGGAGGGTGGAGGAAGAGCCCACACCGGGAGAGACGAGCCTGGGCCCAGCCTGTGAGCGATACTGACTCATGAGGATGATGACTTGAGACGATTGGTGCATGCTGCCGTTCGCTAATGCCCCTGTGATGGAGGAGGAGGCTCCTGGCCCTTCCCCCACTGGATTAGACGGGGTAAGGGGGGGCTAGTGATGGGCCATCAGGAGCATCAAAGGGCGTTGGAGAGGAGGATGTGGGGCCCAGCAAGAGATGGAGGGTTCCGAGGCGCAGAGGGGTTTGGGTGACTGCTCGCGGGGGGGGGGGGGGGGGGGGGTTCGTCTCAGTTTCCATGAGTCTCCTGTAGTGTCCGAGGTGGAGGAGTTAGAAGAGGGAGTGCGCAGATCTCAGAGAAGTAGATACCCCCACAGATAGGTTGGCCTATGTAGCACCTGGGGAATAAGGTGTGATCTCCACTGTTTTGGGGAGTTATGTCACTGCTTTCTCTTGGGTTGGGCTTTGTGCTTTGCAGGAAGGGTTGGCAAATTACCTGAGTGTCATGAGGGCATGACTAAATTTGGTGGGGGGGGGGGGGGAAGGGAGAGAATGTAGGGCTCTCAGTACCAGTAACTGTGGTATTAACTGTGCAGGCTAACAAAATGGCTTCTCTGTATCATTATAATGAAATGGCTTCTCTGTAATATTACTTAATGCTGTAATGGGTTTCTGTACCTGGAATGTTTGGGTTATAACTGCAGATAAGGGGGGGAACTAATCAATGGAAAATTGTTATGCTATCTTGTATGTGTGAGCTGAGCGGGAGTTTGCGGTCTTTTTCGGGAGACGAGCGAGAAGTACGGACGTGAGGAGCGGACAGCGGTTCCAGAGTGGCGGAAACTGGACACGTCGCTGGTTCCGATGGTGGCTGAAGGCTCGGAACGTCGTTGTGGATGGAACCGGAGGCGTGAGCTCCAATGTATTAAAATATTATGTGCACAAACTGATAAACTTACTGATTTGGCGCCTTTAGGTTATCTGTTTCTACTAACCCATCACTAAGAAATAACTATAAAGTTGCAATTATTTACTCGCCTTTGGTGTATTGTCTGATATTTGTATTGTGAGCATGTACTGTGAGGGCATTACCCGTATTCACACTGAAGTATTGCACTATTGGTGGGGCGACGGCGGTTCACCCTAGGCGAACGGGGGTAAATTGGGGGCACGTCCTTTTGCAAGATAAGGATTGAGATAGCAATTCAAGTACCAAAATGTTGTGGTAAAATGCATTGTTCAAGATCAGGAGCAAGAAGCAACCCCCCCCCCCCCCAAATCAGCCTTTTGCCTTTACTTTGTTACAGCTAGATGTTGGCAGAGATATAGCAACAAGGATGGGTCACTGAGATCCTTTAATTCGTTCTTCCAGTTAACTAGACAACAGTTGATATGCTGTTAGTAAATTTAGTTAAGAGGACTAAGGATTTGACTCAGTGCCCATAATGACAGAAAACTCAAAACAACACCAGCTGGATGTGTTTTTAGTTATTCCATCAATACAACTTTTTACTAAAATATATTAAAGTCAATAGTTTCCAGCCAAAACAATGACTGCCCATTTCCCTTGGTAGATGATGATTAATCTGCTCAGTACATCCAGCTTTTTGAGCTTTTATTTTTAAATTTTATTATTTTTAAAAATTTTATTGCGATACAGAATGGAATAAGCCCTTCCAGCCCTACGAGCTTTCCCATCCACCAAGCCCTGATTTAACCCTAGCCTAATTATGGGACAACTTAAAATGACCAATTAACTACTAATTGGTACATCTTTAGATTGTGGGAGGAAACCAGAGCACCACAGGAAACCCAAGCGATCATGAGGAGAACATACAAACTCTAAAGGCAGCAGTTGGAATTGAACCCGGGTTGCTGGTACTGTAAAGCATTGTCCTAACCACTGCACTACTGTGCCAATCCTTTAAAATGAAGAGTTAATCTGAAAAGATCTCAGAAGTTACTCCCAAAAATACAGACTTCCAGTAAACAAGTCCATAAATTGTGCAGAAATTCTAATGAAGTAGATGGCACAATATATTGAAGTCTCGTTACTGAATAGACAAATCTCGAGAAGTACTTAATCAGGCAGTAATCCACCAAGGAATTCACTGCTGAAAATAACTAAGTAGCTTGACAATGTTTTCAGGAACTAAAAATGGCTCACTCCTTTACCTTAGTTAACATTTACATCTTAACTTTAGCTAATCAGTGAACTACACAGCGAATTGATGAATGCATACAGTAACAGCATTCCATTCAGCCATTTCCTGTGCAAATGCTATTACTGCAGGATTAGTCTATAAATAATCTGTCATTAGCTGCAAGGAAATGTGCCATAATTACCGTACACTTATTTTCAATAGCTTAATTGGTGAACATTGGAACTGTTTCCAAATTTGAAGATTTATTTTAATGGATATATTCCAGCACGTTATTATACGCTTTCAGATTCACCATTTGTGAGGAGACAATTTTAACATGATGATCATGAAATGAGTACTAATCAGCCATCATCTTGATGGTGGAGCAGACTCAATGGTCCAAATGGCCTAATTTTGCTTCTGTATCTTATGGTCTTAAAATAGCACACCAGTCTTAGATTCCCCTTTTAGAAAGTGTTTCTGTGAACAATGAATATGCTAAGATTTACAAAACACATCTAAAGAGGCTCACCCCAATGATTTGGCAGGTTAATGTGACATGTCCAACATTAAGAAATTAGTTCTCAGATGTTGCTTACCTACCCAATTTCTAAAAATAAAACTAAATTCAACACAATCTATCAGATCATGCTTACCTACTCCCGTTTCACCTGCTGGCACTTAGCAGTCAGAGTTAGCCCTGAGCTGAACCTTCAAACTTGGAGGACCGGTGGACTACTCCAAGTCTGGCTTCTACCCTTTGCTTGACCTGTGTGGCATGGGTGACCCTACCAAGAGCCAAAGCATAAAGCCCTGACTCCAACCAACGTAGTTTCCAGGTCACTGAGGCACACAAGCCTCTAAACCTCAAGGCTGTGGTACTCAGATCATAAGACCAGTAGATCTGTTCACCAGTTATTGTTAGGTTTCCCTAATATGCTAGTTAAGTCAAAGGGATTTTTAATATACTGTACATACAGCACATTCATTTAGCATGGTTAAATTGAATACCCACAACTTTAAAAAAAAATTTTAAAAAAAGGTTTCTTCAAGTTTTCTTTCCAAATTAAAGAATATAAGAACTTTTTTCCAATGAAAGAATGTCATACCTTAAAGTGTGAGACAAAGCCAATATACCAAGTATGAAAAAGTACATGGAAAGGAGCAAATTGATGTATTCTTGAGAAAATATCTGAAAACAAAAGACACAGAAGTTATTTCCCCTCAACCATCAGCCTCTTGAACCAGATAAGATAACTTCACTCACCCCATCACTGAACTGTTCCCACAACCTATGGACTCACATTCAAGGACCCTTCATCTCATGTTCTCAATATTTATTACTTATTTATCATTGCTATTTTCCCCCCTTTCTTTTTGTATTTGCACAGTTTGTCATCTTTTCCACACTGGCTATC
The DNA here is from genome assembly GCF_048418815.1 of Hemitrygon akajei. Taxonomy (NCBI): domain Eukaryota; kingdom Metazoa; phylum Chordata; class Chondrichthyes; order Myliobatiformes; family Dasyatidae; genus Hemitrygon; species Hemitrygon akajei. The sequence continues at coordinate 160,886,412 of NC_133134.1, read as the reverse complement.
GCCTGTTTTTCATTGATTCTATTTTGGTTATTGGATTTATTGAGTATGCCCACAAGAAAGTCAATCTCTGGGTTATATATGGTGACATATGTACTTTGAGAATAAATTTACTTAGAACTTTGAATTATTTAATGAAGTATAGCAGCAGCCCCTACGACAATGTGGATAAGAAATACTGTATTGACAACCAAAATATATACTTTTTAAGAAAATAAAGTCTCAAATCTGGGGGTGAGCACACAGAAAGAAAATATATACAAAGCAAACTTACTTTGAAAAAAAGATAAAGGCCAAACAGTGTGCAGCTGGCAATGATGGGAAATCTGGCTGCATCTCGACTTGTAATGGTCTCCGGCATATCACTGGAATTCTGCAAATGCAAAGCAAGTGGCTGTTATGAATCATACTAAAGTATAAGTCTTCGTACAGCCCGAGTAATTGATATCCAGGATAATCCGCTATTTTTTTTGAGAGAATGCAACAGGAACCTTGATTTCCCCCTCACAATGTATTACTACTGAATTTTACCAAATCAAGAGTGGTTACAGACATCTGTCAAGTCCAGGAAAAACTGAGCCAGTCCCATTCTCTCATCTTTTCATTATAATCCTCAAAATTCTTTCCTTTCATACATTGAGCCACATTCCTCATGAATGCTAGAATTGAATCTGCCTCCATCAACACCCTCACATTCTAAGCCTTAACCATTAACCACGTGCTTTGCAAAAAAAGTATCAAGTCTCTTTATAACTGGCAAAAAAAAGTGCTCTCTCCGTCTGTCTAGATTTTTCAGAACCCTTGACGTATATACAAAACTCCACTTGTGGCGGAATCAATGTTTTATAGAAGGTTCATTGTCATTCAAACTGATTTATTAACCACCTGGATGTGAGGGTAGAAAGGTGGGTTGGCAAGTTTACAGACAACAAAAAGGTTGGTGGTGTTGTGGATAGTGTAGAGGATTGCCGAAGATTGCAGAGAGACATTGATAAGATACAGAAGTGGACTGAGAAGTGGCAAATGGAGTTCAACCCGGAGAAGTGTGAGGTGGTACACTTTGAAAGGACAAACTCCAAGGCAGAGTACAAAGTAAATGGCAGGATACTTGGTAGTGTGGAGGAGCAGAGGGATCTTGGGGTACACGTCCACAGATCCATGAAAGTTGCCTCACAGGTAGATAGGGTAGTTAAGAAAGCTTATGGGGTGTTAGCTTTCATAAGTCCAGGGAGAGAGTTTAAGAGTCGCAAGGTAATGATGCAGCTCTATAAAACTCTGGTTAGGCCACACTTGGAGTACTGTGTCCAGTTCTAGTTGCCTCACTATAGGAAGGATGTGGAAGCATTGGAAAGGGTGCAGAGTAGATTTACCAGGATGCTGTCTGGTTTAGAGAGTATGGATTATGATCAGAGATTAAGGGAGCTAGGGCTTTACTCTTTGGAGAGAAGGATGAGAGGAGACATGATAGAGGTGTACAAGATATTAAGAGGAATAGATGGAGTGGACAACCAGCATCTCTTCCCCAAGGCACACTGCTCAATACAAGAGGGCATGGCTTTAAGGTAAGGGGAGAGAAGTTCAAGGGGGATATTAGAGGAAGGTTTTTCACTCAGAGAGTGGTTGGTGCGTGAAAAGCACTGCCTGAGTCAGTGGTGGAGGCAAATACATCAGTGAAATTTAAGAGACTACTAGACAGATATATGGAGGAAATTAAGGTGGGAGGTTATATGGGAGGCAGGGTTTAAGGGTCGGCACAACATTGTGGGCTCAAGGGCCTATACTGTTCTACGTTCTATGATTTGATGCCAGTCCAAGAAGTGCAACATTGGAGTACAGACCTCTTAACCAAACATCAGAAATCAGCTTCAGCATCAGAACAACTCATCAGTGTTCAACTGCAACCGGCTACGAAAACCATTCAACGTTGTGTTTCCTACAATTTTTCAGTATTGTATTTGTCTATTTGTCAACTGTTTTTGTCCATTATACCAGATGACCACAAGGCTCTAAACCCTCTGGTCTGGTGTCTTACTAGCATTACAGAATGGTAGAGTTTGAATATCCTTAACCTAAATGAGGGGGAAAAAACCCAAAAATTCCAGTTATTGGTAACAATAAAAAGTTGTGTGAATCTCAGAAATGAATTTGATCATCTGGCCTTACAAATCGAGCCAGAAGTAAAAAAATTCAGATGTTATTATTGACTCGAGCTTTATTTCTTATAACATCAATTTGCAGAAAAATTGATACAAGTTTTTTTGTTTCTTGCTGATTAGATTACTGTAATACACTCTTTTCAGGATTGCCTACGAAAGATAGAATCAGCTGCAGCTTGTTCAAAATGCAGCAGCCAGAATCTTAAACAAAAAAGAAAACTTGAGCACATTTCACCACTTTTGGCATCATTACACTGGGTGCCTGTCTGCTTTAGGACAAATTTTAAAATACTCCTAACTGTGTACAAGGCTCGAGTAATCTAGCTCCTCTATATATTTTGGAGTGTCTCTCCCCTTATGTCCTGAATCATAATCTTAGAGTTGCAAATATCGGTTTGCTTAGTATTCCTAGAGCCAAGCATACAAAAATCTTGAAAGCTTGTAACGACTGAGATACGCCAAGCTAATATTGTGGAATGTTTCAAAACACTTCCAAAAACCTACTTTTTAGAAAAAGTTGGATTACTTAATGTCTATTGATTATATTTATATAATTTGGTTTTTGGTTACATTTTATTATATATAATGCTTGTCTTTACTTATGATTTATAATTGTGTCTCATTTTTATGACTATATTGATCTTTACAATGTAAAGCACTTCAAGCCTACACCTTAATGTATATAAATAAAGATTATTATTAGTACTATAGTCCAAATTAACAAAACTGGTGTGGCAGGTGGGGAGGCCTGCAATCTGATTGAGAATGTTTACGAGCCAGACAAAAATGGGCACACAGTAGGCAGTCTTCAGAGTATTGTTTTGTTGAGAAATGAGCAAAAGGCAAACAGAGCACAAGGTGCTGCTAGTAGAAAGAAGTGGAGGGTAGACAAAGGATAGCAGCATAAAGGCAGCTCCACAACCCAGAGGCCACATTTATTCAGGCTGTTATTCTCAGTAGGAAGCTGTACAAATAGTCTCCATCTCAAGAATGTCCTCAGCCAAGTCTTCATTCTGGAACAGTTTAGTATACTATCAAGAATTCTGCATGGTAAATACCATATTACCACACAGAAAATAATAAAACTGACAACTCAAATGCCGAAAAATTGCTTCCACTAAGTAAGCACTTAGCCATTCCATAGGGCAATTTCAGCATTGGCATCAAGATTCAATGTTTAGCAAGCTCGCCATGATGACAGCAGAACCACTGCTGTCAGCAGAACTGAAAGCAGGCAAAAAGGATGAGGAATACAGAAGGCAGTCAAAAATGGATCTTTCTAGTTGGCTGATAATAAATAGTGTAACAAAATCCATTAACTGCAACCCCAATTCCCCATTCACTGACAATCCCATATTTGGCCTTTTCTACTGATGGCCAGTGTTTGCTTGTCTATAATACAAGAACAAAACTTCCTAGTCTTGATTTTTTTTTTAGCAATTTATGAAATGGATGGTACATAAATATCAGCCACTCATATAACCATATAACAACTACAGCACGGAAACAGGCCATCTCGGCCCTTCTAGTCCGTGTCGAATGCTTACTCTCACCTCGTCCCACTGGCCCGCACTCAGCCCATAACCCTCCATTCCTTTCCTGTCCATATACCTTTCCAATTTTATTTTAAATGACAATACCGAACCTGCCTCTACCACTTCTACTGGAAGCTCGTTCCACACAGCTACCACTCTGAGTAAACCTCGTGTTACCCTTAAACTTTTGCCCCCTAACTGTTGTACAACCTGTTAATTTCTTTTTGTTCCAATCTAACTTAATAGGTCATCCACCATGGACAATGAATGAACTCTGAAGTGATGTGGAGAGAACTCACCTCAAAATATTCAGTAGTCTAAAAGATAACACATTCAATAGGTTCTGCCAACTGAGTCACAACATTTGGCCACGAAATTTAACAAGCTGAGATCTCTCCTGTCATAGCCGGAGGCCACATGGCGAGCGATTCACTAGATGTTAGATGTTTAAACTACAGAATCATCTGAGCCAAAACACACGATACCAAATGACTAGATTTTCATCTTCATATTCTTTATGCTCTTCTACCATGACCAGAAAGATTAGAGCAACAGATGCTTGAAGACAGAAAGGCACACGTGTAGGTTCTGATGACTAGAAAGGGGAGGGAAGATAGATGCATGCTTCCACTATTTGAAGTTAATCAATTAGAGATGATGGAATGAAGTGCAAAGAGAATTAGATGTGAGAATACTGTCAAAATTTGGTGAATGAGACTAAAACTAGGGGATATAGCCTCAAGATTCAGGAAGGAGATGAGGAGAAATTGCTTTCCCCCAGAGAGTAGTGAAGCTTTGGAATTCTCTGTCCAGGGATGCATTAGAGGCCATCTCATTAAATATTTAAGACACAATTAGATAGATTGTTTGCTTTGCAGGGGAATTAAGGTTTATGAGGAGAAGACAAATTGGTTGTTCTCAGTGCACGGCCAGATTAGCTACGAACTTACTTAACGGCAGAGCAGGCTCAATAGACCAGATGGCCCAGATCTGCTCCTATTTCATATGTTCTAAGTTCTATTATTTTAATTCCATGATTGGCTTGCCTTCAGAAATAGGTAAAGCAATATTTGCCAGTCTAGCAGCCAATCCTGCTGCCAGATTTCTGTTCATTGTTTGAGATCACAATGTCCATGGCAAGGATGTATTTATTACCCTCCCCAACTTCATCTGGAAATTGAGCAACCTTCCTTGCATTTAAACGACCGAGCACTAACTGCAGCAGGAGTGACTGCTAAAGTGTTGAGTGGCATTCCAATTGTCCTGGATGAAGTTCAGCTTCCAGGATGTGACTGGAGTTGTATTCATCTAGGCAAATGGAGATTATTCCATGAACATCCTGACTTACACTTAGTGATGCCAGAAGCCTGGGTTAACACATACAAAATGGAGCAACTCAGCAAATCAAGCGGCATCTACAGATGGAAATAGACAATTGACATTTTTTAGGCTAAAATGTCGATAGTTCATTTCACTACACAGATACTGCCCGATTGTGTGTGCTGCATCAGGTTTCCAGCATCTGCAGAATCTTGAGGCTCTGGTGTCCCTTGCTACAGCAGATTCAGCTTCATTTACGCATTTGTAGCCAGTTATACAGTTGGTCCATTTGAGTTTCTGATTATTAGTGACACTCAAAGTAATAACAAGGTTAACTTGGCAACAGTGAGTTCCACACTGCTCTGCGTGAACTGTGCCATTATTAAACATTCTTTGTTGTTTTAGCCATGATTGAATATTTCGCTCTGTGGGGTTTGCAGCAATGCCAACTGTGTGAAAGTGTTGTCTCCCAAATAAAATGTTAAATATGGGCCCTGAAAGATTAATTGTTTGCATTTTTTAAAAATCAGGACATTGATTACCTGTGGTGTCCCTACACAGTTGATTATGTATGACATTGGTTATCGTGTTAACTGACACTCATTCAAGGGCATTGAACTGATTGAGATGCTCTATCAGGTCTTTTCGACTTGATCCATAGCAATGAGCAATAACAGAAGAAGCCACAAGCTCTGGCTGTCTCAAGTGCCTTCAGACACATTGACTGAATCACACCTTTCATTAGACCAGAAGACAATGAAACAGAATGAGGCCATTTGGTTCATTGAGTCTGCTCCTCCATTCCATTGTAGCTGATTTATTATTTCTCTCGACCCTTTTCTCCTGCCTCCTCCCACTGACCTTTGCTACCCTTACAAATCAAGAAGCTATCAACCTCCACTTTGAATATACTCAATTACTTGGCCTCCATAGCCTCTGATGACAATCAATTTCAAAGATTCACCTTCTCTGGCTACAGCAATTCTATCAAAAACTCAAGCAGGACCAAGATTCTTTTACCAACACCAAATAAATGTTGCAAAACTCTTACTTCTTAACTCTTTGTTATGACAATATAAATTAGCTTTAAGTGATGTTGCTCATTATACTTGCCTCTTACTACAAAGTAAACCAAAACAGTATAATTAGAAACAACTGCTCATGACAATTCTCCAAGTAATTCAAGAAGACAAAACCCAGGTACTACCCTTGCCACCACTAAGAGGCAGTGCCTCACAAAGGTGGCATCCATTAATTAGGACCCTCTCAATCCAGGATATGCCCACTCCTCATTACAACCATCTGAAAGGAGATGTAGCAGCTTCTCAACAATTCAGAAACAGCTTCTTTCCTCTCTGCCATCAGATTTCTGAACTGTCCACTAAAGGTACCTCATTATTTCCACATTTTTATTTCTGATTTACAGTAATTATATCTTTGCACTGTACTGCAGCTACAGCACAAGAAATTCCACATCATCCAAGTCAAGACATAATAAATTTGATCTGTCATCTGCATCTGAAACTGCACAAGTGTATTAATTGTACTTCAGGCACACCAGGCCTATTTTCAAGAAAAATACACTCCAAATGTTAAGGATTAAAAGGAAAGCTGAAACTTTCAGCCAAATTCCACTCATAAGTTCCAACACATTCTTGCTTTTGCGAGTGTTCAAGTAAAGGAACATTTCAGTAAACTGAAGCCTTGTACATAAAGCTCAGATTTCTTGCCTTCTGATAAATGCCAAAATGTATTTTCTGCTTTAGTAAAAATTATGAAAATAATTGGATTGAAAAATGGGCAAGGTAGTCAGTAACAGAGGATGATGGTAGAGTATTGCTCCTGTGATTGAAAGCCTGTGACCACCAATATACCAGAGGGACTGGTGCTGAGTCCTGAGCTGTATTATACACATATTGTATACACTAATGACTCAAGTAAAATTACAAAAAGTTTGTAAATAGCAGAACTTGATGTTGCTGCTTTTGATGACAGGGTTGTCTTAGGGTACAGAATATTAACCAGGTGGCAAGTTTAGCAAAATGGTGGCAGATCAAATTTAATCCTGCCAAGTGGCATGATGCATTTTGGGGAGAGGGAGACAAAGGGTAGAACAAATACCATAAACGGTAGGAACTGAAGAAGCATTGAAGAAGAGGGATCTTGGTAGATAGGAAGTAAAAATAGCAAATAGGATGCTTATGTTTATTAGCTCAGCATGAAATAATAACAGTGATTTCCTAGTACAAGTTTATAAAATAACAATTAGGCCTCTGCTAAGATATTGCATGCATTGCTGACAGCCATAGTATAAGAAAGGATGTGATTGCACTGGAGAGGGTGCAGAGAAGATTCACTAAGATGTTGCCTATAATGGAAAAATTCAATTATAGGGTGTGATAGTAGAGGTCCATTTATCTTGAAGCAGAGGAGGTTAACTAAGGACACGTATACACAGTGAGGAGGCAGAGATAGCAAGTAACTTTTCACATGACAGATGTATGCCCTCTGGCCTTGGGTACATCTATGGTATGGAGTACGAGTTTGGAACGAATCCAAGGAAGAACTGCTTTGAACCAAAAGTCTGGAACACTGCCTGAAATTGTTGTGGAGGTAGGTTCTCTTACAGTTAAGAAAGAGCTGTATGAACATTGAATTATAACATTATAGGCTACAGGCCAAGTGCTAGTAAATGGGATTCAAGGATGAAAAGGAAAGCACTTTAAAATTATGCCCCGCTCATATATGCCATTTCCGCTCTAGGGGAGAAAAACAGTCTCTGGCTAGCCACTCAATCTACGCTCATCACTTTCTAAGGGTACTTGGTCAGCAGAAGCAAGATGGGCACTTGGTTAGTATAAAGGAGAATGACTACAGGTTCTGTTTCTGTACTGTTGTGGTCGCCACCCCCGTCGATCACAATCGACGGGTTGATCTTTGAGACTTTCCCAGTAGATCCCAAAAAAAAAAACACAAATATTGTTGAAAGATTGTTTCCGGGTTGCGGGGTTTTAGTTCCGTTCTTTCTGCCCAGTGCGCATGCATGTAGCTGCCCCGGACTACACAGTGTAATTCAGTGGTCCCCAACCACTGGGCCGCAAGGAAACCATATGAGTCAGCTGCACCTTTCCTCATTCCCTGTTACGCCCACTGTTGAACTTGAACGCACGCGAACTTAGACATCACCCGCCTAAACGCAGTGATACCCTCGTGTCAGGGATCACTGGTTGGTCTCACGCAGCCGGCGGGAAGTGCCGTTGCTACTGGCCTGGAGCGCAGACAGGTGGGTGTCCCCTCTAAACCTGCTTAGCACACCGAATGTTCGTGGTGAACCTGGTGCTAAAATATTCGCAGACAACCTAATTCAGGCTCAGCGTTCCGTAAGTATCAGAGCAGCTACCTCGCTGCGATCTACTGAAACAAACTTTTGTCAGCCGATAGATCCTACCGGGGGGTGGGCATGCGTCCTGGCGTACCATTGCACTCCTCACTCCGGACTGCGACTGCCGCGACCCCAGCACGGGGACCTCCAACCCTGACCTTGTCCTCTCACACCACCCATGACCAGCCACACCTGGCCAAGGCGGCTGGCAGTGGGCGGGCGGGAGGCTGAAGTTCGGGCCTGGAGGGGAGGCTGTCTAATGAGGCAATGAAGCACTCAAAACTTTCAGTACCCTGAGTCCGAGCACCCTGCACTTAAAGACAAACCCACTGAGATTTTTCAGCGGAAAAAACGTAGGCAGTGCGGGACAGAAGTTAAGCGCCGAGAGCCACGAAAATTAAATTGTGGAATAGACTGGACATGAGGAACCTGCTTCGAGTATCGCTATATTCCGGTCGTGTTTAACAACCACCACCACCCCCCCCCACCCCCTGTCGGCCAGTCCGTAAGAATATTGTCAAAATTAAACTGGTCCACGGTGCAAAAAAGGGCGGATACCCCTGGTGTTTATACATTATTTCTGCTTCCAGGTTGCAGGGTTTTACTTCTGGTCTTTTCTGCCCCGGTGCGCATGCGTGTAACTAATCGATCTGGGGTTGATCTTGCCTTTCACTAAGGCCGAGGTAGGGGATCTTGGGCTTAAAAAGGTTGGTGACCACTACTGTACTGTACAACTAAATGAACCTTTTCCTTCTTCCTCAAAATATTTACCCAGCATAAAGAGTCTGATAAAACCTGCCAGATACTCTATTTGCACTGCAAAGTCACATTGTTCCATGTCATACAATTCAAACGGAATACAAGTTTTATGTAAAATTACTTTGAAAATGGACACCACGTGTTAGGACCTTGCCATTACTTACTTTTTAGTAAGAAGTGCAGTGAGCAATTTCAAGGTGCTATCACATCAATCAGTTCTAGTGTGGAATTTCACTGTGCAAACAAGATACATGGGGCCAGCAAAAATATTCCTAAGCTGCAAAAAGAAAACAGAGGGGTAAGGAAATTGTCACGAGGAGCTCAAGACTACCTAAAAAAAAAAAATTGCTGTTAGTTTACTGCATTTCATGCACAAGGAATACCCAGATCCCTGTGAATACTGACATTAAAAAATAAAAAACTAAAAATATTTTTTCATGGGGAATAATGGCATAGTAGCAAATCTAGTACAGCTGCTGCTTCACAGGCTTGAATGTGGACCAGAGTTCAGTCCAGGCTTTGGTATTGTCCATGTGGTGTTTGCACACTCGCCCTGTAAAAGCATCCTCTCCCCCCCCGCCCCACGCATCCCACAGCTGTGAGGGTTTGTAGGTTAACTAGCCGTGACTTGTCCCCAACAGATAGACAAGTGGTAGAATCAAGAGGGAGCTGAGAATGAAAAAATAAAAATTCGGATTAACGCAAGTGGGTAGTTGAAAGTCAACAAAGATTGAGCGGACAAGAGGGACTGTTGCCATGCCATCTGGCCCCATGACCTAACATAATACGTCACCTGTCTAAACCTAGAAGAACATAGAACAGTACAGCCACAATCAATCTAACCCTTCCCTCCGACATAGCCTCCGTTTTTCTATCAACCATTCGCTTTTCTTTAAAAAAAAGTTTCTTAAATGCTCTTAAAATATCTGCCTCTACCACCACCCCAGGGCAGGGCATTCCAAGGGCCCACCACTTTGTTCAGAGAGACTTGCACATACTTTCCTCCTTATATCAGCCATCGTCACCCTGGGAAAAAGTTTCTAGCTATCTGCTCAATCTGTGATTATTACTTTGTAATCAAATGCTCCTGCTTTTTGCACAACTGTGAACTCAAAATACCTGCTCAAGCAATGTTTATCCACAAGACATCATAGCAGAATTAGGCAACTCAACACATTAAATCTGCTCCACCATTCCATCATGGCTGATTATCACATCCTACCTTCTCTGCATAACCTTTTACACCTTTGCTAATCAAGAATCCTATAAATGATGATTTGGCCTCTATTGTCATCTGTGGCAGTGAATTCCACAGATTCATCACCCTCTGGCGAAAGATATTCCTCATCTTTCTTCTAAATGAATGTCCTTTTATTCTGAGGCTATGCACTCTACCACTATAGGAAACATTCTCTCCACATCTACTCTATCCAGGCCTTTCAATATTTAAGAGGTTTTAATGAGATCCTCCCCTCATACTTCTAAACTCCAGCAAATACTGGTCCAGAGACATTAAACATTCCTCATATGTTAATACTCTCCTCATCTAGTATTCTTATGAAGAAAGCTACAGGGCCATTAAAAATATGATCATGGAACCTGGGCTATCAGAAGAAGGGAATGCTTCATTATTGGAAGAATGGTATACCCAGGTATCAATTAGGTTATCGGGTGAATGCAATAGATTCTAGAGTAGGCGCTACAATAAGAGCAAGATTCAAGCTGAGCTTCCCATCAATAACAAAAATCATTCACAAGCAGCTCAGAAGCCTCAGCCTTCACCCTACCTGTGTAGCTGGATCCTGTACTTCCTGTCAGATCACCGGCAGGTGATAAGAGTGAACTTCCTCACCTCTGCCCATCTGACCCTCAACACAGTTGCCCCTCAGGGCTGTATACTAAACCTCTTCTTTACTCTCTGTATACCCATGATTATGTCATCATCTACAGCTCCAATCTGCTAATTACATTTGCTAACGACACTACAGTGATTGGCCTAATCTCAAATAATAATGAGGCAGCCCACAGAGAAGTCATCACCCTGACATGGTGGTGTCAAGAAAGCAACCTCTCCTTCAACGTCACAAACACAAAGGAGCTGGATGTAACGACATGCAAGAGAGTGGTGAGGCCAGCCCAGCGCATCTGTAGATGTGAACTTCCCACAATTCTGGATATTTACACAGACAGGTGTGTAAAAAGGGCCCGAAGGATCACTGGAGACCCGAGTAACCCCAACCACAAACCATTCCAGCTGCTACCATCTGGGAAACGATACCACAGCATAAAAGCCAGGACCAACAGGCTCCGGGACAACTTCTTTCACCAGGCCATCAGACTGATTAATTCATGGTGACACAACTGTACTTCTATGTTATACTGACTATCCTGTTGTACATAATATTTATCATAAACTACTACAGATTGTGCATTGCACATTTAGACAGAGACATAATGCAAAGATTTTTACTCAGGTGTACGAAGGATGGAAATTAAGTCAATTCAATTTAAATAAAACGTTAAGGCCATACTATTATTTGTGGAACTGTGCTGCATGCATTATGCTTGTCAACTTAACCTATATCATTGACTACATTTGAGAACCGTTTGGTATTAAATGCTTTGGAATGCTACCAAAGAATGACATAAATCCCAAATATTTCCTGATAACTCCTTCCTGCTCTACCCTCCAGGTGGATTACTTTCAAAGAAGACTAACAGAGCCAGGAAGATAGACAATCAGGACCAGACATTAGAAACTCCATGTTGAAAACAGACACAAAATGCTGGAGAAACTCAGCAGGTCAGGCAGCATCGATGGAAATAAATAAATAGTCATCGTTTCAGGGTGAGACCCTTCTTCACAACTGGGGGGGGGGGGGTGAAGAAGAGCCATAATAAGCTGATGGGAAGCAGTACAAGCTAGAGGGTGATAGGTGAAACAGAACCTTCCTGATGAAGGGTCTCAGCCCAAAACACTGACTGCTTATTCCCCTCCATGGATGCTGACCAACTTGGTGAGCTACAATTGTATAACAGGCATATGGTGTGCTTTCCTTCATCGGTTGGAACATTCAGTATGAAAATGGCAAATCATGTTGCTGCTGTATAAAATATTGTTTGGGCCACATTTGGAGTATTGTGTACAGTGTACAGTTCTGGTTACAATACTACCTGGAGGCTTGGAAAGTTTCACCAGGGTATTACCTGGATTGGCTAGGAGAAGTTGGACAAACTCAGCTTGTTTTCTCTGGAGCAGAGGCTGAAAGGCAATCTAATAAAAAAGCACCCAAAAATATAAGGCACGGAGAGGGTAGGCTGTTAGAAACTTTTACTGCAGAATGGAAATGTCAAATACTAAATGGAGCAGCTTGAAAATGAGAAAGGGAAAGTTTACAAGAGATGAGAGGCAAGTTTATTTTTTCCACCAGAGTTAAATATTTGATAAACACTGCTGGGGTGGGGTGGGGGGGGGGGGGGGAGGTTTAAGCAAATATGCAAGTAGCATTTAACAGGCACTTAGACAAATAAGATTACTTTAGATCGGGGTTCCAAGTCTTTACGTCATAGACCCCTACCAGTGACCAAGGGGTCTGTGGACCCTAGATCGAGAACCTGTTTTAAATCAACATCATGGTCAGCACAAACATGGTAGGCCAAATGCACTGAATATCTTTTCCATAGGCAGGTTAGAAGTGAACAGAAACTCCTTCTGAGAGTATTGTTTTCTTTTTCTTGCTGGACAGCAGTATTGTTCAGCAGGAACAGTTAGGTTGAGCACTTATTTAAATGGATGATTAATCTAAGATCCATTCGCTCATCTGCTTCAGTGGATAGGCCAACAATATCTTAGACATGGGCCTTTAATTGTGCACAATGAGTGCCTAAAAAATTCACCCTCTTGTAAGTATTCATGTTTTATTGTTTTACACTGAACTACAACGGATTCAATTGCTTCTTTTGGCACTAATCAATAGAAAAACAAAATCTTTTGTGTCAAAGTGAAAACAGATCTCTACAAAGTGATCCAAATTAATTACAAGTATAAAACACAAAATAATTGACTGCACAAGTATTCACAACCCCCACTTTAATATGACATACCAAATCATCACTGCTGCAGCCAATTGGTTTTAGAAGTCACATAATTAGTTAAATGGAGATTGTTTTTGGAGATCTGTGCACAGTCAAGGTGTTTCAATTTATTGTAGTAATGCATACCTGTATCTGGAGTCAACTGCTGGGAGTCAGTATCCTGGTAAAAACTACACCATGAAGACAAAAGAACACTCTAAGCAACTCAACAAAAAGGTTATCAAAAAGCACAACTCATGAGATGGATACAAGAAGATTTCCAAGTCACTGAATATCCTTTGGAGTATAATCATCAGGAAATGGAAAGAACATGGTACAGTTGTAAATCTGCCTAGAGCAGGCCATCTGCAAAAACTGAATGACCATGCAGAGGGACTAGTGAGGGAGGCTACCAAGAGACCTGTAACAACTCGACAAGCTTCAGTGGCTGAGATGGGAAAGACTGCGCATAGAACAACTATTACTCGGGTACTCCACCAGTCGTAGCTTTATGGGAGTGTGGCAAACAGAAAGACACTGTTGAAATAAGAAAACTCACATGAAAATCTCAGCTAGAGTTTGCCAGAAAGCATGTGGGAGACTTTGAAGTCAGCTGGAAGAAAGTTCAATGGTCTGATGAAACCAAAATTAAGCTTTTTGGCCATCAGCCAAACACTGCACATCAGCATCACAATATCCCTACCATAAAGCCTGAAGCATGGTTGCGGCTGCATCACGTTGTGGGGATGTTTCACTGCAACAGGCCCAGGAAGGCTTGTGAAGATAGAGGGAAAACCACAGAGAAATCCTGGAAGAAAACCTGATGCAATCTGCAAGAGAACTGCAACTAGGGAGAAGATTTGTTTTCCAACAAAACAATGATCCCAAGCATGAAGTCAAAGCTACACAGGAATGGCTTAAAACAATAAAGTTGATATCCTGGAGTGGCCAAGTCACAATCCAGACCTTAGTCCAATTGAGAACATGTGGCTGGACTTGAACAGGGCTGTTCACTCACGATCCCCATTTAATCTGACAAAACCTGTGCAGTTCTGTAAAGAAGAATGGGGAAAAAAATTGCAGTCCAGATGTGCAAAGCTGATAAAGACCTATCAAATACTACCTGAAGGGGGTGAATACTTATGCAATCAATTATTGTTTTAAATTTGTAATTAATTTAGATTGCTTTGTAGAAATCTGTTTTCAATTTGACATTAAAGAATTTTCTATTTTTGAGGGCCAAAAAAGCCAAATTAAATCCACAGTGATTCAGTGTTGTAAAACAATAAAACATGAAAGCTTCCAAGGGGGTGAATTTCATAGGGACTGCATAGACAAAACAAGATGGAATGCTCTTGGTTCTGGTGAGAAGGACACAGAGGCTGAATGGTTTCACATTTGTCCTGTCAATTAGCTGCAATACAGCAAGAAATTTATTTCAAATGAAGTGCAAGACTTCCTTGAGAGTATAAGACTGTTAGAACTATGACAGCTTTGCACCATTCTAGTTTCCACTGGGCTTGAGTTTGTAACAAATCTAATGGTTTGAATCAGAGCTTGCATGCAATCTTGTGGCAGATGCAAAATGACAACAATCTCAAATCTGAGACTGATTCTCCAGTCCCTTCCAGTTGACAGAGACTGAAAGCAAAAACTCTGAGTTCATTAAGTGTCCTAGTTTATGATAGACATTATATTTGAAATGATACAGCAAAAATTATGCCCACTGTGCCTCTTGATGCAAAGAATCTCAAACTAACTTGGGGAGCATCTTGGGGACCAGTAGATCCTCAAGGTTCCACATATCCATAAAACATAGGAGCAGAATTAGGCCATTCAGCCCAATGAGTCTGCTCCACCATTCAATCATGGCTGGTCCTAGACCCCACACTCCTGCCTTCGCCAAATCCAATGATGCCCTGACCAATCAGCAAACAATCAACTTCTGCCTTAAGGATATGCACAGGCTTGACAGGGTTATACCTTGTCTGTGCCAGGGTATTCCAAAAATTTACTACTCTCCGACTACAATAAATCCTCCTTACCTCTGTCCTAAAGGATCACCCCTCAATTTTGAGGCTGTGCCCTCTTGTTCTAGATACCCCCACAATAGCAAACATCCTCTCCAGATCCACTCTATATAGTCCTTTCCATATTCGGTAGGTTTCAATGAGATCCCCATGCATTCTTCTAAATTCCAGTGAGTACAGTCCCAAAGCTGCCAAATGCTCCTCATATCTTAACCCCTTCATTTCCAGAATCATCCTCCTGAACCTCCTCTGGATTCTCTCCTTTGAGATATGGAGCTCAAAACTGTTGACAATACTCCAAGTGCAGCCTGACTAGTGTCTTATAAAGGCTCAGCATTATCTCCTTGCATTTATATTCTATTCCCCTTAATCAACACTGGCACACCTCAGGGGTGTGAGCTTAGCCCACTGCTTTACTCTTTATATACACATGACTGTGTGGCTAGGCATAGCACAAATACCACCCATAAATTTGCTGACGATACCATGGTAGAATCTCAGGTGGTGACACGAGGGCGTACAGGAGTGAGATATGTCAACTAGTGGAATGGTGCCACAGCAACAACCTGGCACTCAATATCAGTAAGATGAAAGAGCTGATTGTAGACTTCAGGAAAGGTAAGACAAAGAAACACATACCAATCCTCGTAGAGGGATCAGAAATGGAGAGAGTGAGCAGTTTCAAGTTCCTGGGTGTTAAGATCTCTGAGGATCTAACCTGGTCCCAACATATCAATGCAGTTATAAAGAAAGCAAGACAGCAGCTATACTTTATTAGGAGTTTGAAGAGATTTGGTATGTCAACAATAACACCCAGAAAGATGTTACACCTTCTATAGTTGTACCGTGGAGAGCATTCTGACAGGCTGCATCACTGTCTGGTATGGGGGGGGGGGGGGAGGGCAGCTACTGCACAGGACTGAAAGAAGTTGCAGAGGGTTGCAAATCTAGTCAGCTCCATCTTGGGCACTAGCCTATAAGGTATCCAGGACATCAGGGAGCGTGTCTCAGAAAGGCAGCGTCCATTATTAAAGACCTCCAGTACCCAGACATGCCCTTTTCTCATTGTTACCATCAAGTAGGAGGTACAGAAGCCTGAAGGCACACACTCAGCAATTCAGGAACAGCTTCTTCCCTCTGCCATCCGATTCCTAAATGGACATTGAACCCTTGGACACTAACTCACTTTTTTAAAAAAAAACATACAGCATTTCTGTTTTTTGCACTTTTTTAAACTCTATTCAATATATGTATACTGTAATTGATTTATTAATATTTTATTTAGTTTTTTTTCTCCTTTATATCAATGTAATGCATTGATCTTGGAAATAAAGGTTGTTAGATATATCCAAGTTCTTCTCCACCCTTTCATAAACCCAGCATGGATAGTATCTTCTCCAGAAGCTTTATCTTTTCTGTGAATTATAATCCTTTTGGGAAATATAACAATGGATAAATTCAAAGTTCAAAATACATTCATCATCGAAGTTTACAACCCTGAGAACCATCCCACCGCAGGAGACCACGAAACAAACACCATGGAACCCATTGAAAGAAAACATTAAACAACCCAATGTGTAAAAAAAATGCAAACAGCAAAAAGTGAGCAAATAACATGCAAAATATTAAACATCAAACACAGAGTCTCCAAAAACAGTCATGGAGTGACAGCCACCGAGTCAGTTTACTTCAGCTGAGGGTCGATGACTACAGGTCTCAGGTGCAGAACCAGTTTCACGCCAAAGCAACTCAAGCAAATCGTGCAGATACTAAAAAAAAAGTAACCAGAAACACATGGAACGTGAACCAGAGTCCTCTAAAAGCAAGTTCGCGGAGCGTGTTCAGCAATGAGAATTTTAAACATCAAAATGCTGATTCTCCCGATAGAGTCCCACAGCCACAAGCTGCACTGCTGAGGGAACTGAACTCAAGGATCCTGCACCTTCCTCGAGAAGCAGAGACACTTATCAAAAGTAGGTAAATGGCACTAAACACCGGCTCACCTTCTATTCTTTTCCTCAAGTTCAACCTCGCAATGTTTTAAATCAGCGAGGAGTAATGAAGCCTACCACGGGTTCAGGTTCTGCCACTAGGATCTCAACTTAATCAAATTCCCCAAGAGATAGCAAAAGCACCAGATTGCTCATTCGGTCCAAAAGTACATCAAAATGGAAATTACAGACAGCAATCACAGTTCAGAAGTATATTTAAAAGAAATCTGCAGGATGTCACTAGTCGCATTTGTCACTGGTGCCATCTTGTTCCAAATGCAGCAACTCCAAATATAAAACCACAGCTTCCATCCACAAGGAAAAATATTCAGAACACAAGTACCTGTTGACCATGCTCTCCCCTTATCTCATATACAGAAGGTGGTTTAAAAAATGAAATTAAAAATTTCACCATTAGTCATTAAAAATTACTGTTGTTATTTCAGTTAAGTAACTCTAATGGAGAAAAAGCAAAATGTGATACCCAGACTGCCACAACCTTGGTTAAAACAGTGCCAATCCAGAGATATGAGCTGGCAACCTTGGAAGCATAGACAAGATACAGTGATGCAGCTAGTACAGATAACTTCCTTGTTATGCAAGGGCTCACTTCCTGGGAACTGTCTCTGAAAGTGAGAAATGTGCATTTTCTATAGTAACACAAATCGTACAGCAAGTACCTGTAGTACCCTCAATTAAACTAATGAAATATACAACATACTGTGCATATGTAGTCATTAATGGAAAGATGTAATGGAAGAATTTGCAAAGAGTCAGATTTCCCCCAAATTCAGGTTATTCATAACCTGGGGAGCCCCTGAAAAACTGCTGCCTTGACCTCTAGCGCCATCTGTGTGAAGTTTGCATGTACATTTCCTTCAGTTGTTCCAACTTCTTGCCCATCCCACTGATATACTGGTGATTGTAGATTGTCCAGCATGTCAGTGAGTAGTGCCTTCTTAGAGCAGTTGACGGGATTGAGGGAAGAATAGTAGTGGATGCTTGATGGCCGTCTCAAACTCAGAGGGTGTTTTTCCATTTGGTATAATTCTATGGTTCACATCTCTGTAAAACGCTGTCTCATTTAACAGTAGGAATTGAGATCATAGAGTTGCATCACATTACAAAGTAATTCAATTTCCCTTCTGTACATAGAATATAGTACTGTGCATATGTGAAAAAATTCTGTAAAGCGAAGATGCTTTCAAAAATAATGAAATTATTAAATATCAAAAAATTACAATAAACAGTAAAAATTTAAAAACCAAATCAAATATTTAATTTTGCTTTTAAAACTGCAATAATTCACTTAGGTACACTATTGCGCAGTTTTATAAGAAAATCAGCTGGTAGGTTGTTCCAAGCATCTTGGAGAATTTGCCACAGTTCTTCTGCAGACTTTGGCCATCTCACTTGCTTCTGCCTCTCCAGGTAATCCCAGACAGCCTGGATGATGTTGGGATCAGGGCCCTGTGGAGGCCATACCATCTGTTGCAGAACTCCTTTTCCTTTGTTTCTTAGAAGTGCCGGAGGACTGAAGAATGGCAAATGCAGTTCCCTCGTTTAAAAAAAGGTAATAGGGAGAAACCTGGGAACTATAGACCAGAGAGTCTTATGTTGGTGGTCTGCAAACTACTGGAAAGGATTCTTAAGGATAGGATCTACAAGCATATAGAGAAGTACAGTCTACTCATGGATAGTCAATGTGGCTTTGTGAAGGGAAGATCATGCCTCGTGAGCCTGATTGAGTGTTTTGAAGTAACAAAAGAAATTGATGAGAGTAGGGCAGTGGATGTGGTCTACATGGACTTTAGCAAGGCATTTGACAATGTCCCTCACAAGAGACTCATCCAGAAAGTCATGAGGCATGGGATAAGTGGAACCTTGACTGTTTGGATAAAAAACTGGCTTAAAGGAAGAAAGCAGAGGGTAGTTGTGGAAGAAAAGCATTCTGCCAGGAGGTCAGTGACTAGTGCAGTGCCGCAGGGATCTGTCCTGGGACCCCTGCTATTTGTGATTTTTATAAATGACCTGGACGTAAAGGCAGAAGGATGGGTGAGTAAGTTTGCGGATGACACAAAGATTGGAGGAGTTGTGGATAGAGCTGCAGGTTGTCGAAGGTTACAAGAGGATACAGACAGGCTGCAGAGTTGGGCAGAAAAATGGCAGATGGAGTTCAATCCGGATAAGTATGAGGTGATGCATTTTGGAAGGACAAACCAGAAGACTGAGTACAGGATTAATGGTCAGTTACTTAAGAGTGTGGATGAACAAAGGGACATTGGGGTTCAAATCCATACATCCCTCAAGGTCACTGCGCAGGTTGATAGGGTAGTTAAGAAGGCCTATGGGTTGCTAGGCTTCATTAACAGGGGGATTGAGTTCAAGAGTAGAGAGGTCATGTTGCAACTCTACAAATCTCTGGTGAGACCACACTTAAGAGTATTGTGTTCAATTCTGGTCATCTTATTATAGAAAGGATGTGGAAGCTATGGAGCGGGTGCAGAGGAGATTTACCAGGATGTTGCCTGGTTTGGAGAACAAGTCATATGAAGCAAGGTTAGCAGAGCTGGGACTTTTCTCTTTGGAGCATAGAAGCATGAGAGGGGACTTGATAGCAGTCTACAAGATTATGAGAGGCATAGATAGTGTGGATAGTCAGTACCTGTTTCCCAAGGCACCAATAGCAAACACCAGAGGGCATATGTATAAAATTAAGGGAGCGAAGTTTAGGGGAGACATCAGGGGTAAGTTTTTTTTTTATTACACAGAGGGTTGCGAGTACCTGGAATGACTTGCCAGGGATGGTGGTGGAGGCTAAAACATTAGGGGTATTTAAGAGCCTCTTGGACAGGCACATGGATGAAAGAAAAATAGAGGGTTAAGGGGTAGTGTGGGTTTAGTACTTTTCTTTAGGATTATATGGGTCAGCAGAACATGGAGGGCTGAAGGGCCTGTACTGTGCTGTAATGTTCTATGGTTCACTGAAGATAGTTCTTTATGACCTTGACCGTGTGTTTGGGATCATTGTCCTGCTGCAGAATGAAGTTGGGACCGATCTGATGCCTCCCTTATAGTATTGCATGATGGATGAGAACCTGGTTGTAATTCTCAGCATTGAGGGTTCCATTAATTCTGACCAAGTCACCAATTCCACTTGCCCCAAACCTGCAGGGATCTACACCGTGCTTCACTGTCGGCTGCAGACACTCATCCATGTAGCATGCTCCAGCCCCTCTACAGACAAACTGGCTCCTGTTTTGAAAGAAAAAATTCAAATTTTGACTTAAGATTCCAAAGCACTTGCTGCCATTGTTCAGCAACCCACTGTTTTTTTTTGTGTGTGTGTAGATGAGTCTCTCAGCTTCGTTTCCACTTCAGAGGATTGGCTTTTTGGCAGCAACTCTTCCATGAAGACAGTTTCTGACAAGCTTTCTCCGGACTGTAGAGGGGTGCACCTGGGTTCAAGTGGTTTCTGTGAGTTCAGAGCTGACAGCAGTGCTGAATGAGTTCTGATTTATAAAGGATGTAAGTTTGATGTATTTCTTGTCTTCTGCACTGTTTCCATGGATAACCATTAAGATTCTGGTCCACAACCTTGCCCATTTATTTGCGCTTCTTCAGAAAAGCTTAAACAGCACATGTTGAAACTGCTTGCTGTTTGCTGTGAAATTTCTGCATGGAAGAGAACTTGCTGATGTAGGATGACTACCTTGTGTCTTACTGCTAGGCTCACTCTTGCCATGATGTTAAGAATTGATGATTTGAAGGTTAAACTGTCAAAACTGCTACACCTTCACCTTTTAGTTTGGTTGTCCTTCACCCAGTTTGATTCATAAGGAGCAGAATTAGGCCATTTAGCCCATCGAGTTTGCTCTGCCATTTAATCATGTCTGATCCATTTCCCTCTCAGCCCCAATCTCCTGCCTTCTCCCCATTTCCCTTCATGCCCTGACTGATCAAAAATCCATCAACCTCGGCCTTAAATATACCCAATGACTCGGCCCCCACAGCCGCCTGTGGCAAATTATTCCACAGATTCACCACCCTTTGGCTAAAAAAAAAAATCCTCAGCTCCCTTCTCAATGGACATTCTGTGTCCTCTGGTCTTAAGACTCCCCAACACAGGAAACATCCTCCACACATCCACTCTGTCAAGGCCTTTCAACATAGGTTTCAATGAGATCCCTCTTTATTCTTCTGAATTCCAGTGAGTACTGGCCCAGAGCCATTAAACACTCCTCATATTTCAAGACTTTCAATCCCAGAATAATTTTCATGAACTTCCTTTGAACCCACTCTAATGTCAGCACATCCTTTCTAAGATAAGGGGCTCAAAACTGCCTACAATACTCCAAGTGAGGCCTCACCAGTGCCTTATAATGGCTCAACATTACATCCTTGATTTCCCTTCCTTCTACATGCATTTCTGCTATAGTTAATTAGTGTAGTTCATTCAACTCATTAAGTCACTGATCATTAGCACCCTGTTATCATTTTTCATCACGCACTGGGCTGTAAACCTACAAAGCAATCAAGTTTTTAATTTGAAAAGTGATCTTAATTACTTAATATGCTACTCTCTAAAAAACACTTCTCTGTAAAATTTATGGAAATCTAAAATTTTCTTTCTCTTTTCCAGACACACTAATGCAGAAGGCAAAAAATAAACATCCAAATCAAAATTTATATTTAAAAAATCTAGCAGCACCAAGACTTTTGCACAGCTCTGTACACTCAAGCCCCAGAGCAGTTTGGTCAATAGCTCGAAATTTATTGCACGCCTTACTGTCAAAACAATTACAAGAGTTCATGAATACAGACAGCATATTGCAAACCTTTTCAAAGATAATTCCTAACCTCAACAAAAACATTCCAAAAAATGAAACTAATCTGGTACCACTCTCATCAGGCCACATTATCACATTAACAATCATCCAACATTGAAATATAAATGTTCATACACAAGTTACAATAACCATAACAAAAATATAAGTGAAAGAGAACATGTCATCTAAAAATACCCACCCAATAAAGCTATTCTGCCTATCAATGTGTCCAGGCCTGTTTCTGAAGAACAAAGCAATCCTGCCATCAGCCATCTCTTTACCTCCACTGATGCTGCCCCACACACAAGAGTTCCTCCAGAATTCAGTGTTTTGTTCCAAGTTAATCCAAACCTCGTTATTATTCTCTACGTACAATTCTGCTGTATTCATCCAATTTCAGAGCATTATCAAATCTATACTTATCACCGTCTCTACTGCAAATTGTAACTGCACACTTCTTACAAAAATGCTCACGTTCACATCAATTCCAATTCTGTTAATAACATGTCACATTAAGTTCGTAGCCACTTGAACTTTTGGATAAAATTTAATGCATCCAAAACCCCGCTGCCAAATTTCCTCTTCGCTACAACCATTCCACAGAAGGCAACCACAGCTTTTTCATCTTAACCACACAGTCATAACCTCCCGTACATCTTTTCCATACTTCCTTAGAACATTCAGGTCCTGCAAGATAAAATAAAAGGGATTTGAAGACCTGGGTATGAAGTAGTTCTTTCTAAAGATACGTCTGAACTTCCTGTGTTACCATCCCTGAAGCTTTGCTAATCCGTTCTGCCAATAGAAAGAAAGGGAAACAGAGACAAATGGAGACCGAAAAAAAAAGACGTAAAGAAGCAGAGAAAATTAAGTACTGCCAGCTGGGGCAAACTTCCCCCATCTACGCTTCACCCTGACATTATTTCAAAGTGATAGTTTACAAATATAAACGAACGTGGGGTGGGTGTGTGTGTTTGGTGGGGGGGTGGGGGGTGTGAAACAGTGTTCTGCTCGACCGACCACACACTCTCCCTACTGGTGTGTCCGCTCCCCCGGTAACCGAGCCCACCATCCCTACCCTCCCCACCTTACCTTGGCCTTAGCACAATTCACCGATCGCAGGGCCCCGAAGAAGATTGGCAGCAGCGCCATGACCACAAGGCTCCCGTAGGCGACGGCCGTCCCCTCGGGGGTCGCCACGAACTTGGCGGTGGCGTTGGCAGCCGCCTCGGTGTCGTTGAGAGTGACATTGACAGCGCTGTCGTTCATTACGGGGACCTCAACTCCAGCCATGTTAACCACCCTCACAACAGCCTGAAAGGCCACGTTTCCTTAACACCCCGGCAGCGGACGTGACACCACACAGAAGAGAGTGGACCGGAAGTTGCAACACCACCATAGCAACCAGTCCCCAGCGCTTAGCAACCGCCCAAGCTTCATTTTGCCAGGGAATCACTATCTCCAACAAGACTGAGGTAAACCAACTCCCTAATAATCAATGGTGTTACAATGGCTGTGTCTGTTTTTAAGGTACCTCTATTATAAGCTGTCTGGTTATAGTTATTAACTTTTAATGCACACTTGACCAATGAGGTTTAGAATCAGGCTTATTATCACTGACATATATCTTATACTCCTTCCCCTCCTCCCACCCTTCTGCCCCCTCCTTTCACTGTCCCGATGAAGAGCCTCAGCCCAAAACATCGACCATGAACATTGAGATCATCTACAAAGAATGTTGTCACAGGAAAGCAGCATCCATCATCAAGGACCCCCAACATCCTTACCATGCTCTTTTCTTCTTGGTGCTGTTGGGGAAGGAAGTACTAGAGCCTCAGGTTGCACATCACCAGGTTCAGGAACAGTTATTAACTGCTCCACCATCAGACTCCTGAACCAGCATGGATAACTTCATTCAGTTCAACAATGAAATGATTGACCATAAGATATAGGAGCAGAATTATGCCATTGGGGTCATCGAGTAGCTCTGCCATTTCACCATGGCTGATCCATTTGCACATCACCAGGTTCAGGAACAGTTATTAACTGCTCCACCATCAGACTCCTGAACCAGCATGGATAACTTCATTCAGTTCAACAATGAAATGATTGACCATAAGATATAGGAGCAGAATTATGCCATTGGGGTCATCGAGTAGCTCTGCCATTTCACCATGGCTGATCCATTTTTTCTCTCTGCACCTATCTCCTACCTCCTCCCCACCTCGTGCCCCTGTATCCCTTCATGGCCTGACTAATCAAGAATCTATCAACCTCTGCCTTATATATAGATACGGGCTTGGACTCCACAGCTGCCTGTCACAATGAATCCCACAGATTCACCATTCTCTAGCTAAAGTAATTCCTCCTCATCTCCGTTCTAAAAGGACAGCCTTCTATTCTGAGGCTGTGTCCACTGGTCTTTAGACACTCCTACCATAGGAAACATCCTCTCCACAACCAGTCTATTAAGGCCTTTCAGCATTTGATAGGTTTCAATGAGATCACTCCTCATTCTTCTGAATTCCAGTGAATTCAGGCCCAGAGCCATCAAATGGTCGTCATGCGATAAGCCATTTAATCCTGAAATCATTTTCATGAACCTCCTTTGGACCCTCTCCAGTCTCAGCACACCAACCTGATTTTCCCAATCTATCTGCATGTTGAAATCCCCCTTGACTATTTTAACATTGCCCATTTTCCATGCATTTTCTATCTCCCATTGTAATTTGTAGACAACAAACTTACTACTGTTTGGGTGTCTGTATACAACTCCCATCATGGTCTTTTTATCCTTGCAGTTCCTTAGCTCTATCCACAATGATTCAACACCTACTGAACTTATGTCACTTCTTCCTAATGATTTAATTTCATTTTTTGCTAAGAGAGCCACACCACCCCCTCTACTTTCCTCCCTATCTTTTTAATACAATGTGTATCTTGAACATTAAGCTCCCAGCTATAACCTACTTTTAGCCATGATTCAGTGATGCCTACAACATCATACATGCCAATCTGTAATTGTGCTCAAAGTTCATCGACCTTATTCCACATTCTGCATGCATTCAAATATAACACCTTTAGTCCTGTTCTTACCCTTTTCAATTTTGTCCGCCTTTTTTGTTGCAACTCATCCTGTCGACTGCAATTTTGCCCTATTATCAACCTCTCCTTGCTGGGAGTCTCACTACACATTGCCTCTGTTTGTAACC
The DNA here is from genome assembly GCF_048418815.1 of Hemitrygon akajei. NCBI lineage: Eukaryota > Metazoa > Chordata > Chondrichthyes > Myliobatiformes > Dasyatidae > Hemitrygon > Hemitrygon akajei. The sequence continues at coordinate 160,861,127 of NC_133134.1, read as the reverse complement.
CAACTACCTCATCTTCAGCACTATCACTCCAGTTCCCATCTCCCTGCCCGATTAGTTTAAACCCAACCAAACAACTCTAGCCAACCTGCCTGCAAGGATATTGAACCCCCCCCCCCACCCCTTAGGTTCAGGTGCAACCCATCCCTTTTATACCTTCCCCATAAGAGATCCCAATGATATGTAAATCTGAACTTCTGTCCCCCCTCAGCCGCATATTCACCTGTCAAATCATCCTATTCTTACCCTCACTGGCACCCTGGAGGTCCTGTTTCTCAGCTTTCTACCCAGCTTCCTAAAATCTGTCTTCAGGACCTCCTCACCTTGTGTATTTATGTCATTGATGCTAATATGGCTGCTCACCCTCGCCCTTGAGAATGCCACAGACACAATCTAAGACATCCCTGACCCTGGCATCAGGGAGGTGACATAACATCTGAGTGCCTCTATCGCACCCAAAGAACCTCGTCTCTGTTTCTCTGTCAAAAGAATCTCCTATCATCACTGCAGTCCTCTTCACAACCCATGGACTTTCAAGGACTCAACAACTCATGTTCTCAATTTTTTTTTGTATTTGCACAATTTGTTGTCTTATGTACATTTGTTGTTTGTCCATCTTTGTTGTGTTACAGTTTTCCATTGATTCTATTGTGAATCTTTGTATTTATTCATTTCAAGTCTCATTCAACCATACATGAATACTCATGAATACAGCCAAATGAAACAGCAGTATTCAAGGGTCAAGGTGCAAAGCACAGTACCAATTGTCACACACAGCCCAAAGCACACATAGTACATATAAGATAGAAAGATACAGCCACTCAATAAAAGAGTCCAAACTCAAGCCATCCAACACCGCTGAAATCTGCAAATGACTACAAAAGAGCTTGTCTTGTGCCGAGCGAACTCTGGGGCTGGGAGGACTGCACCGACTCCACTCCAGTCTCCATGCCTCACTGACCTGGTGGAGCGCAGGCTATGATGCCTCTCCCCTGGTGGCTGTAGACAGGCGACACCATGGCTCGAGGCCTGGCCTTGCTATGACCAAGGCCATGCAGCTTCCTCGCAGTCCAGTTCTACTCTCTGCTAATAAATTGAACTTGCTGCATTCTTATTAACAAGGTGGTCACTCACCATTAGACTGGACACTTCCTTCAACTCTGGTGGCAGCACAATGCCCAGCTCCCTCATCTTCACTGCCAGCGAGCAACTCACAGATGGGTTAGACCTGAAGTACTTTAAGTTCTCAATATTCAGCAGGACCGTGTGATAATTAAAAATACATTTAAATATGACAGTAGCACCGTTTGTTGACCCCCGTAGACCACCATCTACCGGAAGTACTGTGAATACCACAAGAAAATGAATCTCAGGTGATGTATACTGTTTGCACTTTGATAATAAATTTACTTTGAACTTTGTGTATTCCTCTCCATAGATGCTGTCTGACTTGCTGAGTTTCTCCATAATTTTGTTTGTTGCTCCAGATTTCTAACATCTGCAGAATTGCTTGTGCTTATGTCTTGAATTGGTTTGGACTTCCGTTGCTGTAGCCCATCCTGGTTTGGTATGTGCATTCAATGGTGCTCTTCTGCACAACACTGTTATAACGTGTGGTTATTTGAGTTACTGTCGACTTCCTGTCAGCTTGAACCAGTCTGGCCATTCTCATCTGACCTCTCTCATTAGCAAGGTGTTTTCACCCACAGAATTGATGCTCTCTGGACGCTCTCTGGTTTTTGCACCATTCTCTGTCAACTCCAAAGAATTTTGTGAGATGCTCAAACCATGGCATGTCACATCGACAATCATTCCATGATCAAAGTCACTGAGATCACATTTCTTATGCATTCAGATGTTTGGTCTGAACAACAATTGAATGTGTCTGAACCTCTTGAATATGTCTGCATGCTTTTATGCAAAGACTTGCTGCCACATTATTGGCTGATTAGATATTTGTATTAACAGGCAAGTGTGCAGGTGTATCTAATAAAGTGGCCACTGTATGTCAGGTACATGAAATTGTTATCAAACATGTCACAAGGTTTGCAGGAGATTTAAGACAATGATTAAGAAATAAGGGGCCATGAAATGACCTTGGCAAGTAGGTCAAGGAGAATATTAAACCCCTGATATAAGAATAATCCTTATATATACAAGTGAATAGTTAAGGAAGAAATAGGTTCCCTCACAGAAAAAAGATCCAGGTAAGTCATGGGATATGAGTGAGATGTGGAAGGTGAGAAGTTAAGAAAGGGGTCTATGGATATTCAGGAGCACATCTGCAGCAGGAAGGTAGAAGTGCAAGAAATATTGGAACATATTAGGGTGTATAATATGCTACACATTGGCAAGTGTGACGTTGTGGCCATCTCTGAAACTTGGCTAAAGGATGGCCGCTATTGGGAGTTGAATGTGCAAGGATATACAATGTATCGGAAGATAGATTAGTAGGCAGAGGAAGTGGTGTGGCCCTGTGTATAAGAAATAATATTAAATCATTAGTCTGTTGAGTGGTTGGGAAGAAAACCCAGAAGCCTCTCTACTTACTGAGAAGGCTGAGAAAAGTCCATCTCCCACCCCCCATCCTCACCACATTCTACAGAGGATGTATCGAGAGTATCCTGAGCAGCTGCATTACTGCCTGGTTGGGAAATTCCACCGTCTTGGATCGTAAGACCCTGCAGCAGATAGTGAGGTCAGCTGAGATCATCATCGGGTTCTCTCTTCCCGCCATTACAAACATTTGCACCACACGCTGCAAACAGCATTATGAAGGACCCCACGCACCCCTCATACAAACTCTTCTCCCTCCTGCCATCTGGCAAAAGGTACCGAAGCATTTGGGCTCTCACGACCAGACTGTGTAACAGTTTCTTCTCCCAAGCCATTAGACTCCTCAATTCCCAGAGTCTAGTCTGACACCAGCCTAAACGCGCACACACACAACTGAACACCACTCCACTCCCTTTGCAATTTCTGCTCATTTCTTTCTCAATTCCAGCTAAAACATTGTTTACAGTTACATTATTATTATAGTGTAATTTGCCCTTTACTGTGCCTATTGTCTTGTTTATTAATTATTGTACTGTCTTGCACTGTTTTGTACACTTAATGTAGTCCCGTGTAGGTCTGAAGTCTATGTAGTTTTGTGTTGTTTCAGGTAGTCTCATGCAGTTTTGTGTTGTTTCATGTAGCACCATGGTCCTGGAGGAACATTATTTCATTTTTACTGTGTACTGTACCAGCAGTTATGGTTGAAATGACAATAAAAGAGACAACTTGAGAAAGGGATGACATAGGATTGGAAGGTGTAGAGTCTCTATGGGTTGAATTAAGAAATGGCAAGGGTAAAAGAACCCTAATGCCAGTTGGATACAGGTCTCCAAACAGCAACTGGGATGTGGATTACAAATTACAGCTAGAGATAGAAAAGGCGTGTCAGAAGGGTAATATCATGATAATTGTTGGGGATTTTAACATGAAAGTAGATTGGGAAAACCGGGCCAGTACTGGACCTCAAGAGAGAATTTGTAGACTGTCGAACAGCTTGTTGTTGAGCCCACTAGGGGATCAGCTGTGCTGGATTGGGTGTTGTGCAATGATCCAGAGGTGAAAAGAGAGCTTAAGGTTAAGGAATCCTTAGGAACAGTGATCACAATATGATCCAGTTCACTTTGAAATTTGAGAAGGAGAAACTAAATTCCAATGTGTTGGTATTTCGGTGGGATAAAGGAAATTACAGTGGCATGAAAGGGGAACTGGCCAAGGTTGATTGGAAAGGGACACTAGCAGGAAGGACAGCAGAGCAGCAATGGCTGGAGTTTCTGTGAAAAATGAGGGAAGTGCAAGACAGATATATTCCAAATGAGAAGAAATTTTAGAATTGAAGAAGGACACTACCATGGCTGACAAGTGAAGTCAGAGCCAAAGTAAAAGCAAAAGACAGGGCATACAAGGAAGCCAAAGTTAGTGGGAAGATAGAGGATTGGGAAGCTTTTAAAATTTTGCAGAAAGAAACTACGAAGGTCATTAGGAATGAAAAGTCGAATTATGAAAGGAAGCTGGCAACTAATATCAAAGACGATACTAAAAGCTTTTTAAGTATATAAAGGGTAAAAGAGAGTTGAGGGTAGATATAGGACCAATAGAAAATGATGCTGGAGATATTGTAATGAGAGACGCTGAGATGGCAGAGAGACTGAATGCGTATTTTGCATCAATCTTCATAGTGGAAGACATCTGCAGTATACCGGACATTCAGGAGTGTCAGGGAAGTGAAGTAGAAGCAGTGAAAATTACAACTGAGAAGGTGCTCAGGAAGCTTAATGGTCTGAGGATGGATAAATCTCCTGGACCTGATGAAATGCACCCTTGGGTTCTGAAGGAAATAGCTGGAGAGACTGCAGAGGCATTAACAATGATCTTTCAAGAATTGATAGATTCTGGCATTGTACCAGATAGAGATGTTACAAGCAGGGTAGAAAAAGGAGATGCAGTACATGTGGTGTACTTGGATTTTCAAAAGGCCTTTGACAAGGTACCATACATGAGGCTGCTTAGCAAGATAAGAGCCTATGGCATTACAGGGGTGTTGCTAGCATGGGTGGAGCGTTGCCTGATCGGCAAAAAACAGAGAGTGGGAATAAAGAGATCCTATTCTGGCTGGCTGCCGGTTACCAGTGGAGTTCCACAGGGGCTGGTGTTGGAACCGCTGCTTTTTACGATGTATGTCAATGATTTGGACTATGGGATTAATGGATTTGTGGCTAAATTTGCCAATGATACAAAGATAGGTGGAGAAGCAGGTAGTGTTGAGGAAACAGTGAGCCTGCAGAGAGACTTAAAATAGTTTAGGAGAATGGGCAAAGAAGTGGCAAATGAATACAATATTGGAAAGTGTATGGTCATGTACTTTGGTGGAAGGAATAAACAGGCAGACTATTATTTAGATGGGGAGAGAATTCAAAATGCAGAGATGCAAAAGGACTTGGGAATCCTTGTGCAAGAGACCCTAAAGGTTAACCTCCAGGTCGAGTCGGTTGTGACGAAGGCGAATTCAATGTTGGCATTCATTTCTAGAGGTATAGAATATAAGAGCAGGGATGTGATGTTGAGGCTCTATAAGGCACTCGTGAGACCACACTTGGAATATTGTGTGCAGTTTTGGGCTCTTTATTTTAGAAAGGATATACTGACATTGGAGAAGGTTCAGAAAAAAAATTCACAAGAATCATTCCAGGAATGAAAGGGTTACCATATGAGGACTGTCTGGCAGCTCTTGGGCTGTATTCCCTGGAGTTCAGATGAATGAGGTGGGATGTCATAGAAACATTCCAAATGCTAAAATGTCTGAACATATTAGATATGGCAAAGTTATTTCCCGTGGTAGGGGGGTCTGGGACAAGAGAGCTTGACTTCAAAATTGAAGAACGTCCATTTAGAACAGAGATGCAGATAAATTAATTTAGTCAGAAGGTGTTAAATCTCTGGAATTTGTTGCCATGAGTGGCTGTGGAGGCCAAGTCATTGGGTGCATTTAAGGCAGAGATAGATAGGTTCTTGATTAGCCACCGCATCAAAGGGTATGGGGAGAAGATGGGAGTGGGACTGACTGTAAGAATTAGATCAGCCCATGGCAGAGCAGACTAGACGGGCCAAATGGTCTATTTCTGCTCCTATATCTTCTTATAAATTTCCATGGTTAGATGGGATCGATCCCAGGATGTCAAAGAAGACAAGAGAGGAGACTGCTGGGTTCTCATGGAATTTTTTTTGTTTATGGTAGGTGAGATATCAGAAGAGCAGAGGTTAGCAAAAGAAATCTCCTTGTTCAAAATGGGCAGAAGGGAATCTACAGGTTAGTGAGCCATCAATCAGTGGTAAGGAAGTTCTTGGAGAATATTCTGAGGCAGAAGATTTAAGATTCAAGATTGTATCATGCCATTTCCAGTACACTAGTGTAAAGGAGAATGAAATAATTGGTTTGGTGATAGGAGGCAAAGTGTATTGACGGATATGTGTTTTTCTGACCAGAAATCTGAAAATAAAGTTGAAAACAGAAAACCTACAGCACAATACAGGCCCTTCAGCCCACAAAGCTGTACCAAACATGTCCTTGCCTTAGAAAGTACCTTGGGTTACCCATAGCCCTCTATTTTTCTGAGCTCCGTGACCCTGTCCAGTAGTCTCTTAAAAGACCCTATTCTATCTGCCTCCACCACCATCGCTGGCAGCCCATTCCATGCACTCACCACGTAAAAAAAAAACTTACCCCTGACATCTCCTCTGTACCCATTTCCAAGCACCTTAAAACTACCCTCTTGTGCGAGCCATTTCAGCCCTGGGAAAAAGCCTCTGACTATCCACATGATTAATGCCTCTCATCATCTTGTACACCTCTACCAGGTCATCTCTCATCCAGTTTTGCATCCTATCAATGTCCCACTGTAACCTGACAGACCTTCACACTATCCACAACACCCACAATCTTTGTGTCATCAGCAAATTTACTAACCCATCCCTCCATTTCCTCATCCAAGTCATTTATAATCACAAAGAGTAGGGTTCCCAGAACAGATCCCTGAGGCACACCACTGGGCACCAACTTCCATGCAGAATATGACCCATCTACAACCACTCTTTGCCTTCTGTGGGCAAGCCAGTTCTGGATCCACGAAGCAATGTCCCCTTGGATCCCATGCCTCCTTACTTTCTCAAAAAGCCTAGCAATGGGGTACCTTGTCAAATGCCTTGCTGAAATCCATATACACTACATCTACTGCTCTACCGTCATCAATCTGTTTAGTCACATCCTCAAGAAATTCTATCAGGCTTGTAAGGCACGACCTGCCATTCAAAACCATGCTATTTCTAATCATGTTATGTCTCTCCAAATGTTCATAAATCCTGTCTCTCAGGATCTTCTCCATCAATTTACCAACCACTGAAGTAAGACTCACTGGTCTATCTCTACTCCCTTCCTTGAATAATGGAACAACATCCACAACCCTCCAATCCTCTGGAACCTCTCCCATCACCGTTGATTATGCAAAGATCATCACCAGAGGCTCAGCAATCTCCTCCCTTGCCTCACAAAGTAGCCTGGGGTACATCTCATCTGGTCCCGGTGACTTATCCAACTTGATGCTTTCCAAAAGCTCCAGCACATCCTCTTTCTTAACGTCTATATGCTCAAGCTTTTCAATCCACTGTAAGTCATCTCTACAATCACCAAGATCCTTTTCAGTAGTGAATATTGAAGCAAAGTACTCAGTAAGTACCTCTGCTACCTCCTCTGGTTCCATTCAGACTTTTCCACTGTCACACTTGATTGGTCTTATTCTCTCACGTTTTATCCTCTTGCTCTTCACATACTTGTAGAATGCCTTGGGGTTTTCCTTAATCCTGTTTGCCAAGGCCTTCTCATGGCCCCTTCTGGCTCTCCTAATTTCTTTCCTAAACTCCTTCCTGCTAGCCTTATAATCTTCCAGATCTCTATCATTACCTGGTTTTTTGAACCTTTCATAAACTCTTCTTTTCTTCTTGACTAGATTTACAACAACCTTTGTACACCACAGTTCCTGGTGTAAAGGGCAGTGATTAACACTAGGATCTTTGTTATTTATAATAAATACAAATGAGTTACATGAGAATGCAGGTGATTTGATTAGTGAGTTAACAGAACATACAAAAGTTAGTGATGGCATAGATAATGAGAATCAGATATATATAATTAAACTAAGATAGTGCAAAAGCAAAAATCACTTTTTAAATAGTGATGTGGTATTCATGGTTTCAATGTCCATTCAGAAATTGGATGGCAGAGGGAAAGAAGCTGTTCCTGAATCATTGACTGTGTGCCCTCAAGCTTCCGTACCTCAATCTTGATGGTAACAATAAGAAGGTATGTCCTGGATGGTGGAGTCCTTAATGATGAATGCCACCTGCCCAAGGCACGACTCCTTGAAGATGACTTGGATACTACAGAAGCTAGTCCCCATGATGGAGCTGACTAATTTGACAACTTTCTGTAACCTTTTTATCCTGTGCAGTAGCCACCCTCCCCCATACCAGATGGTAATACAGCTAGTCAGAATCCTCTACACTGTACATCTGGAGAAGTTTTGAGTGTTTTAAGTGATAAATCAAATCTCCCTAAACTCCTAATGAAATATAGCCACTATCATGCCTTCTTTATAGTTGCATCAATTTGTTGCAACCTGGTTAAATCCTCAGAGATATTGATACCCAGGAACTTGAAATTGCTCCACTTCTGATCCCTCTCTGAGGATTGGTTCATTTTCCCTCTTTCTACCCTTTCTGAAGTCCACAATCAGCTCTTTGATCTTATTAGCATTGAGGACAAGGTTGTTGCCGTGACACCACTCAATTAGCAGGTATCTCTTGCTCTCGTACACTGCCTTGTCACCATCTGAGATTCTGCCAACAACGGTTATATCATCAGCAACTTTATAGATGGCATTGAGCAATGCCTAGCCACACAATCATGGGTATAGAGCAGTGGGCTAAGTACACATCCCTGTGGTGCATCAGTGTTGATTGTCAATGAAAAAGGTTATTTAAAGATAGAGGAAGAAATAGATCTGCTGGAAAAGTGAGAGTGAACAGAGTGGTGGCAGATAGAATATAATGTTTGAGATAATCCACATTGGGAAGTCACATTCTAGTGGGACGAGTCCTGCTCTCGGTGAACTCAACCCAAGTGTGGGGAAACAGTAAACTTCCACTGTCAGGTGTTGCTTGCACTACCTGAACCAAGGAGCCGCAGATGGCGGCTCACAACACAACCCCTGAGCAGAGGAATGGTAGAATCCCCATGAAGGGTCAGAAACAAAGAGGTTAGATGTAAGAAAACCAACAGAGCCCTTGGAGGAGTGACTAAGCACCACCACAAGACAAATCTCCAACACAATGACTCCTCTATGCCACTAACTGAGAGTCCTCTTTAAATAACCACAGAGTGCAGGAAACACATGCCAGTCACAATTAACTTGACAAGATTAAACCAAAAACACAAGAGCTTAATTGCTCTAGTTAAGATAATGATTGGTGCTCAAGATCCCTAGAAGCTTAACACTCTGCAATAAGCTGCAGAGGCTGAGAGCTGATGACAATAACTCACCCCCTAAGGTCAGTATCTGATGGCCTGGGGAGCTCTCGAGGTAGGTATGAAAGTCACAAGACACACCTGATGCTCTCAAAGCAGCACTGGAAAATCCAGAAGAGTCCAGATGCTCTCAGGCCAGGGCTGTAAAATCTGGAACAGATCTGGAGCTCTCAAGGCAGGTCTGAAAAACAAAGCAGGTATCTTGCTCTTGAGGCAGCACTGGAAAATCCAGAACAGCTCTGATGTTCCCAAGGCAAATTTGAAAAACACAAGGCAGACCTTGAGGGTCTCACTGTCATGAGCTCTGTAGTTTGCAGTAGAGAATTGGGCCTCTAGGGTTCTTGAACTCCTGTATGCACTAATAGTTATTTTAACTACAGCTGATTAGCCTGTGCTTTCAGTTTAATCTTGTCAAGTTAATTGTAACTGGCACATGTTTCTCACATTCTATGATTATTTAAAGAGGACTCGCATTTCGTGCCTTAGCAGAGTCACTCTATAATGATCTGTTCTCGGAGGTCTAAACCCAAGTGTGCAGGAACAGTAGACTTTCTCTGTCATGGGGTTGCTGGCACCAATTTAACCCAGGAACTGTGGACAGCAGGCTCATGAATTGACCCAAAAGTCAAGGAATGGCAGAATCCCCATGAAGAGATGGAAGCAAGAGGTTAGATATAGGAATATCAACAGAATCTCAGAGGACTGACTGAGATAGATAGATAGATAGATAGATACTTTATTCATCCCCATGGGGAAATTCAACTTTTTTTCCAATGTCCCATACACTTATTGTAGCAAAACTAATTACATACAATACTTAACTCAGTAAAAAATATGATATGCATCTAAATCACTATCTCAAAAAGCATTAATAATAGCTTTTAAAAAGTTCTTAAGTCCTGGCAGTTGAATTGTAAAGCCTAATGGCATTGGGGAGTATTGACCTCTTCATCCTGTCTGAGGAGCATTGCATCGATAGTAACCTGTCGCTGAAACTGCTTCTCTGTCTCTGGATGGTGCTATGTAAAGGATGTTCAGAGTTTTCCATAATTGACTGTAGCCTACTCAGCGCCCTTCGCTCAGCTACCGATGTTAAACTCTCCAGTACTTTGCCCACGACAGAGCCCGCCTTCCTTACCAGCTTATTAAGACATGAGGCGTCCCTCTTCTTAACGCTTCCTCCCCAACACGCCACCACAAAGAAGAGGGCGCTCTCCACAACTGACCTATAGAACATCTTCAGCATCTCACTACAGACATTGAATGACGCCAACCTTCTAAGGAATTACAGTCGACTCTGTGCCTTCCTGCACAAGGCATCTGTGTTGGCAGTCCAGTCTAGCTTCTCATCTAACTGTACTCCCAGACATCAGGAGCCAAATAATCTGTCCAACACAATGACTCCACTAATCTACTAAATGAGAGTCCTCTTTAAATAGCCAAAGAATGTGGGAAACATATGCCAGTCGCAATTATCTTGACAAGATTAAACTGAAAGCACAAGAGCTTAACAGCTCTAGTTAAGATAACAATTAGTAAATACAGGTGCTCAAGAATGCGAGCAGCTCAACACTCTACGGCAAGCCACAGGGCTCAAGCCACATATGGGGTAAATGACACAACTTTAGAAGAGTAGATGTACAGAGGTGCAAATCAATAAGATCCTGAAAGTGGCAACATGTGACTAGGGCTGTAGATGAAGGGTGGCACAGTAGCGTAATCGTTAGTGCAGTGTGATTATAACACCAATGATCTGAGTTCAATTTGCCATGCTGTCTATAAGGAGTTTGTATGTTCTGTCCATGAATTTCTCACCACGGCTTTCCTCCTACATTCTGTTTTACTTCACCTCCATTAAAAACATGTTTTTTATACCTTGGGAATGTTTGATAAATGGAAGTTATAATTCTGATAAGTCACGTATTTTAAAATATAAAATACAGAAGATGTTAAGCTGAAATAAAATTAACATCTTAGACTGAAATACAATAAAAAATATTTTGGACAAAAGGAAAAGGGTAATTGACAATATAATATACCCTGCAATTTTACTTGTAAGTACAATAATACATTTTTGGAAAACATATATTTGATGGTGTAGTATTGAGAATCCTTTGTACCAAGAATGACTCAGAAGTGACCCACATTATTTTATTGTGTGATAAAAATGGTGCGTTGATTTATAATTGTGCTCATGTGTCATGGAGCAGCACTGAATGTACATTTGAATATATGTAACTAATCAGCCATCTCACTTAAGCAATGATGCATGAAGTTGGAGAACAGGATGCTGAATGAAAAATAATTTAAGTTTGGATCAGTGGAGTTGAATCTGTTCCAGAGCCACTTCAAAGGGAAAGTATTCATAATTACCCTGAGGTTTCATTGCAAAGAAAGAACCAAATAAAAAAACAAGGTTTCTTATTTTCTCTTTGTATTGTTCTGTTTTAAATTAGTTTCAAAATATTTTATTCAAAGTAACTTGTAATTGTTAATTGAGTTATTATTGTCACATGTACTGAGATACAGTGAAAAATGTTCTTTTATATGCAATCCCTACAGATCATTTCCCAAAGGAGATGTGAGGGGCAAGTTTTTTTACAGAGTTGTGGGTGCCTGGAATGCGCTATCTGGGTGGTGGTAGAGACAGATACATATGGAACTTTTAGGAGATGTTTAGATAAGCCATGAATGTGAGACAAATGGAAGGATATGGACATTGTATAGGCAGTAGGGATTAGTTCAGTTGGCCATTTGATTACTTATTTAATTAGTTGGACACAACACAGTGGACCAAGGGGGCTGTTCTTGTCCTGTACTGTTCTAGCTTTATGTATTTCATCATAGGAGTACATTGAGGTAGTAGAAAGGGAAAGCAGTAACAGAATGCAGAATATAGTGTTACAGATACAGAGAGAGTTCAGTGCAGATCAACTATAATGCATAAGGCAGAGCATTTAAAAAGCTTGAATATTCAGATTTAGATTCAGTTTATTGTCATTTAGAAACTACAAATGCAATGCAGTTAAAAAATGAGACAACATTCCTCCAGAATGATATCACAACAGCCCATGACAAAACAGACTACACCAGAAAATCCACATAACATTTGGCAATCCCCAATCCAGAGTCCGGAGAGGCTGCTGCGTATTAATATCACACTACCGTCTTAGCGCATTCCCCGGAAAGGAGCTCCAATTCCACCAGACAAAACAAGACCAAAAACTAAAGCTACAAGACCTGCACAAAACCAGTCACAACATACAGTTACAACAGTGCAAACAATAGCATAATTGATAAAAAACAGACCATTGGCACAGTAAAAATAGTCCAAAGATGTTAAAAGACTATAAGTTCAAAAGAAACCACCACCCAGTTTCCTCAAGTCCCCAGGGCCCCGACAGACTCACCATCCCACGCAGGCAGCAGAAGGGGATACCCCCGCTATGGACTTCCACGGCGCCGCCCAACTCAGCCTCGCAGACACAGCACACACTGAAAGCGACCTGACCGCAGCGGACTCCAAGTCCGTCGAACCTCCGAGCCTCCGACCATCCCCTCCGGCACAGCTTCTTTGAGCACCATCCTCTGCCGAGCGTATTAAGACACCCCCACCAATGGCCATCGGCCACGCGACCCCGAGGACTGGGGGCCTGTTCTTCCCAGCAGAGACCCGGACCTCACAGCAGCAGCAGCAACAAAGAAGGTCTTCCTGGAGATTTCTAGATGTTCCTCTGTGCTCCCACATCCATTTTTCATCCGATTATGATTGCGCACAGCACCCCGCTTCACAAATAACAGATAATCAGCTCCGGAGTGGCCGCTGCAATCTGCGTTGCGCCGCCATCTTGGATTATATATATAACATTCTGTGAAAAGACAAAGAAGTTCGATGCTTGGAGTTTGGGGTTCCATCATTGGCAAGTCCTAGGCTGATACCAAAAATCAAAGTTCAAAGGTCGATTGGAAGTCGAAGCCCAATGTCCAAAGCCCTGGATCTGTGAGTCAACTGGCAAAGTCAGAGACCAGATGTCTGCGAGTCCTTGTGTCCACTGGAAGCTAGAGGTCTGAAAGCAGCCTGTTCTGGGGTTGGTGGACTGTTTGTGTGTGGTATTTGGGAGGAACAAGGTATGTTTTGCTGTTGTTGTTTGTTGCTCTACTGTTGTTGTTGCTTGTGTTACTCTCCTGAAAACTGTGGGCACATTATGTTCATGCTGAACTGTGTACTGACGCTTGCGGGTTGCCCCAGCACATCCTAAGGTTTTAGGCAAGCAACATGTTTCACTGTACGTTTCAAGGTAGCTGCTATGTTTTTTAACTTTGTAACATTAAACTAATTCAAAGGAAGGCACAGGAGTCGGAAATATGAGTCTAACTTTATGTTTACTTTAAACAAGGTGCTGTTGGTAGCATCCTGACATATGCAATTCATGTATTTTTACATATAACCCATAGTGAATTATTTAAACAAACAACAATACTTAATCAAAATATTTACAATATTACTCAGATATTATTGACATATTAAATGCACAAGAGTTCCCTCCCTCACCCATCGAGGATATCTTCAAGACACAGTGCCACAGGAGGGTGGCATTCTTCATTAAGGACCTTCACCATTCAGGAAATGGCCTTTTTATTCATTACTATGACTGGTAAGGAGGCATTGAAGCCTGAAGACACAGACTCAATGATTCAGAAACATTTATTTCCCTTCTGTTATCAGATTTCTGAACTGTTCATGAACCCATGAACATAAATTCATTATTCCCTTTTTGACACTATTTATTTATGTTTGTAATTCATAGTGATTTTTTGTCTTTGTACTGTAGCATAGAAGCATAGTTGTTATTGTAACACTTTACTGCACCAGAACTCGGGTTCAATTCTCACTGCAACTTGTAACTGGTTGGGATTGGTAAATTGTGGGCAGTCGATGTTGGTGCCAGAAGCATGGCAACACTTGCGGGCTCTTCCTAGTGCATCCTTGGACTGTGTTAATTGTTGACACAGATGACACATTTCACAGAGTTCCGATGTTTCAAAGTACACGTGACAAATTAAGCTGATCATTATCTTTTGCACTGTACCACTGCTGCAAAACAATAAATTGAATGTCAGCTAATTCAGTGATAATGAAACTGATTCTGAATTGTGATGGACCTATCCAACTTCACTCAGGCAGGCTGCTGACTCAGAAACAGGGATCTTTTAAGAAATGAAGTTCTATTTTTACATTTTACAGGATGTTTGAGCTTCTTGAAACTCATGGTTTCCCGGCAGCTTCCTCTCATCCCATGGGACAAGGGATTCTTTGCTTCTCTGTTATTATCAGGACCAAATTCTCAAAAACATTCCTATCTTCCTGAGGAAGTTATTGGAGATTAGCTTGTTTAACAATTAGAAAGATCACCCAAGTGATTGCAGTTTATTTTCTGAACTGGATGAATAAATTGTTGAATTTCAAAGTGCCATTCGTCAACTAGATATTTCATGGGCACATTGTCTCAGATTGCATCGTATTGTTCCTCATGTATAATTTAATTGCTTGCCTAGAGAGTGGATGCCTGGAGTCAGCAAAGATTCAATCATTTATGAGCTACTGTGACTGATTGCTGAGAATATCAATACCACTGAAGCCTTGGAATAAATATTTACGTATCTTGTGAATACATATCATTAATATTAATAATCTGTGGGTCCTTTCAAGTCTATGAATTTTTACAAGCCTGTGGAATAGAACTTCACTAATGGACTGGAAGTTTGGATGGAGACTTGAGCACAGGGCCAAATCGAGGTGGTGGGGTCCTGGCCTCGGAGCGTATCAAGGCGATTGAACCTAATGTTTGGATATCGATTTAGGTGTTGGGCCAGATTGGAAAGGTCAGGGTGTTGGGGCCCGAGGTGAGGGATGGGGCAGTTCAGTTCACCGCTTTGTGCTGAACTGTGGGTTTCTCTTTGCAGACTTCAGTTCAGAACACTGTTTGCTTGCAGTTATTGTCTGCATGATGTGTTTTTTCTCTCTGCACATTGGGTGTTTGACTGTCTTTTCTCATGGGTTCTTTCGAGTTTCTTTGTTTCGTGGCTGCCTGTTAGGAGATGAACCTCAAGGTTGTATAATGTATACATTGTTTGATTATGAATGTACTTTGAACTTCTGAATAGCTGTAGATCTTTAGGTAGCACAGAGAACAGATAGTAGAGCTGTGTGGAGTCTGGATATTACCCCTGAGACCATGTGCTTCTTCTGGGAATGCTCTTCTGGTGGTAGTTAATAGTGCTATTCCCATGTCACTCAGTTAGCCACTCCCACATGGGAGGAGTTCACATAATATACAAGTGATATTATCAATACAGTTCAGTTGAATATCCTGCATACGGCTGTGCTGGTCTTCTCTGCACTCTCCCTCAATATCAAACATAATAGCTCTGACTTCCTCTCACATCCCAAATTTATTCATAGACACATATCAGTGATTAGAGTTCAAGTCTCGCCACTGCATGTAAGGAGTTTATACATTATCCCCATGACCGCGCAGGTTTCATTTAAGTCAGGGGTTCTCAACATGGAGTCTATGGACCCCTTGGTTAACGGTAGGGGTCCATGACATAAAAAAGGTTGGAAGGTATCCCAATTTTCAAAATAAGTTCTTTCCATCATAATTGAACTAGCTGCACATTGTGTCAGAAATAGAATCTTTTAGATTAGTACTTGTCAAGATAGAATTTCAGACATCTCTTACAAATATATACTCCTTATTTTTACCAAGCAGTTTTATTTCTGGGTATACACCTCTCTGAAAAGATAAAAGAGTTTCATGTCTCATGGTAAACCTTTCAGTCACAGGCAATGTGATAAAAAAATTACAGAAGAAAGATGAGCATGAGAGATTTTATGGTTTAGTATCAGCTGAATGTTAATGAATAAATTTACATTAATATAATTCCTTTCATGAATCAGGTCATCCAAAATGAGCTCTATAAATAAGGAAGTTGCTTTTAAAAAGTAGTCACTGTTATGTTGTTAGACTAGTCCTCTTCAAGTAAAATGTAAATTAGCTGAAGATGTATTTTGCCTAGTATTATTTTGACAAAACTAATGGGAGTCAGATCATCTATCAGACTGAAGGCTATGGTGCACAGGTTTTACATAACACAGTAGTAAAAGATCAAATATTAAAGGATTCATTAAAATGAAGGCAGACAAACTGAAACTATAACACAGGCCACTTAGCTTTTGTGAAGGCAAACTATGTGAATTTTTACTCATTAAAATGATCATAACTTGTCAGTTGTGTTATCTTTGTGCTTTATGCCAACATTTATGGGTGAAGAAACCACATTGAAAAAGCTAATTTATACTTGTGCATATGGGCTACGCCATAGCCTATGCCGTAGGCCTGATTTATACTTCTACATCGCTCTACGCCGTAGTGAGAATGCATTGGTGTGCACCAATATGCTAGTTGGCAGTGGGGTTTCTATGCCACTGTGTTGAGTTTCTTCATGAGAGACATGGACATGGAAATGCATTTCAAACATTTTCGCATGTCGGCAGGTAGATTTGACAATTTGGTACATCTATTTCGCATCAGTGTACAGACATGGCGGAGAAGAAGCAACCGGAAATGCATAGGAGGAAATGCGATGCTACCAAGCGAACCAATCACAGTTGTTGCGGTCTACATCACCGCAACACGTGAGTTACTTTTTTGGAGAGGTGCACATCATCCTATGGCATAGGGTACGCGGTACCTATAGCGTAGATGCAATGCACAAGTATAAATCAGCCTTAAGAGTGAACATAGAATTCCATAGAATTTGCATTACAGAAAGAGTCCATTAGCTCAACTTATGACAAGAGTCATAGGTGAGGATGGTAAGGATCCAAGTACTGGCATATCTGAGATGAGAATTGAGACGCAATTTCAAGACTGAGACGAGAACAGGGTTCTTGACTTGATGCCAGATGAGAATCCAAAGAAGACAGAAATCCAAAACTCAATTGTTATGTATTTAGTATTTCAATAATATTTGAGTAATCTTATATACACATACACTGTATATATATATAGAGAGAGTTTGATTAAGTATTCTTGTTCATTTAAATAATTAATTATGGGTTTATGTAAAAATATGTTAATTGCATATATCATTACCCTACCATGTGATATATGCACACATCACTTAAAGTAAAGATGAAGTTACACTTCCATTTCAGATACTTGAATGTCCCTTAGAATTAGTTCAATGTTTTGAAGATACAAAACCTAACAGTACATTAATTGCAGACTGAACTAAAGTTGAGCTGATGATTGAGCATCAAACCTGGGTTCAGGTGCTGTGTAGATATCCAAATCTTGGCACCAAAACATGGCCACCAATTAGCGGAGCGGGCCAGAATCTTTAAAGGGACCACAACAGCTATGCACATTCTGGAGACTCAGGGTGTCGACACCCCAGAGGCTGATCAGGTGTGTATCATAACATAACTATGGTAGAATGTACCACTATAGGACATTTTCCACCTTATTTTCTCAAACATTGTCCCTGTGTAATCTTCTTCTTTTTCTTTGAAACTAATATATTGTTGACCAGAAAGAACTACAATCTACAAATCAGCAAATAGGAATGAAGCAAGGACAGTGGAAATAGACAAAGCAAAAGTCTACACTGAAAAAGCAGAAGTCATTGTTCCTGCCATGCGGTTGCAGGAATGGAGATATAGGGTTGCGACTGTTCTTAAAGCTGCCATTTTGTGAACTGTTTCTTGCTCAGAGATAACTTCATCAGACCAAGTGAATGTGAGCACAAGGAGTTTCTGCTGATGATCTGCTAAACCTGAGACATTTCTCAGATAAGAAGCTATTTATTACAGGAAGTGACAGGCACTTATAGAGGGAGCAGAAGTGGAGAGAGTGAGCAATTTCAAGCTCTGAGGACCTAACCTAGTCCCAGCATATCAATACAGCCATAAGGAAGGCAAGATAGTGGCTAAATTTCATTAGGAGTTCAAAAAGACACCCCCCTCCTGGCCCAGTCAAACTTGAGAAATCTTGTTTGGGTGGTTGCTGTGCAATGTGTCCCTTGTTACAAATCAGTACCACAGAATAACAAGTAGTACACAATATGTGATTAAACGATTGAGTTTTTTAATTCTAAACTTGACTATATGGTCAGTAAAGAAACAAAAGGGCCCATTCTCATGAAACAGTCTAATGCGCAAACGTTGGGAGTTCACAGTGTCGTCCATTTGTTCCCATCCTCCTCCTCCAAGCATAGCTGACCCTCAAACCCTCACTTCTCAGTCCACTCCGTCCCAGTGGTCTACCAACTCTCTCCATTCGCGTCCTCTCTCTTCATCTCCCCTGACAAAAGACCGCAAAATCGCTGCTCCCAGACTCACAAGAAATAACAACATCCCACTCATTGGCTAACATGCCCCATTATCTCTAGTCATAACCCAAACATTGCTGCTACAGAGAAATCATTACCTTAGCCTTGGCAGTGAAACATTAGAGAGGCCATTATATTAGCAGTGAAACCTTACAGCGTGTTACCCTCTCCCCCCACAAATTTAGTCATGTCCTCATGATGTTGAGATAATTCACCAACCCTTCCTGCAAAACACAAAGTCCAATCCAGATTTACAAGGCAGTGACATAGCTCCCCAAAATGGTAGGGGTCACACTCTGTTCCCCTGGTGCTACACAGGCTAGCCTATCCAGTGGTTTCCTAATTCTCTGAGACCGCTTCACCCCCTCACCTAACTCTTCAGGTTCAGACACTACTGGGGATACTTCCAGTATACCCTCCCCAACCTATCACTTGTGCCCACCTACAACTCGGAACCCTCTGTGCCGTGGCCAGGCCTCGCTTCCTCCCCGCAGAGTCTCGCTGCATCCCAGGCTGCCCACAGATAGTTCCCCCCACCCAACTTCACCTGACTCAGAGGGGGAAGGGTTGGGAGTCTCTTTCTCAATCAATGGGGAGTTAGCTAAAGGCAGCATATACCACACATCCAGGTCCTTATCCTCTGAATCAGTATCCCTCTCAGAGGTGGGGGCTGGCCTAACATCTCCTGCTGTGGGCCCTGCAGTTGTCCCACGTTTCTACAGAGTCCTCTTACTGGGTGTAGGCTCCAAGTCGGGCTCTGGGTCTACCTGCACCTCTTGTACCGGGGCAGTAGGTGGTTCCGATGGAGAATCTTGACAGGCCCGTTCCCGTCCTGTGGTTTCACCCGGAAAACTGGTAGGTTTGGCAGCTGACTCTCCACCACATAGAGAGTAGCTGCCCAGTGGTCAGCCAACTTATGCTTTCCAGGTAGCCCCAAATTCCTTATGAGGACTCATTCTCCTGGCAGGAGTTGGGAGAACCTAACCTTTTGATCATACCTCCTCTTATTTCCTTGACTCTGCTGGGCATCTGCAACCCCAGCTAATTCATAAACCCTTTTTAGCTCACTTGTCATATCAGACGCATACTTCAAATAAGTCTTCAGGGGTAAGTTGCCCTCATCAGTCCCAAAACAAAGGTCAATGGGCAACCTCACCTCATACCCAAACATCAGATAATATGGCGGGTACCCATTAGCTTCATTTCATGTACAGTTATAACTGTGAACCAGATGCCCAATATGTTGACTCCACCTGCTCTGCTTGCTGATCTCCAGGGTCAGGGACCATGTCTAGCAAGGTCCGATTAAAACTCTCTGGCTGGGGATCACCTTGTGGATGATAGGGCATGGTCCTTGACTTCTCGACTCCAAGCATGCCCAGTAACTCATAGATGAGTTTGCTCTCGAAATCCCATCCCTGATCATTATGTATCCACCTGGGAAGGCCATAATAGATTAAATACCTCTCCCATAACACTTTTGCCACGGCAGGCACCCTCTGGTCCTTGGGAGGAAAAGCCTGAGCATATCTGGTGTAGTGGTCCATGATGACTAAGACATTTGCATTGTTGCTGACATCGGGTTCTATGGACAGGAAATCCATACACACCAGGTCCAGGGGCCCCGCACTCTGCAAATGGGACAAGGGAGCTGCCCGCGTAGGTAGTGTCTTGTATGCATCGAATGCGCGATTTGCAGTATTCTTCAGCCTCCGATTTCAACCAGGGCCAGTAAAACCGGTCTCTGAGCAATCCATAGGTCTTTTCCACCCCAAATGTCCAGAATCATCATGAAGTTACTTCAACACAATCCTGCGATACTCTTCGGGCAGAACCAGCTGGCAATGTTGAGGTCAGTCTGGGGGGTGACCCGGTATAAGAACTGGTTCTTCAACTCCAAACAAGGCCATTCTCTCAGTAATGGAGACACTGATGCGCGCTTCGTCTTCTTTGCCTGAGACATGTCTCCCTTTTCGACCGCTGCCCAAATGGTACCAATGCTCGGATTATTTCACTGAGCAGCTGCCATTTCCCCAGAACTCAATTCCAGCAGCTGATTTGTCTTCAGAGCAGTCAGGTTGCAATAAATTTGGGGAATGGCATCATCAGAAGCTCCCAATCGATCCACCGCCCAATCCTGCCCCTTCTTTCCCTCTGCCTTCACGGAGACAACAAACTGATACATGGCCTTCTAACTTGAGGCAGGAACGCTCTCTCACTCTTTGTCCCTGACCAGTCCCTCATGAACCCGTCGGGACAAAGCATCAACGTTCCTGCTTCACGGCTGGTACTTCAGGCCTGTTGCATCCAGTTTCACCAAGGTCAGGATATAAGTTAGGGGGTTGTTGTCCGTCCTCACCTCAAACTTTGCCCCATAGAGGTAGTCACTCAGCTTATCCACCACCGCCCATTTCAACACCAGAAATTCCAACTTGTGCATGGGATAGTTTTTCTCAGAGAGTGACAGACTCAGGCTGACAAACACAATAGGTCTCAACCTGGTGTCCTGATCTTGATACAGGACGCCCCCTAAACCCTCTCGGCTGGCATCCGTGTGCAGTACATAAGGCAATCAGGGGTCCACAAAAACCAGCACCAGCACCTGGGTCAGCAATTCCTTCAGTGACGGAAAGGCCTCCTCACATTTTGCATTCCACTACGGTCCAAAGGGCTAAGATACTCTCCACCCTTCTGTCCTTTTCTCCCCCTCCCTTTCATCCCCAAGATTGGGTAACCACACAGAAGCTGATTCAACAGGTGTCTCACTTTCGTGTAGCCTTTCACAAAGCTCCGGTAGTAACTACAGAACTCAAGGAACGAGTGCACAGTCTGGGGTCTTGGCTAAATAGTAATCGTCTCTATCTTAGCCGGATCTGTAGCTAATCCATCCCATAAGACTACGTGCCCAACACAGCTAACATACATTTGGCAGAACTGGCACTTGTCCAGGGAAAGTTTTAACCCTTCAGCTTTCTGGCGGCCCAGGACCTTCAGCAGCCTTGCTTCATGTTATTCCAAGGTGGATCCAAACACTATGAGGTCATCCAGATATACTAATACCTCAAGCAAGTTCACATCCTCCACCATGACCCGATGGAAAGTTGCAGGAGCTCCTGAGATGCCCTGGGGCATCTTTTTGTACTGGAAAATTCCCAGGGGGTATTTGAATGCTGTCTTCTCTTTGTCGGCCTCACTGATAGGGATCTGGTAATATCCACCCCTCAAGTCCAGCACACTGAACCGCTTCGCACCACTCAGGCAGGCCAGCTCGTCTTCAGTCCTTGGGACAGAATGCCTGATCAGAATCCTATAGTCCACACACATCCGTACCTTCCCATTCTTCTTTCAGACCACTATTCTTGGGGGTGCATAGGGGCTTTGGGACTCGGTGATGATCCCAGCTTCCTTCAACTTACACAAATGCTGCCGAACGTTCTTCACCTCTGCAGGGGCCATACACCATGTCCTTTCTCTGAACGGGGTACCCTCGGTCACCCAGATAGTGTAATGCGTGCTCTTGGAACAACCCACATCAAACTCATCAGTGGAAAAGACACCTTCCAGCTTCAACACCTTCTCTACCAACCTCCCCGGTTCCTGCGGTTTGGACTTGAATATTAATCAACATCCTGTTTTTGGAACTCATGGTTTGTTCCAGATGTTGGATTTGTCTTGGAATAAGTAAACAGAACTTTATTAGCAGCAATAGTTTTGCAATCTATCTCAGAATTTTTTTATTCACTCAAAGGAATTTATTTCCTGTGGATTAAACCTAAACCTTCATAGGGCACAGTTCTTGCCCCATCCTTATTCGGTTTTGAGAAGATAATAATAATCTGCCTCCTAAAACTTCAATAGTTCTCTGATGAAAGTTTTCCATAGTGCTGAGAGGTAGGAAATTGCAGGATTTTAATTCAACAACATTAAAAGTACAATATATCTGTAAATAAAGATGATATGCTGTACATGATGGTATCTTTCTGCACTTGAAAATGCTTGTCATTTTGCTGAAGTGTATTTGATGAATGGTGTTACTTTGCATAGATGGTAGAGGAAACATGGTACCGATCAAGAACATTGCTTTCTCCTGAATGGTGCCAAGCTTTTTGAGTTTGGCTGGAAATGATCTCAAGCAGGTATTCCATCACACTACTGACATGTGCCTTATGGATTCTAGAAAGGCACAAGGAGTCAAGAGGTAAGTAAGGCACATGCTGCTGAATATTGGGATTCCAGCCTGCTCTTACTGCACAGTATTAAAAGACTGGTCAAGTTAAGTTTCAAATTAGTACCGAGTGAGCCCTGAATATTGATGGTAATGCCTTGGAATAGCAAAGGAAGGTGCTTACACTTCCTTATTTTTGGTTGCCATGGTAGCATAGTGGCTAGTGTGATGCTATACGGGTCAGGGTGTTCCAGAGTTGAGAGTTCAATTCTGCTGCTGTCTATAAAGAGTTTGTACATTCTCCCCGTGAACCTCATTAGTTTCCTCTGGGTGCTCCAGTTTCCTCCTTCAGTCCAAAGATGTACCAGTTAATAGGTTAATTGGTCATTGTAAATTGTCCTGTGATTAGGCTTGTGTTAAATAGGTGAGTTGCTGGGTGGTGCAGCACATTGGGCTGGAAGAGCCTCTTCCATGTTGTATCTCTAAATAAACGGAAAAAAACTTGGTTATTTCCTGCCATATACACAAGAAAGAAAGAAGTTCTTTTTTTGAATACTGCCTCTAATGCTATACACCTGTTATGCTGCTGTGTTTTGTTGCAGCTGTGCATGATAGTAAACTAAACTCAACAATATATGTGTAGAATGAATATTATTTTTCACCCCTCAGTCTAAGGTTGACTAGTTGCATACAAGCAAAGACTTTATTATCTAAGGAGTTGCCAGCAGCTATATTTCATTAGGAGTTTGAGGAGATTTTTGTACGTTACTGAAGACTCTAGTAAATTTCTATAGATGTACTGTGGAGAGCATTCTGACTGGCTGCATCACTGTTTGATACGGAGGCTCCAATGCACAGGATCAGAAAAAGCTGCAGAGGGTTGCGGACTCAGCCAGCTCCATCAAGAGCACAAACTTCCCCACCCATTAATTTTTGAAGATTGAGGACATCTTCAAAAGGCGATGCCTCAAGAAAGCAGCATGCATCATGAAGGACTCTCACTATCAAGCACAAGCCCTCTTCACATTAATACTATCAGGGAGGAGATACAGGAGCCCAAAGAAACACAATTAATATTTTAGGAGCAGCTTGTCATCAGATTTCTGAATGGTCCATGATCCCATGAACACAATCTCAGTATTTTGCCCTCTTTTTCCATAATTTACTTAATAGTTTCTTTGTTATATTTCTTGTTGCAACTTACAATAATATTTTATGTATTGAACTGCGCTGCTGCCACAAAGAAACAACAAATTTCCCAACAGACGTATATCAGATATGCGAGCTGCAGGGTAGCATAGTGGTTAGCACAACAGTTTACAGTTGTGCTAAGAGTCACCACGCTTCCAGCACCAACCTAACACACCAACAACTTACTCACTGTAATTTGTATGTCTTAGAATATGGGAGGAAACTGCAGAATCCAGAAACCAACACGGTCGTGGGGAGAATGTACAACAGTGGGAATTGAACACGTATCGTGCATCTAACACTGTAGAGTGTTGGCTGAACTAAATGGGTGGCTGAAAGCAATCTTTTGTGATGCTGAGGAGCTCAGGAGAGACTAAGATATATTGTCCATCTGTACCTCAGGCTGAAAGTTTGTAAATGCTTAAGTTTGCTTTTTAAGCTTCTTTGTTGGGCTCTGCTGTCATTAAGAAAGGAGATGTTTATGAAGTTTACTCCAACCATTACTTGGTTAACTATCTGCTGGCGGTCACAAGATTTTAATTCGTTGGAATGCTCTCCAATAAAATCGACTGCAATTAACAAGACTGCTGTTTATCTTACTATAATTAAGTGCTCTCTATATAATGCAACAGTTGATAATCTAATTGGTTGTAATTAAGACCTTTTTTTTGGCTTTAAAATTATCTTGTAATCTTCCTGTAATGAAACATGATTATTTTCATTTTTGTAGATTAATAATAGATGTACATGATTTTATTGCACTTTTCAATTTACACCCGTGATATCATTGTAAAAAGCCACTGCTGCAGTGGCATGTTTGCTTATTTTTAAACTGATCATTGATTTAAAAAAAATCTAATAAGGGGGCAATTCAGCCCATTGTGCCCGTGCCACTTGCAAAGAAATAGCCAACCAAATCCCACTTTACAGCATTCACTCCTTAATCATAACCAAAAGCAGGTTTAATATCATCGGCATATGTATGTCATGAAATGAAGGGTCTTGGCCCAAAAAAGTCAACTGTTTACTCATTTCCATAGATGCTGCCTGACCTGCTGAGTTCTTCCAGTATTTTGTGTATAGTACTTCAGCATTTCCAGCATCTGCAGATTTTCTCTTGTCATGAATTTTATTGTCTTTGCAGTAACAGAACAATGCAATACATAATTATAGGTAAAATGTGAATCACAGTAAATATACAAATTTATTAAGTATTAAATAAGTAGTTCAAAAATAGAAATAAAAGTAGTGAGGTAATGTGAGGTGCTCAATATCCATTCAGAAATCAGATGGCACAGAGGAAGAAGCTGTTCCTGAATCATTGAGTGTGCACCTTTAGGCTTCTGTACCTCCTTCCTGATGGTAGCAATGTGAACAAGGCATGTCCTGGGTGATTGGGGGGGGGGGGGGTGTCCTTAATGAAGGATGCCACCTTTTTGAGGCATCACTCTTTGAAGATGTCCTGGATGCTGGGGAGGCTAGTGCCCATGATGGAACTGACTGAGTTTTCAACTCTCTGCAGCTTATTTTGATCCTGCGCAGTATCTCCTACCCCCCATACCAGAGAGTGATGCAACCAATTAGAATACTCTCAGTACCTCTGTAGAAATTTGAGAGTGTCCTTGGAGCATACAGGCCATGGGCATTCTCAAGTATACCCTTAAGTTCTGCCTCAACCACCTTTTCAGGCAATTAGCTCCAGACCTTATCTGCCTCAGGAAGAAATACTTTTCTTATCTTCCTTCTAATTATTGTACCAATTATTTTAAATCTGTGCCCCATGGTTTTGATCCTCCTGTTAAGGTAAGTATGCCCTTTCTATTTATTTTAACTAGACCCTCATATTTTTATATATATCAAATTAATCTTCCCTCAGCCTCCACTGTTCCAAAGAAAATAAATTCAGAGATCTAATCTCTCTGCATTGCTGAAATTCTCCAGCCCCTGGCAACATCCCTGAAAATGTCTACTGCTCACTCTCCAATGCAATCACATCTTCCCTACATTCACAGTAGAATTGCATGCAATTCTAGCCTAAGCTTATATTCCATGATAATAAAGAAATAATAATACTTAACCAGTTTATTGACCTGTCTGGACTATCTCGAAGGATCTATGGATATCTTCTCCATTATCCCTCTGTTCCTCCATCCCTCTCAGTATCCTTTGATTTGATGTGCTTTCCCTATCTTGGGTCATCTCTTCCATATATATTACCTCAGACTTCACCAGACTGCATTCAGTTTGCCACTTTCTGTGTGGTCCATTATTTGTGTTTTTGTCTAAACTGCTCTTCCTTATTGTAACTTTCAAGAATTCTTTAAAGGTTTCAAAGTATATTTAATATAAGAGTATGTATACAGTATACAACCTGAAATTCATCCTCTTCACAGACATCCATGAATCAGAGAAACCCCATAGAACGATAGAAACATCGAAACCCCCTCCCTTCACATAAGCTGGAGCAAAAGCATCAACCCACTCACCCCCGCCTGCGCCAGCAGAAGCACAGATCCTCCCTACTCCCACCCCCCACCAAGCAAGCGGTATCAGAAGCACCAAAGAGTCCATCAAAACTACAGTCCATAACCCTGCGCTTCAGTATCTCAGACAGGCTCTGTCTCTCCAGTGAGGGAGAGAGAGGTTGCTTCTGCAACAATGAGTGTGGAGACCAGCAACTTGCTGTCCGATGTTTTCAACGGTCATGTTCTCAATATTTATTGGTTATTTATTTATTATAATTAGTTTGTGTATTTTTTACACAGCCTGTACACAGTATTTGCATAGTTTGTTGCCTTTTGCACATTGGCCATTTGTCCATCTTGTGTATAGTTTTTCATTGATTTTATTGTATTTCTTTGTATTCACTGTGAATTCCCACAGAAAATGAATTTCTGGGTTGTATATGGTGACATGCTGTATATGTACTTTGATAATAGATTTACTTTGAACTTCTTTTTAAAAATGTGCTCTTTAGATCTGGGACACAGTTATTGAACTTCGAACCACTCAGCAATTTTTTGCATCATCTGAATACTCTTTATCTTGTCCTCTACATTTAAGTCTAAACCAGTAATGTATCTTACCAACAGCAAGGAACCAAAGAACTCTTGTGGAACACCAGTGGAAATAGCTTTTCAGTTCAGAATCACCTAACAATCCTTTTTTACTGGCATTGAACCAAACGTGGATCCAAAATGTCATTTTCCCTTGGATCCCATGGATGCTTACTGTTTTTTGATCAGTCTTCTATACAGGATGTTAACGATGGCCTTGTTAGAATCTTTGTAGTTTACATCAAATAGACAATAGACAATAGGTGCAGAAGTAGGCCATTCGGCCCTTTGAGCCAGCACCACCATTCAATGTGATCATGGTTGATCATCCACAATCAGTAACCCGTTCCTGCCTTCTCCCCGTATCCCCTGACTCCACTAGCTTTAAGAGCTCTATCTAACTCTTTCTTGAAAGCATCCAAAGAATTGGCCTCCACTGTCTTCTGAGGCAGAGGATTCCATAGATCCACAACTCTCTGGGTGAAAAAGATTTTCTTCAACTCTGTCCTAAATGACCTACCCCTCATTCTTAAACTGTGCCCTCTGGTTCTGGACTCCCCCAACATCAGGAACATGTTTCCTGCCTCTAGCGTGTCCAATCCCTTAATAATCTATATGTTTCAATCAGATCCCTTCTCATCCTTCTAAATTCCAGTGTATACAAGCCCAGTCACTCCAATCTTTCAACATACGACAGTCCCCCATCCCAGGAATCAACCTCGTGAACCCACGCTGCACTCCCTCAATAGCAAGAATGTCCTTCCTCAAATTTGGAGACCAACACTGAACACAAATGCTCTCTAGTTTACTTCATAAAACATGGTTTAGTCGAACACTTTTCAGGTATGAACATTGAATCAGTGATACTAGGGTGGAGATGATTGAGAGCTTCTAGTTCCTTGGTAGCTGTCTTGGGTTCATTTTGAAAGTACCTCATTGCCATTGTTATGTTTTGTAACTTCAAATCATTAAGATAATTCAAAAGAAGACACAGGAATCTGAAATGTGAGTCTAACTTGAGTTTACTTTAAGTGAGGCATTCACGTATCATATGGTAGCATGACGATGTATGCAATTCATATATTTATACATAAAATCCATAAATGTATTATTTGAATGAACAAGAATGCTTAATCAGCCTATATATATATATATATATATACAAGAGTACTCAAATATTAAGAAAAATATTACTCAGTAAGACAAAGGAGATGGTAATAGACTTTAAGAAGACTAAGCCTGCATTACTCCCTGTTACTATTGATGGTGAGAACATGGATGTGGTGAGGACCTACAAGTAGCTGGGGGTTCACCTGGGTGACAGACTTGAGTGGAGCACCAACACAGAAGTTGTATACAAGAAGGGTCAGAATCGCCTCCGCTTCCTGAGGAGACTGAGGTCCCTTGGAGTATGCAGGCCTCTCCTTCACCTGTTCTACCAGTCTGTTGTCACCAGTACAATCTTCTATGCAGTGGTGTGCTGGGGCAATGACATCAACACTGGTGATGCCAACAGACTCCATAAACTGATTAGAAAGGCTGGCTCTGTTATAGGAATCAAACTGGACACACTGGATGCTGTGGGAGGTCAAAGGACCGTAAGGAAAATTCCCTACTGGCAGTTCTGGACAATATTTCTCACCCTCTGCATGTCACCTTGGCTGAACAGAGGAGCACCTTTAGTAATAGAATAAGACAACTGCACTGCTCCAAAGAGCGCTAAATGTGGACATTCTTACCCTCAGCCATTAGGCTCTATAGTGAGTCAACCTATTAGACTATTTGTGGTAACTTATTTTTTATTCTTTCTACTTTTCTTCTAATATTTGTATATCTGTGCACTTGTAATACTACTGTGACACTGTAATTTCTTTTGGGATCAATGAAGTATCTATCCATTTATCTATCTATATTACTGAGATATTAAACACACAACAGTTGAGAGCTTCTAGTTCCTAGGTATAAACAATAGCTTGGCCTGGTCCATTAGTGCCTCTACTTTCTCAGGATGAAATTCAGCATGTCCCTATTGACCTTGACTGATTTTTGTTGATGTAGCACAGAAACCATCCTATCCAGATAGATACATCATGGCTTGGTACGGCAACTGCTCTGCCCAAGACTGCAAGAAGTTACAGAGAATTGTGGACACAGTTCAGCACATCACGTTATCTAGCCTCCCCTCCATGGACTATGTCTACACTTCTTGCTTTCTCAGTAAAGCAGCCAACATAATCAAAAACCCTACCCTGGATGCTCTCTCAACCTCCTCCTCCCATTGGGCAGAAGATACAAAAGCCTGAAAGAATGTACCCGGTCTTTATGCCAGTTTCTATCCCAATATTATAGGACTATTGAGAAGAGCTCTGTTTCTTTGCAAATGTAATACTTTATTCTGCATGTTGTTATTACTTTTGCCTTGTTCTGTTGTTGTTGCTCAGTCGTTTAGTCGAGTCCGACTCTTCATGACCTCATGGACCATAGGGTCCATAGGGTTTTCATGGCAAGATACAGAAGTATCTGCCTTGAAGTTCCCTGCTGATGCCACCACACCACCAGCCGGCCCTACCCTGTACTATCTCAACATAACAATGTGATGAAATGATCTGTTAGGATGGCACTGAGAACAAGATTTCCACTGTACCTTGGTACCTGTGACAGTAATAAACCAGTTATCACTGTGTGGTAAACCATGTATACCTGTCTGGACACGCCCCTCTGCTGAATGCTCCTGTGGCTCCTCCCACAGACCCCTGTATAAAGGGGAATTGGAGGCACTGCTCCTCCCACAGTCTCCAAAATGTCGTGGTCCCTTTTGCTGCTAATAAAATCCTATCGTTCACCTCCCGTCTCTGAGAGTTATTGATGGTGCATCACACTGTTACCTGCTTCCTCCCTTACCTTGCTCTCCATCAGATCCTGGCTTCTCCCACTTCCTGTTCCCTACAAGCAATTTCCATCCTATACGATCAGGCTCAAACTTAGTGATCTGCTATGCCCACATCAAGTATTATACACATCTACAGTATGTTGGCACTCTAATCTCCCCAGTATCAGTGCCAAAAAGATCCATTCTTTTTAGATATTTCCAATTTTTCTTGAAGATAAACAAAGCTTTTCTAACAATTAAGCTTTGCTATAAAATTAAATATAACAATTATAGCCACCTGAAATCTGAAAAATCTGAAAGCTGGAGGCCGAAGAAGATGGCCTTTCCTGGGGCTAGAGGACTGTGTGTGTGTTTGGGTGGGAGGGAGAGAGGAATAGTGCTTCTTTTGCTGTTCTTGCTTTATTGTTTGGTATGTACTGTTTGCTGTGTTCTGTGTCAATCTACCAAGCATTGTGAGTACGCTATGCTGGTGCCGCAGTGCATCCTTTTGGCGTGTTGATTGTTAACACAAACGACACATTTCACTGTATGATTTGACGTACATGTGATAAATCAATCTGAACAGGAATCTGAAAGTGCTGGAAACACTCAGCAGGTAGGCAGTATCTGTGGAAAGCAAAACAATTAACATTTCCATTCTGGGGCCCTTCATCAAAGGTGATACCAGACCTGAAACCCTGACTCTCTTACATCCCACAGATGCTGACAGAGTGCTAAAATGAACTAAACTGATGCTGCTAGACTGTTTCAAAGACTCTGCAGTTTGATGTTTAATACTCTGTGGGCTATTTTCTTGCTTTTTGCCATTTGCACTATTTGTTCTTTTTATTGCGTGTTTGGTGCTTCATACTGTATTTGAATGGGTTCATGGTATCTCTTTGTTCAATGGCTGCCTGCAGGAGGACAAATCTCAGGGTTGTATACTGCATATATACTTTGATAATAAATATATTTTGAATCTTTGACTTGGCAGCATTTTCTGCTGTTACTATCTGCAATACTGTGCTCAGCCTTGTGGGGTCACTGTAACTCTATTTCTCTCAGGTTTTACAAAACGCTCCCAGTGAAACAGCAGAATTTCAAATTCTCTCTCAGAAGTTCAAGCTTCAGGTAAGGATAAACTTTATTTGCCATTTACATTTAGCTGTACTGTATTGGGAATTTGCTGTGCTGTGGTGTGTTGGTCAGGATGTGATATACAATAAAACAAAAATACATTCAACAATTGGTTCAGCACAGACTAGATGGGATGAAGGGCCTGGTTCTGTGCTGTACTATGACTCAATGACTCTATAATTCTAAAGAATAAAGAATTATATACAAATAAAAAGCTAATAAAGTTAGAGGTTAATGGATGGAAATGGAATAAAATATGCATAAACAAATACATACCACCAGGCATTTACAATGTAAACAGCATTATAAAAACTGATTTGAAGTGTCCTTTGTGTAATGACAGGATAATAGACAGAAAGGGATGGGGTGGGGGAAGGGCTAACTAGAATGGTTGATTAGATTAACTGCCTGGGGGAAGAAAGTTTTAAAATGGTGTAAAGAAACATTTTGAGATGTGAACTTTGTCTGAAGTGTTTGGTCTTTTGAAATCTTGATTTAGTTAATCCCTCTCATGTCAATTTTACTTTTCTTTCTCCTTGATTGTCTCAGATTGATCCTCAGATACAATTCCCCTGGTGCTCTTCCCAGCTAATGCTGGACTTTCCCATGCTCCTGGATTCTCCTAGAATCCCATTGAATTAAATATTAATCTTCCAACCAATGTTGTAAACAGCCAGGGGAAAACTTACAAGTTTCAACTTTTCATTTTCATCATTAGATTTACTCGTGTAAAAGTTGCTCAAAAGGTTGGGGCAGTTTGAGACTTGAGGTAATCTGACAAAACCTGTCCAGGCTCCTCATACTCGCCCTGAGCCAGTGCAATGAACATTAGAAAGAGAGCACTGAAATCAAATTTGTATACTGCCCCATCCACATTCGTCATGTGAATATCACCAACACCCAGTCCTGCTCCAACCATGTTGATGTTACACCAATGCCTCTACTTTCTTAGAGGGCTAAAGAAATTCGACATGACCCCATCAACCCGTAACAATTTTCATCAATGCACCATAGGAAGCACTCTGTCTGGATGTGTAACAGCTTGGTATGGCAACTACTCTGCCAGTGAGTCTGATAAACTGCAGAGGGCTCAGGACACAGCTCAGCACATCTCTGGAACCAGCCTCCCCTCTTAGACTCTGTCTATACAGACCATAAGACATAGGAGCAGAATTAGGCCATTCAGCCCACTGAGTCTGTTCTGCCATTCCATCATGGCTGATCCCAGATCCCACTCAATCCCATACACCTGCCTTCTCGCCAGATCCTTTGATGTCCTGATCAATCAGGAAACTATCTACTTCTGCCTTAGGTATACCCATGGACCTATCCTCCACCGCAGTCTGTGGCAGAGCATTCCACAGATTTACTACTCTCTGGCTTAAAAAACATCCTCCTTACCTCTGTTTTAAAAAGTTGCCCCTCAATTTTGAGGCTGTGCCCTCAAGTTCTGGATACCCCACCATAGTAAACATCTTCTCCACATTTCCCCTATCTAGTTGGATAGGTTTCAATGAGATCCCCATGCATTCTTCTACATTCCAATGAATACAGGGCCAAAGCTGCCAAACACGCCTCATATGTTAACCCCTTCATTCCCAGAATCATCCTTTGGCTCCTCTGGGCTCTTATCAATGACAACACATCCTTTCTGAGCTACGCGGCCCAAAACTATTGACAATACTTCAAGTGCGGCCCAACTCGTGTCTTATAAAGGCTCAACATTATCTCTTTGCTTTCTGCTACTTCAGTATGCTTTAGCATAATCAAAGACCCCACCCACTCCACACATTCTCTCTTCTCACCTCTTCCATCAGGCAAGAGATACTAAAGTCTGAACGCATGTGCCACCCAGCTTTTAGCCCACTGTTATCAGACCTGAATGATATGATGATTCATTATGATCCAGAACTTCATTTTGTATCTCCATGGCACTTTCTCTGCAGTTTTAACACTTTATTCTGAATTGTTATTGTTTTGCCGAACAAGCTCAATGCACTGTGTATTGATTTGATCGGTATAAACAGTATGCAAGACATTGACAGTAATAAACCAATATCAATACCAACTTCTTCACCAAGAGGGTGGTGAATCTGTGGAATTCATGCCACAGACAGCTGTGGAAGCCAAGTCATTGCGTATATTTAAAGCGGAGATTGATAGGTTCCTGATTAGTAAGCGCATCAGAGGTTACAGGGTTAAGGCAGGAGAATGAGGTTCAGAATGAAATATGATTGAATGATGGAGCAAATTCAATGGGCTGAATGACTTAATTCTTCTCGTCTATCTTATAATCACATGAAATGGCAAAGGCTTGTCACTGCCTCAGTAAAGCAGTTGGTGTAATTGAAGAACCCACCTAAGCTGAACATTCTCTCTTCTCCCCCCTCCCATCAGGCAGAAGATACATAAAACTGAAAGCCCATACCACCAGGCTCAAGGGCAGCTTCTATCCAGAAAACACACTCACAAACAGACCTCACAATTTACCTCATTATGACAAAAACTGCAGATGCTGGAAATCCAAAGCAACACACACAAAATGGTGGAGGAATTCAGTAGTTCAGGCAGCATGTATGGAAAAGCATAAGCAGTGAACGTTTTGGCTGAGACCCTTCATTAGGGTTGACTGTTTACTCTTTTTCATAGATACTGCCTGGCCTGCTAAGTTCCTTCAGCATTTTGTGGGTGTTGCTTACCCTTTATGACCTTGCACCAGCAATGCACTCTTTTGCTAGCTTTTACACTTTATTCTGCACTCTATTATTGTTCTACCCTGTTGTAGCTCAGTGCACTGTGTATAGATCTGATCTGTATGAACAGTATGCAAGACAAGCTTTTCACTGTGTCTTGGTACAAGTGACAATAACCATAAACTAAACCAAACCAAAGATATGCACATTCAGCATATGATTAGACCATAAGACATAGGCGCAGAAGTAATTTTGTTCAGATTGAAGACACGAGCTGTCTGATTTTCTATGGTCCATAACAAAGTTAGATTGAAGTCTTTTGTCAGAAACAGAATCTGGTTTATGTCATGGAATTTGTTGTTTTGCAGCAGCGGTACAGTGCAATACATAAAAATCACGATAAATTACAATGAGAATATATTGAAAATAAATAAAGAGAGCAAAATATTGAGGTAGTGTTAATGGACCATTCAGAAATCCGATGGCGGAGAGGAAGAAGATGTTCCTAAAATAGTAAGTGTGCATCCTCAGGATCCTGTACCTCCTCCCTGATGGTGGTAATGAGAAGAGGGCATGTCCTGGGTGGTGAGGGTCCTTCAACATGGATGAGGCATTGCCTTTTGAGAATGTCCTCTTTGGTAGGAAGGCTGGTACCCATGAAGGAGTTGCCTGAGTCTACAACCATCTGCAACCTTTGCTGATCCTGTGCAGTGATGGAGTAGTTGGTATTGCAAGAGCAGGAATAGAAATAGAGACTTTGTTGCTCATAATGATTCAGGTCGTGTCATTTACTCAGTGAGTATGAAAATCTGAACAAACACAGCTTGAATTTATATTTATACTCATATGTGTTGCTTTTAATTTAAACAGTGTTTTAACATAGCAACAGCTCCCAAAAGCACTTCATAGGAAACAGTTTATAAGTAAACCACGTAAGCAGATCATTTGAGTCATTTATCACAGAAGGGAATATGATTTCCTTTATTGGAGTTCCTCAAGGTATTTTCCAGGGTTCACCAATGCACATAAATGCTGGGGATCTCAGCAGGTCAGACAGCATCTACGGAGGGGAATAAAGAGTTGATGATTTGGGCCGAGACCTTTCATCAACTCTGGATCTTTTCTTCAATTTGGATAGTTTCATCTGTAACTGCCAATTAGGCATCAGCCAGCCTACCCTCAATTCCCTTTAGCGGCTTTGTCAATTTCCTTTCTTCCAGCAAGGTCAAAAGTGGGAATGTTCAATGCTAATTCAATATATCCATTTGCAGCTATTCAGAAGTTGAAGTAGTACATGCCTGTGTCCTGAGTTCATAAAAAATTAACAGGGAATATAATTTGGTTATGAAAGCAAATGGTTCATTTAAACCAAAAACAGAAATCTGGAGGAATTCAGCCAGACAAGTAACATCTGTGGAAAGAAACTGAGCTGGGGGAAGAGTGCTAGGTCTACAATTTTCAAAGCAGAGCCGGAATAAGAACTTAAGACATTCTGTGGAATTTGTTGCTACAGGTGGCTGTGGGGGCCAAGTCAGTGGGTATATTTAAGGCAGACATGGATTGATTTTTGATTAGTCAGGGCATGAAGAGATACAGGGAGAAGTCAAGAGATTGGGACAGAGAGGGAAATGGATCAGCCATGATGAAATGGCAGAGCAGACTTGATGGGCCAAATGGCCTAATTCTGCTTCTATTTCTTATTTTATTTCTATTTCTTATAGACTTATTCAACCCAAAGAGTCTGATTTACTACTCAAACATGGCTGATTTACTATCCCTGTCAACCCCATTCTCCTGCCTTCTCCCCACAACCTATGACACCCTTACTAATCAATCCTCTTTAAATATACCCAATGACTTGGCCTCCACAGTCATCTGTGGCAATGACTTCCACAGATTCACCACCCTCTGGCTAAAGACATTTCTCAAATCTCTGTTCTAAAGGGATATCCTTCTATTCTAAGGCTGTGCCCTCTGGTTCTAGACTCTCACACTATTGGAACCTTCCTCTCCATGTCCAAAGTTTATGGAGTTAGGTTATAACAGAACAGGTGATAAAGACCCTGAGTACTGACTGTTAGCAAAGCATTCTGAAAGACTACGGTATGAAAAAGACATAGACAATGAGAGAGCAGCTTACCAAAAGGCTGCAGATACCTCGACAGAAGATAAGATGTTATTCTTCTTGTTTCTTTCTAGTCTCATTGGACCTTACAATAACAGTGGAGGAAACTGAAGGCTGAAAGGTTGAAATGGGAATGAGATTTGAGAACTTGGGAATTTAGGTGACATGAAATAGGACATCTGAGATCCCCACCGTATCAGAGTTCTGCTGTTCTACCAAGCAATCACCCAGTAGTATGTTCAAAATCAGAATCACTTTATTATCACTGATGTATAATGTGAAATTTGTTGATTTGCAGTAGCAGTTCAAAGTCGTAAAAGTCAGTAAATTATAAAAACAAATAATGAGGTAGTGCTCATGGGTTCATGGACCATTCAGAAATTTGATAGCTGAAGGGAAGAAACTCTTTCTGAATCAT
Organism: Hemitrygon akajei; assembly: GCF_048418815.1. Lineage (NCBI taxonomy): Eukaryota > Metazoa > Chordata > Chondrichthyes > Myliobatiformes > Dasyatidae > Hemitrygon > Hemitrygon akajei. The sequence continues at coordinate 160,824,950 of NC_133134.1, read as the reverse complement.
TGAGTATGGGTCTCCAGGCTTCTGTATGTCCTCCCCATTGGAAGAGGACTTTTCCCAGATGGTGAGGTCCTTAGTCATGTATTCAGCCCTCTTGATACACCAATTCTTGAAGGTGTCTTTGTCGATGAGGAAATGATGGTGTTGAATGCTTGAGCCATGATCGATAAACAGTAGCTTGACATGTGTTCCAAAGCAGATGATGATTTGAGCACAGGGTCAATCTGACTGCAACTGCAGAGTCTTGAGACTACATCTTGTGTGTTGTTCTGGTCTCTTTATCTGAGGAAGAATGTATTTGCTATTGAGGTAGCACAGTGAGGTTCATCAGGCTGATTCAGGAAATATAAGCAGTATGGTATAGAAGAATGAGAGGGAAGCTATTTGAAGCTTAGAAAATCCTGACAGCACCACCATCAATATCACCTCAGTCAATTCAGGGAGTATAATGGCTCATGCACCAGTGCCAAATAATGTTGATTCATTTCAGATCTCTCCTGTTATTCTTGGAGGTAGAAGTTGTTTTCCTACAATTGAATTCTGCTGTAAAATTATTGCTGCAGACACGACGGTATGTGGAACATAGACTAGATGTTAGAAGAATATTCCCTTTGTGGAAAAGACCAGGGGCAAAATTGATTAGGGATAAAACTTTTAGGAATGTCCTGGAGGATATTATATTTTTCATCTGGAGTGTGGTGAACTTGTGGAAATCATTACCACAAAGGCACTTGAGTGAAAATCATTCAAGATATTATAACCATATAACAATTACAGCATGGAAACAGGCCATCTCGGCCCTTCTAGTCCGTGCATAACGCTTACTCTCACCTAGTCCCACCGACCTGCACTCAGCCCATAACCCTCCATTCTTTTCCTGTCCATATACCTATCCAATTCTTTTTTAAATGACAATATCAAACCTGCCTCTACCGCTTCTACTGGAAGCTCGTTCCATGATTCACAATCACAACCTTGTGCTTATTACAAATATCTGATATCTCCTTACAAATTTGCTCCTCCAGTTCTTGCTCTCCATTAGGTGGTCTGTAATACACCCCTATAAGTGTTACTACACCTTTCCCATTCCTCAATTCCACCCAAATAACCCTCCTAGACGAGCCCTCTAATCTATCCTGCCAAAGCACCGCTGTAATATTTTCTCTGACAAGCAATGCAACACCTCCCCCTCTTGTCCCTCCGATTCTGTCACACCTGAAGCAACGAAATCCAGGAATAATTAGTTGCCAATCACACCCCTCCTGCAACCATGCTTCACTAATAGCTACAACATCATATTTCCAGGTATCAATCCATGCTCCAAGCTCATCCACCTTTCTTACAATGCTCCTAGCATTAAAATAAGAAACAATTGTATAATGATTAAAATTTAAGGAGATTTAACAGGCAAGTACTGAAGTGGAGATTTTAGGGAGAATAGTTGTCAAGCTTGGGACTAAGATATAGTACATAGAACACTGCAGCACAATACAGTCCCTTCAACCCACAACATTGGGCCAAGCTTTTAACCTACTCTAAGTTATCATTCATGTGCCTATCTAAGAGCTTCTTAAATGTCATTAATATAACTGCCTCTACCACACCTGTAGCAGGGAGTTCCTTGCACCCACCACTCTCTGCATAAAAAAACTGACTGCTGACATCCCCTCTATACTTTCCATCAATCATCTTAAAAATATGCCCTCACATGTTAGCCATTTCCACCTTGGGAAAAAGATCTCTGTGTATCCATTCAATCTATGCCCCTTATCATTCTAGTACACCTCTCCTCCTATTGCACTCCAAAGAGAAAAGCCCTAGCTTGCTCAAACTATCCTCATAAGACATGCTCTCTAATCCAGGCAAACATCCTGGTATATCTCCTTTGCTCCCTCGCTAAAGCTTCCACATCCTTCCTTTAATGAAGCGACCAAAACTGAGTGGTTTAACCAGGGTTTCATACAGCTGCAACGTTACCTCACGGCTCTTAAACTCAATCACCTGACTGATGAAGGTTCATTTCTAAATGGGGAAAAAATTCAAAAATCTGAGGTGCAAAGGGACTTGGGAGTCCTTGTGCAGGATTCCCTAAAGGTTAATTTGCAGGTTGAGTCGGTGGTGAGGAGGTCAAAAGCAATGTTAGCGTTCATTTCAAGAGCACTGGAATATAAAAGGAAAGATGTAATGTTGAGGCTTTTTTAGGTACTGGTGAGGCCCCATTTGGAGTATTGTAAGCAGTTTTGGGCCCCTAGTCTAAGAAATGATGTGCTGACATTGGACAGGGTTCAAAGGAGTCTCATGAAAATTTAAGACCAGAGGACACAGTCTCAGAATAGAGGGATGTCTGATTAGAACAGAGATGAGGAGGAATTTCTTTAGCCAGAAAGTGGTGAATGTGTGGAATTCATTGCCACAGGCAGCTGTGGAGATCAAGTCATTGGGTATATTTTAAAACAGAGATTGTTACATTTTTGATTAGTCAGGGCATGAAGGGATACAGGGAGAAGACCATAAGATATAGGAGCAGAAGTAGGCCATTTGGCCCATCGAGTCTGCTCTGCCATTCAATCATGGGCTGATCCAATTCTTCCAGTCATCCCCACTCATCTGCCTTTTCCCATACCCTTTGGTGCCCTGGCTAATCAAGAATCTATCTATCTCTGCCTTAAATGCACCCATTGACTTGGCCTCCACAAGCTGCTTGTGGCAACGAATTCCACAGATTTACCATCCTCTGACTAAAGTAATTTCTCTGTACCTCTGTTCTAAATGAACGTCCTTCAATCCTGAAGTCGTGCCCTCTTGTCCTAGACTCCCCTACCATGGGAAATAACTTTGCCATATCTAATTTGTTCAGACCTTTTAACATTTGGAATATCTCTGAGATCCCCCCCTCATTCTCCTGAACTCCGAGGAATACAGCCCAAGGACAGGGGACTGGGGCTGAGAGGAAATAGATCAGCCATGATGAAATGGCGGAGCAGACTCGATGGGCCAAATAGTTTAATTCTGCTCCTATATCTTATAGTCTTATATACCCTCTCCTTTGTTACAACCCTAGCAACATAAAACAAAAGAGGCTCTCTGGTTTCTTCAATTTGCTTTGTCATTCAATTTTTAGAGCTTTATTTCAACATTAACATATCTTCCCTACCCTATCTCTATATCTCCTGATCCCCTTAGCCTTTCAGTCTCTGTCAAATGCGTTCATCCCGAAGGATAGAATGATCATAGCTCAATGGGTGAAGAAAATTTCAGTCAGCACAATCAGAACATTTTCCTAACACAGTAATCCATAATTCAAGATTCCCCTTCCCAAACTACTCCCTATCAAGTCTTTCTCATGTTTATATAGCTGAGGAACATTCATTTTCTCCTGCTTGCCACAGGGAGCCGAGGGTGCAGTCAGCAGCAGTGAGGCGAGGGATGTCAGTTATGCAAGGGGCAGAGTGGACGCACCGGATTTTGTCTGTAACTGGTTGAACAGCACCTGAGTTTACAGAGTATCTATGTTCTACACAAGGTGCTCTCTGAAGAAGGCAATATCTATCATAAAAGATCTCCACCATACAGGTTATGCCACCTTCTCACAGCTCCCAATGAACAGGAGGTACAGGTGCCTGAAGTCTCTCAACACCAGGTTTAAGAATGACTACTTACCTTCAACCATTCCATTCTCAAAACAACCCTTATCACCATCTCAAGATAGCAAGACTATTATTTCCAGCATTTGCAGACTTGCTGGTGTCTGTCACGTTGCTCTATCATGGACTGTTTTGTTCTAATGGTGTTCTTTCTTGTATAATTTTGTTGTTACTTTTTTTAATGAATGACACATCTCTGATGCTATATGCCTATGATGCTGATGCAAATGAGTTCTTCATTGCATCTGTGCGTATGTCAATAAACTTGACTTTGAGGTAAAGTGCACACTTAAAATGGGAGGTTGGCCAAGAGATCATAAGAATTGTTCAAGCTGGATGTAACCTGGCCTCAAAATTAGATTAAAATTTTGAAATTGGATAGAAATCTATGCAATAACTGGTCACCATGGTGATGCTGACAGTGAATTAGACAAATCTGATGGATTCAATGGTATGGGAAGCATGAGCAGACTAAGACTTTAAATACATTAAATTTGGTTCAGGTTTGTAAAGGCAATTTTCTATTTTGTTTTGAGCAGCTTTTTATGTTGGTATTTGAAGAGATCTATTCAACAGATAATCAAATTAAGATAAAAGATGGTCAAAGATTGAGGGCTTCAGATGAATATAAGGCAATGCAGGTTGTTTTATTAAATCCAATAAACCTTTGCTGCTTTTCAAATCACACTCACACCAAAACCTTATTCCCTCTCTCCAGAAATTATCTTTTGGATCTAAATACTTCAATTCAAAGTTCAAATTTGTTTTTACTGCCTGTTACGCTGCTGGTGTTTAGGGCAGTAATGAATGTCCTTCATCTTTGGCAACGTTCAGGGCTTCTTTCATGATGTCAGTAGCTTCCTCTCAGTTTTCACTACTGCCAGTCATGCAAGTCCCCGAAGAGACTCAGGGACACCACCGCACTCAGATGTAGAAGGATTCTTCATTGCTGTGTCCATAACAATTTTGTTTGACCAGTCAGGGTTGTTAGCCCTGAGCTGAACCTTCGAACCTGGAGGACAGTGAACCACTCTTAAACTGTCCTCTACCCTTTTGGAGAAGAATTAGGCTATTTGGTCCATTCAAGTCTGTTCCGCCGTTTCCCTCTACTGGAGGTTAATGGAGCCGAGTAAATCCCAGATGATTTATCTGCCTGTAAAGTGTGGGAACTGGGACTCAAAAGAAATTGAACACTATTGTAGCAGTGGCTCATCCCTGAAGAAGTCAGTGAGGGGTTAAAAAAACAAAGTTCAAAAGCATAATGCATGGAGCTGAATGCTATTAACTCAGCTTGGATGTATTTCGAACAAACAATTGAGCAAATTTTCTGTAGTTAATCAGAATCAGAATCAGGTTTATTATCACTGACATATGTGTAAAATATGTTGCTTTGCGGCAGCAATAGAGCGCAATATATAAAGTATAGTACAAATTGCAATAAGAAATACTGTATATGATAACCATGGTTGAACGAGGAGGTATGTCGTCTGCTGAGGGCTAGGTCAATGGCATACACACCCCCCTCCATATACATGGAGAGGCAGTGGAAAGTGTGGAAGACCTAAAGTTCCTTAGAGTTATGTTGTCAAAGCAGCTGACATGGACCACCAACACCTCGCTGCTTGTAAATAAGTCACAACAAAGACTCTTCTTCCTCAGAAAGCTGAAACAGACCAAACTCCCACAAAAGCTGTTGCTTAACTTCTACAGAAGCACAATTGAAACCATTCTGACCAACAACACCACAGTGTGGTATGCCAGCTGCACAGCCGCTGAGCTACAAGACCTGCATCATGTGGTGATGGCGGCCCAGCGAATTGTCAGCATTGAGCTCCCAGGACTGGACACCATCTATTCCAGCAGACTCAGGAGGAAAGCAATCAGCATAACCAGAGACACCACACACCCCGGCCACTCCCTGTTTGACCCACTGCCATCCAGCAAAAGGTTCAGGACACTAAAAACCAGAACAAATAGACTGAGGAACAGCTTCTACCCCAGAGCTGTGGCCTCCATCACACCACTCCCACAGAACCATGACTGAAACTGTGAGCACACACAAGGACTCAAATACTTGCACTAACGGCACTTTGTGCATTACTGTGATATTCTGGTACTGCTGCAACTTATTTTCTGCTACTTATCTATTTAATATTGTTTTTCTATTACTGTCTTGTTTTTATCTACTGCTTTGTTTGATTGCCTGAGAGGAAGCCAAGCAGAGTTTCATTGTACCTATGTATAATGACAATAAAGATCATTCAATTCAATTCAATTGTGATCCAGGCCTGTTCAAGAAAACCAGGTGTGACTTGCAGAGGCTATTTCAAGAGCAAAGAGACAATTCCGAGTGAGGTTGGAGGCAACACCAGATGCACGTCAACTTTGGCAGGGTTTGCAAGACATTACTTCCTACAAAGTGAAACCCAATAGCATGAATGGCAGCGATGCTTCACCACCAGATGAGCTCAATGCCTTCTATGCCTGCTTTGAAAGGGAGAACATAAATACAGCTGTGAAAATTACTGCTGCACCTGGTGACCCTGTGATCTCTGTCTCAGAGGCCAATGTTAGGCTATCTTTCAGGAGGTGAACCCTCGCAAGGTGGCAGGTCCCAATGAACAACTGGGGGAAGTATTCAAGGACATTTTCAACCTCTCACTGCTACAGGCGGAAGTTCCCACTTGCTTAAAAAGGTAACAATTATATCAGTGCCGAATAAGAGTAGTGTGAGCTGTCTTAATGATTGTCACCCAGTAGCAGTCACATCTACGGTGATGAAATGTTTTGACAGGTTGGTCATGGCTAGAATCAACTTGTCTCAGCAATGACCTGCACCCACTACAAGTTGCCTATCACCACAATAGGTCTATGGCCGATGCAATCTCAATGGCTCTTCACACAGACTTAGACCACCAGGACAATACAAGCACCTCTGTCAGGATGCTGTTCATTGACTATAGTTCAGCATTTAACACCATCTTTCCTCAGTCCTGATCAATTAGCAGAACCTGGGCCTCTGTACCTCCCTCTACAATTGGATCTTCAACTTCCTAACCAGAAGATCACAATCTGCGTGGATTGATGATAATAACTCCTCCTCGCTGACGATCAACACTGGTGCACCCCAGGGGTATGTGCTTAGCCCACTGCTCTACTCCCTCTAAACCCATGACTGTGTGGCTAGGCATAGCTCAAATACCATCTATAAATTTGCTGATGATACAACCATTGTTGGTAGAATCTCAGATGGAGACAAGAGGGCATACAGGAGCAAAGTATACCAGCTAATTGAGTTGTGTCGCAGCAACAACCTTGCACTTGATGTCAGTAAGATGAAAGAGCTGATTTTGGACTTCAGGAAGGGTAAGATGAGGGAACACGAACCAATCCTCATAGAGGGGTCAGAAGGTGAAAGAATGTGGGTAATTTCAGGTTCCTGGGTTTCAAGATCTTTGAGGATCTAACTTGGTCCCAACATATCGATGCAGCTATATTTCATTAGAAATCTGAAGAGATTTGGTTTGTCAACTAAAACACTTGAAAACTTCTACAGATGTACTGTGGAGAGCATTTTGACAGTTTGCATCACTGTCTGGAATGGGGGGTGAGTTACTGCACAGGATTGAAAGAAGCTACAGAAAGTTATAAAATTAGTCAGCTCCATCTTGGGTATCAGCCTCTGTAGTATCCAAGACACCTTCAAGGACTTGTGCCTCAGAAGGGCGACATTTATTATTAAGGACCCCCATCACCCAGGGCATGCCCTCTTCTCATTGTTACCATCAGGAAGGAGGTATAGCAGCTTGAAGGCACACACTCAGCGATTCAGGAACAGCTTCTTCCCCTCTGCCATCTGATTCCTAAATGGACATTGAAACCTTGAACATTACCTCACTTTTTTAAAAGTATATATTATTTCTGTTTTTGCACTATTTTTAATCTATTCAATATACAGATATATACTTACTGTAATTGATTTACTTTTTTTGTCTTTCTATATTAACATCCTAACGAACAAGAAAATAGCAATTGACATCTGCCTTAGAGCTCTCAGCTGCTACATTCTTTCTATATTGATGTATGGCTGCGAGTCACGGACCATCACAAATGCAATGGGAAAAAGAATCAATTCAGCAGAGATGTGGTTCCTCAGAAGAATGCTATGCATATCATATATGGACAGGATAACCAACGAAGAAGTTCTACAGAGAATGAAAACAAAACGAACATTACTTAAAAAAACAGCAATCAAAATTCTTTGGACACATCATGTGAAGAGAGACATTGGAACATTTAGTTACAACTGGAAAGCTGGAAGGAAAAAGAAGCAGAGGCAGACAGAGAGTGAGAATGATAGATGGATCAACATCACGGTTAGAAACAGGGGAGGCAGCAGCCACAATTCTGAGGGTCAGGGACCGTGATGGATGGAGAGACATGATCGCCTGCGCCAAATGGCAAGGCACCTGATGATGGATGATGATATTATCATGAATTACATTGTACTGCTGCCGCTAAGTTAACAAATTTCATGACATAGGCTGATGATTAATAGATCTGATTCTGAAATATATTTCTAATTATAATTAGTATATGCTACAATATATACAAAGTACAATAAGAAATATATATCATGATATACACTATACATACATATATACAAATGATGACAGAGGGAAAGAAGCTGTTCCTAAAATGTTGAGTGTGTGTTTTCAGGTTCCTGTACCTCCTCCCTGATGATAGTAATCATAAGAGGGGTTTCCTTTGGTTGTTCTGGATGTTTCCCACAGTGCAGAAACGTAGGCTAATTGGTCATTGGAAATTGTCCTGTGATTAGGCTAGGGTTAGATCAGGGATTTTCAGGCAGTGTGGCTCAAGGGGATGGAAGGACCAACTCCGCAATATATCTCAATAAATAAATGAATAAAAGGCATGTCCTAGTGCTGGGGGTTCTTAGTGATGGATGCTGCCTTTTTGAGGCACCGGCTCTTGAAGATGTCTTTGATGCTGGAGAGGCTAGTGCCTATGGTGGAGCTGGCTGAGTTTACAACATCCTGCAGTTTTTTTCAATCCAGTGGTCGCTCCCTACCAAACGGTGATGCACCCAGTTAGAATGCTCTTCACGACACATCTGTAGAAATTTGCAAGAGTCTTTGGTGACATATCAAATCTCCTCAAACTTCTCATGAAGTATAGCCTCTGGCATGCTGTCTTCACAATTGCATCAATATATTGGGCCCTGGATAGACCTTCTGAGATATTGACACCCAGGAACCTAAAGCTGCTCACCCTTCCCACTGCTGACCGTTAAATGAAGATTGGTGTGTGTTCCCTCAACGTCCCCTTCCTGAAGTCCACAACCAATTCCTTGCTCTCAATGATGTTGTGTGGAAGGTTGTTTTTGTGGTGTAAGGTTATAGTACCAGATTATAGTATATGAAAGGTATTTTAATAATCTGATAAATTTCAAAAACAATTAGAAACCAAGCCTTTTAATTTCATATTACGGATTTTGGATGGTCAATATGAGGGGTACCATTTCTCACATTTGGCATATCAGTAAGTAATACCCAATGAGCTGGGTGACATCAGTGGCCACCCAATGAGTTGGCAGGATTCTCTGATTCTGCAATGTCTCCTTGTTAATGTGCACATGTTCTTTCATTTATCTATCTATCTATCTATCTATCTATTTATTTATTTATTTATTTATTTATTTATTTATTGGGGTACAGCACGGAATAGGCCCTTCGAGATATGCTGTCCAGCAACCCCCCCCCCCCAATTTAACCCTAGCCTAACCATGGGACAATTTACAATGATCAACTAACCTACCAACTGGTACACCTTTGGACTATGGGAAGAAACCAGAGGAAACCGGCGCAGTCAGGGGGAGAATATATATTCTCCTTACAGATCCTCTTGAAGATCTGTTACTTGAAGACTGCAAGACTAAATCGAGATAAACACAAGATGAAATAATTGAGTTAAAAAGTAGTTGGTACTGTGTGGCATTGTGCTCCTTAATGTGTTAATTATGATTGTTGCTGTTTGGAGTTGACGCTGGTTAAAGTGGAGGTTGATAGGTTCTTGATCAGTAAGGGTGTTGAAGGATATTGGGGGAAGACAGGAGAATGGGGCGGGGAGGGAAAATAAATAATTCATGATGGATTGGCAGAGCAGACTCAATGGATATGGTCTGATTCTGCTCCTGTGTCTTGTGGTCTTAAAATCAGCTGCAATGGTGTGACCTTTGCATAGATTTCACCATGGCAGCCGGCTTGTAGAAAATTGTATGTTGGTAATTGCCTTTGAGCACAAGACAACAGTTCTTCCATTTCATCTGAAGATCCAAAGTGGATCCTATTTATAAGGACATTATGTTCAGGTCTTCAAAGATTAGGAAGAAATGTACCCAGCCTAGACCTCAGCTGACAGTAATCTTCCTGTGAGGCTGCATCAAGCTATGCACAGAGCCAAGTTTTACCGTGTGCTGAGTTTCTATATGTCCTGGCAGCTTTACTGTTCAGTTGGATCTTGTAGAAGAGTTTCTGGAGATAAATATCTTTGACTATTTGATCACAGGTCAAAAGGAGGTCCTGCAGAACGTGGAAATGCTCAGTCCTGTGGGATGCTTTGATCGCCAAAGTCATTAGGCAGAATTTGATCATCAAACCTTCAGACAAGCACTATGACCTCCTGTGGTGGCAAGAGTCCTTCCCATCGGCTTGGTCATGCACAGATAGAGACTCACTCACAATGTACGCAGCCCTCATTCACCTCCTTCTGGACTGAGTCTTTGCCTAGAAAGTCCAGAAAGGAAGGAAGTGGTCATTATGGAAGTTCATTCTGAGCAGTTGCGTAACAAGAGCCTTGAGCTGTACCCGGAACACAAGGCTATTTCCCCCCAAAATGTACAACACTCAAAACGTACAATAAATACATAGACTCATAGGTCAATACAGTGTGAATATAAAATACAGTCAAGGTATGCCATTATTTTCATTGCCTGTACAGGGCAATTCAATCAATTCCATCATATTGTGTCAACATGTTCACATCAGGCTAAAGTATATATACAAAACCTGTAATACATTTTAAGCTATGATTTTCAGGTACAGATATGAATAGTTTTTAAAAAGTCATTAGTTTTAAGGTTGTTCTGGTTAAACTCATGCACGGGGACCAACATTCTTCTAATAACTCTCAGACCTATTTTTGACAATTGGCTGAAATCCCTTCTCTTCAGGATATTATAAAAGCCAATCGCACATAAGTTAACATGTCAGACTAGGATTTCTACCTATTCATACCCAAGAGATTGAAAACATCCACTGAATAAAAATGTTTGCTGGAAATCTTCTAAATGATGAGTAACATTAACCAGGGAGAATCATTACTAACATAAAAATCGTCTTGTCTTCCCAGGGGTCTAGCCTTGCATTTTTATAGTGTCTTTGTTAACTTCAGGCAAAACCGGTGATGTATTTCTGAACTTTAAAGCTTGTAACATGGGAAACGCAACACAGCAAATGCCCAAAAGGATCAAGGATCGAATATCAACTTTATTCACCATGCACATTTACACATATTAGGAATTTGCTGTGATGTGTTGGTGCGACGTGCAACACAAAACAACATTCAACAATATTACTGTATATAAAAATAATGTGCAGAAGAATGCCATAATCGTCATTGACCAGATATTCTGTTGATTGAGGAGCAAATACAGGGAAAGACACTGGGGATACCACTCCTTCTGTTCAGACAAATGCTTCAAATTCACGTTTTTTATTTCCACCTGAGGGAGCATGTAAGGGTCTCAATGATGCCTCGTCTAAAGGAGAGAGGAAATAACCCACGAATGCGTGCTGTAGTACAATCTGTACTGGTCATGAATAGGGGAGAAATATTAGCAAGGGACGGTGCAAATTTAAACTTGCTTTCACATCAGGGACCACAGAATTCTATGTGCATTAGAAGTCGAGGCATGCAATAAAATAAGACAGCAGGGATGTGATAATTCAAACCATCTATTTCACATTGTTATTTAGGTTCGTATTTAGCAGCTGCACTTCTTGCCTGGCCTGTCTTGGCACCGTTCCCTAATTCTTCCTGGCTCCAAGCCTGTATCAGAGTACTGCTTGTTAAATCTGGAATCTCTCACATTTCCTTTTCAGATGCCTCAATCAAGACTACGGCCGAGTCAAACAGCCCACTTCACGAGTTAGTCAGTTCAGGTGTGAAGCTGCGATACATCGCATGCATTTTATGGTGGCCTTAGTTTTAGAAGCATGCCACTATTTTAGCTTCTATATCAGTGCAGAGAACATGCATATTAACCACTCATTTTAAAAATATTTCATCTGTTAAGCCCCTTTGTTGCACTGAGTACAGATATTGTTTCCTTAGTTTCCCTGTTTTCTGTTTCCTGTCTTCACATCCTTTCTCACTCAAGATTTGTGATGTTTTTCAGTTTTTATTTGGAGATGTTCTTACTTGGTCAGTTACAGTCAATGGTTCTTATTGTAAAGCAATGACCAAACACATGGTAAGCATTCTATAATACACAAAAGGAATATACTTTAGTTCAGGGGTTCCCAGCCTTTTTTTATGCCATGGACCCTTCCTATTAACCGAGGGGTCCATGGACCTCAGCTTGGGAACCCCTGCTTTAGTTCATCTGTAAGCTTGTATTAAATCAGAATCAGGTTTAATATCATCGGCATGTGTGGTGAACTTTGTTGTCAGCAGTACAATGCAATACATAATAATAGAGAAAAAAAACTGAATTAAAGAAAATGTATATTACGGTATGCATATATATATTAAATAGTTAAATAAGTAATGCAAAAATAAAAATAAACAAGTAGTGAGGTAGTGTTCATGGGTTCAATGTCCATTCAGATATCAGATGGCAGAGGGGAAGAAGCTGCTCCTGAATCATTGAGTGTGTATCTTCAGGTTTCTGTACCTCCTTTCTGAGCAATGAGGACAAGGGATGACCTTGGTGCTGGGGGTCCTTAATGATGGACACTGCCTTCCTGAGGCACTGCTTCTTGAAGGTGACCTGGATACTATGGAGGCTAGTACCCATGGTGGAGCTGACTACATTTACAACTCTCTGCAGCTTTCTTCGGTCCTATGCAGTAGCACCCCCAACCCCCACCCCCATCACCATACTAGACGATGATGCAGCCAGTTAGAATGCTCTCCATGTAGAAATTTTCAAGTGTTTTTGGGAACATACCAAATCTTCTCAAACTCAAAATTCAAGGTTTCAAAGTGCATTTATTATCAAAGAATGTATAAATTACACAAACTTGAGTTTAGTTTGCAAAGCAAGGAACCTGAAAGAACCCAATTTAAAAATTAAGACCAACCCTATCCCCCCATGCCTACAGAGAAAGAGAAAAATAACACTAAACAAATCATATAAACAATAGGAGTGAGCAACCACAACAGCATTCCGAACCAGACTGAGTCCTTAGATCCAAATCTCTGGAGCAGCCTGGAATAGGCCCAAAGCCTCAGTATCAATTCATCATATCAGCGGGGCAAATTGCCACAAAGTTCACAAACACAGAGCACAGCAGCGGCGGTCAGTCTCACAGCCTTAGCGTCACAGAGGGAGAAGCCCTCAGGCTATCTGGGCTGGCATTTAAATTGTCCAAACCTCGCACTAAGATGTTGGTGAGTCACTCTGGGCCCAGATTTCGCTGCCAAAGGAGCCATTCTCAACCTCTCCAAATCGGCTCGGCGCCCAGAGTCCGATTCTCAACCTCGTCCGATTCTCAATGCCCTGTCTTTCCAGTTTATGTGGGCTGGAAATCGGATTTCCAAACAGTGGATTGTACCTCACATTAGGACCCAGGCCTCACAGCAGTGAGTCGCTCCAGGCCTTGGAACACGTTGCCGATCAATTCACTTTGGGCCTGGATTTCTCAACTGAAGAAGCTATTCTCAGCCTCTCCAACTCTAGAACTCCTAATGAAATATAGCCACTGTTGTGCCTTCTTTGTAGCTACATTGATATGATGAGTCCAGGTTAAATCTTCAGATATATTGACACCCAGGAATTGGAAATTGCTCACTCTTTCCACTTATGATCCCTCTATGAGGATTGGTGTGTGTTCACTCATCTTATCGTTTCTGAATTCCACAATCAGTTCTTTAATCTTACTGTCATTAAGTGCAAGGTTGTTGCTATGACACCATTCAACTGATACATCTCATTCCTGTACGTCCTCTTGTCGCTGTCTGTAGTATAAAATGCTAATTTGCAAAATCTGAGTATTGTGGTATGTGGGTCTGTTTTCACACACAGAGTATCAATTTACTCTGATGTTCCCAGTTATTGGCATTGTGAGAATTTTCATTATCGAGGCGACTGGCTCATGTCTTTCCAAATGACCCTGCTAAACTCTGGAATTCATGGTGTTGGCAAGTGAATGTTCTCCACTACATGTTATGCTGCATTATCTCCGGGGACACAGGCTCACAGACTAAATAAGGCAAATTCCCTTTGTGTTTTACAGAATACTCACCAGTGTGCTTGGCTATTCACTGGTTCATAACAAGAGCTATTGGCTGCATCTGACCAAGTAAGTGAAACTCACAATGAAAACTGAAAATCACCATAAATACTCACCAAATCTGGCAACGTCCACGACAAACAGGGTTAATGACTCTTGTTCAGGCCTGCTTATGGTCTGAGCAACGCACACAAAGTGCTGGAGGAACTCAGCATCTGAGGAGTGGACCCTGCTGAGTCTCAGCCCAAAACGTTTACCCTTCCTCTCCGTAGATTCTGCCTGACCTGTGTGTTGCTCGGGATTTGACCTGATCTGACCTGATTCTGTGTGTTGCTCTGGATTTCCAGCATTTGCAGATCTCTTAATTGAGATACAACGTGGAATCTTAGCCTAATCACGGGACAATTTACAATGGTCAATTAACCTACCAGCTGGTACGTCTCTGGACTGTGGGAGGAACGTACAAACCCCTCATAGGCCGTGGCAGGAACTGAACCCAGGTTGGGTTGCCTGTACTGTAAAGCATTGTGCTAACCACTATGCTACCATGCCACCCCCCTTGTGCTTATGATTATGGTCTGATTTTTTTTTGCACAATCTATCTACTTTGTAGTTTAAAGTAGTTTTATGTCTTTGCCCCGTGCCACTGCTGCTGTAAAACAACAAATATAAATCATATAAGTCAGCGCTAATAAATTGGATTCTGATCCAGTGGACTGAAGTATTGATTCTATTTCTCTCTCCAAGGATGCCACATGACTTGCTGAACATTCCCAACAGTTTTGTTTTCACTTCCAATGCCCAAGATCCGCAATGTTTTATTTTATATTAAACTTTATTGTTAGTTCTGTTTCTCTCTTTAAATTTTTCCAAGAATTTGTTTTATTTCAGAGTTCCAGCATTTTTCAATCAAAGTATAATTCCAGATTTATAACAAGAGATTTTTTAATAGCACATTTTTTGAGGATGTGACTAAACATATTGTTGATGGTAGAGCAGTAGATGTAGTGTATATGGATTTCAGCAAGACTTTTGATAAGGTACCCCGTGCAAGGCTTATTAAGAAAGTAAGGAGACATTTTTAGTGAGAGCCTTGCGAGTTTTGCTTTACTTCATTTACAAGGATAGTTGCTGTTGGCATGACCAACATTTCTTACCAATTTCCCTTGAGAAAATGGAGGTATGCTGTCTCTTGAAATATGGCTATCATTCGAGTGAAAGCTGTCCCCCAATGCTGTAATTTGGGGATTTCCCAGATTTAGCCCTAATCATAATGTGAAGTTGATAATGTATTTCCAGGTCACTACTCGGTGACACTTGGAGTGAAACCTATAGTTGGAGGACTTTCCCTGTACTTTCACCCTTGTGTCAATGGAGCTGTACTTGCAGGTTTGAGAGATGATGGCAGAGTGGTCCAGTAAATAGCTGCAGTATATTTCATCAATTGTAGAGACAGTTATTGGTTTCGGTAGCAGGAACTGTTAGGTGTCACAAGAAGGGGAAATTGCTTTGTGGATCCAGAACTGGCTTGCCCACAGAAGGCAAAGAGTGGTTGTAGACGGGTCATATTCTGCATGGAGGTCGGTGACCAGTGGTGTGTCTCAGGGATCTGTTCTGGGATCCCTTCTCTTAGTGATTTTTATAGGTGACCTGGATGAAAAAGTGGAGGGATGGGTTAGTAAACTTGCTGATGACGCAAAGGTTGGGTGTGTTGTGGATAGTGTGGAGGGCTGTCAGAGATTACAGTGGGACATTGATAGGCTGCAAAACTGGGCTGAGAAGTGTCAGATGGAGTTCAACCCAGGTAAGTGTGAGGTGGTTCATTTTGGTAGGTCAAATATGATGATAGAAAATGACAGTGTGGAGGATCAGAGAGATCTTGGGGTCTGAGTCCATAGGACACTCAAGGCTGCTGTGCATGTTGACTCTGTGGTTAAGAAGGCATACAGTGCATTGACCTTCATCAATCGTGGGATTGAGTTTAGGAGCCAAGAGGTAATGTTGCAGCTATATAGGACCCTGGTCAGACCCCACTTGGAGTACTGTGCTCAGTTCTGGTCACCTCACTACAGGAAGGATGTGGAAACCATAGAAAGGGTGCAGAGGAGATTTACAAGGATGTTGCCTGGGTTGGGGAGTATGTCTTATGAGGATAGGTTGAGTGAACTTGGCCTTTTCTCCTTGGAGCAGCAAGGGACGAGAGGTGACCTGATAGTGGTGTATAAGATGATGAGAGGCATTGATCGTGTGGATAGTCGGTGGCTTTTTCCCAGGGCTGAAATGGCTAGCACGAGAGGGTACAGTTTTAAGGTGCATAGAAGTAGATACAGAGGAGATATCAGGGGTAAGTTTTTTTACACAGAGAATGGTGAGTGCGTGGAATGGGCTGCCCGGCGATGGTCGTGGAGGCAGATACGATAGGGTCTTTTAAGACACTCCTGGATGTGTACATGGAGCACAGAAAAATAGAGGGCTGTGGATTAGCCTAGTAAT
The DNA here is from genome assembly GCF_048418815.1 of Hemitrygon akajei. Taxonomy (NCBI): domain Eukaryota; kingdom Metazoa; phylum Chordata; class Chondrichthyes; order Myliobatiformes; family Dasyatidae; genus Hemitrygon; species Hemitrygon akajei. The sequence goes on along the minus strand of NC_133134.1, from coordinate 160,808,278 downwards.
TTCTAAGGTAGGGACATGTTCGGCACAGCTTTGCGGGCCGCAGGGCTTGTATTGTGCTGTAGGTTTTCTATGTTTCTATGTGTTTTCAGGAGTTTTATGAAATTTCTCCTTCGCATTTTGAGATCTATATTACCATGAAAACAGGAGGCAATGACTCTCATATCCTTATGAATTTAAGCCCATCACTCCTACTGGGGCACAAGCTGCCAACTGGAGTGCTGTGTCCTGTGCCAGACTTCCAGGTCGTTCCTATTTACTTACTGCCAGTTATGTGGCTGGCGTTTAGGGCAGCAATGAAGGTCCTCTATCTTGGGTGGGATTCAGGGCTCCCTTTATCATGCTAGTAGCTCCCTCAAAGTTTTCACAACCAGGTCATGCAAGTCCCGGTTGGAGACTCAAGAATCCCATCAAGGTTGTGGTCCTCTTGGAGGCAGTCGTCCCTAGGTTCGAAGATCCTTCCTCTCCGTGATGAGGTCTTTGGACCTATTCTAGCTCCGGGTTTCTATGGGATAGCATTGCAAGCTCCGAGCCCAACCCTCCGCCTTTCATAGCTGGGCTGGGGACCATCAATGGCAGAATTCTGCTTTTATTTAGTTTTATTATTTTAATGTAGAAAATTCCATACAAATATTTCATCATTGTAAAAACTTAATAGGTTCTTTCTTTGCCATCAGTTGATTTCTATTTAACTCAGTGAAAACAGTAGATACTAAAAATCTTAATTAAAAGCAAAAATTACTGGAAACATTCATCAGATAGCATTTTTGTGAAAGCTGAAATAGAGTTCCTTCCGGGTGAGGCAACATTTCACCTGCAAATCTGCGTCTATTGTGTCTGGTGTGCCCGATGCGGCCTCCTCTACATTGGTGAGACCTATCATAATTTGGGGACCACCTTGTTGATCACCTCTGTTCTATCTGTCAAAAGCAAAACTTCCCGGTGACCAAACATTTCAACTCCTATTCACATTCCCATTCCGACATGTCAGTCCATGGCTTTCTCTTGTGCTGAGATGAGGCCATCCTTAGGATGGAGGAGCAACACCTTCCTCCTTCCCCCTCCCTTCTTCTAGTCCCCACTCCGGCCTCTAACTCCTTTTCACCGGCCTATCACCTCCTCCTTTCCTTTCTCCTATGATCCACTCTCCTCTCCTATCAAGTTCCTTCTTCTCCAGCTCTTTATCTTTCCAACCCACCTGGCTTCACCAATCATCTTCCAGCTATCCTTCCCCTTCCTCTACCTTTTTATTATGGCATATTTCCCTTTCCTTTTCCATCCTGAAGAAGGGTCTTGGCCCGAAACATCAAATGTTTATTCATTTCCATAGATACCGCCTAACTGCTGAGTTCCTCCAGCATTTTGTGTGTGTTGAAATTGAGTTAAAGTATCAGACTGAAGACTCTATGTCAGAACTGGAAAAAAGAGAACATAGTTTTTTACTGAGGACAAAAACTGAGTTGCTAAACAAACTCATCAGGTCAAGTTGTTTTTTATTTCTGGGTTAAGAAATAATCAATTGTGATTCCACTGGTTATTGTAAGTCATTGACCAAGGCAGTAAATGCACACGTGAGGCTGCACCAGCAATCAGATAAGTCATGTTGAGTTTATTGTCATCTGCACAAGTATAGTGAGGCACAATAAAAAGTTTTCTTACAGCATTCCTGACTCATAGCATCAGAGATACAACATTAATACATAAATTATACAAGACAATAAAGAAAAAAGAATGAGATGCTGAGGTGCATCCTAGGATGCGCTGGGACATGTCATCAGTGATGTAACCTGGAGTCATCAGCTATTTCGGGTCTTTCAACATCAGACACCCTCACCCAGATGACCCAGCTAGGATTGATCAGCAGCATGCTCCACGGGTAACACCTCTTGATCCATAGCCATCTGGAGGCTCGCTCAGCAGTCTCTGTGACAGTCCTGATGGCTCTTTCCTTTGCAGCCCCCATCATGCCAAAGTGAGAGCAGATTATGCAGAACAAGCAGCCAGCAAAACCTCCACACCCCAGCTCCACAGGCTCACATCGTACCCTCCACCTCTGTCTCTGGCACTGCACTACCAGCTCCTTGTATTTGACTTCCTTACGCCCCTACACCTCCTCAGCCCAGTCTCCCCCAAGAACTGTCAGTCCTACCCTGACCACCTGCTTCAAGGTTTTTGACAGAATGGCCGTATCAGGCCTCAAGGATGATAATGTGATGGTCAGAGAACTTTAATTGCTTGCCAAGATTGACTTTCTTTTACCAGTCAGATGCCGTGGCAAGAAAGCCTGATGGGAATCTGGGCTGAGGCTCTGGTTGGTGTCCAGGTTTAAAAAAAGCTATAAGCTTTCTGGGTTGGCGGGGATGCTTGCTGCTGTTGAAAAGAAGAATTAGAAGGAAAAAAGTGCTATGAGAGATAAGTCTGCGGAAATACAAGAACTGGTCCAAAACGTTCTGTTGCTGAGAGAAGATTAGGCTTGTGCAGGTTAGACTTCAGTCTTTTGTACCTCCTACAGCTAGAAGAATGCATGACCCGGATGCTGGGAGTCTTTGATGATAGATAATGCCTTTTTGAGGTAAAGCCTCATGTGATGTCTTCAGTGGTGGGGAGGGTTGCATCTGTGATGGACTGGAATGTATTCACTGCTCTCTGCAGCCTCTTGTGTTCCAGTCTTTTGCAAGGCCATGTTGAAATTGATAGAATGGACATGCAGAGAATGTTTCCAACAGTGGGAAAGTCTAGAACCAGAGGGCACAGCCTCAGACTACAAGGACGTCCCTTTATCATAGAGGTAAGGAGGAATTTATGTAGCCACAGGGTGGTGAATCTGTGGAATTCATTGCCACAGACAGCTGTGGAGGCCAAGTCATTGGGGTATATTTAAATCAGAGTTTGATAGGTTCTTGATCAGTAAGGATGTTAAAGATTATGGGAAGAAGACAGGAGAATGTGGTTGAGAGAGAAAATAGATCAGCCCTGATCGAATGGTGGAGCATAAGGCCTAACTCTGCTCCCAAGCCTTGTGACCTTACTGCTCTGGAGTGGAGCTTAACACTGAAGAATCTAATTCAGAGGCAAGTGTGCTACCCTCAGAGTTGTAGCTGCCAGTTTAACATCAGAACACTCTAGAAGCATTTAACCTCCATTACTTATCATATTCCATATTTTTTTCTTATTTTTCAAATCTGTTCTATTTCAGAACCCATAGCATGCATTAATTTAACTCTACCACGACATCTTAAAATGGTGGGATTCTCCTGTCCTCCTTATTCTTTGCAAGAGAAGCATTTAACCTCCATTATTTTTCTTAATTTTCAGGTCTGTTCTATTTCAGAGTAGCATGGACAACTTAGATCTACCACGGCATCTTAAAATGGCGAGATTCTCTTCCTCTCCTCTTTATTCTTTGCAGTTTTCTTGTTGCCCAAGTTACTGTCTTTTTTCTCTTTTTCATTCACTTTTCCAGCTCCATTCTGCAGGTTAAGTTTTAGGTCAAACCCTCTGCCAAAACCTGCATGGATTTGCCAATGAATGTGCCCTTACATAAACGATTCTCAAGTGGAGAATCTTGATAAACCAAAACGCAGCTCAGAAATTTTCTTCCAAGTTTTGCCATATGGATTGTGCCACACCAGATTTTGCTAAGGAAATTTATGGCACTTTTGTGTCAAATCCACGCAGCAAGTACATAATCCCCAGACTAATTGCAATTTCCTGATTCATTTCCCTCCACTGAGGCTGCCTGATCTACTGAGTTTCTTCTGAAGTGAAGTGAAAGATTAGCTTTATTTGTCACATATGCATTGAAACATACAGTGCAATACGACATTTGCGTCAAATCAAATCAGCGCGCATTGTTCTGTCGGCAGTTTACAGGTGTCGCCACACTTCCCACACCAAGAAGGCCTGCTCACAACACACTAACCCTAACCCATGTGTCTTCAGAATGCAGGAGGAAACCGAAGCACCCAGAGAAAACTCCTGTGATGCATGGGAAGAACATACAGAACAAAGCAGCAGGAATAAAATCTCAGTAAGTGACTGCCGTAAAGCGATTTTGCCAACTACTATGCTACTGCGCCACTCCATCATTTCTCCGTTATTTGCACCACGTGGCATTTAAAATCCACTGAAATGATCTTCCTAGCTCTTCTTCCTGTTTCATGAAAGATAAGCAAATATGATCTTCCTGGATTAACACCAACTCCAAGCACTGTAAATTTACAAAAAACTTTTAGGACGAGCTGGAGCCAAAGGCATTATCTTTGTTGTCGTGCACTGAGTTTTAAATGCAGTATTTATTCTTGCAGAGAGATGAACTACACAATATGTGGTAACACAATCTTTTACTTTGATAAAAGAGGTTCCACAATTGTTCCATTTCAAACATGCTGTGTCTAATGTGCATAAATGTGGCAGATTAACGCAGTATGTTTGTGATGGCTTCAATCTGTAATCTTCAAAACATTTGCACGATAAAGAATGGCTCGTCAAAGAAAAAAAATATTTGTTCCAGATTCCATTGGGCCTCAATGTCCATGCTGATTTTCATTTGTCTACCAATATTTTTGTTTCTGATCTAGCCTATGCTAATAAAATTTTAAATTAGTTTTTGCAGAAATCACCAATAGTGTATAAACTACCAAAAATGTTTGTATAATTTCAGCAAAGGTTGGATTGAGAAAGTGTATTTTGTTTGTATCCTAGGGTGGGGTAGTTCTTGTTTCTGTTTTTCTTGCTTGCCTCAGTAAGAAGAATGTTGCCAACTCTGTAAATGATTCTCTACACATTTTTATGCATTAATCAGGGCAACACAAAGACTAGATAAAAATTAAGTTGTACAGTCCCACTTTTGTTCTGTGTACAGAACTGATTCTCCTCACATTCTTGCATACTTAACAGGGGTATACCCTTAAGAGGACATACTCTCAGTGTCAAAAGTATTACTTTATTTGTAAAGGTTATGAACGTATATATCACAGAACATTCATGCATTTCTATTTTCAGTGCAGGTCTTGCCATTCTATTTATATTATATCAGCATGGTATCAGTTTTCCTGTACTTCATTCCATAGGCAAACAGTTTGAAGACTTTTTAATATGGATTACATGCGGTGTCAGGAGGGTTCCAAACTATGACCTTCTTCTGTCACGCTTTAACAGCGGCTGCATCAAGCTTTGGTTCAACCCTCAGGACAAGGTTCTTCACGTAACGCACAGCCTGCACCAGCAGTCATTGAAATCTCATTGCACTGGATGACCTGCTGTATCTCTTTTCAGATCTTCTTGCCAAACACACATTTTAGCAGTCAATGGACAACAGTGCCTTCCACAAAATGCTCTCTCTAGGGCAATATTAAGAGGCAATGACAATTTGGCTGGTCTCGCTATTGTATTACCCTTGTTCCTCTCATGACAGAACATGCATAGAACATATCATCTTTATCAAAAGTGGGTAAGAAAAGAAGATCAAGAATTGGCGCAAAATGCTGGAGGAACTCAGCAGGTCAAGCAGCATCTATGAGAGAAATAAGCCATTGACATTTTGGGATGAAGGGTCTTGATCCAATGCTTTGACTGTTAATTCTTCTCCAAAGATGCTGCCTGACCTGCTGAGTTCCTCGAGCATTTTGTACGTGTTACTCTAGATTTCCAGCATCTGCAGAATCTCTTGCGTTCAGAATAATTAGTGACCCATTTCGTTGCTTAATGTGGATACAACTTCATAACTGATTGAGTCATAAATGCAGGGGCTTGCAATTCATTAACACCAATCAGACCTATGCTCCACCCAAGACCTATGAAAGCCTTGTGCTAGGTAGGGATATTGTAGACTATTTAGTATTTCAGTAATATTTGAGTAAAAAGTAAAGATATTGTTTTATTAAGCATTCATTGCTTGTTTACATAATTCATTATGTGTTACATGTAAAAGTACATGAATGGCATACATTATTACAGCACCACGTCATATTTAAGCACCTTACGAAAGAAAAAGTGAGTAGACATGTTTTCCTGGCTCCTGTGGTTTTTCTTTTGATGAGTTTTTGGAATTACAAAACAAAATAGTAGTTATGAGGAAGTTTAAAGCGAACCCAAGACGACTATTGAAGTGCAGCACGTGATTCTTCAGAAGTAGAAAGAAATGTTTGAATTTTCTTTAAAAGGCAGAAAACAGACAAAATTAACAATCCATGTTTATGGCAGTGTGTTCATAAACAGTGAGTGGTGGTGGTAATGGTTTTTGGCATCCATCTCTCTCGAAGGTAATGATGATCACCATCACAAGCCTGGGTGGAAGGTCTGGAGATCCTGAGATGTCCAGTCATCAAGATCCCCTCTTGGCCTCACCAGTGTAGTACAAAGGAAAGCTTATGAAGCAATACATTTGGCACCAGCTTAGCTGCGGGAGCTGCCGGAGGATGTTTAATTGCTTCCAGCTGCCTTAGGGGCTGCACTCCGGATTTGCTGTCTGGGTTTACTCCCGTAGCCTTTGTTTCTCCTGAGGCTGCCCACAAGCCAGTGGGGCTGTTTACCCAGAGCTGGGGATCTGGGCACGAGTACCAGGGCATGTCCATACGCCAGTGGGCCTGCATGCTATGTGTGCAGGGGCCAGACCTCGTCCTCGTCCTCTGCAGTTCAGTCTGAGTCCAAAAGGAGTGTGTCACCAGCGAGGAGGCACTATATGAGGCTTGCTGTTGGAGAGGCTATGTACCAGCAGGGAGAGACTTACACATTCAGTACAGTGAGTATCAGGTGATAATTATAAGAAGAATTTAAAAAGCAGAAATAGCTGGCTATATCAGAAAGACAGACAAGTACAATAGATAATTGGATGATATACACTAAATAAATTGAGCAATAATTTGAAGCAAATAAAATAGTCAATGAAAAATTAGTATCAGTTTTGCTGGGTGCATTAGGTGGAAGAGCATACAGTTTGCCTAGAAGTTTGACTGTGCCAATCAAACTAGCCAAAATGAGCTTAGCTGATATCATGACCGTAACGCAGGAACAGTTAGAACCATTGCTCATTGCAGAACACTTCAGGTTTCAGAAGTGAAAGCAAAAGGACGGAGAGTCCATTTCAGTTTACATAGCAAAATTGAAGAAATTGTCCAAGCATTGTCAGTCCAGTGATTGGCTTAATTTGCACAAAGGGATCGTTTACAAGAAAGCATTTTAAAAATGGCTCTTGAATGACGTACAATTCTCATTTAAAAGAGCAGTTGAAATTGTTGTATTGTAGCGATGCCTTCTTCCGGGGGCGACTGTATGAAATCCGCAACCTGGGCGGCCGTCTCCTGGTCAAGAGCTCTCACCACATGATAGTAACGCGTGGAATCAGAGGATATCTGCCGAATCTGGAACTGGGCTTCTGCTTGGCTAAACCACACACGTGGTCGCAGTGTCCAGAAAGTCGGAAGTTTGAGCAAAACTGCGTGAGCAGATGAAGAGTCGGTCATCTTTGGTCCAGATCCCGTTTGGACAGTCGGGGTCACCAATGTAGCTATGTGCTACACACAGCGCTGAAATAATGACACGCAGTCGGTAAGTCGTTTCGAGACTAGTTTATTCAAACTTCGCGGCGCTGGCATTTAATCCCTAGCACCCGCCCTCTCCGGGCGGAAGTGACATCAGAGGTGCATTACCAAAGTCTCTCCCTGCGCGCTGGCTGTTTGTGAGCCAGTTCGCCTGCGCAGAAAGTGGGTCGCCACAGTATCAATGGAACAGCAGCCAGAGATGTAATTGAGTTGCAGTCAGGAATGAAAGTGAGTGTGAACAAAATTGAAACATCTAAACAGAAACCTGCCTGGCCAAACAAAATATGTTACCATTGTGGCCCGGGCTCACATACACCAGGTCAAGGTGAAAATTGCAGAAAATCTAACAAAGTAGGACACATACAAAGCATGTCAGGCAGGCAAAAATAAATGGACTGCACAGCGAAGAGAAAAAGATTAAAAAGTCAAATTGCAGTTTCAAAAAGTGCACTAATCTAAAAAATCTTATAGTGTTGAGAGTGACACGGGACTGGATAGCCTTGAAATTTACAATGTGAAAACTAACTAACTAACAAGCAAAACGACTTACACCAGAAGTAATCAGTAAATTAATTAACATAGAATTGGATACTAGCTCAGCCATCTCAGCCATTCCACAAAGTGAGTTTGAATGGCATATCAAAGATACTAAACTGAAGCCTGCAGATATCCAACTAAGAGCTTATATTGGGGAAAAGATAACTTCTGTGGGAATGACATTTGTAACAGCGAAATACAACCAACAAGGCACATTGGGCTTGTATGTGGTAAAAATAGGAGGACCAGCAGCATGGGGCCATGATTGGCTGAGACAACTACAACTCTACAACTTGATTGGAGATTCATTCACCATTTGCATGGCACCTCCCCTCCTACAGAATCAACTGAAAGCAAATTAAGAAAGTTACTAGATAAAGCCTCAATAGCTTTCAACAATAGCATTGGAAAACTCTTAACATATCAAAGGGAAAATAGCATTAAATGTGTAATGAGCTGTCCAGTCCTGTGCGGGGCACCCGAGAGCATTGAGCACCGAGGATTTTTGAACAGTTGAGTTGGTTATTTGTTGTTTAATGTAAATCATTAATCGTTTGGAGCTCCTTGTGTTTTTCTCAAGCCACTCGCTCTTTATAATATGGTCTCCTGTGTTTTCTGTTAAGTTTATTTTGATAAACTCGGGGATTCTATGTTACTTGTATCATTTAAGCAGACACCTGATTAGTGCTAGTTGCAGGGTTGCAGGACCCTAGTTTTGAGAATGTTACATCTCACTGTGTCGCTCAGCTGAGCTACTGATGTTCTGTTTGCATTATTATGAAAAACTCTGGTCACCATCCTTACATTGGAATATGTCTTTCCTCCGCACTTGGGTTTCGACATTGCCCGTGCATTTCATGACAAACTGAAAATGCCACACCCAAGTTTTACAAAGCCTGTCCATGATAAAATAGACACTGAGTTAGATCACATAGAGAGAATTCTTTCCAAGGTTAAGTTGAGCAAATTGGCAATGTCAGAGTTTCCAGTAAACAAGTAGAATGGGTCTGTCAGGACTGTGTTGATTTTAAGTCACCATAAACCCGGGACTGAGAGTAGATCAATACCCTCTCCCCAGGATAGGGGATATCTTTGCAAACTTTTCTAGAGGGCAACACTTTAGCAAAGTGGACTTACCTGAGGTCTACCTAAGATGGAGGTGGAAGAAGAGTCCATGGTGTTTCTCACTATAAACACTCACTAAGGGCTTTATCGCCATAATAGGCTTAATTTTGGACTTGCGCCTGCATCTGCATTCTGGCAGAAAACTGTGGACCAGGTGCTGCAAGGCTGCCCAGGCACTCAGTGTTACCTGGATAAAATTATTGTTACCAGTGAGGATAACAAGAGACATTTCCAAAAGCTCAAAACAGTGTTAAAAATATTAGAAGATTATAGTCTCAGAGCACAACGCAACAAGTGTGAATTCTTTAAACCAAGTATCACTTACTGTGGTCACACCATTGCTGCACAAATTTACACAAGTTTACTGAGAAAATTCAAGCAGTGGTGGATGCCACAAGCCAAAGGACGTGTCACAGTTGTGGTCCTTTTTAGGATTTGTTGATTACTATAACAGGTTCCTGCCAAACCTGGCAACTGTGTTCCACCCTTGAACTCATTACTGCAGATGGTGAAGAGATGGCAATGGACAAAGCAGTGTAAGGTGGCTTTGCAAAAGGTAAAGGAAATGGTGATGTCAGACATTATATTCACAAGTTATGATCCACATCGTCCAGTGAAGCTTCGCCTTATGGTATTGGAGTAGTCATGTCACATGTTATGAGTGATGGAAGTGAACTCCCATGAGCCTTCGCATCATGTTACCTTACTGCTGCAGAAAAAAATTACACACAAATTGACCAAGAGGCCTTGAATTTGGTTTGATGTGTAAAATGTCCAACCAGTACTTATATGGGAGAGAGCTTACCTTCATTACTGATCATCGACCTCTGGTGTCCATTTTCAATCCACCGAAGGGTGTTCCAGCAGCACAAATGCAGAGATGGGCTCTGTTTCTTGGAGGACACAATTACAAAATTGAATTCAAGAGGACAACTAATCATGGAAATGCTGATGGATGGTCCCATTCACACTTGGAAAAAGAAGTACATGAACAATTTACAGAAGAGGACACTCCCCTTGACATATTCTCTCTAATGCAAATCAAAAGTCTCCCGCATTGGCTCAAAGGTGTGTCTGGTGGCCTGGGATAGATCAGCAGATCGAGCAGCTTGCCATGCACTACTCGGGATGCCAATACATCCAGAAGGTGCCAAAAGCAGTACCTGTCCCTCCCTGGGAATGGCCTGCATTGCCATGGCAGAGCATTCATTCCATGGCATGTTTCCAGACCATTCATAAGCACACATTTCTTGGTAGTAGTGGATGTAGCTATAAGGTGGCCATAAGTGTTCCCAATAACCTCCACAAGAACCTCAGAAACTGTTGATGTGCTGAGAAACCTCTTCTCAAGGACTGGTGTCCCTTAGTCAGTGACAATGGACCCCAGTTTATCACGGAACAGTTTCAGTCATTCCTGAAAGTGAATGGCATAAGACATATTTGTTACGTATTCAGGCAACAATAATTATAGATGAGTTAGACGAAGGGTTTTATAACAAATAACACGTTTATTAAACACTGATAACAAACCCCCTTCAAATGTAAACAAACCCAAACAATGATCCGAGCTCAGCTGCTCAAACAGTCCTTAATAGCGTTGCAGTCCCAAACAGTCTTCAAAGCGGTATTGAAAAGAACTCAGTTCGTTAAAACGGTATGCCGAAAGAAAACAGACTTTAAAACGATATGCCGACAGTTCAAAAGCTCACGGTACTTTTAAAAGGAGAGACTTTTTAAAGCGATGTAAATTCTCTTCCACGTCGATGTCCTTCGATTCCCAGCGTCGAACTCCCACGTCGAATTTTATTAAATATAACAACTTAAAGTGACTGACCTTCCTTCCACAATATTCTCAATCTCCCGCTTTTTCCAGCGGAGACTATCATGAGAATAGTAAACGAAATCCTTCCGAATGAGGATCACACAAGGTCGAAGTCAATCCATCGTCGAAAATCGATTCTTCTCGATTTGTTTTCCAAACTTCACTCTCCATTAGCAAAGAAACCGTTGGCTCTGACCTTTTAAACTTTAGGCATTATATAAAACTTCATTTTTAACTAAACTGCGTCATCACATTAAATCACACAGTAACATGAAGTCATCTTGGCAAATCCTGCCACGAACTGCCCCACCTGACAGGGTGGGTCTTCCTTTTATACCCTGTAGAAAAAACCTGTCACATGACCTCTACTGGCGGGAAAATGACATCACTCCACCATTACCTCATGTCCAGTATAACTTCAACCCCAGTCACGTGACAAGGGTACCACTGTCACGTATCACGGGTACGTAACACCTCCCTCCAAAAAAAAACATTTTTGGTCTGACAAGAACAAAAATTTTAACAATTACTTACAAGAAAAAAAACAAATGTATAAATTATATAACATACACAATATACAATACAGTAGGAGTGTTACAATAAAAAAAAACCACTCCAAAAAAAAAACATTGTACATTCAACATCGAGATAGACAATCAGCAACCACATTATCTTTACCTTTAATATGAGTTATCACAATATTGTACTCTTGTAACATCAAACTCCAATTTAACAATCTTCTGTTTTTGTTTTTCATCTTACTCAGAAAAACTAACGGATTATGATCAGTGTAAACAATAAGTGGTTTTTGAGTTGTACCAACATATACCTCAAAATATTCCAAACCTAAAACAAGAGATAACAATTCTTTCTCTATTGTTGAATAATTTCTTTGATGCTTATTAAATTTCTTAGAAAAGTATGCTACCGGATGATCAACCTCATCACCCTCATTCCTTTGCATCAATACTGCTCCCGCAGCTTCATCACTAGCATCCACAGCTAATGAAAAAGGTTTTTCAAAGTCAGGTGCCTTAAGCACAGGTTGTTCACATATCATTGTTTTCAATTTTTCAAATGCTTTCTGACAAAACACTGTCCATACAAACTTTACATTCTTCTGCAGTAGATTAGTTAATGGAAGGGCAACATTAGCAAAATTCTTACAAAATTTTCGATAATATCCTACCATTCCCAAAAACCTTCTGAGAGTTTTTTTCCCCGTTGGAGTGGGAATTTCCAAAATTGCCTGAACTTTTGCCTGAACAGGAGCTACCTTACCTTGACCTACAACATAACCAAGGTAAGTCACAGTAGCATGTCCAAATTCACTCTTGGCTAAATTAATAGTCAAGTTAGCTTTTGAAAGCTTTTCAAACAATTTCTCCACCGCAATAATGTGTGCTTCCCAAGTATCATTTCCTGTCACTAAATCATCAATATAAGCATCAGTATCTTTCAATCCCTGAATCACAGAATTAATCATCCTCTGAAAAGTACCTGGGGCATTCTTCATCCCAAATGGAAGAACATTATACTCATATAACCCAGATGGAGTTACAAATGCAGAAATCTCTCTACCTCTGTCCGTTAGTGGAACACACCAATACCCTTTCAATAAATCAATCTTTGTAAGGAACTTTGCTTTTCCAACCTTATCTACACAATCATCTACTCTAGGAATTGGATATGCATCTGTTTTCGTTACAGCATTCACCTTCCTATAGTCCGTACAAAACCTAATACTACCATCAGGTTTTGGCACCATAACACATGGCGAACTCCAATTCGAGTTAGAATGTCTAATAATATCATTCTCTAACATGTATTCAATTTCTTTCTCAGCAAGTTCACATTTTTCCATGTTCATCCTATATGGATGTTGTTTAATAGGTTTGGCATCTCCAACATCTACATCATGTGAAGCTATAGTAGTCCTTCTCGGAACATCTGGAAACAAATCCTTATACTTAAAAATCAATTCCTTCATCTGTTGTTTCTGCTCTAGCTGTAAATGTGCTAATTTCTCATCCACATTTTCCAAAATAGTCGAATTAGGTAACCTAACAGAAACAATGTTAGATTTAGAATGAAAGTCAGATGAATCATCTATCATGTTCCCAGTTAAATCCAACTCATTCTCACTAACCACAACAGTCACAGTATCAGATTGTTTCTCAAAATATGGTTTAATCATATTTATGTGGCAAAGTTGTGTTGACCTTCTACGATCTGGAGTTTTTATTACATAATCCACATCATTAACTCTAGACACAATTTCATAAGGTCCATGAAATCTAGCTTGTAAAGGATTTGTCTGCACTGGGAAAAGAACCAACACCTTATCTCCAGGCTTAAACATCCTCATCCTAGCTTCCTTATCATACCAAGTCTTCATTTTCTCCTGAGCCAACTTCAAATTTTCCTTGGCTAAGCTACAAGCTTTATGTAACCTGTCCTTAAATTTCAAAACATAGTCCAACAAATTAGTATGCACTTCCTTACTAATCCACTGTTCCTTCAATAAAGCTAAAGGTCCTCTAACTCTATGCCCAAACACAAGTTCAAATGGACTAAAACCTAAAGATTCCTGTACCGATTCCCTTACTGCAAATAAAAGTAAGTTTATACTCTCATCCCAGTCACTTTCATTCTCCACACAATATGTCCTAATCATATTCTTGAGAGTAGAATGAAACCTCTCCAAGGCACCTTGCGATTCTGGATGGTATGCAGACGAAGAAATTTGCTTAGCTCCCAATTTATAAACTATCTGTTGAAACAATCCAGACATAAAATTACTACTTTGATCAGTTTGTATTTCCTTAGGCAATCCAAAATAAGTAAAGAATTTTATAAGAGCCTTCGTCACAGTTTTAGCTTTTATATTCCTAAGTGGTACTGCCTCTGGAAACCTAGACGAAGTACACATGATAGTCAACAAATACTGATAACCAGTTTTTGTCTTTGGTAATGGACCAACACAATCTACAATAACTTTAGAAAACGGTTCACCAAATGCTGGAATAGGTTGTAATGGAGCTACTGGTGTAACCTGATTTGGTTTACCCACAATTTGACAAGTATGGCACGTCTTACAAAACATCGCCACATCTTTTCTTAAACCAGGCCAGTAAAAATGTTTTAAAATCTTGTCCACAGTTTTCCTTACCCCTTGATGTCCACCTAAAGGCACACTATGAGCTAAAGTCAAAATCTCATTCCGATAAACTTTAGGAACAACCACCTGATAAACAACATTCCATTCCTCACTTGCAGGAATTGTAGGCGACCTCCACTTCCTCATCAACACTCCTTTTTCCAAGTAATATCCTACTGACACCTTCTCAATTTCACTACCTAGTAAAGCTTGTTCCCTTAATTTTATAATCTCAGGATCTCTATTCTGCTCTGCTATCATCTCCTTCCGAGACAGAGATAAATCTTCATAGTCAGACTTACTCCCAGAATCTTGTTCAAACAACGAAGGTAAGAAAGTCTCCGACACATCTTCAAAACTCGAATCCTGAGTTGAACAGTCATGAGTAACAACCTCATTCTGCACATCAATTTTTTTAGCCATAGCTCTAGTCACAACACAAGAAGAATCTGTGTTAGAATTCACCTCTGGTTCCTCTGATTCCATTGTCAAATGCACTTCAGGAAAAACTTGTCCACCTGCCAAGTCATTACCTAACAATAAAGAAATACCCTTCACAGGTAAGCTATGCTGTAATCCTACCTTAACAAATCCTGTAACTAACCCTGACTTTAAATTTACTTCATGTAAACGTACAGGCATAAAATCACTTCCAACACCTCTTATGTAATTTACCTCACCAGTATCACTCTCTTCATTAAACTTCAACACACTATCTAACATCAGTGATTGAGAAGCTCCAGTATCCCTAAGAATCTTTATTGGCACCAGAGTAGATCCTTCTTTCAAGGATACAAACCCTTCAGTTATAAAATGATCATATCCCTTTCTAACTTTGTCAGACTCTAACAAATCCTCATTTGTGTTTACCAAACCCTGTAACTTTACAGGTGCTTCAGTATGTTGCACACAAGCATCTGGAACTGCTTCCTTCTCTTTCTTTTTCAATTTGAAACAGTTAGCTATTACATGGCCAGGCTTCTTACAATAGTTACAAATAAGACCAAACTGTCTTTCCTTCACAGGTTTTCCTTCCTCCTTACCTCTCTCATTAACCTCTGATTTAATTTCTAATTTACCTGGAGTCTCCATATTATTTTTCCTCTTAAAAATTCTACCCTGAGGAAATTTATTCTTATGGATTAAAACATACTCATCAGCTAATCTAGCACAGTCCTGCAATTTATCAGTATCCCTCTCATTTAAGTAGGTCCTTACTTCAACAGGAATGCTTCTTTTAAATTCCTCCATTAAAATCAGCCCTCTCAATGTCTCATAGTCCCCATTTACATTTTTAGAAGAAACCCATCTCTCAAAACACATAGCTTTATCATAGGCAAATTCCACATAAGTCTTTTCCACAGACTTTTTCAAACTCCTGAATCTTTCCCTGTACGCTTCTGGGACCAATTCATACGATTTAAGAATATTTTCTTTCACAATATCATAATCTAATGCTTGCGCAGCAGTTAAAGCTGTGTAAACCTGTTGTGCCTTGCCTTTGATTACACTCTGTAATAACACTGACCATTTATCTTTCGGCCACTCTGACATCCGAGCAATAGTTTCAAAATGTTGAAAATATCTCTCCACTTCTGTTTCACTAAATGGAGGGACCAATTTAATTTCTTGGCTAGCAACAAACGGTTTTCTAGAATCAGAAGACTGATTCTCAGACCTTAAATTCACCATTGCATATTCAAATTCTCTTTTCTTCTGCTCAGATTCCAATTTACACCTCTCTAACTCTGCTTTACTTTGTTCCAACCTCATTTGTTCAATTTGCAACTGCATCTCCAGATTACTTATTGGAAACGATTCTAAAATCGATTCTTCAAAATGACCCGAAGCCACAAAATGTGATGCGATCTTTCTCTGTATTACAGCTTTTGATGTAGTTGGCAAAATCCCTTTAAGATGCAACCGATTAGCAAGTTCAGAGACTTCAGTTTTTTTCGCCTTCGCTAACAAGTCCGCGTCTGGCGAATCCAGAAACTCATCAATATTCATCGTTGCCGAATACCACTCACAAGCCAATCAAACAAAAAAAAATTGGGCAATCCCCGTTACCAAAACACCGACTCAAAATTCGAAAAGCTTATTAAACTCAAACAATTCAATCCCGGACGAGCCCCCATATTTATGTTACGTATTCAGGCAACAATAATTATAGATGAGTTAGACGAAGGGTTTTTATAACAAATAACACGTTTATTAAACACTGTCACGTGTCACGGGTACGTAACATATTACATTTACGCCGTACCACCCAGCTACAAATGACTTGGCGGAAAGTTTTGTCCAGAGTCTGAAGAATGTACTACGAGCAATGTCAGCTGAACACTTTACACTGACACTGAAATCAGGAGCTCGTTAAATTCCTCCTTGCATATCGCAATGTAGCACACTCCATAACTAACAAATCACCAGCTATGCTGTTCCTGGGTCATCCCTTCCACTCATACTTGGATCTTCTCAAACTCAGTGTCAGAAAGAGTCTGCAAGACAAACAGCTGAGGCAAATTGAGGGCTCCTCGAACAAAGAGGTTTGATGTTTCGCTCCTGGACGAGCAGCCCTGCTGAGGGACTACAGAGATGATCAAAAGTGGGTACTTGGAAATATTAAGGACAGAACTGGGCCACTCGCCTGCACAGTGGAGATTGTGTCTAATGTCATTTTGAGATGACGAATTGATCAGTTGAGGAGAGCAGAGTCAACTGTTAAAGAAAGGATCAGAGCTGTCAGAGCCACTTCCTGCAGTCCCAGAGTCAACTCCTACAACCACCATGGAGGAGGCCCCGGAACCTGAGATTGTTTCATAGCCATGTCTCACCTGACAAGCAGCGTGAACTACACACCCCCACCACTTGGAAGTTTTCATGTTTTATAACATTGAATCAGGGTGGATTTAATTTTTTTTACACTAACCAACAGCAAAGACTCTTTCGTATCAAAGTGAAGACAAATTGGTCTAAATTTACTACAATTATTAAACTCAATCACTTTTAACATTTAAGAAAAACTTGGGCAGGTACATGGATGAGAGGTGTATGGAGGGATATGGGCCAGTTGCAGGTCAGTGGGACTAGGCAGAAAAATGGTTTGGCACAGCCAAGAAGGGCCAAAAGGCCTGTTTCTGTGCTGTAATGTTCTATGTTCTATAATTACTCACCCCCTTTAAGTCAATATTTACTTGGTACACTTTTTTCAGTAATTACAGTCTTGCATCTGTGCATATCTGGGCACTGCAATTTTTCCCCATTCTTCTTTTCAAAACTGCTCAAGCTCTGTCAGATTGCATGTGGGTCATGAGTGAACAGCCCTCTTCAAGTCCAGCCACAAAATCTCAATTGGATTGAGGTCCGCACTCTGACCTGGTCACTCCAGGACATTAACTTTGTTGTTTTTTAAGCGATTCCTGTGTAGCTTTGGCTTTATACTTGGGGTCCTTGTCCTGATGAAAAACAGATCTTCTGCCAAGCTGCAGTTCTCTTGCAGACAGCATCAAGTTTTCCTCCAGGATTTCCCTGTATTTTGCTGCATTCATTTTACCCTCTACCTTCACAAGTGTTCCAGGGCCTGCTGCAGTGAAGCATCCCCACAGCATGATACAGCCACCACCATGCTTCATGGCGGATATGGTGTGTTATTGATGATGCACGGTGTCGGGTTTATGCCAAACATAGCGTTTAGTTTGATGGCCAAAAAGCTCAGTTTTGGTTTCATCAGACCATAAAACCTTCTTCCAGCTGACTTCAGTCTCCCATATGCCTTCTGGCAAATACTAACCGAGATTTCATGTGAGGTTTTTTTTCATCAGTGGCTTTCTCTTTGTCACTCTCCCATAAAGCTACGACTGGTGAAACACCTGGGTAATAGTTGTTCTATGCACAGTCTTTCCCATCTCAGCCACTCCTCCAGAGTTGTCATAGGTCTCTTGGTGGCCTCGCTCACTAATCTCCTTCTTGCACGGTCACTCAGTTTTTGAGGAAGTCTGTTCTAGGCAGATTTACAGCTGAGCCATATCCTTTCCATTGCTTGATGATTGACTTAACTGTACTCCAAGGGATATTCAGTGATTTGGAAATTTTCTTGTATCCATCTCCTGACTTGTGCTTTTCAATAACCTTTTCGCAGAGTTGCATGGAATGTTCTTTTGTCTTCATGGTGTATTTTTTGCCAGGATACTGACTCACCAGCGGTTGGACTTTGCAGATACAGGTGTATTTTTACTACAATCAATTGAAACATTTGGCTGCTCTCAGGACTCCAAAAACAGATCTTCAATTAACTAAATATGCGACTTCTAAAACCAATTGTCTGCACCAATGATGATTTGGTGTGTCATACTAAAGGGCGAAAATACTTAGACAATCAATTATTTTGTGTTTTTTTATTTGTAATTAATTTAGATCACTTTGTAGAGATCAGTTTTCACTTTGACATGAAAATCTTTTTCTGTTGATCAGTGTCAAAAAAAGCCAAATTAAATCCACTGTGATTCGATGTGGTAAAACAATAAAACATGGAAACTTCCAAGGTGGGGTGAATACTTTTTATTGGTACTACACACAACACTGTGCAAAAAGACTTGGGCACCCTAGATATTTTATATAGTTTCAGATGGTATGGCCTCCACAGAGTCCTGATCTCAACACCACTGAGGTTGTCTGGGATTACCTGGAGAAACAGTAGCAAGCGAGATAGCCAAAGTCTGAAGAAGAACTATGGCAAGTTCTCCAAGATGATTGGAACAACCTACCAGCCAATATTCTTATAAAACTACATGACAGTCTGCCTAAGAGAATTGATGCAGTTTTAATGGCAAAGGGTGGTCACACCAAATATTGATTTGATCTTGTTTTTTACTGTTTACTGAATTGAATTGAATTGACTTTATTTCTTACGTCCTTCACATACATGAGGAGCAAAAATCTTTATGCTACGTCTCCATCTAAATGTGCCATGTGCAATCATATTATAATAATTTATAATAAATAGAGCGGTCAAGTAACATGGAGTACACTCAAATCAGCGTTAGTTCATCAGTCTGATGGCCTGGTGGAAGAAGCTGTCCCAGAGTCTGTTGGTCCTGGCTTTTATGCTGCGGTACCATTTCCCGGATGGTAGTAGCTGGAACAGTTTGTGGTTGGGGTGACTCGAGTCACCAATGATCCTTTGGGCTCTTTTTACACATCTGTCCTTGTAAATGTCCTGAATCATGGGAAATTCACATCTGCTGATGCACTGGGCTGTCTGCACCACTCTCTACAGAGTTCTGCAATTAAGGGAGGTACAGTTCCCATACCAGGCAGAGATGCAGCCAGTCAGGATGCTCTCAATCGTGCCCCTGTAGAAAGTTCTTAGGATTTGGGGGCCCATACCAAACTTCCTCAACCGTCTGAGGTGAAAGAGGCGCTGTTGTGCCTTTTTCACCACACAGCTGGCGTGTACAGACCACGTGAGGTCCTCAGTGATGTGGATGCTGAGGAACTTAAAGCTTTTTCCCTCTCAACCCCAGATCCATTGATGTCAATAGGGGTTAGCCCATCTCCATTCCTCCTGTAATCCACAACCAGCTCCTTTGTTTTTGCAACATTGAGGGAAAGGTTGTTTTCTTGACACCGCTGTGTAGGAGAAATGACCTCTTCCCTGTGGGCCACTTCTTAATAGTAATTTTTCTGATACTTAGAAACTTTTCACTTCATTATTTTTGAAAGCATCTTCGCTTTGCAGAATTTTTTTACACATGCCTAAGACTTCTACACAGCATGCTATGTATTTGATGACTGAAGAGCAGTACGTGACATATTTGAGTTGAGATGCATTCTATGATGAATTTTGATTCTCCTGTTTAATGGAAGGGAGCAATCAAAGCCTCAATGGTGCTCAGAAAGTCAGAAGGAAATGTGGCAACTCCGAGCCACAGAACTTTATTTCATACTTCGTATCAATGCATGGTACGGAATCTGCACTGCAGTAGACTGCAAGGCTCTTCAACAGTACCCAATGCATCTCCGGCACCAGCCTACCCACCATCAAGGACATCTATACAGAAAGGTGCTGGAAATGTGCTAGTAACATCATTAAGGATCCCACCCACCTTGCTCATGGACTGTTTGTTCCTCCCATCAGGAAAGAGGCCACAAATGCCAGGGTCACCAGACTCAAAAACAGCTACATCCCAAGCAGTAAGGCTCCATCCACTAAACCACCTCTCCACTCCTCCAACCACCTCTACCTTATCACTTCTTGTCATCGTCGTCTTTTGTACAGACACTGCTGTACATAGCGTCACTTTATGGACATACAAACAATCTACATATATAGCTATAGCTTATGTATTTACCTTGGTGGTGAGGTGGAGGGACCTCCCTACCAAAGGTGATATAAGGCGCTGCTTCCCTCCGCTCCGAAGACCACCCTTGTGCAAGGTGTAGCACCTGCTTAGACCCCCCCTTCCCCCTGATCAGGGTCACATGAAGCCATAGGAGCAGTGGTAGATGGTCGTATGAGCAGCTGGTACACATCACAAGTCCTGGTTATGCGACCACTGACACCAGGCAGACAATCTCTGAAGAGTATTGATAATGGCTGGAGTCTCCCGTCTTGTAAAGACACTGCCCGGAAGAAGATAATGGCAAACCACTTCAGTCAAAAAATTTGCCAGGGACTATCATGGTCAAAGACCATGATCACCTACATCATATGACATAGCACATAATGATGATGGTGATGTATTTATATTTATTGTGACTTTCTTATTATTGTGTTATTTATCTTATTGTGTTTTTTTTCTGTCCTTTACACTTGCATACTGGAAATGACATGAAGCAATCTTGAATCTTCAAATGACTGAAAGCAGGAGAATCCTGACTAGTTGATGAGTGGGCAAGGGTCAGTTCACTTCTTCAAAGGAAGCAAGTCTCCAAGAAACGATGGTTTCCAGTTGAATGCTACCTCTCCTTGCATGCTGTTCAGGTTATAGCAGAAGAAGAATTTGTGCTCAGAAATATGGTTCTTCACAAATACGAGAAATTCTGCAAATGCTGGAAATGATGGTGACATATATGTACTTTGATAATAAAATTTACTTTGAACTTTGAACTCCAAAGCAACACACGCAAAACACTGGAGGAATTCAGCAGGTCAGGCAGCATCTATGGAAATGAACAATCAGTCGATGTTTTGGACAAAGACCCTACTTCGGAACTCAGGAGAATTAGAGATACCCAACAAACATCTGGATACATGCAATAAGTGACATGAGCATGGTACTGAAATTGTATGCAAAAAATGAAACTTATGTATTGGAACGTAGCTGAGCACTGGAGCAGCACGGTAGCATGGTGGTTAACACATTCGTATCTGTAGGCAGCCGTCGATCGCAGGGGATCATGGTTTGCACCTCTGGTGGACTGTGTGCTCTCCAGGTGCAAGCCTGGGCAGGGAGATTTGAATAACTGCCTGTTGCCCATGTAGCGGGTTCCCTCTCTCCACATCACTGATGTAGTCCAGGAGAAGGGCAAGTGTTGATACAGCTTGGTACCAGTGTCATGGCCAAAGTGACCCTGGCTTCAGATTTCTTCCTCGGGGTTTACGCCCGAAGCCTCTCTCATGGGTGGGTATGGCCATAAGGCAGCAGAGGTTTAAAATCAGAGTTTTCCTTCTCCTAGGCAGGCTGCCATCCAAGGCTGACGAGCCCCACCTGCCTGAAGCAACTGGTTTTGAGGCGCCAGTGGTCTGCTTTTGCCCCATCTCTTGTCAGTAGACAGTTCCACTGGGCCTAGTAGCTAAGCCACACGTGAAGGCCAAGAGTTGGATGTGGATGTCAGAGGCTGTTAGAATCACACACCTTTTGGAGTACTTTATAGGTAGTGGGAGCTTATCCCCACTACCACCCCCAACTATGACAACCTTAGGAAACACAACACTTTACAATACAGGTGACTTGGGTTCAATTCTTGCAACTGCCTGTAAGGAGTTTGTACTGCATGGGTTCCTCTGGGTGCTCTGTTTGCTTCCACAGTCCAAAGACACACCATTTAGTAGGTTAATTGGTCATTGTAAATTGTCCTGTGATTGGTCTAGGGTTAAATCAGGGGGTTGCTGGGTGGCACGGCTTGAAGGGCCAGAAGGGTCTATTTCAAATTGTATCTCAATAAAATAAAAATATAAAATCTGACCTAGAATATTTGCCGTTACAGTTAACAATCACATAAGTTAAATTGAGCTCAGTGAGTCCTGTTCTGCTAGTTGCCCGATTTGAAAATTACACTGCTTCTGAAAGTTTGCAATTTTTACGTGGGTGCGTCATTTAGTGCAAGTGAGTGGCAGGAAAAAAAGAACTGTCCGTGCCAGCTGGGGTGCAGCCAAATGTTGAACAAAAAAGGCAGTGTGATCTTTTCAGTGGAAGCAGCCACATGCTTTTCAGAAAAAATAGGATCTAATCAGTAAGACATGTTTGAGTGCTTAGTACTGTGGGCGCTGTAATATGGTATTTAAAGTGGCATTGTGCTGTTTACTCTTTCCAGCCAAGGCATTGGTCAGACTGCACTTGCAACATTGTTAGCAGGTTTGGGTCCCTTACTTCAGAGGGAATGCACTGGCATTGCAGAGAGTCCAGCAAAGGTTCAAGAGAATTATCCCAGGAATGAAAGAGTTAACATATCAGGAGCGTTTGATGGCTCTAGGCCCAGAGTTTAGAAGAATGGGGGTGGCAGGGGTGAATCTCATTGAAATCTATCAAATATTGAAAGGCCTAGATAGGGTGGACATGAAGGAGATGTTTCTTATGGTGGGTGAGTCTAGGACCAAAGGGCGCAGCCTCAGAATAGAGGAATTTATTTTTGCCAGAGGATGGTGAACTTGTGGAATTCATTGTCACAGAAGGCTGTGGAGGCCAAATCATTGGATATATCTGAAGCAGAAGTTGATAGGTTCTTGGTTAGTTAAAGGGAGAAGGCAAGAGAATGGGGGTTGAGAGGGAAAAGAAATCAGCCATGATGGAATGGCAGAGCAGACTTGATGGGACAAATGGTCTAATTCTGCTCCAGTGTCTTATAGTCAATGTGTTACAATGTCCTTGGGACAAGTCAATTATAGGATCAGGCTGGGTTTCCTTCCTGTCCAGTCATCTTGCAGGAAGGAGCGCTCCCAAGTTTCAGCTGGCTCAGTATCATGACAATCTATTGTTTTCGCTCAGTTTTAATTCCAGGGAGGTGCTGCAAAGTCCTTGCTCCAAGGTGATTAAAGAATAGGATGGTATTCCCACTCCTGCACATCATGGATGAAGCAAATGTTATGTTTTTACGTATATGTCAACCCCAGCTCAGTTGATGGTAGGGTACAGGAGCCTTGGGTCCCACATCACCAGGTTCGGGTTCAGGAACAGTAATTACCCTTCAATCATCATTAATTCACTTGTCTCAATGCTGAACTGATTCCACAATCTATTCTACTTTCAAGGTCAGAATCAGATTGTCAGTATTATTTATTTATTTTTATATATTATTTGTACAGTTTGACTTTTGAATATTGGTTGTCAGTCAATGTGTCATTTTTTCATTGATTCTATTGTATTTCTGTGTTTTACTGTGAATGCCTGCAACAAAATGAATCTCAAGATTAGTATAAGGTGACATATATGTACTTTGATAATAAATTTACTTTGAACTTCCTTCAAGACTGATAAAGGGTCTTGGCCCAAAACATCGACTATTTCCTACAATAGAATCTGCCTGACTTGCTGAGATCCTTTTGCATTTTGTGTGTGTTATTGTTTTGTTATTGTTTTACCTTACTCTACCTCAATGCACTGCGTAATCAATTGATCTGTATGAACAAAATGAACTGTATTTTGGTACATGACAATAATAAGCCTATTCCAGTTTCAAAACCAATTTGAACGTAAACATCTTCTCCCCACCTTAAGCCTATGCTCTCTTGTTTTTAATACCCCAACCATGAGAAAAAGATTCTGACTATCATCAGGTTCCAATTCATTTATTTATCACACGTACATTGAAACATACAGTGAAATGCATTGTTTGTGTTAACAACCAACACACCCAAGGATGTGTTGGGTTGCATCCCTCAAGTGTTGCCTTGGAATGGAGGAATGGAGACAGGCTAACCCCTACTGACATCAATGGATCTGGGGCTGAGAGGGAAAAAGCTTCAAGTTCTTCGGCATCCACATCACTGAGGACCTCACGTGGTCTGTACATGCTAGCTGTATGGTGAAAAAGGCATGACAGCGCCTCTTTCACCACTGACGGCTGAGGAAGTCTGGTATGGGTCCCCAAATCCTAAGAACTTTCTACAGGGGCACGATTGAGAGCATCCTGACTGGCTGCATCACCACCTGGTATGGGAACTGTTCCTCCCTTAATCTCAGGACTCTGCAGAGAGTGGTGCAGATAGCCCAGTGGATCTGTAGTTGTGAACTTCACATGATTCAGGACATTTACAAAGACAGGTGTTTAAAAAGGGCCCATAGGATCATTGGGGACCGAAGTCACCCCCACCACAAACTCTTCCAGCTGCTACCATCCAGGAAACGGTACCACAACATAAAAGCCAGGACCAACAGGCCCCGGGACAGCTTCTTCCACCAGGCCATCAGACTGATAAACTCATGCTGATTTGAGTGTACTCTGTATTACATTGACTGTTCTATTAATTATAAATTATTCTAAATTACTATGATTGCACAAGGCACATTTAGACAGAGATGTAACGTAAAGATTTTTACTCCTCATGTATGTGAAGGATGTAAGAAATAAAGTCAATTCAATATTCTGACGCCAACAAAGCATGCCCACATGTTTGGCAGAACAACACAGAACACAACAAGCAACAAAACAAATTGCGTCCCTTCCAAACACAAATACACATACACAAGTGTGCACATACACGGATCCCCCACCCTACAACAGGCCATCTTCTGGCCCCAGCCTCCAGTGGTGCAGATTCGCAGACATTTAACCTTTGACTTCCCCAGTGGATTCAAAGAGGTTCACAAACTCGGGGTTCTTGCCATCAGGCCTCATCTTCTGCACTTCCAATTGACCTTCATGCTTCAATCTGGACTTACAATTTATACCTCTTATATACCATTGTCAGATCACCCACCATCCTCCTTCACTCCAGGGAAAACAAAATCAGCCTATCCAATCTCCTCGCAAAACTAAAGACATCCAATCACAGCAAGATGAAAAACAATAGCTGGAGTCTGTGCAGGCTCTGAGACTGAGCCTAACGTAAGGCAATCAAGTCCATGGTGTAATGAAGGACCTGTGGATGTTGGACTGTCCCTGGGTGGAGGATTCCAGGATTGGATGTCCGTGCAAGCAGGAAACTAGTGAGTTGGCACACCTGGGGTTCAGAATCGTATCATCATCTAGTCAGGGGGTCGGAGCCCTCAAAGTTGATCAGAAGTCCAGAAGTTGAAGCCCAGTGGGCAAAGCCTGGAGAGTGGAGGCTGGAAACTGGACCCTCAAGGCCTGTCCTCGAGTTGGAGGACCACCTATGTGCATGAGTGGGTGAGTGAATGGAAAAAGGCCTATTTTGCTGTTATTGTTTTGTTGCTTGTTGTTCCATTTTGTTCTTTCGAGCATCGTGGGTACATTATGTTGGCACCGGAATGAGTGTGACACTTGTGGACCGCCCTCAGCATATCCATAGATGTGTTGGTTGTTGACGCAAATGATCAATTTCACTGTACATTTCCACTCAAAGTTCAAGGTAAATCTATTATCAAAGTCCATATATGTCATCAAATTCAAACCTGAGATTTATTTTCTTGTGGGCAATCACAGTAAATGCAAGAAACTCCGTAGAATTAATGAAAGATCGCACCCAACAGTACGGACAAACAATCAATGTGCAAAAGACAACAAACTAAATAAAAATAAGAAATTAATAATAGAACGTCTGGCTCAGAGTTGGAGACGTCTTTCCAGAAACAGAGAGGTTCCTGTGGCAATACAGTACCAGGTGGTTAACACAAAAAAAATCAAAAATACATAACAGAACACCAACAAATTCAAGACGATAAATGCAGAAAATACCAAGAGAAACCAAAAACAAACCAACACATTCCAGGATCCTGCAGCAGTTTAACTCAATCTGTAGGCCTCCATTAGTCTCGATAGACCATGGATTTGCACCTTGGAAAGTTTCCAGGGTGCAAGCCTGGGCAAGGTCTTTTTTTTTATGGGAGACCAGCAGTTGCCCAAGCTGCAAGTCTCCCCTCTCCACACCACCAATGTTGTCCAAGGGAAGGGCAATAGGACCCATACAGCTTGGCACCGGTGTTGTCGCAGAGCAATGTGTGGTTAAGTACCTTCCTCAAGGACACACACGCAAGCTTCAGCCAAGGCTTGAACTAGTGATCTTCAGATAACTGGACGAATGCCTTAATCATTTGGCCACGCGTCACTGACACAGGTACAATCAAGTGGCAAACATCATTCACCAAAATCTTCCTTTAAAGTACAAACTCATAAAAGACACTATACCTTACTATAAATACAAGCCTGATCCAGTTGCAGAGTCTGAGTCCTACGAATTGTTTTACGACCAATCCATTATTACAGATAGGACAATCTATAATAAGCATCCGGATATAATAATACAAGATAAACAAGCAAGAACAACTTACTTTACAGATATAGCCATTCCAAACACACATAACATACAGAAATCAATATGTGAAAAACACCAGAAATATGCTAAATTAAAAGAGGAAACTGAAAGACTTTGGAATATGAACAGGGTATACATTGTCCCAATAGTAGTATCTACAAATGTACAACTGGTGTCATCCCTAAGTCACTATACAATACTTTAGTATTAAACAATTACGCTACACAGCAATATTTATGTAAATCTTCAGAAAGCCACAGTACTAAACACCACCAGAACAGTCAGAAGGTTCCTAGCAATTGAGAAATGAGGGTACTTGGCTATGCCCATACCTCAGCTTTACCAACTTGAGTTGAGAAAAAGTAAAAATAATAGTAATAAATAAGCAAGAACATGAGATGAACAGTCCTTGAAAGTGGGTCCATAGGTTATGCGAACAGTTCAATGATGGGGCAGGTGAAGTTGAGTGAAGTGTTCCCTTTGGTTCAAGAGTCTGATGGTTGAGAGGTAATAACTGTTCCTGATTCAGGTGGTGTGAGTCCTGAAGCCCCTGTACTTCTTCCTGATGGTTGCAGTGAGAAGAGAGCTTGATCTAGGTGGTGGGGGTACTTGATGATGGATGCTGCTTTCTTGCAACAGCGCTCTGTGTAGATGTGTTTAATGGTTGGAAGGCCCTAACCTGTGATGGACTGGGCCGTATCCACTGCTTTTTATAGGCTTCTTTGTTAAAGGGCATTGGTGTTTCCATACCAAGTCAGTCAAAATTCTCTCCACCACACATCTATAGATGTTCGTCAAAGTTTTAGATGTGTTACACCTGTGCCCCAACTCTGAGGGGCCGAAGGGTACAAAATAGCCCCCTCCTTTTTGAGAATCGCAACATCGCTATTAATTCAGGTCAGGAGACCCAGGAAATGAGAGAAAGACACGCAGAATCCACAGGGGGTTTGGAATGTCCTGGCCCCTCAGCGATACAAAGCCACAGGAAACGGCCATTGTCTCTTGGAGACGGAATTGTGTATTGAGTACTGTACTATTTATTTGTAGCCCTCAGGGAATGAGCCGAGGGGGCTGGCTGAGGGATTGCATCATCCCAACCTGATTGACATCTGAGACCCCGTGAGTAATGATAAAAGAGAGTCTGGGGAACAACCCCTTTAGACGCACCAGGAGAAACGATAGAAATTCCATGACAGCGTTTAATAGCGACAGCCGGTGGTGACTCGTGTGTGTGTCCATCCTTGCCCGGATGACGAGTTTTCCACGGAACGGCTTAGCTAAAGGACCAACTACAAAAACGGAACTCTCGAAGGATCGACGTCATAAAAAGGAAAGCCGGCAAGTTTAAAACATCTGTCTCTCTTGACTCCAACCAAAGGCTGCAACCTGCATGAACTTGAGTGACTTGTATATTTCCATCGGACAATACATTATCCCCTAGACAACGATAGAGTTATTTCTTATTGATTATTATTATACCCGCGCTTTTAGATTTAGTATTGACGACGTATATTATCTGTATGTTTGCATTGATATTATTTTTGTGTATTTTTATCAATAAATACTGTTAAAAATAGTACCATCAGACTTCAATGGACCTCTCTATCTTTGCTGGTAAGTGACCCAGTTACGGGGTACGTAACAGATGACATACCGAATCTACACTAACTTGTAAGTTGAGGCGCTTCAGTGTTTTCATCATAATGGCACTTACATGATATAGATACTCAGAAACGATAACATTGAGGAATTTAAAGTTGCTGACCCTCTCCACCTCTGATCTCCCAATGAGGACTGGTACAAGAACCTCTGGTTTCCTCCTCCTGAAGTCAATTATCAGCCCCTTGGTCTTGCTGATGTTGTGTGAGAGATTGTTGTTATGCTACCACTCAGCCAAATTTTCAATCTCCCTCCTATATGCTGATTCATCATCACCTTTGATTTGGCCTACCACAGTGGTAGACCAAGGTGTTGGAGCTTATTGATTAGTTTTGAGGGGATGATAGTATTGAATGCCAAACTGTGGAAAATGAAGAGCATCCTGTTGTATGCATCTTTGCTGTCCAGATGTTCCAGGGTTGAGTGAAGAGCTGATGAAGTGGCATCAGCTATTGACCTGTTGTGACAACAGGCAAATTGGAGCGGGTGCAAGTTGTTTCTCAAGCAGGAGTTGATATGTTTCATCACCGACCTCTTAAAGTATTTCATTACAGTGGATGTAAGTGTTACTAGATGATAGTCATTGGAGCAGGTTATCATATTCTTCCAAGGCATCAGTGTAACTGAAGCCTGCTTGAAGCAGACGGGTTCCTCAGACTGCCGAAGAGAGAGGTGAAAGAAAGCAGTGGACACTCCAGGCAGTTGATCAGCACAGGTCTTTAGTACCCCAGCCAGGTACACCATGCTTTCTGTGGGTTCATCCTCCTGAAGGACTGAAAGCACAGGGTCATCAGAGGCTGTGGAGGTTCGTGAAGATGCTTCCAAGTATTGATGGTCAAAGTGACCATAAAAGGCATTGAGCTCATTTGGTAGTGAAGCCCTGTCGAAACCTACAGTATGTCACTTGGTTTCACTGTGTAGATTTCTATGTAGATATGATCAATAAATCTGAATCCAAATCTGAATTAACACACATTCTTTTTTTCTAATCATGCCTTCAGTTGGAGTTATGGTATGTGACCATGCATATAGTGGTACTAATGTGTCAGAAATTACTGTCACTGTTGGAGTATAAATTGATCATTGGCAGTACAGTAATATAATTTCAGATTAATAACTTTCATTTTTATCTGTACAGGGTGCTTTAGCCTTGCAGACAGCTGCTAACCAAACTACTGTGGTAGATTGAGAGTTAATTCATTATGTGCTGTGTCATATGATGTTGGCGACCAAGGTCTGTCCATGACCATGACTGTTCTTGGCAAATTTTTCCACACACTGCCTGACCTGCTGAGTTCCTCCAGCATTTTGTGTTTGCTACTTTGGATTTCCAGCATCAGCAGAATCTTTTTTGTTACTAGATTGAGAAAGGGGCAGAGACTAATTTGGTTTTCAGTGATAGCAGAGTGCAAAACAGGTCCACGAAGATTTCCCCGATGATATACCGAGTGTGGTAGACATGTTTTCTTCACCACACAGAGAACTCAGGGCCAAGCCAAGAGCTGGATTGCAGTAAGAAGAGGAAATGGTTGTGGGGAGGAATGTTTCCCATTTACCTGCTGTTGAGTCAGCTGTGTGAAACATACCGGTGGGGAGTTTGTACGTAAATAAATCTCATATGTTCCATTGCTTTGAGATTTCTCAAACAGCAGCATCTTGTTTCATACCTTAACCCTGTTCTTCCAATCACTCTGGTGAGACTGGATGGACGCTATTATGCAGAACTGATAAAATAATTAGCCAGATGACATTCAAATTTACTTTATTTTTTTCAGATAGAGCATAGAACAGACCCTCCTGGCTCAACTAGTCATGCCACTCAGCAACCTACCTCTTGCCTCATCACAGGACAGTTTACAATCAACAATTAACTTACTAACCCTGAGCCTTGATAAAAGGTTTCGACCCGAAACAATGACTGTATTCTTTTCCATAGCTGTTGAGTTCCTCCAGCATTCTGTGTGTATTACTTTGATTTCCAGCACCTGCAGATTTTCTCTTGTTTGTAACCTACTAACCCGTACATCTTTGGAATATGGGAGGAAACCGGAGCATCAGAGGGAAACCACACGGTTCACGGGGATAATGTACAAACTCCTTAAAGACGGTGCTGGAACTGAACTCTGAAGTCCGGATTGCCACAGGCTGTAATGGTGTTGTAGTAAACCCTACATTACTGAGGAAGGGTCTTGGCCTGAAAACTTGACTGTTCATTCATTTCCATAGATGTTGCCTGACCTGCTGAGATCCTCCAGCATTTTGTGTGTGTTGCTCTGGATTTCCAGCATCTGCAGAATCTCCTGTGTTTATTGATCTGCCTTCTTAACCTCCCTATCAACATGCTTGGCAACTTTGAGAGATCCTAAGATCCCTCTTTTCCTCCATACTAAGAATCCTGGGATTTATCCTGTATTTTACCTTCAAGTTTGACCTTCCAGAGTGTATCACTTCATACATTTCTGGATTAAACTCCATCTGACCTGTATCCAAGTTCTCTTGTGACTTACAGTACTGTGTAAAAGTCAGGCACACACATACAATATTGTGGTAAACTATGTGTATACCTGTCTGGACACGCCCCTCTGCTGACTGCTCCTGTGGCTCCTCCCACAGACCCCTGTATGAAGGCGATTGGAGGCACTGCTCCTCCCTCAGTCTCCGAGATGTTGTGGTCCCTTTTGCTGCTAATAAAAGCCTATGGTTCACTTCCAGTCTCCAAGAGTTATTGATGGTGCATCAATTTTATTAGCAGCAATTTTAAAATGCGGAGAGCATTTTACGACCAGACAGATTGGATCTCGACCCTCAATCCCAGGAAGCTGGCAACGCTTTTGAACTCTGGCTAGCATGCTTCGAATCGTACCTGGAGGAGATTCATGTGACTGAGCCTGCCACTATGCACAGGGTTCTCCTCTCCAGGGTCAGTCGAAGGGTCTACTCCATGATCAGGGACCAAACGGACTACCGGGGTGCGATGGATGCCCTCAAAAGGCAATACCGGCAGCCGGTGAACACCGTCTATGCAAGACATCGCTTAGCGACACGGCGGCAGCGGGCCGTAGAGTTGAATGCTGAGTTTGTCCGGGCCCTACAGACACTTGTGCAGGCCTGCGACTTCAGGGGACTGATGGCAGAACAGCATGTGGAGCTGCTAGTAAGAGACGCCTTCGTTACGGGGATCAGGTCAGTGTACGTGCGCCAGCAGCTGCTGGAACACGCCGATCTTACCTTACATTTGGCAATCGAGCTGGCCGACACACTGGAGGCCGCTCTGCACAACGCTGACGCTGTCCAGGCGCGCGATCTCCCGCTGGCCCCATGGACGCTGCAGACCCTGCAACCCGCCGGTGAATCGACCTCGGCTGCTGCCAGTCGCGAGTCCGTGAAGTCCCCGCAACCCACTGGCAAGTCAACCATGGCTGCTGCCAGTGGCAAGTCCGCGCAGTGTTACTTCTGCAGACTCGAAAAGCACCCCCGACAATGCTGCCCGGCCCGAGATGCTACATGCTCCAGCTGCGGCAAGAGGGGCCACTTCGCCAAGGCCTGTAAGTCCAAACTATGAGTGGGGTCGAGCATGCCACGTGCAAGGTATGGGGGTCGCCAACTTGGTCGCCGCCATCTTGCCTGCCTGCCTTGTGCAAGGCATGGGGGCGGCCATCTTTGTTGGCACCACCTCGCCCCGCCTCCGACCCACAGGTGCTTACTGGGCACCAAGACAGCGATGCAACTCTGGCCTCCATGACCCTCAACCAAAGCGCTCCACACCAGCTCGCAAGATCAATGATGGACATCCTGGTGGAGGGGCACAGGACTAGCTGCCTGTTTGACATGGGCAGCACTGAGAGTTTTATTCACCCAGACACGGTGCAACGCTGCGGACTCGTGACACAGCCGGGAAGCCAGAGGGTCACCATGGCTTCTGGATCGCATTCCACAGACATCCGGGAGGGTTGTGTAGCGACATTGGTGGTGCAGGGCACAGAATATCGGGACTTTGCGTTACTGGTCATGCCTCAACTGTGTGCCCCTGTGCTATTGGGGTTCGACTTCCAGAGCCACCTGAAAAGTGTGACAATGGAGTATGATGGGCCCCCCCCACCAATCACTGTCAGAAATCTTCAGTTCTGTGGGACTTCATCACATACCCCGCTACTGACCACACACACACACACCGACCTGCACATCCCACCCAACACTATGCCTACAGCCGCGCTACAGACACCACTTGCAGCCTCTCCACCCTCAAGATCCCTCCCCCACCGCTGTTCGCCAACCTGACCCCCGATTGTAAACCTGTGGCAACTAAAAGCAGGAGGTACAGCGCGGGGGACAGGGCCTTCATTCTGTCAGAGGTGCAGCGGCTACTCAGGGAGGGGATCATTGAGCCAAGCACAAGTCCTTGGAGGGCCCAGGTGGTCGTCGTTCGGACCGGGCAGAAAAATAGGATGGCTGTGGACTATAGCCAGACCATCAATAGGTTCACGCAGCTTGACGCGTACCCCCTACCCCGCATCGCGGATGTGGTCAATCAGATAGCTCAGTACAAGGTGTACTCGACCATAGACCTAAAATCCGCTTACCATCAGCTCCCCATCCGCCCAGAGGACTGCCCCTACACCGCCTTCGAGGCAGGCAGCAGGCTCTATCACTTCCTGCGCGTCCCCTTCGGTGTCATGAATGGTGTCTCTGTCTTCCAGAGGGAAATGGACTGGATGGTGGACCAGTGCCAACTGAAGGCCACGTTCCCATATCTGGATAACATCACCATCTGCGGTCATGACTGGCAGGATCACGACACCAACCTCCAATGATTTTTCCAAGCGGCCAAAGCTCTTAACCTTACCTATAACAGGGACAAGTGTGTGTTCGGAACCACCCGACTTGCTATTCTTGGGTATGTCGTGGAGAACGGGGTCATTGGCCCTGATCCCGACCGTATGTGCCCCCTGTTGGAACTCCCTCTTCCCACCACCCTCAGAGCCTTCAAACGGTGCCTGGGCTTCTTTTCCTATTAGGCCCAATAGGTCCCTCACTACGCAGACAAGGCCCGCCCCCTGGTCAAGTCCACCACATTTCCCCTCTCTGCCGAGGCCCGCGAGGCCTTCAGCCGCATTAAAGGGGACATTGCCAAAGCAACGATGCATGTGGTGGACGAGACCATTCCCCTCTAAGTAGAGAGTGACGCTTCCGAATTCGCACTGGCTGCTACCCTCAATCAGGCAGGCAGGCCAGTAGCATTCTTCTCTCGTACCCTTCAAGGCTCTGAACTTCGGCACTCCGCGGTGGAGAAAGAAGCCCAGGCCATAGTGGAAGCTATTAGGCACTGGAGGCACTATCTCACCGACAAAAGGTTCACCTTGCTGACTGACCAGCGCTCAGTTGCATTCATGTTTAGCAACCAACAGCAGGGCAAAATCAAAAATGATAAAATTTTGAGGTGGAGAATAGAACTCTCCACCTACAGCTATGAAATCCTGTACCGGCTTGGAAGGCTCAATGAGCCCCCTGATGCCCTATCCCGGGGAACATGTGCCAGCACGCAGCTCGACCGGCTATACGCCCTCCATGCAGATCTTTGCCACCCAGGGGTCACCCAGCTTTACCATTTTGTGAAAGCCCGGAACCTGCCTTACTCCCTTGAGGAAAACAGGACGATGACTAGGGACTGCCAAGTCTGCGCTGAGTGCAAACCGCACTTCTACCGTCCTGAAAAGGCACAATTTATCAAGGCCACCCGCCCCTTTGAGTGACTGAGTGTCTACTTTAAGGGCCCCCTTCCCTCCACCGACCGCAATGTGTACTTTAACATAATCGACGAGTACTCGCGGTTCCCCTTTGCCATCCCCTGCCCCAATACCACTGCCATGTCCGTCATAAAAGCCCTGCGCCAGCTCTTCACTCTGTTCAGATATCCCTGCTATATCCACAGTGATAGAGGGTCCTCGTTTATGAGTGACGAGCAGCGCCAATACCTGCTGGCTAGGGGTATTGCTATTAGTAGGACCACGAGCTATAATCCCCGGGGGAATGGACAGGTGGAGAGGGAGAATGCCACAGTGTGGAAGGCCACACTCTTAGCCCTTAGGTCAAAGGGGTTGCCGGTCTCTCGCTGGCAGGAGGTCCTCCCCGAGGCACTCCACTCCATCCGCTCCCTGTTATGCAAGTCCACCAATGCCACCCCTCATGAGCGACTCTTTTCTTTTCCCAGGAAGTCTGCTACTGGGACCACCTTACCGGTTTGGCTGATGTCCCCAGGGCCAGTGCTGCTCCGGAAATATGCGAGGAGCAATAAATACTCCCCGATGGTCGAGAGGGTTCACCTACTTCATGTGAACCCCCAGTATGCCTATGTGGTCTTACCTGATGGGCGGGAGGACACAGTCTCCGTCTGCGACCTGGCGCCTGCAGGAGCACCAGACCCCTACCCCGAACACTCCACAGTGACTATGAACCCTGTACCCACCGAGGTGTATACCCACGAGACACCGCGCACACCAAGCCCTACACAGACTCCTCACGACACACCCATACCAGGCGCGTTGCACACGCATGAGGGATTACTGACGCCTAACAGGCTGGCACCTCAAGTCAGGCCAGAGCCAGCACAACCACCATCACCGGTGCTACGTAAAGCGCAGCGACAGACTCGACCTCCTGATAGACTTGACCTGTAAATATACTTGTAAGAAACTTCACCCCGTGGGGACTCTCTTTTAAAACAAAGTGGGGGTGAATGTGGTAAATGATGTATACCTGTCTGGACACGCCCCTCTGCTGACTGCTGCCGTGGCTCCTCCCACAGACCCCTGTATAAAGGCAATTGGGGTACTGCTCCTCCCTCAGTCTCTGAGATGTCGTGGTCCCTTTTGCTGCTAATAAAAGCCTATCGTTCACTTCCTGTCTCCGAGAGTTATTGATGGTGCATCAAATATATATATGTATATTTAGCCAATGTGGAGCAGAGAGTGATTTTGTAAATATGGTGGGAGCAAAGGATGTTAGGAATGGCAAGGGTGGAGCTTTGCAGGAGGGGTGTGTGACACGTGGCAGCGGAGGAGTGCCAGTGGCAAGGGGGTGACGCAACTGCAGACACACTCATCCCTCCTAAGACACCAGGCAAGGTCACTTAAGTCCAAACATTACAGAATGTCTCTCTGGTGCTTCCCACTCCCACCCAACTCCCTGCCCCTTTTCCCTTCTCCCTGCTCCCTTCCCACTCTCAGTCCACAATAGAGACCCATATCAGAATCAGGGTTTTCATCACTCACGTACGTCATGAAATTTGTTTTTTTGTGGCAAAAGTACAGTGCAATACATAAAATTACTACAGTACTGTGCAAAAGTCCTAGGTAGTCGCTATATATTGTGTATATGCCTACGACTTTGCACAGTACTGTATCTCCTATAACAGGGTCCAGGTTGACAAGGTCAGGCTGCCTTCAGTACGATTCTGTCCAGCACAGTAACTGTCAGCTGAGTCTGCAGGATGCCAGGCAGGACGCAGTTGCCAACTGACTGGCCAGCAGGGTCATTAATGAATAACAGAAATGATTGAAGGCTGGCATTCTGCCCAATCAGCTCCAGATAATGTTGCATGCTAAAATGCTAATGTCTGCACAAGCAGAGGGACGTTATCCAGTGTAACACACAAAATGCTGGAGGAACTCAGGTCAGGCAGCAAACACAGAGAGGAATAACAGTTGATGTTTTGGGCTGTGACCCTTCATCAGGACTGTGACGCCTTGATCTGCAAGCTGCTTTATCTTAGCAGGTCAAATTATGAGTCTTTAAAGTTCTGCTTTGACAGGCTGCATCTATTATCCTTATTTATGGAGACAGATCGTAGACTCGGTAGTGAGCTAACAGTAATTCTGACAGAGGAAGCGCTGGGAGTGGGTGGGAAATTTCAGAATCCAGTTTAATATCACTGGCATATGAAATAATTTGGAAAATGTGTAACTTGGGTGGGTGATGGCTGAGTTAAGTTGTTCTCCAGTCTTGGCAATTTGCTTGGAAACGTTTCATCACCACTGTGGTGAACTACATATACCTGTCTGGACACACCCCCCGGCTGACTGCTCCTGTGGCCCCTCCCACTGACCGTGGCTCCTCCCACTGACCCCGGTATAAAGGCGATTGGAGCCTGAGCCCCGGCCTCAGTCTCCAGGATGCAGTGTGGTGGTCAATTGCTGCTTGTTCTTTCTTCCAGCCAATAAAAGCCTATGTCTTGCCTCACGTCTCGGAGAGTTATTGATGGTGCATCAACCACATGAGGAGTCGTCCTCAGTGTGCTGTTGATTGTGGTGTGTCCTCTGAATTTCTGGCTTTGATATACTTTTCAATCAGCTGATTGGACTTCAATTTAGAAACTCATTTGGGACGTGGGGAGGAAATCTCGTCGCTGATTGGCTGTGTGACGAACTTCTGGTTCTGGTTTGGAATTTTGCCTGTATCGGCTCCTAAATAGGATCGAGGTCCATGTGTGGGGACTGCAGCAATATCATCGGCCAAACTGGGAGAAAACTATGCACAAGGATCCATGAATATCAACTGGCTGGAAAGCAGCATGACCAACTCTCCCTAGTCTCCACCCATCAAGAGGGGCACAAATTTGAATGGACACCAGTGAAAGTCATGGTATGCAAAAGAATTCCTAAAAGTGTGGTCTTCCGTGAAAATTCTGCAAACAAACAATACTACCTAGGAGACAGTACAGGCAAAGTTCCAGACCACAATGCACGAAGTTTGCGATACAACCAATCAGCGATGAGATTGATCCCCACATCACAACTGAATTTCCGAAATGACATCCAATCAGCAGATTGGAAACTATGTAAAGGTTAAGCTTTCAGAGGACACAGCAATGTCTCCTTGCGTGGTGACGAAATGCTTGAAAGTAAATTGCCAAGAATGGAGAACAACTCAATGCATCACAGGTATATGTTGTGAAGTTTCTTGTTTTGCAGCAGCAGTACATTGCAATACATAACAATAAACTATAAATTACAGTAAGAAATATTTATAAATAAATTAAATAAGTCATGCAAATAAAGAGCAAAAAAAAGGAAAAAGATAGCGAGGTAGTGAACATTCAGAAATTTGATAGCAGAGGGGAAGAAGCTGTTCCTAAAACATTGAGCCTGTGTTTTCAGCATTTAAGGTTAATGTTGGATTGTTAGCATGATCCAAACAACCCAAAATGGGGGCATTTTGCTTAAAAGCAGAGGTCCTTCTTTTAGAGATTGTTCTGATGAGATTGAATGTCGTTGCCAATCCCATTGCTTTGTTTGAAACAAGATGAAGGATTTGGCGATCTGATAAGGTGCACTTTACTGCAAATTTACCTCAAATTAAATTGAGAGAAGCATTTGCAAGAGAAAAATGCACCATTTACTACAGATTAGAAACTCTTTAGTGGGATGGGGTGGATGATTAAGCAGTCATTAGTGAGTCTATTGTAATGCAATGAGATACTAAAATCCAGAGCAAAAAATTACAAGATGCTGGAGGAACTCAGTGGTTCAAACAGCCTCAGTGGAGAGAAATAGTCAATCTATTTACAGTGAACTGTGTGGCTCAGAATGCCATGGGATCTGCAAATCCACAAGTCTGCTGGTGGCCTGTCCTGGGTAGAAGACTGTGTATGTGTGGGGGTAGAAGGTTGAGAGGAAGGAATGGGGCTTGTGTCACTGTTGTTTCTTTGTTGCTTGGTAAATTCTGTGTGTTCTGCCAAGCATTGCGAGTAATGTTGGTGTCAGAGTATATAGCTACACTTGCGTGTTGCCCCCAGCATATCCTTGGGTGTATTGCTTGTTAACTCAAATGACACATTTCACTGTATGATTCCATATACATGTGATAAATTAATTTGAGTCTGAATTTGGATCTGCAGTCTGTCAAGAGTGGGCTGAAGCCCACGCAACAGTTATGTAACGACCGCCATCAGTTATCCTTTGCAGGATGGATTACTGTGTAAACCACGGTAGCATAGTGGTTTGCACAACACCATTACAGCTCGGGGCATTCCAGAGCTCAGAGTTCAATTCTGGTGACGTTCTGTAAGAAGTGTCTTTACATCCACCCTGTGGAATGTGTGGCTTTTCCCTAGGTGCTCTGGATTCCGTACACAAATCCAAAGATGTACCGGGTTGGTAAATTGGTCATTGTAAACTGTCCTGTGATCAGGTTAGGGTTAATCAGGATTGTGAGGTAGCTGGCTCCGCAGAAGGGCCTACTCCACACTGTGTCACTAAATAAAATAAATGTTACTTTTGAGTGGAGTCAAGAGATTCTGCAGATGTTGGAAATCCAGTGCAACACCTGCAAAATCCAGGAGGAACTCAAATGCTCAGGCAGCATCTATGGAAATGAATAAACAGTTGTCATTTTGAGCTGAGACCCTTTATGTGCATTACTTTTGGCTGGATGTATGATACTCTTGGCATTAATTGCATCTGCCAGTGGTGGAGTGATTCATGTCAGAGGCATGAATTGGAAAGATACATTGATCTTGAAAAGTTGCAGCACTGTCAAGTTTACCAGATAGATTGAAGCCAGGGAAAGAGTTGAAACAACGAAAATTAACTTGAGATTAATTGGATCTGCTCTGGCACCCGTGTGGGTAGGTGTGTTCTGGTCTAGGGCACTGATAATGTTTGTCTAACGTAACACAGTAAAGTGGAACTGTTGAGCATCCAGCTGTCTTCACCACTTCATATAAAACTGCAGGTCAATGGCTGAGTAATAAAGTAGTACCCCCCAAACAATGATCCTTTCCCCTCCCTGTATTTCTTGGTCCAGTACCTTAAGACGGCCTATTTTCACCTCTGTAACAAAAGAGGTTTAGCAGATGCTGAAATTCTTGAGATATACTCAAAAAATCCTGGAGGAACTCAGTAAGTCAGACAGCATCAATGGAGGGGAATAAACAGTCGGCATTTCAGTCGAGACCCTTCATCAGGACTGGAAGCAAAGGGGGTAGAAGTTAGAATGAGGAAGTGGGTAGAGGGGAAGGAGCACCTGGCCACCTTTCCAAATCCGCATAATTCATTTGGTTGTGTTCTAATTCAGATCAAATCCAGGTCAGCTGTTTTCACCTCGTTAGCTCAGTTTAAGCTTAACTTTAACTTAAAAAATCTCATCCTTGTTTCCATTCTTTCTCTGGCCAGAAAAGAACACCCCATTAGCCTGGCAATACGAATTTACAAGGTACCTGCATCTGTCCATCTCACGCCTCCTGTCATAAATCACTCTGCCACTGACAGCAAATCGCTCAGATGCCTTAAGCTCTGGAATTCTTTCTCGCAAGCTCCCCTTTCTCCTTTGACGTCTCGAAAAAGATCTTTTATTTCCCTGATGTTGCGGACAGAGCTCAGGAACTAGTCTTCACTCTATAGACTCTGTCTATACTTCTCACTGCTTCAGTAAAGCAGCTGGCATAATCAGCAATCCCACCCACCCCAGACATTCTCTCTTCTCCCCTCACCCATGGGATAGAAAATACAAAAGCCTGAATGCACATATCTCCAGCCTTAAGGGCAGCTTCTGTGCCACTGACATCAGACACTTGAATGGATCTCCTGTATGATAAGATGGACTCTCGGCCTCACAGTCTCCCTCGTTATGATTTTGAATTGTATCATTTACCTATACTACACTTTTTCGGTAGCTTCTGATAAGAGGTATAGATAGAGTGGCCAGCTAGTAACATTTTCCTCCCAGGTGGAAATGGCTAATATTAGGGGGCAAAATTTGAAGATGATTGGAGGAAAGTATAGGGGGGCTGTCAGAGGTATGTTTTTTCCACATAAGAGTGGTGGGTGCTTGGAACGCCCTGCCAGGGGTGGTGGTCGAGGCAGGTACATTAGGGACGTTTAAAAGACTTCAGTCAGCACATAGACAAAAGAAAAATGCAGGGCTGTGTGAGAGGGAAGGTTGCTTTTAGAATAGGTTAAGGGTTGGCACAACCTCATGCACTGAAGGGCCTGTATTGTGTGTACGGTTCTATGTTCTTTAACAATTCATTCAATTGACATTGTTTTACCTTATTTCAGCTCAATACACGGTGTAATGATCTGATCTGTATGAACAATATGCAAGGCAAGTGTTCAATGTTATCTTGGTACATGTAACAATAATAAACCA
Organism: Hemitrygon akajei; assembly: GCF_048418815.1. Taxonomy (NCBI): domain Eukaryota; kingdom Metazoa; phylum Chordata; class Chondrichthyes; order Myliobatiformes; family Dasyatidae; genus Hemitrygon; species Hemitrygon akajei. The sequence continues at coordinate 160,767,641 of NC_133134.1, read as the reverse complement.
ATACCAGTACCATTTTCCTCATTTAGTTTGTCTGCTAATTGTATTCTTTTCAACATTGGTTGTTTGTCAGTCTTTGTTTGTTCATGTATAGTATTTCATAAATTCATTGTTCTTGTAAATGCCTGTAAGAAAATGAATCTCAAGTGAGTATGTGGCAATAAAGTGTATACATATTGTGATAATAAGTTTTACTTCTGGATGCTATCTTAATCTACGTGCCTGTGATGCTGTTTTTCACTGTACCTGAACCTCACTGTACTTGTTCACATGAGGGTGGAACAGTAGCATAGTGGTTAGCACAATGCTTTACAGTACCAGTGAATCGGGTTCAGTTCCCACCTGTCTGTAAGGAGTTTGTACATTCTCCTGGTGACTGCATGGGTTCTCTGGGTGTTCAGATTTCCTCCCACAGTCCAAGGATCAGAATCAGGTTTAATACATAATAATAGAGAAAAAAACGTGAATTATGGTAAGTAATATACATAGTATACACACACACATATGTTATATCAACTGTCCTGTTTTATTTGTACATACTATTTATTATAAATTACTATAAATTGCACATTGCACATTTAGATGGAGTCGTAACGTAAAGATTTTTACTCATGTATATGAAGCGTGTAAGTAATAAAGTCAATTCAATATATTTATCTAAATATATATATCTACTGTATTGCAGTAAGTGTGTATATGTATGTCTGTGTATGTATATATATGTGTGTGTGTGTGTGTAGTGAAAAAAAAGTAGTGGGGTAGTGTCCATGGGTTCAATATCCATTCAGAACTCGGATGGCAGAGGGGAAGAAGCTGTTCCTGAATCGTTGAGTGTGCGTCTTCAGGCTCTAAATTTACAACTCATTGCAGTTTGTTTCGATCCTTATTTCATCATATGAGACGGTGATGGAGCCATTTGAAATGTTCTAAATCAGAAAATAGAAAAGTAAGCAAGCAAGCACGCACGCACGCACGTCCTAATTTCTGCCACGGTGTTTATATATATATTTCACAGGACCTGTGAACCTGTTGCAGGTTGCAGCAACTCCTCGTTTCCTGAAGTCTTCCCTGCCAGCAGAGGGGAGCAGTGAATGGGCTAACCCTGCGTGGCTGGATTTCTGCGAGCTTGCTCTTTGTGTCTCCTCCATTCCCTCGGTGGTTACTCCCGCCCCCTTCGCCGGAGAGCGGCAGGTCGGATTTCACATCCGCGACGTTATTCGGAGGCAGGGTGGAGGTTTTCACTCAGCGCCGCCAACAACTCGCTGTTTGCGCTCGACATGTAATAAAAATGGCTGAGAGGTAAGAGATTACATTTAAAATTGATATTGCAATTTTAAAAAAACTTTTCCCGTCATCTAAGTTTGTGAATTGGACCCCCAGCAAAACTTGATTGGGAACGTGCATTTTGCTTTAAAGAAACGAGAGTGGAAATAAACACTCGCTCTCTGAAAACTTAAAAGATTGATTTTAACTTGTTCTAAAGGGGAATCGCCGGCGGCGTTGTTCGATTTACAGTCGATTGAAGTTTAATGTACAGAAAACCGTGAGGGCAGATACTTTCTCTTTCCGCGACCAATTTTAGCATTTTAAAAACACTTCATGCATTTATAGTTTTGGTTGATAGCCCTGTTGTTTCGGGATTAAAGTTGCTCAAATGTATCCGTTCTGTCCTGGGAATTGCAAATTTCAGCTTTTTTTTGTTACACTTTTCTTTTGTTTCATCGCTCGTAAGAGAACTCTTGCTTAGCCCCCGAGTTTCCTCTGCAATATATTACAGTTAAATCTCGTCCAGTCCAAATAATTTTCGATTAAAATCTATGAAAGGTCGATCTGCTTGGTGCAGGATGTTTATCGTGATAAACAAAAAGAACGCTTTCTGATTGAAATCAAAACACTTAAAAAAAAAATTCAGATTGTTTTCCGTACGCATTTCGGGAAAGCAAATTGAGTTGTCTCATCGGGAGATTCGTCTCCCAAGGCTTGAAAGCGGGTAACGTGTTGTGAGCCGTCTGTCTCCGAAGCTAAACCTGCTTTATCGATGTTCGATTAGAATAGCTTTTGATCTATCGTGGCCTGCGCCGGATTGACACGGTCCGGATTTTAACTTACTTTCTGATATGGGAAACCATTTAATAAAAACTATTGAAGTAAAATAACGTATTATGAGTAATTCGCGATGATTCAAAAAATACCTGGTATGACTAGTGTGTTTCACATACCAGTGATTGGCGGATCACTGTTCGATTGCAGGCAATCAAACTTGCACAAACCTGCCCAACAGTATTGAACTGATGTTACAAATGTATTTTGTTAACAAGGTTCAGAGTAGTCGAAACTAGAGTCGCCTGGTTTAATCCTTGGTTTCTACAGCATGTGGTGCACCGGCGGTCTGTGATATTTCTAATGGGTCCAAAGTCAGAGCAGACATTTGTTGAGTAAGGTTGTGTCTTTAACCTCAGTATTTCTCATTCAAGACTGTTTAATGCCATTTCCTGTTAAGGAGAACTAAATAATTGTCACCCCGGATCTGATGCAACACCAAAAAAATGCAAAAGATAAAGAGCACAATAATAATTAAAATGATAAATATAAATACATAGCTTGTATAAATTGATTGTCCATAAGTTGACTGACAGGAAATATTGAAGTAATGGTGGTGGGGTGGGTTAGTGGGTGGAGATGTTGATCAGCCACACCGCTTGGGGAAAATAACTTTTTGAGTCTGGTGGTCTTGGCATGGATGCTACATAGCCTCCTCACTGATGGGAGTGCGGCAAACAGTAATCCCATTGCATCTTTTCTGTGCCAAGCTTCCTACAGCAGTGGGAAACTGTTCACTGTGTGTATCTTTACACATGATGTATTTATGTATGGTTGAATGATAATTAAACTTGAACTTCAAGTTTAATCATCGTTCAACCATACACAAATACCCATGAACACAGCCGGATGAAAAGGGTTCCTCTGGAGCCAAGATGCAAAACACACTACCAACAGTCAGACACAGCACAAGGCACATATAAGGTAGCAGTAAACATACAGTCACACAAAAAGGTATACACCCCGAGTCCCTGGGTGTCATGTCCTGTAGGTTGATGGTTCATGGATGTTGTTGGCAAGAACAAGCCCGTAGTAGTCCGCAGACAAACACAATCCAGCCGTCTTCCACCAAGCAAACGCTGGAAGGCGGTACTGACCGGAGGGGCCAGTTGGCGTCTCCTCTGCTAGGCGGTTGCAAAAGGTGACCCTACGGCATGCGCTCTACAATCAAAGCCACTCAGCTTCTCTGCTGTCGGTCCTGCCAGTAAACCAGTGAGAGGGACTTGCAGTATTCTACATTACCAATGCCCGATTTGGTCTTTTGATTACAAGAAAAAAATCCAATACAGTCACTGGCTGTTAGACCAAATCCACCTTTCTGTGGCAGGCAATCACACAGTCTGCACTAAGTCCAACTTTTCCATCTCCTCCACTGCAGTACTTAAAGTTTTTAATATTCAGCAGTGTCTTGTGATCATAAAAGAGACGTTTACAAAAGACAATAACACCTTTGGTCATTACCAGAGTGGTGAACGTGTGGAATACATTGCCACAGACTGCTGTGGAGACCAAATCATTGGATATATTTAAAGTAGAGGTTGATAGGTTCTTGATTTGTAAGGGCTTCAAAAGTTATGGGGAAAAGGTAGGAGAATAGGGTTGAAAGCAATAATAAATCAGCTGTGATTGAATGGTGAAGCAGATTTGATGGGCCAAATGGCCTAATTCTATTTCTATGTCTTATGGTAATCTGGCAAGGCTTGCTTCAGTGTATCAGAGACTCCAGAGATCCTGCAGATGCTAGAAATAGAACATAGACATAGAATATAAAATAGTACAACACAATACAGACCAAAATGTTGTGCCGTTCTTTAACCTACTCCAAGGTCAATCTACACCTTCCCTCCCACATAGCTGTCATTTTTCTTTCATTCATGTGCCCATCTAAGAAACTTTTCAATCTCCCTCATGTATTAAGGACTGATGGGCCAGATGGCCTGCTCCTGCTCCTGCTCCTGTTTCTTACATTCTGTTTCATCCTATAACTTTGCCTCTTCCACAACCCTTGGCATAATCTTTACTTAAGTGTTATGTTTTATAACTTCAAAACTTTAAACTATTTCAAAGGAAGATGCATGCATTTGAAATGTGAGTCTAACTTTGTGTTTACTTTAAGCGAGGTGTTAGGGCATTTTTGGGGTTAGCACGTATAGCAAATAACTTCAACAACCAACTTCAGCCCCCAGTCTTCAGATCTGAATATGGACTGTAGACTAAATTTTAAATGCTGCTCTGAACAATGGGTTCCTTTGAGTCGTGAACCACAGTTAATATATTTGTCTGTCTGTGGTGGGGTGTGAAGACTGAAGTGTGAAGGTTGTGTGTAGTTCAAAGGAAGCATTGTGGATGTATTGTAAATATGGAATTGTCCTTTGATCTTTGGAATGTAAAGTATTGTATAGTGTTGGGTCAAGCAGGCCTCCTCCTAAAGGGTCTCGATATGATGCCTGTTGTGTCTCATTTTGTCAGATAAAGAGACTACTTCATATCTACCCGCTACTTCTCTCTGGTGACTTTGACTCGAGGCATGCATGTATCATGTGATGATGTATGCAATTCACGTATTTATACATACAACTCACAGTGAATTATATAAACAGCAAAGCATGCTTCATTAAACAATATGTTTACAAGATTACTCAAATATTAAATGTTAGCTACACAATGCAGTCCAGTGAGCTGTTGAACTCTGGAGTGAACAAACTTGTACTTGTCTTTGTTCAATGTGCACCTCTACTCTCCGTCACAAAACAGAGGTCAGGGATTCGTAACTTACCGGTAGTTGAAAATGCTTTGTTCCCTCGTGTGAGGAAGGTGAGACAATTACGTGTCCTGATGAAGAGTCACGGCCCGAAACGTCAATTGTTTACTTTTTTCCATAGATGCTACATGACCTGCTGAGTTCCTCCAGCATTTTGTGTGTGTTGCTTGTATTACTTTTATTGTTGCTGAGGTTGAACTCAGTTGACCTACACAGATCAGAGATAGTTGAATGCTAGCAATCCTTTCAAATGTTCAAAGTTTAAAGTAAATTTATTATCAAAGTACATCTATGCCACCATATACAACCTTGAGATTTATTGTCTTCTGGGCATACTCAGCAAATCTACAGAATAGAAACTGTAGTAGTAATGTTGGGACCTAAACAATGGGGAACTTTTCTGATCTCTCAAGAGCATCCGAAGACAGATGTTGGTGATGAAAATCACCATCACTTTCTGTGCTTTAGCACAGACTTTGGCTACCTGAGGAGAATAAAGTATTTGAATATCAAGACCAGAAAAACTGCAACCCCCTGTCTCTGAGACTTGGAATACTTAGAATAGGCACTACAGAGCCTTAGAGAGACATCATTTGAAACAATCCTCCAAATTTATTGGGAGGATAGGTGAATTAACTACATGTTTTCCCCGCCGATGTCCCCACTCTGGTGTCTAATTATACTTGTGTATTTCCATGTTGTTCGCTCTGCTGACACCAGGTACCTGAACTTCATCACAAGGACTAGAGTCAGGGGTGTTCTGAATGTCTCCTTGAGAAAATGTGACATCCCTTTGGGTTGTGGGAATCCTTGGCCAACAACCACTCAAAGTGGAGAGGGAACATTCAGAATGAGTCTCGAGTGAATCTTGGGGCCATACTGAATTCTAGCATAAATAGCAGAAGAAGCACACGACTTCCAGTTTTCCATCTGTCTGTGATGTCCAGGACCACCTGTCCCACATTTTCTTCACTAGCCAGCTCCGTAGAAGAACTAGAGTGGTGGCGTGTATTTCTTGACTCAGGTACAGTCAGAGATAATGACCAAGAAGAGTACATTTTAGTATGTACTTCCTCATGCACTCATTATCGCTCCTGTCATGTGCAGTGCTGGGGAGTCTCACAAGGACTAAAACTTTTATTATCACATGTAGTCATTGCTTGTCAAGTCTCCCTCTTGTCAAGAAGGAGACTGACCTGTAATCTCCCAACAAAACAAATGGATTAGATAATTACAATGTGTGTGGGTCACCTCATCATGTTTTCAAATGCCTTCAGTGAGTGTCTTCCTTGTTGGTTGTGTCCCTTCCTCTCAGTCTAGTAACAAGGGAATCCATTCTGGAGGTTGGGTAGGAACAACTGTTAAAGCTTTCCGATGGGATTGGACTGAATTCTTAACTTAGTGTGATCGTTGTGATGATACATTTTAGATGGCATTCTGTGGCACCAAAGTTGTGTTGTATTCCATGCTTCTTGCCCCTGACCCTGATCTGTCAAGGACCATGTGGTGGTTTCCTGTGCATCAGCCTCCCTACATTAAACCACGTCACACTCAGGTGTCCCTCATTCAGGAAACCCATTCCAACATTCCAGATCAGCTTCTACAGCTACTTGAAGAGCACCTATACACAACCGTTTAGGACAGGAGTTCCCACAGACTCCTCAGTTAATGGAAGGGGTCCATGGCATGAAAAAAGGTGGAGAATCCCTGCCTTAGGAGAACTTCATACTCAACTTAAGTGATTGCTATATTACTACAGTGTGAAGCCAACACAACATTGTTTTACTGAGTGAGTGCTACACTGCAGGAGGTGCAGCCTTTTATGTGAAGCCTTAACCCACGCCATTCTAGGGTAGATGAGAGACATCCCACTGTACAACTTAGGAGGAGCAGATTGGCTTCCTCTGTTTTCCTGACCAACATATTCTTCCCCTCAGCCAACATCATTAAAACAAGTTGCGTTATATATTACATTGCTGTTTGAAAAACTTTGCATATTGGTTGCTGTGTTAAAACCAGCTATATTTCAGAACACTGCATTCATCTGAAATGATTCGTGGGATCATGCAAAGTACTTTTGGGCAAGATATTTCCTTCTCTGAGACTAAAACAGACTGCATTTTATCTCCTGGTGTCTACCCATTTCAATGTGACTTCCTATTCCCATTCTGACATATCTGCCTTGCTGAGGCTAAACAAAGGTTGGAGGGACAACACTTCCCATTCTGTCTTTGTAGCCGCCAAAGAAATATCGCTTTCTCTAATTTCTGGTAATTTTGGAGCCCTCCCTCCTTCTCTCTTTATCCATTCCTTATTCTGGTTGCCCTCTCATCAGTCCATCACTTCCCTCTGTTTCTCCTCCTCTTTTTCCATGGTCCGCTCTCCTATTACATTCCTCCTTTAGGGCTGTGCCTTCTCTGCCTATCAACTTCTTACTTCATCCTCTCTTCCCCCACCCAACTTCCTATGTCCTCACCTGGTTTTACTTGTCACCTGCCAGCTTGTACTCATTCCCTTTCCCCACCTCCTTATTCTGGTTTCCTACCCCTTCCTCTCCAGTCCTGATGAAGGATCTCAGCCCAGGTACATGTGCTGAGAATAATCCACTTTTACATAGACATATTTTGTAGTTTGAGATAATTTTCTGTTATTCTCTTTTTGTGTGCCAAGAACTAGCTCTCTTATCCTGACACCAGAATGTTGTTTGAGCTGAACAAGCACGAGTGTGAAAAATGAGTACGTAAAGGACTGTTGAGATCCTGGCGTGGGCTGAGTTAGCTAATTGTAAAAGTTCTCACAGCCTCCCAGGCCAGAGAAGCAGGAGCAAAAGAAAAATTCTTTCAAAATCCAGAGTCCCCTTTCTTGCAGAGAAATAGACAGTCAACATTTTGGGCTGAGACCATTCTTCAGGACATGAGCCCTGATGAAGGGTTTCGGCCCAAAACGTTGACTGTTTGTTCATTTCCATAGATGCTGCTTGACCTGCTGAGTTCCTCCTGCATTTTGTGTGTGTTGCTCTGGATTTCCAACATCTGCAGAATCTCCTGTGCCACCATTCTTGGTTCTTTTCCTCACCCTGGAGGCTACAGTAAACAGTTATGAGAGGGAGCAATTATTGGCACATCAATCTCCTTCCTATGTGTAAAATTCAAATCCTAGGATTCTCCTTCCTTCTCCCTGTAACATTTGAGGCCCTTACTAATCAAGAGTGTAGCAACCTTCACTTTAAATACACCCAGTGACTTGGCCTCCACAACTGTCTGTGGCAATGACTTCCACAGATTCACCACCCCCGGTTGAAAAATCTCCTCCTCCTCCTCCTCTCTGTTCTAACGGGACATTCTTCTATTCTGAGGCTGTACCCTCTGATCCTAGACTGCCCCACTATTGGAAACATTCTCTCGATATCCATTCTTTCTAGGCCAGGGATTTCCAACTATTGTGCCATGGACCCAGGTTGGGAACCCCTGTGTCCTATGCCTTTCAGTATTCAATAGTTTCAATGAGATACCCCCTCATTCTTCAAAACTCCAGTGAGTACAGGCCTGGAGCCATCAAACACAACTAGTGGTAACTAGTTTAGAACTAGAAATCCTTTTTTGTCTTTCACCTTGGACAAAATGTTCATTGTGTTGCCCAGAGTTATCCGAAGCTGCACACAATATTCCAACTAACTTAACAAATTGTACTTTCTCTGTCCTGGTGAGTTCCTCTGCAGCCAATGAATTCTTTTGAAGTTAAGTCATTGTTAAGTGTGCAAATATCCCAGTCAATTTGTACAGAGCTTAGTCCTAAGTAAGGGAATTTAAATTGACTATGTCCTGTTTTGAGAGATTGTTGTAAGAAGAGATCCCCAGCCTTTTAGCAAGTGCTTCAGGTGCTCTCGAGTCCATTTGAATAAGCATTTGTGATCTTTGTTCAATGGTATACAACCTGAAATTCTTACTACAATCTACAATATATATTGTATATTATATTGTACTACAACCTACAATATATAACCTGAAATTCTTACTCTTCACAAACATCCATGAAACAGAAGAAAAGTCCAAAGAATGACAGAAAAACGTTAGAACCCCAAAGTCCCCCCCATGCAGAAGCAGCAACAAAGCATCAACTCTTCATCCCTCCCCCCTCCCCCATTAGAAAGCATCATCCCCACCACCCACTATGCAAGCAACAGCAAATCTCCCAAAGGGACCGTGATCTAGTCCACGAAAATCCACTGTTCATCCCACAGGCTCTCTCTCTCACTAACGAGGGAGAGAGGTACCACTCCTTCCACAGTCCAACTGTTTCGATGTTATAGTCTGCAGTGTCACTTTATTTCGAGTCCCTCCCCGCTTGAGAATCAGCAGCAAACTCTCTCGAGAGGGGGAGGGGGAGATTGCTCGAGCGCAGAGGCCTCCAAAAGCTGCTTTCTCAATCAACACACACAAGATGCTGGAGGAACTCAGCTGGCCAGGCAGCATCTGTGGGAAAAAAGTATAGTCGCCGTTTCGGGCCAAGACCCGCTGAATCAATGTTCCGATTTCCCATGAGGCTTCAGGTAGCGACACCAGCAAGGAATCGGGTCGTCCACAGGGACACGCCCCAAAGGTGCACGTCTCCTAGGCTGTTCCCGGAGGTTTTAATAATACTAGGCTGCTCAGCGAGCTCTGAGCGATAACCAACTGCTGTGAAAAACAGTTTTGAGTGCAGCTGTAGATAACGGACTCTGACAGGATCCCAGCCAGAAGAATTTAAAATGTTTTTCCAGATGAACTTGGAGAAGTCACACTCTGGCGCCGTCTTTAGCTCCTCCTAACAAAGACGTGTCTTAAATTGATGTTATCATGTTATAATTCATTATTCATGTCACACCTGAAAGGTGACAACTCCAACGAGGTGATGTTCTCTTGGCACGATATCCCTTTGCTCCAGTCTAGGTTGGAGTCTTTAAGAGCAGATTATGAGTGAGGCACCATCCAATACCTGCCCATGTTCCCTGTTTAGGCACATGCCCATAAGGTGAAGTCTTTGGGTGTGGTATCAAAGGGCTACTTTTGTCCAAGTGACGATTGTGGTTTCTAGCAGCGTGATTCATTATTGTAGTCATGATGTAATCTAACCATCAATTTTGAAACGAAATACTGTCTGCTTAGTACTGCAAAATAAGTTTTATTTACTCATTGGATTCTGCCCCTTTTGAAGCTTGACTGAATAAGAATTAAGGTGACTTTTCTAGAACACATTCACACACTTGATGCTGACTTGCACTTCGCTCTCATTCTGTTATTGGATTGTGGGAATTGCTGCTAGGTTCCACCATCCTTGTGCTCAGTTCACGCCTGCATTGTTGGGACAGTCATTGGTTGATTGGATAAGATGAAAATCGTAGGACCTATTAGCCACGTGGGTAAATGGAGAATCAGAGTTATACATCATGGATGTGGAGCTTATTCCTTTGGCCCATTTTGTTGATGGACTGGAGATGGGATTGTAGATCAAGGTCTCTTTTGGGACTTTTCCTACTCCTTGCATGGTGGGGGGGGGGTGTCGCTGCTTTTACTGTACAAGTAAGGGGAGGGTTAATGCTTGTGCATGGGAGGGGGAGAGGGGGCTTTGGGGTTCTGATGTTCCTGTCATTCATTCTTTGGTGTTTCTTGTTTTGTGGATGTCTGTGAAGAGTAAGAATTTCAGTTTGTATACTGTATACATTCTCTGATATTAAATTGAACCATTTAAATCCTCTAAACCTTTCCTTTTTACATGTGAAAAAAGAGGAATCTTGGCCTGATTTTCCTTCACATAAATCAGGGGTTCCCAACCTTTTTTTTCTGCCATGGACCCCTAATGTTAACCAAGGGGTCTGTGGACCCCAGGTTGGGAATCCCTGCCATAAATTCTGTGTGACCTGCTGAGCTTCTCCTCTGAGTGTGACATTAAGGAAGCCATGGTAACATTTTGAACAAATATTTCTCAGTATCCTGACCAGTATTTAACATGCGGTTATGTGCTATAATGATCATGTTACTGGACATGTATCCAGGAGTCTGCTTTAGTGTCATTTGGGTTTTGTCATGCAAACTGGGGAAAATTTCAATTCAATTAAGTGTAATGAAAATACTTGTAGCTAACCGTATAACTACCATATGGCGGTTTTGAAAAAGCATTGGATCCACGAGAATCCTTGGGGAATGAAATCTGTCACTTTTACCAAGTGAGGCCAATAATACACTCTGGCCATTTTATTAGGTACAGGAGCGGAACCCTCTGTGGTCTTCTACTGCTGTAGCCTATCCACTTCAAGTTCCAATGTGTTGTATGTTTAGAGATGCTCTTTTGCACATCATTGTGGTAGCATATGGTTATTTGAGTTGCTGTCGCTTTTCTGTCAGTTTGAACCAGTCTGACCATTCTCCTCTGACCTCTCATTAACAAGGAGTTTTCATCCACAGAACTGTCGCTCGCTGGATGTTTTTTGTTTTTCGCACCATTCTCTCTAAACTCGAGACTGCAGGGGTTCCCAACATTTTTTTTCATGCCATGGACTCCAACCATTAACTGAGAGATCCGTGGACACCAGGTTGGGAACCCCTGTGTATAGACTGTTGTGCGTGGAGGAGGTTCCTGGAGATCAGTTTCTGAGACACTCAAGCCACCTTGTTTAGCATCAACAATCATTCCACGGTCAAAGTCACTTGGATCACATTTCTATCCCAATCTGATGTTTGATCTGATCAACAACTGAACCTCTTGAACATGTCTGCATGCTTTTATGCATTGAGTTGCTGCCACGTGATTGACTGATTAGACAATTGCATTAATGAGCAGGTGTAGCCAATAAAGTGGATACTGAGTGCATGATTACAAACTTGACAATCTGAGTTAGCGAGCCACTTGCTTCAAAAGAATTCAGGATTGACAATAAATACTGGCCTTGCAGTGCTAGTCTCCTGTCATGAATAAATTCAGTCAGATAATCTGATTTCTCATTGCTGTTTTGAGTCTTGTTGTCTGCAAATGATGGCTGCTCTTCCTTCTCGATTATGTAAACATATTCTTCAAAATTTCTTATTTCACTAAGGTTCTCCTCCATATACTGAGGTCACGCAAAGGTTTTGCATAAATAAAACTCCATGGTTGGCAGAATCTCAGTTGGAGATGAGAAGGTGTACAAGAGTGAGCTATACCAGCTAGTTGAGTGGTGTCATAGCAACAACCTTGCACTCAATATCAGTAAGATCACAGAGCTGATTTTGGACTTCAGAAAGAGTAGGGCAAGGGATCACAAACCAATCCTCGTGGAGGGAGTGAGCAATTTCAAGTTCCTGGATGTCAAGATCTCTGATCTAACCTGGTCCCAATATATTGATGCAATAAGGCAAGCCAGTGGCTATACTTGAAATGACTCACTCTATCCACTTCTGATCCCTTTCTGAGGACTGGTCTGCGTTCCCTTGTCTTACCCTTTCTGAAGGTACAAAGCAGTGCTTATGATATTGGACAAGTCCCAGGGATCTGGACTGAAGGTTTATGGACATGAATTAAAAATCCCCCTCTGATTTAATAAGGAAAACAAGTTCAGTTAACTCCATAAATTGATACCATGTTGTAACTGAAGTTTGTTTTACTGATTTTTTTTTACTGGACAGAAAAGGAGGGGAGAATTGTGAGAAACCTAGAGTGTACTACAGTGTATTATAAGCACCTAGAGTGTATTATAAGCACATGTAATGGTAGCTCCCGGAACCAACACAATGTTGTAAACTTGGAGGACAATAGGAAAAACAACGGCAATGAGAATAATGTTTTCCTGTGGGTGGTGAACTGTTCAACTCGAAAGCAGGAACTAAATATAGAATAATGGATACCTGCTAGTGAGCTAAAATTATGTTGCCAAATGGAGGGTTTCAGGTAACAGCTTGTATAGTAAGGGAGTCGCTCAAACAAATGTCACCCGAATCTTAAACCAGCACAGAGCAACAGACACAAAATGCTGGAGGAACTCAGCAGGCCAGGCAGTATCTACGGAAAAAAGTACAGTTGAAGTTTTGGGCTGAGCTGTTCTCTTTCACATTGGTAGTCCTCTTGATGTAGCAAGACAACTTGATTAGTAGTCTCATCCAGAAGTTGTTCTCTTTTTAGGAGTAATTAAGTCTTGATGTGATTATTCTTAAGGTAATACACACAAAATGCTGGAGGAAGCATCTATGGTTTTGTGAGAAGTTGAAAGCTTTTGCAGATAGGACCACGACGATGGGCAGTTTTTCAGGAATTGGATGTGTTAGCTGCTGATAGGGCCAGTTCCAAATCAGAAGTCTGCAAGAGTATCAGAATCAGGTTTATCACTGGCATATGTTGTGAAATTTGTTGCATAATGAAGTGTGTGTGTGTGTGTGTATTTTGCATATAACTATAAAATTAAATAAAGAAATAATGAGACATTGTCATGGGTCATTGTCCATTCAGAAATCATATGGCAGAGGGGATGAAGTTGATTCTGAATTGTTGAGTGTGTGTCTTCAGGAATTTGTAGCTCCTCCCTGATAGTAGCAGTGAGAAAAGGGCACGTCCTGGGTGATGGGGTCTTTAATGATGGACGCCACCTTTTAGAGACATCACTCCTTGAAGGTGTCCTGGAAGCTGGGGAGGTTCGTGCCCATGATGGAGCTGACTGAGTTTACAACTTCCTGCAGCTTCTTCAGTGGACTTCCACCCCTCACCCCCATACCAGACAAGGATGCAGCCAGTTAGAATGCTCTATAGTAGAAACTTCCTGTAGTAATTTGCGAGTGGCTTTGGTGACACACCAAATCTCCTCAAACTCCTAATGAAATACAGCTGCTTTTGTGCCTGCTTTGTAGCTGTGTCGATATGTTGGGCTCGGGATAGATCCTCAGAGATGTTGATGCCCAGGTACTTGAAGTTGCTCACTCTGTCCACTTCTGATCCCTTTATGAGGACTGGTGTGTGTTCCCTTGTCCTACCCTTTCTGAAGATACAAAACAGTGGTTATGATATTGAACAAGTCCCAGGGATCTGGACTGAAGGTTTATTGACATGAGTTAAAAATCCCCCTCTGATTTAATAAGGAAAACAAGTTCAGTTAACTCTATAAATTGATATTATGGGGAGGTTTTAGCTGAAGTGTTTTTTTTTACTGAACAACCAAATCGCTCGTCATCTATTTGGTTCCTATGGCTGTGAGTCCAAACCCTGGTTCTCTCTGAGCTGTAGCTCCAGCAGAACAGAAGGAGCCAGCATTAATGCAGGGAGCTGTTCGAAAGATGCTAACTAGACACATTGCAGTATTGGACAAAGAGGGATATCAAATCAGCTATGATTGATTGGTGCAGCAGACTAGATAGGCTCAATGGCCTAATTCTTCTCCCATCTCTTATGCTCTAAAGTTAGCTTAAGACTGTCATGCAGACTGTTGCTGGGAGTCATATACTGTATAGTGGAGATCAGAATCAGGTTTAATATCGCTGGCATATGTCATGAAATTTGTTGTTAGGAGGCAGTAGTACATTGCAATATGTAAAAAATACTGTAAGTTACCATTAGAAATACGTATATCAATTAAGTTAAATAAGTAATACAAAAAACAGTGAGGTAGTGTTGGTGAGTTGCCTCATTGTCCATTCAGAGTTCTAATAGGGAAGAGGCTGTTCCTAAAAGGATCAGTGATGGGAACAGACCGATCACAAATAAAGTTTAAAACAGAATGTTTGCCCGCCCGTGGTATAATTGCTCTGGGGTTGCCCTCACTGCTAGCTGTGAAGATGGCTTTGTACAGCACGTTCACGTGGGAGATAATAGTTAAAGTGTCATTCTGGTCAGACATTGCACGAAGTTCACAGCTCACGTAGCCACCTGAAAATACCACAAGCTTCACTTTACACTTCCCTTTGCCTCTCTCTGAGCCTGTCAGTTATTTGGGCAGCACGGTAACCTAGTGCTTTGCACAGCGCTTTACAGTACCAGCAACCTGGGTTCAGTTCCTGCAGTTGTCTATAAGGAGTTTGTGCCTTCTTCCTGACACCGTGTGTGTTTCCTCCAGGTGGTCCGGTTTCCTCCCGTTGTCCAAAGGTATACCAATTGGTAGGTTAATTGGTCGTTGTAAATTGACCTGTGATTAGGCTAGAGTTACATTGGGGGTTGCTGGGCAGTGCGGCTGGAAGAGCCGGTAGGACATATTCCACGGTTTGCAATAAATAAATAAGTAAATAAATTTGCTTTGACCCAGCACAGCGTGATCTTTGAGGAACTCTGTAAGTTGAAAGGCTTCTGCTTTCTGTTCCTAAAGTTTCTGTTGGTTAGGGTCGCCCATGGATATTGCATCCTAGCTGTCTAGATAGGGCAGCAAGCATTTGCCCATGTAGCAAGCTCCCTCTCTCTACACATCTGATAAATGCAGAGACCGATACAGTTTGGCACCAGCAGCACCACAGGAGTTTCCAGTCCGTGTTGAACTCATTGTAAAACTGTCATAGGGACTCCAGCTCCAGGTTTTTCCTGAAGCCTTCCCCATTATTTGGGAATAGTTGCAAGGCTGCAGAGGTTTGAGATCAGATTTTTCCTTGTCCTAGATGAGCTGCCAACCACGGCTGACAAGACCCATCTGCTCCGTGACCGGCTTGGAGGCACCAATAACCCGCCTTTGCCCCTTCTGTCAGTAGAAATGGTTCTGCTGCACTTTGTAGCTAAGCCACACGTGAAGGCCAGGCGCTGGACTTGGTTGTCAGAGGCTAATTGAGACGCGCGCTATTGGGAGCATTTAATAGGTAATGGGAGGTTGCATTGCATAGAGTTCTGGTTGCCCCATATTTCAGAGAAGAGGTTCACTGCCACTGGCTATAACAACCTTAAGGAACCACTTTCTGCTCCACATTTGAACAATTAAATTCCAACACATTTCAATGCATGTGGGTGTCCTTTTTGTCTATATAGTTGGCAACAATCAGTTGATATGTGGGCTGGTCAAGGTTAGCGAGTGTTGTGTACAAATCCCCCTTGAGTTGCTGCTTATTTTGTACACAAAGCTCCAAATTCCTTCAGCTGAATGTCAGTTCACTTGGCACTTCTTTCAGCTGTTGCTGTTTACAGCTCTTTCTGAATTTATGCAAAATTTTGAAGCATTTGTTCAAAGTGAATTTGTGTTTTACTTATCTGACAGGAAGTGCAAGTTAGATACAACTTTGTCTTGATCAGCCAAGGCAGTTGATTGGACTTGCTGATGTCAGTCAATGGTACAGGTTTCCCCCGCTATCCGAAGGTATAGAGCGTTCCTATGAAACTGTTTGGAAGCCGAAATGTCGTAAAGCGAAGAAGCAATTACCATTAATTTATATGGGAAAATTTTTTGAGCATTCCCAGACCCAAAAAATAGCCTACTAAATCATACCAAGTAACACAAAACCTAAAATAACAGTAACATATAGTAAAAGCAGGAATGATATGATAAAGATACAGCTATATAAGGTAGAAATATTATATGTACAGTGTAGTTTCACTTATCAAAATCAGGAGGACAGCGAGCCAAAATTGATTTGGAAAAAAAAATCGGCACATACGCACATGCGCATGTACACGCCTATGCACGTATATACATACGCACGTACACGCATGCGCACACAACTGCCTGCACAAGGCTTCACCGTCATGGTAGTCTTTCTCGGGGTAAACACACATATAAAGCGGGCGTCTTTTTTTTAGTAAAAGCGAAAATCCTGTTTGGTTAGCGAAAACAAGTACTAATGTAGGTCTTTCGTAACAGTGAGCTGTGGTAAAGCGAATATTTGAAAAACGGGGGCCACCTGTATATTGATTATTGTTGTTCTGCTGTGATCTGTACTGGGGATCTCTGCTGTTATGTATATAAATGACCTGGATGAAAATGCAGATGGGTGGGTTAGTAAGTTTGCAGATGATTTGAAGATTGGTGGTGGTGTGCATTGTGTAGAAGACTGGCAAGGAATACAACACGATATTGATATGGGTAGAGAAATGGCAGATGGAGTTTAATTCAGCCAAATTTGAAGTGTTGCACCCTGCTAGGTCAAATGCAAAGCAACAGAAAATTAAGGCAAGACTGGTGGGACCTGGTATGCACTGCCTGAGGTGGTGGTTGAGGCAGAAACATTAGGGATTTTTAACAGGCGTTTGGATAGGTTCGTGGATGTGAGGACAACGGAAGGATATGGACATTGTGTAGGCAGAAGAGATTAGTTTATTTGGCCATTTGATTACTAATTTATTTGGTTCGGCACAACAGTGTGGGCTGAGAGCCTGTTCCTGTGCTCTACTGTTCTGTTTTATGTTCTGTGGAGAAGATATTTAGTTAGAAAAAACATAGAAAACCTACAGCACAATACAGGCCCTTCGGCCCACAAAGTTGTGCCGAACATGTCCCTCACCTTAGAAATTACTAGGCTTACCTATAGCCCTCTATTTTACTAAGCTCCATGTACCTATCTAAAAGCCTCTTAAAAGACCCTATTGTATCCACCTCCACCACCATTGCTGGCAGCCCATTCCACGCACTCACCACTCTCTGAGTAAAAAACTTACCCCTGACATCTCCTCTGTACCTACTCCCCAGCACCTTAAACCTGTGTCCTCTTGTGGCAACTGTTTCAACCCTGGGAAAAAGCCTCTGACTATCCACACGATCAATGCCTCTCATCATCTTGTACACCTCTATCAGGTCACCTCTCATCCTCTGTCGCTCCAAGGAGAAAAGGCCGAGTTCACTCAACCTATTTTCATAAGGCATGCTCCCCAATCCAGGCAACATCCTTGTAAATCTCCTGTGCACCCTTTCTATGGCTTCCACATCCTTCCTGTAGCGAGGTGACCAGACTGAGCACAGTACTCCAAGTGGGGTCTGACCAGGGTCCTATATAGCTGCAACATTACCTCTTGGTTCCTAAATTCAATTCCATGATCGATGAAGACCAATACACCATACGGCTTCTTAACCACAAAGTCAACCTGCGCAGCTCTTTGAACGTCCTATGGACTCGGGCCCCAAGATCCCTCTGATCCTCCACACTGCCAAGAGTCTTACCATTAATACTATTTGGCCATCATTTTGACCTACCAAAATGAACCACTTCACACTTATCTGGGTTGAACAACAACTCTATAGTTGTTCTCAATAGCCTTTTGGCAGTTTTATTTTCCTCTCGCCAGCTTTCCCAAATGAAAAGCCATGTAAAGTGTGTTAGCCTTTTCCGACGTAATAGACAATAGGTGCAGGCGTAGGCCATTCGGCCCTTCTAGCCAGCACCGCCATTCACTGTGATCATGGCTGATCATACACAATCAGTACCACGTTCCTGCCCTCTCCCCATATCCCTTGACCCCGCTATCTATAAGAGCTCTATCTAACTCTCTCTTGAATGCATCCAGAGACTTGGCCTCCACTGCCTTCTGGGGCAGAGCATTCCACATATCCACCACTCTCTGGGTGAAAAAGTTTTTTCGCATCTCTGTTCTAAATGGCCTACCCCTTATTCTTAAACTGTGGCCTCTAGTCCTGGACTCGCCCATCAGCGGGAACATGCTTCCTGCCTCCAGCGTGTCCAATCCCTTAATAATCTTATATGTTTCAATCAGATCCCCTCTCATCCTTCTAAATTCCAGTGTATACAAGCCCAGTCGCTCCAATCTTTCAACATATGACAGTCCCGCCATTCCGGGAATTAACCTTGTGAACCTACGCTGCACTCCCTCAATAGCAAGAATGTCCTTCCTCAAATTTGGAGACCAAAACTGCACACAATACTCCAGGTGGGGTCTCACCAGGGCCCTGTACAGCTGCAGAAGGACCTCTTTACTCCTATACTCAATTCCTCTTGTTATAAAAGCCAGCATGCCATTAGCTTTCTTCACTGCCTGCTGTACCTGCATACTTGCTTTCATTAACAGAGTAATGCATTAACAGAGTGCTGCAGTGACCTTTGATATGGCAAAATGCCCCTAGGTGCTTTACTTGGATCAAGCAAAGGGAAAAGTGCAGGCACTGGGCTCTTGGAGATGAGGCTAATAGATGATCAGAAAGCACTATGCGCGATGGGAGATGGAAGAAGGTGCTTTTTTGTGGAAACTGATAGGGGAGATGGGGAGGAACACTTCTTGCGTTTGGGAATGCAAGACTTGGAGCATGGTCTGGAAAGTTAGAGTTGCGGAGATCATAAGGAATGATTGAGTCATGCAGCATGCAAATTGACCCTTTGGCCCTTCTCACCCTGATGCCCATTTCAGCTGGTTCCATTTGGCAGCTTTTGGCCCATAATCTTTTAAACCTTGGCACAACAGCATAGTGGTAAGATCAGGGTTCAATTCCTGCTGCTGTCTGTAAGGAGTTTGCACATTCTCCACATGACTGCGTGGGTTTCTTCTCTGTGTGCTCCAGTTCCCTCCCACAGTCCAAAGACATGCAAGTTAGAATTTGAAGTTAAGGGCATGCTGTGTTAGCACTGGAAGAGTGCTGACACGATGAGGCTGCCCCCAAACATTTGTTAAGCAAATACCTGTCCAACTGTCTTTTAAAAGCTGTAATTGTACCTGCCTCAACCACTTCCTCTGGCAGCTCATTCCACAGATACCAACCTTTGTGTAAAATGAAAATGTGCTCAAGTTCCTCTGGTATCTTTCCCCTTTCAGCCGTAATCTGCGGCCACTATTTATCTACGTATTTAGAGATACAATGCGGAACTAGCCCTTCCCGTCCAACAAGCTACACTGGCCAGCAGCTCACCTATTTAACCCTGGCCTAATCACAGGACAATTTACAGTGGCCAATTAACCTACCAATCTTTGGAGTGTGGGAGGAAAATCAGAGCACCCAGAAGAAACCCACACGGTGACGGGGAGGGTGCATGCAAACTCCTGACCGAATTGAACTCCAAACTCCGTCACTATGTGTTGTAATGGCATCAAGCTAACTGCTACGCCACCGTGGCGTCCATAGTTCTTGATTCTCCAACCCTGGGATGAAGATTGGGAGAATTCATCCTCTCTGTGCTTCTGATTTTATACAAAGGGTGGCAGAAAGTTAAGCTATCTTTAACGAAACGGAACAAAATTATTAACATTAAGTAATGAGTATTAACTTTTTTGATAAGTCAAGGTTCTGAGGGGACATCAGACAAAGGTATGGTGGAGCCATGTCACCAGTCAACCATGGTTCTGCTGAATGACACCTTGAGGGTCTTTCCACCTCTTCTTGTCTTTGGACATTAGCCAAGCTATTAGTGGAAGGAACGTAAAGTCAGAAAGACATGGGAGCAGAATTAGGCCATTCAGCCCATTGAGTCTTCTCTGCCATTCCGTCATGGCTGATTTATTCTCTCATCTCATTCTCCTTTCTTCTCCCAGTAACATTTGAGGCCCTTACGAATCAAGAACATAACAACTTTAAATATACCCAATGACTTGGCCTCCACAGCCGCCTGTGGCAAAGAATTCCACAGATTCACCACCCTCTGGCTGAAGAAATTCCTCCTTATCTCTATTCTAAAGGGGCATTCTTCTATTCTGAGGCTGTGCCCCCCTGGTCCTAGACTTACCCGTCATTGGAAACATCCTCTTTCCATCCACTCTATATAGGCCTTTCAATATTCGGTAGGTTTCAGTGAGATCCCTCATTCTTCGAACCTCCAGATAATATAAGCCTAAAGCCACCAAAGAACTCATTATACTGCTCCCCAGTTCAGTAACTGTTTCCATTACCTGGCAATAACCCTTTCATTCCCGGGATATTTCTTATGAACCTCCTCTGGACTCTTTCCAATGCCAGCACATCTTTCCTTAGATAAGGGGTAAGAGAGAACTTGACTGAAAATACCTTTGCGTACAAAGGCTCCTTGGGAAAGGTTTTGAATAAAGATGGAGGAATTGAGGACTCACTATCCTGCGTACTGCCTCGAGAATTGAATGTGTGGGGTGCTGTGAAACAGATGTGCTTTGGAGGAATCTATAGCTCTTTACCATTACAAATAGTATCTGCTGGAGATTATTCTGCTTCAAAGACAGGAGAGCATTTCTGCTGATAGTTTAATGAGGAGTCTCTGGGAGGATTGCCAGTGCCTTAGCCACTGTAACCCAGCAACATAGCCAGGCAATAGAAATAGTTACTGAACTGGGGAGCAGTTTGGAATGAGAGCCTGCATTAAGACGTTGGACTGGAAGACTGCTGATTAGAATAATTCGGATGCCTTTAATTTCTATCCCCCCCACCCAAAGCTTTGTAGTCTGAGAATTGAGCTCCCGTCGTTTTTCATTCAGAAGGTGCGTTAGGCAATGTATGGTGGGTGTGTGTGTGTGTGTTTGTATGTGAGAGTATGTGTGTGTAAAATTATAACAATTGGATAGGTTCAGACTGGATTTCTGTCCCCTCCAGGATCACAGAGCTACAGGCACCGTTATGGCCCCTGTAGCATTTGTGGGCTACAAGCACCATTCGAGCTTGATTTGAAATGACAGCAGGAGTGAAATAAATAGGGTGAAAGGATGTTCGGAGGTCATGTGCATCTGATGCCACTTCTCTAGGTAACCACCTGCGATAATTTAGCAGTGCCACACATTGATTCTGAAAGATGATTGCAAGCTTCCCACTTCCGCCTGTCTCTTGTCATTTTCCAGTATGGAATGCCTCAGTTTGTCGGATTTGAAACATGGTTTGGTTACAGTAGCACATGTCAGACAGTGAACCTCAAGGCCAGCTGTTGCAGTAGATCCAAAATAATCTTTGCAACTGGCCCAGGCCCATGTTGCTTTGAAAACTGGCACTGATTATTCTATGAAAAGTTATTTTCTAACATTTGATGTGGAGAATTTGATGAATTTTCCCATGCTCTTCTTGCATATTGGTGTTTATTTAATCCCCTTTGAAGCGAGAAAATAGACCCTGTCTGACCTGCTGAGTTCCTCCAGCATTTTGTGTGTTACTCTGGAATTCCAGCCCCTATAGAACCTAGTGTGTTTATGATCTGCGGCTCTGACTTTCTTTGTTCTGCTCGAGGGACTATTTTCTGTATCCTTATTTACACTTCAATCCATTTGCTCCCCTGATATCAGAAACAATACATTTCATGTCACATGTCAGGAGGAGGGTCAGTTTTATCTGCCACGTACAAGAAGAATTTGCTGTGCTGGGTTGGTCACGGTGCGACAAGCGACGGAGCAACAGTGTTCAATGATTATAAAGAATTACATAAAAAGTAAAGTTAGAGGGTAAAGTGCACATGCAATGCATAGTCCAGTTGTCAAACACTTGTCAGTGAGGCCTCTGTTTGTCACGTTTGACCATGGATGTTACGTCCTAGCTGTCTAGATAGGGCAGTACAATATGGAGAGCAAGCTGTTGTCCATCAGGCAAGCTCCCCTCTCTCCAGTCAGCTGATGAATCCAAAGGAAAGGCAGAGACAGATGCATTTTGGTACCAGCAGCATCGCAGGAGTTGCCAGTCAGCATTGCACTCAACATAGGACTGCCTTAGGGACTCCAGCTGTGGATTTTTCCTCAGGGTTTATTTCCAGGGCCTTCACCATGAGTGGATATAATGCAAGGCAGCGGACGTTTGAGATCAGAGTTTTTTTTCTCCCGGCTGAGTTGCCAATCATGGCTGACAGGCTCCATCTGCCCGAAGTGACTGGTTTTAAGGTGCCATTAACCTACCTTTGCCCTTCTGTCAGTAGAAACTGTTTGCCAGTCCTAGTAAATAAGCCACATTTTGAAAGCCAGGAGCTGGAATTGGTTGTCAGAGGCTATTTGAGGTGCACGCCTTTGGGAGGATTTAACACATAGTGGGAGGTTATCCCCACTACCACTTCTGACTATGACAACCTTAAGGACCCAAACACTAGAAACTATAATTGAACTAAAATCAAACACAGGGCAAGTTGCCAAAAAACTGTGGCCGCCATCATCTCAAGCTCGAGTGGTAGGCCAACACAACGTTGTGGTTCAGATGGCCTCTGCTGTACTGTTCCATGAAAATAAAACTGATTCTGAAGGAGTGGGGCTGCCTCATCTCGCTTGTAGCATTGGTGTTGGCTTTTCTGATGAAGCAGTTTTCATGACACTTAGTGTGAATTTAGCTCTAAGTTCATGTAAAGTTCCCCAGCTTGTTAAATTTTTATTGTAATTATTTTATTTAGAGGTACAGTGCAGAACAGGAGACACAGCACCCAGCAACCCACCTGTTTAACCCTAGCCTAATCACAGAAAAGTTTACAATAACTAACTAACCTACTGACTGGAATGTCTTTGGAATGTGGAAGGAAACCGGAATACCCGGAGGAAACCCACACATTTATAGGCAGGGACGTAGACAACTCCCTACAGACGATGTCAGAATTGAACGCCGAACTCCGACGCCCCAAGCTGTAACAGGGTCGTGCTAACCGCTGAGCTACTGTGGCACCGTGGTGTAAACCGGCTCCGAGAAGAGCACCTGGTTTAGTGCTGAGTCAACAGCTGGGAGTTAATGTCGGTCCTCTGGCTTCAGCAGCTCTGCCTTCGGGGTGTGCTTGCTGGTGTGGGAGCCATTTATTAACCTCTGCAGGGGAAGAGCCTGAGTGCAGATGTTCAGCAGGCTGACACCACCCAGCTGTTCAGATCTGTAGAGCGAGAAGCTTAGATTGGAAAGCAGACAGAGGGAGATATTGTTTAAAGGAATGCTGAACTGTGTTGGAGGTTATAACTGAAGTAATTTCCAGTGCCATTTCCTCTTTGTTTCCTTCCTCCTCTCTAACCCATCGACTCATTCTTTAATTGCTTAGGATTTGTATGATTGCAACCAGGCTGGTTTATCACTCTTCCTCGCTTCTCCAGAGAACATTGTTGCTTCCCTTTGGTTCTTTCAAATTAGCACGGGGTTGTGTCAGAAATCTAATAATTTATTTATTTACTAATTTTGTGATAGGCCCTTTGAGCCACGCCACGTAGCCCCTGACAAACTCGTTTAACCCTCACCTAATTACGGGACAGTATACAATGACCAGTTAACCTGACTGTGGGAGGAAACCAGAGGACCCGAGGAAAACCCACTCATTCCACAGGGAGGATGTACAGAGTCCTTACAGAATGGGGCTGGAATTGAACTTGGAACTCTGGAATGCCCCGAGCTGCAGTAGTGTCTTGTTCACTGCTCTGATACTATTGACCCAGTGATGATAACGGAGTTACAATATATTTGTCCATTGGATCAGTGTGTGACTTGGGAGAGCAATAGGCGCAGAGCTGTGGAGAAGCTGGTGTCATTATTGCTACTCGCTGACAGTCCAAATTTGAACAGAAGGAAGTGCCTTTTTATCTTTTCTGCTTTAAACTGTTACAGTTGAAGTTAATGCTTGGGAGGATTCAGATTAGCTTTAGTTATTACATGTACATTGGAATACAGGGTGAAATTTACTGTTTGTGTCACAACCACAGTCCAAAGATTGTGCAAGGGGCAGCCTGTAAGTGACTTTCAGCGCCAACATAGTGCGCCAACAGCTCAGCACCTTTTTGGAATGTGGGAGGAAAGGAGAGTAGCCAGAGGAAACCAGCCAGCCAAGGGGAGGAGGGTGTACCAACCCCTTACAGCATTCCAAAGCGTTACTCCACAGTGCTGTCCCTGAAATCCTCTTCCTTCCAGCTCCCCACACTTCCGCCCCATCACATTTCCACAAGTCCGTCTTGCTCCCACCGCTGTGAACTAAAGGGCAAGCACAAGGAAGTGCTTCAATACCTCGGTGTGCCTGCTGTCTCCATCTGGTTTCACTCAGTCATTGGAAGCCTGAGGTGACTGTTGTTGAAATTCACAGTCTTGACCTGGAACTAACAAATGAGATAATTGAAAGGAAGTGTCCTTCTCTTTTTAAAGACGGAGAGGTTGTGGTGCACTAGAAAGAATAAAGATCTTTATTGGGCTTGTTGGATTGTATTCCAGCTGTGGTAATTGTTATCTTGCTGCGTTCAAAGTGAACTCCACATGGTTCTGTAATATTGGATTCGTCTGGGATCTGCATGGTTCTGGACACGCGGTTTCTCCTAGGATCTGCATGGTTTTGTACATAACTACAGCACAGGAAGGGGCCCTTCAGCCCACATAGTACGTCCCTCCCTACCCCTTCCATCCATGTACCTATTGAATTTCTATTAAATGCTGAAATTGAACCTGCATCCACCACTTCTGTCAGCTCGTTCCACCCTCTGAGTGAAGTTGCCCTTCGCGTGCCCCTTAAATAATTCCTCTTTCAGCCTTCACCTGTGACCTCCAGTTTAGGTTTCAATGTGTTATTTGGTTATCAAATCTTTAGCCGTGAGAAACAGGTTCTCCCTGTTCATCGCATTTGATCCCTGTACAATTTTAGACCATAAGATGTAGGAGTAGAATTAGGCCATTGAGTCTGCTCTGCCATTTCATCATGGCTGACTCATTTCCCCCTCAGCTCCAATCTCCTGACTTCTCCCTGTATCCCTTCATGCCCTGACTGATCAAGAATCTATCAACCTCTGCTTTAAATACCCAATGATTTGGCCTCCACAGTCACCCATGGCAAAGAATTTCACAGATTCACCATGCTAGCTAAAGAAATTCCTCCTC
Organism: Hemitrygon akajei; assembly: GCF_048418815.1. Classification (NCBI taxonomy): domain Eukaryota; kingdom Metazoa; phylum Chordata; class Chondrichthyes; order Myliobatiformes; family Dasyatidae; genus Hemitrygon; species Hemitrygon akajei. Next base: position 160,742,196 of record NC_133134.1, on the reverse strand, counting down.
ATCACTCTAAACAGACGTCCCTCTATTCTGAGGCTGTTTCCTCTGGTCTTACCCCCCCCCCCTCCCCCCCCGTTTTGAACACTTATCGCATCCCAATCCTACACTAATCCAATTTTTTAAATTCTTTCCAACATTCCCATCACCTTAAGAGGCATTCAGGCAAAACTTGCAGAGAATTGTAGACACAACCAGCTTCCTCATGGCCACAAACCTCTCCACCATTGAGGGCATCTTTTTAAATGCCTCAAAAAGGTGGCATCTATCATTAAAGACCTTCACCATCCTGCACATGCCCTCTTATTACTTCTTCGGCTGTCCATCAATTGTGATGGCTGTAATACAGGGCCCCACAGGCAGTGGTGTCAGGGCTGATCACTTTGGCAATCACTGGAGATCAGTTAGTTTTAGACAGATCATGGACCAGCTTGTGTTCATCTGGAGCAGGGGTTCCCAAACTATTTTATGCCATAGACTATTATCCAAGGGGTCCATGGACCCCGGGTTGGGAGCCCCTGATCTAAAGAAAGGTACAAGATTATTTGTCACATGTACATCGAAACTTTGAAGCATGCAGGGGAATGTGTTGTTTGTATCGGTGACCAGCAGCTTGAAAATATACTTGAGGCAGCATGCAAGTGTCACCAAGTTTCTGGCGGCAACATAGCATGCCCACAAACTACATGTTGTTTGGAATATGGGAGGAAACCAGAGCACCTGGAGGTAACCCATGGGAATGCAGAGAGAACATACAAACTCCTTCCAGGCAGGTGCTGGAACTGAACCCCTATCTCGCAGCTGTCCCTATAAGCATCTTGCTGACCGTGCCACCCTTCTGACTATCTTGCATATTATGCAATGCCCACTAAGCCCTTGGGAATTCTAATCAACGACTTAATGAAGCCAAGAATTCATTTTTAAAATCTGAAAATCTCTGTAAATTCCATCAACGACTTGTGCATTTTTTGGCATGCAGTCTGAACTATCTGGATTTGATTATTTTTTTATTAACCCCCCTCCCTAAGTTATAGGCTCCTTGGTGCCAGTTGTTCCCTTGTGACTGAACCCAAATTGTTCTCCGCTGAGTCCAGGGTTTTGACTGTGAATGTGGGCGAAATGCAGTGGATGTTGCAGATGAACTTGACTCGGACCACGTGCAGGTAATTTCTAACTGGGTCATCGGCCGATCCTCTGACCCACTCCATTTTGATGAGGAACAGCTGTAATTCCCAATCCGTTGACTAAACGGAACCAGACTAAGAGAAGGAAATGCACACAGTTTATCTACTGAGGATCTTCTCCCAAAATTCCCCACATCTTTTGGAGAGACGTTTGGGGAAATTCTGCACCAGTTTTAAAACACTCAGCACTTTTTTTTATTCTAGTTGTTTCTGCATTAGCCAGCCATGAATAACTCCTCATTTGATGTATATTATAGCCAAGCTTTCAAATAAAAGCAATTTGATAGCTGCTTGAAAAGAGTATTTGGGATGTTTTATGGAAATTTTGAAGACTCCAGTTTATCTAACTAATCTACATGCGGTAGATTACTGCTAATGATTCCTTTCAGCATGAAATGGTAGTAAGATGAATTATTGGATGAATTATTAGATGAATCCCAAAACTTTTTTCATATAGGCATAATGTCATATCTTTTGGGCAGATGGGGCTCAAACCCTTGCTGCCTTGCGGCTGTACCCACTCATGGGGAAGGCTTCGGGATTAAACCCTGAGGAAAGGAAAAATCTGGAGCTGGGGTCCCTAAGGCAGATCCACATTAAGTTCAGCGCTGACTGGCAACTCCTACACCACCACTGGTGCCAAACTGTATCAGTTTCTGCCGATCCTTTCGACTCATCAGCTGCGTGGAGAGGAGGAGCTTGCTGCTTGGACGACAGCTCGCTCTCTGTCGTACTGCCCTGGCTAGCATACGGGCTTGCTTATCGACCATGTAGGTAGCGAGGTTGCACCATTCTTGGTCAACCCTGACCAACGGAGGCCTCACATGTGATCAGAAGTTTGGAAGGATCCAGCCCCAGATGGGGTCGCTGAATTGGGTGAGTTCCTGAACAATGCAGAGGAATGTCATGACGACAGCTGGGGAGGTTTAAGTTCAAGTAATTAAATACAAAGCCGGTTGGTGTAAAAATAAATAATCTAGTATTATTAATGGCAGCCATGAAACTGTCAGATTGTGGCTTAAAAACCCATCTGCTTCACTAGTGGCTTTCAGGGAAGAAAACCTGTTCTATCGTGGCTTCAGTGACTCTGGATCCATGAATGTGGTCGACTCTTTGCTGTTTGCTGAGGGGTGAACTGTAACTGTCCAAGGCCAGCAATGAGTCGCTTTGTTTGTCACTTGTACGTCGAAGCATACAGTGAAATGCGCTGTTTGCGTTAAATCAAGTCAGTGAGGATTGTGCTGGGCAGCCCGCAAGTGTCACAACATTTCCGGCCAGCATGGCATGCCCGCGCTCGCTAACGCTAACCTGTATGTCTTTGGAATATGGGGGGGGGGGATCTGTTGGAATTGTTTTGGCCCCCTGTGGACATGATGTGTGCTCCTGCGGGTTATACATGAGCTGCATGTTCTTTTGTCTCTTGGATCTGACGATTGTGGGTTAAACCCCACCCCAGGGACCTGTGACAAATGTTGAGTTCAAGTCCTTTGAGCAACAATGTCAGAGGAGCAGCCTTTCAGTTGAGACATTAAACAGAGGCTTCTATTGCCCTGATACCAAAAGAGTCCTGATATTTACCCCACAATTAGTTTAGTTTGTGTTTGTTATCGTATTCGCATTCAAGCAGTGTTTCTTTTGGGGGTGGAAATCGGAACTTCACAGACACCAGAATTTAATGGCTAATCTTAACCATCCTTGAGGTGGTTGAGGTAAGCCATTCCCATGAACTAATGCAACCTTTCTGGTGAAGGTATTCCCATTGTGGTGTACGAGAGGGAGTTCCAATATTTGGGCCCATTGACAGTGAAGGAACAGCAATGTATTTTCAAGCTGGGATAGAGTGCCTCTTGATGGTAGAGATTTAGTGTATGGGATGTGCTGTTGGAGTGTCATAGACAAGTAACTAATGCATTTTCCAGGTGGTGCACACTGCTGACAAGTGGTAGAGAGATTGAATACTTCGTGTAGCAGTTTGGCTGTCGGTCAACTGGTCTGAGGCATTTTTGATGTCAGATCAGTTTATTTATCCTGCTTGGTAGGCCATCTGTTGATTGGGGTTGATCATGGATATTGGCATCCTAGCTGTCTACGCAAGCCGGGGCAGTATGATGTGGAAGGCAAGCTATTGCCCATGCAGCAAGCTCCCCCTCTCCATGCAGCTGATGAACCCAAGCAACAGCAGGGACTAATTGACAGCAGTGGTGTCAGAGAAGTTGCCAGTCAGTGTTGAACTCAACGTAGGACTGCCTTAGGGACACCAACCCCAGATTTTTACTCGGGGTTTACTCCCGAAGCCTTCCCCATGAATGGGTACAGGCACAAGGAAGTGGAGGTTTGAGATCAGAGTTTTCCTTCTCCTAGATGAGATGCCAACCACAGCTGATGAGCCCCATCTGTCTGAAGCAACTGGTTTTAATGCATCAGTAACCCACCTTTGCCCCCTTTTCCTGTCAGTAGAAACGGTTCTGCCATGCTTTGTGGCTAAACCACACTTGAAGGCCAGGAGCTGGACTTTGTTGTTAGAAGCTATTTGAAATACATGCCATTGGAGCATTTAACAGGTAGTGGGAGCTTATCCCCACTAGCACCCTCGGCCATGACAACTTCAAGGAACCTTTGCACGCACGCATTGAAATGTATTGTTTACATAACTACCAACGCAACATAAGGGTGTGCTGGGGACAGCCCACAAGTGTTGGCAGACATTCTGGCACCAATTTTGCATGTCCACAAGGTTTAGCAAAACAACACAGGCGGTAACACCAACAGCACAAAGCGAGCCCCTTTTCTTACCCACCCACACAGTCAGGCCTCCAACCCCAGGACAGATCACCTCTGGGTATTCGACCTCTAGTCCTTGGCCCTGGACTCTTAGACTCACAAATGTTGCACCTCTGACCTCCGGATATGCTGACCCAGGGGCTTTGGCCTCCAGATTCACATGGACCTCTGACCAGCGGGACTCACCAAGCTGGGAAGTCATTGACCCTAATCTTCAGGGTCCACTGACCTGGGGGCTCATTGGCACCAGTCCTCAGGCTCCAATCATTAACCACAGTGAAATGTGTTGTTTTACGCCTGAGGATCGTGCTGGGACAGCTCGAGGTTGTTGCCAGGCTGGCAGTGCCAACAAGCATGCTCACAACTGATTAACCCTAACCTATACATATTTGGACATGGGGAGGGGGGAACTGGAGCACACAGAGGAGACCCACCTGGTCACAGGGAGAACATACAAACTCCTTATAGGCAGTGGCAGGAATCCAGTGATCTCCAGTGCTGTAAAACGATTATGTTTCCCGCTCTATTACCGTGCCACCCTTTCTTTTCAAGTTGGAACCTTTCTGGCATTTCCTTTCCTCTGATCATTAGAATCAATGTACTGAATATGAAAACAACTTTGGATGAACTGAGCTCCCAAGGTGAAAGATAGGAAGAAAAAGCAATGGGAGGGGGGATGTTGTTTGATATTTTGGGGAGATGATCAAAACATTATTTAAAAAATAACAATCTAACTTTGTAGAGGAGCAAAGTTATAAATTATCATTTCTTACTCCTTCATTTTGAAGGGGTGAGCTAAAACACACAAAGATAACCACAGGAAACTAGCTAAATAGATGAGAAACCATTCTGAGCCCCAAGTGTGTAGATTTAAAAAGACCCTTCTTCCTTCCTGTCATTAGTAAGTCAAGCGATGACTGTGTGGGGCTCTGATGTTTGGATAAAAATTATGCATAATTATTCCATGTCCTTAGGTCCTACAAATGGAAGATTATTATTTTAAAGTACACATCTAAGAGTCTGTATTTGTTTAAATTGAAAGGAAGTGGAATCTAATTTTAGGATTTTATTCTTGTTTTTAATTTATTGCATTTGTATGTCTGGATGTGTTCATTATTCTCAGTGACACAGAGTGGAAGTGGGCCTTCAGCCCATCAAGAAATCTGTGCTGGGTTGGGAGCTCGTCCATGCAGGCTCGTTCTCCCATTGGTGCTGCTCTCAAGTGTTCGTTCCCTGGAAGACAAGTCGGTCTACCTTCATCTGTGGCTGACCCAGTGTGAGATGAGGAACTGCTGCGTGTTTGGTTTTACAGAAAGGTGGCTCTAGGACAACGTCCCACGCGCCATCAGTCTTCAGTGCATTCCACTATTCACTTCCACACTAGGGGCAACTTGCAGGGATTAGTTAACCTACCTGCAGGGAGATGTCCTGCTTTTACTCTGACCAATAATGACAAACCTGTACACCCTGGGCATTCCCTCTTCTCCCCTCTCTTGTCCGGCAGAAGGCACAAAAGCCTGAAAGTATGTACCATTAGACTTAGGACAACTTCTATCCCGGTGTTGTCAGACTCTTGAACGGACCTCTTGTACGATAAGATGGGCTCTCGGTCTCACTAACTTCCTTGTTACGATTTTGCACTTTATCATTTACCTGCACTGCATTTTTTTGGTAACTTTGACACTTTATTCTGCATTGTTATTGTGAAAGATTTAAAAGATTAGTTGGATTTGTCACTTTTATATCAAACCATCAGACCATACAGTGGAATGTGTGGTTTGCGTAAAGGCTCAACACAGTCTAAGGATGTGCTGGGCGTGGCCACGCTTCTGATGCCAACATGGTACGTGCTCATCTTCCTAGCCCTAACGCTAGTCTTTGGAGTGCCCGGAGGACGCCCACGTGGTCATAGGGGAGAACATAAGACTCCTTTTAGACAGCGGCAGAATTGAAACCAGGTCATTGGCGCAGTAATAGCATTAAGGTACTGTGCTACCCTTCCCATACTGTATTCTAGCTCAGTGACTGTACAATGATTTGATCTGCTGAAAGGTTTTGCAGTGTATCAAAGATTCAGAATATATTTATTATCAAAGTATGTATGCAGTATACAACCCTGAGATTTGACTTCCCACAGACAGCCACAAAACAAAGAGGCACCATGGAATCCACTTAGAAAAACATCAAACCTCCAACGAGCGGGGGGGAATAAAAAGAATAAATCGCACAAATGGCAAAAATAAAAAGAGCCAAAAACCCAGGATAAAAGACACTAAATCACAAAGACATTGAAAGAGTACAGGCACATTCAGTTCAGTTCATTCCAGCTCCACTCTCTGCAGGCTGCAGTGCCAGTCCACACAGAATCACACAAAACAGCATCAAGAGAAAGGAGCGCCCAGAAGCCAGAAGCACATCATAACAGGAACGACAGAGTCCAGTCCACAAACCGTGTGGATTAACCGTGTATCTAGATACATGTGACAGTACGAAACCAGTATCAGTACCAGAGGTAGATGTGTAGCCAGGGCATGCATGGGTTTTGAGAGGTATGCATGTAATTTTGTTATAATACATGACTTTACAGTGTTCTTGCAAATAGACTGTGATGTATTCAGCACAATTGTGCTTATCTCATAGTTTTAATACTTCAAAGTTATTGGATGGGGACATTAAAAGTGCATTCTCATAATTTGACTCCACAATACCCAAAGGCCAAGCTTTCTTGTGGGGGTGGGGGGTGGGGGTTACATTGTTTTCAAAATCAGCCTCATTCTGCCTTCAAATTCCTGAGAAGTTCTCTGGATCTCCCATTGTAACTTTGACAGGAATCCAGTGGTCTCCCTGGGGAAAGCAAAAGGAAAATATTTTAATCCGGTTCAAGCTGGAGGGAGCTGATAGACTTCAAGTATTCAACAAAATAGCAGAATTTAATCAGTTAGTTCTGGAGAAAGAATTTGCTGTGGCAGGGTGGGAGGGATCAAAAGGGTATCATAAAATCTGGAGTCTTTCATGAGAGAAATTGGGAAGTGTTTCTTCACACTGAGTGTAGCACCAAAATGTAACATCAAATTTTGTGAACCGGGGGTGGTGATTCTGTGGGATTCCTTGCCACAGATAGCCAAGTCACTGAGTATATTTAAAACAGAAGTCTTCTCATTGCTACCATCAGGGTGGATGGAGGTACAGGAGGCTGAAGGCACACACTCAAACTGATTCAGGAACAGCTTCTTCCCCTCTGCCATCCAATTCCTGAGTGGGCATTGAACCCATAACCACCACCTTTTTTGCACTACTTATTTAATTTAACTATCAAATTATTATTATCAATGGGCTGAATGGACTAAATCTGCTCCTGTGTCATATGGTGTTTGGAAAAATGCTCAAAAATTCTCCTGAAAATGCACTGCTTCTACAAGTTTTTTTTTGTTAGATGAGTTAGGTAGAGAGCAAAAGCAGGCTGCAAACAAGACACTGGAGGAACTTGGTGGCCTCAGTCCAGAGAAAGGATCTCAACTGAAAATGTCGATTGTTTATTTCCTCACAACAGGCGATGGCTAACCCGCTGAGTTCCTCCGCCAGTTTGTATTTGATTTTGCTCCAGATTCCAGCATCTGTAGTCTCTTGTGTCTGCAGAGGCAGTAAAAGGTCTTGTAGTGAGCAGCATTGATCAGAAGAACTACCGGTAGTTTAAAGGCTTTCTATTCCCATGAGAGTTCTTAGTGGATTAACTAACCATGAATGGATTAACTGGTTAGTTATTCTGGCACCCCTCAACTCTTCTTTTCTCCTCACCTGCCTGTCACCTAAGATTTCCGTCCTCTTTCCCTTTCTCCCATGGCTCATTCTCCTCTCCTATCAGATTCCTCCTCCTTCAGCCCTTCATCTCTTCCACCTATCAGCTCCCAGTTTGTCACTTCATTTCTCCCCCTTCCCCCTCACCTGTCTTCACCTATCACTTTCCAGTTTGTACAGTTTCCCCTCTGCCCCACCGCCTTATTCTGGCTTTCTCCCCCTTCCTTTCCAATCCTGATGAAGGATCTTGGACAAAAATGTCGACTCTTTATTCCTCTCCATAGATGCTGCCCAACCTGCTGAGTTGCTGCAGCATTTTGTGTGTGGATTTCTGGCACCTGCAGAATCTCTTGTGTATCTGATCAGTTATGTTTTTATTTGCAGTGTTGCTTAAATAAGATTTTTCATGTTACCCTTTCCTTTCATAGCATCAGAATAGCTGTGTTCAAAATGGCAAGAGGATTTCTCATAGCTATTGATTCAAGAGTTATTTTAATCACTGTTCTCTGTTGAGCCAAATCATCTCTTGCTGATTACCCATAATTTGAAGTGGAATAATTGCTGTATTTAACATAAATATCCAACAATCCTGGCTGGTCTACCATCAACAAGAAGGGGAGAGGGGTGAGAGAGCTTTTTCAGATAAAAAACCATCCACTTTGGAAACTAAATACACTTTAATAGGTTTTTCTCTATAAAACAAAATGTTCCCCCAAAACTTCTGAATTAATCTTTTTTTTCTAGTTCATAGGAAAATCCTTTCCTTTCTGACAATGTCTGACTTTGTGGCTCAGATCTATTTGTTTTATTGGTGCTTTTGGGAGATAGGAATCAGGCTAGGGTTTAGGGACTGGTGATGGGGAGTCAGAGTCTGGGCAGGAGTTCAAGTCCAGGTCAAAGCACACCTCAGTCCCAGAAATCTGACAGCTGGCACGAGGAAGACCAGTGATCTCCAGGTTGGAGACTGGTCCTGAGCTGGAAGTCTGTACAGGCGATAAGTCCCAGATATGGGAAGGAGTCACGAAGACTGGTGACGGGGTCAGAAGTCTGGGTGAATCTGCAAGCTGGGGACGGTGCAAGTCCAGAAGAAAAGGCTCAAGGGGGCAAAGCTGGAGGCCAAAGCCCAAAGCGCAGCAAGTGGAGAGGTAGAATCCTGAAGGTTAAAGATCAAAGGTAGAGGCCGAAAGGAGTCACGAGGGCCCAGATCATTGGGGTTGGTGGTTTGTGCGAGCCCGGATGCTGAGGCCTGAGGGTCAAGTCCATGAACAGTGTCTTTGGGGTGAATCTGGAGGTAGAGACTGGGGGAGTTGAGGCGGCCTGCCCTGGGCGGGGTTGCAGGCCTGTCTTGGGGGGAGTGGGAAAGAGGAGTGTTTTGCTGCTAATGGTATTGTTTTGTGGAACATTGGTAAGCATGCTTCGTGTGGTGACACTTGCGGGCTGCCCCCCCGGCACATTCACAAGTGTACTGGTTGTTAAAACAAACAACACATTTCACTGTATTTTCATGTACAGGTAATGAATCTGAACCTGAATTCTCTCTCAAAACACAAGTGTGAGCCTGTTGTGATCATACTTCCTCGCTTCATTCTTGCTCCCCTCCCTACCCTTAAGCAAGCTATTCTGTGGTAATTGCTGCTCAGTAGAGGTTTGTTTACAGAATACATATTTTTATATTACATAGACTCCACTAGCCGCTTTAACTCAACTGCTTCACGTCTATGTTTATGCATCCCTTGAGCCTCCTGCCCTGTGCTTAATCCCTCTGTTTTCTTTCTCTCTCCAATATGCATCTCAAACTTGCTCCTTTGTGCTTGTGTCGCAGTGGGGGCAGCCTGCCCTGGGCATGGAGGCCTGTCTGGATTTGTGGGTGGCAGGAATGGGAAGCTGTGTGTTGCCTGGGACGGTATTCTTTCCGCTACGAGGACAATCTGGAGAGAAGCTGGGTTGTGCTCTCTGTATATATCACGTAGGTAGTGAGGAGCATTTCCCTTTGCAGTAACTCTATCCAGAGTGGAAGTGGAAGGCAAGAGGGTAGAATACTTAAAAAGAGGTTTTGAAATTTTTTTTTCTACCCAGAGGGGATTTGAATCCTGCAATGGGCGTCATGAGGTGGCAGAAGTTGTTCATTGCAAGGACATAACATTTCTATAAATTACATAATGGTGAAAAGAAATAAATAATGAGTTAGTGTTCATGGGTTCAAAGTAAATTTTTTTTTACAATGTACATACATATCACCATGTTCAAGCCTGAGATTTATTTTCTTTTGGTATACTCACTGAACGTATAGAATAATGACCATAACAGAATCAATGCCCAACTAGGGCGTTCATGAAACGTTCAGAGTTTTGTTGACGGAGGAAAGAAATATTGCTGAATTATTGAGTCTTTCGGCTCCTGCGCCTCCTCCCCGATAAGAGTATTGAGAAGGGGTCATGTCTGAGATCCTTACTGATGGATGCCACTTGAGATATTGCCTCTTGGAGATCAAGTCAAGTCACTTTTATTGTCATTTTGACCATAACTGCTGGTACAGTACATAGTAAAAATGCGACAACGTTTTTTAGGACCATGGTGTTACATGACACAGTACAAAAACTAGACTGAACTACGTAAAAAAAAAACAACAACACAGAGAAGGCTACACTAGACTACAGACCTACCCAGGACTGCATAAAGTGCTCAAAACAGTGCAGGCATTACAATAAATAATAAACTGGACAATAGGGCAAGGTGTCAGTCCAGGCTCTGGGTATTGAGGAGTCTGATAGCTTGGGGGGAAGAAACTGTTACATAGTCTGGTTGTGAGAGCCCGAATGCTTTGGAGCCTTTTCCCAGACAGCAAGAGGGAGAAGAGATTGTATGAGGGGTGTGTGGGGTCCTTCATAATGCTGTTTCCTTTGCGGATGCAGCATGTAGTGTAAATGTTTGTAATGGCAGGAAGAGAGACTCTGATGATCTTCTCAGCTGACCTCACTATCTGCTGCAGGGTCTTGCGATCCGAGATGGTGCAATTTCCGAACCAGGCAGTGATGCAGCTGCTCAGGATGCTCTCAATACAACCTCTGTAGAATGTGATGAGGATGGGGGGTGGGAGATGGACTTTCCTCAGCCTTCACAAAAGGTAGAGATGCTGCTGGGCGTCCTTTGCTATGGAGCTGGTGTTGAGGGGCCAGGTGAGATTCTCTGCCAGGTGAACACCAAGAAATTTGGTGCTCTTAATGATCTCTACCGAGGAGCCGTCGATGTCAGTGGGGAGTGGTCGCTCTGTGCCCTCCTGAAGTCAACAACCATCTCTTTTGTTCACATTCAGAGACAGGTTGTTGGCTCTGCACCAGTCTGTTAGCAGCTGCACCTCCTCTCTGTAAGCTGACTCGTCGTTCTTGCTGATGAGACTCACCACAGTCGTGTCATCGGCGAACTTGATGATATGGTTCGAGCTGTGTGTTGCAGCACAGTCGTGGGTCAGCAGAGTGAACAGCAGTGGACTGAGCACACAGCCCTGGGGGGCCCCCGTGCTCAGTGTGATGGTGTTGGAGATGCTGCTCCCGATCCAGACTGACTGAGGTCTCACAGTCAGGAAGTCTAGGATCCAGTTGCAGAGGGAGGTGTTCAGGCCCAGTAGGCTCAGCTTTCCAATTAGTTTCTGAGGGATGATTGTATTGAATGCTGAACTGAAGTCTATGAACAGCATCCGAACGTATGTGTCTTTTTTGTCCAGGTGGGTTAGGACCAGGTGGAGGGTGGTGGCAATGGCGTCATCTGTTGAGCAGTTGGGACAGTACACAAACTGCAGGGGGTCCATTCAGGGGGACAACAGGGTCCTGATATGCCTCATGACGAGCCTCTGGAAACACTTCATGATGATGGATGTGAGTGCAACGGGACGGTAGTCATTTAGGCAGGACACCGAAGTCATCTTCTGCAAGGGGAGGATGGTGGCGGCCTTGAAGCACGTTGGAACGGTGGCGCTGCTCAGGGAGATGTTGAAGATGTCAGTGAGAACATCTGCTAGCTGGTCTGCACATCCTCTGAGCACTCTACCAGGAATGTTGTCTGGTCCAGCAGCCTTCCGTGGGTTGACCCTGCACAGGGTTCTTCCCACATCGGCCACGGTGAGACACAGCACCTGGTCATTTATAGGAGGGGTGGAGTTCCTTGCCTCCATGTCATTTTCCGCCTCAAACTGGGCGTAGAAGTTATTCAGTGCATCTGGGAGGGAGGCATCACCCGCACAGTCAGGTGATGTTGTCTTGTAATTGGTGATGTCCTGGATGCCCTTCCACATGCGCCGCGTGTCGCCACTGTCTTGGAAGTGGCTGTGGATTAGCTGGGCATGTGCACGCTTTGCCCCTCTGATGGCTCGGGACAGTTTGGCCCTTGCTGTTGTTAAAGCTGTCTTGCCGCCTGCTCTGAAGGCGGAGTCGTGGGTTCTCAGCAGTGCACACACCTCTGCGGTCATCCATGGCTTCTGGTTGGCACGTCTTGGACAGAGTAACATCATCAATGCACTTGCTGATGTAGCTGCTCACTGATGCTGTGTACTCCTCTAAGTTGGTAGAGTCGCCATCAGTTGCAGCCTCCCTGAACATGTGCCAGTCAGTGTTCTCAAAGCAGTCTTGAAGCCCAGATGGCTCCTGCTGGCCAGGTTTTCACCTGCTTCTGAACTGGTCTGAAGCGCCTGACAAGCGGTCTGTATGCTGGGATTAGCATAACAGAGATGTGGTCTGAGTAACTGAGGTGGGAGCAGGGCTCTGTCCGGTACGCGTCGGGGATATTTGTATAAGCAAGGTCCAACGCGTTCTCCCCCCTTGTTGCAAAATCCACATACTGATGGAATTTGGGGAGTACTGACTTAAGATTCAGGTGATTAAAATCACCGGCGACAATAAACAGTCCATCAAGGTATGCGTTCTGCAGTTGGCTAATAGCCCCGTACAGTTTACAGAGTGCCTCCTTGGCATTAACGCTGGGGGGAAATGTAGACACCGAATATAAGGACAGAGGTGAATTCCCGTGGCAAATAAAATGGTCTGCTTCTAACAGCCACAAACTCCACTAGCAATGAGCAGTGTCTGGAAACTAGCACAGAGTTCTTACACCATTCCGTATTGATGTAAATACACACACCACCACTGCAAGTCTTACCGGAGAGAGGTATATCCCTGTCCACACGAAACAAGGTGAGCCTGTCCAGCTGAATGGCAGCGTCCGAAATTCCATCAGTCTGTCATGTCTTTGTGAAGACATATGCAGAGCAAACTCTGTACTCCCGCCGAGTACTTCATTGGAGTCGGATGTAGTTTATTGTCTAGGGAGCGGACATTGGAAAGCAGAATGGACGGGAGAGCCGGCCAGTTAGGGTTCGCTTTTTGCCTGGTACGGACCCCTGCCCGCTTACCTTGCTTCCGCTTCCTCGCACATCTCTTACGACGTCTCTGTCTCCGGCTCCCAGCATCAGGCAAGTCCGAGGAATGTAGGCCCGTTACCCTCAGCAAGCCGAGGTCGTGTAATTCAGCCAGCAGATCTTTGTGAAGGTTTGTTTTTGGGTGATCTCTGTATTGTAGTAGTATCTGGCGATGGTAGATAGCTGGTCTGTTATCCATGTGCCCTAATCGAAAACTGTGTATCAAACTTAGATTAGAAAATTAAATTAAAGTAACACCAGGTCTGAAATGTCCTGGATGTTGGTGAGTGTCGTGCCTGGGATGGAGCTGGTTGAGTCTGCAACCTTTTGTTGCCTCTTGTGATTCTGTGCAAGGCTGTGATTTAAGCGGTCAGAATGCTCTGTACCGTACAACTGTGAAATTTAGAAGGTTATTTGGCTACAGGCCAAAACTAGAGACTATATTAATAATACTGTACATACATACACACAAGAGATTCTGCAAATGCTGGAAATCTGGAGCAATGCACACAAAATGCTGGAGGAACTGAAAAGTCCAGGCAACATTCAACGTTTCAGGTCTTTTAAAAAATATTCTACCCCCTGCCTCCAGGACTACCTTTATGGTTTTAAAGAGCTCTGTGAGGTCTCTGTTGCCTGTTTTTGAGAGAAACGAGCCCCATCTTGCTTACTGGTTTGGGTAATGGCTGTGTGCTGACAGTGACAGTCTGACTTCACAGCAGCTGCCAAGTTGGTAGGTTTGAACAAGAATTGCTGTTGATTGAAATTTGCAAGTGTCTTTATCCCTTGGCAATGGCTTTTGATCGGTGCCTCATTGCAATGAGCAAGAAGTCCCACAGGAAGGAAGAACTTGGTACAGCATAAACATGAGAGATTCTGCATATGCTGGATATCTTAAGCAACACACATAAGGTGCTGGAGGAACTCAGCAGGTCAGGCAGCATCTATGGAGGGGAATAAACAGTTGACATTTCTGGCTGAGAGCCTTCTTCAAGACTGGCAAGGAAGGGGGAAGAAGCCAGAATAAGGTGGTGGGGAGAGGGGAAGTAGTCCAAACTAGAGACTAGGCGAAGGAGCTGGCAACATTTTGGGCCAAATCCTGGTTAAAATAAGTTTACTCTTTAGAACTTTCTGAACTTGAAACGGGTTTTCATCTGAATGTGTCTGAAATGTGAGTATTAGTTCCTTCATCAAACTCTCATAAAGTACATTTCAGGAGAGCAGTTGAGGTAAATTGGTTTATTACTGTAACATTTATCGAGATACAGTGGGAACACTTGTCTACTGTTCATATTTATCAGGAGCTCCCAACCTTTTTTCTGCCAGGGATCCATGGACTGCAGGTTGGGAACCCCTGCTTTAGATCCAATTAATTACAGTGTATTGAGGTAGTACAAGGTAAAACAATAACAATGTAGGTTGAAGTGTTAGAGACAGTACAGAGTACAGCATTGGAACAAAGACATAGGTTCAAAAGTTTGAGTTCAAGAGCTGTGAGATAATGTTACAGCTATTAAAGAATTTAGTTGGACCTCACTTGGAGTACTGTGTGCAGTTCTGGTCAGATCACTACAGTAAGGATGTGGATGCTATGGAGAGAGTGCAGAGAAGATTCACAAGGATTTTGCCAGCTTTGGAGAGCATGCTTTATGAGACTAGGTTGAGTGAACTTGGCCTTTTCTCTTTGGAGTGACGGAGGATGAGAGGTGACCTGATAGAGGTGTACAAGATGATGAGAGGCATCGATTGTGTGGATAGTCAGAGGCTTTTTGTCAGGGCTGAAATGGCTAACACAAGGGGCATAGTTGTAAGGTGCTTGGAAGTAGGTGCAAGGGGGATATCGGATAAGTTTTTCACAGACAACGGTGGGTGCGTGGAATGCACTAACAGCGACGGTGGTAGAGGCTGATACAATAGGGTCTTTTAAGAGACTTCTAGGTAAGTACATGGAGCTTAGAAAAATAGAGGGCTTTGTGGTAGGATAATTCTAGTCAGTTTCTAGAGTAGGCTACATGGTCGGCACAACATTGTGGGCCAAAGGGCTTGTAATACCGTATGCTGTAGATTTCTATGCTCTAAGAGCTAGACATCCTGCCAGAGGCTGCTGGATGTTTGCACTCTTTGCTTTTCATCTCCACCTCGCAGGGTGTCCTCCATCTTCAGGCTGCATTGGTTTGACAGGTAGATCGCAGCTTCAGTTCAGTGTTCTTCTCACTTGGGGCCATCCATGGTGGAGTTAACTGGGTGGGAGGGGGTGGGGGGTAACTCAATGTTTGGGGTCATTGACTGCAAAAACACCTGCAATTCCTTTCCTCCCTTAGTTGCCGCTTGACCTCATGCGTTCCTCCAGTAGAGTGTCGCCCCAGATTCCAGCATCTGCTGTAGTTTAAATCTCTACACGTAGGCACGGTTGTTGAACGGTGACATAGATGGATACAGAGAGAAACGAGGTACCTGGGTGAGTACAGGAAAATAGCAATGGGGATGAAAGGCCAATCTGTGGCGTTAATGACTGGCAGACAGGAGTGAGGGACTGGTTGGGTGGTCTACCCCGACTTCATCCTTCCTAAGTGATCTCAACTGCAAGTTGCCTCACTGATCTGGTTTATTGCCGTAAGCCCGATAGCATGGCAGTTAGTGTTGCGTTATTACAGCATGAGTGATTCCACCGCCATTGTCCGTAAGGAGTTAGTACGTTCTCCCCGTGACCATGTCAGTTCCCTCTGGGTGCTCCAGTTTCCTCTCTCTTTTCAAAGAAGTAAGAGATAATAGGTTAATTGGTCAACTGGGTGCGATTGGATGGCACGGGCTCATTGGGCTGGGAGAGGCTATTACCGCATAAAATCTCTAAATTAAATTTTTGCTCAACTCATTTTCTGGCTCGTGCATTAAGCACTTTGCGACCACATCCCCCACCACCTCTATAAATGTCAGTTGATCTGAGGTTCAGGGAGCTCCATGGCTCACCGGGTACTGCTTTCTTCTCTGGTTATGAGGCTATGGGTTCAGGTTTCTCTCCAGAGGACACATGTACTTGAGTTGAGGTGAACAACACTGAAGTTTTGTCGTGGATGGTCCCAAGCCCGGCTGCAAGAGGAAGAGGGTTGGATATGGGGCTAGCAAGCCCATCCCATAAAAACCCAGAGCTACAGAAACACCAACAGAAGCTCCAAAGACCTCATCCCTAGGAGAGGAAGGATACACCAAGAAGATGGGCTACACCTGAAGGACTGGCCCTGGACAGAGGACTCAAGCGAGCTGCAGTACTGTTGACGACCTATGCCCCGGTAGGGGTGAATGGCTTAGCACAAACACGCAAGCTGCTTGATCTGCTGAGTTTCTCCAGCCGACACTTAAAGGCTTGCTCCACAGGTTTGGGGAATGGGTTGGTCTCAAGCTGGCCGCAGAAGTGACTGAAGTTTGTCTTTCTAAGTAACATCGAAATGGCTGATTGGCAGCAGTCCCTCTAATGTGTTTTTACAGCTGCGCAGATGAACGATTGCTCTGAGCAGGAAATCTTCACACGGTCTGAAAACTGCGCTGCACTTTAAATTTTTTTTTCGCAATTTCCGTTTGATGAATATCTAGGATGAAAATTGAAAAATCACATACTATTGCTTTTATTTATTAGTGGAAGGGTATAATGAAATACAGTACAACAAAGAAAAATGTTCATGTTTTGTAACCTTTTCCGAGCTGTGTGGCAACAAAGGCTATGTGCAAGGCAGCATTTCAGTTAGAGTGCGGCCACGCCGATTAGAGGGAGCAGGTGGTGATGGTTAGTGAGGTGTGGAGTTTGCCTGATTTATTGCTTCCAGTCAAGCCCCAATCCCTCTGCTGGAAAGTACAATGCAGGACGGTACAGCCCTCATTGTTGAGCAGTCCACCAAATACACCCATCATGAGAAATGGGTGAGGCAAAGTTATTTCACGGGGGAAAAAAACACAGCATGAGAGAGAGGAGAAATGCAATTCTCTATCTATTTCAGGGAATGTGGCACCGATCTTTTCCACACAGTGACTGTGATAGTGACCACGTTGTTTGAATTTAATCAAGCCATATTTTACTGTGCTGACAGCTGTGTGAAATGGATGCTTTTGTGCTGCCTGTAATTGGAGCTGCCTAGACAGCTGTACTGTAGATGGACTCATGAATGTGTAACCTCAGTAATCAGTCTGCATTGTACATACAGTTGCCTGAATCTCTATCCTGCACCCAAATGCTTCTGATGTTACTGCATCAAACTAAACCAGAAAGGAGCCGGGGTTCCAAACCTTTTTCATGCCATTGACCAATACTATGAAGCAAGTGGTCTATGGCTCCAGTTTGGGAAACCCTGGCTTAATGGAATAGGCGTACATCTACGCATCAATTACTTAACTCCATCTGCTCATATTTACAAGGAGGGAAGATGTCCTTCTTTCGTGTTTTGGTCCTCAGTAAGGTAGCATGGTAGCATAGTGATCAGGACTATTGTTTTACAGTGTCGGCTGTTAGGCTGGGACTCGATTCCAGCCACTGCCTGTAAGGAGTTGTACGCGAGGGTTTCCTCCGGGTGCTGTTGTTTCATCCTACATTCCAAAGATGTTTGGGTTAGGGTTAGTGTGTTGTTAGCGCCCAGTTCAGTCCTTTTTGATTTGTTACACACAGTACATGAAGCTAATCTTTAAAAAAACCAAAACACTGGAGCAACTCAGAAGGTCAGGCAGCATCTGTTTGAGGAATGAATTATAGATGTCTCGGGCCAAGGCCTGATAAGTCAACTATTTATTCCACTCCATGGATGCTGCCTGACCTGCCGAGTTCCTCCAGCATTTTGGGTTTGTTGCTTTGAATTTCCAGCATCTGCAGAATCTCTTGTTTAAGATTTGCTTATCTTATTAATCTTAATATCTTAAAAGTCCTGCTCCAGCAGAAGGGGAGGAGATTCTGGGCCAAGTAGGATGAATCAGTGGACCAGAGCTTTGTGTATTCTTTGTAATGAGCTGAATAGATTCCCCTGTCGGATTTCACTTTTTGCTACTTCAGTCTCCTTCCTTCCTGAATCGTCATGGGTGAGGTTTGGCTGTGCTTAAGATTCAAAAGGCATTTTTCTTCCTCTTTTGTTTAATGCTCCCTCCAGTGTTCGCCTGTCACATTTTGTCCCCTCGACTCCACTTTCAAATCCAGTGGTATGGCCTAGATAGAGTGGATATGGAGAGGATGTGGGGGTGTCTACGGCCAGAGGGCACAGACTCAGAATAGAAGGACATCCATTTAGAAGAGGGACGAGGAATTTCTTTTGCCAGATGGTGGTGCATCTGTGGAATTCATTGCCGCAGACAGCTGTGAAAGCCAAATCATTGTGTATATTTAAGGCAGAGGTTGATAGGTTCTTGATTAACCAGGATGTCGAAGGTTTGGGGGAGAAGGCTGGAGAATGGGGTTGAGAGGGGTAATAAATCAGCTATCGATGGAATGGTGGAGCAGACTTGTTGAGCCGATTGGCCTAATTCTGCTCTTGTCTTATAGTTTTATTTGGTTCACATTTGCAGGGGTACTTTTAGACTGAAGAGCAGCCAAATCCAATTTTCCAATCATCTCACACATTTTTAAGGCAATCATATTAATTCTGTTTTAAAGTACAGTATGGGTCAGTACAGTTTCAACCCCAAATTATTGCGTTTTCCTCCATATTGTGCCTGAGAGGAGGACAAAGTCCATGAGCAGGGTGTGTGTGATCCTTCATGACGTTACTGGCATTTTTCCGACTCTTTTCTGTATATTGTCCTTGATGGCGAGTAAGCTGACAGCCCAAGGTGCTGGAATTACTCACTGGAAGCTGTATATAATAACGTCAGTAGCTTATTACTCATCTGTTAGTATCAGTTTTTAAATGTATGTGGTAGTCCATGCCTGTTAACTCCTCGGTACAGCAATTTCTTGCAGGTGACTGAAAACGATTGTGACTTAATCTGAATCACAAGAGGAATCCTGGTGGGAGAGAATGTTTAAAAAAAGCTCATTCATGTAAATTAATTCTTTGAAAAGATACTTAAAAAAAATTATTGCTTACAATTTTAGGGATGAGCTAAGTCTGTGTCTTGGCAATTTGGAAGTTGTATGAGCAGGGTGGATAGGATCCTTCATGAAATTTCTGCCTTTTTTCAGTGCCTTTCTGTATATGTGCCCTTGATGGCGGATAGGCTGATAATATGTTGAGCAGTTTTAACTGCCCGTTGTAGAGCCCTCCTGTCCATCGGAGTGCTGTTTCCATACCACACAGTGATGTAAATTGTTAGGATGTTCTCAACTGTGCATCTACAGAAAATTGTGAGTCCTTCATAATCCAGCTTTCTTCAGCCTCCGGGTTGGATTTGATCTCTTGCCTAATACATGAAGGGATATTATGTTAACCCACTGATGAACCCAGTCTCAAATTCTCATTAGGTTCTCGTCTCCATGTTCTTTGTGCACAAAGGATAGTTTTAAACTATCTTCCGGTTTACTGTTTTTGGGTAAATGCACAAGAAAAACTTGAGCCTGGCTCAAAAACTCAGTCTGGTGTGGAAACACCAATAACCTTGAACAAAAAAATTCTACAAAATGTAGGGGATACAGCCTGTTTCATAATGGGTAATGCCCTCCCCACCGTTGAGCACTTCTGCATGAAACATGGTCACAGGAAAGCATCATCAATCATCAGGGGCCACCCATCACCAGGGACGTGCTCTCTTCTTGCTACTGCCCTCAGGAAGAAGGTACAGGAGTCTCAGGACTCTCACTACCAGGTTCAAGAACAGTCACCTCCCCTCAAACCTCAGGGTCTTGAACCAAAGAGGATAACTTCACTCATATGTCCATCATTGAAATGTTCTCACAATCTGTGGACTCACTGCCAAGGGCTCTTCATCTCATGTTCTCAATATTTACTGCTTATTTATTATTATTATTTCCTTTTTGTATTTGTACAGTTTGTTGTCTTTTGCACACAGATTGAATGCTCAGGTTGGTGTGGTCTTTTATTGATCTGTTATGGTTATTACTCTGTGGATTTATAAGAGTATGCCCACAAAAAAAATCTCAGCGGTGTGTCGGGTGACATATATATACTTTGAGAATAAATTTACTTTGAACTTTGAGCAATGGCAAGAGAAAGGTGGAGAAAAGCATAGTCCTGCAGGGAATGTCCATCTCATGAATTGGCTTTGCAATGAGGTCATGTCCAAGCAAGTGAGATATTCCGCCAATTCTAAAACACTGACGATTCAGAAAGTACAAAGTGGTCCTCAAGCTACAACAGCTGATAGCTTTGTTGACCCAGCTGATCAAAAGCCCAGGAGATGCTAGAGGTGAATAGTAAGACCATCGTTGGGTGTGTCTAAAGCAAGAGGGCAGAAATGTGCAAGGTAGGAGGTTCTGAAGAGATCTGGTTTATGGTAAAGGTTGGGAACCCCTGCTACACTGGAATCAGGAACATGCTGCCTGATGAAGTGAAGGCAGGTTCGCTTACAAGTATCCAGATCAGTCATTGAATCTCCAAGGCAGAGAAGTATATGGACCAAATGGTATAAATGGGAATAGTTACTGGTAAATTTCGGTGGCGGGATGGAGATACATCTCTAGCAAAGGAGGTGTAAGCGGCTTCTTTGCTATGTTAGCTTGTAGGTCACCCCAGGGCAAGCGGTAGCAACTGCTTAGACCTCCCCCTCTTCCCCCCCCCCCCCCACTGCCCTGATCAGGGTCACATGAATCCACGGGAGCAGGTGATGGATTCATATCACAAGTCCTGGTTATGCGGCATATCACAAGTCCTGGTGCATATCACAAGTCCTGGTTATGCGGCTACTGACGCCAGGCAGACAATCTCTGAATCTCTGATAATGGCTGGGGTCACCCATCTTGTAAAGACACTGACCAGAAGAAGCCAATGGCAAACCACTTGTGTAGAAAAATTTGCCAATAACAATCATGGTCATAGATAGATAGATAGATAGATACTTTATTCATCCCCATGGGGAAATTCAACTTTTTTTCCAATGTCCCATACACTTGTTGTAGCAAAACTAATAACATACAATACTTAACTCAGTAAAAAATATGATATGCATCTAAATCACTATCTCAAAAAGCATTAATAATAGCTTTTAAAAAGTTCTTAAGTCCTGGCGGTAGAATTGTAAAGCCGAATGGTATTGGGGAGTATTGACCTCTTCATCCTGTCTGAGGAGCATTGCATCGATAGTAACCTGTCGCTGAAACTGCTTCTCTGTCTCTGGATGGTGCTATGTAGAGGATGTTCAGAGTTTTCCATAATTGACCGTAGCCTACTCAGCGCCCTTCGCTCAGCTACCGATGTTAAACTCTCCAGTACTTTGCCCACGACAGAGCCCATGGAAAGACCATGATCACCCACATCACACAGCACAGCACATAATGAATGAATAAACTGGTAAATATGAAAAAAATCTGCAGATGCTGGAAGTCAAGGTAAGATACACAAAGTGGGAGGAACTCAGCAGGCCTGGCAGCATCTATGGAAAAGAGTAAACAGTCGATGTTTCGGGTTGAGACCTTTCATCAGGACTGGAAAGAAAGGGGGAAGAACCTAGAATAAGAAGTTTGAGGTGAAGGAAGGAAAACAAGCTGGAAGGAGATGGGTGAAGCCAGGTGAAGGGGAATGTAAGTGGGTGGGAAATGAAGTGAGAAGTAAAGGGCTGAAGAAAAAGGAGTCTGATATGAGCAGAGTTGAGCATAGGAGAAAGGGAAGGAGGGGCACCAGAGGGAGGTGATAAGCAGATGAGGAGAGAAGGGGATGTGAGGGGAGCCAGAATAGGAGAGAAGCGAGACGAGTGAGAAATTTTCAGAAATTGGAGAAATCGGTGTTCATCCCTCAGGTTTGAAATCCTTGCTGCTTTTGCAACTGCCTATGGAACTGGTTAGGTATTGAATGGGATACAAGTATGTGAGCTCCATTGTGGGTCAGGTTGGCTGGGCTTGAATAATAAATCCTGCAGCCCTCTGTTGTAGAATGGCAAGGTCTGGACAACCTGCAGGGACCAGCACAGCTTTTACTCATTGTCTGTTGATTATTTTAACCAGCATATCATTGCATCCTTTGTGGTATTTGTCTCAGAAAAACATGACATCCTGTCCGACAGCTCAGTGCTGGTGTTTGTGCTCCATGAGAGCCAATTTTGTTTTTTTCCCCATTTGTCTTTCAAGGTCTGCATTCAATTAATTTATTCACTGTTGTTTTACATTGTTCTTGGATTATACTTAATTAGGCATAAATTTAAATAGATTTGGGCTTCCCTGTGAGCTCACGTGAGTGACAGTTCTGTGGGTGAAAATGTCTTGTTAAGAGGTCTGAGAGGAATGGCCAAACTGGTTCAAGCTGACACGAATTCAAATAACTGCGCGTTACAACAGTGATGTACACCAGAGCATCTCTGATGGCAAGGGAGAACAAACTAGTAGAATGACTTTCCTGATAAACTTCCAATGATTTTTGAGTATCAGAAACGGCTGATCTCCTGGGATTTCCACACACAAGAGTTTGTAGAGAATCGTGTGGAAAAACAAAAAAAAATCCAGTTAGCGGCAGTTTAGTGGGCAAAAATGCCTTGTTAGTGAGAGAGGTCAGAGGAAAATGGTCAGAGTGGTTCAGCTGACAGAAGGATGATGGTAAATCAAGTGACCAGGCATTACAACAGGAGAGCATCTCTGAACACACAACACGCCCCGAAACTTGAAGTGGATGGGCGACAGCGGCAGGAATGTTGGTGGACCTATTTTATGGAAGTTGAGGATGTACCTTGAGTGAATGTAGCAGCTGGGGAGACTGATGGTTCTGCAGAGTATGCAATAACTCTGATAATGTTGTATAGGAGGCTGGGGTCACTGATTTCTTCAGTATTTCCAGTATATTATAGAGGGGCAATAGTGAAAATGGGAAAGAATTTAGTAAGTAAGAAGCAGACTGTAATTATGAGGCAACGCACCTCTTGTCTCAGCATAACAAATCAATTTGTTTTTGTCAAAACTTTTCAAAAGCATTTGCTTTCATCATCCTTGGTAAATTCTATCAGCATCTCTGTAAGAATTAAGGAAATACACACTTGCATTCAAGGAATTTGTGCTTCAGAATCAGGTTTATTATCGCTGACATGTGTCATGAGTTTAGTTGCTTTGTGGCAGCAGTACAGTACAGTGCATAAAAATTATTCAGTTACAATAAAAAATATATAAAAAATGAATAGTGCAAAAAGAGAGCAAAACAGTGTTCATGGGTTCATGCACCAATCAGAAATCTGATGGTGGAAGCGAAGAACCTGTTCCTAAAATGCTGAGTGAGAGTCCTTAGGCTCCGGTACCTCCTCCCTGATGGTAGTAACGAGAAGGGGGCATGTCTGAGGTAGTGTAGGTCCTTAATGATGGATGCTGCTGCCTTGTTTAGTTATGAATGTCATGTACAAATTACATTATTTTGGAAGGTCGATGTGTTTGAGTAATTCCCCTCAAGCAGTACATCAGAAACACAATGGATAAAACCACAGAGAATGTGGTATTTTTCAAATCATATCCAGATAGGCAGGGACATGTCCTTCATTCTAAGGATTGACTGTTCATACTGGAAACAGTTCCCTCAGTCAGAACAGTTCTCTGTTGAACAAGTCTCTTTTGAGTCTGGAGCATATGTTGATGAGCTGTTTGTGGGTGGACTGAGATCAAATCAGACTGTATCCACGTCAGATCTATGTACCTGCATTTCCTTGTAATAATCATTGGAAGTTTATCAGGAAAGTCATTATCACTGGTTTGTTTTTCCTTCAGCTTGAACCACTGGCCATTCTTTTCACACCTTTCTCATTTACAAGGCGTTTCTGCCCACAGAACTGCCGCTCACTGGACGTTACAGAGCAGCGTAATTTCATCTGAATTCAGCAATGTTGGGGCAGACAAGTGATTAAATTTGAGTTCTGTTTGCTGAGTTTGAGTGTCATAAACTCTGAGCATTAGACCATCAGCAGCACTGTTGATTATCAGTGTATTTGCAGGACACAATGTTCATCTCCCAGATCAACTGAAAAAGGAGCTGAGCTGTGGCAACGAAGGAACCTTTGGAACAGATCTTGACTGATCTCACTGAGATAGCAGCACCCTTGCGTCTTGAGACATCACCAGAACGAGTGAGGAGTTTATCTGTGGAAATGTATCCTCATAATTATTGGAGAGAATCATTGAAGGTTATCTAGGATCTGGCCAGAAAGGACATTCAGCAGTGGGAAGAGTGAAATAGGAAGCCAGTATTGTGGTTGATTTAGACCATAAGATGTAGGAGCAGAGTTAGGCCATTCAGTCATCATTTCTGCTTCGCCATTTGCTTGTGGCTGATTTACTATCCTCCTCAAACCCATTCTCCTGCATTCTACCTGTAACGTTTAACGCCCCTTACTAACCAAGAACCTATCAATCTCTGCATGAAACATACCCAAACAGTCTTTGTGCCTCCATGGACATCTGTGGCAATGATTTCCACAGATTTGACACCCTCTGGCTAAAGAAATTCCTCCTCACCTCTGTTCTAAAGAAACGTCCTATTCTGAGACAATGCCTTATAGTCCTAGACTCTCCCACTTGTCGGCAAGGAGCAAGGCAGGGCTGGGAAAGTGAGAGGCAGCTGAAGGGATGATTGCAGATTGGTAATAGTTCGATGGTTGGTTGCTTGAGCTGAGGATCGAGGTACAGTTTGCCAATATGCTTAATTTTCTTCTGGTGCAAGTTGCTTTTGCCTCCAAAAATAGCTGTAAACTGAAGAATCTGCATGTTTTGCCACATTAAACTAAGTATTGGTAGCTGTTCAACATTTCTACTTTCTCAAAGGACTTAATTCTGGAATATGTTGTAAGAAAGTGATCTGTGGTTTACTACCACAGTCTTGCATGATGTTAAATTTGTGCTTTTAGGGCAATAGTATGATGCAAAGGCATAAAGTTGCTATAAATTACTGATTAAATAGAGCAAAAAAAAAAGGAATAATGAGTTAGTGTTCCTGGACTGTTCAGAAATCGAATGACAGAGGGAGGAAGCTGTCTCTGAATCGTTAGTGCGGGTCTTCAGGCTCCTGGTAGAAACGAGAAGCGGGCGCGTCCTAGATGGTGGAGGTCTTTAGTGCTTGTTGAGGCACAGTACATGAGGGCTCCATCGCAGGGGGATTGTGCCCATAATGGAGCTGGCTGGGTCTAACAACTCTCTGCAGCACCTTGGAATCCTGTGCATTGCAGCCTCCATAGCAGATGGTGACGCACCAAATCTCAAACTCCAAATGAAACAGAGGTGCAGGCTTGCCTTCTTCATGGTTTGGTTTAAAAGGTCATTAAAACTAATTTCTCCACAGTTTCAAGGACATCAGTTCCTTGGAATTGATCTTTAAATTTGAGGATTTGCAGGAATTTTATTTTTGCAAGTCTTTCATTAAAAACGTGTGGATCTACAGCTTGTAATTTTGGTTGCTTTTGGTTCTGTCTTCTGTCAGAATAAACTGGACAAGTGGATTATAGTATTTGTCTGGCTGACAACTCAAGAATTCCCAAAGCACAGTAAGTTATCCAAAGGGAAATCATAAATCTCTAGTTTAAAGAAAGTACAAGAATAGGAATTACGTAAGTCAGCCAACAAACAAAATTAAGGAAGGGCTTCACTATTTTGGATCAAGCTTCCTTCTGTAGAATTTCTTAGCCACAGCAATCTTGTGTCGGAAAATGCTGTAAGTACAATATAAAACCTGGCATCGGAGCTCGGGCAGGTCTGTTTTATTCTCAATTCTTTTTTCCTTGCGTGGCATCAAGAATTAAATTTTCCAAATCAATTCTCTTCACAACTGCTGTCGGCTGCTTACATTGTTACTGGAAAGTCGCTTTGCAGAGAGCACTAGAAACTTTAAAATGATTGGCACTTTTTGAAAGGCTCAAAAATATGCATGATACATAATTTCTTACCCAGTTGATAATCTGTTATGTTAATTAATATCTGCAGGTTTTATTGTTATATTTAAGCTCGGGTGTGCATTTAATTTTAGAGTGGCAGCAATTCTCTACAGAATAGCTTTCTCTGTACTCTGTACCAGTGTTCTGTCTCGTGGACCAAATATTGCACTGAGCAGGAAATATTTACATGTCCTGAAAACTGCGTGGCTGTTTTAAGTGCTTTGTTTTGTCATATGCATACTATGAATATTGAAAATTCACATGCTTATTCTATTTATTAATTGAAAGGTATAATGAAATTTTGTACAACAAAGAAAATCTTCCTTGTTTTTCTCGTCAACTGCGTGGCAACGAAGTCCATGTGCGCGGGAGCATTTTGGTTACTGCATGGCCGTACCTGCACAGCTTAGAGGGAACAGTGCTCTGAAGGATCAGTGAATACAAACTTTGCACGGGAATGAATACCATCCTCATTTGTGACTTAGGAAATCTTTGTCCTGTGTGCATTTCCTTTCTTTTTGTGCTTGCACTTAATTTTATAAAAATAAAGCCCACCTATGTTATTACATGTATATGGAAACATTGAAACCTACAGTAAAATGCATTATTTACATCATCAACCAACATAGGTCAAAGAGATGGTGGGGGCACCCCTGATATCTTGACATGGTACTAGTGCCAACACGGCATACCCACAACTTACTAACCCTCAACTCACACATCTTTGGAATCTGGAAAGAAATTGGAATATTTGGAGGAACCCGTGAGGTCAGGGGGAGAATGTGCAAACTCCTTTCAGACCGGTGGAACTGAACCTGGTTCACTGGTGCTGTCAGAGCATTTTACAAACTGCTACCGTGCCGCCTGTGTGCTGATCCTCATCAGCATCAGTGAGGCTGCAGCTTGTGCTAACTGTGTGTCATTCTCTTGACTGGCTCTCAAACGGGAAGAAATGGCGATGTGCTCTGATCAAGTACAGCTGCTTCCCCCCCCCCCCCCCCACCCCATGTTTCAGTAAAGAAGCCACTTGTTTAAAAAAAAGTTGGCATTTCTACTGCTACCCATTGCTGTGCCTTTATTCCTTTGTCAGAGAACAGTCTGTATTGGAGCATGTTCGATCTCTTTGATGCCAAACATCCCAACGGGGGTGACAAGCAGCTGCCTGGTCTCGAGCTTTGAACCCTCACCCTTACGGTGAAAGCAGAGGGCTGGATGGAGGGGTTTGCCATTGAAGTGGGGATTACTCACGATGAATCAGATCAGATCATTAAAGTGCTTGTGCTAAACAATTTGGTGAGTTTCTCTTTTATAAAAGCCTGTGTGGTAAGTATACTGCAGTAGATGTACATTGTCCGAGTGCAGTTTTGTACACTGCATAGTAGAGTTTTCCGTGAAGCAATCTATACCAACTGTCACAAGTGTGCTGATTCATTTGTTGCAACTTTGGGCAGCACAGCAGCAGTTCAGTTGCTTTACAGCACCGCTGATCACCGATCATGTTCGATTGCTGCCGCTGCCTGTACACTCTCCCCGTGACAGTGTGGGTTTACTCCAGGTGCTCTGGCTTCCTCCTGCATTCCAAAGCATGATGGGTTGGGGTTAGTGTGTTGTGGGTATGCAACGTTAATGCCGGAAATGTGGCGGCACTTGTGAGCGGTCCCCAGCACGGCCCTCATTGATTTGATACAAACGATGTATTTCATGATGTTTTGATATACATATGACAAAGCTAATCTGTGAATCTTTAATCTTTAAAAGAAAATTGGCATGACTTTTGCTTCCAACCCCTATCCCAGTTCATATGCTTTGGTCTCTAGGCAGCAAATGACATTGCTTTTTTCTCTTTCCACTAGTTAGAGCCATTGACTTGGGCTTGGCTGTTACCTTGAATTAGTATCACTGAGAAGCACTGGAAGGAAGCCACACATTTTTATTCTGGTATCTCCCCTCTTACCTTTCCAGTCCTGAAAAAATGGTCTCGGTCCCAAACATCAACAGTTTATTCATTTCCATAGATGCTGCCTGACCTGCTGAGTTCCTGCAGCATTGAGGATCCTCCAATGTGTTGATATGGATTTTTTGTGTTTATGGATTTCTGTGCATGCCCTCTCTTGCCATTGATCGAAGTTGTCCTTCCCATAGAATATGTGGGCTTTCTCCAGATGCTCTGGTTTCCTCCCACGGTCCAAAAACGTACTGGTTAGTAGGTTAGTTATTGTAAACTATCCTGTGATTAAATTGGAGGGGGGATGAGGGTGGGGGCATTGCTGGGGCCAGAAGGTGGTGGTATGGGACCCAAGACTCCTGTACTTCGTGACTGCTAGGGGGTATGGATAAATCTTGCTCCATCAAGCTGTGCAAAGCTAAAAGAGACTTATCCAAAAAGACTACTGGATGTAATAGCTGCAAGAGGTTGTTCAACTAAGTACTGAGTAAAGGGGGATAAATACTTCTGAACTGTTGACATTCCAGGTTTTGAATTTTTAGTTTTTTATGCTTTACAATTTTTTCTGGGGTTTTTTGGGGCTCTGCTGTGAAAAAATGAGCATGTGATTGACAAATAAGAATTCAGTTAGATTGGTCAAAGTCTCTGGTTGTAATACTATGTGAACAATGGATTGTTGGCTGAATACTTTTACAATGCTGTAGGTATCTAAAGCTAGGAATGGTCAGTGTACACAAGGAGTTGTAGGGGGAGACTGGATAGGCTGGGATTGTTTTCACAGGAGCAAAGGCAGCTCAAGGGTGACCTTGTAGAGGCTTATAAAATCATGAGGGGCATCAATAAGCTGGTCACAGTCTTTTATGGAGATGGTCCAGTCTCTTAGCTTCTTCCTGACACTTGGTCTCGAGGTGTTCAATATTTTCCTTAATTCTTCTCCCTTTGACTGATTATGGGCCAGGTTCCCAGCAGTTGGTGGTGGGAGCTTCATAAGACCATAAGTTATAGAAGCAGAAGTAGGCCATTCAGCCCACAAGTCTGCTCAGCCATTCAATCATGGGTGATGCAGTTCTTCCAGCCAACCCAACTAGCTTACCGTCTCCCCATACTCTTTGATGCCCTGGCTAATCAAGAACCTGTCTATCTCTTCCTTAAATACAACCAGTGGCTTGACCTCCACAGCTGATCGTGGCAACAAATTCCACAGATTTACCACCCTCTGACTAAAGTAATTTCTCCTCATCTCAGTTCTAAAAGGACGACCTTCAACCCTGAATTTGTGCCCTCTTGTCCTAGAGTCCCCTACCATGGGAAATAACTTTGCCATGTCTAATCTGTTCAGGGCTTATAACATTCAGAATGTTTCTCTGGGATCCCCCCTCATTCTCCTGAACTCCAGGAAATACAGCCCAAGAGCTGCCAGACATTCTTTATATGGTAATCCTTTCATTCCTGGAATCATTCTTCTCTGAACCCTCTCCAATATATCTTTTCTAAAATAAGGAGCCCAAAACTGCACACAATACTCCAAGTATGGTCTCACGAGTGCCTTATAAAGCCTCTCATCACATCCCTGCTCTTTTATATTCTATACCTCCAGAACTGAATGCCAACATTACATTTGCTGCCTTCACAACAAACTCAACCTGGAGGTTAACCTTTAGGGTGTTCTGCACAAGGACTCCCAAGTCCCTTTGCATCTCTGCATTTTGAATTCTCTCCCTATCTAAATGATAGTCTGCCTGTTTATTTTTTCCACCAAAGTGCATGACCATACACTTTCCAACATTGTATTTCATTTGCCACTTCTTTGCCCATTCCTCTAAACTATCTAAGTCTCTTTGCAAACTCTGTTTCCTCAACACTAACCACTCCTCCACCTATCTTTGTATCATCGGCAAATTTAGCCACAAATCCATTAATCCCACAGTCCAAATGCACATCTTTGAACCACTTCTTCTGCCTATGACAGTACTCAGTTTTGAGAGTGTGGTCCAGTGACAATGGCCTGACAGCATAGTCTGGTAAATGTAATGGGGCTTTATGATGGGCATGTAAGCCTTAGAGAGGACACAGACACTCTCATCCTGTCCTTTTGGTGAATTCGGAAAATTTTAAGACCAAAAGACACAGGAGCAGAACTTGGCCATTCAGCCATTGGGTCTGCAGAGAGATTAAGCCAGGAGTTCGACACTGTATGGCACACCTTCAAAGTAATGAAGTTCCAAATTCGAGAAAGATGAGTTTGATCCTTTATTAAGAAACCAGCAAAGGTGAACAATCTTGTAGCAATTTTTAAAAAATCACTAACAAATCTAAATTAGCAAAATAGCATTCAAATTAGCGAAGTAATGATGATAGCGGTCGAACTAACGTATTTAAGCGAAGCTAGTGATCTAGGTGGCATTCCAATAACTTCCCAATTAGTGTAGCTAAGCAGTCGAACTCAACCTTACAGTAACTAGCAATGCTAAACTAGAATTCTAACAGTAATATCAGAATTGGCATTCAGTATGTATTTCAGTGAAGTTAACAATCTAGTTAGCATTCCAACAATATCCTAATTAGCAGTCAACAAAAAAGAAATCACTGTGGCTTACCCCCTCTCAACTAGACTAAACAACTAACTACAAGCATGAATGTGTAAGTATACTTATTTGCTTCGACCCCGCCCCAACCCGTGTGACAGATTATTATCATAATAAACACACCACAAAATACAATACAGGCAGAAAATAGATACATGGTTCCTATTTGGGGGGGGGGGGGTGGTGTGTGTGTGTGTGTGTGTGTGTACACGACTTGTCACATCCTAACTGAAAGGCAGCTAAGCTCAGTTTCACCATTCCCAAAAGGCTGGTTGGATTCATCTCATATTGGCAGAGCAGCAAGCGCTGTGAACATCAGTCAAAAAATAGAATGGGAGTAGTTTATTGGTGACATGACACAGAGGTCATGGTGCAACAATGGCTGTGAAGGGGAGCTGGTTGGGTGGTTTCAGTCATCTGGGTGACCCCTCTACTGGCCTCTCTTCCTCCAGCTGAGGCTGTTTGGTTAGATATTCTTTGTTGTATCTCTGGAATGTTTTTACAATGCTTGCTGCATGGTATTGGAAAGGAAAGGTGTACTTGTTGCAATGCCAAGAACTTGCTGTGGCTCATAGTCTTGCATTCTGTCAAAACACAATCGCTTCTGCATTGGAACCACCTTGTCTCTGAGTTCCATTTTAATTTTGTTTCCAGTACCGTACAGTTGTTACTTTTCCAAGGCCTGTGTCAGGACATCTCATACGGTCATCTAAGCAGTCACGTGCCCTGCCCATTGAAATTCCCTCTGTGCCCACAGGCCTAGGATATTCTTCCCTCCACAAAACAGATCTCTCAATGCTGCCATTTCCTTGATGCGCATTAAGGAGGCTTCCTGCCGACCGCTCTGAGTCTCTATCTCCAATGAGGATTCCCTAAGCACTTTCAACACTGGACCATCTGTGGAGAGGATTGTACACGGACCTGTTAACCTGTCGGGTGAAATCTATTTGCATCAATTCAGGGTGATTGGGCATTTGGAGGTTTAGACTGCTGAGGCTGCCATCTGCCTGGATTTCAGTGACAGGAAGTTGATGGTATGTTTAGGAGCGCCTTTTAGACAGTGAGCTAAATTTGAAATATGTTATTATGGCAACAGGAAATGCAGTCCCTGATTGCACAGCAAGCTCCCATAAAGCAGCAATGCGCTAACAATCAGATAATTTGCTTTCCATTAGGCCATAGGACATGAGAACAGATGTAGGCTATTCAGCCCATTGATTCTGCTCTGCCATTCCATCATGACTAATTTATTATTCCTCTCAACCCCATTCTATGGCCTTCTCCCCGTAACTTTGGATGTCTTTCCTAATCAAGAACCTGTCAACATCCACTTTAAATACACCCAATGACCTGGCCTCTACAGCCATTATAATTTCACTACAAGGGGCACCCTTCTATTCTGAGGCTGTGTGGCCTGATCCTCAACTCCCTTACTGTAGGAAACATCCACCCCATCTGAGCCTTTCGGTATTTGAAAGGTTAATGGGTTACATTGCATTGGTTGAGGTTTTACGGGGTAAAATTCCTTGCCATAATTCAAAGTTCAAAGTAATTTTATTGTCAACGTGCATGTATGTCATCATATACAATTCCGAGATTCATTTAAATCTGTAGGAAAATAACCAGAACAGATTCAGTGAAAGATTGCTCAATTTGGATGTTCAAATAGAGTGCAGAAGACAAACTGTGACAAATATGAAAAGAAACAAACAAAAATATTGAGAACATGAGATTAAGAGTCTTTGAAAGTGAGTACATTGGTTGAGGGAACAGTTCAATATAGTCAATGTAGTTCCAGGAGATCTCTTCAGTTCAACACACACAAAATGCTGGAGGAACTCAGCTGATCAGGCAACATCTTTAGAAAAGAGTAAACAGTCGAAGTTTCTTGCCAAGACCCTTCTTCAGGACTGAGAGCCAAGGGTTGTCTATTGTGTACGGTGCTGCCGATGCAGCCTCCTCTACATTGGTGAGACCCTTCGTAAGTTGGGGGACTACTCTGTTGAGTACCTCTGCACCATCCGCTGCAAGTGGAATTTCCCTGTGGCCAAACACTTTATAATTCCGATTCCCATACCATTCCAGTGTGTCAGTCATGGCCTCTTCTTGTGCCAAGGCGATGCCACCTCAGGCATCCACCCCCCCCCCCCCCCACTTCAGTCACGAAGAAGGGTCTTGGCCCGAAATGTCAGCTACTTTTACTGATAGATGATGCCTGACCTGCTGAGTTCCTCCAGCATTTTGTGGGTGTTGCTCTGCATTTCCTGCATCTACAGATTTTCTGGCATTTGTGATCTCACTGAATAGTGAGGATGACAGGTGATGAAGGTCTATTCTTAATTTCTTCACCAAAAGGAAGAAATCTGCTGGGAATGCCTTTTTGGTTTTATTTCTCTGATTCAATATGACCTCAGGGAAAAGAAAGTTGTTCAAAGTTAGTTCACCTCAGGCATCCTATGGAAAAGGTTGCCAAAAGCTTTGCCACTGGGGGATTTTACCCTGATGTGCTTTACAGTCCTGTGTCTGTAAATCTTGTCCCTCTGCCTGCTTTAATTAACCACCATCAATTCAATGTAGAAACAAACACATGTGGGTCTCCATTAAGCAGGCTTACAAAATACCCTGCTGCTTTTGCGAATCTTTTGGCAGTCGATTTGACTTCATTTTAATGTTTTGTGTACTTAAGCCAAGATCATTGTCAGTTCAAATAGCTGGGAAGTATGCTCGCCATCCCGGCTTCATTGAGATGAGAGACTCCTATTGTGATGCCTGGTGGGTGGACTGTACCGAGAGCTTTCCGAGTGCTCTCGTTTATTACATCTCCTATTTATGAACGGAAGGGACAGATGTCCAATATTCCCTTAACTATTTCCACTCCTGTGGTCACTTCACCCATTTCCTTTGGAAGCAGATAGGATTAGACCGATAACCTCTGCAGTTAGATTTGCTCATGAACAGAGGGACAATTGAAAGTGTCTTGTGCTCAACAGCGCTTAGGAACTCTTCCTCCTTTATGCGATTAAATCGGGTTTAGTGCTTGACTTCAAGTCCATGGAGAAACTTGAAGGTGTTTGAAGCCCTTAACAGGAAGAAGTAGAATGGTTTATTTTCACCTCAGGAGCATGGTTAAGAGTTGAGTGAGACAAAATGTTTTGGGGCAGGAGGAACGAGTTCTGATGACCCTTCGATTCAGGAATCGATGAGACCACAGTTTGAGGCCTAGTGTTCAGGGTCCTGTCATTAGTAAGTACGGAGTTCGAGGCCCAAGGATCAAATCGGAAATCCGGAGGTTGAGCCTTTTGGCCGGAGCTTTATCTGTTGGGCAAGTCTACAGGCCTGTCATGTGGGGGGTTAGTTTACTTGTTGGTTGAAAGCCGTTTCCATCGTGCTGGTCATCGATTGCCCTGTTACAAGTCTGTAGCAGCTCTTTCCTGTCGGTTGCCTTGTGTGCCACGGCACTGGTGTCCAGTTTCAGGGACCTGGGAGGTATCAGAATTGCACGTACGGGAGACTCGGTCTCTTTCCTTGTGTCTCTGGGGGCGCTTCCTACCGAGGTCACAACCAGTGTTGAAGAACCATTGGGGAAACATGCTCCAGACTTAGAAAGCCCGTGCACACTCTTAGCTAAGTGTCTGTTGAATATTTAGTTCTGTAGTTTGTGTAACTTGGAGGGGGTGGGACTTAAAGATGTTTGGCCGAATCTTTTACTGTTTGTGAATAAATGACTAATGTGGTTATTTTTAATCATTGTCTTCTATCTTACTCACCAAACCCGTGAACTTGTTTCCACGTTACAAGGCCCAAGTTCGCTGTAGGCTGGAAGTCTGCTCAGGGGTTAAGGACTGTGTAGGTGTGTGCGGGTGAGAGGGAAGAACGGGGTATATTTTGCTGTGGGCATGCTGCGTTAGTGCTGGAATGTGTGGTGGCACTTGCGGGCTGCCCCCAGCGCACACTGCACTGTTGGTTGTTAATGCATGCAGCACATTTCACTGTATGTTTCAAAGTCAGTACGGCTATTATCAAAGTACGTATGCAGTATACAACCCTGAGATTCATCTTCCCCACAGTCAGCCGGTAAACACAAATAATGCCATGGAACCTGTTCAAAGAAAACATCAAACACTGAACATGCAAAATAATCGCGCACACATCAAAAAATGAGCGAATAACACGCAGAATATTAAACATCAAACTGTAGAGTCTTGAACCAATCTGGAAATGTTCAGTCCATTTGAGTTTACCGCTGTGTTGTCTGTTGACTGCGGAGCCAGTCCGCTCCAATCAAAATTGCACTGAGTAGCAATAAAAAAGAAGGGACCAGAGGCACACAAGGTGAACTGCTGAGCCCTCTAAAGGCAAGCCTAATCCATGAGCTGTGCCGATCAAACCTTGCCCAAGACCCAGGCTCCTGCAGCAGCGAGGGAGAGGGAGACCAGAGTACACATGACAAATAAACTTGAATCTTGAGCATGTGACAGATGTAAAATTGATGTCTAAAAGGTGGCAAATTCTAATTCTTGTCGTAGCTTTGCTTGTCTCCTGAGGGTCTCGGGAGTGAGTGGTGATGCACTGTGTAAAGTGTGGCGAGTGACACTGTGAAGTTGTAAGACACAGATTCACGCTGTGATTCCAAAGACAGTCGATGGATGGAGCAGGCTGTTTCTGCTTGGTTAGCAGGCTGCTCAGCCGTATACTACTCCCACAGACTTGTTGAAGGCAACTGTTTAAAAGTGTGAGTACAGGAGCCGAGAAGCCAGCCGTCTGATCGAGTGCATGTTTGCATTCTGTCCCTCCTCCATCCACTCCACTGCCACCCTTCTGGTCATTTCAGTCTCTACTCTTTCTAGCAGCTCACGTACCATTTACAAAGAGTACTTTATGGATTCTGTGTTGCGAATGATGCGTGGCACAAAGTTCCACGTCCCAATTTTCTCCCCTGTTCGAATGTTTTTTTCTCTTAGCTGCTTCCATTGTTCATTTTCACTTTGGTTGAACTCATCCTTCTTATCAGTGTGGAAACGGCCCGCCACTTCCTCACCGAGAGTAAATAACGTACATGGTAATAATGAACATCGCTGGGTATGCTTTAGTTTGCTCTTTTATGCCTTTTAATTGCATATTTTGCTGTCATTAATATCTTTTATCAACAAACTATTTCCCTCTTCTCTTCTTCCATGTAGAATTTCTGTCCTTTTGTTCAAAATGTTAAAGACCAACCTGTCCTTAAGAAATTACACAGCTGGCGCCCTGTCTATCACTGGCGCGCTGTCTTGGTGGACCATGCGCTCTTTTCTCTCCCCTTCGTTGGTGGCGTGCTCTTCCTCTCTCTTGCTCTCTCTGCCTCTCCTGCTGGTGCGCGCGTGGCCTCCCACAGATACACGGGCCTTTTGTGATTTGATAAGGGTTTCAGAACTACTGAACTATTTTTGGAAGTAAAATCTGTTGCAAGGTGTCCACAGTCATACCAGTATCAGTTCAATGGCATTAATAGTCAGGGCTCTCTGTAAGCACGATTAACTTGTGGAGTAACGTGTGAGGCTAATGAAAGGTTGTAATGACAATGTTTGATCCTTTATAGAAGTAGCCTTCTCAAGTTGTGCAATGTGTTCTGTTGAGTGAATGTATTTTGAAAGCATTGTGGAAAGGATGAAAGATTGAAATGGAATTGGGATCCTGCCAGACATCGATCGAGTGTGTTCGCGGGACTGGTCTGAGTAATTCAAGTTTCCAGCCCCCCACCACCACCACATTCTCATGTCTGTGAAGAGAATTCAAGGTCAAAGGGTCTGAGGCAGCTTGCCAGCAGGAAGGAGGCTGACCTCACTCTTTCGTCGAGGCTTCTATAAGCCTTCATGTTTTTCCATGGATTTGGAGTCCAACACGAAACCTGACTTAATGACATAAAGGAGGAAGAGTTTCTATGACCTGTAAATGTGATAAAAGTCCAAATGAGGCCAATTGAAAGCTGTAATAACTCCCATCTGTGGAGCATGTCGACAATCGGCCTCTGACCCTGGTCTCCCTTGCCCGTCCTGGCAGCAAATCACACAGGCTTGTTACATTTCCTAAAAGTGTTTTCTCAGCTGAAAACACCTCAGCTGGCCGATCACTTACTTGGAGGTGGCAGGTACTCTGGAAAGATTCAATTGGTGTTTCAGAGTAATGCATACACACCCTATACCACCTTTCTTCCATTGCTGCCCTCTTACCCCTTCTCTACCCCTTCCTGTCCATCACCACTGTCCAGTGCCCCTTCTTTCCTTTGTCCCAAGGTCCACTCTCTGCAATCAGATTCCTTCCTTTTCAGCCCTTTACCTTTTCTGCCTATCACCTTCCAGCTTCTTACTTCATCCCTCTCCCTCACCCACTAACAAACATAGCACAGTGCATGCTTTTCAGCCCACGACATTGTGCTAACCCTTTAACCTACTCCAAGGTCAATCTACACACACAAAATGCTGGTGGAGCACAGCAGGCCAGGTAGCATCTATAAGGACAAGCACTGTTGACGTTTCGGGCCGAGACCCTTCGTCAGGACTAACTGAAAGGAAAGATAGTAAGAGATTTGAAAGTAGTGGGGGGGGAAGGGGGAAATGCGAAATGATAGGAGAAGACCGGAGACGGTGGGATGAAGCTAAGAGCTGGAAAGGTGATTGGCGAAAGTGATACAGAGCTGGAGAAGGGAAAGGATCATGGGACGGGAGGCCTCGGGAGAAAGAACAGCTATGCATGCTCGGTCCGCCAGAGAAAGCAGATCTCCCAGTGGCCATACATTTTAATTCTATGTCCCATTCCCATTCTGATATGTCTATCCATGACCTCCTCTGCTGTCAAAATTAATCCAAACTCAGGTTGGAGGAACAACACCTTATATACCGGCTGGGTAGCCTCCAACCTGTTGGCATAAACATTGACTTCTCTAACTTCCGTTAATGCCCCACCTCCCCTTCTTACCCCATCCCTGACACATTTAGTTGTTTTTTTTCTCTCTCTCTCTGCCCATCACTCTGCCTGTTCTCCATCTCCCTCTGGTGCTTCCCCCACCCCCCCCCCCGCTTCTTTCTCCCGAGGCCTCCCGTCCCATGATCCTTTCCCTTCTCCAGCTCTGTATCACTTTTGCCAATCACCTTTCCAGTCTCAGCTTCATCCCACCCCCTCCGGTCTTCTCCTATCATTTCGCATTTCCCCCTCCCTCCACTACTTTAAAATCTCTTACTATCTTTCCTTTCAGTTAGTCCTGACGAAGGGTCTCGGCCCGAAACGTCGACAGTGCTTCTCCTTATAGATGCTGCCTGGCCTGCTGTGTTCCACCAACATTTTGTGTGTGTTGTTTGAATTTCCAGCATCTGCAGATTTCCTCGTGTTTGCCCAAGGTCAATCTAACCCTTCCCTCCCGCATAGCCCCCCCATTTTTCTTTCTTTCATCCATGTGCCAAAAAGACCCGTAAATAAGTTTAATGTTTCTGTCTCTACCACCTCTCCCAGCAGCGTGTTCTACACACCCACCTCTGACATCCTCTTGTTCTCCTCCAATCACCTTAAAATTGAGGCCCCCTCGTATTAGCCACATCCACCCTGGGAAAGAAGTGCTGGCTATCCACTCTTATCCCAATTCCTGTACTCAATATCTCAGCAACTGAGAAACAATTGAAGACACCATCTGTCTTGTACAGGTGATGCTTACAAGGGAGATGAAATTAAAATGGAGGTTACGAGTACTGTGTGAAAGTATTGAAGGGTTTGACTCTGGGCGTTGCACATTGTACAGTCACAGAGAACTCCTGGTTCCAGGAGGTGTTGGGATGAACATAAGGAATAGCGGTGGGGATTGGTGGATGCTCTAATTGACTGAACTACCAATTTCTACTCTCTTGTTCTCTTAATTTCTTGTGTCCAAACATTTATTAACCTCAAATACTAAATGTTTGAATGCTGATAGTTTATAGGGTAGAAAATGCAAATGATTCATCATTATCCGATGAATTACCTTTCTTCACACATCAACCCTAAGTGGCCAGCCCCTTATCCATTAGACATAGGAGCACAATCAGGCCATTTGGCCCATTGAGTCTGCTGCACCATTCCATCACAGCTGATTTATTTTCTTCCTCAACCTCATTCTCCTGCCTTCTGACACCCTGTAACCTCTGACACCCTTACTAATCAAGAACCTATCAACCTCCGTTTTAAATATACCCAATGACTTGGCCTCCACAGCGGTCTGTGGCAATGAATTCCACAGATTCACCACCCTCTGGCTAAAGAAAATTTCACCTCTTCTTGTTTCTAAAGGGTCATCCATCTACCAGCACCATCATAAATGTCTGTTTATTATTGAACCACGGAAAAGGCGTTGCACCCAGCCCAACAGACTGAAATAAGTGATGCAGCTGATTTGCTGTACATGTGCTAGATGAGGAACAGCTGTAGGCTTGTTCTTGCAGACACTTGACTCCAAGACAACATCCTTGCACCAGTAATCTACAGTTCCTGAAACTCGTGGGCTTGGGCTATATTTTTTCATATTTTTTGTAGCTGTATAGCTGTCTGCTATCATAATTGTATGTACTGTGCATGCCTGTTGGTTCTGTGTTTTACACCTTCGCCCTCCAGAGGAATGCTGAGTTGTTTGGCTGCCTTCATGTGTATGGCTGAATGGCCATTGAACTTGGACTTGTGTGAACAAGTTAACCTTCAGATCCAAATGCCTCTTGTTTCAATTGAAATCGTCCCAATCTCAAAACTCTTATTTTTGACGTTTGATGTGAAGGCTTAATAGCGAGATGGGAAGAGGTGAAGTGACAATAACACTTGATTCAAGGAAGTTGAAAGAGCTTGCTTATGTCAACATAGCTTTGGAATTTAACAGGATACATTAGTCTTGAGCAAGGCTGAACACCATTGTATCCTTACTTGTGTGTTTACCAATAGTTATGTAAGATAGCAAAGGTGTGAGAACTTCAAATACAACTAGTAACTCTGAGTGCTGTACTGGTGAAGGCTCTGCTGAACACGTACGTCTGAGGGCCATACATTTCCTATTGCTTTATCTGTTCACAGCCCAAGCAGACAGTGTTGTGTCTTCAGGTTGGTTAGGTAGGGGTGGTCAAGAGACCACAGATGCTGGAATCTGGAAGAATGCACCAGATGCTGGAGGAACTCAGCATGTCAGGCAGTGTCAAAGTTCAAAGTACATTTATTATCAAAGTAGCTATACTTTATATATATCTTCGAGATTCATCTCCTTATAGGCAGCCAAGAAGGAAAGAAACCCAATAGAGCCCATTAAAGACAAAATAAGACAATGTATGGGGCGGGGCGGGGGGAGAAACAAAACGTGGAAACAATAAAAACAAGCAAGCAGCATTCAGAACTGAAGTTCACAATGCCAGGCATCACTGTAGTCGAACCAGAAGTCCACTCGTAGGAGGCCACGGCTTCAGTCCAGCACAGAGATGATCAAGGAATGGTGGTAGGTGGATCTAGTTGGGGGTGCAAGAGGGAAAGAAGGAGAATCATGTCGGAAACTGGGACATGATAGGTAGAAGTAGGTAGGACTGAAGATGATGGAATCATGATAGGAGAAGAAGGCAGAGCCAGACACAGAGAATGGTGGAAGGGAAAGGGTTAGGGTGATGGGCGCTCAGTGGATCAGGAGGAAAGAGAAAAAGGACAAAGGGGATGTATTGCCGAAGGTTTGAGAACCCAGTGTTCATGCTGCCCGGTTGTGGACTGGCTTGGCATTCCATGAAGTGCTGCTCCAATAATTCAGGGGTTCCCAAACTCGGATCCACAGACCGCTTGCTTAATGGTATCAGTCCATGGCATAAAAAAAGTCTGGAAACCCTTGCTCTAATTTGATGGGCATTCATTGATGTTTTTCATTTCAGACAACTATAGGAGGGTTTTTGATTGATAATGAGCATACAGACAAGAGGTGCAGCGGCTAACGGACTGGTGCAGAGCCAACAACCTGTCCCTGAATGTAAACAAAACAAAAGAGATGGTTGTTGACTTCAGGAGGGCATGGAGCGACCACTCCCTGCTGAACATCGACAGCTCCTCGGTAGAGATCATTAAGAGCACCAAATTTCTTGGTGTTCACCTGGTAGAGAATCTCACCTGGTCCCTCAACACCAGCTTCATAGCAAAGAAAGCCCAGCAGCATCTCTACTTTCTGCGAAGGCTGTGGAAAGTCCATCTCCACCCCCCCCCCATCCTCATCACATTCTACAGAGGTTGTATTGAGAGCATCCTGAGCAGCTGCATCACTGCCTGGTTTGGAAATTGCACCATCTCGGATCGCAAGACCCTTCAGCAGATAGTGAAGTCAGCTGAGAAGATCATCGGGGTCTCTCTTCCTGCCATTACGGACATTTACACTACAAGCTGCATCGGCAAAGCAAACAGCATTATGAAGGAACCCACGCACCCCTCATACAAACTCTTCTCCCTCCTGCCATCTGGAAAAAGGCACCAAAGCATTTGGGCTCCCATAACCAGACTATGTAACAGTTCCTTCCCCCAAGCTATCACACTCCTCAATACCCAGAGCCTGGACTGATACCAACTTACTGCCTTCTACTGTGCCTATTGTCTTGTTTATTATTTATTGTAATGCCTGCACTGTTTTGTGCACTTTATGCAGTCCTGGGTAGGTCTGTAGTCTAGTGTCGTTGCTTTGTTCTGTGTTTTTACGTAGTTCAGTGTAGTTTTTGTACTGTTTCATGTAACACCATGGTTCTGAAAAACGTCTCATTTTTACTGTGTACTGTACCAGCAGTTATGGTCGAAATGACAATAAAAAACGACTTGACTTGATATGACTATTGGCTAAATGTAGCAGCAGACTGATCCCATACCAATCACATCAGGACTGGGGAGACTGTAATAAAGTTTTATAGGCCATTTGTAGTTCTTTGTCAATCATAGTTTCAGTCCATCCCAAGCCAAGTCTTTTCCATGATTGATCACATCTAGAAGGAGCGCTGCCACAAAAAGCAGCATCCATCATCAAGACCGCCACCATCCAGGCCGTGCTCTCCTCTTGCTACTATAGAGGCAGGAGATGGAGAAGCATAGGGTCCCATGCCACCAGGTTCAGGAGCAGTTTATTACCCTACAGCCATCAGGCACCTGAACTAGTGTGGATAACTTCAATCATCACTACTCTGAACCGATTCCACGACCTGCAGGCTCACTTTCAAGGACACTTTACAACTCATGTCCTAAATAATATTTTTATTAGTTTAGTTTGTCTTTTGCCCATAGATTATTTATCAGTCTTTGTTAAAATAGAGTTTGGCATACATTCTATCATATTCTATAGTATCGTAATTGAAGAAAACGAATCTCAGGGTAGTATACTACTATATTACCTACTTTGATAATAAATTTACTTTGAACGTCGCATGGATGTTAAGTCTTGAAATTTTTTTTTAAATAAATAAATTTAAAATATAATAATAATTCACCCATCTTTCTTCTGTGCTATCTCGGCTGATGACCAACCAGACCATGGGTCGCAGGACAAGGGTGATGGCAAACTCGTTGCTGAGTGTCCTGGTAGCAGTTCCTTTGGGTGGAGTTGCTGCCCAAGTCCAAACTGAGAACGAGTTGTTAATTAGACCTGTGCTCTGAAATGTGGTTTTAGACGATAGGTCTTCAAAGGCCAGTGCCACCCTGGCTTCAAAGATCAAAGTAAATTTATTTTAAGTATGCATATGTCACTATGTGCTACACTGAGATTTGACAGTAGACCAAAGAAATACAATAGAATCAGTGAAAAACTACACACCACGACCTGATAAGTAAGCATAAGCAACCACTGTGCAGAAGATATGTTGAAGAGTAGAACCTGGGCAAGTACAAATAATAATAAATAAGTAATAGATAATACTGAGAACGTGAGTTATAGAGTCCTTGAAAGTGAGTCTGTTGGCTGTGGAATCAGTTTGGAGATGGTCTATATAATGCTGAGTTCAGAGAGCTGGTGCTCAATTCCTCTCTGTGATCAGGGTTAAAAGAATGGTAATAACAACAAGCTAGGGGTACTTAGAACATGATTGCCTGTTGGCTATACAACAATATGTGAGTTACATTTTAAGAGAAGCCTTCTGGCCTACTGTCAGTTCAGCCTCTTTACCCCCTCCCTCCATTTGTACAACAAAACTTTGCATTGAAAGTAAAAGATCCTCAGAGCTGGTCTGTAATGCGACAGGATTTCAGTCCTGATGAAGGGTCTCGGCCTAAACCACCGACTGTATACTCATTTCCATTGACACTGCCTGGCCTGCTGAGTTCCTCCAGCATTTTGTGTGTGTTGCTGTGGATTTCCAGCATCTGCAGACCTTTTTATGTTGATGATTTGCTGCTGCACTGTGAAGTCTCTGAGAAGGATGCCTACCCTGAAAAATCTTCTCTTTAGCAAGAGTTCAGTGAAATCCCCCTCACTGCTGCCCCCGCTGTGATCTCTGCTGCCCTCCGACTCTCCTACCACGTACCCACCCAGAGCCGCTACCACAGCCATGTATCCTTCCTGGGATCTTGTCTTTGCTGCTTTTCCTTTCCCACTTACCTGGCTTCACCTATCGCCTTCTAGCTATCCTCATTCCCTTCTCTTTATTCTAGCATTTTCTCCCTTCCTCCTTAGTCCTGAAGAAGAGTCAGTCTGAAATGTCGACTGGACACTCATTTCCATAGCTGCTGTCTGACTGCTGAGTTCCTCCAGCATTTTGTGTGTGTTGCTTTGGATTTCCAGCATCTGTAGTCTCTCTTGTGTTTAGGATTTTTAAAAGCTGGCCAATAAAATCAAACCAACATAAAACGCATTGTATAAGGTGCAGATTGTAATCGCTGCTTGGATAGAGGAGCAGGTTGTGGTATTACCA
Organism: Hemitrygon akajei; assembly: GCF_048418815.1. Lineage (NCBI taxonomy): Eukaryota > Metazoa > Chordata > Chondrichthyes > Myliobatiformes > Dasyatidae > Hemitrygon > Hemitrygon akajei. The sequence goes on along the minus strand of NC_133134.1, from coordinate 160,698,646 downwards.
AGAGGACAGCACATGTACAATAAAAGGATACAAGCAAACATGTATGCATTTTTACGCAGTAAACTCCAGGATACCAGTTGCAGTCTTCAGTGGTGATAACAGATGATGCACAATTTGATTCACCATCTGGAGCTGAGAACTTGATACCAAAATCATGGCATTCTACTTCGAAGTGGGAATAAATAGTTTCTGGGATGTGAGCGTGGGATTTGAGGCAACTGTCATCATATTGACCGAGTGGCAGAGCCAGATTGATTATCAAAGTTTGAAGTAAGTTTATTATCCAAGTACATGCATGTCACCTTATATAACCCTGAGTTTCATTTTTTTGTGGGCATACTCAACAAATCTCTAGAATTCTGTGGTTTGGTTCAGAGAAAGAATGCATACGTGTGCATAGAGGAGAGGCAATACCTCATATTCCATCTGGAAAGTGGCCAATCTGATGGAATGAACATCAGTTTCTCTAACTTTGGTAATATCTCCCCCTTCCCCTTCTTTTTTCATTCCCCATTCTATTTCCTCTCTCACCCCTTCTTTTCTCCTCGCCTGCCCATCTCCACCCTCTGGTGCACCTCCTCCCTCCCTTTCTTCCATGGTTTACTGTTCCCTCTAATGAAATTCCTTCTTCAGTCTCTTCCCTCTTCTATAATGATAATTATATCAGAATCAATGGAAGACTGCCCAACTAAGACTTTCAACCAAAGTCCAAAAGGTATTAAACTATATGAATGCAAAAACAAGAAACAATAATAATACTAATAATAATAATAATAGAAAATAAGCAATAAATATCAAGAATATGAGATGAAGAGTCCTTGAAAGTGAGTCCATAGGTTCTGGGAACATTGCAGGAGGAAGTGGAGTGAAGTTATCTTCTCTGGTTCAAGGGCCTGATGATTGAGGGGTAGTAACTGTCCCGAAGATCCTGTACCTTCTTCCTGATGGCAACAGTGAGAAGAGAACATGTCCTAACATTGAATTAAATTACTTGAAACTCATTGCTTTGCAGAGACATAAATTACCTGGACTTCTGGACTTCCTGTCAGGTCGCTGGCAGGTGGTAAGAGTGGGCTCCCTCACCTCTGACCTTCAATGCAGGTGCCCCTCAGGGCTGTGTCCTAAGCCCCCTCCTTTTCTCTCTGTATACCCATGACTGTGTCACACAGCTCCAATCTACTAGTTAAATTTGCTGACGGCACAACACTGACTGGCCTAATCTCAAACAATAACGAGGTGGCCTACAGAGAAGTCATCACCCTGACACAGTGGTGTCAAGAAAATAACCTCTCCCTCAATGTTGCAAAAACAAAGGAGCTGGTTGTGAACTACACGAGGAATGGAAACAGGCTAACCCCTGTTGACATCAATGGATCTGGGGTTGAGAGGGTGAACAGCTTTAAGTTCCTCAGCATAAACATCACCGAAGATCTCACGTGGTCTGTACATACCGGCTATACAGTGAAAAAAGCTCAACATTGCCTCTTTCACCTCAGACGGTTGAAGAAGTTTGGTATGGGCCCCCAAATCCTAAGAACTTTCTATAGCGGCACAATTGAGAGCATCCTGACTGGCTGCATCACTGCCTGGTATGGGAACTGTACTTCCCTCAATCGCAGGACTCTGCAGAGAGTGGTGCAGATAGCCCAGCACATCTGTAGTTGTGAACTTCCCACTATTCAGGACATTTACAAAGACAGGTGTGTAAAAAGGACCCGAAGGATCATTGGAGACCCGAATCATCCCAACCACAAACTGTTCCAGCTGCTACCATCTGGGAAACGGTACCGCAGCATAAAAGCCAGGACCAACAGGCTCCGGGACAGCTTCTTCCACCAGGCCATCAGGCTGATTAACTCATGCTGATACAATTGTACTTCTATGTTCCATTAACTATCCTGTTGTACATAAGATTTATTATACAGGCAGTCCCCGGGTTACGTATGAGTTCCGTTCCTGAGTCCGTCTTTAAGTCGGATTTGTACGGAAATCGGAACAAGTACTTCCGGTATTATTTAGCGTCAGTTAGTCAAACGTTTGTCTTATTATGTAGTATATATTTTACCTTTCTATGCATATAAAACACTTAAGAAATGTATGTATTCCAATAATTAAACCACTGCGTTGCTTAGTAATAATTGTAGCTTTCATCGGGGCAGCACCTTTCAAATGCTCCATTATTCTTACTTTATCCGTTATCCTTTAAAATTGTTCCGATCGTTGACTGACTGTAGTCTAACGCTTTTCCAATGGCGTTTCACCTCTTTCCAAACGCTTTATTATTTCCACTTAATTTTCAATCGTGATTGCTTCCTGTCAATGGAATAGAAACACTGCAGGCGACTGCTCCCGAGCTTTGCCGGCTCCTGAGGTCTGCTGGGTCCTAAGGACCACCGCAAGGAGACAGGCCAAATGGGACAAGTGGGGGCTGTGCTGGGTTTGGGTGTTTGATCATCCACAATATTCCGCATGGGAATTTAAACTGGAGATGGCAGTGTTTTTTTTTTACGAGGTCGAGTTGCGAGCTCGACATCAACTCAGCTCAGATGGTACGGGAATCTCTGGATCGACATCAACCCGGCACAGGAACGGTCTATCACTGGATCGAACTTGGGAAACTCCGTTCTCCAGCCTGGCGCTGATCTCACTGCGCCACCAGCTGACCGGAACGGTGGGGGAGGGCGGGCGGGGTCAGGGTGAATCTTACTAAGAAAAATTTAAGCCAAATACAAAGTTAAACACCCAACACAGTGTCAACGGCAATGACTTAAAATGGCGGACGGTGTCGCGATCCGACTTAAAATGGCGGACAGCGTTCTCCTTCCTCGGTTCGTAAGTACGAGTTGTCTGTAAGTCAGACGTTCGTAACTCGGGAACTACCTGTATATTGCTTTAATTTGCACATTGCACATTTAGATGGAGATGTAAGAGTTTTACTCACGTATATGAAAGATGTACAAACGTTTGTAAGTAATAAAGTCAATTCAATTTAATGCTATGAATTACAAATCTTAAATAGTGCAAAATAAAGGATTAGCGTGATAATGTTCATGAACCGTTTAGAAATCTATTGGCAGAGAGGATGAAGCTGTTCCTGAATCACTGAGTGTGAATGGTGGTATGAGAAGTAGGCATGTTCTGGATGGTGAGGGTCCTTAGTAATTCATTCTGCCTTCTTGATTTCCGACTCATATTCTCAGAATTATTTTTTATTTGCAGTTTATCTTTTGCAAGTTGGTTCTTTTCCAGTCTTTGCTTATGTATAGCTTTTTGTAAATTTTATTGTATTTTTCTGTAAACATCTGCAAGTAAATGAATCTCAAGGTAATATATGGTAACACTGACGAACTTTGGAAATGAAATTGCTTAGAACTTTGTCATTAGTGGTAGGGAGGGTTGTGTCAGTGGTGGAGCTGTTGATGCGCTTCTAATGATGTCTGTTGTGCTTTTCAAGAATTGTGCTCTCCCTGCATTAAAGCTACATTTGCTGTCTCTTCCTTGTCACATTGAGAAGATTAAACAGTTTCTTCTAGTTGAATTGTCTACCTCCATCCACTTTAGATCAAAAGCCTGACCATATAGCAAGCATGTGCTTGTATATGGAATCAGCCTTTGGCTCAATACAATGGAAAGCAGAAAATCAGTAGTGGGACTGTGAAGAAGACTGAATTAGAGAAGTGAGGAGGTGTCAGATGGTTAGTGGTGAAGGATGAGATTGTGAAGAGATTTGAAAAAGAGATGTGCCTTGACAGAATGGATGTGGAGAGGATGTTTCCTCTCATGGGGAAAATTTAGGACTCTGCATCCCTGTCTAAAATGAGGATCGCCCCTTTTAAGACATGTGATTGAACACTTGTAACATGGAGAAGACATGATGACTTTGGAACTAGGAAAAGTAAATGGGGAGGTCTTGGGGGATATTCTCTAAAAGGTCTTAAAAGGTATGAGGGTAGACAAAATATATAAGGCCTGACTGAGTACATTAAATAACACAGTGGGAGGCTAGAGCAGGAATTACGGGAGCCCTGGCTGGGGTATTTGCATCACTGTTAGCCACAGGTGAGTTGCCAGTGGACTGGAGGATAGCAAATGTACGTTTATTTAAGATGGGTGGCCGGGGAGTAGGCGGTAACTGGGAGGTTGGAGACATTACGGAGATGAGGGTGCTATCAGACTATCATGTTGTGCTTGACTTCTTCCTGCTTGAGTTTCATGTGTTCAAGGGTGGGAGTTTGCTGTGTTTTATCATTTAGGGATGCAACATGGCAACAGGCCCAACAATACCGCAGCATCCAATTACACCTATATGACCAATTCACCTACTAACCCGTTCATCACTGGAATGTGGGAGGAAACTGGAGGAAATCCACGCGATCACGTGGAGAATGTGCAAACTCCTTACAGGCAGTGGCGGGAATCCAACCGGCTCTCTGCCGTCTTATCCAAAATTGAGATTGAGTGCAAAATATAATGCATTATACATAAAAACTTGCCTTAAAAGGTATGAGGGTATGTAATTTCATAAGTTAAGTTTCCAGTGTTTTTAAAGACAGAGATTGAGCCAAATTCTTCTATCCCAATCATATTTGTCTCCTTGACTTTCTCATTTTTTTGGAGGGCATGCACTTCAAGAAAAGATTTGATACAAGTTTTAGTAATTTCCATGAGTCTGTCTAGCTATACACAGTCTGCCTTGTCATTCTCAAATTGGCAAGAGGTTTACAAGATGGGCCAAACCTCAGAACCGACAAGATTCCCTCTGATTGGCCTAGGCTGTCTGATCTCATTCCTTCAAGCATATACAGTATTTGTCATCAGAACAGGACAATTCAGGTTGCAGGCGGGCTTTCTGACCCATTTTGTTTTTGAGGGTGATTGAGGAAATGGAGAGGTAGCGATATTAAGCAGCCTGTGTGACGGTACTTTAAGCAGAATGAGCCTTTTCTGTTGTTTTTGTCTGTCAGTCTGTTATTTGAAGTCTCTCCTTATGTCATATACAGTTTTCCCTACAGAAGTCGGCAAGGCGGTGAAGTGGTTGAAAAGGAGTATAAAGTGTCAGGTGAACAAACAGCCTGCCCTGACTGATGTACTGTTGTGGTTTAGAGATAGAGTGCTGTGGCCAGTATTTTCCACCTGATGTCATATTGTAAGGCTTGCTTATGTCGAGCAGTTGGTAATGGAGCTGCTAAATAGCCTCATTTACATTATATACAAATCACATTTAGATATCCTTTGAACATGGCTAAAGAACGTTGAAGAGAAGAACCTGAATTACTGGATTTTGGTCTCATCACAATCGAAGGCATTCTGCTCACTCTCTTCCCCCGAACTACAACTGCAGATTGTATTTGGTACAAAAGAGACCCTTCAGCCCATCAAGTTTGTGCGAGATCTTTGTACAGCAGTTTAGGTATTTTTCCCAGTCAAAAGTTCGGAATCCTGTGGTGAGTAACTCGCCCTCTAACTCCCTAAAGCCAGCCCATGAGCTATAAGGCTCAAGTCCGGAGTGAAGGAACACCTCCACTGACCTGGGTGAATGTATCTTCAACAGCGCTCAAGGATGCTTGACATCAGTTAGGACAGGGGCTTCCAACCTGGGTCCTCGGACCCCCCATGCCCAATGGTGTTGGATGATGGCATAAAAAAGGCTGGGAACCCCTGGTACAGAATGTAGCAGACTGATGGATCCCCACTGCAATTCGTTCATTTACTCCGCTGATGCACAGTATTGGTATATCCACTGTATGCAGTATTGGTAGGGTGCAGCAGGAACTGTTCACGACCTAGCACCTTCCCAACATGTCCTTCTGACCAGTGGCAGTCATAAAGGCAGCAAAAGCATAGGGAGCACGGCCGTTGGGAGTTGCCCTCCAAGCCACACCATCCTGATCCCACTGTATTGTTGTTCTGTCTTGAGAGTAGCGTCGTGGTTAGCACAACACTGTACAGTACCAGTGATACAGGTTCAATTCCCACTGCTGCCTTTAGGGAGTTTGTACGTTCTCCACAAGGCCACATGGGTTTCCTCCAGATGCTCTAGTTTCCTCCCATAGTATGGTTGGTAGGTTAACTGGTCATTGTAAATTGTTCCATGATTAAGCTAGGTTTAAATCAGGGGTTGCTGGGCTACGTGGCTCAAAGGGCTATCCCATAAATAAATATGCAATTTTCTCAAGGAAAACTAAGGATGGAGCTGCTGGCTCAGCCTGCAAAGCTCACACCCTTGAATATATGGGAAAAATGGTCTTAAAAATGGTTCTCTCAGCTTGGGGCATTGGAATTCAGAGTTTAATTCTGGTGTCCTCTGTAAAATTTTGTATATCCTCTCTCCGAGTGTGTTTTTGTTTCCTCCCACAGTGCAAAGTCATACCGGTTAGTAGGTTAATTGGTCATTGTAAATTGTCCTGTGATTAGGCTAGGGTTCAATGGGGAGGGGGGGGGGGGGTTGCTGGGCAGTGTGGCTCATTGGGCCAAAAGAGCCTGTATCTAAAAAAATAAGTATCTACTGAGGAGAATAACTTTTGTCCCTGTAACACATCCCAGCCTGTTGTGACTGTATGGACTCCCATCTGGAGATCTGATTACAAGATAACTGAGAAAGGGAAGAGACATTGATGCCATCTCACTTTGGGAACAGAGGAAGAGGATGTGATTCACCACGTTCCCATTCTTGGACCTTATCCACACCAATAGTAACATCTAATTGCTTGCCAAACTATAAAATTATGGCAGAGTTCGGTGTTCAATTCCAGTGCCGTTCTGTAACGGAGAGTCTCTGTATGTCCTCCCCGTGAATGTGTAGGTTTCCTCCTATAGTAAGTTAATTGGTCATTGTAAATTGTCCTGTGATTAGCTAGAGTTAATCGGGGTTGTGGGGTTGCTAGGGCAGCATGGCTCAAAGGGCCAGAAGGGCCGACTCCGCGCTGTGGTAGGTGGTAGTAGTAGGCAGCTCTTGATCCCAGGGTTTGCGCCTCTGGTGGACCGTGTCCATGCAGCGGGTTCCCCCTCTCCACGTCACTGATGTAGACCAAGGGAAGGGCAAGTGCCGACACAGCTTGCCCAGTGTCGTCGCAGAGGTTGCCAGAGTGAAGTTGTAAACAACATCAAACTGCCTCAGGGACCCCGGCTCCGGATTTCTTCCTCAGGGTTTACTTCTGAAGCCTCTCCCATGGGTGGGTATGGGCACAAGGCAGCAGAGGTTTAAAATCAGAGTTTTCCTTCTCCTAAGCAGGCTGCTGCCCAAGGCTGACAAGCCCCAGCTGCCCAAAGCAACTGGTTTTGAGGAGCCAGTGGTCCACCGTTGGCCCCCCCCCCCCCCCCACGCCTCTTGTCAGTAGAAATAGTTCTACCGGGCCTAGCAGCAAAGCCACACGTGAAGGCCAAGAGTAGGAAAGAGTAGGACTTGGTTGTCAGAGGCTGTGAGAGACGCATGCTATTGGGAGCACTTTTTAGGTAGTGCAAGCTTATCCCCACTACTACCCCCAGCTATGACAACCTTGGGAACCACTAACTAACTAAACAAACAAATGAAACGAAACTCAATCAGAATAAAATAAAAAAAAATTTAAAAATGCTGGAAATACTCAGCAAGTCGGGTAGCATCAGAAGCAGCATTATCCTGTCAAGTTGGTGATGATACAAGTTGATCAACCCAAAATGGTAACTCTTTGCCTCTCACATACACGCTGCCTGACCTGCTGAATTTTGTGACATTTTTGGTTTCACAGAAGGAATTGTGGTTTGTACCTGCAGGTCTGTTATTAATTACCCCCCTTCCTATTATGTGAACTTTGCTGTCCAGGACTAATATTTAGATGCTTGGACTACTGATCCAGGTGATTGTTCAAATCTTCACCATTGGCGGATGCAGAATAGAAAATGAAGTAATTTATAAAAAATAAATCAAAAATCAGGCTGCAATACCATTAAACTAGTGTTTTTTGTCATAAAAACCCATATGTTCTCAAGAAAGAACATCTTGGTATGATTTCTGTGTAAATTTGCTGTGATTGTTCAGTGAATCTCAGGGTTATATATGGTGACATGTAGTGCTCTGCAAAAGTCCTGAGTATTGTGTGTGTGTATATGTGTGCACAGTACTGCATTTGACAACGTGGAGCAGAGAGTGAGTTTGTAAATCTGGTGGGAGCAGAGGATACTGCGAATAGTGAGGGTGGAGCGCCGCGGGAGGTGTGTGGGATAGAGGAGTGCCAGGGTGGGGGTGACATGGGTGCAGACACCAGGTCAAGGTGATTTGATTCCAAACAACTGGTTTATTGATCAGATTGCCTCTCTGGTGCTTCCTCACCTCTCTCTTCCCCTTTTCCCAACCATAATTCCCCGCTCCCTGCTCCTTTCCCACCCATATCAGAATCAGGTTTATCATCACTCACATATGTCATGAAATTTGATTTTTTTTTTGTAATAGTACAGTGCAATACATAAAATTACTACAGTACTGTGCAAAAGTCTTGGGCATCCTAGCTATATGTATGTGCACAGTAGTGTATATGTACTTTAATAATAAATTTACTTGCACTTCAGACCACAACGATGCAGTTGCTTCATATATCAAGCTATTTTTTCTGTAATATGTGAGCACAGACTCTGGAAACCAAGTTACTGATAGATTATCTTTATTTATCTTCTGTGGTGCATAAGGAAATTCCTTACAGTAATGAAATCCAATAGGGGAGAGTGAGTGCTCTGGAGAAGGAGAAACAAAATTATGATCTGGTATTGCGTTTGTGATGGACTTGTACCCCAACGTTACTCTGAAAAGGAAAGTCATGAAATAGGCAATATTTGGTTACAATTTTCCATGGAACTGATTATGTTTGCATTCATTACCAATGAAATGCTGGATTTCATCCATTTCCCTGGGTCTGGAATGCCACCAGTGCAAAATATTGTCTGTTTCTGACTTTTGAGGGATATTTTCCATTGGTGTGGGCTTGGCGGGGGCGGGGGGGGGGGGGGTTGCTGCAAAAGGCCAAAACATTACCTCTAGATTGCAGTGTTCACCTGCGCTGAGATGTGAAGTAGAACATGGCGGGGCTGAGGGACCATCAGCATGATGAAATGTTGGCTGTCTGCAAACCCACTGTCTTTCCAGCTGAACACAAATGAGTGTTGCCTTTCTTTCCTGGTACTGAGAGGTGCGTTCCGCTAAAGTGCAGCCTGTGGGGAAAACCTAGCGTGCGTGCCCTGCGATCCCTGACTTGTTTGTGCAGAAACTACAGAAGGACTTGGGAAACATATTAAGTCATAACCAAACAATTCTAATGTGTTCCACCAGCAATATATTTCTCATGTTCTGCTCTCTCTTAGGATTTACAATAATAAACTGCGTATGCTTTTCTTTGGTGAAAAAAAGTATACATTTCTAAATAGCGAGGTGGTTGCATTGAGGTTGGATCTAGGATTGGATTTTAGTTTTGAGGCATGTCTAGACATTTTGCTCTTGAATGTTTATCTGTGCTGTGCTAACACATAACTTTTACAAACTTCAGCAGTGAGTCCTGTGAAATACCATGATACCGGCCACAATTCATCAAGCTAATCTAACCTTTAGTACTTGGTTTTGTTGCCTGGATGAAATTTGAAGATCAGCAATTTTTTAAAAAAATTGGTGACAGAAGTTGTAATTTTTTGGAAATGTATCAGAAGTGGGGGGGAATACAGAAATTCAATCTGCTGTCTGAATTTATCATTTTCTTTGGTTTAGACGGTGAATAATTGTTTTTGTGAATGTTCTTCCCTCTTCGGGAATATTTGTTTCATCGCAGTGATTTTCTGTTGTCTGGCTTTGAGAGTGCAATATAATAAAGACATTTTTTACTTTGCTTAATCAGACATTTTATCTAAAATTTGTGTATGTTTATAGTTGAATGTCAAGAGAGTTCAATAGAGGTATTTGTCATTAGGATTAAGTTTATTTAAAAATAACCTCCTTAAAGATTAAAACAACTCAACTGTAAATAAATAGCAAATGTTTCACTTTTCCCCTTTTTGGAACGTCAGTTTCAACAAACTGCTATTCTTGGATATAAAATATTTTGGGTCAAAAATAAGAGTTCCATGTGTAAAGGCAAGACCTTTGCAGAGAACCTTTGCTCTATCTGCCACAAAAGCAGGATTGTCCATTTCAACTGGATGTCTCATTCCCATTTTGGCATGTCTGTCCATGACCACCTCTGCTGCCAAAATGAGGCCAAACTCAGGTCGGCAAAGCAACATCTCATATTTTGTCTGAATGGCCTCCACCCTGATGGCATGATTTCTTTAACTTCTCGCAACTTCTCCCCCTTCTCCTCACCTGACCATTATCTATCTCTACTCTTTCTTCCAGGGGTTCATTGCCTCTCCTTTTAGATTCCTCCTTCTTTACTTCTTTACCTCTTCCACCTATCATCTCCCCACTTTTTACTTTATTTCCCTCACCTGGATTCACCCACCACCTGCCTGCTTGCACTCTTCCTTCCCCCACCACCTTAATCTGGCTTCTGCTCCCTTCCCTTTCTGTTCTCTACCCCCCGCCCCTCCCCCTCAACGTGCCACCCAGCAGTCCTCGAATTTAATCCTAGCCTACTCACAGGAGGATTTACAATGACCAATTAACCTATCAACCTGTACGTCTTTGGAATGTGGGAGGAAACTGGAACACCCGGAGGAAACCCACATGGTCACAGGGAGAATGTACCAACCCCTTGCACACAGCGGTAGGAATTGAACTCGGGTCGCAGGTACTATAGAGCATCGTGCATAACCATGCCACCAGTACTGTCTGTAATTTTATTCATTACGCCATTGGAGGTGTTTAGTTATAGGGGGAGAACACATAGGCTGGGCCCGTTTTCACTAGATCAAAGGAGACTGAAGCAAGGCCTGATAGAAGTAAACAAGATTATAAGTGGTATAGATAGGATAGATAGTCCAAACCTCTCTCTCTCATGATAGAGGTATCAAAACAAGAAAGCATAGATTTAAAATGACAGGAAGAAATATTAAAAGAAAATCTCAGGAGTTTTTTTTAACACTAGTTGATAATTGTGCTGGAATCAAATAAAATTATTGGTTTCAAAAACAAGAGAAAATCTGCAGATGTTGGAAATCCAAGCAACACACAAAAAGCTGGAGGAACTCAGCAGGTCAGGCAGCATCTGTGGAAGAGCAGAGTCGACGCTTTGGGCCGAGACCCTTCAGCAGTTCCTGCAGCATTTTGTGTGGCAATTACTCGTTTAAGCATTTTAAAGATGTAGCTTAACTAGGCAAGGGTGTAAAAATTCTGTGTGAATGAGTGAAATGAATTTCTGTAAGTGGGTGAAAAGGTCAGTGTTGATATAGAGGGCTGTGGAGCCTGTTTGTGCTGTAGGACCCTGATGTATGGCTCTTGCCTTCTGAGGTATTTGTAATATTAATAATGTGAATATGGATCATGTAGTTGAGGTCTGGGTGCTTTCATTTCTGGTTTTCAACTGAACCTTAGTTTCAGAGGAATCATTTTGTGCCTGTACTCGCCTTTCCTGCATTCAGATGGAGCAGTTGTTTTTTCAAACACTGAGTCGTGATGGAGGTGTTTCAATAGCCCTTGGGGGCTAGGGGATTGACTCTCTAATCGAGTATTAACATGCTTCAACATTCCTAGTGGGAAAATAACTCGTCTTAGCTGTGTCGTGTATAAGCGATTTGGAAATCTGACATACTGGTAGTAACATGCCTGCTTCTGACATTACACTGCCTGGTGGGTTCAAGTATAGTCTTGAAACTAATTGAATAAAAACCATAAATTTCTGTATTGATGATTTATATATTTACAGAGAAACATGTCACTAATACACTGCAGGAAATACCTGATAAGTTGATCTAAATAACTAGCCTGTTTAAGCCTGTTAAATTGGTAACTCCCACTTGATCACATAGTTATCATATATTGATTAAATATTATAGCCGGGGTCATTTTTTAACCTTTTCCACTAATCCTCTGCCTTTCTCTCTGTTCTGCCATGCCACTGATGTCCCTGAAGTGATCACCAGGCTTTCTTGTCTTCACTTCTGGCATTTGTCTCTCCCTTCTGCTCTCTCATTCATGTCCAGTCCTGATAAAGGGTCTCAGCCCAATGCTGCCTGACCTGCTGAGTTTCTCTGGCATTTCATTTCTGTTAGTCTGGATTTCCAGCATCCGAAGAGTCTCTTGTGTTTCTGTTCTCTCATTCTGACAGATAACCTGTATTTAAAAACATGACAAGTTGTGTTGTTCTCCGATCTTGGCAATTTACTTGCAAACATTTCATCACCATGTGAGGAGACATCACCAGTGTCCTCCAAATGCTTGGCCTTCAGCGATCAGCTGATTGGACGTCATTTCGGAAACTCAGTTGTGATGTGGGGAAGGATTAGTTGTGAAGTGACCATGTGTTGTCTTTAATTTCAGCCGCATCTGCTCATAAATAAGATCAAGGTCTACGTGTTTGTTTACAGAATTGTTCATGTAAAATCATGATTCTAGGAATTCCCTTGCCGCATGTTTGCTTGCGTCACGACTTCCACTGACGCCCAGTCGAATTTGTGCCCCTCTCAATCTTCATGGGTAGAGACTAGGGAGAATTGGTCACGCAACTTTACAGCTGTCATTTTGCAAGCCAACTGGAATGCATAAGTGCTCCGTGAAACTTGATTATTTTCAAGGGTACTCTTGGGTAAATGAAAGTGTAAAATTAGAAGGTTATGTGGTTTGATAGTGGGTACATGAGATTGGAGGAAGAAAGCCTTGATTATTTGTTGATGTTTGTAATTACTTCCTCATTCAACATGTCATCTGTGTAAGTGGATATTGAATTGGTCTTGCAACTACAGTAGTAATTCTGCAAATTTTTAATAAAATTCAAAGTAAATTTAGTATCAAATTACCTTTTTGTCACCATATGGTGTCTTGAGATTTAGTATCTCCCCTCCCCCACCAGCAAAAAAAGCATCGGTGCCCCCCACCGAGCACTCAAGCGTGTAGCAAAGCATCAATAAAGACACAGACTTGCAGAACCCCAAAGACTACTCATTCACCCAGTAATTCGACATACCACAGGCTCTCCCTGTTGCTCCCTAATAAGGGAAAAAGAGGTGTCTCTGTTTCACGGTGAGGGGGCAGACATAGCAGACAACTCGCTGATTTACCATGTTAAAAGTCCGTCGTGTCGCTTTTTCTGAGCTCTGTGCCCAAAGAACTCTGGTCTCTGGGCACACAGCCAGAGATCATCTGTCTGCCACACCGCACTGATTTCCTGCAGAGGCACCAACATCGAGTCCAGCCACCTCCAGAGCCACGAAATCCTGAAACTCCGAAGGCGAGCTAGTCTTTTAGGCCGCATCCTTGGCCGCGTTATTTAATCGAATAATGGCCCCCGAGAGCGGGTTCCATTCCCTCAAAGAACCGAAGTCAGTACATAAGTCAGTACATTTTATTATCAAAGTATGTATGCTTGAGATTTGTCTCCTTCCAGGCAGTCATGAGACAAAAAAAATCCTAAAAGAACCCATTAAAAAATAAAGAAGACAGTCCAACGCACAGTATGCAGAAAGAGAGAAATAAAACAAGTCATCCAAGCAGCATTCAGAACTGAAGTTCACAACGCCAGCATCGCTGCAGCCAATTCAGAAGTCCACTAGTAGCAGGCCATGGTCTCAGTCCTGCACAGAGTTGAGCAAACCCTGCGGAGCAGTGAGCTGAACTAGCCGTCCCCAACACCCTGACCGGCACTTAAAGTGACCAAACCTCGTGTAGGGTTCTCAGTACCAGTAACAGTGGTGTTAACTTTTCAGTCTAACAAAATGGCTTCTCTGTAATGCTGTAATAGGATCCTGTGTCTCATATGTTTGGGTTTATGGGTATTGATAAGGGGAAAACTAAGCAATGGAGAATTGTTATGTCTGTGTAAGCTGAGCAGGAGTTCATGGTCTTTTTGGGAGGAGAGCGAGGAGGACGGACGTGTGTGGAGCGGGCAGCAGTTCCAGAGCCGTTGGGGGGATCAACTGGGGGCACGGAGGCTACACTCGGATCATCGAAAAAGTACAAAGACCAATGTGCAAAGAAGAAAAACTGCGCATTTTTAAAGAAGTTAATAATACTGAGGCCGTGAGTTGCAGAGTGCTTGAAAGCGAGTCCATAGGTTGGATAGTATTGGAAAGTAAATGTTAACGTGCATTCTGCTTCAAGATTCAGGTTTATTTATCACGTGTACATCAAAGCAAATGGTGAAATACATCATTTGCATTTACAATCTTAACTTAAGCTTCTTTAAGTAACTCACACTTCAAAGTTCAAATGAAATGTATTAAAGTACATGTATGTCACCATATACAACCCTGAGATCCATTTTCTTGAGGGCATGCTCAATAAATCTGTGATAGAGTAATAACCATAACAGGATCAGTGAAAGACTGCACCAACTTGGGTGTTCATCCAAAAGACAAAAGACACCAATTGTGCAAATGCAAAAAGAAAAATGTAATAATAATAATGAATAAGCAAGTAATAAGTATCGAGAATAAAATCGTCCTTGAAAGTGGAATGCAATTTATAATTCTCGTTACTGTATTAGAGGAACTGGGGATCTGAAAAGTTGCAGGAAAGATTTATGAGGTTAGTACCAGAAATACAAAATTATACCAGACAGGAAAGAGTCATTAAGCTTGGGGGGAAGACGTCATGTTGAAGCAGTCTTCTGAGTTTTTAAAGCTGGAAAGAATATACTTACACTTGGAAAGAGTGAAATTTAGATGTTATTATGAGAAGATTACTAAGAAATGGTGGATGCAAGAAATGAACACCAGCCAGGGGTGGTGGTAGAGGCAGATACATTAGGGGTATTTAAGAAAGTCTTAGATAGGTACATGGATGATAAAAAAGTGGAAGGTTATCTGAGAGGGAAGGGTTCAGTTAATCTTAGAATAGGTTAAAAGGTTGGCATAATATCATGGGGAGCAGGACCTTACTGTGCTGTAGTATTCTACGTAACTTAAGTGGGGATTGTGGAAGGACTTTCATTACCAAGAGACTGGTGAGAATGTAGAATGTCACTATATATCAAGGGTTCCCCTGATTATGCCATATTTACTCCAGGTTGGGAGCCCCTGCTGTAGAGTATATTTGTGTTACGTAGATGCATTGAAGGAAAAATTTAATGAGTTTGTAAAGAGAACAGTTACTTTGTTGGGTTTGGATTGAGACTAGTGGAACACAAATATTAGCTTGGAGCATTAAAGCTGAATATCTGCACTCTGAATACCTGGTAATGACGTACCTGTACATGAGGTTCTAATTTGCGACACAAACATTTGCTAATAATGTTTAGAACTCAGTCCTGGAGAAGAAGACTTTCATGAATAAGGGAATCCTTTGGCAAGGAGAACTAAGCCACATTGGTATGGGTCGTGAAGCTCTTGTGATCCAAAGGTTCTTCAAAAGTCAAAAAAGAGGCTTAAATCATCCATTTTTGAGAGCAAAGACAAGATAAAAGGTAGTCATGATCTTCTCAGACTGGAGATAACAAAATTCCATTGATACCAATTAACCAATAGAATTCGAGTAGTGTGACACCTGCTACTGGGAACAAAGAAGTTTCTAGAAAAAAAACAAAGCAGCGGTACTGTAATTACTGGAAAATTAACTGAATAATTATGTTTATATGGGTGATTTTATAAAAATACAAACAGGCTTAGGAAAGTTAAACTACAAGAAAAATAACAATTCTACACCCCATCCTAACACTGGTAAACGAGCCTGGAATGTCTCTGTGACACAAAAGATCACAGAGAAGTGAAGTGAAAAGGTCTAATTACAATCATATTTCATTTTGTAAATTATGCTTGTCAAGCAGATAGAATTACTGCCAACGCACACAAAATGCTGGAGGAACTCAGCAGGTTGGGCAGCATCTATTGAAATGAATAAACAGTTAGACATTTTGGGCTGAGAGCCTTCTTCAGGACTGAAAAGGAAGGAGGAAGATGCCAGAATAAAAAGGTCAGAGTGGGGAAGGAGGATAGCTAGTTGGTGATAGGTGAAGCCAGATGCGTGGGAAAGGTCAAGAGCTGAGAAGAAAGGATCTGATAGGATAGGAGAATGGACTATTAGAGAAAGGGAAGGAGGAGGGGACCTAGAGGGAAGTAATTGGCAGGTGAGAAAAGGTGAAAGGCAAGAATGGGGAAGAGAAGAAGCGGGGAGGGAATTTTTTTTACCAGAAGGAGAAATCGATGTTTATGCCATTAGGTTGGAGGCTACCCAGATGGAATATAAGGTGTTCCTCCTCCACTCTGAGGGTAGCTCATCCGAGCACAAGAGGCCAACATGTCAGAATGAAAATTGGAATTAGTGTTTGGCTACTGGGGAGTTCCATCTGATAGAATTAGACAAGGGTGAAATTAATAGAGAATGATGCTGCTCTGCTGAAGTGATTTGAGAGAGGGGCCAGCTGATGGATAGGTTTTGATTTGTGATGCTGGAAAACAGAGTGAGCAGTTATCTCCTCGGAGAAGTTAATGGAACCAAACAGATTTTTCATTGGCTAACAGTGTTATCTAGTCAGTAGTTACGCTGCAAAAGTTGTTTTGGTGTGCAATTAGTGTCTGGGTTTAGGTTGTGGTGCACAATGCAGTTGAGTAGTTGGTTCCACTGTAATGCCCACTGCATTACAACAAATAAATGGCATGTTTATGGGGCCTCTTGCACACTTTCAGTAGAGTGTGAGTTTGCATGGATAGCAGGGAACCTCGTGTGGTCTGTTATTCAAGGAGAGAAGAAATCAGACTCTAGAAATTACTAGTCTTGAGAGTTTGCCATCAATTTTAAACAAGCTGTCAGGAAGTTTTATACAAGATGTGATTTATGTGCACATGGAAAGGTTGGCAGTTAGTGGGGAATTCCTTTTGGAAATTATTGGCACAGTTTTAGTAACTCACTTGAAGCAGTGACCAGGATGATATATCTCTGAGTTTCCAGAAAGGATTTGATGGTGTACCACACAGGAAGCTGCTGGATAAAATAAGGTCGGAGGGCTATCATGGTGGAAGGGTAATTCTTTGAAATCTTGTAGGCAGAGTGCTGTTATCAGATTAATTTGGTTAAGATTGACCTTTACCCAAAGCTCCAGTTGGGATTCTCACTTCACAGCTTTTATGACCAGGCTGGGATTCTGGGATTTAGGGGACGGTGTGAAAGCACAGTGCCAGCAACTTAGGTTCAATTTCTGCCACTGTCTGTTAAGTCTGACCATTCTCCCTGTGACCATGTGGGTTTCCACTCCGGGCGTTCCAGTTTCCTCCCACATATCCTACGTATGGGTTAGTAAGTTAATTGATTACATGGGTGTAATTGGGTGGCACAAGGTCATTGAGCCGGAAGGGCCTGTTATCGTGTGTATCTCAATAAAAGTATAGAGCTGATATCCTTTCAGTGTTGACAGATGCAGGCTTGTGCATCTGGGGTTGGTAAACTTTTTCCATTCGTGCTATGCTGAGGTAGTGGTAACGAGTTAACAGTTCAAGCAAGGAACTGACAGTCACTCGTATCGCAGATCCCACAAACAGCCTGCATTGGGCATGGAGAAAGCCAGTAAGATTTTGGCTTGCATTGCTGGTATTGTTGAGCTGAGAATGAAGAATTCTGATTGCACATAGTATTAGCATTTGGAGCACATGTAGTGTTATTTCTGTTTCTAGGTGATTTCAGGGTTGGAGGATGAGCATGGGTCTGTGTGGCTACATTATGGGTGTAGCCCTAGTCCATTAATAGGCAAAGCAATTTGCCCTTTATTTCAATGTTCCTTCCTTGCCTTTGTTCTCATTGCAGAAGCCTGAAGCTTCACACACAGGTTCAGGAACTGCTTCTGTTTCTCAGCCAATAGCTTCTTGAACCAACCTGCACAGCATTTCCCTACCTCAGCTATGGAACACTATGGACCATAATTCATTGGAGCAGAAATAGAACGTTCACCCTGTCATGTTTGCTCCGGCATTCCATCATGGCTAATTTAATCATTCCCTCATGGCCACCTCTTTTGATAATTTGAACCCATTTCTAATTATGTTGTTTTTGCACTAATGTCTTATTTTGTACAGTGCCCTACCTCACTGTCTTGTATAATTTATGCTTGTGTGTTGTGAATGTATATGCCTATACTAAAGGGGTAGGAAAGTTTTCATTGTGTCTTTAGCTCACTGTAGCCGTGCACATGACAATAAACTCAATGTGAGCTCATGAATTTCCTTGTACTTCTATTGCCTAAATGACAACCTCACATATCCCACCTTTCCTTCTGTCCTCTAAATCTTAGTTTATGCTTTTCTCCCTGTTTGCAACCTGCTTTTTTGATCCTCCTCTGGTCTCTCTTTTCCCTCTTTGCTCGTGTCACTCTTACAGTGCTTCCTGTGCTGTTACAGCCAAGCACTGAGATGTCATCCATATGGATTTTGATCTCTTTTTGAGCAATCTTAGCATCAAGCCTGGCTCTTTTTCTACTATCTGCTGTCCTTGACATTATTCATCAACATAGGAGTTGCAGTACCTTTGGTGTCTTAAGACCATAAGACATGGGAGCAGAATTAGGCCTCTTAACCAGTCGTGTATGCTCTGCCACTCTTCTATTCTGAGGCTATACCCTCTGGTCCTAGACTCCCCAACTATAGGAAATATACTCTCCATGTCCAGTCTGCATAGGACTTTCAATATTCCCTCTCAACTTCACTCATGGTCACCTCAATTATTAATACAGGCACTATCTAAGGTAATTAGAGATCTTATTTCCCAATGGAATCAAATTACTTTGCCTGGCTTCTCAGGGCTGGGTGTGTCTGCACCTGTGGTTCCTACACTCCCACCCGCAGCTCCCCACCTTTGCCATTCCCAACATCCTTTGCTTCTGCCTGAATAACAATCTCGCTCTTTGCTCCACGTTGTATATGTATGTGTCTAAGACTTATGCACAGTACTGAATGTTTCAATGTTTTGATGTGGATGTGACAAATATAGCTAATCTCTTTAATCTCTTTACTTTGCACTTTTAGCTCAGATTGGGTGGAGATTATCGAGCCTAGGACACGAGAACATATGTATGTTAACCTGGTGACAGGTGAGTGTGGCTGGGATCCTCCACAGCACGTGCGTGTCAGGCAGTCTAGTGAGAACCAGTGGTGGGAGCTCTTCGACCAAAACAACAACCGGTTCTATTACTACAATGCCCTCACTAAGCAGACGGTCTGGCATCGGCCGCAGAACTGTGATGTCGTCCCTTTGGCGCGGCTCCAGGCGATGAAACGGAATTCCCAGTCAGACGGCCGGAGCCAGGCGCCTGCGGAAGGTGTTCAGATCCGAAGCGTGGAGGGTCGTGCGTTTTCAGCCC
The DNA here is from genome assembly GCF_048418815.1 of Hemitrygon akajei. NCBI lineage: Eukaryota > Metazoa > Chordata > Chondrichthyes > Myliobatiformes > Dasyatidae > Hemitrygon > Hemitrygon akajei. The sequence continues at coordinate 160,679,255 of NC_133134.1, read as the reverse complement.
AGCTGCTGGGGATTCAGGGGATGGAGAAAGGGAGCGAGGCTGCAGGTATCACACAAGATCAACAGGATGCAACAAACAGGAAGGAATGTGGAAGGTAGGTGGTGATATTTCTTTTCTTACCTCTGCCTTGTAAGGTAGCAGTCAAGCCCAGCAACGTAGGATCCTTTACACAGTAAAACACAAAAGTTCCAAGGTTTTATAAAGCTTTGTTCATACAGAATTTGTAGGATTATCAGCAGTTTTGGGCTTTATATCTAAGAAAGGATATGGTAGGATTGGAGACTGTCCAAAGGAGGTTCACAAGTATGAAAGGGTTAATGTATGAGGAGCATTTAATGGCACTGAGTCAGTACTCTCAGGAGTTTAGAAGAATGAGGGAGAGATCTCATTAAGACCTATCAAATATTGAAATGTCTGGAGAGAGTGGACATGGAGAGAATGTTTCCAATATAGGAGAGTCTAGGACCAGAGGGCACTGCTTTGAAATAGAAGAATATCCCTTTAGAAAAGAAATGAGGAGGAATATTTTTAGCCTGAGGATGATGAATCTGTGGAATTCATGCCACAGACAGCTGTAGAGGCCAAGGCTTGGGGTATATTTAAAATGGAGGTTGGTGGATTCATGATTTGTCAAAGTGCCAAGGGTAATGGGGTTGAGAGGGATAACAAGTCATATATGACTGAATGGTGGAGAGGACTTGATAGGCTCAATGGCCTAAATTTGCTCCTATGTTTTATGGTATTGTAGTCAAGTGTCTTTCATAGCTGGTTAGAGTACTTTTTCCCAGTGTGAAAATATCAAATACTGGAGGGCCTAGGATTAAGTTGGGATAGGAAAAGTTTAAAGGACAAAAATACAACTGCAGATGCTGTGGATCAAAGATAACTGGTCGCTTTAATATTGAATTTTCCCCACAACACAAGTCAAAGCTCATTTGAAACCTTGCTGCCCAGATCAGAACTCCCAACACAGCAGCATTCACTAAGCAACATCCCAATTTGCTGCTAACAGAATTTTATGGTACTCACTTGTTTCTAAGTGGACCAAAAGTCACATTTCTCCCTGTAATTTACCTTAACTGCTGCTCGACAATCCCCCCCAAGATCTCCACACGTTGCCAACTCGGGGTTCAAGGACATCTCCCAGTGCAGTGCCCTCAGCTGCCTACGTTCCAGGATCTACAAATAACTTCCTTGTCCTGAAGGCTCCCTCTGCATTTAAAATCTAGCCAGTCTTGATGTCTCCATGTACGGTTCAGCGTGAAGTTTTGCTTGATGTAACCATTCTTCAGGTGAATATGTTCTAAATTTGCTTTTCATTGCACTCGGTGGTGACAGGCTGGATTGAGGTGGTACCCTCCATTTAGAGCCGTAAATCAAAGAACTTGCCCTTCAGCCCATCACGTCTGAACGCATCTGCCTGCACACATTCAATGTCCCTCAATTCTCTGCCGGTGCATGCACCCGTCTAAATGCCTCTAGAAGTGCTGCTGTCATGGCATGCTTCACCTCCTCCCCTGGCAGGGTGATGCAGGCACCCACTATTCTGCATATTTAAAAACTTGACCCGCACATCTCCTTTAAACTTTACGTACACAATGCTGGAAGAACTCAGCAGGTCAGGCAGCATCCGTGAGAAAAGAGTAGCTAACGTTACGGGCCGAGACCCTTCATCAGGAATGGGGGGGAAGAGCGGGCCGAAGCCCAGTAATAGAAATAGGGGAGGGGGTAGGGCCCAGAGGCGTCAGGTGGAAAACCAATCAGAGGAAAGATAAAGGGGGGAGGGGAGGGGATAAGCATGAAAGAACTGTAGAGATAAAGAAGCAGGAAGTTGAAAGGGGAGAGAGGCAGAGAGGGACCTGGGATAGGGGAAGGGGGAGGGGGAGGGAATTACCGGAAATTGGAGAATTCAATGTTCATACCACCAGGCTGGAGGCTATGCTCGATGTCGGGTCTCGCTGATGTAGAGGAGGCCGCACTGGGAGCACCGGATGCAATAGACAACTCCAGCAGACTCGCAGGTGAAGTGTTGCCCCACCTGGAAGGACACTGAATGGGGCCCGGAATGGTGGTAAGGGGGGAGGTGTGAGGACAGGTGTAGCATTTGCGCTTGCAGGGATAAGTGCCAGGTGGGAATTCTGTGGCGAGGGACGTGTGGACCAGGTAGTCGCGGAGGGAACAATCCCTGCGAAAAGCTGAGAGGGATAGGGAGGGAAAGACGTGCTTGGTGGTGGGGTCCTGTTGAAGGTGGCGGAAGTTGCGGAGTATAATATGTTGGATCCGGAGGCTGGTGGGGTGGTAGGTGAGGTCAAGGGGAACCCTGTCCCTGTTGTGGCGACGGGAGGATAGACGGGAGGAAAGTGGAGGATATGCGGGTGAGGGCGTCTTTGATGACGCCAGAAGGGAAACCACGATTGCCATCCGGTGCTCCCGATGCGGCCTCCTCTACATTGGCGAGACCCGACGCAGATTGGGGGACCACTTCGTCGAGCACCTATGCTCCGTCCGTCACAATAGACAGGACCTCCGGGTTGCCACCCACTTCAACTCTGCCTCTCATTCCCATCTAGATATGTCCATACATGGCCTCCTCTACTGCCTTGATGAGGCCAAACTCAGGTTGGAGGAGCAACACCTCATCTACCGTCTGGGTAGCCTCCAGTCTGGTGGTATGAACATTGAATTCTCCAATTTCCGGTAATTCCCTCCCCCTCCCTCTTCCCCTATCCCAGGTCCCTCTCTGCCCCTCTCCCCTTTCAACTTTCTGCTTCTTTATCTCTACAGTTCTTTCATGCTTATCCCCTCCTCCTCCCCCTTTATCTTTCCTCTGATTGGTTTTCCACCTGACGCCTCTAGGCCCTACCCCCTCCCCTATTTCTATTACTGGGCTTCGGCCCGCTCTTCCCCCCCATTCCTGATGAAGGGTCTCGGCCAGTAACGTTAGCTACTCTTTTCTCACAGATGCTGCCTGACCTGCTGAGTTCTTCCAGCATTGTGTACGTAAAGTTTAAAGGAGATGTGCGGGTCAAGTTTTTAAATATGCAGAATAGTGGGTGCCTGCATCACCCTGCCAGGGGAGGAGGTGAAGCATGCCATGACAGCAGCACTTCTAGAGGCATTTAGACGGGTGCATGCACCGGCAGAGAATTGAGGGACATTGAATGTGTGCAGGCAGATGCGTTCAGACGTGACGGGCTGAAGGGCAGGTTCTTTGATTTACGGCTCTAAATGGGGGGTACCACCTCAATCCAGCCTGTCACCACCGAGTGCAATGAAAAGCAAATTTAGAACATATTCACCTGAAGAATGGTTACATCAAGCAAAACTTCACGCTGAACCGTACATGGAGACATCAAGACTGGCTAGATTTTAAATGCAGAGGGAGCCTTCAGGACAAGGAAGTTATTTGTAGATCCTGGAACGTAGGCAGCTGAGGGCACTGCACTGGGAGATGTCCTTGAACCCCGAGTTGGCAACGTGTGGAGATCTTGGGGGGATTGTCGAGCAGCAGTTAAGGTAAATTACAGGGAGAAATGTGACTTTTGGTCCACTTAGAAACAAGTGAGTACCATAAAATTCTGTTAGCAGCAAATTGGGATGTTGCTTAGTGAATGCTGCTGTGTTGGGAGTTCTGATCTGGGCAGCAAGGTTTCAAATGAGCTTTGACTTGTGTTGTGGGGAAAATTCAATATTAAAGCGACCAGTATTTTCTAATGACTGATCACGGCTATGTTCATTTACACACCTTTTAGATGTTTGAAAGCATTCACAGGAATTGTTTATTTGTGGCCAATGAAGAGTTTACATTTTAGCTGCTCATCCTGTCCAAAGTTTAAGTAGAGAGCACTACCACAGTCTAAACTGTGACCACTGGGTATCGGAAAGGTTCAGTGAAAGGCAGGTTTCCAACACTCTTACACCAAAGAATGTCACCATTTGGATTGGAGCTTAAGGTCAGATAATGCAGACGGAAGTCCTATACAAAGGGTGTGGATTTAGGTTATTTCTCAGTCCTGGCTTGGTGAAAGCTGAAAAGTCATTGTATAAAAAGTATGTGGACTATTCTAACTTATTATTTATTTTTCTGAATTGATATAACTGAATTTAAATGTGAAGTTCTCAGTACTACATTCCTGTTTGCCATTTACCTGAGGGCTTAAGCTGCAGTCTTTTTGCTTTCGGTAGTTGTACTTCTGACAAAAGAGTCACATTCTCACAAGTTGGATGTTTAAGGTTTTCAGACATTGATACAGTTTTTGTTCAGTAGGAATGTTTTGCATATGAATGCAGCTGTGTGCTGTATTTATCCTGGAGCTTTAGACTTGTCCAAGTGAAGTCTTGGGGCACCTAACTCCATTCTAAGCTTCCTTGGCTCTGCGTCACTTTCTTGACATTGACCCACCTAAGTTGTTGAACAAAGCAATTCTGTCTCATCCGGATCTGTAGTAGTGCTGTGGATTGATTAGTCACCGGGAACTGGTGACAACCCAGTGTTTTTCTCTCTGCTTGACTCATCCATTTGTGTCTCTTGCTCACACTCTGTCTCTGTGTGCATCTCTCTCTCTCTCTTACTTCTCTCCTGGTTCTTTATTGTGATTCAGAATACTGTTGCTGATAATCTGCAGTTCATCAAGTGATGTGATTGCAAACAGTATTCCAAATCGTTGAGGAAACAAGATTGATTAGTGCTGTTTAATGATGGTGTGGCTGGTTTTGCACGAATTTGGGGTACCAATACTGTGATTAGAAGTTTGGGATTAGATTGAGGAAGGTAATATAATTTAGATAAATCAACAATGAAAGTAATAATATCTGCATAAATTTGTTATGAGACTGGGGAGTTCATCATGTGAAGGCAAAGGGTCACTTTTAAACACTTTCTGGATTCTTAACTGAAGTAATAGCTGGAACAATTCTTCCAACTCCCTGTGACATGATGGAAAGGGTCTGCTGTCGTTTCCTTATTTGATCTTTCTCCCCCATCACTGTGTGAATCCATTCCTGCTGGACGTATGATGCAGAGACATGGGCTTCTTCGGGCTAAACACGGCACTCATCAGCTTTGCCGGAGAGTGTCCTTTGGGGTGGGGGTACCAGAAACTATGGAACCATTTGCAACCAGAGGAAAGACTGAGACATCAGAAAATGGGGAAAGATAGCATTTTACATAGGCTGGTAAAATGGTATAGTATTGGTATTCGCTTATTTTTGTCACATATAGCAAGATACAATAAAAAGCTCATCTTGCATACTATTCATACAGGTCAAATTATTACGCAGTGCCGAGTTGGAATAAGGTAAAACAATAACAGTGCAGAATGAAGTGTCAGAACTAATGAACAAGTGCAGTGCAGGTAAGTTATAAAGTGCAAGATCGTAATGAGGTAGATTGTAAGGCAAGAGTCCGTCTTATCATACAAGAGGGAGAAGGGAGAAGAGTGAACATCCAGGGTGGGTGGGGTCTTTGTTTACGCTGGGAGCTCACTGAGGCAGTGAGAAGTTCAGGCAGAGTGAATTGAGGGGAGGCTGGTTCTTGTGATGTACTGAGCTGTGTTCACAACTCTGCAATTTACTGCAGTCACGTGCAGTTAACCAGGGGAGGTTTTCAATTTAAACTGGTTATTTAAATTTGACATGTTGTCTGATTTTGTCTACTTGGGTGTATACAGTACAGTAGTGCATACAGTACTGTGCAAAGTTTTAGGCAAAGATACTTACAAAAATTAATGAAATAAAGTTTCTAAATAGCAAAAAAATTATTATAAAGTAAAAAGGTAAATCAAATTAATATTTGGTGTGATCACCCTTTGCCTTTAAAACTGCTTCAATTCCCTTAGGTACACTGTTGTACAGTTTTGTGATTAAAATTAGCTGGTATGTTGTTCTAAGCATCTTGGAGAACTTGCCACAGTTCTTCTGCAGACTTTGGGTCTCTTGGTTGCTTCTGTCTCTCTAGGTAAGGGCTATGGGTAATCCTAGGTAATTCCTAAAGTAAGTACATGTTCGGCACGGCATTGTGGGCCGAAGGGCCTGTGTTCTGCTGTAGGGTTTCTATGTAATCCCAGGCAGCCTCGATGATGTTGAGATCAGGGCTCTGTGGAGGCCATACCATATGAAACCATATCATAAATCTAGCGCGCCTGAGACGTTTGCATAGTATTGTACAAGCAGAAATTATTGCTGTTAGTGATCACGTATCTCACAGTCCACGGATAATGGGAGTTTCATGTCAGAGTACAGGGCTGAAAGTAAATTTTGCAAATGCCTCCAACCTGATGGCATGAACATTGACTTCTCTAACTTCTGTTAATGCCCCTCCTCCCCTTCTTACCCCATCCCTGACATATTTAGTTGTTTGCCTGTTCTCCATCTCCCTCTGGTGCTTCCCCCCCCCCCCCCCCCCCCCCCCCCCCCCACCACCACCTTTCTTTCTCCCGAGGCCTCCCGTCCCATGATCCTTTCCCTTCTCCAGCTCAGTATCACTTTCACCCATCACCTTTCCAGTTCTTAGCTTCATCCCACCCCCTCCGGTCTTCTCCTATCATTTTGCATTTCCCCCTCCCCCCACTACTTTCAAACCTCTTACTATCTTTACTTTCAGTTAGTCCTGACGAAGGGTCTTGGCCCGAAACGTCGACAGTGCTTCTCCTTATAGATGCTGCCTGGCCTGCTGTGTTCCACCAGCATTTTGTGTGTGTTGTTGTTTGAATTTCCAGCATCTGCAGATTTCCTCATGTTTTGCAAATGGTGTTCAAAGGAACTTAATGTTCCAGTAAAATCCTTTAACATGAGCACTTACTGGGGCACCCTAACTATCCATGATGAACTGCTTTGCCAGTTGCAGTTGAAGTGTTGCAGTTCCTTCAACCTCCGAAGTGTCTGCAAGACCAGGAAGGATGAAGGAGAAATCCAATTCGATCCGCATGATTGGCATATTAGAATTGCATAGAACATACACTCAGTGGCTCCTTTATTAGTTACTTCCTGTACTTAATAAAGTGGCCACTGAGTGCATGTTCATGGTCGTCTGCTGTGGCCCATCCATTTCGAGGTTCAACATGTTGTGCGTTCAGAGATGCTCCTCTGCACACCAATGCTGTAATGTCGTTATTTGAGTTACTGTCACCTTCCTGTCAGCTTAAATCAGTCTGGCCATTCTCCTCTGACCTCTCTCGTTAAGGCGTTTTCACTCTCAGAACTGCCACTCACTGGGTGTCATTTGTGTCATCCTCAGTCAAATCTAAAGACTGCCGTGCATGAAAATCACAGGGAATCAGTGGTTACCGAGATGCTCAAACCTGGCACCAAAAATCATCCCATGATTACAGTCACTTCAATCACATTTCTTCCCCATTCTTATGTTTGATCTGAACAACAGCTGAACCTCTTGACCATGCCTGCATATTTTTGTACATTAAATTGCTGCCACTTGATTGGCTGATTAGATATTTGCATTAACGAACAGGGAATAAAGTGGCCAATGAGTGCAGGACAGTACAGGCCTTTGAGCCTACAATAGCTGAAGACAAGTAGAAGACAGCGGTACTTTTGCCGAAACTCAGAAGAAAAACCTGAAAGCCAAAGTCACCAGTGACATCCCTAAATCTCAAAGGATGTGCCTCTCAAAGCAATAACAACTTTAAAGTGATTCGAGGAAAGTATGGGGGGGGGGGGGGGGAGATGTCAGGGGTATCTTTTTATATAAAGATCAGTGAGTGTACTGGCAGGGGTGATATTTTGAGGCAGATGCATTAAGGGCATTTCAGAGACTCAGGAGAGAAGGGTTAGTTTCATCTTGGAATAGGTTAAAGGATCAGCAGAACATTGTGGGCCGAAGGACTTTCACTATGGTGTTCTACCTTTAGATGATAAGTGGCAATGAGCATCGCAGTTTCAGGAACAATCACAGCCAGCCCCATGCGCTGGTATGAGAGCAGACTGGAAGTTGTGGTTCTTAGTCATCCCGTACCTCCCTCCCGCACTTCCTTGTTTGCTCAGGGCATTGAGAAAGCTTGCAACATTTATTTGCTGCTTTGGTAGGCTGACTCATGGGATCTTATCAGTGTAGTTTAGGTATTAGTTATCTTCAACATAGGCATTGGACTTGAAGCTGAATTCCTCACAGAGGCTCGTCTTGAGGTTAAGGTGGCTTTGATTTGTCAGTTTCAGTAACAGCACAGTGCTGTTCCACTATGTAGCTGTTGGCCTCTGGTTCAGAAGGGGTTTTATTATTCAGAAGCTGTCATCTTATTTAATCACAGGATATGGGCACCTTTGGTGGCTACTGCCCATTTCCTGCTTGCTCTCGAGAAGGAGGGGGTCAGCCATTGCTGTGTGTGTGTGTGTGTGTGTGAAGGCTGTGCTACGGTGTTATGAAAATCACAAAGCTTCTTTGGCCAAAGGCAGTTAGGTGTTCAACACATCACTGGCAGTCTCAAGAGTAACACATACAAAATGTAGGAGGAACTCAGCAGGTCAAGCAGCTTCTCAGGAGAAATAAACAAACAGTCAACATTTCAGGCTAAGACTTCCATTTTCCACATTCCCCAATCACCTGCCAGCTTGTACTCCTTCCCTCCCCCCCCCACCATTTTCTTGTTCTGGATCCCTTCCCTTCCTTTCCAGTCCCAATGAAGGGTCTCAGCCTGAAATGTCACCTGCTTTTTCTTCTCCGTAGCTACTGTCAGACCTGCTGAGTTCCTCCTGCATTTTGTGTGTGTTGCTGTGGATTTCCAGCATCTGCAGGATCTCCTGTCAGTCTCAGTCAAGCTGGGTTGAGGACAGAATATGTAATCGTTGTGGATGCTCTCCCCAAAGGGCGTCAATGAATCAGACGGACTTTCATGACAACCTAGTGATTTCTGAGACTGGCCTTTTATCTCAGATAATTTAATTAACTGACCTTAAATTCCCCAGCTGCCACAGGGCAATTTGAACTTCTGTTTCGGGATCGTCATCGTGCAAGCTTATGGATTATGAGTCTAGTAACTGCACGATACACATCTGTGTGCTCTCCGTTTAGCTAGGATCTCTTTCTCTGCCATTATTTATGAGGCAGTTGCAGATCCCCTGAGGATGAAATCAATTCCATTTCAGTATTTCCAGCAGACAACTTGAATGAGCGCAGGGTACTTAGTGTGTACCGAGGAATTGACTGTCACATTGATAAGTCACCTGCCACTTGTCTTTTAATATGTTGTGTCTGGAGCTGTGGCTCAGAGCATTTGAATATGATAAGTCAGCTCTTTCATCCAAATAGTCTTTTACATTCTAGTTGTCTCTGAGTAGGTTTATCATAACCAACTAGATTATAATTCATCATTTTGATTCTGGGTATCCTCCAACCTGATGGCGTGAACATCGATTTCTTTAATTTTGTAGTGTAGCAGTTAGTATGACACTATTGCTGTTCGGGGCATTCCAGGGCTCAGAATTCTTATCTGGCGCCATCTGTAAGGAGTTTGTATGTTCTCCCCGTGAATCGTGTAGGTTTCCTCTGCGAGCTTCTCTTTCCCCTTGCGGTTTAATGACGTACTGGTTAGAAGGTTAATTGGTCATTGTAAATTGTTCTGTGGTTTGGCTAGTGTTAGATAGATGGGTTACTGAGTGGGGTGGCTCACTGAGCCTGTTCCGCTCTGTATTTCTAAATAAAATAAATAATATCTCTCTTCCCCCCCCACCCCCCCTTTAATTCCCCACTTTGGCTCCCATCGTCCCCCTTCTCACCTGCCTATCATCTCCCTCCTCGCTCCCGGTGGCTCTCCTCCTTCCCTTTCTCCCATGCTTTACTTCCTCTCACCAGGTTCCTTCTCCACCCCCTTAATTTTTCCATCCATCACCTCCCAGCTTCTAACTCCATCAGCATCCCCACCCCCTCCCAGCTGGCTTCACCTATCACCTTTCAGCTTGTGCTCCTTCCCCTCTCCCCATCTTCTGTTCTAGGTTCTTTCCCCTTCCTTTCCAGCCCTGAGACAGCGACTGTTTGTCCCTCTCCACAGACACTGCCCGGCATGCTGAGTTCCTCCAGCATTTTGTGTGTGTTGCTCTAGACCAGGGGTTCCCAAGCTGGGGTCCACAGACCCTTTGGATAATGGTAAGGGTCCATGGCATAAAAAAAATTTGGGAACTCCTGCTCTACATTATGGTTCACTCCTTATTGTGTTGGGACCCATTTTTTAGACAAACATATGAAATTGTGTTTTGCGATGTGGAAGACTTTGTGGTTCAAGTGACTTTCACCATTGGACTTTTGGCATCAACTCACAGAATTTGATTTAACACAGAATATGAAGCCTGCTGTAACTCTTATTTTGAGATCAAAACTGGAACATTTTTAGAACTCTTGAAGATCCAAAAATTGGCAGTGCTTTGTATCACATAGTCGGATGCATGATTCATTGGTTAAACGGATAAAATCTTTGCGCTGTGATATAATTGCATCTGGCATTATCTCTGAGCCATGGGTCTCAACTTCTGTATAATGTCATATTGCCAATCATACATATCCACTCACTAGTACTGCTAACCTATTGTTTTTAGTTCTTCATCTTTGGGGAGCATAAGACACAGGAGCAGAATTAGGCTATTCAGCCCTTCAAGTCTGTTCTGGCATTTCATCATGGCTGATTTATGTTCCATCTGGAAAATAAATTATAGGAACTTCTACGTCTTGCACTGTGCTGCTGCCACAAAACAACAAATTTCAGAACATATGTCAGTGATAACAAACTTGATTCTGATGTTATAACTGTACAAGGCCTTGGCAAGGCCAAATGAGCACTGGATGTTGTTGTAAAGATGGTGGTGAGCTGTCTTTGGAACTGCAGTCTCAGTGGTTCAAAGTATTCCTTCTGGTTCAGGAATTCAGGGATTTGGATCTAGTGATGATGAAGAGGCGACAGTGTATTCCCACGTCAAGTGGAGGTATGTCTGTCGTCTCCTGCCCCTGTTCTCCTTGGTGAGACAGGTTTTGGGTTTGTAAGGTGCTGAATATAAAAGGAGAGAAGATTAGCTTTATTTGTCACAGGCATGTTGAAACAAATAACTGTTATTTGCACCAACAGCAACAGTGCACAGATGTGCTTAGGTCAGACTGAAATTGTTGTTGTGCTTCCAATGCCCACAACACACTAATCCTAACCTGTATGTCTTTGGACTGTGGGAGGAAACCAGAGCACCTGTAGGAAATCTGCACAGTTAACATACAAACTCCTTGCAGACAGTGTTAGGGGTTTGAACCCAGGCACTAGCATTGTAAAGCGTTACGCTAACCAGTTCACCACCATGCCACCCCCACAGTGCCGTTGGATTAATCAGGGCAAGTGAGTGTGACATGTTTTGTTGATGGTGAATTCTCAGCCACTGGGCAGCAGTGCCAGAGGGAACAAATGTTTTGAGTTGTGGATGGGGTGTCAGTCAAGTGAGCTACTTTGTCCCTGGGGATGTAACTTTGCTGATTCTTACTGAATCTGTTCTAACCCAGAGCATTCCAGCAAGTTGAAAAGTTTTGCATAATTTTTATTGATTGGAGTATATTCAAGTCAAGTCAAGTCACTTTTATTTTATTGTCATTTCAACCATAACTGCTATGTACAGTACATAGTAAAAATGAGACAACTTTTTTCAGGACTGTGGTGTTACGTGACACAGTACAAAAACTAGACTGAACTACGTAAAAAACAACATAGAGAAAAAGAAACAACTACACTAGACTACAGACCTACCCAGGACTGCATAAAGTGCACAAAACAGTGCAGGCATTACAATAAATAATAAACAGGACAATAGGGCAGTAAGGTGTCAGTCCAAGCTCTGAGTATTGAGGAGTCTGATAGCCTGGGGGAAGAAACTGTTACACAGTCTGGTCGTGAGAGCCCGAATGCTTCGGTGCCTTTTCCGAGATGGCAGGAGGAAGAAGAGTTTGTATGAGGGGTGCGTGGGGTCCTTCATAATGCTGTTTGCTTTCCAAGAAGACGTAGAACCCTAGTTATATTTGCTGTTTAAATATGTATTCTCACCTCCATGAATTCTTTCAAAACATTGATCGTGCTGGCTTAGCAAAATTGTTATCCGGTTCAAATCCAAACAAGCCATTATATGACCTAGAGTTGTCTGTGTACTCAGATCAATGGAGTCAGAGAGTAATACAGTACAGAAACAAGCCCTTCAGTCATACTCACCCCTGCCAACCAAGATGCTCATCTAAGCTAGTCCTATTTACCTACATTTGGCCCATGTCCCTGCAATCCATGTACTAGAGGACTTGTCCTGGGCCCAGCACAAAAGTGCAATTACAAAGAAAGCACAGCAGTGCCTCTTCTTCCTTGGAACTTTGTGAAGATTTGGCACAACATCTAAAATTTCCCGTGGATGTGTGATGGAGACTGGTTTTTATCACAGCCTGATATGCCCTTGAACAGAAAATTCTACAAATTCTACAAAAAGTTGTGGATCATGGTAAAGACCTCTCCGCCATTGAGCACATCTACATGGAATATTGTTGCAGGAAAGCAGCATCCATCACCAGAGATCCCCACCATCCAGGTCATGTTCTCTTCTCACTGCTGCCATCAGGAAGAACCTACACTACCGGGTTCAGGGACAGTTATTACTCCTCAACCATCAGGCTCCTGAACCAGAGGGTATAACTTCATTCATCTTCACTTAACTTCACTTGCCCCATCATTGAAATGTTCCATCAGCCTATGGTCTCACTTTCAAGGAGTCTTCATCTCGGGTTTCTTGGTATTTATTGCTTATTTGTTTATTTATTTATTTATTTATTATTTCTTTTGTATTTGCACGGTTTGTTGTCTTTTGCACATTGGTTGTTTGTCCGTCCTGTTGGATGCACTCTTTCATTGATTCTATTACAGTTCTTGGATTTACTGAGTATGCCCACAAGAAAACAAATCTCAGGGTTGTATATGGTGACATATCCGTACCTTGATAATAATCTACTTTGAACTTTGAGCAAAATGGCTTAATTGTATTTGCCTCCAGCACTTCCTCTAGCAGCTCTTCCCAATTACATACCACCCTCTGTGTGAAGACCTTTCACTTTAGGTCTCTTAAATCTTTCTCCTCTGGCATTAAACTTCTGCCAATGAGGTTTTGATTTCCTTTTCCTGGGAATAAAAGATATTTTTAATTTTCTTTTTATTTTATCATTAGAAGTTATGAACATCAGTGTACTGTAGCTTTTGATCAGTATAGTGGATAAAAACACATGTCATGCAGTGCACTATTCCACGTGGGGACCATGGCCTCACATGGTGACAAAAGACTTAAGTAGAAATTCTGATTCCTCTGTTGGTCTGGGTCAACCATGGATGTTGCATCCTAGCTGTCTAGATGCGCAAGGCAGGGGAGAGCAAGCTACCCCCCCACGCAGCTGATGAATCCAAAGAAACGGAAGAGACTGATACTAGCGGCATTGCAGGAGCTGCCAGTAAGCGTTGAACTCAATGTAGGACTGCCTTAGGGACTCCAGCTCCAGATTTTTCCTCAAGGTTTGCTCCCAAAACCTTCCCCGTGAGTGGTTATAACTGCAAGGCATCGGAGGTTTGAGATCAGAGTTTATCTTCACCTAGATGAGCCCCATCTGCCTGAAACGACTGGTTTTAAGGTGCCAGTAATCCTCCTTTGCCCCTTAGCTAAGCCACATGTGAAGGCCAGGAGTTGGACTTAGATGTCAGAGACTATTTGAGGCGTACACCATTGGGAGCATTCAATAGTGGGACCTTATCCCCACTACTTCCCCTAGCTATAACAATCTTAAGGTAGAAATTATAGCTCGACAGTCAGTGTTCTTCTTGTGAATTTGGATGAGCATTGCTTGATGTAATGCAGAGACAGATTTTCTTTTCAGCAGGGAACACTGGCTTGGGCACAAAGTTTGTTACGTATTTTGTATGACAATGCAGTTTTTACACTGTGCAAAGGGTTACAGCAAATGTGATGTTAGCTGTGCTGCTTCTCCTGTGAATCCCATGATAGCCATAAGTAATGGATAACCAGTCATGAAATTTTAATGACTGTTTCCAGCATTGATTTCTTGTCTAAGCACAAGTGTCCTTTTTGGTTAATAAAATTGCCTGCTGCTGGGTGGTCCACTGGTCAAGTCGTCAACTTCCTTATGTCATGCCATGTGCTGTTCTTTTATCCGCTCGCCCCCTCAGCAGTCACCAGACACAGCTCAGCTTTGTTCTCATTCCTTGTGAAGGATCATCTGAAAAATGTGCAAAACAATTCCAGTCATGACATTACAGAATGACTTTCAAGAGTGCTGTCTGTACACTCCTCCCGCACGAGCTACTTGAGTCATACAGCAAGGACAAAAGGCCCTTTGGCCCAACTTGATACTTGTTATGATGCTGTTTACCTACATATTTAAAAACTGCACATAATCTTTTTCAGTTTATCTTTTGTTGACTGGTGCGACGTCAAATGCCTCTTTTCTGGGAATGATTTTCCTAATTCCAATGAAGAATTCAATCCTGATTAATAATTTGCGTGTGAGCCAAATCTGGGCAAATGGGACTTAGATGGCCAACTTGCTTGGTATGGATCAGTTGGGTCAAAGGGCTCAGTTTTGTACTCTAATCTGAGGACCATTACCCAACAAGTTCCACGTGTTTGACATCTGTTGTATGCGATGTTTACTCAACAGGTGTTTCTGAGCTGGCTCGCACCCAGCTGTGTCCCTCATGGTAAGTTGTATGTGTGCAAAGATCCCAGTGGGAATAAAATACAGATTGGTTAGCTTTATCTTTCACAGGTATGTAAAACATACAGTGAAATGTGTCAAATCAATTCAGTAAGGATTGTGCTCGGTAGCCTGCAATCATCGCTATGCATCTGGTGCCAATATAGCATGCTCACAAAGTCTTTCAGAGCTGCACACACAAAATGCCGGAGGAACTCAGCAGGCCAGGTGGCATCTACTTCCAGAGTTCTCTTGGGTTGAATTTTTCTCTTTCGGCCAGTTCTATTCCTTAAATCATGTTGTTCAACCTCCACTATGTAAGCCATTCAGTCCCTTTCCCAAGATTGTTGGAATCCCAGTCAGCTAATATTGTATCTGCTCAGTAAGCTCAGCCACTCTGCATCTTTCTTCTGCATGCTTTGTCGCACACTCCCATTTCCTTCAACACATTGGCCATCCCTTGCTTCTTGGATTTTCCTTCAGTTCCTTTGTGCTGTGGTTCTACTCTATTTGGGCATTGAGGCTGCATCATCTGTCACAGCTTACTCTGTAGAGGAAGTGCCTCTTTCTTCCATAACCTCTCTCTACCTCTCATTAATGTACGTAAAATTTGTAAAGCTCCCTATATACCTCATCCTCAATTTAGTTTATCCCTGGTCTCCATAAAGAAAACTTGGAGATAATGTAATCTAAGGATGACCCTATTACTTCTGAATTTTGATCAGCCTTGCTGTAGTGGTAATTAGAATCTCATAGAGTGATGTAATACTTCAGCACAGAACCAAACACTGGTTCATCTAGTCCATGCCGAACTGAGTGAAGAAATTCCCCCTCATGTTCCCCTGAAGCATTTCACCTTTCACCCACAACCTATGATCTTTAGTTCTAGTCTTCACCCAACCTCATTGGAAAAAGCTTGCTTGCATATACCCTCCCCTCATATATTTGTGTACCTCTCACAATTCCACCCTTGTTCTCCAATGCTCCGAGGAAAAAAAAAGTCCTCAAGTCATCTGTTGTTTATCGTGGCATTGTGTTTCCAAATGCAGATGTGCAGTGAAGAGGATTGAAAAATGGATGAACGTTTTTTCCTCAGCAAGTAACTGGTGGCAGTCTCCAGAGCATGAGATCAGGAGTTCTTGGAAACACCCCAATCTTAAGTATTTTGTTAGAATCCCTTTACAGCTAATTCCCTTCAAAGTTTGACATTTTAGATTAGGTTTGAGATTGGAATGGAGATCAGTACCACCCAACAGATGGTGATTTTCAGAAAAGATTTGTGCGGGATGTGTTTGCTATAGATTTTTCCATTGAAAGTGTGGAACTGCTTCAAAAAGCTATGTGCCAGATCTGAAAAGGAAAGTTCAAAGTAAATTTATTATCTGAGTACATATACAGCATGTCACCATATACAACCCTGAGATTCGTTTTCTTGCAGGCAAACTCAATAAATTCAAGAAACATAATTGAATCAGTGAAAGACCACACACAACAGGATGGACAAACAACGGATGTGCAGATACAAAAAATAAATAAATAAGCAATAAATATTGAGAACATGAGATGACAAGTCCTTGAAAGTGGATCCATTGGTTGTGGGAACAGTTCAGTAGTGTGGTAATTGAAGTTGAGTGAAATTATCCTCACTAGTCCACCAGCCTGATGGTTGAGGGTTGAACAACACTAATCTAATTTATTTACTTGTTGTAGGAGGGCAAGGTTAGACTTGT
This sequence comes from Hemitrygon akajei, assembly GCF_048418815.1. Classification (NCBI taxonomy): domain Eukaryota; kingdom Metazoa; phylum Chordata; class Chondrichthyes; order Myliobatiformes; family Dasyatidae; genus Hemitrygon; species Hemitrygon akajei. The sequence goes on along the minus strand of NC_133134.1, from coordinate 160,662,818 downwards.
AGGATTATAAATTGTCATAGCACAGAAGGACAGTATATAGCCCAGTTTCCTTCATGTAGATCAAGAGTTTTCAGGCATATTGCCTGTTCGTTCTCTATGGTTCACTCAAGTTTCCATATTTCCACAGTTCGTATAGCAAAGGAAGCCATTTGGCCCATCAAATCTTTTCTAGCTCACAGGATAATCTTCTCTCCCTGCTAATTTTTCCTGTTTCCTTTTCTTCACACATTCCCAATAATCCCACAACACTCAAAGTGCTGGATGAACTTATAAAATCAGGCAGCATCAATGGAGAGGAATCAGCAATCGATGTTTCAGGCCAAGACCCTTCAACAGCCTGAAACTTCGACTGTTTATTTCCTTCCATGGATGCTGCCTGAGTTTCTCCAGCACATTGTGTTGCTCAGGATTTCCAGCATCTACAGAATCTTTTTCCCAATATTTCTATTCCTCACCTACATTAAAAGAAACTTGCAGTTTTAGAAGTAACCAACCAATCTGCATGTCTTTGGGATGTGGGAAGAAAACAGGGCACCCTGGGAAAAACCCCAATGGTCACAAAGAATGTGTCTACTCTACAGAGACAACTCCAAAGGTCAGGGTTAAACCTGGGCTCCTGTGGTTATGAAATAGCAGACTTATAGGAAGGAACCTATCAGGAAAAAAAGTCCACTTTCACCTTCACTTAATTTACTTAAACTCATCACCCCAACTGGAGCATAAGCCACTGGCAGCAGCTCATCTACTCTGGACCAGACATTCAAGTTGTCCTGAGGTGTAGACCATCTTTGAAGATCCTTCCTCTCCTAGCGATAAGGTCTTTGGTTCTGTTGCCATTGTCGTTTCTGTAGCTCTTGTGTTTTTTTTTGGGATGAGTTGCTAACACCATGCTCAACCCTCCTCCTCTCACAGCTGGGCTTGGGACCATCCATGGTGGAGCTATCTTCACTTAAGGCAAGAATTAATTAGGGAGAGCCAGTGTTTTGTTGTTCATGGACTATCCTGTCCCACAAATTGGATTGAATTTTTTGAGGTGCTAGCTAAGGATGTTGATGAGGGGAGTGCAGTAGATGTTGTCTACGTGGAGAACGTAAAACAGTACAGCACAGCAACAGGCCCTTTGAGCACGACATTGTGCCAAACTATGTAATCTCTTCTGCCTAAACAATGTCCACATCCCTCCATGGCTTGAGTAAGGTCCTTGACAAACTTCCACATTGATAGGCTGGTCCAGAATGTTAGAGCTCATGGTATCCATGGCAAGATACATAAATTTAATACAAAATTGTATGCATGTCACCATATACAACCCTGAAATTCATTTTCTTGTGGACATTCACAGTAAACAGAATCAGTGAAAAATCACACACAACATAGATGGACAACCAATCACTGTGCAAAAGCAAACAAACAGTACAAATACAAAAAGAAAAATAACAATAATTATACACTAGTAATAAATATTGAGAACATAAGACGAAGAGCCCTTGAAAGTGAGTCCACTGGTTGTGGGAATAGTTCTGTGATGTTGCAAGTGAAGTTAGCCCCTCTGGTTCAGGAACCTAATGGTTGAGGGGTAATAACGATTCCTGAACCTGCTGGTGTGAGTCCTGAGGCTCCTTTACTTTCTTCCTGATGGCAGCAGCAAGAAGAGAGCATGACCTGGGTGATTAACAGTGACTAGTCGTTTATTGCCGGGATCTGTACCCTGCAATATTATTGGTGTGCAAATGCTAGGAACGATTTTTTAAAAGTCACAACATGATACAGATTAGTTGGAAATTTGGCAGAGCTATAGCAAATGAAATCTGCCATAATCCTCTTCTCCATATGTGTTGTTCCCTCCTCTATAAATAGATTCAAATTTCGGGGTTGAATTTCACATGAAGTATTACGAGGAGTTGCATTTTGGAAAGGCAGACAGGTATGATGTGCACAGTAGATGAAGGGGTCTCGCAGGGTATTCATGATATTGGATTTGGTTTAGAATTGGGGGTTTTTTGTACTTGAAGTTTAACTTTTCTATGATTGTATTTTTCTATAATCACATGTAATTGTTTAGTGATTTTTTTCAGCAAATATGGTATAGTTGCTTCTGTGTTTTTCTAGAAGCTTCCCAGTTTTTTTGCAGCAGGTGTCACGCCATTTAAACTTGGTTCTTTCATAGGTTAGTGGTTATCACTGGAATTTTGTTTTTCTCTAGTCTGAGTATGAGGCGATCATGACTTCTTTGTTCTCTTGACTTACATTCTTTGTTCTCTTGACTTATATTTTCTTTGTTCTTCATTCTTGTAACCCTTTATGAAATGACTGTAAACATGTTTTATGGCTCATTCTTGACTTCCAACGAACTTCTGGACCACAAAAGCACCAAGTTTCGACAATGAATCAAAAAGGGACTTTGGAGCATGCTCCATTGATTTTTGAAATTGGTTGGTACAGCAGGATATGGTAACGAAGAAGGCAGGTCGCAGTCTGTTTCTACATAAAGTGAAAGGTTTTCCTTACTGACCCCCAAGCTATAGCTTTTGCCAATCTCTTTGAATCCATGCTGATTGGTTCTTGAATGTTCTGTTCATCTTCATCTAGTGTTTCACATTGATTAAACTTTCAACTACCGTTCATAGTTCCGCTTTACTTGTTGTCGTGGTTATTCTTGTGCTTCTGAGTATTTTGGTTAATTAGCAGATTTTAATCATTTGTTTATTTGTTATGCAAACAATCTCCAGATTATGAATGCCCAACTTAGTGGACACCCAAAATACCAATGAGCTCCTACAGTGTTATTAAAATTCAAAAGTCCAATGTACTGTACATCAATGCATTAACACAGGATATTCTGCAGATGCTGGAAATTTTGAGCAACACACAAAAAGACAACAAAATTCACAACATTTTCAAGTGATGTTAAGCTTGATTCTCTTTCTGAAAATGCTGGAGGAACTCAGCAAATGGGGCAGCATGTATGGAGGGGAGTGAGCAGTTGATGTTTGGGTGGAGGCTGTTCATCATGGCTGGAAAGCAAGGGGGACGGTAGAAGCCAGAATAGGAAGGTGAAGGGAAGAAGTACAAGCTAGCAGGTGATAGGAGAAACCAGCAGAAGAATATTGGATGGGTTGGGGAGGGGGAATGAAGTGAGAAGCTGGGAGGGGGTAGGTGGAAGAGGGAAGAGACTGAAGAAGGAATTTCATTAGAGGGAACAGTAAACCATGGAAAAAAGGGGAGGAGGAGGTGCACCAGAGGGAGGTGATGGGCAGGCGAGGAGATGAGAAGGGGTGAGAGAGGAAATAGAATGGGGAATGAAAAAAGAAGGGGAAGGGGGAGATATTACCAAAGTTAGAGAAACTGATGTTCATTCCATCAGATTGGCCACTTTCCAGATGAAATATGAGGTGTTGCCTCTCCTCTATGCACACGTATGCATTCTTTCTCTGAACCAAACCACAGAATCCATTTCCTCCCCATCCACGTCTAGTAATGCTTTCTTATCAGTCCCGTGCGCTGTCTATTTAATCCATTACAGTGCTGTTGTGGCACATCAGAATCAGATATAATATCACTAGCATATGCTGTGTAATGTGTTGTCTTTGCAGCAGCAGTACATTGCAATACATAATGATAGAAAAACAGAAACTGTGAATGACAGTAAGTATATGTATATATATTAAATGTTGAATTAAATAGGTAGTGCAAAATAAAAATAAAGAAATAGTGAGGTAGTGTTCAAGGGTTCGATGTCCATTCAGAAATCAGATGACAGAGGGGAAGAAGCTGCTCCAGAATCATTGAGTGTGTGCCTTCAAGCTCCTGTGGTAACAATCAGAACCGGGCATGACCAGGGTTGGGGGGGGGGGGTGGGTCCTTAATGATGGACGTCGCCTTTTTGAGACATCGCTCCTTGAAGATGATTTTTATGTTATTTTTAAAAATGTGTACAAAATTGATCTAACATTGATTTGTCATAATGGAAGCCAGTGAAGCCCTGTAATCAAAAAATGACACTGTGGTCCCACAGTGGGGGCTAAGTTCAGGCACCAGAAAGAGAACTGTGTTCTGGTGAAACAGACCCTTCAGCCCATTATCTCTCTGCCATCCCACTTTGGTGTTTATTTCCCTCTGAAAACAGCACCGAGAGTTATATTGGACCTTGGTGCGAGCATTACTTTGCGGAGTACGTATCTTGCGTTGTCCCGTGTACACAAGTTATTGGGATGGTGGTAATGTTTAATTTGCACTGTGGATTACTAATTTCTCTCTGTGGATTGTGTTGTGCTTTCCACTTTGATGCGGCTGGGTAGTGAGCTTTCCCCGTTCGCCTCGCTTGGCCCACATCCTTCCAAATCTTTAAATGCTTCAATAAAATCCACGTCGAAAGTGTTGAATGTTTGCACAGTTGTTAAACATTACCTTTTGCAGTTGGGCTGAATTGGATCTCCGGCTTCTGAACAAAAGCTGTCTCTGTGCAGGCCCCTGTGCGTGCACACACACGTACAGTAAACCTGTAGATATCAAATTCAGAAGTCTTGCTCAGGGGCCTGTAGAATAATAAAGCCGTATCAGTGTGGTGGGGGCAAATCCCTTCCCCGTGAAGCATTCCTTTGAGTACAGTGAGTAGATTGGTATCTCATGTTGTTTTTCTGGAACAGTTACAGGAGGGGAAGGAGTTCAAGAGGTTCTGTGGTAGGCAGGAAATAAATTTGGCGAGCTTTTCAATGAATCACCATCTTGTGTAGTCTCCTGATAATCCAGCGATGCCTTCTGCCCTCGTGTGTCTTGTTGACTCACCTCATCTTTTATCAAACTTGAGGGGTTACTGAAATCTGATTCATTATTAAAACCAAACACGTGGCTTCCAGCTAATGAATCTTTGTCCGCTTCCCACACCCACGAGAAATGTCCATAATATGTCATCTTCCCAGCATTCCTTTCTTCTGTGTGTGTTGGGGGGGGGGGGGGAGGGAAGAAATTCTGTGTAATAAAACGAGTCAGCTGCCTGGTTACCGCTTCGGAGGATGTTGCCACAAGGCAAAATTAACAGGGGGGTGGTGGGTGATAACCGTCTGTTAACATTTGCCTAGCACAGGTGTGCAAATGAGACAGATTGCCTCAGCGAATTGCAGTATTGCAGGAGATGGACGTGTGAAGCTCTTAACGACATCCCTGTGAGTTCTGAACTCCTGCTTCAGAATCTCCTCTTGCTATACGTATCAAAGCAAGCAGTGAATTGTAGCCATCGTGTAAGGAGGCAAGTCAAATTTTGGATGGTGCTCTATTGTTGTGCTAGTAGGGCCTTGGTATGATCAAAGATCCCACCCACCCCATCCAGCATCAGACAGGAGACAGATGCATAAAGACAAGAATGGTCAGGATGCAAAGTAGTTTTTTCTTCTCAGGCCATTGGGCTTCTGAGCTCCCTGCCGCATTGCGTTTGAAGTGGCACCGGATAATTTCTACTGTACCCTGCAAAATTTAATTTGTGCACTTTACTTTGTTTATCTAGGTGTAATTCATTTAAGATTTATGACTTACTTTCCTAAGTTATTGTGTGTTTTATGTACTACTGTGCTTTACACCCTGGTCTGAAGAAACGTCGTCTCGTTTGGAGATACACATGTATATAGTTAAATAACAATAGACTTGACCAGAGTGATACTGCACAGAAACAGGCCCTTCTGTCCCATTCATCCATGCTGACGAAGGTACCCTCCTGAACTAGTCCCAATTCCCTAGGTTTGGACTATTTCTCTCCAAACCTTCCCTATTCATATATTTATCTAAATGACTTTTAAATGTTGTAATTGTTCCTGTTTCTGTCAGCTCATTCCATATATCCACCAACCCTCTGTTTGAAGTACAGCCAGTCCCCAATTTACAACAGGGTTCTTTTCCTGAGAGCCATTTCCAACCTAAATTTTTTGGAATTCAGAAATGAGCGTGTGGGTGTATTTGTAAAAGGGAGGGTCACAGAAACATCAGAGTGAGCAGCCTGGGGAAGAGCATCCGCTCAGCACACCCGGCTCTGTTTGGCTTGAACCTGCCCCTGATCATTGTGGCTCTGGTGGAGGGCACAGACGTTATGTGGAAGCCCCCATCCCGTTTGTAGAAGGGAGCTGCAGCCTCATAACAGCTTCAAATTTGTCACCGTACATTCCACTGGTCGCCAAACACGGTTATTACATAGGACATTGAACAGTACAGAACATGCCCTTTGGCCCATACTGTTGTGCCAACCTCTTAACCTAATCTATCTCTTCCCTCCCACATGGCCCTTCCTGTTTCCTTCTATCCATGTGCCTATCTAAGAGTCTCTTACATGTCTTTAATGTATCTGCCTCTACCACCATCCCTGGCAGCACGTTCCACCCATCCAATACTCTGTGTGTAGAAAAAAAACAACTACCTCTGACATCTCCCAATAATTTCATCCAGTCATTGTAAAATTATACTCCCTTGCATGAACAGGATATAAATAAATAGGGTAGATATAAATAAATAGGGTATTTGTAACCCAAGGGAGATCCTGTACACATATCTCTGGCTAACTTTTGCTACACCTATCACCAAGAAGGTTTATTAGAATATAAAACACAGAACAGTGCAGTACATGAACAGGCTCTTCAACACACTAAGTTATGCCGAATCAATTAATTTAGTAATCAAATATAGCCATGGTTTTCCAGTTGCTCATAAATCCTATCCTTAAGAATTCTCTCCGGTAACTTCCCTACCACTGATGTGATGCTCATCAGTCTAAAGTTTCCAGGATTATTCCCTAGTTCCTTTCTTGAATAATGGAACAACATTAACCAATCGCCATTCCTCCAAGACCTTGCCTGTGGCTGGATAAGAAACAAAGATGTTGTTTGAGGACCCCATCAATCTCTTCTTGCCTTTCTCAGTAACCTGAGGTATATCCCATCGAGCCCCGGGGACTTATCCTCCTTAACACTGTTTAAGAGACCCAACAGTCTTCACCTTAAAATGTGCTCAGCACTGATCTCCCTATCCTCCATGTCTTCTCCTTGGTAAATGCTGATGTAAAGTACTCATTAAGGATCTCGCCCACATCCTCCATATCCAAGCAAATGCCCCCCTTTTTTATCCTTGTAGTCCCACCCTCTTCCTAGTTAGCCTCTTGCTCCAGGTATATGTATAGAATGCCTTGAAATTCTCTTTAATACTACTTGCTAAGGACTTTTCATGACCCCTTCTTGCTTTTCCAATTCCCTTTCTGAGTTCTTTTCTGGTTTATTTATAATCTCAAGGGATTATTTTGATTGTAACTTCCTAAGATTTACATACTTCTCCTTTTTCTTCTTGACTAAATTCCTTATCCCTCTCAACATCCAAATTTCTCTTACCTTGTCATCCTTGTCCCTCGTTCTGACTGGAACATACCTGTGCTGTACTCTGTACAGTTGGTCTTTAAACACCCTCCACATGCCAGACTTGCCCCAAAACAGCTGTTTCCAATTAACTCTTCCCAGTTCCTGCCTAATACACTCATAATTTGCCCTGCTACAGTTCAGTACTCTCCCAGAAGGTCCATACTTATCCTTATCTGCAGCCATCTTAAAACTTAAGGCATTGTGATCGCTGTTCCCCTAACCGCTCACCTGCTGAGAGGTTGGTCACTTGATCAGGCTTATTACCCAACACCAGCTCCAGTTAAACTATTCTGTAAAGATATTTGTAATGTCTAGATGATATAACCTGTCTGTTCCTCAGTTATCTTTCCAGTTTTGTACCTTTCTGCACTGTCATCCCATGGATTCTAGTGGCAGCATTGAGGACTTGCCGTTCGGTGTTTGTTCCTATTTCACCCCAGAGTGCGCTGATTTTGTTTTATCAAAGTTCACGCGTCTCTTAATAACCACAAAGTTCATGCATCTCCTAATGCCTAAGTCATGCCGAAGCGAATTGTTAGTCAGCTGACTACGTAATCAAAGCAGCATTACACTGACACAGGCACTGTTACTCAGTGTTAGATGCCTTCTCACATTTTCAGAAGACTCTTGGTCCTATCGAGCTAATTACATCAGTCTTGCGCAACTGACCTTTCAAATACAGGGCTATAATATCAGATTCGGATCTGATTAGTGTGCTGGTTACTATGGATTTTTTTCTTTTGGAAAGCATTTGTCTGAAAAGCCAGTTAGAGAATCCCAATTGAGGAGCGATGTCAGTTTAATGCTAGAATAAACTACAGTCGGCCCTCCTTATCCGCGGGTTCTGCATGAGCGGATTCAACCAACCGCGGAATGGGAAAACCCGGAAGTTCTCTCTCCTGCACTTGTTGTTTGAGCATGTGCAGACTATTTTTCTTGTCATTATTCCCTAAACAATACAGTGTAACAACTATTTACATACATTTACATTGTATTAGGTACTTTAAGTAACCTAGAGATAATTTAAAAGTACAGGCAGTCCCCGGGTTATGAACGAGTTCCGTTCCTGAGTCCGTCTTTAAGTCAGATTTAAAGTCGGAACAGGTACATCCGGTATTATTTAGCATCAGTTAGTCAAACGCTTGTCTTAGTATATGGTATACATTTTACCTTTCTATGCATATAATACACTGAAGAAATGTATGTATTTCAATAATTAAACCACTGTGTTGCTTAGTAATAATTGTAGCTTTCATTGGGGCCTTTCACATGCTCCATTAAAATTGTTCCGATCGTTGACCGACTATAGCCTAACTCTTTTCCAATGACCGATGGCGTTTCACCTCTTTCTGATCGCTTTATTATTTCCACTTTATTTTCTATCGTGGTCATGATTATTTTCGTGAACAGAAACACTGCGGATTCAGAGCTCCGCCGCCAGGTCCAAATGTCCACCGCACTGAGACAGGTTAAATAAGGTCCGAGGTTCCGCTGGGTCCTAAAGACCACTGCACTGGTCAGGCTAAATAAGGGACTTGAGCATCCACGTTTTTTGGTATCTGCAGGAGGTCCCGGAACCAATCTCCCGCGGATAAGGAGGGCCGACTGTATTTTAACATTGTACCATTTGTACAAACTTCAGTAACTCACTATTCCCATGTGTTCATGTTGTTCAGTCTGGTTCGTAGAATCTGACTTCAAGATTTAACTTTATCTATCATGTGTACATCGAAACGTAGAGCAAAATGCGTCATTTGCATTGGATGTTTAGCATCCCTGTTGCTACCTTTCGAATGCAGAGTGGAAACTTTGATACCAGCCTGTCCTCTAACTCTCCCTGTCCTTGATCTCTAACCTGGTCCCTAATTCCCCTCTCTGTCCCCAAAACTATCCCCTTGAACCAAAATAAACATTTTTAAGAAAGCAACTAAAACTGAGCTACATCTTCAATGGAGATCACAGCTCAGTGCTGTCTTTGAACGCTTGACTAATGTACAAGTCACATGTTCTTGCACATGGAGTAAAAGCGGAGATTGTCTCCCACGTTATCTCAGATAACTTATCCATACGCTCATTACAAAAAGGCATAACAGCAACTATCTTTCATTAAGAGTGTGAGGAGAATTGGTATGTCACCAAAGGCTCGTGCAAATTTCTACAGATGTGCTGTGGAGAACATTCTAACTGGTTGCTTCACCGTCTGGTGTGGAAGGGCCACTGCACAGGATCGAAATAAGCTGCAGAAAGTTGTAAACTCAGCCAACTCCCATTATGGACACAAGCCCTCTCAGCATCAAGGATGTCTTCAAAAAGCAATGACTCCCATCACCCAGGACATGCCCTCTTCTCATTGCTACTATCAAGGAGGAGATACAGGAGCCTGAAGGGGCAAACTCAATGTTTCAGAAACAGATTTTTTCTCTCTGCCACCTGATTTCTGATTAGACAGTGAACCCAAGAACACCTCCACATTATTAATATTTTGCACTACATAATTTCTTTTTTAATATATACTTACTGTAATTTATAGTTTTTATTATGTATTGCATTGTACTGCTGATGCAAAACAGCAAATTTCACAACATATGCTGGTGATATTAAGCCTGATTCTGATTGATTTTTTTTGCTTTGGAGGTGCAACATGAAGTTTTTTTGTTTATCCATTTAAAATGTGTGTGCCAAATGTCAGATAAATATTAAATATTCTCTTCCTGTTTAAGATAACAAGCATCCCTTATCAGGCAGATCAATCTCTTGAGTCATTTTCCTTTTTTTGATGTTTCTCATAGTCAAGCAGCATTGGAACAGGCCTTTTATCCCATCGTGCCAGTGCCAACCATCAAATACCTGTTTACCAGCTCTTGGGCTATAGAATTGAACCTTGGTGTTTCCAGTGCTTGTCAAGATCTTGTTAAACATTGAACATTCCTGCCTCTATCACCCCTTTAGTCTGTGTGTCCTGGACTCCAGCTTTGGGATCAGAAAAAAGAATTTCTCCTCAGATTTCCTCAAAACATTTTTCCCCCGTACTCTAAAGCTAAAATTAGAAAAGGCAAATAAACTTTTTCAAAATGCCAGAGAAAAAGGAGAGTATATGTTCAGATTTGTTTATTTATCACTTGTATATTGAAACGTATAGTGAAATGCATTGTTTGTGTTAACAACCAAGGTGCCCACAATATTCAGCAGAACAAGCACCTTTCCACTTACTCACACACACAGACAGGCACACACACACCCTCCCACAGAATTGCACACTCACAAGGCACACAGGCACACTCTCTCTCTTGCCCATGCCCGCCCTCACCCACCCACTCACACCCCCACGCTCACCCACTCACACACAAGAGCTCCCAGTCCTAGGACTGGCCACTTCTGGGTGTCCAACCTTAAGTCCCTGGCCCGGATTCAGAGAGATCAGGCCTTCAGCGCTAATCCTGGGGCTTTGACCACCAGGCTTCCACCGCTGGATTCACCGGCTTTTGTCAAATCTCCAGGATCTTCAGCTGAAGACCCCAGGGCACACTAATCATCGAATATGAACTCGGGGCTTTGAACTTCGGTCTCTCACTGACTGCCGACCCTTGAAGGGGGTGGTCATCAGTCTTTGTGTCTCCTGCCCACATGGACCTCCGACCTTAGGACTCGTTGACTTGGGGGTTACCAGCCTCGTCCACGGGATCTATTGACCGTGGATGGGATCGCTGGTCTTTGTCCTCAGTGCCTATATAGTCCACTAGTGAGGAGGCAAAATACAAGTGAGAGAAGATAGATAAAAATACAGCATGGCTTAGATATTTGGTGTTAGGTATGTGTAGAGACCAATTTCCTTTTAGTACAAATAATTCCTCAAGAAGCTAACTAATAAGCTTTAGTTTTTATGACAATAGTAGTTAGTGCAATAGAAAAGTACAGCACAGAAACGGGCCCTTTGGCCCATCTAGTCTATGCCATATTTAAACTGCATTCTCCCAATGACCTGCATTGGGACCATGGCCCTCCATGCCCTTACCATCCACATATCTAACCAAACTTCGCTTAAAGTTGTCAGATTCAATATACTGTACGTACACTGTCATTTATTTATTTTTTCTTCTAGATTACGTATCGCATTGAACTGCTGTTGCTAGGTTAACAAATTTCATGACACATGCTGGTGACAATGAACCTGATTCTGATTCTGAAATTGAATGACGTTATGTGTCATAATTTAAACAATAGAGCCTTACTGGAGAGAGTAGCTGTTTGGTTTTTCCTGCCCATATCATGATCCTGTGCATCAGTCCTGTCAAAGCACTTTGGTTAATTTAATCTTAATTGCAATTCCAGATTAACAATTTAACCATCTGGAAACTGACTTCAGCTGGTCAGAGCGCACATTTCTGATTTAAATGAGAAAAGCACAAATAATACACAACGAGTTTTATTGTTGACTTTTGATTTTGTGATTAATGAAGGGAGTTGGTGAGCATATGGTGTGCAGAGAGTAATTACAGGGCCGTGTAAATAGGAACCGGTAGGCAAGAGAAATGAGTTCGTAAACAAAGCTGCCCAGTAAAAAAATCATGATGCTATCTATGATAAAGAGCTTGCACTTGGAGCTAATACTTAGCTCAAATTTAGCCTTTGTCTTTTCTTTCCTACTGCTTTTCTTCCTACACCACCGGAGCCGTTGATTCTTGGCAGAATTAGTATTAAATGGCAAACCTTTTGTACCTCGTCCAAGCGGCCAGACTTCATGTGTGATTCTGGGCTCTTGAACCTTGGCAGGCTCCCTGAATTGGCATTTCACATTTCCTTGCAGCAAATCAGTAATTGTTTTCAGATTTATTTTTTAAACAGTAATAAATAGCATTGATTGACCCAGTGATTCAGCATCACTCTTCTATTCTTATCCTTTAACTCCCTTCCTGCTGTGTATTTAAAATTTCAATAGTATTTGTGTAATCCTGTGTGTGTGTGTATGTACTTTATGTATATATGAGTGTGTGTGTGTATATTGATTAAACATTCTTGTTGGTTTAAATAATTCATTACGGGTTATAGGTAAAATACGTTAGTTGCAACATCATCTTGCTACCACATGATACATGAACGCCTTACTTAAAGTAAACTCAAAAGTAACACCTGTATTTTTGAACTTCCCGCCTCTTCAATTGAATTAATGTTTTGAAGTTACAAAACATATCACTTCCTTCTCCATCTGTTTTCAAAGTAAATTTATTCTCAAAGTATGTATGTATCACCAAATACTACCTTGTGATTCAGTTTCTTGCAGGCATTCACAGTAGAATAAAGGAAAAAATAGAATCAGTGAAAAACTACAGAGTTCAAAGTACTTTTATTATCAAAGTACGTATACATTATACAGCGAAGAGTTTCATCTCCTTATGAACAGCCACAAAACAAAAGAACCCATTAAAAAACTGAAGACCGTCAAACACGAAAAGTGCAGAGAAAGAGGGGAAAAAAATCATATCGCACAAACAATAACAGCAAGCAAACAGCACCCATGACTCAAAACCAGGTACCACTGCAGCTGGAGGAGAAATGGTCGCAGCGCAGAGAACAGAGCCAGTGCCTCCAGTCCCACACCTTGCCTTTTCAAATAACACTGAGAACATGAGTTTTAGCATCTTTGAAAATGAGTGCTAAGGTTTGATGATTAGTTCAGTATTGTGGTGAGTGAAGTTAGCCACGCCTGATGATTGAAGGGTAATAACTGTTCCTGAACCTGTTGGCGTGGCACCTAAGGCTCCTGTACCTCCTTGCTGATGGAAGCAGTGAGAAGAGAGCATGGTCTGGATGGTTAGGGTCCTTGATAAAGGATGCTCTTTGTAGATGTGCTCAATGATGGGGAGATCTTTACCTGTGATGGACTGCGTCCACTACTTTTTGTAGGCTTTTCTGTTCTTGGGCATGGTGTTTCCATACCAGGCTGTGAAGCAAACTATCAAGGTATTCTCCACTGTGCATTTATAGAAGTTTGTCAGAGTTCTAGATGAGAGGCTGGATCTGTACAAACTTCTAAGAAGGTAGAGGTGTTTCTTTGAGATGACCATTAGATATACCTTGGCTTGAGCAGCCGTCTCTTGCAAACAGACACCACTGGAGAAACTATCAGTACATGTATGTCACCATATACAACCCTGAGATTCATTTTCATGGTGGCAGTCTCAGTAAGAACCATAATAGAATGAATGAAGACCACACTCAACAGGATGAACAACCAACCAACGTGCAAAAGACAACAAACTCTGCAAATAAAAAGAAAAAAATACTATATTAGCAATAAGTATTGAGAACATGAGATGAAGAGTCCTTCAAAGTGAGCCTATAGGTTGTGGGAACAGTTCAATGATGGGGCTGAAGTTGAGTGAAGTTATCCCTCTAGTTTAAGAGCCTGGTGGTTAAGGGATAAAAATAATTGTTCCTGAATTTAGTGGTGTGAGTCCTGAAGCTCTTGTACCTTCCTCCTGCTGGCAACAATGAGAAGAAGGCATAACCTGGGTGGTGGGGGTCCCAGATGATGGATGCTTCTTTCCCATGACGGCGCTCTGTGTAGATGTGCTCAGTGGTGAGGAGGGCTTTACCCGTGAAGGTCTGGGCCATATAAAGCACTACACAGTGGAGGCAGGAGTATTCATTGTCTAGTTCCTGATTGCTTGCATTACATGCTGTAAAGCTAAGAAACTTGCTTTACCTATCACTGGAAGAAATTGCTGGGGCATAGGGCATTGTCAAGTCAGTGGGCACTGAGGCATCGTCAGGCCCCTTTGGTAAAGATTAGGCAGAAGATGAAGGCCAAGTGACTATGTTCAGCCTTGCTGAGATACTAAAAGCATTATAGCAAAGCTTCACTCAAGCTGAAGTGCATTTACACTTCAGAACATTTTTAAAATCTCTAGCTCCATCACAGGCACAAGTCTCCCCTCTATCAAGGACACTTTCAGAAGGCGATGCCTCAAGAAGGCGGCATCCATCATTAAGGACCTTCACCATCGAGGACATGGCCCCTTCTCATTACTGCCATCAGGGAAAAGATCTAGGAGCTTGAAGACCTACACTGAATGGTTTAAGAATAGCTTCTTCTCCATCATCAGATCTCTGCACGGTCCATAAATACCTCTCTGCAATTTCTCTTTCACAGGATTCATTTGTTTTTATTATAGGAATTATTTTATGTCTTGCAATGTGCTGCTGCCACAAAACAACAAATTTCATTATGAACGTCAGTAACTATAAATCTGATTCTGAATGAGACAATAAATTGAAATGGTTTGGATGTTACATTTTATATCTTGTAAAGAGAATCAGAACCAGGTTTAATATCACTGCCATACGTCGTGAAATTTGTCGTTCTGAGCTGCAGTACATTGCAATGCACAATAAAAAACTAAATTACAATAAGAAATATATATTTAAAAAAGTGATACGAAAAGAGAGCAAAAAAAAGGGGGGTAATGGCCATTCAGAAATCTGATGGCAGAAGGGGGAAGAAGCTGTTCCTGAAATGTTAAGCATGCTCCTGATTGTAGCAATGAGAAGAGGGGCATGTCTGGGGTGATGAGGTGCCATTTTTTTGAGTCATTGTCTTTTGAAAGTGTCTTCGAGTGTGTTAGTGATCATTGATGTAATAGAGTTAAAATTCACCTTCTGCTGCCTACGTCACGAGCATACCACGGTGACACATGCACATTGAACTCTGCTTTTGAAGCTGAGTTCCACTGGCAACTGAATAAAAAGCAGAGTTCATTGAGAAGCCATTACTTTATTGTACATGTAACAGAAGAAGAATTTGTAACCCGGTGACTTTTACTCTCTTTCAAATCTGTTCTCAAAACGCCCAGCTTGGGACAGCAGTGAAATAGAGACGAGCTTTTATGCTGTCAGTGAGTGAGTACCTCCTCCTGCAGGGTGTTGTATTTGGATTTGGTCATTGATATCCTGTAATTACAAGATTTTCCTTGATATCCATGCCGATGAAAACATGAATCTGTTGGACACGGGACTCATTTTTACAGTGGGAATTTGAAGGACATCGTAATTTAGGATTTGAATGATTTTTTTGGGGGGTTATTGAAAGGGATCTTTGCAGAAGATTTAATTTTATTGCATGTTGCTATTTTAGAAATCAGAACTAGAAGTTCAGAATTTGGGCATAGATTGATGACGTACTCCTATTGATCCAGCAAGGTTCTATCACTGGACATAATATCTATGCATCGATTACTACTGCAGTATTTAAGCTGAATGGGATATAATCATTACAGCTTGCTTGCCTTTCATATTTCTCTAATTTTGCATATGCAGTGTAGCTGAAATAACTCGCTGTTAATTCTGCAGCAGGGATTCTCTTGAGTTTATTTCAGCAAAATAGCGCGGGATAGACCCTTCCGGCCCTTCGCCCCCTCAACCTCCGACAAACCCACTTAACCCTAACCTTATCACAGGAGATTTACAATGACTGACTAATCTGTTGACAGTGGGAAGAAAGGAGAGGACCTGGAAAAAACCCATTCCACAGGAAGGACATACTCCTTACAGAATGGTGCTGGAATTAAACTCCGTAGCGCCCCGAGTTGCATTAGCATTGCACTAACTGCTGTGGCGCACCATGTAACTGTGTCCCTTGCATATTTTGGATATTCTGTGACATGGCAAAAGTGTAAGAGGATTTTTAACTCTAATCTCATTGTGAAAATATAAATTGGATTTACTGAACCGGCTTGCAGCCCTACACAGTCGTCTCAGTGCTTAATAGCAGGAAATGGCCCAGTTAACACAAAGAACATGATTAATTAAACCTTGTGGATAGTGACTTGTAGATAGGACCTTGATGTTAAAAAACCAAAGCCTGGTAGCTACGTTTATATTTGGAGTTGAGAGTTTTAACTAAATTGAAGGGGGCTGCTGCTCAATCAATTGAAATTAATTTTTACAGACATTCCCAAGTGTGCACAATGTACACCCAGTTGACCACTTTATTAGTTCACCTGTACACCTTGTTATGGCAATTATCTAATCAACCATTCAATGACATGCAGACATGGTGAAGAGATTCAGTTGTTCAGACCAAACATCAGAAAAAGGGGGAAAAAGTAATCTAAATGACTTTTACTGGTGCCAGAAGGGGATGGTTTGAGTATCTTAGAAACTGCTGATCTTCTGGGATTTTCACGTACAGCAGTCTCTAGAGATTATGGAGAACGGTGTGAGAAACAAAAACATTCAGTGAGTGGCAGTTCTGTGGGCAATAAAGCCTTGTTAAATAGAAAGGTCAGAGGAGAATGGCCAGACTGGTTCAAGCTGACAATAGATCTTATAACCATGCATTACAACAGTGGTGTGCAGAAGAGCATCTATAAACACGCAACACGTTGAAACTTGAAGTTAATGAGCTACAGATGCAGAAGGCGCCATGGTAGCGTAGCAGTTAGCGTGAAACTATTACAGCTCAGAGTGTTCCAAAGTTTGGAGTTCAGTTCTGCTACCGTTCTGTAAGGAGTCTCTGTGGAATGTGTGGGCTTCCTCTCACAGTCAAAAGATGTTATCAGATAGGTTAATTGGGCATTGTAAATTGTCCCATGATAGAGTTTGGGTTAATCGGGGTTGTGGGTTTGCAGGGGTAGACCGAATTTATTTATGTATCAATAAATAAATAAGTAAATGAAGACTGCACTGTGTTCCACTCCTGTACCTAATAAAGTGGCCACTGAGTGTATACACGCACATTCAGTTTCTCTGCTGTATGGAATAGTTAAGCCAAGAAGGAAAATAGTTCCATTAAACCTTGAAAAGTGGAGGAGGAGGTTAGTTGATGAGACTAAAGAAATTGTTGGAAGTCTGGTTAGAGGGGAAAAGTCTGCACTTATGAGTGTTCCTGTGTGTGTGTGTGTGTGGTAAACAGTGTAGGTTTACAGCACTGTAACATTAAGAGAGTCCTCATAAAAATTGTTAATTGGATAAAAACTTCCATATAAACTGACCACACAACATGATTATTTGAACTGTTAATCATACATGTAGTTTGTGCAAAAACAGAGTTTACACATTTAATCCTCTAAACTGTTGATTTCATCAGCTCGTCATGGGAGAAGGCAATCCTACATGTTGGGATCGAAGTGGAATGAATTATTTTTGGTATGAGTCAATTGCGCAGGAAAAATAATTGCTGAAAACCAATAATGAATGGTATTTATCTCATTGTTGACTGGACATTGATGGGGTATTTCATTGATTTGACACAGTTACTAAGTTTACCACTTAATTCCTCCTTTGGGAGGCCTTGTAAAGTATAAGACCATAAGAGCAGAATTAGGCCATTTGGCCTGTCAAATCTGCTCCACCATTTCATCATGGCTGATCCATTTCCCTCTCAGCTCCAGTCTCCTGCCTTCTCCTTGGAACCCTCCATGCCCTGACTAATCAAGGACCATTCAACCTCTGCCTTGAATGTACCCAGTGACTTGGTCTCCACAGCTGCTTGTGGTAAGGAATTGCACTGATTAATCACTCTATGGTTAAAGAAATTGCTTCTCATCTCCATCCAAAATGAACATCCTTCTGTTCTGAGGCTGTGTCCTCTGGTCTTAGACTCCACCACCACAGGAAATATCCTCTCCGCATCCACTGATGTGAGATGAGCGATTACCTTGGCCAGCTTTTCTTCGCCAAACTAAAGCTGCTGGAAAATAAACCAAGAACGTTGTTCATCTCTTTTGACGAATGTCAAACTTGGCTTCATGTTCACCCACATAATAATAGTGACTACTCTAGAGAAATATTTTGGAATCTACCAAGGGCTTGAAATCTGCTAACAGGAACTTTGTGACACATTGATGATGTTTAAGGGGAATCTGAATATTGGGGAATTCCTTGCAATTTAGGCATTGGCTAACTCGTACCTCTCTCCAGAGTTGTAATGCTGACTTGGGCAGCAAGATCATGAGGTACAGGAGCAGAATTAGACCATTTGGCCCATCGAATCTGCTCTGCCATTCAATCATGGCTGATTTTTTTTTTCTTAATGCACTTTCTCAAAGTAAATTTATTATCAAAATACATATATACACACAGCACACCCTATACTACCCTGAGATTCATTTCCTTGGAGGCATTCACAGTAGAACAATGAAATACAACAGAATCAACAAAAACTACACAGAAAGAATTGACAATTAATGTACAAGAGACGAACTTTACAAATTAAAAAAAAGTAAATGAATAATATTGAGAACGAGTTATAATGTCTTTGAAAGTGAGTCTATAGGCCTTACCTTTCTTTACCTTAGACTTGTTGCTTTAATATTAATGAGGTAAACCAATAGTAGATTGTCAGAAATTACTTGATAATTACTTGCACAATAATTACAAAATAAATATGCATCTGTTTAGATTCATTTGGGGGTGGTCAATTCTCTTCGACTTTTTTTTACATGACCAGTGTCTGAAACAGACTACAGTCAGCCCTCCTTATCCGCGGATTCCGTATGCACAGATTCAACCAAGCGCGGATCGGGAAAACCCGGAAGTTCTCTCTCCAGCACTCATTGTTTGAGCATGTACAGACTATTTTTTCTTGTCATTATTCCCTAAACAGTACAGTATAAAAACTATTTGCATAGAATTTACATTGTATTAGGTACTATAAGTAATCTAGAGATGATTTAAAAGTACAGGCAGTCCCCGGGTTATGAAGGAGTTCCATTCATGTGTCTGTCTTTAAGTCGGATTTGAAGTTGGAACGGGTACATCCGGTATTATTTAGCATCAGTTAGTCAAACGTTTTTCTTAGTATATAGTATATATTTTACCTTTCTATGCATATAAAACACTTAAGAAACATATGTATTTCAATAATTAACCCACTGCATTGCTTAGTAATACTTGTAGCTTTCATCGGGGCAGGGCCTTTCACATGCTCCATTAAAATTGTTCTGATCGTTGACCGACTGTAGCCTAACGCTTTTCCAATGACCGTTAGCGTTTCACCTCTTTCTGATCGCTTTATTACTTCCGCCTTATTTTCAATCGTGATCTTGATTATCTTCATAAACAGAAACATTGCCGATTCAGAGCTGCGCCAGGTCCTAAAGCCCACCGCACTGAGACAGGTTAAATAAACTCCGGGGTTCCGCTGGGTCCTGAAGACCACCATATTCAGACAGGTTAAATAAGGGACTTGAGCATCCGTGATTTTTGGTATCTGCAGGGGGTCCCGGAACCAATCCCCCACAGATAAGGAGGGCTGACTGTATAGTAATGCTTAAAATAAATGTCCACAGGGCCTTTGACAAATTTCCATTGTTTTTGTGCTGTGTGGGTTGGTTTAAGTAGATTGAATCCCCTTTTATTGTTGCTTAACGTGATCAGGAGGATATTGTCACCATATGGCTGTTTCTTGGTCGTCTTTCATCTGATTTTTAGTGTAATGATGAAAAGGTGTCCACTGGCCATTTGTGAATTATGATTCCCCCTTTTAAAAGCCACCCACATTTGAGTTACACTGTTAGAACTGTACAATCACTTTCCGTGCTATGGTTAAGGACAGGTGTTTATTCGAACAAAGATGAAGTGATTACAGTCAATCCCATCCAACTTGAACCCCCGGCGCTTTGAGAACACAATGCATTGAAAGTCACACCATCAGAAGCAGGTGTTCGGTTCTAACCACGATTCAAGGAAATAGAGCCAGAAAGCACCAGCACAGATAAAGGCCTTCTGCCCAACGATTCCGAGACAACTTGTTTACTTGCCTGATCCCATCTATCCGCACCTGCACCATAGCCCTCCATACCCCTCTCGTCCGTGTTCCTATCCAAATTACTATGTTGCAATTGAAGCCACATCTACTACCTCGATGGCTCTCTTGGTTTTGGCATCATTCGTGGCTCGGAAGCTGGTATTCATGTCTTTAAGTTAAGTGATAGTGGGTCCAAACCCAGCCCAGAACTTGAATGACAATTTAAGTGGAGAATCAGATAGGTTATGGGGAGAGTTCTATGCTGTCAGAGGTGTCATTTTTGAGCTAGGTCTTTGTAGCCTCGGGTGAATGTAAATAATCCCATGACGCTACTTTTAAGAAAAACAGGGGAATTAGTCCAGTCCCTTGGCTCAACAATAATCCCTTATCTTGCGTCACTCAAAACAGCAGATCTGGTCATTACCGCACTGCAGTTTGTAGGAGTTGGCTGTGCGTTAATTGGTTGCCAAGTTTCCTAGTTTAAAACCATGACTGCATTCCATACGTCCCTTATTGGCTGTAGTGTGCTTTGTGCTCCTAAGTGAAAGTTCCCCACCACAACCTAGGTTTCCCCTGGGATTTGGTAGATGTACAATTGTGAAAACATTACCCGCTTTCTCTTTCGTTTTCAGCAGGAAGTGTTGGCTCCTAGATACAATGTTACAATTAATTTATTTAGAGATACAGCACAGCGACAGGTCCTTCCAGCCCAATAAACTCGCACTGCCCAATTACACACACCTGACCAATTAACCTACTAAACTGTATATCTTTAGAATGTGGGGAGAGACTGGAGGAAACCCACGTCAGGTATGGAAAGGAAGAGGGCAGGAGGGGCCAGAATAAGGTGGTGGGAGGAGGGGAAGGAGTACGAGTTGGCAGGTGGCAGATGATACCTGGGAATTTTACTGAGCCGGGACCCGGAGGCCTGGAACTGAGCTGAAATCCGTGTGGTAAGGGTGGTGGCAGAGACACGTTCCCTGGAAGAACACATGGCTATGGTAATGAATCTGGGTTAGCACATGGTTGAAGAGTCGGAGTGCAGCAATGTCGACTCTCTATTCTTCTCCATAGACATGGTCTGACCTGCCCAGTTCCTCCTGTAGTTTGTGTGTGTTACTCTGGATGGCAGAGTGGAGAGGTAGCGAGGTGTAAGGCAGTCCTCCCCTCCGCTAGCCTGCAGGTCTCCCTCGGGCAAGAGATAGCACCGGCTTAGCCCCCCCACCAACCTCTCCAATCAGGTCACATGAAGCCACGGGAGCAGGTGGTTAATGGTCGTATGAGCAGCTGGTCTATATCACAAGTCCTGGTTATGCTGATGAAGAGGGCTGCGTCAGTACATATGTGTGATGAACAAGTGTAAGACAAAGCCTGCTTGCTGGCAGCATATAAATTCAGAGTCTGAAATGATAGCGAACCCAGGCTATATCATTATATATTCCAAAATCTGAAACACTTCCGGCCACAGACATTTCGGCTAAAAGGTACTCAACGTCTCTTGTCACTGGTTATTGCTGTTGTATACTCAGTGGCCACTGAGTGTTCTGCTGCTGTAGCCCATCCACTTCAAGGTTCGATGTGCTGTGTGTTCAGACATGTAATGCACATCACTGTTGTAACAGGTGGCTATTTGAGTTACTGTCACCTTCCTGTCAGCTTGATCCAGTCTGGCCATTCTCCTCTGACCTCTCTCATTACCCACACAACTGCTGTGCATGAAAATCCCACATCAGCCATTTCTGAGTTACTGAAAACATCCTTTCTGGCACCAACAATCATTCCACTGTCAAAGCCACTTGCATCACATTTCTTCCCCATTCTGATGTTTGGTCTGAATAACAACC
Source organism: Hemitrygon akajei (assembly GCF_048418815.1). NCBI lineage: Eukaryota > Metazoa > Chordata > Chondrichthyes > Myliobatiformes > Dasyatidae > Hemitrygon > Hemitrygon akajei. The sequence goes on along the minus strand of NC_133134.1, from coordinate 160,640,841 downwards.
TAACCCTTTGACCATATCTGCATGCTTTTATGCATAGAGTTGCTGACACGTGATTGATTGGATACTTGCATTAACGAGCAGATGTACAGGTGTATGTAATAAAGTGGCCATTGAGTGTAATATTTTAGACTCCAGAGCTAATTTTGTGATTTAAGTAACTGAGGGAAATGGAAATAATGGCTCACAATTGGAAGGGGTGCCTGAATCTCCTTGTATTCAATTTTTACTTACCCTGACGACACAGTTTCTCTAATGATAGAACCAAAAAGATTGTCACTAGGTAAGTCTGAATGATCTGGGGCCTACTTTCTGAAACAGGATGAAGAGCTGGAGGTCTTCACAATACAAAAGGGTTTGTGAGGAAATTGTTCGATAAAATGTTCTCCCCTGTGCTGGCAGCCCAAACTCTTGGCCATAAGTAGAAGTTACCACTAGATTCTGTAGAAAAGTGAACTACTCTCTACTTAAGTAGTGGTTGCGGTGAGGAGATGTTGAGACATAGATGCTGGCCATGCATGAGCTAGGCTCATGTTTTTGCTTTTGTAGACTCTTACAGTTTCAATTAATGCTAAGGCTTTTCTCGTTGGAAAGAAAGAGGATGAGAGGTGACTTGATAGAGATGTACGAGATGATAAGAGATATAGATCGAGTGGACAGCCAGAGACTTTATCCCAGGGCAGAAGTGGCTAATCCAAGTGTGCATAACTTACTGGGAGGGTGTCAGAAGTAGTTTTTTTTTTACACAGAGTGGTGAATGTTATGTTTTGTTTCAGAACTTAAAAACATTAAATTAGTTCAAAGGAAAATGAGCTGGGAAATACGAGTCTTAGTTTGTTGTTTACTTTAAACAAGGCGCACGTATCATGTGGTACCGTGATGATGTATGCAATTCACATATTTATACGTATAGCCCATAATGAGTTATCTAAACAAACAAGAATGCTTAATCAAGCAATATATGTACAAGAACACTCAAGTATTACTGAAATATGAAATGCTCAACAGTGGGTGCCTGGGACGCAGTGCCTGAGATGGTGGTAGAGGCAGATCTATTCAGGACATTTATAGATTCTTAGATTGGCACGTTGATGAAAAATGGGCTGTGTGTGAGCGAAGGATTTCAGGGGTTCCCAACTTCTTTATGCCATGGACTAAAACCATTAAGTAAAGGATTGATGGTCCCCAGGTTGGGGAACCCTGGGTTAGATTGATCTTGGAGTCAGTTAAAGGGTGAGCACAAACATTGACAGGCCTGTACTCAGCTGTAATGTTCTGTGCTTTTTTTCAGCTTGATTAGTTTCTTTTTGTCAAGTTGCACAAATTCCGATGTGTGCTCATGTATTAACACAGATCTATCAGATTTTAATGTTGATGACTACTCCGGCTGCATATTTTCTGTAATATGTGAAATAAGCTGAGATGGAGCAATACTTCACGTTTATGAGGTGAGGGCCTCTGTCGGTCAGGGTTGACCATGCGTATTGCATCCTAGCTGTCTAGATTCGCAAGCTGTTCATGTAGCAGGCTCCCTCTCTCCACGTATCTGATGAACTCACAGAGACTGGTACAGGACTTGCCAGTCGGTGTTGAACTTGATGTAGGACTGTCTTAGGGACGTTTATAATACCTGTAAAAGAACACAATATTTCTCTGCGCAAACACGAGGAAATCTGCAGATGCTGGAACAACACACACAAAATGCTGGTAGAACACAGCAGGCTAGGCAGCATCTATAAGGAGAAGCGATGTCGACATTTCGGGCCGAGACCCTTCATCAGGACTAACCGAAAGGAAAGATAGTAAGAGATTTGAAAGTAGAGGGGGGAGGGGGAAATGCGAAATGATAGGAGTAGACCGGAGGAGGTGGGATGAAGCTAAGAGCTGGAAAGGTGATTGGCGAAAGTGATACAGAGCTGGAGAAGGAAAAGGATCATGGGACGGGAGGCCTGTAAAAGAACTGCAGTGAAATGGGAAATAAATTGAGAATGAGAAAAGCTACAGGTGCTGTGTGAGCCAAAGAAATTCTGGTTGGCCCATTACAGGGAGGGCGTGGAGGCTCTGGAGAGGGTGCAGAAGAGTTTCAACAGTGAGTGGCCTGGATTAGAGGGCATTAGCTAGGACAATCTTGGATTATTTTCTCTGAAGCATAAGTGACTGAGGAGCAACATGATAGAAGTATACAACTTTTTTGGGGAGATAGATATGGTAGTCTTTTTTCTTCCCTCAAAGTGTGTATGTCAAATACTTAATGGCATGGTTTTAAAGTCAGAGAAGGTAAGTTTAAAGGAGATTTATAAGACAGATTTTTAAATTGAGGTGCCTGCAATATATTGCCAGGGAAAATGGTGGAAGCAGATGCAACAATTAAGAGGCATTTTGACAGACACATATACAGGCGGGGAATGGAGGGGGTTCAGCTATGTGCAGGTAGATGGGATAGGCTTTGACTGGCATCATGGTCGGCATAGAGATTGTGGGCTGAAGGGCCTGTGCCTGTACTGTTTTATATTTGGCTTAAAATGCAGTTCACGCAGCATCTGTGGAAAGAGAAACAAACAGTTACTATTTCAGGTCGTGCTGTTCTGACGAAGTCTCAGACTTGGAATGTTACCCCCTTTTTTCATTTCCACAGCCGCTGCCTGACTTGCTGAGTGTCCATCGTTTAGTGTTTTGTTTTGGAAGTAAATGAAGCTGGAGTGGTCCCTGAGCAAACTTGCACTAACCCTCCGTTTCTCTAACCAACCTGTAACTGAAATGACCATTTACTTCAATGATGGATGTAGGCAATAAACCACAGTAGTATTAGCTTTACCTGTGACTTTGTCACCAACAGAGATCACAGGTATTTTCATATCACAATAGTCGTTACAGCTATCTCATCACTACTTCAAAATTATGGTAGTTATTAGAGCCCCTCCCCACTAAGCAACAGCAGCCTTTACACTGATAATGTCTTTAAAAAATATATAAATATATTTTAAATGTATAATCTTGCTATTTAATGTATTAATGAAGTACATATATCACAAATTAGTTGTAATATTTTGATAACAGTTTTTCAGTATTATTGGTTTCTTTTGTAATCTTATTTGATATATTTAAATGCATGATTCTGACAAGGGTTCTGTAGGCTTCACTGGACTGCCAAAGAGATCCATGGCATAAAAAAGGCTAAGAACCCCCAATCTTTTGTCAAATTTTGGAAATGAATGTTTAAAAAGACAGTATATTTAGCTCTTTTTGAACCCCCCCCCACCCCCACTTCCACTTCCACTTCAGCTGGGTATCAGGATGGCAAGCACTTATCTTCATTTCAACCTTCAGTTTCCTCAGAGTTATACAGACAAATAGCAGTTCAAATCTTCAATCATGGCCACGCTGCCGACCCTTTATAGAATGAGGCCATTCAGCTCCTCTTGTGCTGGCTTTTTGGGGTTGACTAATTAGATTCTCCATGCTTTCCTAAGACCTTATAAATCATACTGTTGTTAGGTATTTAATCGTATCTTTTGATTATTGTTCAGTCTCCATCAAACAGACTTACAGGCACAAAATCCAATGAGTAACATCTCCTGCTCAGGAGGCCAATCATTTCTGTGCCAGTATTGTTGAATCTGATTCCTGCCTACTGAAATTATATTTCAAAAAGAAACTGGATCGCACTCCTAACTTGACTGAGATTTGTGATATGAGGAAACGGCGCCACAGTGTGCGTGCTTGCCCTGGATTAATGGGCCATCTGTTAATCTGCACTTCAGGGGGACAGTGGCAGGTGAACTCAGCAAATCTGATGATCTATTGGAACTGGAACCGATGCTTGAATGAAGCAGACTAAAGTGATTACACTGTAAACCCCCCACCCCCCCCCCCGTGTGTGGTACTTTACCCAAAGAAATGGTTCCATTTGTTTTCAGTGCCCTCATGGACAACAGCACCGCTGACAAATATTTCAAAATTCAGAGTACATTTATTATTAAAGTACGTTTATGTCCCCATATACAACTCTTACAGGTATTCACAGTAGAACAAAAAAAGACAACAGAATCAATGAAAAACTGCACACAAGATTGACAAACCACCAGTGTGCAAAGGAAGATAATCTGTGCAAAAAAAGTAATAGTACTGAGAAGGTAAACACGAGGAAATCTGCAGATGCTGGAAATTCAAGCAACACACACAAAATGATGGTGGAACGCAGCAGGTCAGGCAGCATCTATAGGCTAGGAGAAGAGCTGTCGACATTTCAGGCCGAGACCTTTCATCAGAATAGTACCGAGAATATCAGTTGTAGAGTCCTTGAAAGTGAGTCCATAGGTTGTGGAATCAGTTCAGTGTTGGGGTGAGGTAAGTTATCCACACCGATTCAGGAGCCTGATGGTTGAAAGGTAATAACTGTTCCTGAACCTGGTGGTGTGGGACCCAAAGCTTCAGTACCTCCTGCTCGATGACAGTGGTGAGAAGAGAGCCTGGCTTGGCTGGGGGCTGCTGTTTCCTTGTAGCAGCTCTCTTGTGGAAGTTTCCTTGGGGTATTTGACATATGGGTGCATTACATCTAAGAGCAGATCCTATCCTTTGCTTGGCATTTACCAGTGTTCCTCAGACGTGGTGTTTCCATCACCACAAAGTGTAGTGGGAGATGCGAGGAATTGAATCTTAGGTCTTCCAAGTACCTAATCCTTGAAATCTAACATAGTGCTGAGTCCATTCCCAATGACATGCTCCATCAGTGCTTCAAATAATAATTTTCATGGGAGTGATCTCCAGATTCTCTTCCATTAAGATCTGACTTCCAAACTCTGATCAGCTCTTTTGTTAATTAAACTTCCACCCAGCTCAGCTCCATTGAGTGGGATCTTCTCCTTAAGCCTCCTAAACTTACTTCATTTATGATGTGTATATTAAATTTTTTTATTGAATATTATTTCTGGCACAGTCTCCAAATCTTTTTTTGAACATTTTATTAACATCAGCTTGAAAGGACGTATCCCAGGCTTATGGACAATTTCAACAAACAGTTATCAGACTAGAATGGTTCCATTGTAAGATAAATTGGACTCTTAACCTTACAATCTACCTTGTTATGGTGTTGCCTATTATTGTCTTGCCTGCATTGCAGTTTCTCTGAAACCGGAGTACTTTAAAAGGCCCTTCTGGCCCAATGAGCAGTGCCACTATGTGATTAATTTCTCTTTGGAGTGTGACCTAAGAACCTCATCGAGTGGTGCGCAGCTTCTGTTCCTGGGTGTCAACATCTCAGAGAATCTGTCCTGGGCCCAGCATAGTAATGCAATCATCAAGAAGACACACCATCGGCTATATGTCATCAGCTGTTTGAGAAGACTTGTTATGTCACCAAAGACTAGCCAGTTTCTACAGATGTACTTTGTAGAGCATTGTGCTGGGTGGCATTACCATTGGGTATACAGGCTCTGATGCACAGCTTCTAAAAAGAGGCTGCAGAGGGTTGTGGACTCAGCCAGCTCCATTATTTGCATAAGCCTCCCTGCCATCAAAGACATCTTCAAAAGCTGTTGCCTCAAGAAGGCAGCATCCATCGTTAATAACCCTCACTATCCGGGCATGCTCTCATCTCATTACTGCTATCAGGGAGGAGGTACAGGAGTCTTCAACATTTTAGGAATTGCTTCTTCCCCTCTGCCGTCAGCTTTCTAAATAGTCCATGAACACTACCTCACTGTTCGTCTTTGGTACTTTATTGATTTTATTTCTTATTGTAACTTACTAAATCTGGGATTGAAAGGCTTATCATGTGAGGAGAGTTTGAAGGCTCTGGGCCTGTACTCACTGGAATTCAGAGGAATGAGGGGGTATCTCATTGAAACCTATTGAAAGGCCTTAATAGAGTGGATGTGGAGAGCATTTTTTCTCTGGTGGGGGAGTCTAAGACCAGAGGGCACAGGCTCAGAATTGATGGACGTCCGTTTGGAACAGAGATGTGGAGGAATTTTGTTAAAGAGTAGTGAATCTTTAGAATTAGCTTCCACAGGCGGTTGTGGAGAGCAGGTCATTGGGCCTAAGGCAGAAGGTGATAGGTTCTTGATTAGTCGGGGCATCAAGGTACATGGGGAGAAGGCATAAGATAGGGGCTGAGAGGGAAAATGGATCAGCCATGATAAAATGGTGGAGCAAACTTGTTGGGCCAAATGGCCTAATTCTGCTCCTATATCTTATGGTTTTATCGTAATTTTTTTCATGTCCTGCACTATGTTGAAAACATGTATAACACAAAGTATTTACCTGCTACAAAACAGCAGATTTCGCAACACAAGTCAGTGATGATGAGACAGATTCTGATTATAGTAAATTAGTTGGGGAACCCACCATCTCTTTCCAGTGTCTTAAAAACGATAACTGGACTGCTGACATTGAGCAAACGGGAAATTAGTTAATTTGATCTATTTCAAGATTTTTAAAAATAGTAAATTATTTTGGTTGAGATTTTCTTGAAGATGAGGCTGGGAGGGCCTGCATCTTTAAGGTGGTGATACCTCATCTGTGGCCTTGTGGATTCAGCAGTTGAAGCTTTCAGCAAAGCTTCTGTTAATTATGGAAAGTGATGCCAGTCCCAGCACGCATCTGTTACAGGGACTGTATCTCCATGGCAACGACGTGTTGGTAGCAGGTAGCTGGTTTTGCCTGGAGTTTCACCAACATCCTATTTCTTTGAAGGTTGTCTGCTTTTCTTTTTGATGTTTTTCCTCTGCTTATTATTCATACCCAGCAGTGTATGTTTTCCACCCTGCTCTCTCTGGACTTTCATTGGACTCTGTTGGACTTTCTTGAGGACGTCACTCACCCACTCTGAAGTGCACTCACACAAAGATGATCTATTTCTGTCCCTGTTTCAAAGTGCCTTATGGCTGGACTTTGACCTTGAGCTCATCACTCTCTTTGGGACTTCAGTTTTTTTTAAATCCAATTTCACTTCTTTCTTCGTTTCCTAGCGGTGAGTTCCTTCCCTGCACTGAAGTGTGTATATATGTGTGTGAGGCAGATAGAGACCGAAACCTGTGTCTATAGGGGAGAGAAATACAGAATCAGAATCAGGTTTATTATCACCCGCATGTGACATGAAATTTGTTAACTTAGCAGCAGCAGTTCAATGCAATACATAATCTAGAAGAAAAAATAAATAAAATAATAATAATAAATAAGTACATCAATTACAGTATATGTATATTGAATAGATTAAAAATCATGCAAAAAACCCCAGTAATAATATATATTTTTTAAAAAGTGAGGTGATGCCCATTTAGGAATTGGATGGCAGAGGGGAAGAAGCTGTTCCTGAATCGCTGAGTGTGTGCCTTCAGGCTTCTGTACCTCCTACCTGATGGTAACAGTGAGAAAAAGGCATTCCCTGGGTGCTGGAGGTCTTTCTGAGACACCGCTCCCTGAAGATGTCCTGTGTACTTTGTAGGCTGGTACCCAAGATGGAGCTGACTAGATTTACAACCTTCTGCAGCTTCTTTCGGTCCTGTGCAGTAGCCCCTCCATACCAGACAGTGATGCAGCCTGTCAGAATGCTCTCCACGGTGCAACTATAGAAGTTTTTGAGTGTATTCGTTGACATACCAAATCTCTTCAAACTCCTAATGAAGTATAGCCGTATTGTAGGATTTTGTACTTGTGCTTCTGGAGTGGTGGGATGAACTTGGAAAGGACGAGTGCTTGCTATAGACGGAGCCACAGCTGACGGCGATCAAATGATTGATCTGCTCCCAGGTCCACTGTCAGTCTTAGTTTGCTGAGTTCCTCAGAAAATGTAACCTTTTTATGCCATGGACCAATATCATTAAGTAAGAGGGTTGTGGACCCAGATTGGGAACCCCTGATTTAAAGAGGTGCACCAACTTTATTTGTCGATATTTGCATGTACAGTTGATTCTGGTTAATTGGGCCATCAGTTAATCGGGGCAGCCACTTATTTCGGACGACCCTTAAATAATAGAAACTAATTGAGAAAAGAGCTGGTATTCTCTTAGCTTATTTGGGACACTTTGCTGCTTCATTGGGGCAGGAGACTGTTGCCGAACTAGCGTCAGTCATGTGCGTTTCTGTTCCCACTAGACATAACGCCATGCTCAGAGCAAACGGTTTTTAAACAGCATTAGTTGCATGTGCCTGTATTCAAAAATCGGTGAACTTTGTCACTGATAGTTGGAGAGAAATAAGCAGAAAGACAATTCAGAACTGTTTTGCTCACTGCGGTTTCAAGCATTCAGGCTTCGAGATGCCAGAGAGAGCCGGGAGTGAAAACGAAATGATTTCACCACTTCAACAAGTTAGGATCTATGAAGAAAGCATCACCAATCGTCTTGAATATTACAATGAAAATGAAGATTTGGAGGATGTAATCATCAGGATTGTATGAAGGCAGTCCATTATCTGCACTAGGTGACTGCGTTGATTTTATTCATTTTCAGTCAAAGGAACACAGCAGTGTACACTGAACATTTCTCTGTCGTTAACTATTAAGAATTAATACACAGTTTTATAGTACTGTAATAGTATTAATAGTGTTCTAATTTGTTTTGTATTTTAATTAAATACAGGTTTCCCCCACAATCCAAAGCTAGAGCGTTCCTATGAAACCGTTTGTAAGCTGAAATGTCATAAAGCGAAGAAGCAATTACCATTAATTTATATGGGAAAAATTTTTGAGCGTTCCCAGACCCAAAAAATAACCTACCAAATCAAAGCAAATAACACATAAAACCTAAAATAACACTAACATATAGTAAAAGCAGGAATGATATGATAAATATGCACCCTATATAAAGTAGAAATATTGTATATACGATGTAGTTTCACTTATCAAAATCAGGAAGACAGCGAGCCAAAATCGATTTGGAGATCCCACATGTACAAAGGAGTCTTTGCGAGACTAGTGGAATGGGTTTGCCAACTGTTGTAGGGCTGCAGGCAACTGTTCTTGACACCAGCTGGAATTTTGCCACAAGGAGAATGCGCTCTAACTAAATAGACACAAAATGTCCTATCTCGAGGCAGACTCTCCAGCAGCCGTGGTCTTTCTGAACTATCAATAGCATTTAACTTGTTTTCTGCAGAAATATCTTGTCAAAGAAAATCTTACATTAGGGCTAAGTTTAGTAACATCATTGTTATTATTGTCCCCTCATTATAGAAAGGGTGTGGAAGCTTTAGAGAGGGTGCAGAGATTTACCAGATTAGACAGCATATCTTTTGAGGAAAGGCTGAGTGAACTAGGGCTTTTCACTTTGAGGTGAAGGAGGATCGAGAGTTGACTTGATACAGGTGTATAACATGACAAGAGGCATAGATAGAATGGACAGCCAGCCACTTTTTCCCAGGGCGGAAATAGCTAATATGAAGGGGCATAATTTTAAACAAGAGAAATCTGCAGATGCTGGAAATCCAAGCAACACACGCAAAATGCTGAAGGAACTCAACAGGCCAGGCAGCGTCTACAGAAAAAGGTACAGTTGACATTTTGGACTGAGACCCTTCGGGACTAATTTTAAGGTGATTGGATGAAAATATAGAGGTACATCATAGGTAGATTTTCTACACAGGGATGAGCAGGTGGAAAACCCTGCTGGAGTGGTGGTAGAAGCAGATACGTTAGGGACATTTAAGAGACTGTACGCGGGAGGCACAGAGGCATCCTGTTCTGAGGTTGAAAGCCTACTTATGTGGGCGGCTGTGTGGGTGCGATAAGGGACTTGCTGTGCTGCTATCTTGTTTTTTGTTCTTGCGGTTGTTTTTGTTCTGCTGAACATTATGTCATGTTATGCTGGCACCCCAACGTGTGGTGTGGCAGCACTCGCTGGCTGCCCCCCCCCCCACTAATCCTTGGTTAACGCAAATGATGCAGTTCACTATGTTTCAATGTACATGTGATAAATAAATCTGAATTTGAGACTGTTAGATAGGCGCATGCTGTTGTGTATTTAATATTTCAGTAGTATTTGAGTAATATTGTAAATATATTTGACTAAGCATTCTTGTTCAATTTAAGGGTGTATTATGAGGGATATGTATAAATACGTGAATTGTATACATCATTACACTACCATGAGATACGGGTGTGCCTTGCTTAAAGTAAACATGGATTTAGACTCACATTTCAGACTCGCATGTCTTCCTTTGAATTAGTTTAATGTTTTGACACTTGGTTGGTAGAAAAATGAAGGGCTATGTGGGAGGGAAGGGTTAGTTTGGTCATGGAGTAGATTGAAGGTCAGCACAACACCCTGGGCCGAAGGGTGAGTACTGTTCTAGGTTCTGTTATTAAGAATAACTAGACGTGATTTAAAATGCTTCTCCAGACCGTCTGCTCCTGTGGCGCTTCCTGCCTCTAGTGGCATCTTCTACCGTGGGGGGAGTGAGTTTACAGCCGGAAGCTGTTCATGTTGTGATTGGTTCACAAGAACAGAACCTTGGAGTAACCTGGGGAAGACTTGTACCCAAAGCACACACTGCACAGCACCTGGAACAAGAGTCACTGAGAAATATCAAGGCTTAAATGTCGCATACTAACCATTTTAAAAGTGATAAGCTGTAATAGCTGTTAATTTTGCAGCAGGGACTCTCAGAGTTTATTTTTTTATTTATTTTAGCGATACAGTGTAGGCCCTTCTGGTCTTCCAAGTCATGTCGACCCCAGCAACTCCCAACAAGCCCAGTTAGCGCTAACCTAATCACGGGACAATTTACAACGACCAATTAACCTATCCAGTGCGTCTTTAGACTGTGGGAGGAAACCGGGCAAAATCCACGCATTCCACAGGGAGGATGTACAGAGACTCCTTACAGAACGGCGCTGTAGTTGAACTCTGAAACGCCCCGAGCTGTAACAGCATCGCGCTAACCGCTCTGCTACCATTGTTTATATGTTAAAACTCTGGAAGAGTGGAGCACGGCGAATCAAAGGCTGGCATGGAAAATACTTCAGCTGTGACAAGGGGGGGGATCTGAAAAAGCATTCCCAAAGTTTCGTGGTCTTTAGGGTAACAGTGAGGTATGCAGTGACAGATGCAGGAGTCCAGTGCCAGGGTGTGGCAGAAGATTTGCATGGCCTAAATATAAACCTCTGAACTTGGAACTGCATTGTAAATCGCTGAGGGGACAAATTTACCAGCTCAGCCCCCTTTTTTTTTGTTGTTGCTCTAACCACTGTTCAGAAGGGTTTAGCTTTGGTTCCATCAGTCCTGTGTGCTTTGTACAATGGATTAGGTTAAACCACTCAGTTTATAAGCCAAATATGTGGACTAATAATAGAGGAGGCACAAGTTTCTATCCCACTGCAAATATCTGAGTGTTTGAATCCTGCTTCAGAAGTGAATAATCTGGGCATGAGGAATTGCTGTATTAATAACTGTAACCATGAACGTGTCAGAATATTTATCCTGTGTGATTGTATATAACTGGTAAATTGGTTTATTCTTGACACGTGCCAAGGTACAATTAAATGCATACTGTTCATACAGATCAATTCATTATAACAGCGGCTTTGGGTAGTTCAGGGGGAAAGTATAATGGGATGCAGAATGAAGGGTTACAGAGCAAGGTCATGATGAGATAGACTGTAAGGTCAGGGGACCACTCTGTAGTCTTATAACAGTGGGATGGAAGCTGTCCTTGAGCTTGGAGGTACTGTATGTGCTTTCAGGCTTCTGTATCTTCTGCCTGATGAGAGGGGAGAGAACAGAGTTGGACAATCGACGTCAGAGGTGTGTAAAAAGATCTACCTTTTAATCAGGGTGGCGATTGAGATTTAAAAGGCAGAGCTTTGTGGCAGTTTCTCTGAGTTGAGGAGCGACCATTCAAGAAGAGGGATTCATTAGCAATGGCCAGTAAAAATAATTCAAATGTAAGTAGGGGGAAGGCGAGAGGAAGAACGATCAGCCATGATGAAATGGCAGAGCAGACTGGATGGGCCACATGGCCTGATTCTGCTTCTATGTCTTATGGTCTTGAGAGAGACTGTCTAGGGTCGGAGGGATTTTTGGTTGCATTGGCTGCTTTGTTGAGGCAGCAAGAAGTGTACACTAGTCCATTGAGAGGAAGCTTTGTCCCACCCCATTTAACCGGCCCTTACAGGGCAGAAAGCACTGCAACATCCTTCTGCAGAAAAGAGAGGTCTCACCTAATGGGTCCTGAAAGTTATGAAGCAGGGTGGCCATGGAGAAAGATAGTTAATATAAAGTTTCAAGAATCACTTTATTCAGTATTAGGAATTTGCTGTGGGGTGTTGTTCAGGGCATGACTTGCAGCAAAAGACAATTTTCTACAATTATAAAGAAGAAAAAACCGTAAAAATAAAGTCAAGAGTTAAAGTATGGATATGGAGTAAAATGTGCATGTACTTACAGTGCAATGATGGGGGTAATAGGGTGAGTGGGAGGGGGACAAACTGGTATGGTAAAGTATGTGTGCCAATCATAGATAAATCTAATTTCCCCCAATAATCCTCTCACCTGGAGATGATCAGACTGTGGAAATTGCTCCGTATTATCTTGCATTATGGTCATCTGGATGCATATATTAGAGAGAATAGAGCTTGACCATTCTCCCTGATCAATTTGGTCGCATGGTTTGTTTCTCAGCCCTGTTCTAATTACTCTTCCAAGGCAGTCGTACAATCTGCCATGAATCACCTGATCCCCACCGCCTCCTCTCGATGGCAACGGGGCATGACTGTTAAATACCAGCGACGGTGTTCGGATCCAGAATTGAACAAATGAGGGCGAGGAGCCCTTGTAAAGGGTCTGGCCCCGAAATGTCGACTGTTCACTCTTTTCTGTAAACGCTGCCTAACCTGCTGAGTTCCTCCAGCATTTTGTGTCTGTTACTCTGGATTTCCAGCATCTGCAGAATGTCTTGTATACGTATATGAGGAGATTCAAGCTCGTTTATTGTCAATTGTCAGTGCGCACGTGTAAAGGAGAATCAAATGATTACACAATAAGCACAAAGAACACAATGAAAATACAATAAATATAAATACATAAGATTTTCCTGTGTAGACAGACTCCATGTACATAAAGTTGACGCTAGGTTGCTAAGTGATGTGGTATAAATAGGCAAGTGTTGAGCGGCGGTTTGCTGTGCTTTTAAAGCAGTCACACAGCTCCGTGATCAGACTGAGTTTCAGGGTGGAAGGTGGAGGTCGTTGGGGGGGGGGGGGGGCTGAAACTCGGCCAGGAGGGAGGCTGGCAGGTGGAACCGAGGGCAGCTAGATGCCCTTGTGCTCTTTCTTTACCGCCGCAAATGCTGCAGCTTCCTCCGGCTAAGCACATTGCCCCGAAGCATCATCAGAGTTGGCAGCTGTCCTCTGGTACCCAGGGAGCTGCGTTGTAATTCTCGCCTGTGGCACAGAGAGAGGGGGGACATGTGCACTGAGCTTAACCCTTGCCTTGCTGAATGAGCAATACCAATGGCCCGAGAGAAAATCTTGACCAGCCTCATCCATTTCAAAGAAAAGGCTGAACTGTGCAACAAATAAAACTCAGCTTGCTTTCTGTCAATCATGGGTCCTTCACAAACCAAAAGCCTTGCCTGAGGTAGCAGCTCAGTCTCCATCGCAGCGATTTTAATAATGAAGTCTGGTTACTATGGGGAGACACGTGTTAACCTGAGGTGCTTGGTATTCTGCATGTGTTTACACAGGTGTCACACTGCACTGCAGGTGTGAACTTCTCTCTCTCTCTCTCTCTCTCTCTCTCTCAATCTCTCTATCCCACGGCCTTTCTCCTATCTCACTCTCCCCGCTCCCTCCCCTCTCCCTCTCTCTACTCCCGCTCTCTCCCCCTCCGTCCCTCCCCCTCTCTCATAATTTGTTTTGTAAATAATGTGCTGAAATCCTGTCCTTCCGGAGAATCCGGGTGGACGGAGGGAAACAGCTCGTCCCAATGCCAGGGTTTGTATTAATGAACAACAGCACCTGGAGCTGAGCAAACACTGGCTTCACCTCCAGCTCACACCGGTACCGGCTCTTGTGTGCTGTACACAGCAGGTGCACTTACAACTGTCTGTGAGCCAGTACGTGCACAGCCAAGTAAGCCATCCCAGCTAATCTAGCTCTGATGTTTCAACATCTCTTCGTTTGCATTCAGAAAGAAGGCTCTGAGGTTTACAGTTTTTCCTTGAACGAAAGCCTCGCTCATTCACGTCCCATCCCCCACTCCCTCCCCATAAACAGCGACTGTTGAATGGAGTTGGGACTATTCCAGGTTTCCCAGAGATGGCAGCAGCCCCACAGCAGGTGAATTTGTCATGCTGAGTTTTTTTAAACTAGTTGTGAACTTTGTCTCTTGACACTCTCTCTCCAATCTCTAATACTGAACAAGTACGAGTGAGTTAACGCAAGCTGGCTTCTAATCACGAAGGTATAAAAGCCAAGTGCTGGAGAATGGGGTTAGTACAAACGGTTATGGTGATGCAATGGACTGAATGCAATGTGACGGTGCTGAGTGACACTATAACTCAATAATTTACCCCTCTGTCCTTTTTATTAAACAAAATTTATCCTCCTTGTCAATAAACTGCTTTACAATCTTTTCTCTGTCACTCATTTACTAAAGCACAAAAATAGTTTAAATTTATAAAGGGAATAAGTCATTGGACAAAATGGAAATCAATCCTTGCAACAAAGTGAAATCACCTTCCATTGTATCATACTTGAAGTTCTCCGAATGACTGAAATACACCTTCACTTGTATAAGAAGTTTCAAGTGTCATTCACCCTCAGGAATAGAACATTAATTTCTATTTCTTGCTGTTCACAGCTGGGGGCCTCCTTCTGTTGCCACGACCAGCAGGGCGGGTTAATATAACCACTTGCATCCAGAGCCCAGGACAATGACCAAAATAGGAGCTCAGAACCCACCACAAGAGCTAAGGAATTTGGGTTCAGCGATGAATGCCATGAAACTTTGAACATAGAGCATTACTGTTTCAAGTAAAGGCCCTTCGGCCCACAATTTTGTGCATGTTTTAAACTACTCTAAGTTCAATCTAACTCGTCTCATAGAGCCCTCTGTTGTCCTGTCATCCATCTAGCTATGTAAGAGTTTCTTAAATATCCCTAATTTATCTGCCTCTAGCACCACCTCCAGCAGAGTGTTCCACACACTCACCACTCTGTGTAAAAATTAAAAAAAATGCTACCTCTGACATGCCCCCTTTCTTTTCCTTCAATCACTTTAAAATTATCTCCTCTCATATTAGCCATTTCAACTATGGGGGAAAAGTCTCTGATTGTCCACTCAATCTATCATCTTGTACACCTCTATTAAATCACCTCTCATCCTCCTTCACTCCAAAGAGAAAAGCCTTAGCTTGCTCAACCCATCCTCGTAAGGCATGCTCTCTAGTCCAGTCAGCATCCTGGTAAATCTCCTCTGCACCGTCTTGAAAGCTGCCATATCCTTCCTATAATGAGGTGACCAGAACTGAACACAACATTCTAGATGTGGTCTAACCAGAGTTTTATAGAGCCGCAACATTACCTCGCGCTCTGAACTCAATCTCCCCCCTCCCCACCCCAATGAAGGCCAAAACACCATATGCCTTCTTATCAACTTGTGCAGCAACTTTGAGGGATCAATGGCCGTGGACCCCAAGACCCCTTTTTTCCTCCACAAGGCTAAATATTCTGTCAGTAATCCTTCAAACGTGAATCACTTCAACTTTCCCAGGTTGAACTCCATCTACCATTGAAATGATCAGGTTGTCTTGTAAACAGACAGAATCTCTTGTCGTTGGAATAAAAACGGGAACTGCTGGAGTTCAAAGTAAATTTATTATTGAAGTACATATATGTCACCAAATAAACCCCGAAATTTGTTTCCTTGTAGGCATACTCAATAAATCAAAAGCTTAATAACCATAACAGAATCAATGAAAGACTGCACCAACTTGGGCTTTCTACCAGTGTCCAAAATAAAACAAATTGTGCAAATACGTACATATGTATGCAAGCAAGCAGTAAATATCGAGAACATGAGATGAGGAATCGTTGAAAGTGGGTCCATTGTTTGTCAGAACATTTCAATGATGGGGCAAGTGAAGTTATCCCCTTTTGATTCAAGAGCCTGATTGTTGGGAGTAATAACTGTTCCTGAGCCTGGCAGTACAAGTCCTGAGGCTCCTGGACCTTCTTCCTGATGGCAGCAGCGAGAAGAGAGCATGTCCTGGGTGGTGGGGTCCCTGATGATGGATGCTGCTTTCCTGCGACAGCTTTTCATGTAGATATGCTCAATGGTGGAGTGGGCTTTACCTCTGATGGACTGGGCCGTGTCCGCTACTTTTTGTAGGATTTTGCAGACCTTTGTCAGAACTGAAAAAGTGAGGGAAGAAAGTAAATCCAAGTTGCAGAGGAGGTTGGGACAATGGGTATCAGTGGATTCTGGTTAATTGGGCCATCGATTAATGGGGCAGCTGTTTACTTAGGTCAACTCTTGAAGAACAAAAACTAAACAAGAAAATAGCCAGCTTTGTTTGGGTCTCTAGGCCACTTAATTGGGACAGAAGTTTCTAAACTAGCGTCAGTCATGCGCTTGCTCATCCAGTCGAAACTACACCATGCCTAGAGCGAACAGCTTTTAAATAGCGTCAGTGGCCTGTGTTTGTGTTCAAAAAGCAGTGATTTTTATTACTTCTAGTTGGCGTGAAATTAGCAGTAAGACAATTCAGAACTGTTTTGCTCGCTGCAGTTTCAAGCTTTCTGGCTTGCCGATGCCAGAAATGGCCGGTGAGTGAACATAAAACGATTTCACTACTTCAGGAAGTTAGGAACAACAAAGAACTTGAAGGTGTCCACAATCATCTTGAATGCTACTATAAAAATTTGGAGGAAGCAATCATTGAAAGCATTGTATAAAGACAGTCCATTATCTGCATTAGGTGTCTGCTCTGATTTTGTACATTTACAATCAATCAATGTACGGCAGCATACACTGGATGATTATCAACCTCCACTGATAATTATTAGGATCTAATACACAGTTTTATAGTACCTTAGTAGTTTTGGTAGTGTTCTAATTGTTATGTATTTCATTTAAGTACAGAATATGTTACTCAGTTAAACGATAATTTGTCTTTTTAATACCTTTTTAACTTATTTCCTTGAAACTTCGGCTAATTGCCGCAGTTGTATATTTTGGCTAAAATGACTGGTCCTGATGTGTCCCAGTTAACTGGAATCTGGCATGGGACCCAGGTT
Source organism: Hemitrygon akajei (assembly GCF_048418815.1). NCBI lineage: Eukaryota > Metazoa > Chordata > Chondrichthyes > Myliobatiformes > Dasyatidae > Hemitrygon > Hemitrygon akajei. The sequence goes on along the minus strand of NC_133134.1, from coordinate 160,623,608 downwards.
TTCCATGTTTCCACCTTCCCTGGCAATATAGAAGGAAGTCTTTGTTCTATGTTCTTATTAATTTTCCTTGGAACCCTCACCTTGAGTATTGTGACAAGATGTGCTGGCATTGGAGAGTGTACAGAGGAGGTTCACAAGGGTGATTCCAGGAATGAAAGGGTTATCATACGAAGAATGTTTGATGGTTCTGGGCCTGTACTCGCCTGAATTTAGAAGGATGAGGGGGGGATCTCATTGAAACCTTTTGAATGTTGAAAGGCCTAGACAGAGTAGATGTGGAAAGGATGTTACCCATGGTGGGGGAGTGTAGGACAAGAGGGCACAGCCTCAGGATAGAGGGATGTCCATTTAAGAGATACGGAAAAATTTCTTTAGCTAGAGGGTGGAATTTGTGTAACTTTTTACCACAGGCAGGTGTGGAGGCCAGGTCATTGGGTGTATTGAAGATGGAGAGTGATAGGTTCTTGATTGACCATGGCATCAAAGGTTAGGGGGAGATGGTCAGGCATTGGGGCCGGGGGAGAAGGATCAGCCATGATTGAATGGCGGAGCAGACTTGATGGGCCAAGTGACTTAATTCTACTCCTGCATCTTATGGCCTTATGTTATTGAGGTGCGCGAGGAAACCAGAATCCTGCATTGTCACTGGGACAGTGGAAATGCACGCAACCTCAAGTGCTTCGTTGCCCACCGAGTTAGCCAACAGCACCACTAAGTTCAAGGGCAATTCGGGATGACCAACAAGATGGACATCTATCCCATGAATGAATTTGTAAGCAAAAATAGGCCTGTGTTTAAATGGGGAAGAAAGAGACACTAATACAGCAAGGTCAGCAATAAACTGACAACCGTACCGGAATTTCGTTCATTCTTTTCAGATTTTGCATGCAAACTGTAATATTCAGCTGTTTGTACTCATCACTGACTACTCCATGTGAACGTTATAAATAACATTGGCCACAAGCCCACTTTAAGTATCAGGAGCATCATGGGCAAATATAACTTTGTCGCCCTTTGTGTCCCTTCTGTATCCCAAGTCGGTTGAGTATTAATGGTGGATGTGCTGAGTAAGCAGTCTTCTATCACGTTTTCTGAGTGTGACTGGCATCCCTCAGTATGTGTTAGATGTGGGTATTTGGGGTGGTGAGTTGATGACTGAAGAGTTACTGTTGTGCTGTTCCTTTTAATATGCATTACCATATAACCAGGTAATTGCTTTACAATTCCAAGTTAGAGAGTCAGCCGTGTTATTTGACACCGTAAGTCACAGGAGCTCAGTTCATCTGGGCTGGGGCCTGGCCTTGCCCGTCAGTGCTGCCCTCCCGTGTTCGAGTGGTGAAATAAACAGGCTGGATTGCATGCGTCTGTACACTGCCGGGAGACAGTACTATCGATTACTGGACATTGTTGCTCAGTATCTTGTACTATACGTGTTTTTTTCTGAGTGAATATGCTTCTTTGCTCGATATTTTGAATTACGTTACTCGCTACTTTTGAATGTTTACTTGCTGTTTTGAATGCTTTCCACCTTGGCCCCGGAGTGTCAGGTTTGAATGATTTGATTTTGAGCAGAATCAGGCCATTTGACCCATCTAGTCTGCTCCATCACTCAATCATGGGTGATTTATTTTCTTTCTCAACCCCATTCTTCTCCCTTGAACCTTTGACACCCTTACTAATCAGGAGCCTATCAACCTCTGCTTTAAACATTTATTTATTGAGATACAGAGTGGGATAGGTCTTTCTGGGCCTTCAAGCCGTGCTCCCCAGAACCCTAGCCTAATCATGGGACAATTCACAAAGACCAATTGACCTATCAACCGGTATGTCTTTAGGCTGTGAGAGGAAACTAGAGCACCTGGAGAAAACTTGCGCAGTCTCAGGGAGAACAAAGAGACTCCTTATGGGCAGTAGTGAGAATTGAACCTCGGTCGCCTGTACTGTAAAGCATTGTGCTCACCACTACAATACCCAATGATTTTTCCTCCATGGTCGTGTACGGCAATGAATTCCGTAGCTTCACCACCTCTGTCTGAAGAAATTCCTGCTCATTTCTGTTCTAAAGGGACATCCTCCTATTTTGAGGTTGTGCCCTCTGGTCATCGTAAGCTTAAATTTCTGTTTCTGTTACTGAGATTGAGCTCTGAAATATCCTAGAATTTACCATCCCCCTCACTTGGCTTCACTTATCACATGCCAGTCTCTGCTCTTCCCACTTCCCCCACCTTATTCAGGCTTCTTCCCCCTTCCTTTCCAGTCCTGAGGAAGGATCTCGGCCCGAAGCATCGACTACTTATTCCCTTCCATAGATGCTGCCTGACTTGCTGAGTTCCTCCAGCATTTTGTGTGTGTTGCTCTGAATTTCCAGTATTTCCAGTGTTCATATTAAATAATCCAGCTTGGGGCAGATATTTAGGCTGCTGTAGGATTACTTTTCAGTATTAGTATCGCAGAAAAGTACAGCACAGAAACGGACCCCTTGGTCCATCTAGTCCATGCTGAAAACCATTTAAAGTGCCTACTCCCATTGAGCTGCACTGGGACTATAGCCCTCCACACCCCTACCATCCATGTACCTATACAAATTTCTCTTAAACGTGGAAATTGAGCTCGCATGCACCACTTGTGCTGGCAGCTCATTCCACACTCTCAAGACCATCTGAGCGGAAAAATGTTCCCCTCGTGTTTCCCTTAAACTTTTCCCCCTTAACCCATGGCCTCTGGTTGTAGTCCCACTCAACCTCAGTGCCTGCTTGCATTTATCCTGTCTATACCACTCATAATTTTGATTACCTCTATCAAATCTCCCCTCAGTCTTCTACATTGTAAGGAGTAATGTTTTAACCTACCGTATTCAATCTTTCCTTATAACTCGGCTCCTCCAGACCCGGCAACATCCTTGAAAGTTTTCTCTATACTCTTTCAACCTTATTTACACCTTTTCTATAGGTAGGTGACCAAAACCGCACACAATACCCCAAATTAGGCCTCACCAATGTCTTATACAATTCTGCAGTTTTTCCCGCGTTAATTTTTTTAAAGCAATGCTCTGCAGTCTATTTGCATTTGTTCCCTTCCTTTCCCATGACTGTTTGCTCATGGTTGAAATGGTGGTTAATATTTAGCCAAACAATGAGATGTGATACTTTTCACTGACAGTGTCAACTTCAATGATAACACAAGCTATATGTGGGGCATCTTGCTAGCGCTATCCTGGCTTTTCTGCCGTAACTGAAGTGGACAAAGCTGTCAGCCGATGTTCAGTAATCCTTTTGAAACTATTTTCCTGCAGGACAGACCTGCCCTTCTGATCCTCTCTGTCTGTGCTTCAGGGCAGGATTAAGGTGCTGGGATATTATTACATTCGCGACCCTCCTTCATTGATCCTTCACCCTTCACCCTCTTTGCTGACCTCCGCTTATGTATGTATAAATAAACTTTGAAAGCACTTGCGCTAACTGTAAGCACATCAGTTCATTCGGTGGGATAAGCTTGATGGAGCGCCATCATCTGTGAGCTGCAAAGCATTTCAGCCGATTATGATACTGGAGTGAGGGATTCACATCGTCTCCCCACCATTGTATGTGCTACAAGGAGCGGAGTCGCAGAAAAGCAGGATTCCCCTGGGTTAAGGACCCTCACCATCCAGGCCATGCTGTCTCTTCTCACTGCAGTCATCAGGAAGGAGGTACAGGAGTCTCAAGTCCCACACCATCAGTTCAAGAACAGTTATTACCCCTCAACCATCAAGCCTCTTGAACCAGAGGGGATAACTTCACTCACTGAACTTATTCCCCAACCAACAGACTCATTTTTAAGGACTCTGCAACTTCTGTTCTTGATATTTATTGCTTTTTTTCTCTTTTTTTTGTATTTGCATATTTAGTTATCTTTTGCACATTGATCTTTTGTCCGACTCTGTTGAATGACGGTTTTCACTGATTCTGTTGTGTTTCTTTTTATTTACTGTTAATGCCCCAAAGAAATTGAATCTCAAGGGTAATATATGGTGAGATATATGAACTTTGATAATAAATTTACTTTTAACTTTGAAAACATGCTATAATTTGGCTGTGGGACAATTTAACAGACCTTCTGAGTGCATCTGGCTCAGATTTCAGCAAGAATTTCCACACCTTCTGATGCCCCAGCTGGTTAAGCTGTGGAGTAGCTAAACTCTGGAGACCAAGAGGGTTTCAAGTTCAGTCCCTGATCTGCACCAGTTTAGTTAATGTCTGCTGAAGCTTTGTGGTAATTGACCTTGTGATAATCAGAGTGAAATATTGCAGATGCCAGACAGCTAAAGAGAGAATGTTCATAGACATAGAAGAGTACGGCACAAGGATAAGTCCCTCAGCCCACGCAGTATCTGTGCCCAACACAATACCGAAACGCAGAATGGTAGCGTGCCGATTACATAACACTTTACAGTGTCAGCGACTGGGGTACAATTCCCGCCACTGTGTGGAAGGCATTTGTATGTTCTCCCCGTGAGTTCGTGCTTTTCCTTTGGGTGCTCCGGTTTTCTCCCCTATTCGAAAGACTTACAGGTTAGTAAGTTGTGGGCATGCTACGTCAGACTGACACAAATATTGCATGTTAATGTATGTTACAATGTTTCAGTGTACATGTGACACATAAAACTTATTTTTAAAACCCTTAAATCATTAAATCTTAAAATTTTTCAATTTAATTACATTTCTTCCACCTGCATCCATATTTCCCCCCACCCATTCTCTGCATATTCTATCTAAAAGCTCCTTAAATGCCATTATAATCTGCTTCCTCCGCTACTCCTGGTGGGCTGTTCTAGGCACCAATTGCACTTTATGTAAATAAAACTTACCTCACAAGTTCCCTTTTAAAGTCCTCACCTTAAATACATGTAGGTCAGTCAGCATCCGTGGTGAGAGAAACGGTGCTGACCCTGGTGTCTGGAGACAAGAGATGTGGGTCATGATGCAGCGTTTCAGCCTGAACCATTGGCAGTTCATTCTCTTCATATCCTTCCCATCCGCCTTCCCTACAGTGCTCCTTGCATTGACGTGTACGCAGCTCAGAACAGTTCAGTAAAGTTATCCCCCGGTTCAAAAACCTGATAGTTGATGGGTATTAACTGTTCCTGAACTGTTCCTTGGTGTGGGTCTAAGGCTCCTCCTATACTTTCTTCCTGATGACAGCAGTGAGAAGAGAGCATGTCCTGGGTGGTGGGGGTCCCTGATGACGGATGCTGCTTTCCTGTGACAGTGTTTAATCTAGATGTGCTCAATGGTTCGGAGGGCTTCACCCATGATGGACTGGGCTGTATCCTCTATTTTTCGTTGTATTTTCCATTCAAGGGCATTGTTGTGTCCATACCTATATAGACTGTGATGCAGCCAGTCAATATACTTTCCACCACACATCGATAGAAGTTTGTCAAAGTTTTAGGTGTCATGCTGAATCTCTGCAGACTTGCAAGGAAGTAGAGGCACTGCCGTGCTTTCTTTGTAATTGCACTTAAATGCTAGGCCCGGGGCAGATCCTCTGAAATGATAACACTGAGGAATTTAAAGTTGCTGACCTTCTCCACCTCTGATCCCCCAGTGAGGACTGGCTCACGCACCTCCTCCTGAAGTCAATAATCAGCTCCTTGGTCTTGCTGACATTGTTGTGAATTTATTGCTTGTGGAAACACGGAATGGTGATGATTTTACCAGAGGACAGGCTTTGACCAGTGACAGTCAGCCTGTGTGAGGAGGTGAATCATTACACACACAATAGAGGTGAAATTCAGGATGTATATCGTTTACATTTCTCTGACATTAAATGCATCTATTGAAACCCATTTCACCTCTTTACCTCCTGCCAGTTAGAGGATTCTTCTATCCATGCTAGTATCTTTCCTTTAATACCATGGGCTGTTATTGTGTTTAGCATCCTTCTGAAAACCCAAATAAGCAACATCAGCTGACTCCTTTGTCTAGCCTCCCTGTTATTTCCTCAAAGAACTCCAATAGATTTGTCAGACAAGGTTTCCCCTTATGGAAACCCTGCTGACTTTGGCCTATTTTATCATGTGCCTCCAAGTACCCCCAAAACCTCATCCCTAATAAAGGACTATTTTCAATAAAGGGCTATAAACTACATTATCAACCACTATAATTAACTGGGAAAATCTCTAGAAATGTCTCTTTCCTCCAAGTGTAAGTCCCCTTACAATTCTGATAAGTTTGTCTCACCACATGATAATGGTTGCTCTTTGACCTCACCACTTGATCTCTGTCTAGTTCTTGATGAGTTCTTAATTGGACCTGGGTTCCTTGTAAGTGTTCTGATCTATTTAACATGTCCCAAAATGGTGCATCTTTATCTCTCAAGCTTCTTCATCTTCATCTATTAAAGAGTCAAGATTGTTTAATGTCATTCCCAGAACACAAGTGTAAAGCAGAGCAGAATAATTCTTACTCTGGATCCGATGCAGACAACAAAACATAATAAAATAGAGAACACAATAATAAGAAAAAGCACAATAAATATAAATACATATGATAGCTTTTATACAAGGATTGATTGTATGTAGATACAGTGGCACTAGGTACAGGAGTGTCTGCACACAAAGTAACAGGAAATGATAAAGTAGTGGTGGCAGAGGTGTTGATCAGCCTCACTGCTTGGGGAAAATATCTGTTTTTGAGTCTGATGGTCCTGGCATGGATGCTCCCGGGCGGAAGTGGGACAGACAGTCCATGAGCAGGGTGGGTGTGATCCTTCATGATGTTATTGGCCATTTTCCGACTCCTTTCTGTATATACGTCCTTGATGGCGGGTAAGCTGACAGCCCAAGGTGCTGGAATTACTGGAAGCTGTATATAATGTCAGTAGCTTGATATTCATCTGTTAATATCAGTTTTTAAATGTATGTGGTAGTCCATGCCTATTAACTCCTCAGTACAGCAATTTCTTGCAGGTGACTGAAAACAATTGTGACTTAATCTGAATCACAAGAGGAATCCTGGTGGGAGAGAATGTTTAAAAAAAGCTCATTCGTGTAAATTAATTCTTTAAAAGGATATTTAAAAATTTATTGGCGTACAATTTTAGGGATGAGCTAAATCTGTGTTTTGACATTATGTATGACTTGAGCAATAACTCAGTAGAAGTTGGGATGGTGATACAATTTACCACCAGCATGCAGAAGCGAATGCAAATTTGTAATAGAAGTTCAAGTTCAGTTTATTGTCATTCAACCATAGACAGGTATACTGTTAAACGAAACAGTGTTCCTCCTGACCTAAGTGCACAAGACAGTACATATATAACTCAAACAAAATGCATGAAGCCATATTACCTCAAATACATTAACAAATACAGTAATAAGGTGCATTTATCACACAAGTTAAAAAGTAAACAGTGTAACACTACTGGTGTTTCATTCATGTTGAGACCTGAGTGGTGGCCGGGAGTTCAGTCGTCTCACGGCCTGGGGGTGGAAGCTGTTTCCCATCCTAACAGTTCGTGTCCTAATGCTACAGTATCTCCTGGGTGATGTTAAGGGGTCAAGGTTGTTGGATGGATGGGAGGGATCATTGACATTGCTAAGGACCCTGAGCACCTAGCACTCCTGATAAATATCTGGCGGGTGGAAGAGAGGCCCCAGTGATCCTTTCAGCAGTGCTTGCAGTTGTTTGTCGGGACTTGCAGTCAGATGCGTTGTAATTCCCATGCCAGCTGGAGATGCAGCTGGTCAGGACACCTGATGGTGCTCCTGTAAAATGTGGTTGAAAGACTGGGGGCCCTCACTTGCCTCAATCTCCTCAGAAAGTGGAGACACTGCTGTGCTTCCTTGACCAAAGAGATGGTGTTGAGGGACCAGGTGAGATCATCTGTTATGTGTGTTCCCAGAAACTGGATGCTCCTAACAGTCTGCACGGAGGAGCCATTTATGTACAGCAAGGCGTGGTCAGCCTGCATCTTCCTAAAGTTCACAATCATCTCTTTGCTTTTGACCAAGTTGTGCTTACACCATTCTATCAGCCACTCTGTCTCCTCTCTGTATGCCAGCACCAACCCGGAAGATACTGTGATTGCACAACAGATGCTCGTTTTAAAGTTATTTGTATTTTAGATAAGAAGTAATGCAAACCGAGCATAACACACTCAAAATGCTGGAGGGACTCAGCAGGTCAGGCAGCATCTGTCAAGATGACATTTCAGGCCGACACCTTTCATCGGGCCCAAAATGTCGACTGTTTATTCCTCTCCATAGATGCTGCCTGACCTGCTGAGTTCCTCCAGCGTTTTGTGTGTGTTACGCTGGATTTCCAGCATCTGCAGAATCTCTTGTGTTTATAATACAAGCCCAAGCCTGACAAACTGATAAATGATCCTATAGCAGTATTCCACAGAAGAGTAGAGATGTTCCCCTGGTCAGTGTGTTTCCCTCAGCCAGCAAGCCGTTTCCCATTCACCCCATTTCTGTTTATAGCAGCTTGCTGAGTACCAACTGTGTGCAGTTTTTCCCCATTACAATGGCACTTAGCCCTATCTGAAAGTGCCTCAAATTTATCGGCTGTAAAGTACCCAGGGTGCAGAATTAATGCAGGTTTGTGTTTTGTTTGCTCTGTGTGAAATGCATCCTGTGGATGTAAATGGATTAGATTATTTCTTCAGCCTTTTACCTTTTCCAGCTTCTCACTTCATTCCCCCCCTCCCCCATTCACCTACCCCGCTCACCTCACTGCACCAATCACCTTCTAGTGAATTGAGGGGGGGGCACTTTATCAAATACCTACACTCCATCTGCCAGAAGTGCAACTTCCCAGTGGCCAAACATTTTAATTCCCATTCCCGTTCCGACATGGCTTCCTCTAGTGTCCAAGATAGGCCACCCTCGGGGTGGAGGAGCAGTACATTATGTTCCATCTGGGTAGCCTCCGACCTGATGGCATGAGTATCTGTATCTCCTTTTGGTTAAAAAAAAAATCCCTCTGCACTCCCCTCTTATTCCCTTCGTTCTTCTCACCTGCCTATTACTACCTCTTGGACCCCTCCTCCCCCCCCCCCCTTTTTCCTATGGTCCACTCCCCTCACCCATCAGATTCTTTCCTCTCCAGCCCTTTACCTTTCCCACCACCTTCCAGCTAGCCTTTCCCCCTCCCACTTTTGTACTCTGGTGTCTCCCACCTTCCTTTTCAGTCCTGATGAAGGGTCTCGGCCCAAAATATCAACTGTTTATTCCTCTCCATACATGCTTGGTAACCTGCTGAGTTCCTCAAGCGCATTGTATGTGTTATTTGGGATTAACACGGGTAGCCCCATTTCTATAATTCTACAAAGTGATCAGAGTAGTAGTGATGAGATCAGGGAAGTGGAACAACAGAGAGGTTATATAGAACTGAGCATTAGAAACCTCGCTTTAAATTGCATCCAGGTAGGCAGCAAGGAGCAGTGTCGCAGGAAAGCAGCATCCATCATCAGGGACCCCCACTATCCAGGCCTTGCTTCTTGCAGCTGCCATCAGGAAGGAGGTTCAGGAGCCTCAGGACCCACACCACCAGGTTTAGGAACAGTTATTACCCTACAACCATGTGAACCAGCGTGGATAACTTCACTCACTCCAACACTGAACTGATTCCACAGCCTATGGGCTCACTTTCAAGGATACTACAACTCACGTTCTCATTATTTATTTATTTTGTGGTTTGTTTTCTTTTTTGTTGTATTTTCACGATTTGTTGTCTTTTGCACATTGGTTGTGTGTGCAGTTTTTCAGTTGGATGTTTCTATTGTGTTTCTTTGCATTTTCTGTGGATGCCCGCAAGAAAATGAATCTCAGAGTAGGTATAGTGATGTATATCTACTTTGATAATAAATTTACTTTGAACTTTGAAACAGTAATACTCAATGATGCACATTCGGCAGCTTCTGTTGGACATTCTCTCTACCAGGAGCATGGACCAAGGAAGAATAAACTCTCACTTCATTTGTGCTCTGCATTGAAGTGCCCAGGACACCTCATCGGATGCTTAAAGCCACTTTACAAAACCATGGTTGGCTTTCCTCTGGATATTTTTTGGAAAAAAAAATTTACTTCATATCAGTGGAGGAAAAAAATTACAATGGGAAACTGGGTTTGAACGTTCAAATGATTTCAAAGCTGAAATTACCACACTATTATTAATACGAATAATTTCAAAGAATTGCAGTTCTTTCCTAATAACCTGTCTTTTCCAAAAGCTCCCTTCTGAAGAGCAGTACAGGTTATTAAAACAAAACTATCAAGCCATCTTAAAAGTTTCTTCCCCCATGCAGTTAATCTGATCAACCATTCTAGTTAGCGCCCCACTCCCCCCAGTCATTGCACTGTAAATACTTTAAGCCACTTCTTATAATGCTATTTATGTCGTACATGCTGGTATATCAGAATCAGATTTAATATCACCAGTATATGTTGTGAAATTTGTTGTCTTTGTACAATGCAATACATAATAAAGACAAAAATGTGAATTTTATATATATATAGTATATATATGCAAAGATATATATATATATATACACACACACACACACACACACACACACACACACACACACACACAAAGATAAAATTTTTAAAAATAGTAGTGAGGTAGTATTTGTGTGTTCAAAGTCCATTCAGAACTCAGATGGCAGAGGGGAAGAAGCTGTTCCTGAATCACTGAGTGTGTGCTTTCAGGCTCCTGTACCTCCTCCCTGATGGTAACAGTGAGAACAAGGTGATGGAAGGTCCTTCGTGTTGGATGCCACCTTTTTGAGGCATCGCTCCTTGAAGCTGACTTGGATACTACGGAGGCTAGTGCCAGTGATGGAGATGACTGATTTTACAACACTCTGCTGTTCAGTTTGATCCTGTGCAGTAGCCCAGCCCCTCCACACCAGACGATGGTGCAACCAGTCAGAATGCTCTACGTGCTACGTCTGTAGAAATCTGCGAATGCCTTTGGTGACATACCAAATCTCCTCAAACTTCTTTTTAAAAAAAATAGCTGCTGCCATGCCTCCTTTGTAACTGCATCGATATGTTGAGTCCAGGTTAGATCCTCAGAGATATTGACACCCAGGAACATGAAATTGCTCACTCTCTCCACTTCTGATCCCTTCACAAGGATGGGTGTGTGTTCTCTTGTCCTACCTCTTCTGAAGTCTGCAATCAGTTTTTTTGGTCTTAATGACATTGAGTGCAAGGATGTTACTGTGACATCACTCAACCAGCTGATTTATCTTGCTCCTGTACGCCCTCTCATCACCATCTGAGATTCTGCGAACAATGGTTGTATCGTCAACAAATTTATAGAAGGCATTTGAGCTATGCCTAGCTACATAGTCATGGGTTTAGAGAGAGTAGAGCTGTGGGCTAAACACACACCCCTGAGGTGATTATGTATTTATGAACACCTTTATATGATTCTGTATAATGTATAATTGCTGGATGTTGTTTAATGTCCTGTAGCACCAACACACCACAGCAATCTCTTAATAGATTTAAATGTATCTGGTGAATAAAGTTGATCTTTCAGTTTATTCCCATCTGCTGGGCTTTTTGGAGAGGCCGGGGATCCGTGAACAGCACTAAGGGCAAACCGATCAGGAAAATTGTACAGTAGTTGCAGAGACAGCAAACTTGTCAGCTCAGCAGCCCTAATAATCCTTCATCTCTGTGGCAAATCATTTCTATGTTTGCTGTCTGCTGGGTTTAATTTCCAGATCGAGGGTATGAGAAAATAAGACCTGATCTGCGCTCTCCCGGTGCCAGTGTGGTGTGTTTGTCCTCTGTGCAGCTGTGAACGAGGCCCAAAGCACCCTGTCCATTGACAGCCTTGCATTAAAGTGCTGGTTGTATTCCTGTGGTGTGGGTTAAAAAAAACTGCGAGGGAGGGGACAGCAAACACGGATCTGATTTGGACGGGCCTGTCAGCTCGTGTTTGTGTTCTGGTGGTTTGTGTCTTTGCACATTGGACTTGCTTCTCTTTTGTCTTATTACGTGAAAACCTCGCCTCAGCAAGAAATAACGTGGATATGAGCGGCTGGCTGATAGTTGTGGAGACTGCACAGTTTGCTAATCTTGTGTGGCGAGAGCTGAATAGATAGTTCACCTTGGATTACAAAAGGAATTTTGATGCATATCACAGACTGCGTCCTTCAGGGCTGTTTGGGGAGAAGTCTCCCTCGCAAGGTTTGAAATCGCAGATGTCGGCAGGAAGATTTTGCAACAAATTTTCACCTCCCTGGGCTGGGTGAGTATATGACTCGAGCAGCTGTGGGAATACAGGGTTCAGCAGAAGTTAGCGAGGGGGCAATGTCTCAGTGGAGAGGTTTCAAGAATTTTAAAACCCCCTGTGAAACATTTTTCACATAATTCAGTAGGGTCGCTTTAGAACTGGAATTGTATTTTTGTGGAAATGATAGCAAATGGTCGTGTTTGATGATGGGATAAACTATCCTTCCTCTTCCTTGCGATTGTATTTTTATCGCCTGCTACCAGGTCCGATGGGTTAAGACTTGTGATTGCATGTGAAATAGGTATCCAGTACTGTTGTCTTCTGCTACTTCTGTTTCAACTTGTGGCCTCTTCAGTCCTTGAAAATCATAACAAACTACAGCACAGAAACTGGCCCTTCGGCCCATCTAGTCTGTGCCGAACTTTTTATTTTGCCTAGTCCCATCGATCTGCACCTGCACCATAGTCCTTCATGCCTCTCCCTTCCATGTACTTATGCAAACTTCTCTTAAATCTTGCTGCTGAGCCCACACCTGCCACTTCTGCTGGCAGCTTGTTCCACACTCACACCGCACTGAATGAAGAAGTTCCCCCTCAGGTTCCCCTTAAATATTTCGCTTATGTTTTCAATCCTCCGATCTGTTCACTGTCCTCCCTACCCCTGGATGGTTGCATTAAGTCCAGGTCCCTGATCACAGGCAGAGCCCCAACTACAGATCTAACTGCCGATCTGCCTGCTTGCTTTCCCTCCACCCTGATACTGGTGGTCATCTGTAGAAAGGGCAACAGTTTGAAAATCTTGGTGGTGAAATGTTAACTCAGTTTCCCTTTCCTTGGACGCTGCCGGGATTCCTGAATGTTTCCAGCATTTTCTACTTTTCTTTAATGACACCTTTGTTCAGTTATACCCCACAGTTGTTGAGGCTACATTTAAACTACTTGTACAGTTATCATTCTCTTGAGCCCATTTCCTTTGTTACTCTTTCCCCTCCCTCCATCTTCTTCTTCTGGCTTCTGTCCCCTTCCTTTCCAGTCCAGATGAAGGATCTCGACCTGAAACATGGGCTGTTTATTCATTTCTGTCGATGCTGCCTGACCTACTGAGTTCCTCCAGCATTTTGTGTGTATGTTTCTCTGGATTTCCAGCATCCAACATCTTCCCCTCCAAACCTTCGTTTGAACTCCTGTCATTGAGAATTCCCAAATCCGATTCCAGCAAAATAACACCAATACAGAAAATATTGCTCCCGGCCACGTGGTAATAATGCAGGTCTCCTCGTTTCTTGCAGGAAGTGTTGGAGCATTTCATCTGCGTTGCTCCAGATTTCCAGCATCTGCAGAACCTCTTGGGTTTATCAACAGAAACAGCAACTTGTTTCTACGTTTTGCCATTTAACATAGCAAAACAAAAAATGGTCTTTCAAAGGAAGATTGTCGAACAAGTCAAATACAAGAAGTCCAAAGTAAATTTATTTACAAAGGACATTTATGTCATCATATACAACTCTGAGATTCAATTTCTTGTGGGCATACTCAAATCTGTTAAACACTAGGATACCAGGAAAAGGCAGTTTTTAGGGGTATTTCACATGATCGTGGAATGGAACATAGAATAACATCGAACATAGAAATCTACAGCACATTACAGGCCCATCAGCCCACAAAGTTGTACCGACCATATAGCCTACTCTAGAAACTGCCTAGAATTTCCCTAGCACATAGCCCTCTATTTTTCTAAGCTCCATGTACCTATCTAAGAGGCTTTTAAAAAGCCTTATTATATCCCCTCCACCGCCGCTGGCAGTGCATTCCACGCACTTATCACTCTCTGTGGAAAAACTTTCCCCTGATATCCCCTCAGTACCTATTTCCAAGCCCCTTAAAACTATGCCCCCTCATGTTAGCCATTTCAGCCCTGGGAAAAGGCCTCTGGCTATCCATGCGATCAATGACCATAATAATCTTATACTCCTCTATTAGGGTTTATTTAGGAATGCAAAGCTTGATGCACAGCAGCTGAAGATATGGGCACCAAAAGGGGAGCAATTTACAATTGTGCTGTGCAGGATGTTGAGATACGTACACTCGGTGGCCACTTTATTAGGTACACCTGTACACCTCATTTATAATTGCAAATATCTAGTCAGCCAATCATGTGGCAGCAACTCATTGCAAAGTTGCATGCAGACATGGTCAAGAGGTTCAGTTGTTCATACCAAACATAAGAATGGGGAAGAAATGTGATCTAAGTGACTTTGGCCATGGAATGATTGTTGGTGCCAGATGGGGTGGTTTGTGTATTTCAGGAACTACTGGTCTCCTGGGATTTTCACGTATAACAGTTTGTAGAGTTTATCGAGAATGGTGTGGGGAACAAAAACGTTCAGTGAGCTGCAATTCTGTGGGCAAAAATGCCTTGTTAATGAGAGAGGTCAGAGGAGAGAATGGCCAGACTGGTTCAAGCTGACAGGAAGATGACAATAACCCAAATATCCACATTGTTACAACAGTGGTGGGCAGATGAGCATCTCTGAACGCCCAGCACATTGAATCTTGAAGTGGATGGGTTACAGCAACTGAAGGCCAGGAACATAAGCTCAATGACCATTTCCTTAGGTACAGGAGATAGCTAGTAAAGTAGCTGCTGAGTGTATGTGTCTGTGGATGAAGAGCATATGGGGTTAGATGGTCTGAGTTTTGGATCGGTCTCCTCTGGGAATGCTCAGTTTGCATGCAAGGCTGATGATCGCCCAACTAATTAAGGAAATCGTTCTTGGAAAGTTGTCCTTTCAATTGGCATCATGGTTGTGGGCCAGAACTGCAGTAGATTTGTTTAAATTAAAGAGCAAACTAATCGACTGCCAAAATAAATAGATTTTTTTTTGTGCAGAATCAGAAGCTGCTTGAAATTGGAACTGTTTCTGTCTGAACAATCAGTCCCCTACCCCCCTGAGAAGAGTGAAATTAACTGGCAAAGCCAAATAGTTCTGCTTGATCATGGCTTAAAATCCATTGAATGTAATCAAAAGGAGAAACACGAAGAGATTCTGCAGATGTTGGAAATCCAGAGTAACACACAAAGTATTGGAGGAACTGAGCAGCATCAATGGAGAGGAATAAACAGTCAACGTTTCGGGCCGAGACCCTTCATCGGGACTGGAAAGGAAGGGGGAGGAACCAGAAGAAGGTGGTGGGGGGAGGGGAAGGAGTACAAGTTGGCTGGTGATAAGTGAAAACAGGTGAGGGAAATGAAATGAGAAGCTGAAAGGTGATAGGTGGAAGAGGAAGAGAGCTGAAGAAAGAGAAATCTGATAGGAGAGGAGAGTGGATCATGGGAGAAAAGGGAGGAGGAGGGGCAGCAGGGGGAGGTGATGGGAAGAGAAGGGGGTAAGATGGCAGCCAGAACGGGGAAAGGAAAAAGAGGAGGGATGGGGAGAAATTACCGGAAGTTAGAGAAACCGATATTTGTGTCTTCACTTTGGAAGCTACCCAGATGGAATATGAGGTGTTGCTCTTCCAACCTGAGTGTGGCCTCATTGTGGAAGTAGAGGTGGTCGTGGAGTGATGTGTTGGAGTGGAATTAGAAAATAGAACCAAAATGGGAGCTGCCGGGAAAACTCGCGTTCTGTAATGGGTGAAAGAAAAGGACAAAAAGTTCATTTATAAACCTGTCTGCAATGCTTAAGAGATATTTCATATGGAATCCAGAGATATTTTAATCCATTCTAGAGGTTTCTGAATTATTGGGGAGGACAGGACTTTTGAAGTCACTTTATCTCACTACAATAGATAGAAGTCCAGAGGATTATTCAGATACAATTTAGGTTTGTCACGTCAACCAAATTCCAAATTTGGGATTATTTTTGCTTCAGCAGTACGTGTGCGTATGTCATAGGATTGGCCTGTTTTCTGAGGAATAAATGTCATTCTTTCCCCCCAGCTCAATATGTGGTTACTAGTTGGAACCTCACATATTTAATGATTCATGAATGGACAATGATTATGGACATGTTTCCTTCTGGTTTGGTTACTTGTTATGTTACGTGAGTAGGTAATCTTGTGCCAGCACAGAATGCCATCCACACTAACCACTATCGACCCAAAACCATTTCCTCTCTCTCCTCCCAGGCAGGAATCCAATGGTTTTGTACTTGATAGCAGCATGACTTTTCTCCGAGGGGAAAAAAAAAGTCCATTATCCCTGTGTGCCTTGTGGAAGGGGTAACCTTTGATGCCTTATTAATCAAGAACCTATCAACCTCGGCTTTAAATATACCCAATGACTTGGCCTCCATAGCCATCTGTGGCAATGAATTCCACAGATTCAGCCCCCTGTGACTGAAGGAGTTCCTCCCTATCTGATCTGCAGGGGTGTCACTGTGTACTGAAGCTGTGCTCTTTTCCCACTCATGGAAATATTCTCTTCATGTACACTCTATCTAGACCTTACAATATTGAATAGGCTTGAATGAGACCCCTCTCCCCACCTCATTCTCGTGAACCTCATCTGGACCCTCTCCAATGCCAAAGTACATCCCTTCTTGGACATGGGACCCAAAACTGCTCACAATACTCCTAATGCGGTCTGGCCAATGCCTTATAAAGTCTCACCATTACTTCCTTACCTTTTTACTCTTGTCCTCTCGAAATGATTGTTAACATTACATTCGCCTTCCTCACCACACGCTCAACCTGCAAGTTAATTTTTAGAAAATCTGGTGCTAGAATTCAAAAATAAATTCATAGTTTTATGATCCTATAAAGCCACAGCATTGTTCGCAGAGTCAGTCTAGATCAGGCTGACAGCTTCGAGTTGGTTGACTTGTGGATTTTGAGGTAACAGGTTAATGTATCAAGACGAGGTTTCTGCCCTGTTTGTGAATGCTCTTGATTTGAAAGTGGTGTTGTGCTTTGTGGAAAAGGGTGGGATTAAGCTGGTTTATCGTGCCCTTCCTACACAGCCTGCTAACAGTTGTTGTTGAGACGTAAAGAAGAATGATCATTTGGGCCAAATGCTGTGAACCCATGGGACTATAATTCCAACAAGAGGCTGTTGCCGGGAAGAATGTATTGATCCCTGTCGAATAAATGGGGGCTTTTTTTCCGCACTTCATCAGAGATTAACTATTGCCTGAAGGTTTCTTGTAATTTAAGAACAGTGATAATTCATTCCTAATTCCACAGCTGTTTTTCTTTATTTCTTCAAAACAGTTGGTCAGATATATCCTCTGGCCTTTTTAGCTGTGAGCGTTATTTTTCTTTGGTTGGATTGTGTTTTCTATCCTCCTTCCCATAAGACATACGAGCAGAATTTGGCCATTTGGTTCTTTGCGTCTGCTCTGCCATTCAATCATGGCTGATTTTTAGGAGAATTAGGCCATTTGGTCCATCAGATCTTCTTGGTATTCCACCATGGCTGATCTATTATCACTCTTGACACCCACTTTCTTGCCTTCTCCCCGTGACCTCTGACTGCCTGACTTATCAAAAATCTATCAACCTCCTCTTTAAATAGACGCAATGACTTGGCCTCCACAGCCGCCTGTGGCAGTGAATTCCACAGATTCACCTTCTCTGGCTAAAGCATTACCTCATTTCTTTTCTGAAGGGGCGTTCTTCTATTCTGAGACTGTGCCCACTTCCACCACCTGCCCAGTCCTCAGCATTCACGTGGATGACGTCACCTTGCTCTCCATTTCTGTTGGATGAAATTACAAATAAAACACTTCCTCACAGCCTGCACCCAAGCAGTGGATTTAAAAGTACTGTCATTAGAGCAGTACACCGCAGTACAGGCCCTTTGGCCTAATATTGCGCCAACCTTTTAACCAAGATCAATCCAACCCAGCCCTCCAATTTTCTATCATCCATTGCCTATCTATGTTTCTGAAATGCTCCTAATGTATCAGCTTGTACTACCACCCCGGCAACTTGTCTCATGCAGTCACCACTCTCTGTGTTTAAAATAAAAAGTTGCTTCTGATATTCCCCCCATCCCATACTTTCCTCCAATCATCTTAAAATTTTGTCCTTTTGTATTAGCCATTTCCACCCTGGGGCAAAGTCTCTAGATCTTCACTCTTTCTATGCTTCTCATCATTTTGTATCTCTACATCAAGTTGCCTCTTATCCTCTTTCATTCCAGAGAGAAAGCCCTGGTTTGCTCAATTTATCCTCCTAAGACATGCTCTCTAATCCAGGCAGCATCCTGGTAAATCTCCTCCGCACCCCCTGTAAAGCTTGCACATCCTTGAATGATGAGGCAACCAGAACTGACCACAATATTCCAGGTAGTTGTGGTTTGAAATGTTCTTAAAACAATAACAATGGAAAACAATGGCCAGTGCAACTGGTAGAGTGGTTGAGCTGCACAATAGTCCAAGTATGATCAAACCAGGATTTTATGGAGTTGCAATATTACCTCACAGCTCTTGAACTCAATCCCCCAACTAATGAAGGGCAACAAACCATACACCTTCTTAACCACCCTATCAACTTGCAACTTACTATTCCTCAATACACCCCCCCCCCCCCCGCATATATATAAAATCTCTATTTACTTTGTCATATTACAAAGTAAACTAAAATATGAACTGGGTATTAACAAAGAACGGTATTTAGTTTCGGGTTAATCAGATTTGTCGGGGATTGCTCAAGCAGCATGTCTCGAAGGGTCATAAGGGCCTACTCTGTGCTGTTTTGGAAAATAAATATTTTATTGTCTTAGTTCTGCTTTTTGCTTTACAAATGCAACTTTCAAAATGTAATTTTTTTTTCCCCTCATCGACCACTAACCAAAAGCTTTTGTTTGTAGGCGCGAAGTAGCTGTTCATTTTTGAAAATGTGTTGTTTGATGGGGAATTATTTTGTAATTGTAATAATTAAGGCAATTACTTAAAAAAATGAAGGCAGTGAACAATTTTGATTGTGCAGGTATCATTTACTGATATGGCATATTTAGTTACTGAAACCGAGGGTTAGTTTGCCAAATGTTGCTTTTAGTCATAGAATATGTACTATTTTGCCAAAGGTGATAGTTAAAGAGCAGCTTTATTTGTCACATGTACATCAAAACATGCAGGTGAAGTGTAAGTCAAAAAGCAGCCCTGATCTTAACTGAATATAAACGTCAAGCTTTCAGAATCATTATAGATACATTCCTTGCACAGCTAGGATATAGGGGAATTTAAGTAATTACGTTGGTGTTTCTTGTTATTTATTTTCTTTCAGGCATTCACAAGAAAATAAAGAAATACAACAGAATCCATGAAAAACCATACATGATAAAGGCAGGGCATCTGAAAATGAGTCTAGAGCAGCGGTTCCTAATCTGGGGTCCACGGACCCCTTGCTTAATGGTATTGGTGCATGGCATAAAAAAAAGGTTGGGAACCCTGGTCTACATAATGTGGAGTCAGTTCCACACGGAGATGGGTGAAGCTGCCATGCCAATCCAGAAGCCCACTGCCTACAGGGCAACAGATGTTCCTGAACCCAATGGTGTTGGGACCCAAGACACCTGCCCCATGGTAGTAGCGAAAGAGAGGGTGACGGGTCACACGCAGGCAGACAGCACAGGCGAAGATCAGGGATTTTGGCAGGCTCAGAGTAGTGGGGCTGAACACCAGCTTCTTTTCCGCTCTTGGGTCTCGATGCTTTAACCTGGCTCGACTCTTTAGTCGGCGATGGTAGACCTTTGTGTGCTTCAAAGTACCGTACCTGCATTCCTGAGAGTCAAGATCGCTGAATCTTTCAAGAGGTTGTAAAATTGCTAGTTTGTTTAGATCGAGCTCTGTGGGCGGTTTTCATGGTCTGGTTTGTTCTCTCAGTTTTGCATTCGTATGTGAAAGGTGAATACAATGAAACACCAAAGTAGCGTTATTTCTTCATCAGATCTGCATTTACCTCACAAAAAGTAATGAAGATGGCTCAGTCTGTCATGGGTAAAGCACTCCCCACCACTGGGTACATCTACATGGAGTGCTGTCGCAGGAAACCAGCATCAATCATCAGATATCCCCTACTACCCAGGTCATGCTCTCTTCTCATTGCTGCTATCAGGAAGAAGGTACAGGAGCCTCAGGACCCACACCACCAGGTTCAGGAACAGTTATTACTCCTCAACCAAAAGGCTCCTGAACCAAAAGGGTTAACTTCACTTGCCCCATCCATCACTGAACTGTTCCCACAAACTATGGACGCACTTTCAGGAACTCTTCATCTCATGTTCTCGATATTTATTGCTTATTTATTCATTATTATTATTTCCTCCTTGTATTTGCACAGTTTGTTGTCTTCTACACTGATTAAACACCCTAGTTGGGTGGTCTTTCATTGATTCTGTTACATATGTTCTATAGATTATTGAGTATGCCCACAAAAAAAACGAATCTCGGGGTTGTATGTGGTGACATATACTGTGGCATGCAAAAGTTTGGGCACCCCTGGTCAAAATTTCTGTTACTGTGAATAGCAAGTAAAAGATGGCCTGATTTCCAAAAGACATAAAGCTAAAGAATACACATTTCTTTAATATTTTAAGCAAGATTACTTTTTCATTTCCATCTTTTACAGTTTCAAAATAACAAAAAAGGAAAAGGGCCTGAAGCAAAAGTTTGGGCACCCTGCATGGTCAGTAGTTAATAACACCCCCTTTGGCAAGTATCACAGCTTGTAAATGCTTTCTGTAGCCAGCTAAGAGTCCTCAATTCTTGTTTGGGGGATTTTCGCCCATTCTTCCTCGCAAAAGGCTTCTAGTTCTGAGAGATTCTTGGGCCGTCTTGCATGCACTGCTCTTCTGAGGTCTATCCACAGATTTTTAATGATATTTAGGTCGGGGGATTGAGGGCCATGGTAAAACTTTCAGCTTGTGCCTCTTGAGGTAGTCCATTGTGGATTTTGAGGTGTGTTTAGGATCATTATCCTGTTGTAGAAGCCATCCTCTTTTCATCTTCAGCTTTTTTACAGACAGTGTGATGTTTGCTTCCAGAATTTGCTGGTATTTAATTGAATTCATTCTTCCTTCTACCAGTGAAATGTTCCCCATGCCAGTGGCTACAACACAAGCTCAAAGCATGATCAATCCACCCCCGTGCTTAACAGTTGGGGAGGTGTTCTTTTCATGAAATTCTGCACCCTTTTTTCTCCAAACATACCTTTGCTCATTGTGGCCAAAAAATTCTATTTTAACTTATCAGTCCACAGGACTTGTTTCCAAAATGCATCAGGCTTGTTTAGATGTTCCTTTGCAAACTTCTGACTTTGAATTTTGTGGTGAGGAAGCAGGAAAGGTTTTCTTCTGATGATTCTTCCATGAAGGTCATATTTGTGCAGGTGTTGCTGCACAGTAGAACAGTGCACAACCTCTCCAGAGTCTGCTAAATCTTCCTGAAGGTCTTTTACAGTCAAACGGGGGTTTTGATTTGCCTTTCTAGCAATCCTACAAGCAATTCTCTCAGAAAGTTTTCTTGGTCTTCCAGACCTGAACTTGACCTCCACCATTCCTGTTAACTGTCATTTCTTAATTACATTACGAACTGAGGAAACGGCTACCTGAGAGCACTTTGCTATCTTCTTATAGCCTTCTTCTGCTTTATGGGCATCATTTATTTTAATTTTCAGAGTGCTAGGCAGCTGCTTAGAGGTGCCCATGGCTGCTGATTGTTGGGACAAGGTTTGAGGAGTCAGGGGATTTATAAAGCTTTGAAATTTGTATCAGCTGGCCTTTTCTAACGATGACTGTGAACAAGCCATAGCCCTAACAAGCTAATTAAACTCTGAGACCTCGGTAAAAGTTATTTGAGAGCTTAAATCTCTTGGGTGCCCAAACTTTTGCATGGTGCTCCTTTCCTTTTTTTTCACTCTAAAATTGTACAAAACAAAAATAATACACTAATCTTGCTTAAAGTGTTGGAAAGAATGTTTCATCTTTAACTTTATGACTTTGGAGATCAGTTCATCTTCTACTCACTTAACTATTCACAGTAACAGAAATTTTGACCAGGGGTGCCCAAACATTTGCATGCCACTGTATGTACTTTGAACTTTGAACTTGGAATTGTGGTTCCAGGAAGATATTTTCATGGACTTTAATTACTCAGTTCAAGTGGAGCTGGCAGGATCACAGCCTCCCTGCGAAGGAGCTGGAATGGGTGGATCAGAAAACAACACTGCTGTTAAATGCAGAGTTTTGTGTGTGTGAGGCTTTTGTCCACTTAGGGAACACAGAGACATGAAAGCGTTTAGTATTCTAAACAGTTTGAATTTACAGGCAAAAGGAAGTGGATGCATTTGGGATGGGATATTTAACCAATTAAAAAACTTGGCAGCCTGTGTAAAGGTCTGTTAAATTCTGCTCATCTGAGATGTGTATGAAATAGATGAAAGAAGATATAAAGCGATTAGCTTTATTTGTCACATGCACGTTGAAACATCGTGAAGTGCGTAATTTGCGTCAAATCAAATCAGCGAGGATTGTACAGGGGGCAGTCTGCAAGTCTCCATCCTTCTAGTGCCAAGCTAGTTTGTGCCCTCAACTTACTAACTAACCCTAACCCGTATGCCTTTAGGAATGTGGGAGGAAATCGTAACACCCGGAGAAAACCTGCAAGGTCACAGAGAGAATGTACAGACTCCCTACGGACAGGGCAGGAATCAAACCCCAATCAGTGGTCGCTGATAGCCGCAGGGTATTCGTTTTGGTAACTTTCTCTGTCAACTCTCGTGCTGTGAAATGGGAAACATGTGGTGCTTGATCAAGCTTAGAACCGTGCAGATTGTCTAGAAGAAGCCTGGAGCTCAAAGCAGAAAATGGAACGATCAGCCATGATCATACTGAATGGCGGTGCAGGCTCGAAGGGCCGAAGGGCCTACTCCTGCACCTATTTTCTATGTTTCTATGAACTCTGAGCTGGTGGATGAGAGCCACACAGCAGAATACAGAACATCTTACCTCATGTGCTTCACTGTATTAGGTAACTGCAAGATGTTGACAACGTGATTGATGGTTAATGCATTTAAAGAATTTAATATATTTAAATGGAAAAGTAGCCATATCTTAATAGTCAAGCTCTTGGTCAGTCAAAGCATAATACAGTTATGGGAGAGGAGACGGACAGAATGGGAGCGATGGCCTATTTCCTGATTGGTGTGCTGTGATATCTCATACAGGCAATTGTTCCCTATTTGGGGCACACAGTTCTCTCTCATGTTAGTGATGCGGTTGGAGGAGTTGTTACCAAAAATAGCACTGTATTTGGAAGACATAATCATCAGTGAGGATGGAACTGGAGCTTACACAGGAGCGCTGATCAACCCAGTGCGTATAGTTAAAGCAGATAGAATTCCATATGGAGCTAAGTGAGATCATTGTCTTCACATCCGAGAATGTCAAACCACATCATCAGAGATGGAGGAGGAGAGGGAATCGGTGTGAATGAATCACTAAAACCTTGTGTAAGTACAGGAACAAACATTGATCATAAAAACTAATTAAAGAGATTTTATTTTAAGTGGGTTGGTGGTTGGAATCGAATAGTGAGTCCTCTCCAGGTTACAGCAGGCTCCCGATTATCTGAAATGTTTTTAACTCAAGCTGTTCGCAAGACTGAGACCCCAAAATGGCAGGAGGTGACCGTATCCATTCCGTTAGTCTCCGAAACATTGTTTTTACATACGGGCTGTACATAAATGCTCATAACCTGCAGAAGCTCTCGAATAGTGGCTCTGAAACCATACTGAGGCACATATGTATAACTAGGGTGCCCAAGACATTTGCACAGTACTGTAGTAATTCTATGTTTTGCACTGTACTGCTCCCACACAAAAAAAAACAAATTTCATGACATATGTGAGTGATGATAAACCTGATTCTGAAACAGGTCTCTATTGTGGACTGAGAGTGGGAAGGGGGCAGGGAGAGGGGAATCATCGTTGCGAGAAGGGGAAGGGGAGGGAGTGGGAAGCACCAGAAAGGTAATGATCAATGAACTGATTGTTTAGAATCAAATGACCTTGCCTGGTGTCACAGGGTTGGGTGTGTCTGCATTTGTGCCACCCCCTGCCCCGGCACTCCTTCTCGACCAGCTGTCCCACACCCCTCCCGTGACACTCCACCCTCGCCATTCCCTATATCCTTTGCTCCTGCCAGACTTAACAAACTCAGTCTCCACTCCATGTTGATAAATACAGTACTATGCAAAAGTCTTGGGCACCCTAGCTCTATATATGTGTCTCAGACTTTTGCACTGTACTGTATGTACCTTGGTAATAAGTTTACTTTGAAATTGGCATCATGGTCGGCACAGATGGTGTTCTTGAGACCGAAATTCTGAAAAGTTCTGTATTCTTTATCAGGTTGAGAGTTGATCCAAAAAAAAGTGTTTGAAATGAGAAATTGATTTCACAGGGTTAATACGAATAAACTATCTCCAATACAATATTGTTACTTCAGTTTAAGAGTTAAACCATTGAGAAGGGACTGTTCCAATAGGTCCACATTCCGATACTAAATGTACACAGGAAGACAGACCTTTCTGTTCCTTTTGGCTCTGTTCCACTGCATGCTTTACTTTCTCCCTGCTGGCTTTCTGGTTAGAAGTCTGCTCAGTTTTTGTACAGTTTCAGCTGGAAGAGCAGGGAAGTTAAGGTTTGAATCGATGCTGCGTTTACCTTGTTCTGGAAAGTAAGAAATTAAAACAATAACTGAATTAACATTGGCTGGGTGAAGATACTGTAAAAAAAAATGTGTATTTGCATATCCCTGTGCTTAACCTCAGAACATCTCCAGGTGTTGCGTGCACAGCGAGTTCTTATAAACGGCAATATGAAAGTCAACATCTTCTGGTCAGCGTAAAACGCGACTGTTTAGTCTTTTCCCTCGATGTGTTGCTTTGGATTTCCAGCATCTGCAGACTTTCTCATGTTTGTGAGTGTTTGATGAGGGGTCACAGTCCAAAACGATGACTCTTTGTTCCTGTCCATGGGTGCTGCCCAACCTGTTGAGTTCCTCCAGCATTTTGTGCGTGTTGCTCAAGAATTCCAGCATCTGCAGAATCTCTTGTGTTTATCAAGTGAGCACATCATCTGCTTTTTGTGATATTGGTCAGAGGGCAGAAATTGGCTAAACAACAGATGTGCTTCCTTTGCTCTTCAAACCAGCAGAATTTGGATCTTTCATATCCTGTAGAATGCAAGGTTTCTTTGTTCAGCATTTTGTCCAGGTGTGCACCTCCGACAGTGAAGCATTCCTTTGTGGATGGATTTCCATGAGTATTTATAGGAAGAAGTACTGTCGACGTTTCGGGCCGAGACCCTTTGTCAGGAGTAACTGAAAGAAGAGATAGTAAGAGATTTGAGAGGGGGAGGGGGAGATCCAAAATGATAGGAGAAGACAGGAGGGGGAGGGATGAAGCCAAGAGCTGTAAAGGTGATTGGCAAAAGGGATACAGAGCTGGAGAGGGGAAAGGATCATGGGACGGGAGGCCTAGGGAGAAAGAAAGGGGGAAGGGAGCACCAGAGGGAGATGGAGAGCAGGCAAGGAGTGATTGTGAGAGGGACAGAGAGAGAGAAAAGAAGAAAAAAGGGGAAAAATAATTAATAAATGAATAAGGGATAGGGTAAGAAGGGGAGGGGGCATTAACAGAAGTTAGAGAAATCAATGTTCATGCCATCAGGTTGGAGGCTACCCAGATGGAATATAAAGTGTTGTTCCTCCAACCTGAGTGTGGCTTCATCTTGACAGTAGAGGAGGCCACGGATTGACATATCAGAATGGAAATGGGACGTGGAATTAAAATGTGTGGCCACTGGGGCGATTCTGCTTTCCCATTCTCCGTAACTTTCGCCACCTCCAATGGGATCCCACCACCAAGCACATTTTTCCCTCCCCCACCCTTTCTGCTTTCCGCAGGGATTGCTCCCTATGCAACTCCCTTGTCCATTCGTCCTCCCCCATCCCTTCCCACCAATCTCCCTCCTGGTACTGACCCTTGTAAGCGGAACAAGTACTATATCTGCCCTTGCACTTCCTCCCTCACCACCATTCAGGGCCCCAGACAGTCCTTCCAAGTGAGGTGACACTTCACCTGTGAGTCGGCTGGTGTGATATACTGTGTCCAGTGTGGCCTTCTATATATTGGTGAGACCCGACACAGACTGGGAGACTGTTTCACTGAACACCTACGCTCTGTCCGCCAAAGAAAGCAAGATCTCCCAGTGGCCGCACATTTTAATTCCATGTCCCATTCCCATTCTGATATGTCAATCCATGGCCTCCTCTACTGTCGAGATGAAGCCACACTCAGGTTGGAGGAACAACACCTTATATTCCGTCTGGATAGCCTCCAACC
This sequence comes from Hemitrygon akajei, assembly GCF_048418815.1. Classification (NCBI taxonomy): domain Eukaryota; kingdom Metazoa; phylum Chordata; class Chondrichthyes; order Myliobatiformes; family Dasyatidae; genus Hemitrygon; species Hemitrygon akajei. The sequence continues at coordinate 160,597,022 of NC_133134.1, read as the reverse complement.
TGATGGCATGAACATTGATTTCTCTAACTTCCGTTAATGCCCTCCTCCCCTTCTTACCCCATCCCTGATATATTTAGTGTTTCCCCCCTCCTTTATTTTTCTCTCTCTTTCTGCCCATCACTCTGCCTGTTCTCCATCTCCCTCTGGTGTTCCCCTCCCCCTTTCTTTCTCCCTGGGCCTCCCGTCCCATGATCCTTTCCCTTCTCCAGCTGTGTATCCCTTTTGCCAATCAACTCTTAGCTTCATCCCTCCCCCTCCTGTCTTCTCCTATCATTTGGGATCTCCCGCTCCCCCTCCCACTTTCAAATCTCTTACTATCTCTTCTTTCACTTGGTCCTGATGAAGGGTCTCGGCCCGAAACGTCAACAGTGCTTCTCCCTATAGATGCTGCCTGACCACCTGCGTTCCACCAGCATTTTGTGTGTGTTGCTTGAATTTCCAGCATCTGCAGATTTCCTCATGTTTGCGTATCAGAATTATTTTATTATTTTGTGCCATTCCTGCAGCCCAGGGCAAACAGGTGACCTTATTGCCCTGCCCTTATCCACCTGTTTTCAGAGCCAAGGCTAAAGCTGAAGCTAATTTAAGGTTGCAGCTTTCCTCAGCATCTATCAACGAAATTCCATCACTTCCCCTTGTCTATAAATAGCAAAGCTGATGATCACTCCATGGGGCCAAGGACATTCTTCTGAAGTTATGGACATAGATGCAAAGCCATAAATACAACTTTAACACAGACAGGGTTTCGTACTTCGTATAGTGTCAACCGTTGCATCCCAAAGGCTTGTCGACCAGCTTCTCTCTGATTCATCCAGTGCTTAAATTTTGAAAATGGACAACATCAGAATCAGCTTTATCATTACTGACCTATTTCATAGAACTAACTGTACAGGCCCTTCAGCACAAGATTGTGACGACCTGTACGACTAAGCTCAATGTAAGCCTTCTGCTCCACAGAGCCCTCCATTTTTCTATCATCCATGTGCCCAGCTAAATGTTTCTTAAAAACGCCCCTAATGTAGCCGCCTCTACCACCACTCCTGGCCTGCACTGTTCTATGTTCTATGTTAATACACCATTCACACTTTGTTTACTTTGTAGGATGGCACACAGTATTGAAATAGATATGTTTTTAGCCAGTAAATAGAGATTTTCTAATTTTGTGTGTGTGTGTGTGTTCAAGAGCCGTGAGGTAATGTTGCCACTCTATAAAATCCTGGTTAGACCTCACATAGAATATTGTGCATCTCAACCTCTCTACCAGCTGCATTGCGCAGTGGTTTTTCCATCGTTATTGTTTAAGAACATTTCAAACCACAGCTACCTGGAATATTGTGTTCAGTTCTGGTCACTTCATTATAGGAAGGGTGTGGAAGTTTTGGAGAGAGTGCAGAGGAGGTTTACCACGATGCTGCCTCGATTAGACAGCATGTCTTATGAGGACAGCTTGAGCGAGCCAGGGCTTTTCTCTTTGGAGTGAAGGATGAAGAGAGGTGACTTGACAGAGGTGTGCAAGATAACAGGAGGCACAAATCGAGTGGATAGCCAGAGATGTTTTCCCACTGTCAAAATGGCTAATACGAGCGGGCATAATGTTAAGGTGATCGAAGGAAAGCTGTGTGGGGGGGATGTCAGAGTCAAGTTCTTTACACAGAGAGTGGTGAGTGAGTGAAATGTGCTGCTCGGGGTGGTGGTAGAGGTAGATGTTTTGGGGGCTTTAACAGACTCTAGGATGATAGAAAAATGGGGGTTTGTGTAGCAAGGAAGGTTTAGTTTATTTTGAAGTAGGTTAAGAGGCAGGCACAACATGGTGCCCTGTGCCATAATGTTCTAGTGACACAATAAACCCCACCACCATTATAACTTCCATTTTCGTGTGCACTTCACCTTGACAGAGACTGCAGGGGTCACATAGTGAGATATGTGCTTCCTGTGTGGTGCTGCTGGGCCTGAATTCCATGGAACACTTGTACACTCAGTATATCACAGTAATGATGTACATTAATGTTAATTATTCCCATTTTTATTGCTATTTTTAATGCCAGAATGAGGAACATGTAATGCTAAAATTATCTCCTCTTCCTCAGGACAAATCCCACCTGGCAGCCTGCCCCAGGCACAAAGGCATCGATGCTGGTAAAAGTAGACAGTGGAACGAGTTCGGTCTCCTCGCACGGCTCAGTAACCCAGCAACAGAACACTCCGTCAGCCACTGTGGAGAAGTCCCACTCAGCCAGAGCCCCAAGCCAGGCCCAAGCGCAGCAGGCTGCCTGTTTCCCACTCGGGGGAAAGGCCCCCACCGCCCTCGAGTCCAAGCCATCCCTACACCTAAAGAAGACCGAAAATGGGGGCTTCTGCCTTGTGTTGACGAATGGCCCTCAGCACCAAACCCCCCAGAAGGCCCAGTCTGGGCAAGCGCAGCCTCTGTCTCCAAAGTGTGCCTCTGCAGCCCCCATTTACGATGAGCCACCAATCGAGTCGCCGATCTACGATGAGCCGCCGATGGAGGTGGAGCTGGAGGGGGTTCCTCGCGGTAAAGCGGCAGCCCAGAAGGCTGCTGGCCAGGCGTCACAAAAGGGTCCGACGAAGCTGCTTCAGAACTCTGCCTTTCAGCCACAGGGTATCAATAAACACGCAAGGAAGCCATCCAATACAGAGTACAGTCCAGTCGGCAGAGAATACATTAAACAGATGGTAAACATTGACCCAGCTTCAAAGCAGACACCTTCCCCGAATGGCACGTGCAACAGCTCCATAACTCACTCAGGGCCCTTAGTGGCCAAGGACCACAACAAGCAGCAGTGGAAGATCTTGGATGCAAACTCACTGAAAGGCAACGAGCTACACAGTCGCCAGAGCAGCATGCAGTCGCAGGAGTACCCAACATCTGTGATCAGCCACCAGGATTCGGGCTACTCGACGGGCCCTTCTCCCAGCCTGAGGCGCAGGAAGGGCAGGAGGACCGCAGCAGGCCAGGCCAGGCCCGGGTCCCTGGGCAGCAGCAGCGAGCTCAACGTCCTTAACGAGAAGCTGATGGCGGAGATGCGGGCGGTGGTGGGCCGGGCCGTGGAGGTCAGGGGCAGCCAGGCAAGCCTGAACGCGGACATCGCCGAGAGTTGTATTCTTGCGGACATTCATAAGATTCGCCTGCAGTCGGAAGGCCGCCACCTCAGGCAGTACACTAACCTCGGCTCAAAGGACAACATTGCAGCCAGCAACAGGTCCTTGCATAAATTGAACTCTGAGATAAGAGCCTCAGTTGACAGTGAACTATCAACACGGCAAGAAGTTGTCCGTCAGAAAAGAACATTTGAAAAGGTGGATTTTTCCAGCAACTCATTGGAAAGAAGCATAACCAGTCAGATTAGTCTTTCATTGCCAAGCCCTGTACGGAACACACCACAGGTAAGGAGGCACCTCTTGTTAACTCGTGTGCTTGAGCTTAATAGTTGGGAGCCAGATTCTTGGTGCTCAATTGGAATGTAATTTCCATAAGACCATGAGATGTAGAAGCAAAATTTGGCCATTTGGCCTATCGAGTCTGCTGTCCCATTTCATCATGGCTGATGAAATTTCCCTCTCAGCCCCCAATCTCCTGCTTTTTCCCTGTATCCCAATCAAAAATCTATCAACCTCTGCTTTAAATATACCGAGTGACCTGGCCACTCCAGCTGCCTGTGGCAATGAATTCCACAGATCTGCCACTCTCTGGCCAAAGAAATTCCTCCGCATCTCCATTTTAAATGGATTTACCTCTATTCTGAGGCTGTATCCTCTGGTCTTAGACTCCCCCACTATAGAAAACATCCTCTCCGAATCTGCTCTGTCGAGGCCTTTCAACGTTTGATAGGTTTCAATGAGATCTCCCTTCGTTCTTGTTGACTTTCCAGTGAGTAGAGGCCCCAAGTTTTTCAACACAGAAACAAACCCTTCTGGCCAACCAAGATTGCCCCATCCAAGCTAATCCCTTTGACAAGTTTTGGCCCATAACCTTCTAAACCTTTGCAATCCATGTACCAGTCCAGCCCAGCCATATTTTAAAAGTTGTTATTTTACCTGTCTCAGTCACTTCTTCTGGCAGTTGATTCCATACGACACTGGAGCAGAATTAGGCCATTTGACCCATTATGGCTGATTTATCTTCCGTCTCAACCACAGTCCACACATATACCACCCTCTGTTTAAAACAAAATGTCCCTTAAGTTCCTATTAAATCTTTCCCTTTTCACTTTAACCCTATGCCCTCTAGTTCTTGATTCCCCAGCCCTGGGGTTTGTGAGCAGTTTGCAGTGACACTTTTCAGAAAGGATATTGAAACTGTTGACGCTCTCAGAAGCCATAAAAGCTACTTTAAAATAACATCTTAAATGGCATGGTTTTGAGTTGTCAGCTGGCTAATACCATCCTCTCCCTCAATCGACAGTACAAAACCCTGTCTTTATAACAAGGCTTTCTGTATTCATAGAGAATTGCAGCTCAGAAACAGGCCCTTCAGCCCATCTAATCCATGGCTAAAACCATTAAACTGTAGAATGCACCAAGCACCTTAAACCTGTGCCCTTTTGTGTTAGCCATTTCAGCCCTTGGAAAAAGCCTCTGACTATCCACACGGCCAATGCCTCTCATCATCTTATACACCTCTGTTGGGTCACCTCTCATCCTCCGTCGCTCCAAGGAGAAAATGCCAAGTTCACTCAACCTATTCTCATAGTGCATGCTCCCCAATCCAGGCAGCATCTGTGTAAATCTCCTCTGCACCCTTTCTATGGTTTCTAGGCCTTTTATAGTATGGGATTCCCAGTTAATATGTGGAAAGTTAAAATCACTGCAATAACAACCTTGTGCTTCTTGCAACAGTCTACGATCTCTTTTTAAATTTGTTCCTCTAAATAGCCAGGACTTTTGGGTGGTTTGTAATATATCCCCATTAATTTGGTCATATGTTTCGTAATTCTCAGTTCCACCCATAACACCTCACTAATCGAGGTCTTGAATCTGTCCTGATGGAACACTTCCGTGACGTTTTCCCAGACTAGTAATGCCACCCCTCCTGCCCTGTCATGTCTAAAATAACAGAACCCTGGAATACGGAGCTGCCAGTACTGCCTCTCCTGTGACCAAGTCTCACTAATGGATATTTAGTGAGAAATATTCCAATGATATTCATTTATCTATTTATTTATTATTTCTTTTTCTCTTTTTAGTATTTATTATGTTCTGATTATTGGATTTATTGAAAGTCGTCATCATCATCATCATCATCATGTGACATGTCACATGATAATGGGTGATCATGATCTACCTATGACCATGATTGTTTATGGCAAGCTTTTCTGCAAAAGTGGTTTGCCATTGTTGCCTTCTGGGCAGTGTCTTTACATGATGGGTGACCCCAGCCATTATCGATACTCTTCAGAGATTGTCTGCCTGGCGTCAGTGGTCACATAACCAGGACTTGTGATTTACACCAACTGCTCATACGACCATCCACCACCTGCTCCTACGGCTTCACCTGACTGATCGGGGAGGGTGGTGTTAAGCAGGTGCAACACCTTGCTTAAGGGTGACCTGCAGGCTAGCGGAGGGGAGGAGCACCTTACACCTCCTTTGGTAGGAACACATCTCTACCCCGTCACCCATCTTGAATATGCCCTCAAGAAAATTAATCTCACGATTGTACATGGTAACACATACGTACTTAGTTAATAAATTTACTTTAGATTTTGAACCTCCTTCTGCCCAGTAGGCAGCAATGTTTTTTGAAGATTGGGCTAGCTTTATTTGTCACTTGTACATCAAAATATACAGTAAAGTGTGATATGTTTGCATCGATGACCAACACGATTTGAGGATGTGCTGGGGACAGTCTGCAAGCGTTGTCACGCTTTCAACACCAAGCTTCAGTAACAAACCCACAAGTCACTAATCCTTACTAACCCATCCTTCTCTGGAACTCTTGGTAACTCTCTGGGTCTTGCTGCACCATTCTCTCGACAACGTGTAGTATCGGGAGATTGCTTGGCACTTGGTTTGCAACCATGTTCCCCAAACTATTCCAGATCCTGATCTGCTCTATTTGTGTCTGGCTTTCATTACTTATTTTCTTGCCCCTTATCCATCTATTTTTGCCATTACCTCATCATTATAACATAGAGGCCATTTGTCCTTTTTGGTCCATTCTAGCTCACTGGAAAGTAATCCCATGAATCTTGTTCCATCTCTAACATGGTCTGTAACATACATGTGATCAACTCTGACATTTCTTTCACTTAGCTACACTAAGGGAACATTTTTAGGAACTGATTAACCACCCACTGCACACATGGGATGTGTGAGAAACCTCACAGCACCGAGTATGAAACGTATATTCCACAGAGACTGCACCCAACATCGGGATGCAAACTAAATCTTTGGGCAGCACTGTTCCACAGTTACAGTGACTTGACGAAGCAGCCAGTTTACACAAATTAATCTAAGCATTAAATACTCTCAGTCAAGGTAAAGTTATTATCAGAGTGCGTACATGTCACCTTGAGATTCACTTTCTTGCCAGCATTAACAAGTAAATAAGGAAATACAGTAACATTTATGAAATCTATACACAAACAAAGACTGACAAACAAGCAGGGTGCAAAAGAAGACAGACTTTATTTATTTAGTGATACTGCACGGAGGAGGCCCTTATGGCCTTTTGAGCCACACCACCCCAGCAATCTCGACAAGCACTATTAACCCTGACTTCATCACAAGACAGTTAACCTATTTGGCATGTCTGACTGTGGGAGGAAACCAGAGCACCCGGAGAAAACTCGCATTCCACAGGGAGCATGTACAGAGACTCACTCCAGTGTACAAAATGGCGCAGGAATTGAACTCAAACTCGGGAATGCCCTGAACTGTAGTAGCGTCGTGCTAACCGCTACGCATACTGTGGTGCAATTTTTATTGTGGAGATAAAAAATGTGTATAATCCTGTGAACATGAGTTGTGGAGTCCTTGAAAGTGAGTTTATGCTGTGGAGTCAGTTGGGAGTTGAGTCGGAGTCAGGGAAGTTATCCACGGTGGTTCAGGAGCCTGATGGTTGCAGAATATTAATCGTTCCTGAACCTGCTGGTGTGGAACCACCAGTTTCACGGACAGTCATTACCCTAAATGTTAGGATGAATTACTCTATGGATGAGCTACCTGCCAGCATTATGCAGACTTGTGACACTGGCAGGTAGTTCAGCCAGAGAACTTGTCATCCTGGCCAGATTCGAGATCAACTTTACCTAATGCTCCGGGACAGGTGGACAGAGGAACGGTGGATGGGTACTGCAAGTAATCAGCGCGATTTGATTCCTGCCCCTCACTTCCCAAGAGATTTGAAGCTATTTGTAAAAGCCCTAAAAAAAATAGCACAAAGTGAGATTCAAAAGCCAGGACGTAAAGAATTTTTGAGCATGCACGGGTCACTAAGACAGTACTTTAAAAAATAAACTTCGGTGGTCTTCACCCCAGTAGTTCTTCCCTCGGAGAGTTCCCAATTGCAGGGAAATGTCCTTAAGGCATTTAAGTGAGGGGCCAGCAAGGCATGAGAACCAGAGAGATCAATGCTTTCCCAGCTGTTTGAATAGGCTATTATCTCAGGGGGATACTTCAGCAATTAATGGGTGAGCAGTTAGAGTAAATTCCTGAGAAAAATTTGTTGTAAATTTTAAAAACTGTAAATCTCTGTCATAATTATGTTTTCAGCAGCAGCATGAACTGAATTAAATGCAAAGGAAATGCAGCTTAATGTTTTTTTTCTCTGTGCCCAATTTGTGGTATCTTAATTGCAATGCTTTTGATCTTAGTGACTGATGTTGTATCTCCTGGGGGGTTGGCGTAGGAGAAAGAGGATCTGAACTCATGGTATTAGTGTTCAAGGGAACATTGCAGTAAAGAGTTCTGGCACAGCAAGGGTTTGTATCGTGCCAACTGTCAAAAAAAGTCTGTAAATTTTCAAGGGGAATTGGCTGGCATTTTAAGGAAACTGAAGAGAATGAATGGAAAGGTGGGATTTTGATTAGTAACTTGTTGAACTGGGTGTAGATTTCAGTGTCAGATCATTTCTGATCTGGTTTATCTCCTGGGTTCGAAAATGAGGGGAACCAGAATATTTTTGATTCATTGAACATTTTGCTCTCCATTTTTCTCCAGCCACTTGAGAATCTCTCTCAAGTGACCGTTGTATAGGTGTAAGGCTTAATAATATTGGCAGGATATTGGACAAATAGGAGTGTGATGACAATGGTGGGGTCCACTGCCTTGCCTGATCCACTGTTCCCTCCACTGCCTGTAAGAAGTTTGTAATTTCTCCCTGTGACCACATGGGTTTCCCCCGCGTGCTCTGGTTTCCTCCCACAGTCCAAAGACATACCAATTGGTAGGTTAATTGGTGATTGTGAACTGTCCCGTGACTAGGTTAGGATTAAATTGAGGATTGCTGGTGGCACAGCTCAAAGGGCCGGAAAGGCCTATTCATTGCAGTATCTCAATAAATATAAGCACGTGCTGTCTTCTGAGAAAAGCAGATGCTGATTAGGAAAGGAATTCAGATCAGATTTCAAAGTTCAAAGTATATATATGCCACCATATATAACCCTGAGATTCATTTTCTTGCGGGCAATCACAGTAAATGCAAGGAACTCAACAGAATCAATGAAGGACCGCGCCCAACAAGTTGACCTTTGGAGCACACCAAGGTCATTCAGAGAGTTCTTCCCGGTACCCTGGCTGGGTAGAGTTAATTCAAGCATCAATCAAAGCTAATGTATTAGTCATCTAAAACAGTCCAGGTCACCATAGTAAGACCATCAGAATCCTGAGATTATCAGAGCTGTACAGCATAGAAGCAGGTTCTTGGGCCCATTTTTGTCACCTTGAGATTTACAGGTTTCTGCATTGATAGGTGTTGAGAATGAAGGTGTTAGGGGCTGATCATTTCGGGTGGAATGCGAGCTCTTACTCTGCTTGGTTCCATCGATCTGCACACAGACCATGGACCTCCATACCACTCCCATCCGTGTACTTATCCAAACTTCTCTTAAATGTTGTAATCAAACCCATATCCGCCACTGGCAGTTCATTCCACACACTACCCTCTGAGTGAAGAAATTCCCTCTACTATGCTGCTGTTTGACACGATCCTGTTTTAGCTTTGAACGTGCTGAGCACCCACAAATTTGCAAGGTGGAGAAATCCCAAGATTTGCAACCCTCCTGAGGAAAGAAGCCTCTTCCCATTCCATCCTAAATGCTCAGCCCCTTCAGGCCCCCATCTGCACCATATTGGATCGAGTGTGAGAATGTGGCAAGAGCACACTGATCACGCAGTGAATCATTTGGACCTCCTACAAGCAGAGGGCTCTCTCTCTTTGCTCTAGCTGTCTCTTACTACTCCGTTGTCCTTGCTCCGTGGGTACGTAACACTCATCCATTCAGAATCTTGCAAATCTCAAGGTGACAGAAAGAGATGTAACTCCTCGGTTATCTGAACTGTGGTGAGCACAGGATATGGGAGTATTAGTAAACTTCGTAACATCAGTAACTCAGTATTAAATTCTCAGCCAACAAACCCTGGAAACAGATTATCTAATCCTTAGCATATTATAGTGTGTGTGAGCTTGCTGTGCATTTTACTGGGCAATGGTATTGAGGGCCAGAGCTGAGATTGGTAATTAACTGTCCCTCCATTCCGGCTGTGAATCAAAGTCTTGCTCATCAAATGAATGGAATAAACAGCTTGGGTAACGAAGCCTTGACTATAAAACCATAAAACATAGGAGCAGAATATGGCCATTCAGCCTATCAAGTCTTCCACTCAATCATGGCTGATTTTATTTTTCCTTTCAACCACATTCTCCTGCCATCTCCCCATAATCTTTCACACCTTTATGATCAAGAGCCTCTCAACCTCCACTTTAAATACACCCAATGACTCGGCCTCCAAAGCCATCTGTGGAAATGAATTCCATAGGTTTACCACCTTCTGGTCTCTGTTGTAAATGCTGACGCATATGCAATTATGTTCCACATTACAAACAAAAGTAGAGTTAACTTATTTTTATCCCTCACTTCTAGGTCCAGAATGTGGGCGGCAATCGTAAACTGAACTCAGGTGGACAGACTATCAACGTGGGCTATCATTTTCCTTACACCACCTTGCGCAAGCCCCTTCCGGAGAAGAGTATGGAAGACTGGGCGGCCAAGCATCTGAACATGCACACCCGGGGCATCTTCAGGCGCCGGCTGTCCATCGCCAACATGCTGTCCTGGGTTGGAGGCTCCATCAAGAAGCCCATGCTGGTCACCAGCGATCGGATCATCAAGAAAGACGCCTGTGAGCTCTTCAAGCTTGTGCAGATGTACATGGGTGACAGGCAGACACGGATGGAGAGGCTTCCGATTGCCCTCATGATCGTCACCAAGTGCTGGACCATGCAGGGCATTCGAGATGAACTTTACATCCAGCTCTGCAGGCAGACCACGGACAATCTCTGCTACCAAAGCTTAGCCTCCGGCTGGGAACTCATGGCCATCTGTTTGGCCTTCTTCTCTCCTTCGCCCAAGTTCCAGTCCTATTTGGAGGGGTACATCTATCGGCACACTGACCCTACAAATGATGTGAAAAGTACGTGAACTTCTATTCATAAATTATCTTTCTTTGATAGACAATAATGTGAGTTGAGCCTTCATTGTGGTTTTAAAGTGGGTGTGATATGATGTAAAGTGCGTGTGTATTCCTCATTCAGCACTTTTAAGATCTTTACTGTCCATCCACTGCCATTTAGGGCAGCAATGAACGTCTTCCATCTCTGGCACACTCATATTGTCGCACACAGATGAAGGATTCTTCCTTGCTGTTTCCATAACAATTTTGTTTTACCACTCAGGGTTGTTAGCCCTGAGCTGAACCCTTGAACCTGGAGGACCAGTGGACCACTACCCTTTGACCTGTTTGGCATGGGTGACGCTACCAACAGCCAAAACATAAAGCCCTGACTCCAGCCAACATAACTCTCCAGGTCATTGAGCCACACAAGCCCCCAAACCCAACAACAAAGTTGTCCTCTTGGAGGAGTTTTAAGATGCAAAAGCATTATTTTTACATACTGTCATATCTTTGTAATTTTCGATCCCTGGGTTATTTTAGGAGTTCAAGAATGAGTGAAAAACTTTGATTCTTCACAGTCATTTATTTTAACTTTTAAACAAAGGTACAGAGCATTTAAAACTTAAGTGAGGAGCTGAGAAGCAAAGCAGAGATTGAATTGATTCAAAGGAAGGCTGGCGGTTTGGAAAAATCTATCATCTTTGTAATCCAGATAACAGAAATTCCTTAGAGACAGAATCCAATCAAAAGTTTATATAGTTAAACAATTATAGCATGTGTAATTGGCTAATACTTAGCCAATTGTAAAATGAAAAGGTATACTGCCTTCTGCCAGTAATTGGGGACGAACCACCACATACTGTGAAAAACACAAGTTGGTGATAAACACAAACTGTGTCAGAAAAAAAACTGTACTTTAGTCTTGTATAAAAAGTATTGAAAAAACAACTGATTCTAACAATACTAAACTCTTGAGTTTCAGATCTATTCACCCTTCCCTCCACTTCTCAATTTTCTCATGTCGTCCTCCAAGGACTCATCTTCTTACTGTGCCGTAGGAGCCATGAACAGATTCAGATTTATTTATCACATGGAAGCATACCATGAACTGAATCATTTACATTAACAACACACCTAAGGCTGCGCTGTGGGCAGCTTGCAAGTGTCGTTGCACATTCTGGCACCAACATATCTTGCCCACACTGTTCAGAACAACACAGAACACAGCAAGCAACCAAGCAATAATAGTATAGCGAGCCCCTCTCCTACCTCCCTCCCGCCTACCCACACCCACGATCAGCCCTCCAAATCCAGGACAGGTCTCCCATTGAGCTTTGACTTTTGGACTTTCGATCGACCTTTGGGCTTCATTCACACCCTACTGAAGCCTCATAATGCTGTTTGTTAAGGATCTCACAAGCCTGATCCCTCCCATGTCCTCACGTCCATGTTTCTGCAGAAGTCACTGGAATGAAGTGGTGATGAAGAAACCCGGTGGATTCTCCCTTCAGCAGTAAGAGTGCTCGGGGCATTTATAGTTGCCATAACCCACCTACCTAAGATCTATTGTACCCCGTACAAAATGTTGGAGGAACTCAGCAGGTCGGGTGGCATCTATGGAGAGGAATAAACAGCCGACATTTCAGGCCAAGACCCTTCATTGGGAATGGGAAGAAAAGGGGGAAGAAAATAGAATAAGAAGGTGGGGAGGGGAGGAATACAAGCTGGCAGATGATAGGTGAAACCAGGTGAGGGGTGTGGGGGAGGAAGAAGAAGGAATCTGACGGGAGAGTGGACCATGAGAGAAAGAGAAGGAGGAGCACCAAAGGGAGGTGGTTAAGAGGGGAGCCAGAATGGAGAAACAGACCCAGCACAGGCTGTAAGAGTGACCCTGAATCAGGGTAGAAATGCCATTCAGCCCCTCTCTGGCACTACTATCAAAGGTGCTATTTTTCAAATGCCCCAACAAGCTGAATTTCTTCTACCCTGTTGGTGAATGAAAGACTATTCCATGACCCGATTGTAGCCCACATTGTCCACACTAATTGTCAAGTACCTCGTTACACTAATTCTACACCAATCCTTATTTCATTCCCCATCCTCTCATTCACCTCAGCTTCCCCAAATTCTGACACTCATCTACACATTCTACCGCCATTTACAGTGGCGTCTTGGTCAATATACAATCCTCAGCCAACAATGCTGAAAGCAGATTATCTGGTCATTTATCATGTTGCATTTTGTGGGCGTTTGCATTGTACAACTTATCTGTTGCATTTTCTACATTAAAATAAAGCTATAAGACATAAGTGCAGAGTTGGGCCATTTGGCCCATTGAGTCTGCTGCAGCATTTGATCAAGGCTGATTTCAGATTCAAAATCAGGTTTATTATCACCGATGTGTGATGTGAAACTTAATAATTTCGCAAGCTCAATCCCATTCTCCTGCCTTCTCCCCCTAACCTATAATGGCATTACTAGTCAAGAACCCATGTTTGCATGAGTTTTCTATTAGAGGAGTTTACCTGATGAACTATAAGATTATTAAATAAAGTAAGGTGATCTTTGTCACATGTACATTAAAAAAATTGAAACATACAGTGAAATGCATTATTTGCGTCAACGACCAACCCATTCTGAGGATGTGCTGGGGGCAGCCCACAAGTGTCGCTGTGCTTCCGACGCCAACATAGCAAACCCACTACTTATCAACTTGTGCGTCTTTGGAATGTGGGAGGAAACCGCAGCACTTGGTGGAAACCTATGCAGTAATGGGCAGGATGTACATGCTCAACGTGCAGTGGACAGTGGCGGGAATTGAACCCAAGTCACTGGTGCTGTAATAGTGTTGTTGGGTTTAAAAAGAAGAAATCTTATCCAGTGTGTAAAATCCTTCACGTGAATTGGGGTCCAATTCCCGCTGCTGTCTGTAAGGAGTTATATGTTCACCACGTGACCGTGTGGGATTACTCTGGGCACTCGAGATCCCTCCCACATTCTAAAGACTTGCGGGTTAGGGTTAGTAAGTTGTGGTGCCATTAAGTGTGGAGACACTTGCAGGCTGCCTCCAACACGTCCTTGGACTACGTCAGGTCGTTGACGCAAATGATGACCTTCACTGCATTTCGATGTACATGTGACAAATAAAAATAATTTCTTTCTTCCAAAGATGCCGCATCACTCCTTTTCTTCCACCTTTGAGTTATTTAATAAACTTGGATAACAATTTATCCATCTAACATGTAAAACTGCAATTGATTGAGAAGGAGATGTCTGACTTTCTGCCATCTCCCATGTGTTTTAAGTATTTCTCGACTCATGAAAGATCTGATTCTCAATTTAGGAGACACAGGAGACTGCCGGTAGTGGAATCTTGAGCAACGAACTATCTGCTGGAGGAACTCAGCGGGTCAGGCAGCATCTGTGCAGGGAAGCAGATAGTCGACGTTTCGCATTGAGACCGTTCATTTGGATCCTGATGTTGCCTGGCCCGTGTTTCTCCCGAATTTTGTTTGTGGTTTTAAGTTTTGTCTTTGAACTTGGGTCTGTTATTCTCACCTAATAGGAATAGTTCCTGTTCATCTATCAGTACTTCAGAGCAACGCACTCAAAATGCTGGAGGAACTGCAGGTCAGGCAGCATCTATGGAGAGGAACATTTTGGCCCAAGACCTTTCACGAGGACTGCCCAAAAGAAGTTTAGATCTTCTGTTTATTCCTCTCCGTAGATGCTGCCTGACCTGCTGAGTGCGTGCCTCCAGCATTCCGTCTGTATTGCTCTGGACTTCCAGCATCTACAGAATCTCTTGTGTTTAGGACTACTCCATATTGTTCTGTCTACTGTATTTGTACACCCTTTCACATTGATCAAGTTTTTAAGTATCTTGTCGTATTTCACCAATCCTCTACTCCCTACACAGTGTGAAGCCCCGGTGTCCATGTCTTGTTCGGGCATGATGACCTTACCCGGCTTTGCCTTGACACTTGTACTTAAAACCATTACCCTTGTTTCACAGCTCTCCAAGTCCTTTTGTGCAACTCCTCCCGCTCCACACCATATCCCTTCCTCATATCCAGAAGTATTTTCAACCTTGGCATTTCTCTAAAGAACATAGACAACAGAACATTACAGCTCAGTACAGGGCCACGATGTTGTGCCGGCCTTTTAACCTACTCTAAGATCAATCTAGCCCTTCCCTCCTCCATAGCCCTCCATTTTTCTATCCTCCATTCACCTGTCTTTAAGGCCCTCCATTGGTCGGGTTGACGTTGGATATTGCATCTTAGCTGTCTACGTGATACACGAGCCAGTATGCATGCCAGGGCTGTACGATGTGGAGAGCAAGCTGTTGACTTGCAGCAGGCTTGCCCACTCCATGCAGCAGATGAATTCAAAGGAACAGCAGAGACTGATACAGTCTGGCACCAGCAGCGTCGCAAGAGTTGCCAGTCTGCGTTGAATTCAGTGTAAGACTGCCTTAAGGACTCCAGCTACAGATTTTTCCCAAAGCCTTCCCCATGCGTGATATAACTGCAAGGCAGTGTAAGTTTCAGATCAGCGTTCTCTTCCTCCTCCATGAGCTGTCAACCATGGCTGACGAGCCCCGTCTGCCCCGAAGCGACTGGTTTTAAGGTGCCAGTAACCCGTCTTTGCCCCTTCTCTTGTCAGTAGAAAAGGTTATGCTAGGCTTTGTAGCTAAGCCATACGTGAAGGCCAGGAGCTGAACTTGGTTGTCAGAAGCTATTTGAGGCGCACGCCATTGGGAGCATGTAAAAGATAGTGGGAGCTTATCCCTGCTACCCCCCCGCCCCCCCCAGCTTGACAACCTTAAGGAACCATGGTACCTACCTTAAAGAATTTCTGAAATGCCCCTCATGCAGGGGTTCCAACCTAGGGTTTACAGACCCCTTTGGTTAATAGAAGGGGTGGATGGTATAGAAAAAGTTGAGACCCCTGCCCTAATGCATCTGCCTCTATGCTTGCCTCCTTCAAGCTTAACCCCGATTGCCACCCGTGTCTCCTAGCACCCTTCTCCCTGCCTCTCTATCTTCAGCATGCAACTCCCCGGAAACCTTCCACACTTTTTAGTTGATAAGGTTTATCAAAACCACATTGATGGTTTTGGTTCTGGAAAGACTTTAGAAGTATTTTCCAGCAGATTTTTTGTTGCTCCAGGCTTCAGCAACTGTGGTCTCTCTTTAAAAATAAAGATATGAATGATTAGCTTTTTTTGTGACAACGTGATTGGGAACAAATGCATTTAAAGAATTTAATGTATTTAAATGGAAAAGTAACCAATGTGCTTTGATGCCTTTTTCAAAATATGAGTTTGTGATATTGATCTGTATCGACTTTAATGTTGCGCTTTGTATATATTTTTTAATTCCAGTTACCCAACGTATCAACGAACTAATGGAAATGAAAAATAAGAAGTTCTCAAAGTCCAGGAAGAAGAGGAAACAGAATATTGAGGAGGAAGAAGGTAAATTTTGAGTAGGCTTGGTGCATACCATTCCTTTATTCATTCATAGGAAGTGTGCATCATTGCCACGCTCAACGTTCCCTACAACCATTGCTGTCGAGCAGGAAATTTTTACACAGCCTGAAAACTGCACGGCACCTTACATTTTTTTTTGTGTAACCTGTATTCGATGAATATTTAGAATGAAAATCAGTTTTAATTTATTCATTGAAAGGTTTAGGGCAGGGCTGTCAAACTCATTTTAGGTCACGGGCCGGATTGAGCAAAATGCAGCTTCATGCGGGCCGGATCAGTCGGACGCGTGCGAACGCAGCTTTCGTTGCCTCCGTTTTTTCAGCCTGCTCTCATGTGTCTCAGTCTCTGCTATAACTACAAAGTGTTTCACTTTACAAATTCCGTTTCTTATGAAGAAGACTGCCGAGCAAGACTGCCGAATAAACACTAAAAACCCTGAAAACCTGGTACCTGAATAAACTCAGCATTAGCCATGTCATACGCCATAGGCGCTTCGATTACTGGGGCCAGCTTTAATAGTAATTAGATATTATCTCGCGGGCCAAAGATAATTCCACCGCGGGCCTTGAGTTTGACATATATGGTATAATGAAATACAGTACAAGAAAGAAAATCTTACACGTTTCGCAAACTTTTTCTCATCTTGTCTTTATTCTGGCTGCACAGCAACAGAGGCTGTGTGCGCGGGAGCATTTCAGTCACCGCGCGGCCACACACCCGTGCAGCTCAGCGGGAACAGTGGTCATTGTATGCCTTAATTGTCCATCCTCTGGGTCATCTTTTATTTATTCATTGTGATCCAGCCCTTTGAGCTGCACCACCCACCCAGCAATCCCCCGATTTAATCCCAGCCTACAATGACCAATTAATTTGCCAACCAGTATGTCTTTGGACTGTGGGAGGAAACCGGAGCACCTGGAGGAAACCCACGCGATCACAGGGAGAACGTACAAACTCCTTACAGGCAGCAACAGGACTTGAACCCGGGACCATGGTACTGCTAACCACTACACTACTGTGCCGCTCACTTAGATTGAATTACTGCAGTCTAAGTAAAGGGTGAAGCAATGGTCATAGAGGCAGAGAGATGATGGAAATGAGCCCTTCCGCTCAAGAATGTGAATCCATCAAGCATCCATTAGTACCCTTATCCTGCCCAAACCACTTTATCTTCTCTGTGTTCCCATTTACCTTCCCATAGATACTACCTCTCATTTATACACCAGAGACAATTTACAGAGGCCTTTTAACCAAGCAACCACACATTTTTGGATCCACCTAGTTCTACTGGCGGTGTGAGGTAGTAACTCTACTAGTTTTGTTACAGAGTCAAGGTGTAATTACTGAGTCATCGATCTAAAGTAAGGATAGTTGATAACAACTTGACTGTTTCATTGGATATTGAAATTTGCGCAGTTTTAGTACTTAGTCCCACAGGCTAAGACATACAGTACTATGAAAAAGTCTAAGCCTCTCCCCTCCTCTGCTGCTCCCGTGTCTTATGATCAGTACAGGATTATCAGCCTTCTGCTAAAAATGCAACTTAATCAGCTGTTGTTTCTCTTCTCTTTCCTTTAGATCTACTTATCAGCACGTATGCAAAATATTGTTACCGTAAGCTTCAGAAGGTTGCTGTGACCGGAGGAAAAAAGGTACTGTGTGTGTGTGTGACCTGTTGCACCCCTTCTCAACACCTGTTGTCTTCTATGTCCATTGGTGTATTGGTTTGATCCCTGCAGCGTCACTTTACTGCTCATTAACTCGTCACTTTATCTCAGGCATATTTGTCTGAAGTTACCGTGTACAGATTGGCTATCATTCCTCCTGGCGTAAGAACCCTGTACTTCAAGGTCAGTTTCCCACCTGGTTCCCTTTAATGTGCAAAAATCTTACTGGCTTCATATCTTCAATCTCGTGTTCCCTCATGATCCCCGCTAAAGACAGACATGTTCCAGTCTTCTCTTCTTGCTGCTACTTACAGGTAGGTGGTACAGGAGCCTTGGGTTCCACACCAGCAGGTTCAGGAGCAGTTATTAGCCTACAACTATCAGGCTCCTGAACGGCATGAATAACTTCACTCACCTCAGTGCTGAGCAGACTCTGCAGTCTATAGACTCACTGCAAGGTCTCTACAGCTCATGTTCTCAGTGTTATTTATTTACTTTGTAAAATTAATTCTACCATCTGTCCTCTTCTGATTATTTGTCAGTCTTTATGTATTGTTTTTTATAATTTCTACTTTATTTCATTATTTTCCTGTAAATGTCCACAAGAAGATGAATCTCAAGGTAGTATATGGTGACGTATACATACTTTGATAATAAATTTACTTTGAACGTTGAATCTCACATAGTGGTTACACTACATGGAACATCTCACCCCTAGTGTAGCCATTTCTTGCAAAGACCCTGCTGTACTGCGCAGGTCCTGGCATATCAGATTGACAGGGAATGAGGCAAGAGATTTAGAGTAGTTCTGGAGCACCATGACACAGAAGCAGACCCTTCAGCCCATCTGGTCTGTTCCCATTGACCTGCACCTGGACCATAGCCCTCCAACCCCTCCTATCGATGTACTTATCCAAACTTCTCTTGAATGTTGAAATCGACCCTGCATTCACCACTTCCGCTGGCAGCTCCTTCCACACCCTCGCCACAGTCTCAGTGAAGAAGTTTCCCCTCATGTTCCCCTTAAGCATTTCACTTTTCACCCTTAACCCATGACCTCTCGTTCTAGTCTCGCCCATGCTCAGTGGAAAAAAAGTTGTCTTGAGCAGCAGGGGTGTTCTGATGTATGATAGTGCTTGGGGTGGGGTGGAGGTGTTATCCATGAACAGAAAGGAAAAAGGGCTTATTGTTACGGAGTTCTGTATTGACTGGACTGAAAGGATTTTTTCTCAACTGACAGGGCCTGAGGAAACCAACCATTGAGGAAATCCACCATGCAAAAAACGCTATCCTGACCCCTTCCATGTTTGGCAGCTCCCTGGAAGAGATTATGGAAAGACAACGTGAGCGCTATCCAGAGAAGAAGCTGCCCTGGGTTCAAACCCATCTGTCCAATAAAGTTTTGGGATTGGGTGGTGCGCAGGTTGAAGGTATCTTCAGGTAAGTCTGTGCTTGGGTGGTTGCATTATGTCATGGAATACTCCCCCCCCCCCCCCCCCCCCCCACTGAAGGGATCTAAATGAAAATGGTCCACTGATTTATTGAAAGACCTTTGCAAATTTTGATCCTTTGCAGGTAAATGTCATAAAGCTACACTTGTGTCTTCAGCTGTAGAAAGGCAACAAGGGAGACACATGATGTCAAGTTGTGGCTTATCCAAAGCAGATGTTTGCACACGCTGTTTACTTATTTATCTGAAATATAGTGAGGAATAGGCCCTTCCGGCCCTTTAAGTTCCCTGCAATCCCCAACAACCGATTTAACCCTAGCCTAATCACAGGACAATTTATAATAACCGGTTAACCTGCCCAGTACGTCTTTGGACTCTGGGAGGAAACTGGAGTATCTGGGGAAAACCCAAGCATTCCACAGGGAAGACTCCTTACAGACGGCACTGGAATCGAACTGCAAGCTCCGGAGTTCCCCGAGCTGTAATAGTGTCACGCTAACCACTAAGCTACCATGGTGTCCAAAGTCAAAGATGACAAAATCTGGGATATTGAGAACAAAATAAAACTTCAGTAGCACCCATTTCCGTAAGACAATAAGATATAGGAGCAGAATTAGGCCATTTTGGCCAATCTAATGTGCTGCACCATTTCATCATGGCTGATCCATTTTTCCTCTAAGTCCCAATCTCTTGCCTTCTCCCTATATCCCTTCATGCCCTGACCAAATAAGAATCTATCAACCTCTGATTTAAAGACTCAATCTCCATAGTTGCCTGTGGCAAAGAATTCTACAGATTTACCATGCTGGCTGAAGAAATTCCTCCTCATCTCCATTCTGAAAGGACACCCCTCAATTTTGAGGCTGTGTCCTCTGGTTCTAGACCCTCCCACCATAGGAAACATGCTCTCCACATCCACTCTTTCAAGGTCTTTCACCATTCAATAGGTTTCAATTATGTCACCACTCATTCTTCTGAATTCCAGCGAGTACAAGTCCAGAACCATCATATGCTCTTCATATAACAAGCCGTTCAAATCTAGAATCATTTTCGTGAGCCTCCTTTGAAGCCTCTCCAGTGTCATCACATCTTTTCTAAGGGGCCCAAACCTGCTCACAGTACTCCAAAGTGCTTTTATATTCTAGTCCTCTTGAAATGAATGCTAACATTGCATTTGCCTTCCTCACCACAGACTCAACCTGCAAATTAATCTTTAGGGAATCCTGCATGATGATTCCCAAGTCCCTTTGCAGCTCAATTTTTGGTATCATTTTCTCCATTTAGAGAATAATCAACCCTTTGATTTCTTTCACCAAAGTGCAAGACCATAAACTTCCCGGGACTGTATTCCATCTGCCATTTCTTTGCCAATTCTCCTAATTTTTCTAAGTCCTTCTGTAGTCTCTCTACTTCCTCAAAACTACTTGCCCTTCCACCTATTTCAGCCAAAGATTGGGCTGAGAGACCCAGAACTGAAACTTTCTTTCACAGAAATGTAATTCTCATCCCCTCCTATCGTAACGTCCAAGCCTGACAGGGATTCTGGGTCTTGAGCGGTGTGTTTAAGGTGGTCACTTTTGGATTAGGATTTTTGAGTTGGTTGTAATGTCTCACAATCAGGTTTATTATCATTGGCAGATGTCATGAAATTTGCTTTGTGATAGCTAAATTGTACAAGACAAAAAAACGATTACTATAAGTTACAAGAAAAAACAAATAAATAGTGTGGAAGAGGAATAGTGAGGAAGTGTTCATGGACCGTTCAGGAAGCTGACGGCGGAGTGGAGAGCACTGTTCCTAAAACATTGAGTCCGGCTCTTCAGGCTGCGGTACCTCATCGGTAATGGTAGCAATGGGAAACTGGAATGTTCCGGATGGTGAGGGACCTCCTGGATTGAGGCACTGCCTTTTGAAGATGCCCACGATGGTGGGGAAGCTTGTGTCCACAGTGGATCTGGCTGAGTCTGCAGCCTCCACACCAGACGGTGATGCGATGAGTCTGAATGCTCTCCACACACCATCGGTAGAAATCTGCATGGAGTCCTTGCCTAATCTCCTCAGAGTCCGATTGAAGCGTAGCTGCTGTCATGTCTTTTTTGTGATTGAGTATTCACTAAATGGAAATGACTGTGTGGGATGCAGGCTCCTCAAACCTGCCCCAGCATTCAGTAAGATCATCGAACAGTCAATAACTAGACCAGCGTCAGTGAGAGGGAAAAGGCATTCTCAATATTTGCGTTGAAACCCTGCATCAGGACAGTTCTTCCCCAAAACAAATGCTATTCAATCCCCTGAATGGATACCAGCATTTGCAATCTCTTTTGTGTTCAGTAAAGTCATGGCTTTCCTATCCAATCCCCATCCCCAGGGTCCAAAGTTCTATCATCTAACCTTTGAATGTATCTTATGTTTGAGCAACTCCTCGTCAGAATTGCAAACACTTAAAACCCTTGGAGTGAAAGGAATTTACCCTTATCTCACTCCCTTGTCCCAAGACCACAGACCAGATGGAAACAATAACCTCTCAACGTCCTCTGCAACTGTTATAGAGGAGAGAGATTTGGGGTGATTTTACCCTCAATACCAACACTTGAAGGATAATTGTAATCTCCTACGCACCTGCCAGCAGTGCCCCAGCAGAACAAAGAGGAGGAAATGTTGGAGCATAAATCGCAAAGATGCAGCAAAGCACAAGAGAATGGAGCTAATTGGAAAGATCTTTAAAAAGCTAGTACAAGCTTTGTATCTGCAGATGCTGGAAATCTGAGCAACACATGTAAAATACTGGAGGAACTCAGCAGGTCAGGCAGCATCTATGGAGGGAAATGAACAGTCAGTGTTTTGGGCCGAGACCCTTCATCAGGACTGGAAAGGAAGGGGGGCGGGGTGGAAGAAGCTGGTAAGCAGGTGATGGGTAAAACCAGGTGAGGGGGAGGGTGGGTAGGGGGTGGATGAACTATGTAGCTGGAAGAGTTGAAGAAGTGGAGGACAGTAGACTATGGAAGAAAGGGGAGGAGGAGAACCAGAGGGATGTGATAGGCACCTGAGGAGAAGGGTGAAAGAGGATCCATAATGGGGAATGGAGGAGGGAGAAATTACCACAGTTTGGAGAAATCGAGATCCATGCCTTGAAGTTGAAGACTACCCAGTCTGTGGTGTTGCTCCTCCAACTTGACTTTGGTCTCATCATGGCTGTCAAGCAAGTCATAACTGGAACTGGTCTCTTCAGTGCAGTGCTCAGTTAATTGAAATTCCTCCTCCTGTTTATTTTTCTTGGGAAGAGAACGGTCTGCACCCTCGACTTCCTTTATGAGTGCAATGAAATTTCCACTCAGGATGTCTAATATTAGCTGTTGGTGACCTGGGACAGGAAGCCAGCAAATGGTTTGAATGTCCCAATGTTAACAATCACAGAGCTGGGAGTGGTATTGCAGTGCTTAGTAAACTTCAAATCAACCTGTGTGTGGTAACGCTTGCAGTGTTGGCAAGCTTCGATCGGTGAAGACACTCAGCTATCTCGCTCCAGCAGTTACAGTGCAGCACCGTCGTCACTGATGTCCTTATCTCCTGTAGGAGCTGCAGAATTTTTTTGTGCCTCCACCATGGCTTGTGGGCCACACTCCTATCCACTCCCAATCAACGCAGCACTGTATGGTTCTCATGGCAAGTGAACTCCCATCACTCCCCATCCCCACACCAACCCTCCGGCCTCAGATCACAATAAATCTCCAACAATTCACGATCTGACCGCTTAGAAATCCCATTGTACAACCTTCTGGTTTTATATCCAAGCTTGCTGGCTTTCCTTTTGCTCACTGTTCCCTCTCAGCTCTGCCTCCCCGGCACTGACCCCGTGCCGCCTCCCCCGGCGCTGACCCCGTGCCGTCTCCCCCGGCGCTGACCCCGTGCCGTCTCCCCCGGCGCTGACCCCGTGCCGTCTCCCCCGGCGCTGACCCCGTGCCGCCTCCCCGGCGCTGACCCCGTGCCGCCTCCCCGGCGCTGACCCCGTGCCGCCTCCCCCGGCGCTGACCCCGTGCCGCCTCCCCGGCGCTGACCCCGTGCCGCCTCCCCGGCGCTGACCCCGTGCCGCCTCCCCGGCGCTGACCCCGTGCCGTCTCCCCGGCGCTGACCCCGTGCCGCCTCCCCGGCGCTGACCCCGTGCCGCCTCCCCGGGGGCCGACCCCGTGCCGTCTCCCCCGACGCTGACCCCGTACCGTCTCCCCGGGGCTGACCCCGTGCCGCCTCCCCCGGGGCTGACCCCGTGCCGCCTCCCCCGGCGCTGGCCCCGTGCCGCCTCCCCCGGGGCTGGCCCCGTGCCGCCTCCCCCGGGGCTGGCCCCGTGCCGCCTCCCCCGGCGCTGACCCCGTGCCGCCTCCCCCGGCGCTGGCCCCGTGCCGCCTCCCCCGGGGCTGGCCCCGTGCCGCCTCCCCCGGCGCTGACCCCGTGCCGCCTCCCCCGGCGCTGGCCCCGTGCCGCCTCCCCCGGGGCTGACCCCGTGCCGCCTCCCCCGGCGCTGACCCCGTGCCGCCTCCCCCGGCGCTGACCCCGTGCCGCCTCCCCCGGCGCTGACCCCGTGCCGCCTCCCCCGGCGCTGACCCCGTGCCGCCTCCCCCGGCGCTGACCCCGTGCCGCCTCCCCGGCGCTGACCCCGTGCCGTCTCCCCCGGCGCTGACCCCGTGCCGCCTCCCCCGGCGCTGACCCCGTGCCGTCTCCCCGGCGCTGACCCCGTGCCGCCTCCCCCGGCGCTGGCCCCGTGCCGCCTCCCCCGGGGCTGGCCCCGTGCCGCCTCCCCCGGGGCTGGCCCCGTGCCGCCTCCCCCGGCGCTGGCCCCGTGCCGCCTCCCCCGGGGCTGGCCCCGTGCCGCCTCCCCCGGCGCTGACCCCGTGCCGCCTCCCCCGGGGCTGGCCCCGTGCCGCCTCCCCCGGGGCTGGCCCCGTGCCGCCTCCCCCGGCGCTGACCCCGTGCCGCCTCCCCCGGGGCTGGCCCCGTGCCGCCTCCCCCGGCGCTGACCCCGTGCCGCCTCCCCCGGGGCTGGCCCCGTGCCGTCTCCCCGGCGCTGACCCCGTGCCGTCTCCCCGGGCGCTGACCCCGTGCCGCCTCCCCCGGCGCTGACCCCGTGCCGCCTCCCCCGGCGCTGACCCCGTGCCGCCCCCCCCCCCCGGCGCTGGCCCCGTGCCGCCCCCCCCCCCGGCGCTGACCCCGTGCCGCCCCCCCCCCCCCCCCGGGGCTGACCCCGTGCCGCCCCCCCCCCCCCCCCCCCCCAGGGCTGACCCCGTGCCGTCTCCCCCGGGGCTGACCCCGTGCCGCCCCCCCCGGCGCTGACCCCGTGCCGTCTCTCTGAAGTTGACACTGTACGATCATTGACTGTATGACATTGACTTTTATATACGTACTGATATGCATGGGTAGTGGTGTGGAGAAATATCTTTATCAAAGGAGCTGTAAGGCACTCCTTCCCTCTGGGTCACCCTTGGGAAAGGTGCTTAGCCCCCCCCCCCCCCCCCCATTCCAGATCAGGGTCATGTGAAGTCATGGGAGCAGGTGGTGGATGGTCATATGTGCAGCCGGTGCATATCACAAGTCCAGGTTATGTGACCACCGACGCCAAGCAGACAATCTCTGAAGGGTTTTGATAATAGCTGGGGTCACCCATCTTGTAAAGACACTGCCCAGAAGAAGGCAATGGCAAACCACTTCTGCAGAAAAATTTGCCAAGACCAATCATGGTCGTGGATAGAGAAAAGAATCAGATGAAAGGCAAATGGAAGACCGTGATCTCTCAGTTCATATGACACAGCAGATAATGATAATGCCGACAAATATGCAGTGGAAAGCTTGTCTTACATACTGTTCATATGGATCAAATCATTACACAGTGCACTGTGGCAGAACAAGGTAAAACAGTAACAAGGCACAAAAACGTGTAAAAGTCCATTGTAAGTAAACAATGAAATGCAAGATCATAACGAGGTAAATTGTGAGGTCAGGAGTCCACTTTATTGTTTGAGATGCCCATTTATAGTTCAAGAGTCTTGTTACAGTGAGACAGAAGCTGCTCTTAAGGCTACTGGTACGTGATTTCATTTTTATATTGTGGAGAATAGCCTTATTTGTTTTTCTTAGTTCTTTGCATGCAGCTCGAATGTTTAATCTCTTACTACGTGGAACATTATTTCAGCACAAATTAAAGTGTACTCTCTCTCTCTATCGCTCTCTCTGTTTGCAGAGTGCCTGGAGATATTGATGAAGTAAATGCACTGAAACTACAGGTTGATCAGTGGAGAATCCCAGACAATCTTGCTGACCCCCACATACCAGGTAAGGGCCTGCGTGTCGTCCACTCAAAAGATAATTCGGAACAGTCTCAAAGGGCTGAGCGGCCTGCTCCTGTGTTGGTGTTTCCAATAATTCCATGGTTTGTAAGTCTGGTAGACTTAAGAGATTCTGCAGCTGCTGGAAGAGTTATTAATGCTGGAGGAACTCAGCAGGTCAGTCAGCATCTATGAAGAATTTTTTTGTATTTTACTTAGAGATGCACTGTAAAACTGACCTTTTGGGCCATGCCACCCGGCAACCCCCTGATTTAATGATAGCCTAATCACAGGACAATTTTGCCTGATCAATTTACCTACCATCCAGTCCATCTGTGGACTGTGGGAGGAAACTGGAGCACCAAGAGGAAACCTACGCGGTCACGGGGAGAACGTACAAACTCCTTAAAGGCAGCGGCAGGAATTGAACCCGGGTCACCTGTACTGTAAAGTGTTGCGCTAACCACTACGCTACCATACGAGCAGTCGACATTTTGGGGCTGGGACCCTTCACCAGGACTGGAAATGTCAACTATTCATTTCCCTTGGCAGATGCTGCCTGACCTGCTTATGTGTGTTCGTCTGGTAGAGCTGTTGCAAGCTGCTCTCTGTAGCTCTTCTCATTACTCCAGTTACAGCCATTCTACTCTCTTTTTAGTCTAAGTTCTAGGCCTCTAAGATTTACCTGCACTGCACTTTCTCTGTAACCATTAACACTTTATTGTCTGCGCTCTTTCAAGCTCTGTTTTCCATAAGCTTGAAAGAGTACAGAGAAAATCTCCAAGGATGTTCCAGGACTGGAGAACCTGTGTTAGAGGGGGGAAGTCTGATAGATCAGAACTTCAATCCCCAGAGTGTCGGAGAATGAGGGGCATTGTTCTAGGCTTTCTCCCCCGAGGTTGGGTGAGTCTAGAACTACATGTCATAGGTGTAGGGTGAAAGGTGAAATACTTATTGGGAGCTTGAGGGGAAACTTCTTCCCCCTTTGGGTGGTGCGAGTGTGGAATGAGCTGCCAGTGGAAGTGGTGGGATGCAGAGTTTCAGAGAAGTTTGAATAAGTACACAGGTGAGGTAGGTATGGAGGGCTATGGACCAGGTGCAGGCAGATGGAACTAAGCAGAAGGTTGCCACAGACTAGATGGACTGAAGGGCCTGTTCCTTTGTTATAGTGCTCTATGACTCTGTTTTCTCTTGTACGACCTCAGTGCACTGTTGTAATGAATGGATTTGTATGAACGGTATGCAAGGCAAGTTTTTCACTGTACCTTGGTATATGTGACAATAATTAACTAGCTTACTTGAGCGTCTACTGAGGAACACTCAAATAATCCAATGGATATTGTCTGAATATTTGATGCACAAGAGCCCTCTTGTGGTGGGTATAGATACTGCATGGTATTGTATGATTAAACTTCCTGATCCATTTGCTCTGATGTAATTCCCTGTGCCTCTCTCCACAAATGCACCCTGAGCTGTTGAGTACTTCCAATATTTGATTTTCACACCTGGTTCCTGCCATGTTTTACCCACTCCATTAGCAAATTGTTAAATGTCTTCGTAACAGCTGTTCAGAGGTTGAATCTCATGCAGAGCAGGACAAGAGGTGAAGATGAATTCGGCGAGATCCGGTGGTTAGTTCACAGGGACAGAAGTGCCTCTGATTATAACAGCCCTGTCGGTTCGCCTGTGTCGTTCAGGAAAGGGATCCTGCTGATCGTATGCGTTTACCTTGTAAAAGTGCTTTACTTGCAAATGCAGGTCCAAAGTTTGAGGCTCGATTTCTTTCAGTCTGAGATTCTGAATACAGACCCGGAGGAGGTTTGTCCCGGGGTCACTACGCTTCTGGAGCTAATATGGCATGCCCACAACTTACTAAATCCAACCTGTACATCTTTGGAATGTGGGAGGAAACTGGAGTATCCGGAGGAAACCCACGTGGCCACAGGAAGAACGTCTAAACTCCTGACAGGCAGCAGCGGGAATTGAACCCTGGTCTTACTGTAAAACTGTGAAGCTGCCGTGCCACCCTCATTGGCAGCTGGCTAACCACTCCCAGTGTGGTCTCTGGTTTCTTAGGAGGGGGAAGGAATTCCTTTCCAGCTTAACGGGGGGGGGGGGGGCATATTGAGAGCAGAGATGGTGATAAGTCGTTCTAAGGTAAGGTAACTCACTCAGCAAGGGCACCAGCTATTTCCCCTCAGCAGTGGCCCAAGAGATTCTGCAGATGCTGGAAATCCAGAGCAGCAACCAAAAAATGCTGGAAGAACTCAGCAGGTCAGGCAGCATCTAGGGAGAGGAATAAATGGTTGACATTTTGAGCTGAGACCTTCATCAAGACTCAGCTCAGGAAAAGCTGCAGAGTAAAGGCAGCATCCATCATTGAGGACCCACACCGCCCAGTTCTCAGTATTACCATCACAGAAGAGGTAAAAGAACCTAAAGATGCACATTCAACATTTTAGGAACAGATTCTTTCCCTCTGCCATCAGATTTCTGACCAGTCCATGAACCCATGAGCACTATCTCACTATTTTTGCTCTTTTTTTAACTATTTATTTAATGTTATAGTTTATTGTAATTCAGAATCGGGTTTATTATCACCGTCATGTGTCGTGAAATTTGGTAACTTAGCAGTAGCAGTTCAATGCAATACATAATATAGAAAAAGAAAATAATAATAAATGAAAAAGTAAATCAATTAGTTATGTATATTGAATAGATTAAAAACTGTGCAAAAAACCCCCCAGAAATAATATATATTTTAAAAAGTGAGGTAGTGTTCATGGGTTCAATGTTCATTCAGGAATCAGGTGGCAGAGGGGAAGAAGCTGTTCCTGAATCGCTGAGTGTGTGCCTTCAGGCTTCTGTACCTCCTACCTGATGATAACAGTGAGAAAAGGGCATGCTCTGGGTGCTGGAGGTCTTTAATAATGGACGCTGCCTTTCTGAGACACCGCTCCTTTAAGATGGCCTGGGTACTTTTTAGGCTAGTGCCCAAGATGGAGCTGACTAGATTTACAACCCTCTGCAGCTTCTTTTGGTCCTGTGCAGAAGCCCCCCCCCCCCCCCCCACCTGCAAACCAGACAGTGATGCAACCTGTCAGAATGCTCTTCACGGTGCGTCTATAGAAGTTCTTGAGTGTATTTGTTGACGTGCCAAATCTCTTCAAACCACTAATGAAGTATAGTATATTTTGTGTATCGCACTGCACTGCTGCCACCAAACAAAAGTTTGCGATATACATCAGCACAGTAGCATAGTGGTTAGTGCAACACTTCATCCTGGGTTCAATTCCTGCCGCTGCCTGTAAAGAGATTGTACATTCTCCCTGTGACCACGTCAGTTTCCTCTGGGTGCTCCGGTTCCTCCCACTCTCCAAAGACGTACTGGTTGGTAGGTTAATTGGTTATTGTAAATTGTCCTGTGACTAAGCTTGGGTTAAATCGGGGGTTGCTGGGCAGCACGGCTTGAAGGGCTGGAAGGGCCTATTCCACGGAGTATCTCAATAAATAATGAACCTGATTCTGATGGATCTCTGCCTGCAATGCAAACTGTTGATTCCTCCCCATAGACGCTGCCTGACCTGCTGAGTTCCTCCAGAATTTTGTGTGTGTGTGTGAGAGAGAGAGAGAGAGAGAGAGAGAGACTCTAGACTATCCTTTACCATCCTAATCATTGATCTTGCAGCAAAACGTTTGTATACACCAGCACATCTGCAGAAAAGTAGAGAGAACGAGAGAGAAGTTTGTCAGCATATGCTTTAACATTGAGTTTATGGATGAAATTAAAGTGGAGGGCTTTGAGGGAGGGAAAAGTTAGTTCCCAAACTTCTTTAATGCCACGTGCCGATGCCATTAAGTCAAGCGGTCCATGGGCCCCAGGTTGGGAATCCCTGTGTTAGATTGATCTTGGAATTGGTTAAAAGGTTGGCACAACATCGTGGGCCAGACGGCCTGCCCTATGCTGTAATGGTCCCTGGTCTGTGTATAAGTAGGTGAGGTGGAGGTACAATGAAAGAATTGCTTGGAGCAGCATCACAAGCACATAGATACTGACAACACACAGAACACAGAGACATTTATGAAAATGATGATGCAAAACAAGACTTAAGTGCAAAAAATAACCCCACGATCAGAGACAAGTCCATCGTAATGCTTCATAGTGTTCCATTGTCATGAGGGGAGGTGCTGTGGGAATGAGCTTCTTCCTTCCTCCCTCCCATCCAGTACCTGTTTTTGTGAAAAGACTCTTCAGGATCAAAATAGTTTTGGCACTCGTAATTCCCCGTCCCAAAGATGTGCGCGTGGTTAGATAAATTGGCTGCCGTATGTTACCCCGGTGTGCAGTTGACTGGTAGTGTCTTGGGGAGAATTGATGGGAATACAAGGGAAAAACTGGATTACCTATTGTAGGATTGGTCTAAATCAGGGGTTTCCAACCTGGGGTCCATGGACCCCTCTGTTAGTAGTAGGGGTCCATATGATAAAAAAGGTTGGGAACCCCTGATCTAAGTGGTTGGCACTGACTCAATGGGCTGAAGGGCTTGGTTTCATGCAATGTCTTTATGACAGTCTAATGAACCATAAAAGATCAAACTAAGTGTATTATCAAAGTATATCTGTTACCATATACTACTTTGAGGATCATGTACTTGCAGGCATTTATAAGGGAAAAAAATACAATTGCATTTTATGAAAAACAATATATAAACGCAAACAATGCAAAAGAAGACAAACTGTACAAATAAAAATAAAACTGAGAACATGAGTTGTAAAGAGTCCTTGACGGTCAGTCTGTAGTCGTAGAATTAATTCAGAGTAATGGTGATTGTGGTTAACCACAGAAATTCAGGAGCCTGATGGTTGAGGGGTAATAACTGTTCCTGAACTTGTGGTGTGGGACCTAAGGTTCCTGTACTTTCTGCCCGATGGTAGTAGTGAGAAGAGGACATGCCCTGTATGGTGGGGGTTCTTGACGATGGATGATACTTTCTTGAGGCAGTGCTCCTTGTAGATGTGCTCAGTGGTGAGGAGGGTTTACCTGTGTGATGGACTGGGCTGTATCGATCACTGTTTGTGCACTTTTCCATTCCTGGGCCTTGGCGTTTCCGTACCAGGCTGTGATGTGACCAGTTGGGATTCTCTCTACTGTACATCCATAGAAGATTGGCAAAGGTTTTGGTGACATGCCAAAACTTTTTTTTTTGGCATTTGGCATTATTTGGTTACATCTGTGTAATTTCTAAGAAGGTGTTGATGCTGTCGTGTGGGCACTTGCATACTGGTCTCACGACAGACCCCTGGTAAGGTAACTTCAAGAAATTTCAACTTTGAGAGAGAACGTAACCAAAATGGTATTTAACAGTAAATGTTCCTTTTCTCGTAGTTCCCGTTCGCCAGCCGGATGGTAAGTGGCCTTTTCTCATTGTGTGTGTTTCTTTTGTCACTCTCCTCTGCAGCCTCCCTGCTCAAGCTGTGGTACCGTGAGCTGGAGGAGCCTCTGATCCCGCAGAAGTTCTACCCACAGTGCGTCAACAACTACGAGAATCCCGAGGCTGCTGTCGCTGTCGTCGCCTCTCTGCCGGAAATAAATCGCCTTGTCCTTGGTTACCTCATCCACTTTCTACAGGTGTGTGTGTAAACCCTCCCAATAACCAGGGCAGAGCTTGCAACTGAAAATCCAAAACATGGGGGTGGGTTCACTGGAATCAATCAACATAGAGAGGCCATTTGCTGATGCATTTCCAAACGGGGGTGGACAGTCAATACCATCTGCTAAGTTTCTTCCAGAAGGGACAATTGCCTTTTATGGTGGGTCTGACTGGGAAGCTGTCTCATAGAGCAAGCCACTGGGTATATTCAAAGCAGAGGTTAAAGGGTTCTTGATTAGTCGGGGCGTCAAAGGTTGCGGGGAGAGGGCAGAAGAATGGGATTGAGAGGTAAAATAAATCAGCCATGATGGAGCAGAATTGATGGGCTGACTGGCCTAATTCTGCTCCTTTGTATTATGGGTTTATTTTATAATGGACCAAATGGCCTGGTTCACGGAGCCAATCACAACAAATAGTCATGTGAAGGGGCAGAGGGAGATCTGATTATTTAAAAGGGAGGGAGGTGTTCACTTTATTTAGATACAGCATGGTGACAGGCCTTTCCTAGCCCAAAAAGGCCGCTCTGCCTCGTTACACCCATGTGACCAATTAACCATATGGTGGAAACCCATACAGTCACGGGCAGAACGTACAAGCTCCTTACAGACAGCGGCGGGAATCGAACCCAGGTCGCTGCCACTGTGATAGTGCTACACTACCATGCTGTTTACTAGACTTTGGAAAGTAAAGATATAGAGGAGTGCCTATATAGAAAGGGGAGGGGCTGTGGCTTCCAAGGCATCCAAATGACCTGAATGAGCAAATTAACCTTTCGTGCAGTTTTTCAACCAGTTCAAACATTTCTTTTTATATTCATTTAAGAGATTTGGGCATCACAGGCTGAGCCAGCGTTTAAGATAAAACACAAGAGCACAGTACAGACCCTTCGGCCTATCATGTTATGCTGAACTTTGAACCTACTAACTCCTCTCCATTTTCCTACTATCCATATGCCTAAGAGTCTTTTAACTGTCCCTGATATATCTGCCTCTACATCTGCTGATGTATTCCACGCACCTACCATTCCCTGCGTGTAAAAAAAAAATACCTCTGACATCTCCCCCCCCCCACTAACTTTCCTCCAATCACCTTAAAATTATGCCCCCCTTGTGTTAGCCATTTTTGCCCTGGAAAAAAGTCTGGCTGTCCAGTCAATCCGTGCCTCTTATTATACATCTCTATCATGTCATCTTTCATCCTCCTTCACTCCAAAAAGAGAAGCCCTCGCTGCTCAACCTCCCTTCAGAAGACACACTCTCTAATCCAGGCAGCATCCTGGTTAATCTCCTCCGTACACTCTGTATATCTTCCACTTCCTTCATGGAATGAAGTGAACAGAACTAAACACAATATTCCAGGTGTGAAATTAGGTGTTTAATTGCCCGTCCCTGACTGACCTTCAGAGGAGAGTGGTGAGTTGTCAAACCACTGGTCAGTCCTTGAGGCATGGGCAATAGGCACAATACCACTAGCGAGGGAGTCCCTCCGTCAGTGACAGATTTCCAAGTCGGGATGGCGTGTGGCTTGGAAGGCAGCTTCCTGGTGGTGGTGTACCCTGTGCTTTCACTGACTTGGCCTTCACAAGTGGTGGAAAGGATGTTTAACATGTTATTTTATACTGCCAGCTGTAAGATATGGGTTTGATTCCTGATGATGTTTGCTGTCTGGGTCTCTCCTTGACAGAGTTCAGAAGGATGAGTTGGGGGGGGGGACGGACCGGAGTAGAGTCTCATTGAAGCCTACTGGATACTGAAAAGCTGGGGAAGAGTGGACGTAGAGAGAATGATTTGAGGGCGAGTCTAGGATCTGAGGGCACGGCATCTGAATAAAACAATGTCCTTTTAGGACAGAGGAACGGAGGGAATCCTTCAGCCAGAGGGTTGTGAATCCAAGTCATTGGATGTACAGTATTTAAGGCAGAGATGAATAGGCTCTTGAGTGGCAGAGGGATTTGGGGTTATGGGGAGAAGGTGGGAGAATGAGGTTGAGAAAAAATAATCAGCCATAATTGAATGGAGGGGCAAACTCGATGGCCGAATGGCCTGATTCTGTTCCTTATCTTACGGACTTGGTACATGTTGGAAGGAAGATTGGTGTACATTCCCTAGAGAACCAGAAGGTGAGCTATCTATCGAGATTTCTGGATGGTGGGTTATTTGGGGTGGCACGGTAGTGTGGTGGCTAGCACAATCGTTTTACAGTGCTGGAGATCACCAAGCAGGGTTGACTTCCTGCCGATGTCTGTGAGGAGTTTAATCATTCTGGCTTTCCTCCCACGTTTCAAAGCCGTACAGGTTAGGGTTAGTGAGTTGTGGCCATGCTGTGTTGATGCCGGAGGAGTGCTGACGCTCCTGTCTGTCCTCAGCACAATCCTCACTGATTTCGTTTGGGGCACATGACGCATTTCACTGCATGTTTCACCGAACACGTGACAAATCAGGCTAACATCACAAGAAGCTGTTACAAACATGTGTCTCTCGCTTCAGATCTTTGCACAGCCAATTAACGTGAGCAAAACCAAGATGGATGTCAACAACCTCGCCATGGTGATGGCCCCAAACTGCTTGCGCTGCCAGTCCGACGACCCGCGAGTTATTTTTGAGAACACGCGGAAGGAGATGTCCTTCATTCGTCTGCTGATCGTCCACCTGGACACCAGCTTCGTCAAAGCTGACCTGTGAGAAGCAGGCAGGACACCGAGAGTAAATCAGCATGCCTGTCAGTGTTGGGCGGTCCCTTCCACGAGTGGTGCATGTGTTTGTTTTTCCCTTCGCTCGTCCTTCCCCTCTCCCTTTAGAATAATTTCCCTCAGTACCAATGGCTGGACAATCATCGTAAGCACAAATATTGCCTCTAATCGCGACCCAGGGCTTGCAGCACAGTCCAATGCCTTAGTGCTGTTGACTCCTGGTTCCAGTTCCCTGAGTACACGATGAAGGTTCGAATCTGGGAAGAGTCTGGGGGTGGAGGAGCACTGTGTCCAAGGTGTTGAACACTGAGTTAATTACCTAAAATCCTAAACTTGAGAACTTTCAGTCCATGTGCAAGTTAATTTATTTCTCCACAGCTCAGAATTTAAAAGGTGCCTTGTTCTTGGAGAAAACCGGACCAAGATTTGGATTGGATTGGAACGGTTCCTTCAAAACTGTAAACAACAGAGGTGTTTCAGTCTTCAGAGGGACAAGGGTGAAACACCACTGCACTTTTGAGGAGGGGTTACGGGGAAGGTGATTAGCGTACATGGGGAGACCACCCTATTTTGACATATAACCAGGAGACAAGAGGGGAGGCTGTGCAAATGTGACAGGTTTGAAAGAAAGAAAAACACTGTTTTAACTGGGATTGTCTCTCTATTTTTAAAAAGTGAGATAAATAAAAGAAACTCAGGATCCCAGATTAAAATCTCAAAATACACGTTTACTTCCACTGGAGAGAAAAGTAGAACGACTGTTACAAACTGTTTCAGATACTGCCTTGTGGGGGGGGATGCTGAATTCTTCCATTAATCTTGATGGAGGATGATAAGTTTCCTCAATTTTAAATCCCTTTGCAAGATCTTAATCTGGGTTTCATGATGGTACAGAATAGGTAGAGAGTGTGTGTGTCTGAGTGTGCGTGAGCATACATTCTTTTTTATTCTATTGATTTGGCCTTGTTTTTTGTCTGATTCAATCCCAACAGGGGTTCCCCTATTTAAAGAGTTTGTTTAATTATGTTGTCAGACCGTTATCAGGTCCTGGTTTTCATCCAGAGCACGAGTCCCTTCCCAGTTGACTGAAAAGTGGTCCTTAAATTAGCAATAGTATTCATTTTCCACAATTCATGCTGGCTATTTAATATTCTGGATTAAATCTTTATCTTCAAAGCACTGGCTGATAATTTCAGTTCATGTTTTTCCTCGTCCTTCTTTTGGAAAGCAGACGAAATACATTGCCTTATTGTCAACAGATGTATTGCTTTAACCTTTCCTTAATAATCGGTCTCAAAACCCACAGGAGACTTCACCCTATATGATTGCAGATCCTGTGTCAAGTACTTTAAGGAAATAAAAACACACTAGGGGGTTGCAAAATATTCTGTGAAAATTGTGAGTCCTTATAGTGACATTCAAATCGTATTTACTAGTTAAGGCAAAAAAAGTACTGGCCCAGTAAAC
This sequence comes from Hemitrygon akajei, assembly GCF_048418815.1. Taxonomy (NCBI): domain Eukaryota; kingdom Metazoa; phylum Chordata; class Chondrichthyes; order Myliobatiformes; family Dasyatidae; genus Hemitrygon; species Hemitrygon akajei. Next base: position 160,561,655 of record NC_133134.1, on the reverse strand, counting down.
ATGGGCATTTGATCTCAGAGGTGAGAGTATCAGTCTTTAAGTTCTTGGAGTTTAATTTTTGTTATTTCATACTGAATTAATTTATATTTTGTAAAACATATATCTTCATTTAGAATCGGTGCTCATAATTTGTTCAAGGATGAGCAAAAATTGCTTGTCTAGGATCTTGAAAGGGACTTTCTGTATAAAGGTTATCACTGCTTTTGGCATTGTGACTTCAAGGAGGTGTGGAAGAAAGCTTTCCCCCCTCATTCTCTCCATCTCTGGGTTAAGGGAATTGGGAGGGGGGTAGCTATGTACAAATAAACCACACACACCTGCGCTGCAGCTGAGTCAAGTTTTGAGAAAAGGCAAGCGTTTTTATCCCATGGGGGTTATGACCACTTCTAGAGTCTGTTCTTTCTCCCCACTTCCTCCATTACAGCTGCTGAACTAAATTTATTTTGTAGCATTTTTGCCCGTGTGAGGTTGTTAATGTGAGGGAAGCTTTGGGAGGGTGGGGGAAGAGGTCAGGATAAAGGCTGGAGGCTTCCTCTGTTGGCTGTCACTGTTTTCTTCTTATTTACACAGTTTGGCAGTGCTTTGAAAGTAATGTGCAAACCTCTTCAGAGAATGCAACTCTTGAACTGAGCTGCTGATTGGTGTGAGATTAAACACAACATTTCATTTAAGACAAATCTGTTGTGAGAGTTTCTGATTACCCTCCCTTATAAACGAGGAAAAGGGATCTGTTTCTCTCCAGTATTTGAAAAGGGCAAATTAAATACAAACTCTTTCTGCTCCTCGTTAGCTGCTTGTACAGAATGACTTTAATTCAGTTATCTTTGCTGTGGCTTGGCCTTTTGGCAGCTGATTAAATTTTATGGTTAGGAAGTGGTTTCTTGCTGGATTGTCTGCACCCAATGTCTAGACATGTGCCAATGAACTCCCCTTCCCTCTACTTGTGCTACAAGGTGTGGAGTGTTAACATGGCTGCAATTCTGTTCTGATTCCAAGGCAGCGCTCTCTAAATTCGAACATTAAAGCTCTTCAAAATAGTTCACACGTGAGATTAATCACGTGAGTTCACGTGTGAACTATTTTGAAGAGCTATAATGTTGCATTGCTTTTACTGAATTCACAAATCATCCATGTTGAAAATATTTAAAAGTTAGATGGAACGTTTCCCTGTACACTGCAAACTTTCTTTTTCCTCTTTGGATCTGCTGTCTAAAGGAGATGAAAGGAATGTGAGATGGCTTCTGTACTTCGGGTTGGAATCGGGGACTTCCCTGGAAGTGTATTCAGTCACTTGACTGCAGGGGGGGTAGGGGGGTGATACTTTGTTCTGTTGCCTTCCATTGCTAGGTTGGGATATTCAGTGTGGGGCTCTCGGTTCCTGTTCAGATTCCCTGGCGCGATCAGCTCCTGCAGGAGGGTATGGTTCTGCAGCGGCTTTGAGGAAGTGGTGAGAGGGGGCAGTTCCCATTCCAAAGATGGTTCTTCCAACCATTACCTCACTGCCTGGCTTTCCTGATGTGTATGACTCCTTTCTCTTCCTGGTCATCGTTTTTACACAGGTGACACGAGTCCCCCCCCCAATTTTGCTTTGCCTAAGACCCTGAGCTCGATGTAAATGAAGCCCAAAGAACAGGGACAACTTGGGTCTGACCATTTCTTGTATATTATACTGAAGAAAAGATGGGCTTGACTTCTAGGTTTGATCCTCAGTCAACAGACTAGCCTGGTGAAACACCGAGTCTTTAATCTGGACAAACCCTCTCTGCCTTTCTCCACCCACCATTGAATCTGCAAAGTCTTTTAACTCTTCCCTGCCCATACCCCATTCTCCCTCCTGGATTCTCACTGTGTCCAAGGTGAATACTCGCCTTGGCAGCAGTCCAACCGGTGGTGGCAACTGGCCCCAAGGAGCCCCTGTCTGTAAAAATGTAAAAGAGGATCAAAACCAAATAGATATTTTTACCCACACTGCAGCTTGCTTTGTGTATTTTCCACTGATATTTATATTGCAAATGCATTACTGTCCAAAATGTACTTTACAACATCCCACATCGCAGTGATCCTTTTAATCCTTTGTAAAACCTCATGGCTAGTCTTGTTATCAGAAGGGAGGTATTTTCATCTCCTCCTGTGCAACCTCTAGCTTTATCTAGTTGCAGTTTGCCTTCCCCTGCCAGAGGAATGCTGCCCTTTTCAGGGTCAGCTGGTGACCGAGGCTGCTGTTCCTCCAGTTCTCCCGCTGTTCAAGCTGCAGGTCTGGTTGGTGACCTCCCCCACCCGTCACCAGCCCTGGATGCCCCGTGTCCTGAGAAGACTTCCTCAAATTTGTTCTCCATACTCGGTGAAAAGATGGCCCCGTGGTTATCTCGTATCATGGGCTACAATAGCTTATCTGAGCCGACAGAGCCACCCGACTCTGTAGCAACGGCAAGCAGGAGTTGTAGTTCCCCTGGGCTCTTGAGAGCAGCAACGCGAACCTTCCCACCCGTGCATCCTCTGCACCGGTCCCTGGCACGGTCACACTCTCGCACGGGCATGAAGTTTGTTTCAGACTGGATGTGGTACCCCAAAGCCTTGGAGGCTATCAAGCTCCTCATCCAATCTAGGCCAATCGAAAAGTTGCATAAGAAGTTAACGTCCTCAAAGAAACAATACCCCTGTAGCAGGGGAAGGGAAAGGGTCTCAACCTAACTTATGTCCATTGAAAAGGCCCATTTATGGGAACTAAACGGAGTTTATTAACCAGCCAGTGTCGTAGTGCCTTGCAGGGGTGAGGAAGGTTCTTATTTGCTCTTTCAGTTATTTTTTTTCCTGTCCTCTTTGGTTGCCACTTGCATAGTTAGAATTATGACTGAATAATCTGTCTGTGTTGCGGAGTTACCATTGACGATACATTAACAGGAATTTGTATCAATGTTTTGGGCCCATGAGCACCATACAGCACAATTTCAGCTCTTTTTTTTTGTAAATAGATTTTTGTTGGCATCTGAGCATATTGATAAAATACTAAGGAATACTTAGTGATAGGAACATCTGCAAAAATGGAAACAAGGTGCAAAGATGCCAGCACCTTCACAAAGTTAAACCTCAGAATATCAAGGTAACGAGAAAACAGATGCAATATCCTGGTTTTTCCTCATTTCCCAGGAATTTACTAAAGTGACATTTATACAGGTTGAAGAGACGTTTCAAAAGCTCTAAGCTCAAAATAATTGGGGAAGGGACTTACCACAGTGTGTTGAATGGAGTAAACCTTAATGAAAGCAGAACCAAATATATAACCACTTTTGATTGTGCTCTTTTTTTTGTACATGGTTTCTGAACTGTTTTAAATAAGCATTAGCATTACTGTGCAAAATGTGTTGTAAACTTCCCTGTAAACGTTGCTGTTTGTTCTATTTTTAATGGGTTTGTTGCACTTAGCCTCGCCCTTTATACTGTGATATGTTAAAGCTTTTTGGACAGGTTGTATAAAAGCAGAATATTTTTTTGTGTACACTGGATGTTTCTTTGCGAAGAGAACTGTAAATAAAAGCTGCAAGATTCTGACATACAATGGTCTCAAGCTCTTGTGGTTCATTTTGTTTAAGGTTTGCTCTTGGGTACCTAATCTCACAGTGGGAGCCGTGGGTGAAATGCCCAAGAGTGGAAAAGGCTAAGTGTTGGATGCAGCCCAGTCTTACTTCCATTATGCCACTGGCATTTAGGGCAGCGGCGAAGGCCCTGGCAGTGTTCCGGGCTTCCTTCATGCTAGCAGTTTCCTCTCGGTTTTCACCTTTGTCAGTCATGTCATTTCCAGCTGGAGACTCGGGGACACCATCACGCTCAGGTTTATAAGGATTCCTCATTGCTGTTTGCATAACAATTTTGTTTTACTAGTCAGGCTTGTTAGCCCTGAGCTGAACCCCCAAATCTGGAGGAGCAGTGGACCACTCGTAGTCTGACCTCTACCCTTTGACCTTGTTTGGCATGGGTGACCCTAGGAAGAGCCAAAGCATAAAGCCCTGACTCCAGGTCACACAAGCCTCCAAACCATGATATTGTAGTCCTCTCGGAGGACAGCCCAATCCATCACAAGGAAAGCCATCCTCACATTCAGCACATTTCTTTCTTTATCAATCTTTTTTATTGAGTTTTGAGTAGAGAAACAACAATGATAATGTTACAAAGAGATTGGGATTACATTAATAACGGTTAACGTATACAGAAACAGACTCCAAGTAACACGTGTAATCTAAGCCTCCCAATCTCTTAGTAACTAAACATGAAAAAGTTTTAAAGAAAAAAGTTTTTTTTACAAGAGAAAAAAAATGTTCCCCTAAACTAAAATAAAATGATCAAAACAAAAGCGGGGGCTGCCACGTTTCATCAGTTAAAATTGTTATTTGTCATTAACTCCACTCCTCTATACACGAACAAAAAGTTATTGAGAAGGATTCGGAAAAGGTCAGCTTACATCATTCGAAAATGTTGAATAAATGGTCTCCGGGTTTCTTCAAATTTAACCGAAGGGTCAATAGTGCCACTCCTAATTTTTTTCCCCCAAGTTTAAACATGTTATAGTTTGGGAAAACCACTGAAATGTCGTAGGGGGATTAGAATCTTTACATTTAAATAAAATGGATCTTCTGGCTATTAATGTAACAAATGCAATCAAACGGCAAGCTGAAGGGGATAACTGACTGGAGTCCATCATTGGTAATTCAAAAATTGCAGTAATAGGATGAGATTGTAAATCAATATGCAAAACTGCTGAAATAATATCAAATATTTTTCTAAAAGAGGGCAAGACCAGAATATATGTGTCAAGGAAGCTACCTCAGACTTTCATCTGTCACAGTCAGGATTTATATGGCAATAAAAACGAGCTAACATCCTTGGATATGAATTTTGTCCAATTTCTCTATAGGTAAAAAATACCTTAAGTTCTCTTTCCCATTCATTCTTAATTTTATCAGATGTACCTAGAGGTATTTTCATAATCAGATCATAAATAATTGCTATTAAATTCTTCTGATAGGGGTTTAAACCTAAAAAAATTTCTGTAATTTCAATTTGTTGTGATACTGGAAAAGTAGGTAAAATATTATTCAAAAAGTTTCTAATTTGTAACTATCTGAAAAAATGTGCTCTAGGCAAATTATATTTATTAGACAATTGTTCAAAAGACATGAGACAGTTATTCATGAATAAGTCATGAAAACATGTTATTCCCTTCGTTTTCCATAAAAGAAAAGCTTGATCAATTCTGGATGATCAGAAGAGGAAAAAAATAGACATAATAGGACTTGATAGGATAAATTTATTCAATACAAAAAATTTACGAAATTGAAAGCATATTCGTATTGTATGTTTAATTATTGGATTAGTCATTTCTTTATTCAGCTTAGTCAGTGCAAAGGGAAGCGAAGCCCCTAAGACAGAAGCCAATGAGAACCACTGTACAGACTCACACTCGAGGTTCACCCATCGTGGAAAATAAATTCCATCCAGATCTTGTGTCCAGAACGTTAAATATCGAATATTAATTGCCCGATTATAGAATCTCAAGTTTGACATTGCCAAATCGCCATCCTTTTTTGATTTCTGTAAATATTTCTTACTTAACCTGGGATTTTTATTCTGCCATATATATGAAGAAATTTTAGAATCAATAATATCAAAAAAGGATTTAGAAATGAAAATTGGACATTCAGCACATTTATAAGGAGCACTGCCAGAATGTAGCAGCCGTCAGCGAAGACCCCGGCACCTCAGACACACTCTCTTCTTGCTGCTGCCATCGGGTAGAAGATCCAGGAGCCTTGGGACCCACACCACCAGGTTCAGAAACAGTGATTACGCTACAACCATCAGTGGGAGCCTGTGTACGTTTCTGCTCAACAGCCAAAACACAAACATAAATATAGATCCCGGTTCCCACGTCTCCTGCCCATTCCCACGTTCCCTTCCCACGCACCGAGAACCTGGTTCCCACATTCCCGTCCTCACTTACCGGGGCCCCAGCTCCCACGTTCCCTTCCCACTCACTGGCTCCGGCTCCAATCTCTAGGTTTCCTTCCAAGTCACTGAAACCGCAGTTTGTGCGCTCCCACTCCCCGGGGTCCCAATTCCTCATCTCTCTTATAGCAGTTATCGAAATGTTTTTACAGCAACCGCGATTGCAAAATAGGGGTTCAATTCCCGCTGCTGTCTGGAAGGAGTTTCTGCTTCCTTCGCATGGCTGTGGGTTTCTTCCGGGTGCTCGGGTTTCTTCTGTTACGTACCCGTGACACGTGACAGTGGTGTACTTGTCACGTGACAGGTGTTGAAGCTATACTGGACTTGAGGTAATGGTCTTGTGATGGTGAAGTGATGTCATTTTCCCACCAGTAGAGGTCATGTGACAGTTTTTTTTACAGGGTATAAAAGGAGGACCCCTCCCTGTGAGGAGGGGCAGTTCGTGGCTGGATTTGCCATGTTGACTTCATGCCACTGCGTGATTTAATGTTATGACGCAGTTTAGTTGAAAGATGAAGTTTTATCTAATGCCTAAAGTTTAAAAGGTCATTGCCAGCAGTTTCTTTACAATACTGCTAGTTGAGAATCAGTGGAGAGTGAAGATCGGAGTTCGGGAGTTAAAAGATCGAGGAGAATCGATTTCGACGGTGAAACAGGTTCGACCTTGTTTGATCCTTATTCGGAAGGAATTCGTTGACTGTTCTCATGTTAATCCCTGTGAATAGCAGGAAGGATTGGGAACAGTTTTGTAAAGGAAAGGTCAGTGCCTTTAAGCTGTTACATTTCATCTTCGTAAAATTCTTCATGGGAAAAGTAGTTCGACTGGGAATTGCAACAAAACAACGTGAAAGAGAATTTAAATCGTCTTAAAAAGTCTCTCCCTTAAATGGACTGTAAGCATTTTGAACTTTTGGCAATACTACTTTGAAGAACTGTTTTTGCAACATCGCTTTAAGAACAGTTTAAGCTGCCACACAGCAGCTGATTTCCAGTTACGTGAGTGGTTTGTTTACTTTTTGGGGGTTTGTTTTTCAGTGTTTAATAAATGTTCTATTTGTTATAAAAACCCCTGCCTCACTCATATATTTATTGTTGCTTGAATCCGTAACACCTCCCACAGCCCGCAGGCTTGCGGGTTAATGAGTTGTGGGCATGGTATGTTGGGACGGGAAGCCTGGCGACGTGAATCCTCGAATACTGTCCAGTCCACCGGGTTACTGGTTTGCTGGCGAACAAACACTGATCCCTCATGGGCACGGGGTCTCAATCTTGGATCTCCCCTACAACTCCGACACTGCTTTTATCAGGAGTTTGAGGAGGTGGTTCATAACACTGTCCCGTCAAATTCACCATGTACCCCATGGACTAATGAGTCAGGGGTGCCCAACCTGAGGTGCACAGACCCCCTTGCTGAAATGTATAAAAAAAAGGTCGCGGACCCCTCCACTAGATGAATATATATAGCAAGTGCATTTTCAGATCTTTGCTGTTAACAGAATCAGGATTAATATCACTGACATACGTCATGAAATGTGTTTAGTGGCAGCAGCACAGTGCAAAACATAAAAATATACTATAAACAATAATAAGAAACATTAATATAGAGCAAAAATAGCGAGATAGTGTTTGTGGGTAGGTACATTGTCCACTCAGAAATCTGATAGTGGAGGGTGTGGTGAACTACATTTACCTGTCTGGACACGCCCCCCTGCTGACTGCTCCTGTGGCTCCTCCCACAGACCCCTGTATAAAGGCGATTGGAGGCACTGCTCCTCCCTCAGTCTCCGAGATGCCCTGCTCCCTTTTGCTGCTACTGAAAGCCTATCGTTCACCTCCCGTCTCCGAGAGTTATTCATGGTGCATCAGAGGGCAAGAAGCTGTTCCTAAAACGGCGTGTGTATGTGTGGGGAGGGGGCTGTACCTCCTCCCTGTCTGGTAGCACGTCCTGGGTGGTGGTGCGCCTGTTTGAAGCCTTGCCTTTTCAAAATGCCCTCCATCCTGGGTAGGCTCGTGCCCGTGATGGGCCAGTCAGAGTTAACAACTTGCTGCAGCTTTCTCCGAGTCCCGCGCAGTGACCCCTCCATACCAGCCAGCGATGCAACCGGCTAGAATTCTCTCCGTGGTACATCTGTAGAAATTTGCGAGTGTCTATGGTGTCATACCAAATGTCCCCAAACTCCGAAAGCAATATAACCGCTGCTTTCTTGTAATTACATCAATTATGTTTCTCCCAGGATCGATCTTCAGAGGTATCGTCATTCAGGAACTTGAAACTGCCCGCCCTTTCCGCTTCTGATCCCTCTACGAGGACTGGGGAGTGTTCTCTCGCCTCCACTGACTGAAGTCCCCAGTCAATGTTTTGGTCTTACTGACCAAGTGCAAAGTTGTTCTGAAGCCACAGCGGTATGCGAACTATCAGACACGGGAGGGGCTCAGTGTTTTTTTAAAGAGCCGATGAGGCTAGTTAAACGAGAAACGTTATGATGTCATCAACCACCCATTTTATTTTCTCCAAGTCAGATCCTACACTCATGACGCTCCCTTCTGTCATTAAGCGAATTCAAGGGGTGCGAAATGCAAGTCGAACTTCGAGTTGACTTTAAGCGAAGTGCGCACGTATCACGTGGTAGCGTGGTGATGTATATAATATATGCATTATGAATTATTTAAATGAACTGGAATGCTTAATCAAACATATACAAGATTACTCAAACATTATTGGAATATTAAATACATAACGCTTACTACCATTGGAGAGGAAATATAGGAAGTTACACTCAACGTTTCAGGAACAGTTTATTCCCCTCGGCCATCAGATTTCCGAACGATCCACGAACATTAACTCACTATTCCTCTTCTGCGCTACTTATTTATCGTTAGTAATTTTGTAGTATTTTTATGTCTTACTGCTATCACAAAAGAACACATTTTATGACGTATGTCAGTGTTAGAAAACCTGATTCTGATTTAATCGCCGGGATCCCGGTTTCTGCATTCCCTAATGAATTGATGAAAAGTGATCGATTTCCCGACCAATCCTGCATGTCTCGTGGGAAATACGGGAGTTGGAGGGAGAATGGTCCATACTCCACACACAGCGGTCCGGATTGAAGCCGGATCTCCGGCACTGTGAGGCAGCTGTACTGATTGCATAATTCGGTTGTCTTTAATTTATTCAGTGCTAACGTCCAATATTTGGGGAGGAGGGGAAGAGCGGGAAATTGCAGAGCTGAACCCAGAGTAACGCATATAAACGCTGGAGGAATTTACAGCTCAGGCAGATCGGCCGACCGCTCGGGGCCGCTCTCTGGTACTGTACCTCACCGCACGCAGCAATTTACAACTGGCATAAACAGATCCACGGCGGCGACAGAACCTTTCTTCTGCCAAAGTGCCCGATCAAACACTTGCTGACACTGTATTCCATCGGCCATTTCTTTACCCATTCTCCTAATCCAAGTCCTATTTCCTCAAAATACTTACCCCTCCACCTCTCTTAATACCACCTGCAAAGTTTGCAACAAAACCATCAATTCTATCATCCAAATCATTGACGTATAGCGTGAAAAGAATCTGTTCTAACACAGACCCCTGTGGAACACCACAAGTCAGTATCTGCCAGAGAGAAAAGGCTCCCTTTATTTCCACTCGTTGCTGCTGCTTTATCTTTCATGTAATTCCATGGGCCCATAACTCGTTAAGCTGCTTCATGCGTGATACCTTGTCAAAGGCCTTCTGAAAATCCAAGTACGCAACATCAACCGATTCTCTTTTGTCTATCCTGCTTGTTATTTCTTCAAAGAATTCCAACAGGTATGTCAGGCACCATTATTAGGCTCAGGTTAAATCAGGGGTTGCTGGGTGGCAAGAAGGGACTACTCTGTGCTGTATCTCAATAAATAATGATAAAACAAAATACATTTACTTATATTTACTTTGATGATTACATTTTCCCCTCCAGCCCCTGTACATATATATCTCCCTTTGTCTTTTTTTTTTACGCTGATACATTACATATGCAGTTATTTCCCTCTGGTCTCTTGCGAAAGTACTAGCACCCTGATTGGAAAAGTCGCTGTTATCTTGGGATTTGAACACGTGTCTGGGTCAGCAGGCCACACCTTTATATCACACAACCGGGTACCAAATGACTTCCTAACATAACCTACCACAAAATGCTGGCGGAACACAGCAGGCCAGGCAGCATCTATAAGGAGAAGCGCTGTCGACGTTTCCCGCCGAGTTCCAGCATCTGCAGATTTCCTCGTGGTTAATGGCGCCCTATTACACAACATGCGAGAGGATCTCAGCATGTCAGGCAACTTCTGTGGAAGATATACACAGTCAACATTTTGGGTCGAGCCCCTTCATGAATGCTGGAAAGGCAGGGGGAAGAAGCCAGAATAAGGAGGGGGGGAGGACAAACTGGCAGGTGATGGGGAAGATGGGTTGGAGGGGGAATGAAGTAAGAAGCCGGGAGGCCTGAAGAGGAAGTAATCTGATAGAAGGACCACGGAAGAAAGGGTAAGTATGAGGGATACCAGACAGAGGTAATCCTGATTTCTGCCCCTTTCCCTTTCTGTCCAATCCATAGACGCTGCCTGCCTTGCTGAGTTCCTCCGGTATTTTGTGTGCTGTTGCTCTGGATTTCCAGCATCTGCAAAATCTCTTGTTTATAGATTTATTACACACAGAATTCGTCCACGTTGCAAAAAAAAAAGTCTGTCTCCATTGGTTTTGAGAGTTCTCGGGACAATATTGCATAAGACTCATTTAAATGTTGTTTATTTCTATTCGAACCTTTTCTTTAAACCGCATTTTGCGTGCAGGTGTTCAAGCCTTTTGAACGTAGCCAATGAAACACCTGCATTTATATGTTGCTTTTACCACATCATATTTGAAGGAGTTTCCCGATGAAGGGTCTCCGTCTGAAACGTCGACAGTTTATTCCCCTCCGTAGATGCTGCCTTAGCGCGTAAGATTCCCAGGACCTTCTGTAGAGCAGGGAATTGCAACCTGGGGTCCACGGATCCCCTGCTCAATGCTATAGGTCCATGGCATAGCAAAGGTTAGGAACCCTGCTTTAGAGAAATCCAAGTTCCTGCTGCCTCTAGATGTCGACGAACTAAACCCCGTGCAAAAGCCTTTTGAACACGAAGTTTGTAAGGGGCTACGTGACAGTCAAAGCTGCTAACACTGTAAAATATATCGAACCGATGGATCTGTAAACAGCTTGCACCTTCTCTTTGTATTTCGTGTGTTTGTCTTAATACATTTCATAAACCTTTATTGTTGAAATAAAAAAATCCAGTAAATTGTAAATAATTTTTCCTCAAACGCCTCTCCTGTTCCCACTTTAAAAGTACGACTAAGGTTTTGCAGGAGAACGCAACTACACGATTTGATCAATAGTAAGTGATAAAGGGAATGAAACCCAAGCGGGACCATAAAGATGTGCAGCAATTATCACCGTTCGTATGGAATAATATCTTCTACGCAGCTCTTCTTTCTCTTCCTTTTCCAGTTGATACACGAGGTCGGCTACATTTCCTTGTATCGACGTTCCATCAGCTGCGCGCATGCGCATGGGGATCAGGAGGGGGAGGGTTAGCAGTTGCTGAAAGGGAGGAAGGGCACCGCCGGCCGGTGTAAATGATACTAGAAAGAGCGCCGAGTCCAAGGTGGGGGTTACATATCCAATGGAGGTCAATCAGTCGGGGCGTGGAGTACACCGGCGGTAGATGATCCACGTTGTTCTCTCTTCGCTTCGCCTATTGTATCCACGTCCCCTCCGGTTCCGCCCTACCCTGCCCCGGCAACCTAGGCTGACCCACTCGCCTCCCTCCTCCTCCTCCTCTTCCTCCTCCGCCGCCGGGTCCGGCCTCCCCTACCCCCGCCAGACGTAGAGAGAAAAAAACCGGGCTGGTGGAAAAAAACGCGGCGCACTCGAACTTGCTTCTGATTGACGGCGTAATTCCAGCCAACGAGAGACTAAGCCCATGTCGGTGCTCCAATCAGGAAATCCGGTAGGCGGTGCCATCCCCGCTCGGCCCCGCCCCTAGTTTGGATGCGGCGCGCAGCCGAATCCCACCCGGATTGTGTGTTTATTGCTTTTTCCCTTTTTAAAAATCCCCCCCCTGCGGCTGATTTGCATATTTTGGGAAGTTTGTACTCTCACCCTTCCGAGAAAGGGGAGAGGAAGAGACACCAGGATCTGTGTTTTGCTCCCCCTACCTCCGTGGAGTTTGTACATGAGGGAGGCGAGAGGGAGAAAAGAAGAGTCGTCACAGCGAAGGCGGCATGGACAGAGCAAGGTACGGGGTGACGGTGACGGCGGCGGGCAGGGCGGGCAGCGGCTGGCCCCTGGCTGATCGGCCTGCCGATCGCCCCGGGAGCGGGTCCGCTGGTGCCCGTGGGCGCGCTGCCATTTGTTTATTTATGAACGCGGCCGCTCGATACACCGGCCGGGGATACAGCTGCACGCGGCGGGACGGCTCCCCCACCCCCCCCACCCACGGGCACATCTCCTCCCCCCACCGCAACCTCTCATCTTCACCCTGCCCACCCTCGCCCAACCCCTTCCCCCTCCACCCTCCCTCTCCACCGCCACCTCCCCTCAGCAGCTTACCCCCCCACACCACTCCCACCCGACTACACCCCTAGCACCACCCTACTACCCGCCTCCACCACCCCACTTCTCCCCGACACCTCTCCACTAACACCCACCACCACCCCACTACCCCCCAACATCACCCTACTACCACCCCACTAACACCCACTGCCCCCCACCACCCCACTAACCCCCACCCCCACCACTCCACTACCCCCAACACCACCCTACTAACCCCCACCCCCACCACCCCACTAACCCCCACCCCCACCACTCCACTACCCCCAACACCACCCTACTAACACCCACTGCCCCCACCACCCCACTAACCCCCACCCCCACCACTCCACTACCCCCAACATCACCCTACTACCACCCCACTAACACCCACCACCACCCCACTACCCCCCCCAACATCACCCTACTAACACCCACTGCCCCCACCACCCCACTAACCCCCCACCCCCACCACTCCACTACCCCCAACATCACCCTACTACCACCCCACTAACACCCACTGCCCCCACCACCCCACTAACCCCCACCCCCACCACTCCACTAACCCCCACCCCCACCACTCCACTAACCCCCACCCCCACCACTCCACTACCCCCACCCCCACCACTCCACTACCCCCCAACACCACCCTACTAACACCCACTGCCCCCACTAACCCCCACCCCCACCACTCCACTACCCCCACCCCCACCACTCCACTACCCCCACCCCCACCACTCCACTACCCCCAACACCACCCTACTAACACCCACTGCCCCCACCACCCCACTAACCCCCACCACTCCACTACCCCCAACATCACCCTACTACCACCCCACTAACACCCACCACCACCCCACTACCCCCCCAACATCACCCTACTAACACCCACTGCCCCCACCACCCCACTAACCCCCACCCCCCACCACTCCACTACCCCCAACATCACCCTACTACCACCCCACTAACACCCACTGCCCCCACCACCCCACTTCTCCCCAACACCACCCCACTAACCCCCACCCCCACCACTCCACTAACCATCACCCCCACCAGCACCACTCCACTATCTCCTCACCACCACCCCCTCAGCCCCCTCCCTCACCTCCCCCCACCATACCCACTCCCTAATACCCCACACCCCTTCCCTCCTTGCCGCTCCCGTGGGGCAGTACGGGACTTTCCTTCCATTGTTTCCCTCCCCCAACACCCTACCTCTGGGGGCTTTATGCCCTCACAGGACTTCACTACTAATTGTTTCAAACCTCTCTCCCCACCCAACCCCTCCATGCCTGTCTCCGCTGGGTAGAGAATTCGAGAGGCTGTGTCCCCAGGTTCAATGTGATCCCATCATTCTCCCTCCGGCATGTTTCAATAAAAATTACCTTTCTTCTGTTCTGCAAAGAACAGCATACCCCAGGAATTACCCAGTGAGCCTCTGGCTGCCTCTATGTCACATACAGTAACCTCTTGGCAGAGGCCTGCCCAGTGCAAGGAGAACCGGCTTGCTGCTCTCTTCCCCCTCGGGCTGTGGCCCCTCCCCCACCCTTGGGTTTCACCCCCCCCCCTTCCACTGGGGCCACCCCATTCCTTGGAGTTTATTCAACTCCTTTGAACCCCTCCTTCGTCCTCCGAAGCAATCCTCTCCTCTGGGTCTCCTTTTTCTGCCTTTCCTTGTAGATTTACTATACTAGCCCCCCACCCCATCCAGTCACTGCCAGTGTCTTCCTCACCCCTCTAATTCTGTCCTCTCCCCCACCATCCCTCTCAGGTAACGTCACTCTCTGAGCTTAGCCTCTTCCCTCTGCTGGGGGTTCAACACCTCCCACTTGGCGCTGTTCCAACCCCTTTAAGATGTGGCTACCTCAATGCAAGGGGTTGCTCTCTGCCCTTGGGATCGGCTGACCCCCACCCCTTGGGCTTTTCGCTCCCCTCTGCAATGGTTGCCCACTCTCCCCTGGTTAAGATGGGTTTAATTCCACCCGGGACACACCCAGATTTCTAGATTTCTCCAACCCTGGGGAGTTATCCAGTCTTTATTTTCTCACTCGGTCAGTCCTTTTTCTCCATGCACGCCCTCCCCCTCCCCCCCCCCGGGTTTAAATCTCCTACCCCTCTTCCTCCCATCTCAGATGGGCTTCAGACGCCTCCACTCACCCCCAGCTGACTTTAATCCTGCCCACATCACCCCTCCCCCATCCCACACCCCTCTATTTATTGATTTCCCTCCAGGCGTCCAATTCACTCCCTCTGGGCTCATCTAGCAATTCACCCATCCATCCTGTTACCCCCCCCCCCCCCCGCCAGGTATTCAGACTCTCACTGCATTTCCCTAATTGCCAGGGTTGTAAACTACCAACACAAACCCTCACTTCTTGGTTCTCAGCCCGAGGTTCAGAGGATCTGTTGATGTCCCCTGCTATAAAGAAGGAATCCATTTTGCTCACGTGCCAGTGTTGGTTGTCTGGACAATTTTTCCAATGAGTCCCTCTGGCCCCATAGACGAATGTTTCGTCTTCAGTTTCCCCTAATCTTCAGGCGTGGGAGGAACACGATCAATGCCGGGGAAGAGGGATTAGATTAATCAGTCATTGGTTTAAATAGTTCAGCACACTGTGGACTGAAGGGCCAGGGCTGGACTGTTTTGTGTTTACATATTTCTCCGTCGAGCGTTTATGAATCAACCTCTTAGCCACTCTGACCTCTGTGCTAAGTATCTCTCTTGAGTTTCGAATGAAGTGTTTCATCTTTTATCTGCTGTGAAAACCCATGCCTTCTAGTTGTTGGTGTTACCCAGGTTACAAACACCCTATTTGTGGACACTATAATTAGGAGCCGAGTCTCACTGGGCCTTTGACTTGGGTCTCTCACTGGAGTCACTGAGGCCTGATTTTCCCACATCTGCTCTGGCTCGGTTTCTGTGATCCTCACTCACAGTCTCTCATTTCCAAAGTACAGACAGCACAGGTTATGGTGGGTGGCTAGGGTGGCGATGCGTCTCTACCAAAGGAGGGGCTCCTTCCCTCCGCTAGCCTTGGCAAGGTGTAGCACCCGCTTAGCCTCCTAATCAGGGGCACAGGAGCAGGTGGTGGACGGTCGTATGAGCAGCCGGTGCATATCACAAGTCCTGGTTATGTGACCACTGACACCAGGCAGACAATCTCTGAAGTGTATTGATAATGGCTGGGGTCACCCGTCTTGTAAAGACACTGCCCAGAAGAGGGCAATGGCAAACCACTTCTGTAGAAAAATTTGCCAAGAACAATCATGGTCAAAGACTGTGATTGCCCTTGTCATATGACATGGCATATAATGAACAAGCAGGTTATGGACGGTTCTGAGGAATAGAACCTTGGTAGTAACCCAGAGACAATCCTTGCTAATCCTGCAGGTGGAAGCAGTTTCTGTTTGTTTATTCCATCTGTATGGTTGAAATCTCCTTCCAACCTTCACTCTTTGGGATTAACTTGGTCTTCCAGTCTCACTGTTACAGGAGCCCAGCATCCTGGTTGGAAATCTGCCTCCTCTGAGGCCTGAATGTCCTTTGTTTACCATGGAAATTCCAAACTATTGCTCACTCTGGTGAAGGGGCTTGTCATGTCCATTCTGGGACACCCCAATTACCTGTCGTCCCCACTGGACACTCAGCTTTCATCTGTGGCTCCAAGGAACCGTTTGCATGTGACAGTGGCTACACCCTGGTACACCACTTCGGCAGGCACATTGAACCAGGTGAGGGTAGCTGGCGGTGAGATAGGGACGTGTCTGTCCTAGCATGCGGAGTCAGCTTCGGTGGACTGAGCTGATGAGATCCAGTAGGCTCTGTGGAGAGCGAAGGGCACGACAAGGTACCGAAGATGTCATGGTCGTCCACTGCAACCGAGGAGGACCCTAGTTTGTGATGACTATTCTTACCCTGGACTCGGACTTCAGAGGTCAAGAGAGTGGAACTGCCCCGTGTACAATGGCTTTTGCACTTTAAAAATGCTCCCGCACAGGCTTTCTGTCACAGCGGACAACCAGCCAATCCTCGCTTCATTCGCATTTTTTTCTGTAGAGGTAAATGCAAAAGTTTATGAACGTTCAGTGGCCAGTTTATTAGGTACAGGAGTAGAACCGGTGTGGTCGTCTGCTGCTGTAGCCCATCCACTTCAGGGTTTGACATGATGCGCGTTCAGAGGTGCTCCTTGCACACCACTGTTGTAACACGTGGTTATTTGAATTATTGTCACCTTCCTGTCAGCTTGAGCTAGTCTGGCCGTTTTCCTCTAACTTCTCTCATTTATAAGGCGTTTTTGCCCCTCATGGGATGTTTTTTTTCTTTTTCACACCATTCTCTGTAAACTCTAGAGACTGTCATATGTGAAAATCCCAGGAAATCAGCAGTTTCTGAGATACTCATACCACCCCATCTGGCACCAGCAATTCTTCCATGGTCAGAGTCACTTTGATCACATTTCTTCCCCCTTCTGATGTTCGATCTGAACCGCTTGACCGTGTCACATGCTTTTATACATTGAGTTACTGCCACATGACTGGCTGATTCAATATTTGCATTAGCAAGCAGGTGTACCTAACAAAGTGGCCACTGAGTGAGATTATCAAAAGTTAAACATGTATGGGCAGAGATTTGGAAGGTTAATGAGATTTAAAAAAAAATAGGAAACTGGGGTAGATAGCTTTAGCAAAGCATCAGAGCGTCCCCACTGGACTGATTAATAAAGCATAGAACGCTACAGCCCATACCAACCGATACGTCTTTGGACTGTGGGAGGAAACCCAGGCGCTCACATACAAACTCCTTACAGGCGGTGATGGGAATTGAACTTGGGTCACCTGCACTGTAAAGTGTTGTGCTAACCACTACAATACCATGCTGTATTGTGCCGAGCTTATAGCCTACTCTTAAGACCACCCTTCCCTCCTACATAAACCTCCCATTTTCTAGTATCCATATGGCTATCTAAGAGTTCTATAAAATGTCCCTAATGTATCGGCCTCTGCCACCTCCCGTGGCAGGGCATTCCATGCCCCCACCACTCTGTAATGAAAAACATACCTCTGGCATCCAGTCACCTTAAAACTATGCTCGTACTAACCATTTCCACCCTGGGGGAAAAAGTCTGTCAGTGAAAGACTTTTGTTTTGCATGCCATCCATACAGATCATTTCATGGCATGAGTGTATTGAGACAGTACCGGGGAAAAGACATAACAGACTGCAGAATGGAATGTTACACTTACAGAGCAGGCAGGCTGTGAGGTGCAAGGCCATGTGAGGAGGGTTATGAGGACAAATGTCCATATCATACAGGAGGGCAATTTGATTCACTCTGTCATTTCTTTTTCACTGTCCTGGTA
The DNA here is from genome assembly GCF_048418815.1 of Hemitrygon akajei. Classification (NCBI taxonomy): domain Eukaryota; kingdom Metazoa; phylum Chordata; class Chondrichthyes; order Myliobatiformes; family Dasyatidae; genus Hemitrygon; species Hemitrygon akajei. The sequence goes on along the minus strand of NC_133134.1, from coordinate 160,543,688 downwards.
CATATGGTAATGATGGACCTGTTTCGTCATCGTTACGTGCTGTGTCGTAAGCGATCGTGGTCTTTGGCCACGATTGTTCTTGGCAAAGTTTTCTGCAGAAGTGGTTTGCCATTGTTCAGTGTCTTTACAAGACGGGTGACCCCAGCCATTATCAATACTCTTCAGAGATTGTCTGCCTGGTGTCAGTGGTTGCATAACCAGGACCAGGACATGCACCAGCTGTTCATATGACCGTCCACCATCTGCTTCCGTGGCTTCACGTGACCCTGATCAGGGGGCTAAGCAGGTGCTACCCCCATGACCAAGGGTGATCTGCAGGCTAGTGGAGGGAAGGAACGCCTTACACTCCTTCGGTAGAGACATACAGTAGCTCCACCCCACTACCCCTATCAGAAGCAGTTTGCTATTTTATTTATTGACTTTCTGCTCTGTGTGACTTGGCCCTTTGTCTCCTATTTGTCAGTTTAGTACGGCTTTCATTACTGAAATACGCGTGCATTCCCAGAGCAACAGCAGGCTGCTGGAGGCGCTCAGTGGGTGTAGCTGCATTTGTGAGGGGGTTGGGGGGGGGGGGGGGTGAGGAATTGTCAATGTCTCAGGTCAAAGCCCTGCATCAGGTCTATGCAGGGTTTCAACCCCAGAACCTTGGAAGTTTCTTCCCCACTGTCCTCCACTCTCCCCCATGCTGCTTGGCTTGCTGAGTTCCTACAGCAGATTAACACACGCAAAATGCTGGAGGAACTCAACAGGTCAAGCAGCATCTCTGAACGGAAGTGAACAGTTGGTGTTTCAGGCTGAAACCCTTCATCAGGGCTTAGGCCAATGTAAACTGGCAAGTTTACAGAGCATTTTGCAAGTGTGTTAAGTGTTGTATAACTGATTGTCAGCCTCTTTCTATTGAGTCAAGAGAGGTGTCGACCATAAAATTTGAGAGCACAATTCGGTCATTTGGCCTATCTAGTCTGCACCAGCATTTCATCATGGCTGATCCAATTCCTCCTCCCTCCTTAAATATACATAACGACTGCCTGTGGCAAAGAATTCTACAGATTCACCACCCTCTGGTTAAAGAAATTCCTCCTTACCTCCATTCTAAAAGGAGGCCCATCTATTCTGAGACTGTGTCCTCTGGTCTTGGACTCTCCCACCATAGAGAACATCCTCTCCACATCCACTCTATTGAGGCCTTTCACCATTCGATAGGTTTCAAAGAGGTCACCCCTCATTCTTCTGAATTCCAGTGAATACAGACCCAGAACCATCAAACATTGTTCATGTGACAAGCTGTGTAATCCTGGAATAATTTTTGTGAACCTCCTTTGAACCCTCTGCAGTATCAGCACATCCTTTCTAAGATAAGGGGCCCAAACCAGCTCACAATACTCCAAGTGAGGCCTCACTAGTGCTTTATAAAGTTTCAACATTACATTCTTGTTTTATATTCTAGTCCTCTTGAAATGAATGCTAACATTGCATTTGCCTTCCTCATCACTGACTCAACCTGCAAGTTAATCCTTAGGGAATCCTGCACAAGGACTCCCAAGTCCCTTTACGTCTCAAGTTTTCTGAATTTTAGAAAAATACCATTTAGAAAATAGTCAACCCTTTTATTTCTTCTACCAAAGTGCTTGACTATATACTTCCCGATATTGCCATTTCTTTGCCCATTCTCCTAATCTGTTTAAGTCCTTCCATAGCCTCTACTTTCCCAAAACTACCTGCCCCTCCCCCATCTTCATATTGTCTGCAAACTTTGTAACAAAGCCATCAATTCCATCATATAACGTAAAAGGAATAGGTCCCAACACAGACCCCTGTGGAACACCACTAGTCACCGGCAGCCAACTAGAAAAGGCTCTCTACATTCCCACTCTTTGCCTCCTGCCAGTCAGCTACTGCTTTATCCATGCTAGAATCCTTCCTGTAATGCCATGGACTCATAGTTTCGAAAGCAGCCTCACATGTGGCACCTTGTCAAAGGCCTTCTGAAAATCCAAGTACACAACATCAACCGATTCTCCTTTGTCTATCCTGTTTGTTATTTCTTCAAAGATTTCCAACAGATTTGACACGGCAAGATTTTCCCTTGAGGAAATCATGCTGACTACAGCCTATTTTATCATTTATCTCCAAGTACCCTGAAACCACATCCTTAACAATCGACTCAAACATCTTCCCAACCGCTCAGGATTGACTAAGTAGCCTATAATTTCCTTTCTTGTGTCTCTCTCCCTTGTTGAAGATAGTGCAATTTTCCAGTTTTTCAATTTCTAATGTTTCTTGAAAAATCATTACCAATGCCGCCACAATCTCTTTGGCCACCTCTTTAAGAACCTGGGGTGTACACCGTCTGGTCCATATGATATCTACCTTCAGACCTTTCAGATTCCCAAGAATCTTCTCCCAAGTAATGGTAACTTTACACACATCATGCCCCCTGAAACCTGGAGCTTCCACAATAATGCTGGTGTCTTCCACAGCGAAGACTGATGCAAAATACTTGTTCAATTTTTCTGCCATTGCCTTGTCTCCCATTGCTACCTCTCTGGCTTTGTTTTTCAGTGATCTGATCTCCACTCACGTCTCTTTTACACTTCATGTATCTAAAGACACTTTTGGTATCCTCTTTACTATTATTGGCTAGCTTACTTTCGTTTTCTATCTTTCCCACCTTAATGACATTTTTAGTTGCTTTCTGTTGGTATTTAAAGGTTTTCCAGACCTCTATGACTAAGTTTTGCTCTATTATATGCCCTCTCTTTGGGTTTTATGTTGGCTTTGACTTCTCTTGTCAGCCACGGTTGTATCACATTGACTTTAGAATATTTCTTTCTCTTTGAGATGTATATATCCCGTGCTTTCTGAATTGCTTCCAGAAATTCCAGCCATTGCTGCTCTGCCGTCATCCCTGCCTATGTTCTTTCCCAATCAGTTCTGGCCAACTCCTCTCTCATGCCTCTGTAATTCCCTTTACTCCACTGGAATACTGATACAACTAACTTTATCTTCTCCTTCTCAAATTTCAGGCGGACTTTGATCATATGATCACTCATCCCCAAGGACTCCTTTACCTTAAGCTCTCTAATTATTTCTGGTTCATTGCACAACACCCAATCCAGAATAGCTGATCCCCTAGTGGGCTCAACCATGAGTTGCTCTAAAAAGTCATCCCGTAGGCATTCTAGAAATTTTCCCTCTTGGAATCTAGCGATAACCTGATTTTTTGCAATGTACTTCCATATTGAAATTTTTCATGACTATTGTAATATTTGTCCTTTTGGCATGCATTTTCTATCTCCCATTGTAACTTGTAGATGACATTCTTATGACTGTTTGGGAGCAGTCTCCCATCAGGGTCTTTTTATCCTCACAGTTCACTGGTTCTGTCCACAACAATTCAGCGCCTTCTGACCCTATCTCATCTCTTACTTCTTTTCTCAGCAATATTTGTATTATTTTTTTAAATCAAGAAAGCATAGTACAAAGAGGGTTTGTGCAGTACATAACAAATGTACAATTTACATCTATGAAGGAGATGCACCCATAGTACAATCATGCTTTGGTTGCCTCCCTGCCCCGACCTACTCCTCCCAATTCCCATCTCCAAGCCATCATTGCATTAGCAAAAAGGGTTAAACAGAACCTTTATCCCCACAGAGCTGCATTGGTGTAGAGAAGGTGTATTTTCCTAACACACAATAACTGTAATATGCTTACACGTCTGAGTTCGTAGAATTTTACCGGAGAATGCTGAAAGTCAGGGAGTTATGTGCAGGGGAAAGGAAGAAGGGATGAACCTTAAGTTTGGCTGGGAATTCTGAAAATATTCAAGGAAGGGTCCCCACACCTTTTGGAACTTTATGTCCAAATTGAGAGTTGAATAATGGATCCTCTCAAGTTATAGACTGGACGTGATGTCCCTAAGCCACTGACCGTGGGTGGGCGGGGCAGCATCCCTCCACCCGAGCAGGACTGCGCGCCTGGCCAAAAGAGAGGCAAAAGACAGTGTGCGATGTTTGGCCGGACTTAGGTGCATGTCCCCCTCTCGGGAGGGGCCGAAAAGAGCAAACAGATTGTAATTAAGTATTTGGGATATTGTTTGGAAAACGGCTCTCCAGTACTTTTCCAAGCTGGGGCACGTCCGGTACATGTGAATAAGGGAAGCCTCGCCCAATTTGCATTTGTCGCAGCAGGGATTAACATCTGGGTAAATGTGAGATAATTTAGTTTTAGACACATGGGCCCTGTGTATGACCTTGAACTGTAACGGGCAGTGGCGGGCACTTAAAGAGGTTGAGTTAACTAACTTGAGAACTGAATCCCATACATCGTCTGACAGTGAAAAAATTTAAATCTTGCTCCCAGGCAGTTTTAATTTTGTCCAGGTGGGCCCGCCTCAAAACCACTAGCTTGCCACAAATAGTAGATATTAGACCTTTGCGCAATGGATTCATGCAGAGAAACATATCAACGATGTTTGTGCTGGGTGCCTCAGGGAAGTTTGATAACAAAGGGCTGATAAAATGTCTAATTTGCAAATATCTGAAGAAATGAGTGTTGGGTAAGTTAAACATTGCAGACAACTGTTCAAACGATGCAAAGCAGTTGTCTATAAAAAGATCTTTAAAGTGCCTGATGCCCTTTCTGTACCAGTCTCGAAATGTTGGATCATGTATAGAAGGCTGGAAGAGGTGATTTTGTAGAATAGGACTTGAAAGAGAGAAGCCATAGAGACCACTATACGTTCTGAACTGAACCCATACTCTCAGGCCAGGGTGTGCCTGATAACAGGATTAGCAATCGGTTTAGGCGTAAGAAAAGGGAGTGCGGATCCAAGAAGTGCGGGAATAGAGAAATTCTTAATACAGTTCAGCTCCATTGCCACCCATAGTGGGCAGTCAGATTGGTTGTGGAAATAACCAATTTCCATGGTACATGGTACACCTTTGGACCATGGAAGGAAACCGGAGCACCCGGAGGAAACTCGCACAGTCACGAGAAGAACATACAGACTCCTTACAGACAGTGGCGGGAATTGAACTCGTCAGTGGCTCTGCAAATTGCAAATTACACTACAATACGGGGAACACTACAATACTCACACCCACGGGGAACACTACAATACTCCACACCCACGGGGAACACTACATTACTCACACCCACGGGGAACACTACAATACTCACACCCACGGGGAACACTACATTACTCACACCCACGGGGAACACTACAATACTCACACCCACGGGGAACACCACAATACTCACGGACACGGGGAACACTACATTACTCACGGACACGGGAACACTACAATACTCACGGACACGGGGAACACTACAATACTCACGGACACGGGGAACACTACATTACTCACGGACACGGGGAACACTACAATACTCACACCCACGGGGAACACTACAATACTCACGGACACGGGGAACACTACACCCGCAAATTACTTACAGTAATGTAAGTGGAAATCATCTCTTTCTAATGATTTAATTTCATTTTTATATCAATAGACCCACGTTGACCCTGCTGCCTTCCTGCCTGTCCTTTTGATACAATGTGTATCCTTGGTCGTTAAGCTCCCAGCTTTAATCTTCTTTCAGCAATGATACAATGATTGCCAGTCTGTAACTGTGCTACAAGTTCATCTACCTTATGCCGTATACTGCGCACATGCAAATAAAACACCTTCAGTCCTGTATTCACACTCTTCAATTTTGTCCGCCTTTTATGTTGCAACTCATCCTGTTGACTAATTTTGGCCAGTCGTCAGCCTCTCCTTGCCAGGAGTCTCATTACACACTGCTTCTGTTTGTAAACCAACCACCTCATCTTCTGCACTATCGCTCCAGTTCCCGTCTCCCTGCCAAATTAGTTTAAACACATCTAGCCAATCTGCCCGCAAGGATGTTGGACCCCTCGCGTTTAGGTGTAACCTGTCCCTTTTGTACAGGTCATACCAATCCCAGAAGAGATCCCGATGCCCCTGCCCCCTGTGCCAATTCCTCAGCCACTCATTCACCTGCCAAATCATCCTATTCTTACCCTCACTGGCACGTGGCACAAGTAGCAATCCAGAGATCACTACCCTGGAGATCCTGTTTCACAGCTTTCTACCTGGCTCCCTAAAATCTCTCTTCAGGACCTCCTCACCTTGTCTCTCTATCTCATTGGTGCCAATTTGCACCAAGACTTCCGGCTGCTCACCCTCGCCCTTGAGAATAGAAACATAGAAAACCTACAGCACATTACAGGCCCTTTGGCCCACAAAGTTGTGCCGAACATGTCCCTACCTTAGAAATTATGCTGTCTGGTCGCTCTTCAATTCAGAGAAACTGCCTTTAAAATCTCGATCGACGTCCTGAATGAAAAGTAGCTCTTCTTAGCACCCCTGATTGTATAGATAGGGTAACTGTTCAGGAGACCTTTTCCACTGAGGTTGGGTGGGACTACAGCCGGAGGTCATGGGTTAAGGGTGAAAGGTGAAAAATTTAAGGGGAACATGAAGGGAAACTTCTTTACTCAGAGAGTCGTGAGACTGTGGAACAAGCTGCCAGCGCAAGTGGTGCTTACAAGCTCAATTTTAATGTTTAAGAGTAGTTCAGAAAGGTACATGGATGGTAAGGGTATGGAGGCCTATGGCTCAGGTGCAAGTTGATGAGACTAGGCAGTTTAAATGGTTTGGTATGGACTAGATGGGCCGAAGGACCTGTTTCTCTGCTGTACTTCTCTATGACTCTTGAGTCCTGATGAGGGGTTTTGGCCCAAAACGACTGTCTGTTCCAATCCATACAGAACAGCCTGACCTGCTGAGTTGCTCCAGTATCATGAGTGTGTTTCTCAACCCAAAACATCAGCCGCTTATTCCAGCCCATTCAGAGCAGCTGGACCTGCTGAGTTCCTGCCGCGTTACATCTGTGTTGTCTCAGCCCAAAACACCAGCAGTTTATTCCTCTCCATACAGAGCAGCCTGACCTGCTGAGTTTCTCCAGCATTTTGTGTGTGTTCCTGTCTTTTAAGAATGCTTGTAGTTCCCTCTTTAGTCGAGGTGTTGGGCCTGATGCGTCCGTGATCGTCAGAGTATTTTTCTTACCTAGTGGATTCTGAGATGCAGAAATGCATTTACTGGAACTCGATACAGGCCGGGTCACTTGCAGTGGATTCTGTTTGCCCTTGCCTGCTTTGGGCACTGCAATGAGTGATCAGACCCGAGTCTCCTTGTTCTTTAAGACATCGGTCAGAAGGCCACAGCTCTGGTCTGGTCATTATCATTTACCTGCTTACTGATTGGTTATTGAAGGTTTAAGATGGAGGATGTCCCTTCAGTAGTGATTTTTATTTCTTTTTTGCTGGGTCTCATTTGTAGTAAATTCTGCAGATGCTGGAACTGCAAAACAACACACACACACACACAAAGTGTTTATTCTATTCCCCACTCTGGCCTGCCTATCACCTCCCACTGGGTTCCCACCTCTTTCCTTTTCTCCTATGGTCCACTCAGTCTCTCCCATCAGATTCCTTCCTCTCCTTTTGCCTTTCCCAATCACCAGGCTTCACCTATCACCTTCTAATCAGTCCTCCTTCCCCTCCCCCATCACCTTTTTATTTTGGTATCTTGCCCCCTTCCTTTCCAGCCCTGATGAAGGGTCTTGACCCGAAACATCGACTATTTATTCATTTCCATAGATGCTGCCTGATCTGCTGGGTTCCTCTGGCATCTTGTCTTTGGTTTATAGGATGCTGTGATTGATTTTATAAGACTCCTGACATCTATTATCAGCTTACTATAAGGTAGCCGTTACTAGGCACTTTCTGATTGAGTTGGGCAAAGAAAGCCTTGGCTGATTAGCAAACACGAGGAAATCTACAGATGCTGGAAATTCAAACAACACACACAAAATGCTGGTGGAACACAGCAGGCCAGGCCGCAACTATAAGGAGAAGCACTGTCGACGTTTTGGGCTGAGACCCTTCGTCAGGACTTGGCTGATTAGCGGCTGTGCTTAATAAGATTTCTTTGGTGATTTTGGTGACCAAGTAAAGTCAAGATCTGGTTACGGTATAATTTTTTCACTCTTCTGACAGTATAATTTATTTTGCAGCATGTTAGCAGAGTGGCTAGCACAATACTTTACAAAATTCAAAGTAAACTTTTTATCAAAGTACATCTATGTCACCATATACAACTTTGAGATTCATTTTCTTCTGGGTGTTCACATGGAACCTAGAACATAGAAGTCTTTAGCACATTACAGGCCCTTCAGCCCATAATGTTGTACCGGTCATGTAACCTACTCTAGAAACTACCTAGAATTACCCTACTGCGTAGCACTCTTTTTTTTTAGTTCCATGTACCTATCTAAGATTCTCTTAAAATACCCTATTGTATCGGCTTCCACCATCATCGCTGGCCTTGCATTCCACGTACCCACACTCTCTTTGTGAAAAACTTACTCCCCCCCCCCCCCCCCCCCCCCCGTACCTACCTTCGAGCCTTAAAACTATGCCCCCTCATGTTAGCCATTTCAGCTCTGGGAAAAAGCCTCTGGCTATCCACAGTAGGACAAAAAAACAATAGAATCAATGAAAAACTGCACCCAAGGACTGGCAGCCAATATAGAAAAGAAGACTATCTGTGTAAATAGAAAAAAAAGATTTAATAATAAATAAATAAATAATAGTGAACATGAGTTGTACAATCTTTGAAAGTGAGTTCATAGGTTGTGGAATCAGTTCAGTGTTGAGCTGAGTGAAGTTAAACACTCGGGTTCAGGAGTGTCACCGATCGGGGTTCTATTTCTGCTGCTAGTTAAGGAGTTTGTGCTTTTTCCCCGTGGCCACGTGGGTTTCCTCCGGGTGCTCTGGATTCCTCCCATATTCAAATGACATATGGGTAGGGTTAGTAAGTTGTGGGCGTTCTGTGTTGGTGTTGGGAGCGTGACGACACTAGCCGGCTGCCCCCAGCATGTCCAGGGACCATGGTCGTTGAAACAAATCCCGTCATTTCACGGGATACTCAGTGCCCACTTCAGTAGTTATACCTGTATACCTCATTAATGCAAATACCTAATCAGCCAATCGTGTGGCAGCAACTCAATGTATAAAAGCATGCAGACATGGTCAAGAGGTTCAGTTGTTCAGACCAAACATCAGAATGGGGAAGAAATGTGATCTAAGTGACTTTGACAGTGGAATGATTGTTGGTGCCAGATAGGGTGGTTTGAGTATCTCAGAAACTGCTGATTGCCTGGGGCTTTCATTCACATCAGTCTCTAGAGCAGGGGATCCCAACCTGGGGTCCACGTACCCCTTGGTTAATGATGGGGTCCACGCACCCCTCGGTTAATGGTGGGGGGTCCACGCACCCCTCGGTTAATGGTGGGGGTCCACTTACCCCTCGGTTAATGGTGGGGGTCCACTTACCCCTCGGTTAATGGTGGGGGGGTCCACTTACCCCTCGGTTAATGGTGGGGGGGTCCACGCACCCCCTCGGTTAATGGTGGGGGTCCACGCACCCCTCGGTTAATGGTGGGAGTCCGTGGCATGAAGAAAGTCGGCAACCCCTGATCCAGAATTTACAGAGAACAGACAAAGAACAAAAAGCAGCCAGTGAGCGTCAGTTTTGTGGATGAAAGTGCCTTGTTAATGAGGGAGGTCAGAGGAGAATTGGCAGACCAGTTCAAGTGGACGGAAAGGCAACAGTAACTCAAATAACCACACGTTACAACAGTGGTGTGCAGAAGAGCATTTCTGAACACACAGCACGAAGTGGATGGGCTACAGCAGCGGAAGACCAGGAACATACATTCTGTGGCCACTGTATTAGGTACAGGAGGTATCTAATGAAGTGGGCACTGGGTGTATGTTTCAATGTGACAAAAAGCTAAAGTCAGTCTCTCTTACTGAATACGGTGATGGAAGAAATGCACGGTGAGTTTTTGCCCCTAGTGCTGATGGATTGAAGGTGAAGTATTGGTGTGTAAATGCTGTTGAGTATCGGACGTCCGTCTCGGGGAAAAGGAGACTTTTAACTTCAGTGCAGCTGACACCAAATGAATAACCCACGTGAGGATCTGCAGCTCCAATCTCACGCTGTGTTTATTGTTGGGTACAGCTGCAATGAAAAACTTGCTGGGAGCAGCATTATAGGCATTGACTCAAACAACAACACACAGGACATAAGTTAGACACACGTCAGTGAAGGAAAAAGGTTGTAAAGCAAAACCCTAGTGCAAAAAACAGCTGTAATCAGAGACCTGTCCACGGTGGTCCATTACTGAGACGTTACTGGGGTTATGCAGGTCAGTTGAATCTTACCTGTTATCCGTGATCAATCCTGTGGCTATCTCACCTTCCTCTGCCTCGACCCACTTCCTGTTGGTGGTACGGTAATGTAGCAGTTAGGAATCTGCACAGGCGATGAAAGATTAGGGTTCAATTCCCACTGCTGTCTGTACGGAGTTTGCACGTACTCCCCGTGACCGCATGGGTTTGCTCCGGGTGCTCCGGTTTCCTCCCACACTTCAGAGATGTACAAGTTAGGGTTAGTAAGTTGTGGGCACGTGACGTGGCGACACTTACAGGCTGCCCCCCGGTGCAGCTTCTGGCCGAGTCAGTTGTTGACACAAACAACACTTTCCGCTGTGTGTTTCGACGCACATGTGACAAAGCAAATCTAATGTTTATGATTGTCAGACTCCAGTATTTCATTACTCATTGTTTGTCTCTGTGAACTTGAACCTCTGCAAACTCTGCAGCCTTCGTGCTAACATCTCATCTGTCCATTGTCCATTATCCTTGTGTCCGTGGACTCTCCCAGGATCTCCCACCTCCCCATGTTCAGAGGGAGTGCACAAGAGCCACATACAGATGGCACCTGGAGTTGGTCCGTGGAGCTGAGAGGCAGCAGCTTACTACCTACTGAGCCACCCGATCTCGTGAATCTTCACTGCACTCCCTCTATTGTAATCGTACCTTTCCTTGGTTAGAGAGACCAGATACCTCCCTTTCTGCATATCCTGGCAGTCGTGCCGGTGAGTTTCTTTCTTGGGGTATGTAGCCCAAGTCGGTGCACAGTGCTTCTGCTGTGGTCTTGCCAGTCATTGCTCAGGTCACACCAGATTTACAACACTGCCCTATTTTGTCCTGCCTTCTGTACCACGTCCACAATCGACTCGATTTTCCCCACTGTGAGGCTGAAACAACAGAGAGACTCTTAATTAGGCACATGGATGAAAGAAAAATGGAGGGTTATGTGCTATGCAGGAGGGAACATAGGTTCAACATGAGTGCTGGAAGACAGAATTGGATTTGAGGTACAGACTCAGTGGGTTTAAAGGCCACGCAGACTGGGAGACCGTTTCGCTGAACACCTACGCTCTGTCCGCCAGAGAAAGCAGGATCTCCCAGTGGCCACACATTTTAATTCCATGTCCCATTCCCATTCTGATATGTCTATCCATGGCCTCCTCTACTGTCAAGATGAAGCCACACTCAGGTTGGAGGAACAACACCTTATATACCGGCTGGGTAGCCTCCAACCTGATGGCATGAACATTGACTTTTCTAACTTCTGTTAATGCCCCTCCTCCCCTTCTTACCCCATCCCTGATATATTTAGTTTTTTTTCCTCTCTGCCTGTTCTCTATCTCCCTCTGGTGCTCCCCTCCCCTTTCTCCCTAGGCCTCCTGTCCCATGATCCTTTCCCTTCTCCAGCTCTGTATCCCTTCTGCCAATCACCTTTCTGGCTCTCAGCTTCACCCCTCCCCCTCCTGTCTTCTCCTATCGTTTTGCATTTTCCCATCCCCCTCTTACTTTCAAATCTCTTGCTATCCTTTCAGTTAGTCCTGACGAAGGGTCTCGGCCCAAAACGTCGACAGCGCTTCTCCCTATAGATGCTGCCTGGCCTGCTGTGTTCCACCAGCATTTTGTGTGTGTGTTGCTTGAATTTCCAGCATCTGCAGATTTCCTCGTGTTTACTTTTGAAAAACAGGACTGACTAGTCTTGGCAGACATTTAGGTTGGTATGGGCGAATTGGGCTGAAGAGCTGTCTCCGTGCTGTTTAGCTCTTGAGAATTTGCAGAAACTTCTGACAAATGTCACACACACTTTACAAGATTCAAGTTTATTCGTTGCGTTTACATCTCAGTATACAGTGGAAAATGTGTTGTTTGCATTAACAACCAACACACCCAAGGGCATGCTTGGGGTGCAGTGTCGCCAGACAGTCTGCTGTATTTATCGTTAGTATTCCTCAATCTGTCATGGTTGTACATCCTGAGACCAGGATAGGTATGATGGTGATCTTCCCCAGCAGCTCCCTCGAACAATATAAATCACAATCGGACCTCACTTGAGTGACGTTGATTAAGACTTGAATGTCGACTCAGTACACTCCCCCTGCACCGAAGTGTGTTGGAATTATTTTAAATACAGTCAGGAATGCTGTTTCCTTCTCTGAAATGCTGAAGAAGGCATTTCCAACTGCGGCCGTCCCTCACTCTCTGCTGCTCCAGGATTTGAACACGCAACCTTCTGACGAAGGATCGAGGGTACCCGGCTTGACCCCAGCAGGTCTGTCACTCAGTGTATTTGCGGGCGAATTCTCCCAGCTTTAACCAGGAGGTGTTACAGAGGTTTCAGTGGTGAGTTGTGTGGAACAGAAACTGCAAGGTATCACCCTACAGAGGATAGTAACATCCCCAGGGTCTCCCTCCCCCCCCTATCTGTGACATTTACTGGCAGCCCTGTAGACAAAGGGCAGAAAGTGCTGTTGAGGATCCCTGCCACCCATCCCACAACCTCTTTGACCCACTACCGCCAGGAAGGTGGCACAGGAGCATAAAGACTAGAGCTGCCAGATTGAGTGACAGCTTCCTCTCTCAGGGTGTGAGATTAATGAATACCCTGCCACCACTGAGGTCTCCTCACTAGTACAGCAAGCTGTTTAGTGTTTCATGCACAGGTACACTGTTTGAATTATATTTAATTAACTTGTATCTGGTAATACTTTTGCTTATGTGCTGTGTACGATATATACCCAGAACAGTACCGCACAGGAACAGGCCCTTCGGCCCGCAATGTTGTGCCGCACCAGCTAAAGAGCAAATCAAAAGCCCCCGAGAACTAATGCTTCCCACCTACACCATGTCCATATCCCCCCCCCATCTTCCTCACATCCCTGTGCCTATGTAAATGTCTCTTAAAAGCCTCTGATGTACTTGCCTCTACCAGCATACCAGGCAGCACATTCAAAGCATCTACCATTCTCTGAGTAAAAAAAACTTACCCCTCACATCCCCCTCGAACATTCCCACTCTCACCTTTCAATGCAGGCCCTCTGGTATTAGACATTTCAACCCTGGGTCACAGGTACTGCCTGTCCACTCTATCTACGCCTCTCATAATCTTGTAGATCTCTATCAGCCTCCTGTGCTTCAGAGAAAACAACCCAGCCTTGCGTGCCCTCTAAGCCAGAGAGCTTCCTGCTAAACCTCTTCTTCACCCTCTCCAAAGCCTCAACATCCTTCCTCTAGTGGGGCAACCAGAACTGTCCTCAATACACCAGATGTGGCCTCACCAGAGTTTTATAAAGTTACAACATAACCTCCTGGCTTTTGAGCTCAACCTGTATGTCTTGTGGGTGTACCGCGCTCCTGAGGAACATTGTTTCGTTTGGTTGTGTATATATACAGTCAGATGACTACAGTCTTGAACTTGAGTTTTAGTGTGCGCAGACTCTGAGCTCATTGAGTCACAAAACTATTCTTGGATAAAGCAAGTTCCCTGTTTTACAGAGCAGTGAAACTGATCATTTGACATGCTCGGGCTTTTACAGATCGTACTGTTCAGCTTGTTGAATGGTATTCCAATAAATAACACCAGCGTTTTTAATTCAGTGCAGGTGGTGGGTGGTCGTACGAGCAGCCGGTGCAAATCACAAGTCCTGGTTATGTGACCACTGGCACCAGGCAGACAATCTCCGAAAAGTATTGATAATGGCTGAGGTCTTGTAATGACACTGCTCAGAAGAAGGCAATGAGAAACCACTTCTGTAGAAAAAAAATTGCTAAGAGCAATCATGGTCAAGACCACGTCATAGAGAAGGGGAATCAACATGTTTATTTCTCTTGAAAAACACTGGCCAACTTGCCGAGTTCTTCCAGCATTTTGTGTGTGTTGCTAAGATTTCCAGCATCTACAGAATCTCTTGTGTAAAGAATTTTGCACTTTCCTCACTTATTTATATTTGACAACAAATTTCATGACATTTGTCAGGGCTAGTACACCTGAACCTTAATTCCCTGGTCTTCCTGACGTTACACAACACAGCTGAACATTACGTGTTCCAGTGAGATTAAAGGGAGTGCGGATGTGCTTTGAACCCAGGGCCCTGGAGAGTTCAGAGGGAGTGCTGGAATCAGCACTAGTGAGCCAGGAGCTGAACCACTGGGATTTCCAAAGAGTAGGTTACCGTATCATTGAAAGGCAGCACAGTAGAACAGCGGTTAGTGTGAGGCTTTACTGTAGCAGCGATCAGAAGGTAGTAGTTCACTTCCTGTTGTAACGTGAACAAGATCACCGGAGAGACACTGAAGACAGTGGATATAGAAATGTTCTATTCAACAAAAATGAGCAGCAGGCATCATATTGAGACACTTGGAGGAAGAGGCCTCCCGACCCAATTCTATTTGTGCTGAAGAACAAAATTGCAGCGGGGACAGTTCTATGGTTACATCGTATCTACAATGCTTCCTTTGAATTACATATAAAGTTTTCACATACCTGCTTCACACCCGCGCTCTGGACACCCATAATGAATATTAATCAGCTTTATCTGGTTGTCAATCCACTGGAGTCCACAGCTTCAGGACAACTGTTGTTCAGGGCGGTATTTTAAATTCAGTCCACGCTCATGTCTGAAGATTGGTTGCTGGTGAAATCATTATTTGCTATATACCCTGACTGCAGAATATGCCCTGGCACCACTGTCTGTGAGGAGTTTGTACATTTCCACTCTGATTGCATAGTTCCCTTTGGGTGCTCTGGTTTCGTCCCACGTTCCTAAGATGTACATGTGAAGGTTAGTAAGTTGTGGCCAGAGGCACGATGACACTCGCAGGCTGCCCCCGGCACTTCCTTGGACGGTATGGGGACTTTGCTGCAAACGATGCGTTTCACCGTTTGTTTCGCCACATGACAAATGAAGCTAATCTTTAATCCTTAAGAATTGCTGCCGCTTTGAGGGCACAAATTAGATGCCCTGCTCCTCTCCACGTTATTTCAGTAACAGCGCGTCACGAGATGGGTGGCGCAGTAGCATGTGACTAGCATAACACTTTACAGCGCTGGCAATCAGCGTGTCAAAGGTTACAGGGAGAAGGCAGGAGAATGGGGTTAAGAAGGATAATAAATCAGCCATGAACAAATGGTGGTGCAGATTTGATGGGCTGAATGGCATAATTTGCTCCTGTGTCTTTATGGTGTTATTCATCTACACGTATTAGGGGTAATTTAATGCGGCCAATCACCCTACTAGCCGGCAGGTCCTTGGGATGTGGGGAAGAAAGAGACTGCCTGGAAGAAGGCCATGTGGTTATGGGGAGCAGGCGCGGCTTGTTACGGGGAGAAGATTCAAGCAGTGCCAGAGGTCAGAACTGAGCCCAGATGCTGGAGCAGAGAGAAAGCAGCTAGAGCTTCTGGTTCGCAGGGACGCTATGCAGGGTGTGCTTTGGCACTGGCACATCATTAACTTACAAAGGTTTGTCTGTTCCGTACAGGGAATAAAGTGTGTTGAAGATGTCCAAGAAGCCTCCGAGTAGGCGGGGTATTACGTTTGAAGTGGGCGCTCGCCTCGAGGCACGAGATCGACTGAAGAAATGGTGAGTGTTGTGGGTCGGAGCCACTGCTCTGCTCAAAGCCTAAGGCCTTGCACAAAAGTAAAATTGGCTCCTGTCAGAAAGTACTGCGATGTTTCTTTTCCCCAGTCTGCACAGTCAGTTCATCTACCCAGTCTCGACATTTGAAATTAAAATTTATTTGAATCCTGCTTTGTATACAGCTGTTCTTCACAAGTGAGAGCTGCTTTCAGCATCAGAATTATCACTGCACACACAAAATGCTGGACGAACTCAGCAGGTCAGGCACTATCCATGGAGAGGAATGAACGGTGGACTTTTCGGGCCAAGACCCTTCGTCAGCAGAACTTGCTGCCTGATCTGCTGAGTTCCTCCAGCATTTTGCGTGTGTTATTCCAGATGTTCCTGTGTTGATACACCGAGGAGAAGGTGTGTCCTGGGTGGTAGGGGTCTTTAATCCTTTAAGTCTTTCAGCTTTTAAAGGTTTGATAAATTTCTCTTTAAGAAATTAAGGCAAGTTGCAGGAGGAGGGGTAAGTAGAAACTGTTTTTGTGGTTTGTAGAGTGTAGGTCAGTGGAATGTGGGTGCAGAATGTTGGAGTCAGAAAGCACTTGCGAGCACATACACATACACATACACATACACACTGTGGACAGTTGTAAGGTTTCCACAAATAGCATGTCAGTCAATCTTAGATATGAGGTAAGCTGAATATTGAAAGGCCAAGATAGAGTGGATGTGGAGAGGATGTTTCCTAAACTGGGGGAGTCCAGGACCAGAGGGCACAGCCTCAGAATACAAGGATCTCCCTTTAGATGAGGAGGAATTTCTTCAGTCAGAGGGGGTTGAATCTGTGAATTCATTGCTGTGGACAGCTGTAGGGGCCGAGTCATTGGGTATATTTAAAGCAGAGGTTGATAGTAAGGGTGTCGAAGGTTACGGGAAGAAGGCAGGAGAATGGCGTTCATCAGCCATGGTGGAATGGTGGAACAGACTCAATGGGCCGAATGGCCTAATTTTGCTCCTGTGTATTATATGCGTTTCTGTTTGTGTTTCGTATGCTCAATGCAGTGTGTCAGTGAGGTCCTTGTTACATCGAGACTGCTGACTGAGTCATCCATTTCCCTTGGGCAGAAGTTCTCTGCCCCTGTTTTTTTTTCCAGATTTCTCCTGTCCTTTTCTCTTGATTAATAAGGGAGCCAGAAGAATGGGTTTGAGAGGGATAATAAATCGGCCTTGACTGAATGGTGGAGCAGACTAAATAGGCCGAATGGCCTAATTCTGCTCCTGTGTCTTACGGTCCTATTAACCAAGTCTGACGCTGCTCAGCTGCACATTCACAATGGTGTGTGACAGGAACAGTGATCCCTTGTTCCCATCTCTGTGTTAACACGCAAGGGTGTCCTGGGATGGTGAAATAGTAACGTTATTCAAACAGACACTTACTTTTGAATCATTGTCCGTAGTTCCGAAGACCCGTGGGACATTGTAAATCAAATTAGTAACTGAAGGAGAAGGGTGACATTGAAACATTTATTTATGATGTTTTATTTCAAAGTTCAAAATGGAAGTTCAGAGTACATTTATTATCAGAGTATGTATACTTTTTACAATCTTTTGAGATGTGTCTCCTAACAGGCAGCCACAAAACAAAGGCACCCACACAAAACAATATATATAAAGAATAAAACAACTCATAAAAAAAGAGCACTGAACATCTGATGTATGATGCAAAAAGAAACATGCAAACAGTAACCACAAGCAAATAGTGTTTCTGAGCTGAAGTCCACAAGAGAGTCCCAGAATTCAGCACAGAGCTGACTAAACGGCGTGGAGCACCGATCTGAATTGGCCCCCCTTCTCACCTTGGGGCCCCTCCACCCGGACCTTTTCAATCTGACCGATCATTGATCATTGGGTTCTGCCGCTTAGAGCAGGGATCTGAACTGGCCCATCTCTCGCCTCGGACCTCAAAACCCTGACCTTTGCAATCTGGTCCCTTGCCTTTGGACCGCGACACCTTGACCTTTTCAATCTGGTCCTTTGCCTCAGACCTCGACACCCTGATCTTTTCAAACTGGCCCAGTGCTTAAATTTCTGTCCGTACAGCAGGTTTTGCCACTTGGAAACGCTATATTTCACCGCCTTGATTTGGTCTGTAAATCTCTGTCCAAACATCGTGTCCAGTAGCATTGACACACTCTGGGGCCTGGACCCCAGGGCTTCGATTCGGCCTGTGCCTGACCTTTCACACTCTTCCATGCTCTTGGTGACAGGCCCTCTACCTTGCCTTGACCTGGTTCTGTCACATCAAATTGCCTCCAGGCCCAAAGGGAAGTTAATGACTATTACTTTTGTAGTGATTATTTGCATGAAAAAGTGTGGTTAACAAAGTATTAAGTTGCTTTCCTTGTTTTATTGGCTACCAGTCAGAAGTTGCAGAATGCAGAGGGACGGGAGGAGGACTGAGTGCAGGCAGATTATACTGGACATCAAACTTTTTCAAAAATGTTGCTTCCTCAGAAAGTTTTCCTGAATATGATAGAACTCTAAAGAAGACAAATTTGAGATTTAAACATGAGGAAATCTGCAGATGCTGGAAATTCAAGCAACACACACTTTGATAATAAATGAACCTTTGAACCTCTTTAAGCTGAATACAAATATGATTTCAGAGTACTTGTATCAACGTAGGAATTTGGAGAAACAAAAAAAGTTAACTTTTATTGAATATAATGGTTAATTGCATAACAGTGCTGACGCTTTGCAATAGTTCAACTAAGTTAAAAATATTTTGTTAATGAATTTCTGTGAATTTCTGTTAATGAGTGTCTGAGGTTTCTCGCTTAAGTGTCCAACAATAATTCACTAGCACTGATGGATTCCAGTTGCCCTGATACCATTTCCCCATGACCACAATGTCCTAGTAAAACCTTTCACCGTGCTCATCACTGACAGCGCCAGGATTTGTGGGGAATAAGTCTAAATGGGAATGCAGAAAATAAATCTTCAGTAACATTTTGCACTTCATGGTTTTGTATGCTTTTTATCAACCAGCTGCATGTAGTTTGGTGCTCTGTAGTTGCGAAGAAAATTTACAGCAACTTCCTTGAATACCTTCCACGTGATTTTCTGCAGTACCATTAGAAGTTCTTCAAGTTGCCTGTCATTGATGACCTGTTTTGATTTGTGGACCAACAGAAATGCCTTCCTTAACCCTGGCATCAGTTATTCTGACTTGACAATAGACAATAGGTGCAGGAGTAGGCCATTCGGCCCTTTGAGCCAGCACCGCCATTCACTGTGTTCATGGTTGATCATCCACAATCAGTACCCCGTTCCTGCCTTCTCCCCGTATCCCTTGACTCCGCTATCTTTAAGAGCTCTATCTAACTCTTTCTTGAAAGCATCCCCAGAGAATTGGCCCCCACTGCCTTCTGAGGCAGAGCATTCCATAGATCCACAACTCTCTGGGTGAAAAAGTTTTTCCTCAACTCTGATCTAAATGGCCGACCCCTTATTCTTAAATTGTGGCCTCTGGTTCTGGACTCCCCCAACATCGGGAGCATGTTTCCTGCCTCTAGCGTGTCCAATCCCTTAATAATCTTATATGTTTCAATCAGATCCCCTCTCATCCTTCTAAATTCCAGTGTATACAAGCCCAGTCACTCCAATCTTTCAACATATGACAGTCCCGCCATCCTGGGAATTGACCTTGTGAACCTACGCTGCACTCCCTCAATAGCAAGAATGTCCTTCCTCAAATTTGGAGACCAAAACTGCACATAATACTGCAGGTGTGGTCTCACCAAGGCCCTGTACAACTGCAGAAGGACCTCTTTACTCCTATACTCAACTCCCCTTGTTATGAAGGCCAACATGCCATTAGCTTTCTTCACTGCTTGCTGTACCTGCATGCTTACTTTCAGTGACTGGTGAACAAGGACACCTAGATCTCGTTGTACTTTCCCTTTTCCTAACTTGACACCATTCAGATAGTAATCTGCCTTCCTGTTCTTGCCACCAAAGTGGATAACCTCACATTTATCCACATTAAACTGCATCTGCCCACTCACCCAACCTGTCCAAGTCACCCTGCATTCTCATAACATCCTCCTCATATTTCACACTGCCAGCCAGCTTTGTGTCATCTGCAAATTTGCTAATGTTACTTTTAATCCCTTCATCTAAATCATTAATGTATACTGTAAATAGCTGCGGTCCCAGCACTGAGCCTTGCGGTACCCCACTAGTCACTGCCTGCCATTCTGAAAAGGACCCGTTAATCCCTACTCTTTGTTTCCTGTCTGCCAACCAATTTTCTATCCATGTCAGTACCGTACCCCCAATACCATGTGCTCTAATTTTGCCCACTAATTTCCTATGTGGGACCTTATCAAAGGCTTTCTGGAAGTCCAGGTACACTACATCCACTGGCTCTCCCTTGTCCATTTCCATAGCTACATCCTCAAAAAATTCCAGAAGATCAGTCAAGCATGATTTCCCCTTCGTAAATCCATGCTGACTCAGACCGATCCTGTTACTGCTATCCAAATGTGCCGCTGTTTCATCTTTTATAACTGACTCCAGCATCTTCCCCACCACTGATGTCAGGCTAACTGGTCTATAATTCCCTGTTTTCTCTCTCCCTCCTTTCCTAAAAAGTAGGATAACATTAGCTACACTCCAATCCTCAGGAACTGATCCTGAATCTATAGAACACTGGAAAATGATTACCAATGCGTCCATGCTTTCTAGAGCCACCTCCTTAAGTACCCTGGGATGCAGACCATCAGGCCCGGGGGATTTATCAGCCTTCAGTCCCATCAATCTACCCAACACTATTTTCTGCCTAATGTGAATTTCTTTCAGTTCCTCCGTTACCCTAGGTCCTCTGGCCATTATTACATCTGGGAGATTGTCTCTGTCTTCCCTA
This sequence comes from Hemitrygon akajei, assembly GCF_048418815.1. Taxonomy (NCBI): domain Eukaryota; kingdom Metazoa; phylum Chordata; class Chondrichthyes; order Myliobatiformes; family Dasyatidae; genus Hemitrygon; species Hemitrygon akajei. The sequence continues at coordinate 160,522,887 of NC_133134.1, read as the reverse complement.
GTGAAGACAGATCCAAAGTTACCTGTTCAACTGGTCTGCCATTTCCTCGTTTCCCATAATAAATTCACCTGTTTCTGTCTTCAAGGGCCCAACTTTGATCTTAACTAATTTTTTCCTCTTCACATACCTAAAGAAGCTTTTACTATCCTCCTTTATATTCTTGACTAGCTTATCTTTGTACCTCATCTTTTCTCCCTGTATTGCGTTTTCAGTTACCTTCTGTTGCTCTTTAAAAGTTTCCCAATCCTCTGGCTTACCGCTCATCTTTGCTATGTTATACTTCTCTTTTATTTTTATGCTGTCTTTGACTTCCTTTGTCAGCCACGGTCGCCCCCTACTCCCCTTAGAATCTTTCTTCGTCTTTGGAATGAACTGATCCTGCACCTTCTGTATTATTCCCAGAGTTATGAATTGAAATAACAAATATAGGCAATTTCAAAGAAGTGGTGTGTGGCAGGGAAATTTCATGGTCATTTCCATAATTGCCAGCCCAAAATCTCTAAGATATACCCAGAAGTATTCGGGAAACACAATCTTTGTTGTCCAGTATTATTCACATCAGGTCCAGTGAAACATGTGAAATGCGTTGTTTGCTTTGACGACTAGCATATCCAAGGGCAAGTGTCATCACATGTTGTGTCGCCGGCACAGTGTGCTCAAAATATTCTGCAGAACAACACGAACATCAACAATAACCAGAAAACATGTTAACAACAGGAAAACCCACCCTCTCACTCACATACACGGGATCCGTTCCTGAGGACTGCTAAGTTCTCCATTGGTCAGCAATGTCGGTTTTCTACAGCAACGTGTCATATCATTGAACATAGGCGTTCTGTCTTCCTTTCGTTTTATAGAACGTTCGCTCTGGCCCTACCCACGCACAGAGAGCTGCTGCTCACTGGGTAGTTTGTTTGCTCCACCATTCTCTGTAGACTAGAGACGGTTGTGTGTGGTGTTCAGCAGTTTCTGAGATACTCAAACCACCCCGTCTGGCACCAACAATCATTCCACAGTCAAAGTCACTTAGATCACATTTGGTCTGAACAACAACCGAACCTCTTGACCACGTCTGCATGCTTTTATGCATTGAGATGCTGCCACGTGATTGGCTGATTAGATATTTGCATTAACGAGCAGGTGACAGGTGTACCTAATAAAGTGGCCACTGAGTGTACATCAGAATACGCATCATTTGAGCTAACAACTAACACACCTAAGGATGTGCTGGGGGCGGCCTGTGCGTGTCACTGTATATTACGTGCCCACAGTCCTCAGCAGAACAACACAGAACACAACAATAGCAACAGAACAGCAGCAGCAAACTACCCATTCATATGAACAGGCCTTCAAATCCAGGACAGGCCTCAGGCCTCCAGAATCTAGTCTCGACCTTCGGCCTTCAACTTATGGACTTCCAATCAACCTTTGGGCTCTGATTTTCCAGTGTTGACCCCTGGACTAGCCAGTGACATCCCAAGAATAGGCTGGCACTGACCATGAACTTTGGTTTCCATGTGTTTCCCCACAGGTACACGGCGCACATAGAGAAGATTGATTATGAGGAGGGAAAGGTGTTGATTCACTTCAAGCGTTGGAACCATCGGTACGATGAGTGGTTCAGCTGGGATAGCGTGTACCTGCGACCCCTGGAAAGACCCCTCCTGCGGAAGGAGGGGGCTAAACTGGACGAACCAACTGTGGTAAGTTTCTGGTCACATTCCACTCTGTTCCCCACTGGGGAGAGTCTTACAGCTTTAGTCAAATGTAGGAGGGATTCTCCACAAGAAACACAGAAACATCTCAGAGAATCACTGATGGTAATCAGCAAACAATAAAAAATGGAGAAAATGTTGATGAGTTGCACGTTGATTTAGGAATCCTTTATTTGCCTTTAGCTCCCATTTATTTCTCTTAGACCAGGAGTTCCCATTGTTTTTATGCTGTGGAATGGTACCGTTAAACAAGGGGTCTGTAGACTCCAGGTTAGGAACTCCTGCTTCAGACTGATTAGTTGCAATGAACAAACTTTCTCCAGTCGTCTTTGGCTAGCCGCCGTCTCTTTTGTGCAGTGCTCATAGTCTCTGTCGCAGACATTTTCCTTGTATTTCCAGATAGTGATAATGAACTTAATTCTGATTATTATTTTATTGACGTATCGCATGGAATAAGCCCTTCGAACCACGCAGCCCAGCAATCCCCCAGTTTAATCCTAACCTAATCACAGGACAATTTACAGCAACCAATTAACCTACCAACTGGTACGTCTTTGTACTGTGGGAGGAAAACTGGGACACTCGGAGGAGACCCACACGGTCACAGGGAGGACGTACAAGCTACTTACAGGCAGCGGCGGGAATTGAACCCACGTCACTGGTACGGTAAACCGGCGTGCCAACCAATACAATACCGTGCCGCTCCATCTGGAACCCCCCACTCCACCTCCCACCTACCCTGCTGTCCCCACCAATTCACCAGTACTCTCCCAGCCCCAGCCTTGGGGCCCTCGGGACCTGCCATTCTTCCCAATTGTGTTCCATCTCCAGCCCCTCTCTCAAGGTCCCCATTAGGACCTATGCCTTTCAGCAATCATTTAGTCACTGTTGCTACCTGTGGCACGGTTTCTCCTCTTTCTGATTTCTCTGAAATGCTTTGGGATCTTTTACCACCTTAAATTATAGCACAAGAGCATTCCGTCCATAAACACGAGATTCTGCGGGTGCCTGAAATCTAGAGTGAGACGCACGAGGTGCTGAAGGAATTCATCAGGTCAGGCAGCGTCAGAGGAGGGGAATAAACAGTCTATGTTTTGGGCCGAGGCCTTTATCAGGACTGGAAAAGAAGGGGGAAGAGACCAGAATAAGAAGGTGGAGGAGGGGAAGGAAGGTGATAGCAACTTCCTGCCTCCTCAAATAATTCCAGAATCCTCGTGCAATCCGTCAAAGTGGGGCCATGTTTAACTTCCGGTAGCTTCTCTCCACTCCCCCTTCCCTCGTTCTCCATTTCACGTCATAATATGGGGGCACAATTTTAAGTTGATTGGAGGAAAGTATAGGGGGAGATGTCAGAGGTAAGTTTATTTTTATTACAGAGCGTGTTGACTATGTGGAATGTACTGCTGGGCTGGTGGTAGAGGCAGATACATTGCGGACATTTAAGAAACTCTTGGATTGGCTGATGGGTGAATGAAAGCTGGTGGTGTCATATTGGATGGAAGGGTTAGATTTGTCTTGGGGTAGATGAAGGGGTCAGCATGATATTGTTGTCCAAAAGGCTTGTACTGCTCTGCTTTATTCTGTTTTCCCTTCTCAGCCCTTCTCTAATCCTCACCTGATGACAAACCCCTTTGAAGGTTCTTGGCTTGTAATGTTGACCCTTTATTCCTTCTCATAGATGCTGCCTGATCTGCCGAGTTCCTCCCGCATTTTGTGTGTTACTCTCCTTGCCTCCCTCTGGTGCCTCTCCTCCTTTCCTTTCTACCACTCTTCTATCATATTCCTTCATCTCCGATCGTTTACCTCTTCGATCTATTCCCTTCCAGCTTCTTACTTCATCCCCTCTTCCCCCACCCACCCACCCACTTTCCCCCTCACTCGTCTCACCTATCACCTGCCAGTTTGTTCTCCTTCCTCTCTCTCACCTAATTATTCTGGCTTCTTTCCTCCTTCCTTTCCAGGCCTGATGAAGGGTGTCGGCCTGAAATGTGACTATTCCCCTCCAGAGATGCTGCTGGCTTGTTGAGTTCGTGTGTGTGTGTGTGTGTGTGTGTGTGTGTGTGTGTGTGTGTGTGTGTGTGTGTGTGTGTGTGTGTGTGTGTGTGTGTGTGTGTGTGTGTGTGTGTGTGTGTGTGTGTGTGTGTGTGTGTGTGTGTGTGTGTGTGTGTGTGTGTGTTTCTGTGTTGCTCAAGATAATCCAACATCTTCAGCCATGTTGTTGCTTTTCCTGCTGTTCAGCAGATTGTCCAAAAGGTGGCGATGTTGTCTATGGGGAAATATACAGCAACAAGTGCTCCAATTGTTAGAGCTGATATTATACAGGTTCCCCCGCCTCCCCTGCAATCTGAAGGTAGAGCGTTCCTATAAAACCATTTGTAAACCGAAATGTCGTAAAGCGAAGAAGCAATTACCATTAATTTATATGGGAAAATTTTTTGAGTGTTCTCAGACACAAAAAAAACCTACCAAATCAAAGCAAATAACACATAAAACCTAAAATAACACTAACATATAGTAAAAGCAGGAATGATATAATAAATTTATACCCTATATAAAGTAGAAATATTGTAGGTACGGTGTAGTTTCACTTATCAAACTCAGGAAGGTAGCGAGCCAAAATTGATTTGGAGAAAAAAAATCGGCACGTACCCAAGGCATCATGGTCATTGTAGTCTTTCTCGGGGTAACCACATGTATAAAGCGGGCGTCTTTTTTTACATAAAAGTGAAAATCCTCTTTGGTTAGCGAAAACAGGTACTAATGTAGGTCTTTTGTAACAGTGAGTTGTTGTAAATCGACCGTTCGAAAAGTGGGGGCCACCTGTATATAAAACAACAGCAGCAAGTGTATCAGTCGGTGTCTTGGAAGCCAAGGACTTGCAGCAAAAGATATATTTTTCTGCAAAGTCTGTGCTTAGTAAGCAGGGTCTAATTAAACAGCCAAGAAAATCTGCCGGTGCTAGAGATCCAAGTAATGCACACAAAATGCTGGAGGAATTCAGCAGGCCATGCAGCATCCATGGAAAAGTATAAACAGTCGTTTTGGGTTGAGAAATGTCGACTGTTTACACTTTTCCATAGATGCTGCGTGGCCTGCTGAATTCCTCCAGCATTTTGTGTGTCTTAGTCTAATTAAACAGTGCATTTTCGTATTGGTAAACAGGCGGTAGATGCTGGAATCTGGAGCGGCAAACAATCTGCTAGAGCAACTCAGTAGTTCGAGCAATATCATTAGGGGGAAAATATTGTTACTGTTTTTGGTCCTGATCCTCATGACTCCACCCCGTCACAGCCACTCCCTTTGTACAGAATCAGAATCAGGTTTATTATCACCGGCATGTGACATGAAATCTGTTAACTTAGTAGAAGCAGTTTAGTGCAATACATAATATAGAAGAAAAAACACAAAATAAAATATTAATAAAAATAAGTATATCAATTACAGTACACGTATATTGAATAGATTAAAAATCATGCCAAAAACAGAAATAATATATATTTTAAAAAAGTGAGGTAGTGTCCAAAGATTCAGTGTCCATTCAGGAATTGGATGGCAGAGGGGAAGAAGCTGTTCCTGAATCGCTGAGTGTGTGCCTTCAGGCTCCTGTATCTCCTATCTGATGGTAACAGTGAGAAAAGGGCATGCCCTGGGTGCTGGAGGTCCTTAATAATGGATGCTGCCTTTCTGAGACACCGCTCCTTGAAGATGTCCTGCATTCTTTGTAGGCCAGTACCCAAGATGGAACTGACTAAATATACAATCCTCTGCAGCTTCTTTCAGTCCTGTGCAGTAGCCCCTCCATACCAGACAGTGATGCAGCCTGTCAGAATGCTCTCCACGGTACATCTGTATAAGTTTTTGAGTGTATTTGTCGACATACCAAATCTCTTCAGACTCCTAATGAAGTATAGCCACTGTCTTGCCTTCTTTATAACTGCATTGATATGTTGTGACCAGGTTAGATCCTCAGAGATCTTAACACCCAGGAACCTGAAACTGCTCCCCTCCCCTACTGCGCACTCCCCATTAATGCATACTAAAACATTCCTCGTTCTGATGAAAAGTCATTGACCTGAAAGTTCACTCTGATTCTGTCTGTGTCCATGGATGCTGTCTGACCCATAGACCTTAAGGCACAGGAGCAGAATTAGGCCATTTGCCCATCGACCCTGCTCTGCCATTCCATTGTGGCTGGCTGATTTATTTATTTATTGTGGCAGATTGAGGAGTAGGCCCTTCCCGCCCTTCGAGCCATGTCGCCCAGCAATTCCCTGATGTAACCCTAGCCTAATCACGGGCAAATTTACATCTTTGGACTGTGGGAGGAACCCGGAGCACCCGGAGGAAACCCGCTTGGTCACGGGGAGAAGGTACAAACGCCTTACAGGCAGCGGCAGGAATTGAACCCGGGTCACCTGTACCGTAAAGCGTTGTGCTAACACTACGCTGCCGTGTTGCCCATCCCTCTCAACCCCATTCTCCTGCCATTTCCCCGTAACCCTTTAATGCCCTGGCTAATCAAAAACCTATCAACCTCCACTTTAAATATACCCAATGACTTGGCCTCCGCAGCCGTCTGCAGCAATGAATTCCACAGATTCGCCTTCCCTGGCAAAATAAACTCTCCCCAATCTGTGTTCTAAAATGGCATCCTTCTATTCTGTGGGCTGAGCACTCTGGCCCTAGCCTCACAAAGTCACTTTCTGCCACCCAGTTCTCACCCTCAGAGTATGGGATAAGCATCTCCTATTAAAAGTAGCTTTGCCAGGAAATGTTTCTACCTGAATAACCACTTTTCAAACTAAAAATAGAGCCTGCCAGTTTGCAGCTAGCCGTACCATTATCCATTACTGTCACACTGAGGACAAAGATTACAAACAAACAAAAAATTGATGGATCTAACAAAAGCCAAAATTAGCTGTCCCCAGTTTCTGGAGTGGCAAGATAATGGGCTGTGGTGAACATCTGTGGTTGGTTTTTGCTAAGATATGAAAAGAGTTTTTGAAATATCTAGAGGCCATGGGTTAAGTGGGGGGGGGGGGAGAGGTGAAATGTTTAAGGAGAACGTGAGGGGGAACAACTTCACTCAGAGAGTCTGGAATGAGCTGACAACAGAAGCAGTGGATGTGGTTTCGATTTCAACATTTAAGAGAAATTTGAATGGGTGGATGGGAGGGGTATGCAAGACTATGGGACTAGAAAGCTTAATAGTTCAACATGGAATAGATGGGCCAAAGGGTCTGTCTCTGTTCTCTATGACTTTCTGGAATGTGTATCAAAAAGATGTATCTTTCAGGAGAACTCTCCACAACCAAAATGCAGATGTTTATTGTTAAAAGAGGAGCATATAGTTATATTAAATAAAATATTCATACTGGAACTTTGTTGAAATCCTCAGCAACAAGATAGGGTGCAGCTTCAGTCACAACATCCATTGAGTGTCTCCTGCAACTTGTTTTTATTGCAGTATTGTTTTCTTCAAACTTCTGTATACACTGTACAGGAGAGTGCAGATCTCTGTGTTTTCCTTGGCATCAGTGGCAGCACATTTAATCTTGATTATTTCTCCTGTGTTTAGGAGTTCCGGCCCAGTGAGCAGGTGCTGGCGTGTTGGTCAGATTGCAGGTTTTATCCAGCCAAAGTCATTTCAGTCAACAAGGATGGTAAGTGGGCAAGGTAACACACACACACACACACACACACACACACACACACACACACACACACACACACACACACACACACACACACACACACACACACACACACACACACACACACACACACACCTACCTCCCTCCCTCCCCCCAGTCAGGCAGCATCTATGGAGGGGAATAAGCAGTCAGTGTTTCGGGTTGAGATCCTGTGTCAGGACTGAAAAGGAACAGGAGGAAGCTGGAAAATAATGCTGAGACCTTGAGTTTAAAGAGTCTTTGAAAGTCTGGCTTCTTTCTCCCTTCCTTTACAGTCCTGATGAAAGTTCTTGGCCTGAAACATTGACTGTTTCCTCTCCATGCATATTGCCTGACCTCCTGAGTTCCTCCAGTATTTTGAGTGTGTTACTCTGGAACTGAGGGTTTTTTGTTGCTGAAAGCAGGGTGTCTTTAAGATGGGAATGGAAGAGAGGGGAAGGCAAGGGAGGGGGAATTGCGGATAATGCAAGAGGAGGACAGAAAGGGAAGGAGTTAAGAAGAGTGAGGCAGTTCTTAAAGGGGAGAGGTGGAGAGTCTAAAGAAGGAGATTTGGGGTCTTTGCTTGTGAATGTGCCAGGAGCAAAGAAAATTAGGCATTTGCTAGAGCCTGGAACGTGCAGATAGATATATGTTGGTTGGATGCATGTGAAAGGATAACTAAGTTTATTAGTTAAGTAAGGATTGATTAAATAAATAAATAAGTTAAATAAGTAAATTAATTAAATAAATTAGTTAAATGAGAATAGCGAGAACCACATCTTTGTATTGAGTGGCATACAGAAACAATTAATGCTTATCACTAGCACAAGATATCTGCTGTCTCTGCATGATGACATCTTTCTCAGAGTTCAAAGTAAATTTATTATCAGGAAGTATGTATCTGTTAACATAACCTACCGTGAGATTGGTTTTCTTGCTGGCATTTACAGGAACATTTTTTAAAAAAATGGAATTTATGAAAAACTATACACAAACAATGACTGATAAACAGCCAGTGTGCGAAAGGAGAGAACTGTGCAAAAACAGTACTGAGAACTTGAGATGTAAAGAGTCTTGGAATCAGCTCAGAGTTGCGGTGTGTGAAGTTATCTAAGCTGATTCAGAGACTGTTGGTTGTAGGGTAATAACAGTTCCTGAACCCAGTGGTGTGGCACCTTTTGTACCTGCGTAAGACATAGAACGTACAGCACTAGACAGGTCATTGGGTCCACGGTGTTAGTGTCCTCTGTCCCTCCACAGACCTTCATTCCCTTTATATTCATGTGTTTATCTATAAACACGTTCCCTCTGATTTTTGTTTTACCCCCACACAGACCAACCATTGCTCTGAGCAGGAAATTTTTCCATAGCTTGAAAACTTCATATGTTCTGTTTTATTTGTAATATGTCTACTATGAGTATTTAGAATGAAAATTTTAAAAATCACATACTTTTGACTTTATTAATTAAAGTGTATAACAAAATACAGTGGAACAAAGAAAACCTTCCATGTTCCGTAAGCTTTTTTCTCGATTGCCTTCACTCCAGCCGCAGGGCAACAAAGGCTATGTGTGCGCGGAAGCATTACCGTACACGCGCGGCTTAGAGGCAGCAGAGTCTACAAGCCTTTTATACTCCCAGACTGCCTACTTTTCATTACTACCTCTGATAACCTATTCCAAGTACCTACCACCCTGTTGATTTTGTTTTTTAAACCTACCCCTAACAGTACATATGAACTTCCCCACCCCAACCGTAAAAGCGTGTCCTCATGTTTTTGACATTTCTACCATGGGAAAGGATTCTGATGTCCCACCTATGCCTCTCTAATTCACACAAAAACCTCTATTAGGTCTCCCCTCAGCCTCTTACGCTCTAGAGAAAGCAACCCAAGTTTGTACAACCTTTGAATACCTTCTAATCATTGGGAAGAAGGTGTAGAATCCTGAGGGCACACTCTCAGCGATTCAGGAACAGCTGCTTCCCCCTTCCATCCGATTCCGGAATGGTCGTTGAACCCATGAGCGCTACTACCCCAATGCTTTTTTATTTCTGTTGTTTTGCACTAATTTTAATTATTTAATAGACAAAGATATATACGGAATGTAATTGAGTTTATTTTCTGTATTTATTTTTCACGTACAGTTTCTTTGTACTGCTGCCATAAAGTTAACAAATTTCACGACCTGTGCCGCTGATATTAAATCTGATTCTGATTCTAATCCAGCCAGGCTAGATTAGAGGTGCCTTCGGTGGATGGAGGTGGAGGGGGGGGCTTTCTGGGCAGGGAGGGATAAGGAGGTTAAGGGATGGAGATGGGGAGGTGGTTCTGGGGGAGGGAGGGGCGTGCAGGTTAGGATATGGGGTAGGTTTAGGGGATGGGAGTAAGTGCCTGGCGGGCAGAGAGGGGCCTGGCGGAGAAGTTTTTCAGCACTCTCTCCGCATCCTTTCCATAACTGGGTGACCAGGGTGACACGCAATACCTGAAGTTCTTGTGGAGTGAATCCTGGTAGATCTGACTCCAGGTTGTGAGTATCTTCGTTGCTCACAATGCAACATTGTCGCTTCAAGCAATGATCAGGAGTTTGAATCTTACAGCAGGGTTGGGGAATTTATACTTGTTTATGTAATGTGCAACTGTAACGCTGAAGAAACTGCTAAGCTGTCATACAACACCTTTCTGTTCAGTGATCTAATATTGTGGATCTTTTTATTTGTGAATTTTTTGTTACTTTATATTCTGTGGGTGAGTTACAGTACTGTGCACAAGTCTCAGTCACATTTCTGGCTAGGGAGCCTAAAGCTTTTGCACAATACTGCAGTAATTAGTAATTTTATGTATTGCACTGCCACAAAAAAACCCTCAATTTCATGCCGTATGTGAGTGATGATAAGCGTGATAGGAAACATCATCTCTGTGCGAGCTGGAGAGCAACCAGAAGCGAGAGTAAAGCCTCCCACGGGGATTCCGGCACCGGCTCATGACTGACCAGGAGAAACAACGGAAGTTCCCACAGATCACCTTGAGACCAGACGTCCTCCTTGTCTCAGAGGCGGTAAAACACATCGTCCTGCTGGAGCTGAGTCCAGACGTCCTCCTTGTCTCAGAGGCGGTAAAACACATCGTTCTGCTGGAGCTGAGACCAGACATCCTCCTTGTCTCAGAGGCGGTAAAACACATCGTCCTGCTGGAGCTGAGACCAGATGTCCTCCTTGTCTCAGAGGCGGTAAAACACATCGTCCTGCTGGAGCTGAGACCAGACGTCCTCCTTGTCTCAGAGGCGGTAAAACACATCGTCCTGCTGGAGCCGAGTCCAGATGTCCTCCTTGTCTCAGAGGCGGTAAAACACATCGTCCTGCTGGAGCTGAGACTAGACGTCCTCCTTGTCTCAGAGGCGGTAAAACACATCGTCCTGCTGGAGCTGAGACCAGACATCCTCATTGTCTCAGAGGCGGTAAAACACATCGTCCTGCTGGAGCTGAGACCAGACGTCCTCCTTGTCTCAGAGGCGGTAAAACACATCGTCCTGCTGGAGCCGAGACCAGACGTCCTCCTTGTCTCAGAGACCAGACGTCCTCCTTGTCTCAGAGACCAGACGTCCTCCTTGTCTCAGAGACCAGATGTCCTCCTTGTCTCAGAGGCGGTAAAACACATCGTCCTGCTGGAGCTGAGACTAGACGTCCTCCTTGTCTCAGAGGCGGTAAAATACATCGTCCTGCTGGAGCTGAGACTAGACGTCCTCCTTGTCTCAGAGGCGGTAAAACACATCGTCCTGCTGGAGCTGAGACCAGACGTCCTCCTTGTCTCAGAGGCGGTAAAACACATCGTCCTGCTGGAGCTGAGACCAGACGTCCTCCTTGACTCAGAGGCGGTAAAACACATCGTCCTGCTGGAGCTGAGTCCAGACGTCCTCCTTGTCTCAGAGGCGGTAAAACACATCGTCCTGCTGGAGCCAACAGTGCCGTGGGAGGAGTGCTTGGAGGAGGCCTGCCAGATGCGAGGAACTGGTCAACAACTGTCCAAGGCAGGGATGGAAGGCAGAGCGCGTGGCCGTTGAAGTGGGCTGCCAGGGCTTCACAGAGCCCTCAGTGATTGGGCATCACTGGTACAAGGAGGCAGGGAGCCAATGGCAGCATCACTGAGGCATCAGAGGAAACCCTCAAGATGGCTCTGGATGAAGGGAGCCAGTCCATGGGGATCTGCAGCACACACGTGGTCACTTTATCAACCACAGCTGGTTGCCTGGGTGAAGGTTATTGATCCCTCTAAGGTGTTTGCCACATACACATCTTTTGCTACTAGCACACAAGGAATTGCATAAAGAACTTGTATTGTGAGGGCGGACTTTAGGACCCGGAGGAGCCAGGGAGCTCGGGAACCGCCGCCCATGGCTGCTGTTGGATCCACCGTATTGTTGTTCCGTGATGGAGGCAGTTAACACATTAAAATTAATGGATAGATAATTCTCATCGTGTTTATTTCACTCACTGCAGATTTATATTTACGTTAACTTACACCTGTCTCTGTCTCGGGACTCAGCAGCAGTTGTGGACGGCGTTCCTGAGCTCCCCGACTCCCCCGGGTCCTAAAGTCCATCACGACACAAATTCTTCGTGCAATTCCTTTGTGTGCTAGTGGCAAGAGACGTGTGGACACCTTAGAGGGAGCATTGGTGAGGGTGTCTGATGTGAAAGACCTGAAATATCCGATGACCTCTGGATACATCATCATGTGTTCAGAGCATCGTGAGAGGTATTCTTCAGAAGAATTCCGATATGGGTCTTTATTGTGAACTGAGAGTGGGAAGGGGACAGGAAGAGGGGAATCATGGTTGGGAAAAGGGGAAGGGAGAGGGGAGGGGAAGCACCAGAGAGACATTCTATAATGATCAATAAACCATTTGTTTGGAATCAAATGACCATTCCTGGTGTCAGGGCTGGGACTGTCTGTTTACTTGTGTCATAAAGACACCTGATGTCAGACTTCTGGAGTATATTCTATAATTTAAAAAATTTATTTGTAGTAATGTTACTTTGTGTTGAGTGAATTATATGTACTAGGCTTTCCACATTGGTCTAGTGCAGGGGTCGGCAACCTTTACCACTGAAAGAGCCATTTGGACCCATTTCCCACAGAAAGGAAAACACTGGGAGCCACAAAACCCGTTTGACATTTAAAATGAAATAACACTGCGTACAACATTTTTTTTTTTGCCTTTATGCTATGTATAAACAAACTATAATGTGTTGCATTTATGAAATCGATGAACTCCTGCAGAGAAAACGAAATTACATTTCTGCATGCAACAAAAACATTTTGAACTCCGAAAAAAAAAGTTGGGTTGAAGGTTACTTTTAAGTAAAATACTCAATGTCTATTTGAGTCCTTCTTGTATTTATGAAAAACGCCGAACTTAAATTGTCCGCCAGCAGCAAACCAAAAATAACGTCAGCCAGCTGTCAACCTGAAAAATAAAAGGACTATTTCACTGAACAATGAAAAAATATGAATATACGTAAAATAATAGGCAATTAAAATATTTATCATACTTGGTTAATGGGATTTCTGCTCCTGGACCTCAGCGCACAGCGTCTGCACATCAGGGCTGTATGACGTCACCTTCATCTTTACAGAGGATCGCAAGCTGTCATCTGTGAGGCGTGCGCGATGTTTGTTTTTAATAAAGTTCATGTTGGAGAACACCTGCTCACATACATATGTGGATCCGAAGATCGACAGGACTCCAAGCGCATACTTTTTAATGTTTACATAAATGTCGGGGGTAGCATTCCATGTTTCGAACACAAGTTTGTCCGGTTTGGGGAGGTTTTCAATATCACTCCATTTGTGATTCTGAGCAAGAACGGCCTTCTGACGGGCAACATCTTCAAGGTCTGCTGTCAAGTGTCTAAACTTGGACACCCATATGTCTTTGTCGGCTATGTCGGCCAGTTCCATCTCAAGATCAGGTTGACTCACACCTGCCAATGCAGTCGTATTCAGTAGGGATGGATCGATGCTTAGGGGAGTGACCGGGAAGGATAATGTGTTTTTTTCCTCTCTGAACTCACAGAAGCGTTTCCCAAACGATGTTTGCATTGCGATGATTGCAGAATGTAAATACTCCGAATTTATCATGTCGTGAGCTTGTTTGAACTCTCTCAAATTGGGGAAGTGAGACAATGTGCCTTTCTGTAAATCTCTGGCAAGCACTGTCAACTTGCGCTCGAGTGCCAAAACATCCTCCAACATGTGCAGGGCTGTGCGTCCTTTCCCCTGAAGAGCTGTGTTCAGCGTGTTCAGGTGCGCTGTCATGTCTACCATGAAGTGTAGCTTTTCCAGCCACTCTGGCTGTTCCAGCTCAGGAAAGGTGAGCCCTTTGCTGCCCAGGAAAGTTTTCACTTCTTCCAGACACGCGACAAAGCGTTTCAGCGCCTCCCCTCTGGACAGTCACCGGACTTTGTTGTGCAGCAGGAGATCAGAATATGTGCTTTCCAGCTCGTCCAGTAACAAACGGAATTGACGGTGATTTAAACTTTTTGCCATTATTTTATTGACAATCTGAATGACAACATCCATTACTTCTGTGCATTCCGGAGGAAATGTTTGAGCGCACTGTGCCTCTTGGTGCAAGATGCAGTGAAAAGTCAGCAGCTTTCTGTCCAGCGACTTCTGCAGTAAAGCCACAAATCCCTTGTGCGCTGCTGTCATACTTGGTGCCCCATCAGTAGCTACTGACACCAGGTGGGTGGTCTTTATTCCTTTGGCTCTTAAACAATTCAAGACAGCCTCACAGATGTCTTCCCCCCGTGTTTGGCCTTTTAGAGGTATCAACTCAATCATTTCTTCCTGTGGCCCGGCAGAGTTTACATACCGGCAGAACAGCGCTATTTGTTCAATTTCACCTTTGTCTTTAGACTCGTCGCAGGCAATCGAGTAGGCCACAGCTGAATTGATGTCTTTAATTTGCTGTCTTGTGATGTCTTCTGCCATTTTTATGGTTCTGTCTTTGACAGTCTTTGCAGAGAGGGGCATATCCCTGATTTTCTGCACAATTTCACTCTTGTTTTTAAAGTCCGTGAATAGATGTTCTGAAATCTTAATGAAAGATTCTTTTATATATTCACCATCTGTAAACTGCTTCCCGTGCCTGACTATTTCCTGAGCGGCAACAAAACTAGCATATGTAGTTGATTTTCCAGACTTCATCCACTTCTTGAGATGATTTTTGCTCAGATCAACCTTCCGCATCAGTTCCGAAACGGCTTTTTTTCTCTCATCTCCATCCAGATATTTTTGAGCAAAGGCTGCGTGTTTATTCTGGAAATGTCTTGCGACATTTGACTTTTTGTTGTTTGCTAGTTTCTCATTGCATATTAAGCATACTGGTAAACCAGTCTCGTCAGCAGTGAAAGCAAATGAATCTGCCCACGTATCATTAAACGTTCTGTTTTCTTCAGTCACTTTTCTTTTTTTAGAATTCTCCATAGTTAGCCTACCTTGGATCGAAAAATTAAAGAAATCGCGCACTGGCCGGGTGTCAGGCATTGGCAGTGGTGACGTATATTAATAGCGACAAAAAACACGTTTTATTTAGATTGTACAAGATCACCATAATCTTCAAATTTAGAATTACATTTCAAAAACTAACAAACTAACATAAAATACATTTTAATTAAATACTCATCATTTATTTTCCAAAACCACAGGGAGCCGCAGCACAGAGATGAAAGAGCCGCGGGTTGCCGAACTATGGTCTAGTGGAGCGTTTCACTTGGTGGTATACAGTTGAATGACACTAAATTTCAACTAGAACTTGGTGTTAAAGGAATTGGTTGTCTTTGCCAATCCTATTCTCTGTGTCCGTGAAGTGGTGATTTTGGAAATTACCATCAAGCCAAGAGATTTCCGGGACATTGGGTCAGTGTTACGAAGGCGAGCTCATCCTGTGGATGAATATAAAACAATGGAATCAGTTAGCATGTGGGAGACAGATAGTGTCTTGCTCTTCTCCTTCAGTGTTCTGGTGTTTGGGACACGAGCTGGTCTCTGATCGATTGTATATTTTGTGTTTCAGCTTCTTACACGGTTGAGTTCTATGATGGAGTTGTTCAGACTGTGAAGAAAATCCACGTCAAGTCCATTCCTAAATCCTCCCGGGAGAAGGTATGTCTCCGGTCCTTGTAAGCCCAACCTCTGCACGTTGAAAATCATTCACTTGGAAATGTTAACCTTTCTCGAAATGAGTGTTAGCGTTACAAAACACAATATGATTGGACTATAGTAAAAGCAAGGATTTATGCTGAGGCTTTACGTACACCACATTTGGCATACTTTGAGCAGTTTTGGGCCCCTTATCCAAGAAAGGATGTTGTGGCATTGGTGAGGGTCCAGAGAATGATCCCAGGTATAGAAGAGTTAATGTATGTGGAGAGTTTGGGGCTCTGTGCCTGTGCTCACTGGCGTTTATAAGAATGGGGGGGAGGGGGGTTCTTATTGAAATCCAAAAGCGGTAAGACCTAAGAGCAGAATTAGACCATTCAGCCCATTGGATCTGCTCTGCCATTCTATCATAGCTGATTTATTACTCCTCTCAAACCCATTCCCCTGCTTTTTCCCAGTAACCTTTTGATGCCCTTCCTAATCAAGAACCTATCAACCTCCGCTAAATATACCAAGTGACTTGGTCTCCACAGATTCATCAACATCTGGCTAAAGAAATTCCTCCTCATCTCTGTTTCAAATGGACATCCCTCTATTTTGAGGCTGTGGCCTCTCGTCCTAGATTTCCCTACTTTAGGGAACATCCTCTCCACATCCACTATCTAGACCTTTCAGCTTTCATTGAGATCTTTTAAACTCCAGTGAGCACAACCCGGAGCCATCAAACACTCCCGGAACATTGACCCTTTCATTCCCAGGATCATGTGAACCTCCTGGATCCTCTCCAATGCCAGCACATCTTCTTTTAGATAAGGGGCCCAAAACTGCTCACAATACTCCAAGTGTGGCCTTGGAATGAATTTTGAGAGGATGTTTCCAAGAGTGGGGGGAGCCTAGGATCAGAGGCCACAGCCTCAGAAAAGAGGGTTGTCCTTTTAGAAAAGAGATGAGGGATTTCTTCAGACAGAGGGTGGTGAATCTGTGGAATTCATTGCCATAGACAGCTGGAGACACTAACCTATATTTAAAGCGGAGTTTGGTTCTTGATTAGCAAGGGTGTCGAGGGTAGAATGGGTTTAAAAGGAATAATAAATAAACCTTGATGGAATGGTGGAGCAGACTCAATGGGCTGAATGGCCTAATTCTGTTCCATTGTTTTATGGTGTAAAGCAGGTGTTTCCCAGCCTGGGGGCCCACAAACCCCCTTACTTAATGGTATTGGTCCGTGGCATAAAAAAGATTGGGGACCCTTGGTCTGAAGTATTTTGTAGAAGAGTTTAAACATTTTGCTGGATGTAGAGCAGGGGAACTATCTAGAAAAGGGCTGGATTGGATGATGCTTCAAACGATCAAATCATTTCCACGTACTGTTCGTACAGATACAATTATTGCACAGTGCATTGAGGCAATGGCAGTGCTATCACTCGAGTTGAGTATGATGTTCTCCTGAGGGTTGTCTATCGGTGGGTCCTCAGGTGTCTGTAGAGGCCGATCAGGGATCCACATATTCTGGTGCCGTGTGGGCAAGAGTAAGTGGTGGCTGTGGTTGGTGTCGGGTCTTTTGGCTGTTCAGACTCTCCTTTAGGAGCTGCAGCTTGTTCTCTGGGGCACAGCAGAGGTCGTTCTCATGTAGCGCAGCTCCCTCTCAACCAGATTTCCTCCAGGTGTATCTGTTTGTGCAGTGCCCTCCTGGTTTTAGGTGTAATGTTAAATCTGTTCAGGCTGAGTTTGATGTTAACTTTGAAGCATTTCCATTGCCCCCCAGGTTACTTCAGCTGGGAGGAAAAGATTTGTTGAGGAAATGTTTTGGGCATCCAAATCACATCCCTGCCCATCAGATTTGATATTGCTTTACTGTGGTGGAGATACTGTTCGTGTTGGCCTCCTCCAGTACACTGGTGTCAGTGGGTCTGTCCTTCCAGATGATCCTTAAAATCTTTCCTAAGGATCTTTGGTGGCATTGTCCAGGGATTTCAGGTGTCTACCGTAGGTGTCCATGATGCAGTTCCATACAGTAATGTGGAACGCACTACTGCTCAATAGACCAAATGTTCTGTTTTTGACCTATAGGTTGCAAGCTTCAAAGTTGATGTGATGTAATGTAATATTTTAATTCCGATTCCCACTCTCGTTCTGACATGTCGATCCATGGCCTTATGCTAAGACGAGGACACCCTCAGGGTGGAGGAGCAACACCTTATGTTCTGTCTGGGCAGGAATATCGATTTCTCTCTCCCCCTCCTCTTCCTCTATTCCCTATTCTGGCCTCTTACCTCTTCACACCTGCCTATCACTAGTCTTTGGGTCCCCTCCTGCTTCCCTTTCTCCTATGGTCCAGTCTCCCTATTAGATTCCTTCCTCTCCAGCCCTTTACCATTCCCACCCATCTGGCTTCACCTATCACCTCCCAGCTAGCCTCCTTGCCCTCTCTCCACTTATTCTGCCATCTTCCCCCTTTTTTCCCAGTCCTCATGAGAATGCCATCTGTGTATTCCTCTCCATAGATGCTGCCTGACTTGCTGAGTTCCTCGTGCATTTTGTGTGTGCTGCTCAGTATAATGTGATGGTCTCTTCTGAGCACTGGAGGTAACTCTATGTAATCTGAATCTGTTTGCCTGTTGTGATTGGGCTGAAAGCAAGGTTTGCTTTGTAGCTTTGCCTTACTGTGTTCGTGCACCGAACACTAAACTCGGCCTGAATGTGCACCTCACACTTGCTGTTGTTTTCAGAATGCGGCGAGTGGGCGGAACAAGGAGAACGGTTCCGGGGCTGGCCGGCGAAGGGAGAGGTTCAGGGAGAAGAGCTCGCCGTCTCTCGCTGGTCAGCAGGCCGGCGAAAGCAAGCTGGCCGAGAAGGATGGAAGGGATGAAGAGGCCAAGCCTGTCCAGAAGGAGATGGAGCAGGGGCAGCGCAAGCCGCCCCAGGAACCGGCCGCGGAGCCGAAGACGGCGGCGAGCTCCCTGCCGCCGGGGACCCCGCCCCCTGCCCCGCAGCCCCAGAAGCCAGAGGAAAAGCGAAAACGCGGGAGACCCCCTTCCTCCGGGCACGCAGGTGAGACGCGGCACCGGCCGGGTCTCCGGGCGTGGGGGCGGGCTGGGCGTAACTTGCAGCTAACCTTCCTCCCCGTGTCTTCGCCCCACCAGGTAGCCATTCTAAAGGGGCAGCCTCCCAGGATCGCCGGTTACTGCCATCGCGTCAAGGAGGCACCGGAACGGGGAAGAGGAAATGTGCCTCGGCTGCCTCGATGCTGTCCAAGCAAATGAAGTTCAGCAAAGCCTCGGGTCAGTGTCCCGTCTAAGGGTCCAGAGGGAAAACTTCAGATCTGCAATGAGTGGAAGCGGGAGCAGGCCACTCAGCCCGTCCTCTGGCTGCTCCGTTTCACTTTCCTGTTACCCAGAACATAGAACAGTACAATACACTACAGGCCCCTCGGCCCCCATGTTATTCAACCCATTAACTTACTCCAAGGTTAATCTAACTCTTCCCTCCTACATAGCCCTCCATTTACCCTTCATCCAAGTACCACCTAAGCATCTAACAGTCTGTTAAATGTCCTGAATGTATCTGCCTCTGTCACCTCCCCCGGCAGCGCATTCCACACACTGTCCACTCTGTGTATAAAGAAAGCTCTCCCTTGCACTTTCCTCCAATCATCTTAAAATGATGTCTTCCCCTATTAGTTATTCCTGTCCTGTGGAAGAAGTCTGTGGCTATCCACTCGCTCTGTGCCTCTTATCTTATACACCTCTATCAAATCACCTCTAATCTCCTTCGCTCCAAAGAGAAAAGCCTTCGCTTGCTCAACCTATCCTCATAAAATACGCTCTGCAATCCAGCAACGTCCTGGTAAATCACCTCTTTACCCTCTTTAAAGCTTCCACATCCTTCCTATAATGAGGCGACCAGAACGCAACACAATATTCCAACTGGGGTCGAACCAGGGTTTTATAGAGCTGCAGTATTTTCTCACAGCTCTTGAAATCAATCCCCTTCCTAATGAAGGCCATCACACCTTCTGAGCCACTCTTATCAACTTGCACAGCAACTTTGACGAATTTATGGACGTGGACCCCAAGGTCTCTCTGTTCCTCCACGGTACTAAGAATCCTGCCATTAACCCTGTTCTCTGAAGACTGGAAGTTCGACCTTCCAAAGTGAATCACTTCACACTCTTCCAGATTGTACTCCATTTGCCACTTCTGAGTCCAGCTCTGCATCCTTTCAGTGCTCTGTTCAAACACCATAATCCCTAGATTCACTTAACACATAAAAATCTTAACCAGTTTCCATCCTGAATATTTTCAGAAACTGTGCCACCACAGCCCTTTATGCTGCCTCCGAAGAAGTTTAGTATCACTGCCCTGAATGGCCAATCCTTCCTTTTATCCCTGTGATATCTAGGTCTAGCTGCTCTAGTCAGGGGAGAGACCCCTGTATTGCCCTAGGTGTTACTGCAAGCTCAGAAGAATAGTTTGCTTCTTCTCCGTGCTAATGCCAATCCCAGGAATTGCCCTGTTCAGCGTTTGCTGCCTATTGTTTCTTGCACGTCTCTGATTATTTATCTCATCTTCTGTCGTCACAGCCACGCCTTCACCTGTCCAGGGCTCGTGTGTGAAATTCCCTCCGTCTCCACTCTCCTTTACCTTTATTCCTTAGATCATTATTTCATGGTTAATGATCAGCTACGAATCACATCTTGCAGACAACCTTTGTGCATAAGACATAGGATCAGAATTAGGCAACTCTGAGTCTGCTCCGCCATTCCATCATGGCTAATTTATTATCCCCCTCAATCCTGTATTCCTCCCCGTAACCTCTGATGCCCGTACAAATGAAGAACCTATCAACCTCTGCCTTACATATACCCGGTGACTTGACCTCTGCAGACGTCTGTGGCAATGAATTCAGAATCAGGTTTATTATCACCTATATATGTCATGAAATTTGTTGTTTTGTGGCATAGCAATACAATCAGATATATGTATTATACACACGTAGACACATGTACATAAATATAAATATGATAGATCAACACGTACAAACAAGCTGGATGAACTCAGCAGGTCGGGCAGCATCTGTTGGAATTCATCAGGACAAAGGGTCTCGGCCCAAAACGTAGACTGCTCATTTCAACAGATGCTGCCCGACCTGCTGAGTTCATCCAGCGTGTTTGTATGTATTGATTTGACCACAGCATCTGCAGTGTACTTTGTGTTCTTTGTGTTAAATATGATAGGTTTGTGTGTGTGTGTGTGTGTGTGTGTGTGTGTGTGTGTATATATATACAGGTGTTCTCCCCCCCCCCCCCCCCCAACGAAGGTAGAGCATTCCTCTGAAACCTTTCTTAAGCCGAAATGGCGTAAAGCAAAGGACCATTAATTTATATGGGAAAAATTTTCATAAAAGCGAAAATCCTCTTTGTAATGCTTAAACAGGTTACTAATGTAGGTCTTTTGTAAAAGCGAAGTGGCGTAAAGCAAACATTTGTAAAGCGGGGGACACCTGTATATATATATATATATGTGTGTGTGTTTATATACATACGTCTGAAGAAGTAATGCAAAAATAGTGAGGTAGTGTTCATGGGTTGGTTCATTGTCCACACATTCACCACCCTCTGGCTAAAGAAATTCCTCTCCATCTCCAATCTAACGCCGTTTGAAGTTTTTAATGCTGGAAATCCAGAGTAACACATGGCAAGTGCTGGATGAACTCATCAGGTCAGACAGCATCTGTGGAGAGGAATAAAGAGTCAACAGTTCGGGCTGAGATCCTTCATCAGTCGTGACGGAGGGTCCAGGCCCGAAAACGACTGTTTATTTCCACGGATGCTGACTGACCTGCTGAATAACTCTGGATTTCCAGCATCTGCAGAACCTCTTGAGCTCATCACTAACGCATATACCTTTATGTTGCTTGGACAGACCAGGGTCCAACCACAGGCAGCCAGGGGCAGAATAGGAGGCGGTCCTTGCGTCTTGCTTCTGGTGACAGCAACCCATCAACCACAAACACACCCAGTGATGGAGTGGAGCCCCGAGGCAAAGCAAAGGAGCCCGAGAAAGCAGAGGAAGGTGAAGTATCCGATGCTGCCTGTACTGTGCTTCCACCAAGTGTTCACCCATTTGAGGAAACAGAGAGCCTGCAGAGAGTTTAGGGGAATGGGCAAAGAGATGGCAAGTGAAATACAATCTTGGAAAGTATATGGTCATGCACTTTGGTGGAAGAAATAAACAGGCAGACTATTATTTAGATGGGGAGAGAATTCAAAATGCAGAGATGCAAAGAGACTTGGGAGTCCTTGTGCACGATACCCTAAAGGTTAACCTGCAGGTTGAGTCAGTTGTGAAGAAGGCGAATGCAATGTTGGCTTTCATTTCTAGAGGTATAGAATATAAGAGCAGGGATGTGATGTTGAGGCTCTATAAGGCACTCGTGAGACCACACTTGGAGTATTGTGTGCAGTTGTGGGCTCCTTATTTCAGAAAGGATATACAGTCGGCCCTCCTTTTCCGCGGGGGATTGGTTCCGGGACCCCCCGCAGATACCAAAAAACGCAGATGCTCAAGTCCGTTATTTAACCTGTCCCGGTGTGGTGGTCTTTAGGACCCAGCGGAACCCGGGACTTTATTTAACATGTGTCAGTGCGGTGGACATTAGGACCTGGTGGCGCAGCTCTGAATCCGCAGTGTTTCTGTTCACTAAAATAATGACGATTGAAAATAACGTGGAAGTAATAAAGCGATGGGAAAGAGGTGAAACGCCATCGGTCATTGGAAAAGCGTTAGGCTACAGTTGGTCAGTGATCGGAACAATTTTAATGGAGCATGTGAAAGGCCCTGCCCCGATGAAAGCTACAATTATTATTAAGCAACGCAGTGGTTTAATTATTGAAATACGTATGTTTCTTAAGTGTTTTATATGCAGAGAAGGGTAAAATATATACTATATACTAAGAAAAACGTTGACTGACGCTAAATAATACCGGATATACCTGTTCCGACTTCAAATCCTTCTTAAAGACGGACTCAGGAACAGAACTCGTTCATAACCCGGGGACTGCCTGTACTTTTAAGTCATTTCTAGATTACTTATGATACCTAATACAATGTAAATAGTTGTTATACTGTATTGTTTAGGGAACAATGACAAGAAAAATAGTCTGTACATGCTCAAACAATGAGTGCTGGAGAGAGAACTTCGGGGTTTTCCCGATCTGCGGTTGGTTGAATCCGTGCATGTGGAATCCGCGGATAAGGAGGGCCAACTGTACTGACATTGGAGAGGGTTCAGAGAAGATTCACGAGAATGATTCCAGGAGTGAAAAGGTTACCGTATGAGGAACGTCTGGCGGTTCTTGGGCTGTATTCCCTGGAGTTCAGGAGAATGAGGGGGGATCTCATAGAAACATTCCAAACGTTAAAAAGCTTGAACGGATTAAATATGGCAAAGTTATTTCCCATGGTAGGGGATTCTAGGACAAGAGGGCATGACTTCAGGATTGAAGGATGTCCTTTTAGAACTGAGATGTGGAGAAATTACTTTAGTCCAAGGGTGGTAAATCTGTGGAATTTGTTGCCATGAGCGGCTGTGGAGGCCAAGTCATTGGGTGTATTTAAGGCAGAAATAGATAGGTTCTTGATTAGCCAGGGCATCACAGGGTATGGGGTGAAAGCAGGGGAGTGGGGATGACTGGAAGAATTGGATCAGCCCATGATTGGTGGAGCAAACTCGACGGACCGAATGGCCTTCTGCTCCTATATCTCATGGTCTTGATATGTCCATGTCTGCATACGTGCCAACCCCGCCCCTGGCACTCATTTGCCACCACTCTTGCAGCGCTCCACGTCGCTGTTCCCAACATCCAAACTTCTCTCAAACATTGAAATCGAGCTCTCATGCACCACTTGTGGTGGCAGCTCATTCCACACTCTCACCACCCTCTGAGTGAAGAAGTTTCCCCTTGTGTTCCCCTTAAACTTCTCACCTTTCACCCTTAACCCCTGACTTCTGGTTATAGGCCTTCCCATCCTCAGTGGAAAAAGCCTGCTTGCATTTACCCTATCTATACCCTTCATAATTTGCATCAAATCTCCTCTTAATCTTCTACACTCTAAAGAATAAAGTCCTCACCCATTCAATCTTTCCCTGTAACTCGGGTCCTCCAGACCTGGCAACATCCTTGTAAATTTTCTCTGGAGGTCGGTGACTAAAACTGTACCCAATACTCCAAATTAGGCCTCACCAATGTCTTACACAACTTCATCATAGCATCCCATCTCCTGTACTCAGTATATTGAGAGAATCTCCCACGTGGGTGGGATCTTGATTATGCTGGCTACTTTACTGAGGCGATGAGAAGTGTAGACAAGAAGCCATAGAGCAGAGGTTTCTAACCTAAAAATGCCATGGACCCCAACCATTAACTGAGGGGTCCGTGGCATGGAGTGATGTCTGCGGTTTCTTGCAGTCATGTGCAGATCAGTTGTCACACTGAGCTGCAGTACATCCAGACAGAGTGGTGCACTGATTTAAAAGTTAGTAAGAGTTGACAGGGACATGCTGAATTTCTGTGTGAAGGGAACAAAATGGGAGCTGTTAAGATTAGGATGATCGGCATACCCTCAGTGTCCTGAAGGTCCTGTTTCAATGCAGCACTTCTCCACGACTCTGTGATTTACTCGCACTCTGCAAAGGATGCAGTGCTTCGAAGAAGGGTCTCGGCCCAAAACGCTGACTGTTTACTCTTTTGCTGAGTTCCTCCAGCGTTGTGTGTGCGTGTGTGCGCGCACGTGTGTGTGTGTGTTGCTGTGATTTTATGAGCTGTATTGTGGTGGTGTGCTGAACTGCTTACAAGCTCTGTGACTGTGTTTGCTTCTCACAGCCGCAGCAGCGTCCGAGCCCCCAGCCGAGGCCCAGCAAGCCCCTGCTATCCAGGCCCGGTGTCCCCCCGAAGCTCCGGCCACCCCTTCGGCGCCCGAAGTCGCTGCTGCCGCCCCGGAGCCCCAGGCCAAAGAGGCAGCCAAAGCCGACTCCCCCGAGCCAAGCGCCGAGCCGAGAGAGACTCCACCCGAAGCTGGTAAGACGGAAGTGGGTGCTGGTATTGCACAGATAGTGTGTGCTGAGGACGGTGCGCCGACTGCGTTGGTGTGGTTTATGAGAAAGGATGTGAAAAGTATGAGCTGGTAAAGGTTACCTGGGCCTCCTGATCAGCTGAATTCGGTCTTCAATACATTTGAAGATGCCTGGTGTGTGTTAGTCATGTGTTCCACAGGGAGGCCCATTATAATCGGGGCGCTACGGAAGCGCAGTGGGTGGCGTAACACTGTTACAGCACCAGCAACCAGGATTCAATTCCTGCCACTGTCCGTGAGGAGTTTGCTCATTCTCCCATAACCTTGTCGGTTTCCTCCCACGTTCCAAAGACGTACGGGTTAATTTTAGCTGTTACTGTGCTAAATCGTTATTTGGGATGGAAGTAGAAAGGTGTATCGTGTGCACTGCCCCCGTCACGTTTCTCACCTCACTTGGAGAGAGAGCCTCTCCTCTGGCTCCCTAGGCGACTCCTAAAGGCATTAGAATTTGGAGGTGTGGTGCTTCACTGTGGGGCTGTCAGAGGTCAGTCACCCTCTGCCCTTCTGTTGCCTCCCCCAGGAACCGTGCCAAGGCTCCTGCTCCAAACTGGGTTCATTCAAATAGTTAATACCAGGAGCCCAATGATACCAGGTTTCTACAAAACCAGTTCGGGATGGCATGGCCACCTGACGCTATTACAGTATCAGCGATCCGGGTTCAATTCCCGCTGCTGCCTGTAAGGAGTTTGTACATTCTCCCAGTTCCTCCCACATTCGAAAGATGGTTAGTCGATTAATTGGTTATATGGGTGTAAGAGCCTTGCTCTATCTTAGCGTGACTTCACTGTTTTCAGCAGTAATGTTGCGATTACAAGGCATTTTATTTTTTTGGAAAGTGGAAGAGAGGGCACCTTCTCACACCCTCCCCCCCCCCCCTTCAGAAGCATCATCCCTCTCTCCCACATTTAGGAAAGACACTTTCCGACAGTGCACAGGACCCACAAGTAATTCTCTTCTGTTTTCCTCTTCTCAGCTCCTGTTGTGAAGCGTGTGCCTCGATCCCAGAACCCAAACAGATACAGTAGGGAACCCTGTATGTTTCTGTTATAGCGAGCCCAGCAAGAGCTTGCTGCTGCGACGTCCCTATCCGTCCGCCTGCTGCCTCTGTGGGTGCGCGCGTGTGTGTGAGAGAGCACGGGTGTGTGGGCAGATGTGACTGCGGGTGGGAGTGCAAGCGCGTGTCTATGTGTCCTTCTGCTTATCCACGCTAACAACGCTTGTGTACGGGCTGTGTGAAGCACGAGCAGGAGAACTTCATCGCCGGTTAGCTTCCAGAATAACGGGACGTGCCTGAGTTACAGACTAACAGGGCTTGTTTTAAGTTCCAGATTCTCGTAAGTAATGACAGAGAAACGGTGCTTGTCTCAGTTCCGGTTTCTTGTCAGTAATGGGGCAGACCCCAGTGGCAGAGCAGAGGGGGGCGGGCTGAGTGCCGGGACAGACGGGGGCGGGCCAGTGGCGGAGGAGGTAGAGACGGGCCTCGTTTGTTCACCAGAAGGCAGTAGTGTTGCGGTTCCTTAGTTCATACTGTAATCAACGCAGGCGGTGGAAATGAAATGGAAACAGTACCTCACAAGCTGGGTGGCATCTGTAGAGAGAAGTGCTTGAGATAATAGTGTGGTTCAGTGGACTTTCAACAGAACCATTGCGGGTTACTATTGGGTCACAGTTTCTGGACTCGAGATTCGGACGTGGAAATCTTAACCAATACGCACTAGGTGCTACAGGAACTCAGCAGGTCAGGCAGCGTCTACGGGGGAATGGACAGTCGTCGTTTTGGGTCCAAGCCACTTCATGGGGACTGGATGAAGGCCCAAACCATTGACTGTTCATTCCTGTTCTTAGATGCTGCCGTTTAGGCCACCTGCTGAGTCCCTCCATGTTGCTCGTGCTGTGAGGAACTCAATCCTGTCCGTTGTGTGCTATTTGGAGGAATTGAACCATTCGGTGTCTTCTGTGCAGGCGATTTTCCTGTTGACATCTGTGGCTGATGCGTGTTGAAACACTTGCTTCCCACATATCCTTGCTGTCGACAGGCAGGTGAATGGAGAGCCAAGTCAGTGGCCCCGGTCGGAAGTTGGTGTAGAGTGACTCCCCACTTTCTCCATCTTCGGACTTTGTATATAACCAACCTTGCTCAAGGCCACGTTGTACCCTTCTTCCTGCTGCCTTCCCTACTCTGCTCCTGAAGACAAACCCCTTGTGTGACTGAAGCCATTCATCGTCCAGCAGCCAGTCACATTGAGTGTAATTCTGTTGGAGTGCCAACGACCCAGGCTCAGTTCTGCCACTGTCTACTTAGACCTCTTTTCTATGACCTCGTTACCCTGCCGGGGCAAGTCTTAATGCAGGGATTTTGACCCAAAGTGTCGACACTCTCCCCACCCCACATAGACACCGTTTGAGCCGCTGAGTTCCTCCAGTAGGTTGCAGCTTTCTTAGAGAGGGCACTACAGGACAGAAACAGGCCCTTCAGCCCATCTAGTCATTGCCAGACTTATTCTGCCATCAGCCCACACCCGGATGGTAGCCCTCTGAATCTCCCCCATCCATGTATTTATCCAAACTTCTCTCAAGTGGTGAAATTAGATCAGTATCCACCACTTCCCTTCCACGCTCTCACCACCTTGAGTGAAGAAGTTCACCCCAAACTCTTCACCTTTCACCCTTAACCCATGATCTTTGGTGCTAGTCTCACACCAACCTCAGTGGAAAAAGCCTGCTTGCATTTACCCTATCTATACCCCTCACGATTCCTTGCAGTTTGTTTGGAAACAAAGGCACAGTTGTGGCTAGGATTGCTGTCCCCCGCTGTTGAACACTCTCTCTTACTCCTTGATGGTATTATTGACATAACCAGCAGGGGTGCTTTTCCTTGCTTCACACTCTGAGCATAACAGCCAAGTGGATCTTGCTGTCACTGCACTAGCTTAACGTAACAGTAACTCCTCTCTCAGCTGCTGATGTATGGTGGGGTGGAGGGGGATGTAGGGCAAGAGAGTTGCCAAATGATTTTAGAAACACTTTTTCCTTACTTCTCTCCTCTTACCCTCTCCTACCCCGATTCTCCCTCAGTAACCAATGCTGCCCAGAGCCCCGAGGAACAGCTCCCACCCAAGGCGTTGATCATTGACCTGGACCACAACAAGTTCAAGTGCAAGATTGCCGAGTGCTCGAAGGCGTTCCGCAAGGCCAAGATGCTGCACTACCACATGAAGTACTACCACGGCATTGAGAAGGCAGAGTCGGAGCAGGGGTCCCCCAAGCGGAGCATGCAGACCCGCGGCTCCTGCCCCTCGGAAACCGAGTCGCTCCTGGACAGTCCCAAGAGACGCCGCACCACCTCGGGATCCTTGCGTGAGTATCTAGCCGTGGGGTCGAGTGTGTGTCGCAGGAGCGGGCAGTTCGGTCCATCGAAACTGTGCTGGCCCTTTACCGGCTACTTTGTTACAGATTGTAATTTCATGATTAGATTTTTCTCCAAATTGCAGAAATGTTTAATGTATTTAAATCGCTCAGTTGTCAACGGATTGGAACACACGTGTCCAGCTGACTAGCCCTGAACTCTGGCTACTGCTGGAGACAGGCAGTCAATTTGCTATCATGTCATATAACCATAAAATACATGCACAAATTAGGCCATTTGGCCCATCAAGCCTGCTCTGCCATTCGGTCATGGCCTGATTTATTAACCCTTGCAACATCATTCTCCTGCCTTCTCCCTTTGACAGCGCTACTAATAATGTACCTATAAGGTCCTGAAGAAGGGTCTCAGCCTGAAGCGGCCCAAGATGCTGCCTGGCCTGCTGAGTTTCTCCAGCATTTCGTATGTGTTGCTTTGGATTTCCAACATCTGCTGACTTTCTCATGTTTTAAAGTACCTATCAACCTGTGGCAATGAATTCCACAGATTCAATACCCTTTAGCTAAAGAAATTCTTTCTCATCTCTGTTCTGAGGCTGTGCTCTCTGGGCCTAGACTCCATCACTATTGGAAACATCCTCTCCACGTCCTCTCTTCCAGGCTTTTCAATATTTATAGGTTTCACTGAGATTTCCTCTCACCCCACCCATTCTTTTGGACTCCAGCAAGTACAGGCCCAGAACCATCAAATGCTCTTCATAGTTTCATACCTGTAATCATTCTTGTGAACTTCCTCTGGAACCTCTCCAATGCCAGCACATCCTTTCTTCAATAAGGGCCCAGAACTGCTCACAGTACTCCGAGTGCAGTCTATAGATGCCTTATAGAACCTCAGCATTACATCCTTGCTTTTATATTCTTGTCCTCTTGAGAAATGAATGCTAACATTGCATTTGCCTTCCTCAGCACTGACTTAACCAGCAAGTTAACATTTAGGAATCCTGCACTAGGACTCCCAAGTACCTCTGCACCCCCAAGTTCTGAATTTCCTCCTCATTTAGAACATAGTCCTTTATTCCTTCTACCAGAGTGCCTGAGCACACGCTTCCTGACGTTGTATTCCATCTGCTGTGTCTTTGCCCGTTACTGTACGTCCGGTGTGAACACTGAAGGTGCTGCCTATCATTTGGTCAATCACTCCAGTAGGTCTCAAAGGCGGCATTTGTGTTCCCTTTCAGATGGGTCCCAGAGCGCGTCCCAGCGGGACACCCCATCGTCCAGCGCCGACCTGAAAGCCGCGAAGCTGAACGAGAAGAGGCGCATTTCAGCCCCGTCCTCCCTTGAATTGTCTGCTCAGACCAGGCTGTCCCTGCGGGACAAGAGCAAGGACAACCAGGTGGAGAGGTCCCACAGGAGGCTGCAGGATCGGGAAAGGGGCTTCGTGGACAGTGGTGAGGAAGAGGGGATGAGTTTGTACCCTGAGAATTCCCCACCTTGGAGAAGCTGCCTCTAGTTCTGCGTATTTGTGAGAATTATCCCCAGAATGAAAGGGTTAACGTACGAGAAGTATTCGAAGGCTCTGGGCCTGCTGGAGTTTAAACTAATGAGAGAGGATCTCACTGAAACCTATTGTATATTGAAAGGTCTAGATAGAGTGGATCTGGAGAGGATGCTCCCTATAGTGGGGGTTCATGGACCAGTGGACGCTGCCTCAATAGAGGAACGTCCCTTTAGAACAGAGATGAGGAGGAATTTCTTTAGTCAGAAGGTGGTGAGTCTGTGAAATTCATTGGCACAGTCACTTGGTATGTTTAAAGTGGAGGTTGATGGGTTCTTGATTAGTAAGGACATCAAGGCTACAGGAAGAAGGCAAAATAAAAATATGGAAATTATATATAGGCCTCAGTAGTAGGCAGGATATGGCATTGAGATTGCAAATGGAAAAGATAAAGCCTTGTAGTAAGGGTAATGGCACAATTGTAATGGGGGATTTCAATATGCAAGGAGATTGGGAAAATCAGGATGGTGTCGGATCACAAGAGAGGGAATTTGTTGAATGCCACGAGGTGGCTTTTTAGAGCAGCTTGTGCTTGAGCTTGCTTGGGGAAAGTGATCTTAGATTGGGTGTTGTGTAATAACATGGATCTTATTAGCTTAACATAAAGGAACCCTTGGGAAGTAATGATCATAATACTGCAGTTTGAGAGGGAGAAGCATAGCTCACACGTATCAGTGTCGCAGTGGAATTACAGAGGCATGAGAGAGGAACTTGTCCAGGTGGGTTGGAGGAGGGTACGGCAGAGCAGGGGTGGCTGAAGTTTCTGGGAATAGTTCACAAGACACAGGATATATATGTCCCACAGAAGTAGTTCTCAAATGACAGGAGTAGGCAACCGTGGCTGGTAAAGGAAGTTAAGGACTGCATAAAAGCCAAGGATAGGCCATATAAGGTAGCAAAAGTGAGTGGGCAGTAGGATGATTGGGAAGCTTTTAAAATCCACCAAGAGGCAACTAAAAAAGCTATAAGAAAGGAAGAGATGAAATATGAGGGCAAACTAGCCTATAATATAAAGCAGGATACTGAAAGTTTTTTCTGTTACATAAAGAGTAAAAGGATGGTGGGAGTTGATATTGGACCACTGAAAAATGATAAGGTAGTAATGGGGGACAAAGAAATGGCAGATGAACTTAATAAGTACTTTGCTTCAGTGTTTACTGTGGAAGACACTAGCTATAAGCTATATGCCAGAGTTCCGTGAGTGTCAGGGAGCAGAAGTGAGTGCCATCACTATTACAAAGGAAAAAGTGTTGGGCAAACTCAAAATCTTAAGGTGGATAAGTCACCTGGACCAGATGGACGACATCCCAGAGTCCTGAGAGAGGTTGCTGAAGAGATAACGGATACATTGATCATGATCTTTCAAGATTCACTTGATTCTGGCATGGTCCCAGAGGACTGGAAGATTGCGAATGTCACTCCACTCTTTAAGAAGGGAGGAAGTTATAGGCCAGATAGCCTCACCTCAGTGGATGGGAAAGTGTTGAAGTCCATTCTTAAGGACGAAGTTTCGGGGTACTTGGAGACCGATGATAAATATGTCAGTCAGCATGGTTTCTGTAAAGGGAATTCTCGCCTGACAAATCTGCTAGAGTTCTTTGAGGAAGTAACAAGCAGGGTGGACAAAGGAAAGGCAGTGGATGTCATTTACTTAGATTTTTAGAAGGCGTTTGATGAAGTGCCACACATGAGGTTGCTTAATAAGATAAAATCCTGTGGTGTTACAGGAAATCCTATAGTGTTTCATGGATAGAGGAATGGCTGACAGGCAGGAGGCAGTGAGTGGGAATAAAAAGGGCCTTTCTGGTTGGCTGCCAGTGACTAGTGTTGTTACTCAGGGGTCAGTATTGGGACTGCTGCTTTTCACATTGTTTGTCAGTGATTTAGATAATGGAATTGATGGCTTTGTGGCAAAGTTTGCGGATGATATGAAGACAGGTGGAGAGTTAGGTATTACTGAGGAAGCAATGCGATTACAGCAGGACAGACAAACTGGAAGAATTAGCAAAAAGTGGTCAGTGGAATTCAGTGTTGAGAAATGTATAATAATGCATTTTAGTAAAAGGAACAATACTGCATACTGTTATCTAAATGGTGAGAAAATTCAAACATCAGAGGTGTAGAGGGACTTGGGAGTCCTCGTGCAAGACTCCCTGAAGGTCAATTCACAGATTGAGTCTGTAGTAAAGAAGGCCAATGCAATATTGACATTTTTTTCAAGGGGAATAAAATATAAAAGCAAGGACATAATGCTGGGGGTTTGTAGGACACTTGTCAAGCCACACTTGGAGTATCATCAACAGTTTTGGGCTCCATATCACAGAAAGGATGTGTTGTCATTGGAGAGGAGGTTCATAAGGATGATTCTGGGAAAGAAAGGGGAACATATGTAGAGCGTTTGGCAGCTTGGAGCCTGTATTCACTAGAATTGAGAAGAATGCATGGGTATCTCATTGAAACCTACTGAATGCTGGAAGGACTAAACAGGGTGGATGTGGAGAGGATGTTTCCTATGGTGGGGGTATCCAGAACTGGAGGGCACAGCCTCAAAATTGAGGGCAACCTTTTAGAACAGAAGTAAGGAGGATTTTTTTAAAGCCAAAGAGTGGTGAATCTGTGGAATGCTCTGCCACAGGCTGTGGTGGAGGCCAAGTCCGAGGGTATATTTAAAGTGTAAGTTGTTAATTCCTGACTGCTCAAAATGGAGCAGAGAGTGAATTTGTAAATCTGGCAGGGGCAAAGGATGTTGGGAATGGTGAGGGTGGAGCAACGCTGGAGAGGTGGGGGGACAGGTGGCAGAGGAGAGCCGGGGTGGGTGCAGGTACACCCAGCCCTGAGACCCCAGGCAAGGTCATTTGATTCCAAACAATTAGGCTATTGATTATTACAGAATGTCTCTCTGGTGCTTCTCGCTCCCTCCCCTCTCCCTGCCCCCTTCCCACTCTCAGTCCACAAAAGAGACCCATATCAGAGTTGGTGTATCATCACCTGCATGTGTCATGAAATCTGCAGCAGCAGTACAGTGTAACACATAAAAATACTACTGGACTGTGTAAAAGGCCTGGGCACCCTAGTGCCTAAGACCGTACTGTATTTCTGATGGTCTCATGGTTAGAGAAGGGCCTAAGATGTTTCCCTTGGGCTGCTGGGTCTCATTTCTGGTGACCACCAGCAACTGATCGTTATCCTTTTGGTAGATAACGGGATTGTTTCCGGTTACTGTGGTCTTGTCCTGACACGTCAGGAATCTATGGCTGCTGTGCCACTCCGAGATCAAGACTCAGATTTATTTATCACACGGACATCGAAACAAACAGTGAAATGCATAGTTTACATTAACGACCAACCCATCCGAGGACGTGCAGGGGACAGTCCGAATGCAGGACTTGCCACAAGTTCCAGTGCCAACATAGCGTACCCACGATGCTCAGCAGAACAACGCAGAACACAACAAGCAATGGAACAAAAACAGCAAAACAAACCCCGTTTTCCCCCCTCCCACCCACACATGTACACAGTCCCCTAACCTCAGGAAGGTCGAGGCCTCGACATCGGACTGCCAGTTCAAGCCTCGATCCTCATAATCAACTCCTGTCACCAAGCACTAAGCCTCAAGCTCTGCTCTCACTGATTTGTGAACCTGGGGGAGAGGGTTACCCCTCTTGTCCATTCCTGTCCATGTACCTCTCAAAGTGCCTTCGAAGTGTTGTTAATGTGTTTGGAATCTTTTGTCCAGTTTTGATCACTCTGCTGTCGAAAAGATATCATTAAGCTGGAAAGATAGCTGAGAAGATTGTGGACGTTGACTGGACTTGAGAGACTGAGCTTTGGAGTGAGCTTGGGACTTCCCTCACATAGTGTAGGAAAATGTGGGGTGATCTTATAGGAGTGTGTAATATCATCGGCTGGTGGGTGGTGTAGTGGCATCGACACTGGACTTTGAAGTGGATGCTCCTGAGTTCGAATCTGGCTGGGTCCTAGCCTGGGCAACAGCACTATCTGCAGGGAAGAAAGGCCTGGTAATATACTTCTGCATCTTGCCACGAAAACTACACAATCCATAGGGTCACCATGAGTCGAATGTTGAAAGGGTTGGACAGAGTAGATGTGGAAAAGCTGTTTCCCTTGGCGGGTGAGTCCAGGACAAGAGGTCACAGTCTTAAGAATTAGAGGGTACCCATTTAAAACAGAGCTGAGGAGAAATTTTTTTAGCCAGAAGGTGGTGGATTTATGGAATTTGTTGCCACATACAGCTGTGGAGTCCCAATCATTGAGGGTGTTTAAGGAGGAGATTGATAGGTATCTAATTAGTCAGGGTATCAAGGGATATGGGGGAAAAAGCTGGAAATTGGAACTAGATGGGAGAATAGTTTAGCTCATGGTGGAGTGGCGGAGCAGACTCGATGGGCCGAATGGCCTACTTCTGCTCCTTTGTCTTGTGATCTTGTGAGTCGACGGCACTCAATAACAACAATATAATCATGAGGGGCAGAGAAAGGGAGAATGCCTTTTTCCCAGGGCAGGGAAATCACAAAGTAGAGGGCCAGGGATTATGATGAGAGGGGAGAGATTTAATAGGAACCTGAGAGGTAACCCTTTCACTCAGAGGGTGGCCAGTATATAGAATGCGTTGCCAGAGGAAGTGGTTGAGGCAAGTAGAGTTACAACATTTAAAAGGGACTTGGACTAGTTCCCCTTGTTTGGCGCATATTCCAGGTTAGAGGGATTTAGGAGAGGTTGCGAAAAATACAGGCAAGTGGGACCAGCTTAAGATGGGGATCATGGTTAGCATTGACCATTTGGGCCGAAGGGCCTATTTCGGTGCTGTATGACTCCACCTGCCCAGTTTTCCCAAGATAGAATGCATGAAGCACAGAGACTGGGTGCACCACCATCCGGCGTGGAGCCTCCGCTGCACAGGATCGGCAAAAGCTACAGAGGGTTCTAGACTCCGCCAGCCCTGTCGCAGGCACAATCCTGCCCACCATCGAGGACATCTTCAAAAGGTGTTGCCTCACGAAGTGGCCTCCATCATTAAGGACCCTCGCCATCCAGGCCAAACCCTCTTCTCATTACTACCATCAGGGATGAGGTACAGGAGCCTGGAGACACGCATTCAATGTTTTAGGAACAGCTTCTTCCCCTCCACCGTCAGATTTATGAATGGACCATGAGCACCACCACATTCATTTGCTCTCTTTTTGAACTATTTGAGTTCAAATTTATTTATTTACTTATTTATTTGTTTGTTTAATATTTCTTACTGTAACTTGTAGTATACAGGTTACCAAAAACCATCAAATTTCATGACGTAGGTCACTGATACTAAATCAGATTCTGAACTCTGCCAGTTTCCTATGCACAAGCTCTGTGTATGTATGCAGTTCAGTTTACGTTCTTGAACGCCGAGTGTGGGCATGCAGCCTGTGGGCAGACACCGCTCTTCCATTAACACACCCGCACTGAAAAGTTGAATAATTAACCAGTGTCCTTGTCGGTTTTCTAAAATGACGTATATTGTCTCATTTCTCTGCTGTGGCTGCACACAGGAACGAAAGAGAGGACCAAGGAGAAAAAGCTACGAGATTTCCTCAAGGTTAAACTGAAGAAAAAGAAAAAAAAGAAAAAGAAAGTGAAGTCTGGTGAGAGGATTTTAATGCATGGGAAATGTTTGGAATTGGCGACACAGGTAGCTAGTCACTGAGCTGGTGACTTTCCCTAACTTTCACAAGCAACTGGAAGAACTCAATGGATGAGCAGTCTCTCTGAGAGGAATAGAATTGTTGACATCCGGTTTTCAACCTGAAATGGCGACAGTGCCTTTCCTCCCACAGATGCTCTCCGGCCGCTGAGTTCTTCCAGCAGACCTCCAGATTCCAGCGTCTGGGGTCTCTTTCACGGTCCTTGCCTGGGCTACCAGCTGAGGCACCACGCAAAGCGCTGGAGGGGCTCACTGGGCAGGCGGCATCCGTGAAGGTAGATCGCCGGCTGAAGTTCCGGCTCGGTGCCGCGGCATTTTGAGTACTGCACAGTCTCCTGTCTACCGGTCGACCTTGTTGACCCTGCCCTCTCGCGAGCAAAGATCAAGGTCTCCCACCTGCTGTGAACACAGGTAGGTATCACTACCACTCCTCATCCACACCCAGTTCTGGAGGGGAGGGGGGGGGGGAAGGTCTCTCCCTAACACTGAGTAGGTATTAGTATGAGGTGAAGACTGCCCGAAGAGGGTGAGTGAGGTGCAGTTGAAGTGAGACAAAGGGTTAAAAAGCAGCAAGTGGAATCTAGCGTGATCCAGTTGGGTGGATTGTGTTACAGGACTAAACTGTGATCAGGACGTACAGATTTAAACCCCACCCTGTGAGCTAGAGAATTTAAATTCAATGAATAAAGTCAACTTCAGATGTAATATTGAATTTCAGTAGGTGCAGCTATTAGTGCTGTACGGACAAACGCTGTAAGGAGTTTGTACGTCCTCCCCATGGGATGTGTGGGTTTTCTTCAGATGCTCCAGTTTCCTCCCACAGTCCAAAGACGTACTGTAATTTGTAATTTGTCCCGTGATTAGGTTAGGGTTAAGTTGGGGTGGCTGGGCAAAGGTAGCTCAAAGGGCTGGAAGGGCCTATTCCCAATTGATTGTCGTAAAGCACATCTGGTCCTTTAGAGAAAGTGATCTCTCTTCCTGCCTGGCCTCTGTAGAGCTCCAAATTCATGACTCTTCACCATCTCCCAAAGTGGATTATCTTGCTGCCTGCTTCAAGGCATCACCGAGGAAGGGAGGGAGGTGGATGTTGGAGTTGTCAAAAGTTTTGGGAGTGTAAAGCAATTCAGTGTAGATTCAGGCCCACGAGGTGTTACTAGAGGCAGCCCCTTTATGTTGACCAAGGTGTAAAGCAAGCTTCAGCTTTCATCATGAGAGATACAGGACATGAAAATGAAGAGTCTGCATAAAGCCCGGTAGCATTGTGGTTAGTGTGGGGCTATTAAAGTTTGGAGCGTTCTGGAGCTCGGAGTTCAGTTCTGGCACTGTACGTAAGAACACCTTCTTTGTGGAGTGTGTGGGTTTTCTCTGGGATCTCCAGTTTCTGTCCACAGTCCAGATACATTCTGGGTAGGTTAATTGATCACTGTAAATTGTCCCATGGTTAGGTTAGGGGTAATCGGGCTTGTCGGGGGCTGGTGGGGTGGCGTAGCTGGAAGTACCGGAAGGGCCTACCCTGCAATATATTGCTAAATAATTACATTTAAGAGTAAAACTTCAAAGTACAGTGGCCCAGTGATTTGTCAAAGCTATAGTGAGGTTACAGTGCAGAGTCACAGAGCTGATCAACAGACGTGAAATAGAACAATTACACGAAACATACAGATACAGTAATGATTGTTTCTGTGCCAAGATAGCAGGAATTAAACCACAGTTCAGCTCGGGACAAATTAGATGGAAGGTGAGCGATTCCGGTTATTGGGAGCCCATTGAATCTTGGAGCTGGATGAACATAGACATAGAAGAGTACAGCACAGAAAAGGGCCATTCGGCCCATCTAGTCTGTGCCAAATCCATTTGCCTCTTCCCTCTGATCTGCCCTCCATACCCCAACCATCCATGTATCTATCCAAACTTTATTAAAGCGTTGAAATCAGCTTGTATGCACCACCTTGGGCTGGCAGCTCATTCCACTCTCTCACCACCCTCTGAGAGAGGCTTGGACACCACTCCCAGCTGAGGCAGATGCACGGAGTAGTTTGACCAGGTGGGTGAAAGAAAGAGAGGAAGGGACAAAGGAAGAAGATAATTAAATGCTATTATTGGTTTGCATGGACAGCCGCTTGCAGACCAGACTGGATATTGAAATTCAGTATATTTCTGTGTCTGAGCTGGTCTGCACGTCTTTGAGCCCAAGAACGGGGAAAATAAGAAATGGATTTAATTATGCAGTTCCAGTACTCTGACGGCAGATAGCAATTATGTCGCGTGGGCATGAGTGTAAGTGTGTGCATGCAAACATGCGAGTTTTTGTGTGCATGGTTGCACGAGTGTTTGCATTAAAAAAGTTTGGCATCGGGTCCTAACCGAGCCCCCGAATTATGTTCCCTTCTGTCCATAAGATTGCCTCTGAATTTTGCATTTCGTCTCTGGAGCACCAATGATTTGTTTCAAGGCAGATGGTTGATTGCTTAACATATGGACAATGCAATGTTCCCTTGGACTGTCCTCCCCGCTCCCCACCCACACCCCAGGTAGAAGGGGCAGATAAAATACCTTGTCTGCTGCCAGCAAGGATTGCCTTCCCAAGGCTCTGGGCCTGTACTCACTAGAGTTTAGAAGGATGAGAGGGGAATCTCATTAAAACCTATTGAATACTTAAAGGCCAAGACAAAGTGGATGTGAAGAGGGTGTTTCTTATAGTGGGGAAAGTCTAGGACCAAAGGGTGCAGCCTTAGAATAGAAGGGCGTCCCTTTACAGCAGGGATGAGGAGGAATTTCTTTAGCCGGGGGGTGGTGAATCTGTGGACTTCATTGCCACAGACGACTGTATAGGCCAGGTTGTTTGGTATATTTAAAGTGGAGGTTAGTAAGGATGTCGAAGGTTATGGGGAGAAGGTAAGAGAATGAGGTTGAGTGAGATAATAAATCAGCCACGAAGGAATGGTGGAGCAGACTCGATGGGCTGAATGGCCTAATTCTGCTCCTGTATCTTAAGGCCTTATGGACTAAGGCTACAGTTGAAGTGTTGTATGTGTCTATGTTTCGTATGAAGTTCTCCATATGTTTCATGCTGACAGTGGATGAGGAAATTGAACATCCTCATCAGATGATGAGGATTGCTCAGTCAGCTAAGCAAAAGTATAAGACTAACTATTTCTGAAATGTTTGTCACATTAATACTCCAAATCAGTGTGGTGCCAGTAAGTTATTACAGATCTGTGAAGACATGCAGGGTTAAGTCAAAGTAAATTTATTTTCAAAGTACAAATATGTCGCCATGTACTACCCTGAGATCCGTTTTTTGCAGTCTTTTACAGAAAAATACAGAAATACAGTAGAGTTTATGAAAAACTGTACGTAAAGACTGACAAACAATGTGCAGAAGAAGACGAAGTTTGCAAGTATAAAACTGATGCCGAGAACATGAGTTGTCAAGTCTTTGAAAGTGAGTCTGCAGCTTGTTGAGGTTTTGGGCTGAGACCTTCACTAGTTCAGAGTTGTGGATTCAGTTCTGAGTGCTGTAGATGAGCGCAGTCTTGGGGAGTGAGGGTACGGAAAGAGGGAGGAAGGCGATCACTCTCCTAAGGAGTAAGCAGAGCCAACCCCAGTCTAAAAGGTCTGTTCTTATGCTCCTGGTGAAAGGATTGCACATTAGCCAGGGACTGTGTTAGGTAACTGTTCCCCACTAATTGAACATGCAACAGGCACCTGCAGCTTCTTAGCTTTCAGCAGCTGGCATACCCGACGAGGATGGGCTCCTTCACGTTTTCCCTCGAATCCTAGCCATGTCCCAAAGTGACTCGGTGTTCCACCCTGTTCAGGAAGGGGTGGGAATTGTGGAGCAATGATCTAAAAGGGGGTACTAGTCTCCCCCAGAGATGTGGACATCCCAGTAACAAGCAGAGGGAGGTGTCTCTCCATCAGCCCTCCTTTTCCACAAGATACCTCAGCCCTCTCATGATCTGCCGACTCAACGCCGGTTTATCCTCTCGCTCGTCCTGGTGTCTGTTTATTTATCTTGCTTCAGCCCGGTTTGTGCAATGTCGTTGAGCGTGTTGTGCTGACGTCTTTGAATTCTTTGATCGCAGAGTTTTCTGACAGTGAAGAGAACATAGATGTCTCCAGAGATTACCCACCCAAAAAATCCACATTCCTTTCAACCAGATCTTCCTCCTCTTACAAATTTCCTTTCTCCCATAAATACACATCCTTATGCAGTTCTGACTCGGGATACCACATGGATGGACTGAAATTTGACGGTTGGTGATCTGATTTTATTTTTCCATTCCCCCCCTCCCCCTCCCCAACCTTCTCTCCAAAATGCACTAATGCAGTGTCCTCTGATGTATTTAACATATTCTGGGGTAGAAAAGAAAGCCTTGGAAAAACCTACAGACAGTGAGATCTCTTCGAGGTGCAGTCACTGTAGGGAGAGAAGGCTGAGACACGTTGACAGAATGGATCGTAGCGAAGATGTTTCAATTTGTGTGGGGGAGACGAAGCTGGCGGGACACACGTTTAAGTTGGTGCTGACAAACCCATCTAAAGGAACATCTCCGTTACAGAGAAGGTGGAACTTGTCAGCGACTAGAACCAGTTGAGATGAATAGTGCAGGTGGATTTAAGATGAGGGAGAGAGGGTTGGTCAAGGCAAGGGCAATTTGGACCACAAACACCAACATGGACTGTTGAGGCTGGCATTACACAAGGTTGTCAGAATACCTAAGCAACTATGAATTATAGTTCTGGACATAACTATCGATTTAGAGGAGGGGCTAGATTACACTTACATAACAATCCTGAAAGCGTACCTAGGAGGTTTTGTGTACTAAGGAAGAGGAATTGGCGAAAAGTGACTCCTGTGTTTATAGCCTCAGTGACGGCAGAGTACTTTCAGTACAACATTGGTCAAGAGTTCTGACTTCAGCTGCCTAATGTGATTTAGTGGAAGGTTTTGTAGAGATACAGAACAATACAGCACAATTACAGGCTGTTCGGACCAATCAGGCCAAGGTGACCACCCAGCCAGTCCCAATTTCCTCTTGATAGTTGATCTGCACGTGAGCTGTGCATCTGACAGGGTAACAAGATGAGGTCAGTAGACAGTATTTGCAGAAGCAGAGTTGCAAGTGATTGCAAATGTTTGGCAGTTGATTTTAAAGTAAAGTTGAGAGATTTGGGGAAAGTCGCTCGTGAATATAGGTTAGTACGGTCATGTGGAGTGTGTTGGCTGAAAGTGCAATTCACTGCATGTGGGATGAGTTTGCTGTGTTACACAGAGGCAGCAGACAGCAAGAGCAGTGTAGGCGTGTATATCGTTGGAGTTCCAGAGCTTTGGATAGCAAGTTTACGATTTGACAGAGCAACATGCACACAAATAATCAGAGGTCTTGTTTCCCTTTCATTTATTTTTCTGCCCTGCATGTATGAAAACATTAATTTAATGTGATACTTGAACCCAGTTCACCCCGAGACCATTGGAGTGAAATTTTCTCTAACGTCGTCACAGTTACAGTGCGATGTTGTACCAGAATGTTCATTGAAAGCTATTTTGCTTTGAAAAAGTTTGCCAATAGCTTTTACAGGGATAATGCACGAAGTGGGAAGATTAATTAACTGAGGCGGATTTCGAGGGGGTGAAAGGTGGTAGAGGAGGACGGGGGACATTCTCCCCCCCCCCTCCCCCACAGTTTAAAACAAAATCAGTACTTAGTCCAAGGTCCATCAATTAAAATTCTGATTTTTAATCAAATGGTTGTTAATGCGGAAAACAAAAACTAAAGTTGAAACAGTACCGGGGAGAGAAGCAGGAGGAATTCTTCAATGAGATAATTTTATTAAAGGTTGTTGAGTATTTGAGATCTTTATGCAGTCAGTTTAAAACGGGTAATAGAAAACTTGCTGAGGAGAGATCATCTAGCTGGCTAAAAATATGGTTAAAATGTGGGTTGAGGACTTGCACAGTGAATGGTAGGGCTCTGACGTGTGGTGGAACAAAGGGATCTGGGAGTACAGATCCACGATTTCTTGAAAGTGGCGTCACAGTTGATTAGATCGTAAAGAGAGCTTTTGGCAAACATTGGCCTTCGTAAATCAAGTGTTGAGTACAGGAATTGGGATGTTATGTTGAAGTTGTATAAGACATTGGTGAGCTCAAATTTGGAATATTGTGTGAGTTCTGGTCTGCTTCCTACAGGAATGATATTAATAAGTTTGAAAGAGTACAGAGAAAATTTACAAAGATGTTGCTGGGATTTGAGGACCTGAGTTATAGGGAAAGGTTGAATAGGTTAGGACTTTATTCATGGCATGTAGGAGACTGAGGGGAAATTTAATAGATGTACAAAATTATGAGAGGTATAGATGGGATAAGTGCAAGCAGGTTTTTTTTTAACTGAGGCTGGATTAGATTAGAACTAGAGGTCATGGGTTAAGGATTAAAGATGAAATATTTAAGGGGCACTTGAGGGGCCATATCTGCCAGTGGAAGTGGTTTGATTTCAACATTTAAGAGAAGTTGGGATAGGTACGTGGATAGAAGGGGCATGGAGGGCTATGGTCCAGGTAGATGGGACTAGGCAGAATAACTGTTCAGCACAGACTAGATGGGCTGAAGGTCTTGCTTCTGTGCTGTGGCACTCTATGGAAGTGTGGAGTAGAATTGCGGAGGAAGAAACCTTCAGTGTAGATTCAGGAGATGAGCTGGGCTGAGAGATTAATGTAGGAAAAGTCATGGACATTGGGAGAAGATTTCAGTGGCTCTGCAGTAGGTAAATGAAATGAACCTTTTACTGTGCATGGATTAAAAGACAATTAAAATCCACGTGAGCACTGCACTGATGCACCTGAACAAACTCATCCCATGAATGCTATTTATTGTATATGCCGAAGTGTGGTGCTGAGAGCAGTGCCCTCAGTGTGTTGACCTCATTTTGTGTGCTTCTCAAGAAAGAATGAAGACAGTCCTCTGTATTGACACCAACCTTCACTTTAGTGTTCTCTCTGGTACTTTCACACTCTTATTCTCACTGTCGCACTGCATCGGTACTGTCTTTCACTATCTGTCCTTATTCACCCTGCCTCATATCAGACACTGGCATGCTTTAATTTGCCGTTTCTTCATCTTGCTCTTGCTCACTCTCACCTGGGGGACATTCAGTCTCCTCTTGTGTTTTTCCAAGTGAGTTCAACTCTCTTTCCACTCACAGGGTGTGTTAACTCGAGGGGACGAGTGAGTTGGTGTCTTTTTGATTTTCTTTGCTTGGTCCCTAACACTGGCCCAAGTCTGACAGCAGTGTTGCTGTGTCAGATGTTTCAGATGACGACCCCACGAGCGACTCGTCCACAGACAGTCTCCTCTGGAGTGACGACGACTACAGTCAGGATGTAGATGTGACCACGAATCCTGACGACACCGGGGACGGCGAAGACAGCCAGCTGGAGATTGTGCGCTGCGTCTGTGAGGTAGAGGAGGAGAACGAATTCATGATTCAGGTATTACATGTTGTGTAACGAGTGTAATTTGTAATCCGTACCCTGCATCCCTGTATTATAAA
Organism: Hemitrygon akajei; assembly: GCF_048418815.1. Taxonomy (NCBI): domain Eukaryota; kingdom Metazoa; phylum Chordata; class Chondrichthyes; order Myliobatiformes; family Dasyatidae; genus Hemitrygon; species Hemitrygon akajei. The sequence goes on along the minus strand of NC_133134.1, from coordinate 160,480,024 downwards.
TGGGTTGTGTTCCCACAAAACCATCTGTATTACAATATTTCTATAATGACAATCATTGACACAATCAGTAAATTGGGTTATTATTGAGAGACTTTGCTCCGTCTGCCAACCTTCTAGATTGGGAGTTCCCAACCTGGGGTTCACGGACCCCTTGGTTCATAGGTCAAGCTATGAGGGGGGGATCTCATTGAAACCTTTCAGATATTGAAAGACTCAGACAGTGTAGATGTGGAAAGGATGTTTCCCATGGTAGGGGAGTCTAGGACAAGAGGGCACACTTTCAAAACGGAGATGATGTGAAATTTCTTTAGCCAAACGGTGGTGAATTTGTGGAATTTGTTGCCACATGCAGCTGTGGAGGCCGGGCGTTGGGTTGATTTAAGGCAAAGGTTGATAGGTTCTTGATTGGACATGGCATCAAAGATTACGGGGTGAAGGCTGGGAACTGGGTTCGAGGAGGAGATAGAAAAAAGGATCAGCCGTGATTAAATGGCGGAGCAGACTCGATGGGCCAGATGGCCTAATTCTACTCCTATGTCTTATGGTCTATGGGTCCATGGCATAAAAGAGGTTGATTCTAGATGACTTCATCACATCCATGTAGTCAGGTAGTACAAGAAAACAATAACGGAATGCAAAATGAAATGTTACAGAGAAAGTGCAGTCCAGGCAGACAACCGGATGAATGCAATGCCTTCTATCCCCGCTTTGAAAAGGAGAACACAACTACAGCTATGAAGTGCAGTCCAGGCAGACAACCGGATGAACTCAACACCTTCTATGCATGCTTTGAAAAGGAGAACACAACTACAGCTGTGAAGATCCTTGCTGCACCTGATGACCTTGTGACCTCTGTCTCAGAGGCCGACATTAGACTATCTTTAAAGAGAGTGAACCCTCGCAAGGCGGAAGGTCCCGATGGAGTACCTGGTAAGGCTCTGAAAACCTGTGCCAACCAACTAGCAGGAGTATTCAAGGACATTTTCAACCTCTCGCTGCTATAGGCGGAAGTTCCCACTTGCTTCAAAACGGCAACAATTATACCAGTGCCTAAGAAGAATAATGTGAGCTGCCTTAATGACTATCGCCTGGTAACACTCACATCTACAGTGATGAAATGCTTTGAAAGGTTGGTCATGACTAGACTGAACTGCTGCCTCAGGAAGGACCTGGACCCATTGCAATTTGCCCATCGCCACAATAGGTCAATGGCAGACGCAGTCTCAACGGCTGTCCATGTGTTTGGACCACCTGGACCAGTGGTCCCCAACCACATGCACAACATGCGCTACCGGGCCGCGAGGAAACGATATGATTTGGCGATATGAAACGATATGAGTCAGCTGCACCTTTCCTCATTCCCTGTCATGCCCACTGTTGAACTTGAATGTACGCGAGGTCATCAGTCAGTCATTACTTGATGAGTAAAAAACAAACGTTGCTTGAGAGGTTCTTTGGAAGAGTTGGTAGGGGACATAAAAGGCCTAATGATGATGATAACGCAGAGACAGCTGAGGCCGAGACTGCAAAAAAAAAGAAAGCTTCCATCAACAGAAAATACGATGAGTCGTACATAAAATATGGCTTTAATGCGACCAGTGACTCGTACGTTCCAAGCCCCCTGTGTGTGATATGTGGAGACAAGCTGTCTAATGAGGCAATGAAGCCCTCAAAACTGCTTCGGCACCTCGAGTCCAAGCACCCTGCACTTAAAAACAAACCCGTTGAGATTTTTGAGCGGAAAAAACGTGAGCAAGCGGGACAGAAGCAAGTGCTGAGAGCCACCACCTCCACAAATGCTGCTGTTCTGAGAGCGTTGTACTTAGTGGCTAGCTGTATTGCTAAGGCTAAGAAGCCTTTCACTGTTGGTGAAGAATTCATTCTGCCTGCTGCCAAGGACATGTGCCGTACTGTTGGGAGAAGCTGCAGCTAACAAGATGGCACAGGTTTCTCTTTCAGCTACCACAGTTTCAAGGAGGATCGATGACATAGCGGAGGACATCCAAGCACAGCTGTTGGAACGGCTTTATGAGTCACCATGGTGTGCTATCCAGGTCAACGAGTCTACCGATGTCGACAACAAGGCAATACTGCTGGTTTATGTGCGATATATATTTCAAGACGATGTGCACGAGGATGTGTTGTGTGCACTGCCGCTGCCAACTAACACAACTGGGGCACAACTATTCAAGTCTTTGAATGACTACATGTCAGGCAAACTGGACTGGTCATTCTGTGTTGGAATATGCACAGATGGGGCTGCAGCTATGACTGGACGGCTGTCTGGTTTCACTACCCGAGTCAAAGAGGTCGCTCCTGAATGCCAGTCTACACACTGTGTCATACACAGGGAAATGCTGGCTAGCCGAAAAATGTCACCTGATCTTAACAGCATATTGAGTGATGTTGTTGAAGTTATCAGTCACATCAAAGCAAAAGCCCTTAACTCACATCTGTTTGAGCAGCTGTGCGAAGAAATGGATGCAGAGCCCAAACGCCTCTCTTACACACTGAAGTCAGGTGGCTATTGAGGGAGAGAGCCCTGGCCAGGGTTTTTGAGTTAAGAAAGCCGCTACAGAGATTTCTTTCAGGAAAAAAGTCATCACTGGCAGCACACTTCAGTGATGAGGAGTGGATAGCAAAACTCGCTTATCTGTGTGACATCTTCAACCTGCTCAATGAATTCAATTTGTCACTTCAGGGGAGAATGACAACTGTCTTCAAGTTGGCAGATTAAGTGTCAGCTTTCAAAGCCAAACTGGAACTGTGGGTCGGTGAGTGGACAGGGGCATATTTGACATGTTCCCAACATTAGCTGGGTTTTTTGGGAGAGACTGAGGCTGCACCATCCTTCTGACAGCTGGTGCGCGATCACCTATCTTTGCTGTTGACAGAATTCAGGCGTTACTTCCCAACTGCAAATAACCCAAGAAATGCAAAGGAATGTGTCCGCGATCCATTTGTGAATGCCCCCGGTGAATCATCCATGTCAGCGCGGGAAGAAGATCAACTCCTCGAGCTTGCAGATGACGGTGGGCTGAAAAGTACGTTTGACATAACATCTCTGCCGGCATTCTGGATCAAAGTCAAGGCTGAATATCCTGAGATAGCCACTAAAGCACTGAAAACGTTGCTTCCATTTCCAACATCGTATCTCTGTGAAGCGGGGTTTTCTGCAATGAATGCAACAAAAACTAACTTGTGGAATAGTCTGGACATAAGGAACCCCCTTCGAGTATCGCTGTCTCCCATCACCCCTCTGGGACTGTCTTGTTGCAGGGAAACAAGCCCAGGGTTCCCACTGATTCTGCGATATTGGTGTGTTGCAATGATTTTATATGTTCATATGAGGAAAATATGCGCTGTGCGTTTAATATCCAAACGTTACTTAAAATATTATGATGCTGTTGACTTACAAGTGACTTATAATTGACTTATTACTATATTCATGCAAGGAAAATAGGCACTATATGTTTAATATTAAATTCGTTAGATAAACCCTTTTAGAAATGAAATTGAGTGTATTAGCCACTTATAGTTGACTTATCACCTGTATTCCGGTCGTGATGAACCCCCCCACCACCCCCCCACCCCCCCCGTCAGCCAGTCTGCAAGAATATTGTCAATATTAAACTGGTCCGCGGTGCAAAAGAGTTTGGTGACCCCCGACCTAGACAACACAACAGCTACATCAGGATGCTGTTCATTGACTATAACTCACCATTTAATACCATCATTCCCACAATCCCGATTGAGAAATTGCGGAACCTGGGCCTCTGTACGTCCCTCTGCAATTGGATCATCAACTTCCTAACCAGAAGACCACGATCTGTGCGGATTGGTGATAACCTATCCTCCTCGCTGACAATCAACACTGGCGCACCTCAGGGGTGTGTGCTTAGCCCACTGCTCTACTCTCTGTATACACATGACTGTGTGGCTAGGCATAGCTCAAATACCATCTACAAATTTGCTGACAATACAGTCATTGTTGGTAGAATCTCAGGTGGTGTGAGAGGGCGTACAGGAGTGAGATATGCCAACTAGTGGAATGGTGCCGCAGCAACAACCTGGCACTCAACATCGGTAAGACAAAAGAGCTGATTGTGGACTTCAGGAAGGGTAAGACAAAGGAACACATACCAATCCTCATAGAGGGATCAGAACTGGAGAGAGTGAGCAGTTTCAAGTTCCTGGGTGTCACAAGATCTCTGAGGATCTAACCTGGTCCCAACGTATCGATGTAGTATAAAGAAGGCAAGACAGCAGCTATACTTCATTAGGGGTTTGAAGAGATTTGGTATGTCAACAAATACACTCAAAAACTCCTATAGTTGTACTGTGGAGAGCATTCTGACAGGCTACATCACTGTCTGGTATGGAGGGGCTACTGCACAGGACCGAAGAAGCTGCAGAAGGTTGTAAATCTAGTCTGCTCAGTTCCATCTTGGGTACCAGCCTACAAAGAACCCAGGACATCTTCAGGGAGCGGTGTCTCAGAAAGGCAGCATCCCTTATTAAAGACCTCCAGCACCCAGGGCATGCCCTTTTCTCACTGTTACCATCAGGGAGGAGGTACAGAAGCCTGAAGGCACACACTCAGCGATTCAGGAACCCCTCTGCCATCCGATTCCTAAATGGACATTGAATCTTCGGACACCTCCTCACTTTTTAAAAAATATACAGTATTTCTGTTTTTGCACATTTAAAAAAATCTATTCAATATATGTAATTGATTTACTTTATTATTATTATTTTTATTTAGTTTTTTTCTCTGCTAAATTATGCATTGCACTGAACTGTTGCTGCTAAGTTAACAAATTTCACGTCACATGCCGGTGATAATAAACCTGATTCTGATTCTGATTCTGAGGTGCAAGGCCATAACGAGGCAGATTCTGAGGCCCAGAGTCCAATTTATCGTACTACGAACCGTTCAGTGGTCTTATAACGAACAACGGGATAGAGGCTGTCATTGAGATTGGTGGTACATGCTTTCAAGCTCTTGTATCCTCTCCCTAATGGGAAAAGGGAGAGCCCCGAACAGTGATCGCTGGCACTGACCGTTAAAGCGATTACGCCAGCTGTTACCCTCCTGCATCGCCCTATCCTTGGGGATAGTTTGCAGTAGATTTCCAGGCTAATTGGTGAGGGAGAGCGGATGAGTGGTGTATCTCATTTCCACGTTGTTCTGCTCTTTGACAGTGTGAGGAGTGTCTGTGCTGGCAGCACGGTGTCTGCATGGGTTTGCTGGAAGATAGCGTCCCCGAGATCTACACCTGTTACATGTGCCGCGATCCCCCAGGTGAGTGAGTGCTGCAGAGTGGCTCGTTTCACATAAACCTCTTAAATGCACGGGAATGGAGGTTGGCGTTGTTGGATCTGGAGAGGTTATAATCCAGGGGTTCTCCGGAAGTCAAGAATGGGACATAAAACTTATGGTTACAGTCATTATATTAGGTGTTCATAATAAAGAAATAATAGCCAATTCAGTCCACTGTGTCGGGAAGGAGAGTGAAGTGTGAAAATAAAGAAAGAATGAGAAAGTAAGCAAACATGAGAAGTCCTGGTCACCTAACAGACCAGGAGTCCCCAATCTACGGTCCACCCCTCAGTTAATGGTAAGGCTCCATGGCATAAAGCAAGTTGGAACCCCTGAGCTAAACAAATAAGAAACTTTCCATTGATAAGGAACTATCTATGAGACAGATTAAGTGGTGTGGCTCAGGCTGCGGAGAAATGGCTAGAAAAATATAGAACTACTACAATTACTGAAAATTCTTTAAACAATTGCCAACAAACAGGTGACTATATAAAAATGCAAGCAAGCACAAAGTAAGTTAAATGCAATAAAGATAACGGTTTAGTTTCTTGACCCAACAGTAAGCAACCATTTGGCTGAGCCTTAACGAGTCTGGCATCCGGTTCACCTGTGGTGGATGCATTAGTTGAGGGAAGGTTATAGGACAGGAAGACCTGCTGTGCTTTGGATGGTGTCAGTGGATTTTGAGTCATCAGTTGGTTTGTTTAGGGTGATACATGCTTTCAGGCTAATGCATCTTCTACCAAATGAAAAGGATGGAAATATCTACTTTCTCCTCAAAGGCCTATCGGATTCTTCCTTCTTCAGCTGCTTGCCTCTTCCACCTATCCCCTCTTGATTTGTTACTTCACACTTCCCTCACCTAGTTTCACCTATCACCTGCCACCTTGTACACCTTGCCCCTTCCCCCACTTTCTTATTCTAGCTTTTCCCCTCTTCCTTTCTAGTCCTGATGAAGAGTCTCGGCCCGAAGCATCAACTATTTATTCCTCTCCATAGATGCTGCCTGACTTGCTGAGTTACTCCAGCATTTGTGTGTTGCTCTGGATTTCCAGCATCTTTGCATTTATGGCCTCGATATCTACCCTGTTAGGCCCTTGAGATCTTTTTATGTTGCATTAAAATTGCTCCTTGTTCTTTTAAGCTACAGAATATAGCTTTAATTTTTTTCAGATGCCTGCGATGGGACAACCTAGTGCAGGGGTTCCCAACCTGGAGTGCCCGCACCCCCAGGGGGTGCGAGATGGAATTTCAGGGGGTGCGACAAGAGTGGCTTGTGTGCTTGAGTGATAAGTCACGAGTCATCACTCAGCCAGCTGCCAGTGTGCCTTGAGAAATGGTAGTAACGTTTGTCCCAAGTACGCTCCAGTCTCCCACTGCCCGAGTCAGCGTTGAGGATTCTCATCAGTGTTACCTGGGAAGTTACACCTCAGAGTTGAGGAGTCTCATCAATTTACTGTTTACAATTTTTTCTGAATAAATTAGAATCTAATTGCTCAATTTATATTTGCATTTTATGCACTGAGTTAAAAGCTTATTTTTTTAAGTTCAATTTGTTCACCCGCAGTATTGTATGTGGTTCAAAAATTAGAAATTAGACTTCTTCATCTTCAAATGTGATATTACTTTTGTAGGGGGTGCGAACATTAATCAAACATTTCCTAGGGGTGTGGGGCATAGAAAAGGTTGGGAACCACTGACCTAGTGAGTCTGCTGAATTGCCTACAATAGATCTTGGATAAGGCAACCAGAACTAGGAACAGTACTCCTAGTTTGATATCACCAGTGTAATTGTCGCAGCGCTTGCTCATTTCTAAGAAAGATGAGCTGTGTTTGTCACATGTTCATGGAAGCAAACATTGAAATGTGTCGTTTGCATCAACGACCAACACACTGTGCGGATGCGCTGGAGGAAGCGCACAAGTGCTGTCAAGCTTCCAGCGCCAATGTAGCATGCCAACAACTTACTGACCCTAACTTGCAGTCTTCGCAAAGTGTGAATGGAACCCACGCAGTCTCATGGAGAATGTACGAACTCCAAATGGCAGGAATTGAACCCAAATCGATGGTGCTGCAAAGTTTTGCACTAACCAGAGAGCTGCTGAGGCACCTTCTTTCAACCGAGGTCAGTGTGCTGTTTGTAAAGGACTTACTGTGAATCTGACCTTTTGCATGCCCATTTGAGTGAGGGATATGTTCCGTTCTTGACTGTTGTGGTTAATAGTTCTGTTCTTTCTGCCGTAGAGCACCGCTTGAGTTCTCGCTACTGGTACGACAAGGAGTGGCTGGCCAGTGGCCACATGCATGGCCTGGCCTTCCTCAAAGAGAATTATTCCCACCAGAACAGTGGCAAGATAGTGGCAACGCACCAGCTGCTGGGAGATGTTCACAAGGTCATCGAGCTGCTGCATGGGCTGCAGCTGAAGATATACATTCTACAGTAAGTAGTGGCACAGCTCTGTGTTAAACCCAGCAAAGCCTACCATCATGTGGGGGAAAGGTCAGCAACTATTGTCCAAAATGCCTGACCACAGCATTTTCATAAATTTAAAAAATAATTACTTATGTAATTTCCCCTTTTGTAACAATTTTACCTTTCATAGGTATGTTCAGGAAACCTTCCTGAACACACCCAACAAACTACAGCCATCTAAACCCCTTGCTTTAGGGAGATGCCAGTCAGTATTTGGGAAATTAAAATCTCCCATCACAACAACCCTGTAATTACTACACGGTTCCAGAATCTGTCTCTCTATCTGCTCTCAATGTCCCTGTTACTATTGGGTGGTCTATAAAAAAACACCCAGTGGTGTTATTGACCTCTTCCTGTTTCTAACTTCCACCCACAGAGACTCAGTAGACAATCCCTCCATGACTTACTCATTTTCTGCAGCCGTGACACTATCTCTGATCAACAGTGCCACGCCCCACCACATCTAAAGCCTGGGACTCTAAGTAACCATTCCTGCCCCTGAGCCATCGAAGTCTCAAGGTGTGGCAGCTGTATCGAGGGTGCAGAGGGTGTTGTGTGGGTTAGAAGTTTATCTTATGAGGAAAGATCGAGTTAGCTAGGGAATCATCCCTGGTGAAGGTGGCAGAGTTTGTCATCGAAACTTTGGTTATAGTCGATCCCTTCACCTGGCTGGAAGCCTGAGAAGAGTGTATTTGTGGTATATGACAGGAAAGCACTAGATCCCTTTGCAGATCAGGGTGAGTAGGTTGTGGGAAAGCTACGTTGGCACAGGAATCACGGCGACTCGTGCAGGCTGCCCCAAGCACATCCTCGGGCACGCGTTGGTCATTGATGGAAACAACGCATTTCGCTGTGTGTTTCGATGTAAATGTGCATCGTGTGAATCTTTGGAGTGTTACTGTAGTGTGCTGGTTAAGCAGCTTACAGAGTAAATAGACTTTACTGAGGAATAGACTGTGAAGCTTAAAAATTCAAGATGGTTTAATGTCATTTCCAGTACACAGGTGTAAAGGAGAACGAAATAATCTGGATCTGAAGCAGTCCAAAAAAAAACACGAGATAAAGAACACAAAACATGCTGAGTACCTGATCTGAAATGCTTGGGGCCGGAAGTGTTTCGGATTTCAGACTTTTTGGAACTTTAGACCATAAGAGCAGAATTATGGCCAGTTGGCCCAACAGGTCTGTTCTGCCATTTCATCATGGCTGATCCCTTTCCCTTTCAAACCCACTCACCTGCCTTTTCCCCGTAACGTATCATGCCTTAACAAACCAAGAACCTATCAACCTCTGCCTTAAATAAACCCAATCAGATTCATGGCCCTCTGGGTAAAGAAATCCCCCCTCATCACTGTTCTACTTGTTCGCCCCTATAATGTGAGGCTGTGTCCTCTGTTCGTAGACTCCCCCACTGTAGGAATTATCCTCCCCGCATCCTCTCTATCCAGGAGTTTCAGTGGGATAGGTCTCTAATGTCAGCACGTCTTTTCTTAAATAAGGGGCCCAAAACTGCTCACAGGTACTCCCAAGTGAAGGCCTCACCAATGCCTTATAAAGCCTCAGCATTGCATCTGTGCTTCTATATTCTAGTCCTCTTGAAATGAATGTTAACATTATATTTGCCTTCTTGACACTGATTCAACCTGCAAATTAACCTTTAGCGAATCCTGCACGAGGACTCCCAAGCCCATTTACACCTCGGATTTTTGAATTTTCTCCCCATTTAGAAAATGATTAAACTTTTATTCCTTCTACAAAAGTGCATGACCGTGCATATCCCGACACTGAATTCCATCTGCTTATCCTCCTAATTTGTATACTGCAAGTTCTTCTGCAGCCTCCCTCCTTCCTCAGAACTATCGATTTATCTTTGTATGGTCCGCACACTTGGCTCCGAGCCATCAATTCCACCATCCAGATCATTGACAGGTAACGTAAAGAGAAGTGGTCCCAACACCGCCCCCTGCAGAACATCACTTGTCACTGGCAGCCAATCAGAAGAGGCTCTGTTTATTCACACTCTGCCTTCTGCCAATCAGCCAATCTAGTAACTTTCTTGTAATGCCATGGACTCTTATCATCTTAAGCAACCTCATGTGCAGCACCTTATCAAAGGCCTTCTGAAAATCAAAGTACACAACATCCACCAATCCTCCTTTGTCTATCCTGCTTGTTATTTTCTCAGAATTCCGACAGGTTTGTCAAGCAAGATTTTTCTTTAAGGAAACCATGCCGACTTCGGCCCATTTTATCACTTACCAAGTATCCCAAAACCACATCCTTAATGATGGACTCCAACACTGAGGCCAGGCTAACTGGCCTATAATTCCCTTTCTTCTGCCTCCCTTCTTTCCTGAAGAGTAGAGTAACATTTGCAATTCTCCAGTCCACTGAACCATGCCAAAATCGATTGATTCTTGAAAGATCATTACTAATCCTTCCAGAATTTCTTCAGCTACCTCTTTCAGAACCCTGGGGTGTAGTCCATCTGGTCCAGGTGTCTTGTCTACCTTCACACCTTTCAGTTTCCCAGGGACCTTTACTCTAGTAATAGCAACTGCACTCACTCCTGCCTCGACACTCTCGAACTTCCAGCATACCTCGAGTGTCTTCCACAGTGAAGGCTGATGTAAACTACTTATTCAGTTCGTCCACCATTTCCTTGTTCCTCAATTACTACCTCTCCAGCATTATTTTCCAGTGGTTCAATATCTACTCTTTATATATCTGAAAAAACTTCTGGTATTCGTTTTGATATTGTTGGTGAGCTTACCTTCATATTTCATCTTTTCCCTCCTTAAACCTTTTTTCAGTTGCCTTATGTTGGTTTTTGCTCTATTATGTCCTCTCTTTTGTTTTTTATTTTGGTTTTGGCTTTCTTTGTCAGCCACAGTTACGCCATCCTGCCTTTAGAATACTACTACATCTTTGGGATGACTCTGTCCTGCGTCTTCCAAGTTGCTCCCAGAAATTCCATCTGTGGTTGCTCTGTTGTCATCACTGCTAGTATCCCCTTCCAATCAACTTTGGCCAGCTTCTCTCTCAATCCTCTGTAGTTCCCTTTACTCTACTATAATACGGATACATCTTACTTTAGCTCCTCCCTCTCAAACTGCAAGGTGGATTCTGTTTGATCACGTGATTACTGCCTCCTCAGGGTTCCTTTACCTTCAGCTTCCACATCAAATCCAGTTCATTACGCAACACCCAATCCGGAGTAGCTGATCCCCTAGTGGGCTCGATCACAAACTGCTTTAAAAAGCCATCTTGTTGGCATTCCACAAATTCTCTCTCTTGGGATCTAGCACCAACCTAATTTTTCCCATCTATCTGCATATTGAAATCCCCCATGACAATTGTAAAATTGCCCTCTTGACAAGTCTTTTTTGGAGTATATATTGAGACAGCTCAGGATCGTCATAATTTCCGACTCTGAATACATGTGCTACGGGAAAGCAATCTTTGACTTGGACTTGTTCATCCCACAAAGGTACTGATGTTAGCTGTTCAGCGTCTTAGATTTTCATCAGCAACAATCTTGGCAAACTCATCAATGGATTTCTCTGCTGCCTCATGATCAGCAGATGCTTTACCACCACAAACCTTTAAAACTTTTATGCCATGCTTTTTTCTCAAATTACTGCAACCAGCCTGCTGAGTGTTCACAATTACCTTCAATTTTCCATTCATCATGATAGATCTTTGCTTGTTTCATGATCAGCATACCGTTAAGCGGCACATGTTCTGACAAATCTCTCTTTCAATGCACTATCAAGATCTTCACGTTTCGTTTTATAAAGTTTAAAAAAAAATAAAAAAATTCATTAACCGCTGCTCATTACACGTGAGATCATTTCTCAGAACTGTCTGTGGTGTGCAGAGACCTGTGCATCTCCTGGGACCTTCGCAGCGCCTTGTGCAATTTTCCATTTGTGATGTCATGTCGGCACCCAAAAAAATCTTGGATTTCTCAGGTTTTCAGAGTTTGGAACTTTGGATAAGTGGTGCCGGACTTATAATTTAAAAAAATATATGTATACATACATAAGTTATCTTATATACATTGATTGTATGTCCATAAAGTGTTGCTAGACAGAAGAGTGTCTGTACATAAAGATGACTGACAGGAAGTGATAAAGTAGTTGTGGGGGGTCTTGGATGTGTGGGTTAGTGGGTGGAGGTGTTGATCAGCCTTAGAAACCTAAGAAGGTTGGCGTCATTCAATGTCTGTAGTGAGATGCTGAAAAATGTTCTATAGGTCAGTTGTGGAGAGCACCCTCTTCTTTGTGGTGGCGTGTTGGGGAGGAAGCATTAAGAAGAGGGACGCCTCACGTCTTAATAAGCTGGTAAGGAAGGCGGGCTCTGTCGTGGGCAAAGTACTGGAGAGTTTAACATCGGTAGCTGAGCGAAGGGCGCTGAGTAGGCTACGGTCAATTATGGATAACTCTGAACATCCTCTACATAGCACCATCCAGAGACAGAGAAGCAGTTTCAGCGACAGGTTACTATCGATGCAATGCTCCTCAGACAGGATGAAGAGGTCAATACTCCCCAATGCCATTAGGCTTTACAATTCTACCGCCAGGACTTAAGAACTTTTTAAAAGCTATTATTAATGCTTTTTGAGATAGTGATTTAGATGCATATCATATTTTTTTTTACTGAGTTAAGTATTGTATGTAATCAGTTTTGCTACAACAAGTGTATGGGACATTGGAAAAAAGTTGAATTTCCCCATGGGGATGAATAAAGTATCTATCTATCTATCTATCTATCTACTGCTTAGGGAAAGTAACTGTTTTTGAGTGAGATGGTCCTGGTGTAGATGCTACACAGCCAAGTCCTTGTTACAAGTCCTGCTCACTTCACTCCTAACTCATTGGGGAAATGTCAGAGGTAGGCTTTGTTATACAGAGGGTTGTAAATGGCCCTGTTCTCTGAATCATTCCCCAGGAATAAAGATCAGCCAGACCTGAAACTCTGGTGCAAGCCTTGGCACGTTTCTCCCTCCACCATCGAAAAGCTGTGGGAGAGGCATCTGGCTCCCAGCGAGGACAGCAACAGCGGCCTCAGCACCAGCACCAGCACGCAGGGAAGGACCCCTAATGGCACGGCTGAGCGGCAGGCCCAAATGCCAGTCATCGAGGAGTCCTATATCACCAGTGAGCATTGCTACCAGAAACCCCGAGCCTACTACCCTGCCGCGGAGCAGAGGCTGGTGGTGGAGACCAGGAATTCCTCCCTGGATGAGGGCTTCGGCCGGATGCGGGAAAACGGTGACGAGGCGCTGGCTGAGAGGTTCGGGAGGAACGTTGATGAAGATTCGGGGCGGACTGACTTCGATCTTCGAGAGCAAGACAGCCTGTGTAAGGTCAGTGACCCCGGAGAGATCTTTATCTGATGTTCTATTTAAAGATTCGAGATTGTTAAATGTCACTTCCTGTACACAAGTGTGAAGGAGAAGGAAATGATTGTCACTCCGAATCTGATGCAGCACAAACACACACAATGAAGATAAAGAACACAATAATAAAAAAAACATATTAAATGTAAAGACATAAGATAGCTTGAGTAGGTAGATTGATTATATGTCCTTAAAGTAACACTAGGCATAAGAGTTTATGTACATAAGGTGACTGACAAGAAATGATAAAGTGATCGTGATGGGGAGGTAGAGGGCTGGGTTAGTGGGCAGAGGTGTTGATCATCCTTATTGTTTGGGGACAGTAGCTGTCTTTGTTTCTGGTGGTCCAGGTATGCCTGCTCTGTAGCATCCCCCCGATGGCTTTGGGATAAACCGTCCAATGCATGGTGGGTGGGATCCTTCATGACGTTACTGGGCCTTTTCCTCCCATCTATCGCAGCAGCCACTGATGTGCTCTTTCTGTCTGTTTACAGGGTGAGAGTGGCACTGGCAAGGTAAGAGTCTTATCGGCCAACCTTATCTGACCCTGAAACTGGACTCTAGGTCTGGAGACACGTGGCCGCATTAAATACGAAACGCTTATTCCTTGGGGACGTCAATAAATCGGGTGACTTTCTATAGCAGAAGTCATAGTTTCACAATATTGGTATGACCTCTGAAATTCCAAATTTTAACACTTTGAATGTAACTTGCTTGGCTGCTGGAAGGATTTGAATGTGTCTCCAGGTCACTAGTCCAACCTTTAGATCCGAATAACCATCACTAATACTGTCTTGTGTCAGTGGGTAATAATAATCACATCACCTCTCCTGTGCACTGTCTTGTGGACTCTCTGTGTTGTTGAGTGGGGAGTGCGGTCTTGAGAGCCCTTGAAGGTAGAGAAACTTCACTAAAAGCACCAAAAAGAGGTGGCGTGTGTGTGTGTGGGGGGGGGGGGGGGTCTTACCATTCCATTTCAAGTTTCAAAGTGCACTTATTGTTGAAGAACATACAAATTATACAACCTTGAGATTTGTTTGCTTATAGGTGGTCGCACATGTTTGAGGTTTGATTTTGTAATCCTCTGTAAAGTCACGCCTCAGCCTCCTCTGGAGAAAAACACCCTGGCCTCTAACTTATACTTCCTGTCCTGGTAGCATCCCTGTGAATCTTTTGTACTTCCTGTCCCGGTAACGTCCGTGTGAATCTTTTGTACTTCCTGTCCCGGTAACGTCCGTGTGAATCTTTTGTACTTCCTGTCCCGGTAACGTCCGTGTGAATCTTTTGTACTTCCTGTCCCGGTAACGTCCCCGTGAATCTTTTGTACTTCCTGTCCCGGTAACGTCCGTGTGAATCTTTTGTACTTCCTGTCCCAGTAACGTCCCCGTGAATCTTTTAGTGAGGTAGTGTTCATGGGTTCAGTGTGCATTCGGAAATCGGATGGCAGAAGGGAAGAAGCTGTTCCTGAACTGTTGAGTGTGTGCCTTCAGGCTCCTTTACCTCCCTCCTGATGGTAGCAATCAGAAGGGGGCATGTCCTGGGTGATGGGATCCTTAATGATGGATGCTACCCTTTGAGCCATTGCTCCTTGAAGATGTCCTGGATACTACAGAGGCTAGTGCCCGTGATTGATAGCAAAGACATGTTTTTCTTGTGGGAAACCCCAATCCAGGGATAATACAGTCCATGGAACCTGCTCCACCATTTGATTTTGGCTGATTGACTAAACTTTTGATCCCAAATGTGGCTTAGAGTCATGAAGTTGTAGAGCCAGAGAGGGGTTGGGGGGGGGGGGGGGGGGGGGAACAGACCACAGACCCTTCAGCCCACTAGTTCATGCTATCACCTTTGCCCATCAGTACTAACCACATAGGACCATAGTTTTACTCTTATTGTGTCATTTAAAAAAATTTGTGGATCCCCTTCTTATCACAATAAAGCTGCATTTTATTCCTTGAGACTAGCATGTTCTGTATTCCAGCCACTTTCTGTTCAATTCCTTTTGTTAGATTACCTTTAAGTTATCATCACCCTGGGGAAATTGTTTAGTAATTGTCCGTTCCTGTTAGTGTAATGATGCTGTTCTATAACAAGACAACAGAGCTATGGTTGCCATATCGACTGTTTTTTGTGTATTTATGATTGTGAATGTCTGTAAGAATGGAACCCCTCATTACCTCGTGATGGCATGTGTGTAAAACATTATCTAAGCCACAGTGCAGTCACAGATGCATTTCAGCTCACTACAACAGAAGGAAGAGATGGTTGCACTGAGAGAGTGTTTCACCAGATTATCGCCCTGGATAGTAAGCTCCAGCTAAGAAGAGGGATTGGATTTGTTTTCCTGTTTTACTGCGACCTGACTTGAGTGTACAGAATTATGGTGTGAGCAGGTTATGAGAAACTCCCCCCTCCCCCCTTTTCCTCTGCAGGCCTCAATAGCAGACAAAGGATTGATAGCCCAATTGGAAAAGTCTAAAAACAGCTGGATAAATCTTACATTAAAAGTATGGCAGAAGGTGGCTAATTTATGTGGAATTAATAAGATGTTAAAACTTTTTAGATGGTGTGCATATGATACCGAATTTCTTCCCAACAGAGTAGATAAAAGATTTGAACTATGGATAAAGAAAGGTCTTACAACTTATCTCTCATTTACACAGAAAAGAGTATTTCAAGATTTCCAATCCATACAGGACAAACATGGCCTAGAACATAATGACTTTTTAGGTACCTTCAAATACGACATTATGTTAACCAGAGTTGTAGATATACAGATTTATCAACAGTATAATTAGAATTTTTCAAGATTCTGATTTCAGCTTACAGTTCAATGCCAAGTAAATAAATTTCTCGATTATACAATGTACTCTTAGATGCTAAAAATGAAAACACATTGTATATTAAAGAGAAGTGGGAGAAAGAAGTGAGGTTGGTACTTTCAGAGGAGGTTTGGGGGAAAATATGCAGCTTTCAGTGGTCTTCGACTAACTCTTTGATTTGGAGAGAACATTGTTGGAAAAATATTATAAGATACTTCAAGACCACATATCAGGAAAAATATAAAGACACAAACGTGATGGGTTGGAGAAGGTGTGGCTCCAAGGAGGCAGATCATTTCCATATTTTCTGGGATTGCCCTAAATTAAGTTTATATTGGAAAGGTATCCATAGAACTTTAGGTCAGGTATTTAAGACCTCTGAACTTTGCGACGCTCTATTTAGGACATGTACTGTTTTTGGATCAGAAAACAGACAAAGTTGCTACAGGTCCTCTTAGCGGCAAGTAAGAAATCAATCACCAGAAAGTGGCTAAATCCAATATCACCTACATTAGAAGATTGGCATGAAATTATTTTGGAAATAATTAAAATGGAAAAGATGACCTACTCTTTGAGAATTCAAAAAGAAAAATTTGATCAAATTTGGAATAAATGGATTGAATTTATAACCCCAAAGCGAGCAGACTCTGGTTGACTCTCCTAATGATTTATACAGCTTTTTCCATCAACACAGTAATATTGCTAATGTAAGCACCCTTGGTTTGATTGTTTACTGTTTTTTTTGAAAATAGGGAATTAACTCAAGTAAAGGAAAAGACTTGGGAAAGGGGAAAAATATGAAAAAATTAAGTAAATAAGTACATAGGGATTGGATAATTATGTTTGGGGGTAGGAGCAAACATGAACGAGTTAGGATATAAAATCCTACAATGGTAGTTACATAGGATTACATATAATATTTTGGACCAGAAGTAATGGTTCAGAAGAGATACATGGAAATTATTATTAGTCCACTATTATTACTATTTTTCTTAACAATTATTATTGTCATTGCTTAGTCTAATAGGGTGGAATTACAACTGCACATAATTATCTATTTAAGTGCCTTATTACTTTTTATATTATCTCAATGTTTACTTACAAATGTATAAAGAATTATAGATTAAAATTAAATTTTAAAAAAAGAGAAACTTTCCCCCATAACAAAGGTGTCCATAAACAGAGCGGATGGGTAAGTAGATTTAGGGAGGATTTGAAGAAGAAATTGTTCACCCAGAGGTTGGTTGAGATCTCGAACACACTGCTGGAGGTGGTGATAAAGGTGTGTAGCCTCACAGTGTTTATGAACGGTGTTAGGGCGGCATGCAAGTGTGGATGGTTAGAATAACGCTACAACACCGGTGACCTGGGTTCAATTCCGATGCTGCAAGAAGTTAGTTTATTTATTTATTGAAATACAGCGTGGAATCGGCCCTTTGAGCTGCGCCGGCCAGCAATTACACAAATTAATCATAGCCTGATCACGGGACGGTTTACAATGATCGATTAACCAACTAGCCGGTATGTCTTTGGGAAGAAACTGGAGTGGTTGGAGGAAATCCACGTACAAACTCCTTACAGGCAGTGGTGGGATTTGAACCCGTGACCCCATAGGTTTCCTCCGGATGCTCCTGTTTCATAGGTAAAGGTTAGCACTACTTGTCACATGTACATGGAATACACTAAAATGCATCGTTTGTATTAACGACCAACACAGTCCGAGGATGTGCCCTTACAAACGGTGGCAGGAATTGAACCCCAATCGCAATTGCTAGCATTGTAAAGCATTATGCTAACCGCTCTACTGCTTGCCGTCCACGTACGGGTTGGTAGGTTAATTGGTCACATGGGTTTATTGAGCAGCAGCGGCTCTTTGGGCTGGAAGGAATCGTTACCGTGCTGTGTCTCAAACAAGAACAATTGATTTGAAATATTAAGGCATATAAGGATGAGTGCTGAGTGCTCAGAAATGGAATTGGGCATTTAGCTATGATCACAGTGACCTAAAATTGGCACAGTAGCGTAGCAGTTAGCACAATCACTTTACAATGCCAGCTGTAAGATTGGGGTTGTGTGAGGAGCTTTGTACATTCTTCCTGTACAAATGTGTGGGTTTCCTCCGGGTGCTCTGGTTTCCTCCTATATTCCAAAGGCTTGCAGGTTGTGGGCGTGCTGTGCCGGATGTGTGGCGACACTTCGACAATCCTCGCTGATTTCATTTGATGCAAACAACTTATTTCACTTTTTCCAATGTGCATGCGTCAAATAAAACTAATCTTTATCTTTGCTTTATGACATTTGAAAGGCGTTTCGGCAGGTAAACGAAAGATGGAAAGCTCAGGGATATAAGGACAATGCAGTCAAACGAGACTCGCTTAGATGGCCATCTTGTTCAACAGTCTTGGATTAGCATGCAGATGTTGGGCAGAAGGGCCTTTTGCCATGTTGGATGGCTGTGACTCTTGTGAATCTGCATGGGAAGGTACAGAATGAGGTCAGGTGTAGCAATGGAGGGATTCAAAAACAAAATTTAATAAAGTGTTTCTGGAGCAGAAGCTTGTGTGGGTCACTGAGCACACAGGCGGTGATCAGATCAGACAGGATACAAACGTGTTTACATCAAGTAAAAGATTTGCCAATAGATTTGAGGCAACAAATCTTGGGATTTGTTCTACATGAGTAGCTCCTGCCGCCTGTCGCTTCAGGAGATTAACAAGAGACACAGATTCTAATAACCGAGCATCTGTTGTAAACAAAACAACGGCCACAGTTCAGCAACTCAGTTGGCTGCAGGCAAAAAGAACCGGGCTTTGCTTTTCATCAGCAAATATTTAAAGGCCGGATTCTTAATTACATCAAGAGATTGAGCAGCTAAAGAAACAACAGTATTAGGTTCCCTTTGGTGCACCCGTTGGTTCCCACATCCCAAAACTGTGTGGGCTGCTGGGTTAATCGGCTGCTGTACGTTACCTTTCATACATAGCTGAGTGGGAGAACCTTGGCGGGGAGCTTTTCTATATATTTATTGATTGAGAAACAGTGCTGAATAGGACCTCCTGGCCCTTTGAGCTGCCCAGCCCAGCGATCCCCCGGATATAACCCTAGCCTGATCATAGTCAATTTACAATGACCAATTAACCTATCGACTGGTACATCTTTGGACTGTGGGAGGAAACCGGAGCACCTGGAGGAAACCCTCGCAGTCACGGAAAGAACGTACTCATTACAGACAGCAGCGGGAAATGAACCCGGGTCACTGGTACTGTAAAGCATTGTGCTAACCAGTACGCTACTATACAGCCCCAATGTGAGGTACAGAGAGATTTCAAGATGGCGCTCATGATACACGGCATCTCACTAAACTTCTGGATATACTCTTCTGACCTACTATCGCTGCAGTATGCAGCCTATAATTTCCCTTTAAGCAATGTACTTTAAAATCATGGGGTGGCAGGATGGAAATGTGTCTCTACCCAAAGAATGTTTAAGGTGGTCGGTTCTTCCCTCCGTTAGCCTGCAGGTCACCCTTGGGCAAGGGGTAACATCTGCTCTTCCCCCCCCCCCCCCCCCCCCCCGATCAGGGTCACGTGAATCCACGGGATCAGGTGGTGGACGGTCGTATGAGCAGCCGGTGCATATCACAAGTCCTGGTTATGTGACCACTGACACCAGGCAGACAATCTCTGAAGAGTATTGATAATGGCTGGGGTCTCCCGTCTTGTAAAGACACTGAACAATGGCAAACCACTTCTGCAGAAAACCTTTCCAAGAACGGTGATGGTCAAAGATCATGATCATCTATGTCATACGACACGGCACGCAACGAATGAACTTTTAAACTGGCCAAACGTACAGTGTGTTGTCTTTTGCACTTTGGTCCTTTGTCCATCTTCACTGTGTGCTGTTTTTCATTGATTCTGTTGTGTTTCTTTGTATTTATTGTGATTGCCCACAAGATAATGAACGTCAGGGTAGTATATGGTAACATATATGTTCCTTGAGAATAAATTTACTTTGAGAAGACAGCCAGTATCCTTTGCCCAGGGCCGAAATGCCTAGAGGGTATGCATTGAAAGTGAAGAGGGTGAGAGATTCAAAGGAGATGAGTGGGGAAGTTTCTTTTTCACAGAGTGGATGCATGGAATGTTCTGCCAGAGGGGGTAGACACACTAGAGGTGTTTAAAAGGCTCTCAGAGCATGCAGAAAAGACCCTGTAGTAGGCAGAAGGGGAAGAAGATTCCAGATGAAGATGAGCTTTATTTGTAACATATAGTGAAATGCATCAGTGACCAGCACAGTCCAAGGATCTGCTGATGATAGCCCACGAGTATCAGCATCTTTCTGGCACCAACGTGGCACACCCACAACTTACTACCCCTAACCTGTATGTCATTGGAATGTGAAAGGAAACCGGAACAGCCACAGGGAGAACAGGGAGGGCTTGCAGACAGTGGCGGGAATTGAACCAGATCGTTACACTAACCATTACCCACTAACTAGCGCTTAATTACTAGTTCTGAACAATGTTGTGGTCCTGTTCTGTGTTCTGTGATTCCACTTTAACTCACCCCTCTGCCCCCCCTCTCAGGTTCGGGGTACTGAGTCAACGGCGGAAGTGCAGAACGAGGAGAGCCGGGGGCCGAAGGAGTCCGAGGAAGGGGGAGACAGTGACCCCCAGCTGCAGTGGCAGGTCAACCTGCTGGCGCACATCGAGTCCTTGCAGGACGAGGTCTGCCACCGGATGGACTTCATCGAGAGGGAGCTGGATGGTGAGCTGAGGTGTTGGTCTGTCGTAGCTCGTACGGTGCAGGTGGGAGGGCGGTCAGCAGGGAACCAAGCACACAGGACTGGAGGAACAGTTCCCCCTGTTCTGATCCTTTCCTGTGCTTACTGGAGTTCAGAGGAATGAGTCGGGAATGGAGGGATGGAGGCCATATTCTGGCAGATACATTGGCAAAATGGCCAGCACGTGGGCTGTACAAGTCATATGAAGCAAGGTTAGCAGACCAGGGACTTTACTCTTTGGAGCGTAGAAGAATGAGAGGGGACTTGATAGAGGTCTACAAGATTATGAGAGGCATAGATAGGGTGGATAGTCAGTACCTGTTTCCCAGGGCACCAATAGCAAACACTAGAGGGCATATGTACAAAATTAAGGGAGGGAGGTTTAGGGGAGACATCAGGGGTAAGTTTATTTTTTACACAGAGGGTTGTGAGTGCCTGGAATGACTTGCCAGGGATGGTGGTGGAGGCTAAGACATTAGGGGTATCTAAGAGCCTCTTGGACAGGCACATGGATGAAAGAAAAATGGAGGGTTATGGGGTAGTGTGGGTTTAGTACTTTTTTTTAAGGATTATATGGGTCGGCACAACATGGAGGGCTGAAGGGCCTGTACTGTGCCGTAGTGTTCTATGGTTCTATGTTGAGAATGATCCCAGAAATGAAAGGGTTAATAAATGAGAAGCACTTGATGTCGTACTTGCTGGAGTTTAGAAGAATGAGAGTAGATCTAATTGAAACCAAACAGATATTGAAAGACTTAGACAGAGTAGATATGGAGAGGTTGATTCCTATAGAAGGTGGGAATCTCGGACCAGAGAGTACAGCCTCACAATAGAATCATATCCCTTCAGAATAGAGATGAGAAGTAATTTCTTTAGCCAGGGGTTGATGAATTTGTAGAATTCATTGGGTATATTTAAGCTTTGCTTAATGGTATTTGTCCATGGCATAAAAATGATTGGGAGCCCCTGATTTAAATGGACGTTGATAGGTTCCTGATTAGTAAGGGTGTCAAAGGTTACAGTGTGGAGGAATAGGGTTGACAGGAAATTTAATCAGCCAGGATCGAATGGCAGAGCCTAATTCCACTCCTATGTCTGAAGGTCTTGTCAAGTGTCACTGAATGAGATGGGACAAGTTCCTGAGAGGACTCAATAGGGTAGATGGCGAGATGTTTTCATTTGTGGGAAATTTCCAGAATATGGAGAATAATTACAAGATAACTAACTTACTGCTCGTTCTGCTGCTGGTCTTTAATAATCCCGTTATCTCAGGCCAGTGTCTGGGTGAGCTGGTTTGAACCAGAGTCAGATAGACCAAAGGAAGGGCACCTGAGACACGAAGTTGTGTAACCCTTGGATTACTTCCAAAGGAAATTCTAGCACAGACGAGCTCAAGCCAACAAGATTGAAATGCAACATTTGAACTGATAGGGAACAGTATAAGAATTAGGGGCTTCAAACACAATGCAGCGAGAACTCCGGAGACTAACTGTCGCAAAGAATAGCCCCAGGCCTGGGTCTGGGAGAAGGATCGATCATCTGGCCAATGGGAGCTCTCTGTTTTGGTGTTATAAACTAGAAAAGTGGTCTGAGGGAACAGTAGAATTCATGTCTTAGGTTGTTGGCCTAGGGTCAACGTAGATACATTGTCTTTTATGCAGAGACAATGAAGTGCAAGGTTTGATTAAGAGTTGTGTAGAGAGCTGTCTAACCCAGATCAGTTGATGAATTGTCAGCAAAGATGAGAGAAGAGAGATTTAATGAGAACCCGATGGCAGCTCTATTTTTTACGCAGAATGTGGAATGAGGAAGTTGTTGGGGCAGGTACAGACAGATTGATGGGGAAAGTTTAGAATAAAGGTCACCAACCTTTTTAAGCCCAAGATCCCCTATTGACCCCAGATCAATTAGTTACATGCATGCGCACCGGGGCAGAAAAGACAGGAAGTAAAACCCCGCAACCCGGAAGTAGAAATAATTAATATAAACACTAGGGGTACCCGCTTTTTTTTTGCACTGAGTACCGGTTTAATATTGACAATATTCTTGCGGACCGGCCGACGGGTGGAGAGGGGATGTTAAACACGACGAGAATACAGCGATACTGGAAGCAGGTTCCTTATGTCCAGTCTATTCTGCAATTTAGTTTTCGCAGCTCTCGGCACTTAGCTTCTGCTCACGTTTTTTTCCGCTGAAAAAACTGGGTTTGTCTTTAAGTGCAGGGTGCTTGGACTCAGGGTACTGAAGCAGTTTTGAGGGCTTCATTGCCTCTTTAGACAGCCTCTGGGCCCGAACTCCAGCCTCCCGCCCGCCGCCAGATGCCTTGGCCAGGTGCGGTTGGTCGTGGGTGGGGTGAGAGGACAAGGTCAGGGCCAAGGTCCCCATGCTGGGGCCATGGCGGTCACAGTCCGGAGAGAACGAGCGGCTGAGCGAGGAGAGCAACAGGCCCAGGCCCGTGCCCGCCCCCCTTGTAGGATCTATCGGCCGACAAAAGTTTGTTTCAGTAGATCGCAGCGAGGTAGCTGCTCTGATACTTATGAAACCCTGAGCCCAAATTAGGTCGTCTGCGAATATTTTAGCACCGGCTTCCCCACAAATATTTGGTGTGCTAAACAGGTTTAGAGGCGGCGCCCATCTGTCCATGCTCCAGGCCAGTAGCAACGGCACTTCCTGCCAGCCGCCCGAAGCCAACCAGTGATCCCTTGCGCGAGGGTGTCTCTGCGTTTAGGTAACTGATGATCTCGCGTGTATTCAAGTTCAACAGTGGGCGTGACAGGGAATGAGGAAAGGTGCGGCTGACTCATATCGTTTCCTCGCGGCCCGGTGGTTGGGAACCACTGAAGTACACTGTGTAGTGCGTGACGGGGGAGCTACTCACATGCTCACTGGGCAGAATGGAACTAAAACCCCACAACCCGGAAACACCCGGAAACAGTCTCTCAACAGTGTGCATTTATTTTTCATTTTTTTTCAGGATCTACTGGGAAAGTCTCAAAGATCGACCAGTCGATCACTATCGACGGGTTGGCGACCACTAGTTTAGAAGGTTATGGGCCAAATGTTGGTAGATCAGACTGGCTTGGATGGAGTCTTTTGGTCAACATGAATCATTCGGGCCAAAGGGCCTGTTTCTATGCTGTTTGACTCTAGTGTGAAGTACTTAAAGTGAGGGGTGGAAAATGTTGAAATGTTTGGGGAATTAAGGGTGATGAGAAACTGGCACAGTTGAGGGGTAGATCAGCCACGATCGTATTGAACAATGTGGCTGTCTCAAGATTTCCCAGGACTTGAGGATTTGAGTTGTAAGGAACGGCTGAATAGTTTAGGGCTTTATTCCTCAGTGTAGAAGAAAGGGGAGACAGAGGTATAGTATACAAAATTTAGACAGGGTGAATGCAAGCAGGCTTTCTCCACTGAGGTTGAGTGAGACTAGAACTAGAGGTCATGGGTGAAAGGTGAAATATTTAAGGGGAATTTGAGGGAGAACCACTTCACTGAGAGTGTGGAATGAGCTGCCCACTGAGAGTGTGGAATGAGCTGCCAGTGGAAGTTGTGGATGCAAGTTTGATTTCGAAACTTGAGAGAAATTTGGATAGGTATTTGAATTGAAGGGGTTTGGAGGGCAATGGTTAGATACAGCTTGATGGGGACTGGGCAAGTTAATAATTTGGACCAGACTAGATGGGCTGAAGGGCCAGATTCGGCGCTGTAGTTTTCTGTGACTCTTAGGCCAAGTGGCCTACTGTTCCTTCTATTCTCTTGTGCTCCAGTGAGCGACTGGTTTAAAAAAAATCTATTCAAAATCCTTGGCCTTTTAAATGGAAATATTATTGACCTATTGTCAACTGATTTGGTTAGTCAATTCACTACACAACTCTAAACTAATTAAAGTATGAACTTTGTTGCCGCTGCACAAATATCAACGTAACTATGTTGACCCCAGGCCATTAAGTCAAGTCATGAATTCTATTGTTGCCTTTGTACCATCAGTCATTCAACTTATAACACTGAAATAGGGGGTCTCTGATTGTCCAGACAACTGATCCTGCTTCTCCCAGCTCCTTCTTTGTGTGTTAGTCTCCGGAGATCTCATTGGCTCTTGTCCAAGTCAGCATCATTTTATTCCCCTTCTCGCAAGTAACAACTTGTTATTAATGTCTCTTTCTTTGTTCTCCCTGAATGACAACAGCTCAGACAGTTTGTAAGGCTCAGGTTACCTGGGTCACAAATACGGACTGTCCCATTCATAAATCTCCAGCTTCTTTCTTACCAAAGAACATCTCACGAATAACATCTTATTTGGAAATGATCTCGAGTTCAGCAGATCATCAGTAGAGGCCTCATTGTGTCCTCTTTTATGTGGTTTTATCCAGTTATTCCTGAGCAAAACCAGTTCACAAAATGGTGGCCGCGGAGCAGTTGCCAGCTTTCATGGCAAGAGCAAAGACATTTGGTTTGTCTGCTTCCGCTGACCTCGATTCATTCCAGTTAAATGTTTTCTTCCATATTTTAATTCCTTCATGACCAACAGTATAGAGTGAGAAATGAGGTGACTTCAAAGGCCCAGTGTCAGCTTGGAGGACAGGGAAGAGAAAGTTTCAACTGGGGGCATCTGTTCCTTCCTGCTGTTTTCCTCAGAACCAGCTCTGGGAGACTTGTTGGACATGTTCAGAGGAACTGTGCTCTGGGGATCCCTCTCCAGGCTTCTCCCCATCTCAATGGCCTCCATTGTTGTACGCATTCATAATGTTTCCAGATTAAATCATTCATCTAAAATGATGTTTTTTATTTTTGTTTCAATGTCATTAGTATTAATTTCACTTTCCTCTCCCTTCTCTTGCTCAGAGATGGCTTCCCTTTATGGGAAGCTGGATTAGTTGTGCCTGTAGGTGAAATTAAAGCCCAAGTTTTGGTATTTACTGAAGAATATAAATGTTGCCCCTTTCAGTTCTGTTCAGCATTCAGCTGCACAGTTACAGATGCCAACAGTTGGACCAGTGTATCAGTCAAGAATAATCCCCAAACTGATACTCTTCCTCCTACTCCACCTACCCCTTAATCATAGGGAATGTTGAATATGTCAGGTCTGTTCCCTAGAATGTAGAGAAATGTGGGCAGATTTGATAGAGATAGAGAAAATTACAAGGGGTATAGACAGGGTGAATGCAAGCAGGCTATTTTCACTGACGTTGGGTGAGACTAGAACTTCATTAAGTGTGGAACGATCTGCCACAGAAAACGGTGGATGCAGGTTCAATTGCAACATTTAACAGAAGCTTGGACAAGTATATGGAGGGCTACGGTCCAGGCAATGGTCAATGGGACTGGGAAGAATAACAGCTCAGTGCAGACTAGATGGGCTGAAGGGCCTGTTTCTGTGTTGTAATGCTCGAAGACTCCGGTTTACTGCAGGAAATTGTAGTTACATTGCAGAAGCAGGATTAGACTGATCCCTCGTGACTGCTCTTGTATTCAGGCACAGGGACACTTCCCTGCACCAGCTTCGTATCCATTGTTCCCCTCACGTCGGAGAATTCAATCCATCCATCTTTCTCTTCAGCAGTCATGATGCACTTGTTGGACTCAATGGTCAGGATGCGGCAGGAATAAGGGAACTATGGAATCATTGCTAGAATCTGAATCATGTTTTACTCACTGCCATATGTTGTGAAATTTATTGTTTTGTGGCTGCAGTACAATGCAATTCGTAATCAAAGACTAAATTACAATAAGTATTTTTTTAAAAATCAAAAACGGTAGTGCAAAAAGAGAGGGTCATTCTAGCTTTGTAAAGGGTGGGATGCATTACTGACATTGCTGTTTTGCCAGAAACCAGGTTACACTCCAGGTTTAAAGTAACTTTATTATCGAAGTACATCTATGTCACCATTTACAAACCCGAGATTCATTTTCCTGCGGGAATACTCAGCAAATCTATACAGGTGTTCCCCGCAATCTGAAGGGAGAGCGTTCCTATGAAACCATTTGTAAACCGAAATGTCGTAAAGCGAGGAAGCAATTACCATTAATTTATATGGGAAAAATTTTTGAGTGTTCCCAGACCCAAAAAATAACCTACCAAATCAAAGCAAATAACACATGAAACCTAAAATAACACTAATGTATAGTAAAAGCAGGAATGATATGATAAATATACACCCTATATAAAGTAGAAATATTGTATGTACGGTGTAGTTTCACTTATCAAAATTGGGAAGACAGCGAGCCAAAATCGATTTGGAGAAAAAAATCAGCACGTACATGCAGACGCAAACAACTGCCCGCACAAGGTTTCACGGTCGTAGTCTTTCTCGGGGTAAACACATGTATAAAGCGGGCGTCATTTTTTTGTAAAAGCGAAAATCCTCTTTGGTTAGCGAAAACAGGTACTAATGTAGGTCTTTCATAACAGCGAGTTGTCGTAAAGCGAGCGTTCGGAAACGGGGGCCACCTGTAGAATAGCAACTATAATGATCAGTGAACGACTGCCAAACTAGGGCTTTCCAGCTGAGTGCAAGGGACAGCAAGCTGTGCAAATGCAGAAAGAAGAAGCAATGATAAATAAATGAGCAAAAGGAGGGCACCCCTACCCCCTACTACTGCCCTGCACACAGTACTGTGCAAAAGTCTTACCCACATACAGCTAGCATGCCTAAGACTTCTGTACCGTACTCTATTTGTCAGTCTGGAGCAGAGAGCGAGTTCCTAAATCTGGTGTGAGCGAAGGATGTTTCGAAAGACAAGGGTGGAGTGCTGCGGGAGGGGTGTGGGGCAGGTGTCAGAGAAAGACTGCCCCGGGGGGGGGGGGGGGGGGGGGGATGGGGATGGTGGCATAGGTGTCGACACACCAGCCTTGAGACACCAGATAAGATAATTTGATTCCAAACAATTGGTTTATTGATCATTACAGAATGTCTTTCTGGTGCTCCCCGCTCCCTACCCTTTCCCTTCCCCTTTTCCCAACCAGGATTCCCCTCTCCCTGCCCCCTTCCCACTCTCAGTCTCCACAATAGAGACCATATCAGAATTAGGATTATCATCACTCACACGTGTCATGAAATTTGCTTTTTTTGCAGCAGTACAGTGCAATACACAAAATTACTACAGTATTGTGCTGGCAATTGTGTCAATGCAGCAGAGAATTGCCCACATTTTGGTGTGGAATGCCTGTGAAGGGCCTGTCACCATGCTGCATCTCTTAAGTAAAAGAAACAGACAGACAAGATGGACTCTTGACCTCGTGAGATCTTGCACTTTATTATCTACCTACACCGTACTTTCTGTGTAACTGCTGCACTTTTTTCCTGCGTTCCGTATGCCATAAGGCATAGGAGTAGAATTCGGCCTTTCAGTCCATCAATTACCTTGTTCTACCTTCAGAAGGAATTCAGTAGAATGAGGGGGTGACCTCATCGAAACCTATCGAATGTTGAAAGGCCTCACTAGAGTGGACGTAGAGATGATTTTTCCTATTGGTGGTGAGTTTAGGATCAGAGGGCACAGCCTCAGAATATAGAGATGTCCATTTAGAAAAGGGATGAGAAGGAATTTCTTTAGCCAGAAGGTGGTGCATCTGTGGAACTGATTCACAGGCAGCTGTGGAGGCCAGTTCATTGGGTATATTTAAGGCTGAGGTTGATACGTTCTTGATTAGTGAGGACATGAAGGGTTGTGGAGAAGGGAGGAGACTGGGGCCGAGAGGGAAAATAGATCAACCATGAAGAAATGACGGAGCAGTCTTGATGGGCCAAATGGTCTAATTCTGCTCCTATGTCTTATTGTCTACCTCAATGCACTGCTGAATGACTGCATCTGTATGAACGGTAGACAAAATAAGCTTTTCACTGCATCTTGGTACATGTGACAATAGTAGACCAATTCTGTTGAAGAGGTCTTCTGTGAGAGTGAAGATGAAACCAGGGAATAGATTGTAGGCAGGAGCAAGCACTTGCTTGTGAGTGATTCCTTCTCCTCTGTTTGACCCCCTAGTATTGGAGAGCTGGCTGGACTACTCTGGAGAGCTGGAACCTCCCGATCCTTTGGCGCGACTGCCTCAGCTCAAGAACCGGATGAAGCAGCTCCTCGCGGACTTGGGCAAGGTGCAGCAGATTGCTTCCTACTGTCCTGTGTGAGCGGTGCTTCGAACACTCTCTCCCCATCCACAGGTCACTCTCCCCGTGCGAGCCAGGACCAGCGCCAGACGGAAGCGACTCGGGTTTGGTGCCGATGTTCAATCCGGACACCAGTTTGCATTCTCATTCATGTTGCCTGACGTTTCTCGTCGGTTCTCGGAACCTTTCGAACCTTTCTCGGCTTTCCTGGATATCGGCGGAAGGAAGCGGGGAGCCTCGGCCTCGGTGGAGGGGGTGGTCTGTGAGCCACTCGTCAGCCAGCATACGTCTCCCGCATGCCGCGTGTTGCTTGGGTCCAGCTGTGTCTGAACTTGCGATTGTGCCAGGCCATCCAGGAGTGATGAGAGGGAGGGAGGCTGGAAAAATCACTGTAAAGAATTTAGTACTTTCTTCAATCCCTGTGTCAACCTCTCTTAGTGTTCTGTGTTGTTTTTGTGTGTGGGTGTGATAGTGTCAGGTGCCACAGTCTGCAACCACCGAGTGGAGGGAGGGTCGGAGTGGACACGGTAGGAGGAATGAGGGAATCTGTGCGTGGGGATGATAATTCCGGATCTGCCAGTGCACTCGGGGTTAAGTGCTGCAGTCCCCAAGTGGTTAATTCCGCGCGGCTCATGTCGCAGTCTCAGCCGGTCTCTCGCTTCACCCACGTCGAAGGCAGCCAGGTGGCACGCGGCTGGGATCTCTGCTCCCACCTGCTGCTTCTTGCCGGTGCTGTTTCCCGGTGGCACGCCTGACTGCCGTGTGCATAACCGGGCACCTGAGATGGAATTCCCGACGCAGCTGCGGTGAATGTCGGCTGCAGAATAGCAGGGGAGTGGTCAGGCCTCTCCACATCTGGGCTACAGCTGTTGGCACATCAGTCTTTGGCTCATCGCCAGCTGAGCACTTTGCCCACCCACCGTCCACCGCGGACTCTGTCCAATGTTAGGTATGTGGGTTATGACCAAGGGAAAAAATGGCTGGAATCACTCAGCACTTCAGTGCAAGGGTGTTTATTAAAAATCAAACTTCCAAATTATCAAAAATTGTAAAGAAAACTGGCAAAGTTACAAAAAGATATTTATGAGAAAACACAATAAATAGCTCCATACTCTTTTTATCCAGTAATAACTCCTGGCAGCCCTGATATCTCTCTCTCTCTCTCTCTCTCTCTCTCTCTCTCTCTCTCTCTCCTCTCTCTCCTCTCTCTCCTCTCTCTCCTCTCTCTCCTCTCTCTCCTCTCTCTCCTCTCTCTCCGCTCTCTCCGCTCTCTCCTCTCTCTCCTCTCTCCTCTCTCTCCTCTCTCTCCTCTCTCTCCTCTCTCTCCTCTCTCTCCTCTCTCTCCTCTCTCTCCTCTCTCTCCTCTCTCTCCTCTCTCTCCTCTCTCTCCTCTCTCTCCTCTCTCTCCTCTCTCTCCTCTCTCTCTCCTCTCTCCCCCCCCTACTGAAAGCGATGAGCTCTGTTTATTAGACACGAGGACATATCTTTAATTACCCACAAAGTTAACATAAGACTACACATGAAACAGAATACAATGCACCCCACAATCATATTACAACATAAACAGAAATACTGTATCTTACCTTAAATACAATATTCAAACAACATAAACACATTTCAGCAATGGGAACGTGTATGATATGGAATATTTTGCTATGTATCGTGGGGAAAAATGCCACAAAACTAAACCCTTTAGGACCCATTATGAGAACGTACTAGGGAAGACACTAACGTGTGTTCATTCACCGCAACAACAGCAGAATAATGAGGCAATGTTTGTGCGCATGAGGAGTGTGTTTTCCGTGCGCTCCCTGTCACACCCACCCTCCGCTGCCTTACTACCTGTTCAGCCACGCGCCTTGAGCCCACCTCTCTGGAGACAGTCAAAAATCAATCGCCTCCGGGCATTGCAGATGTTCACAGATGTGTACAGATTGTCAGTAATCTATTAGAAGCCCTGTTTCGTCTCTCCTTTCCGGCAGTTCACGCCTGGCATTCACGTCATTGAATGCAGCCTACCAGCCTGTAGTCCGGGGAGGGGAGCAGCCAGAGTCCTGGCCTCATCCCTCCGGATCAACCTGCAATTCTCCCCCATGCTCCCTCAACTGCTCAGAGGTTCCTCCCAGTCTTCCCTCATTGAGAAGACCAGACTGGTTGTGATCAAGTGGAAAGGAGGTCTACACTTCCACAGAAAATCACAACAACTTTTTAAAAAAAATACAATAAAATATAAATGATCATCCCCTGATGATTCACCTGAATTTGGTAGTTTTCAGTCACTTGTATGTTTACACTTTGGGAAATTAAACAGAGGCACAAGAGTCTGTAGGTGCTGGAATCTGTAGCAAGAAACTGCCAGAGGAGCTCAGAGGATTGAGCAATATAGAAGGGATTGATCTAGATTAAAGGTTTCTCTGTTCCTGGACCATCCTTCTCTCGAAATGTTTAAAAAAGAGTTAAATGTTGGAATTACTAATCCAAGGAGAGCATCAACAGAAAACGAATCGGATCAGAGGTAAGGAGCACAGTTGTGTTTGATGTCTGTATAGAGATGGTCAGGCTCCTTGCCTGCTGTTGGCTTAAGAATTCTTTGGTCTTCAGCTGCAGTGTTGATACTGTCAAATTACACTGGGTAACAAATTTTTTTCTGAAGTGTTGCTTCCTCAGAATTTTTTTTTGTTTGTGATAGACTGCTTGAAGATGAACACAAATACAATTTCAGACTACTTGTATCACGTAGGGATTTGGAGAAACAAAACAATTAACCTTTATTGATATATTGCATTTAATTAAGTGAGCTGACACTTTGAATAGTTCAACTAAGCCAAAGATGTTTTGTTGATGATTTTCATTTGTACTCAGTGTTTGAGGCTTCTCTCAAGTGTGCAACAATAACCAGCCAACACTGATGAATTCCAGTTGTCCTGATACCATTTCTCCATAACCACAATGTCCTGGTGAAACCTTTCACCGTGCTCATCATTTGTGGTGCCAAGATTTACAGGGGAAAAAGTCTAAATGGGAATGGAGAAAATGAATTTTTGGTGAGATGCTGCACTTCATGGTTTTGTATGCTTGAAGCATGTTGTCAACCAGCTGCACGTAGTTTGGTGCTCTGTACTTGCCAAGAAAATTTTCAACAGATTGCCTTTGGCTCAACAGGCTTCGGCATGAACAGGCAGAGGCGAGGGTAGGTTCCAGTAAGTTGTTTTTTGTTCCTTATTCGATTTCTTTTTTAACTAGTAAGTTTAGAGACAATGGCAGGCAGGATGTTGGAATGCACCTCTTGCAGGATGTGGGAAGTCAGGGAGACCTCCGGTGTCCCTGACAACGACACCTCCAAGAAGTGCATCCAGCTGCAGCTCCTAACAGACCGTGTTAGGGAACTGGAGCAGGAGCTGGATGACCTCTGGATCATTTGGGAGAATGAGGTGTTTATAGAAAGTAGTTTCAGGGATGTAGCTACACTAAAGGAGCAGGGCACAGGTAATTGGGTTACCATCAGGCAGAGGAAGGGGAAAAGGGCAGGCAGAACAGGATTCCCCTGTGGCCATTCCCCACAACAACAAGTATACTGGTTTGGATACTGTTGGAGGGGAATGACTTACTTGGGATAAGCTGTGGCAGCTGGATCTTTGGCACTGAGTCTGGTTCTGCAGTGCAGAAGGGAGGGTGGAAGAAGAGGAGAACAGTAGTAATAGGGGACTCGATAGTTACAGGAGGTTCTGTGGTCGTGACAGAGACTCCCAGATGGTTTGTTGCCTCCTGGGTGCCAGGGTCAGGGATGTCTCTGATCGCGTGCACAGCATTCTGAAGTGGGAGGGTGAGCAGCCAGATGTCATGGTACACATTGGTACCAATGACGTAGGAAGAAAGAGTGAGGAGGTCCTGAAGAATGAGTATAGAGAGCTTGGTAGTAAGTTAAAAAGCAGGACCTCGAGGGTAGTAATCTTGGGATTGCTACCTGTGCCACGTGCCAGTGAGTTTTAAGTGTAGGTTGCTCTGGAGGATGAACACATGGCTGAGGAACTGGTGTAGGGGGCAGGGTTTCAGGTATTTGGATCATTGGGACCTCTTCTGGGGCAGGTGGGA
Organism: Hemitrygon akajei; assembly: GCF_048418815.1. NCBI lineage: Eukaryota > Metazoa > Chordata > Chondrichthyes > Myliobatiformes > Dasyatidae > Hemitrygon > Hemitrygon akajei. The sequence goes on along the minus strand of NC_133134.1, from coordinate 160,447,014 downwards.
CTTGTACACAAGAGACGGGTTACACCTGAACTATGGGGGGACCAATATCCTTGCAGGGAGGTTTGCTAGTGCTATTGGGGAGGGTTTAAACTAGATTTGCAGGGGGATGGGAACCAGAATGCCAGAGCAGATAGTGGAGTGGGGGTGAAAATAAATGATGTTAACGTTTCATGCAAAGTCAGAGATAGAGAAGGGTTGTGTGTGGTGGCTCTAAAAGTAATCCGGGAAATTATAGGCTGGTAAGTTTGACGTCAGTAGTAGGTATATTATTGGAAGGTGTACTAAGAGTTAGGATCTACAAGTATTTGGATAGACAAGGACTTATTATGGAGAGTCAACATAGCTTTGTGTGTGGTAGGTCATGTTTAACCAATCTATTAGAGTTTTTCGAGGAGGTTACCAGGACAGTGGATGAAGGGAAGGCCGTGGATGTTGTCTACATGGACTTCAGTAAGGCCTTTGACAAGGTCCCACATGGGAGGTCAGTTAGGAAAATTCAGTTGCTAGGTATGCATGGTGAGGTAGTAAATCAGATTAGACATTGGCTGAATGGGAGAAGCCAGAGAGTGGTAGTGGAGGATTGCTTCTCTGAGTGGAGGCCCTTGACTAGTGGTGTGCCACAGGGATCAGTGCTGGGTCCATTGTTATTTGTCTTCTATATCAATGATCAGGATGATATTACGGTAAGTTGGATCAGCAAATTTGCTGATGATATGAAGATTGGAGGTGTAGTGGACAGTGAGGAAGGTTTTCAAAGCTTGGACTGGAATTGGAGCAGCTGGAAAAATGGGCTGACAAATGGCAGATGGAGTCAAATACAGACAAGTGTGAGGTATTGCACTTCGGAAGGACAAACCAAGGTAGAACATACAAGGTTAAATGGTAGGGCACTGAGGAGTGCAGTACAACAGAGGGATCTGGGAATACATATGTAATTCCCTAAAAGTGGCGTCACAGGTAGAGAAGGTTGTAAAGAGCTTTCATAAATCAAAATATTGAGTATAAGAGTTAGAGTGTTATGGTGGAGTTGTTATAAGACATTGGTGAGGCTGAATTTGGAGTATTGTGTGCTGTTTTGGTCACCTAATTACAGGAAGGATATTAATAAGATTGAAAGAGTGCAGAGAAGGTTTACAAGGATGTTGCCGGGACTTGAGAAACTGAGTTAGTTTGAATAGGTTAGGACTTTATACCCTGGAGCGTAGAAGAATGAGGGGAGATTTGATAAGAGGTATATAAAATTATGATGGGTATAGATAGAGTAAATGCAAGCATGCTTTTTCTACTGAGGCTAGGGGAGAAAAAAACCAGAGGACATGGGTTAAGGGTGAAGTGGGAAAAATTTAAAGGGAACATTAGGGGAGTGGTGGGAGTGTGGAATGAGCTGCCGATGAAGTGGTGAATGCAGGCTCACTTTTAACATTTAAGAAAAACTTGGACAGGTACATGGATGAGAGGTATATGGAGGGATATATGGGTCAGGTGCAGGTCAGTGGGACTAGGCAGAAAAATGGTTCAGCACAGCCAAGAAGGGCCTAAAGGCCTGTTTCTGTGCTGTAATGTTCTATGGTTCTAACACTCTTGAATGACTTCCATGCAATTTTCTCTGGTCCCACTAGTAGTTCTTCAAATTGCCTGTCATTGATGGCCTGTTTGATTTGTGGACCCCAAAAAAATGCCTTTCTTAACCCTGGCATTAGTTATTCTGACTTGAACTATGAATTGAAATAGCGAATATATGTAGGTGATTTCAAAAAATAGAGCATGATACGGAAATTTCATGATGATTTTCCTGATCAGCAGCCTGAAGTCTGTAAGATACACCCCAAAGTATTCAGGAAGCAAGATTTTTGTTGTCCAGTGTAATCAGTTGCTCTCTGCTGCCTTTGGTAAACTCTGCCCCCTGTACTTGTACTGTCATATTGTCCTCACACCACTGCACTTGCACTTCATCTTCACAGGATATCAAGGCTTCCCAAGTTCTCCAGAGACCCCTGCTGCATGAATCTTGTGGATGGAAAGGCGAGGAAGGGAATTGATCCTGGAGGAAGTGCCAATTTCCTCATTGTATTCCCATTCCAGTACATCAGTCCATGGCCTCTACTGCCACAACGAGACTGCTCTCAGGTTGGAGGAGCAACACCTCATATTCCACCTGTATAGCCTCCAACCTGACAGCATGAACATCAAGTTCTTCAGTTTCTACCCTCCAACTTTTCCCTTTGTCCATTCCCTATTCTGGCTCCCCTCTTCTCAATCTTAGTCTCCTGTTTTCAAAGAGCCACTTTTCATTGCAAAGTCCCTGATCTTCCACCTAGATTTAGTAGTGTTCAGTCACTTGTATATTTACACTCCAAGAAGTTTAAGTGGAGACGCGAGAGCTGCAGATGCCAGAATGTGGAACAACAAACAATCGGGTGAAATTCATTGGGTCCTGCATCTGTGGGAAGAAAGGAATCCTTGAGGTTTCAGTGCACCTTGATTCAGGGTTTCAAAACGTCAACAGTTCCCCTCCTTACTCAGATGCTGCTTGGCTCGCTGAGTTCCTCCAGTAGATTGTTGCTGATGGGAGTTAATTGTATATTGGGATGTGTAGGAATGTGGTTCTTGGTGAATTCTTCGGTGGGGTGAGCTAACGTTTAATACAATTTCCAACTGCCCTCCTAAAGGTGATAATTCAGAGTTCCCTTGAACCACTGGAGCCCCTGTGATGAACATTCCCTTGTGGTGCTCAAGGAAAGGAGGCCAAAGATTATGGTGGAACTGTCAGAACAGTTTATGTTTTTAAATCGGCTGCCTCTGTCTGTTGCACCTTCCCTCCAGAGTGTAGTGCAAGGCAAAGTTTCTGAAATTTACCGCTGTCTTCCACTTCTCTGCCTAACAATTTGCCCTGAAACTTGGTTTATCGGCTATGAAATTCTCGACCATGTTGTATTAGTGGCACAACCCACTTTCTTATTCTGACTTCTTCCCCCTTCATAGATGCTGCCTGACCTGCTGAGTTCCTCCAGCATTTTGTGTGTTTTATCCATGACTTTTGAGTTCCTCGTGATGATGAAACTAAGTAGATGGTGGCAACATCAAAATTGTCCTTGTCGATCGGTTCCAGATGACAATATTTATAGGGTTTATTGCAAGAGAATTGAAATGTACATATCTGACAATCTCTTCCACCTTTGACAAAAACTATGTTAAGTATTCTGGTGTGTCCTGCTTGATCTAAAAATCTGTTCTTTACAAACAGTAATACCTGTTGCAGAACCTCTTGAACATATGTCTAAAACTTATGCACAGTATCCATGGCAGCTGAACAGCTGGAGGCATTTTAGAAATATGGCTCTCAGTCTCCTTAGCCAAATTCCATTCAGACTAGGTTTGACCAAGGCAGCGATACGAGTTTGACTCCTTGTCCATCCTGCCCCAGCAGTCATCCTTCCAGTTCTCTAACTGCACTGAGTTTGATTCCGTTAGCTTTGACCCTAACATCATCTTCTAAAGAGCTCACGATGAATCCACTCCTGCATTATTGGTGAACGTGGAGTTTCTGGATTCAGTGCCTGTGAACGTGAAAGCGGCTACTCTCCTATATACAATATACAGCTGTCATGTTTTATGTGTCTGGGTGGCGGGATGGAAATGATCAGTTTGTGTGGTCCTGTCACGGGAAGCTTGGCCAATAACTACAGGACATCCTGTAGATGGTACACACTGAAGCTGATTGGAGTCAGGTTTATTGCCACTGGCATATGCATTAATATTTGTTGTTAGGTTGCAGTAGCACAATGCAAGACAAGAATGCGATACATTTCAAAAAATAGTGAAAAGGCGGAATAGTATGGTGGTGTCCATGGGTTTGACCCATAAGACATAGGAGCAGAATTAGGCCATTTAGCCTATCAAATCTGCTCCATCACTTGATTCTGGCTGATCCATTTCCCCCTCGGCCCCATTCTTCTGCCTTCTTGCTGTAATCTTTCATGCCCTGACTAATCAAGAACCTATCAAACTTCACTTAAAATATAGCTAATGACTTGGCCTCCATAGCCGCCAGTGGCAATGGCTTCCACGGATTCACCACCATCTTGGAAACATACTCTCCACATCCATACTACCTAGGCCTTTCAAAGTTTGACGTATTTCAATGAGATCTCTGTTGTTCTATTAAATACCAATGAGTACAGGTCCAGAGACATCAAACGCTCCTCATATGATAAGCCTTTCATTCCTGAAATTGTGAACATGCTTTGAACCCTCTCTACAATCAGAACATCCTTTCTTACATAAAAGCACAAAAATAAGGCCTCACCAATGTCTTATAAAGTCTCAGCATTACTTGCTTGCTTTTATATTCTAGTCCTCTTGAAATGAATGCAGACATTGCAATTGCCTTCCTCACCACCAACTCAACCTATAAGTTAATCATTCGGGAATCCTACATGAGGATTCCCAAGTCCCTTTGCACCTTGAAAATTTAGATTTTCTCCCCATTTAGAAAATAGTCAATGCTTTTATTCCTTCCACCAAAGTGCATGACCATACACTTCCCAACACTATTCCATCTGCCACTTTGCCCATTCTTCCATTCTGTCTAACTACTTCTGCTGCCTCCATTTCCTCAATACTACCTGCCCCTCCACCTACCTTCATGTCATCTGCAAACTTGGCCACAAGGCCATCAAATCATTGGCATACACTGTAAAAAGAAGTGGTCCCAAACGACCCCCACGGAACACCACTAATCACCTGCAGCCAATCAGGTAAGGCCACCTTTAATTATCATTCAACCATACATGAATATTCTCACTCTTTGCCTCCTGCCAATCAGCTAATGTGCTATTCATGCTAGTATCTTTCCTGTAATCTCAAGGGCCCTTATCTTGCTAAACAGCCTCATGTGGCATATTATCAAATGGCTTCTGAAAATCCAAGAACACAGCAGCCACCTGTGTCTATCCTGCTTGTTATTTCTTCAAATAATTCCAACAGATTTGTCAGGCAAGATTTTCTCATGAGGAAACCATGCCGATTTTGGCCCATTTTATCATGAGTATCCAAGTACCCTGAAACCACATCCTTAGCAATTCACTCCAACATCTTCTCAACCACTGACGTCAGGCTAGCTGGCCTACAATTTCTTCTGCCTCCATCCATTCTTGAAATGTGAAGACGTTTGCAAATTTCCAGTCTTCTGGAACCATGCCAAAATCTGTTGGTTCTTGAAAGGTCATTACTAATGCCTCCACAGTCTCTTCAGCTCCTCTTTCAGACCTCTGGGGTGTAGTCCATCTGGTCAAGGTGACTAATCTACCTTTCAATTTCCCAGGCAGCTTCTCACTAATAATCGCAACTGCATTAATTTCTGTCCCTTGACACCCTTGAACTTCCAGCACACCTCTAGTGTCTTCCATGGTGAAGACTGATGCAAAGTATTTATTTAGTTCATCCACCATTTCCTTGTCTCTATTACTGCCTCACAAGCATCATTTTCCAGTGGTCCAATATCTACTGTCGCCTCTCTTTTACTTTTTATATATCAGAAAAACCTTTCAGTATCCTCTTTGATATTATTGGTGAGCTTACCTTCATATTTCACCTTTTTCTTTATGGCTCTTTTTAGTTGCATTCTTTTGTTTTTTAAAAGCTTCCCAATCCTCTAACTTGCTACTAATCTTTGCTCTGTTATATCCCCTCTCTTTTGCTTCTCTTGTCAGCCATGGTTACATCATCCTGCCTTTTTGAATACTACTACTTCCTTGGCATATGCCTTGCGAATTGCTCTCAGAAACTCCAGCCGTTGGTGCTCTGCCATCATCCCTGCTTCTGACCCAATGTCACCTCTTTCAAAGGATTTGATTTCATTTTTTTTACCAACAGAGCTATGCCAACTCCTCTGCCTACCTGCCTGCCCTATGGATATAATGTGTATCCTTGAAGTTAAGCTCCCAACTATAGTCTTCCTTCAGCCATGACTGAGTGATGCCCACATGATACCTGCCATTCTCTAACTGTGCCTCAAGATCATCTACCTTATTCTCTATACTGCACACATTCAAATGAAACACTTTCAGTTCTGCGTTTGTCACCATTTTCGATTTTGTCGCCCTTGCAACTCATCCCACTAACTGCAAATTTACCCTGACTCTGCTTATCCTAGCTGATATCTCAGACACTGCTTCTGCTTGCATACCATCTGCATCATCCGCAGCCCTACCTCTCATGCCCCCGCCAAATTAGTTTAAACTCTCCTCACCAGATCTTGCAAACCTGCCCACGAGGTTATTAGTCCCCCTCTGGTTCATGTGTAACCCAAACCTTTTATACAGGTCATGCCTTACCCAGAAGAAATCCCAATGATCCAGAAATCTGAAACATTGTCCCCTGCTCCAGTTCCTCAGCCGTGCATTTGTCTGCCAAATCAAACTATTCTTTCCCTCAACTCGGGTGGCACAGGTAGTGCTCCAAAGATTACTACCCTCGAGTCTTGCTTTTCCACTTTCTATCTAGTTCCCTAAGTTCTCTCTTCATGACCTTCTCTTTTTTCCTACCCATGTCATTCATGCCAAGACTTCTGGCTGCTCTCCCTCCCGTTTTAGAATGCCGTGTACCTGATCCGAGACGTCTGTGACCTTGGCACCTGGGAGGCAACACACCATCAGGGTGTTTGTGTCACATCCATAGAATCTTGTGTCTACTCCTCTAGTTATGGAATCCCTTATCACTACTGCAGCCCTCTTCTTCCCCAGCCCCTCTTTCCATCAGAGCCATCACCCAGACTCTGCCACAGACCCAGTCACTGTGGCTCCACCCTGGTAGGTTGTGTAGGTTGTTCCCCACCTTCTCCCCCCCCCCCCACAACAGTATCCAAACCAATATACTTACTATTGAGTGGAATGCCTTACCCTGTCCTGACAGTCACCCAGCTGTATACATCCTGCAGCTTAGCCTAAGATGTGTAGCAGTTAGCGCAATGCTGTTCCAGTCTGGACGTCAGATTTTGGAGTTCAATTTTGGTGTCATTTGTAAGGAGCCTGTGCCTCCTCCCTGTGAAATGTGTGGGTTTCCTCTGGGTGCTCCGGTTTCCTCCCACAATCCAAAAATGTACTGCTCAGAAGGTTAACTGGTCATTGTAAATTGTCCTGTGATTTAGCTGGGCAGCACAGCTTTGGCTTCAATGTCCTTGAGAAAAACAGTTAAATAACATCAGGTCAAAGATCCTTCTGCTTTGGCTACTATTCAGACTCTTGAACTCTGGACTTCTGAGATCATGAGGCAAAGGAACAGAATTAGGCCATTTGGCCCATTGAGTCTACTCCAACATCCCATCATGGTTGATTTATTTTCATTTTTAAAACCATTCTCCTTTCTTCCCATAACCTAATCCAACACTTATCAACCTTCACTTTAAGTTAACCAAATGACTTGACCTCCTCATCTGTCCATGATAATGAATTCCACAGATTCACCACCCTCTGGCTAAAGAAATTCCTCCACATCTCTGTTCTAAATCTCTGTGGTGCTTGATAGGAGGCTAATGCAAATACTATCACTTGTTCTGATGATGCCTTTTTGACCTGAATTTATAAACTTTTCTCTCCATGGATGCTATTTGACCTGCTGAACTTTTCAGCATTTTGTATAGTTTCAGATTTCTGGAATCTGCAGTTTTTTTTTTCATTTTTTGATTAAACTACCCATTTCTCAGCCACTAGAGGGCTATAAATTCTCAGTTACCAAGCACATCAGGCCAAGACAAATAGACCATTTGTACCTTGGTGAATGAAGGGATGTGGAGATAGGATGAGAGCTGAGGTACTGGATTGCCCAAACTATTGAACGATATTAGAGGTTTGGATTCGGTCTTAACTCTTATGTTATTGGACGTTAATGGAACAGGGGTATTTTCTCTTGTGTTCTAAGAGGATACTGAAATAGGGGTAATGAGCTGTCATTTTATTGGTCTTCTCTCATCCTTTTGTCCCTTTATGGAGAAATGTGCAGGCTATCTTTCCAATTCTTGAACCCTGACCTAATGTCATAGAGAAGGACAAGTAGGGCATCAGTTTGGAATTTATCTCACTGTCCTGAATTGGAAATGTACTGTCTGACCCTCTGGCAATCCAGGCTGGGCTGTAAGGGTTCTGTTCCTGATAATTGTCTGTAATTAAGAAATGTCTATTTTCTACAGTATGTTTGAGCATTCAATGAACACTTGCTATAATTCTTTCATGTCACTGTCACTGTAACAGTACTCGTAGAGTGAAATAGGCACAGAAGTGAGCCCTTTGCCCCAACTGCTCCATGCTGGTTAAGATTCCCATGTAAGCGCGTTCCATTTGCCCATGTTTGGCCCATATCACATAGGGCAGCGTGGTAGTGTAGCAGCATATACACTTTACAGTGCCAACAATCAACAATTCTCACCAGTAAGGAGTTTGTAACACATTCCAAAAATGTATGGGTTAGTGTGATTATGTGGTACACATGCTATGTTGGTACCGGTGCGTTACGACTTTTGTGGGCTGCCTCACTGATTTGATTATTCACAAGCAACGCATTTCACGGTATGTTTCAATGTACATGTGACAAATAAAGTTTACCTTTCTCTTTAATTTCTTTCTTCCCCCAGAGCCTTTCCTATCCATGTACCTGTCCAAATACCTTTGAAATATTGTTAACGTCCCTGCCTTCAAACAGTTCCGCTGGCGGCTCATTCCATAAACTGATCTTGATTCCATAACCCTGAGATAAAGGCTGAGTGCATTTCTCCCTTTCTACACCCCTCATGATTTCATACACCTCTATAAGGTCATCCCTCATTCTCCAGCACTCCACTGATCAGAATACCAGCCTGTTCCACCTCTCTGCATTCCTCACTCCCTTGAGTCGTCAACATCCTCGCAAATCCCCTCTGTGCTTTTTCCAGCTTAATGGCATCTTTTCTAGAATCAGCATCAGGTTTAATATCGCTGACATATGTCGTGAAATTTGTTGTTATGCGGCAGCAGTGCATTGCAACACATTAAACAAACTAAATTCAATAAGATACACGTATATTTAAAAGTAAAATTAAATAGTGCAAAAAGAGAGCAAAGAAAGGAAAAAATAATAGTGAGGCAGTGTACATCGGTTCATTGTCCGCTCAGAAATCCGATGGCAGGGGGAAGAAGCTGTTCCTACAATGTTGAGTGAGTGTCTTCAGACTCCTGTACCTCCTCCAGGGTGACCAAAGCTGAACACAATATTTCAAGTGAGGCCTCACCAACATATTGTACAAATGCAACATACCATCCTGATGTCTACATTCAGTGACCTGACTGATGAAGGCCAAAAGATTTCATTACCACCCTGTCTACCTGCAAATGTCACTGCCTTTAAACTAACAGAATTAATGAATACAATGACTAGCTTAGTAAATACTGTAAAAAAGTACAGAAGAGTATGCATAGAGTTGGATTCCTGTAAGTCAGATCATTGGTAATCCAGACAGCCCCCAGAATCATAGAATGCCCTACCCAGTGGCTCTGGTAGTTTTCACAAGACAATGCACTGTGGCTCACTTTGAGACCATCACCAATGTCCTGGTAATGTTTCTTACAAAGTAGAAGGCAGATACACATACTGGTTATGTGACACCTTTTAAAAACTTTGGAGGGGAAACTAAACCTGCCTCTGAATATGATAAGTTTGGTTACCAGGCCCATCTTAGTTTTACCAAAATTATGTAACTTTTCTGCTGTGGACTGTGGATCAATCGGTTTACACTGAGGTTTTACTGTTTTTCCATTGTTGCTAGTAAGTAGGGCACAGGTGGCTGGTGTAATTGAAAAACCAGTTCTGACCTGAGGGTGGATGTCTGTTTTCAAGTTTGTGAAAATGGCTATGAGTTACTGGCGATCAAGCAAAAGGGCTCCTCACCTCACCACTGCCAAATACAGCCATCCAGATGGTGAAGCCCGGCTTGAAATTTGGTAATTCTGGCACTTCTGCCACGTTATTCTTCTGCCACAGTCATGTGGTGTTTGTTTCCTTTGTATTCTGAGAAACACCTAACAAATACTGAAGTATTTCCTGGTGTAGCTAGCACCTTGTAACACGTGCTACTCATGAAATGATCTAAGTTAACAGCTTCATCTGGTAAACCACATAAGAATAAAATTGTAAGGTTGCATGCAATATGTAAATGCACTCAGTGGCCGAAGTATCTAATCAGCCCATCATGTGGCAGCAACTCAATGTATAAAGGCATGCAGACATGGTCAAGAGGTTCAGTTCAGACCAAACAACAGAATGGGGAAGAAATGTGATCTAAGTGACTTGGAGCATGGAATGATTGTTGGGGCTCGACAGAGTGGTCTGAATATTTCATAAACTGTTTATCTCCTGGGATTTTCACATACAGCACTCTCTACAGCTGAGGTCCATGGTCCTCTTGGTTAACAGTAGGGGCCCACAGCATAAAAATGTTGGGAACTCTTGCCCTGCTGTGTGCATACATGTACTGATGCTTCTGGACATATCATCAGTGATATTCCTGGAATCATCGGGCGTTTTGGGTCTATCAACATCATACACCCTTCTCCAGGTGACCCAGCCAGGGCTGATCAGACCCCAGCTTGTGTCCAGATGGCTAGCTACACATGACCCCATGGCTCCCCTCTCTTGAGCCACAGCCACCTTGAGGCCCTCTCTGTCACATCGGTGGTACTGTGGATGGCTCTCCTCTTCCTCTCTCCCTCGATGCCCAAATTGCTGTAGGCTCTGGCTAAGGAACAGGCTGCAAATCCCCTACAACCAACTTCCACTGGGAGACACCTCGCTCTCCATCCTGCCTGATGGCAGTTGCTGACCGGTCCTGCGTACTTCGATAGCTTCCTTTCAAAGGCCTCTTCCAAGCGATCTTCCCATGGGACTGTCAGCTCCAGCATCACCGCTTGCTTCGTAGACTCAGACACAAGGACAATGTCTGGTCGCAGGGTGGTGGCTGTGATATGGTCGAGGAACCTCAGCTGTCTTTCCAGGTCCACCAACAGCTGCCAGTCCCTTGCAGAGGTCAGGATACCTGCCGATGTTCTTTTGGTGGGTATTGACTGCTCCCCAGCTCTTACAAAGGCAATGGTCTGCTTGGAGGGTCGGGACTGCTTCGCCCACTCCACTCCTGCGCTGATGGCTTCAGTGATGGTCTTCAGGACCTGATCGTGCCTCCATCGGTACCGTCCCTCACCAAGTGCCCTTGTGCAGCCGCTGAGGATGTGCTCCAGGGTTCCTCGCTTGGAACGCAGTGGGTACGCTGATGACTCTGCTTTGCCCCATGTGTACGGGTTTGGTGGGCTTGGAAGCACATCGTACACTGCCTGGATGGGAAATTGGATGCGGTGTGGCTCGGCTTTCCAAAGCTCAGCCCAGATCACTTTCCTCTCCACCGCATTCTCCCATCTTGTCCAAGCTCCCTGTTGCTTCATTCCCACCGCCTTGCAGGTTCTCCTCTCCTCCACTGCTGCTCTCACCTCCTCCTGATCTAGGCAGCGCCTTTCCCTCCCTCTGATGGTGTCCATTTGGGGAGTTGGAAAGGATCCTAGCCCAGTTCGGCCTCGTGTGACCGCTCCCACCAGCCTCCTGTGACACAGCCTTGCCTCTGCTTCCTGAACAGCTTCCTCTGTTTTCTATTGTGGGGGAGCCTAGGACCACAGGGCACAGCATCAGAAAAGAAGGATGTCCCTTCAGAACAGAGATGAGGGTGAATTTCTTTAGCCGGGAGTGGTGATTCTGTGGAATTCATTGTCACAGATGGCTGTGGAAGCCAAGTCATTGGATACAGGACGCTGATAGATTCTTGTTTAGTAAGGATGTCAAAAGTTATGGGGAGAAGGCTGGGGAGAGGGAAAATAAATCAGCCAGACTCAGAATCAGCCTGATTCTGCTTCTGTGTTTTATGACGTTATGGTATATCCAGTTCAGGGTGGGTGAGTATTGGAGATGGCATTCATGCATCTGGGAGCTTAAACGAAGAGTTAGCAACTGTTAATTGATGAGTGGTTCTAAACTTTGATGTACAGGTGAGTGATTGTTGTTTATAAAGATTAGCTTTATTTGTCACGTGTACATCGAAACATACAGTGAAATGTGTCCTTTGTATCAGTGTCCAACACAGTCCAGGAATGTGCTGGGGCGGCCCACAGGTGGCGCCACACTTCCAGCACCAGCATCACATGCCTGTCACTTACCAACACGTACATCTTTGGAGCGTAGGAGGAAACCCACGTGATCACGGGGAAGAATGTACTATCTTCTTACAGACAACGGTGAAAATAGGATCCCGAACTTGCGATCTCTGTCGCTGTAAAACTGCTACACTACTGTGGTGTCCGGTAGCTGTGAGTTGTTAAGAGTCACCACGGCAAATAACTGCAGTGCATTTTGCAGATGCTGGAAATCCAAAGCAACACGCACAAAATGCTGGAGGAACTCAGCAGGTCAGGCAGAATCGATGGAAGTGAATAGCCAGTTGACATTTTGGGCCGAGACCCTTCTTCAGGGCCATTATTCATGTCCATACCTAAATGTTGCTTGGATCTTGCCATATGCAGGTATAAATTGTTTTTTTTAAACCTGTTATACTGTTGTAAATGGACTTGAGTTCTGCATATTCAAAAGGTGATGCCTCAAGAAGGCAATTTCCTTCAATAAAGACCCTCACCATCCAGGGCATGCCCTATTCTCATTGCTACCATCAAGGAGGAGGCACAGGAGCCTGAAGACCCACACTTAATGCTTTAGGAACAGCTTCTTTCCCTTCATCATTAGACTTCTGAACAGTGCATGAACTATTTTGCTCTACCTATTTATTCTTCTCTATTTCTTATTTTAACATCCAGTTTATTTTAATGTGTTGCACTTTATTGCTGCCACAAAACAGTGAACTTCACGACGCATGTCAGTGATAAGCCTGATACTGATTCTGATATTTGAAATCAGACATTCTGACTTACAGAAAGAAGATCAATGCTGACACAACTGCAAATCTTTGGACCTGAGGATCTCCTGAAGTGAAGGGACACTTGATCTCCAGGGTCCATTATCATTTCCCAATCATTCCATCCATTCTCTGCGAATCCACTGATTTCAGTTCCTTGATGCCATTCCCTGTCAAATGCTGTTTGATGCATTTCTCTTCATGCCTCTGGTAGTCAACTCCTTGGCCTACATTTGCAGTGGTCCTGGGAAAACCCGAAGGCAATGTTGTCAGGACTTTGAGATCCAAAGCGGTGAAAAACAAACTTGAATGTTTTGATTTGTTATTTTACAACTTCTAAGGTGGTTGAGTTTACAGCCATTAAAATGCAGGCGAAGAGAAGCAAAATTGTGCACTTGCTGAAAACCTGAAATACAAACAAACTAAAAAAAAATGCTGGTTACACTCATCTGGTCAGAAGCAGATTCGTTTATTTATCACATGTTCATTGAAACATACAGTGAAATGCATTGTTTGCGTTAGCAGCCAGCACAACATAAAGATGTTCTGGGGACAGACTGCAAGTGTCACCACGGTTCAGTGCCAACATGACCTACCCACCATGATCAGCAGAACAATACAAACAAAAACAACAACAACAAAACAAGCTTCTTTCCCACCCTCCTACACCCCCCCCCCCCCCCCCCCCCACTTACTCACTCCAACAGGACAGGCCACTTCTGGACCTCCATCACCAGTTCTTGGTCCCAGACACTCAAGCTCACAGACATTGGAATTCTGACCACCAGACCTCGGCCCGAATCTCTCAAACATTGAGCTCTGACCTCCTGTCCCTGGCTCAGGCTCACAAACTCTTAATCCTCTGACCTCTTGATATGTCCTCCCAGGGGCTTTGATCTTCCAGCCATGACCTCTTTACTTGCCTCTGTGGAAGCAGTTACAGCTAACCATATGATAGGAGCAGAATTATGCCATTTGGCCCATCGAGTCTGCTCCGATATTTCATCATGGCTGATCTGTTTTCCCTCTCAGCCCAATCTCCTGCCTTCTCCCCATATCCCTTCATGCCCTGACCAATCAAGAATCTATCAACTTCTACCATAATGACTTGGCCTTCACAGCTGCCAGTGGGAACAAATTCCACAGATTCACCACTCTCTGTCTAAAGAAATTCCTCCTCATCTCTGTTCTATAAGGATGCCCCTCTATTCAGAAGCTGTGTCCTCTACTCTTAGACTCTTCCATGTTGGAAACATCCTCTCCACATCCATTCTATCAAGGCCTTTCTATATTCGATAGATTTCAAAGAGGTCACCACCTCAGTCTTCTGAATTCCAATGAATACAGGCCCAGAACCACCAAATGCTCTTTATGTGACAAGCTGTTCAAACCTGGAATTATTTTCATGAACCTTCTTTGAATCCTCTCCAGTTTCAGCACATCCTTTCTAAGATAAGAGACACAAAACTGCTCTCGATAATCTAATTGAGGCCTCAACAGTGCTTCATGAAGTTTCAACATCACATCCTTGCTTTTATATTCCAGTCCTCTGGAAATGAATGCTAGCGTTGCCTTCCTCACCACAGACTCAACCTGTAAATTAACCTTTAAGGAATCCCTACACAAGGACTCCCAAGTCCTTTTGTGTCTCCATTATTTTGTATTTTCTCTCCATTTGGAAAACAGTCAACCCTTTCATTTCTTCTACCGCAGTGCATGGCCGTACTTTTCCTGACACTGTATTCCATCTGTAAATTCTTTGCCCATTCTCCTAATCTGTCTAAGTCCTTCGAAGCCACTCTACTTCCTCAAAACTCCTGCCCCTCTACCTATCTTCATATCATCTGCAAACTTTACAACAAAGTCATCAATTCCATCATCTCAGTCATCGACATATAATGTAAAAGTTGGTTGCAACACAGACGCCTGTGGAACACCACTAGTCACTGGCAGCTAACCAGAAAAGGCTCCCTTTATTCCCACTCTTTGTCTCCTGCCAGTCGGCCACTGCTTTATCCATGCTAGAATCTTCCCTGTAGTACCATGGGTTCATAGCTTGTTAAGCAGCCTCATGTGTGGCACTTTGTCAAAGGTCTTCTGAAAATCCAAGTATACAACATCAACCGATTCTCCTTTGTCTATCCTGCATGTTACGTCTTCAAAGAATTCCAACAGATTTGTTAGGCGAGATTCCCTTGAGAACACCATGCTGACCACAACCTTTTTTATTGTATGCCTCCAAGTTCCCCAAAACAACATCCTTAGAAATCAGCATCTTCCCAGCCACTGAGGTCAGACTAACTGGCCTATAGTTTCCTTTCTTCTGCCTCCCTCCCTTCTTGAAGAATGGAGTGACATTTGCAATTTTTCAGTCTTCTGGAATCATTCCAGAATCTAGTGATTCCTGAAAGATCATTATTAATGCCTCCACAATCTCTTCAGCCACCTTTTTCAGAATCATTGTGTGTACGCAATCTGGTCCAGGTGACTTACCTACCTTCTGATTTTTCAGTTTTTTAAGAAACTCCTCCCTAGTAATGGTAACTTCACATTCTTCATGACCCATGACACCTGGAACTTCCACTATGTAGCTAGTGTCTTCCACAATGAAGACTGATGCAAAATACTTATTCCGTCCATCTGCCATTTGTTTATCCCTCATTACTACCTCTCCAGCATAATTTCCCAGCAGTCCAATATCCGGTCTCGCCTCTTTTTTACACTTTACATATCTGAAGAAACTTTTGGTGTCCCCTTTAATATTATTGGATGGCTTACCTTTGTATTCTAGCTTTACATTCTGAGTAATTTTTTTTAGTTGCCTTATGTTAGTTTTTAAAAGCTTCCCAATCCTTCAACTTCCCACTTATTTTTGCTGTATTATATGCCCTCTCTTTGGCCTTTACGTTGGCTTTGACTTCTCTTGTTAGCCACGGTTGTGTCATCTTTCTTTTAGAATACTTCTTCCTCTTTGGGATGAACATATCCTGTGCCTTCCGAATTGCTTCCAGAAATTCTAGCCATTGCTGTTCCACCATCATCCCTGCCAGTGTTGTTTTCCAGTCAATTCTAGTCAACTGTCCTCTCATGCCTCTGTAATTCCTTTACTCCATTTAATACTGATACATCTGTCTTTAGCTCCTCCTTCTCAAAATTTAGGGTGAATTTGATTATATTATGATCACTTTCCCCTAAAGGTTCTTTTACCTTAAGCTCTCTGATCAATTCCAGATCATTGCACAACATCCAATCCACAACAGCTGATCCCCTAGTAGGTTCAAACACAAAAAAACACGTACAAACAAGCTGGATGAACTCAGCAGGTTGGGCAGCATCCGTTGAAAGGAGCAGTCAACGTTTTGGGCCGAGACCCTTTGTCAGGACAGAAGAAGGAGGGGACAGGGGCCCCATAACAAAGATGGGGGGGAGGGTGGAAGGTGTCAGGTGAAAAACCAATCCGAGGAAAGATCAAGGGGTGGGGGAGGGGAAGCAGGGAGGGGATAGGCAGGAGAGGTGAAGAAGGAATGTAAGGGGAAAGCACTATGGGTAGTAGAAGAAGGCAAAGTCATGAGAGGTGATAGGCAGCTGGAAGAGGTGGCAGAGTGAAAGTGGGATGGGGGAAGGGAGAGGGAGCGAATTACCGGAAGTTGGAGAATTCGATGTTCATACCAAGGGGCTGGAGACTACCCAGATGGTTTATAAGGTGTTGCTCCTCCAACCGGAGTTTGGCCTCATTATGGCAGTCGAGGAGGCCATGTATGGACATATCCGAATGGGAATATGAAGCAGATTTGAAGTGAGTGGCAACAGGGAGATCCTGTCTGTTGTGGTGGACGGAGCGGAGGTGCTCGATGAAGCGGTCCCCCAATATGCATTGGGTCTCACCGATGTAGAGGAGGCCGCACCGGATGCAATAGATTACCCCAACAGACTCACAAGTGAAGTGTTGCCTCACCTGGAAGGACTGTTTGGGGCCCTGAATGGTGGTAAGAGAGGAGGTGTAGCACTTACAATCACAAGCTACTCTAAAATGCCATCTTGCATTCATTCTAGAAATTCCCCCATTTGGAATCCAGCACCAACCTGATTTTCCCAATCTACCCATGTTGAAGTCCCCCATGACAGTTGCCTTTTGTCATGCAATTTCTATCTCTCATTGTAGGTTGTAGACCACATCCAAACTACTGTTTGGGGGTCTGTATCCAACTACCATCAGGGTCTTTTTACCCTTGCAGTTCCTTGGCTCTATCCACAATGATTCAACACTTTCTGAACCTATGTAACCTCTTTCTAATGATTTCATTTAGGTTTTTTTTACCAACAGAGCAACATCGCACTCTTTCCCTTCCTGCCTGTCCTTTCGATACAATGTGTATCCTTGGACATTAAGCTCCCAGCTGTAATCTTCTTTCAATCCCAATCCTGCAATCAGTGAAACCTACAACATCATACTTGCCGATCTGAAACTGTGCTGCAAGTTCATCTGCCTTATTCCATTTACTGCACGCATTCAAATCTAACATCTTTAGCTCTGTATTCGTCCTTTTTGATTCATCCTGTTGACTGCAATGTTGCCCGATCATCAGCCTCTCCTTGATAGGAGTCTCACCGCACATTGCCTCTGTTTGTAAACCAGCTACCTCATCTTCAGCACTATCACTCCGGTTCCCACTGCCAAATTAGTGTAAACCCATCCAAACAACTTTAGCCAACCTGCCTGCAAGGATATTGGACCCCCTCAGGTTCAGCTGTAACCTGTCCCTCTTGAACAGGTCATATCTTCCCCAGAAGAGATTCCAATTATCAATAAATCTGCCCCCTGCCCCCTGCATCTGATCTTCAGCCACACATTCATCTGCCAAATCATTCTATTCTTACCCTCGCGGGCAGTAATCCAGGAGGTCCTGTTTCTCAGCTTTCTACCTAGCTCCTTAAAATCTCTCTTCAGGACCTCCTCACCTTGTCTCTCTATCTCATTGGTGCCAATTTGCACCAAGACTTCAGGCTGCTCACCCTCGCCCTGAGAATGCCATGGACGTGATCCAAAGCATCCCTGATCCTGGCATCAGGGAGGCAACATACCATCCGGGTGTCTCTATCGCGCCCACAGAACCTCGCCTCTGTTCCTCTGACTATGGAATCATCTATCACCACTGCAGTCCTCTTCACCTCTCTGCCCTTCTGAGCCACGTCACCAGACTCAGTGCCAGAAACCCGCTCACTGTGGCTCCCCCCAGTAGGTCGTCTCCCTCAATAGTATCTAAAGTTATATGCTAATTATTGAGGGGAATGGCCTCAGGTGTACTCAGCAATGGCTGTGTATTTCCCCTCCTCCTCCTGACAGTCACCAAGTTACCTGTCTCCTGCAACCTCAGGGTGACTACCTCCCTGTAGGTCTGGTCTGTCACCTCCTCATTCTCCCGTATGAGTGGAAGGTCATTGAGCTGCTGCTCCAGTTCCTTAATTCATTCTCTCAGGAGCTGCAGTCCGGTGCACCTGGTGTAGATGTGTTTTACTGGGAGACTGGAGTTCTCCCAGACTTCTCACTACAAAACACTGCTCCTGGAGCCATCCTCACTAATCTACTATGCCCAAACAATTGAGGAGTGAACAAATAAGAACAGAGGGAGAGAAACTTACAAGACAATGTATCTCACACAAGCCTGATGAGCCAAAGCCACCCTAAACACGGGCACGCTCCAAACGAATGGCCACTCTAAAAATGGCCGCTCTGCTTGCGCTTGAAATATTCTCATTGGCCCTTTCTCATAAATCCCTCTTGCTGCTTGGTCACTCCTCAACTCAGGAAAACTGCCGTGAAACTCTGCCTTTGAAATCTTGACCACTGTCCTGATTAAAAAGTAGCTCTTTTCCTGCGCCACTGGTTTAGATTGTCCAAGTAACTTCTCGGGTTCTGATGGAAAGTCAGCACCACTAAAGCAGATCGCGTGGTCTTTGTGTCTTTTCGGTTTGTGGCGTTTGTGTGCAAATTAGCTGCCACATTTCCTACATTACAAGTGACCACACTACTAAAGTGTTAAATAATTGAATTTTTTTGATCTTCTCATCTTTGGCCACTACAGTTTTGGCTTTGGTTTTACACATAAAACAACTTGTCTAATGAAATGTTAAAACCTGTAATTATTAAAGGGAGAGGTAGGCCAGGCTAGTGCTATATTCCTCGAAACATAGGAGAATGACTGGCAATCTTGTACAAGTGTTTAAAATTATACCAGACATGGTTTTTTCTCCAGGGTAGGGAACTCTAAAATTAGAAGGCATAGGTTTGGGGTGAGATGGGAAAGATTTAAAAGAGATCTGAGGGGCAACATTTTCTCGGAGAGGATGGTGAGCTGCCAGAGAAAGGATTTGAGGCAGGTACAATTGTATTGTTCAAGAAGCATCTGGATGTGAACCCAATCAGCTCCATCAGAATCAGGATCAGGTTTATTATCACCGGCATGTGACGTGAAATTTGTTAACTTAGCAGCAGCAGTTCAGTGCGATACATAATATAGAAGAAGGAATCAATCAATCAATCAATCAATTAGAGTATATGTATATTGAATAAATTAAAAATTGTGCGAAGAATAATATATATTAAAAAAGTGAGGTAGTGTCCAAAGCTTCAGTGTCCATTTAGGAATCGGATGGCAGAGGGGAAGAAGCTGTTCCTGAATCGCTGAGTGTGTGCCTTCAGACTTCTGTACCTCCTACCTGATGGTAACAGTGAGAAAAGGGCATGGCCTGGGTGCTGGAGGTCCTTAATAATGGATGCTGCCTTTCTGAGACACCACTCCCTGAAGATGTCCTGGGTACTTTGTAGGCTAGTACCCAAGATGGAGCTGACTAAATTTACAACCCTCTGAAGCTTCTTTCAGTCCTGTGCAATAGCCCCTCCATACTAGACAGTGATGCAGCCTGTCAGAATGCTCTCCATGGTACAACTACAGAAGTTTTTGAGTGTATTTGTTGACATACCAAATCTTTTCAAACTCCTAATGAAGTATAGTCGCTGTCTTGCCTTTTTTATAACTGCATCGATATGTTGGGACCAGGTTAGGTCCTCAGAGATCTTGACACCCAGGAACTTGAAACTGCTCACTCTCTCCACTTCTGATCCCTATATGATGGGCACTAGCCTCCGTAGCATCCAGGGTATCTTCAAAGAGCGAAGCCTCAAAAAGGCAGCATCATTCACTCAGGACCTCCATCACCCAGGACATGCCCTCTTCTCATTGTTCATCAGGAGGGAGGTACGAGGCCTGAAGACACACACTCAGTGATTCAGGAACAGCTTCTTCCCCTCTGCCATCCAATTTCTGAATGGACATTGAATCCATAAACACTACCTCACTATTTTGTACTACTTATTTCATTAACTTTTTAACATATACTGTATGTACATCATGTTTTTTTCTTTTCTTATAGATTACTTTATGCTGCTGTTGCAAAGATAACAAATTTGTGGAGATATTCAAGTGATATTCTGATTCTCTGGTTCCCTCCCACATCCTTGAGTTAACTGTTAATTGTACCCACGTAGGTGGATGGAAAACTAATTGGGGTCATGATCATGGGTGAGATGAGAGAAGATGTTACAGGGAAGAAGCGTAGTGGGGCTGGTGAGAATGTTCTGAGAGCTAGCATAGACTCAATGGGCTGAATGGCCTCTTCCTAATGTATGGGAATGCAAAACTGACCATGCAGGAGTCCTGTGCTATTGTACTGATAAGGAGACACAACAGACTGTAGTTTGGTATCTGGATCAACACACAAAACCTTTGAACAAGTGTTGGTGGCAGGAGATAGATATCTGCAGTGTTAATTGGAAAAAAAGCTCAGCTAAATTTAGGAACATCAGATTAGTGCAGACACTTCAGTACAGTAACACATGAAATGCTGGAGGAAGTCAGTGGTTCGGGCAGCATCTGTGGAGGAAATTGGACAGTCAAATTTTTGGCTTGAGGCACTTTGTCGAGACATCTAGAATGCCAGCTGTCCGTTTCCATCATAGAGTGAACATGGAGCAGATGTTTCCTATAGCTGGGGCCTCGAGGACCACAGAACACAGCCTCAGCATACAAAGATGTCTCTTTAGAACAGAGTTAAGGAGGACTTTCTTCAGCCAGGGGGTGGTGAATCTGTGGAATTCATTGCCACAGACGGCTGTGAAGGCCAAGTCATTGAACAGCGTACTGGTTAGTGTAATGCCTTTACAGTGGCAGTGACACAGTTTCAAATCCCGCCGCAGTCCGTCAGGAGATGGTACATTCTTCCCATGACCGTTTGGATTTCCTTTGGGTGCTCTGGTTTCCTCCCACATTCCAAAGACGTAAGGGCTAGCAGGCTATTTGGTCATGTAGGTGTGACTAGACAGCATAGACTTGTTGAGCCGGAAGGGCCTGTTACAGTGCTGTCTCTTCAGATAATTAATGTGAAGATGAGAGATAATAAATCTGCCATTCTGGGTAGCCTTAATAGGCCTAATGGCCTAATTGTATGTCTTATGGTCTTTAAAATGCTGCTTGACCCACTGAGTTCGTACGTTACTGTACCAAAGTGTCTGCCCAAGTCTGGTGCTCCTGAATTGAGCTGAGAATCCTTCCAATTTACACTGCAAGTATCCATTTTCTACCGCCATCCACCAAATTAAAGATTCATTTAAACCACAAAACAAAACAGGAAAAAGTATTTATATAGTCTGGGCTGTCAGTACTGGTCCCTTCCTGTGGCGGTCATCTCTCTTAGCCATCGTGCTTTTAATAGCTCTGTGGTTTGCGAATGATGAGGTGCATCTTTTATCGACTTACAATTTTGGTTTTAGTTTTCAAACAACTTGACACATAAAGTCAAATATAATTTTCCACTTAGTCATAACATTTCAGGTCAGCAAACTGCAAGTACTGCTGGGTTGGAAGCAGACCTCAATAGTTTGACGCTGCTAACTTTCCAGGGATTAATACCAAGATCCTAGACTCTGCTACCAGCAACTCCTGAGAGTGAACTCAGATGTGTTGGCAAATAGGGATTTTCTTTCTATTAAGTTTACCAAACCTGGAGGGAAAATGTCCTTTTTTGGCTGACCGTGGCAGCAGCGTGACAGGTCAGACGTTAGTATTACTGCTTCATGGCTCTTGTGACTTCAAAGTTCCAAGTACATTTATTATCATTGTACAATGCGTTGTCTAATTTTGGGCAGCCACAAAGCAAAGAAACCCAAAAGAACCCATTAAAATGAGACCGTCAGATACCCAATGTGCAGAGAGAACAAAAATAACCAAATCATGCAAATAATCAAAGGAAGCAAATACCATTCGGAACTAAAGTGACACAAAGCCTGGAGCAGCTGGAGCAGGCCACAGGCCTCAGTTCAGTGAGCAGATCCAGCCCGACCCTCACATCTTGTCCCGACACTCTGCCTTTTCAATCCACCTGGCCCAGCATTTAAGTTGTCCAAACGTCGGGTTGTTCCTCGCACTAGAACCTGGGCCCTGTCGCATCGATACACTCTGGGCCTGGACCCCGGCTCCACGTTTCCAACTGCACCCGCCCTTTCCAAATCGGCCTGGCGCTTTGCTCGATCAAACCTCACTCTCGGTTCAGGGGGATGGGCCTCGAATATGCCTCGACTTCACTTTGCACCCACACGCCTCGATCTTCAACTCAGCCTCACCTACCCTCGCCTCCCCATTGTTTGTGGGGATCGTTTACCATGAGTTTTACAAGAAGAGCTGTTATTAATAAAGTGTTTCATTGTATTCTTTGTTTTGTTTGCCACCAGTAAGTAGTCACTGGGCTTCACCAGTGCCATCTTAAGCCAGGAAGGGATTAAGAACCGTATTGGGTACGGCGCTGTCTGAGTGGAGTTTGCATGTTCTTCCTGTACCATACCCTCCATTTTTCTATTACCCATGTGCCTCTTAAATGTCCTGAATGTATCTGCCTTTACCACCACTCCTGACAGCACATTCCACACACCCACCACACTCGGTGTTAAAAAGACCTAACAACCCCACCCCCCTCATGCTTCTTCCAATCACCTTAAAATGAGAGCCTCTTGCATTAGCTGTTTCTGTTCTGAGAAAGAAGTCTCTGACTATCCAGCTTTTTATTATCTTATACATGTCTATCATGTCAGCTCACATCTTCCTTCATTCCAGAGAGAAAAGCCCTTGCTCGCTCAAGATTTCCTCATAAGACATGCTCTTCTAATCCAGGCAGCATCCTGAAAAACTCCCCTGAATCCTGTCTAAAGCTTTTTCATCCTTCTGATTATGAGGCGGCCAGAACAGAGCTAATGGGCAACTCGGCTACAGTAAGGGCGTCAGAGGTTACGGGCAGAAGGCAATAATGAGGCAAGTAAGCCAGCCTTGAGTGAATGTTGGAGCAGGCTCGTGGGTCAGGCTGGCCTGATCCTGCTCCTACAGTACTGTGCAAAACTCTGAGGCACAGGACTGTAGTAATTTTATGTATTACACTGTACTGCCGCCACAAAAAAAAACCAAATTTCATGACATACGTGAGTGACAATAAACCTGATTCTGATCAGATCATAAGACCACAAAACATAGGAGCAGATTAGGCTATTTGGCCGATTGCGACTGCTTTGCCATTTCATCATGGGTAAACCAATTTCCTGCTCAACCCCAATCTCCTACCTCCTCCCTGTACCCTTCATGCCCTGATCAATCAAGAATCTGTCAACCTCTGCCTTAAATATACATAAACACTTGGCCTCCACACTGCCTGGGCAAGGAATCCCACAGATTCATCACTCTCTAGCTAAAGAAATTCCTCCTCACCTCCGTTCTAAAAGGACACCCTCTACTTTTTTCTCAGCAATAGTTTTATTGTTTTTTTAAATCAAGAAAGCATAGTACAAAGAAGGTTTATGCAGTACATAACAAATGTACAATTCACATCTATGAAAGAGATGCACCCATAGTACAAACATGCTTTGGTTGCCTCCCTGACACCCTCTATTTTGAGGCTGTGTCCTCTGGTCTTAGACTCCCTCACCATAGGAAACATCCTCTCCACATTCACTTTATCAAGGCCTTTCACCATTCGATAGGTTTCAATGATTTCACCCTCATTCTTCTGAATTCTAGTGGGTACAGGCCCAGAGCCATCAAACGCTCTTGATATGACAAGCCATTCAATCCTGGAATCATTTTCATGAACCTCCTTTGAACCCTCTCCAGTTTCAGCACATCCTTTCTAAGATAAGGGGCCCAAAACTGCTCACAATACTCAAGGTGAGGCCTCACCAGTGCTTTATAAAGTTTCAACATTACATCTTTGCTTTTATATTCTAGTCCTCTTGAAATGAATGCTAACATTGCATTGTCCATTGTCCTTTGTCAACTTGTAAATTAACCTTTAGGGAATCCTGCACAAGGACTTCCAAATCTCTTTGCATCTCAGTTTTTTAAAAAATTTTCTTTCCATTTAGAAAATAGTTGATTTTTTCATTTCTTCTACCGAAGTGCATGACCATATACTTGCCAACACTATATGCCATCTGCCATTTTTTGCCAATTCTCCTAATCTGTAAGTCCTACCATAGCCTCTCCACTTCCTCAAAACTCCCTGCCACTCCAACTATCTTCATATCATTTGCAAACTTTGTAACAAAGCCATCAATTCCAACATCTCAATCATTTACATATAATGTAAAAGGAACTGGTCCCACCGCAGACCCCTGTGGAACACTACAAGTCACTGGCAGCCAGTCAAAAATGGTTCCTTTTATTCCCACTCTTTGCTTCCTGCCAATCAGCCACTCCTTTATGCATGCTAGAATCTTTCCTGCATTACCATGGGCTCATAGCTTGTTAAGCAGCCTCATTGTGGCACCTTGTCAATTTAAGTACATAATATTAACCAGTTCTCCTTTGTCTATCCTGTTGGTTATTTCTTCAAAGAATTCCAACAAATTTGTCAAGCAAGATTTTCCCTTGAGGAAATCATGCTGGCTATAGACTCTTTTATCATGTGCCTCCAAGTACCCTGAGACTCATCCTTAATAATCGACTCCAACATCTTCCCAGCCACTGAGGTCAGACTAACTGGCCTATAGTTTCCTTTCTTCTGCCTCTCTCCCTTCTTGAAGAATGGAGTGACATTTGCAATTTTACAGTCTTCTGGAATCATTCCAGAATCTAGTGATTCCTGAAAGATCATTACTAATGTCTCCACAATCTTTTCAGCTACCTCTTTCAGAACTCTGGGGTGTAGTCCATCTGGTCCAGGTGACTTATCTACCTTCAGACCTTTCCTAGTTTCCTAAGAATCTTCTCCCTAGTAATGGTAACTTCACATTCTTCATGGCCCCTGATACCTGGATCTTCCACTATGCTGCTAGTGTCTTCCACAGTGAAGACTGATGCAAAATGTTTATTCAGTTTATCTGCTATTTCCTTGTCCCCCATTACTACCTCTCCAGCATCATTTTCCAGTGGCCCGATATCCACTCTTGCATCTCTTTTATTCTCAATGCATCTTTAATATCTCTATTTTCCCTTTCAGGGTTCTTTTGAAGTCCCTGACCTGGAGTTTCACGCTGACTATGGTCCTTTGCGGGAATGGGACCCGCTCTCGGGGTTTCACGAATTGCCATTATTCGGCATGCTAAGGGCTCGGCTAAGTGCTTCGCTCGTCTTTGGAAGACCAAAATTTCGTGGCTCTGGAGACGGGGGGGGATCGGAGGTCGGTGTCCAGGCAGGAGACCGGTGTGTTGCAGGAGATGGAAGATCTAAGGCTGCGTGCCCAGAGATCCGAGATCTTTGGGCACAGAGCTCAGAAAAAGCGACGTGATGGACTTTTTAACATCGTAAACCAGTGAGTTGTTTGTTCTGTCTCCCTTCTCACTGTGAGACGGAGACACCTCTTTCTCCCTTATTACAGAGAGAGAGAGCCTGTGATATGTCGAATGCCCAGTGAACCAGTAGTCTGTGGAGTAACTGCAAGTCTGTGTCTTTGCTGTTGCTTTGCTCACGCTTGAGTGCTCAGTGACGGGTGCCACCGTGTCCTCTTTAATATTATTAACTAGCTTACTTTTGAATTTTATCTTTACCATCTTAATGACTTTTTAGGTGCATTCTGTTGGTTTTTAAAAGCTTCCCAAACCCTTCCCGTTAATTTTTGCTCTGTTATATGCTCTCTCTTTGGCTTTTATGTTGGCTGTGACTCCTGTTAGCCATGGTTGTGTCATCTTTCCTTTAGAATACTTCTTCCTCTTTGGGATGTACATATCCAGTGCCTTCTGAATTGCTTCCAGAAATTCCAGCCATTGCTGCTCTGCCATCATCCCTGCCAGTGTTCTTTTCCAATCAACTTTGGCCAGTTCCTCTCTCATGTCTTTGTAATTCCCTTTACTCCACTGTAATACTGATACATCTGACTTTAGCTACTCCTTCACAAATTTCAGGGTGAATTCGATCATATTATGATAATTTTCCCATAAGGACTCTTACCTTAAGCTCTCTAATCCATTCTAGTTCATTGCACAACACCGAATCCAGAATAACTGATCCCACAGTGGGCTCAACTATGAGTTGCTCTAAAAAGCCATCTGGTGGACACTCTAGAAATTCCCCCTCTTGGGATCCAGCACCAACCTGATTTTCCCAAACACAAAATGCACTGCAGATGCTGTGGTCAAATCAAGACATACAAAAAAGCTGGATGAACTCAGCAGGTCCTGACGAAGGGTTTCGACCCGAAATGGTAACTGCTTCTTTCAATGGATGCTGCCCGATCTGCTGAGTTCATCCAGCTTTTTTGATTTTCCCAGTCTACCTGCATATTGAAGATCCCCATGCCTAATGTAACATTGCCTTTTTGACATGCATTTTCTATCTCCTGTTGTAATTTGTAGGCCACATCCTTACTACTGTTTGGGGGGTCTGTATACAACTCCCATCAGGGTCTTTTTCCCCTTGCAATTCCTTAGGTCTATCCACAATGATTCAGCACCTTCCGACACTATGTCACCTCTCCCTAATAATTTGATTTCATTTTTTTACCAACAGAGCAACACCGCCCCCTCTGCCTTGCTGCCTATGCCTTTGATAGAATGTATACCCTTGGACATTAAGCTCCCAGCCATGGCTCCGTGATGCTTACAACATCATACCTGCCAACCTGTAACTGTGCTGCAAGTTTATCTACCTTATTCCATATACTACACGCATTCAAACATAACACCTTCAGTCCTGTATTCACCCTTTTCCATTTTGTCACACCATGCTCAACCTTTTGATTCCTAACTTTGAGGTTTTACCAATATTTGCCTCCACAAACTCTCCACTAACTGTTCTGGCACACTGGTTCCCATCCCTCTGCAACTTTAGTTCATACCCCACTGTGTAGCATTAACAAACCTTCCCACTAGGATATTAGCCCCCTCCAGTTCAAGTGCAAACTGCCCCTTCTGTACAGGTCCCCCCCTTTCCTGGAAGAGAACCCAGTGATGCAAAACTCTTATGCCTTCCCTCCTGTATCAACTCCTTAGCCACTTATTGAACTGTATTATCTGTACTGGGGCCCCACAGGGGACTGTATTGGCTCCCTTCCTATTTACTTGGTATACCTTGGACTTTAGATACAACATTGAATCATGTCATCTGTAGAAATTCTCTGATGACTCGGCAATAGTTGGGTGGATAAAGGGAGGACAAGGGGATGGATACAGGACCCTGGTGGAGGACAGTGTCGAACGGTGCAAGATGAATCATCTGCAGCTCAACATCAGTAAGACAAAGGAGATGGTGATGGACTTCAGGAAGACTAAGCCTACACTGTTCCCTGTTACTATTGATGGTGAGGACGGGGATGTGGTGAGGACCTACAAGTACCTGGGGGTGCACCAGCATGACAGACTTGAGTGGAGCACCAACACAGAGGCAGTGTACAAGAAGGGCCAGAGTTGCCTCTACTTCCTGAGGGGAATGAGGTCCTTTGGAGTGTGCAGGCCTCTCCTTCACATGTTCTACCAGTCTGTTGTCGCCAGTACAATCTTCTGTGCAGTGGTGTGCTGGGGCAATGGCATCAACACTGGTGATGCCAACAGGCTCAATAAACTGATTAGAGAGTCTGGCTCTGTTATAGGAGTCAAACTGGACACACTACAGGCTGTGGTAGAACAAAGGACCCTACAGAAAATCCTGGCAATTCTGGACAATGTTTCTCAACCTCTGCATGCCTCCCTGGCTGAAAGGAGGAGCACTTAAGTATTAGACCAAGACAACTGCACTGCTCCAAAGAGTGGTATATGAGGTCATTCTTACCCTCGGCCATTAGGCTCTATAATGAGTCAACCTATAGCCGGGGAAGTGATGACCCCCTCCTGTTAGACTGTTTGAGGTAAGTTAATTTTTATTCTTTCTTACTTCTCTTCTAATATTTGTATATTTGTGTATCCGTGCACTTGTAATGCTACTGTGACACTGTAATTTCCTTTGGGATCAATGAAGTATCTATCTTTCTATAATCATCCTTGTTCTAGCCTCACTAGCACGTGGCACGGGTAGCAATCCTGACAACACAACTCTGGAGGTCCTGCCCTTTAACTTAGCACCTAACTTCTAAACTCCCTATGCAGAACCTCATCACTCATCTTACCCATGTCTTTGGTACCTACATGGGCCACAACTTCTGGTTGTTCACCCTCCCTCTTAAGAATGTTGAGGACTCAATTCAAGATATCCTGGACCCTGGTACCCGGGAGGCAACATACCATCCTTTTATCTTGTTCTCACCCACAGAGCCTCCTGTCTATTCCCCTAACTAACGAATCCCCTATCACCACAGTGTGCCTCTTCTTCCCACTTTTGTCTGAGTCACAGAGGGAGACTTAGTGCCAGAGACCCGACCACTGTGACTTTCCTGTTAGATCATCCCCAAACCCACACCCCCCCGACAGTACAGTATATAACCATATAACAATCACAGCACAGAAACTGGCCATTCTGGCCCTCCTAGTCCGTGCCGAACTCTTAATCTCACCTAGTCCCACCTACCCGCACTCAGCCCATAACCCTCCACTCCTTTCCTGTCCATATACCTATCCAATTTTACCTTAAATGACACAACTGAACTGGCCTCTACTACTTCTACAGGAAGCTCATTCCACACAGCTATCACTCTCTGAGTAAAGAAATACCCCCTCATGTTTCCCTTAAACTTTTGCCCCCTAACTCTCAAATCATGTCCTCTCGTTTGAATCTCCCCTACTCTCAATGGAAACAGCCTATTCACGTCAACTCTATCTATCCCTCTCAACATTTTAAATACCTCGATCAAATCCCCCCTCAACCTTCTACGCTCCAATGCCAGTTGATATGCCAGTTGTTGAGGGGAATGGCCACTGTGGTACTCTGCACTGGCTCCTTAACCCCTTTCTCCTTCCAGACTGTCACCCAGTTTCCTGTGTCCTGCACCTTGGGTGTAACTACCTCTCTAGATGTCCTATCTATCACCCCTTCAGCCTCCGGAATGATCCGGAGTTCATCCAGTTCCAGCTCCAACTCCTCAACGTGATTTCTCAGAAGCTGCAGCTGGATGCACTTCTCACTGAGCAGATAAAAAGAAGAGAAGGTAAAAAAACTTGACTGGCCTCTCTTTGTTGAAGCCTTGAAGAGCTATAGCCTTAAGATCATCACTATGTCCACCCAGACAATGGCCCCTGCCTTCCTGGAATTTGCTCTTACTAGTCAATCACAAATGGTCAAAGCTCATAAGGGTCTCTATTGTGTACTGAGAGTGGGAAGGGAGCAGGGAGGGGAGAATTATGGTTGGGAAAGGAGGAAGGGAGAGGGAGAAAGTGGGAAGCACCAGAGAGACATTCTGTAATGATCAATAAGCCAATTGTTTGGAATTAAGTGACCTTGCCTGTTGTCTCAGAGCTGGGTGTGTCTGCACCTGTGCCAAC
The DNA here is from genome assembly GCF_048418815.1 of Hemitrygon akajei. NCBI lineage: Eukaryota > Metazoa > Chordata > Chondrichthyes > Myliobatiformes > Dasyatidae > Hemitrygon > Hemitrygon akajei. The sequence continues at coordinate 160,417,105 of NC_133134.1, read as the reverse complement.
ATGCCTCCCCTGCCACCCCTAGCGCTCCTTCTCTGTCACCTGTCCCACACCCCTCCCATGGCGCACCACCCTCACCATTCCCAGCATCCTTTGTTCCCGCCAGATTTACAAATACACTCTGCTCCACGTTGACAAACGTGGTACTGTGCATCCATGGCACCCGTTGCCATATTGCTCGCTGCTTTCAGTTTGGAGACACAAATAAGGGTCAAGAATAGCTTCTATCTCACTGTTACAGTACCATGCAAAAGCCGGTGTCAAGCTGAACTTCCTTAACTTTTTAGGAAAGTAGATACTCTGTGGTGTGCCTTTCACGATTGCATCAACAGTATCGTGCAGAAGTCTTAGGCACAGATCTGCACCTAGGGTGCCAGATACTGTTGCACGGTACGGTATTTGTCAACTTGGAGCAGAGAGCAAGAATCAAACCCTGATGACTGGCGCTGTAAAGCTATGCTTCTGTGCCACTTTGCCAAACATAACTACATTGAAACACAGGCAAAATGCTGGGGGAGCTCAGCACGTCAGACAGCATCCAGAATTAACAGTAAAGACTTCAGGCCGACCTTTCTTCAGGGCTGAGGAGGAAGGGGAAAGTCAGAATAAAAAGGTGGGTGGGAGGGGGGGACGGGAAGGTGCCTAGCTGGATGGTGATCCTGAAGGGTAAATTGGTGGAAATGTACAGAACTCACAACCATTGACATTAGGCTGGGATTCACTTTAAGAGGCTTGTCTGACATGATGAGTTAATTACGGTACATAAAGAACTTCTGCTGTACTTTGTGTACCGTTTTTGAATTGCTACGGTTTTTCTTAAACATAAAATACCTTTGTTGTTTTATTTGTGAAAACCTAAAATTCCCCCACCCACCTTTTTGTTCTGGCGTCTTCCCCCCTTCATTGTCAGTCCTGAAGAAGAGTCTCGGCCTGAAACATCGACCGTTTTCTCTTTTCCATAGATGCTGCCTGACCTGCTGAGATCCTCCAGCATGTTGCTCTGGATTTGCAGAATCTGCAGGATCTCTCGTGTTTTTAATTACATTCAGGAAGTTAAAAGAAAACAGATTGCAGAACATGGTTAGAGTTACCGAGAAAGTACAGTTCAGGCAGACAGAGTGAAAGTGAAGTAACAGGGAGATTGGGAGATCAATAGCTGAAAAGTTTATATTTTACTGTACGGGAAATCTATTCAAGAGTCTGACAGAAGCTGCCCTTGAGCCTGGTGATTTACAGAACTGTGCAAATGTCTTAGGCATACAGTATATATAGCTAAGGTGCCTAAGACTTTTGCACAGTTCCATAAGCTGTTCTCTATATTATTTCCTGTGTGGGTTAATTTTGATTTGATTTGAAGCACACGGTGGAAAGACATCCATCTCCATCCTCTCTTTATTTGCCTGTGATACAGCAATACCTGTGAGTCTTAAGTCTTTGATAATGTTGGTAAACATTTAGTAGATACAGAACTGCGCAAAAGTCCCAGCTACATACGTGTACTTCTGCACGGTGCTGTTAAGATTACCGAATGGTCCTCCAGCACAATAGGATAATCTCTTGACGTCACAATCTGTTTTGTTGTGGTCTTGCACCTTGTTGTCTGTCTGCGTTGCATTTTCTCTGCTGTTGTTACACTTAATTATGCAGTCTGTTTTTTTTTCAAAAATTTCCCTTTTTAAAAAATTTACCTGTTGTAAGGAAACAATCTGTATGGATGGCATGTGAAGTGAAGCCCCTCTATAGATGTTGCCCGACTCACTGAGTTCCTCAGTGCTTTGTGTGTTGTTGCAGATTCCCGCATCTGTACTCTCTTGTGTAGATGAAGTTGTGCCTTATGCGTTGGGTTGCTTCTTTACTGCATTACCCGCAGTACACCAGCAGGGGAGTTTGGAGAGGGTACTAAGGGTGTTTTTTTATATAACAAAAACTATAAAAGTTTATTTACATCACAAATACACAAGGTGCAGACATTCAGTATTCACAAGACAGTGAGTATACTCAGATTAAAATATGGTTACCACCGTCTATTAGACAATCAATACCCCGGGGGTCCACCACTCCTGGAAGACCCCAAAGTGTCCACTGTGACCGCTAAGGGTGTTGCAACGAGATGAACAGCTCATTGGTATTGGTATTGATTTATTTTTTAAAGTTCAGAGTACTAACGAAGAGTCTCGGTCTGAAACATTGACCATTTATTCTTTGCATAGATGCCGCCTGGCCTGCTGAGTTTCTCCAGCATTTTGTGTGTGTTGCTTTGGATTTCCAGCATCTGCAGATTTTCTCGTGTTTATAAAGTAAATTTATTATCAAAGTACATATAAGTCACCATGTACAACCCCGTGATTTGTTTTCTTGTGGGCGTACTCTGTAAATCCAAGAAACACAATAGAATCAATGAAAGGCCTCACCCAAAAAGATGGACAAATATCCAGTGTTCAAAAGACAACTAACTGTGCAAATACAACAGAGAAAATAATAATAAATAAGCAATAAATATTGAGAGCATGAGATGAAGAGTTCTTGAAAGTGAGTCCATAGATTGTGGGAACATTTCAATGATGGGGGCGAATGAAGTTGAGTGAAGTTATCCCCTTTGGTTCAAGGGCTCGATGGTTGAGGGGTAATAATTGTTCCTGAACTTGGTGGTGTAAGTCCTGAGGCTCCTGTACTTTCTTCCTGTGCCTTTCAGCGACAAGATCAGAGTATGACTTGGGTGGTAGTGGTCTCTGATGAAGGATTCTGCTTCCCTGCGCTGGTACTCCTTTAGATGTGCTCAGTGGTGGGGAGGACTCTTCCCATGATGGACTGGGCCGTATGCGCTACTTTTTGTAGGATTTTCCATTCGAGAGCATTGGTGTTTCCATACCAGGCAGTGATAGATAGATAGATAGATACTTTATTCATCCCCATGGGGAAATTCAACTTTTTTTCCAATGTCCCATACACTTGTTGTAGCAAAACTAATAACATACAATACTTAACTCAGTAAAAAAAATATGATATGCATCTAAATCACTATCTCAAACAGCATTAATAATAGCTTTTAAAAAGTTCTTAAGTCCTGGCGGTTGAATTGTAAAGCCTACTGGCATTGGGGAGTATTGACCTCTTCATCCTGTCAGAGGAGCATTGCATCGATAGTAACCTGTCGCTGAAACTGCTTCTCTGTCTCTGGATGGTGCTATGTAGAGGATGTTCAGAGTTTTCCATAATTGACCGTAGCCTACTCAGCGCCCTTCGCTCAGCTACCGATGTTAAACTCTCCAGTACTTTGCCCACGACAGAGCCCGCCTTCCTTACCAGCTTATTAAGATGTGAGGCATCCCTCTTCTTAATGCTTCCTCCCCAACATGCCACCACAAAGAAGAGGGCGCTCTCCACAACTGACCTATAGAACATCTTCAGCATCTCACTACAGACATTGAATGACGCCAACCTTCTAAGGAAGTACAGTCGACTCTGTGCCTTCCTGCACAAGGCATCTGTGTTGGCAGTCCAGTCTAGCTTCTCGTCTAACTGTACTCCCAGATACTTGTAGGTCTTAACCTGCTCCACACATTCTCCATTAATGATCACTGGCTCCATATGAGGCCTAGATCTCCTAAAGTCCACCACCATCTCCTTGGTCTTGGTGCAGCCAGTCAATATACTCTCCACCACACATCCATTGGAGTTTGTCAAAGTTTTGGATGTCACACCGAATCTTCGCACAAACTTCAAAGGAAGTGTTTTCTTTGTAAAGAAGGTAGCCGTGCTACATTCTGCCTGGTGGAAGAGGGGAGAAGAGAGAATGCCCGTAATCAATACAAAAGAGGAATAATGAGATCTTGTTCATGTAACAACACACACAAAATGCTGGTGGAACACAGCAGGCCAGGCAGCATCTATAGGGAGAAGCGATGTCGACGTTTCGGGCCGAGAGCTATGAATTGCTTTTTTAAGCACTTATTGGACCGAACAGCCACACTGTTGTAAAATTCCACGATCTTGTTTTTGTTAAGAGTTCAGCATTTACAAATTTAGGTCAGAGAATGGGCAGAGGGATTTGTAATATCCAGTAAATAGGCAGTTGGCCAGCAGTATAAATAGGTAGGCCCACATCCTCCCTGCTGTTGAAAGACTTACTATTTTCAACATTAGTAAACACAGTTGACCATTCAATAAACCCACAGATCTTATACGGGTTTCTGCACTGTAAATTTCCATGATTACATATGCAAACAGAAACATTAAAACCTCTTCAGAATTTGACCTGAGGAACCAGCCACCCATATTGCTAAGTAATCAGAAAAGAGATTTCCTGGTGACCAACTAGTTTAATTCCAATCCCAATTCCTATTCTGACGTGTTTGTCCATGGTCTCCTCTTCTGAAATGATGAGGCACTCTCTGGTTGGAGGAGTGACAACTCATATCAGCACCTAAGTTACAGGGAAAGGTTGAACAAGTTAGGTCTTTATTCTTTGGAGCATTGAGGGTTGAGGGGGGACTTGATAGAGGTATTTAAAATTATGAAGAGGATAGATAGAATTGACGTGGATATGCATTTTCCATTGAGAGTAGGGGAGATTCAAACAAGAGGACATGAGTTGAGAGTTAGGGGCAAAAATTTAAGGGTAACACGAGGGGGAATTTCTTTACTCAGAGTGGTAGCTGTGTGGAATGAGCTTCCAGTAGAAGTGGTAGAGGCAGGTTCAATTTCGTCATTTAAAAAAAAAATTGGATAGGTCTATGGACAGGAAAGGAATGGAGGGTTATGGGCTGAGTGCAGGTCAGTGGGACTAGGTGAGAGTAAGTGTTCGGCACAGACTAGAAGGGCCGAGATGGCCTGTTTCTGTGCTGTAATTGTTATATGGTTATATGGTTATATTCTGTCATAGCTTCCAACTTGACAGCATGAACATCAATACCTGTAACCTATGGAATTTTCTCCCCTTCTCTCTTCTTCCATTCCCCATTCTGGTTCCCCTCTCACCTCTTCTCTTCTCCTTACCTGTCCATCACTTCCCCCTGGTGCCCCTCCTCCTTCCCTTTCTCCCATGGTCCGCTCTCCTCTCTTATCAGATTCATTCCTCTCCGGCCCTTACTTATCACAGCCCAGATTCTCACTTCATCCCCCTTCTCTCTTCCACCCATCGTCCCCCTCACCTATCACCTTCTAGCTTGTGTTCATTCTCCTCCCTACTCCATTTTATTCTGGTATCTCCCCCCCCTTCCTTTCCAGTACTGATGAAGGGTCTCAGGCCAAAACATTGTCTCTTTATTCCTCTCCATAGATGCTGCCTGACCTGATGAGTTTCTCTCATTTTACTGTAGATTTCCAGCATCTGCAGAATCTCTTGTTTTTAAGAGATTTCCTTAACAGAGTGCAATGGGTCAGAATATTCCCAGGACTGGAAGGCTTGCGGTATAAGGAAAAAAGGGATAGGCCGGGGCTTTTCTTTACTGAAAGTTTTTTTTAAGTATATAAAGGGTAAAAGAGAGTTGAGGGCAGATGTAGGACCAATAGAAAATGACACTGGAGATAATGTAATGAGAGATGCAGAGATGGTAGAGGAAATGAATGCATATTTTGTATCAGTCTTCATAGTGGAAGACATCTGCAGTATACCGGACATTCAAGAGTGTCAGGGAAGTGAAGTTTGTGCAGTAAAAATTACAACTGAGAAGGTGCTCAGGAAGCTTAATGATCCAAGGGTGGATATATCTCCTGGACCTGATGGAATGCACCTTTGGGTTCTGAAGGAAGTAGCTGGAGAGATTGCAGAGGCATTAACAATGATCTTTCAAGAATCAATAGATTCGGGCATTGTACCGGATGACTGGAAAATTGCAAATGTTACTCCGCTATTTAAGAAGGGTGGGAGGCAGCAGAAAGGAAACTATAGACCTGTTAGCCTGACATCAGCGGTTGGGAAGTTATTGGAATTGATTGTTAGGGATGAGATTACGGAGTACCTGGAGGCACATGACAAGATAGGCCAAAGCCAGCATGGTTTCCTGAAAGGAAAATCCTGTCTGACAAACCTACTGCAATTTTTTGAGGAATTACAAGCAGAGTAGACAAAGGAGATGCAGTAGATGTGGTGTACTTGGATTTTCAGAAGGCCTTTGACAAGGTGCCGCACATGAGGCTGCTTAGCAAGCTCAGAGCCCATGGAATTACAGGGAAGTTACTAGCATGGGTGGAGCATTGGCTGATCGGCAGAAAACGGAGAGCGGGAATAAAGGGATCCTATTTTGGCTGGCTGCCGGTTACCAGTGGAGTTCCTCAGGGGTTGGTGTTGGGACCGCTGCTTTTTACAATGTATGTCAATGATTTGGATTACGGGATTAATGGATTTGTGGCTAAATTTGCTGATGATACAAAGCTAGGTAGAGGATCGTGTAGTGTTGAGGAAACAGAGAGCCTGCAGAGCAACTTAGATGGTTTAGGAGAATGGGCAAAGAAGAGACAAATGAAATACAATGTTGGAAAGTGTGTGGTCATGCACTTTGGTGGAAGAAATAAATGGGCAGACTATTATTTAGATGGGGAGAGAATTCAAAATGCAGAGATGCAAAGGGACTTGAGAGTCCTTATGCAGGATAGCCTAAGGCTTAACCTGCAGGTTGAGTCAGTTATGAAGAAGGTGAATGCAATGTTGGCATTCATTTCTAGAGGTATAGAATATAAGAGCAGGGATGTGATGTTGAGGCTCTATAAGGCACTCGTGAGACCACACTTGGAATATTGTGTGCAGTTTTGGGCTCTTTATTTTAGAAAGGATATACTGACATTGGAGAGGGTTCAGAGAAGATTCACGAGAATGATTCCAGGAATGGAAGGGTTACTGTATGAGGAACATCTGGCAGCTCTTGGGCTGTATTCCCTGGAGTTCAGGAGAATGAAGGGGGATCTTATAGAAACATTCTGAATGTTAAAAGGCCTGAACAGATTAGATCTGGAAAAGTTATTTCCCATGGTAGGGGAGTCTAGGACATGAGAGCACACCTTCAGGATTGAAGGACATCCAGTTGGAACAGAGATGCAGAGAAATTACTTTAACCGGGTGGTAAATCTGTGGAATATTTTGCATGAGCAGTTGTAGAGGTCAAGTCATTGGGTGCATTTAAGGCAGAGATAGATAAGTTCTTGATTAGCCAGGGCATCAAAGGGTATGGGGAGAAGGCAGGGGAGTGGGGATGACTGGACGAATTGGATCAGCCCATGATTGAATGGCGGAGCAGACTCGATGGGCTGAATGGCCTACTTCTTCTCCTCTATCTTATGGTCTTATTTCCTTGAGGCTGAAGGTTGAATTAAAGAGGTATATCGAATCAAGATTCAAGTTTTTATTAATTTTTTAAATTAGCGATATAGCACAGAGTAGACCCTCCCAGCCATTCGAACCACATCTCCCCAGTGACACTACAATCCCAGTTAACCCTAACCTAATCATGGGACAATTTATAAAGATCAATTTACCTGCCCGGAACATCTTTGGACTATGGGAGGAAATTGGAGCTCCTGGGGAAAACTCATGCAATCCACAGGGAAGATGTCCAGAAAAACCTTACTGAATGGCACTGGAATTGAACTCTGAATTTCAGAACACCCCAGGTTGTAATAGGGTCCTACTGGGGGTGGGGGGGGCACCCAGGTTAATCATGAGTACATCCAAACATACTGCAAAACGTGCCATTTACATTAACTACCAACACACCTGAGGGTGTGCTGGGGGCAGCCCGCTAGTTTCACCACACACTCTGGTGCCAACATAACATGTCCACAATGCTTAGCACAGCAACGCAGAACACAACAAAATGGAATACAATAAGCAACAAAACAACAACAGCAAAACAAACCCCTTTCCATCCTCCTAACCACACACATACACAGTCCTTTAACCCTGAGACCCCATTGTTTAAATCCTCACTCAGACTCGGTCTCACAGACATTGGTCTCGGACTCAGACTCACAGACATTGGGCTTGGATTCAGACGGTCTCACAGACATTGGGCTTGGATTCGGACTCAGACTCAGATGGACTCGGACTCGGAGACATTGGGCTTGGATTCAGACTCAGACTCGGAGACATTGGACTCGGTCTCGGACTCAGAGACATTGGGCTTGGACTCGGACTCGGAGACATTGGACTTGGACTCGGATTCAGTCTTGGACTTGGACTCGGACTCGCAGACACTGGGCTTCAAATTCCCCATCGGATTTTCAGTGATTCACAGATTCAGGGCACCAGCCAATGAGCCTCAACTTCCAGACTTCCGATTCAACACTCGGGGCTCGATTTTCTGCATCGACTCTGGGACCTGCTAGGCCTCGAACTCCAGTCTCATTGATTCGTAAACCCAGGGTATCATCAGACTTTAACTGTCCTGCCTGTATGGAACTTAGTCTCCAGAACCTGCCGACAACTCGCTGGACTTTGGGGGTGGAAGGGGTCGTCATCTCGTCCGTACTGGTCTGCTAATGAATGGTCAAATGTTTCTCCTCTAGAGCAGGGGAGTCTAAAACTAGACAAAAGGCATAGGTTTGAAGTGAGAAAATAAAGATTTAAAGGGGATTTGAGGGGCAACTTTTCACCCAGAGGGTATATGGAACACAATTGCCAGATGAAGTGATAGAGGATTTAAAAGACATTTGGAGAGGTGCATGGTTGGAAAGGTGATCTTCCAGAGGTTTATGAAATCATGAGGTTGTAGCTAACCTCAATGGTCACAGTCTTTTTTCCAGAGGAGGGGAGACCAAAACTAGAGGAAAGGAGTCATAGAAAAGTACAGCACAGAAACAGGCTATTCAGCCCACTTAGTCTGTGCTGAACCATTTAACCTGCCTACTACTTGGCCTACAACCTGCACTGGGACCAGAACCCTCCATACCTCTCCCTTCCATGGAGGTATCCAAACTTCACTTAAATTTTGTAATCGAGCTCACATGCACCACTGGTGCTGGCAGTTTGTTCCACACTCTCACAACCCTCTGAGTGAAGAAGTTTCCCCTCGTGTTTCCCTTAAGCTTTTCTCCTTTCACCCTTAACCCATGACCTCTAGCTGTAGTCCCACAGTGGGAAAAGCCTGCTTGCATTTACCCTATCTATACTCTTCATAATTTTGCATGCCTCTATCAGATGTCCTCTCAATCTTCTACGTTCCAAGAAATAAAGTCCTAACCTATTCAATCTTTCCTTATAACTCAGGTCCTCCAGACCCGGCAACATGCTTGTAAGTTCTCTCTGTACTCTTTCAACCTTATTTACATCTTTCCTGTAGGTAGGGTGACCTAAACTGCAAATAAGGCCTCATCAATGTCTTGTACAACTTCAACGTAACATCCTATCTTCTGTACTCAATAGGTTTAAAGACTCAGGGACTCTGCAGGTGCAAATCTTGACCAACAAAGTGCTGGAGGAACTCAGCTAGACAGTCAGCATTAATGGAGAGGAATAAATAGCCAACATTTCAGGCCAAGACTCTTCATCGGGAGTATGCATCAGAACTGGTGAAGGATCTTGGCCTGAAACATCGACTATTTCCCTCCATAGATGCTGCCTGACCTGTTGAGTTCCTCCACAAACTGTCTTGTGTGACATATGTGTAAGGTGCAAGGGGATTAATTCTTTCTCACTTAAAACCTATGTCACACATAAAAAGAGATGTCTACACAAGAGGGTAGGTTGAACAAGTTGCTAAAGGAAGTGGTAGGGGTGCGTACAGATACAACATTAGGCTTTAGGCTTTACAATTCTACCGCCAGGACTTAAGAACTTTTTAAAAGCTATTATTAATGCTTTTTGAGATAGTGATTTAGATGCATATCATATTTTTTACTGAGTTAAGTATTGTATGTAATTAGTTTTGCTACAACAAGTGTATGGGACATTGGAAAAAAGTTGAATTTCCCCATGGGGATGAATAAAGTATCTATCTATCTATCTATCTATCTAACATTTAAAAGACATTTGGAGAAGCATGTGGATAGGAAAGGTTAAAAGGCCAAAGAGGAGTAGTTGAAGTTGGCAGCTTGGTCAGCATAGATGAATGGGCTGAAGGGCCTGTTTCTGTGTGGTATGAATCTATTTCCAGTATTGATGTTACTGCCCTGCTTATGTAAACTAAGTAAAGAAAGTAGTAGAGTAATCAGAGGGAGCGGAGCTGGTAAAAGCATAATTATTAAAATGTTCGATTGTAATTAAAGAAACTAAAGAATAAAATTTGCAAAAGTTAACTTTCAGACACGAGATGCTGGAAATCTGGAGCAACACACACAATGTGCTGGAGGAGCTCAGCAGGTCAGGCAGCATCTATGGAAAAGAGTAAACAGTCGACGTTTTGGGCTGAGTCACTTCATCAGGACTGGAAAGAAAGGGAGAAGAGGTCAGAACAAGAAGGCGGCGGAGGTGAGGAAGAAGTACAATGTGATGGGTGAAACTGGGAGAGGGGAGGGGTGAAGTAAAGAGCTGGGAAGTCATCTGGTGAAAGAGATGAAGGGCTGGTGAAGGGGGAATCTGATAGAAGACCATGGAGAAAAGGAAAAGGGGAGGAGCACCAAAGGGAGGTGATGGGTAGGTGGGAAGAGAAGGTCTGAGATGGAAATAAGAATGGGGAATAGTGAAGGAGAGGAGGAGGTTGTAATTAGCAGAAGCTGAAGAAATCGATGTTCATGCCATCAGGTTGGAGGCTACCCAGATGGAATACGAGGTGTTGCTCCTGCAACCTGAGTGTGGTCTCATCCTAGCAGCAGAGGAGGCCTTGGACTGACATGTCAGAATGGGAATGGGAAGTAGAATTGAAATGCGTGGCCCCATTAGAATTTTTAAAATTATTTTTGATTCATTGATTTGGTTTGGTAATGATTAAGCCTACAGCGGGGTCGGTGGGGAGGGGCATCCAGGACCAGAGGGCACAGCCTCAGAATACAGAGATGAGGAAGAGTTTCTTAAGTAGAGGGTGGTGAATCTGTGGAATTCATTGCCCCAGACAGCACTGGCTATATTTGAAAGGGAGGTTGATAGGTAAGGGTGTCAAAGGTTATGAGAGAAGGCTGGAAAATAGGGTCAGAGAGATAATAAAACCAACTACAATGCAATGGCAGAGCAGACCCAATGGGCCAAATGGCCTAATTCTGGTCTTATGATCTTATGGCACTTAAAAATCCTCAAAACGCATTAACTAACTTTCATTTTCCAGTGCAAGTTACTGAGTACGTAGTGCATTCTCTGTGATTTAGTTACAAGTGGCTGGGGGGAGATTCCATTGTCCTACAGTTCCAGAGAACTCTGATATCAGTCACAAGCTGGCAGGTTTAATGCTGAAGGAGTGACCAGTGGCTACTGACCCATCTGTTTCTTAATCAGCCTGATCTCTGCGAGCCTTCGCTGCTGCTCTTGAGTGGGGCTCAGCACTGAGTGAAGTCAACAGGAAAGGTGACATGTTTCCTCTGGCGGGGCTTGCCTTCGCTATTGCCACATGAAACAAGCACAAGTTGTTCAAGACAAGCCACTTGGAAATTCTCTGAATTTGTAGGCGGCACATCACAGCCGAAGGGTTAGCTGGTGGCTTTGACATGTGGAGTGCTTGCTTGAGCAAAAATGTTTCTAGAAACAGAGAAAAAAAACATTCAGCCCCCTTGATCGTTCTCTTACATTCGGCGAGGTCATGTTTAACTCTTTTGCCTTAGAGTCAGAACGTCATACAGCACTACAGAACAGAACCAGGCCCTTCGGCCCATCTAGTCCATGCTGAACTGTTATTCTGCCTACTCCCATTGACCCGCACCAGGACATTAGCCCTCCATATCCCTCCCAGCCATGTGCTTAAATGTTACAATCAAACCTGCATACATCACCTCCACTGGCAGCTCATTCCACATTTGCACCACTCTCTGAATGAAGAAGTTGCCCCACAGGTTCTCCTTAAATATTTCACCTGTTACCATTAACACATGTCCTCTAGAACCTCTAGTTGTAGTCTCACCCAACCCCAGTGGAAAAAGCTTGCTTGTATTTCACCATCATCATTATGTGCCGTGTTGTATGACTGGGCGATCATGATAATTCTTGGCAAATTTTTCTACAGAAGTGGTTTGCCATTGCCTTCTGGGCAGTGTCTTTACAAGATGGGTGACCCCAGCCGTTATCAATACCCTTCAGAGATTGTCTGCCTGGTGTCAGTGGTTGCATAACCAAGACTTGTGATATGCACCAGCTGCTCGTATGCTTCACGTGACCCAGATCAGGGAGAAAAACACCCCTAACTCAGGTCTTTAAATCCTGCCAATATCTGTGTAAATTTGTGCTGGATTTGTGCTCCTATTTCTTAAGGTCTTCCAAGCACATGGTCGCCTGAAAGTGGTTTCGCAGGTAGACATGGTGGTGAAGGAGATGTTTGGCTTATGTATGAATGCGGCCTAGAGTCAGTGGAGATTAATGTCCATGTTGAGTGTCTGGAGTGTGGGTGTGAAGAAGGAGGTGTGAAAATTATATATAATTCAAAGGAAACATTGTAGATATATTGTAACCGTAGAATTGTCCTGCTGTTACCTTTGATCTTTAGCAGATAAAAATCAGGTAATATTTGGTCAAGCAGGCCTCTTCTTCCAAGAACGTCTCGAATATGATGCCTGTCCACTGGCTTTGCTAGAGTAAAGGCTACTATCTCCACTAGCTTTGGTGTATCTCTGGTGATTTTATTTATAGGTACATCATTAAGCAGGAAAGGATGTGGCCGTGACTCAAGAGACTGAGTTATGGAGAGAGCTTGAGCAGGCTAGGACTTTATTGATCGGAGTACAGGAGAAAGATGGTTGATCTTATAGAGGTGTACAAAATGATGAAGGGCTTTGATAAGGTGAAGGCACTTGGTCTTCTTCCCAGAGTCGAGGAATCATCGACTCGAGGTCGTGGGTTTAAGGTGAAAAGGGAAAGCTTTAATAGGGAAAAGTTTTTCATCCAGTACATGAAACAAGTTGCCAGAGGAAGTGGTTGAGGCAGGAACATTTACACTATTTAAATGGTACTTGAACAGGTACACAGATGAGAAAGGTTTGGAGGGAAGTGGGTCAAACAAAGGCAAATTGAACTGGCTTAGATGGGAATCTTGGTGGGTATGGGCCAGTTGGGCCGAAGGGCCTGTTTCTGTGCTGTTTGACTCTATGACACCCTGCTTTTACCTATGGTTTACATGAGTATAACTGGACACAGGTGAGGAGGAACGGGTGGACTCCGTCACGGTGAGCGCTGGTAACGACTTGACCCAGGAGCCGAGCTACAGCAGACTCCCATGCAGAGAAGGAAACAAGAGGTTATACATAGGAATACCAACAGAGCATTGGCGACACTGTGAGACAAATGATTCTCCATAAACGTACAAGGACTCAGTTGCAGTGCTAAATGAGAGTCCACTTTAAATAGTCACAGGATGTGTGAAACCCGTGCCAGTCACAATTAAATTGACAAGATTATACAAAGACACAAGGGCTTAATGGCTCTAATTAAGACAACAATTAGTAAATACAGGTGCTCGAGAAACTTAAAAGCCCAACGCTCTATGGCTCGCTGCAGAGCTCATGACAGCCTAACAACAAAGATTGTCTTGCTGCCTCACGGGAGGATTGCCAAACAATTAACACAGCGGGGGGCTATTTGGTCCAGTAAGCTGTGAAGGTACACTAAAAGAGGCATTCACTTATTTCCCCCTTGCCTTGCTCTTTGTCCATAAAGATGTAAAGTTGTCATCTTTGAGTATCTAAACAACTTTGTTTGAAAGTTACTGTTGGTATCTGTTTCCACAGACTAGATTCCAGATTCCAGATTAACCTGCTGTGAGCGGAAAACAATTCCCTTAGCCAAGATGAGGCCACCCTCAGGGTGGAGGAGCAACACCTTATCTCCCATCTGGATACCCTCCAACTTTATGGCATACGAATTGATTTCTCCTTCTGGTAAACATAAACCCCCTGTCCCTTGCTCTTTTCCCCATTCTGACCTTATACTTTTTCTCACCTGCCCTGGGTCCCCACCTCCTTCCCTTCCTCCAATGGTCCACTCTTCTTCTCCAGCCCTTGACCTTTCCCACCCACCTGGCTTCACCTATCGCCTTTCAGCTAGCCTCTTTCCCCTCCCTCCCTTCTGGAATCTTCCCCTTTTCTTCTCAGTCCTGAAGAAGAGTCTCATCCCGAAGATGCTGCCTGACCGGCTGAGTTTCTCCAGCATTTTCTGTGTGTCCCCTACCTCTTCTTCTCTTAGCAGCCTTTAATCACTGGGAAGGCCAAGATCCTTCATGGAGTTGCAAAGTACGGTGAATGTCTGGAATTCTCTACTTGACAGGGTGCCAACTGGAGGATCTCAAATGTCGAGGAAATCAATTCTGGAAAGATGAGAGTATTGGGATCCATGTGGAGCTGATGCAGAAGAGTGCTAAAGGCAAGAGCCCATGAGATCCAAGACAAATTAACTCCAAAACCTGCTTGGCAGTAGGAGGTAGCGGCAATGGCGGAGGACTGCTTTAGCAACTGGAAGCCTGTAAGTGGAGGTGGTTCCTGTTCCTACCCTTTTCAAAGGATAAACATTCGGTTGTGGATGTCTGTGTGAAATCCCTCCTCTACCTTCTCTGCTCCAGGGAGAACAACCCCGGTTTCTCTAATCTCTCCATGATGACTGAAGATCCTGTTTATTATAATAAATCTTCACATCCCAACTAATAAACCATGACTGCTGTCATGGAAACCCAACCCCAGCACAATAATTATTTTATTTGATGCCACAATTAATGCTAATGCTCGCAGAGTTCTCTGAATCTGCACAAGGGGTGAAGAAGACTGATAAGTATCTCCCAAGTGACCTCTCACCTCCGGGTCTGGTCCTGAGGAGGTCATCACATGACCTCTGCCCTGAGCAGGCCAACCTCACCGCTAACCACATTATGAGACATTGGGCTGGGAGACCAAAGTTGGTGGATTTCCCAAAGGTCAGTCATAAGTCTGATGACTGGAGACTGGAGGCTTGTAGGCCTATGCTGAGCTTAGAGGACTGTCTGTGTGTGGGTGGGAGTGAGAAAAGGAGCTTGTTTTTGCTGTTGTTGCTTTGTTGCCTGTTGTGTTCTGTGTTGTTCTGCCGAGTATTGTGGACATACAATGCTGGAACCGGAATGTGTGGTAACAGTTGTGGGCTGCCCCCAGGACATAATTACAGTAGGCTGTGTTGGTTGTTAATTCAAATGATGCATTTCACTATAAGGGTGAGTAAGAGGTGCTATCACTTCAGTCCAGTATGATGTTCTCCGGAGGGACTGTTTTCCCCGTAGTGGAGAATGCTTTTGCATGACTCTGTTTAACATAGGGAGGAGGCTGATGAACAGGAAGTCAACTCTCTTTGTCTGGAACCTTTCCACTGTAAGTGACCAAAAGCCAAGCTTTAGATAGCGTTACTCTCAGCACCTCGCAAACACACAAGCCTCTGCAACACAACAAGGTGGCGATCTTTGGAGAAGATTTACATGAATCTTCTCAGCACCATTGTAAACAAGGGAGGGGGAGAGGTCTGGGAAGTGAGGACTCGGGAAAGTGAAGGCAGCTACGTCAATTGACGTAGACGAAGGTAGAAAAATACTTGTAATACCCGATCAAATGAGGAAAAGCCTTTCCTGTGCCAACATCAGCAAGTCACAAAACGCATCATCAAACATTAGATTGAAAAAAGCAACTTCTGCATGTGAAGCCATTTGTCATCTTATTCTATATGAGTCACTGAGAGGTTCTGTCCTGTGCGGAGAAAAACTTCTTATCAGGGCGATTTATTTGAAGAAACAATCTCTGTCTCGCTGCAATGTGATCCAGATCTCAGGCATTTTTTTCTCTGTCCGTGTACTAAGTTCAGCATCAGTGAGTTTCATTCTGTCTATAAATAAAATGGTTTGACGCAAATGTCAGAGACAAACCATAGAACCTGAATTTATGCCGAAACAACTTTCCATGAACTGCTGTAAACCACACGAGGTGTCAAAAGAGTCGTCAGCTGTCAGCAGTCAGGGTAAATTATCAGTCCAAGGACTCCACAGAGTCTTAATTACTGCACAGGAACTATTGACTGTTAACCTACTTCTCACAGCAGCATATGTGAGTGCGAGGGCTGGAGGGGGGAGTGGACACACGTATTCTCCCTGTGGGATATCCATTTATTAAAATAGTTCTGTACATTACAGGCAGGAAAAGGGAGGAGGTACTGAAAACAGACTACGGGGAGTTAGGAAGGAAGTTGAGAAGCAGGATCACAAAGGTAGTAATCTCGGGATTACTGCTTGTGCCACGCGACAGTGAGGAAAGGAATAGAATGAGGTGGAGGATAAATGCGTGGCTGAGGGACTGGAGCAGGGGGCAGGGATTCAGATTTCTGGATCATTGGGTCCTCTTTTGGGGCAGGTGTGACCTGTACAAAAAGGACGGGTTGCACTTGAATCCGAGGGGACCAATATCCTGGTGGGGAGGTTTGCTAAGGTTACTGGGGAGAGTTTAAACTAGAATTGCTGTGGGGTGGGAACCGAACTGAAAAGACGGAGGAAAGGGTGGTTGGCTCACAATTAGAGAAAGCTTGGAGACAGTGCAAAAGAGAGGATACGCAGGTGAAAGAGAAGGGACACACTCAGACCGATGGTTTGAGATGTGTCTATTATAATGCTTCAAGAACAAAGCAGATAAGCTTAGAGTGTGGATCAGTATTTGGAACTATGATGTTGTGGCCATTACAGAGACTTGGATGGTGCAGGGGCAGGAATGGTTGCTTCAAGTGCCAGGCTTTAGATGTTTCAGGAAGGAGAGGGAGTGAGGCAAAAGAGGTGGGGGCGTGGCACTGTTGATCAGAGAGAGTGTCACAGCTGCAGAAAAGGAGGAAGTCATGGAGGGATTGTCTACTGAGTCTCTGTGGGTGGAAGTTAGGAATAGGAAGGGGTCAATAACTTTACTGGGTGTTTTTTATAGACCACACAATAGTAACAGGGACATCAAGGAGCAAATAGGGAGACAGATTCTGGAAAGGAGTAATAATAACAGGGTTGTTGTGGTCGGAGATTTTAATTTCCCGAATATTGATTGGCATCTCCCTAAAGTGAAGGGTTTAGATGGGGTGGAGTTTGTTAGGTGTGTTTAGGAAGGTTTCTTGACACAATATGTAGATAAGCCTACGAGAAGCTGTACTTGATCTGGTATTGGGAAATGAACCTGGTCAGGTGTCAGATCTCTCAGTGGGAGAGCATTTTGGAGATAGTGATCATAATTCTCTCTCCTTTACCATAGCAATGGAGAGGGATAAGAACAGACAAGTTAGGGAAATGTTTAATTGGAGTAAGGGGAAATATGAGGCTATCAGGCAGGAACTTGGAAGCATAGATTGGAAACAGATGTTCTCAGGGAAATGTACAGAAGAAATGTGGCAAATGTTCAGGGGATATTTGCTTGGGGTTCTGCGTAGATACATTCCAATGAGACAGGGAAAGGATGGTAGGGTACAGGAACCATGGTGTACAAAGGCTACTGTAAATCTAGTCAAGAAGAAAAGAAGTGTGTACGAAAAGTTCATAAAACTAGGTAATGATAGAGATCTGGAAGATTATAAGGCTATCAGGAAGGAGCTTAAGAATGAAATTAGGAGAGTCAGAAGGGGCCATGACATGGCCTTGGCAAGCAGGATTAAGGAAAACACCAAGGCATTGTACAAGTATGTGAAGAGCAAGAGGATAAGACGTGAGAGAATAGGATCAATCAAGTGTGACAATGGAAAAGTGTGTATGGAACCAGAGGGGATAGCAGAGGTACTTAATGAATACTTTACTTCAGTATTCACTACAGAAAAGGATCTTGGTGATTGTAGGGATGACTTGCAGTGGACTGAAAAGCTTGAGAATGCAGTTATTAATAAAAAGAATGTGCTGGAGCTTTTGGAAAGCATCAAATTGGATAATTCACTGGGACATTCACTGGGACCGGATGGGATGTACCCCAGGCTACTGTGGGAAGTGAGGGAGGTGATTGCTGAGCCTCTGGCAATGATCTTTGCATCATCAATGGGGACAGGAGAGGTTCCGGAGGACTGGAGGGTTGCACATGTTGTTCCCTTATTCAAGAAACGGAGTAGGGATAGCCCAGGAAAGTATAAGCCAGTGAGTCTTACTTCAGTGGCTGGTAAGTTGATGGAGAAGATCCCGAGAGGCAGGATTTATGAATATTTAGTGAGGCATAATATGATTAGGAATAGTCAGCATGGCTTTGTCAAAGGCAGGTCATGCCTTACGAGCCTGATTGAATTTCTTGAGGATGTGACTAAGCACATTGATGAAGGTAGAGCCGTAGATGTAGTGTATATGGATTTTGGCAAGGCATTTGATAAGGTACCCCATGCAAGGCTTTTGAGAAAGTAAGGAGGCATGGGATCCAAGGGGACATAGCTTTGTGGATCCAGAACTGGCTTGACCACAGAAGGCAATGAGTGGTTGTAGACGGGTCATATTCTGCATGGAGGTTGGTGACCAGTGGTGTGCCTCAGGGATTTGTTCTGGGACCCCTTCTCTTCATGATTTTTATAAATGACCTGGATGAAGAAATGGAGGGATGGGTTAGTAAATTTGCTGATGACACAAAGTTTGGGTGTGTTGTGGATAGTGTGGAGGGCTGTCAGAGGTTACAACAGGACATTGATAGGATGCAAAACTGGGCTGAGAAGTGTCAGATGGAGTTCAACCCAGATAAGTGTGAAGTGGTTCATTTTGGTAGGTCAAACATTAATGGTAAGACTCTTGGCAGTGTGGAGGATCAGAGGGATCTTGGGGTCCAAGTCCATAGGATGCTCAAAACAGCTGTGCAGGTTGACTCTGTGGTTAAGAAGGTGTACAGTGTATTGGCCTTCATTAATTGTGGAATTGAATTTAGGAGCCGAGAGGTAATTATGCAGCTATATAGGACCCTGGTCAGTCCCCACTTGGAGTACTGTGCTCAGTTCTGGTGGCCTCACTACAGGAAGGACATGGAAACTATAGAAAGGGTGCAGAGGAGATTTACAAGGATGTTGCCTGGATTGGGGAGCATGCCTTATGAGAATAGGTTGAGTGAACTCGGCCTTTTTCTCCTTGGAGCGACGGAGGATGAGAGGTGACTTGATAGAGGTGTACAAGATAATGAGAGGCATTGATTGTGTGGATAGTTGGAGGCTTTTCCTCAGGGCTGAAATGGTTAGCACAAGAGGGCATAGTTTTAAGGTGCTTGGAGTAGGTACAGAGGAGATGTCAGGGGTAAGTTCTTTACACAGAGAGTGGTGAGTGTGTGGAATGGGCTGCCAGTGGCGGTGGTGGAGGCGGAAACGATAGGGTCTTTTAAGAGATTCCTGGATGGCTGCATGGAGCTTAGAAGAGTAGAGGGCTATGGGTAAAGCATAGGTAGTTCTAAAGTAGGGACATGTTTGGCACAACTTTGTGGGCCAAAGGGCCAGTATTGTGCTGTAGGTTTTCTATGTTTCTATGAATCTCATTGAAACCTAACAAATGTTGAAGGGCCTCGATAGAGTGGATGTGGAGAGGCTGTTTCCTTTGGTGGGGGGTCTAAATTCTGAGGACACAGCCTCAGAATAGAGGGCATACTTTTAGAATAGATCAGGAGGAGTTTCTATAGCCAGAGAGTGGTGAATCTGTGGAATTCATTGCCACAGGCATTTCTGGAGGCCAGGTCACTGGGTATATTTAAGGCAGAGTTTGATAGATTCTGTACTTGATTAGTCAGGGTATCACTAAGGGAAATGTGGAGGGCAGGAGACTGAAGCTGAGAGGGAATTGGATCAGCCATGATGAAATGACGGAGCAGACTCAATAGCCTAATTCTGCTTCTATATTTTATGGCCTTATTACATTCAGCCTTCTTGTTTTATCGAGATATCAACAAACGTCATTAGTTGTGACATTTTGAACTGATTTCTATTAATAATTACTGAGCCCACAAGTAGGATTTTTTGAGCAGCTCATGTTTGAACCCAACAGGGGGATCAGCTGTTCTGGATTGGGTGTTGTGCAATGAACCAGAGTTGATGGGAGAGCTTAAGGTTAAAAAAAACCCTCAGGGGCAAAATGATCATAGTATGATTGGATTCACTCCTAATTTTCAGCAGAAGATAACATCAGATGTATCAGTATTAAAGTGGAGTAAAGGGAATTACAGGGACATGAGAGAGGAGTTGACCAGAATTGATTAGAAAAGAACACTGGCAGGGATGATGGCAGAGCAGGAATGCTGGAGCTTCTGGAAGCAATTCAGAAGACAGCGGATATATACACCCCTAAAAGGAAGAAGTATTCTAAAGGCAAGAGGACACAGCCACAGTTAATGAAAGAACTTAAAGCCAACATAAAGGCCAAAGAGAGGACATATAATAGAGCAAAATTAGTGGGAAATTAGAGGATTGGGATGCTTTCAAATACAAACAGAAGGCAACTAAAAGTCATTAAGAAGGAAAGATGGAATACGAAATTAAGCTGCCCAATAATATTAAAGAGGATATTGGAACACTGGAAAACACAGCTGGAGAGGTAGTAATGAGGGACAAGGAAATGACTGATGAATTGGAAGAGTATCTGGCATCAGTCTACACTGTGGCAGACACTAACAATATGATGGAAGTTCAGGGGTCATGAAGCGTGTGAAGTTACCATAACTAGAGAGAAGGTTCTTGGGAAACTGAAAGATCTGAGGGTAGATAAGTTACCCAGACCAGATGGTGTGCACCCCAGAGGTGGCTGAAGAGTTCGTGAAGGCATTAGTAATGATCTTTCAAGAATCACTAGATTCTGGAATGGTTCCAGAAGACTGTAAAATTTCAAATGTCATTCCACTATTCAAAAAGAGAGAGAAGCCAAAGGAAGGAAACTATACGCCAGTTAGTCTGACCTCAGTGGTTGGGAAGATGTTGGAGTCTACTAGTAAGGATATGGTTTTGGAATAAAAAAGGCCGTAGTCAGCTTGGTTTCCTCAAGGGAAAATCTTGCTTGACAGATCAGTTGAAATTCTTTGAAGAAATAACAAGCAGGAAAGACAAAGGAGGATCAGTCGATGATGTGTACTTAGATTTTCAGAAGGCCTTTGCCACACAAGGCTGCTTAACAACTATGATCCCATGGTATTACAGGAAGGATACCAGCATGGATACAGCAGTGGCTGATTGGCAGGAGGCAAAGGGTGGGAATAAAGGCAGCCTTTTCTGCTTGGCTACTGGCGACTAGTGGTGTTCCATAGGGATCAATTCTTTTTACATTATATAGAATTAGAACATTACAGCACAGAAACAGACCTTTTGGCCCTTCTTGGCTGTGCTGAACCATTTTTCTGCCTAGTCCCACTGACCTGCACCTGGCCCATATCCCTCCATACACCTCTCATCCATGTACCTGTCCAAGTTTTTCTTAAATGCTAAAAGTGAACCCACATTTACCACTTCATCTGGTGGCTCATTCCACACTCCCACCACTCTCTGTGTGAAGAAGCTCCCCCGAATGTTCCCTTTAAACTTTTCTCCCTTCACCTTTAACCCATGTCCTCTGGGATTTTTTCTCCCCTAGCTTCAGTGGAAAAAGCCTGCTTGCATTCACTCTATCTATGCCCATCATAATTTTAAATACCTCTATCAAGTCTCCCTTCAGTCTTCTACGCTCCAGGGAATAAAGTCCTAACCTATTCAACCTTTCTCTGTAGCTCACTTTCTCAAGTCCTGGCAACATCCTTGTAAACCTTCTCTGCAATCTTTCAACCGTATTAATATCTTTCCTGTAATTTGGTGACCAAAATTACACACAATACTCCAAATTTGGCCTCACCAATGCCTTATACAACCTCACCATAACATTCCAACTCTTATACTCAATATTTTGATTTATAAAGGCCAATGTACCAAAAGCTCTCTTTACGACCCTATCTACCCGTGACGTCACTTTTAGGGAATTTTGTATCTGTATTCCCAGATCCCTCTGTTCTACTACACTCCTCAGTGCCCTACCATTTATCTTGTATGTTCTACCTTGGTTTGTCCTTCCAAAGTGCAATATCTCACACTCATCTGTATCAAACTCCATCTACCATTTTTCAGCACATTTTTCCAGCTGGTCCAAATCCCTCTGCAAGCTTTGAAAACCTTCCTCACTGCCCACTGCACCTCCAATCTTTGTATCATCAGCAAATTTGCTGATCCAATTTGCCACATTATCATCCAGATCATTGATATAGATGACAAATAACAATGGACCCTGCACTGATCCCTGTGGTACACCACTAGTCACAGGCCTCCACTCAGAGAAGCAATCCTCCACTACCACTCTCTGACTTCTCCCACTGAGCCAATGTCTAATCCAATTTACTACCTCACCACGTATACCTAGCAACTGAATCTTCCTAACTGACCTCCCATGGGGGACCTTGTCAAAGGCCTTACTGAAGTCCATGTAGCCAACATCCACTGCCTTCCCTTCATCCACTTTCCTGGTAACCTCCTCGAAAAACACTAATAGATTTGTTAAACATGACCTACGATACACAAAGCCGTGTTGACTCTCCCTAATAAGTCCCTGTAAATACTTGTAGATCCTATCTCTTAGTACTCCTTCCAATAATTTACCTAATACCAGCATCAAATTTACCAGCCTATAATTTCCTGGATTACTTTTAGAGCCTTTTCTAAACAATGGAACAACATGAGCTATCCTCCAATCCTCTAAATCATATGTTAATGATTTGGATGATGGGATTGATGGCTTTGTTGCAACATTTGCAGATGATATGAAGATAGGAGGAGGGGGAGGTAGTTTTGAGGAGGTAGAGAGGCTACAGAAGGACTTAGATTGGGAGAATGGGCAAAGAATTGATAGATGGATGACAGTGTCAGGAAGTGTGTGGTCATGCACTTTGGTAGAAGAAATGCAGAGAAAATAGTAAAAAATGAGGTGCAAAGGGATTTGGGAGTCCTTGTGCAGGATTCCCTAAAGGTTAATTTGCAGGTTGAGTCGGTGGTGAGGAAGGCAAATACAATGTTAGCATTCATTTCAAGAAGACTAGAATATAAAAGCAAAGATGTAATGTTGAGACTTTCTAAAGCACTGGTGAGGCCTCACTTGGAGTATTGTGGGCAATTTTGGGCCCCTTGTCTTAGAAAGGATGTGCTGAAACTGGAGAGGCTTCAAAGGAGGTTCATGAAAATGATCCCAGGTTTGAATGGCTTGTCATATGAAGAGCATTTGATGGCTCTGGGCCTGTATTTACTGGAATTCAGAAGAGTAAAGGGTGACCTAATTGAAACCTATTGAATGGTGAAAGGCCTTGATAGAATGGATGTGGAAATGTGGAGAGGATGTTTCCTATGGTGGGAGAGTCTAAGACTAGAGGACACCGCCTTAGAATAGAGGGACGTCCATTTAGAATGGAGATGAGGAGGAATTTCATTAGCCAGAAAATGGGGAATCTCTGGAATTCATTGTCACTGGCAGCAGTGGAGGTCAAGTCATTATATTTAAGGCAGAATTTGATAGATTCTTGATTGGGCAGGGCATGAAGGGATATGGTGAGAAGACAGGAGATTGGGGCTGAGAGGAAAAATGAGAGGATCAGCCGTGATAAAATGGCAGAGCAAAATTGATGGGTCAAATGACCTCCTATGTCTCCATTGTCTTATGGCACTATGCATTGATGACATCTTCATAATATATACCCAGGAAGTGACATTGGAGCAACAGGAAGTGCCAGAACCAGTTGTTCAACAGGCAGATATTGAACAGGAAACTGACACAACTGCTTCAAAACAGGTGTAAGATACATTAATTTTCTTTTTTTAAAATGTACATGTGAAAAAAGGAACAATTTGGTCCATTTTCAAAAATAGTAGGTGTAATGTCAGAAAGTTATATAGTCATACATTATGGAAACTGGAGTTTCTGCCCACACGGACAGTCTAACACCCATCTAAATTAATCCCACACTAATCCCATTTGGTTCTAACCACATTTCCATCACTTCATCCAGATTCTGCCACTCACTCACGTGAGGGGCATTTTACAGTGGTGCATCAACCTATAATTGGTAATTTCGGGATGTGGGAGGAAGCTGGAGCACCTGGAGGAAACCTATGCAGTCACCAGCAGAGCATGCAAACTCCACACAGAGAGCACCCAAGGTCAGGATTGAACCTGGGTTACCAGTACTGTGAGGCACGTCTCTGCTAGCTGTTCTACTCAAATGGTAGGGTGACTAGAATTAATGTCATCCTTGTCACTTGGTTCAAGAATACAGAACTTTTCAGGCCCTTCAGCCCAAGATGTTGTGCTGACCTCTTAACCTACTTTAAGATCAGTCTAACCCCTCTCTCCTACATTTAGGAGTTTAGTTTTGTTTCCTATTCTATCCTTGGCAATGGATTCCAGATTTATTTATCATCATCACTGTAGGCACAACATTCCTTGCCTAAAAGCCCCTGGTAGTACCTTAATGTGTGGCAACTGCATTTCCAAACCATGCTCACAATGGAATGTGTGGCAGTGCTTATGGAGTGCTAAGAACATACATTATGAAGGAGTAGGAATCAGAATCAGAATTAGATTTACTATCACCGGCATATGCTGTGACATTTGTTAACTCCGCAGCAGCAGTACAATGCAATTTATGATAAAAAGCTGTGAATTACATTAAGTATATGTTAAATAGTTAAATTAAATAAATAGTGCAAAAACAGAAATTTAAAAAGTAGTGATGTAGCTTCCATGGGTTCAATGTCCATTTAGAAATCCCTCCTGAATTGATAGGGCTAGAGTGAGAGAGTTTAACAATGAGACATACAGTGCCTATGAAAAATATTCTCCCCTCCCTCTTGGAAGTTTTCATGTTTTATTGTTTTACAACATTGAATCACAGTGGATTTAATTTGGCTGCTTTTGACACTGATCAACAGAAAAACTCCTTCGTGTCGAAGTGTAAACAGATTTCCACAAAGTGATCTAAATTAATTACAAATATAAAACACAAAATAATTGATTGCATAAGTATTCATCCCCTTTAATATGACACACCAAATCATCGCTGGTGTAGCCAGCTGGTTTCAGAAGACACAGAATTAGTTAAATGGAGATCACCTGTGTATAGTGAAGGTGTTTCAATTGATTGTAGCAAAACTACACCTGTGTCAGGAAGGTCCAACTGCTGGTGAGTCAGTATCCTGACGAAAACTGCACCATGAAGACAAATGAACACTCCAATCAACTCCATGAAAAGGTTATTGATAAGCACAGGTCAGGAGATAGATACAAGAAAATTTCCAAGTCACTGAATATTCCTTGGAGTATAGTTAAGTCAATCATCAAGAAATGGAAAGAATATGGCACAGCTGTAAATCCGCCTAGACCAGGCCGCCCTCAAAAACTGAGTGACTGTGCAAGAAGGGGATGAGTGAGGGAGGCTTCCAAGAAACTTATGACAACTCTGGAGGAGTTACAAGCTTCAAATAGATAAACATTTTATTGATCCCAAAGGAAATTACAGTGTCACTGTAGTATTACAAGTGCACAGATATACAAATATATAAATATTAGAAGAGAAGTAAGAAGGAATAAAAAAAATACCTCAACCAATCTAACAGGAGGGGGGTCATCACTTCCCCAGCTGTAGGTTGACTCATTATAGAGCTTAATGGTCGCGGGTAAGAATGACCTCATTTAGCGCTCTTCAGAGCAGCGCAGTTATCTTGGTCTATTACTAAAAGTGCTCCTATGTTCAGCCAAGGTGGCATGCAGAGGGTAAGAAACATTATCCAGAATTTCTAGGATTTTCCATAGGGGCCTTTGTTCTACCACAACTCCAGTGTGTCCAGTTTGACTCCTATAACAGAGCCAGCCTTTCTGATCATTTTATTGAGCCTGTTGGCATCACCCATGTTGATGCCATTGCCCCAGAACACCACCACCTAGAAGATTGTACTGGCGACAACAGACTGATAGAACATGTGAAAGAAAGGCCTGCACGCTCCAAAGGACCTCAGTCTCCTCAGGAAGTAGAGGCGGCTCTGGCCCTTCTTGTATGTTGGTGCTCCACTCAAGTCTATCATCCAGGTGCACCCCCAGGTACTTGCAGGTCCTCACCACATCCACGTCCTCACCATCAATAGTAACAGGGAGCAGTGCAGGCTTAGTCTTCCTAAAGTCCATCACCATCTCCTTTGTCTTACTGATGTTGAGCTGCAGATGATTCAGCTGGCACCATTTGACAAACTCCTCCAACAGGGCCCTGTATTCATCCTCCTGTCCTCCCTTTATACATCCAACTAATGCTCAGTCATCAGAGAATTTCTGCAGATGACATGACAGTGTTGTATCTAAAGTCTGAGATATACAGAGTAAACAGGAAGGGAGCCAATACAGTCCCCTGTGGGGCCCCAGTGCTGCTTATAGCCATGTCCGACACACAGCTCTGAAGCTGCACACACTGTGCTCTGCCAGTCAGGTCGTCCATTATCCAGGATACGATGGAAGTGCCAATCTACATTGAATGGAGCTTTTCTCCCAGCAATGAGACTGTATGGTATTGTATGAGACTTGTGAAATCAGAAAACGTGATCCTCACTGTGCTGCCCTGCTTATCCAAATAGGAGCAGGCTCTGGTCAGCAGGTAGGTGACAGCATCGTCATCTCCAATGAGCTCCTAGTAGGCAAACTGCAGGGAATTGAGAGCTGGTATGACCAGGGGGTCAGAGGTGAGCCAGGACCAGCCTCTCTAGGGCCTTCATGATGTGTGAGATCAGGGCCACTGGACAGTAGTCATTCAAGACTTACGGTTGGCCCTTCTTGGGTGCTGGGAGCACACATGATGTTTTCCACACAGTCGGGACCCTTTCTAATCTGAGACTCAGATTGAAAATGCGCTGGAGAACTCCACACAGCTGCTCAGCACACTCCTTCAGGACCTTGTGGTTCACCCCACCTGATCCCGACGCTTTGCCATGTCTGAGTTTCCCCAGAGCCCTTCTCACCTGCTCTGTAGTGAAGGTGAGATGGGAGAGACTGCACATACAACTGTTGTTCAGGTGCTTCACCAGTCACAGCTTTATGGGAGAGTGGCAAAGAGAAAATCACTGTTGAAAATAAAACACATGAAATCTCAGCTAGAGTTTACCAGAGGGCGTGTGGGAGACTCTGAGGTCAACTAGAAGAAGGTTCTATGGTCTGATTAAACCAAAATTAAGCTTTTTGGCCATCGGACTAAACGCTATGTTTGATGTAAGCCAAACACCGCACTTCTTCAAAATCACACCATCCCTACCATGAAGCACGGTGGTGGCTGCATCATGCTGTGGGGATGCTTCACTGCAGCAGGCCCTGGAAGGCTTGTGAAGGTAGAGGGTAAAATGAATGCAGCAAAATATAGGGAAATCCTGGGGGAAAACCTGATGCAGTCTGCAAGAGAAATGCAACTTTGGAGAAGATTTGTTTTCCAGCAAGACAATGACCCCAAGCATAAAGCCAAAGCTACACAGGAATGGCTTAAGAACAACAAAGATAATGTCCTGGAGTGGCCAAGTCAGAGTTCAGACCTCAATCCAATTGAGAATTTGTGGTTGGAGTTGAAAAGGCCTGTTCACTCACGATCCCCATGCAATCTGATAGAGCTTGAAGAATTTTGTAAAGAAGAATGGGGAAAGATAGCAGTGTCAAGAACTGCAAAGCTGGTAGAGACCTATCCACACAGACTCAAGGCTGTACGAGGTGCATGTACTAAATACTAACTTGAAGGGGCTGAGTAATTATGCAATCAATTATTTTGTGTTTAATAATTATAGTAAAAATTTAGACCAACACCAAAGTGACCACACCACATTGGAAACAGCTGTATCCTCGATTCCCTCAATCCAGGTATAGGTCAGATCCAGGATAACCCTGTTCAGAATGATGCTCAGAGTGGAGGAGCAACGCCTTATAGATCGTCTGGGTTCTCTCCAATCTGCTGGTATGAATATTGCTTTTCCTTCCAGTGAACAAAATCCCACCCCCCTCCCCACTTTTGCTATTTCCAGCTCTGATCTTTTACTTCTTCTCACATGCTTATTTCTTCCCCTGGGTTCCCTCCTGCTTCCCTCTCTCCTATTGTCCACTCTCCTCTCCTATCAGATTCCTTCTTGTCCAGCCTCTGACTTCTCCTATCCACCTGGCTTCACCTAACACCTCCAGCCAGCCTCTTTCCTCTCCCCTCACCTTTCCCTTCTGGCATCTTCACCCTTCCTTTCCCGTCTTGGCCTGAAATGTCGACTGTTTATTCACTTCCATAGATGCTGCCCGACCTGCTGAGTTCCTCCAGGGTTCTGTGTGCGTTGCTCCAGAGTGGTGTTGGTTACTTTCTTCAAAAAGTGAGAAGGTATGAGTGTTCTTTTGTTATTTCCCTTTTCTTTTACAGCCTGTGTGTGGGAGTGGTTATGCTTACGTTTCTGCTCAGTCTGAACTCCCCTGCTTGCTGCGTTCCATTCGCTCCAGACAGCTGATCTGGGGGCTGGCACACAGGGTGGGTGGTTTAAGGTGGAGTAATCTTCAGCTCAAGATTTCCAGTCGCTGCTCTGCATGAGGGAAAGAGAAAGAACGCGGATAGAAATGTCATAGATGATTCATCCTGAAAGTTTAAAATTTTTAAATCAATTTCACATGTGTTTTTAAGTGGTTTAATTTCTCCTAAACAAGGAGCCTTCATCAGTGATGTTAACCAGTCAGCTAGCTTGTGGCCTACTGCCTTCAGTGGGAAATAGACACCAGATAAGTTGCAGGGAGCCATGTGGCAAGGAAACAGGACCTTCAGCCCATCCAGTCTATACTGACCATCGAGTTGTATTGGCCATTGTAAAATGCCCTTACCGTGAGTGATTTATAAGGCAAGGCTGGATAGTCTCTGACATTTTCCCTAGCACGAAAGGCTGAGGAGTGACTTTATAAAAGTTTATAAAATCATGAGAGGTGTAGGTAAGGTGGATGGTCTCAGGTAGGAGTGTCCACACTAGAGGTCATGGATTTAAGGTGAGAGAGGAAAGGTTGAAAGGAGACCTGAGGGGGTAACTTTTTCATGTAGAGAGTGGAGGGTATATGGGATGAGCTGCCAGAGGAAGCTGTGGGGGGGGGGGGGGGTAGAATAACAATGCTTAAAAGACAGTCCCATACATAGGTAGGAAAGTTTTGAAAGATACGAGGCAAATGGGACTAGCTCAGGAAGGCATGGACAAGTTGGGTTAAGGGGCCTATTTCCACACCATGTGAGTTACAGGAAGAAGTTAGTGGGAAATTGGGGTTGTTCTGTGAGCTGGCATAGATTCGATGGGCCAAACGGCTTTTTCTACATCAACTGAAAATATAATATTTACATTATCTTTGACCCTTGGACATTCTTCAGATCCCATACCCAGTCTTTGTTCAAAATTCAAAAGTAAATTTATTATCAAAGTATGTACATACTGCTCTGGGATTCATTTTCTTGCAGGCATTCATAATAGAACAAAGAAATACAACATAATTAATGTAAAACTACACACAGACAAAGACCGATAAACAACCAATGTGCAAAAGAAGACAAACTGCACACATTTCCAATGGTGAATGAGCCCAGGACCAGCGGGCCCAGTCTCAGAATACAGGGATGTCACTTTAGAATGGAGGTGAGGAGGAATTTCTTCAGCCAGCGGGAGATGAGAGGAAAATTCGATCAGCCATGGTGAAATAGCAGAGCAGACCTGATGGGCCAAATGGTCTCATTTGGCTCCTATATCTTATGGTCTCTTGAGCAGGGCGAATGAGTCCAAGACCAGAGGGCACAGCTTCAGAATAGAGGGACGTCCTTTTAAAACGGAGATGAGGAATTTCTTGAGCCAGATGATGATGAATCTGTGGAATTTGCTGCCACAGGTGATTGTGGAGGCCAGGTCATTGGGTGTATTTAATGCAAAGGCTGATAAGCTCTTGATTAGTCAGGGAGTGAAAGGTTATGGGGAGAAGGCAGGAGATGGGGCTGAGAGGAAAATGGATGAAATGGCAGAGCAGACTCGATGGCCCGAA
This sequence comes from Hemitrygon akajei, assembly GCF_048418815.1. Lineage (NCBI taxonomy): Eukaryota > Metazoa > Chordata > Chondrichthyes > Myliobatiformes > Dasyatidae > Hemitrygon > Hemitrygon akajei. Next base: position 160,387,031 of record NC_133134.1, on the reverse strand, counting down.
TGGCCTAATTCTGCTCCTATGCCACATGGTCTTATGATCTAAATACAATAAATGCACAAATAAATAAATAAATAACAGGGATAACATGAGTTGTAGAGTCCTTGAAAGTGAAACAATGGAAGGCTTGGACAAGGACATGAATGGCAGGTGTATGGAGGGCTACGGTTCAGGTGCAGTTCAATGGGACTAGGCAGAATAAGTCGTAGCATGGACTAGATGGGACGAAGTGCTCTAAGACTGCACCTCTCCAGCAGTGTCTGACTTTCCCCGCCTTTGACAGGAGCACCAGTGCACCCTGAGTGGAGGTAGGCTTTCACACGAGATAAGCTTCATAGTCCAACAGTGTGAGGGCAGACCTAGCAGCTGGTCAGAGCCCCAGCAGAGCTGTGCCATGAGACATTGCCAGTCTTTGGAAGAGGCACACAGTGTGAAGCACGGTTACCCAAAATAAAATGAACAGAATGGAAAGGTTGCAACTTTCTTTACAGCCAGACTCCATCCCCTGGAGCGAAGGAGGTGGAGAGAGATTTAGAAATTAGTTTATTATTGTGGCTGATACCGAGACGCAATGAGAAAAAGCTTTGTTTACAGAGCGTTCAGACAGATCATTTCCTTTGCAAGTACGTCGAGGTAACTCAAAAGGAGTAAACGATAACCAAAGGCAAAATATAGTGCTCCGGTAACAGAGAAAGTTGCTGTTCCTTTCCGCGCCTTTTGGCACATCAGGCGGCACGCTTTCTGTTTCTTTTGCTTGTTTCTTGTCTGTTTTCTTTTACAAGGCCGAGTTGCTAGCTCGACGTTCATCCCAGCACGGATGGAAAGCTTGCATTGGAGAGGGATAGGAACCAGCAAGTTAGGGAAGCGTTTAATTGCAGTAAGGGGAAATATGAAACTATCAGGCAAGAACTTGGAAACATAAATTAATTGGGAACAGATGATCTCAAGGAAATGTACGGCAAAAATGTGGCAAATGCTTGGGGGATATTTGCGTGACGTTCTGCATGGGTATGTTTCAATGAGACAGGGAAAGGATGGTAGGGTACAGGAACTGTGGTGTACCAAAGGCTGTTGAAAATCTAGTCAAGAAGAAAAGCAAAGTTTACGAAAGGTTCAAAAAACTAGGTAATGATAGAGATCTAGAAGATTATAAGGCCAGCAGGAAGGAACAAGAATGAAATTATGAGAGCCAGAAGGGGCCATGAGAAGGCCTTGACGAGCAGGACTAAGGAAAACCTCAAGGTATTCTTCAAATATCTCTATTTTTCCCTTTCAGGGTTCTTTCGTAGACCCTGACCTGGAGCTACACGCTGACTTTGGTTCTCTGTGGGAATGGGACCCACCCTCGGGGTTTCAGGACTGGCTATTGTTCGACACGCCAAGGGTTTGGCCTGAGAGTCCGGCTCGAATTCAGAAGCCTAAGATCTCGGGACTCTGGAGACGGGTAGATCAAAGGTCAGTGTCACAGCAGGAGACTCGTGTGTCATCGGAGGGGAGTCAGGATATCTGTTGAGGGCCCGAAGACCCTGGATCTTTGCGATCTTCAGGCACAGAGCTTGAAAAAAGCGATGTAACGGACTTTAAACATTGTAACCAGCAAGTTGTTATGCTTCACCGCTCGCTGGGGAAAAAGCAGAGACACCTCCTTCTCCCTTATTGGGGAGAGAGAGAATCTGCAGTATGTCAAATCCCGGATGAAACGCAAAGTCTTTGGGGTAATACAAGCCCGTGTCTTTGCTATTGCTTTGCTTGGTGGCGGTGCTGATGCTTGCTTTTTTTTTGCTGGTGTGGGGAGGGGGATTGTTTATTGCTGCCTCTTACGTGTGGGAGGGAGGGGAACTGGGGGGCTCTTTGGGGTTCTTATCTTTATCTGTCATTCATTCTCTGTTTTTGTAGATGTTTCTGAAGAAAAAGCAGTTAAGGATGTATGTCGTATACATTTCTCTGACATTAAATTGGACCTTTGAACCTTTGAAGTATGTGAAGAGCAAGAGGATAAGACGTGAGGGAATAGGACCTATCAAGTGTGACAGTGGGAAAGTGTGTATGGAACCTGAGGGGATAGCAGAGATACTTAATGAATACTTTGCTATGGAAAAGGATCTTGGCGATTGTAGGGATGACTTACAGCAGACTGAAAAGCTTGAGCATACAGACATTAAGAAAAAGGATGTGCTGGAGCTTTTGGAAAGTATCAAGTTGGGTATGTCTCCAGTACCAGATGTGATGTAGCCCAGGCTACTGTGGGAGGCAAGGGAGGAGATTGCTGAGCCTCTGGCGATGATCTTTGCATCATCAATGGGGACAGGAGAGGTTCCAGAGGATTGGAGGGTTGTAGATGTTGTTCCCTTGTTCAAGAGATAGCCCAGGAATTTATAGACCAGTGAGTCTTACTTCAGTGGTTGGTATGTTGATGGAAAAGATCCTGAGAGGCAGGATTTATGAACATTTGGAGAGGCATAATATGATTAGGAATAGTCTGCATGGCTTTGTCAAAGGCAGGTCGTGCCTTACGAGCCTGATTGAATTTTTTGAGGGTGTCACTAAACACATTGATGAAGGAAGAGCAGTAGATGTAGCGTATATGGATTTCAGCAAGGCATTTGATAAGGTACCCCGTGCAAAACTTATTGAGAAAGTAAGGAGGCTTGGGATCCAAGGGGACGTAGCTTTGTGGATCCAGAACTGGCTTGCTCACAGAAGGCAAAGTGTGGTTGTAGACGGGTCATATTCTGCATGGAGGTTGGTGACCAGTGGGGTGCCTCAGGGATCTGTTCTGGGACCCTTACTCTTCGTGATTTTTATAAATGACCTGGATGGGGAAGTGGAGGGATGGGTTAGTAAGTTTGCTGATGACACAAAGGTTGGGGGTGTTGTGGATAGTGTGGAGGGCTGTCAGAGGATACAACGGGACATTGATAGGATACAAAACTGGGCTGAGAACTGGCAGATGGAGTTCAGCCCAGATAAGTGTGAAGTGGTTCATTTTGGTAGGTCAAATATGATGGCAGAATGTAGTATTAATGGTAAGACTCTTGACAGTGTGGAGGATCAGAGGGATCTTGGGGTCCGAGTCCATAGGATGCTCAAAGCTGCTGCGCAGATTGACTCTGTGGTTATGAAGACATTCGGTTCATTGGCCTTCATCAACTGTGGGATTGAGTTCAGGAGCCAAGAGGTAACGTTACAGCTATATAGCACCCAGCCAGGCTCAACCTGGAGTACTGTGCTCAGTTCTGGTCACCTCACTACAGGAAGGATGTGGAAACTATAGAAAGGGTGGAGAGGAGATTTACAAGGATGTTACCTGGATTGGGGAGCATGCCTTATGAGAATAGGTTGAGTGAGCTCGGCCTTTTCTCCTTGGAGTGACAGAGGATGAGAGGTGAACTGTTAGAGGTGTATAAGATGATGAGAGGCATTGATCGTGTGGATAGTCAGAGGCTTTTTCCCAGGGCTGAAATGGCTAACGTGAGAGGGCACGGTTTTAAGGTGCTTGGAAGTAGGTACAGAGGCGATGTCAGGGGTGAGTTTCTTACGCAGAGAGTGGTGAGAGCGTGGAATGGGCTGCCAGCGATGGTGGTGGAGGCGGATACAATAGGGTCTTTTAAGAGTCTCCTGGATAGGTACATGGAGCCTAGAAAAATAGAGGGCTATATGTAACCTTAGGTAATTTCTAAGTAAATACATGTTTGGCACAGCTTTGTGGGCTGAAGAACCTGTATTGTGCTGTAGGTTTTCAATGTTTCTATGTTTCTATCAGAGAATGTATATAAAATATAAACCTGAAATTCTTACTCTTCACAGACATCCACAAAACAAGAGACACCATAGAATGAATGTTAGAAATATCAGGGCCCCAAAGATTCCCCCCTCCCTTTCCTTTGCACAAGCAGCATTAGAGACATCCACCCTCCCCTCCACCCCAACTTTTGCCAACAGAAGCACTGAACCCCCCCCTCCCCACCAACACTACACCATACAAGCAACAGCCAAAGCCTCCTAAAGAGAACTTGATCCAGAGCCCATCAAAATTACAGTCCGTAACCCAACACCTCGATATCTCAGACCGGCTCTTTCCCTTTCCAGCGAGGGAGAGAGAAAGTTCGCTCCTGCGACAATGAGAGTGGAGACCAGTAACTCGCTACTCCAGTGCTACAATCGTCAGCGTTGCTCTCTGCTCCAAACAGTTTTGTTTTTCACACGTATGTTACTGTGCAAGAGTTTTCAGCACGTCAGTATAACTAGGGTGCCTATGATGTTTGCACAGTACTGTATTTGTCAACGTGGAATGGAGATTGAATTGGTAAATCTGGGAGGAGATAGATGAGGAAACATCTGGGCCTTGCAAGGTAACTCAGTTTCAGGACGTTCCAAATCAGAGAGAGCACATCAAGGATGTGTGCTTAGCCCACTGCTCTTCTCTCTTTACACTTACGACTATGAGACAGGATGCAGCTCAAACACTATCTATAAATTTGCCAGTGACACAGCTGTTTTTGGTAGAGTCTCAGTTGGTGACAAGGAGGTGTACAGGAGTGAGATAGATAGACTGGCCGAGTGATGTCACAGCAACAGCCTTGCACCCAATGTCAGTAAGACCCAGGAACTGATTGTGGACTCAGGAAAGGGAAATCGGGAGAACACTCATCATCCTCATTGAAGGGTGAGCAGCTTCAAGTTCCTGAATGTTGACATCTCTGAAGATCCAACATATTGATGAAATAATGAAGAAGCCATGCCAGCGGCTATATTTCATTAGGAGTTTGACGAGATTTGCTATTTTATTCATTTATTTAGTGATACAGTCTGAGTACTTCTAGCCCTTCAAGCCATGCTGCCTCAGCAACTCCACAATCCCAATTAACACTAATCTAATCACAAGGACAGTTTACAACGACCAATTAACCTTGGTTCCTTGTCATAGCTGGGGGAGTAGTGGGGCTAAGCTCCCACTACCTGTTAAATGCTCCCAATGGCATGCTTCTTAAATAGCCTCTGACAACCAAACCCAGCTCCTGGCCTTCATGTGTGGCTTAGTTGACAGGAGATGGGACAAAGGTGGGCTACTGGCACTTTAAAACCAGTCGCTTTGGCCAGATGGGGCTTGTCGGCCGTTATTGGCATCTCATCTGGAGGGAATTCTCTGATCTCCAACTCGTACCCGCTCACGGAGAAGGCTTTGGGAATAAAGCCCGAGGGAAAGTCTGGAACAGGAGTCCCTAAGGCAGGCCTATGTTGAAATTAAAGCTGCCTATTGCACGGGCAACAGCTTGCTCTCCAGGTCGTATTGCCCTGGCTTGTGTATCATGTGGATAGCTATGACGCAACATTTATGGTCAACCTTGACCAACAGAGGTCCTCCAATTAACCTCCTTGGGGCGTCTTTGGACTGTGGGCGGAGACCGGAGCACCTGTGGGAAAACCTATGCATTCCACAGAAAGGACGTACAGATCGGCACCAGAATTGAACTCTCAACTCTGGAATGCCCTGAGCTGCAATAGCATTCTGCTAACCACTACGCCACCACGGTGCCCACTGTGTGTCACCAAAGATTCCAGCAAATTTCTACAAGTGGGCCTTCAAGAGCATCCTAACTGATCACCATCCAATACGGAGTGGCCACTGCACAGGATTAGAGAAGACTGCAGAGAGCTGTGGACTCGGACAGCTCCAGCATGGGCACTAGTCTCCCCAGCATCGAGGACATCTTCAAAAGGCAATGCCTCAAGAAGAAGGTGGTATCTATTATTAAGCACTCCCATCATCAGGACATGCCCTCTTACTGCCACTATCAGGGAAGAGGTACATCAGCCTGAAGACATGCATTCAATGTTTCAGGAACAACTTCTCCCCCTCCACCATCAGATTTCTGAACAGTCCATGGATCCGTGAACAACATCTCAAAGTCAAAGTAAATTTTATTATTAGAGTACTTGTACGTCATCATTTGCAACCCTGAGACTCATTTTCCTGTGGGCATACTCAATAAATCTATGGAATAGTAACTAGAACAGGATCTATGAAAGATCAACTGGAGTGCAGAAGACAACAAACTGTGCAAATTCAAATATAAATAAATAGCAATAAATAATGAGAACATGAGGTAACGAGATAAAAAGTCCTTAAATTGGTTGTGGGACCATCTCATGATGGGCAAGTGAGTGTAGTTATCCTCTTTTATTCAAGACCCTGATGGTTGAAGGATAGTAACTGTTCTTGAACCTGGTGGAGTGAGTCCTGAGGGTCCTGTACCTTCTACCTCATTGCAGCAGTGAGAAGAGAGCGTGACCTAGGTGGCGCGGATCTCCGATGATTAATGCTACTCTCTTACAACAGCGTTTCATGTAGATGTGCTCAATGGTTGTGAGGGCTTTACCCGTGATATACTGGTCTGAATCCACTGCATTGTGTAGGATTTTCTGTTCAAGGGCACTGGTGTTTCCATACCAGGCTGTGATGCAGCCAGTCAACACACTCTCCACTACACATCTATAGAAGTTTGGCAAAGTTTTAGATGTCATGTTGAATCTCTGCAGACTCCTAAGAAAGTAGAGATGCTGTTGTACTTTCTTTGCAGATGCACTTATATGCTGGGTCCAAATCAGATGCTCTGAAATAGTAACGCTCAGGAATTTAAAATTGCTGACCCTCTCTATCTCTGATCCTCCAAAGAGGACTGGCTCATGGACCCCTGGTTTCCCTCTCCTGACCCTCACTATTTTTCTCTTATTTTGCACTATTTATTTATCTTTTACATCTTATTGCAATTTATGATAATTTTAGACATTGCACCGTACTGCTGCCGCAAAACAACAAATTTCATGACATATGTCAGTGATATTAAACCTGCTTCTGATTCTGAGCCGACAGTGTAATAACTGCACACAGTACAGTTCAGTAACCTGATAAAAAGCCTCAGATCTGCTGGCACTGCCTGAAAGATATACCAGCAGGGACAATTACTCTTCACGAATGAGTGATGTCTGAGATGGTAGATAGAGCCTCGGTTAAACTTCACGATGAATTGAAGTACAGGAAACACGCATCTAGCACTGGTATGGGTTTACTTATAAGATAGCGCACTTGCTACTTATATGTTGAGACCTCAAGATAGTTCTGAACAGAACACCTGTGAACCTGTTTGAGAAGCAGGTTCACAGATTTAGATTTGGATTTGGACTGGTTTAGATTCAGCATGACATCTAAAACTTTGACAAACTTCTACAGATGCACTGTAAAGAGTGTCCGGCCTGGTATAGACACATCAATGCCCAGGAATGGAAAAGCCCACAGAAAATAGTGGATACAGCCCAGTCCATCCCTCCCAACCATTGAACACATTTACAAGGGGCGCAGTCACAAGAAATCCATTATCGGGGACCCCACCATCCAGGCTTTGCTCTCTTTTGACTACTACCATTGGGCATGAGGTACGGGAGCCTGAAGTCGCACACTACCAAATTCAGAAACAATTAGAACCATCAGACTCCTGAACGGGCATGGAAAACTTCACTCACCTCAACACTGAACTGATTCCACAACCTCTGCACTCCCTTCCAATGCCTCTACGACACATGTTCTCAGTATTATTTATTTGTTTTTTTTTTGTTTGTTTATTTATTTATTATTGCATTTGGATAGTTGGTCTTTTGCACATTGATTGTTTGCCAGCCTCTGTGTGCAGTTCTCCACATTATTAATTTATTTACTTATTTCTGTACAGCTTGTCTTCTTTTGCACCTTGCTTGTTTGTCAGTTGTTGTTTAGGTATGGTTTCACATCAACTAAGACTGTAAGACATAGGGGCAGAATTAGGCCATTTGGCCCATCAAGTCTGCTCCGCCGTTTCACCATGGCTGATCCAATTTTCCTCCCATCCTCAAATTCTATTGTGTTTCTTTATTTTCCTGTAATCAAAAATGAATCTTAAGGCAGTATATGATGACATATACTATCTGGAGATTCACTATGGAGGGGCAGGCAGTGTTGAGGACATAGGGAGTCTGCAGAAGGAAGTCTACAGATTAGGAAAATGGGATAGAAAAGGCAGATGGAATATAGTGAAAGGAAATGTGTGATCGTGCACTTTGGTAGAAGTGCATAAAGGCATAGACCATTTTCTAAGTTGGAACAAGTTGTAAAATCAGAGCTGCAAAGGGACTTGTGAGACCTCGTGCATGATTCCCTAAAGGTTAGCTTTTAGGTTGATTCTACGGTAAGAAAGGTACATGCAATGTTAGCTTTCATTCTGAGAGGACTAGTATATGCATTTGCACACGATGTAATGCTGAGGCTTTTAAGGCATTTGTCAGACCACACGTAGAGTATTGTGAGAAGTTTGGGGCCCCTTATCTAAGAAAGGATGTGCTGGCATATGAGAGGATCTAGAGGAGGTTCACGAGAATGATCTTGAGAATGAAAGGGTTAACATATGAGGAGAGCTTGATGGTTCTGGGCCTGTGCTCACTGGAGTTTAGAAGGATAATGAGGAATCTCATTGAAACCTATCGAATATTGGAAGGCCTAGATAGAGCGGATGTGGAGAGTCTAGGACCAGTGGGCACAGCCTCAAAATAGAAGATGTCCCTTTAAAACAGAGATGAGAGTGTGGTGAATCTGTGGTTTTCATTACCACAGATGGTTGTGGAGGCCAAATCATCAAGTGTGAATGTGAGCCCATAAGTTGTGGATTTAAAGAGCAAACACGAGGAAATCTGCAGATGCTGGAAATTGAAGCAATACACACAAAATGCTGGTGGAACACAGCAGGCCAGGCAGCATCTATAGGAAGAGCACTGTCAACGTTTCGGGCCGAGACCCTTCGTCAGGACTAACTGAAAAGAAAGATAGTAAGAGATTTAAAAGTAGGAGGGAGAGGGGGAAATGTGAAATGATAGGAGAAGACCGGAGGGGGTGGGATGAAGCTGAGACTGGAAAGGTGATTGGTGAAAGGGATACAGAGCTGGAGAAGGAAAAGGATCATGGGACAGGAGGCCTCGGGAGAAAGAAAGGGGGAGGGAAGCACCAGAGGGAGATGGAGAACAGGCAGAGTGATGGGCAGAAAGAGAGAAAAAAAGAGGAGGGGGAGAAAAACTAATTATATCAGGGATGGGGTAAGAAGGGGAGGAGGAGCATCAACAGAAGTTAGAGAAGTCAATGATCATGCCATAGGTTGTGGAATCAGTTCAGGTTTGAGGCGAGTGAAGTTATCCACGCTGGTTCAGGAGCCTGATGGTTCAAGAGTAATGACTGTTCATGAATCTGATAGCGTGGGACCTAAGGCTCTTGTGTGTCCTACCTGATGGTAGTAGCGGGAAGAGAGCACGACCTGGGTAATGGGGGCCCCTGATAATGGACGCTGTTTTCCTGTGGCAGCGTTCCTTGTAGATGTGCTCAGCGGCGGGAGGCTTTTTCCTTTAATGGACTGGGCTGTCTCCACCACTTTCTGTGGTCTCTTCTGACCTTGGGCTCAGGGATTTCCATACCAGGCCACAATTCATGAAGGGGTTACAGAAGGGGTTGTAGTCCTCGGAATTAAGGATGAGGAGTTCAAAACAGCGGCCTAAGGAGTGGCCCGAAATTTCTTTTATCTTGGTGGATGGTTCCAGCAGAACAGTGTGAGCTGCCAGGCCACTTCTGAGCGAAACGTCAACCACAGTGGTCTAAGATCAAGTAATGGCAAGCGGTTTCCTTTTAAACTCTTATAAAGTGACTGTGTAGGGGTGGCATGGTTGAGTAGTGGTTAATATAATGCTATTACAATGCCAGCTGTGAGATCAGGGTTCAATTCCCACCGCTGACTGCAAGGAGTTTGATGCCCTCCAATCATGAGAAATGCCAGAGAGAGGTGGAAAGTCAGACTAGCTTTCTCCTGCTCTTATATCTTATCTTCTCGCATCTTTTGTCTTCCTGTCTGATTAACAGCGCGCAGCATTGATAGTGTATTACTATGCCTGATCATGTTTTTTCATTATTTCAACCTTGGTAATGTTTATTGCTTGTGTTCCTCATCACTGACAAACAAAGAATTCAAAGCAGCAAGTTTTTGATGTTGATTAATCATTTGTTTATGTCAAGTATCACTAAAAACTCCACCCACGTTTGTTTGAAGCAGTGCAAGAGAAAAGTTCTTTGTGTGGGGGGGGGGGCAGGGGAGGGAAATTGCATGGTCATCTAGATTTTTAAAGCTTAACTACGTCATACATGTGGGATGTTAGTGATAGAAACTTACCCTGCTCTTTATTCTGACCAGAATGATGAAACTATTGTGTTCTTGACACAGGACATGACAGATGGGTGACAGCATTGCATTGGAAAGGCAAAACAGTTTATTTTCAGAAACAGAATCAGAATCAGGTTTAATATCACCAGCATATGTTGTTAAGCAACAAATGTACAATGCAATACATAATAATAAAAACTGCAACTTCCAGTAAAATATACAATATATTAAAAGTTGAATTAAATTAGTGCAAAAAAGTAGTGAGGTAGTGTTCATGGGTTCAATGTGCATCCAGAAATCAGATGGCAGAGGGGAAGAAGCTATTCCTGAATTGCTGAGTGTGCATCTTCAGGCTTCTGTACCTCCTTCCAGATGGTAGCAATGAGAACAAGACATGACCTGGGTGATGGGGATCCTTAATGATGGATGCTGCCTTTTTGAGGCATCACTCCTTGAAGATGTCCTGGATATAACAGAGGCTAGTGCCCATGATGGAGATGACTGTGTTTACAAGTCTCCGTAGCTTATCTTGATCCTGTGCAGTGCCACCCCCCCACCCCCTGCCCAAACCAGATGGTGATGCAGCCAGTTAGAAAGCTCTCCACAGTTTGGTGACACACCAAATCTCCTCAAACTCCCAATAAAATATAGCTGCAGTTGTGCCTTCTTTTTAAACAGGTAAGGGAGTTGTCAGGTCTGAACATCCTCTACATAGCACCATCCAGAGACAGAGAAGCAGTTTCAGCGACAGGTTACTATCAATACAATGCTCCTCAGACAGGATGAAGAGGTCAATACTCCCCAATGCCATTAGGCTTTACAATTCTACCGCCAGGACTTAAGAACTTTTTAAAAGCTATTATTAATGCTTTTTGAGATAGTGATTTAGATGCATATCATATTTTTTACTGAGTTAAGTATTGTATGTAATTAGTTTTGCTACAAGAAGTGTATGGGACATTGGAAAAAAAGTTGAATTTCCCCATGGGGATGAATAAAGTATCTATCTATCTATCTATCTATCTAAAAAAGCCTGACGTCTGTAGCCTGTAGTCTACCATCACCGCAGGCTGTGTACAGTATGTGTACAGGACAGATCATTATGGACATTACCCATCCAGCAAACTGTCTTTTCCAAAAGCTCCCTTCTGAAAAAAATGCTATTAAAGCAAAAGCCTTGAGCCATCTTAAGTTTCTTCCTCCAAGCAATTAACCTGATCGACCATTCTAGTTAGCCGTTCAACTCCCACCTCCACCCCCCCCCCCCCGACAGTAGCATGCAAAAGTCTTAGGCACATATGTATATATATATATATATAAAAAAAAAAGCTAGGGTGCCTAAGACTTTTGCACAGTCCTGTAGTAATTTTATGTATCGCCACAAAAATAAAAACAAGTTTCATGACATATGTGAGAGATAATAAACCCAATTCTGATATGTGTCTCTGTTGTGGACTGAGAGTGGGAAGGGGACTGGGAGAGGGGACTCATGGTTGGGACAAAGGGAAGGAAGAGGGGAGGAAGTGGAAAATAACAAAGTCATTCTGTATTGATCAGTAAACCAATGGTTTGGAATTAAGTGACCTTGCCTGGTGTCTCAGGGCTGTGTGTGTCTGCACCCACACCACCCTGGCACTCCTTCTCTGCCACCTGTCACTGCAGCGCTCCACCCTCGCATTTCCCTTTGCTGCCACCAGATTTACAAACTTACTCTCTGCTTCATGTTGACAAATACTAGCCCATCGTAACCAGGACATCTTCAAGGAGCGATGCCTCAAAAAGGCAGCGTCAATTTGGAGCAAGAAGACTGTGAGTGAACTGCTGATTTTTCGAAGCGAAGGGAGTTTTTTTTTTAGCTACTCGGGTTAAAGAGAGGCGAGACTGCGCAAGCGTTTGACGTCAGCCAGTAGAGCGCAAAAGGTTGAAAATGGCGGCTGCCATATCCAGCCGGCAGCGTCGGAGTGAGAGGCGGCAGAGTGATAGGGCTTATGTGGTAACCATATAACAATTACAGCACGGAAACAGGCCATCTAGCCCATGCCGAATGCTTAATCTCACCTAGTCCTACCGACCTGCACTCAGCCCATAACCCTTCATTCCTTTCCTGTCCATATACCTGTCCAATTTTTTTTTAAATGACAAAATTGAACCTGCCTCTACCACTTTTACTGGAAGCTCATTCCACAAAATATAATGGGACAAGGCAAGGTTGGAAGTATGTGTGTGAGGCCGGTTTTCTGTGCTCAGTGTCAGATGTGGGAAGTCCTGGAGTCTCCCAGCCTCCTGGATGGCCATATCTGCACCTGGTGTGTTGAGCTGCAGCTCCTAAGGGACCAAGTTAGGGAACTGGAAATGCAGCTCGATGACCTTCATCTGGTTGGGGAGAGTGAGGAGGTGATAGAGAGGAATTACAAGCAGGTAGTCACACCAGGGCCACGGGAGACAGAAAAGTGGGTCACAGTCAGGAGAGGGAAGGGGAAGAGTCAGGTCCTAGAAAGTACCCCAGTGGCTGTACCCCTTGACAATAAGTACTGTTGGGGGGGGGGGGGGAACAGCCTGCCTGGGGGAGGTGGCAGTGGAGATATGATGTGCTGGTCATTACAGATGGCTCAGAGACAGGATAAGTTACTTCAAGTGCCGGGTTTTAGATGTTTCAGAAAGGACAGGGAGGGAGGCAAAAGAGGTGGGGGCGTGGAACTGTTGATCAGGGATAGTGTCACGGCTGCAGAAAAGGTGGACGCCATGGAGGGATTGTCTATGGAGTCTCTGTGGGTGAAGGTTAGGAACAGGAAGGGGTCAATAACTTTAGATCGAGGAGCAGTAAGGGAAACAGATCCTGCAAAGGTGTAATAATAACAGAGTTGTTGTGATGGGAGATTTTAATTTCCCAAATATTGATTGGCATCTCCCTAGAACGAGGGGCTTAGATGGGATGGAGTTTGTTAGGTTTCTTGACACAGTATGTAGATAAGCCTACAAGAGCAGAGGCTGTGCTTGATCTGGTATTGGGAAATTAACCTGGTCAGATGTTAAATCTCTCAGTAGGAGAGCATTTTAGAGATAGTGATCATAATTCTATTTCCTTTACAATAGTATTAGAGAGAGATAGGAACAGACAAGTTAGAAAAGCGTTTAATTGAAGTAAGGGGAATTATGAGGCTATCGGGTAGGAAATTGGAGACCTAAATTGGAAACAGATTTTCTCAGGGAAAAGTACAGAAGAAATGTGGCAAATGTTCTGGGAATATTTGTGTGGAGTTCTGTATAGGTAGGTTCCAATGAGACAGGGAAGTTATGGTAGGGTACAGGAACCGTGGTGTACAAAGGCTGTAATAAATCCAGTCAAGAAGAAAAGAAAAGCTTACAAGAGGTTCAGAGGGTTAGGTAATGTTAGAGATCTAGAAGATTATAAGGCTACTAGGAAGGAGCTTAAGCAGGAAATTAGGAGAGCCAAAGGGGCCATGAGAAGGCCTTGGCGGGCAGAATTAAGCCATAGAAAGAGTGCAGAGGAGATTTACAAGGATATTGCCTGGATTGGGGAGCATGCCTTATGAGAATAGGTTGAGTGAACTCAGCCTTTTCTCCTTGGAGCGACGGAGGATGAGAGGTGTCCTGATAGAGGTGTATAAGATGATGAGAGGCATTGATCGTGTGGATAGTCAGAGACTTTTTCCCAGGGCTGAAATGGTTGCCATAAGAGGACACAGTTTTAAGGTGCTGGGGAGTAGGTACAGAGGAGATATCAGGGGTAAGTTTTTTTACTCAGAGTGGAATGGGCTGCTGGCAACGGTGATGGAGGCAGATACGATAGGGTCTTTTAAGAGGCTTTTAGATAGGTACATGGAGCTTAGTAAAATAGAGGGCTATAGGTAAACCTAGTAATTTCTAAGTTAGGGATGTGTTCGACACAACTTTGTGGGCCAAAGGGCCTGTATGGTGCTGTAGGTTTTCTATGTTTCTGTATTTCTAATGATTAAGGCGCAATCATCAATTCATGCCTTGTTCTCATTGCTACCATCAGGGAGGAGGTACAGAAGCCTGAAGGCACGCACTGAATAATTCAGGAACAGCTTCTTCCCCTCTGTCATCTGATTTCTGAATGGACATTGAAACCATGAACACTACCTCACTATTTTTTCAAATTTCTATTCTTGCACTACTTATTTAACTATTTAATACAAGTTTTCCCCTATATTATTATCTATTGCTTTGTACAGCTGCTGCAAAGACAACGAATTTCACCATATATGCTGGTGATATTAAACCTGATTCTGAAATCAATTTATTTAATGTACCATCAAACCAGTATTTTCTATTTACAAATAGTCCCTATTTTTATTATCATCAAAGTCAAGTTCAAAGTAAATTTATTATCGAAGTACATATTTGTCAGCATATACTACTCTGAGATTTCATTTTCCAGCAGGCATTTATGGAAAGTGCTGACTGGTGGCTTAGAGGCGAATGGTCCTGGGTTCGAATCCGGCTGGATCCTTGCACGCTTTCCATCCGTGTTGGGTTGAGTGTCGAGCTAGCAACTCCGCCTCATTAAAAAAACAGACGAAAACGCCAGCCGATGAGCCAAAAGGAACAATTTACAGGTAAATAAAGGCTGTCTATCCTTGTCTCTCATAATTTAATTTCCATCAGGTCTCCCCTGAGCTTCCGCCATTCTAGGAAACAACCCAAGTTTGTTCAACCTTTCCTTATGCCCTCTAATCCAGGTAGCATCAACCAGTATACCTCTTCTGCACACTTTCTAAAGCCTCTACATCCTTCCTAGAATGGGGCAGCCCAGACTATTCGTAAGTAGAAAATACTGGTGCCCGAGTGCAATTTTTAACTATTCGTGGAAGCCGAGAGACTCAGAATCACAAGAGAGGCTTTATTACAATGTTAGCTTTATTTACTGTTGCATTAGTAACAAGTCAACACATGATCATGACATATATGAAATAAATTACTTAGAACAATCTTGAACACCAAGTGTAGGAAAGCTTTACAAACTCTGAGTTCTTCATTAAAGTAAGGCATGTTCCTGATCCATAAGACTTAGGAGCAGAATTAGGCCATTTAGCCCATCGAATCTGCTCCACCATTCCATCATGGCTGATTTATTATCCCTCTCACTCCTATTTTCCTGCCTTCTCCTTGTAACATTTGACGTCCTTAGTAATCAAGAACCTATCAATCTCTGCCTTAAATAGACCCAATTTCACCACCCTCTGGCTGAAGAACTTCCTCATCTTTGTTCTAAAGGGATGCCTTCTATTCTGAGGCTGTGCCTTCTGGCCCTACACTCCCCCACAGTAGGAAATATCTTCTCCATGTCCACTCTGCCTAGGTCTTTCAATATTCAATAAGTCACAATGATATTTCCTCAGTCTTCTAAACTGCAGTGAGTACAGGCCCACATGTTAATCCTTTCAAGCAGAGAATTTGAAGAATCAGTTCATCCCTCTTCCCTAGATAAAATTCAACTGAAACAAGTCATTCCCTGCCCACTGATAAACAATTCCAAAGGAATACTTTCAATGTGCCAAGCATCATCCTTCATTATTGTCCACTTGAGGACATTGGCAGATAGTTGGGGGATCCAGTCTCAGAGGTGTGGATTGGGAAGATCATAAATTCCTTTGTGGAGCTCCCAGGGAGTGCCAGCCCAGTTCCTATGTGTACGGCCACAATTCCAAGTCAAACCACTGAAAATTGTTGGAATTAGAATTTCCGATTCTCCTAAGTTGCCCCACAGTCTCTCAGAGTTAAACAATACTTCTTTGGACACTTGAGGCAACTTGGAAGAAATATGTTAGAGACATTAATTGTTGCCAAATCATTGCATGTAGGTAGAGGAACTGCCAGATGATTAGAAGGACAAGAAACCTTAAAGAATATTTCTGAAAAATTTTGGCAATCCTGCTGCTAGATATTTGGATATAAGGAAATTGTTCTTTATGCTTTAAATAGAACATAGAACAGTACAACACAGTGCAGACCCTTTGGCCCAAGATGTTGTGCATACACCTTAACCGACTGCAAGATCTATCTAAGCCTTCCCTCCTACATTGCCCTCTAGTTTTCTTTCATCCATGTGCCTATGGAAGAGTTTCTTAAATGCCCCTAAAACAGCTACCACTACCCATGACAGGGTATTCTATGCACCTCCCACTGTGTGTAAATACCCTACTTCTGACATCTCCCCTTGTACTTTCCTCCAAATGCCTTAACTTTATACCTCCACTGTATTAGCTATAAAATCACAAGTTGAGGAATTTGATGTTGATACCAGAAAGGCTGAAACAATTGATTCAGACAATCTCTGAAGAGTATTGATAATAGCTGGGGTCACCCATCTTATAAAGATGCTGCCCAGCTGGAAGAAGGTACTGGCAGGACCACTTCTGTATAAAAATTTGTCAAGAACAATCATGGTTATGGAAAGATCATGATCACCCACGACTTGCCAATTGAATAATTGTGGTGTCAAACCTCTATTGCTATCTGAGTGAGGAATCTATGCAACAATGGCAGTATTGTGCACAGTCAACGCAGTGGCTGATGTTGAGTTAGCATTAAAACTCAGCACATTTCTGCAGAGTAGGTGGAATACTGACAGGAGATACACTGATGAAATTTTCCATTCAGTGGCTCACTTTTGTCTCATAAGGTTCCTGTGAACAAGATCCTGCTGGTTCGACAGGAAGCATCTTTGGGTCACTGATAATGAAAAGATTAATACTACATTGCTCATAGTTTGCTCTGCAGATTATTTTTTTTTCATCAAAGTTGCAATTTGATTCTAGTGGTTGATACCCTGAAATATTTTCTAACTGTCAACAGAAACTGAGAATAAGTATCAATTGTTTCTCATGGTGTTTGCAAGGGTCCACGCTAACCTAAATCTGCTTTGCTTTAGTGAATAAAAATGATCGGGAGCTTGGTGAAGATCTCTCTATATTGTATCGGATCAATTGTAAGACTGTGGTAAGTGTACACGTGGCAAATCGATCACGCGGTAATTTGATTGGACCTCCTCTGCATGGTAGGTGCTCGCTTTTGATGGGGGCTTTCAAGTGTGTATGTTTTTCCTTGGTGGGTATTCAATCCCATTGAAGTCCATGGAGAATAGGGTATGACCTAGACATCAACAGCAGTCTCTGGAGGGTGCTGAAAACCTACTGGAATGTTTCCAAGGATGAGGGAAAAGCTGGGGTTATTCTCCTGGACCAATGATTGTAAAAATGAGATTTGATGGAGGTAGATTAGGACATGGTGGGCTTCACACAGTGGCAGCTGCTCCACTGGACATCTCGTGGATATTTTGGGGGCTCAGGGAAGGGATAAAATTAAGAGGTACATGATACAGGGAAATTGTGAGGAAAATCTTTATTGCATAAAAGGTGATATGAACTAGAACTTCATCCTCCTAAAGCTAGAAGGTCATTCAAGATTAAATTGAATAAACACTTGATGGAAAATAATTTGCAGGGCAGGGAAAAGGAAAGAGAATGGGCCTGTGAAGCTGTCATGAACTCAGTGGAGTGCATGGCCTCATTCAGTGCAAACTCAATTCTACGAAAGGGAAGACTTTCAGGCTTGCCGTGAGATTGCTGGCAGGTGATCTGTGTATTAGTGACAGGAAGTGAAATAGATCCACAGTGCCTTTCATTGCAACCTCTTGCAAAGGAGTCACTCTCCGAAAGAACAGCAAATCAATCCAACCCGGGCTTCTAATCCTGGAGTCACCAGGGAGTATGCTCTTCAGACACCCAAAGAGTAAAGGAAGTTAAAATGGATTCTGGTTTCCCCTTCTCTATAACGATTCTCTATGATGACATGGAGATGGTGTAAAATACACTCAGAGGTCACTTTGTTGGGTATCTCCTGTTGTCTTCTGTTGCTGTAGCCCATCCACTTCATGGTTTGACATGTTGTGCATTCAGAGATGCTCTTCTGCACACCACAGTTGTAACATGCGGTTATTTGAATTACTGTCGGCTTCCTGTCAGCTTGAACCAGTCTGGCCATTCTCCTCTGACCTCTCTCATTAACAAGGCGTTTTCACTCTCAGAACTGCCATGCACTGGATTTATTTTTTTGTTCTCTGCACCATTCTCTGCAAACTCTAGAGATGGTTGTGCAATGAAATTCCAGGAGATCAGCAGTTTCTGAGATACTCAAACCACCCCATCTGACACCAACAATCATTCCAAGGTCAAAGTCACTTAGATCACATTTCTTCTCCATTCTGATACTTGGCTTGAACCTCTTGACCATGTCTGCATGCTTTTATGCATTGAGTTGCTGCCACGTGATTGGCTGATTGGATATTTGCATTAGCAAACAGGTTTGCCTAATAAAGTGGCCTCTGAGTGTAAAAGGCTGCTTAATTGTCACATGACCATAATACAATGCAGTGGCACAAGTAGGACATTAGGTCTCTTTCACCAAGAAAAACAACAGAAGTAAAATTAACAGGCAGCTCAGCTGCTCTGGAATATTAAATGGTAAATAAATTAAAGTGAGCACAATGAAGTCCTTGACAGAAATGATCCATCTTCTTCACATTAGCTATCTGGCGGAGCGGAAATCAAGGACAGCGAGGTTCCCATTCCTGTTCTGACCAGCCTGTCTCTGGCTGCTTTGCAGCCGGGTTTGCAACGTTTTCAACCGAGTTTTCCGGTCGGTCATCTCATCGAGTCTCATCTCCTCGGTCATGTACAAGTAAGAGTTGATGGCTTCCCGCAGACCCACGCTGACGGGCGACTCTTCTCCCGACTCTTTGTCGTTGTCTATCAAAACGGAGCTGAAAGAGAAAATGTCGGATGCTGAACAGTGGTATGGAAAGAATATCATCCACTTATAGTTTGGTCTACAGAGGAGATACAGCAGAACACAAGAAATACACCCAGTGCAGGAGCAAGAGCAGAACCCAGTGTTTCCTTCTGCTGCTGTAGCTCAACCATTTCAAGGTTCGACATGTGCATTCAGAGACGCTCTTCTGTTCACCACTGTTGTAAGCATGGTTATTTGAGTTACTGTCACCTTCCTGGACCAGTCTAGTCATTCTCCTCTGACCTCCCTCATTAGCAAAGTGCTTTCTGCCCACGAACTGCCACTCACTAGACTTTTTTTTTTGTTTTTGCACCATTCTCTGTAACCTCTAGAGACTGTTATGCATGAAAATCCCAGATCAGCAGTTTCTGAAATACTCCAATCACCCCTTCTGGCTCCAACATTGTCAAAATCACTTGGATCACATTTGTTCCCCATTCTAATACTTGGTCTGAACAACAACCGAACCTCTTGACCATGTTTGCATGCTTTATGCACTGAGTTGCTGCCGCATGATTGGCTGATTAGATATTTGTAATAACGAGCAGGTGTACGGGTTTACCTAATAAAGTGAGTGTAGAGGCAGGAGATGACCATTTAACCCATTGAAGTTATCCATCATTCAATTAAGATCAAAGCTGATCCTTTCCCTCAGCAGCACACACAAAATGCTGGAGCATCTAGGGTGGGGAATAAGGAGCTGACATTTTGGTCTGAGACCCTCAACAACATCTGCACAATCTCTTTTGTTTATTTCTTTCCCTCAAGCCCACTTCCCTTCCTCATCCAGATAGATCTTTTATTTCCTTATCACCCTCAAAGACTAAGCACGCACAGCCTTCTGGAGCAAGGGGAAACCAAAATTTCACAGGTATTTACGCTGGGAAATTTTTCTTCAAGCAGCAAAGATGTGCGGGGCATTGATGCCTCTGGTGTTGGCCTCCTTCCTTAACAAGAGATGAGCCTGACTTAGAGCCAATCTCTGAGGCAGGGATGGAGGTCAGGAAAATGGAGTGATTTCTTTGTGCAACAGGCAAGGCCCTAAAATTGTGACAGGATACAAGTTTTATAGACATTTACTCTCATCAGGGAATCCACAACTAGACTAGGAGGAATTTCTATTTCTCTATCGGTGATCGGCAAGTCCAGAAGTTGAAGCCTGGAGGTTGAAGTCCCGTGATTGGCAGGTCCTAAGATCAAGGACTACCACATCCCTATTGCTCCACTATCTCTAGTCCCAATAACTGAATTCCTTTTCCTTCTCCGTGGAGAGCTCTGGAGTGTTTTGTCTTTGGATAAGCCCGTGCTGGTGAGGGACACCACTGGCACGCCTACGTTTCTTACCTGTCCATCTCGTTCCAGTTCAGCTGAGGTTTCCGCACCACGATGGGATCTGGGTGTTGCTGCTGGGAGGCCAGGAGCCCCTGGATGTGACATGGCTCCTTCAATGTGCAGCACAGGCCTTCACCGGAGTCTGGGGGTCGAGAGAACAGGACATCAGCAACAGGCAGGGAGACAATGCCACACAGACACAGAGACAGGGAAGCACCCCCTCCAGACAATGATGAACTTATGCTCCTCATGAGTTTAAATGGTGGCAATATATACAATTGCAACCTTTAAGAGGCATTTAGACAGACATGAACAGAATGGAGGAACAGACAATGCGCTCTAGCTGATTAGCAACAAGACCAACACAAGTATTGTGAGGTGAAGGGCTTGTTCCTGTGTCATACTGTTCCATGTTGTGAATGATCTTGGGAATGAAAGAGTTAACATACGAGGAACTCTCGATGGCTCTGGGCCTGTGCTCGGAGTTTAGAAGAATGAGGGGGGAAAATCATTAAAAACTACTGAATATTGAAAGGCCTAGATAGGGTGGATATGGAGAGGACGTTTGCAATAATAGGAGAGTCTAGGGCAAGAGGGCACAGCCTCGGAATAGAAGGATTTCCCTTTAGAACAGAGATTAGGAGGAATTCCTTTATCTAGAGGGCTGTGAATATGTGGAATTCATTGCCATAGTTGGCTGTGGAAGGCAAGTCATTGGGTACATTCAAAGTGGAGGTCGATAGGCTCTTCATTGGCAAGGTTGTCAAAGGTTACGGGGAGAAGACAGAAGAATGGGGTTGAGAGGGATAATAAATCTGCCATGGCCGAATGGCAGAGCAGACTCAATGGGCTGAATGGCCTAAACCTGCTCCTATGTCTTACAGTCATAGTAAAGTACAGCATAGAAACAGTCCGTTCAGCCCATCTAGTCCGTGCCGAGCCATTTAAATTGCCTACTCCCACAGACCTGGACTTCTGGAAGAGCTCAAGTGAAACGCACCTGAGTAATAGTCCACCATGTCGTGCAGAGATGGGACAGTGAGACGCGGGGAGATGTAGAACCAGCCATTGGGCAGGCGGTTAATGCGGTAGTGTTTGATGGAATCCCACGATGCAACATTGGATCTTCTCACAGACAATGAGTAGAAGCCTGCAAAAACAAGAGGAGCACATCAAGATTCAGAACAGTACATAGGCATTGTACCACCTTCGAAAAGTAAAGAGATTACCCCTCACCCTAGTTTTTCGATCTAAATTTGGGGGGAAAAGATCCAGTGAAATGGGATAGAGGCAAGGATATATGGTGGGAAGACCCATCAAGCAACCTATACATGTAGAAGTAAGAAAAGCCAGTGTCTCACAGATATCTGCAGAGATTTCAATTCATGATGCGTTGTGATATCGTGGGACAGGAACTCTCAGTTATCAACAACAAGGCCTCAGAAACTTTCTGGGTGTTTTAACGTGGATGGGTTATGATACATGGTGAAAGTTTCTATTCTTTAGAGAATCAAAAGCAAAATGACTCATGAAAAATACACAAAATGTTACGCAGATAGGAAAGGTTTAGAGTGATAGGGGTCGAATGTGAGCAATTTGGACTAACTTAGCTGGTCTGTCCTAAGGTTGGAGGCCTGTCTGTGTGTGTGAGTGGATGGGGAAGGGGTTGTTTTGTTTTGCTGTTGTTGTCTTGTTTTCGTTCGTTGTTCTCTCGTGTTGGATTGCTGAATATTGCATGTGTCAGAATATGTGGCGATGCTTGTGGGCTGCCCCCAGCACAGCCTTGGGTGTTAACGCAAACAGTGCATTTCATTGTGTGTTTTGATGTACGTGTAATAAGTAAACCTGAACCATCTCGGCTGGCAGGGACAATTTGGGCTGAAGGGCCTTCTGTGTGGTATTCCTTTGCTGGGTGGAAACACCAATACCCTTGATCGGAAAATCCTACAAAAAGTCGTGGATATGGGCCCAGTCCTCCCAACCATTTAGTACATCTACATGAAACACTCTTGCAAAACAGCAGGATCCCTTCAACAGGGACTCCCTTCATCCAGGGCATGCTGCTGATGCCATCAGGAAGAAGGTACAAGAGCCTCAGGACTCACACCACCAGGTTCAGGAACAGTTACTACCCCTCAACCATCAGACTCTTGAACCAAAGGGGGTAACTTCACTCAACTTCACCTGCTCCGTCATTGAAATGTTCCCACAACCAATGGACTCACTTTCAAGGACTTCTCATCTCGTGTTCTCCATATATTAATTATTATTATTCCTTTTTGTATTTGCACAGTTGGTTGTCTTCTGCACTCTGGTTAAACGCCCGAGTTGGGCTGTCTTTCATTGATTCTATTATGTTTACTACTCTCTGGATTTATTGAGTATGCCCACAAGAAAACAAATCTCAGGGTTGTATAGGTGACATACACATACTTTGATAATAAATTTACTTTGAACTTGGACTAGTTTTAAACCTTACTTTTTGAAATCTTCTGGCAGAGGTACCGGGAGAAGACCCTGATGGTTGCATAGGCCGCCAAAGCAGAGACCACATAAAGCGTGGTACATACTGCAAGCACAAGAGTTTGCTGAATATGACTTATTTTCAATAAGAGGCACCCCTCCCACATGTATTGAAATGACACAGCAATCAAAGGGTTAATGGATTGCCCTAGGCACATCGAGTGATGTACTGCGGCAACCGATCCTACACACCTGAAGCCACAAGAGGGGCCGACAAGGGATGAAGCAGTTTCCTGTCACTCATTCAGGGTTATGTGGCTGACTCTGAGACCCACCTGTTTGAGAGATTGTGGTCTCACAGGTGTGGTCTCTTGGAGCTGATAAGTTCCTAGCAATTTGCATCTTTGCTGACAGGAAGCTTGTATCTCGTTTCCTCCCTTCATCTGTCACTCTTGGGGGGTGGGGGAAACACTTCTCATGCCTTCAAGAATCCAGGGAGCATTTGATAGCTCTAGCCCTGTACCTGCTGGAGTTTAGAAGAATGAGGGGAGGGATCTCATTGAACCCTATTTAATTTTGAAAAGGCCTAGATAGAGTGGATGTGGAGAGGATGTTTCCTACAGTGGGGGAGTCTAGGAACAGAAGGCAGGCGAGTGAGGTTGAAAGGGATATTAAAATCAACAATGTTGGAAAGGCAGAGCAGACTCGATGGGCTGAATGGCCTAATTCTGCTTCTGTGGCTTATGGTCTTATCTGCCCCAATCACCCTCTCTGCCAGCTCACTCCAGAGATTCACCATCCTCCGGTACATGAAGAATTCTACCCCTCAAATCTCCTTAAAACCTAGTTTTGATGAAGGGTGTCAGCGTGAAACATCGACTGTTTATTCCTCTATTTATTCCTGGCTTGCTGAGTTCTTCCAGCATTCTTTAAGATTTCAAGCATTTGCAGAATCTCTTGTGACCTTAAAGTTCCTCTCCTCTTACCTTAAGCCTGTGCCCTCTAGTTCCCCTGCCCTGGAAGGGGGAAAAAGCTCTAAATTAATGTTGCTGGGACTGGATACCCGAGTTATAAGGAAACGTTGAATAGTTTAGGACTTTATTC
This sequence comes from Hemitrygon akajei, assembly GCF_048418815.1. Lineage (NCBI taxonomy): Eukaryota > Metazoa > Chordata > Chondrichthyes > Myliobatiformes > Dasyatidae > Hemitrygon > Hemitrygon akajei. The sequence goes on along the minus strand of NC_133134.1, from coordinate 160,363,074 downwards.
CTTGGAACATAGATATTGAGCGAAGATTTGATAGAGGTATACAAAATTAGGAGGGGTATAGATAGAGTAAATGCAAACAGGCTTTTTCCACTGAGGTTGGGTGGGACTACAACTAGAGGTCATGGGTTAAGTGTTTGGGGGGAACATGAGGGGAAACTTCTTCACTCAGAGGGTCATGAGAGTGTGGAATGAGCTGCCAGCACAGGTGGTGCCTGCGAGCTCAATTTTAAAATTTAAGAGAAGTTTGGATAGGTTTGTGGATGGTAGGGCTATGGGCCCCGTGCATGGTGATGGGAGTAGGCAGTTTAAAATGGTTTGGGATGGACTAGATGGGCCAAAGGGCCTGTTTCTGTGCTGTACTTTTCTGTGACTATCCATCCTATCTCTGCCCGCACAACTTGATAAATCTACAAAAGATCAACCCCCAAAGTTTACATCCCAGTCTGTTCAATCCAATATTAACGTGGAGTTTCAGCTAATTACTGAGAATAGGAATTTCTCACTGTCATTTATGTACAGTACTTGGTAAGGATTACTTACTGTGCAGTCACTGAGTTACATTTTCAGCAGAGTAGGGACAGTTCTGTGTGACTATGTGGTTGAAGGTGATTCAGTCGGGTGAAGTAATTTTTCATTAATTCAGCAAAGTACATATTCACAGTGAGTGATATGTGATAAATGTCCTCACAGGGAGACTGACCACAACAGTGAGAGCTGTACGATTAATTCAACACAAGATTCACATGTTGAGTTATTTCCAGCAACTCTGCCTTGGGCAGTCTATTTATAGAGGGTAGTCATTAGATAATCTTATCAAAATTTATGCATTAAAGACAGCTCGAAGACAGAGACGTTAATGATATCGCTACCATTCCTGCATGCAAATATGGTTTAACTTTAGACGGTACAAAGATTGGTGGAGTTGAGGATAGCCTGGAAGACTGGCAAAAAAATACAATGGCATATAGATCAGTTGAAGATATGGGCGAAGAAATGGCAGATGCAGTTTAACCCGACCAAATGTGAAGTAACGCACTTAGGTAGGTCAAACGTAAAGAGACAGGACACTGTTAAGGGAAGATCTTTAACAGTGTTCCATTAAAATAAAGACCCTTAAACAGTGCTGATGAGCAGAGGGTTTGTGGGGTTCATGTTCATAGCTCCCTGGAGGTGGCTAAGCAGACTGATACGGTGGTTAAGAAGAGAAATGGCATACTTGCCTTTATCAGTTGAGGCAATATATCTACTAATAAAAGCAGTACGCCATATGCCTTCTTCAAAAATTAGGAAGTTATGCTGCCGTTTTATAAAAGTTAAGCCACGTCTATAGTATTGCATGATTTCTAGTTGCCCCATTATTTATGGAGATACAGCACTGAATAGGTCCTTTGAGCTTCACCACCCAGAAACACACCGATTTAACCCTAGCCTAATCAAAGGACAATTTACAATGACCAATTAACCTAGTAACTGGCAGGAGAACACCAGACCACGCAGAGGAAATCCACTCAGTTATGGGAAAGTACTAACTCTTTACAGCCGGAATTGAACTTCAAGCTCCGACGCCCCAAGATGTAATCGTGCCGTGCTAACCGCGACGTTACTGTGGCAAAAGATGTTGAGGCTCGGAGAGGGTGCATAAGAGGTTTGCCAGGATACTGCCTGGATTAGTGGTCATGTTAGTGAGAGGTTGGACAAACTTTGATTCTCTTCTCTGGACTGGTGGAGGCTGGAAGGTTTATAAGATTATGAGAGGCATAGATAGACTAGACAGACAATATCTTTTCCCTGGGGGTTGGAATGTCTAATAGCAGAGAGCATACATTTAACGTGAGAGAGGGTAAGTTCAAAGGAAATGTGAGGGGCAAGTTCCCCCCCTCCACCCCCACAGGAAATGGCGGGTGCCTGGGATGGTGGTGGAGACAGATACATTAGGGACCTTTAGGAGATGCTTGGATAGGCACATGAATGTAAGGGAAATGGAAGGCTATGGACATTGTTTAGGCAGAAGGGATTAGTTTGGTTGGGCATTTGATTACCAGTTTAATTGGTCTGGCATAACATTGTGTTCTGAAGGGCCGGTCACCATTCTATGTGGAACCCAGCGTGGTCCTCTACTGCTGTAGCCCATCTACTTCAAAGTTTGATATGTGCAATCAGAGATGCACTTCTGCCCACAACTGTTGTAACACGTGGTTACCTGAGCCATTGTTGTCTTCACTGCCAGCTTGAACCAGTCTGGCCATTCTCCTCTGATCTCTTTCATTAACAAGGCATTTTTCACCCCCAGAACTGCTGCTCACTGGATTCCTTTTTTGTAAATTCTAGAGACTATTGTGCGTGAAAATCCCAGGAGATCAGCAGTTTCTGAGATACTCAGACCATCCCCGTCTGGCAACAACAATCATTCAACGGTCAAAGTCACTTCGATCACATTCCTTCCCCATTCTGACATTTGGTCTGAACAACAACTGACCTTAACTACTTGCTTTTATGCACTCAGTTGCTGGCAAATAATTGGCTGGTTAGAGGCATACCAGTGTAAAAATGGTCACAGAGTGTAGGTGCTTAGTTGTCTTAAATGGTTTACCTTTCCTGGTTTGACTTTCTCGAATCATGAAAGAGCCACACCGGTTGCTGGGTAACAAGAGAAGCTCCTCCGCCTTCTCTCTGGTGATGCCTTCAAACAGCCACCTACGGAGGGCAGGGGTGAGGGGGGGGGGGGAGGGAAAGAAAGCACAAACAAAAATGAGCAAAGTCAGAGGGATCACAGTGGTTCTGTCATCTTTGACCACCTCCGTAATCTCCCCACAAGTGTGAAGCAACGAACTTGATGCATCAACACCCACGCAGGAATGTCCTGTCCACTCTCACACCTCATATCACACTGACGTGTAAGAAAGGCCGAGACAGGGGCACACGGGTGTAGGTGGGTTGCAAAGACACCAGAGTGTCTGGTGGTGCTGTAGTCTAAAGATCAGGCTCAAATACCAACCCAGCAGTTATAAAATTTAACCTAAATTAACTGGAGTCATCATATTGAAGAACATCCAATTTGCCACAAATTCCACTTCAGGGGAGGAAATTTGCCGACATTTATTCCAGACCAACAGTTGTGCATTGGTTCGCACATGATCTAGTTTTCTGTTCAGTCGCATCATAATAATAAACAAAACAAAATAAGTACATTTACCAGAAGGCGGTTGAAGAAGATTATTACCATCTTCTCAATGGCATTGAAACTCACTGCCCTAATGGGTTCTTGCATCACAAAGAAGGAATGGGACCTTCACTTTGGGGTATCTATCATGACCTTGGGACACTTTGGATGAGGAAAGCCCATTTGTATGAAGCCAACGTGCCCCAAATCAAGTTAATTACCATAGAGTGTTATAAACATCACCTGCAGAATCCCCTGTGTTTCCTGAGATTATAGTGTGAACCCAGAGAATGGACCCAAGTTTCTGGAATTGAAACTTAAGCGTGGAAGATTAGCGGAACAAAATAATCGATTTTGAACAGTGTGAGCTACAGTGGAAGCTGGAGAGGGCAGCCATTACTGTTGTTTGTATTGGCATGTCTGGAACCATTCATTTGGAAACTGCTGAGTGTCAGCGAATGGTATTAACATAACACAGCACAGACTGGGTGGGCTGAAAGGTCTGTTTTGTGGTGTATTGCTCCATAATTCTGTATTGTTGGCGTCATTCAATGTTTGTAGTGAGATGCTGAAGATGTTCTATAGGTCAGTTGTGGAGAGCGCCCTCTTCTTTGTGGTGGCGTGTTGGGGAGGAAGCATTAAGAAGAGGGACGCCTCACGTCTTAATAAGCTGGTAAGGAAGGCGGGCTCTGTCGTGGGCAAAGTACTGGAGAGTATAACATCGGCGGGCTCTGTCGTGGGCAAAGTACTGGAGAGTATAACATCGGTAGCTGAGCGAAGGGCGCTGAGTAGGCTACAGTCAATTATGGAAAACCCTGAACATCCTCTACATAGCACCATCCAGAGACAGAGAAGCAGTTTCAGCGACAGGTTGCTATCGATGCAATGTTCCTCAGACAGGATGAAGAGGTCAATACTCCCCAATGCCATTAGGCTTTATAATTCAACCGCCAGGAGTAAGATATGTTAAAGTGCCGGGGTTGATTGTATTTAATGTATTTAAGTAAACTACTTAAGAACTTTTTAAAAGCTATTATTAATGCTTTTTGAGAGAGTGATTTAGATGCATATCATATTTTTACTGAGTTAAGTATTGTATGTAATTAGTTTTGCTACAACAAGTGTATGGGACATTGGAAAAAATGTTGAATTTCCCCATGGGGATGAATAAAGTATCTATCTATCTATCTACCTGCAGCCTAGATCGTGTAAAGGGTGACTGAGATCTTTATTTTTTTTACCTGTGATACACCTTTGCCACGTAATTGTAAGGAATGTGACATTCTTTGCCAGTTGCCATGGACGCCACTTTCCACCAATCACCTTCCCTACGAGTTAAGAGAAAATACATCAGTTTGCTTATGACCTCTAAAAGAGAGAACTCAATGCTTTCTCCAATCTAAACTTCTCCCAAACATCTCCAGAAATTAAAAAGACACTAATGAAGAAAATGATTCCAAGAATGTGGAAGAAATGCAGGTTCCACAAAGACCCTATGTATTCTACCTGGGATTGGTGTTTTATTTTATTTTGAGATACAGCTCGGCAACAGGCCCTTTGGGCCAATGTGCCTAGGTCGCCCAATTAGACCCATGTGACTAATTAACCTACGAACCCATATATCGTTGGGACGTGAATGGAAACTGAAGCATCTCAAGGAGACCCACGTGGTCACAGGATGAACATACAAACGCCTTAGAAGCAGTGGCGGGGATTAAACCTGGGTCACTGCTATATGAGCATCACGCCCTCGTGCTGCCCCATGACGTACCGTACTGTGCCGGCATCTGATTTTGTGGCTAGTATCACGCGACAGCCTCAACCCAGTGAGTCTATGGTAGGTCAGATCAGCAGGAAATCCTTGCTGGTTCCTTCATGAAGGGAAGGGAACGGTTGGGAATTAACTGCATATTTCACTGGTGAGGGGATTTTCCATGTGGGTTCCTGCCCCAACCTCTAATTGAATTTCTGCTTGAGGTATTACTCAGGGAAGAGCCTGTATAGAACAACAGACTAACAAAATCATTCATTCAGCTACTACACACTCAGTGGCCACTTTATTAGGTACCTCCTGTACCTCCGCTGAGTGTGTGTTCATGGTCTCCTGCTGCTGTAGCCCATCCACTACAAGGTTTCATGTGTCGTGCGTTCAGAGATGCTCTTCTGCACACCACTGTTGTAACACATGGTTATTTGAGCTGCTGTCGCCTTCCTGTCAGCTTGAACCAGTCTGGCCATTCTCCTCTGACCTCTCTCATTAACGAGGCCTTTCTGCCCACAGAACTGCTACACACTATATGTTTTTTGAACCATTCTCTATAAACTCTGGAGACTACTGTAGTGAAAATCCCAGGAGATCAGCAGATACTGAGATACTCAAACCAACCTGTCTGGCACTAATCCACAGTCAAAGTCATTTAGATCACACTCCACCCCCCACCCCTATGCCCCCATTCTGATGTCAGAACATCAACTGAACCTCATGACCATGTCTGCGCTGAGTTACATTGTTTTTATGCATTGAGTTGCTGCCACAAGATTAGCGGATTAGATGTTTGCATTAATGAGCAGGTGGACAGCTGTACCTAAAGAACACGGCCACTGAATGCATGTTCAAAGGCCAAACCCAATGCCAGGAAATTGCTACCGTCTTCCCAGAGTGGAATACTTACTCATGAAGAACGGTCAGCCTCTCACCCACATTAATAATGGGTTCAGCGTCAGACGACGACGGGTAATTATACAATGCCACCACCACCATAACTTGGCTCATATCTGGGGAAAAAAAGAAAACATTTTTGTTTGGAAAGGTTCAGAAGTTTTCTCTGGAGAACTCATAACTAAGTGCCTTCCATATTGAAACAGAATAAACTTGCTCCACACTCACCCTTTTCATAACATTACAGGAAGCAGGAGCCAACAACTGGGTTTTGATTGTAGCAAAAGTCAAATATGAACAGACAATGAAATGATGGACACTAGCTCACTATTTTCGCTGTCTAACTGCACTGATATTTTAAAAACAGATATATATATCTTATCAGAATAAAGTTTAATATCACCAGCATATATCATGAAATTTTTTGTTATGTGGCAGCAGAATGTTACAATACAAATAAAAACTGTGAATTACAGTAAATTAAAAAGTTAAATTAGTGTAAAAAAAGTGAGGTAGTGTTCATGGGTTCAATGTCCATTCAGAAATCGAATGGCAAAGGGGAAGAAGCTATTCCTGAATCGTTGAATGTGTGTCTTCAGGCTTCTGTACCTCCTCCCTGATGGTAGCAATGAGAAGAGGGCATGTCTGGGGTGATGGGGTCCTTAATGATGGACGCCACCTTTTTGAGGCATCACCCCTTGAAGATGTCCTGGATGCTATGGAGGCTAGCAACCATGATGGAGCTGACTTAGTTTGCAACTCTCTACAGCTTATTTTGATCCTGTGTAGTCGCGTCCACAGCTCCTCCCCCCAAAACCAGACGGTGATGCAGCCAGTTAGAATGCTCTCCACGGTATAACTGTAGAAATTTGCAAGCGTTTTAGGTGACATACCAACTTTCGAACTCCTAATGAAATATACCTTATTATAATTTATAGTATGTTTATGTATTGCACTGAACTAATGCAACAAAACAAATTTCACAGCAAACAGTGTCGGTTATAATAAACCTGACTCTAATATTTAAGGCAGTTATCTTACACAGATAAATCCATATAACGTGTTTCCTGTTGCCACCACTGATATCTTATCCTTTATTTACAATAATGTGCTCATTTATGTGGCTATAACTGATCACAACTTGCAACTTCAGCAGTAGCTACAATGCTATCCTGCAAATGGCTGTTGTTATGTTATTAACTTGAGGTTAAGCATCGCTATCTGTCCAAATCAGGGGTGAGCAAACTTTTTGACTTGTGGGCCACAAAGGGTTCTAAAATTTGGACCAGGAGCAGATGGACGGAGTGTTTTGGTAATACACCTCATAAGAGAAAATAAAATATCATGGGATATGTAGAAAACATGTGCTTTAATTTCAATTGAAAATGAACAAATGCATTACAACAAAATATCTGTCTTTGAAGTCCCATGGTATTTAGCTATTTATTGAAATGACTTTTAAAACACTGAAAATTAAATGAATAAAATACAGCTTTTTTTAATAGTAACAGTTATTATTTTAAAGCACTGAAAATTCTGTTATCCTTCAAGATATTATCATCATCACTCTCCTCCTGACTGTCTTTATTTCAAAAACGGTAGGAGGTGCAGGTCTACTTGTCCTGCTCCTTCTTATTCAATTGTCCCCTGTGCCAAAATTCAACAACAACCAGCACAAGGACAGAACAGTGACAGCGCGCCAGTATGCGGAGCGCGTTATTTGATCTGGAGTGCATTTTTTATTTTGAGAACGTACGTGCACCTGCGCACTACTCATGTCCATCACTTAACAGAAATGACATGTAACATGTAAGGCTTATTGAAAAAAATATTTTCAAATGCATTCTTTACATAACACAACGAAGAAACTTATTTTTAATTTCAGTGGGAACAGTGTTGTTGGTCTCCCTTTTTAGCCAGCGCATCAAAGTCTGGATTTAGTTTTGTTGTGGTGATTCTCAGGATGGATCTGAGGTGTTAACAAGGTTTATTAATATAATTTCATCAAGTTCTGCGGGCCGGATTAAAAAGCTTAACGGGCCGCATATGGCCCGCGGGCCGTAGTTTGCCCATGCCTGGTCCAAATGCATTGGCTATCTAAGTAAATTGAGAGAGAAGCCATTTTAGGGACTCGCTCTTAGTTGAAGAGATTATGTCTATTGACAAGTGTGATTCCAGTCAATAGAAGTGGAAACTATTTACCAACATCATCTACCACATTGTCTACAGTCAATTTAGAAACTTTACAAGAAGTGAGGGCCATTTAGCACCTCACGACCAGACTGTAGCTTATCTGCGACCTGAATCTATAAATTTGTCATTATAAAATGATCACAAGGTACACAGGATCATAAGATACTGGAGTAGAATTAGGTCATTTAGTCCATCAAGTCTGCTCCACCAGTTCATCATGGCTGATCCATTTCCCTCTCAGCCCCAATCCCCTGCCTTCTCCCCATATCCCTTCATGCCCTGACTGATCAAGAATCTATCAATCTCTGCCTTAAATATACCCAATGACCTGGCCTCCACAGCCACCCGTGGCAATGAATTCTACGGATTTACCACTCTCTGGCTAAAGAAATTCCACCCCAACTCAATTTTAAATTGACGTCCATAGTCTGAGGTTGTGCCCTCTGGTCTTAGATTCCTCCATAGTAGGAAACATCCTCTCCACATCCACTCTATTAAGGCCTTTCAACATTCGATAAGTTTTAATGAGGTCACTCCTCATTCTTCTGAATTCCAGTGAGTACAGGTCCAGAGCCGTCATATATAACAAGCCTTTCAATCCCTCCTTTGAACCCACTACAGCAAATCCTTTCACAGATAAGGGGCCCAGAACTGTTCACAATGCTCCAAGTGCGGGCTCACCAGCACCTTATAAAATCTCAACATTACATCCTTGCTTTTATTTTCCAGTTACGGACTATCAGCTGCTGCACGTTAAGGAGTTCCAAACTGCATCAAAAAAAAAATGTTGTCTGACTTTGTTCCCGAGGTCCCTGCTCTGATTTTCACACCATGCCCTCACTAGTATCTAGCAATCTAGTGTTCCCAGCTGGTTACCGGATGTCAGTGTAGACATAGCATCAGTTTGGGTGTTTAGAATAGGACATTGGTGTTCCCAGTGCCCTGGACAATGACATCCTAGCTGAGCATGTTACTGAGGTTAAGCTGAATGTATCCTCTGTCAGTGATCGACACTAATGCACACAGAGCACAGTGAATTCTTCTTTCCGCTTTTAGAGTTTTAGGGCTCTACAGGACAAAATAGACCATTCAGACGATCTAGTCCGTGCTGAACTGTTAATCTGCCTAGTCCCATTGACCATAGCCCTCCCATCCATTCTGAAGATAATTCCTGGTTGGGTCACGTGCCCAGGTTCAAGATGAGCCTGGATCTGCCGAAGCAGATCTGTAGTCTCCGGGGAACTAGACATCTATTGCAAGCCAATGGAAATATTTTTTTCTCAGTCCATCACATTAGTTCCCTCAATATCTTGTCACAGCACAAAGCTTTAACATAGATAACTACTGACCAGGTATCACTTGTCCAGTTACTGCAGATCTGTAGAGAATCATCAAGTGTGCTAAGGCTTGTGCAAGAAACTTCAACCTCAGGCTGTAATGTGTCTCCATTTTACTGACCTGCTGAATACCTTCTGTCACAGGTAGGACAGACATTTTTTCTTCAAAACAGCAGCTGATGATGGGTGATCTGGTCATTCTAGAATCTGACCAGTGTATGGATTCAGGTCACAGATCAGCTGAACAGTAATCAGTTACTACCCTTCAACCATCAAGCTCCTGAACCCCCGTGGATAACTTCACTCACCTCAACAAGGAACAGATTCCACAACCTATGGGCTCACTATCAAGAACTTTACAATTCATGTTCCTGCCTCCCTCCCTTCCTTTCTTCCTCAGCACCCTCTCCAAAGCCTCTGCATCCTTCCTATAATGTGACCAGAACGATTAGCGGTTAGAAACCCGTTATAAAATTGGGGTTTAATTCCTGATACCCTCTAAGGAGATTCTACATATTCTCCCTGTGACAACACCGATTTCCTCCAAGTGTTCTGGTTCCCTCGCGCATTCCAAGATGTTCAGTTACAGTTAGGGAGTTGTGGTGACACTTGTTGCTCTTGGCTGAATCTATTTGATGCAAAACGATGCATTTCACTGTAGGTTTCAATATACTGTGCACACGACAAATAAAGCTAATAAAAGATTTATGAGAACGTTGCCAGCTCTCAAGGGTCTGAGTTAGAGGGAGAGAATGGGCAGACTAGGCCTTTATATACTGGAGCATGGGAAACCGAGGGACGACCATGTCATTCGTTTGTTATGTGCCCATCATATGACATGGGTAATCATGGTCTTTCCATGACCATGATTGTTCTTGGCAATTTTTTCAGTATAAGTGGTTTGCCATTGCCTTCCTCTGGGCAACGTCTTTACAATACACATGATCTCAGCCATTATCAATACTCTTCAGAGATCGTCTGCCTGGCGTCAGTGGTCACATAACCAGGACTTGTGATGTGCACCGGCTGCTCATACGACCATCCACCACCTGCTCCCCATGGCTTCACGTGACCCTGATCGGGGGCGAAGCAGATGCTACACCTCGCCCAAGGGTGGACCCGCAGGCTAGCAGAGGGAAGGAGCACCCTACACCTCCTTTGGTGGAGATGTAGCTCCACCCTGCCGTCCCATAGACTTGAATAGAATCATGAGTGAAACAGATGGTGTGATTGCACGCAGTCTTCTTCGCAGGGAAATGGAATTAAAATCTGGAGGTTACAGGTTAAAGGTCGGAGGTGAAAGATTTCAAAGGGGCCTGAGGGATAACTTCTTCCCTTAGAGGGTGGTAGGTAGATGAAACGAGCTGCCAGAGGAAGTGCTTGAGACAGATACGATAACAACATCATTTAAGAAGGTACATAGATAAGAGGAATTTGGGCCAAACACACGCAGTTGGAACTAGCGTATATGGGCATCTTGCTCAACATCGATGAGCTGGGCCGACGGGCCTGTTTCCATGTTGTATTCCTATGACACTGAGCTGAGGGCACTTTGCATGACCTGTATTCTTTCACAATACATGTCCTACCTATATTGCTAAGCATGCATGTCTCTAGAGTGTGAAATTTACACTACAGACAGACAGACATACTTTATTGATCCTGAACTACACCACAGTACAGGCTTTTCAGATTACAATGTTGTGCCAACCTTTAAACCCACTCCAAGATCAATCTAACCCTCCATTCCCACGTAGACCTCCATTGTTTTTTAAATCACTATGTGCCTATCTAAGAATTCCTTAAATGCCTCTAATCTATCTGCCTCTATTCCATGTTCCATGAGAACTTACTTCTCATATCCCCCCTATACTTTTACGCCAATCACCTCAGAATTATGCCCACTCGTATTAACCATTTCCACCCTGGGAAAAAGTCTCTGGCTTTCCACATCCTTCCTATAATGAGGCGACCAGAATTGCACACAATACTGCAAATGTGGTCAATCCAGGGTTTATAGAGCTGCACCATTACCTCGAGCCTCTTTAAACTCAATGCTTCATAACACTGGCAAGGTTTTTAACAAGTATTCCACTGCTGTGTCCAACATCGTAACTTCAAGCATTTTGTGGTAAGAAAGAAAACTGCTGGGGCTGATTGAGCTTAGCTCAGCCCACTCATTAGTAGGCATTGTGGCAGATCGATACTGAACTATTAATGCAATGCCATGGGAAATGTCAAAAAATGCCCATGCAGGGTAAGCTACTGTATCTGGTTGTCTTTGCTTTTGTTATTTCATATCTACTGTCAGAGTTAGTTGGCCTTTCAAAGCTCAGGCCTCACCTTTGCCAGCGGGTTGGTTAGAGGTTTCATTTCAGTAGTGTGAAATGTGTAATCTGTTAATGGAAAATCTGACTGTAGTAAATTGAATCACAGATCGGCTATAGCACAGGAAGAGACAAGTGAGTTTAAGTGAGATCTCAGTAGAAGAGTCCCATCAGTTTCATCCCCCTGTTCTTTCCTTCATTGGCCTGGAAATTATTCACTCCTAATTGTCCATCCAATTCCTTTCTGGAAGCCACCACACCAATAAGCAGTGAATTCCAGGTAACATCAGTGACACAGTTTCTGAGTAACTGCTCTGCTGGTACCTATCCCCCTCCGTTCCCTGCACTCTTCACCCCATCCCATGTGCGGCATTCAGTATTCACTATGTGGACTCCCTTGCAGTGGAGATAGCAAACCCAGATTGGGTGATCGTTCTGTGGAGCATTGTGCTCAGTTCACAGGAGGGGCCTGGAGCTTCAAGGTGACTACTGTTGCTGGAGTCAGAGCAACACTCAAGCTGGAGAAACTCAACTGGCCTGGCAGCATCCGTGGAGGGAAGTGGACAGTCGATGTTTTGAGTTGAGACCAGTCCAGATGAAGAATCTCGATCCAAAACAGCAGCTGTCCAAAGTTTTACGTTGCATTTTAATTGCCCATTAAAATCCTGACTCTGACTTTTCCATCTGTGACCTAGAAGACCCAATACAAGGCTGAGGAAAATCACCTCATCTTCTGTCACAGAAACGTTGCAGCCTTCAAGACTTATTACCAACTTCAGGCAACTTTGTCTTTCTTTCTCTGTTTATCAGAACTGGACAATTCTGATAAAAAAAATTTTCTTCATTTTTCCTTTTCCAATTGGCATAAACTGGCCTGATAAAAGTCTCAGCCCTGAAGTGTTAATGTTTAGGATTGGAATTGATTTTAAATCGTTACATGTGCTGACAGAAAAGTTTGTCTTGCATACTTTTCATACAGATCAGCTCGGTTACTGTGCATTGAACCAGAACAAGTTAAAAAAGATTAGCAATCCAGAATAAAGTGTAAAGGCTACAGAGAAAGTGCAGTGTAGGTTAACAATAAGGTGCAAGATCAGAATGAGCTGGACTGTCAGGTCAAGAATCCATTTTATTGTACTCGGGAACCATTTTATCATCTTTCCCTTTTCAACATGATGCTGCCTGGCCCGTTGTGGATTTGCACCGTTTTCTGATTTTACTTTCTGTCTTACCTGTTGATGGTTGGTTGTTCAGGGCTGATGGAACCACTGTACTGGTGAAGCGCCTTGACTTGCTCGGTCTGCTTCCCATGACAAGATTCACTGAGCTGTTCTTCAGAGTATTAAATCAGTGAGGCTGCAAGGCAAAGTCAACGCAAATTTAATATCAAAGTACATACTTTGAGATTCATATTCTTACAGGTATTTACAGGAAAATCAAGAAATACATAGAGTTTATGAAAACTATACATAAGCATAATGAGTATAGGTTCAAAGTAAATTCAAAAGTCAAAGTAAATCTTATTATTGGAGGACATGTATATCATATACATCCCCAAGATTCATTTTCTTGTGGGCATGTTCAACAAATCTATAGATAATAACAGAATCAATGAGAGGGTATTCAACCACAGTGCAGAAGATCACAAAATGTCCAAAACATAAAGAAGAAATAATAATAACTAAATAAATAAATAAAGTGAAGTTGAGTGAAGTTATCCCCTTTGGTTCAAGAGCCTGATGATTGAGGGGTGGTGACTGTTCCTGAACCTGGTGGTGTGGGTCCTGAGGCTCTTGTACCTTCTTCCTGATGGCAGCAGTGAGAGTAGGTGAGAACGATTTTCCAAAACGAGCAGCTGTGGATAAATGAACCTGATTCAGATTTAGGTGGATGAACTAGAATGGGGCAAGCGGTTTCCATCACCCATATCTTGCGCCTTTGTGAACGTGTTGGATTTCAGAGTCCACTTTTAATTTATTTTCTGTCAAATAAATGGGTATAAATTGGTATAAATGGGTGTTTCTCTGGTTGGCAGTCAGTGGTGAGTGGGGTGCCGCAGGGGTTGGTGCTGAGCCCGCAGCTGTTTACCATTTACATTGATGATTTGGAAGAGGGGATTGAGTGTAGCGTTGCAAAATTTGCTGATAACACTAAACTGAGTGGAAAAGCAAATTGTACAGAGGATGTGGAGAGTCTGCAGAGGGATATAGATAGGTTAAGTAAGTGGGCCAAGGTCTGGCAGATGGAATACAACGTTGGTAAATGTGAGATCATCCACTTTGGAATGAATAATAGAAAAGCAGATTATTATTTAAATGGTGAAAGATTGCAGCATGCTGTTGTGCAGAGGGACTTGGGAGTGTTTGTGCATGAATCACAAAATGTTGGGTTGCAGGTACAACAGGTTATTAAGAAGGCAATAATGCTCGAGGGATTGAATTCAAGAGCAGGGAGGTCATGCTGCAACTATACAGGGCACTGGTGAGGCCGCACCTGGAGTGCTACGTGCAGTTCTGGTCTCCATATTTGAGGAAGGATATGCTGACTTTGGAGGCAGTGCAGAGGAGGTTGACCAGGTTGATTCCTGGGATGAAGGGGTTAACCTATGAGGAGAGATTGAGTCACCTGGGACTATACTGTCTGGAATTCAGAAGAATGAAAGGGGATCTTATAGAAACATACAAAATTTTGAAAGGGATAGATAAGATAGAAGTAGGAAAGTCGTTTCCATTGGTGGGTGAGACTAGAACTAGGGGACATTGCCTCAAGGTTCAGGGGAAAAGATTTAGGACGGAGATGAGGAGAAACTGTTTTTCCCAGAGAGTGGTGAATCTGTGGAATTCTCTGCCCAGGGAAGCAGTTGAGGCTTCTTCTCTAAATATATGTAAGATACTATTAGATAGATGTTTACATAGTTGGGGAATTAAGGGTTATGGGGAAAAGGCAGGTAAATGGAGCTGAGTTTACGTACATATCAGCCATGATCTTATTGAATGGTGGGGCAGGCTCGATGGGCTGGATGGCCTACTCCTGCTCCTATTTCTTATGTTCTTATGTTTATGTAAATCAGCAGGAGCAAAAGACAATTCTAGTTACAACTGCGCAGAATTCAGAGTAATTCTATCAGAGCCGAAGTTCAAAAAGATAACTGGACACAGGAAAGTTTTGCTACTTTTGGTGAGCTCACTGAGAATACCTTTAATCCTCTGGACAACATTGAAAGTGAAAATTCTTTCACCTTTCATCTAATATCCTACGTTGTATATTGCATTCACTATGGACAAGTGAATATCTATGAAATCTAGATCTTTTACTACAGAGGACACAACGAAGACATACATTGATAATGATCCTTTGAAATGTTCTGAGGCAATTCACAGGAAGACAATTAACAGAAATTCACCTCAAACGACGTAAGAAGATCAGATTCAGATTAAAATGTTGGACAAAAATCTAAGTCTTGGTCAGCCTACTGACAATCATGGACAGATAGAGTATACAAAGGGCCTGAAGCATTACTGAGGATCCCTACCACTGTCCCACAATCTCTTTGACCCCCTGTTGTCAGGAGCATCAGGACTCGGACTGACAGACTGGTTAACAGCTTCTTCCCTCAGTCTGTGAGTCTAATGAATACCCTATCACCACCAAGGTCTCGTCACCAGGACAGCGAGCTGTTTACTGTGATGTTTACCTGCACCGTGCACTTCACATGCATTTTGAATTATATTTTATTAAGTTATTACAGGAATATTTTATTTTATGTGCTGGGTGTGATATATGCATTCTGGTTGCACTGTGGTCCGGAGGAACGTTGTACAGTCAGATGACGACAAAAATGAACTTGATATATACAAGAAAGGTGCCAGAAAAAGGCCAGAAGTGTCATGGAGAATCCCTCCCACTTTGCTCACGGCCTATCTGTTTCACCACCATCAGGGAAGTCGCCGCGTAGCAACCGCTCCAAGACCACCAACCTCAAAAACAGTTACTTCCCGCAAACCATCAGGCTGATCAGCACCTCCACCCACCAGCCCACCCCACCACACCCCGACCAGTCACACACACAATCACCCAGCCTCAGGTCATCTACTGTACAAATAATCCCTCTATAACAGTTACTTATACATTGTTTTACAAGATTGCTTTTATATTTATTGTGTTCTTTATGCTTATGTTTTTAAAAAAAAAATGCTGTATCCGATCTGGAGCAACAATCATTTCATTCCCCTTTACACTCATGTTCTGAAGAATGACAAGAAGCGATCTTGAATCTTGAATTTGAATCTTACAAAGTAGTCTTTAAGACCATTATAGACTGAGGTAGAGAGCCAGAGGGCTTTGAGAGAATCTTCTACCATTTCTATACATGGCTTTGTACTAGTTTTTGATCAAGAACATACCTTGTGCAATTAGTATAGAAAACAGCCAGACAGCTGAAGAGAAGTTTGGATAGGTACATGGGCAGCAGAGGTATGGAAGACTATGGTCCCTGTGCAGGTCGATGGGACTTGGCAGATTAAATGATTCAGCATGGATTAGATAGGTTGAAAGGCCTTTTTCTGTGCTGTACTTTTCTATGACTCTACGACAGTCATTCCTACATATTTAGCAATGAGATAAACAAGAATCTTTTTTTCTGGTCCGTCAATATATTGCAGTTTCTGTTAAAACCAAGGAGACAGAATTCAGCAAATCTGATTTGTTTTAGTTATTCCATGCACAGAGATACTTTCTTAGAAATTCACTCACATTCTTACGTAATGTGCCCGCATTATTTAGAGATATTCCATTGCTCAACATGAATGATATTTAGTTCTAAACATCGCCAGCACTAGTGAAAGACCACGATAGTTTTCCCAATTCTCTGCTTTAGTGGACTCCCTTCTAAGAAACCAGGCAATTTAATGCAATGACCAAACATTATCTTTGGAGTGAGATAGAGCTAACGTTTCAGCTCTATGACTTTACAACTTCCCCACACAGACACTGCCTGACATGTTGGGCATTTCTAGCACTCGCTTTCCAATTTAAGGCATTTGCAGTTTTTATTTTGTTTTACAATTTACGGGCATTGGTGCTCAGCGAAGACAGTATAACATATAATATGACAAAAATACTCCCCTTATGATTATGAATTTTGGCAATGGCTGTTGGCATATTTGTGTTTGGAAATTTATTTTTTATTTAGAGATACAATGCAGAGTTGGCCCTTCGAGCCATGAATGAACCCTAACCTAATCCCACAGTCCAAAGATGTTCCGAGTAGATTGTAAATTGTCCCATTATGATGTTTTTAAAAATTACAACCACTTCATTCAGACTTGTTTGAATCCTCAAGGCAAGTAGGAACGAAAGTTGAATAGAATTCTCTGATTCCTTGTGTGTGCTTTCTGTAATTCCAACTGTTTTGTGGTTTCAATTGCTTGGCCTTTAAGTTACGTTGGAAGTTTTATCTAAGTAAAGGATAAGTGCAACTGCCTGATCTAGCTCAGAAGATCCCCATTTCAGATCAGACAATAGAGTGTTGTCATATCTTATTTTGGCTGAAACAAAAATTGTGTCAGTATTTTGAGTAAAGAATTACCTTAGTCACCAACATTATTCCTCAACAACGTCTCAGTTTCCAAAGGATTACTTAGTGGCTTCATATTGTGTGTGGGAACATACAGTGAGCAGCTACATTCCTACTATGGCTCAAAGATTGTTTTATATGAATTGTGTGCCATGAATGAAAATGAAAAATAAAATAAAACGCAGGTGACGGAAGCTTAAAATAAAAACATTAAGTGCTGGAAACACACGGAGATCAGGCAGCAACTGCGGAAAGAGAAACGGAGCAAAAGTTTTAGGTTGGAGAGTGTACTGTCAGAACAATTCTAACAAAGAATTGGAGGAAAGAAACGTAGATGAAGTGGATAGCCAGTGATTTTTACCCCCAGGGAGGAAATGGATAATACAGGAGGGCATACTTATAAGGCAATTGGAGGCAAGTATGGGAGGTGGCGGGAGAGGATGTCAAAAGTAACTTTTTACAGGGAGTGGAGGGTGCATGAAATGCCCTGCCATGGGGTGATAGTAGAGGCAAATACACTAGGGACATTTAAGAAACTCTTAGACCAGTCCGTGGATGAAAGAAAACTGCAGGCTACCGCAGGTGGGAGGTAAGTGTTAGATTGACCTTAGAGTAGGTTAAAAGTCAGCAGAATATTGTGGGCTGAGGGGACTGTACTGTGCTCTACTGTTAGAAGAGTAGGAGTTTTTATACCATGGGCTAGTACCATTAAGCAAGAGGTCTGTGGACCCGGGGCGGGAACCCCTGTTTTAACGGGTCTCTGACCTGAATTGTTTCAGTTGCTGCCTGACCCCAGAACCAGGTTTAGTACCACTGAATCGTCATGACATCCATTGCTCTGCAGCAGTGCAGCGCAAAACACAAAAACATTCATTACGAATAGCAAAAATAGATAAATATGACAAAAGGTGAATAATGAGGTTGTGCTCATGGGTTCACAGACCATTTCTAAAGCCGATGGCAAAGGGGGAAGAAGCGGTTCTTAAAAAGCTGAGCATGTGAGTTCAGGCTCCTGTACCTCCTCCCTGGTGGTAGTAATGAGAAGAGAGGATGGTGAGGGTTCTTAACGATGGACGCCGCCTTCTTGCGGCAGAAACCCTTGAAGATGCCCTTGACAGTGGGAAGGGTTGTGCCCATGATTGATCTGGTGCACTTTCCCGTGATCCCGTACAGTAGAGGCTCCATACCAGGCTGTGATGCTTTCCGCACCCGCCGTACGCTTCCAGCATTTCCTGTTTTTAAATGCATGGCATGAAACTCTTCCTTGCCCGCTCCTGGCACTCTGTGGCTGATTCGGCGTGGCTGTGTGTTCTGGAATGACCTCTCCGCGCACAACACACCAGCCACTGGAGGATACTGTCTACTGACAGCTGTGCCGAGACACAGGGAATGATATTTACCACATTACAGACCATGCAGTAATCTTCCAGTGACCACCATTCACGTGGACAGTGACCGCCTGTAATATGGCGGGTTTGTACTGTGACACTGGGTGGGAATACCTCGGACACCTCAATGGCACTGGTCAACTGCACAGAGGCCTCGTGTTTCACAACCTACCCTACCAGATTCGAAGTGTGTAAAGTTGTCCTGCCCATTCACACTGCCATCAGTCTCTGGAAGGTATTGACTCTAGAGCAAGTGTTGATACCTCCCAGGGAGGAAGGGGCTGCATACAGCCTGGTAAGAAGAGATTCTTCTTGGAGTAGACAGAAGATGACGATGCATCGTAAGGGCAGCGAAAGTGAAGGAAGTCTGCAGCAGTGAGGAGTCCCTGGTCGTCTTGTATTGTATCCTGACCCTCATCTGTCAAGGACCACGTGGTGGCTGTTCGTGTATCAGCCTCCCCACATTAAGCAAAGTCACGCACAGGCATCCTGCATTCTTGTGGATTTTAGATCGGCCTCTACACCCACCAATAGATGGAGGAAACTGGATCACCCACAGGAAACCCAGATGGTCAAGGGGAGAACATACAAACTCCTTACAGACAGCGGTGAGATAAGTGGCACTGCAAAGTGTTACACTACTGTGTCACCCTAACGGTGTCTCCAGCGCACAGGATCACAAGCCGCTGTACAGGCCATCATGGGCAGAGGTCCCAATGAACTAATATTCAAGGTTTCCCAATAATGTGGTAAAAGTGGAGGGCTCTGTAGGAGGGAAGGGTTGGAATAATCTAAAAGGACAGCACAGCATCAAGAGCCCAATTTTCCTTGGGATTAATAAAGTATGTCGGTCTGTCTGAAGGGCCGACCTGAGCTGTAATGTTCTATGGTCTTCGCTAATACGTTTATATTTTTAATCAGAACCCACCACGGTTACATTGGAGAAAACTTAAAGGTGATGTACTGTATATACAAGATTGGTTTCTTAGCAATCAAAGCACAGATAAAATACGAGAAAGGGAATAATATACACCGTAGCACAGACTGATACACAAAAACTACCAAGAGATTAAAAGTCTTGTTGAAGGCCAACACGCCCACACGCACATTTGCTTATTGGTCTGAGAAACCAAAGGAAACCACACATTTGCACTCGGACAAATGTTAAGCACCAGTGGGCTGACATAGGCATGAAGACTGATACTTGTGTATGTTCACAATTACTGAGTTACCAAAGAGAGGAGGACCACAAGACATAAAACATAGGAGCAGATTCGGCCATTTGGCCCATCAAGTCTGCTCCGCCATTTTGTCATGGCTGATCCATTTCCCTCTCAGCCCCAATCTCCTGTCTTCTCCCCGTCTCCCTTCAAGCTCTGGCTAATCAAGAATCTATCAACCTCTGCCTTAAATATACCCAATGACTTGCCCCCCACAGCCGCCTGTAGCAATGAATTCCACAGATTCACCACCCTCTGGCTAAAGAAATACCTCCTCATCTCCATTCTAAAAGAGAGATAAAGGATCCACGAGGGACATTCCTGGGGGAAATATCAGCCATAATATCTTACTTATACGCTTGAGCCTTGGAGGATAGGTTGGTTGAAAATTGCTACTCAATTTAACACTTTTCATTCAAAAAGTTTGTTGAGAAAGAAAAGCTTCTCAGAGAAAAATAATTCACCCATCCTTCATGTTAAATGGATGACCCCTGATTTTTAAACCCTTGGTTCTGGATTCTCCCACAAGCTGACACATCCTCTCCTCATCCACACTGTGAAAACCCGTCAGTGAAAGTTCTTTCTGCAAAGGGGAATGGGAATTGGGGCTCAAGAAGTATATTGTTTGTTGGAGGGGTGCCACAGGAGCTCAGTGGTTGGCCCGATGCTATTAGAGCTCAGGGAATCAGAGTTCAGTAAGGAGTTTGTACATTCTCCCCGTGAGTTCAGTTCCAGCACCATCCGTAAGGAGTTTGTACATTCTCCCCGTGACCACATGCGTCTCCTCTGGGTGCTCCGGTTTCCTCCCACAGTCCAAAGTTAGTAGGTGAATTTGTCATTGTAAATTGTCCTGTGATTAGGCCAGTGTTAAACAGGTGGGTTGCCGGTCGGCGTGGCCGGGCCTATTCCGCTCTTCCTTCAGAAGTCACCTGGCCCACGTGATCCAAACCACCCAGAAATGGGTGGCTCATATATAGTTCTTATTTCCTTACAACATGAAAGACCTTTTGGCCCATCGAGCCTATGCCGTCTCTCCGGCAGCAATTGCACCCTCTCTAAAGCTTCCATTCTTTCCTTGTCCAGAGAAAAGTATCTCAGCCCAGGCAATCACCCCTCAACTAGAACTCTCCATCTCTGGCCCAACCTCCTCTGCACCCTTACTCATGGTAGTCAGAGAACCGAGGGCTGTAAAAGCAGAAACTGCTGAGGGAGAAAGGAACATATGGAATGAGAAAACTCTTGTGGGATTTACACACTGCACCCCACTAATTTTTTTGCATTAATTTTCCTCTTTTACACTATTTACTAATTTTTATGTCTGCTGAAAAACAACCTGTTCCACCTGGAACATGCCTTCTACACATTACAACTATCGGGGACGAGGTACAGAAGGCTGAAGGCACACGCTCGACGTTTTAGGAACAGTTATTTATTTGTTGAGACAGAGCACAGAACAGGCCCTCCCAGCCCTTTGAGTCATGCCACCCAGCAACCCACCAATTTAACTCCAGCCTAATCACCAGACAATTTACAATGAGTAATTAACCTACCAGTGGGTAGGTCTTTGGACTGTGGAAGGAAAGCCACGCAGTCACGGGGAGAATGTACAAACTCCTTACAGACAATGGCGGGAACTGACCCTGCGTCGCTGGTACTGTAATGCATCGTGCTAACCACTACACTACCGTGTCACCCCAACTTCTTTAACCGTGCCAGCTTCTTCCCCTCTGCTATCAGATTTCTGAATGGTCCATGAACACTAACCCTCTTTTGCAACATCTCTCTATCTAATCATTCATCCATTAGGCTATTTATTTATTTATTGTTGTAACATAGCTTTTTGATGTATTATGCTAAACAGCTGCCACAAGACAACAAATTCCTTGATAAAAAGCCCGATTCTGATTCTAGTGTTCCTTACTCCAGTGAAAATAATGTTTTAACCCGTGAAAATATTTTCTTTCTCTCTGCTCCTTTTTCAGATTTCTTGAACAAGTTCAGTACACACTGTGGAGGATGTATCTAACCACAGTTTATTGTTCGACCAGACCAAGTTTCCAACCGCAGAGAGCTGCAAAGTGCTTCAGCTCACACAGGTGCAATAGCAGCGACCAGATTACAAAGCTCGGGTGGCATGCCGTCGGGAGAGTGGGGAGGGGAGGGCAGGGGTCTCCCCGTTCCTTCCATTAGTGAGCGCACGCTCCCCTTCCCCCAGTCGAAGCCGCTCTGTCTAAAATTCCCGTCACTGTCCGAGGAGGAGTGCTGAGACACCCTCCAAGAGCAATTGCAACAAAAGGCACAAAGTTGTTCCCCTTCTGCAGATCGTCAGGGAGGAGAATCAAAGAAAAACTCAGCTGTTCCTGTGACCATGGCACAGATATGTGCGTGAGTAGCAACTCATCTCAAACAATCACGCTACGAAACACAAAGGAAGATGTTAAAAATGTTAAAGTCATCCTTGATGGTGGATGCTGCTTTCTCGTGGTAGTGCTCCTCCGGAGGGGGCTTTTCTTGTGGTAGACTGGGCTGCATCCACCACTTTCTTCTGCTCATGGGCATTGGTGTCTCCAAGCCAGGCTGCCATATGTCACCGTTTCACAGTGTACCAAGAGAGTGCATTTATGAAAAAATGCACTGAAAGACTCATTCCTGATGTAAGTGAGGGATGAGGGGGCCAACCCTCTTCATTCCAATATTCTCCCACTGACTTGTTTCACCCCCAACAGTAAGAAGAAAGTGGGGAGGGAGTGACTTCCCCTTTATGTTGTGCAAAAGGTTAACAAGGCAGAGGTGAAGTCCTGATGAAGGGTCCCCGCCTGAAACTGTTTATAATTCTCCACAGATGCTGCCTGACTTGCCGAGCTCCTCCAGCACTTAGGGTGAGTTGATCAAGACGCGAGCGGCTGCAGATGCTGGAATCTGGAGAGGAAAAGGACAATCTGCTGGAGGGACTCAATGAGCCGAGCAGCATCTGTGGAAGGGGAAAGCAACTGCTGAAGTTTCAGGTCAACACCCTGTACCCATGCAGGAAAAGATATCGACATTTCTTCATTGTCACTGGGACTCCCTACTAATCAACACTGTGAGCGCACCTTCTCCAGAAGGGCTAGATGGTTCATGAAGGCAGTCACCACCATATCATCTGAGGGACATCAAGGGTGTTGTTGGAAATCTCCCGTACACCCCCTGTATTGCTATCACTGGATGGCTGAGGCAGATACCATGGGTGCACATACAACCAGAAGACTATAAGAGATAGGGAAAGAATTAGGCTATTCAGCCCACAAAGTCAGCTCCACCATTCAATCAGGGCTGATTTATTTTTTCCTCTCAACCCCATTCTTCCTGTAAACTTTGACACACTCACTAATCAAGAAACTATCAATCTCCACTTTAAATATACCCAGTGACTTGGCCTTCACAGCCGTCTGTGGCAATGAATTCCACAGATTCAGCCCTGTCTGGCAAAAGTAATTCTTCCTCATCTCTGTTCTAAAGGGACGTCCTTCAATTTTGAGGCTGTGCCCGTTGGTTCTAGACTCTCCTACTATTGGAAACTTTCTCTCCAAATCCACTCTATCTACGCCTATATGAGGGGAAGCTGCATTCGAAGGTGAGGGAGAAAGGAGTATGCAGATGTGTTCTGATCGAGCAGAGAGGAAGGAGGCCTATTGCTGTGCATTGTTGATACTGCCTTCATGTCAATCAAGGAAAGTAGTATACCAGTAGAGCGTAGAGCAAAAATTCACCAAGTCTCCAAGTTGTAAGAGAGATGAGGGAGAGGTTTGAAGCTTAGTTTTGACTTGGAGGTAACAATGGAAGGAGGATGTTCTAAAGTATAAATGAATAGTTTAGAAATCACAACTGCCGATCATTGGGTTAAAGATACTCTGTGATTACATAGAACATCGAAATGGCAAAGTCTTCATCAAGAAACAATGTCAAATACAGGGATAGGTTTAAACTTGTATCAGCTGACAGGGGCACTCTTCAGAAACCCCAGAACGACTTAGCAAAGTATGTTTCAAAACCCAATACCTTGATAGAATGCAAAGCTCTGCTAAAAGTGAAATGAGTTTTTTAGGTTACAAGATCAGCGTAGCATCGAGAAACAAAACATTTCACCTCTGTCAGCAGTCCTTTTCTGCCTGTACTCCGCAGCCTCAGTGACGTGCAATATCTTTTACAAGAAGTCACACCGTGGGGGCAGAGTAATGGTGAGGTTTGCCCCATTTATTCCTTTGAAGAGTACACAATTTTTTCAGGGACCTGGTGAGGAAGATGCAAAGCTCTTGTGTTCCCCTGGCTGGGGTGTCTCGCACTGTTGGATCCTGATACATTTGTGATCCAAAGGTTCTTCGGAAGCCAAGATTGAGACATAAAGCCTGTTCCTTTATCATTTTATTAAATATTACACGAGTAGAAAGTGAACAAGGAAGAGGAGCCAAAAGAACAAAAAGACAAAGCAAAAAAAAGTAGTGTGATCATCTCAGACCGAGAATCTTGACGATAACAATTAACTATAAAACAGCCAGATTCAAGTAGGGTGAAAATTCATCTGTCGCGAGAAATACACAAGCAACTGCCAGAAAATTCAGTGAACAATTACACATATAAATGTGATTATATAAAAATACAAGCATGGAGGGGAAAGTTACAAGAAAAGAAACAATTCTACACCACCAGTCCAACAGCATTGTGTCAAACGCTCAGCCTGTCTGGGACTGAGATGAGGAGAAATTTCTTCACCAAGGGGGTAGAGAGAGGTAGGAATTCCTACCGTTACCCAAGGAGAGCTGAGGAGGCTCATTCAGGACAGTGTTTCAGGCAGAGAATCAGGGGATCTTTAGAGAATCAACAGGTATGTGGCTGCGCCAAGAAAATGGTGCCACGACTGGTGGAGCAACTATAACGAAACAGATGGTTTACCTTTGGTTGTATTTCTTATGACTTTATGCTTATCACCAAGACCAAGTACGTCAGTTAAATCTCAGAGGAATTACAGCAGAGGAGGCCTTTCACCTCTACCCAGTCTAATACTTTCTACTTTCTATTTCTCAAACAACAAGCAAACTGCCGGAGGAAGTCAGCTTGTCGAGCAGAATCCGTGGGGAGGAATTACCTCTAATTTCCATTTCTTGGTGGCTAGTAACACATTTTGACGAGCATTCGAAGCCATCTGGAATGATTTTATAGCCATTTGCTGTAACATAGCATGGGTACAGTTGGTATGGACATAGTGGATCCAGGGGCCTGTTTTCCACACACATGACTCTGTATTTCTATGATATTGTACATGCTCGAGCACACATTGAGGGCTTCTGCTCCCTACCATTTCTTCCCTGACAGTGAGCTCTACAGGGACCATAAGACATAGGAGCAGAATTAGGCCATTCAGCCCATCGAGTCTGCTCTACCATTCCAACATGGCTGATTTATTATCCCTCTCAACCCCATTTTCCTGCCTTCTCCCCATAACCTCGGACATCCTATAAGCCCCCACTTCAAATATACTCAATGACTTGGCCTCCACAACAGTCTGAGGTGCTGAGTTCCACAGATTCATGGCCCTCCGGCTAAAGAAATTCCTCCTCATCTCTGTTCTGAAGGGACGTCCTTCTATTCTGGGGCTCTGCCCTCTGGTGCTGGACCCCCTCCCCTCCGACACAGCTATCGGAGACACCCACGTCCATTCTATCTGGGTTCATTTATCAGCCTCACTCTTACTCAACTTTGACCTAAGTCCATTTGTACTGCCACTGACCGCTTCTCAAAGAGAAGCTGCTGCTTCCAACACCTCTCACTACTTTGAAGAGCTCAGTTAAACCTTCTCTCTTGCCAAAAAGAGGCAGCTGCAGTCCAGCTAATACTTAAAAAATCTGAAATATCACAAATGACAAAATTTGGCTTTGGGAGTAAGACAGGTCCGGAATGGGAATAGTTCACCTGTGTATCAGTAGCACAAATAAAGTTCAAATGAAATTTATTATCAAAGTATTATATGTTACCATATACAACCCTGAGATTCATTGTGTTACCGGCATTCACAAGAGAACAGAGAAATACAACAGAATCAATGAAAAACCACACACAAAGACCCACAACCAATTTGTAAAAGAGAAACTGCAGATATAAAAACCATCTAATAAATAACACTAAGAACACGAGTCCTTGAAAGTGAAATATACTCCAAAAAAAAAAGCAGCCCCTGTACCAGTTCTTCCCTTAATTCTAATCCGCTTCTGCGAAACATAAAAATGGGTAATACTCACAGCATTGTATCTCCGGACCTTGCAGCAAGAGTTACTTTCCACCAAATGTGTGCTTTCCAAACCGTGACACCAGCTCGAAGATTCGGCGCCCACTGACAGGTTAATCCAATATAACTCTGACTGGGTCGGGGTTGACTGGGTTCTCTGAAGCGGAGGATATTACGCAGCCGCTGCCCAAGTTGCCTGAGGGAGTGCGGAGTGTGTGACGACGCGTCGAGTGTCAGCCCCGGTTTTTATACCTCGGCTCCGAGTCGCTGCTGGGTCTCTGACTTGCGCCCGTCAGTCAGACCAACGGTTCCTGTTTACGTTGTTTGTTTGCTCAATACCCCGTTCTAGCTATGTAACGGAATCTTCACACCACATCACAAGCCCGGCTTTCGAGCGTAAACAAATCGAAGAACGTAATGTGGCTGTTTACTTGGTTGGGAGAGGAAATATTTAACAAGTTTAACATGTTCCTTGTTTTTCCCTCGCCCGTGAGAATGGTCCACCTGGGCATTCTCTTTGCGAAGTTCAAATTTATCAGAGTACAGGTACATCACCATAGACAACTGCGAGATGCATTTCCTGGCGGACATACTCAGTAAATCCAATAACCATAATACCTGTAGAGTCAACGAAAGATCGCACCCAGAAGAGCGGGTTACAAATGATAAAAAGAAATAATAAATATAATAATAAATAAATAAGCAATAAATATTGAGAACATCCCTCTTCACTTTTCCATCCGGGAGAAGATATTAAAGCCTGACAGCAGTAACGTCCTGCTCAACGACAGTTTCTGCCCTGCTGTTATAAGACTACTAAGTAATTCCCTGGTACAATGGTTAGGGTGGCAGTGTGCAGATATGTCTCTACCCAAAGAGGTGGAAGGTGCTCCTTCCCTCCGCTAACCTGCAGGTCACCCTTGGGCGAGGTGTAGCACCTGCTTAGCCCCCTGATCAGGGTCACGTGAAGCCACGGGAGCAGTGGTGGATGGTCCTATGTGCAGCTGGTGCAGATCATAACTCATGGTGATGTGACCACTGACACCAGGCAGACAATCTCTGAAGAGTATTGATAATGGCTGGGGTCACCCATCTGGTAAAGACACTGCCCAGAAGAAGGCAATGGCAAACCACTTCTGTAGAAAAATTTGCCAAGAACAATCATGGTCATGGAAAGACCGTGACCGCCCACGTCATTCGACATGGCACATAACGAACAAATGAACAATAAGCTGGAGTCTTGAGCTCGAGATCTACCATGTTATGATCTTGCGCCTTCTTGCTTGCCTGCACTGCAGCTGTTACATTTTAATCTGCAGTGTTTTTGTTTTACCTTGTTCTTCCTCACTGCAATGGGAAATGGTCGGATCTGTATGACCGATATGCAAGACAAGCTTCTCACTGTATCTCAGTACATGTGACAATAATAAACCAATTCCAGTTCCCGCTGTCAGCTGGGATACAATTGTCAGCACACTAATATGCATTTTTCTAAAGCCTTACAGTCTAATGAGATTGAAGAATTGTCATTCTTCGGTACATAAATGCAAAGGAGAACAAAATTATTGTTACCCTGCATCCAATGTAGCATTAAAAACAGAATAAGCATAAAGAACGCAACAGAAAAACAAAAGGAAGCACAATAAATATAAACATAAAAGCAATCCTACAAAACACAATGGACACGTGACTGTTGTTTATCTAAACACAAGAGATTCTACAGATGCTGAAAATCCACACACACAAAATGCTGGTCCTGAAGAAGGGTCTCCACCCGAAACATTGACGGGTTATTCATTTCCATAGATGCTGCCTGACCTGCTGACCTCCAGCATTGTGTGTGTGCTGTTAAATACATAGACTGTATGTACATAAAGGGACGCTAGGTGGGGTGTTGTGTAGAGGTGGTGGGGGAGGAGATGTTGATCACCCAAATAATATTATTTCAAGACGGGCAGGAGCCTGAATGTTATTGTCAATTCCATCAGTTGAACTGTGAGGGCGTCATAGTTTAGATTTTTCCTGTTTAGTTGCTGTGATTGGTAAATGATCTTCTTCTTTGTTGGTCAGAGTTGACCATGGATATTGTTTCCTAGCTGTCTAGATATGCAAGCCTGGGCAGCAAGCTGTTGCCCATGCAGCGAGCTCCCCTCCCCACGCAGCCGATGAATCCAAAGGAACGGCAGAGACCGATACAGTTTGGTACCAGCGGTGTCTCAGGAGTTGCCTGTCAGCATTGAACTCAACATAGGACTGCCTTAGGGACTCCAGCTCCAGATTTTCCCTCGGGGTTCACTCCTGAAGCCTTCCCCATGAGTTGGTACTGCCGCAAGGCATCAGAGGTTTGAGATCAGAGTTTTCCTTCTCCTAGATGAGCTGCCAACCACGGCTGATGAGCCCCGATCTGCCTGAGATAAATGGTCAGGTCTGGGAAATATTGGGATATGGGATATCCACCATCGAGGACATCTGGATTAGGAGGTGCCTCCAGAAGGCAGCAACCCTCCTTGAGGCTCCTCACCATTTTGGTCACATTACTACAAGCAGAGCCCGAAGAGATACGTTCCATAAGACAGCATCCGATTTCTGAATGGTCCACGAACCAATGAATATAACCTTGTTATTCCCCTTTTACCTACATATCCATCCTTCAGCCTGTAACTTATTTTTGATATAATTCTTTATAATTGTTGAATGTTGTTTTTTGGTTTTATGTCACACACTTTCATTCCAGAGGGCTTTCCCAGGGCCCAGCATGTACGTGCAATTACAAGGAAAGCCTGGCAGTGCATCTACTTCCGTTGTTGTGAAAATTCGGCATGACATCTAAAACGTTGACAAACTTCTGGTGAAAGAAATTCCTCCTCATTTCCGTTCTAAATGGACATCCCTCTATTCTGAACCTGTGCCCTCTGGTCCTAGACTCCCCCGTCAAACATCCTCCCATATCCGCTCTATTTAGGCCTTTGAATATTCGATAGGTTTCAATGAGATCCCCCACCCCCCATTCCTCTAAACTCCCGTGGGTATAGGCTCCGAGCCATGAAAAGCTGCTCGGACATTAACCCTTTCATTGCTGAAATCATAATTAAGTTTGTGTGCAGGTGAAATATAGACCAATCATTCGAGGATGATGCTCTCTTCAGGGATTGTCTAGTGGTGGGTCCTCAGGTGGCCTACAGGCCAATCAAAATCCACATATTCCGGAATGTTAGGGTGGATTCTCCAAATGGAGAACGCCTGTGTGTGACTATGTTTAACCTGGGGAGGCTGATGCACGGGCAGCCACCACACGGTCCTTGACCGAACGGGGTCAGGGTCCGGTGGCAGGGAATGCAAGATGACTGTGGGGACCCTTCACTGCTGCAGTCTTCATCTGCCTTCACTGGCATTGTGATGTGTCATCATCTACCGCCAGCTCCATCACTGAGGTCATGGTTGGATCGTTCTGTGCATGGAACCGTGCACCCCCCCCCCCCCCCCCACCTACACCTTACTTCCATGGCTGACCCTACCGGGAGCTAAGCTCCAGACAGCAACACTCTCAGGATCTCAGGGACTCACAAGCCTCTCCACCATGAGAAGGAGACGATCCTCGGAGAAGAGCTGAAATACACTCGGTGGCCACTTTAATAGGTACACCTGTACACTTGCTAATTAATGCAAATATCTCATCAGCCAATCACGTGGCAGCAACTTAATGCATAAGAGCATGACGACATGGTCAAGAGGTTTAGCTGTTGTTCCTCATATCAGAATGGGGAAGAAATAGGGATCTTGGTGTCTTTGACTGTGGAATGATTGTTGGTGCCAGACGGGGTGGTTTGAGTATCTCAGAAACTGCTGATCTCCTGGGATTTTCACGCACAACAGTCTCTACAGTGGAGAGTGGAGAGTTTACAGAGAGTTGTGTGAGAAACAAAAAAACATCCGGTGTGTGGCAGTTCCGTGGGCAAAAATGCCTTTTAATGAGAGAGGTCCGAGGAGAATGGCCTGTCTGGTTCATACAGACGGGAAAGTGACGGTAACTTAAATAATCGCATGTTACAACAATGAAGTGCAGAAGAGCACCTCTGAACATACAACACGTTGAACCCTGAAGTGGATGGGCTACAGCAGCAGAAGACCACGAACATACACTCAGTGGCCATTTTATTAGGTCTCTTCTGTACCTAATGAAGTGGCCACTGAGTGTGTAGCTTGTTGTAAGCCAGTATTTTTAAAGTCAACTTAAAATCTGATTTGTTTGCATTCCAGCAGAGAGCAGAGCCAGGTTGCCTCAAACGCTGATTCTGTGACTCATGTCAAAATAATGGTCTGCGTACTAAATGACCACCGCATCATTTCTGTGAGTTTTCCCTGGGAGCTGGCCAAGCAGTAGTGCAGAAAAGTTCTCGACGTCACCCTCCCACTCAGATGGACAGGCGCCAGCTCTTAGTCACGGATAAGGTCAATAAGTTGGTAAGTTCGTGTCCATCTGACTGGCAGCCCATACAGTGGTTCAAACATTCACCCACTCCACCACCGACCAGTCAAGACTACAGTGTGTACCATCCATTGAATGAGAGGTATCGTTGCAACTTGTTGAATTCTGATGCTTCTGCAATCCAAAGGTTTTTCAGAAGTTAACAATGAGGCATAAAACTTGTTGCTTACGATCATTTTATGAATCATTACAAGAACAAAGGAAAGGAAGGGAAAGGAAGAGAAACAGAGAGCAAGAGATGAAGAGTCTTTGGTTGCCTCACTACAGGAAGGACATGGAAGCCATAGAAAGGGTGCAAAGGAGATTTACAAGGATGTTGCCTGGATTGGGAAACATGCTTTATGAGAATAGGTTGAGTGAACTCAGCCTTTTCTCCTTGGAGCGACGGAGGATGAGAGGTGACCTGATAGAGGTGGATAAGATGATGAGAGGCATTGATCATGTGGATAGTCAGAGGCTTTTTCCCAGGGCTGAAATGGCTAGCATGAGAGGGCACAGTTTTAAGGTGCTTGGAAGTAGGTACAGAGGAGATGGCAAGGATAAGTTTTTTATGCAGAGAGTGGTGAATGTGTGGAATGGGCTGCCGGTGACCATGGTGGAGGTAAATATGATAGGGTCTTTTAAGAGATTCCTGGGATAGGTACATGGAGCTCAGAAAAATAGAGGGCTATGGGTAACCCTAGGTAATTTCTAAGGTAAGGACATGTTTGGCACAGCTTTGTGGGCTGAAGGGCCTGTATTGTGCTGTAGGTTTTTCATCTTTCTACGTTTCTAAGAGACCAAGAAAATGTGGTCTGGCTTTCTAATGCTAGACCACTAACGCCACTGAAATTCCATAGATAACAGTTAACCAATAAGACAGCCCCTATTGAACTAAATGTGATACCTGCCACAGAAACTGGGAAGTTATTGTCTAAAGGCAAATGCAATCACTAGGAAGCTCTGGACAATTACATGTATGTATGTAATTATATAAAAATGCAAAGCATAAGGAAGTTAAACTAACAAGGAAAACAACAATTCTACAGTCCAATTCAACAAACTCATTAAGGCGAATAAGCTCTTCTTGGGCTACCAGCTGGAGGGCACGAGCTTGAAGTGAGAGAGAAATGATTTAAAAGAGACCCAAGGGCAAGCTCCTCATACAGGGGCGGAGGATTTATGAAGCAAGGTTCCAAAGAAAGGAGTTGAGTCAGGAACAACATTTAAAAGCCAGTTGGATAAGTGTGAAGATAGGAAAGGCTTCATGGGATAAGGGTCAAATTGGATTAGCTTATGTTGACATCTTGGTTAGCATGGTTGAGATGGGCCGAAGGATCTGATTTTATGTTGTATTGCTCAATGACTATGATTCCACTTCCTAACTTTAACATGGGAACAGATCCTACAGTCTGCTGTGTTTGCACCATCCTAGGGCGTATTCCGGAGTTATGGAATATAACAAATACTAATTTCAATAGTAACCAGTCCTCAGATCTGAATGTGGATTGTAGAGTGGTTTAAAATGCAGCTCAGAACAATGGTCTTCCTGGAGCTGCCGACTAGAGTCGATTGACCTGAGATGTCTGCATATGCACGAATGCAGCTGGGAAAACAATGGTGATTTAGGGTGTCCGGAACGTTGGTGTGAAGATCTAGGTGTTTGAAAATTATATGTAACTTAAATGAAGCATTATCAACCCAAAGAATTGAAATAAATGATGTCATTGTCACCAGTGAAACTGTATGGAGTTACCTTTGGTCTTAAGGGTATAAAAATGTGATATACTTTGAGTTTAGGGGCCTCTTTTTCTAAGAGTGTCTCCAGTATGATTCTTGCTTGTTTTGCTGAATAAAACCGTCTCTATTCACCAGCTTCGGTGTCTCTCTGGTAACTTCATTCACAGTCACAACACACCAAATATTATCTTGAGTTCTTTTCCCCTCTTGATTCCCATCAAAGCCTTACCTACCTAAACCAGCTGATATTTCAGAGTGGCCGATCAACCCACCAACCAGCAGGTTGTTGGTATGTGGGAGTAAGTTGGACCTCCAGTTGACAAGCCAATGATTGGGTACAAATGCAGACGGAATAAAGAGTTAAATTGTACCACAGAGGCAAAATTCAAAAGGGTGAAGGAAGCAGGACCGAAGGTGCATTATTTAAATACACGTAGCATTCACAATAAGGTGGATGAACTTGTGGCGCAATTAGAGATTGGTCGATATGGCGTTGTGGGCATCACTGAGTCGTGGCTGAAAGAAGGCCATAGTTGGGAGCTTAACGTCAAAGGATATACTTTGTACTGAAAGGGCAGGCAGAAAGGGATAGGTGGTGGTGTGGCTTTGTTGGCAAGAGATGGAATTACATCTTTAGAAAGAGGTGACATAGGGTCCAAGAATGTTGAACCTTTGAGGGCAAAGTTAGGAATCAGCATGGTGAAAATATCATTATGGGAATCATATATAGGCCTCCAAATAGGAGCCAAGATGTGGGGTTGAGATTGTAAAGGGAGCTGGAAAAGGCATGTAATAAGGGTAATGACACAATTGTAATGGGGGATTTCAATATGCAAGGGGATTGGGAAAATCACATTGGTGTCGGATCACAAGAGAGGGATTTGTTGAATGCTTGTAAGATGGCTTTGTAGAGCAGCTTGTGCTTGAGCCTACTCGGGGAAAGCCATCTTAGATTGAAATAACCCAGATCTTATTAGGGAGCTTAATGTAAAGGAACTCTTAGGAGACAGTGATCATAATATGCTTGAATTTATACTACAATTTGAGAGGGAGAAGCATAAGTCACATGTATCAGTATCGCCATGGAATAAAGGGAATTACAGAGGCATGAGAGAGGAGCTTGCCCAGGTGCATTGGAGGAGGATACTGGTGGGGTGGACTGCAGAGTAGAGATGACTAAAGTTTCTGGGAATAGTTCTCAAGGCACAGAATAGGACTGTCCTATAGAAGAAGAAGTTCTCAAATGACAGGGGTAGGTAACCATGCCTGACAAGGAAAGCGAAGGACTACATAAAAGCCAAGGAAGGGGCATATAAGGTAGCAAAAGTGAGTGGGAACTTGGAGGATTCGGAAGTTCTTAAAATCCCACAAAGGGCAACTAAAAAGCTATAAGAAGGGAAAAGAATAAATATGAGGGCAGACTAGCTAATAATATAAAGCAGGATGCCAAAAGCTTTTTCAGTTATATAAAGAGTAAAAGGGTGGTGAAAGTTGATATTGGACTACTGGAAAATGATTCTGGTGACATAGTAATGGGGGGGGGGGGGCAGTTGAACATAAACAGATACTTTGCATCTGTCTTCACTGTGGAAGACACTAGCGGTGTGCCAGAGGTCCATGAGGGTCAGGGAGCAGGACTGAGTGCCATTGCTCTTACAAAGTAGAAAGTGTAGGCAAGCTCAAAGATCTTAAGGTGGGTAAGTCACCTGGACCAGATGGACTACATCCCCAGAGTCCTGAGAGAGATTGCTGGAGAGATAACGGATACATTGGTCCTGATATTTCAGGAATCAATTGATTTTGACTTGGTCTCAGAGAGCCAGAAAATTGCAAATGTCATTCCACTCTTTAAGAAAGGAAGAAGGCAAAAGACAGGAAATTATGGGCCAAACAACAACACACACAAAATGCTGGTGGAACACAGCAGGCCAGGTAGCATCTATAGGGAGAAGTGCTGTCAACGTTTCGGGCCGAGACCCTTCGTCAGGATAGCGCTTCTCCCTATAGATGCTGCCTGGCCTGCTGTGTTCCACCAGCATTTTGTGTGTGTTGTTGTTTGAATTTCCAGCATCTGCAGATTTCCTCGTGTTTGCTCTTTAAATTATGGGCCGATTAGCCTAACCTTAGTGGCTGGGAAAGTGTTGGAGTCTATTATGAAGGATAAGGTTTCAGGGTACTTGGAGACGGATGATAAAATAAGTCAAAGGTTTCTGTAAAGGAAAATCTTACCTGACAAATCTGTTAAAGTTCTTCGAGGAAGTAACAAGCTGTGTAGACAAAGGAGATGCAGTGGATGTCATTTACTTGGATTTTCAGAAGGCGTTTGATAAGGTGCCACACGTGAGGCTGCTTAACAAGATAAAATCCTATGGCGTTACAGGAAAGATACTGGCATGGATAGAGGAATGGCTGACAGGCAGGAGGCAGTGAGTGGGAATAAAGGGGGTCTTTTCTGGTTGGCTGCAAGTTCCTCAGGGGTCAGTATTAGAACCACTACTTTTCACATTGTTTGTCAATGACTTGGATAATGGTATTATAGACAATAGACAATAGGTGCAGAAGTAGACCATTCGGCCCTTCGAGCCTGCACCGCCATTTTGAGATCATGGCTGATCAACTACTATCAATACCCAGTTCCTGCCTTGTCCCATATTCCTTGATTCCCCTATCCATAAGATACCTATCTAGCTCCTTCTTGAAAGCATCCAGAGAATTGATCTCCACTGCCTTCCAAGGCAGTGCATTCCAGACCCCCACAATTCTCTGGGAGAAGAAGTTTTTCCTTAACTCTGTCCTAAATGACCTACCGCTTATTCTCAAACCATGCCCTCTGGTACTGGACTTTCCCAGCATCTGGAACATATTTCCTGCCTCTATCTTGTCCAATCCCTTAATAATCTTATATGTTTCAATCAGATCCCCTCTCAATCTCCTTAATTCCAGCGTGTACAAGCCCAGTCTCTCTAACCTCTCTGCGTAAGACAGTCCAGACATCCCAGGAATTAACCTTGTGAATCTATACTGCACTTCCTCTACAGCCAGGATGTCCTTCCTTAACCCTGGAGACCAAAACTGTACACAATACTCCAGGTGTGGTCTCACCAGGGCTCTGTACAAATGCAAGAGGATTTCCTTACGATTCCCTTTGTAATAAAGGCCAACATTCCATTAGCCTTCTTCACTGCCTGCTGCACTTGCTCATTCACCTTCAGTGACTGATGAACAAGGACTCCGAGATCTCTTTGTATTTCTCCCTTACCCAACTCTACACCGTTCAGATAATAATCTGCCTTCCTGTTCTTTACTCCCAAAGTGGATAACCTCACACTTATAACCATATAACATATAACAATCACAGCACGGAAACAGGCCATTCCGGCCCTCCTAGTCCGTGCCGAACTCTTAATCTCACCTAGTCCCACCTACCCGCACTCAGCCCATAACCCTCCACTCCTTTCCTATCCATATACCTATCCAATTTTACCTTAAATGACACAACTGAACTGGCCTCTACTACTTCTACAGGAAGCTCATTCCACACAGCTATCACTCTCTGAGTAAAGAAATACCCCCTCGTGTTTCCCTTAAACTTTTGCCCCCTAACTCTCAAATCATGTCCTCTCATTTGAATCTCCCCTACTCTCAATGGAAACAGCCTATTCACGTCAACTCTATCTATCCCTCTCAACATTTTAAATACCTCGATCAAATCCCCCCTCAACCTTCTACGCTCCAATGAATAGAGACCTAACTTGTTCAACCTTTCTCTGTAACTTAAGTGCTGAAACCCTGGTAACATCCTAGTAAATCGTCTCTGCACTCTCTCTAATTTATTGATATCTTTCCTATAATTCGGTGACCAGAACTGTACACAATATTCCAAATTTGGCCTTACCAATGCCTTGTACAATTTTAACATTACATCCCAACTTCTGTACTCAATGCTCTGATTTATAAAGGCCAGCGTTCCAAAAGCCTTCTTCACCACCCTATCTACATGAGACTCCACCTTCAGGGAACTATGCACTGTTATTCCTAGATCTCTCTGTTCCACTGCATTCCTCAATGCCCTACCATTTACCCTGTATGTTCTATTTGGATTATTCCTGCCAAAATGTAGAACCTCACACTTCTCAGCATTAAACTCCATCTGCCAACGTTCAGCCCATTCTTCTAACCGGCATAAATCTCCCTGCAAGCTTTGAAAACCCACCTCATTATCCACAACACCTCCTACCTTAGTATCATCAGCATACTTACTAATCCAATTTACCACCCCATCATCCAGATCATTTATGTATATTACAAACAACATTGGGCCCAAAACAGATCCCTGAGGCACCCCGCTAGTCACCGGCCTCCATCCCGATAAACAATTATCCACCACTACTCTCTGGCATCTCCCATCTAGCCACTGTTGAATCCATTTTATTACTCCAGCATTAATACCTAATGACTGAACCTTCTTAACTAACCTTCCATGTGGAACTTTGTCAAAGGCCTTGCTGAAGTCCATATAGACTACATCCACTGCCTTACCCTCGTCAACATTCCTCGTAACTACTTCAAAAAATTCAATAAGGTTTGTCAAACATGACCTTCCACGCACAAATCCATGCTGGCTACTCCTAATCAGATCCTGTCTATCCAGATAATTATAAATACTATCTCTAAGAATACTTTCCATTAATTTACCCACCACTGATGTCAAACTGACAGGTCTATAATTGCCAGGCTTACTTCTAGAACCCTTTTTAAACAATGGAACCACATGAGCAATACGCCAATCCTCCGGCACAATCCCTGTTTCTAATGACATCTGAAAGATCTCCGTCAGAGCTCCTGCTATCTCTACACAAACTTCCCTCAAGGTCCTGGGGAATATCCGGTCAGGACCCGGAGATTTATCCACTTTTAAATTTCTTAAAAGCACCAGTACTTCCACCTCTTTAATTGTCATAGGTTCCATAACTTCCTTACTTGTTTCCCACACCTTACACCATTCAATATCCTTCTCCTTAGTGAATACCGAAGAGAAGAAATCGTTCAAAATCTCTCCCATCTCCCTCGGCTCCACACATAATATTCACATTAAACGCCATCTGCCAAGTATCTGCCCACTCACCCAGCCTATCCAAGTCACCCTGAATTCTCCTAACATCCTCATCACATGTCACACTGCCACCCAGCTTAGTATCATCAGCAAATTTGCTGATGTTATTTTCTATGTCTTCATCCAAATCATTAACGTAAATGGTAAACACCTGTGGTCCCAATACTGAGCCCTGTGGCACCCCACTAGTCACCACCTGCCATTCCGAGAAACACCCATTCACCGCTACCCTTTGCTTTCTATCTGCCAACCAGTTTTCTATCCATGTCAATGCCTTCTCCCCGATGCCCTGAGCTTTGATTTTACCCACCAATCTCCTATGTGGGACCTTATCAAATGCCTTCTGAAAATCGAGGTACACTACATCCACTGGATCTCCCCCGTCTAACTTCCTGGTTACATCCTCGAAAAACTCAAACAGATTAGTCAATCTGTTTCATTTCCTCTGTTACCCTATGTCCTTGGCCCATCCATACATCTGGGAGATTGCTTGTGTCTTCCTTAGTGAAAACAGATCTAAAGTATTCATTAAATTCTTCTGCCATTTCTCTGTTTCCCATAACAATTTCACCCAATTCATTCTTCAAGGGCCCAACATTGTTCTTAACTATCTTCTTTCTCTTCATATACCTAAAAAAGCTTTTGCTATCTTCCTTTATATTCCTGGCTAGCTTGCGTTCGTACCTCATTTTTCTCCTCGTATTATCTTTTTAGTTAAGTTCTGTTGTTCCTTAAAAACTTCCCAATCATCTGTCCTCCCACTCACCTTAGCTCTGTCATATTTCCTTTTTTTTAATGCTATGCAATCTCTGACTTCCTTTGTCAACCACTGTGGCCCCTTTCCCCCCTTTGAATTCTTCCTTCTCTGGGGGATGAACTGATTTTGCACCTTGTGCATTATTCCCAAGAATACCTGCCATAGTATCTTTTATAAAATGCATTAAAACCTTAAATACTAATCCCAAAGCTAAAGTAGTGACAAATGGTCAAATTTCAACACCATTTCAGTTAACAAGGTCAACTAGGCAAGGTTGTCCATTATCACCTGCTTTATTCGTGTTGGCAATAGAACCATTAGCTGAGTTAATTAGAATGGACCCAGATATTAAGGGTTTCAGAGTTAATCAGGAAGAATACAAGATTAACTTATTTGCTGATGATGTTCTGCTTTATTTAACAAACCCATTGCACTCATTGCGTAAATTATCCTATAGATTAGAAGAATATGGGAAAATATCAGGTTACAAAATAAATTGGGATAAAAGTGAAATTTTACCTCTTACTAAAGGAGATTATAGTCAATGTCGATTAATAACTCAATTTAGATGGCCGGCAAATGGTATAAAATATTTAGGTATAAGAGTTGATAATGATATAAAGAACTTATATAAATTAAATTACTTACCATTATTGAAAAAAATTCAGAAGGTCTTGATAAATGGATGGTATTACCAATAACATTAGTAGGTAGAGTAAATACCATAAAAATGAATATATTCCCTAGACTACAATACTTATTTCAATCACTACCAATACAACTACTCCAGAAGTTTTTTCAAGAATTAAACAAATATGTGAGGAAGTTTCTTTGGAAAGGTAAGATGCCAAGAATATCATTGGAAAAATTGACATGGAAATTTGATCTAGGAGGGTTACAACTTCCAAATTTTAAGAATTATTATAAAGCAAATCAACTTAGATTTATTGCATCTTTTTTTGAGAAAGATAGACCGGCATGGATTAGAATAGAACTAGATAAAATAGGAGAAAATACACCAGAAGATTTTATATATAAATGGGAATCTAAATGGATACGGGAAAAGAAAGAATCTCCTATATTAAAACATTTGATTGACTTATGGAATAAGATAAATGTTGATGATGAGACAAAGAAATCTTTATTAGCAAAGAGATCTTTAATTCAAAATAGACTTATTCTTTTTACAATGGATAATCAACTTTTATATAATTGGTTTCAAAAAGGGATTAGATATATAGGAGATTGGTTTGAAGGAGGTATATTAATGTCATTTGATCAATTAAAAAATAAATATAAAGTATCAAACAACACTTTTTTGTTACTTCCAACTAAGGGCTTATTTAAGAGAAAAATTAGGTCAAACAATGTTATTGCCGAAATCTAATGAAATAGAAACTTTAATTCAAAAAGGAAAGATTAAAAAATGTATTTCTTGTATGTATAACTTGATTCAAAAACAGGCAATTAAACAAGGAGTCCATAAGTCAAGACAAAAATGGGAAAGTGACTTGAATATTAAAATTGAAGTAACAAATTGGTCAAGACTATGTCTTGATAGTATGACAAATACAATAAATGTCCAGTTAAGATTAGTGCAATATAATTTTTTACATCAATTATATATTACACCACAAAAAATAAATAAATTAAACCCAAATTTATCCGATCAGTGTTTCTGATGTAACCAAGAAATTGGTACTTTTTTACATTCTGCTTGGTCTTGTTCTAAAATTCAACCTTTTTGGACAAATTTAAGGGTTTTATTGGAACAAATTATTGGAACACAACTTCCACATAATCCAATATTATTTTTACTAGGCAATATTGAAGGGATAAAACTGAAACCCAAATTGAATAAATATCAGAAAGAATTTATAAAAATTGCACTGGCAGTAGCCAAAAAGGCTATTGCAGTTACTTGGAAATCGGATACATATTTAAGTATAGATCGTTAGAAGAAGGAAATTTATAGCTGTATTCCATTTGAAAAAATTACTTATAATTTAAGAGATAAATATGAAACATTTTTGAAAATTTGGCGCCCTTATTTACAAAAGACAGGATTAAATATATAGGTGCTCCGAAGATGAAATAATTGGTTATTTGGGGAAAGAAATATATATACTAAAGTTATTACGAACTCCATGGAGCATGTGGGGATCTTCCGATAGCCAGGCACTCTTTTTTCTTTCTTTCTTTCTTTTTTCTATAGGGGTGTTGGGGGGAGGGGTTAAAGGGGAGGGGGGAAAGGGTATATATATATTTTTCATATATTTTCTTTTATTTCTGTAATTATTTGAAAACTCAATAAAAAAAGTTTATTAAAAAAAAAGAATACCTGCCATTGCTGTTCCACTGTCTTTTCTGCTAGGCTATCCGTCCAGTCAACTTTGGCCAGCTCCTCCCTCATGGCTCCATAGTTTCCCCTGTTCATCTGCAACACTGACACCTCCGAGCTGCCCTTATCCTTCTCAAATTGCAGATAAAAGCTTATCATATTGTGATCACTATCTCCTAATGGCTCCTTTACTGCAAGATCGCTTATCAAATCCTGTTCATTACGTAACACTAAATCCAGAATAGTCTTGTCCCTGGTCGGCTCTCGTACAAGCTGTTCCAAGAATGCATCCCGTAGGCACTCTACAAACTCCCTATCCTGTGGTCCAGCACCAACCTGATTCTCCCGGTTCACCTGCATGTTGAAATCCCCCATAGCTACTGCGACATTACCTTTGCCACATGCCAATGTTAACTCCCTATTCAACTTGCACCCAATATCCATGCCTCTGTTTGGTGGCCTGTAGACAACACCCATTTGGGTCCTTTTGCCCTTACTGTTCCTCAGTTTTATCCACACAGACTCTACTTCTCCTGACCCTATGTCCCCCCTTACAAAGGACTGAATCTCATTCCTCACCAACAGGTGATGGCTTGATGGTATTGATGGCTTTGTGGCAAAGTTTGTGGATGATACGAAGATAGGTGGAGGGGTAGGTAGTGCTGAGGAAGCGATGCGATTGCAGCAGGACTTGGACATATTGGAAGAATGGGCAAAAAATTGTTAGATGGAATTAAGTGTTCGGAAATGTATGATGATGCATTTTGGTAAAAGGAACAATAGTGTAGACCATTATCTAAATTGGGAGAAGGATCAAACATCAGAGGTGCAGAGGGACTTAGGAGTCCTCGTGCAAAACTCCCAGAAGGTTAATTTACAAGTCAAGTCTGTGGTAAAAAAGGCAAGTGCAATGTTGGCATTTATTTCAAGGGGAATGGAATATAAAAGCAAGGGGATAATGCTGAGGCTTCATAAGGCTGCCCTTGGAGTATTGTCAACAGTTTCGGGTCCCATATCTCAGAATGGATGTGTTGTCATTGGAGAGAGTCCAGAGGAGGTTCACAAGGATGATTCCAGGAATGAAGGGGTTAACATATGAGGAGTGTTTGCCAGCTTTGGGTCTGTACTCACTGGAATTTAGAAGAACACATAGGGATCTCATTGAAACCTACCGAATATTGAAAGGACTAGATAGGGTGCATGTGGAGAGAATGTTTCCTATGGTGGGGGTATCCAGAACTAGAAGGCACAGCCTCAAAATTGGAGGGCGAACTTTTAGAACAGAGGTAAAGAGGATTTTTTAAAGCCAGAGAGTAGTAAATCTGTAGAATGCTCTGCCACGGACTGCAGTAGAAACCAAGTCAGTGCGTATATTTACGACAGGTATTGATCATTTCCTGATCAGTCAGGGCATCAAAGGAAATGGCGAGAAGGCAGGTGTTTGGGGTTGAGCGGGATCCAGGATCAGACATGATTGAATGGCAGAGTAGACTTGATGGGCTGAATGGCCTAATTCTGCTCCTATGTCTAACGGTCTCCCAGGAAAACCCAGACAGTCTCAGGGAGAAAGTGTAAACTCCACCAAGAAAGTATTGAAGGTCAGGATTGAACCCCAGGGCTGGAATGGGAGTCAGTGTTTAGAAAAATGATGATGTAACTTCTCATTAGAACTTTGCTGGTGCTGTTAAGTCAGTGATGATGGAGATAGTGAGTTTTGCTTAGAAAAGAACTCACAAAACGTTTCACTGCTTTGCATCTGTTTTGCTCGTGACAGTCAGGAGGCTGGGAGATGATGGCACGATAAACTTGGTGACTTAGAATCGGAATCAGGTTGATTGTCACTGAGATACGTTGTGAAATTTGTTGTTTTGTGGCAGCAGTACGGTGTGAGACATAAAAGCCTGCTTAGAAACAGCCACAAAGCAAGAAACTTGAAAGACCCCGGTTAAAATAAATAAAGACTAACAACCCCCAATGTGCAGAGAAAGAGAAAAAAACACGCAAATCATGCCAATAATGGAAGCGAGCAACAACATTCTGAACCAAATGGAGTCCATGGATCCAAATCCCCAGAGCAGCCTGGAGTAGGCCCAAAGCCTCGGTCTCAGCTCATCATGTTAGCGGGGCAAATCGCCGCAAAGCTTGCAGATACGAAGCACAGGAGCCGGGGACAGACTCAGTGCCAGAGAGAGAGAGGTGAACATCGCGGGAGAGCGAGTGATATTGACCTGGCTCTTGCCTCCGCTCCTGACACCCAGCCTTTCCACTCTATCTGGACTGGCGTTTAAGTGTATGTATCTATATATGTATGTGGTGTCCAGGGAGGACAGCGCCTCTGGTGAAGGGGCTTGTCATGTCCAATCTGGGGCAGTACGCTCACCTTTGGTCCCCAACAGACACTCAGCCCTCACCTGTGGCTCCAAGTAGCTGTTTGCATGCAACAGTGGCCACACTGGGGTACACCGCTTTGACAAACAAAGTATTGATAGGAATTGATCAGCCATGATCTCAAAATGGCAGTGCAGGCTCGAAGGGCCGAATGGTCTACTTCTGCACCTATTGTCTATTGTCTATAAACCAGGTGAGGGTAACTGGCAGACTCACAGCCCGGTGAGGTAGGGACATGCCTGTCCTAGCATGTGAAGTCAGCTCCAGCAGGCTAGGCGGATGAGATCTACAGTGAGATCCAACAGCTATGAAGGTGGATCTCACTGTAGGAGAGCG
Source organism: Hemitrygon akajei (assembly GCF_048418815.1). Classification (NCBI taxonomy): domain Eukaryota; kingdom Metazoa; phylum Chordata; class Chondrichthyes; order Myliobatiformes; family Dasyatidae; genus Hemitrygon; species Hemitrygon akajei. The sequence continues at coordinate 160,319,816 of NC_133134.1, read as the reverse complement.
AAGGGCATGATGTGGCACCGAAGATGGCATGGTCATCCACCGCAACCAGGGAAGACCCCAGTCTGTGAAGCCTGCTGGTACCACTGGACCCGGACTTCTGAAGTCAAGAGAGTGGAACTGCCCCTTTGCAAAGGCTTTTCCACTTTACAACCTCTCCCGCACAGGTTTCCTGTCATCATTGGACAGAGGATCAGAGGGATCTTGGGGCCCCGAGTCCATACAACGCAGCTGCGCAGGTTGACTCTGTGGTTAAGAAGGCGTACGGTGTATTGGCCTTCATCAATCATGGAATTGAATTTAGGAGCCGAAAGGTAACGTTGCAGCTATGTAGGACCCTGGTCAGACCCCACTTGGAGTTCTGTTCTCAGTTCTGGTCGCCTCACTACAGGAAGGATGTAGAAACCATAGATACGGTGCAGAGGAGATTTACAAGGATGTTGCCTGGATTGGGGAGCATGCCTTATGAGAATAGGTTGAGTGAACTCGGTCTTTTCTCCTTGGAGCGACGGAGGATGAGAGGTGACCTGATAGAGGTGTACAAGATGATGAGAGACATTGATCGTGTGGATAGTCAGAGGCTTTTTCCCAGGGCTGAAATGGTTGCCACAAGAGGACACTGGTTTAAGGTGCTGGGGAGTAGGTACAGAGGAGATTTCAGGGGTAAGTTTTTTTACTCACAGAGTGGTGAGTGCGTGGAATGGGCTGCTGGCAACGGTGGTGGAGGCGGATACAATAGGGTCTTTTAAGAGACTTTTGGATAGGTACATGGAGCTTAGTAAAATAGAGGGTTATATGTAAGCCTAGTAATTTCCAAGGTAGGGACATGTTCAGCACATCTTTGTGGGCCGAAGGGCCTGTATTGTGCTGTAGGTTTTCTATGTTTCTATGTAACCAACATACTTACATATAAATTTAAAAAGTAGCGCAAGAGAGAGCAAAAATAGGAAGGTAGTATTCATTGTCTGTTCAGAAACTTGGTGGTGGAGGGGAAGCAGCTGTTCCAACACACGTCGAGTGTATGCCTTTAAGCTCCTGCACCTCCTCTAGTAATACGAATATGTCATGAAATTAGTTTTTATTGTGGCAGCAGTACAGTGCAATGCATAGAATTACTACAGTACTGAGGAAAAGGCTTAGGCACTCTAGCTGTGTATATGTGCCTAAGACTTTTGCACAGTACTGTAATTGAGAAGGGCATCGATCCAGTGGATTATCTTACCCCAACAGCACTGGGTTCCTTGGGTGATATGATGGCTGTCCACCCACAGTTGTTTGCAAGTGTTTGGCCTCATGCCTGACTCGGGAAGAGCAAGTGACAGATCAACAGTCAGTGACCATTACGGAATACCGAACATCAGTCTCTTTCGTGACTAGAGTGTCGATTCTGAATCCGGTCCAGAGTCAAAATCGGGTTTATCATCACTGACGTATGCTGTCAGATTTGTTGTTATGTTACAGTAATAAAAACCAAGATTTAAGATTTAGCTTTATTTGCTAAATGTGTGAGAAATACTTGGAGGCTCTGGGCCTGTACTCGGTGGAACTTAAAAGAATGAGGGAGGATTTCATTGAAACCTATTGAATATTGAAAGGTCTAGAGAGAGTGGATATGGAGAGGATGTTTCCAACGGTAGGGAGTGTAGGACAAGACGGCACAGTCTCAGAATAGAGGTACGTCCCTTTAGAACAGAAATAGGAAGGATTTTCTTTAGCCAGAGGGTGGTGAATCTGTGGAATTCATTGCCATCGGCAGCTGTGGAGGCCGAGTCTATTTAAAGCGGAGGGTATATGTAAAGTGAAGGTTGGTAGGTTCTTGATGAGTAAGGGCATCGAAGGTTATGGGGAGAAGGCAGGAGAATAGGGGTGAGAGGGACGATCTGTGCAAAATCATCAAGGCAGCAAAACAACAACACAGAGACAAGATTCAGACTCAACTTTCCACCAACAACACATGCAGCTTGTGGTAAGGTCTGCACACCACCACAGACCAATGCACTGGAGCTTCCAGCATCGATGCCCCTCTCCCAGACGAGCTCATTCTTTTTTATGCTCGACTTGAAGTCGCCAATATCGAGCCCCTGAGGAGATCTGCAGATGATGCGACCGGCAGCTTGGGCACCTCTGAGGCTAAAGTATGCAAGTGGACAGTCACAAGGCCATGGTACTGGACGGTATCCCAGGGCGAGAACTCAGGGCACAACAGGCAGGTGTGTTTACGGTCATTTTAATCTCTCCCTCTCCCAGTGTGGAGTGCCCTCCTGCTTCAAAACATCCACCATTGTCCCTGTGCCTAAAAAGAACGAAGTCTTTTTACACACCTCTTCAGGACTGGAGTCCTGTCACACTCACCTCAATAATAAGCAAATGCTTTGAGAGCCTGGTCAACACACTGGACCCCCTACAATTCTTCTACTGACACAACCGATCGACAGATGACGCAATAGCCACAGCTCTACACGCAGTCCTTACACATCTGGAGAAGAAGGATGCTTATGTGAGAATGCTGTTCTTGGACTACAGTTCAGCATTCAACACCATAATTCCCACCAGACTCGACAAGGAGCTCAGAGACCTCGTCCTTCACCCTACCGTGTGTAGCTGGATCCTGGACTTCCTGTCAGATCGCTGGCAGGTGGTAAGAGTAGGCTCCCTCACCTCTGCCCCTCTGACACTCAACACAGGGCTGTGTCCTAAGCCCCCCCTTTACTCTCTGTATACTCATGACTGGGTCACCACCCACAGCTCCAATCTGCTAATTAAATTTGCCGACAACACTACATTGGTTGGCCTAATCTCAAATATTCAAATAATAATGAGGCAGCCTACAGAGAGGAAGTCATCACCCTGACACAGTGGTGTCAAGAAAACAACCTCTCCCTCAATGTTGCAAAAACAAAGGAGCTGGTTGTGGATTACAGGGGGAATGGAGACAGGCTAACCCCTATTGACATCAATGGATCTGGGACCGAGAGTGTGAACAGCTTTAAGTTCCTCAGCATAAACATCACTGAGGATCTCACATGGTCTGTACACACCGGCTGTGTGGTGAAAAAGGCACAACAGCACCTCTTTCACCTCAGACGGTTGAAGAAGTTTGGTGTGGCCCCCCAAATTCTAAGAACTTTCTACAGGGGCACGATTGAGAGCATCCTGACTGGCTGCATCACTGCCTGGTATGGGAACTGTACTTCCCTCAATCGCAGGACTCTGCAGAGAGTGCTGTGGACAGCCCAGTGCATCTGTAGATGTGAACTTCCCAACTATTCAGGACAGTTACAAAAACAAGTGTGTAAAAAGGGCCCGAAGGTTCATTGGGAACCCAAGTCACCACAACCACAAACTGTTCCAGCTGCTACCATCCAGGAAACAGTACCATAGCATAAAAGCCAGGACCAACAGGCTCCGGGATGGCTTCTTCCACCAGGCCATCAGACTGATTAACTCATGCTGACACAACTGTATTTCTATGTTATATTGACTATCCTGTAGTACATAATATTTATTATAAATTACTATAATTGCACATTGCACATTTAGATAGAGACGTAACATAAATATTTTTAGTCCTCATGTATATGAAGGATGTAAGTAATAAAGTCAATTCAATTCAATTCAAAATCAGCCATGATGAAATAGCAGTGCAGACTCAATGGGCCAAATGGCCTGATTCTCCTCCTATAACTTATGGTCTAAAACATATACTGTATGTTTCACTCTAGGTGTCCAGCATCTGCAATATATATTGTGTTTATGATTTTCTCTCTGTAAACATCTACCTCCTGGTTCTGCCGGAAGACATAAGCCATAAGCCATTGCTTCATGTCCAGTCCCTAATTACAGTTTTGTTACTACAGATGATTCAGGTGATTTAATACCTTTGTTTTGGGTGGTGGGGCAGAGATATGTCTCTCCAAAAAGAGGTGTAAGGTGCTCCTTCCCTCCGCTAGCCTGCAGGTCACCCTTGGGCGATGTGTAGTACCTGCTTTGCTCCTGATCAGGGTCACGTGAAGCCATGGGAGCAGGTGGTGGATGGACATATGAGCAGCTGATGCATCACAAGTCCTGGTTATGTGAACACAGGCGTCAGGCAAGCAATCTCTGAAGTGTATTTACAATGGTCAGGGTCACCCGTCTTGTAAAGACACTGCCTAGAAGAAGGCAATGGCAAATCACTTCTGTAGTAAAAATTGCCAAGAACAGTCATTGTCGTGGATAGGGAAAAGAATAAGAACAAGAATGTAAAGGGGTCTTAGAAACAAGTGGAAGATCATGGTCCCCCACGTCATACAACACTGCACATCATAACGGTGATGATGATGATGATGCCTCTTTTCGTAAATGGGTACAAAATGTGCCATTCTTCGCATTGTTACCATCAGGTCGGAGGTACAGAAGCCTGAAGGCACACACTCAGCGATTCAGGAACAGCTTCTTCCCCTCTGCCATCCGATTCCTAAATGGACATTGAACCCGTGAACAACACCTCACTATTCTTCTCTAGTTCTGTTTTTGTACTATTTGTTTAATTTATATACATACACACACACTTCCTGTCATTCCCAGTTTTTTTTTGTATATTATCATGTATTGCATTGTACTCCAGGCACAAAGTCACAAGGTCAACAATTTTCATGACACGTGCCAGTGATATTAAACCTGATTCTGACTCTGACTAATATTTGCCACGAGGATGAGTCGTTCTACGTCACACCCCCAGTAAGTAAGCCGGGTCTGTGGTAACATCCCCTTTGTTTTAAAAGATTAGCTTTATTTGTCACATGCACACTGAAACGTGCAGTGAAAACCAGTGAGTTTTACCTCAGCAGTTGGTAAGTTGATGGAGAGGATCCTGAGAGGCAGGATTTATGAACATTCGGAGAGGCATAATATGATTAGGAATAGTCAGCATGGCTTTGTCAAAGGCAGGTCATGCCTTACGAGCCTGATTGAATTTTTTGAGGATGTGACTAAACACATTGATGAAGGATAAGCAGTAGATGTAGTGTATATGGATTTCAGCAAGGCATTTGATAAGGTGACCCATGCAAGGCTTATTGAGAAAATAAGAAGCCATGGGATCCAAGGGGACATTGCTTTGTAGATCCAGAACTGGGTTGCCCACAGAAGGCAAAGAGTGGTTGTAGATGGGTCATATTCTGCATGGAGGTCGGTCACCAGTGGAGAGCTTCAGGGATCTGTTCTGGGACCCTTACTCTTCGTGATTTTTATAAATGACCTGGATGAGGAAGTGCAGGGATGGGTTAGTAAGTTTGCTGATGACACGGAGGTTGGAGGTGTTGTGGATAGTGTGGAGGGCTGTCAGAGGTTACAGTGGGACATCGAAAGGATGCAAAACTGGGCTGAGGAGTGGCAGATGGAGTTTGACCCAGGTAAGTGTGAGGTGGTTCATTTTGGTAGGTCAAATATGATGGCAGAATATAGTATTAATGGTAAGACTCTTGGCAGTGTGGAGGATCAGAGGGATCTTGGGGCCCCGAGTCCATACGATGTTCAAAGCAGCTGCTCAGGTTGACTCTGTGGTTAAGAAGGCATATGCTATATTGGCCTTCATCAATCGTGGGATTGAGTTTAAGAGCTGAGAGGTAATATTGCAGCTATATAGGACCCTGTTCAGACCCCACTTGGAGTACTGTGCTCAGTTCTGGTCGCCTCACTACAGGAAGGATGTGGAAACTATAGAAAGGGTGCAGAGGAGATTTACAAGGATGTTGCCTGGATTGGGGAGCATGCATTATGAGAATAGGTTGAGTGAGCTCGGCCTTTTCTCCTCGAAGCGACGGAGGATGAGAGGTGACCTGATAAGATGGTGAGAGGCATTGATCATGTGGACAGCCAGAGGCTTTTCCCAGGGCTGACATGGCTAACACGAGGGGACATAGTTTTAAGGTGCCTGGAAATAGGTACAGAGGGGATGTCAGGAGTAAGTTTTTCACACAGAGGGTGGTGGATGCGTGGATTGCACTCAGCAGCAGCAGCGGTAGAAGTGGATACAATAGGGTCTTTTCAGAGACTCTTAAATAGGTACATGGAGCTTAGAAAAACAGAGGGCTAGGCAGTAGGGAAATTTTAAGCAGCTTCTAGAGTAGGTTACATGGTCGGCATAACATTGTGGGCTGAAGGGCCTGTAATGTGCTGTAGATTTCTATGTTTTATGTTTACAGCACAGCTGTAGGACTGAGGTTCGATTCCTGCCTCTGCCAGTGAGGCGTTTGTACGCTCTCCCTTGACTGTATGGGTTTCCTCTGCGTGCTCTGGTCTCCTCCCACACTCCAAACACGTAGAGCGGTTAGTGGCTTGTGGGCATGCTGTACTGGCACCAGAAGCATGGCAACTGTTACGCACGCTCGGCACGATCCTTGCTGGTTTGATTTGACACACTCGATCCATTTCACTGCCGTACAAAATGCTGGAGGAACTCAGCAGGTCAGGCAGCCCCTGTGGAGGGGAATAAACAGGCCGAGACCCTTCATCTGGACTGGAAAGGAAGAGGGAAGAAGCCAGAATGAGAAGGTGGGTGGGGTGGGGGGAGAATTTACAGCTGGAAGGTGAGGGGTGAAGCCAAGTGGGTGGGGGAAAGCGGATGAAGTGAGAAGCCCAAACACTAGAAGATCTGCAGATGCTGGAAATCCAAGGCAGCACACAAAATGCCGGAGGAACTGACCAGCTGAATTCCTCTATCACTGTGTGTGTGTGTGTTAAAGTGAGAAGCTGGGAGGTGATAGGTGAAAAAGATCAAAGGCTGAAGAGGAAGGAATCTGATAGGAGAACAGAGTAGACCATGGAAGAAAGGGAAGGGAGAGGGGCACCAGAGGGGGACGATATTCAGAAGAGTTAAGAAGGGGGCCAGAGTGGGGAATGGAAGAAGAGGGGAAGAGTCATAGAGTCATAGAAAAGTACAGCGCAGAAACAGGCCCTTCAGGCCATCTAGTCCATGCTGAAACCATTTAAACTGCCCACTCCCATTGACCTGCACTGGGTCCTTAGCCCTCCATATGCCTTCCGTCTGGGGGATACCCATACAGTCATGGGGAGAGCACACCAACTCCTTACAGACAGTGGCGGGAATTGAAACCGGGTCATTGACGCTGTAAAGCATTACAATAACCGCTACGCTACCATTCCTCCATGAGGTCATCCGGCAGAGTATACTTAATTTAGATACAGTACAGTAACAGTCCCTCCAGCCCAATGAGCTCATACCACCCAGTAAACTAATAACCTGTGTGTGGGAGGAAACCAGGGCCTACCCTCACAGGAAAAACATACAAGCTTCTTACAGACAGCGGCGGGAATTGAACCCTGGTCACTGGCACAGTCGTAGCATTATGCTTATTGCTTTGCCACCGTGCCACCCTACAGGGTGCGATGGAAGTGCCTCATCCGAAAGCAAAATGGCCTGCTGATAGGTGAGCACCACTGTCCTATTGCCGTGCAGGGGTGGCCTGGATATACTGCACTTGCTGACATTTCTGAAGTGGGAACCCACAGGTTTGTTATTCAATACTGAGAGTGCAAACAACAGAGCAGAGGGTGGGTATCCTGTGGTGAGTGACTCATCTCCTGACTACCCATAACCTCCCGACTATCTACCAGGCACGGGCCAAGAAGGTGATGGAATACTCTACGCTTGTCTGGACGAATGTGAGCTGGAAACTCAGCATAAAACAGCCCACACAACCCACCATGCTAAACATTCATTCTCTCCGTCAATGGCCCACTCTGACTGCAGTGGGTATGCTTTATGAAATGTGCTGGAGCAACCTGGTACTCCAACAGTTTGTTCTTCAACAGTTTCTTTGTCGTTGCTGGGTCTATAGCCCGACCCTACAGGGCCACTTTCACCAGGACAGCAGTGGTTCAAGAAGGCAGCAGATTGAGACTTTCTGAAGGCTAGTTAGCTCTGGCCTTGCTGATGATGCCCAGTTCCCACTGACGAATAAAGTAGCTGAGCTTCTAACTCGGAAACGTGTCACTGACAGAGGAAGTTAGGGCCAATATACTTAATGTAGTCATGGATTTAAAAGAAATATACAGTATATTTATTGAGATACAGTGTGGAATAGGCTGTTCTGGCCCTTCGGGCTCAGCAACCCCCAATTAAACCCTAGCCTAATCACAGAACAATCTACAATGACCAATTAACCTACCAACTGATATGTCTTTGGACTGTGGGAGGAAACCAGAGCACCCGGAGGAAACCCACACAGTCATGGGGAGAACGTACAAACTCCTTACAGACTGCGGTGGGAATTGAACCCGGGTCACTGGCACTTCAAAGGCGTTACACTAACCGTTGCACAACTGTCTACTCTTCATCTGTTGTATTTCTTGATTTTTCCTGTAAATGGCTGCAAGAAAATGAATCTCAAGGTAGCATATCGTGACATCATTGCACTTTAATAATAAACCCATTTTGACCTTGGCATAAATGCAATAAGCAGAACAAATTTGCAAAGCCTCCTTCATTTAATGAATAGTCTTTTAAAGTCAAGCGCTTTATTAAAAAAATCTTTACCCAACAGTTTGAAAACAGTTCAGTGCCAAAAGATATTGAATTATGAAGTAATTGAATTAGAAGATTCAAAAACATAACAATTTACAACGACCAATTAACCTACCAACTGGTACATTTTTGGACTGTGGGAGGAAACCGGAGCACCCGGAGGAAACTCATGTCGGAGAACATACAAACTCCCAATAGACGGTGGTGGGAATTCATAGCACAAGCACTGTAAATGGTGGTGGAAATAGATTTAGATTTTGCCGTTCCATCCACTCCCTGCAATGTACTCAATCAGCACATCATTTTCCAATTTATTGTGACTGTGCGGTCAGGCACAGCTCAATTGCCATCCATAAATTTGCCGATGACACAACTGGAGTCTAATTTGATGAACTGAATACCGAGGCTTTGGGCCTACTCTGAGCTGCTCCAGCGATTTGGATCTAAGGACTCAGTTTGGTTCAGAATGCTGTTTGTTGTTGCTCGTTTCTATTGCTTGCATGTTTTGTTTTGTCTTCTTATCTTCTTTCTCTGTGGGCACTGAGGGTTGGTCTTTATTTTAATTAGGTTCTTTCTGGCTGTGTGGTGAAAAAAGCCCAACAGTGCCTCTTTCACCTCAGACAGTTGAAGAAGTTTGGTATGGGCTACCAGATCTTAAGAACTTTCTACAGGGGCACAAATGAGAGCATCCTGACTGGCTGCATCACTGCCTGGTGTGGGAACTGTACTTCCCTTAATCACAGGACTCTGCAGAGAGTGGTGCAGACAGCCCAGAGCATCTGCAGTTGTAAACTTCCCACGATTCAGGACTTTTACAAAGACAGGTGTGTGAAAAGGGCCTGAAGGATCATTGGGGAGCCGAGTCACCCCAACCACAAACTGTTCCAGCTGCTTCCATCCGGGAAACGGTACCGCAGCATAAAAGCCAGGACCAACAGGCTCCAGGACAGCTTCTTCCACCAGGCCATCAGACTGATTAATTCATGCTGAGCAACTGTATTTCTATGTTATATTGACTGTCCTGTTGTACTTACTATTTATTATAAATTACTATAATTGCACATTGCACATTTAGACGGAGACATAACATAAATATTTTTACTCCTCATGTATATGAAGGATATAAGTAATAAAGTCAATTCATTTCAACTTGGGTTCCTTACTTCGTGACTGCTTGTTAAGCAAACAAATCTCAGGAATGTATAATTTATATATTCATTAATAATAAAGACACTTTGAATCTTTGATGTTAGCAGAATCTCAGATGGTGGCAAAGAGTACAGGAATGAGGTAGATTGGCTGGTGAGTGAATGTCAAGCAGAAACTGTGGTCATCATCTTGAAGGAGTAAGGTTTAGGGTTGAAAGCAATATGCAGGCCTGTGTGGTAAGCACAGTTTAACCTCCTTTGTCTTCGGCACGTCACATTTGTACAAAGCCTGGACTCTTTCCACATCACAGGTGGCAATTCTCTTCGCATTCTGCCCAATGAAGTGCAAAGCACCAGGACTCATTTGTAGGAGATTTGACAAGTGCTCAGCTCTTCCAACAAACTGTGGTTGGACCCCAGTTAGAGTTTTGTTTCCTGTATTAGAAAAAGACTGTTGAGACACTGGTGAAAGGTTTGTCCAGGTGCTACAAAATAGGAAGAGTCTGGAGTTCATTCTATCTGTTGTGTTATGCTTGTTGCGTAATGTGTGTAGCCTTTGGTCTTATGGTTTCATTGACCTTAACTAACTAAATTTGGCTGACAAACACAAGATAGACTTTGGAGGAAGAACTTCTTGACTCCAGGAGTAGGCTGAGACCATAGAAGACCATCTTCTTCCACTTGTTTGTTGCCAATTCAAGTTACCTCTCATCGTCCTTTTCAAATAGAAAGGTGACTTGAGAGAAGCGTTCAAGATAATAAGAGGTGCAGATTGAGACGACAGCCAGAGATATTTTCCCAAGACGGAAATGGCTAATATGAGGGGGCGTAACTGTTTTTCACACAGAGTGGTGGTTGTGTGGAACGTGCTGCCGGGGGGTGGTGGTAGAAGCAGATACATTAAGGACATCTAAGAAATTCTTAGCTGATGTTCTATGTTCCGTGTTCACTCCAAGAGGGATCCTGCAAACAGCACGAGAGAATCATTGATCTTCGCAGCCCATGGAAGTACCTAGGATCAGATATTCAGCCACGGTTCTGCTTCAGAAAATTTGGCAAATTTCCTCTGCAAATCAAAGACTGAGGTTTGTCCTCACAGAGCTCTTTAAAAATTAACAGATTTGAGAGAATATATGTACCGTCTTTGTCCTCCTACCGTCAATCGGAAGGTACCACAGTCGAAGAACAAGGACTGTTAGACTGGGTAACAGCTTCTTCACCCCAGGCTGTGAGACTCTGAACACCCTGATACCACCCAGTACACATTATTAATGACAGCGCCAGTGGCATTATGCTGTTGTTTATTTAACTATATGTTGTTAATGCACTTTATGTCAACTTGTACATCTACAGAATTTTGAAATTTTATCTGTTAGTATTATTGTGTTAATATTATTCTATGTGCTGCATGTGAAATATGTGCTGTGTTTTGCACCTTGGTCCCAGAGGAACGTTGTTTCATTTCGCTGTATACATGTGAACAGTTCAATGACAATAAACTTTAACTTGAACTTGAGGTAATATTTCACTTGTCAAGAAACTATTAACAAATCGAATTAAATTGACCTTGGGAGTAGTGGGAATATACAACTTATTTCAGTGTGGAGAACACTGTAGGATGGTATCTGGACCTCCCCCCACCAACCCCATCTGACTATTGACCAGACTTACTAGGACTAAGGAGGCAAACACAAATGTACTGTTTATTCAAATGGCTAGACTGACTTTACCAATCCATACAGCAGCTGATAATGTGATAATATTGCTACCATCAAGGAGGAGATGCAGGAACCTGAAGACACACACTCAACGACTCAGGAACAGTTTCTTCCCCTCTGACTGGTCAATGAACCCATGAGCATCGCCTCCTCACTGTTTTTCTTCCTTTTTTTGCATGACTTACTTAACTACTTTTAAAAATATGTACTTCTTATTTTAAGACTTTTTTTAATTATGTATTGCAATGTACTGCTACCACAAAACAACAAATTTCACAACATTTTCCAGTGATATTAAACCTGATTCTGATTCATGAAGCTGTAGAGCAACAATTACACTTCTAGAATTGATGATGCATATGACACTTGTTTCCAATATTACTGTAGCTCTATGTGACCATAAGACATAGGAGCAGAATGAGGTCATTCAGTCCATTGAGTATACTCCACTATTCCACCATAGCTGATTTACTAGCTCTCTCAACCCCATTCTCCTGCCTTCTCCCCTTAATCTTTGACACCCTTGCTAATCAAGAACCTATCAACCTCCACTTTAAATATACCCAATAACTTGGCTGCTACAGATGTCTGTGATATTTTATATATTTTTATTTGATTTGATTTGTTTATTTAGGGATATAGCACAGTAACAGTCTCTTCCAGCCCAACAAGCCCGTGCGGGCCAATTACACCTACATGACCAATTAACCTACAAAGCCGTACATCTTTGGAATTTGGAAGGAAACTGGAGCACCCAGAGGAAGCCCACACAGTCTCGGGGAGAGCGTACAAATTTCTTAGAGATAGCAGCAGAATTGAACCCAGGTTGATGGTGCTGAAATGAAATGCTACCAGCTACACTTCCATGGCACCCTAAAGTAGACCCCCTCTACCGCATCCTCTGGCAGCTTGTTCAATATACACACCCCTTTGTGTGTAAAACCTGCCCCTCGGATTCCCTTTAAATCTTTCCCCTAAGTTTAGGTGAGAGGCGATCTCATGAGACCCTGGACAACACCGATGGCTATGTCAGCATCACACACAAAATGCTGGGGATCTCCACGGATCAGGCAACACCTGATGCTGTCTGACCTGTTGAGGCTGTCAGTATTTTGTGTGTGTTGCTCAAGATTTCCTGCATTTGCAGAATCTCTTGTGCCACTACATCAGCAGTAGTGTGATCATTTGAGTCGAGTATGACGTTCTCCTAAAGGGTCGTCAGGTGGCTATAGAGGCTGGTCTGGGATCCACATATTCTGGGATGTTAGGGTGGATCCCCTTAATGGAGGACACCTATGCATGTCTTTGTTTAACGTGGGAAGGCTGATGCACGGGCAGCCACCACACAATCCTTGACAGATTTTGGTCGGGGTCCAGTGGCAGGGAATGCAAGATGACTGGGGATCCTTCACTGCTGCAGTCTTCCTCCACCTTCACCGGCATTGTGATGTGTCGTCACCTTCCGCCAGCTCCATCACTGAAGTCTTACTTGGATTGCCCCTTGTCTGGAACCTCCCAATTGACCTTACCACCATGGGCCACCGTACCAGAAGCTAAGCTCCAGAGGGCATCGCTCTCAGGGTCAGAAGAACTCACAAGCCTCTCCACCACAACGAGGTTACGATCCTCGGGGAAGACTACATCAGTGTAGCTTTGCACTCTGATACATTTGCTTTTTGTTCTATTGGTTGGATAACCTATATTCAATTTATTTTATACTTGTGAAATTTATGTTTCTAATGCAATGTGCTTGGGGTTTTCCCTCTGTTGTGTGATCTTCCCCTCTGCCATCAGATTTCCAAACAGTCAATCTTGTACCAAATTTTACATTACTGTTGCAAGTTATAGTTATCATTATATATTTGACTGTGCTGCTACCGAACAACAAATTCCACAACATGCGTCAGTGATAACAAATCTTATTTATTTATTTTTTTTCTCAGCTCAAGCTGGTAAAACCTGAGGTATGGGCACAGCCAAGCACACTCATTTGTCAATCGTTAGAGATTTCTGTGTAGCCCTGTTTCATGCTATTGTGGAGTGACTTTGGGATGACACCAGTTGTAGATATTGCTATCAGGACAACGTATACTCTGTTCATGTTCCAAAGTCTTTCGATTTCCTCTTTTAATTTGGACAAGGCATCAAAGGTTACCGGGAAAAGACTGGGAATGGGGTTGAGGAGGGGGGAAAGGGATCAGCCATGATTGAATGGCAGAGCAGACTTGATGGGCCAAATGGCCTAATTCTGCTCCAGTGTCTTATAGTCTTGTGGTCTAATTCAGCATATTTCTGGTGTTTTTCACATATCAATTTCTGTAAGTAATGAGAGTTTGGAATGGCTATATCTATTAAATAAGTTGTTCTTGCTTGTTTATCCTGTATTATTATATCCGGATGGTTATTATGGATTGTCCTACCTGTAATAACAGATCAGTCATGATATAATTTGTGGTATTCTGATTCTAAAACTGGATCAGGTTTGTATTTATAGGATGGTGTGATTACATTTACCAGTTTGCATTGTAAAGCAAGATTTTGGTGAATGACGTTTGTCACTTGCTTGTGCCTGTGTCAGTAATCAGATTGAGTTAAACTGCTACAGGATCCTGTAATGTGTTGGATTGCTTCTGGTTTTTCTCGGCATTTCCTACATTTGTCATCTTGAATTTGTTGTTATGTATTTTTGATAATTTTTTTGTGTTAACCACCCGGTCCTGCATTGCCACAAGGAACCCTTCTGTTTCTGGGAAGAGATCTCCAACTCTGAGCCAGACATTCGACACTTCCTTGTTATTATTATTATTACTATTTGTTTGACTTTTTGTATTTGATTAGTTAGTCTTCTTCTGGGTTGTTTGTCCGTCTTCATTTGTGTGTCACTTTTCATTGATTCTATTGAGTTTCTTTGCATCTACGATGAATGCCCACAAGAAAATGAATCTCAAGGTAGGATATGATGATATACATGCACTTTGATAATAAAATTACTTTGAACTATGATTCTGCCTGTGACGCTGCTGCACATTTTTCATTGCTCCACTGCATAATGTACCTGGATATATGAAAATAAACTTGACTTTGACTTTGAAACATCCTCAGAGTGGCACATGTGGAGAAGCAAGACGAGGTGCTTATGGTACACTGGGCATTCCTGTGGCAATGTAAAAGTTTAGACACAGGAGTTCAAGCTGAGGGTGTGATGCACCATCAATAACTCTCCGAGACGCGAGGCGAGTTATTGGCTTTTATTGACTGGAAGAAAGAACAAGCAGTAATTGACCACCATACTACATCCTGGAGACTGAGGGCTGGGCTCAGGCCTCAATCGCCTTTATACCGGGGTCTGTGGGAGGAGCCTCGGTCAGTGGGAGGAGCCACAGGAGCAGTCAGCGGGGGGGGGGGGGGGGGGCGTGTCCAGACAGGTATATGTAGTTCACCACAGGGTGAGAATGAGCATTAAAGTAACCTGGAAAAGTGTGAAGTGATTCACTCTTGGAAGGTTGAAACTAAAGGCAGAGTGCAGGATTAATGGCAGGATTCTTAGCAGTGTGGAGGAAAAGAGGGAATTTGGGGTCCACATCAATAGATCCCTCAACGTTGCCATGCAAGTTGATAGGTTGGTTAAGAAAGTTTGTGCTGTGCTGGCCCCCGTTAATCGGTGGACTGAGTTCAAGAGCCATGAGATAATGTTGCAGCTCCATAAAACTCTGGTTAGACAACACTTGTAGTATGGTGATCAGTTCTGGCCGCCTCACTACAGGAAGAATGTGAAAGATTAGAGAGGGTGCAGGGGAGACTTACCAGGATGCGCCTGGATTAAAGAACATGGTTGAGTGAGCTAGATCTTTTATCTTTGGAGCAAAGAAGAACGAGAGGTGACGTCATACAGGTGCACAAGATAATAAGGGGCATAGGTTGACAGGATGACCATAGATTTTTTTTTCCCTGAGTGGATATGTCTAATAGAAAGGGGCATAATTTTATGGTGATTGGAGGGAAGTATAGGGGTTATGCCAGAGGTAAGTTTTTACATAGAGAGTAGTGGGTGTGTGGAACACCTTGCCAAGGGTGGTGGGAGAAGCAGGTACATTACGGACATTTAAGAGACTCTTAGATAGGCACATGGATGATGAAAGATAGAGGGCTACGTTGGATGGAAAGGTTAGATAAATCCTAGAGTAGATTAAAAGGTCAGCACCACACTGTGGGCCAAAGGGCCTGTACTAATTGTCATGTTCTATGAAGGCAGAAGAAATCTTGTTTAATATGGCGTCATATTCGAGACAGGCACCTTGGGCTGCAGCATCTTACTAAGGAACGTCACCATTCAAGACACACTCTCTTCACCTCACTACCATTGGGAAGGAACTACAGCACCCTGAAGACCCAGGCCCAATATTTTAGCGACAACTTTGTTCCCTCTGCCATCTGATCTCTGAATGGTCCTTGAACATTAATCCCTGTCATTGATTTTTCACTACTGATCTATTGATTCACTGTTGATTTTTGAAACTTATTATAATTTTTATGTCTTGCCCTGTATTGCTGCTGTAAAAACAAATGTCACATAGATTGCTCCGAGAACCCCTAAACACTTACTGACTTTTTTGCACTACTATTTTTAATTTAACTATTTAATATACATATATATATATACTCACTGGAATTTATTTGTTTATTTTTTTTTCTATATTATCATGTACTGGATAGTACTGCAGCCGCTAAGTTAACAAATTTCACGGCATATGCCAATGATAGTCAACCTGATTTTGATTCTGATTATGTTAAAGGTTGGCCATAGTGCTTGTACTGTTCTATGTTCTGTGTTCTGGAATAAATATGATTCTGATTCTAGTCCTGTTCTATGTTCAAAATGCAGCCTCACGTTGTTCCAGCATGTCTGTTTCTTCGGGCTGCTGGTTTAGTGACTGAATTAACGACAGTGTGACCATTCAGGGAGCACCAGTAGGAGGCTGGGCTGATGGTATTTGCGGGAACGCCACTTGGCTAATTCACAGCCCTTCTTCCAACGGCATCTTTCACACCCTCTTGAGGAAGTAGACAGACTTAGTGCAGTGGGCCACCACAGTTATGCAATGAGGTCTGTGGGATAGATTGTGAGTTTTCATCTTCTGACTCAGAGCTGAGAGTTCGATCCCCGAGCAAACAAGTTGACCACACTGGCGGCACTGACTCATGGCTATTCATTATGACATCTACTTAAGTTCCTTTCAAAGATCGTGCCGTGCACAGTGACATCGAGTGATACAAGGAAATCAGAAGGCAGAATACAGCATTGGAGATACAGGAAAAGTGCAGTGCAGGTAGACGAGTAAGGTGCAAGGGCCATGACAAGGTGGATTGGGTGATAAAGAGTCACGACTGTCCACGCAACGGGTAGTACCGATGCTACCCTTTTAAGGAAAGCACTAGCAGAAGAGATTCTGCAGATGCTGAAATCCACACACAATGTGCTGGAGGAACTCAGCAGGTCAGGCAGCATTCATGGAAAGACCCGTCACCAGGACCGGAAGGGTAGGGGGAAGATGCCAGAATAAAAAGTAGGGAGGGAGGGGAAGGAGCACAAGCTAGAGGGTGGGAGATGAAGCCAGGTGAGTGGGAGGAATGAAGAATGAAGCTGGGAGGTGGGAGGTGAAAAACAGCTTTCCTTTTAGAGCAAGGTCATAGTGTACTAGAGCGTGGAAACAGGCAATCAGCCCATCTAATCTGTGCCAACCCAATCTTCTGCTCATTCCTATCTACCTGCGGATGGATCCTCAATACCCCCTCAGACTTGTACCCATCCAAACCCCTCTTGTATGTTACAACTGAACCCACATCTACCACTTCTGTTGCTAGCTCATTCTATACTTGCACCACCTGAGTGAAGAAGTTTCCCCTCAGGCATGAGCTGAAAACAAGAAATTGGGCCTAGGTGGGAGGACTGGTTGAGCTCAAGGCCTGTATCCATGCTGTACTAATCTGACCCGGATACCCCTTTCACCCTAAGTTCTGGTCTCACCCACCCCGAGGGGAAAGAGACTGCATGCATTCACCCGATCTGTACCCCTTATAATTTTGTATACCTCTATCAAATCTCCCTTCATTCACCCATGGTCCAGGGAATAGAAGTTCTAACCTATTCAACCTTTCCCTACAACTCAGGTCACCAAGTCACAGCAACACACCTGTAAATTTTCTCTGCGTTCTTTCAAGCTTATTGATATCTTTCCTGTGGGTAGGTGACCAGAGCTGAACATGATACTTCAATTAGGCCTCACCAACGTCTTATACAACTTTGGCATGCGTTCAGTGGCCACTTTATTAGGCGCCTCCTGTACCTTATGAAGTGGCCACTGAGTGTATGTTTGTGTTCTTCTGCTGCAGCCCACTCTCTTCCGGGTTTGATGTGTGTTCAGAGATGCTCTACTGCACACCACTGTTGTAACGTGTGGTTATTCGAGTTACTGTCACCTTCCTGTCAGCTTGAACCCATCTGGCTATTCTCCTCTGACCTCCCTCATTAGCAATGTGTATTTGCCCCAAAACTGTCACTCACTGGGTGTTTTTTGATTTTACAGAAAGTCTCTATAAACTCCCAAGACTGTTGTATGTGTAAATCCCAGGAGATCACCAGTTTCTGATATTCAAACCACCCCATCTGGCACCGATCATCATTCCATCGTCAAAGCCACTTAAATCACATTTCTTTCTGATGTTTGGTCTGAACAACAACTGAACCTCTTGACCACGTCTGCATGCTTGCGTGCATGGAGTTGCTGCCACACGATTGGCTTATATACTTGCATTAACGTGCAGGTCTAAATGTGTTTCAGTAGGGTAGAAGCTGTCCTTGACCCTGAGGGTACATGATTTTAGGCCTTTGTATCTTCTGCTTGATGGAAGAGGAGATAAGAGAGAATCTCTGGGTTTGGTGAGGTACATGATTACGTTGTCTGCTCTGCTGTGGTGGTGCCACGTGTAGACAGAGTCAACGGGGGGAGGCCGATTTCCTTCATGCCCCTCGTCCAGAAGCCAATGACCGTCTCCTTTGTTTTGCTGACATTAAGGGAAATGTTGTCATGACACATGTCACTAGACTCTCTGTCTCCTTTCTATATTCTGACTCACTGTTGGCTGAGATTTGGTCTGCCATGGCTGCGTCATCTGAAAACTTGTAGAGGAAGTTTGAGTAGAACTTGACCAACCATTGGTTAGTATTTAGGGAGTAAAGCAGGAGACTGAGGAGGCACTGATATTGAGAATAATCATGCTGGAGGTTTTATAATGTTATAGAGTATAGTGTTATAGAGCACTATAGTATGGAAACAGCACCTCTGGCCATGCTTAACGATTACTCCGCCCAGTCTCATTGGTCTGACCTGTATCACAGCCCTCCAATTCATGCACTTATCCAAAATTCTCTTAAGTGTTGCTGCCTATCCATACAGATTGTGGTCTGGGGGTAAGGAAGTCTAGGATCCAGACGTAAAAGATTTGGAATTAGAATTAGAATTTTATTTCTTGTGTGTGTGTGTGTGTGTGTGTGTGTGTGTGTGTGTGTGTGTGTGTGTGTGTGTGTGTGTGTGTGTGTGTGTGTGTGTGTGTGTGTGTGTGTGTGTGTGTGTGTGTGTGTGCGCGCACACGCGCGCGCCGTTAACTCCTGGTGGTCACACAGTCTGTCAGGATGCTCTCGATGGTGCCCTTGTAGGAAGTCCTGAGGACTTTGGGCCTCATGCCAAACTTCTTCAGCCGTCAGGGGTGAAAGAGGCGCTGTTGTGCTTTTTCCACCACACAGCCGGCATATGCAGTCCAGGTGAGATTCTCAGTGATGTTAAGTCCTAGGTCTAAGAATTTGGAGATAGTTTTCTTGGAATTACAGTGCTGAAGGCAGAGCTGTATTTAATAAACATGGTTCAATAGTTTAACTTAATATCAGAGAATGTATACAGTACACAACCTGAAATTCTTATTCTCCACACACATCCACGAAACAGAAGAAAGACCCCAAAGAATGAATGACTGAAAAATGTTAGAACCCCAAAGCCCTTTCCCCACCATGCACAAGCAGCAGCAAAAGCATCAACCCTCCCCCCCTCCTCACCCCCCCATTTGCTTCAGCAAAAGCATTAGCCTCCCCACCCCACCACCCACCTTGCAAGCAATAGCAAAGCCCCAAAAGAGACCATGATCTGGTGTTCATAACTTCCTGTGGAATCTACCACCTATCTCCATTGGGGGTGTGGGGTGGGGTAGGGGTATGTTGACCAATTAACCTAATACTACCATGTACTCTGCTCTACTGCCATGATGAGGCCAAACTCAGGTTGGAGGAGCAACACCTCATAAACCATCTGGGTAGTCTCCAGCCCCTTGGCATGAACATCGAATTCTCCAACTTCTGGTAATTCCCTCCCTCTCCCTTCCAGGCAGACATACTTTATTGATCCTGAGGGAAATTGGGTTTCGTTACAGCCGCACCAACCAAGGATAGTGAAGAAACATAGCAATATAAAACCATAAATAATTAAATAAAAATAAGTTAGTAAGTCCAATAAGCCCAATAAGTCCAGGATCAGCCTATTGGCTCAGGGTGTCTGACACTCCGAAGGAAGAGTTGTAAAGTTTGATGGCCACAGGTAGGAATGACTTCCTATGACGTTCAGTGTTACATCTCCGTGGAATTAGTCTCTGGCTGAATGTACTCCTGTGCCTAACCAGTACATTATGGGGTGGATGGGAGTCATTGTCCAAAATGGCATGCAACTTGGACAGCATCCTCTTTTCAGACACCACCGTCAGAGAGTCCATTTCCACCCCCACAACATCACTGGCCTTACGAATGAGTTTGTTGATTCTGTTGGTGTCTGCTACCCTCAGCCTGCTGCCCCAGTACACAACAGCAAACATGATAGCACTGGCCACCACAGCCTCGTAGAACATCCTCAGCATCGTCCAGCAGATGTTAAAGGACCTCAGTCTCCTCAGGAAATAGAGACGGCTCTGACCCTTCTTGTAGACAGCCTCAGTGTTCTTTGACCAGTCCAGTTTATTGTCCATTTGTATCCCCTGGTATTTGTAATCCTCCACTATGTCCACACTGATCCCTTGGATGGAAACAGGGGTCACCGGTGCCTTAGCCCTCCTCAGGTCCACCACCAGCTCCTTAGTCTTTTTCACATTAAGCTGCAGATGATTCTGCTCGCACCATGTGACAATCCCATCCCAGTTTCCCTCGGCTTCCTCCTCCAGCTGCCTATCTCCTCCCTCATGGTTCCGCCTCCTTCTACTACCCATAGTGCTTTCCCCTTACATTCCTTCTTCACCTCTCCTGCCTATCCTCTCCCCCACCCATTGATCTTTCCCCTTACTGGTTTTTTCACCAGGCACCTACCAGCCTTCTCCTTCCCACCCTCCCCCCACCTTCTTTATAGGGTCCCTGAAAAGGGTCTCGGCCCAGATCATTGACTATTTGTTTCCACAGATGCTGCTCAACCTGCTGACTTCCTCCAGCATGTTGTGCGTGTTGCTTTGACCCCAGCACCTGCAGAGTATTTTGTGTTTACATTTCCTCTTCCTTTGTCCACAATCCCATGACTGGAGCACTAATCCCATTCCTCTTTTAAATCTCGTTCCTACCACTCACTCCAAATCCCAACCACTCAACGTGCAAAAATACTTCACATATTTTAGATAATCTCCTCTGCGTCTCCCAAAAAGGCCTCGTTGTAGACCTCGTTCTTCCTTTCCCATCGACGGTTAGGAGTGGGCAATTTCTGTTGGATCTGGACAGATCATCCACAAATCTGAGAAATTCACAAGTATTTACTCAAACTTGCTGATGCGTCACTTTCTAGACCATTCATTTCCATGACAACTATCTCCAGCTATGTTTGTAGTTTATGCAAATATCGATGTTATCACTGGTACTGTTATCATTATCAGCACTGTTCCCTCGGAGCTGCACGGGTGTGTGGCCACGCGGTAACTGAAATGTTCCCACACACGTAGCCTTTGCTAACTCGCAGCTGGAATTTTATATAATGTTAACATAATTTTTAAATGATATTAATACGATTGTGGAATTATGCTAATGTAATTTTGAAATCTATAATTGTGAAATACCCGGTAATTAGTTATTATTAATGAATATAATCCATCAATTTACCAAATAATAAATGTACCCCAACTTTTACTTTGAAACATTTTAGAACCTCAACATATTTACATTTCAAGTAACAGCACTGTTACAAATGGACACAATTTTACTAATTAAATACTAATTAAAATGTTACTAATGGACACAAAATGGAAGTCAGTAGCTCATTGTTAATATACCAACAGCTTGCTGATCGCTGATGGCAACTAAGTTTAAAAGTTTATGAAATTTTATGAAAGACATTCTTTGTTGCATTTCATTACATCCTTCATAAATAAATCAAAAGCATGTGATTTTTCAATTTTCATTCTAAATATTATGCATACTACAAAAAATATTTAAGGTGCTGCACAGTTTTCAGGCCGTGTAAAGATTTCCTGCTCAGAGTAATGTCTGATCCAGGCAGCTGTTAAGAAAAATAGAGGGAATATTGATAGGCAGCTAGAGCAATCTGAATGCTTGGGGATACGAAAGCTGTGGAGTGTAGTGGATACTGCCCAATGCATCACAGGCACAACCCTCTCTACTATTACTCATACTTACAGGAGGTGCTGCCTCATTCAAGGTAACATCCACCATCAAAGAACCCCAACATCTAGGCCATGCCAGCTTCTCACAGGGACCATTGGAGGTACTGAAGCCCGAAATCCCACACCAGGTTCAAGAAAAGCTACTTCCCTTCACCATTCAGTTCTTGAATCAGCTGGATTAGTTACAAACGAGGTGACCATGGACAGACATGTTGGAACGGGTATGGGGATGTTCTGGAGCAGAGGTGCTCAGCAAAGCGGTCTCCCATTTCCATGATAGGCTTTTATTAGCTGCAAGAGACCACCACACAACATCCTGGAGACTGAGGGGGGAGCAGTGCCTCCAACTGCCTTTATACAGGGGTCTGTGGGAGGAGCCACAGGAGCAGTCAGCAGAGGGGCATGTCCAGACAGGTATATGTAGTTCACCACATTGTCGTGTTGCACCAATGTAGAGAAGGCTGCTTTGGGAACACTGGATGCAATAAATTCACTGGTTAAATGTGGCCTCACCTGGAATGTCTGTTTGGGGCCCCGAATGGAGGTGAGGAAAGGAGTGAATGGGCAGGTGTAGTATTTTTGTTGCTTGCAAGGATACATGCCAGGAGGGAGATTAGTGGGGACGGATGAATGGACAAGGAAATCATAGAGGGAGAGATCTCTACAGAAACCAGAGAGTGCGGGTCAAGATGTGTTCGGTGATCCTGTTGAAGATGGTGGAAGTTGAGGAGAATAATGTGTTGGATGTGAGGGCTCATTGGGTGATAGGTGAGGACAAGATATTGCATGAGTTTCTGGTCGGCATACCATGGTGAGAATATGTGAAACAGGTGCTGAAATTCTTGAGCAACACACTGAAAAATATGCTGGAGGAACTCAGCAAGTCTGGCAGCATCTATGGAAGTGAATAAACTGTTGAAGCTTCAGCCCGAGACCCCTCATCGATCTGATGCAATGACTGTTTATTGCCCTCCACAGATGTTGCCAGGACTCGAGGCTTGAGTAATGAGGAGAGACTAGATAGTGTGGGACTGTTTTCCCTGGAGTGAAGGAGGCTGAGAGGTGACCAGATAGAGGTTTATAAAATCATGAGGCACACAGGTAAGGTACAGTACCATACAAAAGTCTTAGGCACCTTAGCTACAGTACATATATGTGCCTAAAATTTTACTCAGTATTATTGCTAGTCACAATCTTTTTCCAGGGTGGGGGAATCTAAAACTAAATGACATAGGTTTAAGATAAAAGGGGAAAGATTTAAAGGGGACATGAGGGGCAAATTTTTTTCATACAGAGGATGATAGATACTGTATATGGAACATGTTATCAGAAGTGATGGAGGGTGGTTAACATTACCTCTATTTTTTCATTTTACTGTATCTATATATATATATATATATATATATATATATATATATATATATATATATATATAGAATAGATGAAAAATGATGCAAAACCAGAAATGATACATATTTTTTAAAAAGTGAAGTCATCTTCATGGGTTCAATGTGCATTTAGGAATCAGATGGCAGAGGGGAAGAAGCTGTTCCTGAATCGCTGAGTGTGTGCCTTAAGGCCTCTGTACCTCCTTCCTGGTGGTAACAATGAGAAGAGGGCATGCCCTGGGTGATGGGGGTCCTTAATAATAGACATCGCCTTTCTGAGGCATCGCTCCTTGAAGATGTCTTGGATACTACGGAGGCTAGTACCCAAGTGGAGTTGACTAATTTTATAGTTTTCTCTAGCTTCTTTCAGTCCTGTGCAGTGCCTGCCCCCCATACCAGATAGTGATGCAGTGTGTCAGAATGCTCTCCATGGTACATCTATAGATGTTTTTGAGTGTTTTTGTTGACAAATCAAATCTCTCCAAATTCCTAATGAAATATAGCTACTGTCTAGACTTCTTGCATTGACAAGCTGGGACCAGGTTAGATCTTCAGAGAACTTGACACCCTGGAACTTGAAATTGCTCACTCTCTCCACTTCTGATCCCTCTACGAGGATTGGTTCATATTCCCGTGTCCTACCCTTTCTGAAGTCCACAATCAGCTCTTTCATCTTACTGACATTCAGTGGAAGGTTGTTGCTGTGTTGCCACCCAACCAGCTGTTATATCTCACTCCTGTACGCCCTCTCATCTCCATCTGAGATTCTACCAACAATGGTTGTATCATCAGTAAACTTACAGATGGCATTTGAACTATACCTAGCCACATAGTCATGTGCATATAGAGAGTAGAGCAGTGGGCTAAGCACACACACTGAGGTGTGCCAATGTTAATTGTCAGCGAGGAGGAGACGTTATCACCAATCTGCACAGACTGTGGTCTTCCGGTTAGGAAGTGGAGAATCCAATTGCAGAGGCCCAGGCTCTGTAGCTTATTGATCAGGATGATGAGAATGATGGTGTTAAATGCTGAGCACCCTGACATAGGTCTTTGTATTGTCCAGGTGACCTAAGGCCGTGTAAAGAGCCATTGTGACAATGGGCGAATTTCTGTGGGTCCAGGTCCTCGCTGAAGCAAGAGTTCATTCTAGCCATGACCAACCTACCACATAGATGTGAGTGCTACTGGGCAATAGTCACTAAGGCAGCTCACATTTAGGCTACATCCACACTAGAGCAGATAACTTTGAAAACGCCGGTTTCGCGTAAAAACAATAGGCGTCCACACTATGCGTTTTTGAAAATACTTCTGTCTACACTGAAACGGAGATTTCGGCGAATCTCCTCCTCCTGCACGTGTGCAGGACACATCTACTGAAAAGAAGCGACATGTTTTGTGTCGAATCTCGCCGTGAAAGTGGGCGTTTGTGCAGTTACAGACTAGAAAAACTTAAAACAACAGACAGCTGTTGGCTCTCGCGCGGGAGAACTTAAAAGTGAAAAAAAAAATACTGGAGTGTACAGAAGCAACCGACAGGGAGTTCATGGACAGATTGACCCGGCTGACGACAAACATTGAAAAACTGATGAACTCCGTTGCATTAATAAAGCACCTTGTTAAATGTATAAAACATGTCTGCATCAGTATTATCTTGTATTCCCATACAATGTTACATTAGGCTGTTACACAGCTATTGTCAGAGAAGTACTTGCATAAATAGGTAAACCACCTTCATACGAGCAAGGACAGAAAACAGGGCAAAGTGAGTATACTTATTTATTCAGTAGGTTATGGCTCAAAGTATTTGGTGAGTACATTTCTAACTCTTCTGGCGTCAATCTCGTTGCCGTCTGTTCTAAAATTGTTAGGTTGCGTTCAAGAAAACAATGAAATAGCACGCTGCCATCTAACAGTGTTTTCAGATTTCTCTGGTTATCCCATCCACACTGCTCCGGCCAATCCAGCATTTTCAAAATTACACACTTTGGAGAGCATTTCTGAAAAGCTCTGGTTTCAGGGGATGAAAACACTGTTTTAGTGTGGACGGAGGGTAAAAACGAAGAGAAAAAGTTTCGGTTATGGATTTATCCGGCGTAGTGTGGACGTGGCCTAAGGCACTAGAATAATTGTTACCTTTTTGAAGCGAGTGGGAACTTCTGACCATGGAAATGAGAGGTTAACAATGTCCTTGATTACTCCCGCCAGTTGGTTGGCATGCGTTTTCAGAGCCTTACCAGTACTCAGTTGGTGTCTGCCGCCTTGTGAGGGTTCTCCCTCAAAGACAGTCTAACATTGGCCTCTGAGACAAAGATCACAGGGTCACTGCAGCGGTAATTACATACTCCCTTTCCAAGCAAGCGTAGTAGGTGTTGAGTTCATCTGGTAGTGAATCATTGCTGCCATTCATGCTATTGGGTTTCGCTTTGTAGGAAGTATTGTCTTGCAGACCCTGCCAGAGATGACGTGCATCTGGTGTCGCCTCCAACCTTCCTCAGAATTGTCTCTTCGCTCTTTGAAATAGCACTCAGCAAGTCATACCTGGTTTTCTTGTACAGATCTGGGTCAACAGACTTAAATGCCACAGATCTAGCCCTCAGCTGATGACGTCCCTCCCGGTTCATCCACGGCTTTTGGTTTGGGAATGTACAGCAAGACTTTGTAGGCACACACTCATCCACACAGGTTTTAATAATGTCAGCAACAACTGTGGCATACTCATTCAGATTTGAAGAGGAATCACAGAATACAATCCAGTCCATCGATTCAAAGCAGTCCTGTAGGCACTCCTGTGCTTCCCTTGTCCGTACCTGCTTGGTCTTCACTACTGATGCTACAGTCTTTAGTCTCTACCTGTATCCAGGGAGTAGTATAGCCAGGTGATCAGACTTTCCAGAATGAGGGTGTGGAATATCACGGGAGGCATCCTTGATGGTGGTGTAACAATGGTCCAGTGTGTTGTTTCCTCTGGTATTGCAAGTGATTTGTTGATGGTAATTATTTTTTTTCATGCTGGCCTTGTTAAAATCCCCCAAAATGATGGTGAAGGCATCAGGGTGCGCTGTTTCATGCACGTTGATCTTATTGTTCAGATCACCTAAAGCCTGTTTGACATTGTCTGAGGTGCAATGTATACTGCTACCAAAATGATCACAGAAATCTTTTGAGGTAGGTAAAATAGACGGCACTTAATTGCAAGATATTTCAGATTTGGTGCGCAGAATTAGGACAACACCGATACATTTCTGCACCAAGAAGAGCTGATCATGAGGCATACACTTCCACCTCTGCTTTTGAGAGACTTGATATATATCTAAAATAGTTAAATTAAATAAATAGTGCAAAAATAAAAATAAGCAAAGTAGTGAGCTACTTTTCGTACAGCTCCATGGACCAACCATTGCTCTGGGCAGGAGATTTGTACACAGCCTGAAAAACTGCGCGGCAATTTAATAAAACATTATATTAAAATATTTCAGCTCTGTCACATCAAATGCTACATGCACAAGGGCATTTCAGTTACTGTCAGCTGTGTAGATTAGAGGGAACAGTGAGGCTGGTACATTAATGTGTAGAGAGATTTGGACAAGACAATGGATAGGTATGGTTTAGACTGGGATATGGGCCAAATTCGGGCAAATGGGACTAGCTGAGGAAGGCAGCATGGTTGGCAAAGACAAGATGGAACAAAGGGCCTGTTTCTGTGCTGTGTAGATTTCTAACTCTTTCAAAAGAGTATTCAGCATGTATTTACAACCAGAAGGACTAATTTCCCACAACCATCCCCCGCAGAAATATCACAGACATCTCTCTGATTCATATCTCAATTCTTTAATTGGAAACAATTTTCTTACTGATAGTCTAATTGACACGATGGAACAATATAAAAGGCCAATGGTTTTATGGAACAGCAGAGAGAAAAATGATGAATCTACCATTTACCGACAGAGCCTTTGGCCCGTGACTCAGTTATTAATGTTAGTGTTCTTGCCTTCCGATTAGAAGGTTGTGGCATCAAAACCCGCTGGAGACGCGTATTGAATTGATCTGAGTCACAGGGTCGCGGAGCAACAGAGCGCGGATACAGGTTCTTCAGACCAACTAGTCCACGTTGACCAGGTTGTCCAGCTAGTTAGTCCCGGGTTCCTGTATTTAGTTCATAGCCCTTCAGGTCCCACTGCTCCATGTACGTAAGCAAATGTTTTTAAAATGACATTGTTGTACTTATCTCAACCACTTCCTCTGGCAGCTCATTCCATGTACTCACCACCCACCCTCTGTGTGAAGCAGATGGAATACAGTGTCGGGAAGTGTACGGTCATGGACTTTGGAAGAAGAAATAAAAATGTGGACTACTTATGGAAAGGAGCGGAAATCCAAAAGCCCGAGGTGCAGAGGGACTTGGGCGTCCTCGTGCGGAACACCCTGAAGGTTCATTTGCAGGTTGAGTCGGTGGTTAGCATTCATTTTGAGAGGACTACAATATGAAAGCCAGGGAGTAATGCTGAGGCTTCATCAAGCTCTGGTGTAGCCTCACTTAGAGTATTGTGAGCAGTTTTAGACCCCTTATCTAAGAATGTATGTGCTGATACTTGAGAGGGTTCAAAGGAGATTCACGAAAATGATTCCAAGATTGAAAGGCTTACCATATGAAGAATATTTGATGATTCTCGGCCTCTACTCACTGGAATTCAGAAGAATGAGGGGTGACAACGTTGAAACCCATTAAATATTGAAAGGTCTCGATAGAGTGGATGCGGAGAGGATGTTTCCTATGGTGGGGGAGTTTAAGACCAGAGGACACAGCTTCAGAATAGAGAGGAACGTCCTTTTAGAACAGGTCTGAGGAGAAATGTCTTTAGCCAGAGGGTGGTACATCTGTGGAATTCATTGCTGTGGAAGCCAAGTCACCGGGTATATTTAAGGCAGAGGTTGATAGATTCATGATTGGTCAGGACATGAAGGAATACAGGGAGATGGCATAAGATTGGGGCTGAGAGGGAAAATGGATCAGCCACGATGAAATGGCAGAGCAGATCCAATGGGCCAAATGGCTTAATTCTGCTCCTATATCTTATAGATTCTGCAGGTGATGGAAATCTTGATTAAGTCTTGATGAAGGGTCTCGGCCTGTTTATTCCCCTTAATAGATGTGGTCTGACCGCTGAGTTCCTCCAGCATTTTGTGTGTGTGTGTGTTCCTTTTACATCTTTCCTCTCTCATCCTAAATCTATACCTGTTCTTTTGGACACACCTCCCCTGGGGAAAAGTTGGTTACCATCCATAATATATATGCTCTTCATAATTGATACACTTTGCAAGAGGTGATGCACTTTGATAAGGTCGATAGTTTGGCATGGATTAGATGGGCCAAAGGGCCTGGTTCATTCACAAGAAGATCTGCAGCATTTAAAGACAGCCGGAGACCTTCTCCCAGGGCAGGAATGGCTAATACGAGAGGGCTTAATTTTAATGTGATTGGAGGTAAGTACAGAGGGATGTCAGACGTAAGTTTTTCTTATACACAGAGCGGTGGGTGCGTGGAACGTGCTACCAGGGTGGTGGCAGAGGCAGATACTTTCGGGACACTTAAGAGCCTCTTAGATAGGAGCATAGATGAAAGAAAATGGATGGCTATGTGGGCGGCAAGATTGATCTGAAAGAGGTTAAAAGGTCAGCACAGCTTTGTCGGTTTTCCCAGGGCAGAACAAGTTGATCGTAATTTTAAGGTGATTGGAGGAAAACTGTAGGGGGATGTCAGAGGTGGGTGCTGGGGGTGGTGGTAGAGGCAGATACATTAGGGACATTTAAGAGAGTCTTAGATAGCCACATGGATTAATGGGGACAACATAAAGTCAGTTTAAATTTTGTTGTTTCACTTAAGTCTACCCAGAGACCCGGTATTTGAGTTGGTGGTGCTATCAGGCCATGGTTGCTGCAGAACGCTGATGTCTATGACCCATTCTGTAGTCATTTACTGCTTTTAGTGCCTCTGAGTGTTGATCTGTTTGAGGTCAGTGGAAGAAACTTTGGGGGAGATGTTAGAGACAGTGTGTGGTGGGGTGGAGATATGTCTCCTTCATAAGGTGTAAGACACTCTTTCCCTCCGCTAGCCTGCAGGTCTCCCTTGGGCAAGGTGTAGCACCTGCTGAACAAGCCCCCCTCCCTCACCTGCGATCAGGGTCACGTGAAGCCATGGGAGCAGGTGGTGGATGCTCACATGAGTGGCTGATGCACCTCACAAGTCCTGGTTATGTGACCGCTGACCCCAGGCAGACAATCTCTGAAGAGTATTGATAATGGCTGGGGTCACCCATCTTGTAAAGGCACTGCCCAGAAGAAGGCAATGGCAAACCACTTCCGTAGAAAAATTTGCCAAGAACAGCCATGGGTCATGGAAAGATCATGATCACCCACGTCATATGGCACGGCACATACCATTGCCACCGCCCTCCACCTGGCCCTAACCCACCTGGACAAAAAAGACACATACGTTCGAATGTTGTTCATAGACTTCAGTTCAGCATTCAACACAATCATCCCTCAGAAACTGATTGGAAAGCTGAGCCTACTGGGCCTGAACACCTCCCTCTGCAACTGGATCCTAGACTTCCTGACTGGGAGACCTCAGTCAGTCCGGATTGGGAGCAGCATCTCCAACACCATCACACTGAGCACGGGGGCCCCCCAGGGCTGTGTGCTCAGTCCACTGCTGTTCACTCTGCTGTCCCACGACTGTGCTGCAACACACAGCTCGAACCATATCATCAAGTTCACCAATGACATGACCGTGGTGGGTCTCATCAGCAAGAACGATGAGTCAGCTCACAGAGAGGAGGTGCAGTGGCTAACGGACTGGTGCAGTGCCAACAACCTGTCTCTGAATGTGAACAAAACAAAAGAGATGGTTGTTGACTTCAGGAGGGCACGGAGCGACCACTCCCCACTGAACATCGACGACTCCCTGGTAGAGATCGTTAAGAGCCCAGATTTCTTGGTGTTCACCTGACGGAGAATCTCACCTGGTCCCTCAACACCAGCTCCATAGCAAAGAAAGATCAGCAGCGTCCCTACTTTCTGTGAAGGCTGAGGAAAGTCCATCTCCCACCCCCCCATCCTCATCACATTCTACAGGGGTTGTATTGAGAGCATCCTGAGCAGCTGTATCACTGCCTGGTTCGGAAATTGCACCATCTCGGATTGCAAGACCCTGCAGCGGATATTGAAGTCAGCTGAGAAGATCATCGGGGCCTCTCTTCCCGCCATTACAGACATTTACACTACATGCTGTATCCACAAAGCAAACAGCATTATGAAGGACCCCTCACACCCCTCATACAAACTCTCCTCCCTCCTGCCATCTGGGAAAAGGCACCGAAGCATTCGGGCTCTCACAACCAGACTATGTAACAGTTTCTTCCCCCAAACCATCAGACTCCTCAATACCCAGAGCCTGGACTGACACCTTACTGCCCTATTGTCTTGTTTATTATTTATTGTAATGCCTGCACTGTTCTGTGCACTTTATGCAGTCCTGGGTAGGTCTGTAGTCCAGCGTAGTTTGTTTCTGTGTTGTTTTCACGTAGTTCAGTGTAGTTTTTGTAGTTTCATGTAGCACCATGGTCCTGAAAAACATTGTCTCGTTTTTACTGTGTACTCTACCAGCAGTTATGGATGAAATGACAATAAAAGGTGACTTGACTTGACTTGATGATGAATAAAGATTACACAGTGGTAGGGAATGCAGTGCCGGGGTGATGTTAGAGGCAGATACCTTAGGGACTCTTTGATAAGAATATGGATGAAAGAAGAATGGAGGGCTATGTAAGACAGAAAGGTTAGATTGATGTTGGAGCATGTTAATAGATCGGCACAACACCATGGACTGAAGGATCCATACTGTGCTGTAGTGTTCTATGTTCCCAAGGGCAATTATAAATGAGGGTGGTGGGTACATGCTTTGCTGCCTTACAACTATATCCAGTCATGGGGAAGACTATGGGAGTAAACCCCGGGAAAAAGTCTGGAGCTGGAGTCCCAAATGCTGACTGGCAACTCCTGCAACACTGCTGGTCCCAAACTATATCAGTCTCGGACGTTCCTTTGGCTTCAGCGGCGTGGGGAGAGAGAGGGAGCCTGCTGTGTGGGCAACAGCTTCCTTCCATATTGTACTGCTCTGGCTTGCGTATCACGTAGACAGCTAGGACGCAACATCCATGGTACCTTGACCAACGGAGGGCCTTATCGTGAGTACATGGAATGAGATGTCAGAGTAAGACAGAGGTGGATACAATTTCAGAAACACTTTTAATGGAGGGAAGCAGTTGTCATGTGGGGAGTTAGTTTAGTTGACGATCTAAAGTTACTTCCATCATGCTGGTCATCGTTTCCCGACACTGTATTCCATCTGCCGTTTCTTTGCCCTTTCTCCTAATCTGTCTAAGTCCTTCTGTAGCCTCTCTACTTCCTCAACACTACCTGCTACTCCACCTATCTTTGTATCATCTGCAAACTTTGCAGCACAACCATCTATTCTATCGTAGAATCATTGACATATAGCGTAAAAAGAATCAGTCCCAACACAGACCCCTGTGGAACATCACTAGTCACCAGCAGCTAACCAGAAAAGGCTCCCTTTATTCCCACTCTTTGCCTCCTGCCAATCTGCCACTGCTTTATCCATGTTAGAATACTTCCTGTAATACCATAAACTTGTAGCTTGTTAAGCAGCCCCATGTGTGGTACCTTGTCAAAGGCATTCTCAAAGTCCAAGTAGACAGCTTCAGTTGATTCTCCTTTGTCTATCCTGCTTGTTATTTCTTCAAAGAATTCCAACAGATTTGTCAGGCAAGATTTTCTCTTGAGGAAACCATGCTGACCATGGCCTATTTTATCATGTGCTTCCAAGTATCCTGAGACCTTAGCTTAGTAATCAACTCCAATTACTGAAGTATAACTGGCCTATAGTTTCTTTCTTCTGCCTCTCTCCCTTCTTGAAGAGTGGAGTGACATTGGCAATTTTCCAGTCTTCCAGAACCATTCGAGAATCTTGTGATTCTTGAAAGATCATTGCTAATGCCTCCACAATCTCTTCAGCCACCTCTTTCAGAACTCTGAGGTGTACACCATCTGATCCAGATGACTTATCTACCTTCAGATCTTTCAGTTTCCGAACCATCTCTCTAGTTATGGTATCTGCACACATTTCATGACCTCTGAACTTCTACAAAACTGCTAATGCCTTTCACAGTGAAGACTGGTGCAAAATATTTATTCAGTTCATCTGCTATTTCCTTGTCCCCCAGTACGACCTCTCCAGCATCATTTTCCAGTGGCCCGATATCCACTTTTGCCTCTATTTTACACTTTATGTATCTGAAGAAACTTCTAGTTTCTTCTTTTTAATATTATTGGCTAGCTTACTTTCATATTACATCTTTACCTTCTTAATGATATTTTTAGTTGCCTTTTGTTGGTATTTAAAAGCTTCCCAATTCTCTAACTTCCCACTAAGTTTTGCTCAATTATATGCCCTCTCTTTGGCTTTGATGTTGGCTCTGACTTCTCTTGTTAGCCATGGTTGTGTCAGTTTACCTTTAGAATACTTCTTCCTCTTTGGGATGTCTGTATCCTGTGCCTTCTGAACTGCTTCCAGAAATTTCAACCATTGCTGCTCTGCTGTCATCCCTGCCCATGTTCTTTTCCAATCAGTTCCGGCCAATTCCTCTCTCAGGCCTCTGTAATTCCTGTGGTGAACTACGTATACCTGTCTGGACACGCCCCCCCTGCTGACTGCTCCTGTGGCTCCTCCCACGGACCCCGGGATAAAGGCGATTGGAGACACAGCCCCGGCCTCAGTCTCCAGGATGTTGTGTGGTGGTCATTTGCTGCTTGTTCTTTCTTCCAGCCAATAAAAGCCTATATCTCGCCTCACGTCTCCGAGAGTTATTGATGATGCATCAATTTTATTGGCTGGAAGTTTTAAAACATGGAAAGTATTTTACGTCTGGAAAAATTAGACTTGGACCCCCAAGCTCCAGAAGCAGCTCTTGCCTTTGAATTCTGGCTTGCATGCTTCCAATCATACTTGGAAGCGATTCCAGTGACTGAGCCTGCCACAATGTACAAAATCCTCCTATCCAGAGTAAGTCCGAAAGTATTCTCCCTTATCAGAGACCTGCCAACCTACCAAGGGGCACTGGACGCCCTCGAAAGACAGTATCTGCGGCCGGTGAACACCGTCTACGCAAGACATCGCTTAGCGACGCGGCGACAGCGACCCGGTGAGTCGAGCGGGGAGTTTCTCCGAGCCCTACAGACACTCGTGCGAGCTTGCGACTGCAAAGGACTGACAGCAGAACAACATGCGGAGCTGCTAGTATGAGACGCCTTCGTTACGGGGATCAGGTCAGTGTACGTGCGCCAGCGGCTGCTGGAAAATGCCGATCTTACCTTATGCTCGGCGATCGAGACGGCCGACACGCTGGAGGCTGCTCTGCACAAAGCTGATGCGGTCCAGCCACGCGATCCCCCACCGGTTCCGTGGACACTGCAGACCCCGCCACCCGCGAGCGAATTCACCACCGCTGCTGCCAGTCGTGAGTCCACGAACTCCCCGAACCCGACCACAGCTGCTGCCAGTTGCAAGTCCGTGCAGTGTTACTTCTGCGGACTTGAAAACACCCCTGAAAACGCTGCCCGGCCCGAGAAGCGACCTGCTCCAGCTGTGGGAAGAAGGGCCATTTCGCCAAGGTCTGTAAGTCTAAACCATGAGCGGGGTCGGGCTGCGCTGCGTGTGAGGCATGGGGGCCGCCATCTTGGTCACCGCCATCTTGCCTGCCCGCCTCGTGCGAGGCATGGGGGCCACCACCTTGATGCCCGCCTCGTGCGAGACATGGGGGCGGCCATCTTTGTTGGCGCCACCTCGCCCCGCCCACGACCCACTGGTGCTTACCGGACACCAAGACGGCAGTTCAACTCTGGCCTCCGTAACCCTCGACCAAAGCGCCCCACACCAGCTTGCAAGGTCAATGATGGACATCCTGGTGGAGGGGCACAGGACTAGCTGCCTGTTTGACACGGGCAGCACTGAGAGTTTTATTGACCCGGACACAGTGCAACGCTGCGGACTCGTGACACGGCCGGTAAGCCAGAGGGTCACCTTGGCTTCTGGGTCGTATTCCACAGACATCCGGGTGGGTTGTGTAGCAACATTGGTGGTGCAGGGCACAGAATATCGGGACTTTGCGCTACTGGTCATGCCTCAACTGGGCGCGCCTGTGCTATTGGGGCTGGACTTCCAGAGCCACCTCAAAAGTGTGACTATGGCATATGACGGGCCCCTCCCACCACTCACTGTCAGGAATCCTCAGTTTTGTGGGACTTCGTCACATACCCCGCTACTGACCACACACACACACCAACCCACACATCCCACCCAGCACCATGCTGACAGCTGCGCTACTGACACCACTTGCAGCCTATCCACCCTCAAGATCCCTCCCCCACCGCTGTTCGCCAACCTGACCCCCGACTGTAAACCTGTGGCAACTAAAAGCAGGAGGTAGAGCGCGGGGGACAGGGCCTTCATTCAGTCAGAGGTGCAACAGCTGCTCAGGGAGGGGATCATTGAGCCAAGCACAAGTCCTTGGAGGGCCCAGGTGGTCGTTGTTCGGACCGGGTAAAAAAATAGGATGGTCATGGACTATAGCCAGACCATCAATAGGTTCACGCAGCTTGACGCGTACCCCCTACCCTGCATCGCGGATATGGTCAACCAGATAGCTCAGTACAAGGTGTACTTGACCATAGATCTGAAATCCGCTTATCACCAGCTCCCCATCCGCCCAGAGGACCGCCCCTACACCACCTTCGAGGTGGGTGGCAGGCTCTATCCCTTCGGTGTCACGAATGGTGTCTCTGTCTTCTAGAGGGAAATGGACCGGATGGTGGACCAGTGCCAACTGAAGGCCACATTTCCCTACCTGGATAACATCACCATCTGTGGTCACGACTGGCCGGATCACAACACCAACCTCCAACGATTTTTCCAAGTGGCCAAAGCCCTGAACCTTACTTATAACAGGGACAAGTGTGTGTTCGGAATCACCCGACTCGCTATCCTTGGGTATGTCGTGGAGAACGGGGTCATCAGCCCTGATCCCGACCGTATGCGCCCCCTGTTAGAACTCCCTCTTCCCACCACCCTCAGAGCCCTCAGACGGTGCCTGGGCTTCTTTTCCTATTACGCCCAATGGGTCCCCCATTACGCAGACAAGGCCCGCCCCCTGGTCAAGTCTACCACTTTTCCCCTCTCTGCTGAGGCCTGCGCGGCCTTCAGCCACATTAAAGGGGACATTGCCAAAGCAACGATGCATGCGGTGGACGAGACCATTCCCTTCCAAGTAGAGAGTGACGCCTCTGATTTCGTGCTTGCTGCTACCCTCAATCAGGCAGGCAGGCCAGTAGCATTCTTTTCTCGTACCCTTCAAGGCTCTGAAATTCAGCACTCCGCGGTGGAGAAAGAAGCCCAGGCCATAGTGGAAGCTATTAGGCACTGGAGGCACTATCTCACCGGCAAAAGGTTCACCTTGCTGACCGACCAGCGCTCAGTTGTGTTCATGTTCAGCAACCAACAGCGGGGAAAAATCAAAAATGATAAAATTTTGCGGTGGAGAATAGAACTCTCCACTTACAACTATGATATCCTGTACCAGCCTGGAAGGCTCAATGAGCCCCCTGATGCCCTATCCCGGAGAGCGTGTGCCAGCGCACAGCTCGACCAGCTATACACCCTCCATGCAGATCTTTGCCACCCGGGGGTCACCCAATTTCGTGAAAGCCCGGAACCTGCCGTACTCCCTTGAGGACATCAGGACGATGACCAGGGACTGCCAAGTCTGCGCTGAGTGCAAACCGCACTTCTACCATCCTGAAAAGGCACAACTTATCAAGGCCACCCGCCCCTTTGAGCGACTGAGTGTTGACTTTAAGGGCCCCCTTCCCTCCACCGACCGCAATGTCTACTTTCTCAACATTATCGACGAGTACTCGCGGTTCCCCTTTGCCATCCCCTGCCCCGTCACCACTGCCACTTCCGTCATAAAAGCCCTGTGCCAGCTCTTCACTCTGTTCGGATATCCCTGCTATATCCACAGTGATAGCGGGTCCTCCTTTATGAGTGACGAGCTGCACCAGTACCTGGGGCTCTGTAATTCCCTTTGCTCCACTGTAATACTGATACATTTAACTTTAGCTTCTTCTCAGATTACAGGGCGAATTTAATCATATTATGATCACTATCTCTAAAGAGTTCTTTAGTTCTCTAATCAATTCCGGATCATTGCACAACACCCAATCCATAATAGCTGATCCCCTAGTGGGCTCGACCACGAGCTGCTCTAAAAAGTCATTTCCTAGGCACTCTAGAAGTTCTCCCCCACCGTAATCCAGCATCAACCCGATTTTTCCAATCTACCTGCATACTGAAATCCCCCATGACTATTGTAACATTGCCCTTTTGGCATGTATTTTCTACTTCCTGTTGTAATTTGTAGGCCACATCCCTACTACTGTTTGTGGTCTGTATACAACTCCCATCAGAGTCTTTTTTACCCTTGTAGTTCCTTAGCTCTATCCACAACGATTCAACACCTTCCGACCCTGTGTCACCTCTTCCTAATGATTTGATTTCATTTTTACCCCAGGGCAATACTGCCCCTTCTGTCTTCTTGCAACACACACAAAATGCTGGTGGAACGCAGCAGGTCAGGCAGCATCTATAGGGAGAAGCACTGTCGACGTTTCGGGCAGAGACCCTTCCAAGCATTTTGTGTGTGTTGCTTGAATTTCCAGCATCTGCAAATTTCCTCATGTTTGCCTTCTGCCTTCCTGCCTGTCCTTTCAATACAATGAGTATCCCTGGACATTAAGCTCCCAGCTACAATCTTTCAGCCATGATTCAGTGACACCGACAATATCATATCTACCAATATGCAACTGTGCTGCTAGGTCATCTATCTTATTCCGTACACTGCGTTCAATCAAATAGGACACCTTCAATCACCCTTTTCGATCTTGTCCGCCTTTAACGTTGCAACTCATCCTGTAGACTGGAATTTTGCTCTATCAATGGCCTCTCCTCACTATACGTTGCCTCTGTTTGTAAATCAGCTTCCTCATATCTTCAGCACTATCATCCGCCTTTCCCATGATACCTCTAGCTCGGGACACTAGTCGCACAATGATTAACCTTTTGATTCCTAACTTTGTCTGAGGTCTTTCCAACATCTGCCTCTACAACCTCTCCACTAACTGTTCTGGCACTCTGGTTCCCATCCCCCTGCAACTCTAGTTTAAACCCCACTGTGCAGTATTAACAAACCTTCCCACTAGGATATTAGCCCCCTCCAGTTCGGGTGCAAACCGTCCCTCCTGTACAGGTCCCATCTTCCCTGGAAGAGAGCCCAATGATCCAAAAATCCTGTGTCCTCTCTCCTGCACCAATTCCTTAGCCACATATAATCTTCACAGTTCAGGCCTCACTAGCACATGACACGGGTAGCAATCCTGACATCACAACTCTGGAGGTCCTGCTTTTTAACTTAGTACCTAACTCCCTGAACTCCCTATGCAGAACCTCATCATTCATCCTACCTACGTCATTGCTATCTACATGGACTACGATTTCTGGCTGTTCACCCTCCCACTTGAGGACTCGATCTGAGACATCCTAGATCCTGGCACCCAGGAGGCAACATACCATCAAGCAATCTCACTCTCACCCACAGAACCTCCTGTCCATTCCCTAACTAATGAATCCTCTATCACCACAGTGTGCCTCTTCTCCCCTCACCACCTTCCCTTCTGTGTCACAGAGGCAGACTCAGTGCCAGAGATCCAACCACTGTGTCTTTCCTCTGTTAGGACATTCCCCCCTGACAGTATCCAAAGTGGTATACCTGTTGTTGAGGGAGATGACCATAGGGGTCTCCTTAACCCCCTTCCCCTTCCTGACTGTCATTCATTTTCCTGTGCCCTGCACCTCGGGTGTAACAACCTCTCTGTATGTCCTATCTATTACCCCCTCAGCCTCCGGAATGATCCGGAGTTCATCCAGTTCCAGCTCCAACTCCTTAATGCCGTTTGTTGCAAACTGCAGTTGGATGCATTTCTTGCAGTTGTAGTCGTCAGGCACACTTGAGGTTTCCTTGCCTTTCCACTATCCTGCCTGATATCTCTACTGTCCTAGCTAAGCAGATATAAAGAAGAGATGGAAATGTAAACTTAACCTGGAGCTTTTCTTTCCGTAACTGAAGCCTCGAAGAGCTAAAGCCTCAAGATCACCACTCTGACTCTGCCCGCTCAAACGATGGCCACTGCGTTTGCCCCACCTTCCTTTAATTTGCTAATAAATCCCAAGTGTCGAATGGTCGCAGGTAAAAGCTCTTTCTCGCTGTAGCGAGCCGCTGCTGCCTCCTCTACCTGGGCAGTGGACCTGATTGAATGCCCCTCCTCTCAAAACCAGATTGACTGCTGGTCAAACTCTTTTTTTTCATACACAGGGTTTGAGGGGTTATGGGCCGAACGTGGGCAACTCGGATTGCCAAGGAAGATGCCGTGGCTGGCACGGGCCAGTTGGGCTGAAGGTCTCAGATACACTACCCTAAATACACCACTGCTTTGCAATTGCTCATGCCTTCCTTGTAACGGAAACACAGCTCACCGTTAGTCATAAGTAACAAACATTGTGCCCCTTCCCCTGCCACCCCCTTCCAATGGTAACTGAAGATTTAAGAGGTAATTTTTTCCAATTAATAGCTTGTTTAAAATTAACCTGATTCGAGGTATGATTGAACAATCTGTTTCACATTTCAACAACTTAACTCAGAGTTTCTGAAATCTGTCTGAAAGCGAGGATAGGGTCATAGAGTAACACAGC
Organism: Hemitrygon akajei; assembly: GCF_048418815.1. NCBI lineage: Eukaryota > Metazoa > Chordata > Chondrichthyes > Myliobatiformes > Dasyatidae > Hemitrygon > Hemitrygon akajei. The sequence continues at coordinate 160,280,406 of NC_133134.1, read as the reverse complement.
CCTTTGGCCCATCTGGTCCACGCCAACCACAGCATGCTTCCTGCTATCCCAGTTGCCTGTGTACGGCCCATTGGCCTCCAAGCTCCTCCCTTTCATATACCTATCCAATTGCCTCTTAAATGTTGCACTTGTACCAGCCTCAACCACTTCCTCTGGCAGTCCCTCACACCCTCTATGTACAGAAGTTATCTTTCAGGTCTCTTTCAATGTTCCCTTGTATCTATGCCCTCTCGTTCTGGACTCCCCAACCCTGGAGAAAAGACTATGAGCAGCTACCTTGTCCATATCACTCCTCATTTTGTAAACTTCTGTGAGGTCACCCTCATTCTCTTGTGCTCCAGGGAGTAAAGATCCGTATAACTCAGGAAGCCCTAGTCCTGGCAGCATCCTCGCACATCCCTTATGCTCTCCCTCCAGCTTCTCAACTCTTTCCTCTCACAGGGTGGCTGAAACTGTACAAGATGCTGGAGGAACTCAGCAGGTCAGGCAGCATCCACGAGGGCCATTAGACAGTTGACGTTTTGGGTCAGGACCCTCCATCTGGACTGAAAGATAGAAGGGAGTTAGGCAGTATTAGAAGGAGGGGGCACAAAAGACCGGCTGTCTGTAAGGAGTCTGTACATTCTCCCCGCGAGCGCCTGGGTTTCCTCTGGGTGCTCGGGTTTCCTCCCACAGTCCGAAGACGTACAGGTTAGTAGGTTCGATTGGTCGTTTGGGTGTAATTGGGCGCCGTGGACTCATTGGGTTGGAAGAGCCTCTTACGGTGCTGCATCTTGAAATAAATAAATTGTAAACACAATAGGTGAGGTGGGGAGGGCCGTCAGGCAGATGGGGAGGGGAGGGTGAAATAACAGAGCTGGAGGTGATAGTTGGAGGCAACAAAGGGTTGAAGATAGTGGAAACTGATAGGAGAGGAACCTGGAACATGGAATCAAATAAGGGAGACACGGGGGGCAGATGGGAACAGTCAGGGGAGGGGAACTGTGGTAGGAGTGTGTGAGTGAAGGGCAGGCAGGAAGGGTGGAGGAGGGGTAAGAAACAGGGTGATGGAGGGGGCTAGGGTGGGTGTAGGATGAACTGGATAGATCAGGAGTAGAGGGAAAAGGGACATAGAAGGAGTCGTTTACCTGAGGGAACACACACCAGTCCTCACGGAGCAATCAAAAACGGAGAGAGTGAGCATTTTCTGGTTCCTGGGTGTCAACATCTCTAAGAATCTAACCTGGTCCCAACATACCAATGCAGCTATAAACAAGGCAAGACAGTGGCCATGTTTATTAGGAGTTTGAGGAGATTTGGTATGTTACCTAAAGATGTATCGTGGAGAAGATTCTAACTAGCTGCATTGCCATCTGGTAATGGGGGTGGGGGGGGGAGAGGAACTACTGCACAGGATTGAATTAAGCTGCAGGGAGTTGTAAAATTAGTCAGCTCCATCATGAACTCTTGCCTCTGTAGTATCCAGGACATCTTCAAGGAGCGATGCCTCAAAAAGGCGGCGTCTATCATTAAGGACCCCATCACCCAGGACATGCCCTCTTCTCATTGCTACCATCAGGAAGGAGGTACAGAAGCCTGAAGATGCACACTCAACGATTCAGGAACAACTTCTTCCCTTCCAATTTCTGAATAGACATTGAACCCATAAAAACTACCTCACTTCACTCCTTCACTCCTGATGAAGGGTGTCGGCCCGAAACATCATCACTACCTCCTCCCATAGATGCTGTCTGGCCTGCTGAGTTCTGTCAGCATTTTGTGTTTTATAAAACTACCTCACTACCTTTTTTCTTTCTGTTTTTGTACTACTTATTTAGTTTAACTATTTTATATATATATATATATATATGTACTTGCTGTAATTCACAGTTTTTTCTATATTGTTATGTATTGCATTGTACTGCTGCCGAAAGTCAACAAATTTCACAACATATGCCGGTGATTTAAAATCTGATTCTGATTCTGAAAGTGGAAAGTTCAACATTCATGCCTCTGAGTTATACATTCACCAGGCGGAATGAGGTGCCTTTCCTCTAGTTTGCACTTAGCCTCGGCCTGGCAGTGGAGGAGGCCGAGGACGGACATGCCAATGTAGGAATGGTGAGGAGGATTAAAATGGCTAGCAACTGGGACCTCCACTTGGCCATGATGGGTGTTTGGCAGAGCTGGCACCCAGTTTGTGCCTGGACTCACCAAAAGATATTTCCTTCACTAGTTTTAAATTGTGCGCATCAGAAGGAAGGTACACCAGCACCTGATGCTAATCTCGATTCTGCTCAATGGAACACTCTCTCCAACATCAGGTTTTCTATTTCTGTGCCTCAGTGATCAGCCAATTACCTTTGTTGTACAGCAATGATTCATCCCTTGCAAGATGTTTTCATCACGGGCTGGAAAGATTTGGCTCTGAAGGAGGATATTAAGCATGAGTGGAGCATCTGAAGACCATAAGGCTGTAAGACATAGGATCTCAGGCAATCAGCACATCGAGCCTGCTCTGTCATTTCCTCATCGCTGATTTAGTATTTGTCTCAAACCCATTTTCCTGTCTTCTCCCTGTAACCTTTGATACCCTGACTAATCAACCTCCGCTTTAAATACACCCAGTGATTTGGCCTCCACAGCCACCTGTGGCAATGAATTCTACAGATTCATCATTCTCTGACTAAATAAATTCCTTCTTGGCAACACACATAAAATACTGAAGGAAGTCAGCAGGGCGGGAGGCATCTATGGAAAACAAACATCATTTAAAATACCCCCCATTATCACCCCCGCTATGGAGATGAATGAACGGCCGAGACTCTTCAAAAAGGTGGGGCGAGGGGACGGATGATAGGTGAAGCCAAGTGGGTGGGAAAGATAAAGGGCTGAAAAAGGGAACCGATGGGAGAAGAGATTGGACTTTGAGAAAAAGGGAAGGAGGAGGGGACCCAGGGGAAGTGATAGGCAGGTGAAAAGAGTTACGGGCAAGAGTGGGGAATAGAAGAAGAGGGGAGGGGGAGAGAAACACTCTTTTACTGGAAGGGGAAATCAATATTCAAGCAGCTCAGGCGGAATGTAAGGTGTCGCTCCTCCACACTGAGGGTGTCCTCATCTGATTCAAGAAGGAAACCATCAACTGACAAATCGGAAAGGGAGAGGGAATTGGAATTAAAATGTTTGGCCAGCAGGATGTTCCACTGTTGGCAGATGGAACCGAGGTGCTCGACGAAGCAGTTCCCCAGTTTATAACAGGTTTCACCAATGTAGAGGAGACCGCATTGGGAGCACCGGACACAACACACAACCCCAGCAGATTTGCAGGTGAAGTGCTGCCTCACCTGGAAGGAGAGTTTGGGGCCCTGAATGGAAGTGAGGGGGTAGGTGAATGGGCAGGTATAGCAATTTGGCCGCTTGCAGGGATAAGTGTTAGGAGGGATGAATGGTCAAGGGAATCACGGATGGACTGATCCCTATGGAGAGTGGAGTGTGGAAGAGGTATGCTTGGTGGTAGCGCCCCTTTGGAGATGGCAGAAGTTACGGAGGGTGACATGTCAGATGCAGAGGCTCATGGGATAGTAGGTAAGGTCAAGAGGAACACTGTTAAGGTAGCAAGAAGATGGGGTGAGCACAGATATTCCGGAATGGAGGAGACACAGGTGAGGGCAGCATCAATGGTGGAAGAAGAGGAATAACAAATAGAGGGAATTAGGGTAATGGTCTATGTTCACTGAGCTAACCAGGCTGAGGCCCACATCTCGGTACTGAACAGGCATACTGTTCACCCTAACCCAACACCAGTCCTCATAGGCAGCCTCTCTTCCCTGAGTCCTGAGTGAGTCTTTGCTGGGTTTGTGCCCAGGGTCCCAGCGCTGCAGTCCTGTGGGTAAGAATTGCATTATTGTCAATCCCAATACCACTGTCATTGCCGGAAATGAATCCTGAACACTAAGTGAGATGTTAGTGTGTAGAATAGGGCTTCGCAACCTTCTTTAAGCTATGGGGCCTTACCATTAACTGAGGGGTCTGTGGATCCCAGGTTGGAAACCCCTGATGTAGCATAATTGCTGTGCTTTGCAAATGCCTCGCTTCCACTTAAAGATTAAAGATAGAGATAACTTTGATTGTCAACTGTACATCAAAGCAGACCATGAAATGTGTTTTTATTTTTGCGCCAATGACCAAAGCAATCAGGATTGTGCAGGGCATCCTGCAAGTGTTGTCTTTGGGATGTGGGAGGAAACCAGAGCACCTGGAGGAAGCCTCTGTACTCACGGGGCAAATGTACAAACTGCTGACAGGTGGAAGCAGGAATTGAATCCCAATTACTGATTGTTTGCTATAAAGTGATTACGTTAACTGCCACACTACAATATCACCCCCATTTGTGCCTTGATGTAGATGCATCGTACCTTAAAGCATTAGTGAAGATGTTACAAAAACAACTCCCACCCCGGCCCATGTTTCCTCATGACTAAACCTCACCAGACCCAGCAACAACCTCTGACTCACTGGCAAGATCATTATCAACTGTACCACTTCAATAGATTTTACTCTTTAATCAATAAACTCTCGTGCTCCATTTCATGACTACAAAAGCTGATAAGGAAGAACACTTTCTCAAACTGAATATTTTCCAATTTTACCTTGACTCCAATTATGGGAGCGATCAACTTCAAGAGGCAAGCTCATCGTGCAATAACAGAACAAAGAATTTGTTCAGATTCAGATTCATTTATCACATGTACATTGAAGCATGAAGAGAAATGCACAGTTTGCATTAATCAGATCAGTATGGACTAGATGGGCCAAAAGGTCTTGTTTCTATGACAGCTGTTGTGAACTGCAGTGCTGCCTACTGTCAGGAGGGTAAAATGCCCATCCCTCATATTTCATTTAACATTCAAAGTAAATTGATTATCAAAGTACAATGTATATGTGTCACCATATACAACCCTGAGGTTCCTTTTCTTCCAGCCATGAGCCGTAAATCCAAGAAATTCAACAGAATCAATGAAAGACTGCACCCAACAGGACAGACAAACAACCAACGTGCAAATATGAAAGAGCGAATAAATAATAATAATAATAAATAAGCAATTAATATTGAGAACATGAGATGAAGAGTCCTTAAAAGTGAGTCCATAGACTGTGGGAACAATTCAAAGATGGGGCAAGTGAAGTTGAGGGGTAATAACTGTTCCTGAACCTGGTGGTGTGAGTCCTGAGGCTCCTGTACCTTCTTTCCCATAGCAGCAGCGAGAAGAGAGCAAGGTCTGGATGGTGGGGTCCCTTGATGATGGAGACTGCTTTCCTGTAACAGCACTCTGTGCAAATGTGCTCAGTGGTGGGGGAAGGCTGAACTGGGCCGTATCCACTATTTTTGCAGGATTTTCCATTCAAGGGCATTGGTGTTTCCATACCAGGCTGTGATGTAACCGGTCAATAAACTCTTGATCACACATCTACAGAAGTTTGTCAAAGTTTTTAGATGTCATGCTGGATCTTCGTGAACTGCTAAGGAAGTAGAGATGCTGCCGTGCTTTCTTTGCAATGGCACTTACATGCTGGGCCCAGGACAGATCCTCTGAAATGATAACTTTAAGAAGTTCAAAGTTGCTGACCCTCTCCACCTCTGATCCTCCAATGAGAACTGCCTCACGGACCTCCAGTTTCCACCTCCTCAAGTCAATATTCAGCTCCTTGGTCTTGCTGACCTTGAGTGAGAGATTGCTATTGTGGGGCCACGCTGCCAGATTTTCAATCTCCTTCATATATGCTGATTCATCACAACCTTTAATTCGGTCAATGACAGTGGTGTCATCAGAAAACTTAAAGATGTCATTGGAGCTGTGCTTAGCCTCAGTCATTAGTATAAAGTGAGTAGAATAGGGGCTAAACACACAGCCTTGTGGTGCACCTGTGCTGATGCAGATTGTGGATTGTTGCCAATCCGAACTGACTAGGGTCTGCAAGTGAGAAAGTCGAGGATCCAATTGCACAAAGAGGTATTGAGGCCAGTCTCTTGAAGCATGTTAATTATAGTTGAAGGGATAACATTGGTGAATGCTGAGGTGTAATTGATAAAGTGCATCCTGATGTATGAATCTTTGCTGACCAGATGATCCAGGTTTGAGGGAAGAGCCAATGAGATGGTATCTGCTGTGGACCTGTTGAGAGTGTAGGCAAATTGGAGCGGATCCAAGTTGCTTCTAAGGCAGGAGTTGATATGTTTCATTACAAACCTCTCAATGCACTTCATCACAGTGGATGTAAGTGCTACTGGGTGATAGTCATTGAGGCAGATTACCACGTTCTTCTTAGGCACTGGTAAAATTGAAGCCTGCTTGAAGCAGGTCTACCTCAGACTGCCGAAGCAATAAGTTGAAGATATCAGTGAACAGCACCGATCTTTTGTACTTGGCCAAGTACCCCATCTGGGCCAAATGTTTTCCGAGTGTTCATCCTCCTACAGGACACTCGTGTCAGCCTCAGAGACTGAAATCACAGGGGTCTGCAGGAATTTATGAAGGTTCCTCAATGCTTTGATGGTCAAAATGAGCCCAGAAGGAATTGAGTTCATCTGAGAGCGAAGCCTTGTCAACACCTATGTCACTTGGCTTCACCTTGTAAGATGTAAGAGCATTCAAGCTCTGCCAAAGCTATCGAGCATCCCCCAGTGACTTAAGTTTGGTCTGGAATTGCCACTTCTCACACAAGATGGCTTTCTGGAGACTGCACCTGGACCTCTTGTATCTTACTTAGTCGTCAGACCTGAACACCACTGATCTGGCCCTCAGCCAACTGTGGATCTCATGGTTCATCCAGGACTTCTGGTTGGGGAAGAATTTGAATGATTTTGTGCAGACACACTTGTCCTACAACTGTTTTAATAAAGTCCGTCACAACCACAGTGTATTCGTTCAAATCCATAGCTGAGTCCTTAAACAGGGCCCAGTCCACCGACTCGAAGCAATCTGGTAGCTGCTCCTCAGCCTCTCACAACCACCTCTTTGCAGTCCTCATCTCGAGAGTCTGGCTCTTTAGCTTCTGCTTGATTGCTTCTTATCTACATCCGCTTTGGCAGGCGCTGAGTTTATGTAGTTCAGGCAGATATTACTGGGGCAGGGTTGGTAGATGGTTAAGAAGCAAGACATTTTAAGCAAAGGGCACTCTCCGTTTCCTGCTCCACCCTGCCTGGATATCAGGACACAGGGGTGTAAGCTGAAACCAGGTCCCATCTTTTAATCTCCAGGAAGTACCAAGTATCCCCCATCATTCCACAGCATTCACACTACCCAACCACAAACCACACCTTTTACTAGCCTAGACAGTCATTTTTAGCAAGGCTAAATAAAGCACCTTATCTACCAGTGGAATGATCAACCATAACCACTGATTACATTCATACTTACACTGTCCTGGCCACGATGCTGGTATGTTCTATGACGGCTGTTGACTCCTCTTTTACCAAATTCACATTTACAAGCATCCCCCATTTTCAAATCCAAACACAGCCTTGTCTTTGATGTTTTATAATGATACAGAAGGCCATTTGGCTCACAGGTCCTTGCATTTCCACTAGCACTATTTGCCTCTTCCTCACTCCCCATCATTCCTGCAATTTACTCTCTCCAATAGACCACTAACTTCCCTTTGATTTTCAGAATCAGAATCAGGTGTTTTATCACTGACATATGTTGTGAAATTTGGTGCTTTGTTGCAGCAGTACAATGCAATACATTAGAATACTATAAAATTACAATAATGCATATACACAGTATATATATGTGTGTAAATACCATTCACAAATCCGATGGCAGAGGGGAAGAAGCTGCTCCTAAAATGTTGAATGTGTCTCTTCAGGCTCCTGTACCTCCTCTCTGAATGTAGTAATGAGAAAAGGGGATGTTTTTTGAAGATGGTGTTGGAGAACTATGATGGAGCTTGTTTTGATGATTTTGATGGACTTGTTTAGTTATCAATGTACACTATCACTTACAGTAAATTATTCGACCACCAGGCCCTTGCGTTATGGGAGGCAATCGAGCAGCCAGGGAAAACCCACACACATTAACCTGCCCCAGACCTACAGCACACCAGCAAACCCTACCAACTCCAGTTTCCTCATTATTCCCAAATTTAATCCTCATCATTGGCCTCCTCAGCTGAAAATCCCAAAATTTCATCAATGAACCTGGATCTCTGTTACTGCTTTAAAGATGACTCTTAAAATCAAGAAGGCAAGACAGTGGCTATATTCCATTTGGAGTTTGAGGAGAATCGGGATGCCACCAAAGACTCTCAAAAATTTCTATAGATGTACCATGGAGAGCATTCTAGCTGGTTGCATTGCCATTTTGTATCGAGGGGCCACAGCACAGGATCGGAAAAAGCTGCAAAAAGTTGTAAACTCAGCCATCTCCATCATAAGATATTGGAGCAGAATTCGGCCATTTGGCACATCAAATCTGCTCCACCATTTCATCATGGCTGATCCATTTCCCTCTCAGCCCCAGTCTCCTGCCTTCTCCCTGTATCCCTTCATGCCCTGACCAATCAAGAATCTATCAAACTCTGCTTTAAATATATCCACTCTCATCTCTCTTTTATTGTTTACATACTTGAAAAAGCCTTTACTATCCACTTTGATATTGCTTGCTAGCTTGCTTTCATATTTCATCTCTTCCCTCCTAACGATTCTTTTAATTGCTCTCTGCAGGTTTTTAAAAGCTTCCCAATCCTCTATCTTTCTGCTAATATTTGCTTTGTTGTATGCTGTCTCTTTTGCTTTTACATTAGCTTTGACTTCCCTTGTCAGCCACAGTTGTACCATTTTGCCATTTGAATATTTCTTTGTTTTTTGGAATATCCTGCACCTTCCTCAGTTTTCCTAGAAAGTCATGCCATTGCTGCTCTGCTGTCATCCCTGCCAGCTTCTCCTTCCAATTTACTTTGGCCAACTCCTCTCTCATGCCACTGTAATTTCATTTACTCCACTGAAATAATGCTACATCAGACTTTATTTTCTCCCTATCAAATTTCAAGAGGAACTCAATCATATTGTGATCATTGTCTCCTAAGGGTCCTTTTACCTTAAGCTCCCTAATCACCTCTGGTTCATTACAAAACACCCAATCCAGTATAGCTGATCCCCTAGTAGGACCAATGACAAACTGCTCTAAAAACCCATCTCATAGGCATTCAACAAACTCACTCTCTTGAGATCCATTACCAACCTGATTTTCCCAATCAACCTGCATGTTGAAATGTCACATGACTATTATAAAATTGTCTTTTCTATTTCCCATTGGTCCACATCCCAGCTACTGTTGGGAGGCCTGTATATAATTCCCATCAGAGTCCTTTTACCCTTGCAGTTTCTTAACTCAGCCCACAAGGATTCAACATCTTCAGATCCTATGTAACATCTTCCTACTGATTTGATGCCATTCTTTACCAGCAGAACCACACCACCCTCTCTGCCTACCTTCCCATCCCTCCGATACAACGTGTAACCTTGAACATTCAGCTCCTAACTACAATCATCTTTCAGCCATGATTCAGTGGTGGCCACAACATCATACCTGACAATCTGTGATAGTGCAACAAGATCGTCCGCCTTATTTCTGCTTCATGCATTGAGATATAACACGCTGAATACTGCATTTGCCACCCTTTCTGATTCTGCAACCCTAATGATACTCCCCTTGCTGTCTGCAGTTTTGTCCTATCATCTGCCTGCCTTTCTTGACAGTCTGACTGATATGAAATACTTATTCAGTTCATCTGCCGTTTCCTTATCCCCCATTACTATCTCTCCAGCATCGTTTCCAGCATCTTTTACACTTTATCTATCTGAAGAAACATTTGACATCCTCTTAAATATTATTGGCTAGCATATGTTCATATTCCACCTGATCCTTCTTTTTAATTTTTTTAGTTGACTTCTCTTGGTTTTTAAATGATTCCCAATCCACTAAATTTTGCTCTATTGTATTTGCTCTTTGGCTTTTGTGTTGGCTTTGACTTCTCTTGCTAGCCATGGTTGCGTTATCCTTCCTTTAGAATACTTCTTATACTTCTTCCACTTTGGATATATATCTTCTGAATTGTTCCCAGAAATTCCAGCCATACTGCTCTGCCGTCATCCCTGCCAGTGTTCTTTCCCAATCAGTTCTGGCCAACTCCTCTCTCATGCCTCTGTAATTCCCTTTACTCCACTGTAATGCTGATACATCTGACATTATGGAGAACATCATGGAGGACACCTTCAAAAGGCAATATTATAAAAGGGCAGCCCCCCCAACCAGGAAATGCCCCCTTCTCGTTGCTACTATCAAGAAGGGGGTACACACATTCATCACTTCAGGAACAACTCCTTTCCCTACGCCATCAGATTTCTGAATGGACATTGAAACAATGAACACTGCCTCGCTCTTTCTTTTGGCTCTCTTCTGGCAATACTTATTTAATTTATATATATATATATATACATATATATATATTCCTTGTTGTAATTCATAGTTTTTTAAATCATTATGTAAACCAATATACTGTTGCCACAAAACAATAAATTTCATGACATATGCCTGTGATAGTAAACCTGATTCTGATTCAAGTGTCAATTTTTATTTTATTGTTCACTTGAAGCAACTTAAGGTATTTTACCATGTCAATGTGCTTCAGTGTTCACAGCCCTCTGCTGTACTCCCTGTATGCTCATGACTGCTCTAACTCCAGTTTGAAGGTGATACCACCATAGCGGGTTGTATCTCAAATAATGATGAGTCAGAACAGAGGAAGGAGACAGAGTGTTTCGTGACCGCTGTCATGGCAACAGCCTTTCCCTCAATGTCAACGAAACAGAAGACCCAGTCACTGCCTTCAGAAAAAGGGGGTGGTGCACTCGCTCCTGCTTGCATTAACAGTATTTAGTTTGAGAGGGTTGAGAGCTTCAAATTCCACGGACAAAACACGCCGAACAACAAAGATTTTGCTTCCTGCATGCTTCCTGCTTATGTATTTTGGACTGCTGATCATGAAAAACACAATCAAGTCTTCCTGTGACTCACCATTTTTTTTGAAATTGCCTGTATTTGTTAATTCAATTTAAATGTTGCCTGCAATGTAAGCCGTAAAGTTTTCTATCTTGTCCAGGTGTGCTTAGGCCAGGCAGATGCTGCACAGCAGGGCAGGTTTTAGAAAGGCTATAAAAGCATCACACACACACCGTTCTATGCATTGTGTTTACATGGTTAACGGTTTGCAATCACGTTGATGTGCATGCTCTATGTGCATAGCATGCTGTGTCTACTCATCACAATAAAGTAATTGTAACTTTAGGAGTATCTGTGAAAGCAAAATGTCTCACCAATATTGCAACAGCTGTGATACTTCCTGTTATATTTGTGGTGAGCACACGTTTAAATCTCAAAGATGGAGCATGACTCCTCTTATTAAGAGAGCCTACGAGCTCTACCTTGGATGTAAAATTGGCGACCAAGACAAAGCCCGGGCTCCTCGCGTTTGTGGCGCAACGTGTGCTGCCGGTCTTAGAGCTGAGCTCAGAGGTAATTGGAAGTCAATGTCATTTGCTGTCTCGATGATACGGCAAGAGCAGAAAGATTCTGTGACAGATTGCTACTTGTGTCTCTTCAGCGTGTCTGGTTTCTCTGCTAAAAACAAGAAATCCATTGACACCGAATACCCCAATCTCCCTTCAGCCACAAGACATGATGATAGTCTTCCAGTAGACGGGAAGTCTAGAGGAGGCTGGTTTCCATGATGTGCTGAGCTCTGTTGACATCTCCTTGCAGTCTTGTGAGATCATGGGCAGAGCAGTTGCCAAACCAGGCCCTTGTGCAGCCAGATAGATGCTTTTTATAGTGCACCAATAAAAACAGATAAGTGTCAATCAAGATACGCCAAATTTATCACGTCTTAAATCTTGATGCTGTCAGTGACGAGCATAGTGAAAGGTTTCACTGGGTCATGGGGAAATGGTATCAGGACAACTGGAATCCATCAATGCTGGCTGATTAAGATGTCAAGATCTCTAAGGGTCTAACCTGGTCCCAACTTATCGATGCAGTTATAAAGAAGGCAAGGCAATGACTATACTTCATTAGGAGTTTGAAGAGATTTGGAATGTCAACAAATACACTCAAAAACCTCTATAGTTGTACCGTGGAGAGCATTCTGACAGGCTGCATCGCTGTCTGGTATGGGGGGGTGGGGCTACTGCACAGGACCGAAAGAAGCTGAAGAGGGTTGTAAATTTAGTTGCTCCATCTTGGGTACTAGCCTACAAAGTATGCAGGACATCTTCATGGAGTGGTGTCTCAGAAAGGCAGCATCCATTATTAAGGACCTCCAGCACCCAGGGCATGCCCTTTTCTCACTGTTACCATCAGGGAGGAGGTACAGGAGCCTGAAGGCACACACTCAGCGATTCAGGAACAGCTTCTTCCCCTCTGCCATCTGATTCCTAAATGGACAATGAACCCTTGAACACCACCTCATTTTTTAAATATATATTATTTCTGTTGTTTGTACATTTTTTAATCTCGTCAATATACATACTGTATACTGTAAATGATTTATTTTCTTCTATATTATGTATTGCATTGAACCGCTGAGTTAACAAGTTTCATGACACATGCTGGTGATAATAAACCTGATTCTGATTCTGATTATTGTTGGACTCTTAAGCAAGAAGCCTCAGACACTGAGTACCAAAAAAAGTCATCAACAAAAATATTTTTAGCTTCGTTGAACAATTGCAAAGCATCAGCACTGACACTTGGACCAGTGGCCTCTCTGGACATGAGAAGTTTGGAGAGGAGGGGGGTTCAATCAGATCCACTGCTCAGGGATGAAAGGCAGCAGTGGGTCGGGGCAATCGTGTGAGCAATCAGCGTTTGGGATTAGTAAGAGCAAATTAAAGGAAGGTAAGGGCAAACACAGAGCCATCATCGCTGTGGCCATTGTCTGAGTGGACAAAGAGTGATGATCTTGAAGTTTCTGCAAAGATGGGGTTCACTCAGAGAAAGCAAAGGAAAGAAAAGCTCAAGTTTTTTTCCTTCTCTTTATATTTGCTCAGCTAGGTCAGGAGAGACGCCAGGCAGGATAGTGAAATGTTCCTCTTGTGGGATGTGGGAAGCCAGGGAGACCTCCAGTAGCCCTGACCACTACAACTGCGAGAAGTGCATCCAGCTGCAGCTTCTAACAAACCGCGTTAAGGAGTTGGAGCTGGAACTGACTGAACTCCAGATCACTGGGGAGGCTGAGGGGGTGATAGATAGGACATATAGAGAGGTAATTACACCCAAGGTGCAGGACGCAGGAAACTGGGTGACAGGAAGCAGAAAGGGGTTCAGGAGCCAGTGCAGAGTACTCCAGTACATCCTCCTCAACAACAGATACACCACTTTGGATGCTATTGGAGGGATGATCTAACAGAGGAAGGTCACAGTGGTCAGGTCTCTGGCACTGTATGCCTCGCTGACTCAGAAGAGAAACTGAATAAGTATCTTACATCAGTCTTCACTGTGGAAGACACCAGCAATATGGTGGAAGTTTCAGATGACAAGGGGCATGAAGTCTGTAAAGTTACCATAACTAGAGAGAAGGTTATTGGGAAACTGGAAGGTCTGAAGGTGGATAAGTCACCTGGACCAGATGGTTTACACCCCGGAGTTCTGAAAGAGGTGGCTGAAGAGCTTTTGGAGACAATAGTAATGATCTTTCAAGAATCAATAGATTCTGGAATGGTTTCGGAAGATGGGAAATTGCAAATGTCACTCCACTCTTCAAGAAGGGAGAGAGGCAGAAGAAAGGGAACTATGTCTGCAAATAACAAAGGATAATTGGTTGAGTTGTGTACTTGGATTTTCAGAAGGCCTTTGACAAGGTGCCACACATGAGGCTGCTTAGCAAGCTATGGTCCCATGGTATTACAGGAAAGATTCCCACATGGATAAAACAGTGTAGGAAGCAAAGTGAGGGAATAAAGGGAGCCTTTTGTGACTGGTTGCTGATGACTAGTGGTGTTCACAGGGGTCTGTGTTGAGACGGATTCTTTTTCTGTTATATGTCAATGATTTGGATGATGAAATTGATGGCTTTGTTGCAAACTTTGCAGACAATATGAAGATAGGTGTAAGTACAAGTATTTTTGAGGAAGTAGAGAGGCTACTGAAGGACATAGATTAGGAGAATGAGCAAAGAAATAGCAGATGGAATACAGCATCAGGAAGTGTATGGTCATGCTCTTTGGTAGAAGAAGTGAAAAAGTTGAATATTCTCTAAATGAAGAGAAAATACGAAAAAAACTGTTGTGCAAAGGGACCTGGGGTCCTGAAGTAGGATTTCCTTACGGTTAATTTGCAGGTTGAGTCTGTGGTAAGGAAGCAACGTTCGCATTCATTTCAAAAGGTATAGAATATAAAAGCAAGCATGTAATGTTGAGACTTTACAAAGCTCTGCTGAGGCCTCACTTGGAGTATTATGAGCAGGTTTGGGTTCCTTATCTTAGAAAGGATGCGCTGAAACTGGAGAGGGTTCAAAGGAGGTTCATGAAATTGATTCCAGGATTGAATATCTTGTCATATGAAGATCATTTGCTGGCTCTGGGCCTGTATTCACTAGAATTTAGAAGAATGAGTGGTGACCTTATTGGAACCTATTGAATGGTGAAAGGCCTCGATAAAGTGGATGTGGGAAGGATGTTTCCTACGGTAGGAGACTCTGAAACTAGAGGATATAGCCTCACAATAGTGGGATGTCCTTTTAGAATGGAGATGAGGAGGCATTTCTTTAGCCAGAGAGTGGTGAATCTGTGGAAATCTTTGCCACAGGCAGCTGTGGAAGTCAAGTATTTATGTATATTTAAGACAGAGGCTGATAAATTCTTGATTAGTCAGGGCATGAAGGGAAACGGGGAGAAGGCAGGAGACTGGGGCTGAGAGGAAAATGGATCCGCCATGATGACATGGCGGAGCAGATTCGATGAGCCAAAATGTCCTAATTCTGCTCCTATAACTTAGGGTTATGCAATGGAACACATTATATTTAATAAAAGTTAATTTCTTGTTCTCCAAATTCCTATATGATACAAGTAATCTGAAATTATATTTGTGTTCAGCTCCAGCGGTCTGTCATTACCACAAAAATCTTCTGATGGAGCAGCACTTTCGAAAAAATTTGCTGTCCAGCAATAATGTTGATGGACTGTCCTGGCCCAACCACTTAAGCTCCACAGCCAAGAAAGCTCACCTGCACCTCTACTTCCTCAAAAAGCATGATAAATTTGGCAAGTCTCCATTGACACGTACCAGATTTTATTGGCACGTTATAAAAAGCATTTATCTGGATGCATAATGGTTTGGTTTGGCATCTGCTCTGCCTGTGATCACAAGAAACTGCAGAGTTGTAGGCATAGCTCAGCACATCACAGAAACCAGCCTCCCCTCCATGGACTCTGTCTACACTTCTTGCCGTCTCAGTAAAAGAGCCAGCATTATCAAAGACCCCACCCACCCCAGACGTTCTCTCTTCTCCCTTCTCCCATCAGGCAGAGATACAACTGCCTGACAGCAGGTACAGCCAGGCTCAAAGACAGCTTCTGCTCTGCTTTTAGAAGACATTTACACTACACGCTGCATCCGCAAAGCAAACAGCATTATGAAGGACCCCATGCACCCCTCATACAATCTCTTCTCCCTCCTGCCGTTTGGGAAAAGGCTCCGAGGCATTCGGGCTCTCACGACCAGACTATGTAACAGCTTCTTCCCCCAGGCTATCAGACTCCTCAATACCCGAAGCCTGGACTGACACCTTGCCCTACTGTCCTGTTTATTATTTATTGTAATCCCCGCACTGTTTTGTGCACTTCATGCAGTCCTGGGTAGGTCTGTAGTCTAGTGTAGTTTTTTTCTGAGTTGTTTTTTTACGTAGTTCAGTGTAGTTTTTGTACTGTTTCATGTAACACCATGGTCCTGAAAAACGTCTAGTTTTTACTATGTACTGTACCAGCAGTTATGGTTGAAATGACAATAAAAAGTGACTTGACTTGACTATTGAATGTTTCCCCAGAGGTCTCCTGGCCTCACAATAGACCCTGTTGTGATCCACGCACCTGTCTATCTGCACGGTGACGTTTTGTTCTGCACTCCTAGTGTTTTACCTTGTACTCTCAATGCACGGATGTAATGAATCGATGTGTTTGGACGGTATGCAAGAGAAGTTTCCCCACTGCACCTCAATACCATATGGCATAAATTTACAAATTTATCGAAGGAGTTTTTGCCAAAGAAAGACACCGACAACTTGTGTAGCTAATGCACAGCCAAACCAGTT
The DNA here is from genome assembly GCF_048418815.1 of Hemitrygon akajei. Taxonomy (NCBI): domain Eukaryota; kingdom Metazoa; phylum Chordata; class Chondrichthyes; order Myliobatiformes; family Dasyatidae; genus Hemitrygon; species Hemitrygon akajei. The sequence goes on along the minus strand of NC_133134.1, from coordinate 160,264,062 downwards.
TCGCAGTGTCCCTCATGGGAGCGAATATACAAGAAGCACTGAAAAGAAATTTAGAGAAATTGTTACCGAAAGGGTCATTGGCCCAAAATGTCGACTGTTAACTCTTTTCTTTAGATGCTGCCTGACCTGCTGAGTCCCTCCAGCTTTTTGTGTGTACTGCTTTGATTTCCAGCATCTGTAGATTTTCTCCTGTTAGAGTAATTGTTGATGTATTGATGGCTTCTTGTGCATCCTTGTAGAAGCTTCTTGTAGAGAATTCTACCAGCAGCTGAAGAAGTGTTTTTGACTTGACTCCCAAAAAGTCAATTTCTAATTCTCTTTTGAAATAAAGGATCAGACTAAGAAATAGTTTCTCTCATTCCTTGCTGTGTCCCTTAGTACATTGTACTCTGGGTGGAAACATCTGACAAAATGGCACCAGTGACCCTCAGCGACGACCTGCAGACCGTTCACAAAATTACTTTCTTTACTTCTTCATTCAAATATAATTCCATTACTAAGGTGCACGTGCTTGAAGCCTGTGATTTACATTTCAAGGGTGTGTTTTGGGACCGTTTGAGCAACCTGGCGCTTTGCTGTCTCTGAGGGAGTTTGGTGAGGTGTGCAGCTTGGAGGTGTGGAAGTGTGGTGCGAGTCCAGTTGAGACATCGAGTAAGGGTGAAGTCAACCAACACGAGAAGGAGAGCGGGTGGGTGTTCCTCGCCATCTGCCTGCGTTTGACCTGACTTCCTCCCCCTCTCGGTAGCTGCTGTTGAGAGAAAAATGCAGGAGCTGCGAGTTCCATGTTGCAAAGATCGATTGGCGGGGCTCATGGCTGTAGATTTGTTTTGGGGGATCTTTGAGGTTAATATTGCATGTATTTCTGAATTCTGTTGACTTTTTTGCAGTTTTTGAGGAGTTTCAGTACAAACTAGGGCACTTTGGAGAAGATTAGCTCTTCGCCTTGTGGTTGGCTACAGGTGTAGCACTGAACTGAATACCCCTGGACTCCTGGTTTGATGCTTGATAGTCTATGTGTTGTTCGCTCACCCTTTGCCATTTGTGCCACTTGCTCTTTCTCGCACATTGGGTATTTGACTTTTTCTTTGAACGGTAGCCCTTCATGGCTGCCTGTGGGAGGATGATTCTCAGAGTTATACTCTGTATGCATACTTTGATAATAATCTAGTCTTTCAGGAGATTACAAGTAGGATAGATAAAGGGGATGCAGTGGATGTTGTACATCTGGACTTTCAGAAGGCCTTTGACAAGGTGCCCACACTTGAGGCTGCTTACCAAGTTAAGAGCCCATGGTATTACAGGACAGTTACTAACATGGTTTCAGCATTGGCTGATTGGTAGGAGGCAGGGAGTTGGAATAAAAGGATCTTTTTCTGCTTGGCCACCAGTGACTATGTGGTGTCCGCTGGGTTCAGTGTTGGGACCGCTTCTTTTTATGCTGTATATCAATGATTTAGATGTTGGAATAGATGGCTTTGTTGCCAAGTTTGCAGATGATATGAAGATTGGCTGGGGGGGGGGGAGCAGGTAGTGCTGAGGAAACAGGTAGGATGCAGAAGGACTTAGACAGATTAGGAGTATAGGCAAGGAAGTGTCAAATGAAATACAATATTGGAAAGTGCATGGTCATGCACTTTGGTAGCAGAAATAAATATGCAGACTGTTTTCTAAATGGGGAAAAAATACAGGAATCTGAGATGCAGAAGGACTTGGGAGTCGTTCTGCAGAACACCCTGAAGGTTAACTTATCATTTCAGTTGGTGATGAGAAAGGCAAATGCCATGTTAGCATTCATTTCAAGAGGTCGAGAATACAAGAGTAAGGATGTGATGCTGAGGCTTTATAAGGCACTGGTGAGGCCTCACCTTGAGTATTGTGAACAGTTTTGGGCCCCTCATCTTAGAAAAGATGTGCTGGCATTGGAGAGGGTTCAGAGGAGGTTCACAAGGATGATTCCGGGAATGAAAGGGTTATCATATGAGGAACGTTTGATGGCTCTGGGTCTGTACTCACTGGAATTCAGAAGGATGGGGGGGGGGGGGGGAATCTCAATGAAATCTTTCAAATGTTGAAAAGCCTAGACAGAGTAGATGTGGTAAAGATGTTTCCCATGATGGGAGAGTCTAGGACAAGAGGGTACAGCCTCAGGAGAGAGACAGAGATACGGAGAAATTTCTTTAGCCAAAGGGTGATGAATTTGTGGAACTTGTTGCCACATGTAGCTGTGGAGGCCAGGTCGTTGGGTGTATTTAAGGCAGCGATTGATAGGTTCTTGATTGGACATGGCATCAAAGGTTACGGGGAGAAGGCCGGGAACTGGAGTTGAGGAGGAGATAGAAAAAAGGATCAGCCATGATTGAATGGTGGAGCAGACTCAATGGGCCAGATGGCCTAATTCTGCTCCTATGTCTTATGGTCTTACGGTCTAAATGCTCTGAATCTTAACACACACAAAATGCTAGAGGAAGTCACCAGGTTAGGTAGCAGCTATGGAAAGGAATTAACAGTCGACCTTTCAGGCTGAAACCCTTCATCAGAAGAAGGTGAACAAAGCTCCCCACCCCCATTCTAACCGTCGAGAGTGTCCTGATCAGCTGTATCACCATCTGGAATGGGAGTTGCAAGGCCCTGCAAGAGATCGCGAGCACTTCCGACAGAATCATCGGGGTCTCTTCCCACCATCCAGAATGTTTACCAGAAGAGTTGCCTTCCCATCCGTCCCACAATCTCTTTGCCCACCTACGGTCAGGAAGAAGGTACCGCAGTATAAGAACAAGGATTGTTAGTCTGGGTAACAGCTCCTTCCCCAGGCTGTGAACACCCAGAGCACATTATTTATAACAGTGCCAGTAGCCATAAGACTGTTGTATATTTAACTGTGTATTGCATATGCACTTCATGCCAACTTCTACACCTACAGGATACTTTTTTATCTATTAACATTATTGTGTTAATATTATTTTATGTGTGGTAGGTGATACATGCACTGTGCTTTGTACATTGGTCTCTGAGGAATGTTGTTTGGTTTGGCCGTATACACGTGCACAATTGAGTGACAGTGAGCTTCAAGTCCCTGAACTGCAGCTGATTCTTCCAACATTGACCTCCTTAAGCTGAAGGAATAATGGATCCCTCTATAGGCAGCACTATATTAAAAGTGTTACACCAGCTTTTGTTTACTCTTTAACCTCACGTTTTGTTATGCTTAATTAAGATGAAATGTTTGAATTTCAACTGTCATGCAGCAGATTAACAGATTAATGATTTCTCCTTCCAGTAAAGGAAATCCCCCCCCCCCCCCTCTATTCCCCACTCTGGCCTCTTACCTTTTTTCACCTGCCCACCACCTCCCCCTGGGTCCCCCCTTCCCTTTCTCCTACTGTCCACTCTCCTCTCCTATCAGATTCCCTCCTCTCCAGCTCTTTAACTTTCCTGCCCACCTGGCTTCCACTATCACTTCCTAGCTATCCTTCCTCCCCTCCACCTACTTTTGTTTTATTCTGGTGTCTTTCCCTTTTCTTTTCTTTCCAATCCCAAAGAGGGCCTTGGCCAGAAATGTCAATTGTTTATTCATTTCCCGTCGATGTTGCCTGACCTGCTGATATCCTCCAGCATTTTGTGTGTGTTGCTCTGGATTTCCAGAATCTGGAGACCTTCTCACATTTATAATGTACAGACGTGTTGTGGAACAGACTCGATGGGCCATATAGTCTCATGTCTTGCAGGCATCGAGAACACTCTTTATGTACAGGGAGTTTCTTTGAACTTCATGCAGTTCTGAAGAAGGGCCCTCAACCTGAAGCGCTCTTCTCTCTCCACAGATGGTGCCCAAGAACAGCATTCAGATTTCCAACATCGGCATCATTTTATTTGTAAATTTTCTTTCAAGCTGAACACGTTTGAGTTCTTTACCATTTAGAATGCACACCTTGCTCTTAAGATCCTAAAGTGAATGACCTCACAAGCACCTCAAATGAAAGCTTCAGATTTTCCTATCCATTTAATCCATAATCCTTCTACCTTCCTGGAATAAAAACTTACCTGAGAAACCTCCCAGATTCCTTTAATTCTCCATCCCTCTCTGACCTTTTCACCTGTGCTGTTACAATGAGGTCTGATGTCCTGTACTTCACTTTCCACCTGCTGCCTGTAAGCTTTCCTCATGACTGTGGTTTCCTCCAGATGCTCAGGTTTCCTCCCACATTACAGGTAAGCTGTGGGCACGCTATGTTGGCACCAGAAGTGTGGAAATACTTACAGGCTGCTCCCAGCACATACTCGGATTGTGTTGGTTATTAACTACTTCCTTAGGCGTTTGTGGAGATTTGGCATGACATCTAAAACTGTAACAGATTTCCACAGCAGTGCAGTGGAGAGTAAATTGACGGGCTGCATCACAGCCCAGCATGGAAGAACCAACACCCTTGAATGGAAAATCCTACAAAAAACTGGTGGATACGGCCTAGTCCATCACGGGTAAAGCCCTCCCTACCATTGAGTACATCGACATGGAGCACTGTTGCAGGAAAGCAGCATCCATCATCAAGGACCCCCAGCACCCAGGCCATGTTCCTATCATCAGGAAGAAGGTACAGGAGCCTCAGGACTCACACCACCATGTTCAGGAACAATTATTACCCCTCAACCATCAGGCTCTTGAACCAGAGGGGAAATCAGAACCAGAATCAGGTTTATTATCACCGGCATATGACGTGAAATTTGTTAACTTAGCAGCAGCAGTTCAATGCGATACATAATCTAGAAGACAAAAACAAGTAATAAATGAAATAATAATAATAAATACAGTATACATATGGAATAGATTTTTTAAATGTGCAAAAAACCCCAGAAATACTGCATATTAAAAAAAGTGAGGCAGTGTCCAAGGGTTCAATGTCCATTTAGGAATCGGATGGCAGAGTGGAAGAAGCTGTTCCTGAATCACTGAGTGTGTGCCTTCAGGCTTCTGTACCTCCTACCTGATGGTAACAGTGAGAAAAGGGCATGGCCTGGGTGCTGGAGGTCCTTAATAATGGACGCTGCCTTTCTGAGATACCGCTCCCCGAAGCTGCCCCGGGCACTCTGCAGGTTAGTACCCAAGATGGAGCTGACCAGGTTTACAACCCTCTGCAGCCTCCCCTGGCCCTGCTGAATTCCACTCAGCTTCAAAGTACGTTTATTATCTAAGTATGCATACATTATACAATCTTGAGATTCGTCTCCTAACAGGCAGCCACAAAACAAAAAATTCCAAAGCAGCCCATGAAAAATGAGACCATCGAACACCCAATGTGCTGAGAAAAAAGCACATTGCAAGCAAATAGCATACTGAACTGAATTCCACTCTTAGTTCAGCGCAGAGCGGAGTCCATCCCTCGCTTTGGCCTCCAGCATCCTGACCTTTTCAATCAGGCCTCGAGCTTAAACCATTGCCCAAACATTGGGTTCAGTCACTTCGATAGCCCATTATTGAAATCTTCCCACAACCTCTGGACTCAAGGGCTCTTCAAGTTCTCGATATCTATAAAGTATTTATTTATTTTATTTGCACAATTTGCCATCTTTTGCACACTGGTTGAATACCCAAATTGGTGCATTCTTTCAGTGAATCTATTATCGTTATTATTCTATTATGGATTTATTGAGTATGCCCAAAAGAAAATGAATCTCAGGGTTGTATATGGTGACATATGTACTTTGATAATAAATTTATTTTGAATTTTGGTGCAAACAATGCATTTTCACTCTATGTTTCAATTAACCTGTGACAAATATTGTTAATCGTTAAATATTTCCAAACTCAATACTGAATTCTACACCTTCCGGTAACTTGATTTCTTGTCTACAACAGTCACCCACGTAAGATATTAACTCACCTTGCTTTTCCCCCTTTCTTTTTTCTTATTTTAGCTCTGGGATTGGGGGATGACCTCAGCCTGACATCCCAGGCTTGTCCTCCTGCTCGGCATTTTTCAGCTCCTACAGGGGTGGCAAACCTATGGCACGGGCAAAAACTTTGCTGTCATGTGGCATGCAGTGTTGCCCCTCAATTCTTTAAATTACCATCCATAATAAAAAAGATACACGATTAACTTTACTGCCAAATGTAGCAACAAATGATTTTTTTTAACAACCCGAGCAGAGAAATGTTTTCACAGGGAATATCTCACGCCAGCTTGGCACCAGCTAGACGGTTGTGACAGACACATTGTTCGATGATACACTTTGAAATTCTCACAGACCTGGTGTACACATCCGTATTTGGATAGTAAACAGTTACAATAACAGAACTATTTGAAATGATAGCAATATTAATAACTTTTGAACAGGTTTTCTAAAATGCTTTATTTCAGTCCGTTATAGTTTTATTAATAGCAAAATAATTAATACACATAATAAGCAACAAGACTCATACTTTTTCCTTAAAAAGTTCATAATTTTTGTTACTAATTCATTAATCAATGATAATCTCTGCCCAAAATTACCATGGCTTGCAAGAAAGTTGTTTTTAGAAGATTACCACCAATTTGGGCACACGCTCTCGAAAACATTCATCACCCCTGCTCAACATTTTTTTCTGTGTTCCCATTCTCTAATTGTTTCTGTTTACTCACTGAGCAGACAACTCTGTTTACAACTTATCCCCATGTCTGTTCGACTTTCACCCTATCAGACATCCCACTCTCACTTCCACCCCATCAAGACATTTTTGAAGATTGTCTTCATCCCAGTTCTGATGAAACGTCTTTGAACATAGAACATTACGCACAGTGCAGGTCCTCCAGCCCACGATGTTCTGCCAGCCCTTTAACCAACTCTAAGATGAATTTACCCCTTCCCTCATCATTTTTCTATCATCCATGTGTCTATCTAAGAGTTTCTTAGATGCTCCTAATGAATCTGCCCCTACAGCTACTCCTGGCAGGGCATTTCACACATTCACCACTCTCTGTGTAAAACACTTTCCCCAAATTTAAAATTTTGCCCAGGACAAAAGTTTCTGGTCATCCACTTGTTCTATGCCTCATCATCTTGTACCCCTCCATCTCAAGTCATCTCTCATCGTCCTTTGCTTCAGAGAGAAAAGCCTTAGCTCACTTGACCTATCCTCGAACGACCCGGAATATTAACTACTTCTCTTCCCACAGAGGCCACCTGTCCTGCTGAGAATTTCAAGAATTTTTTTTTGTCTGTTTTTGTTTTTTTTATTAAATCTGCAGTGGCATTCCTCTCCAGTTAACATATTGTTTCTGAAATGTGTTGCTACGGAGTGCCCACAAGTGGAAGCTGCAGCAAGGATTACGACAAATGTCCAGGCAAGAATAATTTACAGTGTGTAGTCACCCCAGGCAAGGAAAGTATTTGAAGAGGATTGCACAGCGCGGGACTGGAGACATTTGACATATCAAGGATGCAAACAGAGAATTCTAAAGTGACACTCACTGTTGGTTAGTTGTTTTACTAATTCTAAAGTACTACTGACCTTCAATGTGGAGACTCTATTGGTTAATACCTGTATTATCATAGCATGATTGGTGATTGATTACGTAAACATGCAACAGGTTTCCAATTGGTCAATATCAGTATCCATTAATCAATTCTGTATAAAATGGAATTTCTCTGTTCGGATTTCGGAACAATTTGGTGACGGGCCGGGATGTTCTCCTTGTGCACAAGTAAAGAAAGTGTGACTGAGAAACCAGTGTGAGTTTAAGATTCCAGTTACTCGGTGAAAACATATACTTGGTTTACATTAGGCTTTGTATTGATGCAAACGTTCTCCCCTTCCTGTTCCAAGTCCAGATTGAAGGACATTTATTCCCTGGAGCGTAGAAGATTGAGGGGAGATTTGGGTGAAAGGTGAAATATTTCCGAGGAACCTGACGGGGAATTTCTTCACTCAGTAGGAGGTGTGAGTGTGGAAAGAGCTACCAGCAGAAGTAGCAGTTGTAGGTTCAATTGCAACAGTTAAGAGAGTTTGAATAGGTACAGTCCTGTGCAAAAGCCTTAGGCACACACACACACACACATATATATATATATATATCTAGGGTGCCCAAGACTGTTACACAGTACTGTAGTAATTTTATGTATTGCTGACATAAAATTCATGACATTTGTGAGTGATGATAAACCTGATGTTGATATGGGTTGCTGTTGTGGACTGACAGTGGGAAGAGGGCAATGAGAGGGGAATCATGATTGAGAAAAGGGGAAGGGAAAGGGGAGGGAGCAGGGAGCACCAGAAAGACATTCTCTAACAATCAGTAAACCAATTGTTTGGAATCAAATTACCTTGCCTGGTGTCTCAGGGTTGGGTCTGTCTGTACCCTTGCCACCTCTGCCACCTGTCCCACACCACTCCCATGGCGCTCCACCCTTGCCATTCCCAACATCCTTTGCTCCCACCAGATTTACAAGCTCGCCCTGCACTCCACATTGACAAATACAGTACTGTGCAAAAGCCTTAGGCATCCTAACTATATATCTGTGCCCAAGACTTCCGCAGAGTACTGCACAGTAATTATGAGGGGTATAGATAGGGTAAACACAAACAGGCTTTTTCCACTGAGTTTGCAGAAGTGGTAGAAGCAGGTTTGATTGCAACATTTAAGAGCTGTTTGTATACAGGAAGGGTATAGAGAGTTATGGTCCAGGTGCTGATAGATGGGACGAGGCAGAGTACAGTCTGGCCGAACAGCCTGTACCTGTGCGTAGTGCTCTATGAAATCATTCATTAACCGCATTGAGGGCTAGTTTGACCCAATGTTAGAAGAAAATTAGAACAGAAGGCAAAGTCCTTCACGCCCAGTGACTGGTTATTATTGGACTACAGGCAAAACAAAGCAATTTGCACAACAACAGGTTTCTATTTTAATAAATGCATTAAATGAACTCCAGCTGCAAATGCACACGAACATCTGGATCCAGCAGCCATTTACAAAAGTGTAAGCTGGGGCTCATTGTATTTCATATCAGTTCTTTAGTACATCTCTAGGTCTTTAAGGACGGCACTTTATCACAACAAACCTACACACAGACACTACAAGCTTACACGACGTGTTTTTGTACCGGTGATATTTCTTTTTATAACTTTTTAATATATATATATATATTTTTTTTTTAAAGATGGTGCTCCAGCCTCAGAGAACAGAAAAAGTAAAGGGCAAGAGTTAGACACAAACTCAGGTCACTCAAAGGGTGGGTCTGGGTCAACGCCCACGGTGCTTCCTAATTCCACACCAAATGGCAGAAAGGATTTTTTAAAAAACTCAAGCTCACTATCTTTCTACCCCTGAAAGCAAGAGAGAAGCGAAGTTAGCAGTTAAAGGGGCATTTGCATCCTGGGTTTGGGAATACGGAGTTGAGTAGAGGCTCTTTGGGGAAAAACTTAACAGTCTAAATGTGTACTCCTCATCCCCACTGCTAACCACTCTTCCTCACTTTCAATCCAGCCGTGCTTTTGGGTGGTTAATGGCCTCCCCAACAAAAGACCTAATCATATACTGCGAAGATCTTTCAGACTGGTTTGCAGAGCAGCTTGTTGGAGAGGTCACCTTGAATCCTCAAGTGTATCAAAGACTAAGCCAGTTTTCTCGGGCATTTTATGCCAGCAATGGTCAAGGACAAACTGACAATGAGAACAACTGGCAGCTGGCATGGGGGCTAAGATGGCAGAAATAGGCCGCTCAGTTATTTTAGCAGCACAGTAGGATCTTTAGGCATAACGGGAGTATTCACGCCAATGGGCTTAAACGTTTAAGTCAAAAGGATCCAGTATCTCCTCACAAGTCTCCACATGCTGGGGACTGCAGTGCAACATCAAGCTTAAACCTAGCTCCATACCCAAATGCCCAGCCTTTGGCGAGAGAGAGTTCAATGCAACTGAAACGTCTAGCAAAGGATTATGATAAAACTTTGTGCAGAATTTAAAACGTTGATGCTTCCCCATTACATAGCATCACAGAGTGGAGTGAGGAGGTTCTAGCACAGCCCCTTTTATATCCAGAGAGGAAGAAACAAGACATCCTGACTAGCATGTAAACTTCTGGAACATAACACTACTCGGGCGAGAAACAAAAACAGAACATCAACCACAGGGTAAGAACCAGAGTGTCAGCATGCACAAACGAGACAATTCAACTTGCTCTCCATTGTTGAATTTCTGCACTTTTGAGGCCGCAGCTCAGCCACGTTGAGAGGAATTTCTTAAATCCAAGGAAGGAATAAAAGAATAAATAAAGGAACAAGTTGGTGTTTTAACAGGAGACTTCCATGGTCTGAGACCTGCCGTGCTCTATTTCACTGTTGCCGATAGCGTCGGCCTGGGTGGCAGTGGGAGACTGGTTGCGGGCGACGTCTCCGGATCCCACGCTTGAGGTCGAGGTGGTGCGAGCCCGGGTTAGCCTGGTCATGCTGACAGCTGGCACTGGAGATGAGGGAAGAGGACACACACAGGGACACACAAACAGAAGATAATTAAAAAGCAAATCACAGTCATTACTGAAACTACTTCTGCTTACAAGCTTGCTGAGGACAGTTTCCTGGGGAGGACTTACGTGGGGTGCAGGGAGAATCGGTTTTCTGAAACTGATTCTATTAGTGGCCCAGATATGATTTTGTCAAGTTACTTCTTTGTTCTAAAGCTGAAGTACTTCATTAAATTGGAAACTGCCTTCCCTTGCCATCTTACTGCCATCTCTGTATCTGATTGAGCTTTCCTCTACAGAACTGCTACACGGAAAATAACTCAGTGGCTGTTCAATCAGACATCAAGAATGTTAAACTAATATACCATTTTCCTCTCCACAACCACTCACTGTAGGTTGACCAAAGAAGACAATCTATCTGCTCAGAATGGAAATTGCTCCTTTTCCAAAGCTGGCACCCTTTCTTCCTCTGGCTCGCTTGACATCCCCTCCCTTCCACCCATCCCTAGAAAGGCTAATGAAACCTCCTTATACACTAGCATTAATTTTTTAAAAATCCATCCCTCATGTCCCCATGGTGCGGGCCTTTTTGAATCATCTTCGTATCTTCAATAGGAAATTGGAATCCCATCTGACTTTTGCCTTCAGTTCAGATTATTTGTGGTCTCCACCCCAGCAGAGACTTGCTCACATGCACACACCCTGGAGATCGAAGTGTTGGGATTGAACCCTACAGCACAGTACAGTCCCTTCAGCCCATGGTGCTGTGCCAAGCTTTTAAACTACTCCAGGATCAATCTAACCCTTCCTTCCTACATTGCCCTCTGTTTTCCTATCATCCACGTATAGGTATCATATCTTCAAAGAATTCAATAGTTTCATGAGATATGACCTAACCTTCTCAACGCCATACCGACCATCTCCAATCAGATTATCTTCTCCATAGTGATATGACAGCATCTCCTTTTTTTTTTTAATGGATACAGTCTGACTGTTAGGGTGCATTCCAGAGTTATGGCATATAGCAAATATGAACTTCACCAGCAACCGGTCTTCAGACATGAATGTGGATTGTAGATTGAATTTAAAATGCAGCCCTGAACGATAGTTTTCCTGGAGTTGTGGACTGGAGTTAATTGAAAATCAGACAATGCTGATTAACATTCAAATTCTACATCTCTCAGGGTGTGAAGGAGGAGGTGTGAGAACTATATGTAATTCAAAGGAAGCATTGTAGATACATCGTAACTACAGAATAGTCTATACCTTTGATCTTTAGCATATAAAAATGTCATGTAATATTGGGTCAGGAGGCCTCTTCCTCCAAGAGTGTCTCACTTTGTTGAATAAAACACTTCTGTATTCACTAGCTTCAGTGTCTCTCCAGTGACTTTGTTCACATCCCAACATTGACCATGTGTGTCAGATTTTGCTATCCAATAGGGTACACCCTATTGAGCTACCATTCTACCTTCAGTTTCAGAAGTTCTTTAACATATCGATGTAGCTATAAAGAAGGCATAGTATAATGGCTTTACTTCATTAGGAGTTTGAGGAGATTTGGTTTGTCACATAAAACACTCAAAAACTTCTACAGATGTACCATGGAGAGCCTTCAGACAGGCTTTATCATGTCTGGTATGGGGAGGGGGCTTCTGCACAGGATCAAAAGCTACAGAAAGTTGTAAAATTAGTCAGCTCCATCTTGGGTACAGGCCTCTGTAGTGTCCAAGACATCTTGAAGGATGGTGCCTCAGAAAGGCAGAGTCCGTCATTAAGGATCCTCATCTCCCAGGACGTGCCCTTTTGTCATTGTTACCATCGGGAAGGAGGTACAGGAGCCTGAAGGCATTGACTCAATGATTCAGGAACAACGTCTTCCCCTCCACTGTGCAATTCCTAAGTGGACATTGAACCCATGAACACTACCTCAATTTTTAAATATATTATTTGTTTTTGCACTGTTTTCAATTTAACTATTTAACATACATATATGTATTTAATGTAATTCATTTACTTTTCTTTCAATATTATCATATATTGCATTGTACTGTAGCCACTAAGTTAAGAAATTTCACAACATATACCAAAGATATTAAAGCCGATTCTGATTTTTTTCCAATCCCTCCTTTGCCGTTTGTACTTCCTACTTTGTAATCTCCTCTATTGCCCAAAATTCCTCATCTCTCAGTTTAGCTACACCCCCCACTTTCAACAATGTAGATGCCCAATTAGATCTCAATTCCAAAAGATGCTCACCACTTCCATCACTTTCCATTTGACCAACTGTTTGGTCACCCATCTCTGAAGCTTGCAGGAACACTATTGTTTCTAAGGCACTATATAAATGTAACTTAAATTTCTATTGCAAGAAGGATTTCACTGACAAAGCAATTCTAAGACAACAGCTTACCTGTCCATTCTCTTTACAGGCGTAAAGCCAGAAGTTCGCTATCTTTTGTTTTTACTTTTAATCCAAAGTTACTTTGGTTTGAGAGTACGGGTAGAGATAAATTTCACCCCTTCCAGATGAGGCTGTTCCCATTAACAAGGAAGGTGCTGTGGTATCACTTCCCTGCATCTGAGCAAGGTTTCTCCAGGAATCTTCCATGAGTAAGCTTGCAAGCTCTGAGCAGAATCAGTGAAACAGCCTGGTTCAGCACATTCTGTGGGGAAATCACCCCCCCCCCCGCTCACCCACCCCCCTACCAATATCACAGGACACTGCCTGCAGCTTCCTTCCACGGCTCTGGAGAGCACCTTTCCCCACGATGCACTGCATCAACCACGCACGTCAACCTTGTGATGAAACTCAGGGTTAGACAACAGACCATATTTTACCTCAGGCTTGGCAACAAGAGGCACAAAAATCCAAAGCCTCAGTGTACTTCTCTAAACACAGGTAGGACTGAATTTTAAATATTGCTCCCGATTCCTAGGACTGCATCGCAAGTCAGTCATCCCCTCTCCCCTCTCTATTTAGTAACATTTTCCCAAGTGTTCCTATAGGATTTCTCTTTTCCTACTTGTTTGCAAGACCAGAGAAGGCACCCAACAGCCTCGGTCAGCTTTGTCCTTACACTGGTGGATGTGCTCCTATCAGTTGCCTCCACTTTGTTACCAGGGCAGCCATTTTGTCTTCACCAATTCAGTCAACTTGAAAGGCATTCGGCAGGAAGGAACCTGGAGTCTGCTCAATAGTTTCACCTTCACAGTTTCCCTCGATTAACTCATCTGAAGCTGAAACCCTCAAACGGAATGCTCACAGGATGGACTCCACCCAAGATCAATCCAGGCAGCCACACACCCTTGGCCTTTTCCCATTGCCTTGCAAACTCTTTTCTTTAAATAGCTTTTAAGTGCTACAGTACAAGCTGTGGCCACTATTTTCCTGGCATATCTATCCCAGAATCTAATGGCACTGCACAAAAAAAAAGTGTTTCTCGTATTACTTTTGGGCATTTTCCAAACAGCTTAGTTCGGCTTCCACCAGGTGGGAAGTTTCTTCCTACCCATTTTGTCCTTACCCTTCATGACATTAAATACCAATCAGATCTCTTCACCTCATCTCTCCAAAGGGAAACAATTCTAACTTCTCCGGGGAGTCCACCTAACCCAAGTCACTAATCTTAGAACATAGAACGGTACAGGCTCTTCAGCTGACAAATTTGTGCCAACATTTTAACCTACTCTAAGATCAGTTTAACCCTTCCCTCAGATAGCATCCTTTTTTTCCATCCATGTGCCTGGGATTTTTTGCTGTAAAACCTCTTCTGCACCCTCTCAAAAGCCTCCACCTCCATCCTGATGAGGTGGGGTCCAGCGCCGGACACATACTCCGTTAGTGGGCGAGCCAGTGTTTTATGGAAGCTCCTTGCTCTTGAACTCAATCTTCTGGAAGTTCCAGAGTTTTGCACCAAGGACCTAACTATGAAAAGTGTGTCTACTCCTGCCTTATTAATTAGAGCATGTAAATAAATTTCTACAGAAGCAAGCGATTAGTAAAATGACTCTGTGTACTTAACAGTACGCTGGTGAACTCCTCCAAATCTTCCAGTGATTTGGCCACCTGAAGGACTGATTCCTTTAACTGTAAACCAGAGGTTCTAACAATGAACTCTGCCCGATTCCACTTTAGGTGCTTTCTGGGCAGTTTTTTTTTTACCTCAAATCCCATCAAACCCGCAGCCCTGCACATGAGATAACCAAGGAAACATCCGAAAAATATGATCTGGTTGACGTGGAAGCCTCAAATCTTTCCGTGTTCCAGGTCCACCTTGTAATGGGGGGGGGGGGGGGGGGGGGGGTTGGTTTTGGCAGGGGAAAAGAGAAGGCCTGCAGCCTACTTGACACAAATGCACGATCATATGCACACACAAAAATCGGGAAGCAAGGCGCAATGCTGACCACGGCACAAAGGGGACGAGCCATGCATGAGAGAAGAGACCACACACAAACAAAGCAATGGAATGGAATGGTATTCGGATACGTCAGCTTGGTCGGGAGCTCCAACGAACTGGAGTTTCTGATTTCAGTGGAGGTGGTGTGTTTGTGCCACGCAATCATTTCACTTCCATAATCACAAGCCCACATTATCCATAATAAAATTGCTCTAAAATGTTACTTTCTGGCTGATATCAGCAACTGGCATGGGAAAAAGCAAATTAGGAACTGATTTAGCCTCTTGGGTCCGTTTTCTGCTTATTGCTTACCTGCACCTTAACCCCTCATATCGCTTCTATTCCTTCTTATTATTTACTATTATTTTACTAATTATTATTTGTCTTTTGTGTCTGCAGTCTGCCTTCTTTTGCACATTGATTGTCAGTCTTTGTGTGTAGTTTTTCATTGATTCTATTGTATTTCTTTGTATTTACTGTGAATGCCCTCAAGAAAATGAAACTCAGGGTAGTATATGGAGATATATCCCTACTTTGATAATAAATTTACTTCGAACTTTGCTACAACCCCACTCTTCATTTCCCTTAATACCCGGGGTTGATAAACATCTCAGGATTTGCTATCCTGGGTCAGCAAGGTATTAGAGCGATTAGCACAATGCTTTACAGCTATTAAGATAGGTGTTCAATTCCCGCTGCTGACTGTAAGGAGTTTGCACGTTCTACGCATGACCGCTCCAGTGTCCACCCACATTCCAAAGCGGTACCGGTTAGGGTTTGTGAGTTGTGGACATGACTTGTTGCTGGAGCAAGCGTGGCACTGGCAAAACCCTGGCTGATTCAAACAACAGATTTCACTCTGTTTCGATGCACACTCGATAAGCAGAGCTAACCTCTCTGTAAGTGAAGTTTATCCAAGCCCTGGTAACACGAGGCCAACACCATTTAAATCTGGCCAGAAAACAAGCATCCAAATATCACGAAGTGAAAAAGGAAACTTGCTGAGAGAAGTTTTCTCCCCCAACAGGGCTGAAATCTTGTAATTACTACCCAACCATCATCAGGCAGGAAGTAAAGGAGCCTTAGGTCCCACATCACCAAGTTTAGGCCTCTGAACCAGTGTGGATAACTTCACTCACTTCAATGCTGAACTGGCTCTAGAAACTACTGACTCACTTCTAAGACTTCTACAACTCTTGTTCTCAGTGTTATTTATTTTTTATTGGTATAGTTTGTCTTCTTTTGCACATCAGTTGTTTGTCCATAACACCATAAGATATAGGAGCAAAAGTAGGCCATTTGGCCCATTGAGTTTGCTCCACCATTTTATCATGGGCTGATCCAATTCTTCCAGACATCCCCACTCCCCTGCCTTCACCCCATACTCTTTGATGCCCTGGCTAATCCCTATCTATCTCTGCCTTAAATACACCCAATGACTTGGTCTCCACAGCCACTCGTGGCAAAAAATTCCACAGATTTACCACCCTCTGACTAAAGTAATTTCTCCAGATCTCTGTTCTAAATGAATGTCTTTCAATTCTAAAGTTGTGCCCTCTTGTCCTAGACTCCCCTACCATGGGAAATAACTTTGCCATATCTAATCTGTTCAGGCCTTTTAACATTTGGAATGTTTCTATGAGATCCCCCCCCATTCTCCTCAACTCCAGGGAATACAGCCTAAGAGCTGCCAGATGTTCCTCATACAGTAACCCTTCCATTCCTGGAATCATTCTCGTGAATCTTCTCTGTCATTCTTTATATGTTGTTCTTCATAAATTCTAAATGATTAGGAAAGGATTAGCTTTATTTGTCACATGTACATCGAAACTTTGAAGTAGTGGAATGCGTCATGACCAACACTGACCGAGCTGTGCTGGGGCAGTCTGCAAGTGTCGGCATCCTTCTGGTGCCAAAATAGCATGTCCACAACTTACGAACCCTAACCCGTACGTCTGTGGAGCACGGTAGGAAATCGGAGCACCCAGAGGAAACCCATGAGGTCATGGGGAGAATTGTGCCTCAAATAGCCTCTGACAACCATGTTCAGTTCCTGGCCTCCACATGTGTCCTAGCTACTAAGCCCGGCAGAGCAGTTTCTACTGACAAAGGAAAGTTACTGGCGCCTTAAAACCAGTCGTTTCAGGCAGATGGGGCTTGTCAGCTGTGGTTGGCATCTCATCTAGGAGAAGGAAAACTCTGATCTCAAACCTCCGCTGCCTTGCAGCTATACCCACTCAGGAGTAAACCCCTGAGGGAGAAATACAGAGCTGGAGTCCCTAAGGCAGTCCTACGTTGAGTTCAACGCTGTCTGGCGACTCCTGCAATACTGCTGGTGCCAAACTCCTGCCATACCTTTGGATTCATCAGCTACGTGGAGAAGGAGAGCTTGCTACATGGGCAATAACTTGCTCTCCATATTGTACTGATCTGGCTTGCTAGACAGTTAGGACAACATCCATGGTCAGCCCTGACCTACTGAGGCCTACTACACAACAGTCTGTTCTACTTTCCTTCAACTGCATTTCTTGATTTTCCTGTAAATGGCTGCAAGAAAATTAATCTCAAGGTAGCATATGGTGACATCATTGCACTTTAATAATAAATTCATCTTGACCTTGACATAAATGCATTGCAATAAGCAAAAAAAATCTACAAAGCCTCTTTCACTTAATTAAATTGTCAAGTCTCAATCTTTTAAAGTCAATAGCTTTACTTAAACAAATCTTTACTCGACAGTTAGAAATCAGCCAGATAGAAGTAGGAACTCAGTGCCAAAAGATATTGAATTAAGAAATGATTGAATGAGGAAACGAGCACTGAATAAACATATCAAATTGTGCTCGAGTTGAATTGTCAGCGGTTTAGCTCGAGGACTCACAAGACAAAGCCATGAATGGACAGTAAGCAGGAGGGAATGAGGGAAATGCTGAAGCGTGACGGAACATAATGCACGAAGAGCTACCTGTTTCACCGTGCAGGTGATTGAGCTGGACGTACGGGACTGTAAAGCAGGCGGGACGGGAGTGGGACACACAGGAAAAGAACCAGGTTAATACTGATCATATAAAGCACGTCACACACAGGTCAGAGCAGACAGCTGGGAGTACGCTGCAATGGCTACAACACACAGAGGTGGCGGGGCAAGAAGAATATCAGAACAAAGCACTTACACTCTCAGAACCTCAGTGTACAAACCATTCCCCAGCATAGACCACCTGCACTCCCAGCATGGGCAGTGTTCCACTTTGCCCCATTCCCACGTGATACTGGCATCTACCAGCATCTCATTGAAAACTATCAAATGGTGAACGGCATAGATAGAGAGGATATGGGGGAGTCTAGAATCAGAGGGCACAGCCTCAGAATAGAAGGATGTCCTTCTTATAGAACAGAGATGAGGACAGATTTCTTTAGCCAGGAGAGATAAATCTGTGGAATTCATTACCTTGGTTGTACAACCAAGTCAATGGGAATATTTATTTATTGAGTTACAAGGGTCTTCTGACCCTTCGAGCTGTGTTGCCCAGCAACTCTCGATTTAATTTTAGCCTACTCATGGGACAATTTGCAAAGACCAATTAAACTACCAACCGGTAGATCTTTAGACTGTGGGAGGAAACTGGAACACTCAGAGGAAACCCACAGAGTCCTGGGGAAAAGGCACAAACTACTTACAGACAGCGGTGGGAATTAAACCCAGGTCGCTGGCACTGTAAACAATTGTGCCAACTACTATTCTACCCCAGCGATCTGTTTTCACTTTGACGCGAAAGAAACTTTTTCTGTCGATCAGTGTCAAAAAAAGCCAAGTTAAATCCACTGTGATTCAATGTTATAAAACAATCAAACATGAAAATATCCGGGGGGGGGGGGGGATTGAATACTTTTATGGGCACTGTATGTCTTATGGTTTTATCTTGGGAATAGTAGGTACTTGCCGTCACAGATTCATAAATTGTAACACAGTGAGCGAGGGATACAGAATGATTGACAGGAGCTCAGACCAATAACTAAATTACATCGCTCCACACATAACAGGAAGGGGACCTTGAGGTTTAAACCTGATTATGACCGTCTAGTCTTTGTGCACACATATTCCCTTGGAGAGGGAGTAAAGCAGGGGTTTTTATGCCATGGACCTTTACACTAACCGAAGGGTAGGTGAACAAAATAGCCCAGAATGTAGTACAAATTAACACAACTGTAGTCAACTCTTCATTAAAGTCTGCAGCCTACATCAGTACACCGAGATTAGATGGAACATATGCACATCAGTTAAACCTCCCGTCAGGCGAACTTTAGCCAAAGTGTGCGTTACCGTGGGCTGAAAAGCAAAAGTACCACCAGCGGGAGAAGCAATTACATCAAATTATTTTTGAGATGTTGCATCGTGAGGAAGAAAATGCAGGTGCTGCTTTTATTGACTGTGCTTCAGTTTAAAGATTCCTGTAAGCTTGCAATCAGTTTATTACAGTTCAGAATTGACTTTATTACAATCAATCTCTGCCCTGGCAGTGACATTTATTTAATGCCACATGCCACAATACTTCTTGATAGCAGACTTCAGAATATAGAAGGCAAAGAAAATAGACGTGCATAAATTACTTGTTTTATAAGCTACTCTCCCCCTTTTCCTAGCCTCAACCTTGGTTTCAAAAACATAAGCCATGCCAAGTTCAATAACATAAAAGCTACAATTCTGCATTGGTCACGTATTAAGGAATGCATCCATTTGAAATGCAGTCTTTCAAAGTAATAGAAAAGTACAGCTCAGAAACAGGCCTTTCAGCCCATCTAATCAATGCTGAAACCATTTAAACTGCCTACTCACATCAACCTGCACTGGGACCATAGCCCTCCATACCCCTCAAATCCATATGCCAAGAGGGAGGAGAATATTACCGGAAGCTGGAGAAATCATAGTTCACACTGTTCATGTACCAATCCAAACTTCGCTTAAATGTTAAAATTGAGCTTGCATGCACCACTTGAGCTGGTAGCTCGTTCCACAATCTCACGACCTTCTGAGTGAAGAAGTTTCCCCTCAAGTTCCCCTTAAACATTTTCATCTTTCACCCTTAGCCCACGACCTCTGTTCCCACCCAAAATCAGTGGGAAAAGCCTGCTGGCTTTTTTTCCCCCCGTCCCTTTTTTTTTCTCTCTCTGCCCATCACTCTGCCTGTTCTCCATCTCCCTCTGGTGCGCCCCTCCCCCTTTCTTTCTCCCTAGGCCTCCCGTCCCATGATCCTTTCCCTTCTCCAGCTCTGTATCCCTTTTGCCAATCACCTTTCTGGCTCTCAGCTTCACCCCATCCTCTCCTGTCTTCTCCTATCATTTCAGATTTCCCCCTCCCCCTCCTACTTTCAAATCTCTTACTATCTTTCTTTTCAGTTAGTCCTGACGAAGGGTCTTGGCCCGAAACGTCGACAGTGCTTCTCCTTATAAATGCTGCCTGGCCTGCTGTGTTCCACCAGCATTTTGTGTGTGTTGCTGGCATTTACCTGATCTACACCCCTCATAATTTTGTATACCTCTATCAGATCTCCCCCCTCAATCTTCTACGTCCTAAGAAATACAGTCCTAACTTATTCAATCTTTCCTTATAACTCAGGTCCTCCAGACCCGGCAACATCCTTACAGGAGAAAATCTGCAGATGCTGGAAATCCAAGCAACACACACACAAGATGCTGGAGGAACTCAGCAGACCAGGCAGCATCTATGGAAAAAAAATACAGTCGAAGTTTTGGGCCTGCTGAGCTCCTCCAGCATTGTGTGTGTGATGCCAGCAACATCCTTGGGAACTTTGCCCATCCCCATAGAGATACGGGCACAGAATGGCAATCAAGCACCAATGTGTACACTAATCGCACCCAAACCAGTTTAATCTTCCAAACTCTGACCCTAACCTTTAATTGTCAGATTCTGCCTTTCACCCACCCCCCCCCCCCCACCCCACACACCTGGGGCAATCTACAACCTGCCAACCCACAGAAGTCTTTGGGAGGTGGAGGAATCTGGAAAGCCACACAAGTCTCAGGGAGAGCATGCAAACTCCACACAGACAGCGCCAGAGGTCAGGATTGAACCTGAGTTTCTAGATCTGTGAGGCAGCAACTCTACTGTTTCTGTGTTAGCTCAGTTGCTCCCATGGTAACTGGCCCTCTCATGATGCAACTCAGTAGGCACTGATATCTTTGGAAACTAACCTCCGGCCATAAATACGGATGATGAGTACCGGAGACTATTCACCCCTGCACAGGGATTTATAACCGATCTAATCTTCTTCACCTACGTGTACACACAGCAGCTTGGGCTGCTCTAAAGAGAGGAGGAGAGGGAGCACAGACAGCGAATTCTCTTCCTTTATCTAGTGGAAACCGGTGGAGAGCCAGCACCAGTGGTGCATTGAAGCTCGATTTCAACGTTGAAGAGAAGTTTGGATAGGTACATGGATGGTAGGGTTATGGTCCGGGTGCAGGTCGATTGGAGTAGGCCGTTCAAATGGCTCTGCACAGAATAGATGGGCCAAAGGGCCTGTTTCTCTACTTTTCTATCACTCTGTGACTTACACCAGAATTAAAATAGAACTACCTTGCAATCTGATCAACCATTCTAGTCTGATCTCCACAACCCCCCTCTATCTATTACCCCATCACTGCACTGCAAGGACTTTAATCCACTTTTTAATAATGCTGTTTACATTGTAAATATATACCGGTATTTAGGCACATTTTATTCCACATCCGTACTTCAAACCCTAACTTTATTTTTTATATACATAATTCTTCATTCTTTATAATTGTTGAACATTGTTGCTTTTTTTTTGTTGCATGTGGCACCCTGACACCACAGCAAATTACTTACACATGTATACGTACAGTGACGAATAATATTGATTCTCGACTAGACCATGGGAAATGACACTGGGATGTTTTAATTCTGCAGCTTAACCCTGCATTCCGAACGGTGCCCCTGTGAGACGCAGTGATACCTTTACATCACATAGGTCCTCCTGCGGTCCAAGGATGCACAGGTTGGCGGGTTGTAAGCCGTCCCTTGTGTGAAGGTGAGTGGTAGAGTCTGGGGGGACGGGGACAAAACGGGATCGGTGCAGAATGGACACTAGATGATGAACATGGATTTGAAGGACTCCCAGAGAGCCAAGGATTTTGTTCAACTCTGCAATATGCAGCTTCTTCCCAATTTCAGCTGTGTTCTTACCAAGCAGCACAGTCCAGAGGCGTAGCCCCCGGCAGACTGCTGTACTGAACTCTTTTGTGCCTTTTAAGTGGCAGGCAGCCAGCTGGCTGAAAAACCAGAGGCTGCAGTGGTCTGGGGGCCATGGTGGGGGCAGGGGCTTGGGAAGGGAAGACAAAAATAGGATTGGGCTCCCTAGGTACAGCAGGGATGGGGTTTCCTGGTGAGAACGGGGTAGAAGTGGAAGACTTTGCAGGTAGGGCCGCTAAGGAGACTGAGATAGACAGATGAAACAGGAGCAGGAGATTTGGGCATTGGATCGGGAAGGAGTGTGGGACTGAATTTGGTATTGGTTTATTATTGTCACATGCACCAAGAATCAGTGAAAAGCTTGTCTTGCAAACTGCTCACACAGATCAATATCATGACACTGTGTGTTGAGGTAGAATAAACCATAACAATACAGAATAACGTGTAAAAGCTACCGACAAAGTGCAGTGCAAGTAAATTAAAACGTGCAAGATCACAACAAGGGAGACTGTGAGGCCAAGGGTCCATCTCATCATTCAAGAGTCTGCTAACAGTGGGCTAGAAGCTGGTGGTATGTGCTGTCAGGGTTTCAGAGCGGGCAGTGAGAGGATGGAAAAAAGCAAACCAGTAAAATACATCAGACCAATGTTCAATTACAGATCTAGCATAGATGTCCAAGAATAGAACTTTGCCCCATCTTGTAGAGCACTGTGGGGCCTTTCTAGTCAACGTCAGGTTGGTATGGCAATGGCTCTTCCCGAAACCACAAGGTGGTGTAGAGAGTTGTCGACACAGCTCAGTACACACTGAGCACACAAATGAGGTACAAATCAACTTCTCATCCCCATACCAACATGTGTGTCCATGGCCTCCTCTACTGTCACAATGAGGCCAAAGCTCAGGTTGGAGGAGCAACACCTCATATTCCATCTGGGTAGTCTTCAACCTTATGGTATGACCACCAATTTCTCCAACTTCTGTTAATTTCTCTCCCCTCCCTCCTTCACTCTTATTCCATTCCCCATTCTGGTTGCTTCCCATCGCCTCCCTCTGGTTCCCCTCCTCTCCTTTTCTTCCATGGTCCACTGTCCTCTCCAATCAGATTCCTTCTTCTTCAACCCTTTACCTTTTCCACCTATCATCTCCCAGCTTCTCACTTCATCTCCTCTCCCCACCCACCTACCTGGTCTCACCTATCCCCTGCCAGCTTGTACAGCTTCCACTCCCCACACCATCTTTCAATGACTGAACTAGATTATTGCAATCAATCAATCAATAAATAAATAAAAGACTTGTCTGGTTCACTAATGTCCTTCAGGAGGGAAATCTATAATCATAACTAGTCTGGCCTACCTGTGCTTCCAGGGTTGACACTTAAGGAACTTCAGGGTCTCTTGCATTTTGGACATATCAAAAGTGCTGCGTACGCAGTGCCTCCAGCATTGTCAAATATCCCTCTCATGCTTCCCACAATCTCTTCGACCTCAGGCACAAGGTACTGCACCACAGGAACCCGAACTATAAGGCTGAGTCGCAGCTTCTTCCGCTAGGCTGCCACCCAGCTCATATGTACACCGTGTCTGAATGCCCTGCCCCCTTCCCCCATTCCCCAACTCACAGACACTCTCTCATCCTACACTGGTCACTTTTCATCTTCTATTGCTGTTGTTTCACATATTTATACCACTGTTTGTTTTATTATACTAGTGCCAACAACATTATACTATCACATGTTAAACATGCACCTCACACTTTGTGTCAATCTTCAGGCCATGTCACTCAGGGACTTGTGCTGACATTGTTTTGTGACCGTCTGTGCTATTGTAACTATGTGTGACTGTATGTACTGTGTTTTGCATCTTGCCCCAGAGGAACAACGCTTCATTTAGCTGTATACGTGTGTGGTTGAATGACAATAAACTTGAACTTAAGGAAATTTAAAATACATTTCAGTTGAACAACTAGGAAGGCAAACCCTTGTCAGTGACACACAGATTCCAAAATTTCCTCACACAGACGACTTTAAAGCAGGAAAGATAAACACCTAAAAGGGAAGTTACACACACACACACAATGAGGTGAATGCAGTCTTGGTCAGTGCTGGAGTTGACACTATGCTTATCCTTTCTCAAACAGTCTGCACACTATGGTTATCAAGAAAAATCATTTACAAAAATTTTCAAAAATGCATTACACGCGCTCTCCAAAACATGCAGCCAGCTACGGGCTCAGTGACAACAGACAGTGACATCAAACATTTCAGAGTGCTCTTCCTTCTACAGCAGAGAACAGCGCTGGGACCGTACAGTGTCCAGAGGAGGGAAAAGTCCTTGGGTTTCCACCGAGGAGGCTCTTTTGTATCAGAAATGCAGTGTGCTGCTCTGGATTAGTTACAGGTGAACCACATTTTAAATATTTAAGAGGAGAATTGCTAAATGAACAGATTTCTAATATCTCAAGATGAGGATTTCAATAATTCATACTCATGATTGTTGGAGTGATGGAACAAAATAGAATGAGCAATCCCATCTGTCGTCAGAAACATTTCCCCTTCTCCCTTTGCGTCCATTCTCAAGCCTCCAATCCCAATTTATCCCTCTTGCTGGACTTTATGATCCACCCGGTCTGCCATGTCCATTAGTTGGAAGACAACCCCAGCAAGCCATTCAACTGCATAGGGCATTGTCAGGGCACACTTCTGGTGGGCACAGGTCTACCACTGGATAACGTCATTGGCTAGAGGACTAATGTCCAGAAGTTGGCAAAGGTGTTAGTCCCTCGCCTGACAGTACTGAGGGGGCAAGTGATGGAGACTCCAAACATTCAACAGTCATCCCAGCAAAGATGGAGCCCAGACCTTCAGCTCATCCCAACTGTAACCTGATGGTCCGGCATTCTCACATTAGAGGTGAGAATTTTATTTAAAAAAAAACAAAATAATTTTGAATGGGGGCTACAGCAAAAGTGTTAGACCACGAGCGGTTCACTGGAAACTTACAGGAGATTCAGCATTAGTTCTTCCCTCCATAATGGAGATGAGACCTCAATTCCAAGAGGCAAAATGATTTCAGAGAAGCGATGAGGAGAGTGTTAATTAGGTGCCTTGTATACATAGTCACTGCGGGGGAATAACCTCACCCAGTGTTACAACTCTACAAGGCTGTAACTATTAAAAGTAAAATCTCCATCACAATGGAACAAGGCCATTTGGCCTCTTGAGCATGTACTATCTCAATTGGAGCAGTAATCCAATGAGCCTGCCCCCCATTATTCCCCTTTGAAAACTTATCCCTTCAAGAGGGCCACAACCTTGTCATTGGGTTTGGAGGCTTGTGTGCCTCAATGACACGGAGAGTTACGTTGACTGGGGTCAGGGCTTTATGCTTTGGTAGAATCACCCATGCCAACGAGGTCAAAGGGTAGAGGCCAGACTAAGAGCGATCTACCGGTCCTCCAGGTTCGGGGGTTCAGCTCAGGGCTAACAACCCTGGTTGGTAAAACAAAACTGTTAGGGAAACAGCAATGAAGGATCCTTCTACATCTGCGTGTGACAATATTCCTGAGTCTCCACCCGGGACGCATTACTGACAGCAGTGAAAACTGAGAGGAAGCCCTGAACACCACCAGAGATGGAGGACCTTCACTGCTGCCCTAAATGCCAGCGGTGTTATGGGCAGTAAGAACACTTCTCCATTTGCTTTTTGAGTATTACAACTAAAACTGCCAACAACTGCAGTGCAGTCTAGATCTCGCTACGCAGAAATTTGAAATCTATTAACAATTTCCATGGGGAGGGAGTTCTGAGAGAACTGAAAGGGAATAAGTTAATCAGACAGGACATTGGGAAAAAGATAATGAATTTGCCCTTTGGCTATACTTGTGCAGTACGTGACATATTGGACATGAAGTGTAATCACTACAGTGTCATCTGAAATCAGACTCCAGGACAAGACATTCATGTGATCACAGAGATCTTCCAGCTACTTCCAAGAGAAAATCAGAGATTCTGTTCACTTAATGTTGAAATTTTCTTCATTTTTAATTTAAAAGAGCTTTCCTCTATGGAAACCCAAGGCTGCTTCCCCATCGAGACGGCACCATTGTATCAAAGACCGCGATCCCCAGAGCATGCATGCATTCCAACTCAGTACTTCCAATACTCACAATGACTGCGAAACACTGCGGGCAAGAGAGCAATTGCAGAGTTAGTTCACCACTTCTCCCAGGTTGAGTTGCACCACTGCACAATTGAAGCAGATCTGTTTCTTCCACTTTAATCTGAGCCTAACTAAATTCCTTCCTCCCTGAACCCCCACCCTCAGGTCCTGACCATCAATGTGGACTTTTGTCATGTCTTTAAGTTTCTCTCTCTAGTATTCTTGGGCTAGGTAGGGAAAAAACTGGGCAATTTTCAACGCCAGTGTCTCTCAGGAGTGCATAACCATTACTGTGACAAAATGGATCATTCAGAACTAATCCAATATCCATTCCAGGTAAGAAGAACAGAATACAGACTGAACAGCCCATATGCTTAGTGGGACCAGAAACAGGAAAGGACTCACTAAACCGTTCCGGGTAAAAAAAAAATCAAAGCACAGACTAAACAGCAACTAAGTACAGCTGGACAAGGAACTAGGAACAAGAAATAGATTAATTAAAACCTTGAGATCATGGCTTGTCAATGAGCTAACTCCGGTCACCTGTATTGCTAACACCTTTAATATCAGTTATGCATTTAAACTACCTGTATAATCTGCTGCTATGGAAGAGCTCCGGGCTTCTACATACAGAATACAGCAGAACTGCTTCCCCAAATTTCTTCCCAAAAGGTTGAATCTAAACTTTATTTCTTCTTTATGTACTTGCAGGTTGTTGTCTTCTGCACTCTGGCTGAACGCCCTAGCTGGGCGGCCTTTCATTGATTCTGTTTTGGTTTATTATTCCATAGACTTATTGGGTATGCCCACAAGAAAATGAATCTCAGGGTTGTATATGCTGCCATATATATGTATTTAGATAGTAAATTTACTTTGGACTTCTTTATTTATTTTCTTTGGAGAGACAGCACAGAACAGGACTTTCTGGCCCAATGAGCTGTGCTACCCACCTATTTAACCCGAGCCTATTCACAATTTACAATGACCAACTAACCGGTCGGTACGTCTTTGGACTCTGGGAGGAAACCCACACCGTCACGGGGAGAACGTAGAAACGCCTTACAGATGGCGCAGGAATTCAACTCCGAACTCCAATGTCCCAAGCTGTAACAGCGCCGCGCTAACCGCTACGCTAACGGGGCTTCCACTGAGCCCCGGAGTTGGAATGCGCAAAGGAAGGCCGTCAGCTAATCTCAGTCTCTTGAGATCTTCAACTGAATCATTTCCCCTGAACTCTGGTGAAGACCACCCCAAATGCCGGTGTGGTGAAGACCACCCCAAATGCCGGTGTGGCCAAGAACAGCAGCGTAGCTGCCTTTGAGTGAGAATTGGCCAAGAAAGCAAGCACAAAAAGAGTGAGTGAACAGAAGATGGAAGAAGCACGAGAGAGAGTCTGCAGATGCTGGAAATCTGGAACAACGCACACAAAATGCTGGAGCAAGTCCCCAGGTCAGGCAGCGTCAACAGAAATGAATAGACCATCGATGTTTCGGGCCGAGATCCTTCTTCAGGACTGAGAAGGAAGGGGGAAATGCCAGAATAAAAAGGTGGGGGGGGGGGAGGGGAAGGAGACGAGCGGGAAGGTGATAGATGAAGCCAGGTGGGAGGGAAAGGGAAGGGGCAGGAGGAGGAGGAATCTGATGGGAGAGGAGAGTGGACATGTCGGAAGTGAAAGGCAGGTTAGAGGAGGTAAAAGTTAAAATGGGGATGGGGGGGAGGATTTGTTTACAGGAAGGAGAAATTGATATTCATGTCATCAGGTTGGCAGCAACTCAAACAGAAAGCAAATTAGAATAAAATGCAAAAGGAAATGCAATACAGGGTGAAATTTGTTAGATCTTGTATTATTCACGTAACCCGACACAACCTTCATTTCAAGGATGAAATACCCTTGCTAGGGCGTATTGTTCAGAACCATTGGTGCCGCGTGACTTGGATTTTGTGCAGAGGAAAGTAAGGGCGGGGGGAGGGGTGAAATCAGAGAGGGTGCGGCACTTGGAATTGTTCTGTGTGAGATTCTACAACCCAGCTCAGCCATGTGTCCGAAAAGGTGAATCACAATCCATTTTGTGAACACTGCGGACTGACCAGGCATTTATAGGCCAGCCCTCGCCACGCTTCAAACAGCGTGATGGCAGTAACACTGTGCTGTAAAGCTCAGGTGAGTCACCAGGGGCCAGGAGCAAGTCTACCACACTGCTTTGTCCGGTGTCAGATGCCGAGAGTGGACTGGGGTGGCGCAGCGTCATAATGGTTAGCACCGCGCTTTACAGTACCAACAACCCGGGTTCAATTCCTGCAGCTGTCTGTAAGGAGTCTGTACGTCTCCCCGTGACCGTGTGGGTTTCCTCCCACTGTACAAAGACTGACTGGTTGGTAGGTTAATTGGTCATTGTAATCTGTCCTGTGATTGGGCGAGAGTTAAATCAGAGGGTTGCTGGGTGGCGCTGCTGGAAGGGCCTACTGCGCACGGTATCGCAATAAATACAAAGTCAGAAGCCCAGTGTCTGCGAGTCTGCAAATCCATTGGCGGCTGGAGGCCCTGAGGTCACCTGTCCTGGAGGTGTGTGAGAGTAAGTGGGTGGGGAGGGAGGAAAGGGGCTCGTTTTGCTGCTGTTGTCTTGTTCCATTGTTGTGGCTTGCGTTGTTCTGCTGAACATGGTGGGCGTGCTATGTTGGCGCCGGATTCTGTGGCAACTCTTGCGGGCTGCCCCCAGCACATCCTTAGGTTGTGTGGGTTGTGAAAACAAACGATGCATTTCACTGTAAATTAATCTGAATCTGAACAAGGTCAGCAGATTTCCTTCCCTGAAGGACACTGACTTTCAATAACAACTCTGTAATTTTAACAACAATTTTGTGGACATTGTTACCAAGTTATTTTAAATTTCAGCTTATTTAATTGAATTTAAAATCTTCAGGTCCTGTAATGGGAACTGAACTTAAGTATCTGGGTTGCCGTTAAGCACAATAGACCCATTACTGCACTGGAGAGGCAGTGTTGACTACAGTGAAGAGGACAGAATGACTGGGAAAATCTTGCACTGGCATTTCCCACAACAGAGAAAACTGAGCAATTACTGAGGTAAAATGATCGGATAGGGGCACACAAAACCAAGACAGCTATTGGAACCAACAGCATTAAACCCCTGGAGGTGGAACTCAGCACCTCAGAGCCCCAGACTTTGCTCCAGGGCAGAGAGACTCGCAGAGGGGAGATGGTCGCAATAAAGAGGTGAGTGGAGGGGTCTGGAAGGAACCAGGTAAGGAGGGGACCGAAGGACAGACAGATCCAGTTGGAGGAGTGGAGATAAGAGGCAGCAAGTTGTGGGTGATAGGTCGAGACACAAGGAGAGAGAAGGGAAGAGAGGATGGATGGCAAGACACACAAAATGCTGGAGGAACATCTATGGAAAAGAGTAAACAGTCGATGTTTCTGGCTGAGACCCTTCATCAGGACT
Source organism: Hemitrygon akajei (assembly GCF_048418815.1). Lineage (NCBI taxonomy): Eukaryota > Metazoa > Chordata > Chondrichthyes > Myliobatiformes > Dasyatidae > Hemitrygon > Hemitrygon akajei. Next base: position 160,234,383 of record NC_133134.1, on the reverse strand, counting down.
GGAAGGACAGAAGAAGCTAGGTCGGGGGAGGTCGAGAAAAAGGCCATAGATGCAGAAATCTGTTTTGTTTTAAACAGGCAGAAGGCCAAATTGGGGGAATAAAGGGGGCCTTATCTGGTTGGTAGCCAGTGACTAGTGGTATTCCTTAGGGCTTGGTGCTGGGTCCGCTACTTTTCACATGTCAGAGATCTAGCTGATGGAATTGATGGCTTTGCAGGTGATACAAAAATAGGTGGAGTATCGAGTAGCCTTGAGGAAGTAGTGAGCTTCCAGAAGGACTTGGACAGATTAGGAGAATGGGCAGATGGAATACAGTGTAGGGAAGTGTATGGACAATCACATTGGTAGAAGGAATAGAGGCATAGACTATTTTCTAATTAGTGTGGAAATTCAGAAATCAGAGGTGCTAAGGGACTTGGGAGGTCTAGTGTAAGATTCACTAAAGGTTAACTTACAAGTTGGCAAGAAAATGCAATTTTGAGATAACTAAGAGCCCTAGTAGGTTAAGTGTGGGTGTGAGAAGCAGGTGGGCCCCAGAGGCAGAGGGAAGGTGTGAGAAGCAGGTGGATCAGAAGGGGAGAGAAAGGAACAGGTGCAGGTTACCTGAAAATGATGAGATGAGATCTTTTGCTGGAATTAATGTAGAGATTGTGTTTCCAGTTTGGAAAATCTTGAGTGGAAGCCACAGATACAGTATTGTGCAAAAGTCCTAGGTAACCTATATCTTTTATATAGTTTCAGAGTGTATGGCCTCCACAGAGCCCTGATCTCAACATCATCGAGGCTGTCTGGAGAGACAGAAGCAAGCGAGACAACCCAAGTCTGTAGAAGAACTGTGGCAAGTTCGCACAACCAACAGGCAATGTTCTCGTAAAACTGCATGAGAGAATTGATACAGTTTTAAGGGCAAAGGGCAGTCACACCGGATAGTATCTTGATTTCTTTATTTACTGTTTTCTGATCTTTACAGCAATTATTTTGATTTTTTGAAACTTTTCATTTTATTTTTGAAAGCATTTTTGCTTTACAGGATTTTTTTCTAACATGTGCCCAAGACTTTAGCACATAACTGTACAAGATACTAATAAATCAGGAGAAATTTCAATTAGCAGTCCCATGTGGAGTGGACAAACTGAATAGAAAATATTCCTTTAAACAGCAGCTAAATACACAAAAAAAAGTTATGTGAAATGTGAAAGGGAAGAGGTTCATAAGAGGTTCAAAATCATAAGCCTTAAAATCCTACGCTGTTTCAAGAAATTATGATTCCACACAGCCATGGTGCATATCATCAGTTAAATTCGCCAAGGATCAAGGGGATTCTCACAATTTTATTACTAAGTACAGTACTGTGCAAAAGTCTTAAGCACATATACAGTATAAAGCTGGGTGCCTAAGACTTTTCAACTGTACTGCAGTAATTTTATGTACTGCACTGTACTGCTGCCAAAGAAAAATATCATGACATGAGTGATGATAAACCTGATTCTGATATAGTCTCTATTGTGGACTGGGAGTGGGAAGGGGGCAGGGAGAGGGGAATCACATTTGGGAAAAGGGGAAGGGAGCAGGAAGCACCAGAGAGACATTCTGTAATGATCAATAAACAAATTGTTTAGAATGAAATGACCTTGCCTGGTGTTTCAGGGCTGGGTGTGTCTGTAACTGTGCCAAACCCTGCCCCTGGCACTCCTTCTCTGCCACCTGTCACACACTCCTGCGACACTCCACCCTCACCTTTCCCAACAACTTTTGCTCCTGCCAGATTTACAAACTCGCACTCCGCTCCACATTGATAAATTACAATACTATGCAAAAGTCTTAGGCACCCTATCTATATTTATGTGTCTAAGACATTTGCACGGGTTCTGTCTGTCTCTCACCCACACACGTAACCTACTGGATCCCCTGTCCTGACCATACAACCCCAGTATTGTGAACACGAGGTCTGCCTTCCCACTGAGATCTAAATCTGACACTTTCACAGGTGATGCTTCCACAGTAAACTGCCCAAGTGTTTTAAATTGCACGAGATTACCCTCAGGAGATAGCAGCAGCCTTCCACTGTCCATATTACTGCGTAGCATCAAGAAACATACTGAAAATTGCTTGCTTTGACCACCTGTGCACTTCTCAAACTCTGGAAAGAATCGGAACCTGCCCACCTCTTCAGAGTCTATTCTGGGATCCTTCCACTAAATAGCTCATTCTGCTGGAGGAGGAGAACTCCATTATTAAACCATCCAGAGGCTAGGCACAGTGGCAAGAAACAAGCCAGTGAACAGGAAACAGACTCCATTAAATGAGGTTCAAGAGGTTGTACTTACTGTAGCCCATTCCCTGGACAAAGTATTTGAAGGCTTCAGTCAGCTTGCCAGGCTAGGAAGCAAACACAGAATCAACAGAAATGTACAAGATGGTAGGAGGCAAAGATAGAGTGGACAGCTAGTGCCAACATGGCGTGTCAAAACCTGCTAACTCTAACCTGTAGGTCTTTGAAATGTGGGAGGTAACTGGAGCACCCAAAGGAAACACACACACACACGGCAGAGATGCAATGGAAGTGCGGTTGTGTGGGTCCAGGCCCAAGTTCAGCTGATGGGTGGCAGAGCTAATGAGAGAGCTGCTGCCTCTCAGCTCAAGTATCTGCGCCCAATCCTGACTGTGGGTGCTGCCTGTGTGGAGTTGGCACGCTCTCCCTGCGGCCGCAGTGGCTTCCTCTGGGTGTGCAGGCTGGCAAGTTCACCGGCAGCTGTAGAATTGTGTAGGTGAGTGATATTCCTGGTGTGTAGCCAGGTGTAGAATCTGGAGGAATTGATGGGAATGTCGGGAGAGTTGGTTAGACCACAAGGCCATAAAGAGGCAAGGTTGAGGGAGGGAGGGCTGCCACTTTGGAACAGAGATATCTACAGCACATTACAGGCCCTTCAGCCCGCAATGTTGTGCTGACCTTCTAACCTACTCTAGAAACTGTCTAGAATTTCCCTACTGCATAGCCCCGTTTTTCTAAGCTCCATGTACCTATCTAAGAGTCTCTTAAAAGACCCTATTGCATCCACCTCTACCACCATTGCTGGCAGTGGATTCCACACGCCCAGCACTTTTTGTGTGGAAAAACTTACCCCTGATGTCCCCTCTGTAGCTACTTAAAAGTATGCCCCCTCATGTTAGCCATTTCAGCCCTGGGAAAAAGCCTCTGGCTATCCACACGATCAATGCTTCTCATCATCTTATACACCTCTGTCAGGTCACCTCTCATCCTCCGTCGCTCCAAGGAGAAAAGGCCTCTTTGGAGTGAAGGAGGATGACAGAGGTATATGGTAATAGGCCTAGACAGAGTGGACAGCCAGCATCTTTCTCCCCAGGCAGTAATGCCTAATACCAGAAGATATCCTTTCAAGGTGAGTGGAGGGAAGTTTAGGGGAGGTATCAGAGGCAGGTTTATTTTTTTTTTAAATAGTAGGGTGCCCATAATGCATTGCTGGGGTTGGTGGTTGAGGCAGAAACATTAGGGACATTTAACAGTCTCTTAGATAGGCACATGGATGATAGAAAAAATGGAGGGAAGGGTTAGATTGCTCTTGGAGTAGGTTAAAAGGTCAGCACTACATTGTGGGCCGAAGGGCCTGTACTGTGATGTAATGTTCTATGTTTTTTCTCCTCGACAGAACCTTCCAGAAACTGGCTTCACCACTTTGGACAGCAGGAGCCTGTGTGTGCCATCCCACCAGAGCACGATATAGATCTGCCTGTAAGGAGTTTGTACGTTCTCCCCGCGATGACACGGGTTTCCTCTGGGTGCTCCGGTTTCCGCTCCCATTCCAGAGACGCACCGGTTCGTAGGTTAATCGGTCGGATGAGTGTAACAGGGCAACATGGGCTCTTCGGGCCAGAGGAGCCTGTTACCTTGCTTTATGTTCAAATTAAAATATCTGCACAACATACTCATTGGCTGCGAGTCCCCTGTACTTTACCGATTAAAGAGCGTAGACTGAACTGCATCTCGTCTGTAACTAGGCCAGAAAAGGCAAAAGGTTGGGGCCGGGTGTAATACTGGGGACAAACAGAGGTGAAGGAAACCAATGATTTCTCAGGGGTGAAACATCTTCAAAAAGGCCAGTATAAACACTTTAAATCTTCCTTTTTGTCACACATTGAGGTGGAAGAAGCATGTCCAACTTAAATACCGGGAGATAAACGGACAGCTGCCTCGGATAAAATGCAAGGAACTAAACGCAGAGGTCGGCGAAGAGTGGGATGTGATGACGAGTCTGCTTACCTGGACGACCTGTGGAAGCCCTCCGCAATCTGCCATCTGCCAACAGAGTACGAGAGATACATTACTGCACAAGGAGAATGTACTGAAATCTTCCTGGCAGCTAGAAGCAATACACATGACTGGCCTTTGAAACTTCTTTATTGGTACCAGCCTAATACAGTTTCATTCCTGAAAGGTAATAAGTATCCCTGTAATTCAATATGGGTGGCAGAGTGGAGAAGTATCTCTACCCAAGGAGGTGTAAGGTGCTCCTTCCCTCCGCTAGCCTGCAGGTCACCCTTGGGCAGGTGTAGCACTTGCTTAGCCCCCTGATCAGGGTCACGTGAAGCCATGGCAGCAGGTGGTGGATGGTCATATGAGCAGCCGGTGTGTATCGCAAGTCCTGGTTATGTGACCACTGATACCAGGCAGACAATCTCTGAAGAGTGTTGATAATGGCTGGGGTCACCCATCTTGTAAAGACACTGCCCAGAAGAAGGCAATGGCAAACCACTTCTGTAGAAAAATTTGCCAAGAACAATCATGGTCATGGGACTGTGATACCCACGTCATATAACATGGTGCATAATGACGACGGTGATGTAATTCAATAGAAGACATTCTTCCTACAGGATTTCAATCATCCAGAACCAAGTGATAATGCTCATGTTAATCTAAATTAGGTAAGTAAAGGGCAGATTATGCAACACTGCCTATAAAATAGAAGCCAAAAGTGACAACCCTCTAACACCAAAAATCCTGTCAACAAAGCTGGTTGTAATTGGAGGGCAGTCCACAGTAGTGTAATGGGGTGACACTGTGGTGCCATTAATGAAACTGCTACCTTCCAGGAAGACGCATTCAACCCTGACCTCTTGTGCAGTCTACATGGGGTTTGCGATTTCTCGTGGCCACTCAGCACCACCCTCTCCCAGTCTGGGCTCCTCTTGCATCCCAAAGATGTGCAAGTCAATAGGCTAACTGGCTGATGCAACTTGTCCCTAGCATGTAGGTGGGGTAATTGGATGCAAGGGTGGTGAGAATAAAGAATGGGATTAGTGCAGACAGGGTCTTCATGGGGTAGTTGTGGGCCTGCTTCTGTGCTGTATGGAATATACTTGAGCCAATCACCAACAATTTCATCACCCTCAGTCATCAAATCAGGAATGGGCCTTTTTCATCCAAAGGCACTCTGTTGGGGGAACGTGGGATCAATGTCACAAATCCCATTAGCACTTAGTGGGTGTGATGTCATTGCAAGAGGGCCCATTTTGGTAATCTTTGTTCTTCTATGCTGCAGCATCACTTTAGACAAACAGCTTTACCTCAGCAGCCCTCTGGAGTTAAGATGACTTACTTCCACTCCAGCTCTGCTGGTACTGAGATGACTATCAAGTCCTCTGTGGGACCTGCAGACAATGTGTGATATGTGGCAAGTGCTTAGACCATTGTATGTAACTTCCACCATTTTGTCTACCTGTACTCCTCGAAATTTGCAAAGTACCACATCTTGGCCAAATGCTGCTTCCCACTAGACCTAGAGGATGATACTTCAGAAACATCACTGAAGTGCATACTCCAAGCACAGATTCTGCAGATGCTGGAAGTCTTGAGAAACACACAAAAATGCTGGAGGAACTCAGCAGGTCAGGCAGCATCAATGGAGGGGAATAAACAGTCTACATCTGAGCCAAGACCCTGTCTTGATGTAGGATCTTAGCCCAAAACTGACTATTTATTCAATCCCATTGATGCTGCCCGACCTGTTGAGTTCCTTTGGCATTTGATGCATGAAGTGTCTTCTCTGTTCCCTTGTAAATAAATTGCTGTGACAGAGTTTAACACAGAATACCAGCTTAAGGATTCTGGTATTAGGCATGGAGCGGAAGTGTCCAAACCAGCTCAATGGATTTGACAGCCTCAATGCATTGGCCTGGAAGAGGTTGACTCTGTCAGTGCACTGGCTGAGACCAAAGACTCTTGCAAATTTGTACAGATGTACAATGAAGAGCATTCTGACTGGTTACATCACTGTCTGGTGTGGTGTCTCTAATGCACAGGATCGAAAGAGGCTGCAGAGGGTTGTAGACTCTTGCCAATGCCTCCCAACCGTTGAGGTGGTGCCACAAGGTAGCAGCCATCCTTAAGGATGGTCACCATTCGAGATCTGCCCTCTTCTCACTGCTACCATCAGGGAGGTGGTATGGGAACCTGAAGGTACATGCTCAACCACTCAATATTTTAGGAACATCTTCCTTCCTCACCCCTCCCCCCTTCACCATCAGATTTCTGAATTGTCCATGAACCCATAATGATGATGATGATGATGATGATGAAGTCGACTCAGGCCCGAGAGGCCAGCGTCGGGCATATTCATGCCTTACAAGGCGCGGAACGAAAGACTGTGTGTCGCGCCACTCCTCACACAGACATTTCGCAGTATTTTTCTTTATTTTATGAGGTCGAGTTGTGAGCTCAACACTCAACCCCGCATGGATGGAAAGCTAACTCGGGAACGGTCCGACTGGATTCGAACCCGGGAACGTCACTGCTGATGTCACTGCGCCACCAGCCGACCAACGATTGAACCCATAAACACTGCCTCAATCCTCCTCTGTCACGCTATTTATTATTGTAACTTCGGGTGATTCTATTTCTGCCTCGCAACAGTAAATATCATGACATATCACAATGTATCATCGTTATTTGCCAGCTGATGATCATTGTCTTTCCATGACCATGATAGTTCTTGGCAAATTTTTCTACAGAAGTGGTTTGCCATTGCCTTCTTCTGGGCAGTGTCTTTACAAGATGGGTGACCCCGGCCATTATCAATACTCTTCAGAGATTGTCTGTCTGGCATCAGTGGTCCCATAACTAGGACTTGTGATATGCACCACCTGCTCTCACGGTTTCACGTGACCCTGATCGGGGCGCGTCGAACAGGCGCTACACCTCACCCAAGGGTGACCTGTAGTCTAGCGGACAGAAGGAGCACTTTACACCTCCTTTGGCAGAGAGGTACCTCCACCTGGCCACTCTTCCACAACCAGTCACTGATAATACACCTGATTTTGGTTGTACTTCCGCAGTGCTTTAAGGTGCCTAATGTAAGTTGTCCACATCATTCAAATGTGGACTTGGAGATTTTGCTAATGTTGAGCGTGGGTGTGGATCAGAGCTTTTCAGTACACAGTGAGTTTGCAGCTGGGTTTGGTGGTGGTGGGGGGGGGGTCTTCCTTAAGGTAGCAGTAGAACGTTGGCGGCCCTGGTGAACATCAGTGACTGCCTTTGCCGAGGTGGGTCGTATAGTATGGGAAGCCATTGATGACTGGACTTCCTGGCACTACAGATATGCAGCTGAAGCAGGGCTGATGGCAATCTTGGGTTTCTACACGTCCCTTTAGTCCAAGGCCCAAGCTTGTGTGCAGTTCAGTAGAGATACCAAAGACTGTTGGGAGCTCAACTTCCAAGTTAGCTTTGAGGCGTAACTAGATAACTCTTGTCTCTAGAATGGAGATAATAAAATCCTTGTAATAACTTTCTCTGTGGCAGTGAACAGGGAAACTACCTAAAGTGTCATTGTTCTTGTAGTTTAATTTTCTTCATGCCCAAGATGCATACAATGCTCTGACTGTCAACATCTTCCGGATAGATCAAAAAACCATATATTTCAATTCTTTTACGCCATTTGTGTTTGTTTTTCATCTTGAATGAGACCCTGGAGCTGCTGGCGCCTGTGATTTGCAGTGTGGAGATCGTTTGGCTATTTCAGTGCTCTGCAGTCTCCGAGAGGATTCTGGGATACAGAGGCAGAGTGTGGGAACTTCATGGGGAGAAGGTTATGAGCCGATGTTCAATTCCATTTCGCTGATTAAAGCTTCCATTACTTGGCGGTTAAAGTGATGAGGAAGATTGAAATGCCGGCTGCCGGCTTTTATTTATTTATATATATCGCTGGAGAATTGCACTGCTATGGAGAGGGGACACTGCCTTTTTAAATCGCTGGTGAGATCGCTCTGCTATAGAGAGGGAGAAGGTTACCCAGGTGTTCTGTATTTTGGATGTGGACTATTTTGGATGTTATGGCTTTTTTGTATTGTGTTTTTCGCCCTTTCTCGTATTTTTGTGTGTGGCATGGGCATTCTGGGGGGTGGGGGTCGATGTGCCTGTTCCGTTTTTGTTCTTTTTTTTGTGTGGGGAGCAGGGATTTGGGGCTTGATGATCACGCTGCCGTTCTTTTCTTGGTTTCATGGCTACCTGGAGAAGAAGAATTTCAGAGTTGCATACTTTGATACTAAATGAAACTTTGAATAAGTTTGTATAATCACCTGTTTGTCTGTAAACATTTAGTGGATTTTTCAGTAACTTGTAATATAGCTGGTTCGTATTTTTTGTAGTTTGCAAGCCAAAAAAATTTGAACTATCTGGAAGGCTGTTCTTAACAATGGAATTTCCTTAATTGTCTAATATGAGCTAGTTTTAAGTGTAGACAATCACAGCTTCTTTATTTGTCCCCTTTTCTTTGTTTCTTTCTTTGGTTTGTGCTTACAAGAGAGCAGAGGTTCCCAATCTTCTTTATGCCATGGACCAATACCATTAAGGGGTGAGTGGACCGCAGGTGGGGAACCACTACAGTAGGGGAGTTGGTTACTGTTATTTCTTTGTTTTGAACATCTAATAAAACGGCTGTAACCACAAGATTTTTGACTCATTCTCGACTTCTGAAGAACCTTCAGACAATATCAATTCCAGATTCAACCTATCCAAAAGGGCTCAACTCCTTTCCTTAAAATTTACATTTTTTCCGTGCTTTTATAGGGTCTTCTGGCAAAGTCCTCACCTTCCCAAGTGAAGGAGATAAAAAGTTTTGAACTTATTGAGGACATCTTCAAAAGGCGATGTCTCGAGGTGGTGGCATCCATCGTTAAGGACCCTCAGGGAGGAGGTACAGGAGCCTGAAGGCACACACTCAACGTTTTATAAACATCTTCTTCTCCTCCGCCATCAGATTTCAGAACCCAGAAAACTATCTCACTATTCCTCTATTTTTTATCATCAATTTTAGTCATTTTTTTTATGTCTTTCATTGTACAGCTACAAAACAACAAATTTCACATACGTCAGTGATAATAAATCTGATTCCGATCAGCAGTTTCCCTGCAATGTTTTAGTACTTCTGTAAGGATTTGACCAACTCCTGGGCCCTGAATCCTGCCTGAATGAACAATCCAGTTCCTCACCAAGTGCTTCTTGGATTTATAGCGTCTTTCAGAACCTTGAGGTACCACGTGGATAAGGCTGACAACGGGCTCTGCTCACACCTGTGCAGGATGTTATCCTCAGGGGTTTGGTCTGTCAGGACATGGTTACGCTGCTGCGTGAAACCAGGGTCAACTGAAGGGTGAAGAGCGAAGGGTGGGACCAGGTTGAATGTTGCTGGGCAACACATACAAAATGCTGGAAGAACTCAGGTCTGGCAGCACCTATGGAAATGAATAACAGTCAACGTCTCGGCCCAGAATGTCGACTGTTTATTCATTTCCAAAGATGCCACCTGACCTGCTGAGTTCCTCCAACACTCTGTGTGTGTTGCTTTGGATTTCCGGCACCTGCAGACTTTCCTGTGTTATGGATGCTGCTGGCCCACTGGCTTAGAGGTTCTGGTTCAAATTAACCGGTGCGAAACTACTGGGGGTCTTGGAGCAAAGGTGATTAATGCACAGAAAGGAAACCACCACCGGGCTTGGGAAAGTAATCTCACCTTCAGCAGCGTTGTGTTCGTTGGGTTTAGCCTAGAATTGCACTCGACCTAGAGCCAGAACGGACAATAGTTGACAATGTTAGCATGAAACACAGGTGTACTTCAGGTATCATAAACACGCACCTCTGGGCTTAATATATGCTGTCCATAGAGAATCAAGGTCACGTTACTTGTTGGTAACTCAGATACTAGCTGCTCCTGCGTCTTGTTCCCTTGTTCTCGTAGATATACAACCCAGCCAATTTAAAGTCAAATTACAAGCAATTGCATATTCAGCAAATACATTTTTAAAAAACATTGTGTATTTAATATTTCAGTAGCATTTGGTAATATTGTAAATATATTGTTTGAGTAAGCATTCTTCTTCTTTAAATAATTAATTACGTGTTAAATGTATAAATATGTGAATTGCAAATGTCATCACACTACCACAAGATATGTGCACACTGTGCTTAAAATAAACACAAAGTTAGACCCGCATTTCGGACTCCCGTGCCTTCCTTTAAATTAGCTGAATGTTTTGAAGTTACAAGACAAAACAAAATACATTTTGCATTCCAAAGTTGCAAAGGCTTTTTAGCCTTCTTGCCCTTTATATATTGAAAAATCACTCCACTACTTTCCCTATCTGCCCACTCCCCTTATTAGATTCCATCTCCACCTTCCTCTCCTATTTCTATTTCCTGAGGAGACTGAGGTCCTCTAACATCTGCCGGATGATGCTGAGGATGTTCTACAAGTCTGTGGTGGCCAGTGCTATCATGTTTGCTGTTGTGTGCTGGGGCAGTGGGCTGAGGGTAGCAGACACCAACAGAATCAGTAAACTCATTCGTAAGGCCAGTGATGTTGTGGGGATGGAACTGGACTCTCTGACGGTGGTGTCTGAAAAGAGGATGCTGTCCAAGTTGCATGCCATCTTGGACAATGTCTCCCATCCACTCCATAATGTACTGGTTAGGCACAGGAGTACATTCAGCCAGAGACTCATTCCACCGAGATGCAGCACTGAGTGTCATAGGAAGTCATTCCTGCCTGTGGCCATCAAACTTTACAACCCCTCCCTCAGAGTGTCAGACACCCTGAGCCAATAGGCTGGTCCTGGACTAATTTCCACTTGGAATAATTTACTTATTATTATTTAATTATTTATGGTTTTATATTGCTATATTTCTACACTATTCTTGGTTGGTGGGACTGTAACGAAACCCAATTTCCCTCGGCATCAATAAAGGATGTCTGTCTGTCTGTCTATCAGATTCCATCGTCTGTAGCCTCCACCCATCACCTCCCAGTCTCTGTCACCACATCTCCACAGATGCTGTCTAACCTGCTGAGTGTTTCCAGTGCTTTTTGTGTTTTGGATTTCCAACATCAGTTTGATTCCAACAGACAAAGCACGTACAAGAGAAAATCTGCAGATGCTGGAAACCCCAGCAACACACACAAATTGCTGGAGGAACTCATCAAGCCAGGCAGCATCTATGGATAAGAGCATACAGTTGACATTTCAGGCCGAAACCCATCGGCACGTGTATCTTCTGCTCAACTCGCCAGGCTCCCAATTCACATAACATCAAATTTTGCCCAAAGGCTAGTATCAGCAATTATTTCTCACACAAACCTCCACCTTATTCTATCCAACACCATCACCGTCTTCAACTCAATTCATTTCAAATTCAGCATTCAGCTGCCTTCCCCTTAGATTAATCCATACATTTCCCAGCTCTAGTGATATTCCAACCTGTTACCAGACTACAAGTTTGTCCTCAGTACCCCACGGATTAGTTAGATTGGCCTTTCTTATATATAATACCCGTAGCAAATGTTGAGGACCTCCGTTAAGCAGCATCCTCACTGTGCTCTTTACCAGGGTGTTAGCTGCTCCAATCAGCTGAGGGCAGTTTATATCTAGTCCATTCTGGGCCTACACTTGTGAATTATTTTATGTCTATGAAACACACATGCAAAAATAAGAGGAGTACTCTCTTCAGCCTGCCCTGTCATTTAATATGACCATGGCTGATCTATGCTGGCCTCGGGCTGTTCTCTATAACCCTCAACTCCTTAATCTTCTAAACATTTATCCATCTCCACCTTAAATACACCTAATGACCTGCGGGGCACAGAATTCCTGAGGTCCGTTACCTTCAGAAGTTTCTTACACGCCTCAGTTTTGATACAGGGTCTCACCCCAAAACCTCAACTATGCCATTTCCCCCTACAGATGCTGCCTGACCCGCAGAGTTCCCCCACTTGGCTGCTGCTCTGCATTCCGGCACCTAGATCAGGGATTGCCAGCCTTTTTTATGCTATGGGTCAATACCAGTAAGCAAGTGGTCCATGGACCCCAGGCTGAAGACCCCAGATCTAGAGTCTCTTGCATCTCCTCGAAGTGACAAGTTCTTTATTTTGTAGCTGGGACTCATTGTTCATAGAGAAAACATCTCAACATCTACCCTGACAGAACCTCCTTAGCATAATTTCCATTGATTCCCATACCAAGTGGTGATTGGAAACCGGGATTGGAGGTTGGGGTGGAAAAACATTATCGTATTTCCCGAATTAACTTGGGACACAAGCTAAGCTGAAAGTTGGTGTCTCAGCTCCACAGACACCCCAAAAAACATGCCAAACTTGAAATACACACATTATTGAAAAGAGAGAATTAAGAAAAGTGGATTGAGAACCCTCGGAGATAATTCATTACGAATTCAGATCCAAAGAATAAAAGACAAGTAATTGAGCAGCTGAGTCACATACCACAGCCTCCACAGCAGGAGAGGTGTCACCAACAACCAGCAGGGCAGGGCACCTGAGGGAAGACAACAGGCTCAGAAAGCAAATCATTGCCAAGGTGTTAAAGAAAATGTACAAGAATATAGAACATCGAAGAGTACACACAGTTCAGGCCCTTCACACCCCCCCCCCCCCATTGTGTCAACTTTTAACCTTGTCTAAGAATGTAAGATATTGAATTAGGCCGTTCAGCTCATCGATTCTGCACCACCATTTTAGCATAGCTGATTTATAATCCCTCTTCCACCTTCTCCCCATAACCTTTGACAGTCTTACTAATCAAAAACCTACCAACCTCCACTTTGCAGACACCCAGTGACTTGACCTCCACAGCCGCCTGTGCCAATGATTTCCACACATTCATCACCCTCTGGCTAAAGAAATTCTTTCTCATCTCTGTTCTAAAGGGACGTCTTTGTATTCTGAGGCTTCATCCTCTGGTCCTAGAAACTCCCACTTATAGGAAACATCCTCTCAACGTCCACCCTTTCCACCGACCACCCCCACCCCAAGCTGGATTGGTTTAAGTTCTCCCAACTTCCCCTTCCCTGAAGTCCACAATCAATTCCTTGGTCTTACTGACATTGAGTGAAAGATCTTTGAGCATTTACTGCCTTGACTTCCTAACTGGAAGACCACAATCTGTGCAGATTGGTGATAACATCTCCTCCTCGCTGATGATTAACACAGGTGCACCACAGGGGTGTGTGCTTAGCCCACTGCTCTATTTCTATATCCATGAGAGTGTGTCTAGGCATAGCTCAAATACCATCTACAAATTTGCTGATGATACAACCATTGTTGGTAGACTCTCAGATGGAGACGAGAAGGAGTACAGGAGCCAGATATGCCAACTAGTGGAATGGTGCCGCAGCAACAACCTGGCACTCAACATCAGTAAGACGAAAGAGCTGATTGTGGACTTCCAGAAGGGTAAGACGAAGGAACACATACCAATCCTCATAAAGGGATCAGAAGTGGAGAGAGTGAGCAGCTTCAAGTTCCTGGGTGTCAAGATCTCTGAGGATCTAACCTGGTCACAACATATCGATGCAGTTATAAAGAAGGCAAGACAGCGACTATACCTCATTAGGAGTTTGAAAAGATTTGGTATGGCAAAAAAACACTCAAAAACTTCTATATATGTATCATGGGGAGCATTCTGACAGGCTGCATCACTGTCTGGTTCTGGTGCAAAAGCTTGTAAATCTATTCAGCTCCATCTTGGGTATGAGCCTACAAAGTACCCAGGACATCTTCAAAGAGCAGTGTCTCAGGAAGACAGTGTCCATTATTAAGGACCTCCAGCACCCAGGACATGCCCTTTTCTCACAGTTACCATCAAACATGAGGTACAGAATTCTGAAGGCACACAGTCAGAGATTCAGGAACAGCTTCTTCCCCTCTGCCATCCAATTCCTAGATGGACATTGAACCCTTGGACATTATCTCACTTTTTTAAGATATATTATTTCTGTTTTTTGCACAATTTTTGATGCATTCAATATATGTATACTACAGTTGATTTACTTATTTATTATTTTTTTTCTTCTAGATTAAGTATTGCATTGAACTGTTGCCACAAAGTTAACAAATTTCATGCCGGTGATAATAAACCTGATTCTGATTCTGTTTCTGGTTTTCAATCTAACCCTTCCCTCCCACATAGCCCATAGAACATACAAAGTTACTGAAGAAGTGTTGCTTCCTTAAGGTTGTCATAGATGGGAGCTGATATTGAAGAGGGTTCAAAGGAGGTTCACGAAAATGATTCCTCATCATATGAGGAGTGTTTGATGGAGATAAGCTCCCACTACCCATGGAATGCTGGCAATGGTCAAACAGCCTCTGACAACCAAGTCCAGTTTCTGGCCTTCACTTTCGCTACGAAGACCTGCGAAACCGTTTCTACTACAGGTGAAAGGGCAAAAGCAGGTTACTGGCGCCTTAAAGCAGCCGCTTCAGGCAGCCATGGTTGGCAGCACATCTAGGGGAAGGAAAACTGTTGATCTCAAACCACCACGGCCTTGTGGCTCTACCCACTCATGGGGAAGGTTTCAGGAGTAAACCCCGAGGAAAAATACAGAGCTGAAGTCCCTACGGCAGCCCTACTCTGATTTCAAAGCTGGCTGGCAACTCCTGTGCTGCTGGTGGTGCCAAACTCCATCTGTTTCAGACATTCCTTCATGGAGGAGGGAACCCTGCTGCGTGGGCAACAGCTTGCTCTCCATATCGTACTGCCCCGGCTCGCGTACCACGTAGACAGCTGGGACGCAATGGTCGACCCCGACCAACAGAGAGCCTCGAGAAGAAATGCAAGCGAAAGAGAAGCTTTGCGGAGGCTGGACAATCATCCCAAGACTTTGGGGGGAAAAAAAATACCACACGATCAAACAGATGGGTAATCTGTTTCAAAGTGAAAAGGTTCTGATGTTAACAGAATGTCATTAAATAAACATTAACTAATAGCAGGTGTTAAGTGGAAGACAATGACACGACAGCTGAGGTGCACTCTGGAATACATTCCGTAAGCACACCTGTCTACCTGATTCAATGAAGCAGTGATTGATGGTCATCTCCAAACGATATCGACTTCAACATGGCCTAATGGCTACTGCATAATGTACAAACAGGGAAGTGGGTACCAAGCAGTGACGCTTGCAGGAAGAAGTGCTTGGAAACAAAGATGGACAACACACACAAAATGCTGGGGTAACGCCGTCGGTCGGGCAGCATCAATGGAAATGAATAAACAGTCGACGTCTTTGGGCTGAGACACTTCATCAGGATGTAATGTTGAGGCTTTATAAGCTATTGGCGAGGCCTCACTTGGAGGACTGAGAGCAGTTTTGGGCCCCTTATCTAAGAAAGGATGTGCTGATATTGGAGAGGGTTCAAAGGTTCACGAAAATGATTCTGGGATTGAAAGGCTCATCATATGAGGAGTGTTTGATGGCTTTTGGCACCATTTTTCTTCAAGGGAGCTGGCCTGTGATAAAAATTGGTACTGGTTTATTATTGTCACATGTACTGAGAAACAGTGAAAAACTTGTCTTGCATTATATTCATAGAGCTCAGATCATTACACGGTGCATTGAGGTAGAACAAGGTAAAACCATAACAATGCAGAATAAAGTGTAACAGCTGCAGAGTAAGTGCGGTGCGGGTAAACGAAAAGGATTGAGATCACAGCGGGGTAGATTCTGAGGTCAAGAGTCCAGGATTTGGTGAGTGTGTTTAAGGGCAGACGAGCAGGCATATGCTCCACTGAACTAAGGCTGAGGCTGCGGGCCTACTCCAGGCCTCATGTCTACGGACTCACTTTCGTTCTGAATGCTGTTGTTTTTCACGTATTGTTTGCATGATTTGTGTTTTTTTTCCCCTCTGCACACTGGGTGTTTGTTTTCTTTTTAATGGGGCCCTACTGGGTTTCCTGTTTTGTGACTGTCTGTAAGGAGACAAATCCAGGTTGTATAATTTATATGCACTTAGATCATAAATATACTTCAAACTTTCTTGACAATTTAAAGTTACTCACTGCAGAGTTTTAACTGTTGTTTCATTCACGCCAACAATTGGTCGCTCAATCTCCAGGTCTCTACGACTGTAAAAAGAGATAAAAGATGCAGATAAAGTGATTGTAAATATAGCTTGTACAAGACATGCCTTTACTGCTCGCAATCTACTACCTCCTGCCATTAGAATAATAGAGTAAACACTTTACCAACAGAAATTATTAAATCAACATTTCTCTAGCAAGTCATGTCACACTTTAACTTGGCTGGGACTACAACTAGAGGTCATGGGTTAAGGGTGAAAGGTGAAAAGTTTAAGGGGAACATGAAGGAAAACTTCTTTATTCAGGGTCGTGAGAGTGTGGAATGAGCTGCCAGCGCAAGTGGTGCATGCAAGCTCAATTTCAATGTTTCAGAGAACTTTGGATAGGTACATGGATGTTAGGGTCATGGAGGGCTATGGTCCTGGTGCAGGTCGATGGGAGTAGGCAGTTTAAATGGCTTGGCATGGTCTAGATGGGCTGAAGGGCCAGCGTCTCTGCTGTACTTTTCTATAACTATGACTAGCTATTGGATCTTGCTATCAGGTGAGCACATGAATCATGTTTGCAAAGTCTCTTTCCCAATTTTGTCACATATCCACCAAGGAAACAAAGCCACAAATGAAAGGAAAGTCCGTACAAAGGTCGAGTGTGTGAACTCTCAGAATTCAGTGTAAACTTCAGATCACTTGGATAGTCATCTTTATGATCGTTATCTCCCTAGTTTGCAGATCTTGCAAACAAGAGCACCCCAAAGTAAATTCTTCCCAAGTACACAATTAATCCAAAATGCAGTCAAAATTCCAACGATCCCACATCCCCGTTGTTTGAAAACCCCTGAGGAACGAGGCTTGTTTTGTTGTTGCTGCTTTGTTGCTTCGCTGAGAATTCTGGGTAAGCTACATTGGCGCCGGAATGTGTGGCAACACTTGTGGGCTGCCCCCAGCACATCCTCACGTTGGTCTTCACTGTATGTTTCGATGTACGTGTGATAAATGAGTCTGAATGTGGAGCCAACTGGAGAGCCACTCTGAGGTGTGATGTCCTCACACATACGCTGCCCTTTTCCTTCTAACTGATAGAGGTCGTGGTTTTGGAAAGTGCTGTCTGAGGAGAATCAGTAATTCAGAAAAGGATTGATATACAAAGCAACACACACAAAATGCTGGAGGAGCTCAGCAGGTCAGGCAGCATCGATGGAGAAAAATAAATGTTTCAGGCCGAGACCCTTCATCAGGACTGGAAAGGAAGGGGGGAAGACATTAGAATAAAAAAGTGGGGGGAGGAGAATGAGGAGAGCTAAAAGGTGATAGGTGCAGCCAGGTGGGTGGGAAATGTAAAGGGCTGGAGAGGAAGGAATCTGATAGGAGAGGAGAGTGGATCAGAGAGAAAGGGAAAGAAGAGGCGACTCAGGGAGAGGTGATTGGCAGGTAAGAAGAGGCAAAAGGTCCAAGTGGGGAATCGAGGAGGAGGGGGGAATTTGTTTGCCAGAAGGAGAAATAGATATTCATGTCATCAGGTTGGAGGGTGCCCAGACGGTATAAAAGGAGTTGCTCTCCACCCTGAGGCTCATCGTGGACTGACGTGTCAGAAAGGAAATGTGAATCTGAATTAAAATCTTTGGCCACCGGAAAATCCCACTTTTGGCAGATGGAGTGGGGGTGCTCGACAAAAGCGGCCCTCCAATTTACAACGGGTTTCACCGATACAGTAGAGGCCACATCGGGAGCATCGGACACAACAGGCAATCCAGCAGATCCGCAGGTGAAGTGTTGCCTCATCTGGAAGGACTGTTTGGAGGCCCTGAACGGAGGCGAGGGAGGAGGGGAATGGGCAGGTGTAGCACCTTGGCCGCTTGCAGGGTTAAGTGCCGGGAGATTAGTGGGGAGGGACTCACAGAGGGAGCGATCCCTGCAGGAAGCAGAGTGGGTGGGGAGGTAAAGGTACGTTTGGTGGTCAGATCCCTTTGGGGATGGCGGAAGTTGCAGAGGATGAGGTGTTGGATGCAGAAGCTCATGGGGTGGTAGGTAAGGACAAGAGGAACTCTATCCCTGTTATGGCAGTGAGAGACTGGGGTGAGAGCCAATGTTCAGGATATGGGGAAAGATGAAGATACGGACAGCATCAATGGTGGAGGAAGGGAAACACCATTCATTGAAGGAGGAGGACATTTCTGATATCCTGGAACAGAAAGCCATGTCCGGGCAACGGATGTGGCAGAGGTGAAGAAATCAAGAAAAGGGAAAATCATTTTTCCAGGAGACAGGGTCGGAAGAAGCATAATCAAGATAACCATGGGAGTAGGGAGGTTTATAAAAGATGTCAGTTGACACGTGGTCTCCATAGATGAAAACAGATCGAGAAAGGGGAGAGATGTGTCAGAAAAGGACCAAGTGAATTTATGAGCAGTGTGTAAGTTGGAGGCAAAGATGATGAAATTGTTGAGCTCAGCATGGGTGCATGATGCAGCAGCAATGCAGTCGTCAATGTCGGGGAGGAAGAGCTGGGGAGCATTACCAGGGAAAGCTTGGAACATGGATTATTCTATGTAGCCAATGAAAAGGCAGGCATAGCTGGGGCCCATGCTCTCAATTTTGTAGCAAGTGGGAGAATCCAAAGCAAAAGTAATTGAGAGCTAGGACCAGTTCTGCCAGACACAGGAGGGTAGTGTTGGAGGGAAACTGGTTGGTTCTTCTATTGAGAAAGAATTGGAGATCTTTAAGGCCTTTTGATGGGTTGATACTGCCATGTTTTATCCTAATGTCCATTATCCCAGGTTTACATGGATACCAGTCTCTTTATAAATCTATCCATACCTGTTATACGAGTTGACAAAAAGATACATATTTTCCTGGTTAATATCCTGGGATATGTGGAGTCGATAGGTCTGGATCAGTTCTAAATTGTTCTCCAGCTCATCCTGTATTGGGTAGTGGTTTAGGAAGGAAAATAGGCAGCCATTAAAATAGATCTAAAACTTCACTCTCTTCACAGTACTTCAATCAATGGCAACAACAGTAGGCCACATGCCTGCAGAAATTATTTGCAGTCAACTGACTTTTCTTTAAATAGGGTCTTACAATGCAAAGATAGATACTGTAGATTGTTACAAAATGAGAAACAGCAGCCAAGGACTACATTCAAAGATTCAAAGTATATTTATTATCATAGTATGTGTACAGAATACAATTCTGAAATTTGTCCTCCCACAGGCAGCTATGAAACAAAGAAACACCATGGAACCCGTTCAAGAAAACATCAAACACCCAACATGTAAAAAAGAACAAATTGTACAAGCGGAAGTAAAGTGAGCAAACAATGTAGAATATAAAACACCAAACCAGGAGAGCAGTAGTGTTCAGTTTAGTTTAGTTCCGTGCCGTGTCGCTGGCCCCCTGCCGAGCTATTCCTCGCCGAAGTACCCTGGCCCACATCGATGGCCCAAACAAACCACTCAAAAGAAGAGAGTAACCAGAATCTAGGAGCACGTGTAATATGAACCTCAAAGTCCCTCAAAACAAGTCAACAGCCTTGCCGATCAATCCTCGCAACAGGAGTCCCAGCACTCCTGCACTTTCTTCCAACAGCAGCTCGTGAAAGGGAGAGGAAGACCAGACAAGCGCAGGCAGAGAGCGCCAAACAACTACCCATCCTCTGCTCTCCTCCTCGTCAACTTCAACCTTGCCTGATGCCTCAAACGGAGCAAAGCAACAGAATCAATCATAGGCTCGCTCCCTCGATAACTCAGAGAGACGGAATGGAGTTGATCAAGAGCTCACGCCTTTAATGTCTCAATCAGAGAGAAGCAATGGAGTTCATCAGGAGCTCATGCCTCGTCTCCAGGCTTCCACGCCACACATTCTCCTCCCAACCTCATCAAACTCCCTCAGAGACAGCAAAGTGCCAGACTGCTCAATCGGCCCAAAAACACACCATCAAATTGGAGATCACAGGTTCCAATTACACGCAACTTAGCAACAGAATCGTATTTGAAAGAAGTCGTTTCGTGAACCGTCTGCAGGACGTTGCCATCAAGCAAAAACAGAACAGGCAGCAGAAAATTAACAAAAACCTGAATTAAAAAGAAGACAGCATTTTCAGATTTTCCACCAGGCAGTATCTATGAAAGAGAAATTATTATAATTTCATGTCAATGAAGAGAATTCATCCTGAAACAGTGAGCATTGCACTTTCCATGAATGCAGATCGAGCTACTAAATACTGCCTTGAAGGGGGTGAATATTTATGCAACCAATTATTTTGTGTTTTATATTTGTAATTAATTTAGATCACTTTGAAGAGATCTGTTTTCACTTTGACATGAAAGTCTTTTCCTGTATGCCAGTTCAGTGTCAAAAAAAATCAAATTAAATCCACTGTGATTCAATGTTGTAAAACAATAAAACATGAAAACTTCCAAGGGAGGTGAATTCTTTTTATAGGCACTGTATAAGGTGTTGCTCCTCCACCCTGAGGGTGGCCTCATCTTGGCACCAACAGATCAACATCACGGTAAATATAAGAAACACAACAGAATCAATAGACCATCAGGAAGAAGGTACAAGAGCCTTAGGTCTCATACCAGTAAGTTTAGGAGCAGTTACTTTGAGGCTCTTGAACCCAAGAGGATAACTTCACTCAACTTCACTCGCTCCATCACTGAAATGTTCCCACAAGCTATGGACTCACTTTCAGGGACTCTTCATTTCATGTTCTCCATATTTATGGCTTATTTATTCATATCATTGTTTCTTCTTTTTGTATTTACACAGTTTGTTGTCTTCTGCACTCTGCTTGAAAACCCTAGTTTGGCAGTTGTTTATTGATCCTGTTATAGTTACTATTCTATAGATTTGTTGAGTATGCCCACAAGAAAATGAATCCCGGGATTGTATATGGTGATATTCATGTACTTTTGATAACAAAATTTACTTTGAACTTTAAAAGACTGTACCTAAACAAGACCGGCAACAGTCAAAGTGCAAAAAAAAAACAAATTATGCAAATACAAAAAAAGAGAAAAAAGAAATAATAATAATAATAATAAATAAGCAATAAATATCAAGAACACGAGATGAAGTCTTTGAAAGTGAGTCCATAGGCTGTGGGAAAAGTTTTGTGATGGGTTGAGTGAAGTTATCCTCTCTGGTTCAAGAGTCTGTTGGTTGAGGGGAGAGGCTCTGAAGGATAGTCTGAGGGAATTCTCTGTGACGCGTGAATCAACAAACTCCTGCTTCTTTTATCAAAACTTACATTTGCAATACTGACAGGAAGGCAACAGTAGCTCAAATAACCAAATAGAAAGTCTCACACACACAAAGATGGAGAAACAACAAATGACCAAAGCAATAACAAACAGACCAACAAATAAATAAAGTAACAAACTGAGATACTGAGAACATGAGTTGTAGAGTCCTTGAAAGTGAGTCCATAGGTTGTGGAATCAGTTCAGCGTTGGGGTGATTTATCCACTCCAGCTCAGTAGTGCCAGCACACCTGGTGTTAAATAATATTCCACATTACTTCCTGAGATCCCCTACAGAGCCCTCGATAGAAATAAGACTGAGAAGAGGGGATTCCATCAAAAATCTGCTGCTAAAGTAAAGCCCACTGATCTTCTGGAGGGACCTCCATCAAGAATGCCACGAGAAGCAGCATAAACCAGGCTAAGCAGTCAAGCACAGTGTGTGCTTTAAATATATCCAATGTATGCTGGCTTGAGATTCATTTCCCCCCCAATTCACACACACTCCGTGGCCATTTTATTAGGTATGTCTGGCACCTAATAAAGTGGCCATTAAGTGTATGTTTGTGGTCTTCTGCTGATGTAGCCCATCCACTTCAAGGTTGGACTTGTGCATTCAGAGATGCTCTCCTGCGCACCACTGTTGTAATGATTGGTTATTTGAGTTCCTGTCAGCTTGAACCAGTCTGGCCATTCTCCTCTGACCTCTCTCATTAAAAAGTCGTTTTCACCCCCAGAACTGCCAGGAGATTACTGGTTTCTGAGATGCCCAAACCACCCCAACTGGCACCAACAATCAATCCACGGTCAAAGTCACTTCTCCATTCTGATGTTTGTTTTGAACAGCAGCTGAACCCCTTGACCACGTCTGCATGCTTGTATGCATTGAGTTGCTGCCACGCAATCAGCTGATTAGCTGTACAGTGTACCTAATAAATGAGCTACTGAGTGTATGTCACAGACTTTCACAATAAGTTATCAGTAGGTAAAAGTTGTTACAAATTCCATTCACAAACAGAAGAGATTCTGCAGATGCTGGAAACCCAGAGCAACACACACAAAATGCTGAAGGAAGGCCAGGCAGTATCTATGGAAAAGAGTACAGTTGACATTTCGGGCCATTGATGCTGCCCGGCCTGCTGAGTTCCTCCAGAATTTTGTGTGTGTTGCTCAGACTTCCAGCATCTTCAGATTTGGTGATTGAGGAACTCAGCAGGTCGGGCAGCATCTATGGAAAGGAATAAAGAGTCCTGATGAAGTGTCTTAGCCCGTTGGCCCTTCATTCCTCTCCTTAGGTGCTGCCTGACCTGCTGAGTTCCTTCAGCATTTTGTGTGCAATATAAATTTCATTCTATGCTTAAGGAGTGGACATCCAAGCAGCAGGAATGGAGACAAACACCGACGTCATGCCTCTGATGTCACTACAATCAGACATCTCCACTTAACGAAAAGGAATCAGTAGCTAACTCATTTACAACATCCACAGGTCTGCATTACGTCACTGACTAGTGTGGGCAAGGAGAAAGGAATCTGGACTGAATAGTGACCATGATTACGAGTATTAGAAGGGTTTTAACTCACGCTGCTGAAGTGATGAGCCAGGACAATGTCATCCAGGTTGGTGGTCCATCCAGAAAGCTGGAGGAGAAAAGGACAGGTTATTCCAAGTTGCCAAAAGATCTCAACAACACACAAAATGCTGGAGGGACTCAGCTGGTCAGGTAGCATCCATGGAAATGAGTAAACAGACGATGTTTCAGGCTGAGACCCCTCTGCAGGACGGGAAAGGAAGGGGGAATTTGCCAGAATAAAAAGGTGGGGGGCGGGGGGAAGGAGGTGATAGGTGAAGCCAGGTGGGTTGGGAAGGTAAAAGGCTGGAGAAGAAGGAATCTGATAGAGAAGAGAGTGGACCATAGGAGAAGGGGAAGGAGGAGGAGCCCCAGGGGGAAGTGAGAGGCAGGTGAGAAGAGATAAGGGGCTAGAGTGGGGAATGGAAGAAGGTGGGAAATTTTTTTTTTAATTGTAAGGAGAAATTGATATTCATGCCATCAGATTGGAGGCTACCCAGACGGAATATATTGCGTTGTCCCTCAACCGAGGGTGGCCTCATCGTGGCACAAGAGGACGCCATGGACGAACATGTTGGCACGAGAACAGGAGTCGGAATTAAAACGTTTGGCCACTAGGAAGTTCCACTTTTGGCCGATGGAGTGGAGGTGCTCAACGAAGCGGCCCCACAATCTACGATGAGGCTCAGCAACCTGGCGGAGGCCACATCAGGAGTGCTGGATACAACAGTGAAGTGTCGCCTCACCTGGAAGGTCTATCCGGGGCCCTGAACGGAGGTGAGGGAGGAGGTGGATGGGCAGGTATAGCACTTACACTGCTTGCAGGGTTAAGTGCCAGGGGTGATTAGTGGGGAGGGATGATTGGACAAGGGAATTATAGAGGGAGCAGACCCTGTGGAAAGCAACAGCACAGTATAGGCCACGATGTTGTGTCGACCTTTTAGCTTACCCCAAGGTCAATCTAACCCTTCGCTCCATTTTCCTATCATCCCTGTGCCTATCTAAGAGTCTCTCACTTGTTCCTGATATTTCTGCCTCTACCACCAGCCCGGCAGGTAATTCCACAAACTCATCACTCACTGTGTGAAAAATGTACCTCTGATGTCCCTCTCCCCCCCCCCCCCCCATAATTTCCTCCAATCACCTTAAAATGTTGCCCTCATTATGAGCAGTTTCTCCCCCGGCTATCCATTTGATTGATGCCTCTTTTCATCTCGTACACCTCTATCAAGTCACCTCTCAGGGGTGTTAGATTGCAAATGTAACACTCACCCAACAGGCTGGTATATGTCAAGGGGAAAATGAGATCCAGACTCACACCACCCCCACCTCCCGTACATGCAGGTGCTGTGGGAATCAAGTTTATGCCTCGCGCACGCACACAGTATCAAATTCACACCAGATACCGTTATGAAATACACTTTAAAGATTTTACTAAAACTAAAAGAGTACTAGGCAATACAATATATATGAAAGAAAAGAAAAAGCAAAAGGCGCCAACTTATCAAAGTTCAGTCAGTTTAGTGCACATCGTTGGAGCTCAACCATCGAACCACTCGACCCCTCGTCTAAAGCTAAACAACCGCGAGAGAAACACTTATCAGACAAAGAAGCATTCCTACTCTTAACAAACCAAAGAAGCTATTTTGAGTAACATACACAGGACATTGTACACAAAATTATTCAAAAGGAGGAGAAATCAGGAAATCATTAGACAGAATTATCCCAACCAACCTTTGATGCAGCCCAATCCATCCATCCTTTAGCACACGGGTCAATGTTGATGAGGACGAGTCCTTCAACGAGGTTTTGGTGGCTCAGCTTGCACAAACCAGGCAGAAATTAAAGATTAACGGCAGTTCAAGATACACTTCGGTACACTGCGCAGTATCGACCATTATCCTCCCTCCCGAGTCAGAAGGCTCCGGGCTCAAATACCGCATCAGAGCCCGCAACAAGTCCAGGCTAACACACTGGTGCGGCACTGAAGCAAGCCTCACATTGGGGAGGGTTTGCTCGTGTGGACAATCAGGCCATCTCAGAGGGCAGTTACCAGCCCACTGCAGTTACACGTCAGCAAAGCCAGGCAAAGATGGCAAGTCAACTTCCCCAAAAGTATGATGTTGCTCGGCTCACCAGTCTGGTAGTTTCACGACACCAGCACTGATAGACAATCATTAATTTAGATTTATTCAATCCCCAGTTATTGGAATATGACTAACTCAATGCAAACCTGTGAACTACTAATCCTCTAACCACAAGACCACAGGAGCTGAATTAGGCCATTTGGCCCATCAAGTCTGCTCACCATTCAATCATGGCTGATACTCTTCCCACCCCCAACCCTGTTCTCCCAGAAACCCTTAACCCCTTTACTGGTGACACCAACTTGCCACCAAAACACAATGAGGTCCAGAAAAGAGTGTGCACTGAATAATATATTGTCCATCTTAGATACTCACTGCAAATCTAGTTAGGATGTAGGCTCCAGCCCCAACTCCAATCCCAATCACATTCTGAACACTGCAAGACAATCAGATACAGTAAGTTCTCCGTACTTCTGGCAGTCAGTGAAATGAAACCGAAGACCAGTCCTATTTTGGAAAGTGGTCGCTAGGGGAGGTGGTGAATGGGGAAAGGACTGGAAAGGCCCACCCATCATCCCCACCATTGCGGACATCTTCAAAAGGGTCTCCATCCTTTAGGGTGGAGCTCAGGAGGACAATGGCACCTAATGGTGACTCCTTTGCTTGCATCTTCGGAAACAGCTCTATTTCCATCTTTAATATCTCTATTTTTCCCTTTCAGGGTTCTTTTGAAGTCCCTGACCTGGAGTTTCACGCTGACTATGGTCCTTTGCGGGAATGGGACCCGCTCTCGGGGCCTCACGACCGGCCGCTATTCGATATACCAAGGACGCGGCCCTAGAAGACCAGCATGCCCTTCAGCGCTCCGGGATCTCGTGGCTCTGGAGGCGGGCGGACTCAAAGTCGGTGCCTCCGCAAGAAACTGGTGTGGCATGGGAGTACACGGAAGATTGAAAGCAGCTAGCTGGCTGCTGGCTGACCCGAGTTCTTTGGGCACAGAGCTCAGAACAAGCAATGCAACAGACTCTTAACATGGTAAATCAGTGAGCTGTTTGCTAGGTCTCCCACCTTACTGTGAAACGGGGGCAGCTCTTCTCCCCTTATTAGAGAACTGCAAGTCTGTGTCCTTATTGATGCTTTGCTGCACGCTTGAGTGCTCGGTTGGGGGTGGGGGGGCACCGATGTTTTTATTTCTGGTGGGGGTCGTCATTGCTTTGCTGAGCATATGCATGGGAGGGGGAGCTGGGGGGGGGTCTTTGTGGTTCTAACATTTAACTGTCATTCATTCTCTGGGGCACTCTGTTTTCATGGATGTTTGCGAAGAAAAAAAATTTCAGGATGTACATCGTATGCATTTCTCTGACATTAAATGTACCTTTGAAACCTTTAAAAGACAATGCCTCAAAAAGACAACATCCAACCCCCCACCGCCAACCCCCCCCCCCCCCACCGGATAGGTCTTCTCCTCATTTGAGGTGGTGGTGCAGGAGCCTGAAGTCACACACTCAACATTTTAACAACAGCTTCTTTTCTTCTACCATCAGATTTCTGAGCAGACAAAATGAACCCATGAACATTTTCAATCTACTTGCTAATATAATTTTTAATATATTTCTTAATATAATTTATAATTTTTATGTATTTCCCTGTATGGCTGCTGCAAAACATTTCACGGCATACATCAGACATTAACCCTGATTCACTACTTCAATATTTTTGCTCTCTTTTTGCACTCTTTGTATATACACACACAAATAATTACAATTTATAGCATATTTTATCTTTCGTGTTGTACTGTTGCCACGAAACAACAAACTTCACATGATAATAAACCCGATTTAGGCTAACATTTACACTGAACTCACTTTAAGTGGGTTAGGACTGCCAGCAGCATCTCAGCCAGTTCATCCATGGTGGGATATTGGTACCTGCAAAGGCAACGACAAAAAGAAATGCAAGTCATGGAAATTGCATTGCTATGCACGGTGCGAACAATCGGCTGCAGTTATATGGCCGACAAACGAGAGGGGAATCTATCTCACTCAGAATGTTGCAAATGCATGAACAAGTTGCCAGCAGAAGTGGTCGATGCAGGTTCAATTGCAACACGATAGAGACGTTTGGATAGGTACATGGATGGGAGGGTTATGGAGGACTATGGTCCAAGTGTGGATAGATGAGACTAGCTACAGAAACAGGTCAGCACAGACTAGATGGGCCAAAGGGCCTCTTTCTGTGCTCTTTGACACCAAGTTCCTCTACACAAGCCTGTTCTATACACTATAAAGCAGCCAACAAGTCAGCTTCAGGCCAATCTCTTACTATCTTTTCTTTCAGTTAGTCCTGACGAAGGGTCTCGGCCCGAAACGTCGACTGTACTTCTCCCTATAGATGCTGCCTGGCCTGCTGCGTTCCACCAGCATTTTGTGTGTGTTGCTGGAATTTCCAGCATCTGCAGATTTCCTCGTGTTTGAGCTTCAGGCCAATGTTTATTTACATGGGCCACCCTAGTAGGTGACACGATGGGAAATCTACAACGCCAACAGTGCCCACTGTTCCCTCTCAGTTCCATGGCCACGCGGTAACCGAAATGCTCCCACACACATAGCCTCTGTTGCCATGCAGCCAGAATAAAGAGGGACAAGAAGTAGTTTACAAAGCGTGAAAGTTTTTCTTTTGTTGAACGGTATTTCATTATACACAAAAGTATGTGATTTTTCAATTTTCATTCTAAATATTCATAGTATGATATTACAAAAAAGAACATTTGAAGTGCTGCGCAGTCTTCAGGCCGTGTAAAAATTTCCTGCTCAGAGCAATGGCTGATCCACGCAGCTGTAAAAAACATCAGAGGGAACATCAACAGTGCTCTTCCCGGTGATAGTGAACACTCTCCTGTAACTAATTATCTGTGTCACTCATTTTCCATGTATAAAAAACAGAGATGGTCCCACCTTCACTCAGTTGCCATGTGTTTAAAACACAGATCGCCCCAGATTCTGAATGCTTGATTGAGGTACAAATGTGTTTGAGAAACTGGTGGGATGGCTTTGCTGGCTGCTGCGGAGGCTGTAGGCATCTTCTGCCACGTGCTGGGTCATGACAGTTCACAGTGTCATAGAATACTACAGTAGAGAAAGAGACCTTTTGGTCCATCTAGTCCATGCTGAACCATTAATCTTCCTAGTCCCATTGGCCTGCATTTGGACCATAGACTTATATACCCCTCCTATCCGTGTACCTATCCAAATGCCCCTTCAATGTTGAAGTCGACCCCACATCCACTATTTGCACTGGCAGCTTGTTCCACACTCTGGCCACCCTCTGAGTGAAGAAGTTCCTCCTCATGATCCCCTTAAAGGTTTCACCTTTCACCCTTAACCCATGACCTATCATTCACATGAACAGAATCCCGGTCATAACCTGGGGGAGAAGCTTGGAGTCAGCACCACTGCAGGTTCATACCGCATTGAAATAGAACCTTTAGACCAACTCATCCATTCCGATGAGGATGCCCATCTAAACTAGTCCCAGCTACCTGCATTTGGCCAATGTTCCTCTAAACCAGGGGCTCATGGACCTCCTGCTTATTGGTATTGGTCCATGGCATGAAAAAGGTTGGGAACCCCTGCTCTAAACCTTTCCTACCCATAGGACCCATATCTGAGTTAAATTGCACGTGGTACAGTGCAGTGAGAGACTCCCCAAATCCTTTCCATCGTGTTGATGGACAGAAACAAAACAGAATGCAATTCCAAAACCCTGCACTCCCACAATGGAATCGTCAAAGCTGCAGGAACTATTGCCAGTTTCATACACCTTCACGGGAAAGGAATGATTCCCATACATCCTTAGTTTAATACTGATAGCTTATATTCCTCATATACTCAGTGCCCTCTTTATTCTGTCCCTCATAAAATGGCCACTGAATGCACGTTCATGATCTTCTGCTGCTGTAGCCCAACAATTTCCAGGTTCGACATATTGTGTATTCAGAGATGCTCTTCTGCACACCACTTTTTGAACATGTGGTTATTTGAGTTACTGTTGCCTTCCTGTCAGCTTGAACCAGTCTGGCCATTCTCCTCTGACCTCTCTCTCATTAACAAGGTGTTTCACCCACAGAACTGCCTCTTACTGGATTTTTTTTTTTTGTTTTTCCACAAATTCTAGAGACTATTGTGTATGTGAAGATCCCAGGAGATCAGCAGTTTCTGAGATACTCAAACCACCCCGTCTGGCAACACCAATCATAACCCAGTCAAAGTCTCTTAGATCACAGTTCTTCCCCATTCTGATGTTTGGTCTGAATAGCTGAACCTGTTGACCATATTTGCATGCTTTTGTGCACTGATTAGATATTGCATTAACAAGCAGATGTACAGATGTACCTCATAAAGTGGTCACTGAGTATATCTTGATATAATTGTCTTTGAAAAAAATCCAAGGTCACACTTTTAGTTGCCTGCTTCCTCTGTCTCTGCTTTGGTTGCTGGCCTGAGTTACATTACACTGTTTATCTTAGCTGTTCTCACAGTTACATATTCCTTATCACATGCCAAGTCATCAGAACTTCATTTCCGAGTCTCTTTTAATCACGCAACCTTAGCAATAATCTCTAACTCCAATTGCGTGGAGCTTGCAGTTGTGCCCACCTGCTATAGACTCCTCCCCGAGACAAGTGACCTATATTCTGACACTATTAACTGTATATAAGGCAGCTCCAACACAGGAAGGGCAAAGCACAACAGATCCACAGCAGGTGCCATTTCAAAGTAAATTTATCATCAAAGAACGTATATATCACCATATACATGTCAAGTCAAGTCACTTTTATTGTCATTTCGACCATAACTGCTGGTACAGTACATAGTAAAAATGAGACAACGTTTTTTCAGGACCATGGTGTTACATGACACAGTACAAAAACTAGACTGAACTACATAAAAAACAACACAGAAAAAAAACTATACTAGACTACAGACCTACCCAGGACTGCATAAAGTGCACAAAATGGTGCAGGCATTACAATAAATAATAAACAGGACAATAGGGCAGTAAGGTGTCAGTCCAGGCTCTGGGTATTGAGGAGTCTGATAGCTTGGGGGAAGAAACTGTTACATAGTCTGGTCGTGAGAGCCCAAATGCTTTGGTGCCTTTTCCCAGACGGCAGGAGGGAGAAGAGATTGTATGAGGGGTGCGTGGGGTCCTTCATAATGCTGTTTGCTTTGCAGATGCAGCGTGTAGTGTAAATGTCCGTAATGACGGGAAGAGAGACCCTGATGATCTTCTCAGCTGACCTCACTATCCACTGCAGGGTCTTGCGATCCGAGATGGTGCAATTTCCAAACTAGGCAGTGATGCAGCTGCTCAGGATGCTCTCAATACAACCCCTGTAGAATGTGATGAGGATGGGGGGTGGGAGATGGACTTTCCTCAGCCTTCGCAGAAAGTAGAGACGCTGCTGGGTTTTCTTTGCTATGGAGCTAGTGTTGAGGGACCAGGTGAGATTCTCCGCCAGGTGAACTCCAAGAAATCTGGTGCTCTTTACAATCTCTACCGAGGAGCCGTCGATGTTCAGCGGGGAGTGGTCGCTCCATGCCCTCCTGAATACAACCCTGAGATTCATTTTCTTACAGGCATACTCAATAAATTCATAACAGAATAATAACCATAATAGAATCAATTGAAGACCGTACCAATTTGGGTGTTTAAAGAGTGTGCAAAATACAAACCGTGTAAATACAAGAAGAAAGAAATAATAATAAAGAAATAAACAATAAATATCATAAACATGAGATGATGAGTCCTTGAAATGAGTCCGTTGGTTGTGGAGGATTTCAGTGATGGTGCAAGTGGAATTGAGTGAAGTTATCCCCTTTGGTTCAAGAGCCTGATGGTTGAAGGGTGGTAACTGTTCCTGAACCTGGTTGTGAGAGTTCTGAGGCAGCAGTGAGGAGAGAGCATGTCTTGGGTGGTGAGGGTCCCTGATGATGGATACTGCTTTCCTGCAACAACACCCCATGTAAATATGCTCAATGGTGGGAGGGGCTTTATCCATGGTGGACTGGGCCATATCCACTACTTTTTGTAGGATTTTCCATTTTATTGGCTCTTCGCTCAAGCCTGGAATATCTGGACAGCAAAGATGCATCAATCAGGATGATTCTTATTGACTACAGCTCCACATTCAGTACTATCATTCCCTCAAAACTAATCAATAAGCTTCAAGACTTTGCCCTCAATACCTCCCTGTATAATTGGATCCTCGATTTCCTCGCTTACAGAGCCCAGTCAGTTCAGATTGGCAACATTATCTTCTCCACGATCTCCGTCACTGGTGTACCATGATGGTGCATGCTTAGCCCCTCCTCTACTCGCTTTACACGTATGACGGTGCAGCTAAGTACATCTCCAATGCCACATTTAGGTTTGGTGATGACACCACTGTTGTTGGCCGAATCAAAGGTGGCGATGAATCAGCACATAGGAGGGAGACTGACAATCTGGCTGAGCGGTGCCACAACAACCACCTCTCACTCAATGTCAACAAGGCCAAGGAGCTGATCGTTGACTTCAGCTGAAAAAAAAAGAGGTCCATGAGCCAGTCTTCACTGGGGAATCAGAGGTGGAGAGGGTTAACAACTTTAAATTCCTTGGTAATATTTCAGAGGCCTGGTCCTGGATCCAGCACGCAGTGTAATTATGAAGAAAGCACGGCAACGCCTCTACTTCCTCAGAACTTTGCAAGGATTTGGCATGATATCTAAAACTTCGACAAGTAGAGGATACGGCCCAGTCCACTGTGAGTAAAGCCCTCCCCACCACTGAGCACATCTTCATGGAGTGTTGTCACAGGAAAGCAGCATCCATTATCAGGGAACCCCTGTCACCCAAGGTCATGCTTTCTTCTTGCTGCTGCCATCAGAAAGGTGGTACAGGAGCCTCAGGACTCACACTTCTAGTTTCAGGAACCGTTATTACCCCTCAACTCATCAGGCTCTTGAACCAGAGGTGATAACTTCATTGAACTGAACTGAACTGAACTGTTTCCGTAATCTAGGGACTCACTTTCAAGGACTCTTCACCTCATGTTCTCAATATTTATTGCTTTTTTTTTTCTTTGCACAGTTTGTCGTCTTTTGCAGACAGGTTGTACACCCAGTCGTTGATTCTAATATGATTATTGGATTTATTGAGTATGCCTGCAAGAAAATGAATCTCAGGGTTGTATATGATGGTGTATATATACTTCATTAATAAATTTACTTTGAACTTTGACAGATACGGGGCAAGGTGACCGGGTGCCATGCTGTGCCTTTTGACTGGGATGACAAGTAAGGAAAGGGGGTAAAGAGAAGATACTTGAAAGGAAAAATCAAACCCATTTAATAAGGCCACATGATATAGGAGCAGAATTAGGCCATTTGCCCCTTTGAATCTGCTCCAACATTCGATCATAGCTGATTTATTATCCATCTCCTGCCTTCTCTCTGTAACCTTTGATGCCCTTACTAATCAAGAATCTATCAACCTCCACCTTAAATATACCCAATGACCTGGTCTCCACAGCCACCTGTGGCAATGAATTCCACAGATTCACCACCTTCTGGTGAAAGAAATCCCTCCTCATCTCTGTTCTGAAGGAGCATCCTTGAATACTGATGCTGTGCACCTGGTCCTAGACTGCTGGAAACATTCCAGCAGGAAGGGGCACTGCTGACAAAAAGGCTTCTATTGGTAAGGGTAAAGAAAGATTTGTCACATGTACATCAAAACATTGCGAAATGTGTCATTTGCGTTAACGAGCATCACGGTCCAAGGATGCACTAGGGTAGTCAGCAAGTGACGTCACGCACCCAGCGCAGACATAGTGTGCCCACCATGCACACCAGAACAACACGGAACACAACAAACAACAAGACCACAACAGCAAAAACAGTCAGTCTCTCTCTCTCTCTCTCTCTCCCCCTCTCCCCCTCCCTCCCTCCCTCTCTCTCCCTCCCTCCCCACAACTTATTAACCCTAAGCCATTCACCTTTGCAATGTGGGTACAAACCGGAGGAAAGCCAACGGTCTCAGGTACAACGTACACAGTCCTGACGGCCAACAGTGGGAGTTCAACACTCATCACTTGTGCTGTTACACGTCATGCTAAATGCACCACACAGGGTAAGGGTTTTACAACCAAGCTCTTTTGGAGTTAAAATGCAGAGCAGCCATGATCTCAATGAAGGGGCTGAACAGCCTACTACTGTTCCAATGTTAAAGGATAACAACACGATAAGTGCAAAAGCCCTTACCCTGTAGGGAAAGGCGGAGCTCCTTCCTGATGCCCAGGGGCATCGACATGACACACGGCAAAGTGGTGTGTGATCTCCTGCATGTCCTCATAGTTAAACAATGTGTTGAAGCAAGATTTGTCTGTGGGGAAAACAGGTAAAACAGAGTTGGAGGGGGAAATAACAAAGAGAACAAAACATCAGCAAATCCAACATAACATTTTTCCATGCTCAGTGTTGACCACAGAAACGTGACAACTGTTCTGCGGGAGTCTCATCAGAATGCAAACCAGGCCATGCCCTTGTCCAATCTACACTCCCTCCAGAGTTTACCGGACATGTCCATTCTTCTCTGGCCTAAGTTTTAATGGTTGCACATTGACAATTTCATTGGTTTGGTCTTGCCACTTATTCCCAGCAGCACAGAAAAGGTTTCAGGAACCAAACTGAACCCAGATAGTCAGGATCTCAATCATTGGCAGCAGGTTTGAAGAGCTGACTGCCTATTCTTGATGCTATGTACCCAATAATATAACGTATAGAACATTGGCCAAGTCCATAGGTTTGTTCACCAAGGACTCACCCATCCCAACATGCAGGTCAATAATAGAGCCTAACCCCTCACCAATCATTTCCCACACGTCCCAAACTCTGCTTTACACTGCCTCTCTCTTTGAGAGGTCAACAGCCTACTCATGATGTTATGTACTCAGTTATAGAACGTAGAATTCATTGGCTAAGTCCACGGGTTTTGACCAAGGGGTCACTCATCCCAACTGGTCTTTCTGTCAACGAAAGCCGGCAGAGACATGCAGCTGGAACTATAAAAGACTTTATTCAACATACAGAAGCTGACAGCATTTAGAGTCACTCTGAAGAGAGGCTCCCTGACCCAACATTACACCACATTTTTATATGCAAAAGACCGAAGGTAAAGTCAGGACAATTTCGATAGTTACAACACATTCATAATGCATCCTTTGAGTTGCATGTAATTTTCAATCAGCAACACTCCAATGTTAGTCACTGCTGTCTGAGCTGTGCTCATGCATATGCAGACGTCAATCAAGCCCAGTCTCCAGCTCCAGATAAGACCACTATCCTGAGCTGCATTTTAAACTCAGTCTACAATCCACATTCAGAACTGAAGACTGACTGCTGTTGAAATTAATATTATATTCCATAACTCCAGAATTCACCCTAACACCAACACAAGGGCCAATAATAGAACCTTATAACCCCTCATCAATCCCTGCATCATTTCCCACTCATCCCAATTTCCGTCTTACATTATACCCATGACATTCCAACTTTTCCTGATACTGCTACTCATTGAGGTGTCAGAGCATTGCCAGCCTTGGCTCTGTGGATGGTATTTCTGTCTGAATAAGTCCTGGGTTCATGTTTGGCTGCAGGGCAGTCCAGCGCATTCCTGAACATATTGCTTTGTTAGAGATGCTGTTTATCATCCAAATTAAACAAATGCCCTAACAGGTGGATTAATGATTCTCTGCTATCAAAATCATAGTACAGCAACGGTAGTAATTACAGTGGATTCCGATTAATAGCCGCACATCAGGACCAATGTACATTTTGGCCCAATTAAGCAGCTGCTCCACTTAGCTGAAGTTTCATGGAAATACTTAAAAAGGTATAAAAAGACAAACTACCGTTTAACTGAGTATCAAATTATGCATCTAAATGAAATACAGAACAAATTAGAACGCTATCAATATTACTGGCGGTATCTCACGATGACAGGAACCCTGTGCATTAGAGTTTTCAAAGTGGAAAAGCCACTGCACTGGCTCTCTCAACTTCAGAAGCCTGGGCCCAGTGGTACAAGATGAGTCACAACTGGGGTCTTCTTCAACTGCAGTAGATGACCATGACTTCTGTGCCTCGACATGTCCATCGCTCTTCACGGAGCGTTGCAGAACCGCCTTCCTGGCCGTTGGACCTCACTGTAGATCTCATCCGCCCAGTCCACCAGAGCTGACTTCACATGCGACGACAGGTATATCCCCATCTCGCGGGCGTATGAGACCTACCGGCTAGCCCGCCTGTCGAAGCAGAGTACCAGGGTGTGCCACTGACGTATGCAAACAGCTACTTGGAGACACCGGTGAGTGCTGATTGTCCACTGGGGAACAAAGGTAACATTGAAGATGACTGCTGATAGCATAAAATTCTTCATAGTTCCTAACTTGAAGTAGTGAAATAGTTTCATTTCTGGCTTCTCCAAGCCTGAATGCTTGAAACCATAGTGAACAAAACAATACTAGATTGTCCTGGTGCTGATTTCTCATTGACTATCGGTGACAAAAATCATTGCTTTTTGATCACAAACACGCAACTGACATTATTTAAAAGCAGTTTGCTCTAAGCATGGTGTAGTGTCTAACAGCCAAACAAGCTCACGCAACTGAATCTAGCCAGAAACCGTTCGGCAACACTCTCCCAATTCCCAATTAAGCAGCATAATGTCCCAAATAAATTAAAGGCAATCCTGGCTGTTTTCTCAATTAGTTTTTGTTCTTTAAGAGTTGTTTCAAATAAGCAGCTGCCCCAATTAACCGGAATCCATTGTATCCCCAAATCAGATCATCTGTCTATTATACTGTAGCTCTTGACAAAAAACCTACTGTATGCAAAATAGATGCCACGATCCCTAACCTGCACGATGACATTCAGATATTTAGCCATAGGATGGCAAATCAGTTTACCTCCAAGGTCCTCCAGAGAAGGGGGGAAATTAAAAGGACTTACGATTGAGGCCGATGTCGTGGTAGGTTAAGATGACAGGCCTGTTCCCCTTAGGGGTTCCACGCATGGTAACGTGCAGCACCCCATGTGCAGTTTCGATGTCATGTTCCTGTAGGAGGAAGAGACAATGTTACGTTATCCCAAATCAAAGCTAAAAAGGACAGGAAACCCTGCCAAGTGAAAGGAGATCATCTCAGAAGCCACAAGTTACACTGCTCTTTCAACCATGGCCCTCACTTTTCCTCTCTTCCAAGTTATTTGTCCCTTTTTGAAAGCTGCTACCAAAGCAGCTTTCTGCTGGCACCAACTCAAAGTTCAAAGTGAATTTATTATCAAAGTACGTATATGTCACCCTATACTATCCTGAGATACATTTTCGTGCAGGCATTTACAGTAGAACAAAGAAATACAATAAAGTCAACAAAATCTACACACAAAGACTGACAAACAACCAATACGCAAAAGGCAAGCTGTGCAAAAAAGCTAAGAATAATGATTAGATAATACTGAGAACATGAGTTGTAGAGTCCTTGAAAGTGAGTGTGTTGGATCTAAGCTCCCTCTAGAATTTTGTACGTGTTACTCAGAAACATTTATCTCTCTTAAGTGTTGAGCTGAGTGAAGTTATCAGGAGCTTCATGGTTGAACCAATTCCACAACCTACAGACTCACTTTCAAGGATTCTGCGACTCATGTTCTCAGTACCTGCTAGGTTCCTCCAGTGTTTTGTGTGCGCTATTCCGGATTTCCAGCATCTGCAGGATCTCCTGTTTATAACTGTTCCTGAACCTGGTGGTGTGGGGCCTAAGGCTCCTGTACCTCTTCCCCAATGGCAGCAGCAGCCGCAAGACTCTAAGTCACAAAAGGTCCCACATCCTCCTGGAAATGGATTGTAAACCCAACACTCTAAGGACACCAACAGTTCTATACACAGGCCTAGTAAGACATTCACATTTCTGTAAATGCACCTTGAGAGCATTCAGACTGGTTGCCTTACCGTCTGGTATGGAGGCAGCAATGCTGACCACTCACCCCACTTTCCATAAGATACAGGAACAGATTTAGGCTGCCTGGCTCATTGAGTCTGCTCCCAATGATTCATTTCTCAGCTCCAATCTCCTGCCACATCCCTGGAACCCTTCATGCCCTGACTATTCAAGAATCTATCAACGTCTGCCTTAAATGCACCCAATGAACTGGCCTCCACAGGCGCCTGTGACAACAAATTCCACAGATTCACCACTCTCTGGCTAACGAAATTCCTCCTCATCTCCGATCTCAGTGGACACCCCTCTACTCTGAGGCTGTACTCTCTGCTCTTAGACTCTCCCACCACTGGAAACAAACTCTCCACATCCACTCTATCGAGACCTTTCAATATACTTCAAGGACATCATCTTCATTCTTCTAAATTCCAGTGAATGCAGGCCCAGAGACATCAAATACTTCTATATGATAAGCCTTTTTTGTGAACCTTCATTGAACCCTCTCCAATGTCAGTACATCCTTTCTTAAACAAAGGGCCCAAAACTGCTCAGAATACTCCAAGTGAGGTCTCATCAATGTCTTATAAAGTCTTTCTTTTGCTCATCGCCCTGTATTATTTAATCTGGCCAACTCTTCACCTCAGAGAGTTTTCATCAGAAGTAAGAAAGCAGGCTGGTCTAAGTAGAAAAAAAAAATGAGGGAGAAGACATTGAGCGGAACAAAGACCACATCTATAACAGGATTTAATGATGTGGATAGTTCACCGGTTCACTGGCGAAACCGATGGTGGGAGAGCCAAGAGGCCTCTGTTGCTTTGGGGTCTCCTGCTGTGGCCACCGAGGACAGAGACGCAATTGCTGGCTGTGGGCCTCTGGATTCCGTACTGGTTTGGAGGCTGGCCCTTCCCGTCAGTGCTGCTCTCCAGTGTTTGCTCGGTGGAAGACAAGCTGGATAGCCTTCACTTGCAGGAGCACTGCAGGATAGGAGGAACGGGTGTGGGCTGTTCTTGCAGAAATATTCACTGGTTCGATGGCCAGACCGGCGGTGGGGAAGCAGCGCGGCCTCAGTTGTGGCGCAGACCAGGCCCTCATTCATGCCTGTTGTCCAAGACAACATCCATGCATCATTATTCTACAAGCCATAACACTCAGGGACTTGGGCTATATTATTACTTTTAATTTATATATATAACAAATGTTTTTCTGGAATCATAATTATATGTGTTATATGTGCTGTGTGCTGTTGGTTGTGCGGTTTGCACCTTGGCTCCAGAGGAACACTGTTTCATGTGTATGGTTCAATGGTTCAGTGTTGGCGTGTGGCCAAGTGGTTAAGGCGTTCGTCTAGTGATGTGAAGGTCGCTAGTTCGAGCCTTGGCTGAGGCTTGCGTGTTGTGTCCTTGAGCAAGGCACTTAACCACACATTGCTCTGTGACAACACTGGAGCCAAGCTGTATGGGTCTTAATACCCTTCCCTTGGACAACATCGGTGGTGTGGAGAGGGGAGACTTGTAGCTTGGGCAACTGCTGGTCTTCCATGAAAAAAAAACCTTGCCCAGGCTTGCGGCCTGGAAACTTTCCAAGGTGCAAATCCATGGTCTATCGAGACTAACGGAGGCCTACACTCAATGGTTCAATAGTTCAATTTAATATGGAAGAATGCCTACAGCATACAACCTGAAATTCTTGCTCTTTGCAGACATCCATGAAACAGGGGGGAAAAAAACACCCAAAGAATAAATGACAGGAAAAGGTTAGAACCCCAAAGCTCCCCCTCCCCGCCCAAGCAGCAGCAAACCTGTGTCAACCCTCCCATCTCCCCTCCTCCCACTTGCTCCAGCAAAAAGCTTCAACACACCCCCTCCCCACCACTCACCATGCAGCAATAGCAAAGCCCCCAAAGAGACTGTGGCAATTAAACTTGAACTTGATTTTGTTAAGCTCCCTCGTCCGTTTAATGTTATACGAACGGAGCAAGCTGTTGGAGGATGTCGGAGGGTTGAGCAACGCCTGCGGAAAGCAAAGGTTTTCACGTCCCCATTTCAACACGTTGACCTATGCCCTCCTCTAGTCCCACAAGAGGCCACACTCAGGACGGAGGAGCAAAACCTCACATCTCGTCTGGGTAGCATGGCATGAATATCGATTTCTCTAACTTGCTCCCCCCCCAACTCATCCCTCCACTTCTCTCT
The DNA here is from genome assembly GCF_048418815.1 of Hemitrygon akajei. NCBI lineage: Eukaryota > Metazoa > Chordata > Chondrichthyes > Myliobatiformes > Dasyatidae > Hemitrygon > Hemitrygon akajei. The sequence goes on along the minus strand of NC_133134.1, from coordinate 160,194,883 downwards.
TTCTCCAGCCCCCATTCTGGTCTTCACTTCCCTTCCTGGAGGAAGGCCCAAAGATCAGAGCCCCTGGTCAGCCTGTCCGAAGGTCAGGGGCCTAATGTCTGCAAGTCTAAGCCAGGGACTAGGGGAGGCGGTGGTCAAGGCTGAATGTCTGCCAATCTGAGAGCCAGGGGCTGGAGGCCCGGTGGGGGGGGGGGGGGGGGGGGGGGTGTGAGAGAGAGAGAGTAATTAAAGGAGCTTGTTTAGTTCTGTTGTTGTTGCTGCTCCTGCTTGTGTTGGTCTGCTGACCATTGTAGACACGTCATGTTGGCGCCAGAATACGTGGTGACACTTGCGGGCAGCCCCCAGCATTTATTTAGGTTGCGTTGGCTGGTAACACAAACGATGCATTTCTCCGTATGTTTTGATGTCCATGTGATAAGCAGATTTAGAGATAGAGCACAGTAACAGGCCCTTCTGGCCTGACAAGCCCGTACTGTTCAATTACCCCTATGTGACCAATTAGCCTACTCACCCGTACATCTTTGGGTTATGGGAGGAAACCAGCGCACCCAGAGGAAACGTACAAACTCCCTACAGGCAGCGGTGGAATTGAACCCTGGTCACTGAACCCTCCCCAGCTTTATTGTCTCTTTATTGCCCAAAAGCACGTTGACTCTTATTCTCACTGACTTCCCCCCGCCCCCCCCCCATCCTCAACACATTCTACAGGGGTTGTATTGAGAGCATCCTGAGCAGCTGCATCACTGCCTGGTTCGGAAATTGCACCATCTCGGATCGCAAGACCCTGCAGCGGATAGTGAGGTCAGCTGAGAAGATCATCAGGGTCTCTCTTCCTGCCATCATGGACATTTACACTACACGCTGCATCCGCAAAGCTAACAGCATTATGAAGGACCCCATGCACCCCTCATACAATCTCTTCTCCCTCCTGCCGTCTGGGAAAAGCCAAAGCATTCGGGCTCTCACAACCAGACTATGTAACAGTTTCTTCCCCCAAGCCATCAGACTCCTCAATACCCGAAGCCTGGACTGACACCTTTCCCTACTGTCCTGTTTATTATTTATTGTAATGCCTGCACTGTTTTTGTGCACTTTATGCAGTCCAGTGTAGTTTTCTCCGTGTTGTCTTTTTTTATTACTTAGTTCAGTCTAGTTTTTGTACTGTGTCATGTAACACCGTGGTCCTGAAAAACGTTGTTTCATTTTTACTATGCACTGTACCGGCAGTTATGGTCGAAATGACAATAAAAGTTGACTTGACTTTGCATTCTTCAGCACTGAATTCCATCAGCCTGACCATTCCTCCTTGGAGTTCAAAATTCAAAACTCCTCCGATTAATATACCTTCTAGTTTTGTGTCATATTTTGGTGATTTATGTTACACGGTATTTTTTGGTTGCAATTACAGCATCAACATTGTCCTAAACTACCCAAATACAACTTCACACGATTCAGGTAACAGTATGTGGACATCACGTGCTGTTCTGATTAAGAGGGAACATTAATGGTCCAACGGTCAAGAAGGCAGGCCAGCAAGTGTTTGTGGGGCGCTAAGAGCACGACAAGGCACTTAGACGTCCTGGTCATCCACTGCAAGAGGAGGTGATCCCTTTAAACTCACCCGGCAGAAGGCAGAGGCAAACCGCTGCTGTAACCTGCCGCGTACATGATTTCCCAACACGCCAGAGCGGCGTGGAGGGAAACTGTCCGCCAACTGGACGCTCCAGATGCAACCTAAAGCGAACGAGCGAGTAGTTTATCATAAAATATTATTGTTTCTTTTTTTCCTGTAAGTGTCTGCAGGGAAATGAATTTCAGAGTACATGGTAACTCTAATAACAAACTTACTTTGAACACTACTGAGGAAATTTTTAAACTGCACGCAGGCTAGGAGGTACTGAGCGATAGAGAGCATGATTGGGAACATGATTAGAGCTGGATATCTACACATCACAGTGGACGAGTGCCCAGAGAGCGTTGGGATAGCAGGATGGCAGAGGTATGCTTGAGCAGCAGATGGGTTGGCACAATGCCAGTGGGGGCAAGTTCAGACAGAGAGTACGAGGTCAGATGGCAGCTCAGGATTAGGTAGGATGAGGAGCTCGGAAAACACACCGGATACATTGGCGATGGATTTAATTTCATTCTAACAATGAACTTCTATTTACACGTCTCACAGCCTCTGTAAAGAGCCCAGCTTAATCCAAGACCCGCTTGCCACGGAAAGTCTCTCCTCTCCACACAATCCACACCAGGGGAGCTTAAAAAGAGTTACTTTTTTAAAATCAGGGCAGCGATGGAGATTTTAAAGGCAGAACTTCGCAGCAGTTTCTCTGAGTTGAGGAGTGACCAATCAGCAAGATTGCGTTAAATAAAAAGTCAGTGTGTTAAAAAAAAAAGCAACCTTTCAGTCAGGTCTGCGGTCAAGATTTAAAAAGTAGAGCTTTGTGCCAGTTTTCTGGGAGTTGGACTATCCACACCAGGGATGCTCTTTTTACGCTGTCTCTTACTTTTTAAATCAGGTCGTCGATTGAGATTTCAAAGGCAGAGTTTCATGGCAGTTTCTCTGAGTTAAGGAGCGACCATTCAGCAAAAGGGATTCATTAGAAAGGGTCAGTAAGAATAATTCAAGCGACCATTCTTGGAGCAGCCTTTAGAGTGCCTCTGGTTCATCGGGCTTAGGTAAGATCAGGCTTGGGTGAGGTAAATTGTTTTCCAAGTTACTCTCTCTCTCTGTTCTTACTTGTTCGTTCCTCATCTATCAGGGCAGAGTACAGTGAAAATATCTCCAGGGGCAGTGTATTGTCCTGACTGAGGGATGTGAGAAGTCTGGGAGACCACCAGTCTCCTAGATAAACCCATCTTCACCTGGTGCACCAAACTGCAGCTCCTGAGAGAATGAGTTAAGGAACTGGAGTGGCAGCTTGATGACCTTCGACTCACACGGAGAATAAGGAGGTGACAGACAGGAGTTACAGGGAGGTGGTCACCTCTAGCTTACAGGAGAGAGATAACTGGGTGACTGTCAGGGGAAGGAGGGGAAATGCACAGCCGGTGCAGAGAACACCCATGGCCATTCCCCTCAATAATAAGTATACACGCACAGATGCTACTCAGGGGGACGACCTGCCGGGGGGAGCTACAGTGGCCAGTCTCAGGCACTGAGTCTGCAGCTGTGGCTCAGAAGAGCAGAGAGACGAAGAGGACTGCAATGTTGATAGGATATTCCTTAGTCACAAGAACAAAGACGAGGTTCTGTGACAGCGAAAGAGACACCCGGATGGTATGTTGGCTCCCTGGTGCCAGGATCAGTAAAGTCCTGGATCGTTTCCATGGCATTCTCAAGGGCTACGGTGAGGGGCCAGAAGTCTTGGCGCAAATTGGCACCAATCACATGAGTAGACAAGGTGAGGCGGTCCTGAAGAGAGATTTTAGGGAGCTAGATAGAAAGCTGAGAAACAGGACCTCCAGGGTAGTGTTGGGAACAATTCTTTTTATGTTATATGTCAGTGATTTGGATGACGGAATTGATGACTTTGTTGCAAAGTTTGCAGGCGATACGAAAATAGGTGCAGGGGCAGGTAGTTTTGAGGAAATAGAGAGGGTACAGAAGGACTTGGACAGATTTGAAGAATGGGTAAAGAAGTGGCAGATGGAATACAGTGTCAGGAAGTGTCTGGTCATGCACTTCGTTAGAAGAAATGAAAGGGTTGACTATTTTCTAAATGGAGAGAAAACACAAAAGTTTGAAGCGCAAAGGGACTTGGGAGTCCTTGTGCAGGATTCCCTAAAGATTAATTTGCAGGTTGAGTCTATGGTGAAGAAAGCAAATGCAATGTTAGCAATCATTTCAAGCGGACTAGAATATAAAAGCAAGGATGTAATGTTGAGATTTTATAAAGCACTGGTGAGGCCTCACTTGGAGTATTGTGGGCAGTTTTGAGCCCCTTATCTTAGAAAAGATGTACTGAAACTGGAGAGGCTTCAAAGGAGGTTCACAAAAATAAGTCCAGGTTTGAACAGCTTGTCAAATGATGAGCATTTGATGGCTCTGGGCCTGTACTCACTGGAATTCAGAAGAATGAGGGGTAATCTAATTGAAATCTATTGAACAGTGAAAGTCCTTGATAGAGTGGATGTGAGAGGATGTTTCCTATGGTGGGAGAGTCTAAGACCAGAGGACACAGCCTCAGAATAGAGGGGTGTCCTTTCAGAACGGAGATGAGGAGGGATTTCTTTAGCCAGGGAGTGGCAAATCTGTGGAATTAGTTGCAACAGGCAGCTGTGGAAGCCAAGTTGAAGCATGAATGGCTGGGGGGGGGGGTGGGGGGGGGGCAGGCTGAAAGGAAAATTGGATCAGCCATAATAAAATGGCGGAGCAGTCTCAATGGACTAAATGGCCTGATTCTGCTCCTATATCCTATGGCCTTATGGTCTTCTCCACCCTCCCATCAGGCAGAAGATACAAAAGCCTGAAAACACGTACCACCAGGCTCAAGGACAGCTGCTATCCCACTGTTATCAGACTTCTGCATGGTACAATAAGCTGGACTGTTGATGTCACAAACTACCTCGTTGTGGCTGTGCATTTTGCATCTGCCTGCACATAATCTGCATTCTGGTGTTGTTTTCCCTTTGTACAACCTCCATGGACTGTTGTAATGAAATGATCTGTATGGATGGCACGCCAAACATTTTCCACTGGATAGCTCAGTATGTGAGAATAATAAACCAATTTACCACAGACTGAACATTGCGACTCACCCAGGGCTGAATGGAGGAGGTGAACACCTGACAACATAGGGGGAGCGGAGAGAGGCCTGTGGAGGTGAGGCTCAGGGTCAGCGGCTGTGGACAATGTCACCTACACACTGAACAAGGCATCAGCTGCAAGTTGAAGCATCTTTATTAGATAACACCAGGGTGAGGGATGCAAGTATTACTCACACTGAGAGCAGAGCTGACAGACAGAAATCGCGTCTGCTGGTTAGCAGCCAAGCCTTTCAGGAGAGATTAGGAAACAGTGAGTGTACAGAATGTACAAAGTACGCGTTCTGTATGCCATTGTATAATCCCTCAAGATTCATTTTCTCGCAGGCGTTCACAGTGAACAGAGAAACACAATAGAATCAATGAAAAACTACACACAAAGACCGACAATCAACAAATGTGCCAAAAAAAAAGGCCAACCGCGCACATAAAATAAATAAATAATACCAAAGAATCCCTGGAAGTGAGTTCATAGGCTGTGGAAACAGTTCAGCGTTGAAGTGAGTGAAGTTATCCCCGCTATTTCAGGAGCCTGCTGGTTGAGGGGTAATAACTGTTCCTGAACCCGGTGGTGTGGGACCCGAGGCTCCTGTCCCTCTACCCAATGGCAGCTGCGAGAAGAGAACGTGGCCAGGACGGTGACGTGCAAAGCTCTCTCACAATTTGACGAAAAGTCAAACGTTAATCCTAAGTCAGAGACTCAGACATTTTCGCCCTTCAGCCTCCAGTTATCAAAAAGAATGACAAGTTTGGGTCACTGTTCGAGATCTCGATAAACGATGGAACAGTGAACGACTCTGATTTATTATTGTCACAGGTAGTAAGATACAGTGAAAGGTTTGTCTTGCATGCTGTCCACACAGATCAAAGCATCACACGGAGCCCCAAGGTAGCACAAGGTAAAAACAATAACAAAGCTGAATAAAGTGTAAAAGCCACAGAGAAAGTGAAATACAGGCAGGCAATAAGATGCAAGATCATAATGAGGTAAACACGAGGTCAAGATCATGTTTCATCATACTACAGAACTATTCCATTGTCTTATAAAGCTGTCCTTGAGCCTGGTGGGATGTCTCTCAGAAGAATTATTTAGATTTATTTATATATTGAGATACAGCACAGAATAGGCCCTTCCAGCCCTTCTAACTGTGCTGCCCAGCAACCCCCGATTAAAGCCAAGCCTAATGACAGGACAATTTACAATGACCAACTAACCTACCAACTGACAGGGCTTTCGACTGTGGGAGGAAACTGGAGCACCAGGAGGAAACCCTCCCAGTCACAGGGAGAACATGCAGACTCCTTACAGGCAGCGGTAGGAATTGAATCCGGGTCACCTGTTCTGTAAAGTGTTGTGCTAACCACTACACTACTGTGCTGCCCTTTATGGTAACAGCTTTATTGAGGCAGCAAGTAGTACAAACACTGGGAAGAAACGCATTTGGGTGAGAGTTCAGTGTGTTTTTTTTTGTTTCAGAACAATCTTCTTTGGCTCCTTCCAAGACTCATCTATGGCAGTTTAAACAGAACTGGTTCTTTTCCCCTTTTCAATCATCAAGAAGAAAAAAAAGAGTTGGATATACACCTTAAAGTGATGTTTTCAAGGACAAAGGGTTAAAAAAAAAGAAATGAGGAATGGGAAACTCTAGGGATTCTGCAGATGCTGGAAATCCAGAGTAACACACACAAAATGTTGGAGGATCTCAACAAGTAAGGGGAGGAATAAACAGTCGACTATCTGGGCTGAGATTCACCAGGACTCAGGAATGGGACGAGCTCTTTCACAGCAGACTAGATGGCCCCGCTCTATGCGTGGAACACTTGGACTGATCAGGGGATCGGGAGTAGCAGCTTTTCCTAGAGATCTTCAAGACAACCTGCTCTAGGTAGAAGTATGGCCAATTCCCACCTTGCAGAAGATTTAGAAGACATTGTTGAGTGTCAAGAGGACAAGAAATCTCAATACACTGCTTTTTTTAATATATAAAATGTGCCAGAAATAAGTTCCTAAATAAGAGATCCAAAAATGGTCTTCTTCGCCCTTCATTTCGCCCAGAAAAATCACTTCTTAACCCTTCTTCACCTCAGTTTTGCCAGCACCACGAATTCCCAAGCCAAGCCCCTCCCCCACACATGCCTCGTTACCACCATTCAAAAATTACTGGAAATAGTCCGTAGGTCAGGCAGCAACCAAGAGGGAAGTGACTCCTGTGACGTGGGTTTGCGAGAATTGGACGTGGACATAGAAAGACAGCGTAGAAACAGGCTACATGAGTGAATCTGCAGATGATGGAAATAAATAAAAACACAAAATGCTGGCAGAACTCAGCAGGCCAGACAGCATCTATGGGAGGAGGTAGAGACGACGTTTTGGGCCGAAACCCTTCATCAGGAGGGTTGATGAAGGGTTGATGAACCCTCCTGATGAAGGGTTTCAGCCCGAAACGTCGTCACTACCTCCTCCCATAGATGCTGTCTGGCCTGCTGAGTTCTGCCAGCATTTTGTGTTTTTATAGAAACAGGCTCTTCAGGCAAAAATGTCAATGACCCATTTACACTAATTCCACTACCCCTCCTAAACACTCCCCACATTCCCATCAACTTGTCCCAGATTCTGTCACTCACCTACACACAGGGGTTCCCAATCTGGGGGTCCACGGACCCCTTGCTTAATGGTATTGGTCCAAAACAGATTGGGACCCCCCCCACACACACTACAGAGAGATCACTTAGTGGCAAATTAACCTACCAGCCCTCAGGTCTTTGGGGTGTGGGAGGACACTGGAGTGGCTGGAGACAACTCACAGTCACAGGGAGTATGTGTGAACTCCACACAGACAGAGACCTCTGGCACTGAGAGACAGCAGTTCTACTGGCTGCTTCACTGCGCTGACCTTTGTTTCCATGGACTTCAAAGTACATTTATTACATTATACATTAATGTATACATTATTCAACCCTGAGATTTGACTCCACAAAACAAAGAAACCCAAAAGAACCCATTAGGAAAAAAAAAGTCAAACACCCAGTCTGCAGAGAGAAAAAAAAATTTGTGCAAACAAGAGTAACAACTAGCTTCAGAACTGAAGTTTTACAAGAGACATGAAGCCTGGCATCACTGCAGCAGGGAGCAGGCCACAGCTTCAGTTCATCCCAGAGCTGAGTGACCGTCATGGGACCACAGACGTGAGGTCAGACATCGCTGCAGCCAGAGCAGTGACCACTGTTGGATCTGGACAAGATACGGTCCAGAACTGAGGTTCAAGTCTTGAGCGAACAGCCATTTTATTTGATGTTCACAAAACAAAAAGGAGTAACTGTACAGCAGTGTGAGCAAGTAGCACACTGCGGCTATCTAACTGTTAGCCATAACCAACTCACTCTCACAAAAACCTGGTCAGGCTTTATACCGAAAACTGGCTCGAGCTGGGCAGATAAGGGAATTCTATGATAAGAACAGTCTGTGAGACAACAAAGGCGGGTTTGATTTATGCTGCCATGATCCAGGCTTACAAATAACCTAGTGAAGTCCAAAACCAGATTTACTACAAACTACTGAAAAATCCACTCAGCATTTGCAGACAAACAGATACACCGTGGAGAGCATCCTAACTGGCTACATCACCATCTGGTACGGGGATAGGAAGGGGGCCACTGCACACGATCGAAATAAGCTGCAGGAAATTGTAAACTCAGTCAGCTCCATCATGGGTACTAGCCTCGCCAGCATCCAGGACATCTTCAAGGAGCGATGCCTCAAAAAGGCAGCATCCATCATTAAGGACCCCCATCACTCAGGACATGCCCTCTTCTCATTGCTACCATCAGGAAGGAGGTACAGGAGCCTGAAGGCACACACTCAGCGATTCAGGAACAGCTTCTTCCCCTCTGCCATCAGATTTCTGAATGTATTGCTTTGCACTGCTGCCACTCAGACAACTGCACTGCTCCAAAGAGCACTTTATGAGCTCATTCTCACCGTCAGCCATTAGGCTCTGTAATGAGTCAGCCTATAGCCGGGGAAGAGATGACCCCCTCCTGTTAGACTGTTTGAGGTAACTTATTTTTTATTCTTTCTTACTTCTAATATTTGGTTATCTGTGCACTTGCAATCCTACTGTGTCACTGCAGTTTCCTTTGGGATCAATAAATTATCTATCATAACAAATTTCACGACATATGCTGATTATATTAAACCTGATTCTGATTGTACAAACGTAAAAGCATAAAGAAAGCACAACAAGAAAACATTAACAATTTATTCAATAATCCAAGACCACCTCTCCACAGGTGATGTACCAGAAATTGGAACATTTCCACCATTTTGTTTTTGCCTGTTGCCCTGGCTGTGATCTGCTATCAAAGCTCAGGCCTCAAGACAACAAGCCTAAAATGACCCTGTAAATGCTGTAAAAGGCAAGTGTTTCACAAAACAAGAAGTGATAAGTCAGCTACAATGTCCTGAATTTTGCATACACTGCCCTCCATTCCCACAATTGCCAGGCCGGAACTCAAATCCTTTTAAATCTGAAACAAAGGATAAAGATGGCAAAACACCAGACCACTTGCCCAGAAGATACAGAAATGACTTACCTGGCAGTCAAAATCCTGGAAGTTCCTTGCAGAGTTCTGTGGAGAAAGGAAAAAAGGGAGCCATTAATATCCAATTAAATGCGAACCTGCTGATGTTTCAGAGAGTGCCCAAGGTCAATGGAACATCAGGATGTGACGACTTGCCAGTCAATCTTCTCAATGGATTACACGAACCAGCACAAGCACAAACATGCTTCCATGCTGAATTAAATATTATGACCGTTGCATGTGGAGAATCTCATGAAAATTACAAGCGTTTCAAGCAGCAGGCAGCTAATTAAGGTAGTGACAATTAGTTTCCAATTAAGGAAGCATCTATCTGAGATCCTCCAGGAACAAGAGGCACAAATACACCACTGAAAGCTAATTCAGGCTGTTTGTTTCCGAGGAATATGGAGGCTGATGTTTTGGACAACTTTCGACCTTGAGCAACCCCAGCTCCATACACACGAGCGCCTGGTCCTGAGGGACTGGAACGTCAGTAGGCAAGTGATCCACAGTAGCATTGAGAACACTGCCCCTGTGGATCATGGGCGTGGAACTGACCTTGGATAGATTGGAGAGGTATCTATTGGAGACAGAAAGTCAAAGTTTTACAAGACCCTAGTGGATGTTGTTATCGTGGAATGCTGCAAATCTGCTTCACTGATGGTGAGGGAGCTGCGTGGCCTCAATCACAGTGAGGACTAGGCCTCAAGCCGAGGTGTCGCCTGTTTACAGCCCCCAGGAGAGAGGGGTCAGAGTCGGTGCACTCCACCAGGGGCAGTGTGGTGTGGCTCCCAAGGTGGAGTCAGTGCTGGCCTCTACCCCCCCCCCCCCCCCCCCCCAGTGTTCACTCGGCAGTAGACAAGCCATATCGTGTTTCACTGTAGAGTCCTACAACATTCATGGACTCCGGGTCTTGGGCTATACTTTACCTGTGTGACTCTATTTTACTGATACCGTATATGTACTTGTTATCTTACAGAGTAAGTGCCTCGTGCTTGTGCTGTGTTCGGCACCTTGGCCCCAAATTAACGCTGTCTCATTTGGCTATACTCATGAATATTCATGTGTGGTTGAATGACAATTAAACTTGAACTTGAACCGAAACAGGCTCTTTGGCCCATAGCATCCATGCCATTAGGACTCTCGTTAACCTTTATTAGGACTGAATCTGTCCATGTCTGGTCTATTCCAGTGTCTTTCTAAGTGTCACTAAAGATGGTGGAATCAGACACAATCACCATGGCAATATGTTTCAAATATCGATAGATAGATAGATGATAGATAGATACTTTATTCATCCCCATGGGGAAATTCAACATCTTTTTCCAATGTCCCATACACTTGTTTTAGCAAAACTAATTACATAAATTACTCAGTAAAAATATGATATGCATCTAAATCACTCTCTCAAAAAGGATTGATAATAGCTTTTTAAAAAGTTCTTAAGTAGTTTACTTAGATACATTAAATACAATCAACCCCGGCACTTTAACATATCTTACTCCTGGCGGTTGAATTGTAAAGCCTAATGGCATTGGGGAGTATTGACCTCTTCATCCTGTCTGAGGAGCATTGCATCGATAGCAACCTGTCGCTGAAACTGCTTCTCTGTCTCTGGATGGTGCTATGTAGAGGATGTTCAGGGTTTTCCATAATTGACCGTAGCCTACTCAGCGCCCTTCGCTCAGCTACCGATGTTATACTCTCCAGTACTTTGCCCACGACAGAGCCCGCCTTCCTTACCAGCTTATTAAGACGTGAGGCGTCCCTCTTCTTAATGCTGCCTCCCCAACACACCACCACAAAGAAGAGGGCGCTCTCCACAACTGACCTATAGAACATCTTCAGCATCTCACTACAGACATTGAATGACGCCAACCTTCTAAGGAAGTACAGTCGACTCTGTGCCTTCCTGCACAAGGCATCTGTGTTGGCAGTCCAGTCTAGCTTCTCGTCTAACTGTACTCCCAGATACTTGTAGGTCTTAACCTGCTCCACACATTCTCCATTAATGATCACAGGCTCCATATGAGGCCTAGGTCTCCTAAAGTCCACCACCATCTCCTTGGTCTTGGTGATATTGAGACGCAGGTAGTTTGAGTTGCACCATATCACAAAGTCCTGTATCAGTTTCCTATACTCCTCCTCCTGTCCATTCCTGACACACCCCACTATGGCCGTGTCGTCAGCGAACTTCTGCACATGGCAGGACTCCGAGTTATATTGGAAGTCTGATGTGTACAGGGTGAACAGGACCGGAGAGAGCACTGTCCCTGCGGCGCTCCTGTGCTGCTGACCACCGTGTCAGACCTACAGTCTCCCAACCGCACATACTGAGGTCTCTCTGTCAAGTAGTCCACTATCCAATCCACCATGTGAGAGTCTACTCCCATCTCCGTTAGTTTGTGCCTTAAGATCTTGGGCTGGATGGTGTTAAAGGCACTAGAGAAGTCCAGGAATGTAATCCTCACAGCACCACTGACCCCATCTAGGTGAGAGAGGGATTTGTGCAGCAAATACATGATAGCATCCTCCACTATATCAACCACTATACAAAGAGCTTGTCACTCAGATCTTTCCTTCTCACCCCAAATCTATGCCCTGTTATTTTTGGTACCCCTACTGTGGCACCAGGGTGGTGGGGTGGAGATGCATCTCTACCAAAGGAGGTGTAAGGTGCTCCTTCCCTCCACTACCCTGCAGGTCACCCTTGGGCAGGTGTAACACTTGCTTAGCCTTCGATCAGAGTCATGTGGGAGCAGGTGGTGGATGGTTGTATGAGCAGATGGTGCAGATCACAAGTCCTGGTTATGCGACCACTGACGCCAGGCAGACAATCTCTGAAGAGTATTGATAATAACTGGGGTCACCCGTCTTGTAAAGACACTGTCCAGAAGGCGGCAAAGGCAAACCACTTCAGCAGTAAAATTTGCCAAGAACAATCATGATCACGGAAAGACCATGATTGCCCACGTCATATGACACGGAACATAATGACAAACAAACTGTGGTATCAAAACCAAGTAGTTTAAATTTATTATCAAAGCACGCACGTGTCACCATTTACCACCCTGAGATTCATTTTCTTGCTCTCATACTTAGTAAATCCATAATAGAATAATAACTATAATAAAATCAATGAAAGATGGCACCAACTTGTGCATTCAACCAGTGTGCAGAAGGTGATAAACTGTGCAAACACAGAAATAATAATAATAATAATAATAATAATAATAATAATAATAATAATAATAATAATAATAATGATAATAATAATAATAATAAATACTGAAAACTTGAGATGAAAAGTTCTTGAAAGTCCGTGGATTGTGGGAACATTTCAGTGATGGGGCAAATGAAGTTGAGTGAACTTATCCCCAAACTGTGGGGATAACAAAGATCACAAGTTCAAGTTTAATTGTATTCAACCATACGTGAATACCCATGAATACAACCAAACGAAACAGTGTTCAAAAACACAGTGCAAAACACAGTGTCAACTGTCATAAGGAACACAGGACACAAATAACACATATATGACTGCAATAAACAGTTACACACAAAAAATAATCATATACCCAAGTCTCCGAGCATCATCCTGGAATGGGCATTGGACGTTGCCGGCAAGAAAAAACCCTTTCTTGCCAACAAGTCCATAAGACCACGATATACATTTCACCATGGCTGATGCAGTTTCACTCTCAGCCCCAATCTCCTGCCTTCCTCCCCGCCCCAGTATCCCTTCCTGCCCTGACCAATCAAGAATCTATCAACCTCTGCTTTAAATATAAAGACTTGGCCTTCACAGCTGCCTGTGGCAATGAATTCCACAGATTCACCACTCTCTGGCTAAAGAAATTCCTCCTCATCTCCATTCAAAAAGGACACCCCTCTATACTGAGGCTGTATCCTCTGGTCTTAGACTCTCCCACTATAGGAAACCAAATCCATTTTATCAAGGCCTTCCACTGTTCGATAGGTTTTAATGAGGTCACCCTTCATTCTTCTGAATTCCAGAGAATACAGGCCCAGAGCTATCAAACAATCTTCATTTGACATCCCATTTATTGCAGAATCAATGAAAAACTACACAGCCTGACAACCAATGTGCAAAATAAGACATCCTGTGAAAAATTAAATAAATAAATACTCAGAATATAAGCTGTAGAGTATTTGAAAGTGAGTCCATTGATTGTGGAATCAGTTCAGTTATAGTTTATCCATGCTGGTTCAGGACCCTGATGGTTGAAGGGCAAGAAGTGTTTAGCTTTTTGGTTCAAGGAATTGGGTTTAAAATAGTTTGAGGTAAGGTGATCAGCAGTTCTGTTAAAGAGCGTGACAGTAGTGTAGTAGGTAGTGCTGCTGCCTCAATTGGAAAGATCTGGGTTCCCCTGACCTCGGCTGTTGTCTGAGTAGAGTTTGCACGTTTTCCCCATTTCAAAGGAAACTTACTATCAAAATGCATCTCTAAGAGATATACCACCCTGAAATTCATTTTCTAGCACCACTTACAGGAGAAAAGGAAATATAATAGAACTCTTTCAGAAAAACTCCACATAAACAAATACTGACAAATAACCAACGTGCAGAAGATGACAAGCCGCAAATAAATAATACTGAGAACATGAATCGTAAAGAGTCCTTGAAAGTGAGTCCGTAGATCGTAGAATCGGTTCAGAGTCATGGTAAATGAAGTTAACCATTCCAGTTCAGCAGACTGATGGATGTAGCTGAACCTGGTGGTGTGAGACCCAAGGCTTCTGTACCTCCACCCTGATGGTGGAAGGTCAACAACTGTTCCTGAACCTGTGTGTATTTCCTCACATGATAAAGGTGAGCTTGTAGGGCAAATAGCCACAGTAAATTACCCCAAGTGTGGGTGATGGCAGGAGAACAGTGGCGGTTGGTGGGGGGGGGGGGGGGGGGGGGTCATGTACAATTCGAGCACAGCCTCTCCACTCCTACATTCTATGCATTAATTGTCCTGAAACCTCTTTAATAACCTGTCCTGCTAGACTTGAGCTCCTGACTCACATGCTAGCGCATTGCTCTAAGCCAACTAGAATCACGGCAGATCAATAGAGAGTGGGAATTAATTCAAAATAGAAAGTGCATTACAGAAATAAAGGTCGATAATTTCAGGGAACAAATGCACAGCAGATTAGAAGTACATTCAGTGAGCTTATGATAGCGTTCACTCTGATCTCGTAGTCCAATCTCATCTGTAAAACAATACTATGGAGAGCATTCTAATTGGATGCATCACCGTCCTGGTATGGGGGGAGTGGGAGGGCTGCCACACAGGATCGAAGGAAGCTACAGAGAATTGTAAAATTAGTCAGCTCCATCGTGCATCCAGGCCTCCGTAGTATCCAGGTCATCTTCAAGGAGTGATGCCTCAAAAATGCAGCATCCATCATCAAGGAACCCCGTCTCCCCCGAACATGCTCTCTTCTCATTGCTACCGGAGAGGAGGTACAGAAGCCTGAAGGCACACAGTCAACGATTCAGGGACATCTTCTTCTCCTCTGCCATCTGATTTCTGAATGGGCTTTGAACCCTTAAATGAACATCACCTTACAACATTTTAAAATTTTTATTTTTGCACTATGTACTTATTTAACTATTTAATATACACTTAGACCCCATTTAACGCTGAGGATGTGTTCCTCGGACGTGGAGTGCTATGCAGGGTCATTACAACATTACATAAATGGACACTTGTGCCTGATAAACAAAAATCAGCAGCGGAGGGAAGCGGGTTGTGGTTACATCCTATGGGTGGGGGGGGGCGGGGGGAGAGAAAATCGGGCTGTGGGTCCTCCTCTAACTTTGGCTTCTTCTTCTAGTAGGTGTCGAGAGTTGACTGCCTTTTCTTAAGTTTCCTCTCAGGAAGCAGTTCTCAGTAGCAGGAAATCATGTCGAGAGCACCTCTCTGCCTTATTGCTTCGCTCCCAGTCAGGGTCATTATCGATGAACATGATTTGTGTGATCGTCGTGATGCTGGCGCTGAGGAATTTTGTGGTGAGGTTTCTTGCCGGTGTTTCCTCTTCACCATTCATGTCCTCAGATTCACCCAGGATGCGTTGTTCTGCCATTTCTCAAAGCTCTTCATTATTAATGCTCTCACCATGAGAATGCAATAACTCTTCAACATCACCATCATTAACACTGGTCTGAATAACAACTGAACCTTTTCACCATGTCTGCATGTTTTTAAAGCATTGAGTTGCTGCCACATGATTGGCTGAATAGATATCTTCATTAATGAGCAGGTATATCTAATAAAGTGACTGCTAAGTGTAGATTTTTTTTTAGAACCCGAATTCAAAGTGCACAAGTGGACCAATCTTGATTATTGGGATTGAGAATGCTGCAACAGAGCTCATCCCTGGACCACTGAGATTTTGCTTCTGGAATTGTTCAGATTTTATTCCCAATTTTTGGCTCTCATTTTAGTTGGTCTTCTTCAGGAAAGGTTTAGTCTATGACTTGCAGTGCCGTAGAACGACAAAAAAAATGCCTACGACTCCTTTCTTCCACGTTACTTAGGCTACTTATCCTCCGAGGCTCCGGTGACCAGGTCGGGAATGCACATACTCAAAATCCCCACATAGCGACATTTAAACTTGTGACCCAGCGGTCACATCCAAAACATTCCACTGATCGGACTTCAACCTCCAACTCAATGGCTAACCTGCGCTGACACACATTCCAGAAAGTGAAATCGCCAGTGCATCTGTCAGCCATCCCATCGATGAAATAGAGGGAAAAAAATATTGTAAACAACTGTAATTTATTTCTCAAAAACACTTAATTTTGTCCCAATAACCAACAGTAGCATTGGCTCAGGGTTCCAATGGAATCTATCAAGATGAGTACCTGATTAGCAGGTTCCAGCACTCAAGGACACAAGTTTATTCCATCTTTCAAATTATGAAATGTGAAATTACTTTAAGATAACCATCTTAGAAAAATAACAGTTTTCAGTTGTATAGTTTCTTTCCTGACCTCTGTGTTTGGCAGTGTGGAAGAAAGTGCAGCCAATCTGTACGTAGGAAGATCCTGACAACTGAGGAACAGATATTGGCTAGGACTTTGCAGATAATATTGGTGGTTTGCTTTAAGTGAGAACCAAAGATGTTCTGAATCCATCTGAGGGAGTGTGGAGTACAATATCAATTTGTGAGGGCTGCTCGGAGGTCTCCACCACCGAGATCTCGCCATTAGGACAGCAGCTGTTTACCTGCGCTGTGCCCTACATGTATCCAGAATATTACTTACGGCAATATTTTGTTCCATGTGCTGTGTATGATACATGTTTGGTGGGCGCACTGTGGCCTGAGGGACATGTTTTCATTTGGTTGCATACATGTAGAGCCAGATGACAATAAACTCGATGTGGCCTGGCTCACCAGGGAAAGCTATAACAGTGCATAGACGGTTAAGGAGAACCAGCATACTGTCCAACAATCGATAGACTCAGCGCTTTCCTACATTGCTATGTCCACTTTCCAGCCACATTCATTGAACAGAGATTTAGATTGGAAAGTTTCCATGGCCCATTACACTCCTGACTTGCTGAGGAGTCCTCTGTGTGAGCTCAGCTAACCTTGTTCCCTTGACAGCTGCATATGCAGGTTTCCCCCGCTATCCGAAGGGAGAGCGTTCCTATGGAACTGTTTGGAAGCCGAAATGTCGTAAAGCGAAGAAGCAATTACCATCAATTTATATGGGAAAAATTTTTGAGCGCTCCCAGACCCAAAAAATAACCTACCAAATAACACATAAAACTAAAATAACACTAACATATAGCAAAAGCAGGAAAGATATGATAAATATACACTCTATATAAAGTAGAAATATTGCATTACGGTGTAGTTTCACTTATCAAACTCGGGAAGTCAGCGAACCAAAATCGATTTCAAGAGAAAAAAAAGTCAGCATGTACATGCATGCACAAACAACTGCCCGCACAAGGCTTCACCGTCATTGTAGTCTTTCTCGGGGTAAACACACGTATAAAGCGGGGCATCATTTTTTCGTAAAAGCAAAAATCCTCTTTGGTTAGCGAAAACAGGTACTAATGTAGGTCTTTCGCAACAGCGAGTTGTCGTAAAGTGAACTGTCAAGAAACGGGGGCCACCTGTATATCATAACAATTTGATTTCACTTAAAAATGAGTATGATCAAGTAACCTTCCTGTCAGTCAAGCCGTGTAACCCTCTGTTGGTCGGGGTCGCCCATGGATGTTGTGTCCCTGCTGACTACGTGATGTGCAAGCCAAGGTGGTACGGTAGGGAGAGCAGGCTGCTGACGAGGTGCAAGCTCACCCACTCCACACAGCCGATGAATCCAAACAAACTGCAGAGACTGATACCGTTTGGCACCAGCAGCGTTGAACTCAACGTAGGACTAGCTTCGCATGTCCAGCTCCAGGAGTTTCCCTCAGAGGTTTATCCTGAAGCCTTCCCCATGAGAGTGTGTAGCTGCAAGGCAGGAGACATTTGAGATCAGAGTTTTCCCTCTCCTAAGTGAGCTGCCAACCACGACCAAAGAGCCCCATCTGCCCGAAGCCTCTTCTGTCAGCAGAAACGGTTCCGCCCGGTTTAACTGCTAAGCCTCACGTGAAGGTCAGGAGCTGGACTTGGTTGTCAGAGGCTATTTGAGATGCACGCCACTGGGAGCATTTAATAGGTAGTGGGAGCTTATCCCCACTACCACCCCCGGCTATAACAACCTTAAAGAACATTCACTGTTATTAGTGTTTGACATTGGCAATGCACAATTTGCATGTGAATTTCCTGCATTTCCAGCATAAGGAAAATATGCTTAGCTTGAGACAGACTGCTGTAGTTTCTTTCATGAGTTCAGTCTCTCCTGCTCTGGAAAATGACAGTATTATGAGTAACTTGACATTGCTACTACATGTATACTCAGAACCCAATCTAACACACTGGCTGACTTAGTTGTTGATTGAAAGATAGCAGATGAGCTTTATTTGTCATCTGTACATCGAAACAGTGAAATACGTCGCTTGTATCAATGACCAACACAGTCTGAGGTCAAGCCGCAAGTGTCACTGAGCTTCAAGTGCCAACGTAGCACGCCCACAACTTAAACAAAAACTAACCCGGGTGTGTTTTGGAACGTGGGAGAAAACCGGAGCTTCAGGAGTTCCCAGCCTTTTGCATGCCACGGATCCTTATTATTAACCGAGGGTCTGGGCCCTAGAGGAAGCCCACATGGTTAAAGGGTGAACATACAGACAGCAGCAGGAATTGAGCTGACACGGTAAAGCCTTACACTAACTGCTACACTACTGTGTTGCCCTGAACCCGAGTATTTCCAGCACGGTTTTTATTTTAACCAAAGCACTGACCACATTTAACCAGTATGACTTAACCTAACTTTACGTGCTATGAGCACTGATAAGCAGTGTAGAGGCATCAGCACTGGACTTCCAGGCGAGTGGTCCCGGCTTCGAATCCAGCCGGCTCTTTGCACACTTTCCATCTGTGCTGGGTTGAGCATCGAGTCAGCAACTCAGCCTCGTAAAGAACGGACGAAGCTAAGGGAACGGAATACTTACCGGTGTGGCACGATGATCATTACTTATTGAGAAGCTTAGCAATGCTGATCACCTCAGAACAAGCTGCTGTATTAAATATTCGAGAAACTTTCTCCATCTAAAAATCATTATGCTGGACCTGCATCGCATGGGTGCTCCTGGCGAGACTGGAATTATTTAACTTTGTTGCCTCGGTGGAACACACTAAACAGCTTGCAAAGCAGCTGTGAAGACTCCAGACGCAGATATGGAGGCAGTTAGATAATAACAGAATCCCTTTCTTCCAGGATTCAACAGGACAGTTATCTGCTTTAATAAAACCCACTGCTTTTTAAAATCCTGGCCTTAATCGAATATAATCCTCAAGCTTCCACAATTAACCCAACCTCTTCTCCGGTTCATCAGTGCAGTAATACGAAAGACTCAAATAGATAATCTCCTTACCCCATCTGTCAGAAGTGGCTTAATTTCGGTCAACTGGACGTCTTGCAGTTCCTCCATCACAACCAAGTTCTAAAAACGCACCAAAAAAAAAGCACATTTAGCACATAGTCCTGATATCCGATGATAATACAGTACTGTAGAAAAGTCTTAGGAACGTATATATAGTACAGTCGTCCCTCAGTATCCGTGGGGGATTGGTTCCAGGACCCCCAACAGATACCAAAATCCACAGATACTCAAGTCCCTTATATAAAATGGCGTAGTATTTGCATATAACCTATGCATATCCTCCCATATACTTTAAATCAACTCTAGATTACTTATAATATCTAATACAATGTAAATGCTATGTAAATAGTTGTTATACTGTATTGTTTAGGGAATAATGACAAGAAAAAAAAGTCTGTACATGTTCAGTACAGACGCAACCATCGCAGCTCTTCTGGGAACGCTGATGCCGACTCTCCCGGGATCTTTAAGTTCTTGAGGCTGTAGCGCTGTACATAGCTAGCCAGCCATCCCTTACTAGCCTTAAACTCCGTCCTCTTACGCACAACACAAGTAGCGACCGAACGAGACGCGAGGCGAACAATGTTCAGACAGCGAGTGCTGGAGAGAGACTGAGGATCTGTGAAATGGCGGGAGGCTACAGCGGGGTATGCCTACACATCACTTCATTCGCGCGGATTCAGCATAGTGCTCAGCGCACGGCAAATTCAAGTTTTGCTTTTTGGAACTTTCTGGAATTTTTTTCCCCAAAACATTTTCGATCGCGGTTGGTTGAATCCGCAGATGCAGAACCTGTGGATATGGAGGGGCAACTGTATATAGCTAGGGTGCCTAAGACTTTTGCACAGTACTGTAATAATTTTACGGATTGCACTATACTGCCATCTCAAAAACAAACAAATTTTTATGACATGTGAGTAATGATAAACCTGATTCTGATATGGATCTCTATTATGGACTGAGAGTGGAAAAGGGGTAGGGAGAGAGGTTATCATGGTTGGGACAAGGGGAAGAGAGAGGGAAGCACCAGAGACATATTCATGTAATGATTATTAACCAGTTGATTGGAATCAAATGACTTTGTCCGGTGTCTCAAGGCTGGCTGTGTCCATGCCCACCATTGGCACTCCTTTACTGCCACCTGTATCACACCCCTGCGGTGCCCCACCCTCGCCATTCCCAACATCGTCTGCTCCCGTCAGACATACAAAGGTGTTCTCCACTCCACGTTGAGACACAGCACTGTACAAACGTCTGGGGCACTCCAGCTATATATACACGTGCCTAACACTTTTGCACAGTACTGTATATATTATGCAGAAGACAGAAGTCGTAGTCAGCTCGAATTTTTACTGAGTAACTGTCCTGCCCTTCATTAGATTTGTTATCAAACATTTTAACCCTAAAATCAGAAACAAATTAGTCACAAATAGCCAAAAAACTGACCTCGCACCGCAGACAAAATTTTTGAATCAACACTTCAAATGAGCAGATATGAAACAAGAGAACTGAATTAATTCTTTAACTGAATCAGTTATGAGTGGAATTACCAGAAAATAGTCACTCAACATCAATTATTATCGTTTCTTGAATAAGTCTTTAGCGCCCATTAGAGAAGCTAGTTCTGTCAGATTCTGTGATGCGTTTAACAGCCCTATCATTACATCTGTGGATGTGCCTGGATTCTTGGCAGGAACCAGTCAGCAATATGGTGGAATAACCAGACTTGATGCAAAACTGAGCACACATCTACACGAAACGGTGTCGCAGGAAAGCAGTATCCAACATCGAGAACCCTCACCACCCAGGCCTTGCTCCCTTCTTGCTGCTGCCATCAGGAAATAGGTACAAGAACCTCAGGATTCACAACACCAGGTTCAGGAACCCCTCAACCATCAGGCTCCTGAATCAAAGGGGATAGCTTTACTCCATTTGTCCCATCACTGAAATACTAGTATACTGATAATAAAATTTACTTTGAACTATGAAACTTGCTTTATGTCTTTGCTGAGGCAACAGTTCCCAAAGTTACAGTGATCACTCAAAATGCTAATGGAGGGGCTTATGATATAATGAGCTCCAAGCACACGAGAGGAGACTTGAACTACGCTTGGCCAACAGCTGAGGTTGCAGTTAAGGTGGAAAAGGGTGCTGTACGGATTATCTTCAAACAAAAAGGAAATGAGCAAAAACAGAAGAATACGTGGAGGATTTTGTTGCAAATCCCAATATCTCAAGACAATTCATGAAACTCGTCTGTGGTCGTGGCTGACCATGAATGTTGTGTCCCAGCTGTCTACGTGATACACAAGCCAGGGCAGCACAATATGTGGAGCAAGCTGTTACCCTTGCAGCGGGCTCCCCTCTCCACGCAGCTGATTACTGATACAGTTTGGCATCAGTGGTGTTCCAGGAGTTGCCAGTCAGTATTGAACTCAACGTGGGACTCAATACCAGTTCCAGATTTTTCCCCTGGGGGTTTGTTGTAATGTGAGTATTATTAAGAGTAAGTTAATACTAATCAGGGAGCTGTTGGTAGCAAGAGGCGAGATCCGGGGTTGGCGGGGTCTTTACTTTCGCTGTTTTTACTCCCAGTATGCATTGTATATAGTTCCTCCACCCAGGCCGCACGAGGTACCTGGAAGCCTCTGTATTGTAAGGTTTGACGTGTCGTGCATTCAGAGACGCTCCTCCGCACCCCATGTTGTAACATGTGGTTATTTGAGTTAATGTCGCTTTCCTGTCAGCTCGAACCAGTCTGGCCATTCTCCTCTGCCTTCTCTAATTACCAAGATATTTGTATCCACAGAACAGCTGCTCACTGATTTCTTTTGCTTTTCATACCATTCTCTCTAAACTCTAGAGGCTGCTGTTCTGCGAAAATCCCAAGAGCTCAGCAGTTTTTGAAACACGCAAACCAACAAACATTCCATGGCCACTTCTTCCCCGTTCTGAGAGGAACTCCTTGACCACGTCTGCATTGAGTTGTTGCCACATGATTGGCTGATTAGATATTTGTATTAACAAGTAGGTGTGCAGGTTTACCTAAAAAAGTGGCCACAGGGTGTATATCTCACTGAAAATTTGGCATCACCTTCTCATGGCGCATCTCCTGAACTTGTGAACTATGTTTATCATAATTTGATGTTGCAATCCTGAACCATGTTCTATGTTCTGGCATATTGTATGACAGATGAGTTGTCTTTGTCCCTCCACTGCCCGTAAGGAGTTTGTGCACTCTCCCCATGACCGCTTGAGTTTCCTCCGGGTGCTCCAATTTCCTCCCACAGTCCAAAGATGTACCGGTTGGTAGGTTAATTGCTCTGTGATTAGGCTAGGGTAAATCGGGGAATTGCTAGCCGGCGCTATATTTCAATAAAATAAAAACAAGTTACAATGAGTGCCAGCTGTGTCTTAGTTGACAGCATCTCTATGATGAACAACTCTTGGGAGACATAGTGAAATAGGAAGGTCACAGAATGTATTCTGAGTGGGAGACTTCAATGTTCTTCACCAAGGATCACCAGTATTAGCTGCATTACCAGTACTGGAGATGGCCGTGTCCAGACAGTGATAATTTCCTAACTGCGTACGTGGCAGGAATTGAGGTAACTAACATGAAAGATGAACTTACTTGAACACATCCTTGTTAATCGATCTATATGAGATGCATTTGCGCACAGTAGCGATGGCAAGAATGATCACTGCGGAGCCTCGTCATCACAAAGAGGACAGAACCAATCACGCCGTGTGGGATTACAAACGTGCTACAAAAATAGATTCTCAATACTCAGTTTGACAAAGAATTTCTATGAACTGCTGTGGACCATCAGCTAAAATAGACACTGCAACAATCAGTATCCTCTAGGCCTGGAGTATCCGTAAGTACACACAGGATCCGGAGCAATGAAAAACTTACTTGTAGTGGCCAGAGGTGTTCAATTTTATTCATTTGAAGCCACTCCATGGTTGCTTTGGCAGTGTGTTTTGGGTCATTGTCCTGCTGAAAGATGATTTCTGCCCCAGTTTAAGCTTTCTGGCAGAGGCTAGCAGGTTTTTAATCCAGGATCTCTCTGCATTTAGCAGCATTCACCTTCCCATCAATCCTGACCAGATTTCCAGTCCCTGCTGTTGAAAAGCATCCCCAGAACTTGATGCTACCTCCAGCCTACTTTATAGTAGGGATGGTGTTACCTGGCTGATGAGTAGTATTAGATTTACACCACACATATTGCTAAAAAACAAGCATATCCTTGCCCATAAAAATGGAGCAAAACATCATTTAGAAGATACTGTAAAGATGTGGAAGAAGGTTTTGTTTCTGGATGAGACTAAAGTGGAAGCTTATGGCCTCAGCACAAAGCTCTTCTCAGTTAAATTGATCAAAATCCCTTATTGTAATAATCATTTATGCAAACAAAGGGTTGGGGGCTGAATACTTTTTCAAGGTATTATGTATTTGAATTTCGAACTTTGAAGTTTGAACTGAAATTGATCAGGTTATCTCTGAGGCAGAAGAGATCTCTGCCGTGTCCAACCCTTTGAAGCACATCACTACATTTGATATAAGCATGAAATGCAATACCTAGATTAGCTTTATTTGTCACATGTACATTAAAATATTGAAACATTGCTTCTGATCTGCTGGGTGTGGTAACTTCTACTTTACAAAAAGACCACCCGACAACTTGATGGCCAAAAGAGCATCTTGGGGAATGTTGGATTTTAAAGGGGGAGAAGTGTTGTAACGTGAGTATTATTAAAAGTAAGTTAATATCAATCGGGGAGCTGTTGGTAGCAAGAGGCGGGATCCGGGGTTGGCGGGGTCTTTACTTCCGCTCTTTCTACTCCCAGTATGCATTGTATATAGTTCCTCCACCCATGCCGCACGAGGTACCTGGAAGCCTCTGTATTGTAAATATCATTTGCCGTCCCAGATAAAGATGCTCTTTTGGCCATCAAGTTGTCGAGTGGTCTTTTTGTACATTAGAAGTTACCACAGGGTTTACTCCCAAAGCCTTCCCCATGAGTAGGTATGCTGGCAAGGCAGCAGAGGTTTGAGATCAGAGTTTTCCTTCTCCTAGATGAGCTGTCAACCATGGCTGATGAGCCCCATCTGTCTGAAGCGACTGGTTTTAAGGCGCCAGTAACCCACCTTTGCCCCTTCTCCTGTCAGAAACTGATCCACTGGGCTTAGTAGCAAAGCCACATGTGAAAGCCAGGAGCTGGACTTGGTTGTCAGAGGCTCTTTTGAGAAGCACGCCATTTACTAGGTAGTGGGAGCTTATCCCCACTATCACAATCTTAAGGAACCAAGGCACTTCACAGCGTTTAGAACCTCTGAGGCATGGAAGTCTGTGGATCCAATGTGGGTAACTAGGACAAGACAAGGTGAGCACGAACATAGTGTACAGAAGGTGCTCCTCCTGTGCTGTTTGATCAAAACCATCCAGGACAAGTAAACATGACATCACACCACACGCAGAAGGATTAGAGTAGATGAGTGAAACCTGTTTAGAGGGAGGTTGTAAACAGGAAGTGATGGAAGAGAGGTGGAGTATAATTCAGGAAGACAATAGATCCTCTTTGAAAAGGGAAACAGTCAGGATTTCACCCTGAAAACAACACACACTGAACCAATACTCAGACAACAGAGCAGGTATTATCAAACCACCTGATGCAGGAACTCAGCAGTTCGAGCAGCGTCTGTGGGAGGAACGGAAAGGTCAAAGTTTTGGGTTGAAACCCTGCATCGGTTTTCACCTCCAGAAACACAGATTATGAAGAGCAGCTGAAAACAAAGACCATGCAGATGCTGGAAATGTGAAATGAAAACAAAAAGAGAACAAAGCAGTGAGGGAGCCTTCACTGTCCATTCAGAAATGTGATGGCGGAGGGGAAGTAGCTGTTCCTAAAGCACTGGGTGCGTCTTCAGGCTCCTGTGCCTCCTTCCTGACCTGTTGATGAGGGCCCTCAATAATGGACTCTGCTTTCTTGGGGCATCACCTTTTGAAGATGTCGTCGATGCTGGGGAGACTGGTGCCTGTGATGGAGCTAGCTGAGCTTACAAAGCTCTGCAGCTTTTTCCGATTCCCGTGCATTGGCACCACCACACCTCACCCCCCTCCCTTACCCGACGGTGATGCAAACTGTCAGGCGGCTGAACTTCGCAGTGCCATACTGGTGAAGTGCGATTGCTGGAGGTGCTGTCTTTTAGATGAGCTGTTAAACCAAAGGCCAACGTGCTGATTCATGTGGACGGCAGAAGATGTTACTGTCCCCTCATCGGGCTAAACCAGGTGTCCTTGCCAATATTTATCCTTAAAAACAGTGCTATCTGCTTCGTTCCGCTATTTGTGAGAGCTACTGTGCAAGTTAGCTGTAGTGTTCCCTCCCCTTCTGCGAAACCTCCATATGGACGGAGGTTGTCCCCTCTCCGATCGGGCAGAGGGTAATGTAGTGGTTAAGGCAGTGTTTTACAGTACCAGCAACCTAGGTTCAATTTCCGCCATTGTGTGTAAGGAGTTTGTATGTTCTCCCCGTGACCACGTGGGTTTTCTCCTGCACTCCTGCAAATCATACTGGTTGGCAGGTTAATTGGTCATTGCAAATTGTCCTGTTATTAGGCAAGGGTTAAATCGGGGGATTGCTTCAGTGGCACAGCTTGAAGGGCTGATTCCACTCTGAATCTCAATCAATCAATAAACAAAACAGCAGCCTGAAGCACGTACCACCAGGCTGTTACAAGACTCTCGAATGCACCTCTTGTACAACCTCTCAATCTACCTTGTTATGGTCCTGAACTTTATTGTTTACCTGCACTGCTCTTCCTCTGTAGCTGACACTTTATTCTGCATTATTGCTGCTTTATCTAATTCTGCCTCAATGCACGGTGTAATGAACTGTATGCAAGAGCAACTTTTTACTTTATCTTGGTAAAGTGACTGAAGACTCACACAATATACACGGTCCATGAACACTACCTCACTACTTTTGCACTAATTTAATTTCTAAAAATATATTTCTTATTGTAATTTTATAGTACAATTATTTTCAAATTCCTTATTGTAACTTATGGTAATTTTTATATATTGCACATTCAAATTTCATGGCAAATGTCAGTGATAATGAACTTGATTCTGCCTACGTCTGTCCTTAAACATCTGGAGTGAGCACTGAAGCCACAACCTTTTTACCTGGACCCACAGAGACAGGTAATGGGGAAAAAATAAGGCAAAACCTTAACTGGAGAATGGGTGTAAGAATGGTGACCAAAGTTAGTATAAAGCACACTGAAATGGGACAGTACAGGCCCAGAACCATCAGGGAGGAAAAGTACAGGAGCCTGAAGTCACACATCCAGTGACTCAGGAACAGCCTCTTCCCCTCTGCCATCAGATTTCTGAACGGACATTGAAACCATGAACACTATCGCACTACTTATTTAGCAATACTTACTTAGAATTAAAAGAATTTTTTTTAAAAACACACTACACACACATATATACACACACACACATATATACACACACACACACATATATATACACACACACATATACACACACACACACATATACACACACACACACATATACACACACACATATACACACACACACATATATACACACACACACACACATATATACACACACACACACACACACACACACACACACACACACACACACACACACACACACACACACACACACACACACACACACACACAAATGAAATTTGGTTTTTATTATGTATTGCACTGTACTGCCGCCGCAGAAAAACAACAAATTTCACAACATAGGCTGGTGATATTAAACCTGAATCTGATTCGGAACACGCCTCAGACGTTAACCCTTTCATTCCTGTGATCATTCTCATGCAACTCCTCTGGACCCTCTCCAATTCAGCACGTTCCTTCTTTGATATGGAGCCCAAGACTGCTCACCGTAACTGTAAACACTTCTCTCCCTGACTTGCTGTTTATATTTTTAGATTCTGCTCTAAAACCGTTTGCTTGCTCTTCCCCCGACTGACACAGACTGGTCACCCACAACAACAGCTGTCTGCCAAGTGCCAACTGAAAATCCTAAAGCTGCTTCATCTCAACAATGTCCTCACTGATTTCAGCCAATACAAAATGCATCGCAGAGTGTTTCATGACAAGGTATCCCAACCTGGTTTACAGCCAATGTTTCTCAAACTGCTGTAATGCAGGGAATCAGACAACAATACCCATGCCTTCAACATAAAAACCCCCCATCCACTTCACAGGGATGGTTTCAAAACAAGCTGGTGTCAAAACAACACAAGATACCAGAGCCGATGATCTAAAGTTTGATCAAAGGGGTAGGATTCGCTTGCACCTTAAAGGAGACATTCCTGATACAAGCTGATTTATATATTTATTGAGATATAGTGTGGAATAGGCTCTTCCAGCCCTTTGAACTGCATCACCCAGCAACCCTTGATCTAGCCCACGTTTAATCACAGGAAAAATGCACAATGACCAATTAACCTGCCAACCGGTGCACCTTTAGACTATGGGAGGAAACATACAAACTCCTTACAGGCAGTGGCGGGAATTGAACCTGGGTCACTGGTACTGTAAAAGTGTTGTGCTAGCCCCCTTATGAGAGATGTAGGTAGGGTAGGTAGTCCCAGTATCTACCCTATTTCTTCTCAGGGTAGAATAAATGCCATATACTAGAAGGTGTAGCTTTTGAAGTAAGAGAGGGAACATTTCAGGGAGATTGAGGACAAGTGCGACACAGCAGCGTAGCGGTTAGCGTGTTTTGCCGGTGATCCAGGTTCACTTCCTGTCACTGCACATAAGGAGTTTGGATGTTCTGTCCACTAAGAGTGTGGGTTTCCTCCGGGTTATCCATCATTCTGTGTTTTCTCCCACATTCCAAAGCCATACGGTTGGGTTAGAGTTGTGGGCATGCTCTGTTGGCAGAGAGCCCGGGGACACTTGCGGGCTGCCCCCAGCACGTATCCATACCGCGATGGTCCTCGACTCTAACGACACACTCCACTGCGTGTTTCAATGTACATGTGACGAATAAAACTAACCCTTCTCTTCCCTCGAGCAAAGGAGACCAAGGCACGAGGGACATAACGTTATCAAAGGCACAGATCGAAGGTCAAGAGCTTTTCCCTGTGAACAGCTTTCCGTGCTCCGGTTTCCTCCGACATTCCGAACACATACAGGATAGTACGGGTTAGAGAGTCGTGGGCACACTATGTCGACGCAGGAAGCCTGGCAATATTTGCAGGGTGCCCAGTACATCCTCTGACTATGTTGGTCACTGACGTAAATGACGGATTTCACTAGGCTTTGATGTACATCTTTAATCTTTAGGGGACACACACATGCAGCAAATGCTCGAAACTCACTTCTAGAGCAGGTGGTGGAAAGCAGACAATGGCATCAAAGAGGCTTCTGGACACAAAGAGGCAGGGGTATGGAGAGATATATGGATCACATGCGGCCAACTGGATTGGTTTCATTTAACATCACAGTCAGCACAGGCACTGTGGGCCGAAGGGCCTGTTCTGCTGTACTGTTCAATGCTAACAAAAAGATTTATCAAATTAGATACATACAAATTAGTTTTCTCAACTGGGGTGGCTCTAGAACGAGGACAAAATAATCGCAAGACTGGAGCCGAGCTGCTTGGAGATACTATCAAAATAACTTCTTTTATATTCTGCTCAATGTTGGAGAAGTTTTGGAATTGCAGAATCAGATTTAATGCCTCTGACACACGCTGAGAAATGTGTTGCCTTGTGGCAGCAGTGCAGCACAATACATAATTCACAATAAAAATATTAAAAGATGAAATCAATTATATAATAAAAAAAAGAGCAACAGTAGTGCAGTAGTGTTCATGACTTGGCCCACAGTCCGTTCAGAAATTTGATGGCAGAGGGGAAGAAGCAGTTCCTAAAACCTTGAATGTGTGTCTTCAGGCTCCTGTACCTCTCGCTGATGGTAGAAATGAGAGGAGATGTTCTGGCTGATGGGGGCCCTTAACGAGATGCCGTCTGTTTGAGGCATCACCTTTCGAAGCTGCCCTCAGTGCTGGTGAGGTTAGTGCCCAGGAAGGAGCTGGATGAGTTTGCAACCCTCTGCAGCTTTACCTGATCCTGGGCAGAATTTTTGAGCTCGGGTTCTTGGCAGCAAAAGACACAGCCATTAACGATAGAGAAATAAATTGGTATCCAGACGATGCCAGAACTGAAGGAGTATAATTCCTGCTGTGTGGGAATCCATCTGTCGACTAGTGATAGATTTACTCTTCCACAGTTTCTCTTCCGCACCCAATCAGTCTGCGTTTATATAATGCCTTGAACTTGACAATATATCCCCAGGAATTCCACAGAAGTATCACTGAATAAACCACAACTCTTAGCTACCCAACAAGGCCAACTGTCTCTGAATGTGAACAAAACAAAAGAGATGGTTGTTGACTTCAGGCGGGCACGGAGCGACCACTCCCCACTGAACATCCACGGCTCCTCGGTAGAGATTGTAAAGAGCACCAAATTTCTTGGTGTTCACCTGACGGAGAATCTCACCTGGTCCCTCAACACCAGCTCCATAGCAAAGAAAGCCCAGCAGCGTCTCTACTTTCTGCGAAGGCTGAGGAAAGTCCATCTCCCACCCCCCCATCCTCATCACATTCTACAGGGGTTGTATTGAGAGCATCCTGAGCAGCTGCATCACTGCCTGGTTTGGAAATTGCACCATCTCGGATCGCAAGACCCTGCAGTGGATAGTGAGGTCAGCTGAGAAGATCATCAGGGTCTCTCTTCCCGTCATCACGGACATTTACACTACACGCTGCATCTGCAAAGGAAACAGCATTATGAAGGACCCCATGCACCCCTCATACAATCTCTTCTCCCTCCTGCCGTCTGGGAAAAGGCTCCGAAGCATTCGGGCTCTCACGGCCAGACTATGTAACAGTTTCTTCCCCCAAGCTATCAGACTCCTCAATACCCGAAGCCTGGACTGACACCTTGCCCTACTGTCCTGTTTATTATTTATTGTAAAGCCTGCACTGTTTTTGTGCACTTTATGCAGTCCAGTGTAGTTTTCTCTGTGTTGTCTTTTTTTATTACGTAGTTCAGTCTAGTTTTTGTACTGTGTCATGTAACACCATGGTCCTGAAAAACATTGTCTCGTTTTTACTGTGTACTATACCAGCAATTATGGTCGAAATGACAATAAAAGTGACTTGACGACTTGACTTGAGGGTTCTAAGAAGTAACTTACAGGGGAAAAGGCCAGGAGATATTTGGGTGAAAGAATTTGGAGTCTGAAGGCAGAACAGCCAATGAGCAGGGCAAAGATAATTGGGAACACTCAAGGATAGTCTTAGCATTGTTGAGACCAGGAAAAAGTGCGAGTCCAAAGAGGTTTCACAGATTTGAAAAGCCTAGATCACAGATCCCAAACTTTTTTATGCCATGGACCCTTACCATTAACCAAAGTGTCCATGGACCGCAGGTTGGGAACCCCTGGCCTAGACAGAGTGGATGTGTGGCTGTTTTGTAACTTCGAGACATTAAAGTAATTCAAGGAAACTCACAGGAGTCCAAAAATATGGGTGTAGTTCAAGTTAGACACACACAAACACACACACACACACACACGATCACTTAAATATTATTGAAATATTAAATACACAACTATGTGGCGGGGACTTCTCCAATAGTGGGGGAAGTCTAGTATCAGAGGGCACAGTCTCAGAATAGAGGGACTTTCATTTAGAACTAAATGAGGAGAAACTTCTTCAGCCAGTGGGTGGTGAATTTGTGGAATTCATTGGCACAGATGGCTGTGGAAGCCAAGTCATTGAGTATATTTAAAGTAGAGGTTGATGGGTCCTTGATTAACAAGGGTGTCAAAGGTTACAGGGAGAAGGAAGGAGAATGGGTTTGAGAGGGATAATAAATCAGCCAAGATGAAATGGCGGAGCAGATTCAATGAGCCGAATTCTGCTCTTGTGTTTTATGTGGAACAAGGCTGGAGATATTTGAACAAAAATTTTAAAACTGAGGCATTTTCCAGACTGAACATCAATGATTCAGAAACCTCAAGGGTAAACACGTCTGAGTATTTGTTCAAACGTGGGCCAGTTCCTCACCACACGGAACATCAGTGTGTGGAGACATTTACACTAACATATTAATCACCAGCTGTCATCTATTTTGACTTGGGATTCAACCCTAAAGCCACGTTATTTACACTATAAACTAATCAGATTTAGTACACAAATAGCTTACATTGCTCCGTGTTGAGAGTAAAAACTACAAGGCTGTGGGCTTTCTCCCGCTGTAGCCAACCTCCACAGGAAGCAGCTTGGGTTGGTGTGCGATCCTTAGACCAACTGAAAGCCACGTCCAGAAAACAATCACAAGAGACTGTGTTGGAGGAAAGAGCGGACAAAAAAAAAACAACCATCCAACCTCTAAAGACAAGTCACTTCACAAAAATAACTTTTGGCCAAGAGGTTCCAGCTTCCTCCCACAATCCAAATACGTACCGGTCGGTAGGTTAATTGGTCATTATGAATTGCCCTGTGATTAGGCTAGAGTTAAATCGGTGGACTGCTTGGTGGCATGGCCTGAAGGGATGGATAGGAACTACTCCATGCTGTATCTCAATCAATCAATAAATAAAGTTGGCAGCATAAACAAAGAGAAATGGACCTTTTTTATTATTTGATAGGGAGAAAGTAGCAGTATTTCAATGAGGTAAGGGAAATTACAGTGGTATGAGAGAGGAGTTCGCCAAAGTAAATTGGAAGGAGCTGCTCACAGGGATGACAGCAGAGCAGCAACGGTGTGAGTTTCTGGGGAAAATGAAGGTGGTGCAGGATAGATGTATGGTATTCCAAAAACAAAGAAATACTTGAAAGGCAAAATTATGCAATCGTGGCTGACAAGGGAAGTCAAAGCTAATGTAAAAGCAAAAGAGAGGGCATACAGCAAAGCAAAAATTAGTGGGAAGACAGAGGATTGTGAAGCTTTTAAAAACCTACAGAGAGCAACTAAAAGAATAGGAGGGAAGAGACGAAATATGAAAGCAAGCGAGCAAGCAATATCAAAGTGGATAGTAAAGGCTTTTGCAAGTATGCCAAAAAAAAATAGCGATTAGGGTGGACATAGGATTGCTGGGAAATGAGGCCAGAGAGGTAATAACGGGGGACAAGGAGATGGCAGATGAACTAAGTGAGTATTTTGCATCAGTCTTCACTGTGGAAGACACTAGCAGCATGCCAGGTTGTAGCACGCCAGGTGTTGAAGGGTGTGAGGGAAGAGAAGTGGGTGCAGTTACTGTTACGAGGGAGAAGGTGCTCAAACAGCTGAAAGACCTAAAGGTACATAAGACACTCAGACCAGATGAACTGCACCCTAGGGTTCTGAAAGAGATAGCGGTAGAGATTGTGGATGCAAAGATAATGATCTTTCAAAAATCGTTTGACTCTTATGGTGCCAGATGACTGGAAAATTGTAAATGTTACTCCACTCTTTACTAAAGGAGGAAGGCAGCAGAAAAGACCGGTTAGCCTGACCTCAGCGGTTGGGAAGATGTTAGAGTCAATTGTTAAGGATGAGGTTATGGAGTACTCGGTGACACAGGACAAGATAGTATAAAGTCAGCATGGTTTCCTTCAGGAAAAATCTTTCCTGACGAACCTGTTGGAATTCTCTGAGGAGATTACACGTAGGACAGATAAGAGGGATGCAGTGGATGTTGTACATTTGGACTTTCAGAAGGCACTTAACAAGATGCCACACATGAGGCTGCTTAGCAAGTTAAGAGCCCATGGTATTACAGGAAAGTTACTGGCATGGTTAGAGCATTGGCTGATTGGTAGGAGGCAGTGAGTGGGAATAAAAGGATCCTTTTCTGGTTGGCTGCCAGTGACTAGTGGTGTTCTGCAGGAGTCCGTTTTGGTATTGTTTCTGTCTGTGCTGTATATCAATGATTTAGATGATGAAACAGATGCCATTGTTGCCAAGTTTGCAGATGATATGAAGATTGGTTGAGGAAACAAGGCGGCTACGGAAGGACTTAGACAGATTAGGAGAATGGGCAACAGAGTGGCAAATGAAATACAATGTTGGAAAATGCATGGTCATGCACTTTGGTTAAAAGAAATAGGTGTGCAGACTACTTTCTAAATGGGGAAAAAAATCCAAAACTCTAAGATGCAAAGGGACTTGGGAGTCCTTGTGCAGAACACCCTAAATGTTAACTTACAGGTGGAGTCGGTGGTGAGGAAGGCAAATAATAACATAAGAAATAGGAGCAAGAGTAGGCCATTTGGCCCATCGAGCCTGCTCCACCATTCTATAAGATCATGGCTGATCTGGCCACGGACTCATCTCCACCCACCTGCCTTTTCCCCATAACCTTTAATTCCCCTATGATGCAAAAAATCTATCCAACCTTGTCTCAAATATATTTACTGAGGTAGACTCCACTGCTTCATTGGACAGATAAATTCACTGATTCACCACTCTCTGGGAAGAGTAGCTCCTCCTTATCTCTGTCCTAAATCTACTCCCCTGAATCTTGAGGCTATGTCCCCCAGTTCTAGTCTCACCTATCAGTGGAAACAACTTTCCTGCCTTTATCTTATCTATCCCTTATCCCTTTCATAATTTTGAATCTTTCTATAAGATCTCCTCTCATTCTTTTGAATTCTAGCAAGTACACTCCCAGGTAACTCAATCTCTCCTCATAGTCTAAATGAAATGGTAGCATTAATTTCAAGAGGTCTAGAATACAAAAGCAGGGATAATGCTGAGGCTTTAAGGGAATGAAAGGGTTATCATATGTTTGAAAGCTCTGGGTCTGTACTCACAAGAATTTAGAAGGATGAGTGGAGATCTCATTAAAACCTTTCAAATATCAAAAAGCCTAGACAAAACAGAGGTTGCAAGGATGTGTCCCATGGTGGGGGAGTCTAGGACAAGAGGACACAACTTCCATTTAATACAAAGGTACAGAGAAATCTCTTTAGCCAGAGGGTGGGGATATGTGGAATTTACTACCACAGGCAGCTGTGGAGGCCAGGTTGTTGGGTGTACTTAGGCAGAGCTTGATAGGTACCTGATTGGACACGGCATCAAAGGTTATGGGGAGAAGCTCAGAGAGTGGGGCTGAAGAGGGGAAAAAGATCGGCCATGGTTGAATGGCGGAGTAGACTCAATGGGCCAAATGGCCTAATTCTGCTCCTATGTCTTATGACTAGGACTTGTGATATGCACCAGGTGCTCATAGCACCACCTGCTCCCGTGGCTACACGTGACCCTGGTTGCCCAAGGGTGACCTGCAAGCTAGTGGAGGGAAGGAGCACCTTACACCTCCTTTGGTAGAGACACACCTCCCACAAATAAACCAACTACCCGAGCTTATGCACAATCATTATCTATGACACAATTTATATCTCTGGCTTTGCCCAATACCCCTTGCTCTGGCCTCTAGAGGCACAGTTCACTTTGTATGAATGACAATTCCTGTGCGGGTTAATTCCAATCTTGACTTGAAGCACACTGTGCAGAAAGATACCCATCTCCACCCATCTCTTTATTTGCTATTGAAACAGCAATATTAATCTTGGTAAACACTTAGTAGATACATTTTGAAGGAAGTATTACTCTTTTCATTCATTGCTAGTGAGCTATCATTGTGCCACAAGTTCCCTCTCATCGACACTGCGTAGTTATGGAATGTTGCTTGTGGTGTATTACCTTGGTTAACGCAATCATGAGAAAAAAAACTATAGTATTAGTATATTCAGGTGTGTAACAGTTCTATGTTGAATTTAATACATATTTTACTTGCTACAGTTTGATCTCATTAAAACCTGAAAGAAGCTTCCATCTTGGGTGATTCTGAAGTAAGTGTTAAGCTCACTCCATAGCTTCGTATATCCGCACTGCGAGGGCAGTAGGCTCAACTTCTTGCTAATTAAAAATCTCACTTTATAATTAACAATTAACCTATCAACAACTTCCATTTGTGAACAAGAGTGTTTGCTCACATCATTCCTGAAAGACATTCTAGTCATTTTTGTGAGCGTGTACCAACCTCCCAGGAACAGGATTAATTTCCATCTATCCCATCGGATCCCCGGCTATCCTAAAATGTTGAATCATTAAAACCCCATAACTTACCAAATTCCACGACTGAAGATAAAAGTTTGTCACACGTACATTGAAGCATTCAGTGCAATGCGTCATTTATGTGAACAATCATGGACTACAGTCTTTCCTCTCACAGGCTAACCTGGGTAGCCCAGGCATCAAGTTCAGCAATCTAAGCTGCACTCTCTCAGATGCTTCCCCTCTACAATGCCAGAACTGCTCACAGAGCTCCAGTAAACTCAACCACCTGTAGAAATCACCTACCTGGTGAAGGAGAGGGCAAATTCATTACAAAGCAAAAGAAAAAACAACAGCAACAACAGCCAGCTCCATCATGGGTGCCAGCCCCACCCCCAGCATCAAGGACATCTTCAAAGGCAATGTCTCAAAAAGGAGGTATTCACCATTAAGGACCCCCATCACCCAGAAACGTCCTTTTCTCATTACTACCATCGGGGAGGAATTACAGGAGCCTGAAGAAACACACTCAATGTTTTCAGAACTTCTTCCTCTCCACCATCAGACTTCTGAATAGACAATAAACCAACTCATGAACACTACCCCAATATTTTTTTTTTGCACTACCAATTTAATTTCATATATACATACATTGCTTACTGTAATTTATAGTTTTTAATGTATTGCACTGTATTGCTGACACAAAACAACTAATTTCATTACATAGGTCAGTGATATAAACCAGAGTCTGATTCTTTAAAAGACTGTGGTCCACACTGTACCAAGATGAGATAGAACCATAGCCCTTCAGCCCTCTATATTGTGCCGACCAATATAATCCTTAAGAATCATAAAGGTCTGTTCCTAGATCCCCTCAAATCCAAACAACAGTGATCCCAGCAGATCATTTCCCAGATTTTTCAATTTCAAGTTTCCCAATTCTATTAAATTTTCCAGAGAGTACAGGATTAGCTTGTGTGCACTAAATACTGAATATCAGAGAGCACAGTTTTTGCATGCAAATTATTTGAAAATTCAATTTTAAAAATTAATTGCCACTTTAGTTATTAATATTGGAAAACCAAATCAAAATTGATGGTTCCAACTATTTTTAGTGCAAAAGGTGTTTGAATCATCAAGACTGAATGCAAATGAAGCTCCAGATGTCACACTGTCAAATGTAAATGTATGCACAACCATATCAGTGCTTTTTAATTTACTCCCTTGCAAAGGCAAGTCTTTTTCATAAACCTAACCTGTAACCAACTCAAGTACAGGGTAATTAAAGCACGCATGAATGTTAAACTACTCCCATTAAGCACAGAATGCATTGTTTTATGTTACCATCCAATGAACGAACAGATTCAAAAGGCCTTCTGAAGGTGTCCTTGACCCTGGAAAGGCTGGTGCCCAAGATGGAGTCGACTGAGTTTGGAGCTTTTTACAATCCTGTACAGTGGTCCCTCCATACCAGACAGAGATGCAACCAGTTAGAATGCTCTTCACAGTAGAAATTTTACTAATGCTATTGATGATACAGTACTGTGGAAAAAGTCTTAGGCAATTATATCTAGCTAGGGTGCCCAAGACTTTTGCACAGTACTGTAGTAATTTTATGTATTGCACTGTACTGTTGCTGCCCAAAAAATCATGACATATATGAGTGATGATAAAGCTGATTCTGATATGGGTCTCTATTGTGGATTGTGAGTGGGAAAGGAGCAGGGAGAGGGGAATCATGGTTGGGAAAAGGGGAAGGGAGGAAGCACCACAGCAGGGGTCCCCAACATTTTTAATGCAACGTATCCTCACCATCAACAGAGAACTCCATGGACACCAGCTTGGGAACTCCTGCTCTGGAGAGACATTCAGTGATGATCAATAAACCAATTGTTTGGAGACAAATAACCTTGCCTGGTGCCTCAGGGCTGGGTGTGTCTGCACCCACATCAGCCCCCAACCTGGCACTCCTTCTCTGCCACCTGTCCCACTCCCCTCCAGTGTCGTTCCCCCCTCGCCATTCCCAATACCCTTTGCTCCTCATAGATTTACAAACTCTCTCTTCACTCCACATTGCCAAATACACTACTGAGCAAAAGTCTTAGGCACCCTAGCTAAATATATGTGCCCAAGACTTTTGCACAGTGCTGTATGGACACAGCTGGGATTATTTGTTAATAAAAACCCATCTCTGTTGCCTCCAATGCTACAGAATTCCAGTCACTCCAAAGTGCCATATTATCCAAAGTACACAGATAGTTCCCTCCCCCACCCAGATCCAAGAGAGAGTGGCACAGCAGATTAACTGGTGGAGCCGTTATCACACAGTTTCAGTGATCCAGATTCAATCCTGTGGCATCCATCACTAAGCACGACTTCAGGATTGAAGGATGTCTATTTAGAACAGAGATGTGAAGAAATTACCTCAGTCAGAGGGTGGTAAGAGGCCCCATGTGCCACCTAGGCACTAAGGGTTCAGGGAGGAGGGAGGAGGGATAAATCTGCGGCATTTGTTGCCACGAGCAGCTGTGGAAGCCAAGACTTTGGGTATATTTAAGGCAGAGATAGATTAGCCAGGGCATCGAAGGCCATGGGGAGAAGGCAGGAGAGTGGGGATGACTGGAAGAATTGGATCAGCCCATGATTGAATGGCTGAGCAGACTCGATGGGCCAAATGGCCTACTTCTGCTCCTATATCTTATGGTATTATGGACATGCCCACTTCGCATTGCTACCATCAAGAAGGAGGTTCAGGAGCCTGAAGGCTAACACACAACGATTCAGGAACAGCTTCTTCCCCGTGCCATCCAATTTCTGAATGGACATTGAACCACTGAACTGGTGCCAGTGATATTAGACCTGACTCTGATCCTGATATCTGGTGCTGCCTGCGTGGAGTTTAGATGTTCTCCTTATGATTTTGAGAGTGTGGAGACATTATCCAGGGGCTCTTCAGACGTCAAGAATGGGGTGGAAATCTTGTGGTTACAGCTATTTTATTAGCCAGTCGTAACAAAAAAGGCACTGCAGCAGATAACATACTAACTGTAATCAACTGACCCTACTGTAACAAAGAACTTGCCTTACTGATTGGATGGAGCTGGACGGATAAGGGAATTCTCTGATAAGAACAGCCGATGAGACAAAAAGGACAGCTTTGATTTAAAAAAACCTCAAGAGATTCTACAGATGATGGAAATCCACAGTCACACACACACACACACAAAATGCTGGAAGAACTCAGCAGGTCAGGCAGCATCTATGGAAAAATGTACAGTCAACATTTTGGGCTGAGACCCTTCTTCAGGACTGAAAAGTAGGGGGAGGGGAAGGAGTACAATCTGGAAGGTGTCAGGTGAAACGGGGGTGGGGGGGGGGGGATTCTTCTGAAACATGCCTGCCCTCAGAAAGGGGCACGATGTAGAATAAGAGTGGGGGGGGGGGAAGGAGGATAGCTAGAAGATGATGGGTGAAGCCAGGCAGATAGGAAAAGGGCTGGAGGGAAAGGAACCTCATCAAGATGGTGATGAAGACAAGTTCCCAGGAAGGATATGTGGCTGTGGTAGTGAATCTGGGTTGGTACGTGGCCTAGTGGATAAGGCATCAGGTCTAGTGATCTGAAGGTCACTGGTTCGAGCCTCAGCTGAGGCAGTGCGTTGTGTCCTCGAGCAAGG
The DNA here is from genome assembly GCF_048418815.1 of Hemitrygon akajei. Taxonomy (NCBI): domain Eukaryota; kingdom Metazoa; phylum Chordata; class Chondrichthyes; order Myliobatiformes; family Dasyatidae; genus Hemitrygon; species Hemitrygon akajei. Next base: position 160,155,700 of record NC_133134.1, on the reverse strand, counting down.
CACTTAACAACACATTGCTCTGCGACGACACCGGTGCCAAGCTGCTTGGGTCCTAGTGCCCTTCCCTTGGACAACATCGGTGGCGTGGAGAGGGGAAGGCTTGCAGCATGGGCAACTGCCGGTCTCCCATACAACCCTGCCCCAGCCTGCGCCCTGGAAACCTTCCAAGGCGCAAATCCATGGTCTCACGAGACTCACGGATGCCTATTATTAAGTGAATCAGGGTGTGTCAAAGAGCAAGAGTCAAAAGAACATGGTCAGAGCAGGAAGGAAGCAGAAATCACAGAGCGGGCAGCAGTGAGAGGGGGTTTCCACTGAACTCCCAAAGAGAAGATTTAAACTTCTTCAGAGTAGGCACAGAGGAGAAAATGGCGAGAGGGGCCCTGTAAAGGGGGTGGGGGAGCAGTGAGAGGGGAACTTGTCGGGTAGGGCTTGGGGAGCAGTGAGAGGTGGCCCCGCAGATCCCTCCCCACCACTGAACACATCTACAAGGAGCACTGCCCACAAGAAAGCAACATCCATCATCAAGGACCCCCACCATCCAGACCATGCTCTCTTCTCACTGCTGCCATCGGACAGGAGGTACAGGAGCCTTGGGCCCCACATCACCAGCTTCAAGAACAGTCATTACCTAACAACCATTGGGCTCCTGAACCAGCGTGGATACGTTTACTCACCTCAACACTGAACTGATTCCACAACCAATGGACTCACTTTCAAGATCTCTACAACTCATGTTCTCAGCTTGTTTATTTATTATTTATTAATTTTTTTAAATATTTGCATAGTTTGTTAGTCTAAGCTTGCGTGTGGTTTTTCATGGATTCTATTGTATTTCTTTGCCCTACTGTGAATGCCTGCAAGAAAATGAATCTCAGGCTTGTCTTGCCCATACTGCACCAACTGCTGCCAATGGGTTATAAATGTGCAGGGGCAGTGTGTGGTTAAGTGCCTTGCTCAAGGTGAGGCTCGAACCAGTGACCTTCAGATCGCCAGCCCAAAGCCTTAACCACTTGGCCAGGCTTGTATATGGTGACACATAGGTTTTTGGATAATAAATTTACTTTGAACCCTCTGGTCAAGGGTATCTGCGTATCCAGGATTCAGAAAGTCCCTTCTTAAACCTCTCTCCTCCATTAAACACAAAGTACACTGCAGATGCTGTGGTCAAATCAAGACGTACAAAAAAGCTGGACGAACTCAGCAGGTCGGGCAGCATCCATTGACAGAAGCAATCAGCGTTTCGGGTCGAGACCCTTCGCCAGTCCTGTTGAAGGGTCTCGACCCAAAACGCTGACTGCTTCTTTCAACGGATGCTGCCCGACCTGCTGAGTTCATCCAGCTTTTTTGTACGTCTCCTCCATTAAAGATATTCCTTAAAATCTACTGTTTCAATCAAGCTTTTTGCATGTCATATGAGCACAATACCAACTTTAGCTCATTTAAAGACATACATTTAGAAGCATTAGTTAAGTGTTGACTTGGTAGTTATTGGTCCCTTAAGGTTGTTATAGCTGGGGCTGGTAATTGGGATAGGCCTCACTACCTACTCAATGCTCCCAATGGCATGCGTGTCAAAAGCCTCTGACTACAAAGTCCAGCTCCTGGCCTTCACCTGTGGCTGAGCTACTAAACCCGTTTCTACTGACAAGAGAAGGGGCAAAGGCGAATTACTGGCAGCTTAAAACCAGTCACTTTCATCAGTCGTGGTTGGCAGCTCATCCAGAAAAAGAACTCTGATCTCAACCCTCCACTGCCTAGCAGCCACACCCACTCACAAGAAAGGCTTCAGGAGTAAATCCTGAGGAGAAAATCAGGAGCTGGAGTCCCTCAGCCTCGCGCTGGGGCTATACGGCGCTGAGGCGCGTCCCCTGGGTGGTGGATGGGGGCTCCCTCGTGTGAGGGGTGCACCGGATAATATGGAAGAGGGTGCCGCGAACCAACGTAGCCTAGGAGAAGGAACTCCGATTCCAAACCCGGGTAGGTAGGACTCGTTAGCCTTGGATGGCAGCCTATCTAGGAGAGGGTAAACTCTGATTTCAAACCCGGGCAGGTGGAGCTCGTTAGCATGGAAATGCCATCGCCCAGGGGAAGGTGACCCCGACAGAAAACCCCTGGTCCTCCAGGTTGGGGGTTGTGCAATGGGCTAACAACCCGTTCACGTAAAGCAAGCAATTGTTACAGAAACCGTCAACAGATTGTCAACCACTAACCCAGATCTCGGGAAAAGCAGGGCCCCGTTCAGGAGGCTGATGACGCGCTGCAACCAAACCCGTCAGGAAGCTGCAGGGCTGACAACCCTCCTTCACCTGAGGAAAACCATAATGGAGGTTCCAAAGCTGCTCTCACAGAAGAAATCTATCCTAATCGGAACATGGAATGTGAGATCGCTTTGGGAGACAGGTAGGTGCGCACAGGCAGTGAAGGAAATGAACCGATACCACCTCACACTCCTGGGAATGTGCGAAGCAAGGTGGAATACTTTTGGTGAGACCAAACTGCAGACGGGAGAAACTCTGCTCTATTCCGGTAAAGAAAAAGAGGAAGACCAGCATGAGGTTGGTGTGGCCCTGATGTTGTCCAAAGAAGCAGCCAGAAGTTTGATAGAATGGGAACCGGTGTCCGACCGTATCATCACAGCCAGGTTCGAGTCCAGATTCCAGAGGGTATCCATTACCCTGTGCTACGCCCCAACTAACAACGCAGAGGAAGAAGAAAAAGATCTCTTCTACACCCAGCTTCAAGCAGTAGTTGGAAAGGTACCTGAGCAAGATATGTTGATTGTCATGGGAGATCTGAATGCCAAAGTAGGCAGCGATAACACTGGCAGGGAGAGAGAGATGGGCCAGAATGGTTTGGGGAATATGAATGAAAATGGAGAACTCCTTACCGACTTCTGTGCCTTCAACAAACTGACCATTGGAGGTACCCTCTTTCCCCACCGATGCTGTCACAAGATAACCTGGGTCTTGCCTGACCATCAAACAGAGAACCAGATTGATCACGTCACAGTCCGCCAGCGCTGGAGAAGTTCACTGCAAGATGTGAGAGCCAAAAGAGGAGCAGATATTGGATCTGACCACCATTTGGTTGTTGCAAAGCTGAAGATGAAGTTGTCAGCCAAGAAGAAACAACAGAACACGCGAATAAATGTTTGATGTTAGAAAACTACAGACGGAAGAGAACAAGAAAGATTTCCATATTGCCTTGCAAAACCACTTTGGGGCTCTTCAAATAGAGGAACAAGATGAGAGAACAGCGGAACACGCCTGGTTTACCTTCAAGCAGGCCACTGTAGGAGCCTGCGAAGAAGTACTGGGAAGACCACCAGTCAACAGTAAACCTTGGATCAGGGATGAGACATGGCAGAAGGTGGGGGAGAGGAAAAAGCTCAAACAGGAGTTGAATCAGGCCAGAACCCGGCAACAGAAACAAATCACCGCCAACAGGTACAGCGTGATGGCCAAGGAGGTGAAGAAACAGCTCAGAAAGGACAAGAGGTCATACTTCAATGAAATAGCAGATACAGCGGCCAGTAAAGGGGACCTCAAGGCACTCTACACGACAACTAAACTTTTGAGAGGGAAGAAAAGCAATTTCAACAGACCTGTTAGAGACAAGACAGGCCATCTGCTCACTTCGGTTGAAGATCAGCTGGCAAGATGGAAGGAACACTTCCAGGAAGTATTGAATAGACCACCACCACAGAACCCACCTGACCTGGAGCCTGGAGACCCACTCAGCATCAATATAGGTGAAATCACAAAGCAAGAAATTCGAAAAGCCCTGAAAAGCCTGAAGAACGGCAAGGCTGCTGGAGAAGACAACATTCCTGCAGAAGCACTGAAAGAGGGTGGAGAGGTTATGGTGGACCATTTGCATATACTGCTGAATTTGATATGGAGAACAGGAGAGATCCCATCAGATTGGAAGAAGGGCCTCCTTGTGAAGCTGCCAAAATCTGGAGATCTTTCACTGTGTGGCAAGTGCAGGGGGATCACCTTGTTGTCCATTCCTTGCAAAGTTCTCACCAGGGTCATCTTGGAGCGGATGAAAGACGCCATTGACCAGAGACGATGAGCAGGCAGGGTTCAGGAAAGAGAGATCATGCATTGACCAGATAGCTACACTTAGAGTCATTGTGGAGCAGACAATAGAATGGCAAACTCCACTATATGTGTGTTTTATTGATTTTGAGAAGGCATTTGACAGCCTGGACAGAAAGTCAATGTGGAGCATCTTACAACACAATGGTGTACCGGAAGAGATGGTGAATATCATCAAGCAGCTTTATGATGGCTTCTCATGCAGGGTCATCCACGATGGGAGACTGTTCGAAGAGTTCCTGGTCACTACTGGAGTCAGACAGGGATGCCTGCTGTCGCCTCTACTTTTTCTTGTGGAACTCGACTGGGCTACAAGAACAGCCTATGCTGGCTCAGAGAGAGGCATCCAGTGGACGTTAACAGGGAAATTGGTAGACCTGGCATTTGCAGATGATCTCGCTCTTCTCTCACACCGGCTTCAAGATATGCAGAAGAAAGTAGATTCCTTGGGAGAGACCTCACAGCGAGTAGGCCTTAAGATCAGTCAGGAGAAGACCAAAGTTCTACGCATTAATAACAAACAAGTGAAGCCATTACGGATTGAAGGACAAATAGTTGAAGATGTAAACAAATTCACCTACCTCAGAAGCAAAATCAGTAAATCAGGAGGTACAGATGAGGACATCAGAGCAAGGATCGGAAAAGCCCAACATGCCTTCACAACCCTGCGACCTGTTTGGAGATCTACGGCCATCTCTGTCAAAACTAAGCTCCGTATATTCAGCTCCAATGTGAAAGCCATCCTGCTATATGGATCCGAAACATGGAGAATCACTAACACCAGCTGCAACAAGATCCAGACCCTTCTCAACAAATGCCTCCGGCAGATCCTCCGCCTCAAGTGGTACAAGAGAGTGTCAAACCTAGACCTATGGAAGAGGGCAAACCAAGAGCCCATTGTATTCCAGATAAGGAGGAGGAAGTGGAGATGGGTTGGCCACACCTTGAGGAAGAGTCAGTCGAATGTCACTCGACAATCACTCGAATGGAATCCACAAGGGAAGAGAAGAAGAGGTCGCCCAAAGCAAACCCGGAGGCGTAGGCTTTTGGATGAACTGAAAGCCGTCGGCCAAACTTGGGAGACTGCAAAACCATCTGCTAGAGATCGCAGGAAGTGGAGGACTTTTGTTGAGGCCCTATGCTCCATAAGGAGCGAAAAGGATTAAAGTAAAGGAGTCCCTCAGGCAGTCCTGCTGGTGCCAAACTCTATCTGTCCCTGAAATCCTTCTGGATTTATCAGATGTGTGGAAAAGGGAAGGTAGCCGTTTCCTCTCCATATTGTACTGCCCTGGTTTGTGTATCACGTAGACAACTGGGACGTAGCATCCACGGCTGACCCCAACCAACAGAGGGCTACAAGGTAGTTATTGTGATATGTTTATTGGCTTCACCGGCAATCTTAGCACAACATCTCTGAAAAAATGCATCAGCTTCAGCAATTTTAAAATGCCAACATTTTCCAGAAACACGGCAAACCAGTGGAGGCAGTGTGCCAAAGGGAATGCAGATGCCTCACAGCACATGGTTCAAACCCAACCTGTGGGGATGTTCTATGTTCTCCCTGTAAAGGCACTGGATTCCCCCGTCTGCTCCGATTTCCTCCTGCAGCTAAATTATGCATTGGCTGGTACAAAAGACATAGGAGCAGAATCAGGTCATCGAGTCTGCTTTGCAATTCCATCACAGCTGATTTATTTTCCCTCTCAACCCTTCTCTCCTTGCTTTGCCCTGTAACCCCGATGTCCTAACTGATCAAGATCCTATCAACCTCCATTTTAAGTACATCCAATGACTTGGCCTTCACATCTGCCTGTTGCAATGAATTCCAAAGATTTATCAGCCTCTAGCTAAAGAAATTCTTCCTCATCTGTTCTTTTGACCATAAGACATAGAAGCAGAATTAGGCCATTTGGCCCATTGAGTCTGCTCTGCCATTTAATCATGGCTGAACCTTTATTTCCCTCCTCCCGGCCTTCTCCTCATAGCCCTTGATGCCATGTCCAATCAAGAACCTATCAATCTCTGCTGTAAATACACCCAACAACCTGGCCTCCACAGCTGCACTTGGCAACAAATTCACCACCCTCTGGCTAAAGAAATTTCTCTGCATCTGTTTTGAATGGATGCCCCTATATCCTGAGGCTGTGCCCTCTTGTCCTAGACTCCCCCTCTATGGGAAACATCCTTTCCATATCTACTCTGTCTAGGCCTTTCAACATTCAAAAGGTTTCAATGAGATCCCCCCCTCAACCTTCTAAATTTCAGCGAGTACAGACCCAGAGATATCAAACATTCCTCGTATGATAACCCTTTCATTCTTGGAATCATCCTTGTAAACCTCCTCTGGACCCTCTCCAATGCCAGCACATCTCTTCTAATTTGACGAGCCCAAAACTGTACACAATAGTCAAGGTGAGGCCTCACCAGTGCCTTATAAAGCCTCAGCATCACATCCCTGTTCTTGTATTCTTGACCTCTTGAAATGAATGCTAACATTGCATTTGCCTTCCTCACCATCGACTCAACCTGCAAGTTAACCTTTAGAATGTTCTGAACAAGGACTCCCAAGTCCCTTTGCATCTCAGATTTTTGGATTTTCTCCCCGTTTAGTAAATAGGTTGCACATTTATTTCTACTACCAAAGTGCATGACCATACATTTTCCAACATTGTATTTCATTTGCCACTTTCTTGCCCATTCTCTTAATCTAAGTCCTTCTGCATCCTCCCTGTTTCTTCAACTCTACTGCCCCCCCCCCCACCAATCTTCATATCATCTGCAAACTTGGAACAAAGCCATCTATTTCATCATCTGAATTATTTATATACAGTATAAATAGAAGTGGTCCCAACACTGATCCCGGCAGAACACCACTAGTCACTGGCAGCCAACCAGAGAAGGATCCTTTTATTCCCACTTGCTGCCTTCTACCAATCAGCCAATGCTCTAACTGTGCCAGTAACTTTCCTGTAATACCATGGGATCTTAACTTGGTAAGCAGCCTCATGTGTGGCACCTTGTCAAAGGCCTTCTGAAAGTCCAAATATACATTATCCACTACATCCCCTTTATCTATCCCACTTGTAATCTAAAGAATGCCAACAGGTTCGTAGGGCAGGATTTTCCCTTGAGGAAACCATATTGACTTTGTCCTATCTTGTCCTGTGTCACCAAGTACTCCTTCACCTCATCCTTAACAATTGACTCTTAACGTCTTACCAACCACTGAGGTCAGGCTAACTGGTTTATAATTCCCTTTCTGCTGCCTCCCTCCTTTCTTAAAGAGTGGAGTGACATTCACAATTTTCCAGTCCGCGGCACCATGCCAGAGTCCAATGATTTTTGAAAGATCATTTCTAATACTGCCACAATCTCTAAAGCTGCCTCTTTCAGAACCCTAGGGTGCATTTCATCTAGTCTGGGTGACTTATATACTTCTAGGTCTTTCAGTTTTTTGAGGACCTTCTCCCTTCTAATAGTAACCGCACCCACTTCCTTCACACACTACAACATCTTGCACATCGCTAGTGCCTGTTTTAAAGGCATGTCCATGTATTCTGAGGCTCTGTTCCTAGACTCTCCCACTCCAGAAAACATCCTCCTCACATTCACTCTATCTAGGCCTTTCAATATTCCAAAGGTTTCAATGAGATACCCCCTCAATCTTCTAAACTCCACTGAGTACAGGCCCAGAGCAATCAAACACTCTCCATACATTAGCCTTTTCATTCTGGGGATCATCCACGTGTTCTGTAATTGGTTACTGTAAATTCACCCTTAGTGGAGCTGAGTTTTAGGAGAATTCTGGATGCTAATGGACATGGTGAGAGAACAATTTACAGGAAAGTGATTGGAATCACGATCTGGTTTATTATCACTGAATTAGGAGGTGAAATGAGTTTCTGCAAGGCAGCAGTACAGTGTGGAAATGGGACTGAGAATCAGGGTAGAAGCAATGGGCCAAATGATTGCCTTGTATGTTATAAAGAAAATGTGAAAAAGGACAACTGTACAACATTTCAAAAAGTCCAGGAGTTTTTCCAGGATTCAAAGTACATTTATTATCAACGTAAATTATACAACCTTGAGATTTGTTTGCTTACAGGCAATCACTAAGCAAGGAACCTGGAAGAACACAAAAAAAGACCAACACCCAATGTGCAAAGAGGAAAAAACAACACAGAGCACGCAAACAACAGAAGTGAGCACAGCATTCCGAATCAAACTGAGGCCTTAGATCCGGAGCCCGGAGCAGGCCTAAAGCCTCGGTCTCAGTTCATCATATTAATGGGGCAAATCGCCATGAAGCAGCAGGGCCAATCGCTATGAAGCGTGGTAGCCGGGACAGTCTCACGACCTCAGCATCGCAGAGAGATGAATGAACATCGCGGGTGAGCAGGCGAAATCGGTCCGACCTTCACCTCCGGTCCCGACACCCTGCCTTTCCAGTCTATGTGGGCCTCATTTAAATTGTCCAAATGGCAGATCGTGCCGTGCATTAGGACCCAGGCCCTGCCACAGTGATACGGTCTGCAGCTCGACCTCAACACCCAGCCCAAAGCCATTCTGGACCTCTCAAATCGGCTCGGTGCCGAGAGCATTCCAACCTCGTACCCATTAGTTTATACACGTCATGAAACGTGTTGTTTTGTAGCAGCAGTACATTGCATTACATTAAAAATGCTGCAAGCTAAAATGAGAAATATAACAAACTAGTGTAAAAAGAGAGCAAAAAGTGAGGCAGCTTTTGTGATTCATTCAGAAATCTGATGGCGAAGGGGAAGAAGGTGTTCCTGAAACGTTGAGTGTGTATCTTCAGGCTTCTGTAACTCCTGGCTGATGGCAGTAATGAGAAAAGGTCATGTCCTGGACGGTGAGGGTCCGTAACGATGGATACCACCTTCTTGAGTCATTGCCTATTAAAGACGTCCTTGGTGGTGAGGAGCCTTGTGCCACCCTGAGCTGGGCTGAGTTTACAAGTTCCTGTAGCACGCAAATTTTGCCATGCTTCCGGTGCCAACACGGCGTGCCCAGAACTCACTAACCCTAATGGAATGTGGGAGGAAACCGGAGCACTAGGAGAAAACCTACATGGTCATGGTGAGAACTGAACCCTGATATTCTGATCACAGGCGCTGTAAGGCATTACGCGATCAGGCCGCCCGATATGAACAGCGTACTGAGATCCAAGCTGCAGAGAGAGTCTTTAGCTAGGTCAATAAAATGGACAATACCAAGCTGTGGGATCTAACTGTGCACATACATGTCATGAATTCCACTTCACAGGCAAGAAGTACTTCGAGAACTCCAAGGAAATGAGGGTGCAGTATAGACAGGCTGCCTTCTACTCACCCATTCTGGGAACAGCGGTTGTAAAGATCAAAGCAGAATTATTATCAAAGTACATACATGTCACCATATACCACCTTGAGGTTCGCTTTCTTGCAGGCATTCACAGGAAAGTTAAGAAATACAACAGAATTTATCAAAAGCTATAAATAACAAAGACTGACAAAAAAACAAAGTGCAAAGAAATGAGGGATTGTGTAAATAGTAACCATAACAACGTCTCACTCAATGTCAGCAAAACCAGGGAGCTGGTTATCGACTTCAGGAGGAAACCAGAGGTCTATGAGCCTGCCCCTAGCTGGAGAGGGTCAGCAACGTTAAATTCCATGGTGTTATCATTTCAGAGCATCTGTCCTGCACTGGATCCAGCACGCAAGTGCCATTATGAAGAAAGCACAGCAGCGCTCTGCTTAGAAGACTGCAAAGATTCGGCATGACATCTCAAACTTTGACAAACTTCTATAGATGTGTGGTGGAGGGTTTATTAACTGGTTGCATTACACCAAAGCCTCCAAAAAGTAGCAGACACAGTCCAGTCCATCACAGGCAAAAACCCTCCTCACCACATGGAGTGCTGTCGCAGGAAAGCAGCATCCACCATGAAGGACCCCACCACCCAGTCCATGCTCTCTTCACGCTGCTGCCATCAGGCAGGAGGTACAGGAGCCTCAGAACCAACACCACCAAGTTCAGGAATAGTTATTACCCCTCAGCTATCAGGCTCTTGAACCAGAGAGGATAACTTCACTCAACCCAACGCTGAACTGTTCCCACAACCTATGGACTCACTTTGAAGGACTCTTCATCTCATGTTCTCGATATTGCTTATTTATTATTCTTATTCTGCTTGGTTTTTTTTTTAAGGTTCTTTGTATTTATTGTGAATACCTGCAAGAAAATGAATCTCAGGGTTGTATACAGTGACATATATTTAGTGGGACGGGCTGGAGATATGTCTCTACCAAAGGAGGTGCAAGGAGCGCCTTCCCTCCACTAACCTGCAACCATCAATGTCAGGCAGACAATCTCTGAAGAGTATTGATAATGGTTGGGGTCACCCGTCTCGTAAGGACACTGCCCAGAAGGCGGCAATGGCAAACCACTTCCGTAGAAAAAGAACAGTCGTGGCCAACCATGATCACCCACGTCATACGACATGGCACTTTATGGTGGTGGTGGTGATGGTGATAGTATGCATGTTGATTAGAAGTTTACTTTGAACTTTGATAAAACAAAGTGAATAAATAACATTGAGTTGTAGAGCCCTTGGAAGTGAATCGTTTGGTTGTGGAATCAGTTCAGTGTTGAGGTGAGTGAAGTTATCCACACCAGTTCAGGAGCCTGATGGTTGAGGGGTAATAACTGTACCTGAACCTGGTGAAGTAGGTCCTGAGGCTCCTGTACCTCCTTCCTGATGGCAGTAGTGAAATACTGGAATTGGCACCAGCTCCCTGGGGTTAAGATATGGAAAAAACTGCAACAGTGACAACACTTCTGGAAGCAATTAGCTGACTGAGAGGTACTTGGGGACACCCTGAAGTCATGGAAAGCTCCATATACACGTGCATCTTCTTGTTATCAAACATATCCAGTACCTTGCATGCGATAAAAGGATACAAGGTGACAGCTGGCAGCATTGCCGACAACTACAACCCTTCCCAATGAGTTTTGTACCTTCCATGGACATTTTGAACAGAAAGGGATGGGAGTAAACACAAGAGATTCTGCAGATGGGGGAAACCCAAAGCAGCACACACAAAATGCTGGAGGAAATTAGGAGGTCAGACAGCACCTATGGAAATGAACAAACTGTCGATGTTTCGGGCCAAGATCCACTTTCAGGACTGGAAAAGAAGGGAGGAAAGATGCCAGAATAAAAAAGGTGGGGGGGAGGGGGAAGGAGGATAGCTAGATGGGTGGAACAGTAGCATAGTGGTTAGTACGACACAGTGACCCGGGTTCAATTCCCACCGCTGTCTGTAAGGAGCTTGTACGTTCTCCCCATGACTCCGGGTGCTCCGGTTGTCTCCCACAGTCCACAGATATTCCGGTTAGTAGGTTAATTTGTTGTTGTAAATTATCCTGGGATTAGGTTAGGGTTTCTGTGCAGGAAAGGCCTATTCCATGATATAGCTCAATCAATAAATAAACAAACAAACAAAACAGATTGGCAAATAAAACAGAAGGTGATAGGTGAAGTCAGGTGGGTGGGAAAGGTCAGGGGCTGAAGAGGAAGGAATCGGATAGGAGAGGAGAGTGGACCATATTAGAGAGGAGACGGAATTAAAATGTTTAGCCACAGGTAAGTTCCGTTTTTGGCGGATGGAGCAGAGGCGCTCAAAGAAGCGCCCCCCCCCCCCCCAATTTACAACAGGCCCATCAATGCAGAGGAGGCCGAATCGGGTGCACTGGATAAAATAGACAACCCCAGCAGATTCGCAGGTGGAGAAGTTGCTTCACCTGGAAAGATGGTGTGGGGCCCGGAATGGAAGTGAATGGGCAGTCGTAGCACTTCAGTCACTTGCAGGGGTAAGTGCCGGGAGGGACAAATGGACAAGGGAATCACGGAGCGAGCGATCCCTGTGGAAAGCAGAGACTGGAGTGAGGTAAAGAGGTGGTAAGATCCTTTTGGAGCTGTCGAAAGTCATGGAAGCTCAGGGGGTGGTAGGTAAGAGCAAGAGAACTCTATCGTTGTTATAGCGGCAGGAAGATGGGGTGAGCGCAGAGGTTTGGGAAATGGAGGAGATGCGGGTGAGCGTCCATCAATGGTGCACGAAGGGAAACCCTCTTCTTTAAAGAAGGAAGACATCTATGATATGCTGGAAAGGAAGAATCATCCTGGGAACAGGTGCGGTGGAGACGAAAGAACAGAGAAAAGGGAAAAGCATTTTTACAGGAGGCAGGGTAGGAAGAGTTATAGTCAAGGTAGCGATGGGAATCAGTAGGTTTATAAAAGATGTCTCCAGGCAAAATTGATGAAATTGAGGAGCCCAGCATAGGTGCAGGAAGCAGCACCAATGCAGTCATTAATGTAGAGCTGGGGGAGCATTATCGGGGTTCAGCCTGGAACATGGGCTCTTCGACGTAGCCAGCGAAAAGGCAGGTATAGCTGGGGCCGATGTGGGTGCCCGTGGACATGGCTAAGGGGATTGGAATGTCACTACCCATCCCAACGGCCTCCATTGTACCAGAACCCACAGCCTCCGTTGTTGATGCAAGATCAGCCCACTGGAAAGTGAACTTGTGAAAAGCATCTGGCCTAGGTGGTGCCCCCGGCCAAGCCCTTCGATCCTCCACAGATGAGCTCATGAGGGTACTTCAGTCTGAAGTTCCCACCTCCTTTAAGTCCACAATCATCTCAGTAGCTAAGAAAATCAAGGTAATGTGCCTTAACGACCAATGTTCCTGTAATGACCAGTGTGCTGTGCAATTTTTTGCCCAGTGACAACAACACGTGCATATTGAATAATTTCTTCAGTAAAAACAGTATAAATAAGCCAGTTCTAAAATCTGCAGGCAAATCATTGCAAATTCCATTGTCAACACCATCCACAAGAGAAAGCAGAAAAGGGAATGTGACTGCATACGATCGTGAAATATACTTAACATGCTAATGAGGTAGAGGGTGACAGCCTTTTGTGCGCAGTTTATGCACTGGTAGCACAAGGTGTGTGCATGCACACACACAGGAACCTCAGAGGGAGCATTGTTAATGACCACTGCCCAGTGGCTCCGACATCCACCAGCAAAAATGCTTTATGAGACTGATATGATACACACAAACACCAGGCTCCCAGACAGCCTCAACCCACTGCAATTACCCTACCGCTGAAACAGGCCAATGGCACACACCATGTCCCAGGCCCTATACCTATCCCTGCCTTGCACACTGCAACCCCAAGCAAACTCATCACCAAACATCAGACCCTGGGCGATAACACCTCCCTCTTCAGCTGGATGCTCGACACCGGAGCAACAGATTGCAACCAGCAACAACTCTCCCACGATTATCCTCAACACCGATGCTCCACAAGGCTACCTCAATGTGCTGTGTAACAAATTGATCCTTATGAAGAGTATGCAAGTTTGGTGCATGACAATAATAAACCACTATACCTTTCACAGCACTCATTCTGCCTGCAAATTGGAAATTCTTTTATTTTTATTTAGAGATAAGGCATGGAACAGGCCCCTCCACCCCACCGAGCGGCACCGCACACCAATTTAACACCAGCCCAATCACAGGACAATTCACAATGATCGACTGACCTACTAACTGGCAGGTCTTTGGACTAAAACCAGACCACCCACAGGAAACCCAAGCAGTCAGATGGGAAGCATGTACGAGCTTCCTTACGGAAGATGCCCCAATTGAACTCCGACGCTCTGAGCCGTAGTAACACCATGTTAATCGCTGCACTGCCTCCAGTGGCTGGAGGATAAACACAAACCTGCTCCCAGTGCACTTTACTGAGACAGATCAGCACCTTGGCTGGGTCTCGATTCTGCTCCTATACCTTATGGTCTTACAGGAGACAGAAATGGATAAGCCATAACGAAACAGTGGAGCAGACTCAATGGGCCAAATGATCTTATCCCGTAGGTGGAAGAAAGGGGGGCAAGATAGGCAGTATATTGATACATGAAAGGGGTAAGTGGAAGCAGACAAGGGGGAGAAAAGAGCCAGAGCCAAGGAGGGGCAGAAGAGAGGGTAAATATGAATATAGAGGGTGATAAGAAATGTGATTGTGCAAACTATCAGGTGAGGGATGCAGGGCTGATAGAACCATGTTTCGTTTGCTGGCATACATGTATACCGCTAAACAAACAATGCTCCTTCATACTGCATGGAGCACCTTGGTCCAGAGGAACATTGTTTCATTTGGCAATATACATGTACACTGTCATTTGACAATGAACCTCAACCAGGTGGGCAAAATGTGAGAGCAGTTGGTCAATAGAACCAGGAGGAGCGGTAAGACGGGGAACTGGAGACAGAGACAATAAAAAAGGGAATAAAAATGAGAGTACTAGACTTGGATCAGAAGAGAGAGGAGCACTAATCTGTCCTATGTCCACCCATCTTCAACCTACGCTCCTCCCTGAACCTCTTAGTTTCGGTGCACCGCCTCCCTTTGTACATCCTGACCTGCTATCTGCAACCGCCACACTTATTTGCCAACCTCTATCTACCCACATAAACTTAATGACGGGACAACTTTGTCCCCGGTATATCACAACATTCCCCCTGCCCACCCTATTCATTCCTGCCCCACGATCTCTGAAATTTAAAACTAACTTGCTCTCTCTCTCAGTTCTGTCAAAGGGTACCGGTGCTGAATCATCAGCTCGGTTTCTCTTTCCACAGATGCTGCCTGACCTGTTGAGTGTACGCAACATTTTTGTCTTTGCTTCAGGCCAGTCATCTTTAGTTCTCCACTTCTGCCTTTCATGCTGCTGGCAATATTCCAGGGTCCAAGCTATTCTGGAAGATTATGACTGACAACTCACCATGGGACTAGACCACCCGAGCCAAAGTGCCCGCTCACTTCTATTCTGTACCTTTCTATAACTATCCCTGTACCTCTTAGAAACCTGGGTACAAACCATCAGTTACAAAAGTTTACAGTTATTTTTGCATAAAATTAATTAACCTATATTAAATTCCTCAAATGTCAGTAGATTCTTCATTCTCCGTTATTTCTGCTTGCCTTATAACATTATCTTTATTAATTTTATTTATTTTTTCAGCAACACAGTGGGAGTAAGCCCTTCAAGCCACACTACCCCAGCAATCCCACAACCCCGATCAACCCTAACCTAATCACGGGACAATTTATCCAGTACATCTTTGGACTGTGGGAGGAAACCGGAACACTCGGGGGGGAAAACCCACGTGTTGCACAGTGAGGACGTACAGAGACTCCTTACAGAACGGTGCTGGAATGGATTGCTAAACTCCGAAACGTCCCAAGCTGTAAGAGCCTTGCACGAACTGCTATGTTGCCATGGCGCCCAAATCACAGGTACCTTCAGAGAGGACGCAGAAAAATATTAAGCAGCTGACATTTACAACCCTACTCTTCCATGTTACCTAGTTATTGAAATGGTATGACAGTGCATCTGTTGCACAAATAAACAAAGCCTCTGAGCAGGGAGACTCTTCCAGGTTTAATTATAACGGCAGGAGAGAGGAGAGGCTGAGCGTTTTACTCTGCAGGATCCAGCTCCCACCCAGAGGAGAAAATTGTCACACGATTGGGTTAAATTCACTGATGAATGCAATGACAGGCTAATTAATCAGCCACAAGCACTTTTGAAATCTTGACACATTGAAAATCAAGTATTTTTCCATTTAGTGTATGCACAAAGAAACAGCTAGTCTACTGAAGGAGCTCGTTCAGGATGTGCCCTCTTCTCATTGCTATCATCAGAGAGGAGGGACGGCTACTTGAACGTTTTAGCAACAGCCTCTCCTCCACTATCAGATCTCTGAACGGTCCGTCGCTATTTTGCACTTTATTACGTATTATTGTAACTTGTAGTAATTTTTATGCATTGCACTGTACAGTTGTTGCAAAACAACAAATTTTATAACATATGCCAGTGACAACCCCATACGATCATGGAGAGAATATTCAAATTCTTTACAGAACTCCAAACTCCAGAATGCCCCAAGCTGTAATAGCATCAAGCTAACCCTCCAGTTTCCTCCCACAGTCCAAAGGCATACTTGTAAGTAGGTTAATTGGTCATTGTAAATTGCCCTGTGATCAGGCCAATGTTAAATCGGGGGGTTGCTGGGCACTGTGGCGTGTTGGACTGGAAGGGCCTGTCCACACTGCATCTCGAAATAAAAAAGAATTTAAAACCTGATTTTAATTCTACAGTAAAGTATAAAACTGAGGAAACAGATGTCATTACGAAATGTTGTACCAGTGTTAATCGATCCTCTTCTACATTATGGTCGCCCGGCATGGAGTGTCTGAATGATTTTGTGGGTAATTGGTGTAGCTTTTTCAAAAATATATAAAGATTAAGGTGCTGATCTCTTAAATCACAATCACTGGCCACGTTTTGTACCAATAGTGAGTTTTTACTCTTTGTACAGATGCCTGTAAAGGATGATTGCTTTTGAAATGACCTGATTACTTTGGGGATCCAAACTTCACTGACACAGGAGGCAATTGTTGCCGGGGTGGTGGTGATGGAAGCAGATGAGACAGCAGTGCTTAAGAGGCTGGTGGATAAATATACGAATATGCGGAGAATGCAGGGATCTGGATCACTTACCTTGTTCAAAGTTTACTTTGAACTTTTTAAATTTTATTTATTTAGAGATACAGAGCAGAATAGGTCCTTCCAACCCTTAGAGCCACGCTGGCCAGCAAACCTCCAATTAACCCTCATGGGACATATCACGGTGGTTAGCAAAACACTTTACAGTACAAGCGACCTGGGTTCAATTCCTACCACTGCCTGCAAGGAGTTTGTACGTTCTCCTTGTGAATGTGTGGGTTTCCTCCAGGTGCTCCGGTTTCCTCCCACAGTCTGAAGACATACAGATAGGTAATTTTAATTGGTTAATTGTCCTGTGATTAAACTAGAGTTAAATTAGGGGACTGCTGGGTGGCATGGCTCGAAGGGGCTGTACCTCAATAAATAAAAATAATTTACAATGACTGATTAACCTACTGACTGGTACGTCTTTGGACTATGGGAGGAAACTGGAGCACCCGGAGAAAACCCATATGCAGAGGGAAAGGAACGTACAAACTTGCCTACAAAGGACGCTGGACTGCACTCTGAACTCCAGCGCCTCGAGCTGTAATACCTGACGTTTAGGGCAGCATTGACAGCCCTCCATCAAGCTGTATAGAAGGGCTCTTTATCGCCGTTTCTGCAGTAATTGTTTTTCGACCAGTCAAAAAAAGTGAGCTCTGAGCTAAACCCAAGAACCTGGAGGACTGGAGGGCCACTCTGAGTCTGGCCTCTACCCTCTGACCCGTTTGCTGCGGGTGACCCCACCAAGGGCCAAAACGTAAGACCCTGACTCCAGCCAGCACTGCTTTCCAGGTCAATGAGGCACGCAAGCCTCCAAACGAGGTTACGGTCCTCTCGGAGGCCGAGCTGTAATAGGGTCGCTCTAACCACTATGCTACAGTCTACCGGGGATGTAGGAGCTCTGACGTCTGCATGTCCACAGCAGGCTGGATATGGGTAAAAGTAAGAAAGAAAAATGGAATTGCTGTTTAAAAATTACTGTATCCAGTACAAAACCATATAGAAATGCTAAACCTAAATAGCTTAGATACAGCAGTTACATTAAATATTTTAATTTAGGTGCCACGCTTTACAGAAGAGTTTAAGGCCAAGGAGAATTTACAGGAGAGATTGTGGAGTGTGACAGCCATTAATTTTCAAGGAGCTGTTAACGAGGTAGAGAGTCTTTACATCAAAATAAAAACCTGCTAAGTGAAAATTTAAGTTCAAAATCATGAAGGCTAACCACAAGACAAATCAGTGAATTGACAAGTCTGTAGATGGAGATATACTTAAGATCTTATTTAAGATGATGTCTGCCAGGTTTTATGACGCAGGAATTTTTTTTAAAGGAAATACAGCACGGTAACAGGCCCATCCAGCCCAATGAGCCAATGCCGCCCAATTAACCTACTAACCAGCACGTCTTTGAAATGTGGAGGAAACCGGAGCACCCGGAGGAAGCCCACATGGTCACAGGGAGAACGTACAAACTCCTTACAGCAGGGGCTCCCAACCTGGGGTCCGCCGAGTCCTTACTTAAAGGTATTGGACCATGGCATAAAAAAGTCGGGAACCCCTGCCTTACAGGAGTGGAACTGTACCTGGGCCTTTGGCCCTGTAATAGTGTTATATCAACCACTACGTTACCAGCCTCCCAGAAACGGCAGGGAGAACAGATTCTAAAACTCAGGAATGTTAAGGGCGTGGAGCTAAGGAGGCACAATTCTACGATGCGAGGAAACTGTCAGACCTTTCAGTGAGCGCTACAGAATACCAAAATAGACTTGTGCAGTAAACAATAAGTCAGCAGCACGCAGGAATCGGCTTGCCAAACTGCAGCATTAATGAAGGTGGTTACGTTCTGTGGGCTTCTCTGAGAGCAGGTGCTGGGAAACAGAATTAAAACGGGCAGGGCTAGTTGACCATTCACCTCTCTCTCCTGTCAGATCCCTTCTTCAGCCCTTTACCTTTACCACCGACCACCTCAAAGCTTCTCATTGCATCCCCCCCCACCCCCCCCACCTGATTTCACACATCTCTTTCTACCTTGTGCTTCCTTCCCTCCCCTCTCCCGACCTCCTTATTCTGGCTTCTTCCCTCTTCCTTTCCAATCCTAATTACAGGTCTCAGCCCAAAATGTCAAATCTTTATTCCCCTGCCTGGCCTGCTCAGTTCCTCCAGCATTTTGTGTGTGTTACTCTGCATTTTCCAGCATTGCAGAATCTCGTGTTTATGACTGACTAGCTGAATGTTTCAAGCTTTTTCAATTTTTCTTTAAGATGGTCTCAGACAGAGACAGTGCATCCTCCAGCTGACAATGACAGTGATGGATTACACCAGCTGAGTAATTTAAACATTATCTGTTCTTAAACACAAGACAGTCTGCAGAGGCTGGAAATCCAGAGCAATACTTACAAAATACTGAAGGAACTCAGCAGGTCAGGCATCATCCATGGAAATAAACAAACAGTCGGCGTTTCATGCTGAGACCCATCATTGGGACTGAAATGGAAGGGGGAAGATGCCAGAATACAAAGGTGGGGAGAGCAGCAGGCAGCTAGGTAGAAGGCGAATGGGAAAGGTAAAGGGCTGAACCAGGCCGTATCAAAGGGAGGAAAAGAGTTAACACATTTTTAAAACCAAATTGCCCATTACCAGTGCATTGATTTTCCTTCTGTTTTTGAGTTAGCACTTTTTCTCTACCGACGCGAATTCAGGTTCATCCTCCAGCCTGTACATTTCAGCAGAGCTCTACAACTATTCACCAGGAGGAAGAAATACCAGTGAATTCACTCCTGATCGAAGACCTGTTACGATGGAAAACAGCTTCTTCCCCCAGTCTGTGAGACTACTGAACTCCCTATCACCACCCAGGTCTCATCACTTATCAAGCAGCAGTAGCATTATACCGTTTACTTTCTAAACTTGAGTTACAAACACACCTTATTATCTGTTAACACACACAAAATGCTGGTGGAACGCAGCAGGCCAGGCAGCATCTATAGGAAGAAGTACAGTCTATGCTTCCAGCCGAGATCCTTCCTCAGGATTGTCTGCCTTATTATCTGTTAATTTATTTGTGGTAATATTACTTTGTGTGTTGTGTGGTGAGCTATATGTACTGTGTTGTGCACCAAGTTGTGGAGGAATGTTGTTTCGTTTGGAGGTATACATGTGCACGATTGAATAACAAACTGAATTTAATCCTTGTTGAAAAATTCATGTACGTGGTATTGGGTTATTACTGTCATGTGTAGCAAGATACAGTGAAAAGCTTGTCTTGTGTACAGATCAAATCACTACACAGTGCACGGAGCCAGAACAAGGTAGAACAGTAACATTGCAGAATAACGTGCAACAGCCACACAGAAATTGCACTGCAGGGGATTTCTTTTGCCAGAAGGTGGTGAATCTGTGGAATTCATTGCCAACGACAACTGTGGAGGCCAAGTCACTGGGTACATTCAAAGTGGAGTTTGATAAGTTCTTCATTAGACAGGGCCTGAAACAATAAATTTCGCTCTCTGCACCTGCTGCTTGTTCAGTTGAACATTTAGAATCAGAATCAGGTTTATTTATCACTGACATACGTAATGAAATTTGTTGTTTTGCAGCAGCAGTACAGTGCAATGTAGAAAATATAACAAATCACAATTAAAAATATCTTTAAAAATAAATTAGTGGGAAAATAGCGCGGTGGTGTTCATGGACTGTTCAGAAACCCTAATGATGGAGCAGAAGAGACTGCTCCTAATATAAAGTGTGATTCTTCAGGCTGCTGTACCTCCTTCCTTCTGGCAGCAATCAGCAGAGGGCACGTTCTAGATGGTGGGACTCCTTTAGTGCTGGATGCCACCTTTATGCAGCATCACCCTTTCGAAGGTGTCCTTCATCGTGAGGAGTCTAGTGCCCGTGATGGAGCTGACCGAGTCTGCAACCCTCCGCAGCTTTTCTCGATTTTGTGCATTGGCGCCTTCGTGCCAATCAGTGGCGCAACCAGTCAGAATGGTCTCCATCTGCAGGAATCCGTTAGAATCTTTGCTGGTGTACCAAATCTCCACAAATTCCTAATATAATCTAGCTGCTGCCCCGTCTTCTTCGGGATTGCATCAGGATAGATCTTCAGAGGTGCTGACACCCAGGACCTTGAAATTCCTCTCCCTTTCACCGCTGACTCCTTGATAAGAACGGGTGTATGTTCCCTCGACATCCCCTTCCCACAATCAATTCCTCGGTCCTAGTAACGTGGAGTGCAAGTGCTGAGCACTTCACAGCTTTCTCTGCATTTTTAAAATCATTCACCGTCCTCAAGATCCCAAGCTCTGGGATTCATTCCTCCACTTCTAAGTCCTCTCAGCACTTTCTGAATCCACCCTCTTTAGTCAAATGCCAAGTTCAAAGATGTTGGCATCTGGAGCCAGAGGAGTGGACTGTCGACGTTTCGGGTGGAGACACTTCATGTTCACAGGAGTCCTACTCCTGGAAGCACCTTCTGACCTTTCGCCCTCTCTCAGCCTTCTCATTTCCAAATGCCAATGACATCCAAACTGCAAGGACAGTCCTAAACCCGGATGCGAAAGGTGGAGATTTTGGGCACGGAGCCAGCATCGCAATCTGGTAAAAACCCAGAACTACAGAAGCTCCAAAGACCTCATCCCTGGGAAAGGAAGGATCTTCACCTACAGGGGTTCCTAACCACCAACCCCTTTGCTTAATAGTATTGGTCCAAGGCATTAAAAAAAAGGTTGGGAACCCCTGTTTGTCTAGAAGAGGCCATTAAACTGTGCGATGAAAGCGTAAGCCGTGGGGCCGATCAACCCTCCATAGGTCCAGGACAGGGGACTGCTGTCGGAGACCTATGCCCCAGGAGAGGTGATGGGCTTAAGAAGATTGTGACATCAAAAGTCTTAACTTCTCCGACCCCCCCCCCCCACCCCAGCCACTCTGAACCGACCAAATCCCCCCCTCATCAGAAAAAGTGAGTCTCGATGAAAGATCGCGACCCGAAACGTTAACTATCCAACTGTTTCCGTAGATGATTCTGAATTCCTCCAGTTTATACTTAAACCAAGCCTTTGGGTTATTTAATCGCGACAACTCACGTGGCTCAGTGCTCGGTAACCGGACGGCACCTGTTCGGCCCCAGACACAGACTGTAACTGTTTCGCGTTATTCATGCAGCCTCCTCTGTCACAATTCCAATTAATACTGTCTGCCGCATTCCACCACGCCTTCCCAGCTCTTAATGAGAATAAAGTGGTCCAAAGGTAAGCACTGACAAGTGCGTACAACTGTTGGAAGCCGCACACAGTTCATCCCTTCGCCGCCGCCCACTCGCAAGGTCAAATTGAACCAAGTGAAATAAATAATGCTGATGGATTCTCTACAATCAATCAGCATTTCTAAGCTGCGCGGGGTAGTCACTGGGATCTACGAGGTCCATAAGCTTACCTTTGGCTTTGGAAGATTTGTGTAAAAACGACAGGCACCAGGGTACAGAAGCTGACACCGTCCTTGATAAATTTCCCCTGCTAACGTCACACAAGATGGGCAAAGGAAGGGCAAATTGGCCTCCGAAATACAGGACTAGATCAGCTCCAAGACCTACATACACAATACTGCAGACGAGGTCTCCGGATATTATACCTTGCCTTCGCGGGCGTTCGGCGCATCGATTTCTCCCTGCCTCTCGTTAATTTCCGAAAGAAAATACGGGCGAGCGCAACTGAAGGAGGGGGGTGTTCGACACCAAAATAAGCATCTCATCCGCCACAAAATGTCTCCTTTTACCCTTCCTACGACATATCGTCCCTGCTAGCGGGAATAGATTACCAAATAGTTGGGACCGGAGAAGAACACATTGCATTTTCAAAGGGGGGGTTAAAAAAAACAATTCAATCTCCTCCCCTATCAATTGCTAACCTGCGTGGGGCGCCGCCGAGAATCGTTGAATATATTTTTGGTCCAAAGTGCTTTAAAGTCGAACTAATTCTATCTATTTCAATGCAGGCGACTAGTGGGGACATTGGGGTGTGAATGGGCCACGTGCGCAATGTATCCATACTTCCACATTCCATTTTGTCCAAATGGATACAAAATGTATCGAGTACTCACTGGCAGCGATGGCTCGACCCGAGGATACAGCCGAAATCGCGCTGTTGTCTTTGATCGCTTCCTTCCCCTCCGGTTGAAGCTGAATTGCGACTGAACGACGGCGTCACAGCTCCGCTGAGAGAGGAATGGATACCAATTAAAATGGGGAGGGAATACAAAACCAGCGAGCTGCGTTCAGAGAAAGCTTAAGTCACTGTGGCAACAGGCTGTGGACATCCGCTCCGCCCTCCGTCTGTCGCCACCCCCCTGGAAATCGCGCTCTGTGCAGGGAGTGAGTGACGGCGGTGTCTCCTCCTCCAAGCACTGGCCAGATCGCGCAGGAAAAGCTTCTCTCCGAACAAAACGGAGGGTTCAAATGCAGAACAATTCTGGATAGTGCATGTGAGAGGGAAACCGGAAACCAAGCTGATTAAAGATTCAGATCACTTATTATTGGAAATATTTGTATATTTACAGCTGTAAATTGTGCATGAGATTAGAATATTCCCTCCCAAGTATGTATTTTCCATAGGCGGGCGTGAGTTTACATCATATTCCACAGCTCAAATGCGGCGAAAGGATTAGTCAATTCTATACCCCAGGAGTCAAGATTGAAAATTGTTTATTGTCATCCTTCAGCACACGAGTATAAAAGAGAACGAAGTGATTGTTACTCCGGATCCGATGCAGCATAAAAATATACAGTAAGTATAAAGAACGCAATAAAAACGCAAGAAATATAAATATAAAACAAATCCTCTAAAACACAATGTATAAGTAATTCTCATACACAGACTGAATGTCTACACAAAGTGGGGCAAGGTAGTCAGAGTGGACATGGGGAGGATGTTTCCTATGGAGGGGGAGTCTAAGACCAGAGGACGTCCATTTAGAAGGAATTTCTTTAGCCAGAAAATGTTCAATCTGTGGAGTTCGTTGTCGCAGGCGGCTCTGGAGGCCAAGTCATTGCAATTGATGTTAGCAATCATTTCGAGAGGACAAAATACAAAAAACAAGGATGTAATATTGAGGCTTTATAAAGCACTGGTGAGGTCTCACTTGCAGTATTGTGAGCAGTTTTGGGGCCCCTTAATTTAAGAAATGATGTGCTTACATTGGAGAGGGTTCAAAGGGGGTTAACAAAAAATGATTCCAGGATTGAAAGGCTTATCATATGAGGAGTGTTTGATAGCTCTGGGCCAGTACCCACTGGAATTTGGAAGAATGAGGGGTGATCTCATTGAAACCTATCAAGTGTTGAAAGGTCTGAACCGAGGATGTTTCCCATGGTGGGGGTGAATAAGACCAGAGGACACAGCCTCAGAAGGGCTTAGGATGGAGATAAGGAGGAATTTATTTAGCCAAAGGGTGGTGGGCTTGTGGAATTTATCACCACAGGTGGCTGTGGAGGCAAAGTCATGGGGTATACATAAGGCAGATTCTTGATTGCTCAGGGCATGAAGGGATATGTGGAGAAGGCAGGAGATTGGGGCTGAGAGGGAAATGGATCAGCCATGATAAAATGGTGGAGCAGACTCGATGGGCCAAATGGCCTAACTCTGCTCCTACATTTTATAATCTTATGGTGAGGGTGGATGTGCTGATCAGCCAGATGGCTAGGGAGAAGTAACTTTTCACCTATCACCTTCCAGCTAGCCTCCTTCCTCTCTCCCACCTTTTTATTCTGGTAACTTCCCCCTTCTCAAGGATCTTGGCCTGAAACATCAACTGTTTACTCTTGTCCATAGATACTGCCGGGACTGCTGAGTTCCTCCAGCATCTTGTGTGTGTTGCTCGGATTTCCAGCATCTGCAGACTTTCTCATGTTTGTAACTGTTTCCGAGTCTGGTAATCCTGAAGCTGCGTAACCTCTTCCCTGGTGGGAGTGGGACAGACAGTGCATAAGCAGGAAGAATCAAAATTACTTGTTTTCTTATAACTTCTCCCACAAGCCCAGGTATCCCAAATACTTTACAACCAATGCAGCATTTTTTTAAAAAAGTAGTCCCTGTATAGAACAGAAAATCAGTCTTTATTGGACTGATGTCAGGCTTGACCCAAAAGCACAACAGTGGAGACGATTCAGTGGTGAATGATAACTTTAATAATAGACACCAAAATAACAAGCCACGGGAGACAGGCGCAAAAGAAGAGAGAACAGAAACTAAACAAAATAGGCAACAAGGTAAACATCAGGCAGTGAGAATGAAGGCTGGGAGCCACTAGTTGGTTCAATGAGTGAACAAGGACTTTGGCTGAGAATCGGGGTTAAATAGGCTGCAGGTGACGAGTATGTAACGAGCAGTGGGTGAATCCCATTAGCTGGGCAGAGAAGGGAGTTGCCTTCATGTGTCGACTGGGAGGTGTAGCAGGAACAGGCCTGATATATGGACAGGTTGGGATGAAGGGCATGCATCCAAGCTGTGTTGATTTTGTCTCTGCTATCATGCTAACCTCAGGTACTTGGGATTACACGGTTTGTGACCAAAAAAATGTTGATTGGGGTGTTCTGTGTTTAATTAATTTAAAATCTTCATGAATTAAGTATATTTTTAAGAAACTAAAATATTTTTCATTTGTGTGAGTTTTTAGGGTTAGAAAGTTTACCCAACCCTGACCATTGTGGTTAAGACCATAAGACATATGAGAAGAATTAGGCCATTCAGCCCATCAAGTCTGCTCTGCTATTCCATCGTGGCTGATCCCGGATCCCACTCAGCCTTCTTGTCATATTCTTTGATGCCCTGACCAATCAAAAAATGATCAACTTCCACTTAGGCCTTGGCCTCCACCACAGACTGTGGTAGAGCATTCTACAGATTCACTACTCTCTGGCTAAAAAAATACTCCTTACCTCTGTTCCAAAAAGTCATCCCTCAGTTTTGAGGCTGTGCCCTCTAGTTCTGGATACCTTCACCATAGGAAACATCCTCTCCACATCCATTCTATCTAGTCCTTTCCAGATTCAGTAGGTTTCAATGAGATGCACCCCCCCCCCCCCGGCATTCTTCTAAATTCCAGTGAGTACAGGCTCAAAGCTGCCAAACGTTCCCCACACGTTACCCCTTCTCTCCCAGAATCATCCTCGTGAACCTCCTCTGGACTCACTCCAATGACAACACATCCTTTCTGAGATAAGAGGCCCCAAACTGTTGACAATACTCCAAGTGCAGCCTGATTAGTATCTTATAAAGCCTCAGCATTATCTTCTTCTGTCTATATTCTATTCCCCTTGAAATAAATGCCAACATTGCATTTGCCTTCTTTACCACAGATTCAACCTGTAAATTAACCTTGTGGGAGTCTTGCACGAGGACTCCTAAGTCCCTCTGCATGTTTGAACCTTCTCCCCATTTAGATAACAGTCTGCACTATTGTTCCTTTTACCGAAGTGCATTATCATACATTTCCCAACACTGTATTCCACCTGCCATTTCTTTGCCCATTCTTCCTATTTGTCTAAGTCCTGCTGTAATCGCATTGCTTCCTCAGCACTACCTACTCCTCTGCCTATCTTTGTATCATCCGCAAACTCTGCCACAAAGCCATCAATTCCATTATCCAAATCATTGACAAACAATGTGAAAAGTTTTGGTCCCAAGACTGACCTCTGAGAAACATCACTGGCAGCCAACCAGAAAAGTCCCTTTTTATTTCCACTCGCTGCCTCCTGCCTGTCAGCCACTCCTCTATCCATGCCAGTATCTTTCCTGTAACACCATAGGATTTTATCTTGTTAAGCAGCCTCTTGTGTGGCACCTTATCAAATGCCTTCTGAAAATCCAAGTAAATGACATTCACTGCCTCTCCTTTGTCCATCCTGTTCGTTACTTCCTTGAAGAACTTTAACAAATTTGTCAGGCAAGATTCCCCTTTACAGAAACCATGCAGACTTTGACTTATTTTATCATTAGTCTCCAAGTACCCTGAAACCTCATCCTTAATAATAGACTCCAACACTTTCCCAACCACTGGAGTTAGGCTAACTAGCCTATAATTTACTTTCTTTTGCTTCATCCCTTCTTAAAGAGTAACATTTGCAATCTTCCAGTCCTCTGAGATCATGCCAGAATCAAGTGATTGTTGAAAGATCATGACCAATGCATCTGTTATCTCTTCAGCAACCTCTTTCAGAACTCAGGTGTGTATTCCTCCTGGTCCAGGTGACTTATCCACCTTAAGACCTTTGATTTTGTCTAGCACTTTTTCCTTTGTAATAGCAATAGCACTTACTCCTGATCCCTGACACTCTCAAGCTTCTGGCACTGTCTTCCACAGTGAAGACAGATGCGAAGTACCCATTTAGTTCATCCGCCATTTCTTTGTCCCCCATTACTACCTCACTAGACACGAGGAAATCTGCAGATGCTGGAAATTCAAACAACACACACAAAATGCTGGTGGAACGCAGCAGGCCAGGCAGCATCTATAGGAAGAAGTACAGTCGACGTTTCAGGCTGAGACCCTTCGTCAGGACTAACTGAAAGAAAAGATAGTAAGAGATTTGAAAGTAGGAGGGGGAAGGGGAAATCCAAAATGATAGGAGAAGACAGGAGGGGGAGGGGTGAAGCTGAGAGCCAGAAAGGTGATTGGCAAAAGGGATACAGAGGTAGAGAAGGGAAAGGATCATGGGACGGGAGGCCTAGGGAGAAAGAAAGGGGGAGGGGAGCACCAGAGGGAGATGGAGAGCAGGCAAGGAGTGATTGTGAGAGGGGCAGAGAGAGAAAAAAAGGAGGGGGAAAATAAATAAGGGATGGGGTAAGAAGGGGAGGAGGGGCATTAACGGAAGTTAGAGAAATCAATGTTCATGCCATCAGGTTGGAGGCTACCCAGACGGAATATAAGGTGTTGTTCCTCCAACCTGAGTGTGGCTTCATCTTGACAGTAGAGGAGGCCATGGATAGCATTTTGTGTGTGTTACTACCTCACTAGCATCATTTTCCAGTGGTCCAATATCAACTCCAGCCTCCCTTTTACTCTTTACATAAATGAAAAACTTTTGGTATCCTGCTTTATGTTATTAGCTAGTCTGCCCTCATATTTCATCCTTACCCTTCTTATAGCTTTTTAGTTGCCTTTTGTTGGATTTTAAAAGCCTTCCAATTGTCCAACTTCCCACTCACTTTTGCACCTTATATGCCCTTTCCTTAGCTCTTCTGCAGTCCTTAACATAACTAAGCTCAGTAAAAGGTCAACTATGGTCCCATTAATTAGGGGAGGGAGAATATATCTGATATGCCTGCTTCTAATCACTATCTCCAAAGGACACAGAACATTACTATGCAGGAACAGACTCTTCGGCCCACAATGTTATGCAAAATTAATTAAGCTTGTAATTAAATGGCCAACTAAACTAAACTTCAGCCTACACAATGTCCTTCCATTTTCCTGACATTCGTCTGTCTATCTAAGTGCCTCTTAAGAATCCCTAATGTGGCTAGGGGAGGCTCAAACACCATCTATAAATTTGCCCATGACACTACTGTCGGCAGAATTTCAGATGGTGACAAGGTGGCATATAGGGGCGAATTAAATCGACTGGTTGACTGGCGTCACAACAGCAAGCTTGCACTCAATGTCAGTAAGACCAAGGAATTGATTGTAGACTTCAGGAAGGGGAAGTTGAGGGAATAGACACCAGTTCCCATTGAGCGATCAGAAGTGAAAACGCTGAGCAGTTTCAAGTTCCTAGGTGTCAACGTATCTGAGAATCTGTCCTGGGTCCAACACATCTTTGCAGTTATAAAGAAGACACGACAGTGGCTGTAGTTCATCAGGAGTTTTGGGGAGACTTGGTATGTCACGAAAGACTCTTGCAAATTTCTACAGATGTACCGTCCAGAGCATTCTAACCGGTTGCATCACCTTCCAGTATGGAGAGGCCACTGCACAGGGTTAGAAAAAAGCTGCAGAAAGTTGCAAACTCAGCCAGCTTCATCGTGGACACTAGTTCTCCTGGCATCAAGTACACATTCAAAGGGGATTGCTCAAAAAGGTGGCATTTATCGTCTCAGACCGCCACCCCCATCACTCAGGGCATGCCCTCCTCTCATTTCTACCATCAGGAAGGAGGTACAGGAGCCTGAAGCCACACACCCAACGACTCCGGAATAGCATCTTACCCTCTGGCATCAGATTTATGAATGAGCATTGAACCCATGAACACTCCCTCACTTTTTTTTTGCTCTCTTTTTGCAATACTTAATTTATTTTTTTAAGTATATAGTTCTTATCTTAATTCATAGTTTTAAAATTATTATATGTACCGCTGCCATAAAAGAACACATTTCACGACATATGCCGGTGATATTAAACCTGATTCTGATTCTGATTCTAACGTATTTGCCTTTACCACCACCCCAGGCAGCATATTCCAGACAGCCACCGGTCTCTGTGTAAAAATCTTGCCCCTCTCACCTCCTTTAAACTTACCCCCCCCCCCCCCCCCACGTTAAACGCATGCCCTCTGGTATTAGACATTTCAACCCTGGGAAAAAGATTCTGTCTGTCTACTCTATCTATGCCTCTGATAATCTTATAAACCTCTATCAGATCTCTCTTCAGCCTCCACCTCTCATTATAGCACGTGCTCTCTAATCTCGGCAGCACCTTGGTAAACCTCTTCCGCACCCTCTGCAAGGCCTTGACATTCTTCCTACAATGGAGCGATTAGGACTGTATGCAATATTCCAGATGTTGCAGAACTAGAGTTTTATAAAGTTGCAACATAACTTCCTGACTACTGAACACAGTGCCTCGACTAATAAAAGAAAACATCCTATGTTCCTTCTTGACTACCCTGTCAGCCTACGTAGCCACTTTCAGAGAGCTATGAACTTGGACTTCTTGGCTCATCAACACTGTTAAGTGTCTTTCTCGTGACACTGTACTGTCTCTAGACATTTGACCTACAAGGTGTAGCAGTTCACATTTGTCTGGGTTAAGCTCCATCTAGCATTTGTCTGCTCATATCCGCAACTTATGTACATATATGCTGCTATACTCTTTGCCAGTCTTCTACGCTATCTACAACACCAGCAGTCTGTCAATCATCTGAAAAATTACTAACTCACCCACCAACATTATCATCCAGGTCATTTATGTACATCACAAACATCAACGATCCCAGTCCAGATCCCTGCAGGACATCGCTAATCACAGACCTCCAATTAGAATAAGTCCTCTTAACCCTTATGCTCTGCCCTCTACGGACATGCCAGTTCTGGATCCAAGGGTGAAGACTGTGTGTAAAAGTGCACAGGCAAATATCACTGCTGTATCTCCTCCCAGTTACAATGGCTGCATCAGCACTCGCCATTTACAGAAATCACAGGCTTATATACGAGCAGGATGGTTCTTGGAATGGCTACAAGAGGGCTATTGACACCAAAGAAGTTAGACTCCCATAAAGCGCACTACATTCAATGTAATTCAATTTCAAAGTTCAAAGTAGATTTATTGTCAAAGTACATAGATGTCACCATATACAATGCTGAGATTCATTTCCTTGTGGCCCTGCTTAATAAATCCGATAGTTGTTGTCGTTGCTACTAGTCTTGTTCTGCTGAACATTGTACCATGTTACGTTGGTGCTAAAATGTGTGATGACACTTTCAGGCTGTCCTGGCACAGTCTTAGGTTGTGTTGGTTGCTGCCACAAATGGCTCATTTCAAATGTGTTCAATGTACATGCAATAAATAAATCTAAATCTGAAATCTTTTCATATCATATTTCCTTGCGGCCATTTGGCCCATCGGGACTATGCAGACAGCTAGAGCCCATCAGTCCCATTCTACCAATGGTCCAATGCGCTTTTCTTTTCTGGTTGTAGGGATTCCCTGTAAAATACTAGCTAAGCTTCCCAGTGGCAGAGGTGCATGGTTTGACTGGATTTTAATGTTACAAAGGAGCATTGTAGACCTTCAAATCATCAGCTTTACTTGCCAATGATGAACTCTTCACCGCCTGCCAGACGTTAGTGTAGGATACAGCGGTGTGAATCACTGGGAAAAGAAGGGAGAATTCCATTACCTGGATGTATTGACCTTGATCCTTCTTGATGCTCCACACATGTCATCAGATGTAATATGTTGTTCAAATAGATCTCTCCATTCAGCTAGACAGCTTTGAATAGCATTTTAGCAGGAGCTATGTAGAAGTCGCCAACCATTACAGCATTTAATTGTGCGGCACTTAATCGCAGGGTTTAAAATTGGATGATTACAATGTTTAAACGAAGGAAACAGAGCAGACAGAACATTCGGCAAAGTAATTCCCTACGAAAGCTGTGCCTACTGAGTCAGTGGTGGATAATTACACTGGAGAAACTCAGTGCAGGTGGGTCAATGGAAAGAAATGACTTCTGTACATAAACAAGCAACATGCATTGAACTTAGAACGCCACAGCACAGTACAGGCCCTTTGAGGGATGATGTCGTGCCAAGCTCCTAACCTACCCCAAGATCAATCTACCCCTTCCCTTCTACAAAGCCCTCCATTCATCTTTCATCCACATACCTATTTAAGAGTTTCTTAAATGCCCCTAATGTATCTGCCATTACCGCTACCCCTGTTAGGGTGCTTCAGACACCACCAGTCTCTATGTGGAGGAACTCAGAAGGTTAGGCAGCATCTATGGAAATGAATGAACAGTTATTCAACAGGACTGGAAAGGAAGGGGGAAGACACCGGAATAAAAAGTTTGGGTGGCGTGGGTAGGAGGCTAGCTGGAAGGTGATAGGTGAAGCCAGGTGGGTGGGAAAGGTCTGGTTGGGTGCGTGGTCGAAGAGTTGGGGTGGGGGCAGCAGTGATCACAGCGGGGGAGCAGTCAGAGAGGGTCTCACTGAGCTCCCATCGAAAAGAAGATTTAAATGTCATCAGAGTAGGGATCCCTCAAAGAGTCTTCACAGTGGAGCAGCAAGTCACAAACATGACAATGTCCCTTTCTATTAGCCATTTCTGCCCTGGGAAAATGTCCATTCTATAAGGCTCTTATCAAGCCAACTCTCATCCTCCTTTGCTCAAAGGCGAAAAACCTTAGCTCACTCAACCTCTCCTTTTAAGACATGCTCTCTAAACCAGGCAGCATCCTGGTAAACCTCCTCAATGGATATGTATAATCTTCGTCATGGAAACATCAAATGGGTATAGTAAAGTCAATGCCCAACATAGCAAGGCCCCACAGAGAGTGATCAGATAATTCCCTCTAAAAATGTAAATACTTGGAATGTTCCCTGTTCTGTATGTGTGGAACAAGAACGGCAATGGAGCAGAATGATTAAACATTTTTAAAGATTCATGTTAGCCTCGGTACAAAAAGAGGTGTTTGATATTGGGAGATTGCAGGGGGTTTCATGTTAATAATTGTTGTGATGAAGTTAATGGATGCCAGGATAGAGGAAATACCGGCAACTCACAGTACGGTAGTGACGAACCAGGCACGCCAACGAAAAAATATGTGCGCTCAAAAGCCCCGGGACCTTCCGCACGTTCGATTCACCACATGGTCAATCAGCTGCATGCACACTTGCCAACTCTCGTAACCGGTCCGATGCAGTTCACTGTCCTCGTCAAGTGCCAGCAGATCTTTCATCCGATCTCACAGAAATCTTGGTTTAAAAACTGAGAACCTGGGGAAGACTCAGCAGGTCAGGCAGCTTTGGTTGAAGGAGAAGTAGTCAGTGTTTCAGAACAAGTGGAGGGTCCCTGATCTGAAACTTCAACCATATAAAAATTACAAACAAGAGAAAGTCTGCAGATGCTGGAAATTTGAGCAGCACACACACAATGCAGGAGGAACTCAGCAGGCCAGGCAGCATCTATGGAAAAAAGTGAGTTTCTCTCTCCCCTCCCCCCCCCCATCTTTCAAATCTACTTAGCTTTTTGTTTCTCCAGTCCTGCCGAAGGGTTTCAGCCTGAAACGTCACTGTACTTTTTTCCATAGACGCTTCCCGGCCTGCTGAGTTCCTCCAGCATTTTGTGTGTGTTGCCCAAATAAAAAAATAGTTGTGCTTAAGAGAATGGAGGAATATTAGATCATGTGCAGGCAGATGGGTTTGGATTAATTTGACATCATGGTCAGCACAGACTGTTAAAATATATATTTATTTATTTAGCGATTCAGTGCAGTCCTATTTGGGTCCTTCTGGCCCAATGGGAGAACGCTGCCAATTACACCCATGTGACCAATTGACCTACTAACTCGTACCTCTCTGGAATGTGGGAGGAGACCAGAGCACCTCGAGGAAACCCATGTGATCAGAGGGAGAACACACAAAATCCTTACAGACAGTGACGGAAGTGGAACCCTGATCAAATACTGGAGCCGTAAAGCATTATGCAAACCACTGTGCTACTGTGCCACCCCACTGAAGATGGCCCAGATGTATCCTGGACTGAGCAGGTCATTGTATCAGGTGAGGTTGCCCATCCTCTGCGGGAGTTTAATAAAGCCAGAGGGGGTTTTATGCAAGTGTGCAATTTCACGACGGGTCTCGAAAGACGGAGCGTGTGGCAGACTGAGTGACCAAACCCTGCTCCCAATTCTCACGTTTGGATGAATTTCCCACTATGTTGAAGAACTGCCATTGCTGGATTCCGTTCCAGTCTTTGTCTGGTGTGGTCCTCTAAATCTAAAAGTCTAAAAGCTACTATCAGTAATGGTGCCTCTCAGAGTCCAACTCTATGCCCCCGTGGTGAGAGGTGGAAATGATAAGGCCGGCCAACAGGGCTCAGGTGAAGCTGGAGAGGCCAATCCCCTGTACAGGGGATACAATGGATTTCAGAAACATTGATGAACTCCAACCAGACCATCAACCTCAGAGGATGCTGGAGACAGGAAGTCATCGATGACCTGCGCTCCAGGGGAGATAAGAGCCCAAGTAAGTAAATAATCAGTAATGGTGATAGCGAACTTCCAAGATGTTGCAAAAACCCGTCTGGTTTCTGCATGTAATCAGAGTGTATGACTCCAGATCAGAGCCAGTCCAGATCTGGATGACGTGGAAATGGCCTAGCTGTATCACGTTTCTCAGTCAGAGGGTGAGGAATTTTAGGGTGGGGAATCTGGATTGGTACGTGGTGAGTGGCCTCTGGCTTCCTACCTTTCAGCTCCCTCTTATGAAGAGCCAGGGCAAATCAGGAAAAGACGTCATTCCCATACACCATGCATGCGCTGGTTATTTAAAATACTACTTCAATAACATCACCTGCTCTTTCTCCAAAGCAAAGCCAAGTCTTCCTTGTCAATATTTGTAATTTTAAATTTATTTTGGAGTCAAGGGTGGGTCCGGTTCAGCTCACTGCTCCTGGACTCAGGCTGTGGCCTGTAACTAGTGGACTTCCAAACTGGCTGCTGTGCTGCCTGGCTTTGTGACCTTCAGTTCTGAATGCTGTTTGCTTTCTTTTATTGTTTGTGCAATTTGTTTTTTTCTCTCTCTCTGCACACTGGATGCTTGGCGTTCTTTTGTTTTTAATGCCATCTGTTGGGTTTCTGCGTTTCCTGGCTCACTATGAGGCAATGAATCTCAAGGTTATGTAAAATATACATATCTTGAACTTTGAACTTTGCAAAATGTTATCATATATCACCTCTGCCATTTTTTTAAATTTGCAGTTTGATTTCTTTTATCTGCCTTTAAACGTAGTGTTTTTGTAAATTCTATTGTATTTATTTTCCTGTAGATCCCTGAAAGAGAAAGAATCTTAAAGTATTATATGGTATCATATGTATGTGTTTTGATAATTAATTTACTTTGAACCTTTGTACTTTTAAATTTCTCACTCTACCCTGTCAAGTGATGCATTGCAGAGATTCACAAGTCACTGTGTTAAAATTTTCACACAACCAAGCCTCTCCCTTCTATTTTCCCAATTACATAAATCTCTCTCAGATAGTTATGAACCATCAGTTACCATGACATGTTATTCCTGTCTATTCCATCAAAGTCAAAGTAAATTGAAAATCTAAGTATATGGTACCATTTACTGCTGTGTGATTTCTTGGAGGCTGAAGAGAGCTGGTCTTTGCACATCTATACTCACAACCTTCTACAGATGTACAGTAGGGAGCACCCTAACAAGATGCATCGCTGCTCGGTACAGAAACCGCACTGTGGCAGACAGAAAGGCTCTACCACAGGTAGTCAAAACTGCCTGATGCATCATTGACACCAGCTGACCCTCCATCAGGGACATAAGTACAGAAAGACCATAAGATCATAAGGTATTGGAGCAGAAGTAGGCCATTCGGCCCATCAAGTCTACTCTGCCGTTCAATCATGGCTGATCCAATTCTTTCAGGCATCCCAACTCCACTGCCTTCTCCCCATACTCTTTGATGCCCTGGCTAATCAAGAACCTATCTATCTCTGCCTTAAATACACCCAATGACTTGGCCTCCACAGCCGCTCGTGGCAACAAATTCCACAGATTTACCATCCTCTGACTAAAGTAATTTCTCCACATCTCAGTTCTAAATGGACGTCCTTCAATCCTGAAGTTGTGCCCTCTTGTTCTAGACTCCCCTACCAAGGGAATTAACTTTGCCATATCTAATCTGTTCAGGCCTTTTAACATTCGGAATGTTTCTATGAGATCCCCCCCTCATTCTCCTGAACTCCAGGGAATACAGCCCAAGAGCTGCCAGACGTTCCTCATACGGTAACCCTTTCATTCCTGGAATCATTCTCGTGAATCTTGTCTGAACCCTCTCCAATGTCAGTATATCCTTTCTAAAATAAGGAGCCCAAAACTGCACACAATACTCCAAGTGTGGTCTCATGAGTGCCTTATAGAGCCTCAACATCACATCCTTGATCAT
Source organism: Hemitrygon akajei (assembly GCF_048418815.1). Taxonomy (NCBI): domain Eukaryota; kingdom Metazoa; phylum Chordata; class Chondrichthyes; order Myliobatiformes; family Dasyatidae; genus Hemitrygon; species Hemitrygon akajei. Next base: position 160,120,065 of record NC_133134.1, on the reverse strand, counting down.
ATATTCTATACCTCTAGAAATTAATGCCAACATTACATTCGCCTTCTTCACCACTGACTCAACCTGCAGGTTCACCTTTAGGGTATCCTGCACAAGGACTCCCAAGTCCCTTTGCATCTCTGTGTTTTGAATTCTCTCTCCATCTAAATAATTGTCTGCCTGTTTATTTCTTCCACAAAGTGCATGACCATACACTTTCCAACATTGTATTTCATTTGTCACTTCTTTGTCCATTCCCCTAAACTATCTAAGTCTCTCTGCAGGCTCTCTGTTTCCTCAACACTACCCGCTCCTCCACCTATCTTTGTATCATCGGAAAATTTAGCCACAAATCCATTAATCCCACAGTCTGAATCATTGACATACATCGTAAAAAGCAGCGGTCCCAACACCGACCCCTGTGGAACTCCACTGGTAACCGGCAGCCAGCCAGAATAGGATCTCTTTATTCCCACTCTCTGTTTTCTGCTGACCGGCCAATGCTCCACCCATGCTAGTAACTTCCCTGTAATTCCATGTGCTCTTCTCTTGCTAAGCAGCCTCATGTGCAGCACCCTGTCACGGGCATTCTCAAAAAGAATGGTGCAGGAAAGGCCAGCAATATCCCACCCACTCTGCTCATGGACTGCTCCACTCCCACCAGGCAGGAGGCTACATATCATCCACACCAAGACCAGCAGACTCAAGGACTTTTACTTTCCCCGAGCAGTAAGGCTGATCAACCCCTTCACCCGCTAACCCAGCCCACCACACTCTCCAACAACACTACTTTATCATTTCATGTCAGAGTCACTTTCTGTACAGGCACTCCTGTGCCTGCCATCACTTCATGGACATACAATCAATCTATGTATATAAGCTATCTTATGTATTTATATTTCAAGTTCAAGTCTATTTTCATCTGACTGTACATATATATAACCAAACGAAACAAAGTTCCTCCGGACCGCAGTGCACCCACACAACATATATCACAAACAGCACATAGAACAAAATATTACCACAAATACATTAACAAAATACAATTCAAAGTTCATGTAGTGCACAGCACAGGGAAACAGTAAATAATAAACATCTTATTATCCTAGTGATGCGACGGTGGTGGTGGCAGGGTATTCATTAGACTCATTTATTGTGGTTTTTTAATTATTGTGTTCTTTATCTTATTGTGTCTTTTCGTGCTGCAACGGATCTGGAGTAACAATTACCTCACTCTCCTTTACACTTGTATACTGGAAATGACATTGAACAATCTTGAAATATTGAATGATTTACAGTCTGCCAAATCTTTCATCCCTCGCTGCTGAATGTTTATCACCTACACATGATGGAGATTAGAAATTAGTGTGATAATCAGATTTATGCTGCTTTAGTGAGAACGCTGAACACTGACGTGCTGTCTCTCTGCTAAGTCCCAACTTACAAATCTGTCGTGTTATGATTCCGGTTTAACCAATCAAAACGCTTTTCCCAAAAGCAGGATCTTTAACTCCGTCTTCACTTTCACACTTGTTCGTCTCACATGAGGATTGTTTACAGGAAAAATGAGTAAGTGTTTATGTGGTGATTTTTAAGAGCCATTTTTAAAAATGTAATCAATTAAAAGGTGATGCAATCCTCAAGAAGGCACATTGTTGTGTATTTAATATTTTGATAATATTTGAGCAATCTTATATATATGTTGGTTGATTCAGCATTCATGTTCATTTCAATAATTAATTTTGAATTATATGTATAAATACATCAATTGCATATGTCATTACAGTACCACCCAGCACATGCGTGCCCCGCTCAGAGTAAACTCAAAGTTAGACTCACATCCCGGACTCCTGTGTGTTCTTTTGAATTAGTTTAATGTTTTGAAGTTACAAAGCATAACACACACCAGTGGCAAACTCATTGGGAGTTTGAGGTGATTTGGTGTGTCACCAAAGACTCCAGCAAATTTCTGCAGATGTACCGTGAAGAATATTCTGACTGGTTGCCATCAAGGGCATCTTCAAATGGCAGTGTTTCAAGAAGGTAGCATCCATCATTATGGACCCTCACCACCTGGAATATGCCCTCTTCTCATTACTACCATCGGGAAGGAGGTATGGGAGCCTGAGTGTTTTAGTCTCCCCTCCGCCATCAGATTTCCAAATAGTCCAAGAACCCATGAAATGTACCTCACTATTAGATTAGATTAGATTCAGCTTTATTGTCATTGTGCCAAGTACAGATACAAAGCCAATGAAATGCGGTTAGCATCTAACCAGAAATGCAAAGAATAGTGTTATTTACAAAATAACTACGAATGAAAAGTAAGTGCTACAGCACACAAACATAAAAGTACTAAGACAGTACAACATGGGTGCAATACTGCTTACTGCTGTGATGTGAGGTTCAGCAGGGTCACAGCCTCAGGGAAGAAGCTCTTCCTGTGCCTGCTGGTGCGGGAGCGGAGGCTCCTATAGCACCTACCGGATGGGAGGAGAGTAAAAAGTCCATGATTAGGGTGAGATGCATCCTCGATAATGCTTCTCGCCCTGCCCAGGCAGTGTTTATGGTAGATGTTCTCAATGGTGGGCAATTGGGTGCCGATAATCCGCTGGGCAGTTTTCACCACCCGCTGAAGTGTTTTGCGGTCCGATACTGGACAATTGCCATACCACACTGAGATGCAGTTGGTGAGGTTGCTCTCAATGGTACAGTGGTAAAAGTCCTGGGGCAGAGGTGAGCTTTCTTGATGCTCTGCAGGAAATAAAGGCGCTGTTGCTCTCATGCTCTCATTCTGCACTATTTCTTTAATTTTTAAATATTTCTTATTGTAACTTATAGTAATTTTATGCGTTGCACTGTACTCTACCACAAAACAACAAATTTCACATCAATTAATTTTATTAGTCAATGTTTCAGAGAGTAACTCAGATGGTGCAAAATGATGTAGTGTTCATGGGTTCAATGTCCATTCAGAAATCAGATGGCGGGGGGAAGAAGCTGTTCCTGAATCACTAAGTTTGTGCCTTCAGGCTTCTGTACCTCCTACCAGCTGGTAGCAATGAGAAAAGGGCATGCCCTGGGTGCTGGAGGTCCTTAATAATAGACGCTGCCTTTCTGAGACACCGTTCCTTGAAGATGTCCTGGGTACTTTGTAGGCTAGTACCCAAGATGGAGCTGACTAGATTTACAACCCTCTCTATTTATGTATTGCTCTGTACTGCTGCCACAAAAAAATATCATTACATAGGTGAGTGATGATAAGCCTGATTCTGATATGGGTCTCCATTGTGGACTGAGAGTGGGAACAGCACAGGGAGAGGGGAATCATGGTTGGGAAAAGGGGAAGGGAGAGGGGAGGGTGTGGGTAGCATTTGAGAAACATTCTATGAAGATCAATAAACCAATTGTTTGAAATCAAATGACCTTGCCTGGTGTCTCAGGTCTGGGTGTGTCTGCACCCACGTCACCCCTGCCCCAGCACTCCATCTCTGTCATCCATCCCACAGCTCTCCAACATTGCCCCATCCTCATCATTCCCAAATACGAACAAGATAAAATCTTCAGATGCTGGAAATCCAAGCAAACACACAAAATGCTGGAGGGACTCAGCAAGCCAGGCAGCACCTGCGGAAAAGAGTACAGTTGGCGTTTCGTGCTGAGGCCCTCCAGCAGGCCTGGCCTGCTGGAGTTCCTCCTGCCTTTTGTCTGTGTTGCTCACCACTCCCAACAACCTCTGCCCCCACCAGATTTAAAAACTCGCTCTCTGCTCCACGTTGACAAATACGGTACTGTGCAAAAGTCTCAGGCACCCTAGCCTTAAATGTACCTGAGACTTTTGCAGAATTCTGCTGGCTCATTATAAACAGCCCATCCTTCAGGAAAAGCTGGCGGGAAGTGGAGATTATGGGATTATTGGATCTTTATTCATCATATGAGACTCTAAGTAACCAGTGAGTGTAAACAGGAGCGCGGGATTTAGAATGCTGTCAACACAAGGCTATCGGAAATTAATCAGAGCCGTGGATTACAACATATAGATGTCTGTGAACTCTCTAATTCCATAATCTGTAGGTTGATGAATGGTTCCAGTTAATGAATTTTCTTCCATCTCAGTAAAAGCAGTTAATCATTTTAGGGTTTTATCCCTAACTCGGACACCAATCCTACGTACAGTCTTTTGCCCACTAGAGGGGCTATGAGGGGTGGGAATATCAATGGAAGCAGGAGAGGAAAAGAACAAGTTGCTTGGTTTGGTCCCGATGAAGGGTCCCAGCCTGAAACATCGACTGTTTATCCCTCTCCATAGATGCTCCTGACCTACTGAGTTCCTCCAGCACTTTGCATACGTTCCCCTGGATTTCCAGCATCTGCAGAACCTCTTGAATCTATTGCTTGGTTTAATTGTTATTTATAGACAATAGACAATAGGTGCAGAAGTAGACCATTTGGCCCTTCAAGCCTGCATCGCCATTCTGAGATCATGGCTGATCATCTACTATCAATACCCGGTTCCTGCCTTGTCTCCATATCCCTTGATTCCCCTATCCATAAGATACCTATCTAGCTCCTTCTTGAAAGCATCCAGAGAATTGGGCTCCACTGCCTTCTGAGGCAGTGCATTCAAGACCCCCACAACTCTCTGGGAGAAGTTTTTCCTTAACTCTGTCCTAAATGACCTACCCTTTATTCTCAAACCATGCCCTCTGGTACTGGACTCTCCCAGCATCTGGAACATATTTCCTGCCTCTATCTTGTCCAATCCCTTAATAATCTTATATGTTGCAATCAGATCCCCTCTCAATCTCCTTAATTCCAGCGTGTACAAGCCCAGTCTCTCTAACCTCTCTGCATAAGACAGTCCGGACATCCCAGAAATTAACCTTGTGAATCTATGCTGCACTTCCTCTACAGCCAGGATGTCCTTCCTTAACCCTGGAGACCAAAACTGTACACAATACTCCAGGTGTGGTCTCACCAGGACCCTGTACAAATGCAAAAGGATTTCCTTGCTCTTATGCTTAATTCCCTTTGTAATAAAGGCCAACATTCCATTGGCCTTCTTCACTGCCTGCTGGACTTGCTCATTCACCTTCAGTGACTGATGAACAAGGACTCCTAGATCTCTTTGTATTTCTCCCTTACCTAACTCTACACCACTCAGATAATAATCTGCCTTCCTGTTCTTACTCCCAAAGTGGAGAACCTCACACTTATTCACATTAAACGTCATCTGCCAAGTATCTGCCCACTCACTCAGCCTATCCAAGTCACCCTGAATTCTCCTAACATCCTCATCACATGTCACACTGCCACCCAGCTTAGTATCATCAGCAAACTTGCTGATGTTATTCTCAATGCCTTCATCTAAATCATTGATGTAAATCATAAACAGCTGTGGTCCCAATACCGAGCCCTGTGGCACCCCACTAGTCACCACCTGCCATTCCAAGAAACACCCATTCACCGTTACTCTTTGCTTTCTATCTGCCAACCAGTTTTCTATCCATGTCAATATCTTCCCCACAATGCCATGAACTCTGATTTTACCCACCAATCTCCTATGTGGGACCTTATCAAATGCCTTCTGAAAATCGAGGTACACTACATCCACTGGATCTCCCTTGTCTAACTTCCTGGTTATATCCTCGAAAAACTCCAATAGATTAGTCAAGCATGATTTGCCCTTGGTAAATCCATGCTGGTTCGGCCCAATCCTGTCACTGCTATCTAGATATGTCACTATTTCATCTTTAATAATGGACTCTAGCATCTTCCCCACTACTGATGTTAGGCTGACAGGATGATAGTTCTCTGTTTTCTCCCTCCCTCCTTTCTTAAAAAGTGGGATAACATTAGCCATTCTCCAATCCTCAGGAACTGATCCTGAATCTAAGGAACATTGGAAAATGATTACCAATGCATCCGCAATTTCCAGGGCCACCTCCTTTAGTACCCTAGGATGCAGACCATCTGGACCTGGGGATTTGTCAGCCTTCAGTCCCATCAGTCTACTCATCACCTTTTCTTTCCTAATGTCAATCTGTTTCATTTCCTCTGTTACCCTATGTCCCTGGCCCATCCATACATCTGGGAGATTGCTTGTCTCTTCCCTAGTGAAGACAGATGTAAAGTACTTATTAAATTCTTCTGCCATTTCTCTGTTTCCCACAACAATTTCACCCAATTCATTCTTCAAGGGCCTAACATTGTTCTTAACTATCTTCTTTCTCTTCACATACCTAAAAAAGCTTTTGCTATCCTCCTTTATATTCCTAGCTAGCTTGCATTTGTACCTCATTTTTTCTCCCCGTATTGCCTTTTTAGTTAAGTTCTGTTGTTCCTTAAAAATTTCCCAATCATCTGTCCTCCCACTCATCTCAGCTCTGTCATATTTCCTTTTTTTTAATGCTATGCAATCTCTGACTTCCTTTGTCGACCACTGTGGCCCCTTTTCCCCCCTTTGAATCCTTCCTTCTCCGGGGGATGAACTGATTTTGCACCTTGTGCATTATTCCCAAGAATACCTGCCATTGCTGTTCCACTGTCTTTTCTGCTAGGATATCCATCCAGTTAACTTTGGCCAGCTCCTCCCTCATGGCTCCATAGTTTCCCCTGTTCAACTGCAACACTGACACCTCCGATCTGCCCCTATCCTTCTCAAATTGCAGATAAAAACTTATCATATTATGGTCACTACCTCCTAATGGCTCCTTTACTTCAAGATCGCTTATCAAATCCTGTTCATTACACAAGACTAAATCCAGAATAGCCATGTCCCTGGTCGGCTCTCGTACAAGCTGTTCCAAGAATGCATCCCGTAGGCACTCTACAAACTCCCTATCCTGGGGTCCAGCACCAACCTGATTCTCCCAGTTCAGCTGCATGTTGAAATCCCCCATAACTACTGCAACATTACCTTTGCCACATGCCAATGTTAACTCCCTATTCAACTTGCACCCAATATCCATGCTACTGTTTGGTGGCCTGTAGACAACACCCATTAGGGTCTTTTTGCCCTTACTGTTCCTCAGTTCTATCCACACAGACTCTACTTCTCCTGACCCTATGTCCCCCCTTGCAAAGGACTGAATCTCATTCCTCACCAACAGGTTCACCCCACCCCCTCTGCCCACATTTCTGTCCCTACGATAGCACGTATACCCTTGTACATTCATTTCCCAGGTCTGATCTCCCTGCAGCCATGTCTCTGTTATCCCAACAACATCATAGTTACCCATTTGCACCTGAGCTTCAAGCTCATCTGCCTTATTTCTGACACCGTGCATTCAGATATAGAATTTTTAGCCCATTTCTCCTCTCTCTGTTTAAATCACTGCTTATTGTACTTAACCCAGCTCCCCGAACTCCCATCGGGCTATACGCCCCTTGAATTTTGTTGTCCTTTCTAAATTTACTTATTCTTTCTGCACATTTAACTCCATGTTCCGTCAGACCATCCCTCTGTACATGTGTCCTCCTATTTACCATATCATGGTCTGAAAATTGCCTGCAAAACTCTCTCTCCCACTCTGCAACCCCCTCTAGAGTTCCATAATGAGTATCCTTGGCCTCTTCTGTCACTCTACACGGTGACCCTCCTCAAACATATGTCACACACGTGCTGATGGCACTTAGCGGCCTCATTCACCTCCCTTCCCGGATCATTCACTTGAATTGATTTATTCAGTAAATGAGAGCTATTTAAAATAATGGGACAACAGAAACTACAGCATTTTTTCCCACATCAAAGATCCCACCATATTGAACTCAATGACAGACTGCCTTAAGGACACCAGCTCTGGATTTTCTCCTCAGGGTTTACTCCCAAAGCCTCCCCACGAGTGGTACAGCTGCAAGGCAGCGGAACCTCGAGAACAGAGTTTTCCTTCTCCTAGATGTCAAACACGGCTGCCAACCCCATCTGCCTGAACCGATTGGTTTTCATGTGCCAGTAACCCACCTTTGCCCTGTCTCCTGTCAGTAGAAATGGTTCTGCCACACTTAGTAGCTAAGCCACACGTGAAGGCCAGGCACCGTGTGACTTGGTTGTCATAGGCTATTTGGGAACATTATAGTGGAACTTATCCCCATCACCACCCCCAGCTTTAACAAACTTACGGGACCATTAACTGCCTAGTCAAAACTTAATTAGTGCTTCTAAATGTATTGCCTTTAAATTAGGCAAAGGTGGTATTGTGATCATACGACATGCTAGAAGTTTGATTGAAAAGGTAGATTTTAAGGAATATCTTTAATGGAGGAGAGATGTTTAAGAATCCTGGAGACGCAGAAACCCTTGAATAGAGGGTTCAAAGTTCAAAGTAAATTTATTATCCAAAAATCTATGTGTCACCATATACAACCCTGAGATTCATTTCCTTGCAGGCATTCACAGTAGGACAAAGAAACAGAATATAATCAATGAAAAACCACACACCACTGATAAAGTAAGCAATACTGAGCCCATGAATTGTGGAGTCCTTGACAGTGTCTATAGGTTGTGGAATCAGTTCAGTGTTGAGGTGAGTGAGGTTATCCATACCGGTTCAGGGGGTAATAACTGTTCCTGATCCTGCCGGTGTGTCACCTAAAGGTCCTGTGCCTCCTTTCTGACTGTAGCCGTGAGAAGAGATCAGGGTCTGGATACTGGGGGTCCCTCATGGTGGATGCTACTTTCTTATCAGAAGTAACTCTACAGGAGTGTAATTTCCATTCAGAGAGCAATACAATACGGATTCCGGCCATTCGTCCCAACCAGCCTACGCCGACAGGGAACATGAGGAGAGGAACTGAGTGAGCGGACGTTACCTGGGCAGTGAAACAAAATATGGAGCCTTAGTTTGATTGACAGAGGCGTGGTCCAATCATCTGGGCACTAATACGCCTTTAAACAAGCTCAGCCATTCAGAGATTGCGGCGCTTTGATAGGGCGTTGCAGACATAAGACGCAGGCGCGGATAGGCGGAAACTTCCGGGTTTACTGACTGGGGAAAAGAGCCGGGAAGCGCACGTCAATCATTCGGACCCCGGGACTCGGGAGAACGGGGCCGTGAGCGTGGACAAGTAGATGCACGGTATCTTTTATACCGCTTGCTTTTTCCTAGTCACCGGGGCAGGTGGCAACAATGCAAAGGGCAAAGAAATTCGGGCGGAGGCGATGGCCCGGTACAGGTCAGTGCTGCAACCGAGGGCTTTAAGGAGAAACGATGCAGGTTGGAAAATCAGGAAGCCAAAACTCATTGGGATAGCTTTATTCATAACTAAACAATGCAGTTGAGCTTTATACATATTGGCCTGCTCCGAAGAACAAGTGACTGCAGCGTTGTAACTCTCAACATACCTGCTGGTTTAAAAATCGATGTGAAAAATTCATTAGTTGCGATTGGTGTACGCGTTGTTCCCTGCACCCATTATTTTTACCTTCGTCAAGTTTGCTTTCTCACTCAACTCCACCGTGGTGTTATAAGTCCCAGCAATTCTCTGGCGTCTTGAGGGATTAAGAGCTGACAATATTGGGTCATATCTAGGCCAGACAGTCTTGGTAGTTTCAGGATTGTTTCCTGTCATTACAAGTACAGTATAAAGAAAAATGCAATGTTTGTTACTCTGGACCCGATGCAGCCCAGAAACACAATAAGATAAATCACTCAATAATAAACACAATAAATATAAATGCATAAGATAGCTTATGTTCACAGATTGATTGGGTGTCAAAAAGTGAGACGCAGGCGTGTCTGTTCATGACTCTGGTGGCGGGGTGAGTTAGTGGTTGATCAGCCTTACTGCTTGGAAATCTGTTACTGAGTCTGATGGTCTTGGTGAGGAGGCAGTATAGCCCCCCACCCTAATGGGAGTGGAGCCAACAGTCCAGAGCAGGGTGGGTTCAAAGTAAATTTATTATCAAAGTGCATATACATCCTCATATACAACCCTGAGATTCAATTTCTTGTGGATGTACTCAGTATATCCTTAATGGAATGAATGAGAGACCACACCAACATGGACATTCAAATAGTTGCAAAAGACAAACTGTGCAAATACAAAATTTAATAAATAATAAATATTGAGAGCATGAGATGAAAAATCCTTCAAAGTGAGTCCGTAGGTTGTAGGAACATTTCAATGATGGGGGCAAGTGATGTTGAGGGAAGTTATCCCCTTTGGTTCAAGAGCCTGCTGGTTGGGTGGGCTCCTTCACGATGTTACTGGCCTTTTCCCAGCACCTTTTTGTATATATGCCCTTGATGCCAGGTAGGCGGGTGGAGCTGGCGTCACATATAGGTCAGAAGGTAATGGTACGTTTCTAAGCGACACGAGTGAACCGGATGGGATTTTACTGTCCTTGAACTGATGCCCTCTTGATATCCCCATCACAGGGAACAGGTTTTGACTGTCTGTGCTTTTGATAACGTTATGTCCCTCGTGCCTTGGTCTCCTTTGCTCGAGGGAAGAGAAGGGTGAGTTTTATTCGTCGCATGTACATTGAAACACGCAGTGAAATGTGCTGTTAGTGTCAATGACCAACACAGTATGAATATGTGCTGGGGGCAGTCCCCAAGTGTCCCTTTGCTTTCTGTCCCAATGGAGCATGCCCACAACTCACCAAGCTGAACCATAAGTCTTGGGAGGAAACTGGAGCACCTGGAGGAAACCCATGCGGTCTTGGGAAGAGCGTACAAACTCCTTATGGGCCATGCAGGAATTATGATGGCTGACCCCGCTTTGCTACCGTACCACCCTCATTCAGTTATCTGGACTCAACCATAAAAGGTTTCCAAAACAGGCAACATTCTGTTTATACAGAGGGTGGTGGCTGCATGAAATGTACTGCCAGGGTTGATAGATAGATAGATACTTTATTCATCCCCATGGGGAAATTCAACTTTTTTTCCAATGTCCCATACACTTGTTGTAGCAAAACTAATAACATACAATACTTAACTCAGTAAAAAATATGATATGCATCTAAATCACTATCTCAGAAAGCATTAATAATAGCTTTTAAAAAGTTCTTAAGTCCTGGTGGTTGAATTGTAAAGCCTAATGGCATTGGGGAGTATTGACCTCTTCATCCTGTCTGAGGAGCATTGCATCGATAGTAACCTGTCGCTGAAACTGCTTCTCTGTCTCTGGATGGTGCTATGTAGAGGATGTTCAGAGTTTTCCATAATTGACCGTAGCCTACTCAGCGCCCTTCGCTCAGCTACCGATGTTAAACTCTCCAGTACTTTGCCCACGACAGAGCCCACCTTCCTTACCAGCTTATTAAGACGTGAGGCGTCCCTCTTCTTAATGCTTCCTCCCCAACACGCCACCACAAAGAAGAGGGCGCTCTCCACAACTGACCTATAGAACATCTTCAGCATCTCACTACAGACATTGAATGACGCCAACCTTCTAAGGAAGAACAGTCGACTCTGTGCCTTCCTGCACAAGGCATCTGTGTTGGCAGTCCAGTCTAGCTTCTCGTCTAACTGTACTCCCAGATACTTGTAGGTCTTAACCTGCTCCACACATTCTCCATTAATGATCACTGGCTCCATATGAGGCCTAGATCTCCTAAAGTCCACCACCATCTCCTTGGTCTTGGTGATATTGAGATATGTGGCAGAGCCAGATTCACCAGGGACACTTAAGAGATTTTTTGGCACAGTTGTGAAAAAAAAATAGAGGGCTGCTTGGGAAGGAAGGGTTAAACTGATCTCAAAGAAGGTTAAGAGGTTGGCACAACATCGTGGGCCAAAAGGCCTGTAATGTTCTATCCTCTATGTATCCAACTAGATATTTTGGGATTGGGTCGAAACCTGGCTGACTTGTATAATTGCACAGGTGAACATATTTTAAACCGGATCCTGTCGTACGGTCATTAATTACGTGCTAAAGTTTTGTTTTAGAGTTCATGTTGCTTCATTAGGATCAGTTGGAATAAATTCTGTCATTACCTTGTTTAATTAATTTAGTAAACCAATTCCCTCTAAGCTCCATCTGCCAAAAGCAGAGTTTTCCGTTTGAATTCCAGTCCCCATTCCTGTTTGGACATGTTGATCCCTGGTCTCCTCTTGTGCAAAAAGGAGGCCACCCTCAGGGTGGTGGGGCAAGACCTCGTATTCTGTCTGGGTAGCCTCCAACCTGGTGGTATGAATATATATTTCTCCTTCTGGTTAAAAAAAATTCCTTCCCCTTCCCCTCCTCCTTTTCCACCATCTGGCATCTTACCTCCTCTCACCTTCCCCTGGGTCCCTTCCACCTTCCCTTCCTCCTATGGTCCACTTTCTTCTGCTAACAGATTCCTTCCTCTCCAGCCCTTTACCTTTCCCATCCACCTGTGTTCAGCTATCACCTTCCAGCTATCCTTCTTCCCCTCTCCCGTCTTATTCTGGTGTCTTCTCCCTTCCTTTTCCTTCCTTCTCCCTTTGACTCGAAACATTGGCTGTTTATTTATTTCCGTAGAAACTGCCAGACCTGCTGAGATCCTCCAGCATTTTGTGTGTATTGCTTTGGATTTCCAGCATCTGTAGAATCTCTTGTATTCATTTCTTCACTTTGATTCTATTGGGTTAGAAAGTTTGGTAGTCAGTACAAACAAAACTCTCTGTAAATATGTTTTTTTTTTCACAGGGAGCGTGTTAAAGAAATGTTTTATCATGCCTACAATAACTACTTAGAGAATGCGTTCCCCTATGATGAACTGCGACCTTTGACTTGTGATGGCCAGGATACCTGGGGAAGGTAAGTTTATCGCTAGGTTCTTTTTATGATGATTTAATTTATGCTTTAAGGAAGTAACCACCCAATCAATGAATGAAAATGGCTTTTCAATAGACCTGTGGTACAGGTTTTTAATGTTTGAAATGTGTGTATAAGAATGGGGCTTTGTGAGATGCCTGAAGACATTTTCTGTCTTCATGGCCAAATGGTTAAGGTGTCCGTCTAGTGATCTGAAGGTCGCTAGTTCGAGCCTTGGCTGAGGCTGCATGTGTGTCCTTGAGCAAGGCACTTAACCACACATTGCCCTGCGACGATACCAGTGCCAAGCTGTATGGATCCTAATGCCCTTCCCTTGGACAACATCGGTGGCGTGGAGAGGGGAGACTTGCAGCTTGGGCAACTGCCGGTCTCCCATAAAAAAATCCTGCCCAGGCTTGTCCCTGGAAACTTTCCAAGGTGCAAATCCATGGTCTATCGAGACTAACAGAGGCCTACATTGTGGAAGTGTATAGTGAACGTGAAGAAATATAAGACAACTGCATTTTTCAGTAACCACAAAATTACTTACTCATCATACCTTTTATGGTGTACATAGAGTCATAGAGCACTATAACTCACAAACAGGCCCTTTGGCCCATCTAGTTGGTGCCAAACTATTATTCTGCCGAGTCCCACCAACCCACACCCAGACTGTAGCCTTCCATCCACCCCATCCGTGTATTTATCCAAACTTCTCTTAAATGTTGAAATCAATCCGCACCCACCTCACTGGCAGTTCATTTCATACACTTTCCACCCTCTGAGTGAAGAATTTCACCTCTCACCTTTAACCCGTGATCTCTGGTGAATTTGGTGCCAGAATGAGAAAGAATGCATAGACTCGGAGTTTGCAAAGTTAATCTTCCTCGCGGTTTGAACAAATATCCTAACTACTTTTCTCTCTTCTTTACCTTTGATGAGGGTTTTTAACCCATTTTTAACAATTTCTCTATCCATTGATACTGCCCGACCTGTTGAGTGTTTCCAGAATTTTCTGTTTTTTCTTCACATTTTTCACTAGTATCAGACTGGCTGATGACAAATGAAGCTTGTAAGCCTTAAAGTAGAAAATGGTCTGGAACCAAAGGGCAGAACTGAAGTCCACCATGGTCCAGTGCCTTAAGACGAGGGAAGCTCTCGTGGTCAATTAATTTCACATGAAGTTCTTGTTCAAGTTTATTGTCGTTCAACCGTACATATGCATATGGCTAAACAAAGCAACGTTCCTCTGGGACCAGGGAGCAAAACACAGATATCACATACTGCACTTAAAAGAATACTAACAGATATTTTTCAAATTTACAAGTTGACATAAAATGGATAAAAGATGTACTGTTAAATATACAACAGTATAATGCTACTGTGGGTGGCGGGGAGGAGATGTGTCTCTACCAGTGGAGGTGTAAGGTGCTCCTTCCCTCTGCAGGTCACCCTTGGGCAGGTGTAGCACCTGCTTAGTTCCCCCCTCCCCCCGATCGGGGTCACGTGAAGCCATGGGAGGAGGTGGGTTGGGTGGATTGTCGTATGAGCAGTTGGTTCGTATCACAAGTCCTGATTATATGACCACTAACGCCAGGCAGACGATCTCTGAAGAGTATTGATAATGGCCGGGGTCACCCATCTTGTAAAGACACTGCCCAGAAGAAGGCAATGGCAAACCACTTCTGTAGAAAAAAAAATTGCCAAGTACAATCGTGGTCACGGAGAGGCCGCAATAGCCCACGTCATACAACACGGCACATAATGATAATGCTACTGGCGTTGTTATAAATAATGTACAGTGGGTGGTATCAGGGTGTTCAGAGTCTCACAGCCTGGGGGAAGAAGCTGTTACCCAGGCTGACAATCTTTGGTCTTATGCTGTGGTACCTTCTGCCTGATGGTAGGAGGGCAAAGAGATTGCGGGATGAACGGGAGGGGTCCTGGACGATGCTGAGTGCCCTGTAAAGGCAATGCTTCTGGTATACGCCCTGGATAGGGGGAGGGTTAGAGAGAACCTGATGATTCTCTCAGCAGTCCTCTCAATCTGTTGCAGGGTCCTGCAGAAAGCATGGGAATTGCAAGGGCGGAAAGGATACGTCCTGGTCAGGACATTCTCAACAGCGTTCCAGTAGAATGAAGCATCAGGAAGTGGAGGCGCTGCTCTGCTTTTTATCAGTCAATAATTGATTTGGTCAGTTTACACATTCTTTGCTGTGTAAAACATTAACTGTATTTTCTGTATTTAACAGCTTTTCTCTGACTCTGATTGATGCCTTGGATACTCTCCTGGTAAGTAGCAGTTCACGTTTACTTTAACTGGACTCGCTGATCCCATGTAGACTCTTGTACAAGCTAGTTCTACCATCTTTCTATCTATCATCAGTTTCTTAATTAGTTATGTTAGCGCACCACCCAAGAACCCAACCTATTTAACCCTAGCCTAGTCACGGGACAGTGTACCTGCTAACTGCTACGTCTTTGGATTGTGGGTGGAAACTGGAGCACCCGGATGAAGCCCATGGGAAGAACGTACAAACTTCCTTACGGAGGACACTGGAGTTGAACTCCGAGCTGTAATTGCGTCTTGATAACCGCTACACTACCACAGCACCCTAATTTCTAATTATTTCCATCACTTCTTTACCAGTTTCTCCTTCCTGTTTTTTGGCTGTTATAAAAGTGTGGTCTTAGGGACCCTGTTTGTCATCTACCTGCTTGTGTGTCTGCAAGTTATTGGGCCTTTCAAGGCACCGTCGCCCAGTCCAAATTCACCCTGTCTATACCCTTCATAATTTTGTGTACCACACTCATTCCCCTTTGCTCCAGGGAATGAAGTCCTCACCTGTTCAACCTTTCCCTATAACTCTGCAGATGAGCAGAATTAATGCATGTGAACTTCCTGCAGTGTGGCATGATTGAGCCTCTGTTGATCTGTTCTCCTGATCTCTGCGTTCAGGTGCTGGGCAACGTGACTGAGTTTCAGAGAGTTGTCCACCTTCTTCAGGATGGAATGAACTTTGACATCGATGTCAACGCATCTGTGTTTGAGACTAACATTCGAGGTGGGTCAAGAAAGAACTCATTAATATTGGACCGTGCTAAATGTAGTTGCACAAGAATTGGTAGCTTTGTTGAGCAAGTATGTCGTTGCAAAGCTGTTCGAAGTAAATTTATTATCAAAGTTTCTCCAGCACTTTCTATGAGTCACTCTGGATTTCCAGCATGTACAGAATTGGTGTTTGTGAGGATGATGTAAGAAGCTGGCAGGTGATAGGTGAATGAGGTAAAGGGCTGAAGAAGAAGGAATCTGATAGAGTACAGTGGACCCTGGGAGAAAGGGAAGAAGGAGAGGCACCAGGGGCAGGTATTGGGCAGATGAGAAGAGATGGGGTGAGAGGGAAACCAAAATGAGGAATGGAAAAAGAGAGGAGGGAGGGGAGAGAAATTACCAAAGGTAGAGAAATCGATGTTCATGCCATCAGGTTGGAGGCTACCCAAATGGGATACGAGGTATTGCTCCTCCAACCTGAGTTTGGCTTCTCCGTGGCAGTGGATGAGGCCATGAGCAGACGTGTCAGAATGGAAATGGGAAGTCGGTTGTGGGTGGGAGATACTGCTTTTTGCAGCAGACAGAGTGTAGGGGCTTGTCCTGATGAGGTTATGCAGACCACAGAAGAGCAGGGGTTTCATTTATTGCCTTTCTCAGTTGGTCCTGACAAGGGTCTTGGGCCCAATGCACTAACTCTTTCCACAAATGCTACTTGACTGGCTGGGATCTTCCAGCTTCGATCGTTGTGTTATTTATTAAAGATCTTGTCCTTTTTCCCATTTTCCTGATTTCAATGCTCCGGAGGCATAGGAGCAGAAATAGGCCATTCAGCCCATCAAGTCTGCTCCACAATTCCATCATGGCTGATTTATTATGCCTCTCAACCCCACTCTCCTGCCTTCTCCCCGTAATCTTTGATGCTCTGATTAATCAAGAACCTATCAACCTCCATCTTAAATATGCCCAAATGGACCTCCATCCCCGTAGGATAGAAGAGTGAGCGGTTCAGTTTGATGCCTGATCTACTGTGACTAGCAAGTCCGAGTGTGTGTGGCAATGATTGACAATGTCGGGTTTCCTCTTTTGAGTGAAGTGATGTGACTTCAGACTTGTGGCCGAATAGGAATATACAATCACTGGCCATTTCATTAGCTACACCTGCACACCTGCTTATTAATGCAAATATCTAATCAGCCAATCATGTGGTAGCAACTCGGTGCATTAAAGCATGCAGACATGGTCGAGAGATTCCGTTGTTGTTCAGAACAAACATCAGAATGGGGAAGAAATGTGATCTAAGTGACTTTGACTGTGGAAAGATTGTTGGTGCCAGATGGGGTGGTTTGAGTATCTCAGAAACTGTTGATCTCCTGGGATGTTCATGCGCACTAGTCCCTACGGTTTACAGAGAATGGTGCGAAAAACAAAAAAAAACACCATCCAGTGATGGAAAAAAATGCTTTGTTAAGGAGAGGTCAGAGGAGAATGGTCAGCCTGGCTCGAGCTGACAGGAAGGTGACAGTAACTGAAATAACCAGGCATTACAACAGTGGCGTGCAAGAGAGCATCTCTGAATGCACAGTACAATGAACCTGGCAGTGGATGGGCAACAGCAACAGGAGGTGGTGAATATATACTCGTCGTTGGCCTCTGTCGGTCGTGGTCGACCATGGGTACTGCGCCTCTGGGAGTCTCTGGGAGTGGCCTCTCCAGGGTGCAAGCCAGGGCAGAGTTGATATAGAGATCCGTCTGTTGCCCATGCAGTGGGACCCCCCCTCTCCACGCTGATGACAGGTCCAACGGAACGACGAAAGTCGATACAGTTTGGTGCCAGCAGCATCGCAGGAGTTGCCAACAGTCAGCCGCCCTTGGGACTCCGATTCCGGATTTTTCCTCGGGGTTTACTCCCAAAGCCTTTCCCGTGAGCGGGTATAGCCGCAATGGACAATAGACAATAGGGGCAGAAGTAGACCATTCGGCCCTTCGAGCCTGCACCGCCATTTTGAGATCATGGCTGATCATCTACTATCAATACCCGGTTCCTGCCTTGTCCCCATATCCCTTGATTCCCCTATCCATAAGATACCTATCTAGCTCCTTCTTGAAAGCATCCAGAGAATTGGCCTCCACTACCTTTCTGTGTACAGTTCTGGTTTATTGTGTACAGTTCTGGTCACCGAATTATAGGAAAGATAATCAATAAATTAGAGAGAGTGCAGAGACAATTTACTAGGATGTTACCTGGGTTTCAGCACTTAAGTTACAGAGAAAGGTTGAACAAGTTAGGTCTCTATTCATTGGAGCGTAGAAGGTTGAGGGGGGATTTGATCGAGGTATTTAAAATGTTGAGAGGGATAGATAGAGTTGACGTGAATAGGCTGTTTCCATTGAGAGTAGGGGAGATTCAAACGAGAGGACATGATTTGAGAGTTAGGGGGCAAAAGTTTAAGGGAAACACGAGGGGGTATTTCTTTACTCAGAGAGTGATAGCTGTGTGGAATGAGCTTCCTGTAGAAGTAGTAGAGGCCAGTTCAGTTGTGTCATTTAAGGTAAAATTGGATAGGTATATGGACAGGAAAGGAGTGGAGGGTTATGGGCTGAGTGCGGGTAGGTGGGACTAGGTGAGATTAAGAGTTCGGCACGGACTAGGAGGGCCGGAATGGCCTGTTTCCGTGCTGTGATTGTTATATGGTTATATGGTTACTTTCCGAGGCTGTGCATTCCAGACCCCCACAACTCTCTGGGAGAAGAAGTTTTTCCTTAACTCTGTCCTAAATGACCTACCCCTTATTCTCAAACCATGCCCTCTGGTACTGGACTCTCCCAGCATCTGGAACATATTTCCTGCCTCTATCTTGTCCAATCCCTTAATAATCTTATATGTTTCAATCAGATCCCCTCTCAATCTCCTTAATTCCAGTGTGTACAAGCCCAGTCTCTCTAACCTCTCTGCGTAAGACAGTCCAGACATCCCAGGAATTAACCTCGTGAATCTACGCTGCACTTCCTCTACAGCCAGGATGTCCTTCCTTAACCCTGGAGACCAAAACTGTACACAATACTCCAGGTGTGGTCTCACCAGGGCTCTGTACAAATGCAAGAGGATTTCCTTGCTCTTGTACTCAATTCCCTTTGTAATAAAGGTCAACATTTCATTAGCCTTCTTCACTGCCTGCTGCACTTGCTCATTCACCTTCAGTGACTGATGAACAAGGACTCCGAGATCTCTTTGTATTTCTCCCTTACCCAACTCTACACCATTCAGATAATAATCTGCCTTCCTGTTCTTACTCCCAAAGTGGATAACCTCACACTTATTCACATTAAACGCCACCTGCCAAGTATCTGCCCACTCACCCAGCCTATCCAAGTCACCCTGAATTCTCCTAACAGCGGAGGTTTGAAATCGGAGTTTTCCCTCTCCTAGATGAGCTACCATCCGTGGTTAACGAGCCCCATCTGCCCGGAGCAACTGGTTTTGAGGTGCCAGTGGCCCTCCTTTGCCCCTTCTCCTGTCAGTGAGAACAGCTCCGCCGGGCATAAGAACTATGCCACACGTGAAGGCCAGGAGTTGAACTTGGTTGTCAGAGGCTGTTTGAGACTCACGCCATGAAGAGCATTTGTTTAGCAGTGGGAGCTCATCCCCACTACCACCCTTCAGCTGTGACTACCCTTGGAGCCAATATGTACTCAGTGGCCACTTTATTAGATACCTCCTATAACTAATAAAGTGGCCACAGTGAGTGAGTAAGTGTGTGTGTGTGTATATATATATATAGAGAGAGAGAGAGAGAGAGAAATACAGGGATTACCTGGGTTACTGGTGACCTGACCTGTGGAAATTTACCTTTATACAATTTCTCCTGTAAAAGCATTGTAATGATAATAGCAAACACGAGGAAATCTGCAGATGCTGGAAATTCAAACAACAACAACACACAAAATGCTGGTGGAACACCCCCTATCTCTCCTTTCGGTTAGTCCTGACGAAGGGTCTCGGCCCGAAACGTCGACAGCGCTTCTCCCTATAGATGCTGCCTGGCCTGCTGTGTTCCACCAGCATTTTGTGTGTGTTGTAATTATAATAGAATGCTTTGTTGTATTCATTAATGACTAGAAAGACGTAATTTACAGTACTGCGCAAAAGTCTTAGCCACATATATATAACTAGAGTGCCTAAGACTTTTGCATAGCACTATATATCATGTCTTTCCAGTGACCAAATAACACTTAATACCACTGAGCTAATAAACAGCGAAGTATTTGTTTTTCTGTTTCCCAACCACCTTCCTATTTTAACCAATGTACAGTACTGTGTAAAACTCTTAGCCATCCTTGCTACATAGTGTATATTGGCCTCAGACTTTTGCACAGTACTGCATTCCCTAGTTTAATTTAGAGTAGTGTTAGGGTGATTGTTCCACAAAATGAAAGAATTCTAGCAAGTGACCCAAAATGGCCCGTTATAGCAAATGGAAATTCCTGACTTGAGAAATCAGCTCATGGACAGATCTCTCGAATGGAAGGTTTGTGTAACCCAGCTCTGCCTCTGCTAGGGATTTGTGTTCCCCCACTGGACCTCACCAGCTTAAAAGACAAGTTCTTGTCAATTGCCCACCACGTCCTTGCTGTCTGAAATCTAACTCTGAACTTTAGTGGTGACGTGGTGGCATGGTGGTCCGGGTAATGCTGTTACAGTGCCAGAAACGCGGGTGCAGCACGGGCTCACTGGGGCCAGAACAGCCAGTTACTGTGCTGTCTCTAATAAAACTGAAACTTTAATCTACGACACAAGAGCATTGTCAGTGTACTGTGGTCCAGATTGAAATCACTGGATTGATTATTTATTTATTCAGTTAAATGCTCTCGGCTCTTTGCGCCACCCACCCACCCACCCCAGTTTATTCCAAGCCTGATCACGGGACAATTTACAGTGACCAATTAACCTACCAACCGGTAGGTCTTTAGACTGTGGAGGAAAACCAGAACAACCAGAGGAAACCCACGCGGTCACGGGGAGAATGTACAAACTCCTTACGGGCTGCGGTGGGAATTGAACCCAGGTCGCTGGGACTGTAAAGCGTTGTGCTAATCACTACACTGCCGTGGCGGTTTTCTGTTCCGCTCTGGTTTGAATAAGATTCTGCTGGCTGATCTGTTTGTTTGCGAACTTTAACCCCGTGTGCTTCTTCCTTTCCTTAGTGGTGGGTGGCCTGTTGTCTGCTCACCTGCTCTCCCGGGAGGGCGGCATCGCTGTGGAGCCAGGCTGGCCGTGTACGGGCCCTCTGCTTAGATTGGCAGAAGAAGCTGCACGTAGACTGCTGCCAGGTGAGGATCCCGTGTGTCTCAATGCTCCACCCCCCTCCCCACCCCACGTCTTCTTCATTCTACTTCTCTATAGCCCGTTAAAGCCCGCGTCCCACTGCTTTAAGGGCTTCCTTCTACATCCCGCATTGGAGTAGAACTCAACCTGCTTTGCCTCTGTTAACTCGACCTGTTTGCTGTTATTTCCCCTTTAAAACCTATAGGACACAGGAGCAGAATTAGGCCATTCGGCCCATTGAGTCTGCTCTACCATTCCATAATGGCTCAACCGCATTCTCCTGCCTTCTCCCTTTTGACATCCTTACTAATCAAGAATCTATCAACCTGCACTTTAAATATACTCAGTGACTTGGCCTGTACAGCCAATTGTGGCAATGAATTCCACAGACTCATATGGCTGAAGAAACTCCTCATCTCTGTTCTAAAGGGTTGTCCTGTTTTCTGAGACTGTGTCTTCTGGTTCTAGACTTCCCCACTATAGGAAACATCTTCTCCAGACCCACTCTATGTAGGCCTTTCAATATTCGATAGGTTTCATTGAGATTAACACCCCCCCCCATTCTAATTTGAAGGGAATGCAGACAGGCATCATGCAAAGTAATACCCATAAAATGCTGGAGGAACGCAGCAGGCCCGGCTGCATCTATGGAGCGGAATAAACAATAGATGATTTGGGCCGAGGCCCT
This sequence comes from Hemitrygon akajei, assembly GCF_048418815.1. NCBI lineage: Eukaryota > Metazoa > Chordata > Chondrichthyes > Myliobatiformes > Dasyatidae > Hemitrygon > Hemitrygon akajei. The sequence goes on along the minus strand of NC_133134.1, from coordinate 160,098,294 downwards.
TTATCAGGGTTCATGCAGTCAAGCCTTGGAATTTATCCTGGTTAACTATGCTGTACTCCCATTTCCATTCGAAAGCTGTGGTGCAGAATTGTTCAGTGATCCAGCTACGGTCGAACCTGAGGCGTACGAGTTGAAATGCAAATTCATCACATTTCAAGAAAAATATTTAGATGTAGAGGTCAAAGTGCCAATTCCTGCAAGGAAAGGGATTGAGGGTTAGCGTGTGTCTGTTCGACTGGATAAATACGTAGAATGCAGAGCAACAGCAGGGCCTCCACTTCCTGAGGAGATTGAGGCAAGTGAGGCATTCCCCCCACCCCACCCCCTTCTCCCCACCTCTCCCCCAGCCATCTTAACTGTACATTTCACAGGAGCACCATTGAGAGCGACCTGACAAGTTGCATCTCCATCTGGTGTGGGAGCAGTGGACTGGAAGGACAGTGAGAACAGCCGAGAGGATCATAGGGGTCTGTCTCCCTTCCATCCATCGAGGACATTTATCAGGAATGCTGCACACATGCCTCTGCCGTCCCAGAAAAAGCAACCCAACCCAAGTTAGCCCAGTCTCACGGCTCCAGTTTGAACAGCATCCTTGGAAATTTCTTCTGCACCCTCTGAAGCTTCCACCTCCTTATCTCAGACTACTACAGCTCAGAAATAGGCCCTTCAGCCCATCTAGTCCTGCCTTGTCGCAATTACCTGCTCCTGTACCATATACCTCCACACTTCTCCCATCCATTAACCCATCCAGACTTTTCTTAAATGTTACAACTGAACTGGCACTACCGCTTCTGTTGGCAGCTTGTTCCACACACGCGCCACCCTCTGGTTGAATTAGTTTCACATAACGGGGCAACTGTGAAAGGGGTAACTTTTACGGACACTCGTGGGCATCAGCAGTGCTGCTGCCTCAGCTCTGTTGGCAGTTTGGGTAGCTTTCCTCTGGGTGCTCCCATTCCCTCCCGCGTTTCAAAGGCGTGATCGGCAGGCTATTGGGCTGCTGCAAATTGTCCCTGGTAGAATCTGTGTGGGGGGGGGGGGAGGAGAAAGAAAATCAATGAGCATCTGAGCAGAGTAAAATGGTACAGGTTGACCACCACAAATCTGGAATGATTGGGATCTGTGCAGTGCCTGATTAGTGATTTTGCGGAATCACCGGCGATTAGGTTAGGATTAAATAAATAAACACCTCCAACCCACTTGATGGTCACCTCATCCTACCTTTAAACTACCCTGGAAATAGAACAAGGTGGATAATAAAGAAAAAAATAAACGACAAATGAATAACAAGTGAAATTTATTTAAGTACAGTACAGGCAAAATACCTGACGAGGAATCGGTGTATACTTACACTTCAGTGAAGATGTGACTGTTGCTAGAAAAGCACAGATTATAAAAATAAATGTAGAATAACACAGAGGAGCAACTTGTTTCTTTTAAAGACTATGTCAACGGCTGATTCTGCTAATGGCGCCCGACAGGTTGGCACATGATGCGGGAAATTTGAAATTAGGCTGGTGACAATTGTGTCTGAAGCAGCGGTGGAACTGAATTACTGATTGGCGGGTTTGACCCGTATTAGTACAAATGGGTCGGTGACGAACTCGAGGCTGAAAGTCCCGTTTCTGTGCTTCGTGACCCTCGAACGTCTCGGCACCCCCTCCGAGGCGAGTATGTCCTCCCTAAGACCGTAAGGGCGGCACAGTAGCGTAGTGGTTAGCACAGCGCTTTATGGTACAGGCGACCCGGATTCAATTCCCGCCACTACCCGTAAGGAATTTGTATGCTGTCCCTGTGACTGTGGGTTTCCTCCAGGTACTCTGGTTTGCTCCCACAGTCCGAAGATGGACCGTTTGGTAGGTTAATTGATTATTGTAAATTGTCCTGTGATTAGGGCTAGGATTAAATTGTGGGATTGCTAGGTGGCATTGCTCAAAGCACTGAAAGGGTCTATTCCACAGTAAAAATGAAGCATGGGGGTAGAATTAGACCGCTTGGCCTGTCAAGTCTGCTCCACCATTCCATCATTGCGCCTCTCAACCTCCTTCTCCTGCCTTCTCCCCATAACCTTTGATGTCCTTACTGATCATAAACCTATCAACCTCTGCTTTAGATATACTCGATGACTTGGCCTCCACAGACGTCTGTGGCAATGCATTCCACAGATTCACCACCTTTCACAGATGCCAGCAGGTTGTAAGAGAGGGCTCCCTCACCTCCAACCCTCTGACTCTCAAAACAGGAGCCCCTCAGGGCTGCGTACTGAGCCCCCTCCTTCACTCCCTGTATACCCCTGACTGTATCCCCACCTACAGCTTCAATCTGCTAATTAAATTTGCCAACGACACTACATCGATTGGCCTTATTATCAAACAATAACGAGGTGGCCTACAGGGAAGAAATCATCTCTCTGACACAGTGGTGTCAAGAAAACAACCTCTCAATGTTGCAAAAAACAAAGGAGCTGGTTGTGAATTACAGGAGGAATGCAGACAGGCTAACCCCTGTTGACATCAATGGATCAGGGGTTGAGAGGGTAAACAGCTTCAAGATCCTCGACATCCACATCACCGAGGACCTCACGTGGTCTGTACACACCAACTGTGTGGTGAAAAAAGCACAACAGTTTCTCTTTCACCTCAGACGGTTGAGGAAGTTTGGTGTGGGCCCCCTAATCCTAAGAACTTTCTACAGGGGCACAATTGAGAGCATCCTGACTGGCTGCATCTCTGCCTGGTATAGGAACTGTACTTCCCTCAATCACAGGACTCTGCAGAGAGTGGTGTGGACAGCCCAGCGCATCTGCAGTTGTGAACTTCCCATGATTCAGGACATTTACAAAGACAGGTGTGTAAAAAGGGCCTGAAGTATCTTTGGTGACTCGAATCACCCCGACCACAAACTATTCCAGCTGCTACCATCCGGGTAACGGTACCACAGCATAAAAGTCAGGACCAACAGGCTCCAGGACAGCTTCTTCCACCAGGCCATCAGACTGATGAACTCACGCTGATTTGAGTGTACTCTATATTACACTGACTGTTCTATTTAACATAAATTATTATAAATTACAATTATTGCACATTTAGATGGAGACATAACGTAACGATTTTTACTCATGTACGTTTGAAATACAGCCCCATGTGCCACCTAGGTACTAAGGGTTCAGACGACGATATTTGAAATAAGAAATAAAAAATGTAAAAAAATAAAGTCAATTCCAATTCCAGTTTCATTTCTGCAGATCTATGGGCTTGATCAGCAGTGACTAAAGATACGGTGCCCAGTGCTCCAGAGCCTATACAGTGTACCAGGTTGAAACGCAACCTCTCATTGCATTCCTAGAATGATACATTTACTGCTTGTTACACCACTGGCATTTAGGGCAGCAATGAAGATCCTCCATCTCTGTCTGTATAGAAGATTCTTCATTGCTGTTTCTATAACAATTGTTTTTTGACTGGTCAGGGTTGTTAGCCCTGAGCTGAACCCTCAAACCTGGAGCACCGATGGTCCGCTCTTAGTCTGGCTTCTCTCCCTTGACCTCTTTGGCTTGGGTAACCCTACCAAGAGCCAAAGCAGAAAGCCCTGACTCCAGGCTCTCTGGGTCATTGAGGCTCCAAACCTTGCAACAAGGTTGTGGTCCTCTTGGAGGAGAAGGATATCTAGGGATGTGATTTAAATGCCATTACCTCCATGGTGGGAGACTGTGACCAGGAGGACGGACAATGCTTTGGGTTATCAATGTTCATGTTCCACTGTCTAATGTCTCTTGTGTTCACTATAGCATCCAGCAGTAATAAAGGAACTGCATCTCTGGAGGGCTCTGTGAGCCACCTTGTGGTTAGCAGGACACTTTGCCATAAGCTATTTTGAGTTGTGTGTGGTAGTCACTGGCAAGTTTGTCTTTTCCCTTCTGACTCTGCGCTGATCTATAGTGCTAAATGTTCTCTTTCACAGAGGAATTCCATTTAGTCTGAGTTAGTGAATGATTGAATATTTGCAGTTACTTGTCTCATTTGGTGTTACAGGCACTGTGAATTTCCTGGTTGTTTATACTGGTGTAGTTAGCCACCGTTTTAAAAAACAACTACTTGGTTGAATGGAAATCTTCCATCTGTTGTTTCAATATGTTCTCGGGCGATAATGTCAAGGACAATTATTGGCCAATGTTTATTGAACGGATTTGCGGTTGTAAATTTTTGTAACTTTTGGCAATTTTTACCCACTCTCCCTTCTCTTTTTTTCCATTCCCCTTTCTGGCCTTCCTCTTCCTCTTCTCACCTGCCGTCACCTCCACGTGCCCCTCCTCCTTCCCTTTCTCCTGTGGTCCGCTCTCGTCTCCCATCAGATTCCTTCTTCTTCAGCCCTTTACCTTTTCCACCAATCGCCTCCCAGCTTCTCACTTCATCCCTCTCTCCCTCCCACCCACCCTCCTTCCCTGTCACCTGGTCTTATCATCTATCACCCGTCAGCTTGTACTTGCAAATTTCTGCCGGTGTACCGTGGAAAGCATTCTGACTGGCAGCTTCACCATCTGGCATGGGGTGGAGTTGGGGGGGGGGGGGCGGGGTGTGGAACTGCACAGGATTGAAGTAACCTATGGAGAGTTGTAAAATTAGTCAGCTCCATCATGGGCACTAGCCTCCGTTGTATCCAGGACATCTTCAAGGAGCGATGCCACAAAAAGGCAGCATCCATCATTCATGACTCCCATTACCCAGGACATGCCCTCTTCTCATCGCTACCATCAGGAAGGAGGTACAGGAGCCTGAAGGCACACCTGATTCAGGATTAACTTTTCCTGTCTGCCTTCCAATCTCTGACTGGACATTGAACCCATGAATACTACATTTTTTTAAACTTTCTATTTTTGCACTACCTGTTTAACTATTTAAAAGATATACACCTGCTGTAATTCACAGTTTTTCTCTATTATTATGTATTGCATTGTACTGCTACCACAAAGTTAACAAATTTCATGACGTGTCTGATTCCGATTCCCGCCCCATCTTATTCTTCTCACCTTCTTTCTAGTCCTGATGAAATGTCTCAGCCTGAAACATTGACTGCTGCCTGACTTGTTGAGTTCCTCTTGCATTTTGTGTGTGGTACTCTGGATTTCTAGCATTTGTGGAATCTCTCATGTTTGAGTTGTAAAGTGCCTTTGTATGGCCAATGAAAGTTTACTCTTGAAGCACAGTCTCTGTTCTGATGTAGGAAATGAGGCAGCCATTTTGTGCACAGCAAGTGTGATGATGTCATGATCACCTGACAAGTATTAGTCAGGGTCCATTCCATGGCCTTAGAAGTTGGTAATTAGTGTTCTTGGGGTCTTGCTTTTGCATAGATAGAGATGATTTATCTTGTCTCTGTGGGAGTGGGGGGAAAGACATGAGTTTCTTTGTGACTTGACTGGATGAGGAAGTGGAAGGGTGAGTTAGTAAGTTTGCAAATAATATGAAGGTTGGTGATGTGGATAGTGTAGAAGGTTGTTGAAGGTTACAGTGGGACATTGACTGGGCTAAGAAGAGGCAAATGGAGCTCAATCCAGAGAAGTGTGAAATGATGTGCTTTGAATGGTTGAACTTGAAGGCAAAATACAAGGTAACTGGCAGGATTCTTAGCAGTGTGGAGGAACAGAGGGATCTTGGGGTCCTCCTATTGATAAACCTCTGACATCCCCCCATCCTTTCCTCCAAGCACCTTGAAGTTACACCACCCTGGGAAAAAAGTCACCGGCTGTGTGCTCTATCTTAGCCTCTTATCATCTTGTACAACTCTTGTTAAGTCACCTCTCATCCTCCTTCTCTCCAAAGAGAAAAACCCTAGATCGCTCAAAATAATGACAAATCATTACGGCCTATGCAAAAGCAAAAGCCCAGAAGCACTAAATTCAGGTGAGGCAACATTCCACCTGCGAATCTGCTGGGGTTGTCTATTGTGTCCGGTGTTCCTGACGTGGTCTCCTCTACATTGGTGGGACCCATCATAAATTGGGAGACCGCGTTGTCGAGCACCTCCACTCTATCTGGCGAAAGTGGAACTTCCCCATGCTCAAACATTTTAATTCCGATTTCCGTTCCCAGACCGACACGTCTGTCCATGGCCTCCCCATGTGCCAAGATAAAGCCACCCTTATGTTCTGTCTGAGTAGCCTCCAACCTAAGGGCATGAGTATCAATTTCTTCAATTTAAAAAAGATTTCCACTCCCCTCCCCTCTTTTTCTATTCCCCACTCGGACATCTTGCCTCTTCTCACCAGCCTGTCACCCCCCCCCCCCCCCGGGTCCCTCCTTAAGACCGTAAGATATAGGAACAGATTTAGGCCATTTGGCCCATTGAGTCTGCTGTGCCATTTCATCATGGCTGATCCGTTTTCTCTCTCAGCCCCAGTCTCCTGCCTTCTCCCTGTATCGCTTCATGCTCTGACTAATCGAGAATCTATCAAACACTTTCTCCCATGGTCCACTCTCCTCTCAGATTCCTCCTTCTCCAGCCCTTTATCTTTACACCACACCTGGCTTCGCCTATCACCTTCGAGCTATCCTCCTTCCCCTCCCCCCCCCACCTTTTTATTCTGGTGTCTTCCCCCTTTTTCAGTCCTGAAGAAGGGTCTTGGCCTGAAACATCATTTATTTTCATTTCATTATTCAATTCATTTACACCGATGCTGCCTGACCTGCATTTTGTGTGTGTTCACATGACATCAATTTTGAATGTGAATCTTACTTGCATATTATCATCATCAGTCTCACCCTGTCGTTAGCACCAAATAAAAAAACAAAATTTCAGGAAAACTAATTCCATTCCACTTGTAAGAAATGTCTAAATGTCGAGACTTGTCTCCAATTTTTTTTTCCAATAACAACTCTAATTAATATGGCGGCAACACGAGTGAATCTGCAGATGCTGGAAATAAATAAAAACACAAAATGCTGGCAGAACTCAGCAGGCCAGACAGCATCTATGGGAGGAGGTAATAACGACGTTTCGGGCCGAAACCCTTCATCGGGAGTCAAGGTTTCGGCCCAAAACGTCGTCGCTACCTCCTCCCATAGATGCTGTCTGGCCTGCTGAGTTCTGCCAGCATTTTATGTTTTTATCTAATTAATATGGAGTAGCATTCTGAAGCATTATCACTGGAGCAGGGGTTCCCAACATTTTTCATGCCATAGACATTATCCCCATTGTTAGCCGAGGGGGTCTGTGGACCCCAGATTGGGAACCCCTGCACCGGAGCACTATGAATGGAAAAATTGTCACTGGCCCCCAGATACCGACGGAAGAAGTGGGTAGATGTTAAAGTTGTGAATTCAAAGGAAGAAAGAGAACTTCCTGTAAACTGGAGAACTTTGCCAGCTGAAGGCGTGGTCGTGATTTATACCAGGTTCCTTGGCAGGTTCTTCTGTTCGTTATGGTTTGGTTTGATTCAAATTTGTTTAAAATTCAAAACTGTTTAATATCATTCTTCAGCACACAAGTATAAAGGAGAACAGAATGATTGTCACTCTGCATCCGATGGAGCAATAAATAACATATTAAGCATAATGAACGCAATTAAAACCACATTAAATATAAACATCCTCTCATACCTAGTGTCACCTTATGTACATACAATCAGTCTACGTATACATTGTACATAAAGTGACACTAGGCACAGGAATGTCTGTACATAAGGTGACTGACTGAAAATGATAAAGTCGTGGTGGGTTAGTGGGTGGAGGTGCTGATCAGCCCAACAGCTTGGGGAAGTAACTGTTCTTATTTATTTATTGAGATAGAGTGTGGAATAGGCCCTTCCAACCCTTCAAGCTGCACCGCCCAGCAATTCTCCAGTTTTTAAACCCAGCCTAATCATGCGACAATTTACGATGACCAATTAACTTACCGACCGGTACGTCTGTAGACTGTCGTAGGAAACCGGAGCACCAGGAGGAAACCCACACAGTCACGGGGAGAACATACAAACTCCTTGCAGGCTGTGGCAGAAATTGAGTCTGGTGGTCCTGGTGTGGGTGATACCTAGCCTCCTCCCTGATGGGAGTGGGACAAGCAGTCCATAAGCAGGGTGGGTGAGATCCTTTATGATATTGCTGGCCTTTAATTTCTGCCACCTTCCTGTATACATGACCTCGATGGCGGCTGGCTGAGTGTAACAGTGGGAGTAACCGCTTTCATTATCACTCTGCTTACAGCTTTCCAGACTCCAACCGGAATGCCATTTGGGACGGTGAATCTTATGAACGGGGTGAATCCCGGTGAGACGCCAGTCACGTGCACTGCAGGAATCGGCACCTTCATACTGGAGTTTGCTACGCTGAGCCGCTTGACAGGTGACCCCGTGTTTGAGGAGGTGGCGAGAAAGGCACTGGACGGATTGTGGAAAAGCCGGTCGGACATTGGCCTTGTGAGTGATCCTCAACTCTATTTGGGGCTTGGAAGTTTTCACCTTCGTCTTTGGCTCGTTTTGGGGATGATTTTTATAGTCACTACATTGGGCAGAATTACATCGTTTTCTCGGCTTAGAGGTTCCGTAGTAACTTGCCACTGAGCTGGTTTGGAAAGTTAGTTGATTATTCTTTCGTGTACTGAGCTATTTTAAAAAGCTTTTGTTTTATGTTATTGTTGGGATACAGTGTGGAATAGACCCTCTCTGGTCCCTCAAACTGCACCGCCCAGCAGTTCCCCCTCCCCCCCCAAGCCTAATCACAGGACTATTTGCAATGACTGATTAACCTACCAACTGGAATGCCTTTGGGTTGTGGGAGGAAACCGGAACAGCCGAAGTAAACTCACAGCGATGATGAGAACATATGAGCTCTTTACAGGCAGGGGCAGGGATTGAACCCAGGTCACCTGTGCTATAAAGCAATGTGCTAACCCCTACGCCACCTTGCTGCCTCCCCCCCCCCCCCCCCCCCGCCATCCATAAAGATCGTATCACCTCAGTAGGTGCATCGAGGTGGTACAGGGGAAAGGCAATAACAGGGTGCAGAAGGAAGTGTCACAGTTGCAGGGGAAGTGCAGTGCAGGTGGACAATGTGGTGTAAGTGCTGTGGCCAGGTAAATTGTGAGGTCGAGTCCCTCTTTTGTTTATTTTATATATTGAGATACAGTGCGGAGTAGGCTCTTCTGGCCCTTCGAGCGACACCACCCAGCAATTCTCCCAATTTAATCGTATCCTAATCATGGACAATTTACAATGACCAATTAACCTACCAGCCGGTAGGTCTTTGGGCTGTGGGAGGAAACTGGGACACCCGGAGAAAAGCTACGTGGTCACAGGGAGAACGTACGAATTCCTTGCAGGCGTGGGTAGGGGGATTCCCTATGCTATGGACCCCTACCATTAACTGAGGGGTCTGTGGACTCCCAGTTGGGAATCCCTGTACCCGGGAATCATTCAGTAGTCTTAGAGCAAGATAGAAGCTGTCCTTGAGCCTGATGGTGTGTGCTTACTGGCTTTGGTATCTTCTACCTAATGGGAGTGGGGGGAGAAGGGAGAATGACCAGGACGGGAGGGGTTTTTGATTGCGTTGGCTGTTTTACTGAGGCAGTGAACAATTGTACACAGTAATGACAGCAAGTAAAATCTCCCTACTCAATGATAATCATTTCTGCAACTTTACTAATCCAGGCTCGTGCCCTTCCCTATCCCCACTCTGGAGACATCCAGTCATCTGACTGATAGGTGAATTTTTAGTAACGACCAACAAATAAATGTTTTCTGTGCACAAACTCTGCATTTTATAAACTACGTTCTCAACACGATGCTTAGATGACGTACCATACGTTGTCCTCTAGAGGACCACAACCTTGTTGTAGGGTTTGGAGGCTTGCATGCCTCAATGACCCAGAGAGCTACCAGGGCTTTATGCTTTGGTGCTTGGTAGGGTCACCCACGCCAAAGAGGTCAAAGGTTAGAGGCCAGAGTAAGAGTGGTCTGCTGGCCCTCCTGGATTGAGGGTTCAGTTCAGGACTGACAACCTGACTAGTAAAACAAAATTGTTACACCAACAGCAATGAAGAATCCATCTACAACCAAGTGTGACAGTATTCCTGAGTCTCCACCCGGGGACTTGCATAGGTGACGGTAGTGACTGACTCAATGAAGGAAGCCCAGAGATGGAGAACCTTCATTGCTGCCCTCAACCCTGGCAGTGTAATGGGCAGTCTTACAAGCCCAAGGGGGTGGTGGAGGCCAAGGTTCTCTCAGTATTGGTAGCGTGTGAATTGTCAGGGTATAATAAGCTACAGACCAAGTGCTGGGAGATGGGATCTGGCACAGGTGGACTCTTGACAGTCAATGTGGATTGGTAGGTTTGTGCTGTGTTCTGTGACACAGTAAAATTGAGAAGACCTTTGTGTGTTTTACCAGCAAGGCTCAATGTGATCATCTTGAATTTCTGGATTCTCTTGGTGAAGGAACTCCCACCTGTGCTGTGAAGGAAGGAGTTCTGGGATATAGACCTAGTAATCATGAAGGACCAAGGTTGTGTACGAGGGCCTTGGAGAGGTCACAGTGTTCCCGTGGAGGTTGTCAATTTGGGAGCTGGCAGCATAGACTGGGTGAGCAACTAGTGTGTTTTGGAGATGGTGCACGCAGTAGAGTCATGGTACGCTAGTGAATAGGTGCTTATCGTGGCTGGTAAGTTGCCAGTCAACTGTGCTAACTAGTCCTGGATGGCGGCAAGCTTCATCAAGTGTCGTTGGAGTTATGTCAACCAGGCAAGTTGGAGAGTGTTCCATCATGTCTTTGACTTGTGTCTTGTAGACAGTAGAAGGGTTTTGTGGTGTCAGGAAGTGAGTCAACTTGCTCCAGAATATCCAGTCACTGACCTGTTCTTGATATTTATATAACACACACAAAATGCTGAAGGAACTCAGCAGGCCAGGCAGCATCTACAGAAAAGAGTACAGTCGACGTTTCGGGCCGAGACCCTTCAGCAGGATTGTTCTCTTTCCCTATGGATGCTGCCTGGCCTGCTGAGTTCCTCCAGCATTTTGTGTGTGTTGCTTGGATTTCCAGCATCTGCAGATTTTCATATACAGATCATCATCTGTATATACACATCAGCATATACAGATCGTAGCAAGTTGTTTGTCTTGATATTTATGTGGCCGGTTGATATGACTGGGGGACTATGTAATGGTAATGCCATTAAACGTCAGAAGCATGTGGCCACAACAGGAAATGCTGGAAGAACTCGGCAGCATCTGCGGGAGAAAAGGAATGATCAGTGTTTCAAATTCCAGTGCTTGCAGTCTGTGTCTTCAAAAGTTCGAAGCAATCAACAGGTTCTTCTAGAGAAAGTTCTTTGACATGAAGAATCTTCTTTCTACACAGCTGCAGCCTGACCTGCCGAGTATTTCCAGCATCTGCGGTTTTTTGGATTTTCACTTACCGTGGGAGGTCAGACTTTTGTGGCATTTAAATGTTACTTGCCGCTTATGAACCCGTGCCTTAATTGTAAATCTGACTGCATGCAGGTGTCATCGCTGATTAACTGGATTCTGAAAACTCACACTGGTTCCTCAGTCACACTTTCTTTACTTGTGCACAAGTTGAACAGCCCGGCCTGTCACCAAATTGTTCCGAAATCCGAACAGAGAAATTCCATTTTTATACAGAATTGACTGGCAGGTACAAATATTGGTAACCTTATATACGTTCAAATTCCTGACTTGCAAGTTCAATCCCATTCCCAATGCAGGTGTTAAAAATCAATAGAAACAATTCCCGACGCTGCCTGGAAGGAGCGTGTATGTTCTCCCGTGATCGCACGGGTTTCTTCCAGGTGCTCCGGTTTTCTAAGACATACCAGTTGGCAGGTTACTGGTCAATGTAAACTGTCCCGTGATTTAGGCTGGCATTAAATTAGAGGTTACAGGGTTAGGGTTAGAGTTTCTCTCTGTCTCTGAAGCCCATCAAAAAACCTGTCTCCCCAAGCACCTCTTAAACAAACTAATCATATTGGAGCAACACACACAAAATGTTGGAGAAACTCAGCAGGTCAGGCAGCATCTATGGAAATGAATAAATAGTGGTTGGTTTGGACCAAGACCCTTCTTCAGGACTGGAAAGGAAGGGGCAGACAGCAGCATAAAAAGGTGGGGAGAGGGAAGGAGGATAGCTGTAAGGTCATAGGTGAAGCCAGGTGGATTGGAAAGATAAAGGGCCAGAGAAGAAGGAGGAATCCTATCAGAGGAGAGAGTGGACCAAGTGCAAGGGAACATTCAAGAAAGAAATCAGGAAGGCTAAAAGAAGGCATGAGACAAGGTGAAGGAGAATCCTAAGGGAATCTATAGGTACGTTAAGAACGGAAGGATTGTAAAGGACAAATCTGGTCCCATGGAAGATCAGAATGGCAATCCATGTGTGGAGCCTAAAGAGAAGGGGGAGATCTTCAATGAATTTTTTACATCTGTGTTTACTCAGACACAGAGTCTACAGAAGTAGACAAAGTGGCATCAACTTCATGGGCCCTGTACAGCTTACAGAGCAGGATATGTCTGCTGTCCTGGGGCAAATTAGGCTGGATAAATCTCCAGGGCCCAACAAGATGTTTCCCTTGGATCCTGTGGGAGGCAAGTGCAGAAATTGCTGGGACCCTTGGAGAGGTATTTAAATCATCCTTAGCGACAGTTGAGGTTCCAGAGGATTGGAGGATAGCCAATGTTGTTCCACTGTTCGAGAAATACTCTAAAAGTAAATCAAGAAATTATAGGCGATGAGCCTGATATCAGTAGTGGGAAAGTTATTGGAAAGTATTCTAAGGGACCAGATATATAAGTATTTGGAAAGACATGGACTGATTAAGGATAGTCAGCATGGCTTTGTGTGTGGTAGGTCATGTCTAATCAATCCTATAGAGTTTTTTGAGGAAGTTACCAGAAAAGTGGATGAAGGCAAGGCTGTGGTTGTTGTCTACATGGACTTAGCAAGGCATTTGACAAGGCATGTGAGACTGGACAAGAAGGTTCAATCGCTTGGCATTCAAGGTGAGGTAGTAAATTGGCTTTGTGTGTAAAGTCAGAGAGCGGTAGTAGATGGTTGCCTCTCTGACTGGAGGCCTGTGACTGCCGGAGTACCACAGGGACTGGTGCTGGGTCTAATATTATTTGTCATCTATATCCACGATCTGGATGATAATGTGGTTAATTGGATCAGCAAATTTACTGATTACAACAAGATTGAAGGGTGTAGTGGGCAGTGAGAAAGGCTATCATGGCTTGCAGCAGGATCTGGACCAGCTGGAAAAATGGACTGAAAAATGACAGATGGAATTTAATGCAGACAAATGTGAGGTAGGACCAACCAGGGTAGGTCTTACATAGTGAATGGTAGAGCACTTAAGAGTAAGGTAGAACAAAGGGTTCTGAACATACAGTTCCATGATTCATTGAAAGTGACATCGCTGGTAGATAGAGTCGTTTAAAAAAAACTTTTGGCACAATGGCCTTCATAAATCAAAGTATTGAGTACAGGAGATGGGACGTTATCTTGAATTTGTACGAGACATTAGTGTGGCCTAATTTGGAGTATTGTGTGTAGTTTTGGTCACCTACCTACAGGAAAGGCATAAATAATGTTGAAAGAGTACAGAGAAAATTGAGTACAAGAAATGAATCAGGGGGGACATCACGTGATGACGTAGGATCGAGGCGCAGGGACCCAGCTCTCCCGTAAAAAGTTAATAAATTAATGTTTAAATGAAGAAAAGTTAGTCAATACTTTCTAAAAGTTACTTATAAATGACTCTGGACTGTGTCAAGCTATGCCTCAAGGAAGGAAGATGAAGAAAACTAATACCGGGAAGACTACGCAAGTTGGAACAAGAACAAGGCCCACGTCTACCGAGGAACCGCGGTCTCAGGTACATTATATCACCGGTGATACGGAACAGGAGACTGTGGCAACATTGGCCACAGGAAAAGACCATCGTGAGCTGCGCAAACGCGAAGGATGGAGCATGCGCAAACGGGAGCAACAAGAACTACAAAGCCCAGCTACCACTGCAACTGAAAGTGATAGCGAATCGGAGGGAGAGTCAAATCTCTCGGAAGGATCAGCTGAAGAAGGAGATAAAAGTCCTTCTAGAAATATAGAAAAGACTTTGAGGCAAATAATGCGTAAATTAGACACATTAAAAGTAATTAAAAATAATCAAAGAATACTCGGAAAAAAAAATGACCAATATGGAGATTATGCTTGATAAAATGGCAAAGAGACAGGAAAAAATGGAAAAAAGAATTACGGACTTGGAAACTACAACGGAAGACATGGTTGAAAGAATGGACAAAATGGAAAAGGAAAATACTGCTTGGACATCAGAAAGAAAACAATTTATGGAAAAAATTGATAAGCTTGAAAATCTCAGTAGACGAAATAATATTAAAATTGTTGGACTTAAAGAAGATATAGAAGGAGAAGATCCAATAACTTTTTTTCAAAAATGGATCCCTAAAAAATTGGAAATGGAAAGAGAAACTCCAATTGAGATCGAAAGGGCTCATAGATCCTTAAGGTCAAGACCTCGAGCTGATCAAAACCCACGATCAATTTTGATAAAATGCTTACGATACCAAGACAAAGAAAAGATCCTGAAGGCCGCTGCCCAAAGTGCCAAAAATAGAAACTGGCCACTGATGATAGCAGGGAAACCAGTTCTTTTTTATCCGGATATAAGTTACAACCTGTTGAAGAGAAAGAAGGAATTTAACCCAGTGAAAAAAGCCTTATGGGAAAAGGGTTATAAATTTACAATGCGTCATCCAGCAACACTGATAATTTTTTTGGAGGAGGGAAATTTTTTTTTTGCCGATTATCGAAAAGCAGAGGAGTTTGTACAAGAACTTCCATCTATTCGCTAATTACACATAGAGGCTTCCAAACGTAATGGATTAAAGATGAAGATAGACCCAAGGAACAGAAGTGATGGACATTTATGGATATTATAGAAGAGAAAAGCAAAATTTTAGAAATACTAAATGAGAATAGTATTTTTTTTCTCTTCTTATACATATACTTTTTTATGTTGCGGGGGGGGCTGGGAGGCTGTGGATCGGTTACTGCGGGATTCACGTGTGTAATCATGTCGGTTGCCATGACCCGTACAGTAGAGGGGGGTAATGTTGTGTTTTTTTTCCACAACATTAGTAGGGGGGTATTTTGGGTTTTTTTCTTTATATTTTAATTTTTTTCTATCTTTTTGCCTGGATGATTGGTGGAGACACACATAGCAACATGGAGATTTTTATAAAGATTTCCCAGGATACCACGAAAGTGGAAAGATTAGGTATTATTATAGATTGGAGTAATATAATAAAAAAAAATAATGACTAATCTACTAAATTTTTTAAGTTTTAATGTTAATGGGCTTAATGGGCCAGTAAAAAGAAAAAGAATTTTAACATATATTTAAAAAAAAAATGAGAACTCCGTGGAGCATGTGGGGATCTTCCAACATCCAGGCAATCCCTTTGTTTTTCTTTCTTATTTTTTTTTAATAGGGATGTTAGGGGGGAGGGGGGCTGGGTAACACTTTTTTTTCATACACATTTATTCTGTAACTATTTGAAAACAATAAAAAAAGTTAAAAAAAAAAGAAGAAATTAATCAGAAGGGCTAAAGAGAGTACGAGGTTGCTCTGGCAGACAAGGTGAAGGAGAATCCTAAGGGATTCTATAGATATGTTAAGAGCAAAAGGATTGCAAGGGACAAAACTAGTCCCATGGAAGATCAGAATGGCAATCCATGTGTGGAGCCTAAAGAGAAGGGGGAGATCTTCAATGAATTTTTTACATCCGTGTTTACGCAGGAGACAGATACAGAGTCTACAGAAGTAGACAAAGGGGCATCAACTTCATGGACCATGTGTAGATTAGAGGGGGTGGTGTTTGCTGTCTCGAGGCAAATTAGGGTGGATAAATTCCCAGGGCTTGACGAGCTGTTCCCTCAGACTCTGTGGGAGGCAAGTGCAGAGATCATCCAAAGTGATAGCTGAGGTACCAGAGGATTGGAGGATAGTCAGTGTTGTTCCGGCGTTTAAGAAGGCTCCAAAATAAACTAGGAGATTATAGATCTGACATCAGTAGTTATTGGAAAGGTATTCTAAGGGACCAGATATATACAGTGCCAATAAAAAGTATTCACCACCCTTGGAAGTTTTCATGTTTTATTGTTTTACAACATTGAATCACAGATTTAATTTGGCTTTTTTTTTGACACCGATCAACAGATAACCTTATTTCGTGTCAAAGTGAAAACAAATTTCTACAAATTGGTTTAAATTTATTGCAATTATTAAACACAAATAATTAATTGCATAAGTATTCACCCGCTTCAAGTCAGTATTTAGTAGATGCACATTTGGCAGCAAACACAGCCTGGAGTCTGTGTGGACGGGTCTCTATCAGCTTTGCACATCTGGACACTGCCATTTTACCCCCATTCTTTTACAAAACTGCTCAAGCTCTGTCAGATTGCATGGGGATCGTGAGTGAACAGCCATTTTCAAGTCCAGCCACAAATTCTCAATTGGATCGAGGTCTGGACTCTGACTTGGCCGCTCCAGGACATGAACTTTGTTTTTTTTAAGCCATTCCTGTGTAGGTTTGGCTTTATACTTGATTGATTGTCTTGGTGGAAAACATTTTTTTCTCATCACAGTTCTCTTGCATACTGCATTATTTTTTTCCTCCAGGATTTCCCTGTATTTTGCTGCATTCATTTTACCCTCTACCTTCACAAGCCTTCCAGGGCCTGCTGCAGTGAAGCATCCCCACAGCATGATGCAGCCACCACCATGCTTCACGGTAGGGATGGTGTGTTTTTGATCATGTGCAGTGTTTGGCTTACACCAAACATAGCGTTTAGTCTTATCACCAAAAAGCTCAATTTTGGTTTCATCGGACCATTCTTCCAGCTGACTTCAGAGTCTCCCCACTGCATTTTCTATGCAGCATCTGATCCAGAGTAACCATCATTTTGTTCTCCTGTACTTGTGTGCTGAAGAATGACAATAAACTATCTCGTATCGTAGACCATCAGACCATATGAGTAATGGTCTCTGCAGAATTAGCCAAACCTGACCCTTCCCACATACTTTAAAAAAAAACCTGTGATTTCTGGAACAACGACTGAGTAAAACTCAAGTATAGGAGGACTACTTCATAAGACATAGGAGCAGAATTAGGCTATTTAGCCCATTGAGTCTTCTCTGCCATTTCATCATGGCTTATTTATTATCCCCCTCAACGCCATTCTCTTACCCTCTCCCCATGACCTTTGATGCTATTACGAATCACAAATGTATTCATCTCCACTTGAACTATACCCATTGGCTTGGCCTCCATCGCCATCTGTGGCAGTGATTCAGCTGCATCTGCTGAAGAAATTTCTCCTCATCTCTGTTCTAAAGGGACATACCTCTATTCTGAGACTGTGCTCTTTGGTCCTAGACTCCCCCACTATAGAAAACATCCTCTCCACGTTCACTGTCTAGGCCTTTCAATATTCAATACATTTTCATGAGTCCACCTCCCCCCCCAATTATTCTTCTAAACTGAAGTGTGTACAGACCCAGAGCCATCAAATGCTCCCCAGGAATCAACCTCGTGAACCTCCTCTGGGACCCTCTCTAATGGCAGCACACCCAAAGTTGCTCACAACACTCTTAATTTTCTTTCAAAGCGTATTGATTTCCAGTTGATGTGGATTACTGCAGAAGTTACACTTGTACTTTGGTCCAGGGAGAGCTTCGTTATCAACTACAAAGACGAATGTGACACTAATGGGATTTAGTTTCTTTCTACCAAGGACGGAATCTTCTGTATATCATGAATTGGTGATCCATTATTTCAAGAGTCTTGACTATATTGATCGCTGTGGTTACTCTGTCTTCAAATCTCTCGCATGAAGGCACTTCCTAAACTAAAACTACAGTACTCTAATTCTTGTGTAAAATATCAAATTCCCTTGGGTACTCCAGCTTATCACAAACATGGTGCTATTCAGTTGCAAGCTGTTGTTGACCAGTTGCTTTCCTCTTCGTTTCTCATTTAAGTGTGTACTTTTCCATTAATTCAAACCATCAGGCTCCTGAATAAAATGGGGATAACTTCACCCAACTTCACTTGCCCCATCATTGAAATGTTCCCACAGCCAACGTACTCACTTTCAAGGACCGTTCATCTCATGTTCTCGTTAATTTTTGCTATTTATTTATATTCGCATTTGCAGTTTGTTGTCTTCTGCACTCGGGCTGATCTTTCATTGATTCTGTTATAGTTACTATTCGATAGATTTGCTGAGCATGTCCACAGGAAAATGAATCTCAACATTCAAAGTAAATTCGCACAAAATGCTGGAGGAACTCAGCAGGCCAGTCAGCATCTGTGGAAAAAAGTACAGTCGACATTTCCGCCCAAGAACCTTCGGCAGGATTGAAATTTATTATCAAAGTACGTATATGTCACTATATACTACCCTGAGATTCATTTTCTTGCGGGCATTCAGAGTAGAATGAAAAACTCCACACAAAGAACAAAGTGCAAAAGGCAAGCTGTGCAAATACAAAAAGGATAGATAAATAGATGGTTAATTCTGAAAACATGGGTTGTAGAGTCATGGAAAGTGGGCCCACAAGTTCACTTGATCACTACAGCGTTGTGGTATGTACTTTGATAATAAAATTTACTTTGAACTTTGAAGTTGAATGTAAATTTATTATCAAGGTATGTATATCTCACCAAATACTACCCTGAGATTCACATTAAAATGCAATTGAATTAATGAAAGACTTCACACAAAGACTGACAAACAACCAATGAGCGGAAGAAGGTAAACTGTGCACATTGAGTATCGAGAACATGTGATGTAGAGTCCTTAAAAGTGAGTCTGTGGTTTGTGGAATCAGTTCAGTGTTGAGGTGAGTGAGGTTATCCACACTGGTTCTAGAGCCTGATGGTTGCGGGGTAATAACCGTTCCTGGACCTGGTGGTGTGTGACCCCAGGCTCCTGTGCCTCCTGCCTGTTGGTAGCAGTGAGAAGAGAGCATGGCCTGGGTGATGGGGGCCCTTGATGATGGATGCTGTTCTATTTCCTTTTTCTGTCTGTTTTACTGTGAATGCCTTCAAGAAAATGAATCTGACAGTTGTGTATGGAGACGTGTGTACTCTGATAATCAATGCACTTTGAACTGTCCTCAACTTGTAGCTAAGGAGTCAGAGCTGGAGTTCATTGTGTAGGGATTTTTCTTCTTGATCAGCTGATGAAAGAAGAATTAGGGAGGGAGAAGAGCTAGTTAATAAAACTGCACAATTATTTATTATTCACAGCTATAACTTTGATTTGGAATTCCAGCAGGTTGCTTCAGTAGTGATGTTTTTAAATAAAAACCTGAGAAGTAATGGACTAAGGGGCAGACACCAGAAACTACAGATGCTGGAATCTGGAGTAGCAAACAGTTTGCAGGAAAGTCTCACTGGGTTGAGCTGTAAGTCTGGGAGGGAACTGAGTGAGGGGCAGTTCCAGCGATCTCCATTACCGAGCCAAAGTCTCACTCGCTGATGCAGCCCAGTCCGTCACAGGAAAAGCCCTCCCCACCACTGAGCACAATTACAAGGAGCACTACCACAAGAAAGCAGCATCCATCGTCAGGGACCCCCACCATCCAGGCCTTGCTCTCTTCTCACTGCTGCCGTCGGGAAGGAGGTACAGGAGCCTTGGGTCCAACACCACCAGGTTTAGGAATGGTTACTATCCTTCAGCCCTTCAGGCTCCTGAACCAGCATGGACATCTTCACTCACCACAACGCTGTAGTGACCGAGTGCACTTGTGGGCCCACTTTCCATGACTCCACAACCCATGTTTTCAGAATTAACCATCTATTTATCTATCCTTTTTGTATTTGCACAGCTTGTCTTTTGCACTTTGTTCTTTGTGTGGAGCTTTTCATTCTACTCTGAATGCCCGCAAGAAAATGAATCTCAGGGTAGTATATAGTGACACACACGTACTTTGATAATAAATTTCAGTCCTGCTGAAGGTTCTCGGGCGGAAATGTCGACTGTACTTTTTCCCACAGATGCTGACTGGCCTGCTGAGTTCCTCCAGCATTTTGTGCGAATTTACTTTGAATGTTGACTTCAATATGGGAGTCTGTTTTAACTGGATTTTTTTTTCCTTCCACATTTCCCTTCCCAACCCGAATTCTTTTCCAAAGGTGGGAAACCATATTGATGTGTTAACTTCAAAGTGGGTGGCTCAGGATGCTGGGATTGGGGCAGGAGTCGACTCTTACTTCGAGTACCTGGTGAAAGGAGCCATTCTGTTGCAAGACGAAGGCCTGATGTCGTCTTTCCTTGGTGAGAGCTGTGCTTTAGTTAAACCTGTGTTGTTGTCACCACTGTGGCGCATTTTGAATTGAATTGGTTCGTTACATGTATCAGGATACAGTGAAGAGCTTTTCTCGCACGCTGTTTATACAGATCAGATCATTACAAGGTGCGTTAAGGTAGTGCAAGGTTTATTAGAGCAATAAAATGCAGAATAGTAACAGCTGCAGAGAAAGTCTAGTGCAGGTAAACATTAAAGTGCAAGATCATAACGAGGTAGATTGTGAGGTCAGGAGTCTGTCCTGTTGCACCAGGGAACTATTCAATAACAGCGGGGTAGAAGATGTCCTTGAGCCTGGTAGTACGTGCTTTCAAGGCTTTTTGTATCTGCCCTTCCATTCTATCTGAGCTGTCCTCCTCCTTCAAAGAACAGGGTTTTCCTTCTTCCACCATAGATACTGCCCTCACCTGCATCTCTTCCATTTCCCTAACATCTGCGCTCACCCCATCTTCCCACCATCTCAACGGTGATAAAGTTCCTCTTGTCCTTCCCTGCCACCCCATCAGCCTCCGCATCCAACACATCATCCTCCATAACTTAAGCCATCTCCAAAAGGATCCTACCACCAAACATATCTTTAAGCGTATCTTCCCCCCCCCCCCCCGCTTTCTACAGGGATCGTTCCCTCTATGATTCCCCCGACCGTTCATACCTCCCCACTAATCTCTTTCTCAGCACTTACCCTTGCAGCCAAAGTGCTGCCCCTGCCCATTCACCATTGCATTTTGTGTGTGTTGCTTTTGAAACTTCTGCCTGATGGAAGAAGGGAGAATGTCCATGACAGGTGGGGTCTTTGATTGAATTGGCTTAGAACACTGAACTGTGAACTTTACTGAGGCAGTGAGAAGCATAGACAGAGTTTGTGGAGGGAAACTAGTTTCCATGATGTGTTGAGCTGTGTCCACAATTCTTGCTCATAGTTTTCAGGGAGGGATAATGTGGAATGGCTGACAGAGGGTTAGAAAATGCTGCTTGTGTTGCACACACAAAATGCTGGAGGAGCTCAGTAAGTCAGACAGCATCTATAGAGGGGAATAGACTGTTGACATTCCAGCCAAAATGCTGACTGCTTATTTCCTTCTGTAGATGCTCTCTGACCTGCTGAGTTCCTCCAGCATTTCGCATGTGTTGCTCAGGATTCCCAGCATCTGGTGTTCTCTTGTGTCTGTGATTTGATACCTACGCTCTGCTGAGATGTGTTTAAAAAGAATTTTACAGAGGCAGCGACAAATATAGATAGAGTTCATGGAGGGTAGGCTGGTCCACTGCTCTTACTGTAAGGCATAACGTGGAGGAGTAGAAAATATATTAAAGGATTTTGTGCTGTATCTTGCCTATTGTGTACTACCCACCTGGCAATCCTAGAGGAGTGTTTTACTCTCTGTTTTGTGTGGGCGAAGTGCCTTGGTTACAGCCTACCACCTGTGCCTAAGGGGGCAAATAAAATGCTTGACTTTATTGGCCAAGGCATGGGATAGTAGAGCAGGAGGTTATGCTAGAAGATTGAGGGGGGATCTTATTGAAACGTATAAAATTCTAAAGGGTTTGGACAGGCTAGATGCAGGAAGATTGTTTCCGATGTTGGGGAAGTCCAGAACGAGGGGTCACAGTTTAAGGATAAAAGGGAAGCCTTTTAGGACCGAGATGGGGAAAAACTTCTTCACACAGAGAATGGTGAGTCTGTGGAATTCTCTGCCACAGGAAACAGTTGAGGCCAGTTCATTGGCTATATTTAAGAGGAAGTTATATATGGCCCTTGTGGCTAAAGGGATGAGGGGGTATGGAGAGAAAGCAGGTACAGGGTTCTGAGTTGGATGATCAGCCATGATCATAACAGAAAGGCGGTACAGGCTCGAAGGGCCAAAGGGCCTACTCCTGCACCTATTTTCTATGTTTTTCTAGAACTATATAAAGCATTAGCAACACACACAAAATGCTGGATGAACTCCACCATTCAGGCAGCATCTATGGAGAGGAGTAAACAGTCAGTGTATCAAGCTGAGACCTTTCATCAGGACTTGAAAGGAGGGGGAGAGAAGCTAACTATGCCTCCTTTCTTTCCAGTGCTGATGAAGGGTCTCAGCCCGAAACGTTGAGTGTTTGACCTCCTCCATAGATGCTGCCTGACCTGCTGAGTTCCTCCAGCATTTTGTGTGTGTTCCTCCGGATCTCCGGAAGTTCATGTGTTTATGTTAGTCCATCGTTTGGTTTTACAGCTAGTATAGTGAATACTTCTAGTCTTTATGCTCTCAAAGAATGAGGCAGCCATCAAGAGGGTGCAGAGGAGACCTATGGAGATATTGTCAGGGCTAGAGGGTTCTAGTTATGAGGAGAGGCTGTCTTCATTGGGTACTTTGTTCAGAACACAGACTTAAGGGGAGATTTAATGAAGATCAGAGGCTGACATAAGGATGCATTTCCTGTAGGAGAGGATACTGAAACAAGACGGCATAGTTTTAAGCTAATTCCTTAAAGGATTAGGGGGAGGCTAACAGTAACTTAATTCACCCAAGTGACAGGGATTTGGAACTTCCTGCCCGACTGTGAGGTGGAGACAAACTCACCGCATGTTTGGAAGCACAGGGTTGATCCAACTGCAGGGTGAGAGCGGAGGAGGTGAGGTTAACCTGAGGTCCCATTTTAAACTGGCGTGGACATGGTGAGCTGAATTGCCTCCTCCTTTGGTATAAATTTCCATATTTTAGCTGAATCGCAGCTGTTTTTGATCTGATTTCAGCATAAGAAGGGGAAGGGAATCTGTTAGTGCAAACATATCAGCTTGCATTAGTGTTCAGAAGACGGAAAATTATTTAAATCATTTACTAGAGATGTGGACATGGATATAAAATATATTTTTTAAATGTTCTTTCTGTTAATAATCAGAACATTTAGATGGAGATTGCCCATGCTCCAGAGGACCCATGACATTCTGAGCCAGATTCTGAATTATCAACGCTAATCAAAATGGGCCTCAACTGTCACACAAATCACTGGGGAATGAATGCGGTTTATTAAATAGAGTCATAGAGCATTCCAGCACAGAAACAGGCCCTTTAGCCCATCTAGTCAATGCAGAACTGTTATTCTGCCCAGTCCCATCAGCCCACATACCTGTCCCATCCTTAAAATATCCAAATTTCTCTTAAATGTTGAAGTCAAGCCTGCATCCATCACTTCTTCCGGCAACTCGTTCAACACTCACACCACACTGAGTGAAGAAGTTCCCCCTCTGGTTCCCCTTAAATACTTCACCTTTTACTCTTAATCTATGACCTTTAGTTCTAGTCTAATTCTAGTTCTAGTCTCACCTGGTCTCAGTGGAAAAAGCCTGCTTGCATTCATCCTATCTATACCCCTCAAGGTATCTTTCCCATAGACAGGTGACCAGAACTGCACACAGTAGTCCAAATTAGACCTTACCAATGTTAGACTTCAGCATAGCATCTCAACTCTTGTACCCAATACATTGATTTATGAAGGCCTGTTTCCTTTGTCATTATCTCTATTTTGTTCCTCTCAGTTCACTTATTTCCTTTTTTTTGTAGACTATGAGAAAGTGATTAAGAATTACACCAAATTTGATGATTGGTATGTCTGGGTTCAGATGTACAAAGGCACCGTCTCCATGCCTGTCTTTCAGTCTCTGGAAGCTTTCTGGCCAGGACTACAGGTCAGTTATTCATCCCCTTGGTTGGACTTTTACTTTTGTAATGTTTCCTTAAAATGTTAATGGATTAAAGTTTTTTTTTCTCCATAGCATACTCTATAAGCTGTTAAAACTCGGATTGACTAGAGAAAATGGATTCTGTTTGAACTAGGTGTCACTTTTAGGAGAAGTTTTGATAGATGGCTCCCAGTTTCCTGGGCCAGTTCGTCAGTCTGTGTGTAAGGTGAAGTAGGATGTATGTTGACAGTGTTCTCCTTTCAACAGAGGCAGTGAAGAGTAGTCAAATTCAAAGTAAATGTATTATCAAAGTAGACCCCCATCTATTCTTTGCAGATTTGTGTATTCAACTTCAATAACCCTGGTTTATTTTGCAAAACACAGCAATCTCAAGCTTATTTCTTTTAGGTCAAACCCTATTGTACTTGGGTGGCGGGGTGGAAATGCATCTCTACCAAATGAGGTGCAAGACACTCCTTCCCTCCACTAGGCTGCAGGTCACCCTTGGGCAAGGTGTAGCACCTGCTCATCCCCCCCCCGATAGGTGTCACGTGAAGCCATGGGAGCAGGTGGTGGATGGTCGTATGAGCAGCCGGTGCGTATCACAAGTCCTGGTTATGCGACTGCTGATACCAGGCAGACAATTTGCAGAAAAATTTGCCAAGAACAATCATAGTCATGGAAAGACCATGATTCCCCCACATCATACGATACGGCACTTAATGAGCGAACGTACTACCTCATTTCTTGCAGGCATGTTCAGGAAAATAAATAAAAACAGTGGAATTTATGAAAAAATTATACATAGGCAAAAACTACAAACAGCCAATGTGCAAAAGACCAATTATGCAAATTAAAATATATTCTGTGTGTGTTAAAAATAAAATATTGTGAAGTGCTTGAAAGTGAGTCCGTAGGTTTTGGGACCAGTTCACAGTTGAGGTGAGTGAAGTTATCCACACTGGTTCAGGAGCCTGATGGTTGAGGGGTAATAACTGTTGGGAAGGGTACTTGACAAAGCTGAGGGCTCTGTGAATGGCTGTCTTGTTGAGTGTACTGGCTACATTCCTGGTTTTGTACAGTCTTTCCATAGTATTAATGTACAGACCTGTGTAAAAGCCTGAGACACACATATACAGCGAGGGTGTCTAACACTTTTGCACAGTACTGTAGTAATTTTATGTATTGCACTGTACTGTACTGCTGCCACAAAAAAAACAAAGGGGTCAGGGAGAGGGGACTCGTAGTTGGGAGAGGGGAAGGCAGAGGGAAGCACCAGAGGGACATTCTGTAATGATCAATAAACCAATTGTTTGGAATCAAATGACCTTGCCTGGAGCGCCCACGCCAACCCCCCTCTCCCATCCCTGGCATTCCTCCTTTGCCACCTGTCCCACTCCTCTCGTATGGTGCTCCAACCTTGCCATTCCCAACATCCTTTGCTCCTGCCGGAATTATAAACTCGCCCTCTGCACCACGTTGACAAGTACAGTACTGTGCAGAAGCCTTAGGCACCCTAGCTCTGTCACCCAAGACTTCTGCACAGTTCTATAGCTGTGCACTCGGGCTGGAGTTTGAAATCTTCAGCAGTCTCTGCGGCATTTGACTCTGGAGCTGATGTTATTGTTTCTGTGTTTCCTCCCGTAGAGTTTAGTTGGTGACATCCATAATGCAATGAAAACTTTCCACAACTACTACCAGGTTTGGAAACAGTACGGGGGGCTCCCCGAGTTCTACAGCATCCCCCAGGGCTCGACTGTCGACAAGCGAGAAGGCTACCCACTTCGACCAGGTGAATAGAAGCTCGACCATGTATTAAACTTTATTTAGAGATTATCCCTTTGAGCCACGCCACCCCAGCGACCCCCCGATTCAACCCCCAGCCTAATCACGGGGCAATTTACATTAACCAATTAACTTACCAACCAATACAGCTTTGGACTGTGGGAGGAAACTGGAGCACTCGGAGAAAACCCATGCATTCCACAGGGAGGATGTATAGACTCTTTACAGATGACATTGGAATTGAACTCCGAACAACAGCGCCCCGAGCTGTATTAACATTGCGCTAACCGCTACACTATGGTAGCGCCCATGTGATGTGAACACAACTGGCAGCCATCCCAAGCGTTATTAAAGTTCAAAGTAAATTTATTATCGAAGTTGAGTATATGTCTCCATATACAACCCTGAGATTCATTTACTTGCAGGCATACTCAGTAAATCTATAATAGGGTAATAAAGATAATGGATTCAATGAAAGGCCACACCAACTTGGGTGTTCAGCCAGTGAGCAAATACAAAAAGAAAGAGATGATAATAAATAATCCATAAATATTGAGGACATGAGTCCTTGAAAGATTTACGTCAGTAATGGTCTCACCAGCAGAAACAAGATGGATGACAACTGAGCTGGTCGACGTCGGGCTGCAGGATGGGCCCTGCAGATGTCCATTTCATGTAGAGCAAGTGAAATTTCACACCCCCTTTCAGGACATACCGAAGCACTTTGCAACAAACCAGGTTCTGATTCAGATATACTACTCCGGCCGTTCGCGTTAACAATCAACCCAAACCAGGGATGTGCTGGGGGCAGCCCGCGAGTGTCTGGCATTGTCCCAGTGCCCAGCGGAACAACACAAACAGAAGCAACAACAGCAGAGAAAGCCCCTTTCCCACCCACCCACCATCAGGACAGGCCACCTCTGGGACTCTTAAAGATCAAGCCTCCGATCTCCAGTAGCCTGGCCCGGATTCACGGACGTTGGGCCTCTAATCTTTGAACAAGCCGACCCGGGTTTTTGATTTGAGTTCTCTTCCTCCAGACTCACTGATTTCAACCTTTGACCTTTGGACTTCTACCTCCGGACTTTGACCTTCGTTTTTCCCCTCTAGACCTTATTGACCTCTGGGTTTCAACCCCAGGGCATGCCAGGCACAGGATTTTGACCTTGGTGCCTCTACTTCTAGACTCGCATGGACCTCTGACCCAGCTGGTCGCCAGGATCACTAACCTTCAACCGTGGAGCACTCCAAACACCAGCTCCCACCCCTGACCTCCAACTCCCCCTCATCTTTGTCCTGAACTTGGTTTATATAAAGTATACATATTTAAATAATAAATATACTTTGAACTTTGATTTCCACATTATTTGACATTCCGCCAAGGGCGACTGAATTCTGACTAACTAGTTGCATCACCGTCTGGTATGGAGGGGTCACTGTACAGGACTGGAAAAGGCTGCAGAGGGTTACAGCAGGCTCCATCATGGGCACTAGCCTCCACAGCATTGAGGACATCCTCAAAACGCCTCAAAATGACAGCATCCATCATTAAGGACGCAGATCACCTCGAACATGGCCTCTTCTCAGGGAGGAGTACAGGATCCTGAAGGCACACACTCAGTGTTTTAGGAACAGCTTTGGTCCCCTCAGATTTTGTATAAATACATGAAGTATATATATATATATAATTTATAGTATATTTTATTGCATTGTACTGCCGTTGCAAAAGGAGCCAATTTTACAACATATGCCAGTGATATTACACCTGATTCTGACTCTGGCAGTCCGGACTTGCCTCACTAACAGGAGCGGTTTGTTGTTACAGAGCTTATAGAGAGTGCCATGTATCTGTATCGAGCAACAGGAGACCCAACCTTCCTGGAACTGGGCAGGGATGTCATTGAGGCCATTGAGAAGATAAGTCGTGTGGATTGTGGATTTGCTACTGTAAGTACTGCCCTGGGTCAGTAATTGTAAAAAAGTTGCCCTTAGTTTGTAGCAACTGAGTAGATTTCCAGAAATTCAGTGTCAATGGGACTTTCCTTTGTTAATTTTGGTTTAGTTCAGGAACATTGAGTCGTGGTCGCCAACCCGTCGATTGTGATCGACTGGTCGATCTTTGGGACTTTCCCAGTAGAACCCGCAAAAAATGAAAAATAAATACACAAATACTGTTGAGAGATTGTTTCCGGGTTGCGGGGTTTTAGTTCCGTCCTTTCTGCCCAGTGCGCATGTGAGTAGCTCCCCTGCCACGCACTACACAATGCACTTCTGTGGTCCCCAACCACAGAAACAATATGAGTCAGCTGCACCTTTCCTCATTCCCTGTCACGCCCATTGTTGGACTTGAACCCACGCGAGGTCATCAGTTGCCTAAATGCAGTGATACCCTCGCGCGGCCGGCGGGAAGTGCCGTTGCTACCGGCCTGGAGCGCGGACAGATGGGCGCCGACTCTAAACCTGTTTAGCACACCGAATGTTCGTGGGGAACCTGGTGCTAAAATATTTGCAGACGACCTAATTCGGGCTCAGTGTTTAGTAAGTAGCTGAGCAGCTACTGCGCTGCGATCTACTGAAACAAACTTTTGTCGGCCGATCGATCCTACAAGGGGCGCGGGCCTGGGCCTGTTGCTCTCCTCACTCGGTCGGTTGTTCTCTCCGGACTGCAACCGCCGTGGCCCCGGAACGGGAACCTCTGGCCCTGACCTTGTCCTCTCACCCCGCCCACGACCAGGCGCACCTGGCCAAGGCGTCTGGCAGCGGGCAGGAGGCTGTCTAAAGAGGCAATGAAGCCGTCAAAACTGCTTCGGTACCCTGAGTCCAAGCACCCTGCACTTAAAGACAAACCTACTGAGTTTTCTCAGTGGAAAAAACATGAGCAGCGCGGGACAGCAGCTAAGTGCCGAGAGCCGCAAAAATTAAATTGTGGAATAGACTGGACATAAGGAACCCCCTTCGAGTATCACTGTATTCCCGTTATATTTAACACCCACCCCCCACCGCTTGGCCGGTCCGCGGTGCAAAAATAAAGGGCAGGTACCCCTGGTGTTCATACATTATTTCTACTTCCGGGTTGTGGGGTTTTACTTCCGGTCTTTTCTGCCCCGGTGCGCGTGCGTGTAACTATTTAGATTTGGGGTCGATCTCGCCTTTCACTAAGGCCGAGGTAGGGGATCTTGGGTTTAAAAAGGTTGGTGACCACTAACATAGAGCATACAGAGCATAGAACATATACCTAGGGCATATAAAGCAATGCAGCACAATACACACCCTTCAGTCCATGATGTTGTCTACCCTTTAACCTACTCCAAGGTTAATCTAACCCTTCCCTCCTACATAACCCTCCATTTTTCTGTCATCCATGTGCCTATCTAAGAGTCTCTTAAATGTCCCTTTAATTAGGAAATGGTCCAGCACATGGAGAGACTCAGCAAGGTTGAGTTTAAAACAAAGACAGCCAACACATGTTTTTTGGAAGGGAAGGCATGATTGAGGTTTTTTTTTGGGGGGGCGAGGCTGTAAAGGGAAGAATTCAGGGTTTACAAAGAGTGAGTACAGGATGATAATAATCATTTTAAAAAAAATCAATGGCTGACTACTTTGGAAAGACTGACGAGTTTGATTACACATCGGATAATTGCTTCATGTATCCTGAGCTACTGGAACAGTATTTTGAAGCAAATGAAATAGCCAACAAGAAGCGACTAGCAATTTTGCTAAGTGCATTAGGTTTAAAGGAGTACAGTTTGGATCGAAGTTTGACTGTTCCAACCAAACCTTCAGAAATGAGTTTTCCTGATATTGTCAAAGAAATGCAGGAACGTTTAGAACCAGAGCCATTGTTGATTGCAGAATCCTTTAGGTTTCATAAGCAGAATCAAATAGAAGTGGATTCCATGTCAGTGTAGACTGAGAGATCATTTAGCATGTGGAATCTTAAAAGAAAGCATTCAAAAGCATTCTTAACATTTTGT
The DNA here is from genome assembly GCF_048418815.1 of Hemitrygon akajei. NCBI lineage: Eukaryota > Metazoa > Chordata > Chondrichthyes > Myliobatiformes > Dasyatidae > Hemitrygon > Hemitrygon akajei. Next base: position 160,068,466 of record NC_133134.1, on the reverse strand, counting down.
TTGTGCTGCTCTGAAATGCAGCATCTGCAGAATCTCTTGTGTTCAGGTAGTTCTTTAGGGTGTGTTTATCTTTCTGCTGTGGATAAAACCTCAAATACCTTAGTTTCTAGTATCTTTCATTCACAAGGGAAGATGGTCATTATGTTACTGGAGCATTAATCCTCCCATGACAGCTGTGCAGTTTAATTTCTGTTAATTAAATAATCAATCTGGAATTAAAAGTTAATATCAGCAGTACTGCAAATGTCAAGACTCTCCTGAATGGCTCCAGATGGGCAGCAACATGTTTGGTTTCTAACCAGTTCCCCTCCTTCCCCCCTCCCATTGGTACACTTTATGAAATCCTCATTACCTAATCCATTAACAGAGAACCAGGATAACAGAGTCTCAAAATATCTTCAACTTTCATCTTTACATATTGACCTGGCTAAATGTCTCCATCTCCCAAATGAATTGGGGGGAGTCTAGGACCAGAGAGCATGGCCTCAGAATACAAGGACGTCTCTTTAGAACAGAGATAAGGAGGAATTTCTTTAGAGGATGGTGCATTCATTGCCACAGACAGATGTGGAGGCCAAGTCATTGGTATATTTGAAGTGGAAGTTGATGGGTTCTCGGTTAGTAAGAGTGTCAAAGGTTACAGAGAGAAGGCAGGAGAATTGGGGTTGTGAGAGAGAATAAACCAATCATGATTATGGAGTAGACTGAATGGGCCAGTTGGCCTAATTCTGCTCCTATGTCTTATGAAATAATCTTCTTGCATTTGAAGTTCACTCAGTCAGTTGTCCAGAAACCACAGTGAGTTGTGTGTCTGTGGGCAAGGCCATGCTTGGCTAACGGTGGGTGCCATGGTAATGTGACAGAACAACACTATCACAGCTTGGAGCGTCAGAGTTTCGAGTTCAATTCCAGTGTGTCATCTGTAAGGAGCCTGTACATCCTCCCCATGGAATGCATGGGTTTTCCCCGGGTGCTCCAGTTTCCTCCCACAGTCCAAAGATGTAGGTTGATTGGTCGTTGTAAGTTGTCCTGTGATTATACTAGGGCTAAATTTGGTGACTAGGCGATGTGGCTCAAAGATTCAAAGTACGTTTATTATCAAGCTATGTATGTGGTATTCGTCTTCCCCAGACAGTCACAAAACATAGAAAGAAAATCATGGAACCCATTCAATGAAAAACATCAACCCCCTCCCCCAACATGCAAAGAAAATTGCGCAAATGGCAACAACAAAAATAAATGATAAACACAGAATATAAAACACAAAATGGAAAGAGTCCAGGTATATTCAGTTCAGTTCAGTATTTGTTATCTGCAGGCCTTCTCGAGTGAAGGGCAGGAAGGAGCCTATTCTGCGCTGTATCTTCAATAAATAAATAATTTCCAGAGGCCACTATTGATGGACAGCAGGATTTTTTTTCTCCTTGTCCTACGCCACTTTGCATATTCATTCATTCATAGAGTAAGGAGAAACACAGCATGCAAACGGGCTGCTTGGCCCGTTAACTCCGATCCAACCGTCAAACACCCAATTTTACCCTAATTCTACCTATTCTCCTTAGCACTTACCTACACACAATGTGCAACGTACAGTGACAAGCTAATCTACCAGCCTGCACAATTCAAAGTTCTACGCAAATTTATTATCAAAGTATCTATATATATGTCGCCATATACAACCACGAAATGTATTTATGGCTATTCACAATAGATAACAGAGAGGCACAATAGAATCAATAAACCCCCACACACACACGCACACACACGCGCACACACACGCGCACACACACACACACACACACACACACACACACACACACACACACACACACACACACACACACACACACACACACACACACACACACACAAAGACAGACAAACGACCAATGTGCAAAAGAAGACAAACTGTGCAAATACATCCCAAATTAATAATAATAAATACTATCAAGAACGTGAGTTGTAGAGTCCTTGAAAGTGAGTCCATAGGTTGTGGAATCGGTTCAGTGTGGAGGTGAGTGAAGGTATCCCCTCTGGTTCAGGAGCCTGATGGCTGAGGGGTAGTAATGTTCCTGAACCTGGTGGTGTGAGTCTTGAGGTTCCTGTACCTCCACCCTGATGGTAGCAGCGAGAAGAGAGCATGGCCTGGATAGTGAGGGTCCTTCATGATGGATGCTGCTTTCTTGTGGAAACACTCCTTGTAGTTGTGCTCAGTGGTGGGATGTGGAGGAAAACTGGAGCACCCGGGGGTGGGGGGGTGGGGGGGGTGCTCACACAGTCAGACAGGATGTGCAAGCTGCGTGTACATACCGTTTGGGCCTCAGGCTGCAATTGTACCTGTTATATTTCTATATTTTATTTTATTATTGACATGGATGTGTACTATTATGAATTGAATTATAGGGGAGGGTTGAATAGGTTAGGACTTTATTCCCTGAAGTGTAGAAGAATGAGAGGAGATTTGATGGGAATATACAAAATAGAGTGGTAAAGAAAGGGTAAATGCAAGCAAGCTTTTTTCCATTGAGGTTGGGTGAGACTAGAACTAGAGGTCATAGGTTATGGGTGAAAGGTGAAATGTTTAAGGGGAACAAGAAGGGAAATTGTTTCACTCAGAGGGTGGTGAGAGTATGGAATGAGCTGCCAATAGGCGTGGTGGATGTGGGCTTGATTGTACCTGTAAGTGAAGGCTAGATACCTACATGGGTGGGAGAGGTATGGAAGGCTATGCTCAATGGGACTTGATAGTATACCAGTTTGACACAGACTAGATGGGCTAAAGGGCCTGTTTCTGTGCTGTAATGCTGTATGACTTTAATTGTTTTGGTTACGATCAGTAGTTGAGTACTGTACCTATTCTTGTAGTCCTGATGGCTGACTTGTTTTGGTATTTTAGGTCCGGGACTTGCGTGACCACAAACTGGACAACCGCATGGAGTCCTTCTTCCTGGCAGAGACCGTGAAGTACCTCTACTTGCTGTTCGACCCCGACAACTTCCTCCACAACGACGGGACCACCTTCCACACGGTCACCACCCCCTACGGCGAATGCGTGCTGGGGGCCGGCGGCTATCTGTTCAACACGGAGGCGCACCCCATCGACCCCGCGGCCCTGCACTGCTGCAGCCAGCACCGGGAGGAGCGCTGGGAAGTCGAGGCGCTGATGCACGAGTTCCGCAGCGCGCGGTACGCGGGGGCGGGGCTGCACGTGGGAGGCTCTTCGCAACAGGCTCAAGCTCAAAGCAAGAGCAAGTGGACGGCTGAAGATGGGAACGAAGGAAAAAGAAAAACAAATAAGAAAATTCCCGTGCTGAGTTGCCCAAGCCAGCACTTCAGCTCCAAACTTGCTGTGTTGGGTCAAGTGTTTACAGACTCGTCCTAATCTTAACCTTGGATCAGGGGCTCCCAACCTGGGTCCACTGACCCCTTGGTTAATGATAGGGGCCCATGGCATAAAACAGATTGGGAACCCCTGCCTTACATCTTTATTTATGGAACTGTGAAATAAAGTTTTATATAGGATTTTCCAAATTTCTTTTGTGGTCAGTGGATCTGAATGACAATGAATTCTACACCACGAGGTATCTGGTGTTGAGCAGTTTTGGGCCCCTTATCTAAGAAAGGTTGTGCTGGCATTGGAGAGGGTCCAGTGGAGGGTCAGGTTAAATGAAAGGGTAAATATATGAGGAGCATGGCTCTGGGTCTGTACTTGCTGGAGTTAGAAGAACGGGGTGGGCGGGTGGAATCTCATTGAAACTTGCTGAATATTGGAAGGCCTAGATAGACTGGGTGTGGAGAGGATGTTTCCTATAGTGGGTGGGTCTAGAACCAGAGAGCACAGATAGAATGGATGTGGAGAGGATGTTTCCTATAGTGGGTGGGTCTAGAACCAGAGAGCACAGATAGAATGGATGTGGAGAGGATGTTTCCTATAGTGGGTGGGTCTAGAACCAGGGAGCACAGATAGAGTGGATGTGGAGAGGATGTTTCCTATAGTGGGTGGGTCTAGAACCAGAGAGCACAGATAGAATGGATGTGGAGAGATGTTTCCTATAGTGGGTGGGTCTAGAACCAGGGAGCACAGATAGAGTGGATGTGGAGAGGATGTTTCCTATAGTGGGTGGGTCTAGAACCAGAGAGCACAGATAGAATGGATGTGGAGAGGATGTTTCCTATAGTGGGTGGGTCTAGAACCAGAGAGCACAGCTTCAATACAAGAACATCCATTTAGAACAGAGATGAGGAGGAATTTCTTTAGCCAGAGAGTGGCGAATCAGTGGAATTCACTGGCACAGACGACTGTGAAGTTGTTGGTATATTTAAAGTTGAGGCTGATAGACTCTTGAGTAGTAAGGACATGGAAGGTTACGGGGAGAACAAGGAGAACGGGGTTAAGAGAGATAATAAATCAGCCTTGATGGAATGGTGGAAAATATCCGATGGACTGCAAGGCCTGATTCTCCTCCTATGTCTTGTGTCTTAATTACCTCCAGAGGTTCAAATCACTGGGATCTTCACGATTGTTATTTAAAGGACAGATTGCAAGTAGGATGAGACGTTTGCTACAGACAGAAACTTCTGTGTGCTCATGATATCATGCAGAATATTACAATTGAATTAAATATTAAACAGTACAGGGTAGGCCCTTCGATCCATGATGTCTGTGCTGTACATGATGCCTAATTAAATTAAATCTCCTCTTCCTGCCCATGATCCATACTCCTGCATTCCCTGAACTCACCTGACTATCTAAAAGCCTCTGTGGTATCGGTATCGGCTTCCATTAGTTCCTCTGACAGCCAGTTCCAGGCTCACTGTATTTATAATATTTTTTAAAAAGCTTTCCTTCTTCAGACTTTCCTCCGCAACTTAAATGAACATCCTCCAGTATGTCATTTGCCTCAGAAGAAAGATTCTGTGTGTCTTGAGTTTTAAGTTCTGATTGCAGCTACCGCATAATTGTACTGCAGACCACAGTAATTAAATGTCTGACCATTCTTAGGATGAAGGAGGAATCTTGACAAGAACATTGCAGACCATCGTACAAGACAGTATGCATGCAGTGGTATGTCAGCGTCGTGGTTAACACAGTGCTTTACATTGTAGGCAATCTGGGTTCAATTCTGTATGTTTTCCGCATGACGACACAGGTTTCCTCTGGGTGGTCCTGTTTCCACCCAGTGTCTAAAGATAGATAGATAGATACTTTATTCATCCCCATGGGGAAATTCAACTTTTTTTCCAATGTCCCATACACTTGTTGTAGCAAAACTAATTACATACAATACTTAACTCAGTAAAAAAAATATGATATGCATCTAAATCACTATCTCAAAAAGCATTAATAATAGCTTTTAAAAAGTTCTTAAGTCCTGGCAGTTGAATTGTAAAGCCTAATGGCATTGGGGAGTATTGACCTCTTCATCCTGTCTGAGGAGCATTGCATCGATAGTAACCTGTCGCTGAAACTGCTTCTCTGTCTCTGGATGGTGCTATGTAGAGGATGTTCAGAGTTTTCCACAATTGACCGTATCCTACTCAGCGCCCTTCGCTCAGCTACCGATGTTAAACTCTCCAGTACTTTGCCCACGACAGAGCCCACCTTCCTTACCAGCTTATTAAGACGTGAGGCGTCCCTCTTCTTAAAGACGTACCAGTTGTAGGTTAATTGGTCAATGGAAATTGTCCTGAGAATAGGGTAGTCGCTTGGCAGTGTGGTTCAAATTGCTGGGAGGGCCTGTTCCACGCTGTATTGCAATAATAAATAAATAAACTGAAACACCCCCCCCCCCCATTTCTTTGGGCTCCGTAAGCCTAGGGAATGCACGTTCCGGTCCCGCCAAACCCGTGAGAAGGGGACGGCTCTCCCACCCCAAACCCCAGTTTGTGTGGATGCTGCATAATTTGCTGCCCTGGTGCCAGGAAACAACAGACAGCACCCTGCATTCGGTTAAAGGAATTATATTTATGAATCTTAACTAAAGGGTCAGTAGAAAAACAGAGGGGAGGGGGAGAAAAAACAGAAAGGGCCCATTATAATTAAACAGTCAAATGTTCACAAGTTGAAACTCAACTCTTCCAAAAGTCACACTCACCGATCCTCTGTAGACCCTGGCACCGTGCTCCATCGAATCACAGTCCCCCACCAGGTCAAATCCTACAAACTGTTCTATCCAGTGTCTTCTCTCTTCATCTCCTGCCAAACCAAGGACCCGGGCTCACACCGGTGTCAGGTGTACAGCACAGAAACCCCGCTCCCCTGATTGGACAGCTCACATTCCAAAGCACCTGTTGTCTCTAACCATAACCCAAACACTGCGTGTACAGAAAGACCATCACGTTAGCAGTGAAACCTTTCCCAGGGTGTTACGAAACAAAATGCTGAAGGAATTCAGCACGTCAGGCAGCACCTATCAAAAGGATTAAAGAGTTGACGTTTCGGGCCACCTCATTTCCTATTGGCATGTACTTGTTTCACTTTTAAAGTCTTACCAGGCCCTGATGCAACCTGTCAATTTACACCCCACCACCAGAAGTTTGTCAAAGTTTTAGATATCATGCTGAATCTTCGTAAACATCTATTAAAGTAGAGGGGCTGTTGTGCTTACTTCGTAATTGTACTTGTGTTGGGCCGAGGACAGGTCCTCAGAAGTGATAACACCCAAGAATTTAAAGTTGTTGACCCTCTCCACCTCTGATCCTCTGATGAGGACTGGCTGTTTTCCTCTTTCTGGAGTCAACAATCATCTCCTTGGTCTTGCTGACATTGAGTGAGAGGTGGTTGTTCTGTCAGCACTCGGCCAAATACCCAGTCTCCCTGACTCGTCGCCACCTTTGTGTTTTGGCCAATGACAGCGGCATTGTCAGCAAACTTCCAGAGGGGGAAAAAATGCTGTTTCCACCCTTCTCCTGGCAACCTGAACAAATCAATGAACTAATGTGAATTCCAGAATTGAAACGTCCTGAAAATACTACATCTTGAGGCATGACTATGCTACATTTGTACTTGACAAACTTCTCTGGACGTTGGAATAAAGTGTGCCTTGAGAGGCTTGCCTTTCTCTCAGTTCTTAAACAGCCGGTTGCCTGGATTAGAGAACGTTTTATGAGGATATGTTGAGTGAGCTGGGTCTTTTTGGAGTGACGGAGGGTGAGAGGCAGTTTGATAGAGGTGTACAAGATAAGAGACTTAGGTTGAGTAGATAGACAGAGGTTTTTCCCCAGGGCAGAAATGGCTAATATGGAGGTGGGGAGACATAATTTTAGGGTGATTGGGGGAAATTTTAGGAGGGGGTGTCAGAGGTAAGTTTTTTTTTCCACACAGAATGGTGGGTGCATGGAATGTGCTGTCAAGAGTGGTGGTTCAGGCACGTGAAATTAGAGATATTTTATGAACTCTTAGGCTCGTGGATGATATGGAGGCAGATGGGGAGGAAAGGGTTAGATTGATCTTAGAGTAAAAAGATTGGTACAACATGGGCTGAAGGCCCTGCCCTGTGCTGTAGTGTAATGTGTTGTGTTTTCTATTTAGAATATATAGGAGGAAGCCATTTGGCCCTTTGTAGTGATGCCAGCTCTTTGTAAGTTGCTATCTAATTAGTCCCGCTTCTTTGCTCTTTTCCTCTTGACATGCATTTTGCTTTACTTTTAAAGTCTTAAGCAACTGGTTGTCTTTTCAGTTATTTTTAGAACTCCTTTCAGATAACTTGGTACTTAATTTTTTAAAAATCTCCCCTCCTCCTCCTCCCCCCCCACCACCTTTGACTTAACCATTGCAAGTATTATTTTCCATTAGTTTATCTTGAGTTTTCCATCCTCGCGTTCTGCTGGAATGCACACACAGGTCTGTACCCGACAGCTGCTGCTTTTCAGTGTGTCTGTTGTTTTCCTGGTGGGTGTGGGGAGGGAAATGTAATTCACAGCAGCCGAAGCCCCACTGGGGGAGAGATGAGCAAGAGACTACAGAAACACCAGGGATTTCTTAATTTAAGTACTTGTGCTTAAATAGACTGGTGTAAACCAGCTAGGAAATTGAAGACTTCCTGCTGAATATGTATCGTGGACAGGAGGTGAATGTCGCAGCAATCAAAGTGATGTCTTGGGAGGAATAATTAAGCATTTTCCGCTCCCAGACAATGCACGATTCACAGTGAAGATGACAGCTACTTTCTGCCAGGAAGTTCTCAATTCCTTCATGAAACCTCCCCCTTTATTAACTAAGGAGGTGGCCCGGTAGCACAACGCTATTATAGCGCCAGTGACTGGGAGGCGATTCTGCTGCTGTCTGTGAGGAGTCTGCACGTTATCCCCCATGACCATGAGGGTTTCTCTGGTTTCTTCCCACATTCCAAAGACGTGTGGGTTAGTTAGTTGTGTGTGTAGTTAGGTGGTGAGGGCTCATTGGGCCCAAAGAGCCTGTTACCATGTTGTATCTTTAAATCAACTTCAGTAAGACAAAGGAGGTGGTGATGGACTTTAGGAAGACTAAGCCTGCACTGCTCCCTGTTACTGTTACCATTCATGGTGAGGACTTGTAAGTACCTGGGGGTGCACCTGGATGACAGACTTGAGTGGAGAATCAACACACAGCCTGTGTACAAGAAGGGCCAGAGTCACCTCTACTTCCTGAGGAGAATGAGGTCCTTTGGAGTGTGCAGGCCTCTCCTTCACCTGTTCTACCAGTCTGTTGTCACCAGTACAATCTTCTGCGCAGTGGTGTGCTGGGACAATGGCATCAACTCGGGTGATGCCAACAGGCTAAATAAACTGATTAGAAAGGCTGGCTCTGTTATAGGAGTCAAACTGGACACACTGGAGGCTGTGGTAGAACAAAGGACCCTACAGAAAATCCTGGCAATTCTGGACAATGTTTCTCAGCCTCTGCATGCCACATTGGCTGATCAGAGGAGCACTTTTAGTAATAGACTGAGACAACTGTGCTGCTCCAAAGAGCGCTAAATGAGGTCATTCTTACCCTCGGCCATTAGGCTCTATAATGAGTCAACCTATAGCCGGGGAAGTGACGACCCCCTCCTGTTAGACTGTTTGAGGTAACTATTTTTTATTCTTTCTTACTTCTAATATTTGTATATCTATGCACTTGGAATGCTACTGTGACACTAATTTCCTTTGGGATCAATAAAGTATCTACCTATTTATCTAAAAATAAAATATATTAATAGGCAGAGAAGTCTATAGGTTCTATAAAAATTCCCTTCGACTTGAGGCACAGAATACATCTGAGATCTACGCTTGGGAAGTAAGTGTCAACAGTAAGACTGAAAAGACTTACAAACGTTTGTAAAAAAATTGAGGAAACCTTAACTTCAGGAGGCCTGAAGAAGGGTTGTGGCCCGAAAAGTCGACAATCTACTCATTTCCAACAATGTTGTCTGACCTGCTGAGCTCCTCCAACATTTTGTGCGTGTACCTTTATCTTTTGCAATCTTCATTCTCTAATTCCCCATCAAAAAGATCTGCTCCTGAATGTTATCAACTTCCTGGTTAAATAATATTTATCAATGCTTTTATATCCTAATAAAATACGTTCTTTTAACTTTGTTCTTGGATTGTGGTATGTAGGTTCTGGCGATGAATCCTGACTGCCTTGGGTGAGTGTAGTGTGAGCAGAGGGCTTGGCGAGTCGCCTTGTTCCTGAACACTGCAAGATTTCCGGACCCTTATTTTAGAATTTATCCCTGAATTTCCTGAGTCATATAAATTGGAAATTTAGTCTATTAGATATCAGTTTACCACCAGTTCAGGATTGGGAAGACTGAGGCAGATATTCTTCGTACTTGCACCATAGGTATTGTGTCGTTTTGAAGATGTGGGTTTCAATGTTAGAGTGCAATGTGCATCCACTGTAACAAGGACACAATTAGTGTCTGTGACCAAGAATCTCTTGTAGGCTGTATAATATAATCCTTTCCCATAGATGTCACTTACCCCACTCTGACCTCACTGAGGGACTTGTCCTCCTCTTCTTAAAACATAGGAGCAGAATTAGACCACTCGCCTTATCAAGTCTACTCTACCATTCCATCATGGCTGACTTTCGGTTCAGAACCTATAAATTCCCTCTAATTGAATTCTTCTGCTTCAAATGTCCAGGGTCCGAACATCTGGAATTCCCCCTTGCATCTCAACCCTCTGAAAATCAGAAAAGAGTACAGATGCTGAAAGTCTGAAATTTAAAAAAAAACAGAAAATGCTGGAAGATTCCCAGCCTTACTTATGGCATGGACCCCTACTATTTATTATCTGAGGTGTCCTTGGACCCAGGTTATGGGGAGATTAACTGCAGATGTAGATTGGACTGCTGAGTATTACCAGCATTTCAGAAGCACAAGAGATTCTGCAGATGCTAGAAATATTGAACAACAAGCATAAAATATCTGGCGGAACTTAGCTGGTCAGGCAGCACCTATGGAGAGGAATAAAGAGTTCATGTTTCAGTCCAGTGCTGATGAAGGGTGTCGGCAGCCCACAACAATGACTGCTTATCCCCTCCATAGATGCTGCCTAACCTGCTGAATTCCTCCAGCATATTTTGTGTGTCCACCGTACCCCCACTACCAACACCCCACGTCCACCTGACTTTCTTGCAAAGAAAACACCAGGCCATCACTCCGGGAGTGCTGGAGTGCTGCACCTCTGTGGTGCATAGATTTGAAGGGAGACCTTGAGCAGAATGTATCATGCGTGCCCACGATAGCATAAGAAGAAGGTAATACTTATGCTCCATCCTTGAACCAGAGGGGATAACACTGAACCAGCCCACAACCTATGGTCTCACTTTGAAGGACCCAACAACTCATGTTCTTGATATGTATGGCTTGTTTGTTATTTTTTGAACATTGGTTGTTCGTTTTGTGTGTTCTTATTGATTCTATTGTGTTTCTCTGTAATTACCGTGAATACCCTCAAGAGAATTAATTTCAGGGTTATATACAGTGACAGATATGTACTTGGCAGTGAATTTACTTTAAACATTTTCTTTGGTGAAACCCACATATGAATGCTTTCCCATAACCGTTTCCGGCAACGCGTCCCAATTGTTAACTTTTGCATGATAGGGGCACACCGAGCCCCCTACAATTAAGTAATAAAAGAGAGGTTATGGGTTAACGATCCCAATAGTGCCTCTCCAAACACTTCGAAATTTAAATGCATGACCTTAATTTTGTTGAAGATTCAGACCGAAATTAATTAGCTTCGAGGGTTTTGAAAATCCTATTACACACAGGTTCTGAGCTGAGTTCAGCGGCCACTTGTGCTGATGCGGTGAAAAATAATGAGCGGATGCTTTAAAATGAAAACGTGTGCCCCGTGTGAGGCTCGAACTCACGACCTTCAGATTATGAGACTGACGCGCTGCCTACTGCGCTAACGAGGCTCTGGCTTACAGCGCAGCGAAGTGGCTTCAGAGACTGTAACCAAGACTGAGGGCGAGAGGCCGCTCTGCGGGGCCAGACCTCGACCCGGACGCGGTTGGAGCCGGTTGTCAGAGGCGGACACAGGGAGTGGGACGTAGAGGGAAGCGCTGAGTGGAAGAAGCAACGCGAGCGTGGCGCTGTTATAAAGAGTCTATCAGATCCTCTTAAAATAGGCGGTATCTGGAAGGGGGCAATGGAGAGAAAGAGGGGCAGACTGAGGACTGTAAAATCGAGGCAAATCGGACATTAGAGTGGCAAGGGAGATAGGGACGTGTGGGGGGGGGGGATGCGGAAGAAAAAGGTAATAAAAAGAACAACAAACATGCACACGAGAAAGTCTGCAGAAGCTGGAAATCCCAGCAACAGACACTAAATGCTGGAGGAACTCAGCAGGCAAGGCATCATCTATGGAAAAGAGTACGGTCGACTTTTCAAGCCGAGACCCCACACACGCTGCTAGAGGAACTCATTTATATCTGCATTTGCAGTTTATTTACAGTTTATAGTTCCTGATGTTTACAGTTACTGTTCTATAGACTTACTAAACATGCCCGCGTATGCGGTGATATCTATGTATTGAACCTTAAAGGGATTCTGCAGATGTTGGAAATCTGGGGCAACATACACAAAATACCGGAGGAACTCAGCAAGTCAGGCTGGTGGAAGAAACGGGGGAGGTTTCAGGCAGATGCTCTGTTTAATCGCCTTACTTGCTGAGTTCCTCTGTCTTTTGGTGTGTGTTGCTGGAGGAACTCGGCGAGTCGGGCTGAGTTCCTCACGGGGCTATGGATGTAAAGGAACAGCCGACGTTTCGGGCCGGGGCCCTTCACCAGGACATTGTGGCTGGGCCCGTCGAGGCCCTGCAACCGATTGGTTTTTGCTTCCGGCCCCAGCATCTGCTGTCGCTTGGGTCGCCAGTAACGAGACTCAAGAAAAGAAATGGATATACAATATAGAACTACAGCACAGTACAGGCCCTTCAGCCCTCGATGTTGTGCCGACCTTATAACCTAATTTTAAGATCAACCTAACCCTTCCCTCCCACGTCGCCCTCCATTTTTTTTTCATCCATGTGCCTATTAAATGCCCCTCATCTATCTGCCTCCTCCACCACTCCTGGCTGTGCGTTCCCCACACCCACCATTTTCTGTGTTAAAAATTACCTCGGACACTCTCCCCTATATTTTCCCCCAATCACCATAAAATTATGCCCCCTCGCGTTAGCCATTCCGCCCCCTGAGAGAAAACAACTTCTAGCTGTTCACTCGATCTATGCCTCTTATCATCTTGTACACCTCTATCAAGTCACCTCTCATCCTCCTTCGCTCCAAAGAGAAGAGCTCTAGTTCACTTAATCTATCCTCATAAATCATGCAACGTACTCTAACTAACCCATTAGCCCACCTCTCCAGTACTTTATAATTTCCTTTCAGTCACCGTATGTACAGACTCCTGTGCCTAGTTTCACGTTATGGACATACAATCAGTCTATGTCCATAAGCTATCTAAGTATTTATATTTATTGCCTTTTATAGTTTTTTATGATGCATTGGATCTGGAGTAACAATTATTCTCATTTACACCTGTGTACTGGAATGATATTAAACAACCTTGATTCCTGAACAAGACATGAAAGAAGGCTAGCGGTCGGAGAGCAGGAGGGGACCGATCACTACTCATTGGGGACTATTATCATGGCAATCCTGATTTCCCATCTTCACAGTCCCTGCACTAAAACCATTCAAACCGAACGTCGACTGTTTTTCCGCTCCATAAAAGAGGTCTGCCCTGCAGAGTTCCAGCCATGCGCACTTTATTTTGGTTGTATTGTGGTAGAGCATCTAAAACTGAGCAGATCAATTTGATTTGATCTCAGATTCCATAGGGGTGGAATTCTAGGCTTTCACGGAGTCGCCCATAAAACTAGTGCCCCGTGTGAGGCTCGAACTCACGACCTTCAGATTATGAGACTGACGCGCTGCCTACTGCGCTAACGAGGCTCTGAAATCTTTCATCCGCTAGTAAACAAATCAGACGTCATTGTACAAATCAAGGTAACTAAAGGTAGACTTTCTAGTTAGAAGAATAGAATCAATGAAACACCGCACACAACAAGACGGACATACAACCAATGTGCAATTCACAACAAACTGTACAGATACAAAATAGAAAAAAACATAAAAAGCAATAAATACTTGTAAAATTACTCAGCTCCATCATGGTACTAGTCTCCGTAGCATACAAGTCATCTTCAGGGAGCAGTGCCTCAGAAAGGCGGCTTACAACTTTAAAGACCCTCACCACCCAGGACATGCCCTCTTCTCGTTGTTACCGTCAGGTAGGAGGTACAGGAGCCTGAAGGCACACACTCGATTCAGGAACAGCTTCTTCCCCTCTGCCATCTGCCACCTGATTTCTGAAAGGACATTGAACCTATGAACACCACGTCATTACTTTTTAAAATATGTTTTTGCACTACTTATTTTAATTCAACTATTTAATATACATTTGTACTTACGGCAATTCCGTTTTTTTCCCCCCTATATTTATCACGTATTGCTTTGTACTGGTGCCACAAAGTTAACAAATCTCACGGAATGTGCCGGTGATAATAAACCTGATTCGGATTCGGATCCAAATGTGAACAGGCAGGCCATGTTGTCTGCAGGTTTGACACGAGCCTTTCTCAAGCCTCTGTTGGGGACCCAGGAAACGACAGATGCCGGGATCTGGGGCAACGACCAATCTGCCGGGGAAAAAAAATCAACAAGTCCAGCAGCAAAGAGTCCTGATCCGAAAGATTGGCTCACGTCCTCACAAAGGAGCAACCTGAAGCTTGTTTGCCCTCTTTCAAGACAGGTTTGCGGCCGCCTGAACCTTTAACGGCCTCTCTCTCTCCGCAGATGCAGCCTGATCTTCCGAGTGTTTCCTCTGGCATTTTCTATTTTGTTTTCAGATTTCCAACATCTTCAGATGACTTCTAATGTAATCGAAATAGAACCATAAAACTAGTGCCCCGTGTGAGGATTGAACTCACGACCTTCAGATTATGAGACTGACGCGCTGCCTACTGCGCTAACGAGGCCCTGGGCATTATGATCAGACAGTAAACAAATCAGAAGTCATTGTACAAATCAATAGTTTGTATTTTTCATTCCAAGTTCAAAATTTCAAACTGAATCCAGTAGCAAACTACATATATGTCACTATATGCAACCATGAGATTCATTTTCTTGCAGGCATTTACAGTAAATAGAAAGAAACAGGATGGAATCAATGAAAGACCACACAGAACAAAATAAACACAATAAACTGTGTACATACAAAAATAAACAAAATAATAATAATAATAATAATAATAATAATAATAATAAATAAGCAATAAATATCCAGAGAATAAGACCATAGGATATGGAGCAAATTAGGCCATTTGGCCTATTGAGTCTGTGTGGCGGAACCACTTTGCCTCTCAGTCCCAATCTCCTGCCTTCTCCCTGTATTCCTTAACACCCTGACTAATGAAGAACCTGTCAATCTCTGCCTTAAATATACATAAATACATGGCCTCCACAGCTGCCTGTGGCAACAAATTCCACAGATACACCATTCTCTGGCCAAAGAAACTCCTCCTCATCTCCATTCACAATGGACACCCCTCTGTGCTGAGGCTGTGTCCTCTGGTCTTAGGTTCTCCCACCAGAGGAAACATCCTCTCCACATCCATTTGTCTATTTCAATCGATGCAGAATGGAACATGAGACGAACCAATTGAACAAAGATCCTGAGATAGTCACAGAGGAATTTCACAACTCTTGTACTATCTTCCATCAAACTAGTGCCCATGATAAGCTCAAACTCACAACCTTCAGGTGATGAGGCTGACGCTTTGCCTGCGTCTCAATATCACCAAGACCAAGGAGATGGTGGTGGACTTTAGGAGATCTAGGCCTCATATGGAGCCAGTGATCATTAATGGAGAATGTGTGGAGCAGGTTAAGACCTACAAGTATCTGGGAGTACAGTTAGACGAGAAGCTAGACTGGACTGCCAACACAGATGCCTTGTGCAGGAAGGCACAGAGTCGACTGTACTTCCTAAGAAGGTTGGCGTCATTCAATGTCTGTAGTGAGATGCTGAAGATGTTCTATAGGTCAGTTGTGGAGAGCGCCCTCTTCTTTGTGGTGGCGTGTTGGGGAGGAAGCATTAAGAAGAGGGACGCCTCACGTCTTAATAAGCTGGTAAGGAAGGCGGGCTCTGTTGTGGGCAAAATACTGGAGAGTTTAACATCGGTAGCTGAGCGAAGGGCGCTGAGTAGGCTACGGTCAATTATGGATAACTCTGAACATCCTCTACATAGCACCATCCAGAGACAGAGAAGCAGTTTCAGCGACAGGTTACTATCGATGCAATGCTCCTCAGACAGGATGAAGAGGTCAATACTCCCCAATGCCATTAGGCTTTACAATTCTACCGCCAGGACTTAAGAACTTTTTAAAAGCTATTATTAATGCTTTTTGAGATAGTGATTTAGATGCATATCATATTTTTTTTACTGAGTTAAGTATTGTATGTAATTAGTTCTGCTACAACAAGTGTATGGGACATTGGAAAAAAAAAGTTGAATTTCCCCATGGGGATGAATAAAGTATCTATCTATCTATCTACTGTGCGAACTAACTAGGCCTCTGGGGTAATAGAGGAAATGAAACAGATTGACATTGGCTATTGTCTATTGTCTAGGGTACCCTATTTTATCCAGGTAACAAATCAGATGTTTAAGTACGATGTACAATCAATATCTTGCACTTATCACACACACACACACACACACACACACACACACACACACACACACACACACACACACACACACACACACACACACACACACACACACACACACACACACACACACACACACACACACACACACACACACACACACCTGAACCCTTTAGAGAATTCTTACGAATACCAATTCTATTCACAAAGTTGTCCATATTCACTGGGGACAAGCTCCAAATGAGATCACATTCTTTTCCAGGATGTCCCTAGTACTGAGGTTCCACTGGGATCACAGCTCATTCCTATGCCTGACACCAAAGACCTGAAATAGAGGGTCTACTATGGGAGGAGATCATCTGAGAGACACAGGAAATGATTCAATGGTGTGTAAAAGCCTCCTTGAGAAATACTTCCAACCATCAGATTGCTGGGAATTTCTGGACCATGCCCTTTCAAAGTGGAGAATGAGAATTCAGGATGCACTGCAAACCTGAAGACCTTCATCCAGAGGGTTTAGAGACCGTGTGTAAGCCCTGTAATGAGTGGTCCACCTCACAAGTTATCCACTTGTCCCATCAGTGGAAGGGTCTGTGTTCCCTACGTTTACCGGGCAAAGGGAAGAAGATCTAAATTGTAAAGAAGCCATTGTTCACTCTTCATCAGACATTTGTGTGCACGATACTCAATCAATGTGCATGACATTAAACTATTTCAAGATTCAAGATCGTTTGATGCCATTTGACAGGCCATGTTGTTTGCATGTTTGACACCAGACCCCTGAAACATCAGTTTACCAAGAGAAAGGATTACCAGACAGACAAAGGCAAAGATTTAAGGGTGTGCTAAATGCCTCCTTGAAGAGATGCAACCTTCCCTACAACTTCAATCCCTTTCTCAAGTCTCTTTACTGGAGACCCAGGAAATGACGAATATTGGGATCTGGAGCAACAACTAATCTGCTGCAGAAAATCAGTGTCCTGATGAAGGGTCTTGGCCCAAATCTTTGAATGTTTATTTTCCTCCACAGAAGGCCCATATCCTCTCAAAGTGGAGAAGGAACAACTTTCAAGGACACCTTCAAGGAGTGATGCCTCAAAAAGGCGGCATCCATCATTATGGACTCCCCGGAATCACCCAGGTCATGCCCTGTTCTCATTGCTGCCATCAAGGAGGAGGTACAGAAGTCTGAAGGGAAAACACTAAATGATTCAAGAACAGCTTTTTCCCCGCTGCCATCAGATTTCTGAATGGACATTGAACCCATGAAAAATATCCTTTCTACTTTTTTGCACTACCTATTTAGCTATTTAATACATATACTTAGTGTAATTCACAGTTTTTCTCTATTATTATGTATTGTAATGTACTATTGCTGCAAAGACAACAAATTTCATGACATGTGCTGGTGATATTAAACCTGATTGTGACATTAACCTAATCTTCCTTCTCATCTGCCCTCTCTCAGGAAAGGTTTGTGGCCAGAACCTTTAACTGTTTCTCTCTCCAGGGAGGCTGCCTGATCTGCTGAGTGTTTTCCAGGGTTTGCTCTTTTGTTCTCAGTTTTCCAACATCTGTAGATTTCTTTTATGAGCATAGTGCAATTGACAGAGAGCAGATGTTCCTCAATGACATGGCATGGAAATTGTGGCAGAGAATTTCACAGCTCAGGTCTGGTCGCCCACAAAACTAGTGCCCCGTGTGAGGATTGAACTCACGACCTTCAGATTATGAGACTGACGCGCTGCCTACTGCGCTAACGAGGCTCCTCACAATACAGTTGTCCAGATATTGAATCGGATCTAATTGTACAGATCAATACTTTGTTCTTTTGATTTCTTTTCGTGCTTGCATTTAAAACTGAACACTTGAAGAATTCTTTGTAACCAGAGAAGGAGTGCAACAACTCATAACCCATCCACTGGTGGCAGAGTTTCTCTTTCCCAGATTGGCCTTCTCAGCCACCTTAAAACCCACAAAACTGCTGGGATAATAAATGATCTTCCAACCCAAAGGACTCCCGAGAGGAATTATAACCACAAGAGGTTCTGCAGATGCTAGAAATCCAGAGTAAAGCACACAGGATGCTGGACAAATTCAGCATGAATGGACAGGAATAAACAGTTGACGTATTGGGTCAAAACCCCTCATTAGTGCTGATCTCAACCCGAAATGTTGACTCTATTCCTATCCTCAGTTGCTGCCTGACCTGCTGAGTTTCTCCAGAATTTTGTGTTTTTGCCTGAGAGGAATTCACTGATCAACAAGACAACAGGATAAACCTCCAAACATTGTAGTAATGATTGGCCAACCTTCCCATTGCCATGCTGTCCCAATATTCACCAATCTGCATGATATTAAGCAATTTTGTCTCATCCCATCTGAAATACTTCCTTTCTTCTGTAAATCCCTTCACGCTATTCTTAACAGCTTTAAACTAATTTGTTCCCTATGTTGTCCAGGTCTCAAGAAACACATAGAAACATAGAAAACCTACAGCACAATACAGGCTGTTTGGCCCACAAAACTGTGCCAAACATGTACTGACCCGAGAAATTACCTAGGGTTACCCATAGCCCTCTGTTTTCTGAGCTCCATATACCTGTCCAGGAGTCTCTTAAAAGACCGTATCGTATCCGCCTCTACCACCGTCACCAGCAGCCCATTCTATGCACTCACCACGATCTGTGTGAAAAATTTACCCCTGATATCTCCTCTGTACCTACTTGCAAGAACCTTAAACTGTGCCATTTCCGCCCTTGGAGAGAGCTTCTGACTATCCATATGATCAATGCCTCTCATCCTCCGTCGCTCCAAGGAGACAAGGCTGAGTTCACTCAACCTATTCTCATAAGGCATGCTCCCCAATCCAAGCAACATCCTTGTAAATCTCCTCTGCACCTTTTCTATGGTTTCCACATCCTTCCTGTAGTAAGGCGACCCGAACTGATTACAGTACTCCAAGTGGGGTCTGACCAGGGTCCTATATAGCTGCATCATTACCTCTCAGCTCCTAAATTCGATTCAACAATTGATGAAGTCCAATATACCATACACCTTCTTAACTACAGAGTCA
Organism: Hemitrygon akajei; assembly: GCF_048418815.1. NCBI lineage: Eukaryota > Metazoa > Chordata > Chondrichthyes > Myliobatiformes > Dasyatidae > Hemitrygon > Hemitrygon akajei. The sequence goes on along the minus strand of NC_133134.1, from coordinate 160,049,170 downwards.
ACCTGCTCAGCTGCTTTGAGTGTCCTATGGACTCGGACCCCAAGATCCCTCTGATCCTCCACACTGCCAAGAGTCTTACCATTAACACTATATTCTGCCATCGTATTTGACCTACCAAAAAGAACCACTTCACACTTATCTGGGTTGAACTCCATCTGCCACTTCTCAGCCCAGTTTTGCATGCTATCAATGTCCCACTGTAACCTCTGACAGCCCTCCACACTATCCACAACACCTCCAACCTTTATGTCATCAGCAAACTTACTAACCCATCCCTCCACTTCCTCATCCAGGTCCCTTATAAAAATCACATGGAGTAAGGGTCCCAGAACAGATCCCTGAGGCACTCTCTTAATTTCTTGAGCTCCTTCCTGCTAGCCTTATAATCTTCTAGATCTCTATCATTAACTAGCTTTTTGAACCTTTCGTAAGCTCTTTTTTTCTTCTTGACATGATCTACAACAGCCTTTGTACACCATGGTTCCTGTACCTACCATCCTTTCCCTGTCTCAATGGAACATACCAATACAGAACCCCATGCAAATATCCCCTGAACATTTGCCACATTTCTTTTGTAAATTTCCCTGAGAACATCTGTTTCCAATTTATGCTTCCAAGTTCCTGCCTGATAGCCTCATATTTCGCCTTACTCCAATTAAACGCCTTATTTCCCCTTAATCCAATTAAATGCTTTCCAACCTGGAAGATTAACGCTTTCTCTTTCCAGTGGGCACTATCTGACCTGCTAAGTGTCCCCAGTAGTTGAACTGAATTGCCTTTATTTCTTACATATTGCCTTGATATACATGAGGAGTAAAAATCTTTATGTTATGTCTCAGTCTAAATTTGCAATGTGCAACTTAGAGTAAGTTATAATAAATAGTATGTACAACAGGACAGTCAATATAGCATAGAAATACAATTGTATCAGCGTGAATTTATCAGTCTGACGGACTGCTGGAAGAAGCTGTTCCGGAGCCTGCTTTTATTTCAGATCTCCATCATCTTCAATGTCTTATAAGATTTGTTGATCAATGCACAAAGGAACATGAGATGAAACCATTCAAAAAAGGACTGGGGATAGTCACAGGAATTTCACAGACATTGTATTGTCTCCCATAAAACTAGTGCCCCATGTGTGGTTCAAACTTCACATTGTGAACTTCAGATTGTGAGACTGATGTATTGCCCACTGCGCTAACAAGGCCTGATCTGCTGAGTGTTTTCCAAGGTTTTCTCTTTTGTTCTGAGTTTTGCAGCATCTGTAGATGTTTCTGTAGATTTCTTTTATGATCATAGTGTAGTTCACAGAGAGCAGGAAATGACCCTCAATGACGTTGCATGGAAATTGTTGCAGAGAATTTCACAGCTCAGATCTGGTCGCCCACAAAACTAGTGCCCCGTGTGAGGATTGAACTCACGACCTTCAGATTATGAGACTGACACGCTGCCTACTGCTCTAACGATGCTTATCACAATACAGTTGTCCAGATATTGAATCGGATCTAATTATACAGATCAATACTTTGTTCTTTTGATTTCTTTTCGTGCTTGCATTTAAAACTGAACACTTGAAGATTTCTTTGTAACCAGGGAAGGAGTGCAACAACTCATAACCCATCCACTGGTGGCAGAGTTTCTCTTTCCCAGATTGGCCTTCTCAGCCACCTTAAAACCCACAAAACTGCTGGGGTAATAAATGATCTTCCAGCCCAATGGACTCCCGAGAGGAATTATAACCACAAGAGGTTCTGCAGATGCTGGAAATCCAGAGTAAAGCACACAGGATGCTGGATAAATTCAGCATGAATGGACAGGAATAAACAGTTGACGTATTGGGTCAAAACCCCTCATTAGTGCTGATCTCAACCCGAAATATTGACTCTATTCCTATCCTCAGTTGTTGCCTGACCTGCTGAGTGTCTCCAGAATTTTGTGTTTTTGCCTGAGAGGAATTCACCGATCAACAGGACAACAGGATAAACCTCCAAACACTGTAGTAATGATTGGCCAACCTTCCCATTGCCATGCTGTCCCAATATTCACCAATCAATCTGCATGATATTAAGCAATTCTTAATTAAGGGATCCTGCTCTGCCCGCCTGAACTCTGGGATCCTCCCGCCCCGCCTGACCTCTGGGATCCAGCCCCGCCTGCATTACCCCTTACATGCCATGGCATCCCCACCCTGTCCTACCCCTAGTACTTCAGTGCCTGCGTCCTGCATTTGGGTCCTGTCGCCGTTCCCGACAGACTGATGGACTGGTGGAAGAAGCTGTCCTAGAGCCTGCTTTATTTCTTTTTTTATTTCAGACCTCTATCATCTTCAATATCCTATAAGATTTGTCAATCAATGCACTGTGGAACATGAGATGAAATTAGAACATTGGAATGTTCTAATATACAATGGAACATTTAGTGTTGTGCATTGAACCGGATTTGATCAGGAACCTCGAGGTAAAGGAGCCATTAGGAGGTAGTGACCATAATATGATATGTTTTAACCTACAATTTGAGAAGGAGAAGGGAAAATCAGATGTGTCAGTATTACGGTTGAACAAAGGGAACTATGGAGCTATGAGGGAGGAGCTGGCCAAAGTTCAATGGAACAATACCCTAGCAGGGAAGACAGTGGAACAACAATGGCAGGTGTTTCTGGGAATAATGCAGAAAGTACAGGATCGGTTCATTCCAAAGAGGAAGAAAGATCCTGAGGGGAGTAAGGGGCGGCTGTGGATGATGAGGGAAGTAAAGGACAGTATAATAATAAAAAAGAAGTATAACATAGTAAAGATGAGTGGGAAACCGGAGGACTGGGAAGCTTTTAAAGAGCAACAGAAGATAACAAGAAAGGCAATACACCAAACAATCTCCCAGATGTAATAGAGCCAAAGGAACTAGGGTAAAGGATGAACTGAAGGAAATTTATATTAGGCAAGAAACGGTGTTGGATAGACTATTGAGTCTGAAGGCTGATAAGTCACCAGGACCTGATGGTCTGCATCCCAGGGTACTTAAGGAGGTGGCTCTAGAAATCGTGGACGCATTTTCCAATGTTCTATAGATTCAGGATCAGTTCCTGTGGATTGGAGGGTGGCTAATGTTGTCCCACTTTTCAAGAAAGGAGGGAGAGAGAAAACAGGGAATTATAGACCGGTTAGCCTGACGTCAGTGGTGGGAAAGATGCTGGAGTCAACTATAAAAGAGGAAATTACGACACATTTGGATAGCAGTAGAAGGATCAGTCCGAGTCAGCATGGATTTATGAAGGGAAAATCATGCTTGACTAATCTTCTGGAGTTTTTTGAGGCTGTAACTATGAAAATGGACAAGGGAGAGCCAGTGGATGTAGTGTACCTGGACTTTCAGAAAGCTTTTGATGAAGTCCCGCATAGGAGATTAGTGGGCAAAATTAGGGCACATGGTATTGGGGGCAGAGTACTGACATGGATTGAAAATTGGCTGGCTGACAGCAAACAAAGAGTAGTGATTAACGGGTCCCTTTCGGAATGGCAGGCTGTGACCAGTGGGGTACCGCAGGATTCGGTGCTGGGACCGCAACTGTTTACAATATACATTAATGATTTAGATGAAGGGACTAAGAGTAACATTAGCAAATTTGCTGATGACACAAAGCTGGGTGGCAGTGTGAAATGTCAGGAGGATGTTATGAGAATGCAGGGTGACTTGGACAGGCTAGGTGAGTGGGTGAATGTATGGCAGATGCAGTTTAATGTGGATAAATGTGAGGTTATCCACTCTGGTGGCTAGAACAGGAAGGCAGGTTACTATCTAAATGGAGTCAAGTTAGGAAAAGGGGAAGTACAACGAGATCTAGGTGTTCTTGTACATCAGTCAATGAAAGCAAGCATGCAGGTACAGCAGGCAGTGAAGAAAGCTAATGGCATGCTGGCCTTTATAACAAGAGGAATTGAGTATAGGAGTAAAGAGGTCCTTCTGCAGCTGTACAGGGCCTTGGTGAGACCCCACCTGGAGTATTGTGTGCAGTTTTGGTCTCCAAATTTGAGGCAGGACATTCCTGCTATTGAGGGAGTGCAGCGTAGGTTCACAAGGTTAATTCCCGGAATGGCGGGACTGTCATATGTTGAAAGATTGGAGCGACTGGGCTTGTATACACTGGAATTTAGAAGGATGAGAGGGGATCTGATTGAAACATATAAGATTATTAAGGGATTGGACACACTGGAGGCAGGAAGCATGTTCCCGCTGATGGGTGAGTCCAGAACTAGAGGTCACAGTTTAAGAATAAGGGGTAGGCCATTTAGAACAGAGATGCGGAAAAACTTTTTCACCCAGAGAGCGGTGGATATGTGGAATGCTCTGCCCCAGAAGGCAGTGGAGGCCAAGTCTCTGGATGCATTCAAGAGAGAGTTAGATAGAGCTCTTATAGATAGCGGGGTCAAGGGATATGGGGAGAGGGCAGGAACGGGGTACTGATTGTGTATGATCAGCGATGATCACAGTGAATGGCGATGCTGGCTCAAAGGGCCGAAAGGCCTACTCCTGCACCTACTGTCTATTGTCTATTGTCTAAACCATATATGTCAAACTCAAGGCCCGTGGAATTATCTTTGGCCCGCGAGATAATATCTAATTACTATTAAAGCTGGCCCCAGTAATCGAAGCGCCTATGGCGTATGATATGGCTAATGCTGAGTTTATTCAGGTACCAGGTTTTCAGGGTTTTTAGTGTTTATTCGGCAGTCTTCTTCATAAGAAACGGAATTTGTAAAGTGAAACACTTTGTAGTTATAGCAGAGACTGAGACACATGAGAGCAGGCTGAAAAAACGGAGGCAACGAAAGCTGCGTTCGCACGCGTCTGACTGATCCGGCCCACATGAAGCTGCATTTTGCTCAATCCGGCCCTTGACCTAAAATGAGTTTGACACCCCTGGTCTAAACCATTCAACAAAGGGCTGGAGATAGTCACAGAGGAATTCCACAGCCGTTGTATTGTCTCCCATAAAATCTGCAACCAATCAATCTGCATGATATTAAGCAATTTTGTCTCATCCTATCTGAAATACTTCCTTTCTCCTATACATTCCTTCACTCTATTCTTAACAAATTTCAGCTCATTTGTTTCCTCTGTTGTCCAGTTCTCAAGAAAGTTTTCCAACCTGGAAGATTAACCATTTCTCTTTTCAGTGGGCAAAGTATCTGATCAGCTGAGTGTCTCCAGCACTTCCTCTTTTTATTTCAGATCCCCTTCATCTGCAGTGTCTTATAAGATTTGTCAATCAATGGACAATAGAACATGAGGTGAATCCATTCAACAAAGGCTGGGGATAGTCACAGAGGAATTCCACAGACGTTGTATTGTCTCCCATAAAACTAGTGCCCCATGTGAGGTTCAAACTCCAGAACTTCAGATTATGAGACTGATGTATTGCCCACTGCACTATCTAGGCCTGTGAGAAACCATATTTTACCCAGGTAACAAATCAGATGTCCATGTTTAAATCAATAGCTTGCACTTTTCATTTCATTCTTGTCACTCACACACACACAACACTGAACATTTTAGAGAATTCTTATCAATACCAATTCAGTTCACAAAGTCTTCCACATTCACCGGGGACGAGCTCCAAATGAGATCACATTCTTTTCCAGGATGTCCCTAGTACTGAGGTTCCACTGGGCTCACAGCTCATTCCTATGCCTGACACCAAAGACCTGAAATAGAGGGTCTACTATGGGAGGAGATCTTCTGAGAGATACAGGAAATGATTCAATGGAGTGGAAACGCCTCCGTGAGAAATTCATTGTCTCAACAGATTGCTGGGAATGTCTGGACCATGCCGTTTCAAAGTGGAGAATGAGAATTCAGGATGCACTGCAAACCTGAAGACCTTCATCCAGAGGGTTTAGAGACCGTGTGTAAGTCCTGTAATGAGTGGTCCACCTCACAAGTTATCCACTTGTCCCATCAGTGGAAGGGTCTGTGTTTCCTACATTGACCATCAGTGATCTACCGGGCAAAGGGAAGAAGATCTAAATTGTAAAGAAGCCATTGTTCACTCTTCATCAGACATTTGTGTGCGCGATAGTCAATCAATGTGCATGACATTAAACTATTTCAAGATTCAAGATCGTTTGATGCCATTTGACAGGCCAAGTTGTTTGCATGTTTGACACCAGACCCCTGAAACATCAGTTTACCAAGAGAAAGGATTACCAGACAGACAAAGGCAAAGATTCAAGGGTGTGCTAAAGGCCTCCTTGAAGAGATGTAACCTTCCCACAACTTCAATCCCTTTCTCAAGCCTCTTTATTGGAGACCCAGGAAATGACAGATGCGGGGATCTGGAGACACGACCAATCTGCTGCAAAGAATCAATAAGTCCAACAGCAATGAATCCTGATCCAAAAGGGTGACTCTTTATCTCCAAAGATGGCTCCTGTCCTCTGATTGTGGAGAAGGAGCAACCTGAAGCTTGTTTGCTCTCTCTCAAGAAAGGTTTGTAGCTGCCTGAACTTCTAAGCAATTCTCTCTCAACAGATGCAGCGTGATCTGTTCAGTGTTTTCTATGGCATTTTCTATTTTGTTTTCAGTTTTCCAACATCTGCGGATATCTTTAACTTGATATTGCAATCGAAGCAGAGCAGGAGATGATATCCTCAACGAATAGCGTGAAAATTGTCCCACTCATTGTTTGTTTGTTCATCCATAAAACTAGTGCCCTGTGTGAGGATTGAACTCACGACCTTCAGATTATGAGACTGACGCGCTGCCTACTGCGCTAACAAGGCCCTGGGAACTGCTGACAGCCAGTAAACAACTCAGAGGTCATTGTACAAATCAATAGTCTATAATTTTCATTTTGAAGTTCAAAATGTCAAAATAAATTTATCACCAAACTAAATATATGTCACCATATACAAACATGAGATTCAATTACTTGTGGGCATTCACCGTAAATATAAAGAAACACAACAGAATCAATGAAAGACCATACAAAACAAGACAAACAACCAATGTGCAAATCACAACAAATTCTGCAAATACAAAAATAAAAAAAACAAAATAATAAAGAAATAAACAATTAATATTGAGAAGATGCGATGAGGAGTCCTTTAAAGTGAGTCCATACGTTATGGGAACAGTTCAGACTTGGGGTAATAATGATGCATACAATACTGAGCACTTTAAAGAATTCTCACCAATACCTATTCTGACAGCAAACACAGCACAGAAGAAGGCCCTTCGACCCAATTCTTCCATGTTGACTAAGTTGTCCACTTCAGCTAGTCCCATTTCCATTTGTTTTGCCTATATACAGTATATCTAATCCTTTCCTATCCTCCTCTTTCTGGCTTCTCCCCCCCACTTCCTTTCCAGTCCTGATAGAGAGTCTCAGCTTGAAATGTCAACACTCTACAGTTTTCCACAGATACTGCCGGACATGTTGAGTTCTACCAGCATTTTGCGTGTATCCTAACCATTTGCTTGTCCTTTGAACCTTGGTTGTTTTGTGTGGAGTTTTGCAATGATTCTATTGTATTTCTTTGTTCTACTGTGAATGCCTGCAAGAAAATGAATCTCACATTAGTATATAGAGAACTTTGAACATATAAGTTCTTTGGTCATAGTTTTACCTTGAAATTTATTTTTCTTGAAGACTTCAAATGTGTTTTAAACATTCTAATTGTACTTACCTCTACCAACTGCCCTGGGAGTTTGTTTCATCTACACATTGCCCTCTGTGTGAAAGGTTTTCCTCTGGCATCCCTTTCAATGGCGTCTTAGAGAAGAACAGCACAGAAACAGGCCTTTCAGCCCATCTAATTTTTCGTTTCCCTTTCAGGCAAACTCTATGTCATCTGGCTTTAGCCTCCCCTGTTCTGGGAGTGAAAACCCATCAACATTACCTCACTATTTTTTTTAATTTAAGTATTTAATATATATGTACTTAGTGTAAGTCACAGTTTTTTCTCTATGATTATATATTGTATTTTACTGCTGCTGCAAAGACAACAGATTTCATGACATATGCCAGTGATACTAAACCTGATTATGACATTAAACTAATCTCCTTTCTCATCTGCCCTCTCTCAAGAAAGGTTTGTGGCCTGAACCTTTAACTGTTTCCATCTCCAGGGAGGCTGCCTGATCTGCTGAGTGTTTTCCAGGGTTTGCTCTTTTGTTCTCAGCTTTCCAACATCATAGATATACCTGTAGATTTCTTTTATGATCATAGTGTAATTCACAGAGAGCAGGAAATGACCCTCAATGACATAGCATGGAAGTTGTGGCAGAGAATTTCACAGCTCAGGTCTGGTCACCCACAAAACTAGTGCCCCTGTGTGAGGATTGAACTCACGACCTTCAGATTATGAGACTGACGCGCTGCCTTCTGCTCTAACGAGGCTCCTCAGAATACAGTTGCCCAGATATTGAATTGGATCCAATTGTATGGATCAATACTTTGTTCCTTTGATTTCTTTTCATGTTTGCATTTAAAACTGAACACTTGAAGAATCCTTTGTAACCAGGGAAGGAGTGCAACAACTCATAACCCATCCACTGTTGGCAGATTTTCTCTTTCCCAGATTGGCCTTCTCAGCCACCTTAGATCCCACAAAACTGCTGGGGTAATAAATTATCTTCCATCTCAAAGGACTCCCGAGAGGAATTATAAACACAGGAGGTTCAGCAGATGCTGGAAATCCAGAGTAAAACACACAGGATGCTGGACAAATTCAGCATGAATGGAGAGGAATAAACAGTCGACATATCAGGTTAAGACTCTGCATCAGTGCTGATCTCAACCCGAAATGTTGACTCTTTATTCCTATCCTCAGTTGCTGCCTGACCTGCTGAGTTTCTCCACAATTTTGTGTTGTTGCCTGAGAGGAATTCACTGATCAACAAGACAAAAGGATAAACCTCCAAACATTGTAGTAATGATTGGCCAACCTTCCCATTGCCATGGTGTCCCAATATTAACCAAACAATCTGTATGATATTAAGCAATTTTGTCTCATCCAATCTAAGATATTTCCTTTCTCCTGTACATCTATTCACTCTATTCTTAACTTTCAGGTAATTTGTTTCCTCAGTTGTCCAGTTTGCAAGAAAGTTTTCCAACCTGGAAGATTAACCATTTCTGATTTCGGTGGGCACTATCTGACCTGCTGAGAGTCTCCAGCACTTTCTCTTTTTATTTCAGATCTCCATCATCTGCAGTGTCTTATAAGATTTGTCAATCAATGCCCAATGGAACATGAGATGAAACCATTCAACAAAAAGCTGCAGAGAGTCACAGAGGAATTTCACAGCCGTTGTATTGTTTCCAATAAAACTAGTGCCCCATGTGTGGTTCAAACTCAAGAACTTCAGATTAAGAGACTGATGTATTGCCCACTCGCGAGAACTAGTACTGTGAGATACCATATTTTACCCAGGTAACAAATCAGATGTCCGTGTTTGAATTAATATCTTGCACGTTTTATTCCAATCTTGTCTCTCTCTCTCTCTCACACACACACACACACACACACACACACACACACACACACACACACACACACACACACACACACACACACACACACACACACACACACACACACACACACACACACACACACACACACACACACACACACACACACACACACACCTGAACCCTTTAGAGAATTCTTACCAATATCAATTCTGTTCATAAAGTTGTCCATATTCACTGGGGACGAGCTCCAAATGAGATCACATTCTTTTCCAGGATGTCCCTAGTACTGAGGTTCCTCTGGGCTCACAGCTCATTCCTATGCCTGACACCAAAGACCTGAAATAGAGGGTCTACTATGGGAGGAGATCATCTGAGAGACACAGGAAATGATTCAATGGTGTGTAAAAGCCTCCTGGAGAAATACATCCTCTCAACAGACTGCTGGGAATTTCTGGACCATGCCGTTTCAAAGCGGAGAATGAGAATTCAGGATGCACTGCAAACCTGAAGACCTTCATCAGATTGTAAAGAAGCCTTTGCTAAAGCCTGATCTGCTGAGTGTTTTCCAGGGTTTTCTCTTTTGTTCTCAGCTTTCCAACATCATAGATATACCTGTAGATTTCTTTTATGGTCATAGTGCAATTGACAGAGAGCAGGAAATGACCCTCAATGACATGGCATGGAAATTGTGGCAGAGAATTTCACAGCTCAGGTCTAGTGGCCCACAAAACTAGTGCCCCGTGTGAGGATTGAACTCACGACCTTCAGATTATGAGACTGACGCGCTGCCTACTGCGCTAACGAGGCTCCTCACAATACAGTTGCCCAGATATTTAATCGGATCTAATTGTACAGATCAATACTTTGTTCTTTTGATTTCTTTTCATGCTTGCATTTAAAACTGAATACTTGAAGAATCTCTGGACCAAGTCCATCGAAGAAGAGAATGAGAATTCAGGATGCACTGCAAACCTGAAGACCTTCATCCAGAGGGTTTAGAGGCCGTGTGTAAGTCCTGTAATGAGTGGTCCACCTCACAAGTTATCCACTTGTCCCATCAGTGGAAGTGTCTGTGTTTCCTACATTGACCATCAGTGATCTACTGGGCAAAGGGAAGAAGATCTAAGTTGTAAAGAAGACTTTGTTCACTCTTCATCAGACATTTGTGTGCACGATAGTCAATCAATGTGCATGACATTAAATTTTTTCAAGATTCAAGATCGTTGAAAAGCCATTTGACAGGCCATGTTGTTTGCATGTTTGACACCAGACCCCTGAAACAGCAGTTTACCAAGAGAAAGGATTGCCAGGCAGACAAAAGCGAATGTTCAAGGGTGTGCTAAATCCCTTCTTGAAGAGATGCCACCTCCTCACGACTTCATTGCATTTCTCAAGCTTCTTTATTGGAGACTCAGGAAACGACAGATGCGGGGATCTGGAGCAACGACCAACCTGTTGCAAAAAATCATCAAGTCCGACACCAGAGAGCCCTGTTCCGAAAGGGTGACTCTTTATTTCCAAAGATGGCTCCTGTCCTCTGATAGTGGAGAAGGAGAAACTTGAAGCTTGTTTGCTCTCTCTCAAGAAAGGTTTGTGGCTGCCTGAAATTTTAACTACCTTTCTCTCCACAGGTGCAGCCTGATTTGTTGAGCGTATTCTCTGGCATTTTCTATTTTGTTTTCAGATTTCGAACATCTGCGGATATCTTTAACATGATGGTGCAATCGAAGCAGAGCAGGAGATGATATCCTCAACACGATAGCGTGAAAATTGTCTCACTCATTGTTTGTTCATCCATAAAACTGGTGCCCCGTGTGAGGATTGAACTCACGACCTTCAGATTATGAGACTGACGCGCTGCCTACTGCGCTAACGAGGCCCTGGGAACTACTGTAGCCAGTAAACAAATCAGACATCATTGTACAAATCAATAGTCTATAATTTTCATTCAAAGTTAAAATCTTCTAAGTAAATTTATTACCAAACTACATATATATCACCATATACAAATATGAGATTCAATTACTTGTGGGCATTCACAGTAAATACAAAGAAACACAACAGAATCAATGAAAGACCGTACAAAACCAGACAAACAGCCAATGTGCAAATCACAACAAACTCTGCAAATACAAAAACAAAAAAAAACAAAATAATAAAGAAATAAACAATCAATATTGAGAAGATGCGATGAATACTCCTTGAAAGTGAGTCCATACTGAGCACTTTAAAGAATTCTCACCAATACCTATTCTGACAGCAAACACAGAACAGGAGAAGGCCCTTCGACCCAATTCTTCCCTGCTGACTAAATTGCCTACTTGAGCCAGTCCCATTTCCATTTGTTTTGCCCATATACAGTATATCTAATCCTTTGCTATCCTCCTCTTTCTGGCTTCTCCCCACTACTTCCTTTCCAGTCCTGATAGAGAGTCTCAGCCTGAAATATCAACTCTCTACGGTTTTCCACAGATGCTGCCGGACCTGTTGAGTTCCACCAGCATTTTGCGTGTATCCTAACCATTTGCTTGTCCTTTGAACCTTGGTTGTTTTGTGTGGAGTTTTGCAATGATTCTATTGTATTTCTTTGTTCTACTGTGAATGCCTGCAAGAAAATGAATCTCAAGTTAGTATACGGAGAACGTTGAACATATAGGTTCTTTGGTCATAGTTTTACTTTGAAGTTTATTTTTCTTTAAAACTTTGAATTTCTTTTAAGCATTCTAATCATACTTACCTCTACCACCTGCCCTGAGAGTTTGTTTCATCTACAAGTTTTCCTCTGGCATCCCTTTCAATGGAGTATAGAGCAGAACAGCACAAAAACAGCCCACCTATTAATTCTTCTCCCTTTCAGGCAAACTCTATGTCATCTGGGTTTAGCCTGCCCTGTCCTGGGGTGACAACCCATCAACATTACCTCACTACTTTTTAAAATTTAAGTAATTAATATATAAACTTAGTGTAATTCACAGTTTTTCCTCTTTTATTATGTATTGTATTTTACTACTTCTGCAAAGACAACAGATTTCATGACATTTGCCAGTGATACTAAACCTGATTATGACATTAAACTAATCACCTTTCACATCTGCCCTCTCTCAAGAAAGGTTTGTGGCCTGAACCTTTAACTGTTTCTCTTTCCAGGGAGGCTGCCTGATCTGCTGAGTGTTTTCCAGGGTTTGCTCTTTTGTTCTCAGCTTTCCAACATCATAGATATGCCTGTAGATTTCTTTTATGATCATAGTGTAATTCACAGAGAGCAGGAAATGACCCTCAATGACATAGCATGGAAATTGTGGCAGAGAATTTCACAGTTCAGGTCTGGTCACCCACAAAACTAGTGCCCCGTGTGAGGATTGAACTCACGACCTTCAGATTATGAGACTGCTGCGCTAACGAGGCTCCTCAGAATACAGTTGCCCAGATATTGAATTGGATCCAATTGTATGGATCAATACTTTGTTCTTTTGATTTCTTTTTGTGCTTGCATTTAAAACTGAACATTTGAAGATTTCTTTGTAACCAGGGAAGGAGTGCAAAATCTCATAACCCATCCACTGTTGGCAGAGTTTCTGTTTCCCAGATTGGCCTTCTCAGCCACATTAAAACCCACAAAACTTCTGGGGTAATAAGTGATCTTCCAGCCCAAAGGACTCCCGGGAGGAATTATAAACACAAGAGGTTCAGCAGATGCTGGAAATCCAGAGTAAAACACACAGGGTGCTGGACAAACTCAGCATCAATGGAGAGGAATAAACAGTCGACATATCGGGTCAAAACCCCTCATCAGTGCTGATCTCAACCCGAAATGTTGACTCTTTATTCCTATCCTCAGTTGCTGCCTGACCTGCTGAGTTTCTCCAGAATTTTGTGTCATTGCCTGAGGGGAATTCACTGATCAACAAGTCAAAAGTATAATCCTCCAAACACTGTTGTAATGATTGGCCAACCTTCCCATTGCTATGTTGTTCCAATATTCACCAATCAATCTGCATGATATTAAGGAAATTTGTCTCATCCTCTCTGAGATATTTCCTTTCTCCTGTACATCCTTTCACTCCATTCTTAACAACTTTAAGCTAATTTTTTTATCTGCTGTCCAGGTCTCAAGGAAAACATAGAAACATAGAAAACCTGCAGCACAACACAGGCTCTTCAGCCCATAAAGCTGTGCCGAACACGTCCTTACCTGAAATATTACCTTGGGTTCCCCATAGCCCTCTGTTTTTCTGAGCTCCAAGTACCTGGCCAGGGTTTTTTTAAAAGACCCTATCATATCCACCTCCACCACTGTCGCTGGCAGCCCATTCCACGCACTCACCACTCTCTGTGTAAAAAACTTAACCCTGACATCTCCTCTTCCAAGCACCTTAAAACTGTGCCTTCTCATGCTAGCCATTTCCGCCCTGGGAAAAAGCCTCTGATTATCCACATGATCAATGCCTCCCATCATCTTATACACCTCTATTAAGTCACCTCTCATCCTCTGTCGCTCCAAAGATAAAAGGCCAAGTTCACTCAACCTATTCTCATAAGGCATGCTCCTCAATCCAGGCAACATCCTTGTAAATCTCCTCTGCGCCCTTTCTATCATTTCCACATCCTTCCTGTAGTGAGGCAACCAAAACTGAGCACAGTACTCCAAGTGGGGTCTGACCAGGGTCCTATATTCATATTCAGATTCAGATTCAGTTTATTGTCATTTAGAAACCACAAATGCAATGCAGTTAAAAAAAATGAGACTCGTAAGGCATGAACTGTCTTTCACAAAGGCTTCCTGACTATTCCTAATCATATTATAGCTCTCCAAATGTTCATAAATCTTGCCTCTCGGGATCTTCTCTATCAACTTATCAACCACTGAAGTAAGACTCATTGGTCTATAATTTTCTGGGCTGTCTCTACTCCCTTTATTGAATAATGGAACAACATCCGCAACCCTCCAATCTACCGGAACCTCTCCCATCCCCATTTGTAACGCAAAGATCATCATCAGAGGCTCAGCAATCTCCTCCCTCGCCTCCCAGAGTAGCCTGGGGTACATCTCGTCCTTTCCCGGTGACTTATCAAACTTGATGCTTTCCAAAACCTCCTGCGCATCCTCTTTCTTAATAACTACATGCTCAAGCTTTTCATCCCAACAATTGCCAAGATCCTTTTCCGTAGTGAATAGTGAAGCAAAGCAATCATTAAATACCTCTGCTATCTCCTCCGGTTCCATACACACTTTTCCAATGTCACACTTATTTGGTCCTATTCTCTCACGTCTTATCCTCTTGCTCTTCACATACTTGTAGAATACTTTGAGGTTTTCCTTAATCCTGTCCGCCAAGGCTTACTCATGGCCCCTTCTGGCTCTCTTAATTTATTTCTTGAGCTCCTTCCTGCTAGCCTTATAATCTTCTAGCACTCTATCATTACATAGCTTTTTGAACTTTTTTGTAAGCCCTTCTTTTCTTCTTGACTAGATTTACAACAGTCTTTGTATACCAGGTTCCTGTCTGGTCCCATCCTTTCCCTGTCTCATTGAAACATACCTATGCAGAACTCCACACAAATATCACCTGAGCATTTGCAACATTTCTTCCATACATTTCCCTGAGAACAAATGCTTCCAATTTATGTTTCCAAGTTCCTGCCTGATAGCCTCATATTTCCCCTTACTCCAATCAAATGCTTTCCAACCTGGAAGATTAACAATTTCTCTTTTCATTGGACACTATCTGACCTGCTGAGTGTCTCCAGTACTTGAACTGAATTGACTTTATTTCTTACATCCTTCATATACATGAGGAATAAAAATCATTACGTTATGTCTCCATCTAAATATGCAATGTGCAATTTGTAGTGATTTATAATAAATAGTATGTACAACAGGACAGTCAATATAACATAGAAATACAATTGTATCAGTGTGAATTTATCAGTCTGACGAACTGATTAATCAGTCTGATGGAGGAAGATGTTCTGGAGCCTGTTTTTATTTCTCTTTTTATTTCAGACCTCCATCATCTGCAGTGTCTTATAAGATTTGTCAATCAATGCACAATGGAACATGAGGTGAATCCATTCAACAAAGGGCTGGGGATAGTCACAGAGGAATTCCACAGCCATTGTATTGTCTCCCATTAAACGAGTGCCCCATGTGAGGTTCAAACTCCAGAACTTCAGATTATGAGACTGATGTATTGCCCACTGCGCTAACTAGGCCTGTAAGATACCATATTTTACCCAGGTAACAAATCAGATGTCCATGTTTAAATCAACATCTTGCTCTTTTCATTTCATTCTTGTCACTCACTCACACACACACAACACTGAACCCTTTAGAGAATTCTTACCAATACCAATTCTGTTCAGAAAGTCTTCCACATTCACCAGGGACGAGCTCCAAATGAGATCACATTCTTTTCCAGGATGTCCCTAGTACTGAGGTTCCACTGGGATCACAGCTCATTCCTATGCCTGACACCAAAGACCTAAAATAGAGGGTCTTCTATGGGAGGAGATCATCTGAGAGACACAGGAAATGATTCAATGGTGTGTAAAAGCCTCCTTGAGAAATACATCCTCTCAACAGACTGCTGGGAATTTCTGGACCATGCCCTTTCAAAGTGGAGAATGAGAATTCAAGATGCACTGCAAACCTGAAGACCTTCATCCAGAGGGTTTAGAGACCGCGTGTAAGTCCTGTAATGAGTGGTCCACCTCACAAGTTATCCACTTGTCCCATCAGTGGAAGGGTCTGTGTTTCCTACATTGACCATCAGTGATCTACCAGGCAAAAGGAAGAAGATCTAAGTTGTAAAGAAGCTATTGTTCACTCTTCATCAGACATTTGTGTGCATGATAGTCAATCAATGTGCATGACATTAAACTATTTCAAGATTCAAGGTCGTTTGATGCCATTTGACAGGCCATGTTGTTTGCATGTTTGACACCAGACCCCTGAAACAGTAGTTTACCAAGAGAAAGGATTACTGGCAGACAAAGGCAAAGATTCAAGGGTGTGCTAAATGCCTCCTTGAAGAGATGCAACCTTCCCACAACTTCAATACCTTTCTCATGCCTCTTTATTGGAGACTCAGGAAACGACAGATGCCGGGATCTGGAGCAACAAACTAACCTGCTTCAAAAAATCATCAAGTCCGACAGCAGAGAGCCCTGATCCGAAAGGGTGACTCTTTATTTCCAAAGATGGCTCCTGTCCTCTGATAGTGGAGAAGGAGAAACTTGAAGCTTGTTTGCTCTCTCTCAAGAAAGGTTTGTGGCTGCCTGAACTTTTAACTACCTTTCTCTCCACAGGTGCAGCCTGATTTGTTGAGCGTATTCTCTGGCATTTTTTATTTTGTTTCAGATTTCCAACATCTGCGGATATCTTTAACATGATGGTGCAATCGAAGCAGAGCAGGAGATGATATCCTCAACACAATAGCGTGAAAATTGTCTCACTCATTGTTTGTTCATCCATAAAACTAGTGCCTCGTGTGAGGATTGAACTCACGACCTTCAGATTATGAGACTGACGCGCTGCCTACTGCGCTAACGAGGCCCTGGGAACTGCTGTCAGCCAGTAAACAAATCAGACGTCATTGTACAATTCAAAAGTCTATAATTTTCATTCAAGTTCAAATCTTCAAAGTAAATTTATTACCAAACTAAATATATATCGCCATATACAAATATGAGATTCAATTACTTGTGGGCATTCACAGTAAATATAAAGAAACACAACAGAATCAGTGAAAGACCGTACAAAACCAGACAAACAGCCAATGTGCAAATCACAGCAAACTCTGCAAATACAAAAACAAAATAAGAAAGAAATAAACAATCAATATTGAGAAGATGCGATGAGGAGTCCTTCAAAGTGAGTCCGTAGGTTGTGGGAACAGTTCAGACTTGGGATAGTAATGATGCATACAATACTGAGCACTTTAAAGAATTCTCACCAATACCTGTTCTGACAGCAAACACAGCACAGAAGAAGGCCCTTCGACCCAATTCTTCCCTGCTGACTAAGTTGTCTACTGGAGTTAGTCCCATTTCCATTTCTTTTGCCCATATACGGTATCCTATCCTCCTCTTTCTGGCTTCTCCCCCCCCGCCCCCCACCGCTCCTTCTTTTCCAGTCCTGATAGAGGGTCTCAGCCTGAAATGTCAACTCTCTACGGCTTTCCACAGATGCTGCCGGACCTGTTGAGTTCCACCAGCATTTTGCGTGTATCCTAACCATTTGCTTGTCCTTTGAACCTTGGTTGTTTTGTGTGGAGTTTTGCAATGATTCTATTGTATTCCTTTGTTCTACTGTGAATGCCTGCAAGAAAATGAATCTCACGTTAGTATATAGAGAACTTTGAACATAAAATTCTCTGGACATAGTTTTACCTTGAAATTTATTTTTCTTTAAGACATTGAATTTCTTTTAAATATTCTAATCGTACTTACCAATACCACCTGCCCTGAGAGTTTGTTTCATCTACTCATTGCCCTCTGTGTGAAAGGTTTTTCTCTGGCTTCCCTTTCAATGGAGTCTTAGAGAAGAACAGCACAGAAACAGGCCTTTCAGCCCATCTAATTTTTCTTTTCCCTTTCAGGCAAACTCTCTGTCATCTGGCTTTAGCCTCCCCTGTTCTGGGAGTGAAAACCCATCAACATTACCTCAATAATTTTTTTAATTTAAGTATATAATATATACACTTAGTGTACTTCACAGTTTTTTCTCTATGATTATATATTGTATTTTACTGCTGCTGCAAAGACAACAAATTTCATGACATATGCTGGTGATACTAAACCTGATTATGACATTAAACTAATCTCCTTTCTCATCTGCCCTCTCTCAAGAAAGGTTTGTGGCCTGAACCTTTAACTGTTTCTCTCTCCAGGGAGGCTGCCTGATCTGCTGAGTGTTTTCCAGGGTTTGCTCTTTTGTTCTCAGCTTTCCAACATCATAGATATACCTGTAGATTTCTTTTATGATCATAGTGTAATTCACAGAGAGCAGGAAATGACCCTCAATGACATAGCATGGAAATTGTGGCAGAGAATTTCACAGCTCAGGTCTGGTCACCCAGAAAACTAGTGCCCCGTGTGAGGATTGAACTCACGACCTTCAGATTATGAGACTGACGCGCTGCCTACTGCACTAACGAGGCTCCTCACAATACAGTTGCCCAGATATTGAATCGGATCTAATTGTACAGATCAATACTTTGTTATTTTGATTTCTTTTCGTGCTTGCATTTAAAACTAAACACTTGAAGATTTCTTTGTAACCAGAGAAGGAGTGCAACAACTCATAAACCATCCACTGGTGGCAGAGTTTCTCTTTCCCAGATTGGCCTTCTCAGCCACCTTAGAACCCACAAAACTGCTGGGGTAATAAATGATCTTCCAGCCCAATGGACTCCCGAAAGGAATTATAAACACAAGAGGTTCTGCAGATGCTGGAAATCCAGAGTAAAGCACACAGGATGCTGGACAAACTCAGCATCAATGGAGAGGAATAAACAGTGGATATTTCAAGTTAAGATCATGCATCAATACTGATCTCAGCCCGAAATGTTGACTCTTTATTCCTATCCTCAGTTGCTGCCTGACCTGCTGAGTTTCTCCACAATTTTGTGTTGTTGCCTGAGAGGAATTCACCGATCAACAAGACAAAAGGATAAACCTCCAAACATTGTAGTAATGATTGGCCAACCTTCCCATTACCATGCTGTCCAAATATTAACCAATCAATCTGCATGATAGTAAGCAATTTTGTCTCATCCTATCTGAGATATTTCCTTTCTCCTGTACATCTCTTCACTCCATTCTTAACAACTTTCAGCTAATTTGTTTCCTCTGTTGTCCAGTTCTCAAGAAAGTTTTCCAACCTGGAAGATTAACCATTTCTGATTTCGGTGGGCACTATCTGACCTGCTGAGTGTGTCCAGCACTTTCTCTTTTTATTTCAGATCTCCATCATCTGCAGTGTCTTATAGGATTTGTCAATCAATGCACAATGGAACATGAGGTGAAACCATTCAACAAAGGCCGGGATAGTCACAGAGGAATTCCACAGACATTGTATTGTCTCCAATAAAACTAGTGCCAAGGAGATGGTGGTGGACTTTAGGAGATCTAGGCCTCATATGGAGCCAGTGATCATTAATGGAGAATGTGTGGAGCAGGTTAAGACCTACAAGTATCTGGGAGTACAGTTAGACGAGAAGCTAGACTGGACTGCCAACACAGATGCCTTGTGCAGGAAGGCACAGAGTCGACTGTACTTCCTTAGAAGGTTGGCGTCATTCAATGTCTGCAGTGAGATGCTGAAGATGTTCTATAGGTCAGTTGTTGAGAGCGCCCTCTTCTTTGTGGTGGCGTGTTGGGGAGGAAGCATTAAGAAGAAGGACGCCTCACGTCTTAATAAGCTGGTAAGGAAGGCGGGCTCTGTCGTGGGCAAAGTACTGGAGAGTTTAACATCGGTAGCTGAGCGAAGGGCGCTGAGTAGGCTACGGTCAATTATGGAAAACCCTGAACATCCTCTACATAGCACCATCCAGAGACAGAGAAGCAGTTTCAGCGACAGGTTACTGTCGATGCAATGCTCCTCAGACAGGATGAAGAGGTCAATACTCCCCAATGCCATTAGGCTTTACAATTCAACTGCCAGGACTTAAGAACTTTTTTTAAAGCTATTATTAATGCTTTTTGAGTTAGTGATTTAGATGCATATCATATTATTACTGAGTTAAGTATTGTATGTAATGAGTTTTTGCTACAACAAGTGTATGGGACATTGGAAAAAAATGTTGAATTTCCCCATGGGGATGAATAAAGTATCTATCTATCTATCTATCTATCTATCTATCAAACTCAAGGACTTCAGGTTATGAGACTGATGTATTGCCCACTGTGCTAACTAGGCCTGTGAGATACCATATTTTACTCAGGTAACAAATCAGATATCAACAGATATCAACCGATAGATCAGATATCAGAAGTGCCAGATGTTTAAATCAACCTCTTCCACTTTTCTTTCCAATCTTGTCACTCTCGAACACACAATACTGAACACTCGAGAGAATTCTTACCAATACCAATCCTGTTCACAAAGTCTTCCATATTTACTGGGGACAAGCTCCAAATACAATCACATTCTTTTCCAGGATGTCCCTAGTACTGAGGTTCCACTGGGATCACAGCTCATTCCTATACCTGACACCAAAGACCTGAAATAGAGGCTCTACTATGGGAGGAGATCATCTGAGAGACACAGGAAATGATTCAATGGTGTGTAAAAGCCTTCTTGAGAAATACATCCTCTCGACAGACTGCTGGGAATTTCTGGACCATGCCGTTTCAAAGTGGAGAATGAGAATTCAGGATGCACTGCAAACCTGAAGACCTTCATCCAGAGGGTTTAGAGACCGTGTGTAAGTCCTGTAATGAGTGGTCCACCTCACAAGTGATCCACTTGTCCCATCAGTGGAAAGGTCTGTGTTTCCTACATTGACCATCAGTGATCTTCTGGGCAAAGGGAAGAAGATCTAAGTTGTAAAGAAGGCATTGTTCACTCTTCGTCAAGCATTAGTATGCACGTTAGTCAATCAATGCTCATGACATTAAACTATTTCAAGATTCAAGATCGTTTAATGGCATCAGACAGGCCATGTTGTTTGCATGTTTGACACCAGACCACAAAACATCAGTTTACCAAGAGAAAGGATTACCGGCAGACAAAGGCAAAGATTCAAGGGTGTGCTAAAAGCCTCCTTGAAGAGATGCAACCCCCACAACTTCATTGCCTTTCTCAAGCCTCTTTATTAGAGACCCAGGAAACGACGGATGCCAGGATCTGGAGCAACGACCAATCTGCTGCAGAAAATCAACATGTCCAACAGCAATGAATCCTGATCCGAAAGGGTGACTCTTTATTTCCACCGATGGCTCATGTCCTCTCAAAGCAAAGAAGGAGCAACTTGAAGCTTGTTTGCCCTCTCTCAAGAAAGGTTTGTGGTTGCCTGAACTTTTAACCACCTCTTTCTCCACAGATGCAGCCTGATCTGTCGAGTGTTTTCTCTGGCATTTTCTATTTTGTTTCCAACATCTGCAGATATCTTTAACATGATAGTGCAATAAAAGCAGAGCAGGAGATGATATCCTCAACACAATAGCGTGAAAATTGTCTCACTCATTTTGTTTGTTCATCCATAAAACTAGTGCCCCGTGTGAGGATTGAACTCACGACCTTCAGATTATGAGACTGACGCGCTGCCTACTGCGCTAACGAGGCCCTGGGAACTGTTGTCAGCTCGTAAACAAATCAGATGTCATTGTACAGATGAATAGTCTATAATTTTCATTCAAAGTTCAACTCTTCAAAGTAAATTTATTACCAAACTACATATATGTCACCATATACAAATATGAGATTCAATTACTTGTGGGCATTCACAGTAAATACAAAGAAACACAACAGAATCAATGAAAGACCGTACAAAACAAGACAAACAGCCAATGTGCAAATCACAACAAACTCTGCAAATACAAAAACATAAAAAACAAAATAAGAAAGAAATAAACAATCAATATTGAGAAGATGCGATGAAGAGTCCTTGAAAGTGAGTCCATAGGTTGTGGGAACAGTTCAGTGTGGGTGCTAATGATGCAAACAATGCTACCAGACAAAGGGAAGAAGGTCTAAGGTTTAAAGTTTAGAATCTAAAATGTAAAGAAACCACTGGCCACTCTTAAAGCCTGAAGACAAACACTCAGCGATTCAGGAACAGCTTCTCCTCCTCTGCCATCCGATTCCTAAATGGACACTGAACCATTTGAACACTACCACACTTTTTAAATATATATTATTTCTGTTTTTTGCACAATTTTAATCTATTCAACATAATTACTGTGTTATTTATTAATATATTTTTGTCTTCTATGTTATAATTATATATTGCATTAAACTGCTGCTGCTAAGTCAACAAATTTCACATCACATGCCGGTGATAATAAACCTGATTCTGATTCTGATCAAGCATTTGCGTATGCCATTAGAATTTCAATATGGAGATTTCTCTTGAGAACAAGAGAAAAAAGATCTACTTTAAGTTTGCAGAGAAGATGGGGAATGGACTGATAGGAGGAAGGGAACTATCTCGGATAGTGTAGAAAAATGGTATGGAAACTGGAAAGGTATGGAAATAGTATGGCAATCATCTGCATGACATTAACCTATTTCACGATTTAAGATTGTTTTATGTCGTTTCCAGTACATGAATGTAAAAGAGAACATAATCATTGTTACTCTGGATTTGATGCAACAAAGACAAACACAATAAGATAAAGAACACAATAAATATAAGCACATAAGATAGCTTATGTACATAGACTGACTGTATGAGCATAAAGGGACGTTAGTTACAGGAGTTGATGCGCTTAAGGTAACTCTGGCAGGAAATAATGAAGTAGTGGTGGAGGGGTGGGTTAGTGGGTGGAGGTGTTGATCAGCCTCACTGCTTGGGGGAAGTAACTGTTTTTGAGTCTGGTGGTCCCTGCGTGAATGCTACGTAGCCTCCTCCCCGATGGGAGGTGCAAACAATGCATGAGCAAGATGGGTGGGACCCATCCATCATGATGTTGCTGGTTTCTTTCTGTGTATATGTCCTCGATGGTGGGTAGGCTGGTGCCAGTGATGTGTTGGACAGTTTTGACAACCTGTTGTGAAGTCTCACTGCCTGGTGCAGTGCAGTGTCTATACCGTTCTTTCGCCCTGTCAGGGATATGTCCCTTTGACTTCTCTGTAAATTTAAATTAGATCCTTTTCTCTCCGGTTCTCAAGAGCAATCTCCAATATGAAACTTTATCTCCGTGGGCACTGCCTGACCTGCTGAACATCTGCAGCATTTTCTCTTTCTATTTCAGATTTCCAGCACTTGCAGAAGATTTTTTCACCGTGGTACAGTTAACACAGAGCGGGAGATGATACCCTTGGAACACGTAGGGTGCAAATTGTCACAAAGTATTTCACAGCTTATGTTTGGTCGCCCATAAAACGTGTGTCCCGTGTGAGGCTCAAACTCGCAACCTGCAGATTATGAGACTGACAAGCTGCCTACTGTGCTAACGAGGCTCTGTGCAACATTTCCTACCTTATAATGATCGGGATGTAAATGTACAAATCAGTTACTGGCACTTCTGATTTTCAGCCTTCTCACTAGCTCACTAGTGAGCAGTTTCTACCAAGATGCCAAATCTTATGGGAAAAACGCAGGGAAATGGGTTTGAGAGAGAAAATAAATCAACTGTGATGGTATTGCAGGGCAGACTCAATGGACAGAATGGCTTAATTGTGCTTCTATGTTTTATGGTCTTACACCAGCACACCCTCCCCAAATGCTTGAAATACCTGCAAACAAATAATTCCCAATCCTGAAGCACTACTGGAAAATGATTCAGTAATATCTGTGGCAAAAGGAAGAAATGCTAAAGCATGAAGTAATGATTGGCCAGTCTTTCCATTGCATGAGTGTGCACATGTTAAGCAAGAAATGTGCATGAGCAGACTCAATGGGCTGAATGGCCTAATTACGCTCCTATATTTCATGGTCTAATGTTATTAACCTAATTTGCCTCACCCTATCAGCGATATTCCCTCCCTTCCTATCCACCCCACCCATTCCTCTGAATTTCGCTGAGACTTTAATTTCTATTTTTCACTTTTCGAGTTCTCGAGAAAGGGCTTTAAACTGAAACTTTACCATGGACGCTGCCTGAGCAGCTGACGCTCTTCGGGATTTTTATTGAAATTTTCAGTGATTGTGCAATAGGCACGAGTTGTGCAGAAGTTACAACACTTCAACATCAAGCACTGGTGGGCATCACACAGGATTATCACAGCTCTTGTATTCTCTCCCATAAAACTAGTGCCCCGTGTGAGGATTGAACTCACGACCTTCAGATTATGAGACTGACGCGCTGCCTACTGCGCTAACGAGGCCTATGGGATACCATTACCCATGGTAACACATCAGAAGTCAATGAACCAAATCAATAGTTTGCACTTTCCATTTCATTCTTGTCACACACGCAATTTTGACTGTTTTGAAGAATTCTCACCAATACCAATACAGACTACAAAATCTTCCAAATTCACTGGCTAGAGAAGTGGAATAAAATCACGTCCTTTCCTGGAATGTCTCTATTACTGAGGTTCCAGTTACACTCTGCCAGTTCCGGTTTAAGCAACGGTCATTCCTAAGCTTCAGATCACTGTCCTGAAGCAGCGGATTTACTGGGGGAGGGGATCATCAGACAGTCAAAGCAAAAGGTTCAAGGGTTTGGCGAAGTACAACCTCCTCACTTTCTGCTGTGAACCTCTGGCTGATATCCTCTCAAAGAGGAGAAGGAGTATTCAGAATGCACTGAAAACCTCAAGCCCATCCTCCAGAGTGTTTAGAGGCCGTAATGAGTGGTCTGCCTCACAAGTTATCCGCCTGTCCCCTCAGTGGAAGGGTCTGTGTTCCCTACATTGACCTGGTCACTGATCTACCGGGCAAAGGGAAGAAGGACTAAATTGTACATGAGACCAGTGGCCAGCCTTCGTCAGATATTTGTGTGCACATGTAGGGCAATCAATGTGCATGATATCAAACTATCTGCTCTCACCCTATCAGAGGTATTTCCCTTTGTCCTATCTTCCCCACCTCCACCATCTCTGCAAATTTAAATTAGATGCTTTTCTCTCTGGTTCTCAACAGAGATCTGCAGAGACTTTAACTGTTATTATCTTCGCAGATGCTGCCTGACCTGAGAACAGCCTCAATGGACTGAATGGCCTCATTCTGCTCCTATGGCTTTCCATGTTATGCTACTTCCCTAAATCTTCCAAGTACCTGCAAACAAATCATTCCCAGTCCTGAAATACTACGGGCGAAGTTTTCAATGACACCGGTGGCTAAAGGAAGAAACCCTAGAATTCTGCAAAGAATTTCTTTCGCGAGAGAGTGGTGGATCTGTGGAATTCATTGCCACAGGCAGCTGTGGAGGCCAAGTCAATGAGTATATTTAAAGCGGAGGTTGATAGGTTCTTGATTAGTGAGGGTGTCAAAGATTACGGGGGAGAAGACAGTTGAATGCTGTTGTTGGGACAATAAAACAGCCATGATAGAATGGTGGAGCAGACTTGATGGGCTGAATGGCCTAATTTGTTCCTATGTCTTATGGTTTGATAGTCTAAAACATAAAGCAGTGATTGGCCAGCCTTCCCGATGCATTAGTGTGCATGTGTAAAGTAAGACGTGTGCATGTTATAAATCTATTTTATCTCACCCTGACAGTGATATTTCTCTATCCTAGCTACACCATCCTGCCTCTCAATTTCTCTGCGATTTCAATCTCTTTTTTTCTGATGTTTCAAGTTCTCGAGAAAGGGCTTCGAACTGAAACTTGACCTGTTTCATTTACCAGGACACAGCCAGATCAGCTGAGTATTTCCAACATACCTCACTCGAGGTTCTGTAGTATATTTTCTGAAATTTTCAATGATTGTGCAATAGACACATGAGATAGAGACCTTGAACATCATGTGCTGGAGAACATCACACAGGATTATCACAGCTCTTGTATTGATTCCAATAAAATTAGTGCCCATGTGAGGATTGAATTCACAACCTTCATATTATGAGACTGACAGGCTGCCTACTGCACTAACAAGACCTACAAAACACCTTTACCCAAGTGACAAATCAGGAGTTAATGTACAAATCATTAGTTTGCACTTTTCATTTCATTCTTGTCACACACGCTGTCATGGTTCCGTTTCGCTGTTCCCCTTTAACACTCCTTACTCCCTGATTATGCCCTAATTTCAGTCATTAGATTTCCAATTGCTGCTACAATTACAGTACGCCTGGTTTTCATCAGAGACTGTGAAATAAGTACAATGGCATCACTATCACAGGTTGCCAGTTTGTTGGTCTATTCTCTGTTCCCTTGTCTGATTTGAACCGTTAGTTCTAAGTTCAGCTCCAGTTTCAAGATAGTCCCTGTAAATCCCATCTCCTTGTCAAGATTCCTCTGGTTTGCTGTTCTACGTTCACGTCTACGCCAGCATCCCCAACTCAGTCGACGGGCTGGTGTCCTGCACTTGGGTTCTCCTCAGTCAATAGTCAACACACACAATATTCAATGCTTTAAAGAATTCTTGCCAATACCAACTCAGTCTGTAAAATCGTTCAAGTTCACTTGGAGGAGAAGCAAATGAGATCATCTTCTTTTCCAGGAAGTCTCCAGTACTGAGGTTCAAGTTACTCTCAGCCAGTTCCATTGGGTCCACAACTCATTCCTATGCCTCAACCCAGAGTCCTGAAACAGTTAGTCAATCAATGTGCATGTTATTAAACTATTTTGTCTCTCTTTGTCAGAGATATCTCCTTGTCCTATTCACCTTCTCTGCAACTTAAAATCAATTTCCTATCTCACTCTTCTAGTTCTTCAAGAAAGGTCTCCAACCTGAAGTTTTAACCAATTTCCTATGCACAAGACCTGCCTGATCTGCTGAGTGACTCCAGCATTTTCTGCTTTTATTTCAGATTTCAAATTTCCACAAGGTTTTGGTTTTGATTTTTGAAATGGACTTTAAATGGTATCCGAAACCCTCGAACATCAAGGCTTGGATTGGAGATCGTCACAGGGGATTTTCACAACTGTAGTATTGTCTCCCATAAAACTAGTGCCCCGTGTGAGGATTGAACTCACGACCTTCAGATTATGAGACTGACGCGCTGCCTGCTGCGCTAACGAGGCTCTGTGGGGATGATATCACTCAGATAATGAATCAGAAGTCAATGTACAAATCAGTTACTTAATTTATTTTCATTGTTCTTACAAGCTCAAAGCTTCAGCTAGAAGTCATGAGTATCACACAAAATGCTGGAGGAACTCAACAGGCCAGGCAGCATCTATGGAGAGGAATGAACAGTCAACATTTCTGGCGAAGACCCTTCATCAGCCCGTCAATCATTCACCTGCTCAATCCCCACATCTGGGAAGAGCTGCTTATTTCAAGGAACCTCAGAGATTCTGTAATTTTAACTGCCTTCGAACAAACCAACATCAGACTGCAGTAATTACAAAATAGTCTTCCTTCTCAGAATCAGAATCAGTGCAGTAGCCCCCTTCTCCATACCAGACGGTGATGCAGCCTGTCAGAACGCTCTCCAAGGCACATCACCGGCATGTGTTGTGACATTGGTTAACTTAGCAGCAGCAGTTCAATGCAATGCATGAATGATCATATAGAAAGAAAATAATAAATAAGTAAATTAATTACCATAAGTATATATGTATATTAAATAGATTAAAAATAGTGCAAAAACAGGAATAATATATATTTTAAAAAGTGAGGTAGTGTTCATGGGCTCAATGCCTATTTAGGAATCATATGACAGAGGGAAAGGAATTGTTCCTGAATTTCAGAGTGTGTCCCTTCAGGTTTCTGTATCTCTTTCCTGACAATGAGAAGAGGCCATGCCCTGGGTTATGGGGTCCTTATTAATGGACATCACCTTTCTGAGACACCACTCCTTGAAGATGTCTTGGCTACTACAGAGGCTAGTACCCCAGGTAGAGCTGATTAATTTTACAACTTACTGTAGCTTCTTTCAGTGCTGTGCAGTAGCCCCCTTCTCCATACCAGACAGTGATGCAGCCTATCAGAATGCTCTCCACGGTACATCTATAAAAGTTTTTGAATGTTTGTAGGTGACAAATCTAATCTGTTCAAACTCCTAATGAAATATGGCCGCTGTCTTGCCTTCCTTACAGCTACATTGATATGTTGGGACCAGGTTAGATCTTCAGAGATCCTGACAACCGGGGACTTGAAACTGCTCACTCTCTCCACTTCTGATCCCTCTATGAGGATTGGTATGTGTTCCTTCGTCTTACCCTTCCTGAAGTCCACAATCAGCTCTTTCATCTTACTGTCATTGAGTGCCAGGTTGTTGCTGCGGTACCATTCCACTAGTTGGCATTATCTCGATCCTGTACACCCTCTCGTCACCATCTGAGATTCTACCAACAATGGTTGTATCGTCAGCAAATTTATAGATGGTATTTGAGCTATGCCTAGCCATACAGTCATGGATATAGAGAGAGTAGAGCAGTGGGGTAAACACACACCCCTGAGGTGCTCCAGTGTTGATCATCAGCGAGGAGGATATGTTATCACCAACCTTCACAGACTGTGGCTTTTCGGTTAGGAAGTCAAGGATCCAATTACAGAGGGTGGTACAGAGGCCCAGGATCTGTAGCTTATCAATCAGGACAATGGGAATGATGGCGTTAAATGCTGAGCTACAGTCAACGAACAACAACCTGACGTAGGTATTTGCATCGTCCAGGTGATCTAAGGTCGTATGAAGAGCTACTGAGATTGCATCTGCCATAGACCTATTGTGGCGATAGGTAAATTACAATGGGTCCAGGTCCTTGCTGAGGCAGGAGTTCAGTCTAGTCATGACCAACCTTTCAAAGCATTTCATCACCGTAGATGTGAGTGCTACTGGGTGATAGTCATTAAGGGATAGTGATTCCCCAGGTCCTCCTGGGTTGCATCTTCCCAGGAGCTGAGAAACTGCTCCTGAATCACACTGTGGGTTCCTTCTACCCAGAAGCACAGCAGGCATAATTTTCATGGCAGAAAAACTCAGAAGGAAAATGTAGGGAGCAGCAAAAACCACAAGTCATAGCATTTCTACTACAGTGTTGTTATTAGCCTTCAGAATCCCAAAAGACCTTTGTGGTAGCAAGTGATCCTCAGTCCTTAAGAAGACAATGAACTCCACAGGAAAAAGAAGAAACTTCAGACCTCAGGATACTGATTGGTCTGTTTTCCCATTGTATTTACGTGTATATGTTATATAATCTGTGTGCATATGCTTTTCCGGGTTGTCTCTAGCACTGATGTTCTAGTGACTCTCAGCCAGCTCCATTGGGCCCACACCAGTGCCTGACACCAGAGTCATGAAACAATGCATCTACCAGGGAATGGGATTATTAGGCAGACAAAGTAAAAGGTTCAAGGGTGTGCTAAAGAAGTACAACCTCCCCACTTTCTCTTACGAATCTCTGGAGCATGTCCCCTCAAAAAAGAGAAGTATTCAAAATGCACTGAAAACCTCAAGGCCATCATCCAGAGTGTTTAGGGGCCATGTTGTAATGAGTGGTCCATCTCACAAGCTATCCATCTGTCCCATCAGTGGAAGGGTTTGTGTTTCCTACTTTGAGCATCAGTGACCCACCGGGCAAAGGGAAGAGGATCCAAAATGTAAATTAACTATCATCATGCCTTCACCAAGCACAGGATTGTACATTAGGTAATCAATTGCTTGATATTTGTTCTCACCCTATCGACGGTATTTCCCTTTGCCCTATCCTTCCCTCCCCCACCTTCTCCGCAGCTGTAAATTCACTTCTTTTCTTTCTTTTCTGGTTTTGAAGAAATGCTTCTGACCTGTTTTTCTTACCTCAGACACTACCTGATTTGTTAACTGCTTCTGGCATTTTCTCCTTTTATTTCAGATTTCCAGCAGCAACTGATTTTTTTCCCAACAAGGACAAGACTGGAGAATTAGACCATAATACCATAAGACATAGGAGCAGAACTAGGCCATTCAGCCCATCGAGTTTGCTCCACCGTTCCATCATGGCTGATCCCGGATCCCACTCAACTCCATACACCTGCCTTCTCACCATATCCTTTGATGCTCTGCCGATCGGAAAACAATCAACTTCTGCTTTACGTACACGCACGGACTTGGCCTCCACCACGGTCTGTGTCAGAGCATTCCACACATTTACTACTCTCTGGCTAAAAAAATTCCTCCTTACCTCTGTTCTATAGGGTCGCCCCTCAATTTTGAGGCTACGCCCTCCAGTTCTGGATACCCCCACCATAGGAGACATCCTCTCCACATCCACTCTATCTAGTCCTTTCAACATTTAGTGGCTTTCAATAAGATCCCTATGCATTCTTCTAAATTCCAGTGAGTACAGGCTCAAAGCTGCCAAATGCTCCTGATATGTTAACACTTTCATTCCTGGAAGCATCCTCATGAACCTCCTCTGGACTCTCTCTGATGACAACACATCCTTTCTGAGATATGGGGTACTCTGAAATAGGATGGAGAGGGATGATAAATAATCGATGGAATGGCGAAGCGGACTCAATGAGCTGAATGGCAGAGTGGTCTCATTCTGCTACCATGTCTTGTGGTCTAATTGATACAGCACGGGAAGTGATGTGTTGGAACCCATAGGGTAGAAAACGTCACAGAGGTGTTTCACAGCTCTTGTATTATCTCCCATAAAGCATGTGCCCCATGTGAGGATCGAACTCACGACCTTCAGATTATGAGACTGACGCGCTGCCTACTGCGCTAACGAGGCCTATGAGATACCATTACCCAGGTTACAAATCAGAAGTCAATGCACAAATCAACAGTTTGCACTTTTCATCTCATTCTGTCACACACAGACAATACCAAATGTTTAAAGAATTCTTACCAATAGCAATTCTGTCTACAAAATCCTTAGTATTTGTGAGGACAATCTAAATATCCCATCCTTTCTCAGGATGCCTCCAGTACTGAGATTCCAGTTTTACTCAGCCAGCTCCATTAAGTTCATGCTATTCCAATGTCTGGCTCCAGCGTCCTGAAACAGTGATACAATCAGGGGAGCGATAACACCAGGTAGACAAAAGAAAAGATGTGCTACAAGGTGTCAGGAGCAAATGCAACCTCCCCTCCTAGTGAATCTCTGGACCAAGTCCATCGAAGAAGAGAATGAGAATTCAGGATGCACTGCAAACCTGAAGACCTTCATCCAGAGGGTTTAGAGACCGTGTGTAAGTCCTGCAATGAGTGGTCCACCTCACAAGTTATCCACTTGTCCCATCAGTGGAAAGGCCTGTGTTCCCTACGTTGACCATCACTGATCTACCGGGCAACGGGAAAATGCTCCAAATTGTAAAGAAACCATTGGCCACCATCTGTCAGACATTTGTATGCACATGTTAGTCAATCAATGTGCATGATCTTAAACTATTATGTCTCTCTCTCTCTCTGTCAGAGATATTTCACTTGTCCTCTCCATCCCTTCCCACATTATCTGTAACTTTAATTTCTTTTCTCCCTTTTCTAGTTCTCAAGGAGGGTCTCCAACCTGAAGGTGTAACCATTTTCCTCTGCACATTAGCAGCCGACCAATCGATTCATTAGCAGGAGCAAATAAAAGTAAAGCAGAGTGGCCATTGTGTGAGTGGACCAGTGTAAGAGAGGGAACTTGAGGCTTTGGCTTAAGAGGCTTGGCGAGGAGGCACAGATAAGTAGCTGGTAAGGCTTTTGTAGTGGTTGAATAAAAAAGTCACTAGATTACAGGAGCTGGTGGACCCCACTGTGGTTCCTGGTGACCACATCTGACTGCTCGAGGAACTCAGGCTCAAAGTTGATGACCTGGAATCTGAGCTTCAAACACTGCGGCACATCAGGGTGGGGGAGAGTTACCTGGATTCTCTGTGTCAGGAGGTAGTCACACCCATTAGATTAGCTCCCTCAAATTCAGTCTGTGGTTGGGGACAAGAGGGTGTGACTGTGAGTGAGGCGGGTAGTGGGATCCAAGAGACAGTGCTGGAGGAGCCTCAGCCCTTGAGCTTGTCCAACAGGTCTGAGATTTTTGCTCCCTGTGTGGATGAGAGTCGGGGACTGTAGGAAGGATTAACAACATAACTGTGGCACTGTGGTTCAGGGAGCCATTCAAGAAGGGGGAAAGAAGAGAAATGTAGTGATAATTGGGGATAATATAGTCAGGGGAATAGACAGAGTTCTCTGTCATGAGGATAGAGCATCCTGAAAGCTGTGTTGCCTGACTGGTGGCCGGGTTAGGGACATCTTATCTGACCTGCAGAGGCATTTGCAGTAGGAGAGGAAAGATCCAGTTGTTGTGGCCCATGTGGGTACCAACAACATAGGTAGAACGAGGAAAGAGGTTCTGCTGAGGGAATTTGAGCAGCTAGGGACTAAGCTAAAAGCAGAACCAGAAAGATGGTAATCTCAGGATTACTACCTGAGCCACGTACAAATTGGCATAGGGACAAAAAGATTAGAGAGTTAAATGCATGGCTCAAGGATTGATGTGGGAGAAGTGGGTTTGAATTCATGGGAAATTGGCACCAGTATTGGGGAAGGAGGGAACTGTATCAATGGGACGGGCTCCACCTGAACCGTGATGGGACTTCAACTTGTACATAGATTGGGTGAATCAACTGGTCGAGGCAGTCTTGAGGAGGACTTAATAGAATGTGTCCATTATGGCTTTCTTGAACAGCATGTTCCTGAACCTACAAGGGAATGTGCTACCTTAGATCTGGACCTGAGCAATGAGACAGGTAAAATTAGTGATCTTGTAGTTAAGGATCCTCTTGGAAAGAGTGATCGCAGTATGATTGAGTTTCTCATACAAATGGAAAGAGCAATAGTTCAGTCTAAAACCAGTGTATTATGCCTAAACAATGGAGACTACAATGGGATGAGTGAGGATTTGGCTAGTGTAGACTGGGAACACAGGCTATATGCTAGGACATTTGAGGAGCAGTTGTTACGTACCCCGTAACTGGGTCACTTACCAGCAAAGATAGAGAGGTCTGTTGAAGTCTGATGGTACTATTTTCCACAGTATTTATTGGTAAAAATACACAAAAATAATATCAATGCAAACATACTGATAATATACGTTGTCAATACTAACTCTAAAAGTGCGGGTATAATAATAATCAATAAGAAATAAGCTCTATCGTTGTCTAGGGGATAATGTATTGTCCGATGGAAATATAAAAGTCATTCAGTTCATACAGGCTTCAGCCTTTGGTTGGAGAAAGACAGATTTTTAGAACTTGCCAGCTTTTCCTTTTTATGATGTCGATCCTTCGAAATTTCGTTGGTGGTGATCTCTTCTTTAGCTAAACCGTCTTCCGTGGTAAGGCCCCAATCCCGGCAACGGGAAAGGACACACGTGGGCCCTCCACCGGCTGTCGCTATTAAACGCTGTCACGGGATTTCTAGCGTTTCTCCTGGTGCGTCTAAAGGGGTTGTTCCCCAGACCCTCTTTTATCCTTACTCACGGGGTCTCAGATGTCAATCAGGTTGGGATGATGCAATCCCTCAACCAGCCCACTCTGGTCATTCCCTGAGGGCTTCAATGAATAGTACAGTACTCAATACACAATTCCGTCTCCAAGAGACAATGGCCGGTATCCGTGGCTTTGTCTCGCTGAGGGCAGGACACACATTCCAAACCCATGAGGATTCTCTCTCATTTCCTGGGTCCCCAGACCTGAATTAATAGCGACCTTGTGATTCTCAAAAAGGAGGGGGCTACTTTGTACCCTTCGGCCCCTCAGAGTTGTGGCACGTTCGTAACACAGTGTAAGACTTTCAAAGAGATTTTTCACAGTGCTCAACAAAAGTATTTTGCAGTTAAAAGCAAGGACAATAAGGGTGGGGAGAGCCAGCCTTGGGTAACTAAGGAAATAAAAGAAGGCATCGAACTAAAAGCTCATGCGTATGAAATTGCCAAAAGTAGTGGGAAACTGGAAGATTGGGAAAACTTTAAAAAGCAACAAGGAACCGCAAAACAAACAATAAAGAAAGGGAAGATAGATTATGAAAATGAACTAGCACAAAATATAAAAACAGATAGTAAAAGTTTTTATAATCATATAAAGCAGAAAAGGGTGGCTAAAGTGAATGTAGGTCCCTTGGAGGAGGAGAAGGGGGAATTGATATTGGGCAATGACGAAATGGCAAAGGCTTTGAATGACTATTTTGTGGTGGTCTTCACAGTGGAGGACACGTCTAACATGCCAAAGAGAGATGTTATGGATGCAATGGGAGGTGAAGACCTCAATACAATAACTATCACTAAAGAGATAGTGCTGAGCAAACTTGTGGGCCTGAAGATAGACAAGTTCCCTGGTCCTGATGGAATGCAACCCAGGGTACTGAAAGAAATGGCAGAAGTTATAGTCGAGGCTTTGGTAATAATTTACCAAAATTCTCTGGACTCCGGGCAGGTCCCAGTGGATTGGAAGACAGTGAATGTCATGCCACTGTTCAAAAAAGGATGTAGGCAAAAGGCAGGTAACTATAGGCCTGTTAGTTTAACATCTGTAGTTGGGAAAATGCTTGAAGCTATCATTAAAGAAGAAATAGTGAGGCATCTGGAAAGAAATGGATCAATCAGGTAGATGCAACATGGATTCAGCAAAGGCAGGTCCTGTTTGACAAACTTACTGGAGTTCTTTGAGGATATAATGAGCGCAGTAGATAGAGGGGAACAGATGGACATTATTGACTTGGATTTCCAGAAGGCATTCGATAAGGTGCCACATAAAAGACAATCCATAAGATAAGGATGCATAGAGTTGGAGGTGATGTATTAGCATGGATAGAGGATTGGTTAACTAATAGAAAGCAGAGATTTGGGATTCATGGGTGTTTCTCTAGTTGGCAATCAGTGGTGAGTGGTGTGCCACAGGGGTCAGTGCTGGGCCTGCAGCTGTTCATGATATACATTAACGATCTAGAAGAGGGGACCGAGTATAGTGTATCTAAGTTTTCTGATGAAACTAAATTGAGTGGAAACGCAAATTGTGCAGAAGATATGGAGAGTCTGCAGAGAAATAGAGATAGGTTAAGTGAGTGGGCAAGGGTCTCACAATGCTGGTAAATGCAAGGTTATCCACTTTGGAAGGAAAAATG
The DNA here is from genome assembly GCF_048418815.1 of Hemitrygon akajei. Classification (NCBI taxonomy): domain Eukaryota; kingdom Metazoa; phylum Chordata; class Chondrichthyes; order Myliobatiformes; family Dasyatidae; genus Hemitrygon; species Hemitrygon akajei. The sequence continues at coordinate 160,013,878 of NC_133134.1, read as the reverse complement.
AAAGAGCAGATTATTACTTAAATGGGAAAAAATTTGCAGCTTTCTGCTGTGCAGAGGGACTTGGGAATGCTTGTGTATGAATCACAAAAGGTTGGTTTGCAGGTGCAACAGGCTATCAAGAAGGCAAATGGGATGTAGGCCTTCATTGCTAGAAGGATTGAATTTAAGAGTAGTGAGGTTATGCTGTAACTGTACAGGAAACTGGTGAGGCCGCACCTGGAGTACTGAATGCAGTTCTGGTCTCCTTACTTGAGGAAGGAGAGACTGGCTTTGGAGGCAGTGCAGAGCAGGTTCACCAGGTTGATTCCCAAGATGAGGAGGTTAGACTATGAGGAGAGATTGAGTCACCTGGGACTGTACTCGCTGAAATTCAGAAGAATGAGAGGAGATCTTATAGAAACATAAAATTATGAAAGGGATAGATAAGATAGAGGCAGGAAAGTTGTTTCCACTGATAGGTGAGACGAGAACTAGGAGAGATAGCCTCAAGATTCGGTGGGGTAGATTTAAGACAGAGATGAGGAGGAACTGCTTTTTTGAGAGAGTGGTGAATCTGTGTTATTCTCTTCCCAATGAAGCAGTGGAGGCTACCTCAGTAAATATATTTAAGACGAGGTTGGATAGATTTTTACATAGTAGGGGAATTGAGGTTTATGGGGAAAGGCAGGTGGGTGGAAATGACCGGATCTTATTGAATGGTGGAGCAGGCTCGACGGGCTAGATGGCCTACTCTTGCTCCTGTTTCTTCTGTTCTTATGTTCTAAGAGCTGCCTAATCTGCTGAGTCACTCCAGCAATTTCCAAAGGGCGTGGGATTTTATTTTTGAAATGGACTTTTGATTAGATTTCAAACCCTCAAACATCGAGGCTTGGAGATCGTCACAGGGGATTTTCACAACTGTTGCATTGAAGGTTTCACCCTTTTCTTCTGCACAAGAGCTGCCTGGTCTGCTGAGTGACTCCAGTATTTTCTGCTTTTATTTCAGATTTCTAGTTTTCAACAGGGTTTTGGTTTTGATTTCTATTGAATGTGCAGTGGTCTTCTAGTGAAGTGTGAAACCCTCGAACATCAAGGCTTGGAGATCGTCACAGGGGATTTGCACAACTGTCGGTACAGTATTGTCTCCCATAAAACTAGTGCCCCGTGTGAGACTTGAACTCACGACCTTCAGATTATGAGACTGACGCGCTGCCTACTGCGCTAACGAGGCTCTGTGGGGATGATATCACTCAGATAATGAATCAGAAGTCAATGTACAAATCAGTTACTTAATTTATTTTCATTGTTCTCACAAGCTCAAAGCTTCAACCAGAACTCATGAAAAACGCACAAAAATCTGGAGGATCTCAGGCAGCATGTATGGAAAGGAATAAACAGTCGACATTTTGGGCCAAAACCCTTCATCAGCACCTCAATTGTTCATTTGCTCAGTCCCCACATCTGGGAAGAGGTGGTTATTTTAGAGGACCTCAGAGATGCTGTAATTTTTACTATCTTTGATTAAACAGACATCAGACCGCAGCTATTGCAGAACAATCTTCCTTCTACCAATTAAGGGAAAGGTCATTCCCTGGGTCCTCCTGGGCTGCCATTTCCTAGGAGATGAGAAGCTGCTCCTGAGTCACATTTGTGGGTTCTGTCTAGCCAGGGGAAGAGCATATCTGATTTTCACAGAACAAAACTTCTGAAGAAAATGCAAAACCCTGAGTCATAGCATTTCTATCACATTGTCATTATTAACCTTTAGAATCCCAAAAGACCTTTCAGCAGCAGGTGATCTTCAATCCTTTAGAAGACAGCGATCTTCACAGCAAAAGGCAAAAACTTTAAACCTCAAGATCATGGTTGGCCAGTCTTTCCATTGCATTTATGTGCACTAGTTAAGCAGTCTATGTGCAAGACAATTAACTATTTGGTCTCACCATATCAGAGATATTCCCTTTATCCTGTCCATTCCTCCTACACCTCTTCTGCATTTTAAAGTATTGTTTCTCCCTTTCCCAAGGGCCTCGAATTTGAACGGTTCTTTTTTTTTTCCACAGATGCTACCAGACCCTCTGTGTGTTTCCAACATTTTTCTCTTTTTATTTCAGATCTCCAATATCAGCAGATTCATAAAGCTAGTGCCCCGTGTGAGATTTGAACTCACGACCTTCAGATTATGAGACTGACTCGCTGCCTACTGCGCTAACGAGGCCTATGAGAGACCATTACCCAGGTTACAAATCAGAAGTCAATGTACAAATCAATATTTTGCACTTTTCACACACACAATATCCAATGCTTTAAAGAATTCTCCCAATACCAACTCAGTCTGTGAAATCCTCCGGATTCACTGGGAGGAGAAGCAACTGACGTCATATTCTTTTACAAGATGTCTCTAGTACTAAGGTTCTAGATGGTCTCAGCCAGTTCCATTGGGCACACCAATGCCTGACACCAATAAACTGAAAAAGAGAATCTACAGTACCATGGGAGGGGATCATAGAGAGACAAATTAAAAGGTTCAAGGGCGTGCTAAAGAAGTACAACCTCCCCCCTCCCAACTTTCTCTTGTGAATCTCTGGCTGATGTCGTCTCAAAAAAGAGAGAAACATTCAAAATGCACTGAAAACCTCGAGGCCATCATCCAGAGTGTTTTGAGGCCGTGTGAAACTGTTGTAATGAGTGGTCCATCTCACAGGTTATCCACCTGTCCCATCACTGGAAGGGTCTGTGTTCCCTACATTGACTATCACTGTTCTACCGGGCAATGGGAAAACACTCTAAATTGTTAAGAAACCATTGGCCAGCATCTGTCAGACATTTGTATGCAGATGTTAGTCAATCAACATGCATGATCTTAAACCATTTTCTCTCTCTCTCTCTCAGAGATGTTTCTCTTTGTTCTATCCATCCTTCCCTACCTTTTCTTCAACTTGAAATTAATTTCTTTTCTCCCATTTCTAGTTTTCAAGGAAGTTCTCCAACCTGAAGGTTTAACTGTTTTCCTCTGCACAAGAGCTGCCTGTTCTGATGAGTGATTCCAACACTTTCTGCTTTTGTTCCAAATGTCAAGATTCCAGAAGGTTTTGGCTTTGATTTTCATTGAGTGCACAGTGGACTTTAATGAGGTGTGAAACACACAAGACCATAAGACATAGGAGCAGAATTAGGCCATTCAGCCCATCGAGTCTGCTCTACCATTCCATCGTGGCTGATCCTGGATCCCAGTCAACACCATAGACCTGCCTTCTTGCCATATTCTTTGATACCCTGACCGATCAGAAAACCATCAACTGCTGCCTTAAATATACCCATGGAATTGGCCTTCACTGCGCTAGTGGAGACTATGCTACAGATTCACTACTCTCTGGCTAAAAAAATTACTCCTTACCTCTGTTATAAAAGGTTGCCTGTTAATTTTGAGGCTGTGCCCTCTAGTTCTGAATACCCCTACCATAGAAAACATCTTCTCCACATCCACCCTATCTAGCCTTTCCAATCAGAAAAGGCCCTCTTTATTCCCACTCACTGCCTCCTGGCTGCCTGCCATTCTTCTAACCATGTCAGTATCTTTCCTGTAATGTCATTGGATTTTATCATGTGCGGCAACTTATCAAATGCTTTCTAAAAGTCCAAGTAAATGGCATCCACTGCCTCTGCTTTGTCCACTCTGCTTGTTACTTCCTCGAGGAACTCGAACAGATTTGTCAGGCAAGATCTCCCTTTACAGAAAGGGAGTTGTTGAACATAGAGTTGCCAATTGTCTGAGATGTGTTTCATAGCTCTTGTATTGTCTCCCATAAAACTAGAGCCCTGTGTGAGGCTTGAACACTCGACTTTCAGATCATGAGACTGACATGCTGCCTACTGCACTAATGAGGTCCTATGGGATGATGTCATCTAGGTTACAAATTGGATGTAAGTATATGAATCAATAAATAGCACTTTTGATTTTTTTAAGTCTTATCACAAGTTCAAAGCTGAAGCACTTAAAATAATTATGGTCAGCAAAATTTTAGATCCTCCAGCACTTTGTGTGTGCGTTGTTGAAACGTAACTCCTGCCTTTATTTGTTCAGTAATGAAGAGCTTCAGTCACTAATCTGCAGCGTCACTCCCACATCTAGGAAGGAGAAGTGATCAGAGGAAACAGCGCTGACCTCCAATACACCCTTCTCAATCTTCCGTGGAGGGAAACGGGTGAAGGGTTTCAAAGTTCAAAAGTGAATTTATTATCAAAGTATATGTCACCATATACTACCCTTAAATTCATTTTCTTACGGGCATTCACAGTTGACACAGAGAAATACAACAGAATTAGTGAAAAACCACACACAAAGACTGACAGGCAACCAATGTGCAAACACAAAAAAATAAATAATATTGAGAATGAGTTGTAGAATTCTTGAAAGTGAGTCTCGATTCAAAACATTGACTATTTCCCTCCACAGATGCTTCCTGACCCGCTGAGTTCCTCCAGTAGATTGTCTGTTGCTCCTGATTGCAGCATCTGCAGTCTCTGTGTCTCCACTCTTAGTCTTTCTGTTTCCATTATTGTGTCTTAACCTTAGGAAAGCAGTTAATCTACAGAACTAATGGGAAATTTCTTTTCCCATGTAACTATACTCATGAAGCAAGGGCAGAGATGATGCTTAGTTTTCCATGTACTTCAAGACTGAGCCCCAATCCATCACTGGCACTTTCACTGAAAGATACAAGACGGTGAACTATGAAACATCTACGAATGGGGTAAAGGAAAGGCTTCAAAGGTAACTTCAAAATCAGCCTGAAGAAAGTCAACGTGACATTTAAAAACTGGGAAGGCATAGATAGACTCAATAGATAGACCTGGAGGTAATCTGTTCAGGAGGGAGTTGTTCTAAATGAAAATGATTCCTGCTATGCCACATTGAAGAAGGAGAGATGGCAAAAACAAAAGACCCAGCCACTAACCATAGCCAACAGTTACTCCTGCCCACATTGCACCAGAACGTGTGTGTAAAGCCCTGGGAAAGGTTTCACTGCTAATGTAATGGTCTCTCTGCAGCAGCAGTGTTTGGGTTACGACTAGAGATAACGGGAGCTTTGGAATGTGGGCCCGCCAATGAGGGGTATTTTTCCTTTCTTGTGTGCCCGAGAGTGAGGTATTCGTGGGCTCTTGTCTGGCGGAAGATGGAGAGAGAAGATGCCAGAACAGAGAGGCCATAGACTGCAGGACAGAGTGGACTTGGAACGGGGCCGGGAGTCGACGACGCTCCGGGGAAAGTGATGGAAGACTGACGGACGGGAAACTGTGAGCGCCAACGTGTGCATTAGACTGTTTAATTAAAATGGGCCCTTTTCCTTTTGTTTTCTTTACTAACCCTCTAGTCAAATTAAGAATTATAAAGCTAAATCATTTAATTGCATTTTGTGTACTGTTTGTCATTTTGTGGTACTGATTTGTAACAGGGGAACACATCACACAGCATCCACATAAACAAGAGGTTTTGCACCTCAATCTCACACATTTGGTGGGCCAGAGACTGTCTTCCCTAGACTAATGCCACCGGCCGAACCTGAGGGTTACATGTGGATCTCAGATCAGCCGCTTGATGACCCACTGATAGACAATTCCATCATACTCAACTCGAGTGATCATGGTACTACTACTATGGAGTTTTGCTCAACGCCCACAAGACACAGGTACTCCACCTACTTGTTCTTGCTGCTCTAAACTGTCCGACAAAAATAAAGGTTCCCCGGAAAACCTTTAACATGTGGTTGACGGCTCGGGAAGGCAGACTTTGAAGATGACCTTCAACATTGCTTTCAATGGGCAGCATCCCATCTTTGGTCAATTGTGTTTAAAGGATATGTGAGGACTTGGTTTACGGTGTAGAGTCACTTTTCTTTCTGTAACGTTTCTCCTTGTTCATTCGTTGTTCTTGTAACGTTTAGTAAAACCACCCAGTTTTATGTCTTATTCTTGACTTCCGAAGAACCTCTGGAAAAAATTGTCACCAGATCCAACAGAGATATGTGTCCTCAAACCTGGCACAAGCGCATGACCCCCTAACCATACAGTACTTCCACCTCTATTTTCTGAGGTGTGGACTCCCTACAGCTGACATGGGACAATACCACAGAAAATCATCCAAATTCAGTGTAAGTTCAAATTATAATTATGGACAATCTGGCACACCCTCTCCATGACCTACTGAATAAACAGCGGAGCATCCTTTTGAACAGGCGCATTCAGCTCCGCTGTCACAAGGGTCATTACAGAAAATCCTGCCAAAGGCAATAAGCATATACAACAGGAGAACACACATCATAGTACAATAGTCTCTGTTTTATTATTTCATACATTATTATTGCACATTATTATTGTGTATATTATTATTATTCTGTACTTCATTATTAGTTAAGTCTGCACACTGATAAGTGTGTTTTTAAATGTTGCTGCTGTAACAAAAGAATTTGCCACCTGGGGTCAATAAAGTGCTTATTATCATCATCATTATTATTATTATTATACACCCCTGAGATTCATTTCCTTGTGGGCATACTCAACAAATCTGTAGAGAAGTAACTATAACAGCATAAATGAAAGACCACCCAACTCGGGTGTTCGACAACAAACTGTGCAAATGCAAAAAGAAGAAACAATATTAATAAATAAGCAAAAATACCGAGAACATGAGATGAAGAGTCCTTGAAAGGATGAGCAAGATAATGTCAAGTCCTTTCCCAGGACAATAGAATTGAGTCTCTAATTACACTCAGCCATCTCCATTACCCTGCTATGTTCTTGCACCTTATTATCTGCCTGCACTGCACTTTCTCTGCAGCTGTTACACTTTACTCTGCATTGTTATTGCTTTACCTTGTATTTCTATGCACTGTTATGCCCGCAGCCCCCTCCTTTGTGAGAATCGCAAGGGCACTAGTGGGTTGGGTCAGTGGACCCAGGAAATGGGAGAGAGACGTGTCGAATGCCTCGTTCCCCGGCGATGCAAAATAACACGACATTGGCCATTGTCTCTTGGAGACACATTTGTGGATTGGGGACTGTGCTACGTGCAAGCCCTCGGGCAAAGTGGGCTGGTTGAGAGAGAGATTGCATCACCCCCAACCTGATTGACATCTACTACCCTGCGAGTCAAGATAGAAGAGGGGCTGTAGAGACGGCCCCTCAGACGCACCAGAAGAAACACTAGCGATCCCGTAATAGCGGGAAGCCATTTGAAGGAAGCCACGTGCATTCGGTTCCCTTGCCTGGGAGCCGGTGGCTGGTACCACGGACAACGATTTTTGAACTAACAACGGGGAACCAACTCCCCCGGCTCAACGGATCGGCCTCATAAAAGACACGGGCAAGTTTAAGACTGTCTCTCTCTACAACCCAAAAGAGCTGCATCTTTAATGACAATTGACTTTTATTTCTTCATCGGACAATACAGTAACCCCTAGACAAACGATAGAGTTATTTCTTATTGATGATTATGATTATATCCATGCTTTTAGATTGAGTATTGACGACATATATTATCTGAATGTTTGTATTAATCTTATTTTTGTGCCCCTTTATAAATAAAGACTTTTAAAAATAGTACCATCAGACTTCAACGGACCTCTCTATCTTTGCTGGTAAGTGACCCAGTTACGGGGTACGTAACAGCACTATGTAACGATTTTATCTGTATGAACAGTGTGCAAGAACAAACTTTTTCACAGTACCTCCACAGAGTGGGAATAATAAACCAATTCCAATCCCACTGGGCAGGGTGGATCTTTCCTAAACCTGACACTGGCACAGATATTCTCTTGTGTGTGTTCTGCTCTGGGAACTGATTGCCAGACTCATAAAGGTATATTTTGAGATGTCTATTCAAACATACGCTGCACGAATCCTTGAAGATTTGAAATACCTCCAGCTTTTCCTTGGAATTTCCGCTCCATGGCACAGAGACTAGTTAGCGCAATGGGCAGTGCGTCGGTTTCCTGATCTGAAGGTCGTGAGTTCGACCTTCACACGGGGCACCAGTTTTATGGAAGACTCCACAAGAGCTTGGACATTGTCGAACACTTAAAGTTCAGGGGTTTTATCTTCTGTCCAACGTCGACTGCGGAATCATTTAAAAAAAATTAAAACCTCGAACCTAGAAATGCTAGAATTGAATTAGCGTACTGCGGCATTTAGTGTAACACAATCACAGCGCCAGCGACCCAACTTCAGTTCTGCCGCTGTCTGTAAGGGCTTTGTACGTTCTTCCCACGACTGCGTGAGCTTCCTCCAGGTGCTGCGCTTTCCTCCTACGTTCTAAAGACGTAGTAAGCTCACGGATGGCAGAAAAACTGAGGGCTAAGCGGGAAGAAACGGTTAGATTGATCTTAGGATAGGTTAAAAGGTTAGCGCAACCTCATGAGCCAAAGAACTGTGTTCTGTGGTGTAATTGGGCAATGCAGGCTCATTGGGACAAAGGGCCCTGTTACAGTGCTGTGTATCTAAATGTTTTTTGAAGTCCCATCGAAGTGGAGAAGGACCATTGAGAACATTAATGTGAACTCAGGGCCCTACATGCAGAGTGTACTTGGCCTCAGTGTAAGCCGGGGGAAAGAGCAGGCCGCTTGGCAAACTATCCATCTACCCTATTGGTGGAAAGGACTGTGGCTCCCACATTAGCCTTCTTAGTCACCTCAGAACCCTCAAAAGAGGTGTGGAAGCAACTAATGGTTAACCTCAAAGCAGCACAGCACGAGGAGAAGACACAGACCAATATGACAGTAGAAAGTAAGGGTTCGGCTGTAACCCTTTTACCTTTTCCTTTGCCCAATCTCAGCCCCACCACATACACTTGAAGTTCAAAGTACAGTCATTATCAAAGTTTGTGTGTGTCACCATATCCTACCCTGGGATTCATTTTCTTGCGGGTGTTCACAGTAAAACAAAGAAATACAATAGAATCAATGATAAACTACACACAAAGATAAAGAATGAATGTGCAGAAGAAGATAAACAGTGTAAATATAATAAATAGATAAACAGATAAATAAATAAATAATAACTGAGAATGTGAGTTGTAGAGTCCTTGAAAGTGAGTCCATAGGGTGTGGAATCGGTTCAGTGTTGAGGTGAGTGAAGTTATCCATGCTGGTTCAGGAGCCTGAAGGTTGAAGGGTAACAACTGTTCCTAAAGCTAGTGGTGTGGGTAAAGAGCTGTTCTTAACAAAAGATCCCACTATATTTCAGCTAACAAGACAAAGGTTGATCCCTAGCCAAATATTAAGTAAGCATCAAAGGATTAGAAATAGAACTTAACAATATCGATAGAGAAATGGCAAAAAATGTCCCATTAATCCATTGTATAGGATCTTCTCAAAGTACTGGTGTCTATATGCCTGCTCAATGAGGCACATGGACAATATCTGGGCACGAGTGATTCTGCAGATGCTGGAAATCCAGGAAAAAAACAGAAAAGGCTGGAGGAACTCAGCAGGTCAGGCAGGATCTGTGGAAAGGAATAAAGAGTCGACGTTTCAGGTTGAAACTTAATCAAGACTGGAAAAGAAGAGAGAAGTAGCCAGAATAAGAAGGTTGGGGGGGGGGGGGGGAGGGAGAGAAGTATGAGCAGCCAGGTGAGGAAGGTATGTGGATGAAGGATGGGGATGAAGTGAGAAGCCGGGAGGTGACAGGTGGAAGAGGTAAAAGGCTGAAGAAGAAGGAATCTGATAGGAGAGAAGAGTGGACCATGGGTGAAGGGGAAGGAGAAGGGAATGGGAGAGAGGTAATTGACAGGTGAGGAGAAAATGTAAGTGGAGAGTAAGAATGGGGAATGGAAGAAGCGAGAAGGGGGAGTGGGATTGATATCCATGCCATCTGGCTGGAGGCTACTCTGACAAAATATGAGATGTTGCTCCCCAACCCAAGAGCAGCCTCATCATGGCAGTAGAGGAAGCCATGGACCAACATGTCTCCAGAGTTTATAGAGAGTGGCGTGAAAAGCAGCTCACCCCAACACATTTCAAATTATTGTCAGTGACTTCAACCGGGCCTGTCTGAAGAAACCCCCGCCCAATTATCATATAAGCTGTACACCACAGGTCCCAACACATTAGATCACTGCTACATCATGATATGGAATGCCTATCATTCCTTTCCTGGACTACCACAACAGATGCCATCTCATTGGTTCTTCACACAACACTGGAACATCAGGACAGCAAAGAAGCATACATCAGGATGCTCTTTATCAATTATAGCTCAGCATTCTCATACAATCATCCCCTCAAAACTAATCAGTCAAGTCCAAGAGCTGGGTCTCAATACTCCTTGTGCAATTGGATCCTGGATTCTCTCAGTTGCAGACAGCAGTCAGTCCGAATCAGCAAAAACATCTCCTCCAAATTCTTCATCAGCACAGGTGCACCTGTGTGCTTAGTCCCTGCTCTACTTGCGTTACACCTATGACTGTGTGACTAAGTATAGATCCAACGCAATATACAAGTTTGCTGATGACACCACTGTTGTGAGCTGTATCGAAAGTGGTGATGAACAACCTGCAACTCAACGTCAGGGTAAGATGAAGGAGCTGATTTTGGACTTCCAGAAGGTTAAGATGAAGAAACACATACCAATCCTCATAGAGGGATCAGAAATGGAGAGAGTGAGCAGTTTCAAATACCTGGGTGTCAAGATCTCTGAGGATCTAACTGGGTGCCAACATATCGACGTAGTTATAAAGAAGGCAAGACAGCGGCTATACTTCATTAGGAGTTTTAAGAGATTTGGTTTGTCAACAAATACACTCAAAAGCTTCTACAGACATACTGTGGAGAGCATTCTGACAGGCTGCATCACTGTCTGGTATGGAGGGACTACTGCACAGGACCAAAAGAAGCTGCAGAGGGTTGTAAATTCAGTCAGCTCCATCTTGGGTACTAGCCTACAAAGTACCCAGGACATCTTAAAGGAGTGGTGTCTCAAAAAGGCAGCATCCATTATTAAGGACCTCCAGCACCCAGGCCATGCCCTTTTCTCAATGTTGCCATCAGTGAGGAGGTACAGTACAAAAACCTGAAGGCACACATTCAGCGATTTAGGAACAGCTTCTTCCCCTCTGCCATCCGATTCCTAGATGGACATTGAACCTTTGGACACTACCTCACTTTTTTAATTAAATAGTATTTCTGGGTTTTTTTGCACAATTTTAAATTTATTCAATATTTGTATACTGTAATTTATTTATTTATTGTTACTGTATTTTGGGTTTTTTCTTCTATATTATGTATTGCATTGTACTGCTGCTGTTACGTTTACAAATTTCACATCACATGCCGGTGATAATAAACCTGATTCTGATTCTAATTCTGAATCAGAATACAGGAGGGAGATTGCAAATTTGCCTGAGTGGTGTCCGAACAACAACCTCTCACTCAATGTCAACAAGACCGAGGAACTCATTGTGGACTTCAGGAGAAGGGAACCAGAGGTCCATGAGCTAGTATTCATCAGAAGGTCAGAGGTGGAGAGGATCAGTAACTTTAAATTTCTGGGGGTCACTATCTCAGAGGACCTGTCCTGGACCCATCATATAACTGTAATTGCAAAGAAATCACAACAGCGCCTCTACGTCCTTAGGAGTCTGCGAAGATTCAGCATAACATCAAAAACCTTGAAAAACTTCTGTAGATGTGTGGCGGAAAGTGCATTAATGGCCGCATTAACTGGGAACATCAATGCCTTTGAATGTAAAATCCTGCACAAGGTAGTGGATTTGGCCCAGTACATCACAGCCATTGAACACACCTACATGAAACGTTGTTACAGGAGAGCAAAGCTCCTCAAAGATCATCAGCGATCCTCACCATCCAGGCCAGGCTCTTTTCTCACTCCTGCCATCAGGTAGAAGGTACAGGAGCCTCAGGATTCACTCCACCATGTTCAAGAACAGTTACTACCCCTCAACCATCAGGTCTTTGAACAAAAGAGGATAACCATACTCATCTATTGAGATATTCCCATAACCAGTGATCTCACTTTAAGGATTCTTTATCTTGTTATTTCATGCTCACATTATTTATTGCTATTTATTTATATTTGCATTTGCACAGTTTGTTGTCTTCTATGCTCGTGCTCCTGCTTACAGTTACTATTCTATACATTTGCTGAGTATGCTCACAGGGGGAACAAAATCTCGGGGAACTTTGATCTTTGAAAAAACATCCAGTGAGCAGCAGTTCCGTGGGCAAAAACACCTTGTTAATGAGAGGAGCGGCCAGACCGGTTCAGGCTGACAGGAAGGCGACAGTAACTCAAATAGCCATGTGTTACAACTGCGGTGTGCAGAAGAGCATCTCTGAATGCACAACACATCAAACCTTGAAGTGAATGGGCTACAGCATCAGAAGACTACGATCGTACACTCACTGGCCACTTTATTCAGTACAGGGGGTTACTAACAAAGTCGCCACTGAGTGTATACTTCCTTTGTGTTCCGTTGTCAGGCTCCCATGCTTCAGAGGCAGAATCAAGTTTATTATCAGTGGCGTGTAATTCATGAAACTGGTTGTTTTGTGGCAGTAGTACAGTGCAAGGTCAGCAGGTTAGGTGTTAGTGTTCATAGACTGTTCAGAACTGTGATGTGGAGGGGATGAAGCTGTTGCTAAAATATCTGTTTATTTAGTAACAGTGTGCGGGACAGGCCCTTCTGACCATTCAAGCTGCACTGCTCAACAACCCATCTATTTAACCCTAGTCTCATCGCATGACAATTTACAATGACCTACTTTGGACTGTGGGAGGGCACCAGTGCACTCGGAGGAAATCCATATCCACACAGGAAGAACATTCAAACTTTCCTTAAAGAGGATGCCGGAATTGGACCCTGAACTCTGACGCCCCAAGCTGTGACAACGTTGCGCTAACTGTTACACTACCATGGTTGAGGGTGTATCTTCAGGCTCCTGTACCTCCTTGCTCATGGTAGTGTGGAATGGAGGACATATCCTGGATGGCGAGTGTCCTTCATGATGCCTCTGGAAGATGTGCTCGAGGGTAGAGAGGGATGGAGCTGACAGTAACTACAGACCGCTATGATGTAATACAGACGATTCTATTGCAACCAGCTCCATATCAAAGGGACATCCCTTTAGAATGGAGTTGAGGAGGAATTCCTAAATCCAGCGGATGGTGAATCTGTGGAATTTGCTGCCACAGAGGGCAGTTGAGTATATTCAAAGCAGAGACTGATAGGTTCTTGTTTGGCAAGGGGTGCGGGTCGTTAAGGGTTACAGGGAAGAAAAAAACTCAGCCATTGAGCAGACTCAATGGGCCAATTAGCCTAATTCTGCTCCTATATCATATGGTCATATCCCAAAGACTGGTGGGTTGATGGCTTAAATGGCCACTAAACCTCCTCCCCAATGGCAGTAATGAAAAGAGGACATGTCTCAGGTGGTGAAGGTCCTTAATGATGGATGCTGCCTTATTGACTCAGTGACGGGCAGGGTTTTGATTGTGATGGAATTGGCTTAGTCTATAACTCTCTGCAGTATCTCATGATCCTATATATTGGAGGCTGTATGCCAGAATGTGATGCAACACTCCATGGTACATTTATGGTCATTTGTAAGAGTCTTTGGTGACATACCAAATCTGCCCAAACCCCTAATGAAGTATAATGTCTAGCATAACATCTCCTCCTCACTGATAATCAGCACTGCTCTACTCTCTCTGTGCCCATATGGCTAGGCATAACTCAAATATCATCAATAAATTTGCCAATGACTCAACTATTGTTGGCAGAATTTTGGATGGTGATAAGGAGGCGTACAGGAATGAGACAGATCAGTTGATTGGGATGGGTCACAGCAACAACCTTGTACTCAGTGTCAGAAAGACCAACGAATTGATTGTGGACTTCAGTAAAAGTAGGATGAGGGAATACGCACCAGTCCTCATCAAGGGATCAGAAGTGAGAGAGTGAGAAGTTTCAAGTTTTTGGCTGTCAATATTTCTGAGGGTCAATCCTAGGACCAACATATTGATCCAATTATCAAGAAGGCATGACAGCGGCCATATTTCCTCAGGAGTTTGAGGAGATTTGGTGTGCTATCAAAGACACTCACAGATTTCTACAGATGTCCCATGGTGAAGGTTCTAACTGGCTGCATCACCATCTCAAATGGAAGAGCCACAGCACAGGATCAGAAAAAGCTGCAGGAAGTTGCAAACTCAGCAGCTCCATCATGGGCACTAGCCTCCCCAGCATCAAAGACACCTTCAAAAGACAATGCCCCAAAAAGGGGCATCCATCATTAAGGACCACCATCATTTAGAACATGCCCTCTTCTCATTGCTATCATCAAGGAGGAGGTACAGGAGCCTGAACACACACACACAATGTTTCAGGAACAGCTTCTTCCCCTCTGCAATCAGATTTCTGAATGGACGTTGAACCCATGAAAACTACCTCAGTATTTATTTTTCCAACCTGGTTCTGATTCTGATTACATCAATGTAATGAGCCCAGGATAGATCCTTTGTTGTGTTGACGCCCAGGAACTTGCAAGCTGCTGACCCCTCAGTAAGAGCAGGTGTATTCCCAACTTCCCCTACCTGAGGTCCACAGTCAAATCCTTGGCCTCACTGACATTGAGTGCAAGGTTGTTGCTGTGACAATAGCACTCAAGCAGGTGATGTCTCTCACTCCGGTACGCCTCCTCATCACCTGACAACAATAGTTGTATCATCAATGAATTTATAGTTGCTTTTCATCTGTGCCTGGTGTAGAGTGTAGAGAGAGTAGAGCAATGGGCTAAGCATGCATACTTGAGGTGCACCTGTGTCGATTGTCAGTGAGGAAGTGATGAGCAAAGAAATATTTATCTAAGAATAGCCCAGCCCTGCCGAAGGATCTTGGCCCAAAACATCAACTGTTTACTTTTTTCCATAGATGCTGCCTGGCCTGCTGAGTTCTTCCAGCATTTTGTGTCTGTTGCTTGGATTTCCAGCATCTGCAGATTTTCTCTTGTTTCCGGTCTAAGAGTTGTCCATTTTATATTTATTTTCCTTTATCCCGAGGGCATGAACTCCCTGGCAGGGGTTCTCAAGGGGCACCTTGTTCGCAGACTTCTCATTCCGCACAGCATGATCCTGTTTATCAGCTACACAACTGGAGGTACAGCTCTGTAACAGGCCCTTCAGCCCATCGAGCTCATGCCACCCAATTAGACCCATGTAAACTACTAATGCATAAGTATTTGGAGGGATCTGGAGCAGCCGGAGGAAAGCCACATGGTCACAGGGAGAATGTACAAACTCCTTACAGATAGTGGCAGGAATTGAACCCGGTCACAGGCTCTGTAATTGCGTCATGCTAACTGCTACGCAATCATGCCAATGGAAGATACAAAATATTCTCGTGCTCCATTATACCTAATTCAGTTTAGTGCTAATATGATTCAAAATTTCAGACAGAGTTAGAGGTGAAGCAGAATATAAATGAAGCTTGGTGCAGAAATATGAAGTTAACTTAAAAGCCACCGGTATATCTCACCTCAATTCTTCAACATAATGCATCAGGCTCTTCCAAGGTCACTAGTAAGCTCATCAATCTCAAGTAAATGATCATTAAAAATCTGGAGGTGCCAAACATCTGCCATAAAAAAGGAAAGTGCTCTCAACACTCCTATCTACATATAGAGCATTCTCTGTTTTATTGTGCGATCTACCGGAGCACACTATGACTTGGTGCAAGTGGTTTGCCACCGGGCTCTGTTATTTAGTGGGATGAAGCAAACAGATCAATGAACATAGCTTTTAAACCATGGTCTCTACGGTGAGTGCTGATGTCATTCTACTGCGAGCAAAATTTAATCTAGGAAGTACATTACTGTGCAAAAGCACATTATGGTAGTTAGGGTGTCTAAGACTTGAGCACAGTACTGTAGTAATTTTATATATTGCATTGTACTGCTACCACAGAAAAAAACAATTTCATGATGCACGTGAGTGATGATAAACCTGATTCTGATATGGATCTCTGTTGTGGACTGAGAGTGGGAAGGAGGCAGGATGGGAAGGGGAATCGGGGTTGGGAAAAGGAAAAGGGAGGGGGGAGGGAATGGGAAGTACTAGAGAGATATTCTGTAATGATCGATAAACCAAGTGTTCGGAATCACATGACCTCACCTGGTGTCTCAGGGCTGCGTGTGTCTGCACCCGCACCACCATCTGCCCCCGGGTACTCCCTCTCTGCCACCTGTCCCACACCCCTCCCACGGCACTTCACCCTCACCATTCTCAACAGCCTTTGCTCCTGCCAGACTTACCAATTTGCTCTCCACTCCACATTGATAAATATAGCACTGTGTAAAAGTCTTAGGCCCCCTAACCATATAGGTATATGCGCCTTAAAACTTTTGCACAGTACTGTACTTTAAAGCTCTTTGAAATAACAAGATGCAATATTAAGTCAAGTCAAGACAAGTAAAAGTTTATTGTCATCTGACTGTACATACGTACAACCAAACGAGACAATGTTCCTCCAGACCAAACGGTGCACCCACAAAACATATATCACACACAGCACGTAAAACAAAATATTACCACAAGTAGGTTAACAAAATATAATTCAGAATGCACGTGAAGTATGTAGTACAGGTAAACAGTAAACAGCTCGCTGTCCTGGGGATGAGACCTCAGTGGTGGCAGGGTATTCACTTGTCTCACAGCCTGAGGGAAGAAGCTGTTACCAGGCTGGTAGTTCGAGTCCTGATGCTCCTGTACCTCCTTCCCGATGGTAGTGAGTCAAAGAGGTAGTGGGATGTTTGAACGGGATCCTCCACGATGCTCCAGGCTCTTTGTATACAACACTCCCAGTAAATGTCAACAATCAAGATATTAAATGTGAAATTCAAAACATTAAATACGTCGTGCATCACACATATTATTTTGTTTTATATTTTTTGTTGTAAGATGTTTCTTTTCTCTCTCACCTTTCATATTATTTTTAGCTGATAATTGATCGTATATTATGTTGTTTTAGCAGTGTGTATAAGTAGTCACCCAATTCACATTATTTGTCTATAATTAACCAGCCCATTCCCAGACATTCCACTCCTGGTGTTGCTCTACCAGTGACCAATCCATTACAATAGTGTGTCATATCTACCCACACCCATTCTACAGTATATATACTTTAGATGCAACATGGCACTGGTGAACCACAGCGATGTTCTGCAGGCCACGTACAACACCCTGAGCCAATAGGCTGGCCCTGGACTAAATTCCACTTGGCATTATTTACTTATTATTATTTAATTATTTATGGTTTTATATTGCTATAGTTCTACACTATTCTTGGTTGGTGCGGCTGTAACGAAACCCAATTTCCCTCGGGATCAATAAAGTATGTCTGTCTGTCTGTACTAAATGAATCTCAGGGTTGTATATGATGACACACTGTATATGTGCTTCGATGATGAATTTACTTTGAACATTCCAACTCCCACTGCAGTCCAACAGGAGTTTGTTCGTTCTCCCCGTGACCGCTTCAGTTTCCTCCCACAGACCAAAGACGTACCGTAATTGGTCATTGTAAATTGTCCCGTGATTAGGCTAAGATTAAATCGGGGATTGCTGAGTGGCTTGGCTCGGAGGGTTGGAAGAGCCTGTTCTGTGTTGTAGTTCTATAAATAAATAAAATAACTGTGGGTAAATAAACAAGCAAACACATAGAAAGATGCATAAATAACTAATTAAGTAGATAGATAAATATAACAATAAATAAACAGTCTTATGCATATGTTATACCATAATAAATGTAGGTAGGTCACTTACCTCCAGGAAAGATAATAAAACTGAAAGAATACAGAAACAATTTACAGGAATGTTGCTGGGATTTGGGGATCTAAGTTATAGGGAAAGGTTGAATAGGTCTGGGCTTTATTCCCTGGAGTGTAGGGGAGGTTTGATAGAGGTATGCAAAATTATGAGGGTAGAGATAAGGTAAATGCAAGCAGGCTTTTTCCACCGAGGTTGGGTGGGACTACGCCTCAAGGTCATGGGTTAAGGGTGAAAGGTTTAAGGGAAACCTGAGGGGGAACCTCTTCACTTAGAAGGCGAGGAGAGTGTGGAATGAGCTGCCAGTGGAAAGGGTGGATGCCGGTTTTAATGAGACCATTTAAGAGAAAATTGGATGGTTACATGGATGGAAGGGGTACAGAACACCATGGTCTAGGCACACATTGAGACTAGGCAGAACAGTTCACCATGGATTAGATGGGCCGAAGGGTGGTCCTCTGGGTGCTGCAGTGCTTTATGACTCCATTTACAATGGTGCTCGATCACTAACTACCCCATTTCCAGTTGATGGTCCGTAAATTGCTATTCCCCAATCAATAACACGCTTCCAATAGCCACTCCGTAACCAGTGATGCTACTGCCATGTCATCACTAATCAATTGTTCTATTGTTGATTACCTCATTATCAGCTCACTGTTGATGGCGGCACTCTTATTGACGATATTCTATAGTTAGCTCTGTAACTAACTATCCCATTAGCCGTGGTGAACTGTGCATTCTCACTCCAGAATCAGGTTTATTATCACTGACATACGCTGTGAGGTCTGTTGTTTTGTGGCAGCAGTACTGTACTGTGTGCAACGCATTAATTACTAAGAGAATATTTTAAAAAGTGCACAAGGAAAGCAAAATAGTGAGGTAGAGTTCATGGGTTCGTGGACTGTTTAGAAATCTGATGGTGGAGGGGAAGAAGCTGCTCCTAAAACATTGTGTGTGTCTTCCGACTCCTGCACCTCCACCCTGACAGTATTAATGACAAGAGGTCAGGTGCAGGATGGTGAGGGTCAGTGATGGATGCCACCTTGCTTACCCAGAAAACAAGTCTCACCTATCATCTTGCCAGCCTGTACTCCTCCCTCTCCCCCTGCTTTTCACTCCTGATGAAGGGTCTCAGCCCAAAACGTCGACTGTTCATTCCTTTCCATAGATTCTGCCTGACCTGCTGAGTTGCTCCAGTATTTTGTGCTTGTTGCTGTAATGAAGTTACCTCATTTTATCTGGAACCCTGCCACGAAGCTAGCTATTCCTTGTGTACATTGCAAAGAAATCAAGCAGCAAGACACTGCCTGAAAAAAAATGTTTTATTTTAAATGTAGGGTTAGAGTTTAACAGCATGGAAACTGCCCTTCAGCCACAACATGCCCATTCTGACCAAGATGTCTATCTGAACTAGTCCTACTTGCTTGCATTTGGCCCATGTAGAGTTGAGTGAAAAGCCAATGAGTTGGCATCTGCTATAGACCTGTTGCTCTGATAGGCAAATTGGAGCTGATAGGTTTCAACACCAGTGCCTCTAATTCCTTAGGAGTCTGCAGATGTGTAGTGGAGTGAGTATTGACTGGCTGTGTCACAACATGGTATGGAAACACCAATGCCTTTGAATGGAAAATCCTAGAAAAGGAAGTGGAATTGGCCCAGTACCTCACAGGCAGAGTCCTCCCAACCATTCAGCCACCCAGACCACACTCTCTTCTTGCTGCTGCATCAGGTAGAAGGTACAGGAAGCTCAGGACTCACACCTCCAGGTTCAAAAATAGTTACTACCGCTCAGCCATCAGGCTCTTGAACAAAAGGGAATAATTGCCCATCCGTTGAGATGTACCCACACCAATCATCTCACTTTAAGGACTTGTTATTGTTATTTATTGCTATTTATTTACATTTGAATTTGCAGTTTGTTGTCTTCTGCTCTCGGGCTGATCTTTCATTGATTCTGTTATAGTTACTGTTCGATAGATTTGCCGAGTATAGCCGCAGGAAAATAAAAATGGATCTCAGGGTTGTATAAAGTGATATACATGTACTTTGATAATAAATTTACTTTGACTTTGATATCCATTCTAAACCTTTCCTATCCATGTATCTGCCTAACTGTCTTTTAAACAGTACAATGGTACCCACCTCCACACTTCCCACATACCCACCACCTTCTGTGTGAAAAATTTTCTCCTCTCATCATAAACCTACGCCATCCAGTTTTAGACTTCCATACCCAGGGAGAAAGACTGCAGCCATTCATCTTTTCTGCTCCATTCATAATGTAACTTTGTATTAAAAACGCCTTGCCTGAATTGAAAGCTGGTACTAACTGACCACAAGGATCAATGATCTGTCTCTGCCTCGTTTACAAAGAATGAGCCAAATCTATTTCTGTGTAACTCACTATTGTAAACCTGGAGGGACTTGAGGACCTGAGTCACAGGGAAACGTAGAAACCCTACAGCACAATACAGGCCCTTCAGCCCACAAAGCTGTGCTGAACATGTCCTTACCTTAGAAATTACCTAGGGTTACCCATAGCTCTCAATTTTTCTGAGCTCCATCTACCTATCCAGAGGTCTCTTAAAAGACCCTATCGTATCTGCCTCCACCACTGCCGCTGGCAGCCCATTTCACACACTCACCACTCTCTGTGTAAGAACTTACCCCTGACATCTCCTCTGTTCCTACTTCCAAGCACCTTAAAACTGTGCCCTCTCGTGCTAGCCATTTCAGCCCTGGGAAAAAGCCTTTGACTATCCACACACGATCAATGCCTCTTATCATCTTATACACCTCTATCAGGTCACTTCTCATCCTCCGTCACTCCAAGGAAAAAAGGCCAAGTTCACTCAATCTATTCTCATAAGGCATGCTCCCCAATCCAGGCAACATCCTTGTAAATCTCCTCTGCACCCTTTCTATGGTTTCCACATCCTTCCTGTAGTGAGGACTGAAAAGGAGGGGGAGGAGGAGGAGTACAGGCTGGCAGATGATAGGTGAGACTTGTTTTCTGGGTGAGCATGGTTGAATAGTTTAGGAATTTATTCCCCGAAGAGTAGGAGAGGGAGGGGAGATTTGATAGGGGCATAAATAATTTTGAGTGATATAGTGCAGACAGGGTGGCGGGGTGGGGGTATGTCTCTACCAAAGGAGGTGTAAGATGCTCCTTCCCCCCGCTAGCCTGCAGGTCACCCTCGGGCAGGTGTACCACCTGCTAATCCCCACCCTGATCAGGGTCATGTGAAGCCACGGGAGCAGGTGGTGGATGGTCATACGAGCAGCCGGTGCAGATCACAAATCCTGGATATGAGACCACTGACCCCAGGCAGACAATCTCTGAAGAGTATCGATAATGGCCGGGGTCACCCATCTTGTAAAGACACTGCTCGGAAGAAGGCAAAGGCAATGAACTTTTGTAGAAAAATTTGCCAAGAACAATCATGGTCATGTCTTACGACACGGCACATAATGATGGTGATGAATAGATGTCTTCACATAATGAACGTGTGTTGCATCAGTACTGTTCATAATCCAAATTATATGCTGAGTAGCAACATACTGATACAATATGGAGTCTTAAAGAAGGTGTGGAGGCTATGGCTCCCAAGAGTGAGTTCTGATTCCCAGATCATACAGTCATATGGCATGGGAACAGGCTCTCCTGCCAAATGGTGTACGCCGACCAATATACCCCTGTAAGCATACTCCCATTTCCCCATATGCCTCCCCACCTTCCCTATGCACGTAGCTTTCCAAGATAGGTGGACACTTGACTTCACTATCTACCTTGTTATTGTCTTGCCCCTTACTGCACTTTCTTTGTATCAGTAGTACCTAATTCTGCATTCTGTTATTGTTTTCCCTTGTACTGCCTCAATGTGATGAAAAGATCCGTATGAATGGCACCCCAAACATTTTTTGCTGTACCTTGGTATGTGACAACAATAAACCAATTTAAGTGATCTGCAAAAATTCTGATTGATAATAGGCCTTGCAGTACAGTCTGTGTCATTGTCATAGAGTCTTACAGCATGGAACTTCTCCAAGGATTATCACCTTGCCATGGTGTAGAAGCTAGTGAGTTCCTGAGATCCCAAGAGAGATGCCATCAGGACCTTGGCTCCTGGTAGGGTCACCCATGGAGGTAAAGTTCCAGAGAAAGAGAGATCCAACCAAGACCTCAATGGTGGAAGATGATGGCACATCTAAATGGCAGTGAAGGTGGAGGAAGGCTGCAGCAGTGTAAGTCCCCAGTCGCCTTGCATTCCATGACTCCAATCTGTTAATGACCGTGCAGAGGCTGCTGATGCATCACCCTCCCCGCGGTATACAAAGTCACACACAGACATTCTCCATTAAGGGCAGAATATACAGATCCCAGATCGCTCTCTACAACCACCTGAGGAGCCACCGATAGACAACCTCTTCGGAGAATATCAAACTCAACTCGAGTGTCCACATTACTACAACAACATGGAAGCAGGCACTTCAGCCCAACTTGTCCATGTCAGCTCTGTTGCCCGGTGTGCTAGTCCCATCTAACCACAGCCCTCCAAAGCTCTGCACTGGCCAAAGGGAGGTACTGGAAAGTAAAATAGTATGGAATTACACAGAAAGCATAGAAGTACTCCATTGAACCAAAGTGATCCATGACACTGTTTCTATTCCACCTTAATTTCCTCCCACCCTCCTTCAGTACCTCCTCCCTTGTACGTCTGCTTAGAGGCCCTTAAATGCTCCCATACTGTGTGTTAGCCATCAACCCTGTGGTAAGACAATAGGAACAGAATTAGGCCATTCAGCCCATCGAGTGTGCTTCACCACTCCATCATGGCCGATTCATTATCCCCCCCCCAACCCCATTCTTCTGCCTTCTACCTGTAACTTTAACGCTCTGACTACCAAGTTCTGCTTTAAATATGCCCAAAGACTTGGCCTCCACAGCCATCTGTGACAGCAAATTCCATAGCTTCACCACTTTCTGGCTAAAGAAATTCTTCCTCATCTCTGTTCTAAAGAGAAGTCCTTGTATTATGAGGCTGTGCCCTCTGGTCCTAGACTCCCTACGACAGGAAACATCCTCTCCATATGCACTCTATCCACATTTCAATATTCTTGCACCTTAATGCCTGCCTTCAGTAACTGGAGGACGTAATGCTGCATTCTGTTATTGTTTTTCTCTTGCAATACCTCAACGTACCCATACGATGAAATGATCTTTCAATATTTGATAGATTTCAATGAAATCCCCGCCTCATTCTTCTAAACTCCAGCTGAGTACAGGCCCAGAGCCATCAAATGCCCTTTCATTCCCAGGATCATCCTTGTGAACCTCCTCTGGACCCTCTTCGAAGTCAGCACATAAGGGGCCCAAAACTGCTCCCAATACTTCAGGTGCAGTCTGACCAATGCCTTGTAAAGCCTCAGTCCCACATTCTAACTGCTCTGAGGATAAAAAAGATTTTCCTGAATTATCTGTGACTGTCTTTAAATACATTCCCCCAGTTTTGGTCACCCCCACAAAAGTCCTTACCAGAGCACCTTCTCTGTGTACAATAAAATCAAAGTTAAACATTCAAAGTAAATTTGTTATCAAAGTACATACAGTATATGTCACCATGTACAACCGAGATTCATTTTCTCAGAACTGTTGGAATCTTGACCTTACTATCTTTATCATTTATCTGTACTGCACTTCCTCTGCAGCTGTTACACTCTATTCCGCATTGTTATTGTCTTAACTTATTCCACCTCAATGTACGGTGTAATGATTTGATCTGTATGAACAAAATACAAGACAAGCTTTTCGCTGTATCTGGATGCATGTCCAGATAGACTAATACCATCAAATTCATTTGATCATAACATTCATTTTTATTAAGAGATACAGTGTAGAACAGACCCTTCGGGCCCAATGATTTGACACTAGTCTAATTTGCAATGACCAATTAATACCTTATCTCCCGCCTAGGTAGCCTCCTTCCTGCCGGCATGAACATCCAACTCACTAACTGTATCCAGAGATATCGGCCACGTGACAGATGCACTGCCACCTGGCTGGTCGGAGGACACACCACATGCCAATCAACATTTGGTCCCTCCCAACTAATCAATGCACACCTAAATTATTGGTCACCTTAATTGGATTATCTCACCCAGCCCCCATGCTTTAAAAGGTGAGACTTGGCCTTGGCTTGCCCTCTCTTACAGACCACCTCATTGGAGGTAAGTGCATTGATTTATGCTTGGGAAGGTCTATTGTTTGTCCTGGTAAGGGAGCTGCAGCTATCCAAGGTCAAGGGGGATAGCTGTTGTAGTGCTTTTCCCTTGTTCTTTGTTTGTGTAACCGTACCCTGTCCCCACACCGCTTCCTGTGTATTGTAGTTGCTTGTGTTGACCTGACTTCCCCTGGTAAATAAATTCCTTATTATTAAAACTGTGTGTGTCTGGGCCTCTATTGTTGAGACTCAAAGAACCAGTTATTTTCCATCACAACACAGGCACATTAGGGACATTTAAGAAACTCTAAGATAGGCACATGGATGATAGAAAAATGGAGGGTTATGTGGTGTGGGAGGGTTAGATTGATCTTGGAATAGGTTATAAGGCTGGTTCAACATTATGGGTTGAAGGGCCTGTACTGTGCTGTAATGTTCTATGAAGTATTCAGTGGGTCAGGCTGCATCAGTGGTAAAAATGAACCATTAATGTTTACAGGAGACCCTTTAAGGGAGTCCACAACTGAGGGGCTGTGACAAAGAGTAACACACAAAATGCTGGAGGAACTCAGCGGGTCAGGCAGCATCTATGGAGGGTTCGATGTTTTGGGCTGAGACCCTTCTTCAGGACGGGGGAGGAGTGGTTTCCCTGGGTGCAGTGGTGTGGGGGCTGGGGAATGGAAGTGTTGATCAGCCTCAGTGCATTATTGATGAAGCCTGAGCCTAGCCCACATTCCAAAGACTCACGGGTTAGGAGGTTAATTGGTCTCATGGGTCTAAGCAAGGTTAGCAGAGCTGGGACTTTTCTCTTTGGAGTGTAGAAGAATGAGAGGGGACTTGATAGAGGTCTACAAGATTATGAGAGGCATAGATAGGGTGGATAGTCAGTACCTGTTTCCCAGAGCACCAATAGCAAACACCAGAGGGCATATGTACAAAAAAAAGTTTAGGGGAGACATCAGGGGTAAGTTTTTTTTACAGAGTTGTGACTGCCTGGAATGACTTGCTAGGGATGGTGGTGGAGGCTGAAACATTAGGGGTATTTAACAGCCTCTTGGACAGGCACAGTTATTTTCCATCACAACACTGACCTCTGTTGATAACCCTGTCCCCCACCCTTACCCCCATCCCTATCTATTATTTTAGTCTGGTTCTCTTTCTCTTCCCCCCCCCCCCACTATAATCTCCCCCCAGCCCTACCTTTCTTTCTCTTTTATTTTCCATAATTCTCCACCTTCCCCCTAGCCAATTTCCCTCCAACCTATCACTTCCCAGCTCTCTACTTCATCCCTCCCCCCACTTCTTATCCCCCCCCCCCGACCATCCCATGTTACTTCACTCCTGATGAAGGGTTTCGGCCCGAAACGTCGTTATTACCTCCTCCCATAGATGCTGTCTGGCCTGCTGAGTTCTGCCAGCATTTCGAGTTTTTTTTAATTTTTAACCTACTAAGATGTTGGTCTTTTAGTAGGAAACCGGAGCACCTGAAGAAAACCCACGTGGTCACATGAGGAGCACGTACATACTACTTACAGATGACTGTGGAATTGGACTCCCATCTTTGAAACAGTAGTGGTCCCTCTACTCTAATTGTACCGTTCCTTTGCCCAGCAAGGTGGTTTAGAGGACTGTGGACGAAATGTGGGTAGATAGGACTAGCCCTGAGCTTGTCATAGTGTCGCAGTAATCGCTACGCTACCTTGGCGCCTAATTTAGTAGCATTGTCATCTCTACTGAAGCAGGGGCTGGATGCTGAGAAAATTCAGTAAATATACCCAATTACAGTGAAACAATCATTAAAATAACCTTGAGTCGAAAACATTTATAGACAAGAGGTTTCCTATAAAAACAGAAAATACACAGCAGATCTGGCAGCACAGTGGGGGGAGGGAGTGTGGACAGAAACTTAACATCTGAGGTCCATGACTTGTAAACAGAGATTTTCTGACCTTTTATAAACATGGCCATCCAAAGTTCAGACAACTCCTGAATCAGAATCAGGTTTATCACTTGACATCTGCCTTCAAATTTGTTGTTTCGCGGCAGCATTACAGCGGGAAGACATAAACATTATCAACATAAGACGTATGACGAGGTCGTATTTATGGACCGTTCAGAAATCTGCAAGCATAGCAGAGATGAAGTATGAATAAATATTAAGACCTTTTCTGACGGTGTTACTAAGTAACTTTGAAACTGAATGTTATTCGAATACAGTTCAACAGCTTAACTGTTTGTAAAAGAAAAGTTTTGATTTGGCACTTTTCCCTGTACGGTGAGCGATTAAAAATCGGCGAACACGCTTGTTGCTTCCCGCGCCCTCCCCCTTTAGTGTCTGCGTTGACGTCAAGGTGTTCACGTGATACGGTTTGTTACATCGTCCTGTGTTTAGACACATCGGGAACAGCAGCGTCCGCTTCAGTTCATCATCCTCGGGTTCTCCAGCCTAGAAAATGCCTTCTGACAAGTCGTTCAAACAGAGGAGAAGCTACGGTAGGTGGACGAGCTGTAGAGGCGGCGGGGCAGCGAGAAAAAAATGGGAGAAATAAAGGATCTTCGGGAGGGGTTAAAGCGAGAAATGAAATACTTGGCAAGGAGTCTTGGCTTGTGTTTTTCTCTCCCTCTCGCTCTCCTTCCTCCGCGGGGCTTATTTGCCTTTGACCTCCTCAGCTGACTGGGATATGGAGAGTGATGCCGCTGTGGATTCTTTTAGACAGCTGCTAAGAGGGTAGATCCCTAGCCGAATATGTGGTAGGAGAGAGAGGGTGGTATCAAGCGGCCAGTCGCAGGCAGAGCGAAGAAGGAGCTTTTGCTAACGTGCTTGAACAAAGAGGACGCTCTCTGCCTGGGGACAATGTATTATAAATTCAAAGCCCAACTCTCTTAGCATTACAATTGACACAAATCTTGATTATCTTTCTTTTATCTTCCTTGTCAATGGGAGACAAAACCCAAGTTATACCCTTCAGCATTGATATACAACCTCTGTCAGACTGACCCGAACTAACCTTAACAGCAATTCTCGGGAAAGCGCTTTCAAAACAAAAAAGACTGTGTATTCTTGTTATTGTTACCGTCCTTTGGAAGCCATTTTACAGTAAAGTCGCCTCTTTTTAAAAGAAACAAATCTCTTTATGGACAAAGAGAATTCCTGCGCCTCTGCAGGTGTTTTTTCCTGTTTCCTTTCCACCACCAATCGGAAATTTAATTTTAAAAAGTCCTATTTTGTCAGCTGATCCAAGCTACAATGCTTTAAGATGTTGCCTTTCCTTTTAAAAATAAAACGTAACGACATAATATTTTGCCAGCGACTTGGTAGTGGGGTGGGGCGGAGCACCAGTTCTTTATATGTAACGTGCAATTTTTACATTTAGGGCATTTTAATGTTTATTTTGTAACTCTTAAAAGTGATGGACTTAGTTTAATTAAACAATAACCGCAGCTATTATTTCCTATTGATCGCTCCTGTTTCAGAAGTAATTTCTGTTCTTGCCACAATTGTGTGTTATAATGATAATTTATAAGACAAATCAGTTTCGAATAATGAACATTTTAGGTTTACTTTAAAAAAAATTATTTTCAAAAACTGTCGACTAGTTTGTCAGGCCGTGTCAAATGACGTAATACGTAATGGATACATATTTTGACATTTGGCTATAAATGACTCAAATATATATATAGTGGTTTGACTTTGGCTACAGGCACTATTATTTAAATACGTTTCGTCCATTTTTTGGTGGTGCGTGCAAAGCTGCGTTTGGCGTTAATACCCGGACTTGCTATAACCATTCCCGCAAGAGGCCCTTTTCCCAAACTCCTTTCTTATGGAGATCTGGGTCTTGTTTGCTTATGTACGTTCAAATATTGGCTCCTGAAACTTCTTGGGCACGATCGAAGTTGTGCAAATTTAAAACATCAGATTTTAGTTACTGAGTCCTTTAAATTTCCGGAATATCGTAATTCGATTAAATTATTTTCGTATCGCCTTTTCTTAGTCGGAGCCAAACCAAGTATTGTCTGCATCCTGTGTTCGTGTGACTCGAACTAACGCTTAATCATTATAAACGGATTAGAATTTCTTTCTTCTCTACTGAAACGTTCATATTTTACTGTCCATACTAAATATTTGATGTAACATTGTAAAAGGTGGGAGAGTTTTAATGACGAGAGACCTTCCGAGCGGTAACTCCCGGTCAGGTTTCTGGTACTTGGGTGTATCCTGTGTAATGGAGTTGCTAATGTC
This sequence comes from Hemitrygon akajei, assembly GCF_048418815.1. Taxonomy (NCBI): domain Eukaryota; kingdom Metazoa; phylum Chordata; class Chondrichthyes; order Myliobatiformes; family Dasyatidae; genus Hemitrygon; species Hemitrygon akajei. The sequence continues at coordinate 159,985,600 of NC_133134.1, read as the reverse complement.
TGCAGACCCACCCGGGGTCCAGGTACCCTGGGTTTCCACTACCTCTACAGATGAGGGGACCACAGAAAGTTCAAAGTTCCTGTATGCTGCCCAGAGATTTATTTTCTTGCAGGCATTCACAGTAGAACAAAGAAATGCCAAGGAATCAATAAGGAAAAAAAACTACACACAAAGACGTGCAAAAGAAGACAAGCTATGCAAATAGTAATAAATAATAGGGAGGAATGGTGAGTCCTGTTAGGGAGGAATGGTGAGTCCTGTTGGGGAGGAATGGTGAGTCCTGTTGGGGAGGAATGGTGAGTCCTGTTGGGGAGGAATGGCGAGTCCTGTTGGGGAGGAATGGCGAGTCCTGTTGGGGAGGAATGGCGAGTCCTGTTGGGGAGGAATGGCGAGTCCTGTTGGGGAGGAATGGCGAGTCCTGTTGGGGAGGAATGGCGAGTCCTGTTGGGGAGGAATGGCGAGTCCTGTTGGGGAGGAATGGCGAGTCCTGTTGGGGAGGAATGGCGAGTCCTGTTGGGGAGGAATGGCGAGTCCTGTTGGGGAGGAATGGCGAGTCCTGTTGGGGAGGAATGGCGAGTCCTGTTGGGGAGGAATGGCGAGTCCTGTTGGGGAGGAATGGCGAGTCCTGTTGGGGAGGAATGGCGAGTCCTGTTGGGGAGGAATGGCGAGTCCTGTTGGGGAGGAATGGCGAGTCCTGTTGGGGAGGAATGGCGAGTCCTGTTGGGGAGGAATGGCGAGTCCTGTTGGGGAGGAATGGCGAGTCCTGTTGGGGAGGAATGGCGAGTCCTGTTGGGGAGGAATGGCGAGTCCTGTTGGGGAGGAATGGCGAGTCCTGTTGGGGAGGAATGGCGAGTCCTGTTGGGGAGGAATGGCGAGTCCTGTTGGGGAGGAATGGCGAGTCCTGTTGGGGAGGAATGGCGAGTCCTGTTGGGGAGGAATGGCGAGTCCTGTTGGGGAGGAATGGCGAGTCCTGTTGGGGAGGAATGGCGAGTCCTGTTGGGGAGGAATGGCGAGTCCTGTTGGGGAGGAATGGCGAGTCCTGTTGGGGAGGAATGGCGAGTCCTGTTGGGGAGGAATGGCGAGTCCTGTTGGGGAGGAATGGCGAGTCCTGTTGGGGAGGAATGGCGAGTCCTGTTGGGGAGGAATGGCGAGTCCTGTTGGGGAGGAATGGCGAGTCCTGTTGGGGAGGAATGGCGAGTCCTGTTGGGGAGGAATGGCGAGTCCTGTTGGGGAGGAATGGCGAGTCCTGTTGGGGAGGAATGGCGAGTCCTGTTGGGGAGGAATGGCGAGTCCTGTTGGGGAGGAATGGCGAGTCCTGTTGGGGAGGAATGGCGAGTCCTGTTGGGGAGGAATGGCGAGTCCTGTTAGGGACTCACTGGTCCACCCTCGGTACCAATAGTTGCCTCCTTATCCTTGCATCTACCGGGTGATATTGTGTTCCAATCCGCCCCTTTGTCCAGGGAATCTAGACTTGGTATCGCACACAGGCCCTTCGGCCCAATCGCTTGCTTCATGCCAATCAGGATTTTCATCTAAGATGGCCTTGTTTGGCCTATATCCCTCAAAACTTTCAAACCTGTAAATCACATATTTGCATTCCGTTTCAGGATGTGGACATTTGTTATCTACAAGCAAATAGTGTACCTTGCGAAAGTTCATGAAATACTGCCTCTTATTATAATTATTTATTATTATTAGATTTTGCATTTGCACAATTTGTGTCTTTTGCACACTGATGGAACGCCCAAGTTGGTGCGGTCGTTCATTGATTCTATAATAGTTATTATTCTATTATGAATTTATTGAGGAAACTCACAAGAAAATGAAGGTAAATACATGTACTTTGATAATAAATCTACTTTGAACCCTCTTACCCAATTTGATTCTATCTATTAAATAAATCTACTGTCTGGACAACCGGGGTCATCTTAATGTCTCTTGTTTTCCTGTACTGCAGCTGACAGAGTTAAAGAAGTTCAGCAGATCCGGGACCAGCATCCTAACAAGATACCAGTAAGTCACTGTTCACTTCTGTACCGAGACTAGAGTTGGAATTGCTCTTTTTTTTAAAAAAAAGTTTCGCTTCGGGTTACAGCTGTGAATTGACTGGATAAACAGGAATGTGAGTGAATGGATTAACCAAAGAGCCAGAATCAGGTTTATTATCACTGACCTATGCCGTGAAATTTGTTTTAAGACAGTTTTCTACAGTACAAGACATACAAGTTATGTGTATAAATAAGTATTGCAAACATAGTGAGGTAGAATTCGTAGTTTCATTAACCGTTCAGAAATCCTGTAGCTCTTCTCTGGTAGTAATGAGGGCGTGCCCTAGGTGGTGAGTCCCTTAATGATGGAAGCCTTCTCGGGTTGGCCAGTCGATAATCCTCTTCTGATGGCCGTCAAGGCTGGATAAACAGAATTTTTGCAATTCTCCTTGCTGATTTCTCAGTTGGGCTTTTGACTGTGTTGGTTGGCGAGTCTGTCGGTGCAGCCCTGCCTGCGGTGGACAGGTGGGACTGAAGCCGGCTTCTCATGAGCCGAGACGGCATTACATCATTGCATTTTACCGCATTGCGTTTCGGGAAGCCTACAGCATTGAGCTAATAACCTCCTGCGCCGCTTTCCCCTTTGCAAGCCACTTGGCACCGCTTTTAACATTAAAGAGCGTGCTAATACGTTTGCGTGCTGGGAACTTTGTCTTAAAGGGGCAGGATTTCACGCCCCGTTTAAATCAAGTTTCCAAGACAGGACGAGGATTAACAATCACGGTAGTATTATTGTCATAAATTATAGTCCCACAACGCAGAAACGGACCTTCGGCCCGTCGTGACCATGCTGGCCACTGTACTGCAAGCCTCCAGTTTTTCTGGTTGCTTCAGATTGCCAGCAGCTGCAGTCTCCTGTGTTTCCTTTGTTCAATACCTACCTAATTCCTCCTGCAGCACCCGACTTCCTTCCCTTCCTCAGCCCACGGCTTCCTTCCCTTCCTCCAGCCCACTCTATCTGCCCATCACCCACATACTCCTGCCCCAGCCCCATCTCTCCACTCGCCTCCCTTGTTTTTGATTCTGTGCCCCACCTTCACTTATATTACATAATCTCCAGCCCTTTGTTATCTGTCACCTCAGATTCTCTCTCCAGCTGTCAATCACCCCCTTTCAGCCGGATGAACCAATCACCTGCCAGTTCTTGCCCCGCCTCTTCCCCTCACTCTATACTGGTTACCTATCCTCTATCAGTCTAGGTGAAAGTTGTTAACCTGAAACATTTCTGTCCATAGATGCTGCCTGGCCATGAGTTCCACAAACAGTATATTGTATTTTGCTCCAGATTCGAATATCTGCAGTCTCCTCCAGCTCCACTGCATTTATCAATATAGTTCCATTTACCCAGACTTGGTTCATAGCCTTGGTGATTTGTGTGATTATTTAAATACTGTTTAAAGCTTAACAGTACCCATTTCCTGCTGTGCCTCACAGATATTATCTAGGCTTTGTGTGTGAAACACCCTCAGATCAGTTATAAACTTTGGCTCCTGTCTTGTGTTAGACATAGTCATAGGAAAGTACAGCACAGAAACGGACCCTTCGGCCCATCTAGTCCATGCTGAACCATTTAAACTGCCCGATCCCATCAACCTGAACTGGGACCATAGTCCTCCATACCCCTATCATCCACATACCTTTCCAAACTTCTCTAAACATTGAAATCGAGCTCCACTTGGAGAAGAGATCTTTACCATCGCCGCTTATCTATTCCACCCCTAACTTGCCTCTCCCAGATTTGTCTTCAGTCTCCCCCACTCTTAGGAAAAATAAATCCTCTCCCCTCTGCTTTCACCTATTACCTATCAGATTCTGCCCCCTTCCTTTCCAGTCCTGTTGAAGGCTCTCAGCCCGAAACATGGAGTGCTTATCCTTCTCCACGGATACTCCCTGACCTGCTGGGTTCCTCCGGCATTGTGTGTGTGTTGCTCAAAGTCAAAGCACCATCATGTCACCATACACTACCCTGAGACTGATTTTCTTGCTGGCATTCACAGAACAAAGAAATACAATAGAATCAATGAAAATTGTACATGAAGACTGACAAATGTGTAAAAGAGAACATTGTACAAATAATAATAAAGTGAATAAATAATATTGCGAACAGGAGTTGTGTCAAGTCCAGCACTTTGTTTATGATGCTCTTGTATCTGAAATGATCTGATCAAATATATCCTCCTATTTGAGATTGGGGATAAATATTTGTTGTTTTATTTTAAAAGGGCACTCGTTTTATAATCTTTCTGTTTCACAGTTGCAGATAATTGCTGGGGAATGTGTGTTTGGGACAAGGGGTTTATAGCAAATGTCCTGCCACTTAATAATAAAACTAACTTGCTTGCAGATGGAGAATGGGGTGGGAATGTGAGATGCTGGACAACTGCCAGCATTCACGGAGGTATGCCTGTCGTGCTTCACATCCAGACTGTCAAGTGCAGTTCTCTCCCGGGTAACCCTCCTGCCGTCAAACTGCTGTGTTCTGAAATGTCTGCTTCAGTTCACCCAGCACCATTGCGTATTCCTCCATTTCCTTGAAAGCATTCTACACTCACTGAGCACTTTATTGCCTCATAATGTTTGCCACTGAGCGTATGTTTGTGAAATTCTGCCTCTGTAGCCCCTCAACACCACTATTGTAACGCGTGGTTATTTGAGTTGCCTTCCTGTCAGCTTAAACCAGTCTGCCAATTCTCCTCTGACCTTTCTCATTAACAAGGCATTTTCACCCACAGAACTGCTGCACACTGGAATTTTTTTGCATTTCACACCATTCTCTGTAAACTCTGGAGACTGGTGTGCATGGAAAAAAGACAGGAGATCAGCAGTTTCTGAAATACTCAAACCATCCTGTCTGAGAGCAGTGATCACTCCACTGTCAGGCACTTAGATCACATCACTTCCCCATTCTGATGTTTGGTCTGAACAACAACTGAACCTCTTGACCATGCCCCCATGCTTTTATGCATTGAGTTGTTGCCACGTGATTGGCTGATCATCGTGTGTTGTGTCATATGACATGGGTGATCGTAACTTTGACCATTATTGTTTTTGGCAAATTTTTCGACGGAAGTTGTTTGCCATTGCCTTCTTCTGGATAGTCTTTACAAGATGAGTGAGCCCAGCCATTATCAATACTCTTCAGAGATTAGCTGCCTGGCATCGGTGGTTGTATAGCCAGGACTTTTGATATGCACCACCTGCTCCCATGGCTTCACGTGACCCTCACCGTGCCCAAGAGTGACCTACAGGCTAGTGAAGGAAAGGAGCACCTTGCACCTCCTTTGGTTGAGACGTACCTCCACCCTGCCACCCATTATTGTATCTGATTATATTTGTGTTAATGAGCAGATGTACGGGTCTGTACCTAATGAAAGGGTAGTGAGTGTATGTACTTCCCTGAGCTCCTGCCTACAGAGGCACTGGGTTACTCTTAGTGCATTTTGGACAAACTTGAAGGGCAGAAGTAAGATTGTCAACAAATTGCCATTATGAGTATCAAGGTCAGCCCTTCCCAATGCTGTCATTGCTTTCTGGTGCAATGATTGGGTACACAATTATGTTAAACTTCATTGACTACAGAGGTACAATAATTCAGGGTCCATTGAAATTCCTCTCTCATGTGAGGCCCACAGGGTGAACACTATACATGTTCACAGTACACACACCTAGATTTAAGTGTTAATAGATAACAGGTGGGCAGATATCTGCAGAGGCGGAGCTTAGACAGATGGGCAAAATGCAGGAAATTCAGATGACATGGCTGGGCACCATGGTTGGCATGGACTACTTGGGCTGAATGGCCTGTATCCATGCTCTATTGCCCTATGACTCATCCTGTGTTTAAACCTCATCTGCCGGCTCAGTGTTCCCATTCTCCATCCCCACCCCCAATTCTCCTGTAGTCTATTCTCCCCACATTCCCATCAACTCTCACCAGAGTCTGTCACCCCTCCATACTCTAGAGCAGGGGTCCACGGAACCCTTGCTTAATGGTATTGGTCCATGGCATTGGGACGCCTGCTTAAAAGGCAATTTACACCGATCATTTAACCTCTTGCATGCTTATATTGGATGTTATGATGGGGTAGAGGTTAGTGCTGGGATTCCCAACCTGGGTACCACAGACCCTTTGCTTAACAGTATTGGTCTGTACCAATAAGAACCCCTGGGTTAGTGTGATGCTACTACAGCACCAGCAGCCTTGGTTCCATTCCTGACGCAGTCTGTAAGGAGTTTGTATGGTCTCCCTGTGATCACATGGGTCTCCTCCGGTGCTCTGGTCTCCTCCCACATTCCAAAGACGTAGGGATTAGCAGGATAATTGGTTACATGAGTGGAATTGTGTGGCTCACTGGGCTGGAAGGGCCTCTTACAGTGCCACATCTCCACAAACAGTCTTGTGAAAGATTGAGGATCAGCTGGAAGGACAGGACCCACTGACACCGTTATACTGGAGGAGGCCAACACGAGCAGCATCGCCAACACGGAAAAGCAGCACCAACTCCGATGGAGAGGCCATGTCATTTGGATGCCGAACTCGTGTCTCTTAAGGCAGATTCTCCGCTGCCAGTCGAAGGAAGGTCGGAGAGCCCCTGGTGTGCAAAGGAAGCACTTCAAAGATGATATCAAAATCAGCCTGGAGGAAATCTGTTGGAGAGAGAACTGCGCTACATGAGAACGACCTCCACTGTGCCCCAGAGAACAAGTGGCAGCTGTGAGAAAGGAGAGACTGAACAGCCCAAGGACCCGACCACTGACCACTTGCTTTGGCCCTCACTGCACAGGAATATGTGGATCCCGGATCGGCCTCTACAGACACCTGAGGGCCCACCAATAAGCCAACTCCTTAAGAGAACATCATACTTGACTGGAGAGATAGCAGTATTTCTATCTAAATAAAATACCAGAAGAGAATATTAACATTACATCTAAACCTCACTCACCATGAGACAGTGCGTGCTACACACAGTACGAGGTCACAATCAAAACTGGGTCATTGGCGTGGTGATGCAACACTTGATATAATGCAAGATCTTGCCTTGTGCAAGGAATCGTAGAGAGCTGTGAGTACAGACCAGTCCCTCTGCACTTCCTGCCTTGGGAAAGCAACTAATATCAAACCCACCACCACCCAATCCCTGTCATTCTCTCCCCCATCAGGCACCAGATGCAAAAGCCTGAGAGAACCAACTTCCAAGCTCACAAATCATATGACATAAGAGCATAATTAGGCCATTTGAACCATTGAGTCTGCTCGGCCATTCCATAATGGTTGATGTATCCCCCTCAACCCCATTCTTTTGCCTTCTTCCATTACCTTTGACACCCTGATTAATCAAGAAACTGTCAACCTCCGCTTTAAGTATACCCAATGACTAATGCCTCCACAATGTCTTCAGCTACAACCCTCAGAACGTCAAGGTATAGTCCATCTGGGCCAGGTGTTTTATCTACCTTCAGACCTTACTTTCTCAAGCACCTTTTCCTTAATGATAGCAACAACACTCACTTCTGCCTATTCTCTCAAATCCCTGACACTTGGATTTCTGGCATATTGCTATTGTCCTCCACAGTGAAGACTGACACAAAATACTCAATAGAAACATAGAAAATAGGTGCAGGAGTAGGCCATTCTCGTTGCACCTCCCCTTTTCCTAATCGGCCACCATTTAGATAATGTTTTCTTGTTCTTGCCACCAAAGTGGATAGCCTCACATTTATCTACATTAAATTGCATCTGCCATGAATTTGCCCACTCACCGAAGTTACCCTGCATCCTCTTAGCATCCTCCTCACAGCTAACACTGCCATCTAGCTTCGTGTCATCTGCAAACTTGGAGATGCTGCATTTAATTCCCTCGTCTAAATCATTAATATATATTGTAAACAACTGGGGTCCCAGCACTGAGCCTTGCGGTACCCAATTAGTCACTGCTTGCCATTCTGAAAAGGTCCCGTTTACTCCCACTCTTTGCTTCCTGTCTGCCAACCAATTCTCTATCCACATCAATACCATACCCCCAATATGGTGTGTTTTAAGTTTGCACACTAATCTCCTGTGTGGGACCTTGTCAAAAGCCTTTTGAAAATCCAAATGTACCACATTCACTGGTTCTCCCCTATAATAAAAAATGGTTCACTGCTGCTCAATGATAGAACACAAAAACATTAAAAAATAGGTTTATCCACCATTTCTTTGGCCCCCATTACCACCATCATTTTCCAGCAGTCCGATATCCACTCCTGCCTCTTTTACTCTGAAAAAACATTTGGTATCCTCTTTTATATTATTGCCTAGCTTACCTACGCCATGGTAGTAAAACAATTAGCGTGATGCTATTACAGCTTGGGACGTTTTAGATTCGACTCCGGCACCATTCTTCACTCCGTACATTCTCCCTGTGGAATGTGTGGGTTTTCTCCCATGGTCCAAGGATGTACCATGTAGGTTAATTGGTCATTGTAAATTTTCCTGTGATGAGGTTGGGGTTAATGGGGGACTGAAGGGTGCTGGGGTGGTGTGTTTCAAAGAGTCAAGAGCCTACTTGGTGCTGAATTGCCAAATAAATAAACATTTCATTTTTTTTTCTACATGGCTTTTTTTAGTTGCCTTTTGGTTTTTAAGAGCTTCCTAATCCTTTAACTTCCTACTAATTTTTTGCAATATTATATGTCCTTTTTTACCTTTGTGCTGTCTTTGACTTCCCTTGTCAGCCATGGTTGCCTTATCGTTTCTTTAGAATACTTGGAATGTATCTATCCTGCACCTTCGGAATTGCCCTCAGAAACCCCAGCCATTGCCACTCTGCCATCATTGTTTACAGTTTTTTTTAAGTGCGATCGTGAACAATAGCTGGATCAGAAATGTTGATCAAGTCAACTAGTTCCCAAAGAGAACTTTGATAGGCCAGTCAGACGGTTCACTGCTGCTCAGCGATAGAACGCAAACAAATCATATGTACAATTAAGAAACATTTTAAAAAATAGTAGAATTACTGGAGTCATGATGATCATGATGAAGTCTGCTGGAGAGAGACATTTATACACATGCTGTCCTCCATAATTCAGAGATTGAAGGATAAGGTTACACGGTGACAAAATGTGACAGGAGCACTTGGAACTAAAAACTAATCCTTACCGGGAGAAAACAGCACCTGATCTTTCCGCACTGTTCTCCAGCAGTTTAAGGACTAAGTCCAGCCAGAACATAACTCACAAGTGTTTTTGAAAGTCAGGTATTAACCCTACCTACCAACAATCAAGCATTGCATTGCCTCCTCTGCATAGTGTCTTCTCCCAATCGGCTTTGGCCAGCTCCTCTCTCATGCCTCTAATTCCCTTTATTCCACTGTAATACTGATACATCCAATTTTATTTTCTCCCCCTCAAACTGCAGTGTGAATTCTAGCATATTATGATCACTGTCTCCTAAGGATTCCTTTACCTTAAGCTCCCTAATCAAATCTAGTTCATAACACAACACCAGATCCAGAATTGCCTTTCCCATAGTGGGTTTGGTCTCGAGCTGCTGTAAAAGCCATCTCATAGGCATTCTACAAACTCGCTCTCTCATCCAGCACCAGCCTGTTTTACCCAGTCAGCCTTCATATTGAAATCCCCCAGACTATTGTAATGCCCTTATTATCTGTCTTTTCTATTTCCCGTTGGAATTTGTGCCCCACATCCTGACTACTGTTAGGGGGCCTGTGCACAACTCCCATCAGGGTCTAAACTCTACCCACAATGATTCTACATCTTCCAGTCCTTTGCCACCTCTTTCTAAGGATTATATTTTTTTTTAACCAACAGAGCCACCCCACCCTCTCTGCCTACCTGCCTGTCTTTTCAATACAATGCAGACCTGGTCAAGCGATTCAGTTGTTGTTCAGACCAGACGTCAGAACAGGGAAGAAATGTGATGCAGATGACTTTGACCACGGAATGGTTGTTGGTGCCAGATGGGGTGGTTTGAGTATCTCAGAAACTGCTGATCTCCTGGGATATTTTTATGCATTGAGTTGCTGCCATGTGATTGGCTGATTAGATATTTGAATTAACGAGCAGGTGTACAGGTGTGGCCTCTGAGAGTGTTAAATTATAGAGCTTTATTTCCTTTGCACTGTCCTCCCAGAGGTTTTGTTAAGATGTCTATGCAAGATCAGCATTTGTGACTGCCAGTTATCCTCCCATATCTACTGGGGATTCTCCTGTCTGCTGACTGTGGATTATGAAGGATCCCAGGAGGTCTCGATGCATTTTTTAACCTAACAGTCTATTTAAAAAGGGAAATTCACTACCAGGTTAATTCCCACATTATTAAGCTTTCCTACCACATTGTTTTGGGTCTCCTATTCCTTCAAGGGCTTGGTAGTGTAGCGGTTAACGTGATGCTATTACATCTTGGGGCATTATGGTGTTTGATTCCAGTGCCGTCTGTAAGGAGTTTTTACGTTCATCCTCGTGACCACATGGGCTTCCCTCCCACAGCTCAGAGGCGCAAGAGTTAGTAGGCTGATTGGTCATTGCAGTTGTCCTATGATTAGGCTAGGGTTAAAGGGGTGGGTTGCTGGGCAGTGTGGCTTGTTGGAAGTGCCTGTTCTGCGCTCTGTCTCTAAGTAAACAAGTAAAACCTCTTGACTGTGCGTCTGTTTCGTTGACAGGTAATCATCGAAAGATACAAGGGGGAGAAACAGCTGCCTGTGCTGGACAAGACCAAATTCCTCGTTCCTGACCACGTCAACATGAGTGAGCTTGTTAAGATTATTCGGTGAGTATAACCATCCCGTCTGCAGTGGAGAGGTACTTTTCTGCTTTGGAAATGCCGGACATTGTCTGGGGTTTGTTTAAAAATGGAAGCGGAAGAGGATGGAGAATTTATCCCTCAGCCAATGTAGCTTCCATTGACCTTTGATGGACATTTAACTGGACTAACACTCAATTAGGGATTGCATGGATAAATGGTTTTAGTTAAAAGTCTGGCCAGGACGTACTGATGTTTATTTTGGTGCCAAGAAGGTGGACGAGAGATTTTGTAAGGAAGAGCTTCATAACTCGGTTAAACGGAGGGAAGTTGATGTTCATATGGACAGAATAGGTAGTGGAAATCTTCTCAGGATAGAAATGTCTGAAAGGGCAGAGGGAGAAACTGGGAAGTGCAAGAGCTTTGGGTCCCACTCCAGCTCGTTTGGGAGAAGTTGTTGCCTGCGGTCATCGGGCTCCTGGACCGACTTCACTTTCCTCAGCGCTGAACTGATTCCTCAGCTGTGGACTCACTTTTGGTCACTCGTGTTCCATGTGTTTTAAAAAACACTATTTCTGTGATTTGGTGAAGGCTGAGGATGAAGGGCAAACAGTCTGCTGCCCACATTCTGAACACTGACACAGAAATTGTCATTTGGAGGAGCTCGAGCTCTGAGCTGTGCAGCCGGACCCACAGCCAACGTTGCTGTGTTCAGATTTATTTATCGCAAGTACACCGAAACGAGCACAACACAACCCAAGGAGGTGCCGAGGGCAGCCTGCAAGTGTTGTCACGCACTCTGACGCCAACATAACACGCCCAACGTGCTCAGAAGAACAACGCAAGTCCCAGAGGATTTGGGAGCGGTGTATACTCACAGGTCATAGTTATAGAAAAGTATAACACAGAAACAGGCTCTTTGGCCCATCTAGTCCATGCAGGGCCTTTTAAACTGCCTACTCCCATCAACTTGCACCGGGACCAGAGCCCTCCCCACCCCTACCATCCATGTGGAACATAGAACAGTACAGCACAGTATAGGCCCTTCGGCCCAGATTGTTGTGCTGACCCTTAAACCCTGCCTGCCATATATCCCCCCACCTCTCATTCCTCCATATACCTGTCTAGTAGTCTCTTAAACTTCACTAGTGTATCTGCCTCCACCACAGACTCAGGCAGTGCATTCCACACACCAACCACTCTCTGGGTAGATAGATAGATAGATAGATACTTTATTCATCCCCATGGGGAAATTCAACAAGAGTAAAACACTTTCCTCTAATATCCCCCTTGAACTTCCCTCCCCTTACCTTAAAGCCATGTCCTCTTGTATTGAGTAGTGGTGCCTGGGGGAAGAGGCGCTGGCTGTCCACTCTGTCTATTCCTCTTAATATCTTGTATACCTCTATCATGTCTCATCCTCCTTCTCTCCAAAGAGTAAAGCCTTAGCTCCCTTAATCTCTGATCATAATCCATACTCTCTAAACCAGGCAGCATCCTGGTAAATTTCCTCTGTACCCTTTCCAATGCTTCCACATCCTTCCTGTAGTGAGGCGACCAGAACTGGACACAGTACTCCAAGTGTGGCCTAACCAGAGTTTTATACAGCTGCATCATTACCTCGCGACTCTTTAACTCTATCCCTCGACTTACGAAAGCTAACACCCCATACTTATCCAAACTTCTCTTAAGTGTTGAAATCGAGCTCGTATGCACCACTTGTGCTGGCAGCTCGTTCCACACTCCCGAACCTCCAAGTGAATAATTTCCCCCTCAGTTCCCCTTAAACTTTTCACCTTTCACCCTTAACCCATGACCTCTAGTTGTAGTCCCACCCAACCTCAGTGGAAAAAGCTTGCTTGCATTTACCCTAAAGGTCCTTAAAGGTAGCAGCACATGTCACCACGGTGGCAGACCACCCCCCCCCCCGCCAAGACAAAGGAGAAAAGCGGGGTTGTGGCGCATTGATCAGCGGATAGAACTGCTGCTGCTTAGCACCAGTGACTCGGGTTCGATCCCAGCCTCCGATGCTGTCTGTGTGGAATTCATGCATTTTCTCCACGGCCATGTAGATTCCCCCCCAGCTGCTCCAGTTTCCTCCTACAGCTCCCTGGCATGTTCGACGTACACTTACTAAAGTCAGAGACAGAATCCAGTTTATTATCACCGGCATATGTTGTGAAATTTGTTCTCTTTGTGACAGCAGTTCAATGCAATACATAATAATAGAGGGGGAGAAAACTGAATTACAGTAAATATATATTAAATAGTGCAAAAATAAAAAGTAGTAAAATAATGTTCATGGGTTCAATGTTCATTCGGAAATTGGTAGACAGAGGGGAAGAAGCTGATCCTGAATGTGTCTTTAGGCTCCTTTACCCCCTCCTTGATGGTAGCAATGAGAAGAGGGCATGTCCTGCGTGATGGGAGTCATTAATGATGGATGCTCCCCCCCTTTTTTTATAAGGCATCGCTCCTTGAAGATGTCCTGGAAACTAGAGAAGCAAGTGCCCATGATGGAGCTGGCTGACTGAGTTTACAACTCTGCAGCTTGTATCAAACCAGCCAGTTGTATATTAGTCAGCTCCATCATGGGCACTAATACATGTTACCATATACTATGGTGAGATTAATATTGTTGTAGGCATTCACAGTAGATAGGAAGATTGTGTTAATTTGGGTAGCAGGATGGAGATGTGTCTCTACTAAAGGAGGTGCAAGGTGCTCCTGCCCTCCACTAGCCTCTGCTCACTTTTGGGCGAGGTGGAGTGCCTGCTGAGTCCCTCACCCAGGGCCATGAGAAGCCGTGGGAGCAGGTGGTGGACGGTCGTATGTGCAGCTGGTGGACATCACAAGTCCTGGTTACGCGACCACTGACACCAGGCAGACAATCTCTGAAGAGTAGTGATAATGGCTGAGGTTGCCCGTCTTGTAAAGACACTGCCCAGAAAATGGCAATGGCAAACCACTTCTGTAGAAAAAATTGCTAAGAACGATCATGGTCAAAGATCATGATCACCTACGTCATACGACGTGAAACATAATAATAATGTGTTAATTCAAAGCCTCAGTGTGTGCTGGCACTACGGCTGTCCATTTAAAGATGGGAAAGACTTACTTGCATGTGATTTAAAACCTTTGGAGAACATTGAAAGATTTTTATCTGATGCATCCAGTTGGCAGAAGGTTCTGCTTGGGCAGAGTTGTTAGAGTGGGGCCAGCTTATTTGCCCAGCTAAACAGTGTCACTACGGACAGTACACACAAAATACTGGAAGAACTCAGCCACTCAGGCAGCATCGATGGAGAGAAATAAACTTGGGCTCTTTTCTTTAGAATACTGAAGGATCTTTCAAGTTGCAAGTGGAAGAACCCTAGTCGACGTTTTGGGCTGAGACCTTTCACCAGGACTAAAGGAGTACCACAATTACTGGACTGGGATTTGAACCCAGAATCTTGTTAAACTTCCAAGCAGCAATGACTAAGCCTTGCCTGACGCAATGATACCATGTTTACAGAGATCCACATGGCTCCTGGTTTTATAAACACTTAATCTATGAACTTTTTACCATGGGTGTTATTGACTCTGAGGTCAATGCCTTTACCTTGTGGATATATCTCCCACCGTGGGGAAATTCTACTAAAGTACACAGAATACACCCTTTTCAGTGCGTATGTCCCCAATATTTTGTATAAACATCTCTCTTGTAATTATTTGCTTCATATAATTCATTATTTAGTTTGGAAATAACATGGAGGAACAACTTGAGTTTTTCTTTAAAGGCAAGAAAACCAAGTTTAAAAATCCATTTGTTCTGTTTGTTGAAAACATTTATGATGTCTTTTCACTTGCAGCCTAAAAGATCCTTCAGTATTCTAAAGCAAAGAGCCCTACATGAAGCAAAACGGAACAATATAGTACAGATTAAAAACAAAATGCCGGCAAGACCTGTCAGATCAGGCAGCATCTGTGGAGAAAGGAATGGTTAATGTTAGAAACCTGGCTTTGTTTCCTTTCTTTGTTCTGATGAAGGGTTAGGAGCTGATATTAGTAACTTGGTTCGTCTTCACAGACCTTCGGAGCTAATTGATTTGACAATGCCTGGCAGATTTTTTTTGGATCTTCTCCTGTGCCATGACCTGGTATGGAAGCACCAGCATCCAGGAAGGAAAAGCTCTACAGAAAGCTCAGTCCCATCACAAGCGAAGTTCCTCACCGTCATTGAGGACATTTACATGGGGCGCTGCCACAGGAAAGCGGCATCCATCATCAAGGACCCCCACCATCCAGGGCATGCTCTCTTTTCACTGCTAGTGTCAGGCAGGAGATACCAGAGTCTTGGGTCTCACACCACCAGGTTTCTATAGTTATTACCCTACAGCCGTCAGGCTTCTGACCTGGCTTCAACTACAATCTGCAACCAATCAGCTCGCTTTAACGACTCTACAACTCGTGTTCAGGATTTTTTCTCTATTTACACGATTTGTCTTTTGCACATTGGTTGTGTGTCGGTCTTTTTTTATTTATAGTATTTTATAAATTCTATTGTATTATTCCAGTAAGTTCTTGTTGGAAAATGAATCTCAGGGTAGTATATGGTGACATATACATACTTTGATAATAACTTTGAAACAAGCTTCCATTTATATAGCACTTTTCAGAAATCAAATGCTTCCAACATGCTTCTAGAAGCATATTTGAACAAAACAAGTTAAGACACCCAAAGAGGGAGTAAGTGTGGTGAAAGATGGAGGTGTCAGAGGAAGTTGGAGCAGTGTAGG
Organism: Hemitrygon akajei; assembly: GCF_048418815.1. Taxonomy (NCBI): domain Eukaryota; kingdom Metazoa; phylum Chordata; class Chondrichthyes; order Myliobatiformes; family Dasyatidae; genus Hemitrygon; species Hemitrygon akajei. The sequence continues at coordinate 159,970,031 of NC_133134.1, read as the reverse complement.
GATGGGTTTCTAGGCTTCTGCTTTGGACTCTGGAAGTGGCACAAAGGATGAAGGATACGGGTGCATGAGAGGCTGGAATCGAAGGAATGTATTGGTCTCCAAGAGTTCTGGGATGAGATGTCATGAGTGCTGTTGAATTTTTAGTTCACCTGTAGGCAACCACGTGGGTGGGGGGGGGGGGGGGTGTTTGGAATGGAAAGATTAGGTAGGTCTCCCACTCGGAATTGCTCTGCACAATCTTTATCAGAGGCCACCTTTGGAGCCATGTTGAGTTGCTAAGCTTTGGTGATGGTTGTTCAGGAGTGCTTTCCTACTGTGAGCCAACACTTTGAAGGGCGATGAGCCTGTTAACCACCACATGGCCACTGTATGCTCGACCAGCAACACGGTATTAATGAGACTGTTAATAACCTGTAATTCGGAGAACATATTCACTTTGACTTTAAACCCCAAATGTAGAGCAAAGTACATATTTGTTACCCTATACTACCTTGAGTTTCATTTTCTTGCGGATATTTCAAAGTACATTGATTATCAATGTATATATTCGTTACGTCATTGAGATTTATCTAACAGGCAGCCACAAGACCAAAGAAACCCAAAAGAACATGTATATAAAAAAAGAGCATCAAACACCCAGTGTGCAGAGAGGGGGGAGAAAACACTTCATGCAAATGAGGCAAGAAGCTGCAAGCAAATAGTGTTCTGTTCTGGAGTCGGCAACGAGTCCCATAGGTCAATATAGTTCAGTGCAGGGCTGAGTCTTGCAGCAGTGACCTGAACTGGCCCATCCCTCGCCTCAGGTCCCAACACCCTGACCGTTTCGATCTGGCGCAGCGCTCAGCACCCAGAATACTAGAGCAGGGATGTGGTGCTGAGCTTGGTGAGGTCTCACCTTGAGTATTGTGAACAGTTTTGGGCTCCTCATCTTAGAAGAGATGTGCTGGCATTGGAGAGGGTCCAGAGGAGGTTCACAAGGATGATTCCAGGAATGAAAGGGTTATCATACGAGGAACTTTTGTTGATTTTTTTTTTGTCTGTACTTGTTGGAATTCAAAAGGATGGGGGGGGATCTCGTTGAAATCTTTTGAATGTTGAAGGGCTTAGAGCAGATGTGGAAAGGATGTTTCCCATGGTGGGAGAGTCCCTAGACAAGAGGGCACAGCCTCAGGACAGAGGCATCCATTCAAAACAGATACAAAGAAATTTCTTTAGCCAGAGGATGGTGAATTTGTGGAATTTGTTGTCATGAGCAACTGTAGAGGCCAGGTCACTGGGTGTATTTAAGGCAGAGATTGATAGGTTCTTGATTGGGCATGGCATCAGTTTAAGGGAAGAAGGCTGGGAAATGGGGTTGAGGAGAATTTTAAAAAAAGGATCAGCCATGATTGAATGGCAGAGCAGACTCGATGGGCCAAATGGCCTAAATCTGCTCCTATGTCTTATGGTCTTAGCTCATCATCCAAATGTCGGGTTCAGTTGCCTCGATACGCTCTGAGGCCAGGACCCCACTGCCTCGATTCAGCTTGTAACCTTTCCGAGTTGGCGCAGCACTTAAGACTTCATCCAAACATTGAGTTTAGTCAATTCAGTATTTACAGGAAAATGAGAAAATACGATAGACTTTATGAAGAACTGTAATAGACAAACAGCCATTGTGCAAAAGACAAATTGCGCAAAAATAAACAAGTAGTATTGAGAAGGTGAGTAGTAGAGTCCTTGGAAATGAGTCTGTAGTTTGTGGAGTCAGTTGCTGTTGAGCTGTGTGAAGTTCTCCACGCTGGTTCAGGAGCCTGATACCTGTTCCTGAAGAGAGCATGGTTCCGATGGTGGATGTTGCTTTCTTGTGAATGTACTCAATTGTCTGCTTCAGCATTACCAGCAAAATCCTTGAGTCCAAATGGACAATAGACGCAGAAGTAGACCATTCGGCCCTTCGAGCCTGCACTGCCATTTTGAGATCATGGCTGATCATCTACTATCAATACCTAGTTCCTGCCTTGTCCCCATATCCCTTGATTCCCCTATCCATAAGATACCCATCTAGCTCCTTCTTGAAAGCATCCAGAGAATTGGCCTCCACTACCTTCCGAGGCAGGGCATTCCAGACCCCCACAACTCTCTGGGAGAAGTTTTTCCTTAACTCTGTCCTAAATGACCTACCCCTTATTCTCAAACCACGCCCTCTGGTACTGGACTCTCCCAGCATCTGGAACATATTTCCTGCCTCTATCTTGTCCAATCCCTTAATAATCTTATATGTTTCAATCAGATCCCCTCTCAATCTCCTTAATTCCAGCATGTACAAGCCCAGTCTCTCTAACCTCTCTGCGTAAGACAGTCCAGACATCCCAGGAATTAACCTCGTGAATCTACGCTGCACTTCCTCTACAGCCAGAATGTCCTTCATGGAATGTGCTTTAGACACCTCTACTCATTGAATCTGGTGGATTGCAGGGATTATATACTACAAGATTTGCAGTCAGTGGAATCTGAGTGTTAGACTACTGATGTGTAACACATGGTTGAAGCTGGCTGTTATTTATTAACTCAGAGGGCCTCTCTCCACTGTGGTAGTTCATGGGCAGCTAATTACACTGACCTGGACTAACCAAAGCATTGGTTCAGCTGAGGTGACTTATCCACAAAATGTATACAGGGCAAAGGAATTCTGGTTTCTCGTTGACAGTGTTGTGAGCTCGTCAGTGGTAGGAACTTGTAAAGTCCTAGGAAGTGAGTGCAAACTACAATAATAGCTGGTGTGCTTGAGGAACAAGTTGCTAGATCCGGGGCTCCCAACCTTTTTTATATGCCATGGACCAATACCATTAAACAAGGGGTCCATGGGCCCTGTGAGAAATCAATTAGACAGGTACAGAAACATCATCTAAAAGATACTTGGGCAGGCACATGGATAAGATAGGTTTAGAGCAGGAGTTCCCAACCTTTTTTTATGCCATTAACCGAAGGGTTTGTAGACCCCAGGATAGAACCCTGGTTTAGAAATATATGGGCCAAACGCAGGCAAATGGGACTAGCTCGAGTGGGTCTCTTGGTCAGCATTGTCCATTTGGACTGAAGGGTCAGCTTCCATCCTGTGTGTCTCTGATTTGTTACAGGGGAAGGGGTGGAGGATTGGGATATCAATTCACAATGGAAGTACTCTGTTGTGACATCCCACACTGTAGGTGCCCCGGAGAATGGTGGTGTGGAGGAGGGTGGGGTGTGTCCAGACATGGAACTTCAACTTGGCCAAAAGCTTTATATCCTTGAGGCAAAGTGCAGCAGGAGGCATCTTGGGGATTGTAGTTTTCCACTTTCAATGTAGACTCAGTGGCTACTTGGTACCCCCTGTACCTAATAAAGTGGCCACTGAGTGTACGTTTGTGGTTTTCTGATGAGGGTCATCCACTTCAAGGTTTGACATGCATTCAGAGATGCTCATCTGTGCACTACTGTTGTAGTGCGTTGAGTTAGTCACTTTCCTGTCAGTGTGAAACAGTCTGGCCATTTTCCTCTTCCTCTGTCATTAACAAGGCATTTTTGCCCACAGAACTGACACTCATTGTTTTGTTTTTGGTTTTTGGTCTAGTTTTTGTAACCTCTATAGACTGTCATGTATGAAAATTCCAAGAGATCAGCTGTTTCTGAGATACTCAAACCACTCCGTCTGACACCAACAATCAAAGTCACTTAGATCACATTTCTTCCCCATTCTGATGTTTGGTCTGAACAACAATTGAATCTCTTAATCACGTCTGCATGCTTTGATGCATGGAATTGCTGCCACATGATTGACTGATCAGATATTTGCACTGGAGGATAACTTGTGTTCCATTGTTTAAGGAAAAAAGACTCTAAGAATAAGCCAGGAGATTATAGGCCGGTGAGCCAGATGTCAGCGGTGGAAAGGTTATTGGAAGCAATTGTAAGGGACCAGATGTATAAGTATTTGGATGGACAGGGACTGATTAGGGGTTGTCAACATGATTTTCTGTGTGGTAAGCCATGTCTAACCAATCTGTTTTTCAAGGAAGTTACCAGGAAAGTGGATAAAGGCAAGGCAGTGGAAGTTGTCTACATGGACGTAGCAAGGCATTTGACAAGGTCCCGCTTGGGAGGTTATTTGGCACTCAAGATTAGACATTAGCTTTGCGAGAGAAGCCAGAGAGCGGTAGTAGATGGTTGCTTCTCTGTCTGGAGGCCTGTGACTAGTGGAGTGCCTCAGGGATCGGTGCTGGGTCCTTCGTTGTTTGTCGTCTATGTCAACGATCTAGATGATAATGCGGTCAACTGGATCAGTAAATTTGCGGATGTCTGCCAAGATTGTGGGTGTATGGGCAGTGAGCGAGACTATCCTAGCTTGCAGCGGGATCAGGACCAAAAGGAAAAATGGAAAGATGAAATTCAATGAGGTGTTGCACTTTGGGAGGACCAGCCAGGGTAGGTGTTGCACAGTGAGAGGTAGGGAACTGAGGAGTGTGGTAGAGCAGTGGGATCTGTGAATACAGATCCAGAATTCCTTGAATGTGGGGTCACACGCAGATGGGGGTCATAAAGGAAGCTGTTGTCACATTGGCCTTCATAAATCAAAGCATTAAGTACAGGAGTTGGGATGTTATGTTGAAGTTGTATAAGATGTTGGTGAGGCCCAATTTGGAGTATTGTATGCAGTTTTGGTCACCTACCTACAGAAAAATTGTAAATAAGATTGAAAGGGTATAGAGAAAATTTACAAGGATGTTGCCAGGGCTTGAGGACCAGAGTTATAAGGAAAGATTGAATAGTTTTGGACTTTATCTCCGAGAATGTAGAAGATTCAGGAGAGATTTGATACAGGTGTACAAATTATGAGGGGTAGAGATAGGATAAATGCAAGCAGGCTTTTTTCACTGAGATTGAGTGAGACTAGAACTAGAGGTCATGGGTTAAGGGTGAAATGTTTAAGGGGAGCATGAGGGGAAACTTCACTCGGGTAGTGGTGAGAGTGTGGAATGAGTTGCCAGTACAAGTGGTGGATGCGGGGTCGATTTCAACAGTTAAAAGAAATTTGATACATGGATGAGAGGGGTATGGAGGGCTTTGGTTCGGGAGCAGGTCGATGGGAGTCAGCAAATTAAAAGACCATACGAGGAGTGACTGATAAGTTCTAAGGTAGAAGGAGTCACTTTTAGAAAACCTAGTACATTTATTTTTCTTACATTTACACATTTAGTCCAGCGGTCATGGAGAATATGGATCCCTTCTTTGTAAAAGTCAGTGTCTTGGACCTCCAGAAGTGGTCCCCAGCAGGGGTGATTGATAAGTATGTGGCCTAAGGTAGAAGGAGATGAGTTATTAACTTCAAACTTTCTGCATTATCACTCAAGGAGTTGAACTGCACGTGCGTGTAATGAGAGCTGTGTAACTCATCTCCTTCTACCTGGGGCCACAAACCTATCAGTCACCCCTGCTGTGCACCACTATTGGAGGTCCAAGACACCAACTTCTACAAAGAAGGGATCCCTATGCTCCACGACTGCTGGACTAAGTGTGTAAATGTAGGAAAAATAAATGTGCTAGGTTTTCTAAAATTGACTCTGTTTACCTTAGGCCACAAACTTATCAATCACCCCTTGTAAGATGTAAGATATGGGGCAGAATTAGGCCATTCAGCCCATCAACTTTGCTCCACCATTCCATCATGGCTGATCCTGGATCCCACTCAACTCCCTGCACCTGCCTTCTCGCCATGTCCTTTGATGCCCTGACCAATGAGGAAAAGATCAACTTACATCTTAAATATACCCACAGACTTGGCCTCCACTGCAGTCTGTGGCAGAGCATTCCACAGATTCACTACTCTCTGGCTAAAAAAACTACTCCTTACCTCTGTTCTAAAATGTTGCCCCTCAATTGTGAGGCTGTGCCCTCTAGTTTTGAATACACCCACCATAGAACCGTCCTCTCCGCATCCACTCTATCTAGTCCTTTCAACATTTGGTAGGTTTCAATGAGATCCCCTCACATTCTTCCAAATCTCAGTGTGTACAGGCCCAAAGCTGCCAAATGATCCTCATATGTTACCCCCTCATTCCCGGAATCATCCTCGTGAACCTCCTCTGGACTCTCTCCAATGACAACACATCCTTTCTAAGGTATGGGCCCAAAACTGTTGACAGTACTCAAGAGTGGCCGGACTAGTGTCTTAGAAAGGCTCAGTACACAACATGGGTCGGCATAACATCGAGGGCTGAAGGGCCTGTACTGTGCTGTGGTGTTCAGTATTTTCTGTTTGCTTTTGTATTTGATTGCCCTTGATATAGATGCCAACATTGCATTTGCCTTCTTTACCACAGACTCAACCTGTTCATTTACCTTGTAGGAGTTTTGCATGAGGATTCCTCTAAGTCCATCTGCATGTCTGCTGTTTGAACTTTCTCCCCATTTAGATAAGTCTGCACAATTACTCCTTTTACCAAAATGCATTATCATACATTTCCCAACGCTGTATTCCATCTGCCACCTTTTTGCCCGTCCTCCTAATTTGTTTAAGTCCTGCTGCAATCACATTGCTTTGTTAATAATACCTACCCCCCCACCTACCTTTGTATCATCTGCAAACTTTGCAACAAAGCCATTGATTCCATTATTTAAATCACTGACAAGCAACGTGAAAAGCTGCAGTCCCAATACTGAGCCCTGAGGAACAACAGTCGTCACTGGCAGCCAAACAGAAAAGGCTCCTTTTATTCCCACTCGCTGCCTCCTGCCTGTCAGCCATTCCTCTATCCATGCCAGTATCTTTCCTGTAATGGCGTAGGATTTAATCATGTTAAACAGCCTCATGTGTAGCACCTTTATTAAATGTCTTCTGACAATCCAATTAAGTGACATCCACTGCCTCTCCTTTGTCCATCCAGCTTTTTACTTCCACGAAGAACTCTTAACAGATTTGTCAGGCAAGGTTTCCTTAACAGAAACCATGCTGACTTTGACTTATTTTATCATTAGTCTCCAAGTACCCTGAAACGTCGTCCTTAGTAATAGACTGCAACACTTTCCCAACCACTGAGGTTTGGCTAACTAGCCTGTAATTTCCTTTCTTTTGCCTTCCTCCCTTCTTAAAGACTGGAGTGACATTTGTAATCTTCCAGTCCTCCAGGACCATGTCAGAATCAAGTGATTCTTTAAAGATCATAACCAATGCACCTCTCTCAGGACTGTGCGATGTAGTCCAGGTGACTTATCCCCCTTAAGACCTTTTTGCACAAACTAGATGGGCCAAAGGGCCTGTTTCTGCAGTGTTGTATGACTCAATGACTATTAACAAGCACAAACAAGCAAGAGGTTCATAAATATGAACGTGGTTCAAGAAATATGGGATTGCATCTTCAAAAATTCTTAGACAAACAGTTCCCATCTCAAGATGGGGTACTGATCCTGTGAATTTTGTGCAACTAAACTGTTTGTAAGTCAGAAATGAACAACAGAGTTGAGAGAGAGAATTACAGAAACAGCTGAGGGGAGAGTGAGCAGGCGTGGGAAGAGCAAACCCCAGCCTCACTCGCTTGGTGAGGGAGCAAGTTTGCCCTGCTTGGGTGAGGGTGTCCGGGAAAGCACACGAAAATGCTCTGTCCGTTCCCACCCTACAAAAATGGTTGCAGCAACCAGCAAATCCAACCCAGCTCATTTGCTTATATGTATGGAGTTTGCAAGGCTGGGTATTCAGAAATGAGGAAGGACCTGTACTATTTGAACTTGAGGCTTTGTAAGGCATTGGCTGGACCGCACTTGGAGTACTGTGAGCAGTTTTAAACTCCTTACCCGTGGCATTGAAGAGGATCTAGAGGAGATTCGCAAGAATGATTCTGAGAATGAAAGGGTTAAATTATGGAAAGTGTTTGGCTCTGGGCCTGTACGTGCTGGAGTTCAGAAGAATGGGGAGGGATCTTGTTGAAGCATATTGAACGTTGAAAAGCCTAGATAGATTGGATGTGGAAAAGATGTTTCCGACAGTGGGGGAGTCTAGGATGAGAGCACAACCTCAGAATACCAGGACATCTCTTTAGAACAGGATGAGGAGAAATTTCTTTAGAAAGAGGTTGGTGAATCTATGAAATTCATTGCTGCAGATGGCAACGGAGGCCAAGTCATTGGGTGTATTTATAAGCAGAGGTCGATAGGTCTTTGATTAGTAAGGGTTGTGGGGAGAAGGCAGGGAATTGGGGTTGAGGGAGATAATAAATCAGCCATGATGGAATGGCAGAACTGACTCATTGGTCTAAATGGCGTAATTCCAATCCTGTGTCTTGTGGTCTTGTAAACAAATAAAATTGGAAGGCTACGGTGTTTGCATTGGGAGTTATTTTCTGTCAACAGGGCTGCAGAAGGTACTTTGGGTGCTCAGATGTTGAGGCTGGAGTCTGGCCAAATGAGCACATGTTCCAAGTGGAGGTCACTGGATACTTGTTGTGAGAAATTGCTCCGGTGCTTACAATGTCACCAAGAACTATTAACTGTTTCTGTGAACTGGGGTAAGAAGAAAACCAAAATTAGCTTGCTGAATGATGACAGCTGGTAAAGATGGAGAGCTGGGATGAACAAAGAAAAAATATTTGCATTTTAAGTTAGTAGGACAATCCATTAGAATAACAATTCACAGTACTCAAGGACGCATTTTTTCATAGATGTGCCCCAGTCTCCCCAACACTGATCTTTGTTTCAAATACTTTTCTAAATCCCTTTTGGAGGGGAAAAATACCCCTGAATATGTTTCCTTTGTCTTTTTGTAGGGGTTTCTGTCATATGATGTATTAAAGTTCAAAGTAAATTTATTATTAAAATACGTATACAGTATGTCACTATCTACAACCCTGAAATTCATTTTCATGTGGGCATTCACAGTAAATACAAGAAGCACAATGGAATCAAAGAATGACCATCCCTAAACAATGACAAACTCTGGAAATACAGAGGGGGAAAAGTGTGAGGCATTGTGTAGTGTACACCCAGCTCCTGTACCTGCTTCCTGATGGAAGCATCAAGAAGGGAGCATGTCCTGGATGGTGGGGAGGGCTTCACCTGTGATGGACTGGGCTGTATCCACTAGTTTTTGTAGGATTTTCCCTTTCAGGGCATTGGTGTTTCCATACCAGGACGTGATGCAACCAGTTGGTACACTCTCCTTCGCACATCTGTAGACGTTTGTCATAGTTTTAGATATCATGCTGAATCTGCATAAACTTCTAACCAAGTAGACAGTATGTTGGTACCAGAATGTGTGGCAAACCGCCCCAGCACATCCCTGGGTGTATTGGTTGTTAACGCGAACAGTGTATTTCTCGGTTTCAATGTACGTGGGATTAAAAGAATCGGAATGTAGTGCTCTGGGATGCTGAATGCCCTTGTTAACTGTGATGATTACCACAGTCCTGTTGGTCCAGGCAGCCTGTCTCTGTATTGTACTTTTCACAGGATTTCTTTCTGTTAAAAGATTAAATCTTAGTCAAAAACATGTGGACTAATTATTAGAAGTATCTTTTTAAAAATTTGTTATTTTATTTAGTGATACAGCGTGGAATAGGCACCCCAGCAACTCCTGACTAATCCTAACCTAATCACAGGACAATTTACAATGACCTGGTGTGCCTTTGGACTATGGGAAGAAATTGGAGCAGCCGGGGAAAGCTCAGGCATTCCACAGGGAGGACGTACAGCCTCCTTACAGGATGGCGCCTGAATTGAAGTCCGGAATGCCCCGAGCTGTAATAGCATTGTGCAAACTACCCTGGCACCAAATCTGTGCTCCATCTGAGGCACGAACTCCCAACCTCAGCATTATGAGTACCGAGGTTCTGGTGTGTTCAGATACAGTCCAATCTCTCATCAAACAGGTTGCATCCTGCTCAACTTTTACTGTGCTTCGTGTGTTTTTTTAAAAAAAATCCTTTAAGTTGAATGTGATGCTTGTGGGTGGTGATCTTGTAAATTCTGACATTCTGTATTAACTTGCAAGAACAATTTTCTAAGGGTGTGAGAATTTGTAGAGCATTACAGCGCAGAAACAGGCCCTTCACCCCATCTAGTCTGTGCAGAGCTGTTGTTCTGCCTACTCCCGTCGAATTGCACCTGGACCATTGCCCTGCATAACCCTCCAAATTACTTATCCAAATTTCTCTTAAATGTTGCACTCGAACCCACATCTACCATTTCCATGAGCAGCACGTTCTACACTTGCACCATCCTCTGAGTGAAGAAGTTCCTCCTCGTGTTCCCTGTAAATACTTCAACTTCCACCGTTAACCCACGATCTCTCGTTGTAGTCTTACTCAACCTTACGGTTAATGCAAGCTGGCTTTTTTCTCCTATCTATACCGTTCATAATTTTGTATACGTGTATCAAATCTCTCCTCATTCGTCTACTCTCCAGGGAATAAAGTCCTAACTGATTCAACCTTTCCCTATAACTCAGGACCTCGAGTCCTGGCAACATTCTTGCAGCTTTCGTCTGGACTGCTGCTGCAAAGTTAACGAATTTCATGACGTATGCCGGTGATATTAAACCTGATTCTGAAAATTCATAAATTGTATGCTGAAACTCTACTGGCTTCTGTGTAACAGATACTGTAATCAGTGATCCCACTCATCTCACACATTCTCTTCTGGAATATATGACAGTAATAAACCAATTAGTAACTAAATTTGCTTCCTCATAAAACATTTAAAAATGCTTTTAGATTTTGATCTCTGTCCCGATTACTAGTTAATCATGGTATGTATACTTTTCTAATGACTGAAAACCCAACCTTTAAACATTAACCTATCTAGGATGTCTAAAATTAGAGATTTCTCTGCTCATAAATGGGAACCTACGGCAACCGGTCAGTGCAGGAAACACTCAGCAGGTCAGGTAGTATCTATGGAAAGAGAAACAAAGTCGATGTTTTAACTTGAAGAATGTTTCCAGCATTAGGTTTCCAACATTTCCAAATTGCTTTAATTTCCGCCTTATGAAACCTTGTCCTTTTCCAAATCGACCTACAACTGAAACACATCAGTAAACTAAGCTAATGTTTGTAATGTGAGAATGAGATGTGGTGTCAGATGTACAGAGCCCAAGGCATTTCTGATCATTAATACCTGAGCATTTTGGTTTAAAATAAAAACTTGAACTGAAAAACACATCAAATATTAATGCACAGTTTAAAACAGTAAATCTGATCAGTTGACCAGAAGACATGGAAGCAGAATTAGGCTATGCAGCCCATTGAGTCTGCTCCACCATTCCTTCACAGATGATTTATTATCTCTCTCGGCCACAATGTAGTGCTTCTCCCTGTAACCTTTGATACCCTTACCAACCGAGAACCCATCAACCTTCGTTTTAAATATTCCCAATGATGCAGCCTCCACAGCTGTCTGGCTGAAGGATTTTTTTTTCCTCATCTGTTCGAAAGGGATGTCCTTAAATTCTGGGGGCTGTGCCCTCTGATCCAAGACTCTCCACCCCAGTACAGGAAACATCTTCTCCATTTCCACTCCATCGAGGTCTCTCAATATTCGAGGGGTTTCAGTGAGATTCTCCCCTCATTCTTCTAAACTCCAGCAAGTACAGGCCCAGAGCCATCAAACGCGCTTCTTAGGATCATTCTCGTGAACCTCCTGGACTCTAATACCGGCACATCCTTCCTTAGATAAGGGGCTCAAAACTGCTCACAATATTCCAACTGCGGTCTCACCAATGCCCTATATAGCCTCAACATAACGTGCTTTCTTTGATATTCTAGTCCTCTCGAAATGAATGCTGTCATTGCATTTACCACCAACACAACCTTTAGGGAATCCTGAACAAGGACTCACAAGACCTTTGCACCTCTGCTTTCTGAATTTGCTCCCTGTTTGGAAAATAGTCTATGCCTTTATTCCGTCTGCCAAAGTGCATGGCCTTACACTTCCCTATACTGTATTCTTTCTACCCTGTCTTTGCCCATTTTCCTAATCTGTTTGAGTCCTCCTGCAAACTCCTTGCTTCTTCAAGACTACCGGGAAAAAGCACCAAACGGCACGGTAAGTTGCAGGCAAGGACAATACTTACCACTTGTTGCCCATAGCCTAGATTCGAGCTGAACCATGCTGGAGGTCCTCCCCCGGTGCAGTGCATTCCAGCACTCTGGCCTGGTGTTAATGAACAAACGGTGATTACAGTCGGCCCTCCTTATCCGCGGATTCCGCATGCGCGAATTCAACCGACCGCGAATCGCGAAAACCCGGAAATGCTCTTCCAGCACTTGTTGTTCGTGCATGTACAGATTTTTTTTTCTTGTCATTATTCCCTAAACAATGCAGTATAACAACCATTTTACATAGCATTTACATTGTATTAGGTATTATAAGTAATCTAGAGATGATTTAAAGTATACAGGAGGATGTGCGTAGGTTATTGTGGATAGGGATCGAAAAAAAATCAGAAGTTCTCTTACTAAGTTAGTTGGAACAGGTACATCCGGTATTATTTAGCGTCAGTTAGTCAAACATTTGCCTTAGTGTATAGTGTATATTTTACCTTTCTATGCATATAAAACACTTAAGAACATATGTTTCAGTTCCAAAACCCAATAATTAAACCACTGCGTTGCTTAGTAATAATTGTAGCTTTCATCGGGGCAGGGCCTTTCACATGCTCCATTAAAATTGTTCCGATCGTTGACCGACTGTAGCCTAACGCTTTTCCAATGACTGATGGCGTTTCATCTCTTTCCAATCGCTTTATTATTTCCACTTTATTTTCAGTCGTGTTCGTGATTATTTTGGCGAACAGAAACACTGTGGATTCAGATCTCTATCACTAGGTCTTAATGACCACCACACTGAGGCAGGTTAAATAAGGTCTGGTGTTGCTCTGGGTCCTAAGGTCCACCACATTGAGACAGGTTGAATAAGGGACTTGAGCATCCGCGAATTTTGGTATCCGCGAGGGTCCCGGAACCAATCCCCGCAGATAAGGAGGGCCGACTGTACATTCACGTTGTCAGTGACTCGACTGAGAAGTGATAGAATGCACACTTGCCTGCTCTTCTTGTCCTCGCGTTAGTGATCACTGGTTTTGCAAAAACTTTGGATGAGGAGTTGCTGTTTATGTTCTTGCACCCCTGATGATCTGCTTTCCAACTGAAGCCTCCATCGCAGCCAAGTGAGGTTTATTTTCATTTCGATAAATTAACCAAAAGGTGAAATGCAGTGAAACCCCAGAATCTGGTTTATTTTCACTGACATGGGTCATGAAATTTGTTGTTTTGTAGCAGCAGTACTTTCCAACAAGTAAAATATTCTATAAATTGTAATAAGGTGTTAAATGTATATTTAAAAAATCAAATAAGTTGGGTAGTGGGGTGGAGATGCATCTCTACTAAAGGAGGTGTAAGGCACTCCTTCACTCGACTAGCCTGCAGGTCACCCTGGGGCAAGGTGCAGTACCTGCTTACCCGCCCCCCCCATACACACAAAATCAGGGTCATGTGAAGCCACGGGAGCAGGTGGTGGATGGTCGTATGAGCAGCCGGTGCAGATCACAAGTCCTGGTTATGCGACCGCTGATGCCCGGCAGACAATCTCTGAAGAGTATTGATAATGGCTGGGGTCACCCGTCCTGTAAAGACTCTGCCCAGAAGGAGGCAATGGCAAACCACTTTTGTTATATATAAACAAAAACTTGCCGAGAACAATCATGGTCATTGATCATGATTGTCTTTGACAAGTTTTTTTACAAAATCGCCTACATTGTACGACATGGCACATAATGATGACGGTGAGTGCAGAAAGGGAGCAAGGTAGTGAGTTGGTGTTCATGGGTTTATTGTTTGTTATGAACTCTGTTGGCGGGAGGAAAAAAGTTGTTCCTAAAATATGTGTCTGATGGTAGTAATGAGAAGAGGACATGTCCTGGGTGATCCTTAATGAAGATGCTGTCAATAGTGGTAAAGCTGGTTTCCATGGTGGAGCTGCCTGGGCTTACAGCCCTCTGAAGTCTGTTCCAGTCCTGTGGGCTTTCCGCACCAGACGGTGATGCCACCAGTTAGAATGCGCTGCACAGTCCATCTGCATTCGTTGGTGACATACCAAATCTCCTCAAGCTCCTAATGAAATATAGCCGCTGCTGGGCCCTTGTTGTGACTGCATTAATGTGCTGGGCCCTGGATAGATCATCAGAGATGAAAGTTGTCAGTTCTGAAGAGTTATCAGAGATAAAGTTGGTGCTTAGGGCAGTAATGAAGGTCCTCAATCTCTTGGCCATATAACATCACACACAGATATAGAAAGATTCTTCACTGATGATTCTGTAACACTTTCTTGGAGGACCACTGGACCAGTCTTATTCTTACCTCTACCCTTTGACCTGTTTGGCATGAGTGACCCTATCAAGAGCCCTGACTCCAGCCAGCGTGACTCTCTGAGTCATTAAGGGGCGCAAGCCTCCAAGGCCTCCAACAAAGTTGTGATCCTGGAGGAAGCTGGCAAAGTTCAAAGCAAGTTACTATCAAAGTAGGCATATGTTACTATATACTACCTCGGGGTTCATTTTCTGGCAGACATTTACGGAAAAATAAAGAAGTACAATAGAATCAATGAAAAACTATACATAAGTGGCCAATGACTGACAAACAACCAATGTGCAAAAAAAGAAGACTGAGAATCAGTTCAGAGTTGTGGTGAGTTCTTCCTGTCCTGTGCTAAATCGAGGTCTTGTCTGCATTCTCAGATAGACTTTGAATCCCACAGTACAGTTGTGAAGAAGAGTTGGCAGTTTTGTCCAGGAATCTAGCCAATAATGATCCCACAATCAGCCCTGAAGGAACTCGTCTTCATCGTGTGCCTCTTTGTGGGAGTCTACTGTGTTCAAATTGGCTGTCACAGTTTCTTTATCAAGGTGCAATCATCAGCTGGTTTGTAAACAAATTATGGTTATGAATAGTGAGGAGGAAAGGCAGCATCTTTAAACACCGAACAGTGCAGGCCCTTCGGCCCACAATGTTGTGTTGACCTTTTAACCTACTCTTTAAACTTTGTCACATGGTGTGAGCAGAATCATCTGCAGCTTAATGTGAAAAAGACTAAGGAGCTGGTGGTGGACCTGAGGAGGGCTAAGGCACCGATAACCCCTGTTTCCATCCAAGGGGTCAGTGTGGACATTGTGGGGATACGAATTGACAATAAACTGGACTGGTCAAAGAACACTGAGGCTGTCTACAAGAAGGGTCAGAGCCGTCTCTATTTCCTGAGGAGACTGAGGTTCTTTAACATCTGCTGGACGATGCTGAGGATGTTCTACGAGCCTGTGGTGGCCAGTGCTATCATGTTTGCTGTTGTGTGCTGGGGCAGCAGGCTGAGGGTAGCAGACACCAACAGAATCAACAAACTCATTCGAGAGGCCAGTGATGTTGTGGAGGTGGAACGGGACTCTCTGACGGTGGTGTCTGAAAAGAGGATGCTGTCCAAGTTGCATGCCATCTTGGACAATGTCTCCCATCCACTCCATGATGTACTGGTTAGGCACAGGAGTACATTCAGCCAGAGACTCATTCCACCGAGATGCAACACTGAGCGTCATAGGAAGTCATTCCTGCCTGTGGCCATCAAACTTTACAACTCCTCCCTCGGAGTGTCAGACACCCTGAGCCAATAGGCTGGTCCTGGACTAATTTCCACTTGGAATAATTTACTTATTATTATTTAATTATTTGTGGTTTTATATTGCTATATTTCTACACTATTCTTGGTTGTTGCGACTGTAACGAAACCCAGTTTCCCTCGGGATCAATAAAGTATGTCTGTCTGTCTGTCTGAGATCTATCTAAACCTAGTCTTCCATTTTTCTGTCATCCACATACCTATCGAAAACTTACTTAATTGTTCCTAACATATCTTCCTTTACCACTACCCTGGGCATCATGCTCCACACATTTATAAATCTTTTTTTAAATAAACCTTACTTCTGATATCCCTTCTATACTTTCCTCCAATATCTTAATATTATGTCCCAATTCCATGCCCCTAACGCTCTCTGTGTAAAAAGCCTACCTTTGATATTATACTTTTGCCCACTCACCTTAAAATTATGTGCATATTAGCCATCTACGCTCAGGGAAAAAGTCTCTAATTGCCCACTCTATCTGTGCCTCTTATCCTCTTGCACACCTTTATCAAGTTGTCTTCCATCTTCCATTGCTCCACAGAGAAAAGCCCTAGCTCGCTCAACCTTTCCTCTGAAAACATGGTCTCCAATCCAGAGAGCATGCTGGTAAATCTCCTCCGTTCATTTTCCTATAATGTGACCAGAACTGAACACAGAACCCAAGTGTGGTCTAACCAGGGTTTTGTGGAGCTGCAACATTACCTCATGGCTCTTGAACTCAGTCCCCTGGCTGATGAAGGCCAACGTCCGTACACCTTCTTAACTTTCTCTGGGTTTAGTTGCTGGATACATTTTAAAATGTCTAGAGTGGGGAAGGATACAAAGTCTAGTTTTGGAGCTCAGCATAAGTTGTCGTCATGATGTGCCATGTTGTATGACGTGATTATGTGCTGTGTCGTATGATGTGGGTGACCATGCAAATTTTTCTACAGAAGTGCCTTCCACTGGGCAGTGTCTTTACAAGACGGGTCACCCAGCCATTATCAGTACCCTTCAGAGATTGCCTGGTGATGGGGGGGCTAAGCAGGTGCTGCACCTTGACCCAAGGGTGTCTTGCAGGTTAGCGGAGGGAAATAGAGCACCTTGCACCTCCTTTGGTAGAGATGTATCTCACCCCCCGCCACCCTAGAATGCAAGTAACCAATTTAAAAACAAATGATGTGAGGCTGCATCAGCAGTATTGACCTTCAAATGAGTGTGAGGTCGTCTTCAACAGTCGACAAGGTTGCAGTGATCCAGATGGATACAGAAGTCCTTCAGCAGTTCTGGAAGGAGATAAACGTTTTCTCTGAACTGTGGCCAAAACTTTCAGCTTCAGTAAGCACCTGGCAAAAAATAATCAGTTGTTGTGCTCAGGGTTTTTGTTCTGTTGTCTTGTTTTCTACAGAAAGTTGCTGATTGTACCTTATTTTTAGCAACACACAGAAAATGCCGGAGGAACTCAGCAGGCCAGGCAGCGTCTATGGAAAAGAGAGAACAGTCGACATTTTGGGGTCGAGACCCTTCACCTGGTTTGGGTCCCTGTTACTCTTTTCCATAGATGCTGCCTGACATGCCGAGTGCCTCCAGCATCCAGTTCATCCGTCTAGATCACCGCAGCCTTGGTAGACTTGACAAAGACGTCCTGCTCCTTTGAAGGTCAACACTGCTGACGCAGCCTCAAGTCGTTCATTTTAAATAGTTCCAACAGCACCGTGTGTGTGTGTGTGTGTTACTTTGGATTTCCAGCATCAGCAGATTGCCTCGCCTTTGTGCTACCTTACTGTTAGTTTATTCCATGGCCCTGGATTAATTGAAGCATTTCATTATGGTTAGCAAGACACTATGACAGCTTGGGGAGTTGGAGTTCAATTCCAGAGGAAGTTTGCACGTTCTCCCCGTGGAACTTGTGTGTTTCCGCCGGGTGCTCTGGTTTCCTCCCACGGTCCAAAGACGCAGCAGTTGGTAGGTTAACTGGTGATTGTAAGTTGTCCTGTGATTAGGCTACGGTTAAATCGGTGGATTGCTAGGCAGAGTGGCTCAGGGGGCAGTGCGGCCTCTTCCTAAAGTATCTAAAGAAAAGAAAGCCACACTGCCCAGCACCCATTGCTAATCACAGGACAGTTTACAATGACCAATCCACCTACCCACTGTCAGAGGAGACCCATGCGCACACGGGGAAGGACTTTCTTAGAGGAGCTGAACTTTGAACTCCAGCGCCCCGCGCTAACCGCCACACTACCGCGGCCCATTGGGCTGGAGGGGCCTGTTCCGTGCTGGATCGCTAAATAAAATTTCTGACCCTGCTGTGAGTTTGCTCTCTTGTAATGCCGTCTTACAGTGCTAAATTCCTGAGAAGTGATCAGTCGCCGAGTGCCTTCGAGGTACAACAAACCACACATCAGCCCACGGCTTGGGTGATCTATCGTTTTTCTTAATCCCCTTTCTCTTAAGTACTTGAACAAAAACGATGGGATTGTATTACACACGCAGTCTTGCAGAAATAAATATTTAACTCCAGTCAACAGCTGCTGCTTTTGGCTTAATCAGCAATAAGGAGCTTGTGGGTTTTTTTCCCTTTTGCAAGCACCAATAAGTTCATCAGAGGTTTATTTGTGTGTTAACTTGATACCCAGGTGGACATAACAGATCCCACTGTTTCTGGAGTAATATCTAATATTTATTTATTTAGAGAGAGAGTACAGAATAGGCTCTTTGGCCTAACAAGCTGTACTGCCCAGCAACCCAGCTTTTTAACACCAGCCTAATCATGGGACAGTTTACAATGACCAATTAACGTATTAACCGGTACATCTTTGGCCGTGGGAGGAAACCGGAGCACTTAGAGGAAACCTGTGCGGTTCAAGGGAAGAACGTACAAACCCCTTACAGACAGTTGACCTCTGAAATGCCCTGAGCTGTAATAGTCACAATACCATGCTGCCTAACCGGTGCCCTGGTTGTTTGTCTCTGGTAGAGCTCTTATAGATAGCGGGGTCAAGGGATATGGGGAGAGGGCAGGAACGGGGTACTGATTGTGTATGATCAGCCATGATCACAGTGAATGGCGGTGCTGGCTAGAAGGGCCGAATGGCCTACTCCTGCACCTATTGGCTCACATCACAGAATATCGGGCCATTATTAAATGGTCTGTGAGATCCTGCTGAGTACAGATTGTGGCTGCAGGGCTTCCTAAGTTATACAAATGACTACAGTTCAGAGGTTAGCTACGTCCCACAGAATGGCCAATCTGCCAGTCTTGTCTCAAGCGGCCTGCGTCTGTTTCCAGTCTCACCACAATACTTGAGCGATAAAACAGACTTTGGCAATCGGGTTTTAATCTCACGGGTGAGGTCACACCTAGAGTACTTCTGTACAGTTTTGGCAAAGAGACACAGTTCAGAAGCAGCTCCTTCCCTTCCACCATGAGCATTATGTCTTTACTCCTTTTAGTTTGCATTACTTATTCAGTTTTTGTACTGCGCTGCTGCAGAACAACAAATTTCACGTCATATTAGGCTGGAAAGAATGACAAGGTTTATAAGAACGTTGGGCGCAGGTGGTAAGGAGACTAGGAGGTGTATAAATCATGAGGACCCCTGGCCTAAACCTTTTCTATCCTTGCATCTGTCCAAGTCACCTAAATATGATGATTGTACCTGACTCAACTACTTCCTCATTCTGCATGGAGATGCTGCCCCCTCAGATCCTGTTCCCTCACCTTAACTTTATGCCCCCGGTTTGTGATTGTGTATCCCTGGGGAAGAACCGGGGGAACAGGATCTGAGGGGGCAGCATCTCCATGCAGAATGAGGAAATAGTTGAGTCAGCTACAATCATCATATTTAGGTGATTTGGACAGGTGCAAGGATAGAAAAGGTTTAGGCCAGGGGTTCCCAACCATGGACCAACACTATTAAGCAAGGGGTCCACGGACTGCAGGTTGGGCACCCCTGCGATCTGGCGCAAAGCTGAGCAAATAGGACTCACACGGGCACCTTGATTGGCATGAATGAGTTAGGCTGGTTACTGTACCGAATGAATCAATAAGCATTCAGGTTAAACTCTCCCATCTATATAGTACAGAGTGTTGGGAGGAAGTGGAGTGGCTGCTGGGGTTGGTGTGAGAACAACAACTTGAACCTGAAGACAGAGGAAATCACTGGACTTGGGGAAGTGTAGATGAACCATCCCCCTCTGCGAATTCATGGCTACTGTAGAGAGAGTTAAGTACACGGAGTTCACATCACAGATGGCCTCACCTGGTCCCTTAATATCACCTCCATTTCCTATGATTAAAGCAAACAAGGCACCCCCCCCCCCCCCCCCAAACATCTACCATCAGGCAGGAGACTCCGATGCATAAAAACAAGAACTGTCAGGATGAGAAACACTTTCTTCCCCCAGGCCCTTGGGCTTCTGAACTCCCTGCTGCAGCATCTTCAAAATGTCACTGGTTAATCTGGCCCATACCTTCAAATATTTAATATTAATGCACTTTAGTTTGTTATTTATGTGTGATTCAGCTGTAGATTTTGTCCTCATCTTCACAAGTTACTCTGTGTTGTGGGTACTGCTGTGCTTTACACTCTGGTTCGAAAAAACATTGTCTCATTTTGAGATATGGTTATATACATTATATGCCTGTATCTAGTTAAATGACAATAAACTTGACTTGATATGTCATCCTTGGATCCTTGAAATTAACTCTCCCCGCACTCCCTAAATATCTTCCTTTGTTTTTGTATCCCTGAGTTTACCCGAGTCAAACACTGTGGTTTCAGGTTACTCTGGTAAGTTAATTAGCTGCAAATTTGTCTTCGTTGCTGCCATCTGGAAGAAAGTACAGGAGCCTCAGAACTCACACTAACAGATTCGGGAACAGTTATTACCCCTCAAACATCAGGCTCTTAACCAGAGAGTGTAACTTCACTCGCCCCATCACTGATCTGTTCCCACAACCTATAGACTCACTTTCAAGGACTCTGCATATCACGTAATCGATAGGTATTGTTTATTTATTATTTTTATTTTATCTCTTTTATATTTGCACAGTTTTTTGCACACTGGTTGCTTGTCCACCCTGTTGAATGCGGTCTTCTGTTGATTCTGTTGTGTTTCTTGCATTTACTGGGTAACAAACCTCAGGGTGACATATGTACTTTGATAATAAATTTACTTTGGATTTGAACTTGAACTTTGATTAGCACTGTATTTAGTTGGAATGAACTGATGAATACAGATCTCTACTAGAGATCAAAATATTGGACCAGAAAGTTCCACAGCTCAGTAGACACCCTCCACGGACTCTGCTAACACTTCTCGTTGCCTCAGTAAAGCTGCCATCATAATCAGACCGCACTCACCCCTGACATTCTCTTTCCCCCCCTCACCCAACAGACAAAAGTCTGAAAGCACGTACCACCAGGCTTCTATCCACTGTTAGCGAATTCCCGGATGATAGTGTAGTGGTTAGCACAACGCTTCACAGTACCAGTGTCCCGGGGTAATTTTGCGGTGCTGACTGTAAGGCGTTGGTTGGTTCTCCCTGTGACTGCGTGGGTTTCCTCTGGGTGCTCTGGTTTCCTCCCACCATCCAAAGACATACTGATTGGTAGGTTATTTGGTCATTTCTAAATTGTCCCGTGATTAGGCTAGGGTTAAATTGGGGGTTTGCTTGCAGGTGTGGCTGGATAGGCTAGTCTAACCTATTCCACGCTCTTTCTCAACAAAATAAAAATAAGACGGACTCTTGGTTTCGTAATCTGCCTCGTTACCTTCTTGCACCTTATCGTTTACCTGCACTGCTCTTTCTCGGTAGCTTTTACACTTTATTCTGCGTTGTTCCCGTTTCACCTCGTTCTACCTCAGTGCACTGTGTGGTAATTGGATCAGTATCAGCAGTCTGCAAGACAAGCTTTTCACTGCATCTCGATAAATGTGACGATAATAATCCGATACCATCAGATGTCCTTGGTCGTGGAACCAAAGGAATTCCTTCTGAAGTTATCAGTAAGATTGAAAGAGTACAGAGAAAATTTACAAGGATGTTGCTGCGACTTGAGGACCTGAATTATAGGGAAAGGCTGAATAAGTTAGCACTTTATTTCCTGGAGATTGAAAGATGTGTTAGAGGTATACAAAATTATGAGGGTTAATAATAGGGTAAATACAAGAATTTTTTTCCACTGGTTGGGGAAAGACAAGAACTAGAGATCGTGGGTGAAGTACTTAAGGGGAACATGAGGGGAAATTTCTTCACTCAGAGGGTGGTGAGAGTGTGGAATGAGCTGCCAGCAGAAGTAGTGGATGTGGGTTCAATTGCAACGTTTAAGAGAAATTTGAATAAATACATGGTTGGGAGGGGTATGGAGGGCTTTGGTCCCCGTGCAGGTTGATGGGAGTAATAATAGTTTGGCACAGACTAAATGGGCTGAAGGGCCTGTTTCTGTGCTGTAGGGTTCTATAACTCTGTGGCAGGGGTTCCCAACCTGGGGTCCATGGGCCCCTCGGTTAATGGTAAGGCTCCATGGCATAAAAAACATTGCGAACCCCTGCCCTATGTATTTAGTAACATCGTTATCCACACTCACCAAGAAACGAAAGCAGGATCCAACGCTTTACGGAGCAAGTGACCCGGCTGCTGCCTGTAAGGAGTTTGTATGTTCTCCCCGTGACCACACAGGTTTCCTCCGGGTGCTCTAGTTGGTAGGTTAATTGGTCATTGTAAATTGTCCCGTGATTAAGCTAGATCAAAATTGGGAGGTTGCTGGGTGGCGTGGGTCTGTTCCAGGTTGCATGTCAATTAGATAAACTAAAAATGAAAGTGCTGAGAGTCGTCAGTAAATGTAAATGATTAGAGTGAAACTGACTTTAAATATTAATATCAAATTGCTACATAAGCTGCTAAGTGCTTTTGGGTGTCCTGATATTATAAAAGGATGTTTAGAAATTGCAGATCCTGTGATATTCACATTTTAAAATTTCATAAAGCTGGTGTTAATTTTAAGGCTGATGAAGTGAATCCAACTCTCTCCTTCCTTCTAGTTAAGCGAGTAAAACTTGACAAACTTGAAATGCCGTGGGTACTGAAGGTATAAATGGGCTTCATCCCCGCTTCAAACCGAGCATCCTCTATGTCTGAGGACAGGCGTCTGCATGTCAGAGATTCCAATCGTGGAAGATCAGTCCTTCCCCAACACCCACCAAAGTTTGCTGAGAGCCGCTCCCAGAGAAAGATACAGGAGCATATTTTTCAAAAAGGGTGGAGATACGTCTCTAGCAAAGAAGGTGTAAGGCACTCCTTTGCCGCTAGTCTGCGGGACCCCCATGGGCAAGGTGTGCAGTCATCCCGCCTCTCCCGGATGTTCCGGGGGTCTCCCGCATATTGATAGCGACTCCCTGACGCCTGCGGATTATATACAGTTTTGAGAGGAAGAGCGAGAAGGAGCATCCTGATTGGTCTCTCTTTGTGCTAAGTAGACCTATCAGTTTTCTCTGTGGGCGGGCTTTACAGTTGACCTCAAAAATAATGACAGTATTGCTCGCTGCACTGTTTGCAACAGTGACTTTTCTATTGCCGACGGTGGGTTAAAATGTAAAAGACATGTTGAGGTGAGTTTAACAGGTGTCATTCGCTCATTAGCATAGCTAATGTTACTTAAACTAGCTGGCTAGCTGCCAAGGAGCTACTCTGTCAATGTCCTACGTGATGAGGCCAAACTCCCGGTAGACTTGCTTAAAGTTGTGATAGAATTTTTAAAAAAAGATCTCTGTGATAATGTAAGTACATATTTTAATGTCACATTTTCTGCATACACCCAACTTGGTTTACAGATTAGACAAAATCACTAAACAATGTATTACATACACCCTTGGAGGTTGACCGGGGTGGGGGGTGCTACCTCCCTGAAATGAGTCTTTGTAGGGTGGGATGTCTGGGTGTAGCACCCGCTTTGCCCACCCCCCCCCCCCAAGCCAAGCTCATGTGAACCCATGCATATCACAAGTCCTAGTTATGTGACCACTGACACTAGGCAGACAATCTCTGAAGAGTATTGATAATGGCTGGGGTCACCTGTCTTGTAAAGACACTGCCCAGGAGAAGGCACACCACTTCTGCAGAAAAAAATGCCAGGAATAATCATGGTCGTGGAAAGACCTTGATTGCCCATGTCATAGGTCACAGCACATGATGATAAAAAGTCCAGATGAAAGATCTCCGCCTGAAGCATCGACTATACTTTTTTTTCCATAAATGCTGCCTGGCCTGCTGAGTTCCTCCAGTGTGTGTGTGTTACTTGGATTCTGGCATCTGCAGATTTTCTCTTGTTTGTGATTACAAAAAATACTTAATTGGTTGTAAATAAAAATTTTAAAAGATAGTTGGCCAAGTACATGGATAGGAAGGATCTAAGGAAAAAGAAGGATAAAGAAAGTTTTGCTTTTTGTCACATGACCATCAAAAAGTGCAGTGAAATGCATTGTTTGTGTCTGATCAGTGGGGATTGTTGTAATGTTTTTGGCAGCTACCTAAATCACTAACTCTAAGCTTAATGTCTTTGGAATGTGGGAGGAAACTCAGGCAGTCATGAGGGAGAACGTACTAACTTCTTACAGGCAGTGGCGGGAATTGAACCCTGATCAGTGATGACAAGCAGTGTAAAGCGATGTGCTAACTTCTATTCTACTGTGCCACCCATTTAAGATTTGGATTTAGGTTCAGAAGGTTTTAGGCCAAACACTAGCAAATGGGACTAGCTTGGGTGGGGCACCTTAGATGGTATGGATTAGTTGGACCGAAGGGCCTGTTTCCAATGCTAATGACTTTCTGGAAAGAATTCTAGTTGTGAGATTGGAATGTCCGTCCAACATGGTGTAAGAAGAATCCTCCAAAATATACGTAGAGTTGCTGACCCTTCGGTGTTTGTAGTGAGGGTGGGACTATGGTGAGTATGACCTGAAATGTTGACCCTATCTCTTTCCACAGATGCTGCTTGATCTGTTAAGTTTTCATGCAATTTCTGTTTTTATTTAGGTCAGGATCTTGGCTCCTTGGGAGGTGTATCAGTGTTTTGTTTTTATTTTACTTAGAGATACGGGGCCTTCGCCCCAACAAGCCTGCACTGCCCAATTACACCCCCGTGACCAATTGACCTACTAACCAATATGTCTTTGCAAATCGGAGCAAATCTACGCAGTCATGGGGAGAACGAACAAATTTCTTATCGCCAGTGGTGGGAATTGAACGGTCGCTATAAATTGCACTGTGTCGACCACTGTGCCACAAACAAGCTGCTGTAGATGCTGGGAATCCAAGCAACACACAATAAAGATCCTGCTGAAGGAGCTGGCCCAAAATGTCAACTGTACTCTTTGCCGCAGATGGTGCCTGGCCTGCTGAGTTCCTCCAGCGTCATGCATGCGATGCCCGTTTTCAGCAGCTCAGACCAAGTTGGCCATTATCTGTTGTTAGAAGTTAAAGGCTGTCTCTTCTTCCACAGGCGCAGACTCCAGCTGAACCCCAACCAGGCCTTCTTTCTGCTGGTCAACCAAAGGAGCATGGTCAGCGTCTCGACCTCCATCTCGGAGATCTACGAGCAGGAGAAGGATGAGGATGGCTTCCTTTACATGGTGTACGCCTCCCAGGAAACCTTTGGATGCTGAGGGTGACCGCAGTGGACTCATGGCGAAGTTCCCTGCATTTCATTAACTGGTCGAGGAAGAGCGAATTTCACTGTGTTTTTAAAAAAGAAAACAAAAAAAGCAAAACATCAGGATTGCCGTCCTGTACTCTTGTCACTCACACATACTAAGGTCGCATAGTGTACCAGGGTTGTGTAAAACATTGAACAGTCTTCTCTCACCTGTATCTATATGATTGGCAATTGTTTATTTGCTACTTATCGGTCTTTATTTTACTTTTTTTTTCATGGTTTTGTAATTAAACAAAAACAAATGTGATTAATGCATGGTCCACCTACCCAAGCAGTGAGGAGTTTTAAGACCTTATTGATCACTGACATGAAATTCTGGAGGCTGGAGACAGAGATTGAGGGATATATATACATAGATACTTATATATATATATATTTTAAAAAAGTACCAATGACTTTAGAACTGATTCAAAGTCCATATTGAATATTGGTGCTTACAACACGGAGGTGAAGTGTTGGATGGGACGGGGCATGGGGTGAGAGAAATGCTAAAAAGCAACTTGGGACTGCATAATGCTCTTTCCTGGCTTTCACAATCGGCTATTTTATGTAGAATTTGCTTTTAATGCACTTTATAAACAGCACGGGTGTGTAGGAGGACCCATCTACTGTCACAGTGTAGCGTAAACCAAGTAGGTTTTAATGTAGATAATCAGCTCCTGTTAATCGTAACACTATTATAAATTCTTCACCCTAGTTACATTGCTCTCCAGTTGCATTGGGTAATATTTAATTTTTAATGTAGTTACAGTGCCTGTTAATGTGTGTGTGTGTGTGTGCGTGATAAAAAGGAAATTGCATTCATGGAAATTCTCATAATTGTTGATTTTTATTTCTCCTTTTGGAACAAAATGACATAATTTGCAAAAAAAATCCAATACAAAATTTTTGATTTAAAAAAAGTCCCATGTCTCCTTAATCTATGTTGTATTATGAAAAGCATAAATTGTCTTTATCTAGGATTTCTAAGTCTTCTAAGGAGCTGGGTACTATCAAGTTTGTTTAATGTTATTTCCTGTACATGTATAAAGGAGAACAAAATAATTGCTACTTCGAATCTGATGTGGCACAAAAATACAGTAAGATAAAAAAGCAATAATAATAAAGAACACAACAATCATAAAAACACAGTAAGTATAAATACATAAGATAGCTTATATAGACATAGATTGTTTGTCCATAGTGACACTAGGCACAGGATTATCTGTACATTAAGGTGACTCTGACTGAAAATGATAGTGTTGGTTGGGGGTGTGGAGGGTGGGTTAGTGGGTGGAGGTGTTGATCAGCCTTACTGCTTGGGGAAAGTAACTGTTTTTGAGTCTGACGGTTCTACCATGGATGATAATGTAGTTTCCTCCCTGATGGGAGTGGGACAAACACCATGAACAGGGTGTGTGGGATCCTTGCAATGTTACTGGCCCTTTTCCAGCACCGCTTTTATACATGTTATTGATGGTGGGTAGACTGGAGCCCGTGAACAGTTAGAACCCCACTGCCCAGGGAAGTCCTAGGTTTGATCATCAGCTGTATCTGGTGCAGACCTCATTGAGACCTGATGTAGACTGGAGGACTGCCTTGTTGAGTAACTTTGCTCTTCCCATAACTGGCAGGATTTCCCAGTGCCCAACCATTTTAACTCCACTCCCTTTCCCATTCTGACGTGTCAGTCCATGGACTCCTCTGCTTGGAGAAGCAACACTTCATTTCATCTGGGTAGCCTTCAACCTGATGGCATAAACATTGATTTCTCTAACTTTCAGTAATTTCTCCCCCTCTTTTTCCATCCCCATTCTGGCTCCCCTCTCACCCTTTCTCCCATGATCCACTGTGCTCAATCAGATTCCTCCTTTACCTCTTCCACCTATCACCTCCCAGCTCACTTCATTTCTCCTTTCCCCACTCACCTACCTTCCTCCTCACCTGGCTTCACCTCCCTGTTTGGACTCTTGCCCTTTCCCTCCCCCCCCAATTCTGGTTTCTTTCCCAGTCCTGATAAAGGGACTCACTGATGTTTCAGACCATTTATTCCTTTCTATAGATGCTGCCTAATCTGACCAGGCAGCATCTATGGAAAAAAAAAATACAGTCGATGTTTCAGGTTGAAACCCTTCAGCAGGACTGGAGAAAAAAAAGCTGAGGAGTAGATTTGAAAGGTAGGGGAGGGGAGAGAGAAACTCCAGGTGTAGGTGAAACTTAGAGGGGGAGGGATGAAGCAGAAAGCCAGGAAGTTGATTGGTGAAAGAGGCAGGAGGCCATGGAAGAAAGAAGAAGGGGGTGGGGGGAGGAGCACCAGAGGGAGGCAATGGGCAGGGGAGTTGATAACATGAGAGGGACAAGGGGATGGGAAATGGTGAAGGGGTGGGGGCATTACTGGAAGTCTGAGAAACCGATGTTCATGCCATCAGGTTGGAGGCTACCCGAACAGAATACAAGGTGGTGTTCTCCAACCTAAGTGTGGCCTTATCCCGGCAGTGGAGGAGGCTGTGGATGGACATATCAGAATGGGAATGGGAAGTGGAAATAAAATGGGTGGCCACCAGGAGATCCTGCTTGCTCTGGCGAACAGGGTGTAGATACCCAGCAAAGTGGTCTCCCAATCTACCTTGGGTCTCGCCAATATACGGGACACACCAGGAGCACCGGACACAGTATACGACCCCAACAGACTCAAAGGTGAAGTGTCGCTTCACCTGAAAGGACTGATTTGGGGCCCTGAATGGTAGTGAGGGAGGAGGTGTAGGGGGCAGGTATAACACTTGTTCCGCTTGCAAGGGTAAGTGTTAGGAGGGAGATCAGTGGGGAGGGATGAATGGACAAGGGAGTCGCGCAGGGAGTGGTCCCTGCGGAAAGCAGAAAGTGGGGGGAGATATGTTTGTGGTGGGATCCAATTGGAGATGGCTGAAGTTACAGAGAATTATCTTTCCTGGAGGTAGTGAACCAGAGCTGCACACAGTACTCTAAGTTCAACCTCACCGACATCATGTTCAGCTTCGACCTCTGTACTCAATGCCCTGATTTATGAAGGTCGACGAACCAAAAGCTCCTTTACTTGCCCTACTATTCACTGTGCAAGTCCTCCCAAAATACAACACCTTACACTTGTCTGCATTAAATTCCACCTGCCATTTTTCAGCCCATCTTCCCAGCTGGTCCAGATCACACTGCAAGGTTTGACTGTCTACTATGCCCCAATAGACAAATTCACTAATCACTTACTACATTATCATTCAAATGGCAATGGACCCAGCACTGATCCTTACAGCACACCACTAGTCACAGGCCTCCAGTTAGAATGACAATCATCTACTACCAATCCCTGGCTTCTCTCACCAAGAGGTGAACCTGCAAGTGGTGGTATCCCAGCTGTTTGCAGCGCATACTGCTTGGTGGTAGAGGCCATGGTATTGAAAGAGAAGGTATCGAGTTGTTGCGGTGTGCTTTGTGGAGATGGTGAGAAGTTTTAGGCTCCATATCTAAGAAAGGCTGTGCTGACACTGGAAAGAGTCCAGAGGAAGCTTTTGAGAATGATCCTGGGATTGGATGCTCTGGGTCTGTACTCGCTGGAGTTTAGAAGAATGAGGGAGGGGTGTACAGGTTATTGAAAGGCTTGGATGTGGAAAGAATGTTTATAATAGTGGGAGGGAGCCAGACCAGAGGGCTCTGTCTCAGAATAGAAAGATGTTCCTTTAAAACAGGCATGAGGAGGAATTTCTTCAGCCCAAGGGACGTGAATCTGTGGAACTCATTGCCACAGGCAGCTGTGGAGGCCAAATCATTGGGTGTATTTAAAGTGGAGGTTGATAGGTTTTTGATTTGTGAGGTGGTCAAAGGTTATGGGGAGATGGCAATAGAATGGGGTTGAGGTGGTTAATAAGTCAGCCATGATGAAATAGGGGAGCAGACTTGACAGGCCAAATGGCCTAATTCTGCTCCAATATCTTATGACCTTATGCAGAATGTGCCTTCGCTGGAAGGAACTAGTGCTCCAGTACGGGGGGTATCCTGCATGCAACATAGTTTCTGAAGTGTTTACTGTATCTGCATTCATCCAGCTGGGCATTCCAGTGGAAAGCATTCCATTGCACTCCCAACTTGTTTTTTGCTTCTTGTAGCAAAAGCTTTGGGATATCAAGAGCAGGGCACAATGGCAGGGTAGCAGTTAGTGCGATGGTATTACAGGTCAAGGCATTCCTGAGCTCTGAGTTCCATTCTGGCTGCATCTGTAAGGAGTTTGTACGTTCTCCCTGTGACCCTCTGGATTTCCTCTGGGGGCTCTGGTTTCCCCCAGAGTGCAAAGACGTACTGCTCATTGTAAATTGTCCTGTGATTAGGCGAGCTTTAAACAGGTAGGCTGCTGGAAGGGCCCGTTCTGAGCTGTATCTTGAAATACAAAAAGTAACTAAAAATAATTAAATCAAGTGACGAGATACCAAGCCTCTGAACTGTTCCTTCTGTCACACGACTAGTTTCTAGGCTTGGAAAAATGTAATGGGTGGAGTGGTGTATTTATTTTTTAATCAGGCTTATTTGTCACGTGCACATTGAAACATACAGTGAAATGTGTCATCTGCTTCAAAACAAATTGTGCCGGGGGCAGCCCACAAGTGTCGCCACACTTCTGATGCCAACATGGCATGCCCACAACTTAGTAACCTTAACCACGCATTTTGGAATGTGGGGGAAAACTGGAGCAGCTAGAGGAAAGCCACGGGTAGAATGTACAAACTCTTTACAGACAGTGGCGGGAATTGAACTGGTCCGGTCTACGGTGCAGTTAGTCTCTGTTTATTTTATTTATTTCAGATACAGTGCAGAATAGCCCCTTCCAGCCACACTGCCCAGTTTAATCCTAGTCCAATTACGGGACAATTCACAATGACCAATTAACCTACCAACTGCTACATCTTCGGACTGTGAGAAACCGGAGCACCAGGAGAAGACTCATGCTGTCATGGGGAGAACGCATTGTGCTAACCACTACACCACCGTGCCGCCCCAGGAGGTGGTAATTACTTATAACACATGCTCAGTATAAATGTCACTTACCACATCAGCCTGTGCCTTGATCTTGTGAGGGACAGGCGTACGCAGCTTCATCTCCCGAATAGTTGTAAATGAAATGGAACACTTGCGCAGTACGCAACGAACGCCCGCAGTCTGACTTTGTGATGGAGCAGAGGTCACAGATGAAGCAGCTG
The DNA here is from genome assembly GCF_048418815.1 of Hemitrygon akajei. Taxonomy (NCBI): domain Eukaryota; kingdom Metazoa; phylum Chordata; class Chondrichthyes; order Myliobatiformes; family Dasyatidae; genus Hemitrygon; species Hemitrygon akajei. Next base: position 159,939,465 of record NC_133134.1, on the reverse strand, counting down.
AAGATGTTCTGGCCCAGAACATTGCCCAACCATTTTCATAACAGGAAGATGTTTCTCATATGCAGCCTCTCAATATTATAATCCTTGGGAATATAACTTTGTTCTCCTCATCACAAGTCACGGATGAAGAGAAAGATATAGAGCAAGCATGTGAAAGAATATAATGAACAGTCTAGAGGCGTTCCCCAGTGACATTTATAGTGGTTCACATCCACTTGAACTATTTTTAAAGCAAACGATGACTACCACTCAAACCGCCCTCTTAACCAAAGAATTTGCTCATGAGACATAGGAGCAGAATTAGGACACTTGGTCCATTGAGTCTGCTCCACCATTCCGTCACGGCTGATTTATTATCCGTCTCAACTCCACTCTCCTGCCTTCTCTCTGCAACATTTGATGCCCTTACTAATCACGAACCTATCAATCTCCATTTTAAATATACCCAATGACATGGCTGCCATTGCCATCTCTGACAATGAATTCCACAGATTCACCATCCTCTGCCTAAACTCCCGACACATTTCAAATTATAGTTGGAGACCAGGCTTGTTTGAAGAAAACGGTGCCCAATTATCACCAGCATATAACCTAAAGCACCAGAGGTCTCAACATACTAGACCACTGCTACACTAAGATGAGGAATGCCTGCTGTTCCTTGGCCAGACCACATTTTGGTAAATCAGATCATTTGGTTGCCCTCCTCTTACCTGCGTACAGGCAAAGCCGAAAAAGCAAAGCGCTCCAGAGATCAAGAAAACTAGAAGGTGATAGGTTGGGGGAGGGGGGGGAGGAGGAACGGCTACAGGATTGCTTTGAGTCAGTGGACTGGGCTGTGTTCAATTACTCATCTAGGGATCTGAATGAATACACTGTGATTGTAATGGCCTTTATTAAAACAGCTGTAGATGAGTGCGTCCCCACTAAATTTTTGAGTCTTCCTCAATCAGAAGCCCTGGATGAACTATGAGATCCAAAATTTGCTGAAGGTATGATCTCCGGAAAGCCATCTCATGGATCAGATGGAGATTCTGGGACCAAACTTGGATTGAGGGATGCTTGACAGCTGTGGCAGGGCTTGAATGCGATCACTTCCTACAAAGTTAAATCAAGCAACCTGGGAGACAGCAGGGCTTCACTTCCAGATGAGCTCAGTGCCTTCTATGCTCACTTTGACTGTCAGAACATGGCAAACTATCACAAACCCCCACATTTCCCGATGATCCTTTGATCTAGGCCATCCTCTTGTTGCTGCTGCTACAGGCTTGCACCATCAGGTTCAAGAACAGGTACTACCCCTTAACCTTCAGGCTCTTGAACAAAGGGGATTCACTCGCCCATCCATTGAGATGTTCCCACAACCTATGATCTCACTTGCAAGGACTCTTTATCTCATGTTCTTATCATTTATTGCTATTTATTTATATTTGCATTTGCACAGTTTGTTGTCTTCTGCATTCTGGTTGATCTTTCATTGATCCTTTTATAGTTACTAATCTATAGATTTGATGAGTATGCCCACAGGCAAATGAATCTCAGGGGTGCATATGGTGACGTACAAGTACTTTGATAATAAATTTACTTAAAACTTTTATATAAAAGAAATCCTTCTTATCTTTTCTAAAAGGATATGCCCTCTGGTCATAGACATCCTCACAATAGGAAACTTCCTCTCCACACTCTCTGTTCTAATGGAATGTCTTATTCTGATGGACTCTTAAATTTTAAGGAAAACATTCCATTACATGGGATAATAATGTGAACTAAAAAATTCAGAGGAAGGCTTTTGATCAACTTTATCAATAGCATCTTTTGATCATTTTGGGATGTAGAGCAGAGTGTGGTATAACACAAGATTGTAAGGAAGAGAATGTATTGTACAGTTAATGATTGACAATAATACTTTATCCCATTTATCACATACAGACAGAGGCGGCACACATACACACACAGACACACGTTTTTGCAGTAAGACCAACTCCACTTCCCATGATGATGAACAGCTAACCAGATGTTACATTCACCCAACAGAAAAGACAACCCTTCATCTGGCATTTATGTAACTCAGCCATTAAGACTGGTTTTCCTGAGCCCCTTGATAGCAGTGTTGGAAGTTCCTGCCTTGTGACTCAAACTAGAAAACACCTGAGAAAAAGGAGATGTGTTCACATTCTGCGGGAGCCCTTGTATTTAGAGGCCCGCCATCAGGTAACGTATTGCAAAAGGGAACGTGTACAAATATTGAGCCAGAAGTACCTGAGTTCTCAGGCCGGTATTGTTCCAGTGAAATGCCCCTTTGTTGTTCAGAAATAGAAAATAAAATTAAGGACAACTTTTTTAAAAAAACATACTCTATAACATTTCATGTTGACCACAATCTGAGCTTAAAAATCTTCCTGTGTTTTCAGCTCTTTTTAAAAACAAATACATTTTAAGTGATTGAATCCTGCAATCCGTTGCTGCCCCACAATAGGTACATCAGTTAACGATGCCCTTAGCAACAGTATCTTCCATAGAAAATAACATCAGGAACTTTCGTGTTAATAAGTGGGTGCTAATGGTCCTTTAAGAAAGAATGACGTGTGCCTCTTTCCCGTCCTTGGATTTTAAATGAAGTCCCTTGACAAGATGATACTCTCTACGTATGAAGGCGTAGAAATAATCAGAAACCAACAGAATCTGTGGAAGAATGAGACATAACCAATCAATACAAAAGTGTTAAATACCAATGCCTCAAACTACACTGCTAAAGATTTAAAACAGGTAATGCTGTACACACGTATGCACATGTCCTTTGCTTTAACTAATGCTCTGATAGAAAGGCCATGAGTTATGGGTGAGAGATGAAATGTTTAAGAGGAACATGATTGGATCTTTTTCACTTAAAGCAGGGGTTCCCAATTTTTTTATGCCATGGACAAATACTATTAAGCAAGGGATCTGTGGACCCCAGGATGGGAACTCCTGACTTAGAAAGTTAGGCAGCATCTATGGAAAGAAATAGAGGTCGTAGGTTAAATATTCAAGTGGAATTTGAGGGGGAACTTCTTTACTCAGAGGGTGGTGAGAGTGTAGAACAAGTAGTCAGCAGAAATGGTAAATGCAGATTTGATTTTAACATTTAAGAGAAATTTGGATAGGAGGGGTATGGAGGGCTAAGGTTCTGGCACAGTTCAATAGGGACTTGGCAGATCAATAGGTTGGCATGGCATGGACTAGATAGATGGGCCATAGGGCCTCTTGGATAGGTACACGAATGGGAGGGGTATGGAGGACTTAGGTTCAGGCACAACGTCGTCAATGGGATTAGGCAGATCAATAGGTTGCCATGGACCAGATGGGCCATAGGACCTCTTTCTGTGCTTTAGTGTTCCATGACTCTATAAACTGGAGTTTGCAACCATTATTATCCATCACTATTAAAATAAATTAAAAGTTCTAGGGTGCTATTCAAGTTGGGTTAGGTGCTTGCAATGTTTTACAAGATCATGAATGTAGCTCCAAGAATACTTAAGCAGCTCAACACCATCCAGTCTAAAACATCGGCCCAAAAGGTTTATTCCTTTCCATAGAAGCTGTATTTCGTGTGTTACTCTGGATTTCCACCATCTGTAGAATCTTGTGTTGATGTAAACTCTGCTGCCTGCAATTCCCCTCCATATCACACATTGTTCTGACCTGGTAATGGGTCATTAGATCATAGTCAGATCCTGCAACTCTGCACCCAACACTACTGTGGGAAATCAATGACTGCAGCAGATCAAAGTAATTGCTCACCACTGCAATCTCAAGCACAATTAGGAATGGCAATAAATGTAGTCCTCTGCAATTAAGACCACAAGACACAGGAGCAGAATTAGGCCATTCAGCCCATCAAGTCTGCTCCATCATTCCAATTTAGGGACGGCACGGCAGTGTAGTGGTTAGCACAACACTTTACAGTACAGGTAACCCATGTTCAATTCCCGCCGCTATCTGTAAGGGGTTTGCATGCTCTCCCTGTGACTGCATGGGTTTCCTCTGGCTGCTCCAGTTTCCTCCCACAGTCCACAGACATATCAGTTGGTAGGTAAATTGTCCTGTGATTAAGGTAGTATTAAAATCCAGGGATTGCTGGGTGGCACAGCTCGAAGGGCTGAGAAAGACCTACTTCATGCTGTGCCTTAATTTAAAAAAAACATGGCCGATTTTATTATGCCTCTCAACCCCATTCTCCTGCCTTCTCCCCATAACCTTTGATGCCCTTACTGATCAAGAACCTATCAATCTCTGCTTTAAATACCCAACAATGACTTGGTACCACAGCTGTCTGTGGTAATGAATTCCATAGGCTCACCACCCTCTGAAATTCCTCTCATCTCTGTTATAAAGGGAAGGCTTCTATTCTGATGCTGTGCCCTCTGGTCCTCGAGTCTTCTACTATTGGAAACATTCTCTCAATACCCACTCTATCCAGACCTTTCAATATTCAAAAGGTTTGCAATCTTTCTAAACTCCAATGAGTACTGACCCAGAGCCATCAAATGCTTGAGTGCATTTGCAGAAACACAAACAAAAACAGACTTGCTCTGCTGTATTTATCAAAAGTAAAGCATGCACAAGATGACACCAAGCAAATAACCCTGACCTGGATACATCACCGAATCTGTCTGGCACAACACCCTCTGGCCTGTACCTATGTGTTCTTTCAGAACATATATCTGACTTGATCCCAATGCGTGCAGAGTCAGGTCCTATAGGACTCCAGTTGAATTGTCAGCATACAACACAAATGACAAGCACCCTTCCTGATCACATGAGAGTGGGGAAAATACATAGACAATTACTCTCCCATTTACCCAGACAAACCTTCTCTGATATCAATCCAATGGGTTCAACAATTACAGCAAACCTCTGCAATACTGGGACCAGGTTACGTTCTTAGAAAATGCTCCATATCATGATTTTCCCTAACATGAAGCCGTGTCAAGCAGTTTATTAATTTCTCCCCCACCCTACATATAAATTTTGAGAGAGCAAATTCTACTGTTTCTCAAATTTTTGGCTAGCAAATTCTGTGACCCGAACACCAGGATCCCCTATCCTCTTACCTGCCCAACATTAAATGCCAAGGTAATGGCATAGTAGAAGTTGGAATTTGCACTTCCAGAATAGATCCAGAGATGCCACAAAACTGGGAACAACACTGCTGAGGAGATCAGCATGCACGATACCACAAAGATGTTCCGAAGGACTGAAAAGTACAATTTTAGAATCAGAATGAATTTTATTAACACTGATGCCATGAAGTTTGTTATACACTAGCAGTTCAATGCAATAAAAATTACTACGTTACAATAAGAAATATATAGCGTTACGTACCCGTGGGAATCTTGTACCTGTCACGTGACCGTGATGTAATTGAGGCTATGCTGGACATGAGGTAATGGTCTTGTGATGGGGGAGTGACGTCATTTTCCCGCCAGTGAGAGGTCATGTGATAGTTTTTTTCAACAGGGTATAAAAGGAGAACCCCACCCTGTGACGCAGGGCAGTCGGTGGTTGATTTCACTAGTGAGTCTGCATTGCTGCGTATTTCGATGTATGACTCAGTTTTATTTTAAAGTGGAGTTTTATTTTCTGCCTTAAGTCTCAAAGGTTATTGCTGGCAGTTCCACTCCAATACTGCCAGTCCAGTCCGTGGAGAGTGAAGATTTTAAAGGAGTTTGGAAATCCCAAAGGATTGGGAAAGTTAATGTCGACGGTGAAACAGATTCGACCTTTGTTTAATCTTCACACAAGGAATTAGTAGCCTGTGTCCATGTTAACTCCTGCTTTGTCAAAAGAGAGCAGAAAGAGTTGGATGCAGAGTTTCGCCAAGGAAAGGTCAGCGCCTTTAAGCCGTTTTATTTCCTTTGACCGTAAATCCTCTGGGAAATAACATACTCCGGCTGGGATCAGCAGTAACAACATGGAAAGGATTTAAGTACGGGAAAGAAAGCCTCTCCCAAGCGACTGAGTAAAACTTTGGACTTTCGCATTACTACTTCTAGGAACTGCTTTTGCATTATCGCTTCAAGAACTGTACAAGCTGCCGCAAAGCAGCTGACTTCCGGTTACATTAGTCGTTTGTTTACTTTTGGGTTTTTTTTTACAGTGTTTAATAAATGTTTTATTTGTTATAAAAACCTGTCTCAATTATATAGTCATTGTTGCTGATTTGTAACAATAGAAAAATAGATAAATAGTGTAATAAGAGAGCAAGGTAGTGTTCATGGGTTCATCGATTGCTCAGAAATTTGATGGCAGAGGGGAATAAGTTGTTCCTAAAATGTTGAGTGGCCCCTCAAGCTCTTGTACCTCACTCCTGATGGTAACAATGAGAAGAGTATTTGTTCTGGATGGTGAAGGCCCTTGAGAATGAATGCTGCCTCTTTTGAAGATACCATCAATAATGGAGTTGGCTGAGTCTGCAACTCACTGCAACTTTATCTGACTGTGTGCACTGGACCCTCCATACTAGGCAACGATGCAGCTAGTCAAAATGCTTTCCACGATACAGCTGTAGACATTTGCTAGAGTCTTCGGTAACATACCAAATCTCCTCAAAATCCTAATGTAGTCTCTGATGTGCCTTCTTTGTAATTGCATCAATATTGGATAAATCATCTGAGATGTTGACATCCAGGAACTTGAAGCTGCTCGCCTTTTCCATAGTTTATTTGGCTTCATTAATTCAAATACTGAAGCAAGAGGCAATCAATCTCAACAGGAGAGGTCACTGTATCTTTCCTTTGCATAATCGCAATGCTGCAGATTTACACCGAACTTGATCAGAGCTTGAGAGATAAGCCTGCTGCTCACCAACATAATCAAAAAGCCATTTGCTTTACTCAACAGACTTGAAGGATGACTGTTTCCACTTTGCTAGAATGTAAAAGGCTTAAAGATGAACACTTAGGTCACTTGACCATGAAAGAAAAAGAAACTTATTACCCCGTTTATTTTATTGGAATTGGTTTACTACTGTCACGTGTACCAAGATACAGTGAAAAGCTTGCCTTGAATTCTGTTCATACAGATCAAGTCATTACACAGTGCATTGAGCTAGGATAGGGTAAAACAATAGTAATGCAGAATAAGATGTACAACACTGTGCAAAGATCTTAGGCACCCTAGATTTTTTTATATGACTTCAGATGGTATGGTCTCCAGAGTCCTGATCTCAAGATCACTGAGACTGCCTGGGATTACTTGGAGAGACAGAAGCAAGCGAGGCAGCCAAAGTCTGGCATTCTCCCTATGACCGTGTGGGTTTCCTCCAGGTGCTCTAGTTTCTTCCCACAGTCCAAAGACGTACTGGTTGGTAAGTTAACTGATCACTGTAAATTGTCCCATGATTAGGCTAGTATTAAATCAGAGGAATGTGGGTGGTGCAGCTCGAAGGGCCTACTCTGCGTTGTAGCCCAATAGATAAATAAAACAGTGGCAAGTTCTCCAAGATGCTTGGAACAACCTACAAACCAATTTTCTTAAAAAACTACACATCAACGTACCTAAGAGCAATGGCTTGTACAAAAAGCCATCATGTATCTAAGATACCGTAGGATTTATGATATAGGAGGCGACATTTCCCTGTGGAGATCTGCTTCATCAGCAAGAAATATTACAGAGAAAGAAACATTGTTAGTGTCAAACATATTAATTCAGTTTTATACTTACATCGGTAAAGGTGATTCCACATGGGTAGGAACGCCATATACAGTGCTACGTCACCCACAGTCGGGTAACTCTTAAAAATTGCAATGATTGCAATCTGAATGAACATGAAGAACATGGGATGATCTCTGCAAAATGAATACAGAGTAATACATCATTCAGAAACAGTTTACTAAAAACAAAAACTATGGATAAGCCAACAGATTTAGAACCCTTGCACCGTAGTCAGTTCTGAACATTCAATGCCCAACAGCTGATACAATGCCACATAATTCTGGCAGTTAATTAATCTTTTTATAATTCATTACAAACTAAAGAATAGTAATTTACAACAAGTATTTGAGTGGGCTGTTCTTGCTTGCCTTATTAAGTCATCCTTTCCATCAACAGAGTAAATTAAAAGATAGGTTAAGGATCACCTCAATGGATCCATTCATTATAAATGAAGTACAAGAAATACCCTCCATCCTGGTGGTACAAATACAGATTTCTTCTTCCAGTGAAGGAAAAGTTTTTCTTCTTTGTGCTCTTGGTAAATGTCAATTACTGGAGGATATGCACTCAAGATAAGAGTGGGAAAGTTTAAAGGAAATGTACTGTATGGGGTAAGGTTTTTTAGCAGAGTGTTAAGTGTCTGAACTGGTTACTGGAAGCAGATACAACAACGACACATGAATATGCCGAGAAAGGAGGGATAAGGATCTTGTAAGGGATTTAGTTTAATTTGACAATGTGTTTGACACAGGTATAAAATTCAAGATTGTTTAATGTAATTTCAAGTACACAAGTGCAAAAGGAGAATGAAATAATTGCTACTCAAGATCCTATGCAGCACAAAAATCAAAAGATAAAGAACAAAATAATAATAAAAAACAGAATAAATATAATTACATAAAATAGCATATATACATAAATTGATTGTGTGTCCATAAAGTGATGCTAGGCTCAGGAGTGCCTGTACATAAGGTGACTCTGACAGGGAATGATAAAGAAATGGTGGAGGGGTGGGTTAGTGGGTGGAGGTGCTGATCAGCTTTACTGCTTGGGGAAAGTAACTGTTTATGAGTCTGGTGGTCCTGGCATAGATGCTACGTAACCTCCTCCCAGACTGGAGTGAGACCAATGAACAGGGTGGGTGAGATCCTTTCCAGCAAAGAATGTACTGGGAATAGCCATTTTATCTGAACAGCTTTTCAGAAGTCACGCTCTTAGTGTGTAAGGATGTATGGATGATGTATGAGAAGGATGGCAATACTTGTGGAACAATGTACAACAATGTCTGGGGAGGGAAATGGATCAGCCATGATGAAATGGCAGAGCAGACTCGATGGGCCAAGTGGCAATAACCTGCTCCTACATTTTATGGTCTAAAATAAAGCACCACAAAGGTGTATTTAAGGAAACTCAGACCTGAACTGTTTCTCATTCCACAGTTGTTGCTTGCTCAGCAAATTTATGTCATTATAACAAAAATGGAGTTAACATTGTAAATAGTAAAGGAAATCTTACCTTAATTTCACAGATAATGGAAGAGTATAGAAGAATACGTTGATTTGAAACACACACACGAAAAATAGCCGGAAGTGCTCAAACATCTCGGCAAAGAAGTACCAAAATAGCCCAATGTTTGGTGTAAGGTCTGGAACAGAAAGACTAGAAGAAACAAAAAGATTTTAGGTGTTAAAATGGGTGTAGGTTTTATTCACAAACTTATGCCTAGTGATAATATTTAACAACCAATTCACACTAATTTCATCCTTTCTCACAAGGAACCTCAGGGTAGTACATGATAACATATAGATAGTCTGATAATAATTTTACTTGGAACTTGAACTTTGATGTATCAGTTGGAAGAAGCACTTCTGCACTTCCTGACCAACACCAATACTACAGGCATTCTTCACCTTATGGACTCAGACCTCCCCAGCCTCTTGCAGCTGCAGTCTGCAAAACACAACTACCCGTGGCTAAAAACAGAATGATCACGAATATGACGACCGGAAATTTGGGTGTCATAGTGGTGTGGCTGTTAGCATGATGCTGTTACAACTTGGGGCATTTTGGAGTCCAGAGCTCAATTCCGGCTCCGTTCCGTAAGATGTCTCTGTGCATCCTCCTTGTGGAATGTGTGGATTTTCTCTTGGTCTTCCAGTTTCCTCTCATAGTCCAAAGATTCAGAATCCGGTTTAATATCACTGGCAAATATGTGAAATTTGCTAACTGTGCAGCAACAACACAATGCAATACATGATAATACAGAAAAAAAATTGATTATAGTAAGTGTGTGGGTGCATGTGTGCATATGTGTGTATATATGTATTTTTTTTAAAAGTCAGATCACATAAGTTGTGCAAAAACAGAAATAAAAAAAGTGAGGTAGTATTCATGGATTCAATGTCCATTTAGAAATCAGATGGCAGAGGGCAAGAAGTTGTTCCTGAATCATTGAGTGTGTGCTTTCAAGCTTCTGTACCTCCTTCCTGATGGTAACAATGAGAAGTGGGCATGTTCCTGGGTGGTGGGGGTACTTAATGATAGAGGTCACTTTTTTGAGGCACTGCTCCTTGAAGATGTCCTGGACACTATAGAAGATAGTGCCCACGAGGGAGCAGACTAATTTTACTTCAGTCCTGTGCAGTGCCCATCCCTTCCTCCATACCAGAAGGTGATGCAGCTAATTATAATACTCTCCACAGTAGAAATTTACGAGCACTATAGGTGACATACCAAACCTGCTCAAACTCCTAATGAAATATAGCCACTGTCTAGCCTTCTTTATAGCTGCATCAGTATGCTGGGACCAAGTTAGGTCTTCAGAGATAATGACACCCAGGAGTTTGAAATTGCTCACTCTGTCCACTTCCAATTCCTCTATGAGGGTTGGTGTGTATTCCCTCGTCTTACCCTTTCTGAAGACCACAATCAGTTCTTTGGACTTACTGACATTGAGTGCAAGGTTGTTGCTGTGACACCAGTTAACTAGATAGTATACCTCGCTCCTAAAAGCCCTCATCACCAGACATAAGTTAATTGGCCATTGTAAACTGTCGCGTGATTGGAATAGGGTTAATCAGGATTGTCAGTGGTTGTTCTGGCAACATGGCTCGAAGGGCCAGAAGGGTCTATTCTGCGCTGTATCACTAATAACTAAAATAAATTTTGAATGCCTGTACCTGTAACGAGATTGGTTACCTTACTAGGCCTTTGTTAAAATTTGAAATTGGCTGGTTTAGTTTTTGTTTTCTTGTGTTATTTTAACTTGTGACATGCAACTCCCCTGCTTTTGAAAATGAGATTAAGGACAGGAGGGTGTAAACAGTCCTGGATGTCCAATGATGGAAATGAATGACTGCATTTAATTTGGCTCAGGTGAGGCTATTGGTTGACTGAGATGGTGCCCTGGTGTCTAAGTAGTGGAGGCTTAACTTTGATGAAGCAGCCTTAAATGTGAGGATCATAGACTATTAAATAAGAGAATTTCTGTTTTGTTTCTGTTTTGTGACTAGACAGTGAGGTGGGTGTGTTTTTGAAAGTTCACTTTGTTCCCATTACCTTTTACAGGTTAATCAATTGTAAAGGTGATTGAAAACCCGTAGGAGCTTTCTTGTCTGTCTCTCTGTTCCATTCCCTTTCAACCTTAGATGAGAGCTGTTACCACACACCACCTTACTTTAAAAAAGACTGTAATTTTGGAAGTAATGATTTCAGAAATCAGCTGACACTTTTAGAATATTTTCTTAAAAGAAAAACTCACATGAAGCCGTATGTAGAGGGAATGAAACTCCACGAACTCAGCAAGAAGAATGACAAGCATAAGCTGATCAGCAAACAGCCGAAAAACATGACTGCGTATTTGAGCAAAAGTGCCAGGAAAGCCGTACTATGGAGATTCACTATTACATGGTTTTTCTGCAGCAACACATAAAAAAAGAATTTTAGGTATAACTTGAGTGCTCTTTTTTGCTAAGTGTTTAAGAATACTGTTTTTTGAAAATGGTATGGATATTTTGACCACAAGGTATAGAAGCAGAGTTAGACAATTCAGCCCATCAAATTAGCTCCACTATTCAATCACGGCTGAATTTTTTTCTCAGCTTCATTGTCTCCATAACCCTGAATCCACTTACCAATCAAGAACCTAATAGACTCTGTCATCTACTCCCAGTGACGGCCTCCACAGCCCTCTGTGGCACAGCTAAACCTCTGTCTCAGGGGGTCCCAATGTTTTTTATGCCATGAACCCCCCCCCCCCCACCATTACCAAGGGGTCCGTGGACCCCAGGTTGGAAACTGCTGCATTATCTGGAGGCAGGAATTCCTCATCTCTGTCCTAAAGGGGATTCCTTCACTCTGAGGCTGTGTCCTTGGATCTTAGACTCTCTTATTAATGGAAACATTTCCTCCACGTCCACTTTATCTAAGTCTTTCAGCATTTTGTAGATCTCAATGAGAAACCTCTTCAACCTTCTGAACTCCATTGAGTACTGCCCCAAAGCCATCAAACACTTGGACAGAGTGCTGCTATATGCTTGGAGGACCTTTAGGTCAGGTACATTCGAGACAGAATGAAGGTCCCTCTGTTCTGCCCAGATTGTACCTCAGATCCACTGCAGTAGCTAATAATATGGGAATGATGGTTACATCCTTAGACTACAGAGCAGGGCCTGGAATTGAGAAGACATCTTAAGAGGAGACACAATGCATGTGATTTTTCTAAGCACATCTACATTTTCAAACTCAGTGGTCCATCATATTGTATCAATTTGCCCAAGCAGACCCTTGGGTTTTTTGACAGTTAATGCAAACAACGCAGTCATTGTATGTTTCGATGTAAATGTGATGAATAAATTTGAATCTTGAATCAATACACGAGCACCACTCGGCTGTCAAGGAGGCAGTTATTTTCACTGTCATCGACATATTTAGTCAAAATGCAAGTTTTAAAATGTCTCTTAAAACTCTATCACACCATCTTATGGCATCTACTCAGATGTCTGCTTAAAAAGACAGAAGAGCTTGGTTAATAAAACTTAATGGGTTTGTCTCCTGTGATATTAGAACTCATTTCCTTTCCATATGATTCAGATCCAGATTAGCTCATTGTCATACACAAGAGTGCAATGAAATTCCTTATTGGCATCAAGCTCACAGAGTTAGCTGTACATGTGGTAATAATAAATACGACAAGTGAAAATCAGCACAATGTTGCAAAGACTGAAGTAGGGCAAAAAGAATTCCTTAAGTGACAATAACTGGGTAACAGAGAGGCAGAGTTAAGAGTACAAGGATGTAGCTGTACCACCGGGAAGGGGGTGTGAAAGAGGGGATTGGTTCAGAAGTCTGATAGCAGTGAGGGAGAAGCTGTTCTTAAATCTGAAGATGAGTTTTGAACTCCCAATTCTCCTATTAGTGCATACAATGCCATTTCCAGTTCCTCACGAGGGAAGTGTTCGTTCGTCAGCTAACGAAAAAAGCATGCAAAAAGCAGTATTTCCTTTAGAGCAGAGGTTCCCAACCTGAGGTCCAAGGACCCCTTGCTTAATAATATTGGTCCATGTCATGAAAAGGATGGGAATCCCTGCTTTAGGACATAGAACATTACAGCACAATACAGGCCTTTGGCCCATGATGCTGTGCTGAACTTTTAACCTACTCCAAGTTCAATCCTTCCCTCCTGTATATACCTCCATTTTTCTTTTATCCATGTGCCTATCTAAGAGTCTCTTAAATGTCTCTAATGTTGCTACCTCTACCACCACCCCTGCCAGGTTCCATGTACTCACCACTCATTGTGTAAAAAGAAAACTTACCTCTGACATCTCCCCTATACTTTACTCCAATCACCTTAAAATTATGCCTCCTTTGTTCACAGCAAGCAAGTATTATTTCCGCTAATCCTATACTAATCCAATTTTATTCCACCCCACCCCACCCCACATTCAAGCAGACTTCCCCCACTTCTACCATTCATTTCCGCACAAGGGACAACCCACAATGACCAATTAACCAGCATGTCTAGGATGAGGGAGGGGACTGGAACAGTGAGGGGAAACCCTCGCAGATGCAAGGAGGACATACTTACTCCACACAGACTGGGACTGAGTTTGGATCACTGGGGCTGTGAGGCAGTTGCTCTACTCTGCCATCCCAAGCGATCAAACTCGGGAAGCTGGGTACACAGGGAACCAGCTACAAGGGAAGAACTCCCTGTAGGTGATTCAAGGGGGAGACTAAGACCAGAGGACTCAGCCTCAGAATGGAGGGGCATCCTTTGAGAACAGAGACGTGGAGGAATTTCTTTAACCAGAGACTGCTGAATCTGTGGAATTCATTGCCACAGATGGCTGTGGGGGCCAAGTCATTGGGCATATTTAAGGCAGAGGTTAAAATATTCTTGATTTGTCAGGACGTGAAGGGCTACTGGGATAAGGCAGAGGTTGATCGATCCTCGATTAGTTAGGACATGAAAGGTTACAGGGAGAAGGCAGGAGGTTGGGGCTGAGAAGGAAAATGGATCAGCCATGATGAAATGGCTGAGCAGACTCAATGGGCCAAATGGTCTAATTCACAGCTACAAATGCTAAATTGATGAACATCCCTGGAGCTTACTGGAACGAAATTATGATTATCAACTAACATCTCTGTAACCTCACTCTTCAGGGGGATCCAGTCCACCAAACTGAAGATCTTCCCCTCAACTTTTTTCTCTTCCCCATCTCGCCTATCAATGTTAATATATAATTCTGTAAATCTCAGAAGTCGGTGGTATCCTAAATCATAAGGAAATCTTAATGTCAGCAGGCCTCAGCAAGTTACTTTGACAGCCCATTCCATCACAGGCAAAGCATATTTACAAGGAGCACTGCTACATGAAAGCAGCAGCCATCATCAAAGACCCCTTCTCGCTCTCTTCTGGCAATACTATCAGGCAAGAGGGACAGGAACATCAGGTCCCACACGATCAGGTTCAGGAACAGTTATTATCCTACAAACATCAGGCTCCTGACCTGGCGTGGATAACTTCACTTACCCCAACACTGAACTGATTCATCAACCTATGGGATCACTTTAAAAAAATCTACAACTCAGTATCATTTATTTACTTCTTCACATTATTTGCACAATTAGCTTTCTTTTAAATATTGTTTGCTTGTCAGACTTTGTTATTTATAGTTTTTCATAAATTCTATTGTGTTTACTATTTTCCTGTGAATGCCCACAAGAAAATAAATCTCAAGGTAGTATATGGTGACATATACATACTTTGATAATGAATTTTCTTTGAACTTTGACAGTGGTAGAGGAAGAAATATTATGTCACAGCCTGGTGTACTGCTGCCCTCAGCTAATCCCCAAGAACATCACGGAGTATAATCTGGAATATAGTTTCTGACCACTAGCCCAAAAACAAGGAGCTAACTGTACCACACACATTCTTTGCATTGGTTAAAATTATCTAACCAAGATCAATCCCCAAGACATGCATGGCATGGACAGCTCAGTAACAGAGTTTAGAAAAACGACAAGGATCTCACTGAAACCTACTGAATATTGAAAGCCCGGGATAGAGTGGATGCATAGAGGATGTTTCCTGTAGTGGGTGAATCTGGATCAGACAGCACAGCCTCAGGATAGAACGATGTCCACTTAGAACAGATATGAGAGGAGATACTTTAGCCAGAGGGTGGTGAATCTGTGGAATTTATTGCCACAGACAGCTGTGGAGGCCATCACTGGGTATATTTAACATGGAAGTTGATAAATTCTTGATTAGCAAGGACGTCAAAGGTTATGGAGACAAGGCAGGAGAATGGGGGTGAGAGGAAAATAAATCTGCTACGATCCAATGGTGGAGAAGATTCAATGCACTGAATGGCCTAATTATGCTCCTCTGACCTGTGATCTTAACTGACCACATACGGTAGGTTTAAAAATTAAATATCTATTTAATAATGTACCATAATAACAGAGATTCAAGTCTATATTGCTGAAATGACTTTTAAAAATAAATTGGGTTTTTTTTTTCAATTCATGCTAGCTAATTGAAATGTTTTTGAAAATCTGGGCATTAAATGTAGAAAACTTTAATATACAGTACTGTGCACGGCTCTTAGACACATAAATATTTAGGGTGCCTAAGACTTTTGCACAGTACTATATTTGTCAACGTGGAGTGGAGAGTGAGCTTGTAAATCTGGCAGGAGTAAAGGATGATGGGAATGGTGAGGGTGGAGCACCACAGGAGGGATGTGGGACAGGTGGCAGAGGAGTGCCAGATGAGGGGTTTGGTACAGCTGCAGACACACCCAGCCCTGAGACACCAGGCAGTCATTTAATTTCAAATAATTGATTTATCGATCATTACAGAATGTCTCTCTGGTGCTTCCCACTCCCTCCCCTCTCCCTTCCCCTTTTCCCCAACCATGATTCTCTTTTCTCTGCCCCCTTCCCACTCTCAGTCTACAATAGAGACCCTTATCAGAATCAGGTTTATCATCACTCAGATATGTCAGGAATTATTTTTTTCGCAGCGGTACAGTGCCATACATAAAATTATCACAGTACTGTGTAAAAGTCTTAGGCACACTAGCTACACATATGTGCCTAAGACTTTTGCACAGTATTGTATAAACACATAGTCCAATATTCTTTCCCAAAAACACAGATTCAGGAGTGCATGACAAGCCATTCTTGGCGTCTGGAGACTGAATGTGCTAAAATGCCATGCACCTTGACTATGCTGTCTAAGCATAATTATTGTAGGTCCAGTTCAGCCTTTATGTAGTACAGCACAGTTGAGACATTGAACTTGACTGTGCTCTTGTCTACAGGTCACAGACCACATTACACACAGTTTAACAACCCATTACCACCTCAGGGACTGTTTATGATCCTTTTGGGAAAGGAATTGGCTGTACTGAAAACTTATCAGTAATAAGAAATCTCTGATTAAAATTAGATCACCTGTGCAAGGTACAGCAATGCAGGGGCAAACAATGCCACGGGATACAAAGATTGGTATGCAGCCAAGGACAAGAATATCGCACTAATAAAGGCACTTCCTGGAATCAGAAAACAGGTTAATTCAATTTGAGGGACATTTGAAAGCACCAGACAATTTTAAAATGCTCCCTTATTGAACAATACACAAAACACAATGATAAAAGTCAATGTTTTGAAAACATTTTCAAAGGACTCTGCAAGGTTAGATCAAATACACATCTCCCAAGATACGAGCTTATTGCAATGGAGTATTTTGCATTCTCATTTCAGATTCTTAATTTTCTTTCCATTATTTGAATAATTAAATGCTTTGTTCCAAAATATGAAATGCTTTGTATATTTACTTTCCATTTCCCTCCTAAACAGCATCAGTAGACCACGAACATATAAAACACACAGCTGGTACCTAATAACATGGCTACTGAGTGTACAGTATATTCTGTATAGAGTTGATGCTCCAGCCTTGAAAGTTGATACTCGATCTTTGCAGGTGAATGTTCTTCAAGTGCTCACTCAGCTACTTCTGAAACATGGTGAGAGCTTTTGTCTGCACTGCCTTTCAAATGCCTGCTTATCTTAGTGTGAGAATATTTTTCCTCAACACTCTCCAGTTTCCTAAACATTGAACTCTCTCCTAAGTAAAATAGTTCTTTTATTCAGTCTGTCTCTGTCTATTGTAACTAGTAGCCAAACTAGATGTCCTGCCGAAGGGTCTTAGCCCAAAATGTTGACTGAACTTTTTTCCATAGATGCTGCTGGGCCTGCTGAGTTTCTCCACCATTTTGTGTGCATTACTCTGCATTCCCAGCATCTGCAGAATCTCTTGTGTTTGCCAAACTAGATGCTCTAGGTAGCATCTGAGATTGATTTTATGTTGATGTTACCATTCTCTTCCCACTGCATCTCCCTCACTGGTCTTCATTAGTCACACAGTGGTTTGATGTGCAGAAGAGCATCTCTGAATGCACATGTTGAGCCTTGAAGTGGATGGGCTACAGCAGGAGGAGACCACAAACATACACTCAATGGTCACTTTATCAGATACACTCCTGTACATAAATGGCTACTGAATGTTGATATAGCAGAGAGGGAGCCCTGATCGACCAAAAGAGGTTAAAGACCAATTCTTATTCTAGTAGAGACAAGAAGGAATCACAAATTTAACCAGGCCAACCTTATAACATTAATGAGTCCATGCTGGCTTTCAAAGCCACCCCATCAAACCCACCCTTCCACTGCAGGTTATTTTCCCTCATACACCTATTATTCTCCAAGTACCCACACATGCATAAGTTACTGTGGCCTGTAACCCACCATCTAGCACATTTTCGTGATGCGGGAGGAACTTACAACACCTTCATCCAGCTTCAATACCGGGATAACAGTTTCTGTACCAACCCCAAAGAAATGGGTCTCAAGATTTTATGAATAAGGCGAGACAACTAAAATATCACATGAAAGGCTACTTCTTCCCTCACCTCCGCAATTCCACCAATTTAAACATAACATTTTGATTTATTATTACTTCACCTTAATGAAATTTTAAGTGACACAAGCATTCAGAGAATAACAAATAAATCCTGTGCTCCTGGTGTGGCCTCCTCTACATCAGTGAGGCCCAATGTAGTCTGGGGGAATGTTTCCACAAGCACCTTTGCACCATCCGGCACTGAAGACAGGATTTCCCAGTGGCTACTATTTCAATTCGACTTCTCATTCCCATCCAGACATGTTGGTCCATGGTCTCCTCTATTGCTACGATGAGGATGTTCTCAGGTTGGAGGAGGAACACCTCATATTCCCTCTGGGCATCCTCCAACCTGACTGCATGAAATTGATTTCTCACTCTCCCCCACCCTACTTCTCCTTTTCCATTTCCAATTCTGGCTCTCCTCTTACCAGTTCTCTTCAGAAATCTTGTCCTCAACTGCTCATCACCACCCCTTTCCTTTCCCCCATGGTCCACTATCTTCTATTAGATTTGTTCTTTTTTAGCCTTTTACCTTTTCTATCACCTCCCAGCTTCTTAGTTCATCCCCCCCCCCCCACTCCACTCACCTACCTTCCCCCTCATCTGGTCTCACCTATTACCTGCCAGTCTGTACTCCTTCATCCCCCAATCCCACCACCTTCACAATTCTGGCTTTTCCCCCCTTAGGCCTCAGGCCAAACTTTCGACTGTTTATTCCTCTCCACAGGTGCTGCCTGACCTGCTGAATTCCTCCAGCATTTTTCGTGTGTTCAAGATACGCAACAGCTGCAGAATCTCCGGTGTTTAAATTAATCTCAACTTATGATTACGTACAACTGATCAACTGCCAAGGAACAGATACTGCATATTGCATGACTGACAAAGAAATAAGCAATTCTCACCTTTCACGGTGGCTAAAATAAAAATGGCAACAATTGCATTGTTGATCGCACAGGTTGATTTTGCCACACAGGTGAGCACAGTGAATGGATTTAGGAGGTAGCTGGAAGAGAAAACAGAGCTGTTTATATGCAGTAACCATGAGGGACAGAGTTTATCACATCTATCAGTCCTGTGCACAAACAACGATCCCGAGCATGACTTTATTTGAGTAAGTGAAGATAATTTTAACAAATATAGTTTCTGAATGCTTATTAATTAGTGATTATGGCATTCCTTTTTGCCTGACATCTCCATATCAGGAACCAATTTGGATTGGTTTAGTCTACATTAGTATCTGTGTAAAGGGGGTTTCTTCTTTTTTCTTTGTTACTGTGTATGTAATCAAAATGGCTTCTTTGTTTTGTTAAAAGCAGGAATGCTTCTTTGTTGCGAGAGAGTGCTGGAAGCTTGTTTGGGTTAAAATTTACTGATAACGAGAATTGTATTCCTTTGTAAACCAATTGGGATTAATGTTGTTCTTTCTTCTGAGTCTGTAAGCTATTGTTGGTGGGTTTTTGGGGAGATCGGCGCGAGGGGTTGAGAGAGAGAGGACACGATGCTGTAAGCTGGGCGAGGAACGGACTCCAAGCGGGGGTCCAAGGCCAGGAGGTACTCCGAGGAGAGGAGATAAAGCCAGATGTGCTTGGTTGACCACTTCGGGTGGTCCTGAGCTGTGAGTCGAGGAGTTCGGAGGGGATCAAATGGTGGCCAGAAGACTTCAGTAATTGAGCTCCAACAGTTGTGCACGAAGTGGTTTGGACTTTGATAAGTTTGGCGCCTTTTCTTTATTTTTTTTCTTCATATATACTGTAGCGTTATTAATCACTTAGTTATAGTAACCTTTACAAATTGTACTCATTTAATCCCATATGGTGTACTGTCTGTTTTTGGGCGAGGTGGGGACATCACACAGCATCCACACCAGCTGATTACCCAGTTTGGCGGGGCCGAAGGCTGCTCCCCCAGACGAGAACGAGCTGAGCGAGCCTGAGGCGACCCAGGGGGTTACATCTGATATTTTCTTACTTATAGACCACAAGACATAGAAGCAGAATTAGGCTATTTAGCCCATCAAGTCTGCTCTGCTATTTTATCATGGTTGATCCATGTCCCTCTCAGCCCCAATCTCCTGCCTTCTCCCCGTAACCTTTCACACCCTGAATGATCAGTCTTAAGTATACCCAATGACTTGGCTTCCAGAGCCACCTGTAGCAGCAAATTCCACAGATTCACCACCTTCTGGCTAAAGAAACTCCAGTTCATGCAACACACTCAGAATGCGAGAGGAATTCAGCATCCCAGGCAGCATCTATGGAAAAGAGTAGTCAATGTTTTGAGCCGAGACCCTTCATCAGGTTTGGAAAAAAAAAGATGAGGAGTCAGAGCAAGAAACCTCTTCATCTCCAATCTAAAAGGACAATCCTCTATTCTGAGGCTGTGCTCTCTGGTCCAAGATTCATACACTAGAGGAAATATCCCCTCCATATCCACTCTATCTAGGTCTTTCAACATACAATAGATTTCAATAAGAAACCCCTCTTCCTTCTAAATTCCAGCAAGTAAAGGCCCAGAGCCTTCAAACGCTTCTCATACGAGGAGTCTTTCATTCCTGGAATCACTTTCATGAACCTCCTTTTGAACCTACTCCAGTGTCAGCACATCCTAAGATAAAACTGCTCATAATACTCCAAGTGAGACCTCACCAGTGCCTTATAAAACCTCAGCAATACATCCCTTGTTTTTATATTCCAGTCCTCTCGAAACAAATGCTAACATTGCACTTGTCTTCCTCTCCCCCAACTCAACCTGCAAGTTAACCTTTAGGGAAGCCTGCATGAGGACTCCCAAGTCCCTTTGCACCCCAGGTTTCTGAATTTTTTTCCTGGTTTAGAAAACAGTCTATGCTTTTATTCTTTCTACCAAAGTGTGTGATCACACACATTCCAACACTGTATTCCATCTGCCACTTCTTTGCCCATTCTCTTAATTTGTCCAAGTCCTTTACTGCATTAGCTATATTACGTCAAATTAAACACAGATGGTCTTTTGAATTTTGATCCAGCATGAATAATCAATAAACAGGAACATGAAGACACCCAGTCAACATTTTCAGAACCCTAAAATCCCCCACCTTAACTGAATTTTATAGGAGCACCACTGACAGCATCCTGACAAGTTGTATCCCCATCTGGTCTGGGAGCAGCCAAGCAACAGACCACAAGTCCCTACAGACTGTGAGAATGGCAGGGGTTCATAGGGGGTCTCCCTACCATCCATCGGGGACATTTATTAGGAGCACTGCGTACGCAGGGCCCTTAGTATTATCAAGGATCCCATCCATCCATCCAGCATCTTCTCTTTGACTTTCTACCATCAGGCACTCCAATGCATATAAACAAGAACGGTCAGGATGGGAAACAGTTTCTTCCCTCAGGCCTTCAGGCCTCCGATCTCCCTGCCGCATCGTATTTGAAGTGTCACTGGTTAATCTGTTCTGTACCTTACAATATTTAATTTATACACTTTAGTTTGTTATCTACGTGTGATTCATCTACAGATTTTATCTTTACTTTCCTAAGTTATTGTGTGTTATACGTACTACTGTGCTTTGTGCCCTGGTCCAGAGAAACATTGTCTCATTTTACAACGTACATGTACGTAGTTAAATGACAAACTTGACTTGAGCTTCTTCCCCTCTGCCATCAGATTTCTGTACACTATCTGTATTCTGTAACCCATGTACACTATCTCACTATTTTTGCACTTCTAATATTGTGTGCATATATATATTTTTCTCGTTGTAATTTATTGATTTTTATTATTATTGCACTCTACTGCTGCAGCAAAACAACAAATTTCATGACATATGGTATACTAATGATATAAAACTTGATTCTGATTAATACTCCACTTCTTAAGAATACTCTTAATTAATTAAGAGTATTTAATAATTCTTAATTCTTGATTCTTAATTAATGCTCCAGTGCTATCATGTTTGCTGTTGTGTGCTGGGGCAGCAGGCTGAGGGTAGCAGACACCAACAGAATCAACAAACTCATTCGTAAGGCCAGTGATGTTGTGGGGGTGGAACTGGACTCTCTGATGGTGGTGTCTGAAAAGAGGATGCTGTCCAAATTGTATGCCATCTTGGACAATGTCTCCCATCCACTCCATAATATACTGGTTAGGCACAGGAGTACATTCAGCCAGAGACTCATTCCACCGAGATGCAACACTGAGCGTCGTAGGAAGTCATTCCTGCCTGTGGCCATCAAACTTTACAACTCCTCCCTCGGAGTGTCAGACACCCTAAGCCAATAGTCTGGTCCTGGACTAATTTCCACTTAGCATTATTTACTTATTATTATTTAATTATTTATGGTTTTATATTGCTATATTTCTACACTATTCTTGGTTGGTGCGACTGTAACAAAACCCAATTTCCCTCGGGATCAATAAAGTATGTCTGTCTGTCTGTCTATCTTCAGAGAATAAAGTCACAGCAGCAAGATAATACAGCTGGCAAACCATCTTTTTTGAGGCTTTGTTTTGTTGATCAGATGTTGCTGGTCTATATAAAAGGTGCAAAATGCTTATAATAAATTCCACTCAACTCCTTGAACATAAGAAATAGGAGCAGGAGTAGGCCATCTGCCCTGTTGAGCCTGCTCCACCATTCAATAAGATCACCACTGATCTGACCATGGACACCACCTAACTGCCTTTTGCCCATAACCCTTAAGTCCATACTATGCAAAAATCCATCTAACCTTGTCTTAAATATATCTACTGAGGTAGCCTCCACTGCTTCATTGGGCAGAGAATTCTACAGATTCACTACACTTTGGGAAAAGCAATTCCTCCTTATCTCTACCCTAAATTTACTGCCCCATATTTTGAGATTATGTCCCCTAGTTCTATGTTAACCTACCATGAAGCTAATCTGCCATTCATTCTAGATCTTAGCAATCATCCATGTTGGTTCTGTTACTCCAATTTCTTTGCCTAACAAATATCCTTTAGTTTTAATATTAAAATGTTCATGTACCATGCAATCTCAAGAGAATTTTTTTGGAAGGAAAAGTTTCAATTTCCTGTCATCCTTTGTGCATAGAAGTGTTTCCTGACATCAATCCACACAACTTGGCTCTAGCTTCTAGGTTACGTTCTTGCTCTGGACCCTTGTCAGGTTTCTCTTGTCTCATGGTAGCTCATTTTGAAACAGAGATAAGCAATCATGGAGTCACCTTCATAAAGAGAATTGGTATATAGGAGATGTGAACTTGATCAACAAATACAAACTCAGATATATAAAATGATGAGAGGTACAGATAGGGTAAGATTGCAGGAATCTTTTCACTTCAGCAGAGGTGAATAAAACTAGAGGAAATAGATTTAAGGTAAGGGGCGAGAGATTACCTGTGGATCTGAGGGGGACCTTATTAACCAAAAGAGCAGTGGGTATCTGGTTGTACCAGGGTAGTGGTGGAAATAGAGTCCATTTAACAGTTGTCCAGCTGAGCACTGGAACTATCAGCACTAAGGGCCAATTGATGGAATATGGGATTAATATCTTCTCTATGTTAATATGGATGGGTGCCCACTGATCATCATGGATTGGTGGACTGAATGGGCTGTATCTATGCTATATGACTCTATAACAATGGAGTCTGTACAGAGGATTGAAACTAAAGGCCACAGAATCATCAATAGTAAGATTCAACATAAGATTAGCTGGAGTAGACTTTAAGGTCCTTTGAGTCTGCTCCTCCATTCAACTAGATCAAGGGTGACCTTCCACATCAATGCTACGTACCCACACTATCACCCTATCCCCCAATTCCCTTAATGCCAAAATATCTAAAAACTTGTTTTAATTAACACAATACTGAGCTTCTCCTCAGCTTTAAATGGCTTATCACTAGTTCTCAAGTTGTGCCTGCTGGTTCTAGACATCAATCAGCAGAAACATCTTTCCTGCACCTAACCTTTAAGAACATCCACAGTAGCATAGTGGTTAGTGCCACACTATTACAGCTCAGGGCGGAGTCCAAAGTTCAGTTCCGGCATCCTCTGTAATAAAGTTTGTACGTTCTTCCTGTGTACGCACGGTTTTCCTCCCACAGACCTAAAACGTACCTGATGGCAAGTTATTTGCTCAAAGTAAATTGTCCTGTGATTAGGCTAGGATTAGATAGGTGTAATGCTGGGTGGCACAGCTCATTGGACTAGAAGGGCCTGTTCTGCGCTGTATCTCCAAATAAAATAAATAATAACATTGTGTCTCAATGAGTCTCACATCCTTCTAAACAACAAAAAGTACAGTTTCCTTCTACTCAATCACTCCTTCATACTGCAAACATGTCATCCTGGAACTAGACTGGTGATCCATCATTGCATTCCGTCTATACCAGTAGTTCCCAATCTGGGGTTCACGGATCCTTCAGTTAATGGTAAGGCTCCATGCCATAAAAAGACGTTGGGAACCCCTGTTCTATGCCAAGGAGTCTAAGACTGTGCATAATACCACTGGTGTGATTTCTCCAATTTTCACAATTACAATAGGGCTTCCTTACTCATCTAATCAAATTCCCTCATAATAAGGCTTTCATAACATTTGTCCACCTAATCGTTTGCTCCACCTGTTAGTTTACCTTCAATTGGCAACAACCGCTAATTACAGAGAATTGGTAACAAGAAAAATAAGCAAATACCGGCCTAAGAAGATTAAGGCAACATCAAGTTCCTGGATCATTTCCTTGTTTGCCTTTGCTCACATAATCTCATATGCAGGTGGCCCGAACTTTTCTCAGGTACAGAATAATGAGGTGGCACAGTAACACAGTGGTTAGCGCAACGCTTTACAGCACCAGCAACCCAGGTTCAATTCCCACCGCAGTCAGTAAGGAATTTGTACATTTTCTCCATGACCGTGTGGGTTTCGTACGGATGCTCTGGTTTCCTTCCTCAGTCCAAAGACCAGCTGGCAAGTTAATTGGTCATTGTAAACTGTCCTGTGATTAGGCTAAGGTTAAATTGGGCAGGCAGCTCAAAGTGCCAAGGACCTATTCAATGCTGTATCTCAATAAATATATAAATTTTAGTTGTGTAAAAAGCTAATTTTAAGGAGGTTTATCATTTTCAAAATTAAACACATTATTAATCATACTTTTGTGATGTTACACTTTGGGAGTGACAGGGTTGTATAAGGGAATCCACTCTCTACTCCACACTATTTCTGTATCGCTGTATGCCCACAACTCAGAATCAGGTTTATTAACACTGGCATGTGACGTGAAATTTGTTAACTTAGCAGTTCAATGCGATACATAATCTAACAGAGAAAAAATAATAATAATAATGGTAAAATAAAAAATAATAATAAATAAACAAGTAAATCAATTACAGCATACATATAATGAAAAGATTTTTAAAATGTGCAAAATCAGAAATACTGTATATTAAAAAAAGTGAGGTAGTGTCCAATAATTCAAAGTCCATTTAGGAATTGGATGGCAGTCGGGAAGAAGCTTTTCCTGAATCACTGAGTGTGTGCCTTCAGGCTTCTGCACCTCCTACCTGATGGTAACAGTGAAAAACGGGCATGCCCTGGGTGCTGGAGGTCCTTAATAATGGTCGCTGCCTTTCTAACACACCGTTCCCTGAAGGTGTCCTGGGTACTTTGTAGGCTGGTACCCAAGAAGGAGCTGACTAGATTTACAACCTTCTGCAGCTTCTTTCGGTCCTGTGCAGTAGCCCCTCCATACCAGACAGTGATGCAGCCTGTCAGAATGTTCTCCACGGTACAACTATAGAAGTTTTTGAGTGTATTTGTCAGCAAATCTGTAGATGGTATTTGAGCTATGCCTAGCCACACAGTCATGTTTATATAGAAAGTAGAGCAGTGGGCTAAGGTAAGGTGTGGTTTTCTGCTTAGGAAGTTGAGGATCCAATTGCAGAGGGAGGTACAGAGGCCCAGGTTCTGCAACTTCTCAATCAGGACTGTGGGAATGATGATGTTAAATGCTGAGCTATAGTCGATGAACAGCATCCTGACGTAGGTGTTTGTGTTGTCCAGGTGGTCAAAAGCTGTGTGGAGAGCCACTGAGATTGCGTCTGCCATTGACCTATTGTGGTGATAGGCAAACAGCAATAGGTTCAGGTCCTTGCTGAGGAAGGACGTCAGTCTAGTCATGACCAATCTCTCAAAGCATTTCATCACTGTTGATATGAGTGCTACCAGGCGATAGTCATTAAGGCAGCTCACATTATTCTTCTTAGGCACTGGTATAGTTGTTGCCTTTTTGAAGCAAATGGGAACCTCCGCCTGTAGCAGTGAGAGGTTGAACATGTCCTTGAATACTCCCGCTAATTGGTTGGCATAGGTTTCAGAGTCTTACCAGTACTCCATCAGGACAATTTGCCTTTCAAGGGTTCACTCTCTTTAAAGACAGCATAACATCGGCCTCTGAGACAGGGATCACAGGGTCATCAAGTACAGCAGGGATCTTCACAGCTGTAGTGATGTTCTCCCTTTTGAAGTGTGCATAGAAGGCGTTGAGTTAATCTGGTAGTGAATCATCGCTGCCATTCATGCTTTGGGTTTCACTTTGTAGGATGTAATGTCTTGCAGACCCTGCCAGAGTTGCCGTGCATCCGACGTTGCCTCCAACCTCGTACAAAATTGTCTCTTTGCCCTTGAAATAGCCCTCTGCAAATCATAGCTGATTTTCTGGTACAGGCCTGAGTCGCCAGACTTGAGTGCCACAGATCTAGCTTTCAGCAGACAAAGTATCCTCTGGTTCATCCACGGCTTTTGGTTGGGAATGTACAGTAAGACGTTGTAGGCACACATTCATCCACACAGGTTTTAATGAAGTCGGTAACAACTGCAGCATACTCATCCAGGTTCAAAGATGAATCGCTGAATACAGTCCAGTCCACCGATTCAAAGCAGTCCTGTAGGTGTTCCTGTGCTTCCCTTGTCCATACCTTCTTGATCCTCACTACTGGTGCTGCAGTCTTCAGTCTCTGCCTATACTCAGGGAGTAGAAGTACAGCCAGGTGATCAGACTTCCTAAAGTGAGGGCGTGGAATAGCACGGCAGGCATTCTTAATGGTGGTGTAACAGTGGTCCAGTGTGTTGTTTCCTCTGGCATTGCAAGTGATCTACTGATGGTAGTTGTTTAGTGATTTTTTTTCAGACTGGCCTGGTTAAAATCTCCTGAAACAATGGTGAAGGTGTTAAGGTGCACTGCTTTGTGCGTGTTTATTCCATTGCTCAGATCATCTGAAGCCTGTTTGATATTGGCCTGAGGTGGAATGTAAACTGCTACCAGAATGACCCCAGAGAGCTCCTGTGGTAGGTAAAAAGGACAGCACTTTACTGCTAGATATTCCAGGTCTGGTGAGCAGAATTGGGACAGCACTGATATATTTGTGCACCAAGAAGAGTTAATCATGAGGCATACTCCTCCACCTCTGCTTTTGAGAGACTCTATAGATCCATCCTGATGTTGTATAGTAAACCCGTCGATCTGAATTGCTGCATCCGTTACAGAAGGGATTAACCAGGATTCCCTAAAACAAAGGACACATGTGGTCCTAATGTCCTTCTGATTCAGCACCCTAGCTCTCAGATCGATTTTATTAACCAGAGACTACACGTTTGCCAGCAAGATTGTCAGTATAGGGAGTTTAAAAACCCTGTTTCTTGAAACACACATGTAACCCCGCTCTCCACCCGCCCTTTCTCCTAGGTGTCCTACGTGGGCATTTCCGACCACAATCGGTGTTGTTTCCGTTGGTTTTAAGCAGCGATAGTTTGTTTAAATGTATTAAGACATCTTTGTTGACTGTACTGACCTTGGAAGCAGTTGCGTATTTTAGCTGTATCAGGTTGAAACAGGAATATTTAATCATATCCATCGAGGGTACTGCTGCTACTTGAATCGCGCCTAGGCACCCCAGAACTGACTATAATCTCCTGCCCTTCCATTGGAGCTTAAATTGAACAGACCAATATCTTGGTTTTAAATATACTGTAAACGACACATGGTATGAAGTAAAAAAAATTCCCATCTTAAAGGCATGTGTCAAAGCTTAAGCGAACAAATGAGGATTCAGCAATACTTGAGGAGATGCGTGGTTAGACAAACAACATCAATTGCTGGTGTTTTTTTTAAATTATGCAGTCTCAGTCAAGCAAAACTTACAAGCCCTAACGATATTTGAAAATGAAAACTGCAACACCGAAGTTGAGCAGTAGATGCTTTGATCTGTAGAGATGGTAGTCAGGAACAAAGGAAGAGATAGCACAAGTGAAAATTGCAAGAGGGAATTGCACCATGGTAGAGAAAGAAGCCAACTTAAAGTACATTTCATTAAAATACATACATGTCACTATATACAATACTGAGATTCATTTTCTTGTGGGCATACTCAATAAATCTTCAGAATAATAACCTTAACAGAATCAATGAAAGACTACCCAATTAGGGCGTTCAGCCAGAGTGCAGAACACAACAAACAATGCAAATACAAAAATAAACAAAAATAATAATTAATAAATCAGCAATAAAGATCGAGAACATGAGATGAAGAGTCCTTGAAAGTGAGGCCATTGGTTGCGGAAACATTTCAGTGATGAGACAAATTAAGTTGAGTGAAGTTTTGCCCTTTGAATTAAGAGCCTGATGGTTGAGGGTAATAACTGTTTCTGAACCTGGTAGTGTGAGTCCTGAGGATTGTGTACCACCTTCTTGATGGCAGCAGTGAGAAGAGAGCATGTCCTGGGTGATAGGGTCCTTGATAATGGACACTGCTTTCCTGTCTCAGCGTTTTATGTAAATATGCTCAATGGTTGGGAGGGCTTTACCTGTGATGGACTGGGTCATACCCACACTTTTTGTAGGATTTTCCATTCAGATGCACAACATGGCAGCTGAAGGTGTCGGACAGGACAAAGGATGCAAAGACGTTGATGTATCAGACATCTATCAACTAGAACAGAAATTTATCCAGGTGTGAAGGAACGTACATGTTCCCTGAGGTTAAAACAGGGTTCCCTGCATGCATCCAAGACCAAGCATAATAGATAGAATTTCAAAGAACTGGAACTATTTCCAGTGTTTCCCGAGGGCGTACATTTCAAGCAAGAAAAGCAGCAATTAATAGGGAGCTGAAGGGCAACTTTTTCCACACAGAGGATAGTGCATATACAGAACAAGCTTTGAGAGGAAGCTGCCAGCTACAGTAACAATGTTTACAACAATTTGGACATGTACGTGGAAAGAAAAGACCTTGAGGCCAAACGCAGATCAATGGGAGGAATGAACATATGATATGTCAGGTGAGCCGTGTCAAAGTGTCTTTTTTGATTCTGTAAAACTGCGTGGTGACCTTGTCAATATTTATCCCACAAAAACAAAACAATTTTCTTGTAAGCATTTAGCATATTGCTGTGGGAATTTGCTGAGGGGAATATGGATTTATGTTTCATATATTACAGATGTAATATAAATGGTTTAAAGAGCTCTGAGATGTCTTATGGTGGTAAATGCAAGCCCTGCTTTGAGCTTTTAACTTGACACATTTCCAGCATCAATTGATTGCTTCATTCTTGGTCAATTGTCTTAGCTGCTTCCTCAGGCGTTCATTTCAAATACTCTGCACAATTTGTTCCATAAACATGATTATCTGGCAGCTTCTTCTAAATTTAACAATCATTCAATTCCATTGGATGACAGTCAGTACCCTGAAGTCATTGAACATTGAATTCTTTTCCTACAATGTACCAAGATGGAATGCTTGAAGCAAATTACTGAGACAAAAAGTTCTCCTTAACTGACGAAAAGGATGCATTTGTTATCTTATTCCAGCAGAGCATTCACAACTTATATAATATAATTGCAGGGGTGGGTAACCAAGTTTAAAGGATATTTGAAAATGCAATTACACTGTTACCACTTGAGTTTTTCAGATTATAGACCATTACAACACAGTACAGGCCCTTCAGCTCACAACGCTGTGCCATTACAGAATGAGCTTTGAAAGGAAGCTGCACAGCCAGCTACAATAACCTATTCTAAGGCTACGTCCACACTGCACCGGATAAATCCGTAACCAAAGCTTTTTCTCTTCGTTTTTACCCTCAGTCCACACTAAAAAGGCGTTTTCATCCCCCGAAACCGGTGCTTTTCAGAAATGCTTTCCAGGGTGTATATTTTTGAAAACACTGCTCGGGCAGATCAGTGTGGACAGGGTAACCGGAGAAATCTGAAAACGCTGTCAGACGGCAGCGCGCTATTTCATTGTTTTCTTGAACACAACCTAACAATTTCAGAACAGACGGCAACGAGACTGAAGCCAGAAGAGTTAGAAATGTACTCATCAAATACTTTGACCCATAACTTACTGAATAAATAAGTATACTCACTTTGCCCTGTTTTCTGTCCTTGCTCATATGAAGGTGGTTTACCTATTTATGCAAGTACTTCTCTGACAATAGATGTGTAACAGCCTAATGTAACATTGTATGGAAATCAAAGATAACACTGATGCAGATATGTTTTACACATTTAACAAGGTGCTTTATTAATGCAACAGAGTTAATCAGTTTTTTAATGTTCGTCGTCAGCCGGGTCACATTGCCCATGAACTCCCTGTCGGTTGCCTCCATACACTTCAGTATTTGTTTTTTTTACTTTTAAGTCCTCCTGCGCGAGAGCCAACAGCTGCCTGTCATTTAAGTTTTTCCTATACAAACACGCACTGTCTTTCACAGCGAGATTCGATACCAAACATGCCGCTTGTTTTTGGTAGATGTGTCCTGCGCATGCGCAGTAGGAGGAGATTCACTGAAATCTCCGTTTCAATGTGGATAGAGATATTTTTAAAAACGCATAGTGTGGACGCCTATTGCTTTTTCGCGAAACCGGCGTTTTCAAAATTATCTGGTCTAGTGTGGATATAGCCTGAGATCAATTTATACCTTCCCTCCTTTTTTCTATCATCTGTGAACGTTTTTAATGTTCAATAGTCTGACAGCTTAGAACCAAATCAGAAAAGAACAATTTGCTGAAACACTCTTAAAATAAATTATCTAATGGCTATAAATCATTAACAAAAGAGATTCTGCAGGTGCTAGAAATCCAGAGCAACCCTCATAAAATGCTGGAGAAACTTGACAGAGTCAGGCAACATCTATGCAAAGGAATAAAGAGTTAATGTTTTGGGCCAAGTGGGGACGATTGTTCCTGATAAAGGGTCTCAGCTTGACATATCAAATGTTCATTCCTCACTATAGATGCGGCCTGACCTGTAGAGTTCCTCCTGCATTTTGTTTGTTAGCTGGATGCATAAAAAGTTATTATTTCACTTGTGGACAAGTAAAGACATTTGTTGGTACATATGTACTTAGTGTTAATTAGATACCCAGATATTAGAAATAAATAAAGAACAGAAGAGAACAAAAAGGGATAGATAAATTGCCACCTTATCTTTTTTCCTTAGCTTCATTTGAAACCAGTTAAAACACAATGAACTGCTGACTCATTCAATTCTATTATTTAAATACTGTAATTACTGCCAGTCAAATACATGAATTTAATCCTTCAACTGTTCATTCATTATGTGCTATGTCATATGACATGAACGATCATTGTCTTTCCATGACCATGATTATTCTTGGCAAATTTTTCTGCAGAAGTGGTTTGCCGTTGCCTTCTTCTGGACAGAGTCTTTACAAGATGGGTGACCCCAGCCATTATCAATACTCTTCAGAGATCGTCTGTCTGGCATCAGTGGTCACATAGCCAGGACTTGTGATGTGCCCCAGCTGCTCATACAAGCGTCCACCACCTATTCCTATGACTTCACGGGACTCTGATCAGGGGGCTAGAGACGCATCTTCACCCACCACCCACCTTCAATTGTAGGATACACTGAAGAATTATTTGTATTGACCATGTGCCTTGATGCACATCGAACTAGACCAGTACTAGATGAGATTAAGCGAGATAAACTTTTTTTTAAAAGGAGCACTAATGACAGATATATGATTAATAAAGCATTCACTACAATTTGGAGTTTGCTAATTGAACATTTTATCAAAGGTAAACTTCTTTGATCTACTTTCAACTAAAATTTAAAACAAAAACACCCGACGGCTTTGGCAAAAATATTCTTGAACGCCAAGCCTGACAAATGATGTAATCAATCTGACATTCTTTGCATTGATTTCGGACTTAAAAATAATTTGGTTTTGCATTGTTCTGTTAACCTATTACACTTAAATGTTTGAATTGTAACCTGTTTGTATCCATGAGACATAGGAGCAGAATTAGGCCATTTGGCCCTCAAGTCTACTCTGCCATTTCAACATGGCTGATTTATGATCCCCCGATCCTCATTCTCCTGTCTTCAGGTTCCTGACTAATCAAGAACCTATCAACCTCCACTTTAAACATTACCAATGACCCAGCCTCCATAGCCATCTGGGGCAAAGAATTGCACAGATTCACTACTCTAACTAAAGAAATTCCTCATCTCTCTTATAAATGAACATCCTTCTATTCTAAGGCTGTGCCTTCTGATCCAAATGCTCCCACTATGGGAAACATCTTCTCCACATATGCTGAATCCAAGCCTTTCAATATTCAATAGATTTCAATGAGATCCTGCCTCATTCTTCTAAACTCCAGTGAGTACAGGCCCAGAGCTATCAAATGCTCCTAATACATTAACCCTTTAATTTCTTGAATCATTCTTGTGAACCTCCTCTGGACGCTGCCTAATGCCAGCACATATTTTCTTAGATAACAGCCCAAAACTGCTCGCAATACACAAAGTGCAGTCTGACCAATGCCATATAAAACCTATTACATTCTTGCTTTTATATTCTAGTCTTCTCGAAATGAATGCTAACATTGTATTTGCCTTCCTTATGACCAACTCAACTTGCAAGTTAACCTTTAGGGAAACCTGCATGAGGACTTTTTTAATTTTCTCCATTTAGAAATGAGTCTATGCCTTTATTCCTTCTACCAATGCGCCTGACACTGCACTTTCCTATACTACATTCCACCTGCCACTTCTGTGCACATTCTCCCAATCTGTTTAAGCCCTTCCGCTTTCTTAACACTACTTGCCCTGCTACCTATCTTCAGATTGTCCTCAAACCTAGCCACAAAGCCATCAATTCCATCATCCAAATCATTGACATTTAACGTAAAAGCAGCAGTCCCAACACCAACTCCTGTGGAACACCACTAGTCACTTTCAGAAAAGGCACTGGCACCCTTTATTCCAACTCTTTGCTCCTGCCAGTCAGCCGATCTTTTATCCATGTTAGTATCTTTCCTGTAGTACCATGGGCTCATATCTTGTTCAGCAACGTCATGTGCAGCACCTTGTCAAAGACCTGCTGAGAATCCAAGTTAACAACATTCACTGACTCTCCTTTGTTTATTCCTGCTGTTATTTCCTCAAGAATTCCAATAGATTTGACAGGCAAGATTCCCCCTTTAGGAAACCATGTTGATTTTGGCCTATTTTACCATGTGCCTTCAAGGATCCCAAAACCTTATCCTTAATAACGGACTCCAGCATCTTCCCAACCATTGAATTCAGGCTAACAGGCCTATAATTTCCTTTCTTCTGCATCATTCCTTCTTAAAGGGTGCAGTGACATTTGCTATTTTCCAGTCCTCCAGAATAATTTCAGAATCTAGTGATTTTTGAAAGATCATTACTAATGCCTCCACAATCCCTTTAGCTACTTCTTTTCAGAACCCTATCTGGTCCAGATGACTTATCTACTTTCAGACCTCTCATGTCCTTTACTCCACTATAATGTGATTTTATATTCTCTCTCTCAAATTGCAAGGTGAATTATATCACATTATGATCATTGTCTCCTAAGGGTTCCTTTACCTTAAGCTCCCTAATCAAATCTGGTCAATTACATAACACCCAATCCAGAATTGCCCTTCCCCTAGTGGACTCAACCATAAGCTGTTCTATAAAGCCATCTTCTAGGCACTCTACAAATTCCCTCTCTTGGGATCCAGCACCAATCTGATTTTCCCAATCTACCTGCATATTGAAATCCTCCATGACTATTGTAACATTGCCCTTTTTACATGCCTTTTCTATCTCCTGTTATAATTTGTATCCCACATCCTAGCTACTGTTCAGAGACCTATATGAAACTCCCATCAAGGTCTTTTTACCCTTGCAGTTCTTAATTCTACCCACAAGGATTCGATATCTTCCAGTCCTATGTCACCTCTTAAGTATTTGATTTTGTGTTTTTTTTTTAAACTAACAGAGGCACCCAACTCCTCTGCCTACCTGCCTGTCCTTTTGATACAATGTGATTCCTTGCCTGTTCTTCTTTCAGCCATGACTCAGTGATGCCCACATCATACCTGCCAACCTCTAACTACACTACAAGATCACCATATATGATGCCCCTGTGATCTCTGTCTCAAAGGGTGATGTCAGAACATCTTTCAAGAGGGTGAACCCTTGCAAGGCATCGGTGAGGTTCTGAAAATCTGTGCCAACCAACTGGCAAGAATGGTCAAGGAAATCTTCAATCTCTCACTGCTGTGGTTGGAGGTTCTCGCCTGCTTCCAAAGGGCAACAATCATACCAGTGCCCGAGAAGAGCAGGATTTGGCAATGACACAGCTATTGTTGGCAGAATTTCAAATGGTGGTGAGAAGGCTTACAGAAGTGAGGCAGATCAGCTGGTTGAGTGGTGTTGTAACAACAACCTTGCACTCAACGTCAGTAAGACCAGGAAATTAACTGTGGATTTCAGGAAGGGGAAGTCAAGGGAACACATTCCAGTCTTCATTGAGGGATCAGAAGTGAAAAGGGTGATCAGTTTCAAGTTCCTGGTTGACATCTCTGAGGATCAATCCTGGGCCCAAGTATTGACGCAATTACAAAGAAGGCATGACAGTGGCTATAATTCATTAGGGTTTTGAGAAGAATTGACATATAACCAAAGACATTACAAATTTCTACAGATGTACCATGCAGCGTATTCTAACTGGCATCACCATCTAGTATGGAGGGGCCACTGCAGTGTTTTCTGAGAATTAATTAATTGTGTGTGTGTGTGTGTATATATATATATATATATATAGTGTTACATTAGTGTTGGAATGGTCTCCCTGGTGTCCTTGCAATACACCTATCTCAAGCCTCAACATCATGAAAACCCAGATTATTTTTATTTATTTAGAGATACACAATAATGGGCCTTCCCTGCCCAATGAGCCACAATGCCCAATTACATCTGTGACTAATTAACCTAAACTGTACGTTGTTGGAATGTGGGAGGAAACTGGAGCACCTGCAGGAAATCCATGGAGTCATGGAGAAAATGTAGAATCTCCTTACAAACAGAGACAGAATTGAACACAGGTCAGTGGTGCTCTAACAATGTTATGCTCACCGCTCCGCTACTGTGCCACTCAAATTATCTGGGCACTAATCACACACTTGCTAATGAAAGCATCCAGTGCAAAGTTGGCCGCTATGTGTCCTATGTGGTATAAGTTACTAAACCTCAAAGTTTTTCATTGGCTGAAAGCTTGGGGCTATCAAAGATGTAATATAATCACTCCAAATGTCTTCCTTCATCCTCAGTTCTGCCTAAGATCACAATTCATCATTTGCTTCTAAGGAAAATGCCAGCATCAGAACACAAGTCTACCTCAATCCGTGTCACGCTGCACATATTGTGGCATTTGGCCAACTGATTGACCATACATGTATCACAGTACTGATAACGACAATATGCCTTCTTACTTACAACAGTGCTACCTTAAGAGGAATATGATACATTTCTTTAGGAGTCCTGACAAGTGTGATGATATCTGAAGCATATTTCTTGAATTCAAATGCAAGCCGCTGTTTCCTAAACTGGGAAATAAAAATAAGAATTTAAAAAATTTAATGCCACACCTATAAATCAATTCTTCACATTCAACTTAAATTTCTTTACACTGCATTCTCCCCCTAACAGCACTCAGTAAACTTTGTCACTGCTTTACTGTACACACGATTATAAAATACTATGACAGCAGCTTTTCTAACAAATCAAGAAGAAATCAAGAGTTTTTATTTCTCTGCTCATTCTCCAATTTTTCTGCTACTTGACCTGAAGATTTTGATTCATATTGCCGACATTACTGGTATATATATTATTTTAAAACTGGATATTGATATATTCAACAAGAACTAGCTTGAAATTATTTTAAAGTAAAAATAGTTACAGCAGACTTGTAAGCTTCTAGCTATACTCCTTCCCTTCCCACCACCTTTATATTCCGGTATCTACTCCCATCCTTTTCAGTCCTGTTAAAGGATCTTGGCCCGAAACGTTGAATGTTTATTCATTCCCACGGATGCTGCCCAACTTGTGAGCTCCCCCAGCATTTTCAAGTCGTCACTTTTAATTGTCATTTCGACCGTAACTGCTGGTACAGTAACAGTAAAAATGACTATTGAGAGTAGGGGAGATTCAAACAAGAGGACATGAGTTGAGAGTTAAGGGGCAAAAGTTTAGGGGTAACACGATGGAGAACTTCTTTACTTAGAGAGTGGTAGCTGTGTGGAATGAGCTTCCAGTAGAAGTGGTACAGGCAGGTTCGATTTTGTCATTTAAAAAAAATTGGATAGGTATATGGACAGGAAAGGAATGGAGGGTTATGGGCTGAGTGCAGGTAGGTAGGACTAGGTGGGAGTAAGCGTTCGGCACAGACTAGAAGGGCCGAGATGGCCTGTTTCCGTGCTGTAATTGTTATTTGGCTATATGGTTATAAAAAACTACACTAGACTACAGACCTACCCAGGTCTACATGAAGTGCACAAAACAGTGCAGGCATTACAATAAATAATAAACAAGACAATAGGCACAGTAGAAGGCAGTGAAGTTGGTGTCAGTCCTGGCTCTGGGTATTGAGGAGTCTGAAGCTTGGGGGAAGAAACTGTTACGTAGTCTGGTCGTAAGAGCCCAAATGCTTCGATGCCTTTTCCCAGATGGCAGGAGGGAGAAGAGTTTGTATGAGGGGTGCGTGGGGTCCTTCATAATGCTGTTTGCTTGGCAGATGCAGTGTGTAGTGTAAATATCTGTAATGGCGGGGAGAGAGACCCAGATGAGTTTCTCAGCTGACCTCCACTATCTGCTGCAGGGTCTTGCAATCCGAGGTGGTGCAATTTCCAAACCAGGCAGTGATGTAGCTGCTCAGGATGCTCTCAATACAACCCTTGTAGAATGTGATGAGGATGGGGGGGTGGGAGATGGACTTTACTCAGCTTTCGCAGGAAGTAGAGATGCTGCTGGGCTTTCTTTGCTATGGAGCTGGTGTTGAGGGACCAGGTGAGATTCTCCACCAGGTGAACACCAAGAATTCTGTGTGTGTTGTGTTGGATTTGCAGCAGCGACCTCTCTCTGAGAGAGAGCCTGTCTAAGATACCGAAGATTGGCTTACGGACTGCAGTTTCTGATGGACTCTAGATCAATGTCTCTTTGGGGGCTTTGCTATTGCTTATAAGGTGGGGGAGGGGTTTAATGCTTTTGCTAGAGCAAATGGGGAGAGGGTGAGGGAGGAGGGAGGATTATTTTGCTGCTGCTTGTGTGGGGGGGGGGGCTTTGTGGTTTTGACGTTTCTGTTATTCATTCTTTGGGTTTTTTCCTGTTTCATGGATGTCTCGAAGAGTACGAATTTCAGGTTGTATACTGTATACATTCTCTGATATTAAATTGAGGCTCTGAACCTCTGCAGACTTTAAAAACAAAAGAAATCTGCAGATGCTGGAAATCCAAGCAGCACACACAAAATTCTGGAAGAACTCAGCATGCCAGCCAGCACCCAAGGAAAAGAGCACAGTTGCCGTTTTGGGACTGGAGGAAAAAAAATGAGGAGTCAGAGTTAGAAGATGCGGGCAAAGGGAGATAGAAACACAAAGTGATAGGTGAAATGTGAAATGGGGTGGCGGGGAAGGAGGGGTGAAGTAAACAGCTGGAAAGTTGATTGGTGAAAGAGGTACAGGGTTAGAGAAGGGGGAATCTAATAGGAGAGGACAGAAGATCATGGTAGAAAGAAAAGGGGGAGAAGCACCCGAGAGAGACGATGGGCAGGAATGGCGATAAGGTGAGAGAGGGGAAAGGGGCTGGGGAACGGTGAAGGGCTGGGGAACGGTGAAGGGCTGGGGTTGGCCATTACTGGAAATTAGAGAAATCGATGTTCATGCCATCAGACTGGAGGCAATCCAGACAGAATACAAGGTGTGCCTCATCACGACAGTAGAGGAGACCATGGATTGACATGTCGGAATGGGAATGGGTAGTGGAATTAAAATGGGTGGCTATTGGGAGATTTGCCTTTTCTGGCTTATGGAATGTAGATGTTTGGTGAAGCAGTCTCCCAATCTACGTCAGGTCACATTGATATACAGGAGGCCACATGGGAACACCAGATACAGTAGATGACCCCAACAGACTCACAGGTGAAGTGTTGCCTCATGTGGAAGGTCTGTTTGGGACCCTGAATGGTAGTGAGGGAGGAGGTGTAGGGGCAGGTGTAACACTTGTTCCACTTGCAAGGATAAATGTCAGGAGGCAGATCAGCAGGGAGGGATGAATGAACAAGGGAGTCACAAAGGGAGCTGTCCTTGCAGAAAGCAGAAATTGGAGGAAGAAGGGAAAGACTTGCTTGGTGGTGGGATCCTGTTATGGATGGTGGAAGTTTTGGAGAATTATGTGCTGGACATGGAGGCTGGCGAGGTGGTAGATGAGGACAAGAGGAACCCCGTCTCGTGTTTGAGATTTGTAAACTGCTTTTGAGACTCTGAAAATTTCTAAGAGCATATTAAGCCATTCAACCCATCGAGTCTGCTCCACCATTTAATCATAGCTGATCCATTTCCCTCTCAGCCCCAATTTTCTGCCTTCTCCCCATATCCCTTCAAGACCTGACTAATCACAAATCTATCAACCTCTGCTTAAATATATGAATTCCACTGGTTCACTATTCTCTGGCTAAAGAAACCTCCTCAGCTCTGTTCTAAAAAGACAACCCTCTATTCTGAAGCTGCCCCCTCTGGTCTTAGACTTCCCCACCATAAGAAACATTCGCTCCACATCCACTCTATAGAGGCCTTACAACATTCGACAGGTTAAACTTTAATTCCGGCTCCTTCTCTGCTGCCTGA
Organism: Hemitrygon akajei; assembly: GCF_048418815.1. Classification (NCBI taxonomy): domain Eukaryota; kingdom Metazoa; phylum Chordata; class Chondrichthyes; order Myliobatiformes; family Dasyatidae; genus Hemitrygon; species Hemitrygon akajei. The sequence goes on along the minus strand of NC_133134.1, from coordinate 159,900,117 downwards.
TAATTTTAAATCTGGAGATAATCATGAAGAAAAGATTGTGTTATCAGCCACTTTGTAAGCCACAGGAGCAGAATTAGGCCATTCGGCCCATGAAATCTGCTCTGTCATTCCATCGTGGCTGATTTATTTTCCCTCTCAATATCATTCTCCTGCCTTCTCGCCATAACCTTACTAATCAAAAACCTATTATCCTCTGTTTCATCTATGCACGACATCTTGGTCTCCACAGCCATCTGTGGCAATGAATTTGACCCTCTGGCTAAAGAAATTTCACTTTTGTTTCTAAAATGACATCCTTCTATTCTGTGGCTGAGCCCTTTGGCCCTAGACTCAAAGTCATTTTCTGCCACCTAGTTGGGTTAAACATCTCCTATTAAAAGTAGCTTTGTCAGGAAATGCATCTACCTGAATCACCACTTTATAAACTAAACATAGAACCTGCTAGTTTACAGCTAACCGTACCATTATCTATTACTAACAACAGGACAAAGATTAGAAATGAAGAAAATAAAATTTTAATGACCTAATAAACCCACAGTTAGCCAGTTCCAAACTGTGGAATACAAACAAAAATGGATCATGGTGAACACCTGTGATTGGCTTTTGCTAAAATTTGAAAAGGGAGTTTTTGACATATCTGGAATGAGTATGAATGGGAAAGGATTTATTGTTGGAGAGCCATCCACAAACAATTGCTTTGGATTTCCAGCATCTGCAGACTTTCTGGTGTTTATAATATGCAAATATTGGTTGTTAAAAGAGAAGCTTAAACGTTATAATAAATTAAATACAATATTCTTACCACAACTTTGTTGAAATCCTCAGCAACAAGATAGAGTGCAACTGCAGTTATAACATCCATTGCCTGCGAATACAAAATGGTGGGATGTCAATAGCCCATGTAGCAGAAGGTAAAAGATACGCAGAGACAATATTCTCTAACATTACTTACCATAAAGACAAACTCTGCATAATCAATAAGGAAATGGAACAGGTAGATAATAAGTGGAGTCTGTAAAACAAAATAAAATAAATGTACCAGCTAACAAAGGATAACTTCTCACCGAATAAACTTGATGACAAAGATAAAGACAACAGAATTTATTGTAATATTTCAACAAACATTGGGTCACAATATCTGAACCATTTCATGTGCATTAGTGCAATTGATTTCTTCCTCTAGACAGTCAATCTGATCAACCATTCTAGTTAGCCACCACACCCCTCTCTATACCTCAAGTCACTGCATTGCAAACACTTTAAATCACATTTTTAATGCTGTTTACATTGTAAATACATGCTGCTAATTATTTTTTGAAAGGCAAACTACCTATTAACTGAGTAACAAATTATGTATTTGAATGAAATATAAAACAAATTAGAACACTAGTAATATTACTGCAGTACTACAAAACTGTGTATCAGTTCCCAATGGTTATTGACAGAAGAATTCATACAGTACACACTTCCGTGTTCTTTTGATTAGTTGTAAATGAACAAAATCAGCACAGACACCTAGTATAGACAATGGATGACCTTCATTGTCTCCCTGAATGAAGTAGTGTCAAAAATCACTACTTTTTAATTAGATGTTGCTCAGTCCAAATGAATACATAACACAACCATACACAAATCACGCTATTTAAAAACTGTTTGCTCTAAGCATGGCGTAATTTCTAACAACCAACACAGGTGTATGTGACTGATGCTAATTAGAAACTGTTACATCCTCCAAATTCACTCACAAACAAGAGAAAGCCTGCAGATGCTGGAAATCCAAGCAACACAGGCAAAATGCTGGAGGAACTCAGCAGGCCAGGAGGCATCTATGGAAAAAGTACAGTCGACATTTTGGGCCGAAACTGTTCAAACTGGAGAAAATAGATGAGAAGTAGATTCAGAAGGTGGCCATTTTCATTGTAACATTCATGCTGATTGTTTTATACCTTCAAATTCTGCATAGTTCCTAACTTGCAGTGGTGAAATAGTTTCATTTACACTCTGGGCTGTTTCTCGCATCTCCAGGTCTGAATGCTTGAAACCCCAGTGAGCAAAACAGTTCTGAATTGTCTTACTGCTCATTTCTCACCAATTATCACTGATTTTTGAACATAAATATACGCAACTGATGCTATTTAAAAACTGCCCTAAGCACAGTGTATTGCCTAATGGCCATGCAAGTTCATGTGACTGATGTTAGTCAGAAACTTTTCTGCAAGTCTCCTGTCCCAATTAAGTGACAGTGTCCCAAAACAAACAAAGGAAATCTCAGCTACTTTTCCGACTAAGTTTTGTACTTTAAGAGTTATCGCAAGAAAAGCAGCTGCCCCAATTAACTAACGGGACAATTAACCCGAATCCACTGTATTCCTTTATTCTTATAATTGTTGCAATGTTACCGCTTTTTATTTCATATCACGCTAACCAATTTTCCCTCTAAGTTGTGCACGTGTGCGAGTGCACACATCTTTTGCTACAAGCGCACAAAGGAATTTAAATTGTGCACAAAAGGTTGCCACCCTCTACCTCATTAGCATGCATGTTAAGTATATTTCACGATCATACACAATCACATTTCCTTTTCCGGCTTCTGACGTGGACGATGTTGACAACGTGGAGTTTGCACTAATTTGTCTGCAGATTTTAGAACTGGCTTATTTATACTGCTTTTATAGAAGACATTTTTCCAGTGCGCACATGTTGCTGTCACTGGGCAAAAAATGCACAGCACAAGATTTTTGCACACACTGGTCATTACAAATTGAGAGAACGTAAGCACCAACACACCACAGCAAATTCCTAATACATCTACACAAAGTTGACCATTGATTTAAATAACTAACTTAGACAAGGAAAGCAACTATAGCTCAGTGATAAAACAAATATTATTATAGCTGAAATGACAAAGAAGGGAAAGCCATTTCTACGGGAGTGACACAACCCAGAGCTTGCCTGTTCAATTATTTACCACAGTGGCCTATTTAGACAGCAGATGAGTAGCTTAGCACCTACTCCCCATAACTGTACTTACTCTCAAATCCATCTCTTCATTCAAAGTCAAAGCTGAAACCATCTCATGTTGAATGTTGAAAGGCCTAGACAGAGTAGATGTGGAAAGGATGGCGGGAGAGTCCAGGACAAAAAGACACAGCCTCAGGATAAAGGGACATCCATTTAAAACAGAGATGCACAGAAGTTTCTTTAGCCAGAGAATGGTGAATCTGTGGAATTTAACACAAGCAGCTGTGGAGGCCAGGTTGCTGGGTGTATTTAAGGCAGAGCTTGATAAGTTCTTGATTGGACACAGCATCAAAGGTTGTAGGGAGAATGCTGGGGAGTGGGGGTGAGTAGGGGAGAAAAGGATCAGCCATGATTGAATGGTCTAATTCCGCTCCTATGTCTTATGATCAAAGTCAGGTCAAATTTATTATCAAAATATGTATAATATTCAGATTCATTTTCTTGCAGGCACTTACAAGAAAATAAAGAAACAAAATTGAATTTATGAATAACCATGCATAAACAAAGACCGACAAACAACCAATGTGTAAAAGAAGACAAATTTTAAGAATATAAAACAATAATACTTATAACGTAAATTGTAAACAAAGTCCTTGAAAGTGAGTCTGTAGGCTGTGGAATCAGTTCTGAGTAGTGATTCCACAGGGTAGTGATGAGTGAAGTTATCCATATCAGCTCAAGAGCCTGATGGTTGTAGGGTACCAGCTGTTCCTGCACCTGCTGGTGTGGAACCTAAGACTTCTGCACCTCCTGCCCAATGGTAGCAGTGAGAAGAGGACACGGCATGGTTGTTAGTGGTCTTTGATAATTCTTTTCTTGCGGCAGTGCCCCACGTCTGTTATTGTGGCAGGATTAACAGTTGAATGAAAAAGGGGATCCTATACATTGCAAATGCCAATATTTTGTGATCCAAACAAGTATCAGTATAAAAGCACCATAACCAACTGAGTAACACACGCAAAATGCTGGATGAACTCAGCAGATCAAGCAGCATCTATGGAGAGGAATAAATAAGCAGCAGACATTTTGGGCTGAGACCTTTCAGCAGACCTGATGAATTCCTCCAACATTTTGTGTGTGCTACTCTGGATTTCCAGCATCTACGGAATCTTTTGTGTTTATAACCAATTGAGTGCAAATCCAAAACTGTGCAGGTAATAAAATGACCCAAGGGGAGACATTTTACAATATATTTCACGAGAGATAGTTCTGGGAATACTGGCTTCCCTCTTAGCACTTCAACCAATTTGTAATAGTTAGCATACAACCACTGCACTGAGTCTGTTCAAAAACACAGTAAGACACGACATTGACCTTTGGTGGATCTGTTATAATACTCTTGCCTCAACTGTAAGGTTGAATTCAGAAGATGCAGACAGACTAGTAGAATAGGCAAGGAAGTGGCAGGTTGAATACGGTATTGGGAAGTGTATGGTCGTGGACTTTGGGAGAAGGAATAGAAGCATAATTTTCTAAACATGAATCAAATTCAAAAATCAGAGCTGCAAAGGGACCAACGAGTCTGTGTGCAGGATTTCCCTCAAGGTTAACTTGCAGGTCGAGTCGGTGGTAAGGAAGGCAAATGCGATGTTAACATTCATTTCCATTAGACTAGAACAAAAAAAAGCAAGGAGGCAATGCTGAGGCTTTACAGGCACTGGTCAGACCACACAGAGTATTCTGAGCAGTTCTGGCCTCCTTATCTAAGAAAGGATGTACCGGCATTAGAGAGAGTCCAAAGAAGGTTCACGATAATGATCCAAAAAATGAAGGGTTAACATATGAGAAATGTTTAAGATCTCTGGGCTTTTTCTCATTGGAGCTTAGAAGAATGAGGGGGCATCTAATTGAATCTATTGAACCTGAACGGCTTAGATAGAATGGATGTTTCCTATAGTGGGGAAATCTAGGACCAGAGGGCACAGCCTCAAAATAGAGCAATGTCCATTTAGAACAGAGATGAGGAGCCAATATTTTGGCCAGGAGGTGGAGAGTCTGCGGAATTCATTGCCACGGATGGCAGTGGAGGCCAAGTCATCGGTTATATTTAAAGTGGAGAGAGATAGGTTCTGGATTAGTAAGGACGTCAAATGTTCTGGAAGAAGACAGGGGAATGGGGTTAAGAGGGATAATAAATCAGCCATGATGGAATGACGGAGCAGACTCGATATGATAAATGGCCTAATTCGGCTCCTATGTCTTATGGTTATATGGACATTTGAACACGAATATCAAAGCAGTAATTTCAGTGCCATACTGCTAGAATATAAGACTGTAGCTGCTTTTGCTTAGATGAACATAAAAGATACTTTAGCACCTCTTCAATGAAGGATCAAGCTGACCTCTTAGAAACAAGAGAATGGTTTCTTTTAGTGGTGTGACCACAATTATTTCTTAACCTGCACTCAAAGCATCTGATTTGGTTCAGGAGACATGGTAGCTTAGCCATAGCTTAATGTTATTTACAGCACCAGTGATCCGGGTTCAATTTCATTGCTGTCTGTAAGGAGTTTATACATTCTCCCCATGGCTGTGTGGGTTTCCTGCAGATGCTCTGATGGCCTCCAAAGAGATTCAGGTTAGAATCAGTAAGCAGCCAGAGACATGGCAACACTTGCATTATCACTGGATTGTGCTGGGTCATTGACACAGATGTCACATTTCACCGTATGTTTCGATGTACACGTGACAAGTAAAGTTAATCTTCGAAGTCAGGAATTCTTTGAAATTCTGAGTTGATAATCCTAATAGCAAGTGAAACCATTTTTTATTTCTATCTGATCAAAAATACAATACCTGAAGAACTGCAATGCATGTAATCTCCATTTCAATTACTGAGAAACAGCCCAGATGTACAAGTACAACGTGTTTACAGACTTTCTACATGTTCTATTTCTTCACAACTTTACACACTGATGTACTTAGCACTACCTTTTTGAACCTTCTTTCTCTCACTCTCTGGATGTCCTTAAAGATTCCCAAAGCAATAATGCATATCAAGCCCACATAGCACCATTAAATTATTGGGCCTGCACATTACATCCAAAGTATTCAACATTTCAGATACTCAAGATTGTTTTATGTCATTTCCAGTACACACAGATGTAAAGAACAAAATAATTGTTACTCTGTTTCAGATGTAGCACGAAAACACAATAGGATATAAAACATAATAATAATTTTAAAAACACAATACTGTAAATATAAATACACAGAACAGTTTATATTCATAGATCAATTATACAGTATGTCCATAAAGTTATGCTAGGCTGTGCATTAGGCAACTGAAGGGAAATTAATGGCAGGTGTGTGGAAGGGTGGGTTACTGGGTGGAAGTGTTGACACAACTTTACTCCTTAGGGAAAGTATCTTTTTGAGCCTGGTGGTCCTGGCATGGACGCTACTATCAGGCAGGAGGCTACAAACAGTCTATGAATAGGGTGTGTTGCTGGACATTTTTCAGCATCTTTCTGTATATATATATATATATCCTTGTTGGCAGCTAGGCTGCTTCTGGTCATGCACTGGGCAGTTTTGACTACTCGTAGTGCCTTCTTGTCTGCCACAGTGCAGTTTCTCACTCAATATTTAAAAAATTAAAGTCCCCATAACATTACCCTCAGAACAAGCTTTTCTAATATTCTGATGGAATTGTTTCTTAAAATCTCTTTCAGCATT